>NC_091021.1:7510000-10010000 GCF_041296385.1 Aphelocoma coerulescens
GAAAACATGACAGACATTGGTACCTACTTTTCACATCCCTCTTCTTTGACCTCCAGTCATTAAGTTGTGGAATCAGCCACAGAATGTGATGTTAGCAATTGTCTAAATTACCTCCCAATACTTAGGAGGAAAATTCTGTATTTCTTTTTCTCCTCTGGTTCTGGAGGTTCAGCCCAGATTGGTGCCTGCTTGAGGAGGGAGTTGCTGTGTGCACTGGTTTAAGGATCACAGTCTAGTGTCATATGATTGTAAAGGGTGGGACAAGGCAGTCTTTCATTACCAAATACTGAAGTTGCCTCACCGAGGATTTTAAACTATGTGAAGCTGAACAAGCTGTTAACATGACTTGCAGCGCGTTTCAAGTACACGGATGTTAATTGGAGCAGGGACTGGAACTGTCCCAGTTCCAGGCAGCCAGTACCAGTCTGGTTGTGATGGGATCAGCATTTCAGTCTAAACCTGCTGATCTCTCACGTTTTTAAAAACTTATGTGTTCTCCTTAGTCCCAGCTGTGTTAGAAAATACAGCTAGCACTTGCTAGTTTAGAAATTCTATTATGTGTTAGTCTGTATGTCAGTACTTTTTGCTAAATTACTCTGGGATGGATCACTTGCCAAAATAAGACTAGTAATAACTTTAGTGGTGTGTAAAACCTGAATGTTTCTCCTGAATAGACACTGTAATTACCTGTTTGAATATACACTGGATCTAAAAGGCAGTGATGAGGAGATTAATTTGTCACAAATAGGATTTTGGCTCCCATGCTTTTGTGTCACTTTCATATCTGTGCTTTTAATTTCATACCACAACCTTATCAAAATGGTTGGATTCTTCAGACTGTATTCAGATAAGCTCAAGGAATATAATGTGATAAAGCCTAAAACCCAATATAATCTTGTTTTCAAGATACTCCCTCCAAGATTCATTTAGTACAAGTGAGAAAATGGATATTGCCAACTTTTCTCAGTTTTGAAAACTGTTGCAATCACTTAATAAAGCCCATTTTATCTGTATAAATAAAACTTAATGCTATCCCTGAGGCTAACCAATTAAAGCAAGGAATCTGAATGTATTAACATTAATGAGACATCTATTGATTTTAATAGAGATTTATTAATTCCTATTAAAAAAATCAATAGATCCTATAGGGATCTATTGCTTTTAAGGGATTGTGTTCAGTATCATGGATTTTAAGTCTTTGTGAAGTGAATGACACTTTTGTATGTCATTGTTTCAGAAGTATGTAATATGTTATTAAATTCATTATGAAAAAATAAATTATTAGAAATTTTTATGATAGTGATTTTTTTCATCATATAACCTTTACCATTGGAGGTAAGTGCTGGTAGGAATTGGACTGTAAGAGACAAGAAAGCCAGCATATATAGCCTGCATAGCAGTCTGTATGCTATGTGTTCTGGCTCTCCTTTGAGGGACAGTTGTGGAGGGTCCCCAAATTAAAGTATAAAAGTATGGACTTTAAGTCCTGCAGATAAATAGGTTTAAATAAGGATATCATATTGTATTCATTTCTATAAGAGGATGATCTCTGCTAATTTGTGAGTGTCCTGGTTTTAACCTGGTTTTGATCTTTTACTGTAAAAAATATACCCTGTAATAACAAAAGCCCAAAAGCTTTTAAAACAAAAACCTCCAACTGATTTCAAAGACTTAAGAAGCCACATGGAATGTCATAGTTCATATGCCTTGGATAAAAGGTGACAATTTTTTTCATTTTGCATTTATAACAAATTGGAATGAGCCCGTTGAGAAGACTGTAGGAAAGAAAACATCTAATGTGTTCTGTGCAGGAATAAAGAAAATACAGGGCCTTATGTGGGGAGATGAAGGCACATTGTCCTTATTCTTCTCTTGCAGGTTGTTTCCTGGTACCTACCCAGAATTTTCTTGATTGCTTTTGTCTAAACAGACATCTGGGGTTTTCACTCCATCTTAATCATCTTTGGAACATCAGTAATCAGCTTCTGAACTTCAATTAAGGTTAATGCACATTGAGGGAAGCACATGAAGTGGTCTTCTGGGCCCTGTTGAGCATATGTGCACAATGATATGTCTGATGCACTTTTCAAGATTGGCCAAGTATACTTTGGTAGAATAGAAAAATGATTCCTTTTGTTAAACTCTTGTGCCTCTATAAGAGATCAGCTAAATATGATGAGTTTCTACTCTAAGTGGATCTAAACCTATTTCTAAAATTGGTGTGCTTTATTTGGAGATTTACCTTCAGAATACCTAATGAGTCTTTTGGTCTCTGCCTTTTCTGTCAGGAGCACTTTTTACAATGTAATTATGAAAATGAAATTAATGCAATAAATGTAACTGGAAAAATTTCAGAAGGTTAACAAAAATTTGCTGCTGTTTTGAGACCTGGAAGTTTCAAATACATTCCCTCCCTCTTAAAGAAAATACAAGGGAGGGTTTGAAAATAATGTGCCACTAATTAAATTAATAGGTTCTCTAGGTTGCTGTAGAGCAGTCAGCTCTTCCAAAGAAGAAACGGGATGCCAGCAAAGAAGTAACCATACTCTGTGTCAGGAATTACCTTTCTTTTATCTGTATGTATCCATCCAAGCAAGGACTGTGTGGGAAATTCTGGAAAATTATTCCTCCTGTCAGTCAAAAGCTCAGGTGTCCAGTTATCCCTTCCACCAGAACAGGTTTATTTTTAAGATCTGTTCTGTGTTTACCTATCCATGGTGGGCCCCAGTGATGAACCTCACTCTGTTGCTGTTAAAACCAGGACACTCACAAAGCTCCCTAGGCACTCCTCCATCCATCTGAAAATAGCAGGACAGGCAAAAATCTTGTTCTGATTCCACCTAGTTGATCAGATGGCTAATGGGATGTGAAATACAGACCCTCTTGTCTGCAAGTGAGCAAGATGTTTGCCATCTGTCCATCTTTTGGAAGCAGATGAACGTGTTTGAGTTCTTTGGGAGATAACGTGCATAAAGCCTTTCTACTGGCTCTGAGCATCTGACATTTTTAAGTTCTTGTACAGTGGAGTAAGAATTAGGCTGACATGACTGAAATCCTTCAGGTTTGACTCACTGGTGCTTGTGGACTGTAAGAAAAAGAAAGCTCCTCTTATATCTTGTTATGATTATTCTGTCATAATGAACCAAACAATAGAACTTGTTTCTGCAGAAGAGGACGCCCTTGTGTTTGAAATTACTCCTTTTGCTTGGAGAGTATAAACTTCAGTTTGTTCCATGAGTCATGTAATCCACTAATACGTATCAGCATAATTGAGCATAATAAAAAATAATTGTTTACAAGTAAATATGCAGAGAAGTGCAGTATTTCTTAAAGTTACATTGTTCCTAATGCTTTAAAAGACATCTAGAGAACCATTTTTGTGGAACAAGTACATTTTCTATTTCTCTGGGTTTTTAAAGGTTGTTCCATTAGCAACTTTTCTGAGGATTTATTGGTGCTTGCAACAGTTTTAAACACATTTTGTTCATAGTTCTATTTCGATGCTGAATTTATTCTTGTTATACTTACTGATGCTGATATTTCTTCTTGCTGTAAAACAAAAGTTAGTGATAACCTTGCCTAAGGAATTGTTTTTGCTGTCAGCTGTCTGAGTGATATCCCCTTGTCACCTGTTTACTCATCTCTATTCTAATTTTTTTTCCTATTGGAAGGAACAGATTATTTTAGGAAATAAAAAATTCCTAAATGAAAAATGACTTAGAAAAGTTTGTGGGAAACTGCTATGAAATGCATGAGTTTCGTATAGATTTTCTGCTTCCTGGACTATCTTTGATGTTGATATTTATAGCAGAACACTACTGTCTGCTTGTCCTTGGTTTCCGTGAATACTTTTTTGGCAGATCTCTGTATAAGAAATGCTTTACCTGTACTCTGAAAGGCTTCTTGCTGTGGGCTGAAAAGCACTTGTCACAACAGTACTAGGCTTATACTGCTTGAGAGAGGGGAAGAAAAATATAGGGCATGTGTGACTCTTCTGCCTTCCTGGTGGTTTCAGGAATTTGGGGAGAGCAGGGTGATCTCAGACCACAGGAAGGTCTTTAGCCTTCGGACTGGGGTGTTCCTGCCAATCCCCTTCACAGGAGAGTCAGTATGTTAGAAGGTGAGCTCTGTTTCAGGGATGTGGCTTCCAGCGGTGTTGGTGTTTGCCACATCATTTCTGTCTTCTCTTCACTCACACCAGTGAGCCCCAGTGACACTTCTGGGCACTTCACATGGTGCCCTGGCTGCAGGCTTGAGGGCCAGCAGAGCTGTTTGGGCTCTGTCCCATTGGGAATATTGTCATCTGAACAGCAGGATCTGCTTTGGTGGTGGGAAGATACCAGTTTTACATAGAAGACGAGCTCTTTACCAGTTTGCCCTGCCCTATCCTCTGCATAGTTGAAAAACTACAAGTAACTTTGTATTTCTGCAGATTCACCTTCAGCTGCAAAGTAGGCCTGCCACTTGGCTCTGGCTAGTGAATGTTCTTGAAAATGTGGTGGATAAAACCTTAAAAGTAAAGTTTTCCAGTGTCTGAATGTTTTCCTTTATACTCCATTTGTGCTTCTGTGAATTATAAAGCACAAACATAGGCTAAGAACTTCAGTTGACAGAAAGATTTTCAATTTTGATGAAGCCCACAGAGCTGTGTTGGTTTTGAGTTATTTTTCCTGCAAGTTTTTGTACTGATAAATTTTATTTAAATGCTGTTGTGGTTTACAGTCTGACAGACTGTTCTGTTATTGTTTATAAACATAAAGGGCATATGTGTTTTCATAACCACAACTGAACATGCTTGCTGCTTTCCAAGCATGACAGCGCAGGTTTGGGTCTGCACCAAAATATGTTCATTGATGTGTCATTTTCTGATGATTTTACTGTTTCAGAGGAGAACGGGTTGTGGTAAGTTAGTGTTTTAGTTACCTTCATACAAAAGGAAGGGAAAGTGCGTCCTGATATTAAGATGTGTACTTGGGTTTGTGTATTACGTAATGCAGTCTTGTATTACCATAATTTTTTGTTTTCTGTTATGCCCGATATCATATTAGAGCAATATTTTCATGGAGTTTTGGTCTAAATCAGAAAAATACTTACAAAGCTGTTATTAAATTCCAGTTTCTCATCTTACCTTCAGAAATAACTTTATAAGCTTAAGCTTCATTGCAAGTCAATGAATCACACATTCCTGTGTGCTGTGGCCCTTTGAAACAGGATTTAAGACATTTTGTGCTTCATTCTTTAAGGAATGTTGTCCAGTATGCTTGAAAGGCTGGGATCTGAGAGGGGGAAGAGTCTGAATCTTCACGTCTTCTGAAGCTAAATTTGCCTTTGTATGGAAACTGTATGTGTGTGAAAGGGAAGGGACAGACTGGGCTTTTAATTTTTATTAAGGGGAGTGGATGGGTGCAAGTTGGAGTTTTTAGGGAGGTTTTGTTGTAAATACTTGTGGAATGAAAAAGACGTATACAATAAAAGGTTCAGCCCAGGTAATTGTTATAGCCCATGCCATTCAAAGGGTGTGACCGTGGGGGAAGCCCCATAGAAGTCCTCAGGAATATCCAGTTTCTTAGAGCAAATAAGAGACGAAGGAGACAAGTTGCATTCATGGCTTGTTTCTTCCCCTTCCTAAGTATGTTCTCTTGGCTTGTCTGATACAGCTCTAAATTTAGAAAACATATCAAAACCCAGCATTCTGAAGGAGCCCGCAGGCGTGTGTAGACGCCTGTGTGGAAGTGCAGTGTTGTTTCAGCAGGCAGGGAGGGCTGCAGCCGCTTGTGCTGGCAGCTGGAAGTCTGCCACTCCACTTCATTGTTCACTGCCTTTGCTGCATCAGGCAGAGGAGACAGCGACCCACATGATTGTCAGTGTTAAAAACTAATTACTCACTAATATCAGCTTCAAATCTTGACACCCTTGCACTCCCCGGTCCAAATACCTGCCAACACCACAGTCACCAAGGCCACTTGTTTCATTGCACCCCTTGCATTCTGCAGTTTCCTCCTTGCTGTGACAGCACCCCACCGTGAAAACCAAGAGGTTAATGACAGTGAAGAGAAACGAGATGGTGTTTGCTTTCCCTGTGACTACCTAAAGTTTGATATGACAGCTTCAACACTCACCTGCCCAGGACATATGCCCGTGTCAGTGTTCAGACTGTGGGTGTCATGTCTCCTCCTGCTCAGGGTGTTTGTCTTTTATTGAAATTTATTTTAGTGTAATACAATTATTTTCTAAGCCTTCTCTTTCTTTTTTCATTTTGTTTCTTTTCTCTCTGTCCTGAAGGAAATAACCTGATATTACCCAGATTTTCTCTAGTCTGTGTCTGTCAGAACTCTTCACATTTTGTCAACCATATTGTGAAATACCCTACAGGTTTTCTGTCCCCAGTAGGATTTGGTTTCTGGACAAAGCTGAAGAAAACTGTTCATAGTAAGGTGGAGAAACATTCTTTACCTAGGTGTGTCTTCCTGAGTGATGAGTAATGGAATGGCTTGGTCCACATTCCTATTCCTTAATGCCTCTGATTGTTACAACTGCTTTACCCTTGCAAGTCAAGTGGTTTATAGGGAGGACTCTCCCCTTGTGCCCAGGGCTCCCTGCACCAAAATGGAATTCTCTGACTTGCCTTCCTTTTGGCTCTTTACAAGCTTTTAACAGACTGGTTTGTTCCAGTGGCTTTTTGCGTCAAGATTTGTCAGAAACACAATTGTTATCTGCCAAAAAAACCTGTCTACCATCCACTATAAGAGTACAGCTCACTTAGTCCTTAGAGTTTTATTCTTTGTCATTGGAATATTGTGAACAAAGATATTGCAGGATATGTCTAAACATAACTTTGCTTTTCTGATTGAAAACTTACCAGTGCTGCATACGACAGTGATACCGCCCTCCTGCCCCAAGCGCAGCTGAGGAGATTGAAATGAACCTTGTGGGGTTTGGGTTGGTCTTTTGTAAATAGCAAAATTTTATGGAGCATTTAATCATCTGCTCTTTCAGCATCTGAGAGGCTGATGATGTTTTTCGCATTAGAGTTTGAGGGAATTGTAAATGCGGTTACATGTAGCTAATTCTGTTTCCCTATTTAATAACATTTTCTGTGTGAAGTGGAAGTACACTGATTAAGTGTTTTGATACTGTTTGTTGCGTAAGCCACATCTGTGTTTTGTTCTACTGATGGAATTGAAATTATGTTGGAATTGTATTTGGAATATTGTTTTGTTGGAATTGAAATTATGAACATAGTTTTGGCAATTCTGCCCATTTTTAGCTAAGTAGCCAACAAAATTTGGCTTTTATTAGCATAGGTTACTTCAATGGTAATATATCTTTGCTCATGAGGAAGAAACATATACTTAGTTATACTGTGCTTTAAACAAAATACTTGAATGGTGATCTCTAGAAACATGGCCAGCCAGCTGCCTTGTGATGTGGCTGCAGAGTTTCTTTTTAGAAGATGCTCTATGCATCTCAACTATCTCAAATATGTTCCTTAGCGGTCTCTTGGATGAGGATAGGAGTACACAAAAAAAAAAAGGCATTCCGAAAAAGGACGTGTTTTGATTCCACTGGGGAGGAGAACTGAAGTGTTTGGCCTAGCGCTGTGCAAGACAACTGCCAGAGGTGTCTTAGAGGGGAAAGGAAGATTTTTTTACTCAAAACTGACTGTGATAGTTCATGAGGGTGAACATACTGAGCAAAGTTCTGCTACTGGCTACTGCTTATATATCCTAAGCATATCTAATAGGCCGCCCAAGTTAAACCTGTAAGCCAAACACACTTGTAGTTGCTTAAAAGCTGCAATTCCAATGTTCTTCCTTATTACTTTATTTCAACTGCGTTGATTGGCCTCTCTTACAATGGTGAAAGCCCCACACTGTGCTTGCCCTGCCAGGAGAGCTACTCGTGCATTCTCAGCTTTTGGGGACACTGATGCTTGTTGGAATTCCCCCAGTCATGCCACTGCCCTTTCCAGGGATGCTGCTAAAACCATTCCCAGAACTTCAGAGCCCTCATGGGTGTTTTTTGGTTTCGCTGACCCCTGTCTACCCCCAGCTTTCCATGTGGTGCTGCCCATAGTGAGGGCAGGGCATGGCTGTGCGGGTGGATGAGGCTCTTGCAGCCTCGCTGTTAGAACTGCTGGGCACCAAATGTGCTCTTTGGGCTTTGCATCCGAATCATGGCATGGAAACTGCATGGATAAGTCCTGCCTGTGCTTATTGTGTTGTGTCCTCCCTTCTTAAATGCTCAGTAACACCTGTAAAACAAAAGTGATCTGGTACCTCTGCTTTAAGGAACAAATAGTTGGTCGTATGCTAGTTTAAGTAAATGGGGATTTCTTCTTCGTTCTCACAGGACTGTGGGGAGAAGAAGTCCTGCTGCATCAGTGATTAGTGGAAAGTAAAACTGAGGTTTTGTAGGGTTGGTTTTATTTTAGCTGTAATTGCCCATATGTTCTAATTTGAAAAATATCAAATATTTACATGGAAATTTGGATATAATTGCTTTAATTGGTATTCAACTTACTTGAAAAAGAGGAGTGAGTACCACAAGAAGGACTCATGAGCTGCATAAAGTATCTTAAATAAATTTGTCATCTTAATGCTGACATTTGAAATGCTGGCCTAAGTTTGGTTTTTATTCAAAGCAAAGGTAATGTTCTAGCTGATTAAAAAATCATCTGATAGCAAAGTGCTTTAATTTTCTGGTTTTACCATCCCCTTTTTTTCTCTTTGACTACACTGCTTGAAAAGTAGAGAAGGGCACTGGTGCAACTTTTGGTTGGAAGATCTGAACAGAATGAAAATCAGCAATAGGAATATCTTTTCATGTGGTTGTAAAAGGAAAAACTACACTGCAGAATAGAATGGTCTTGAATAGTTTTGGATGTAGTGGGTTTTATTGGTTTTTTATGTTGGTAAATAATAAAATTCAAAAATAGTATTGTGAATCAAAAATTATATAAGAATTTAAGAGTGTATCCATGTGTTTAAGGGAAGAAAACACAGAAATTACTGTACAATCTGAGGTAAATGGAGCAAGGAGATCGTAGCACTGATAGAAGGCAATTTTTTCAGTATTGAGTCCCTGGGGGAAGAAGAGTCTATATATTGTGATTTTTTTTTCCCCCTGAGTTTCAAGCCTGTGTGGAGATGAAAGCCTAGCTTGAAATAATCTGACAGCCTAAATGACACAAAACAGGGCAGTGCAAATGTGAACTGAGTGTTTTAATGGAGTCTTGTAGTCAGCATTCATTTTAAAGCTTTCTTTCCAAGCTATTTGTGTGTTGCATTTGTCTTCATGTATATGTATAATACCACCTGCTCTGTGCCTCTGAAATCTTCGGGAGAAGATCTTGAAGGAACCTTATAACGTCCTTCTGTGTGAAGCACCACTGGGCATTTTGAACACAGGTCTTCTCAATGCTGATAGTTCTTCCTCAGCAAAGCACATCTCCAGTTTCTCAGAATTGTTTTGGAATTCTTACGATCATTCGCAGTGTCTTTAATATGAAGATAAATAGAACTTCAACAAAAATAATGGAATTTTCTGTTTTCTTGTGTGTGTTGTTCTGCAGGTTAAAGTGGGGAGGAAAAAACCAAACCCTGAAACATCGTTGATTGGGTAGATTTTTCAACATGAATCGTGCTTTTAGCAGGAAGAAAGGTAAGTAACTTAGCTTATGTTTCATGGAGATATAAATGCCCTGTAAAAATTCTTTAGAATATTAAGAATTATACAAGGAAAAACTTAATCAGTGCACTGAATTTTCTAGATAGAAATGAGCACCCTTTTAGAAGACGTACAGAGAAAAGCATTCTTGACTGGTAGTTACAGAGCCTTCTGCAATCTAAGGCTGAAGTTGAATTCCGTTTTTTTTTAATTGCAGGATGTGTGTACACACACACACACACACATATAAATACATATGCATAAAATACACACACTGTTTTCTTTTTTTGCCTGCGCACACCAAACAATGTGCTGGAGGGTTTTAGAACTTCTAAGTCAGTGACTTTTCTTTATATATATTCATTGGATTCTTATTCTTGGAGGAGGTATTTTTTCAAACTGTGTTTAATATACTTGAACTATCTCATGCAGCAGGATATTTTTTATCTGTAAGAAGCTATTCTGGATTTGTAGCAATCTGAAATGGCATGCTTTTCAAAAGGACATCAAACCACTAAATATTAAGAGTTATATATATTGCTACTCTGGCTTGCTTAGTCTCTTTTCATGGTCTGTTTATGATTAAACATATGTCTTTAGAAGGAGCATTAGGGATGCAGCTTTTTTTACTGACAGCTTTGTTGCTATTTCCCCCATTTGTTTGTAAGGTAGAAAATACTCAGTAGGTCTCTTTCTTTACTTTTCATGTTTTCTTCTAAAGGTCCTTAAGTGTGGCACACACTGAGGTGAAGGCCTTGCATGAATAAGTAGGTGTAGCCTCAGTTGGACTGAGTGTAAATATTTTATTTATGTAACAAGAATTTCTGCTTTGGTATCAATATCAAAGCTGGAAATAAAAGGAATCTGCATACCTTAGGCCAACATGAAATGACAGCATCCCTGCATCCTTGTGTGTCTGGTGCATTTGTTTGTTAAGCCAGATGAATCAAGGTGAGGGAAGTAGTCCAGAATATCAGCACATTGTCACAAAAGGAAGATGCACTTACTCACAAAAGCTGCAAAGTAGGATGAAAGATCATTTAATATCCCAATAGCAGGAGGAAATAAGCTTAAACCCATAGCCTGTGCTCTTCTTAAGTGCTGATTTATTTCTGCTTGTAGGTAATTGTAACATCTCTATCAACAGATCTGTACCTGTCAGGTGCTTGATAGTGTTGCCAAGCTTCTTCTAGATCATTTCAGAAACCATTTCATTAGTCTTTAATTGTGGATTGATTTATCATGGCTGAGAAAGAAACTTGGGAGTTGTGGATTGTTTTGTCTAGGAGACCATATAATTATTTTCCTTTTTTGTTTTCTGTTGACTTTTGATAATGTTTGAAGCTCAGCCTGCCATGTTTCAGAAACAGACCAGTTGTGTTTTACTGGACCCAGAGTGCTAAAATGCTCTGTCACTATTTCTTATTGCCCTTGGCAGTTTCTGCATCTTGCCCTTATCATCAGGTTGTGCAGTTGTATCCTCAGTTTCCTGGGATCATTTGAGGGGTCTCAATTAATTTCTCTCTGGTTTTATTTCTTCATAAGAAAATTCTTACTAATTTCTTACGAAGTCCTTACCTAAGTTTTTGCATGTTACTGTATTCAAAGACATTTGCTTTGTTGTTCAGTCAATTTCATGTGCTTTCTCTTTACTCCAACAAGAAAAAAGTATCATATAAAAGCTGTCAGGCATATTGAAGTGCAATTAGTGTGGATTCCTAATAATGATTCAGAACCTGAGGAGACAGAGGAATTCAATGCTGTCTCCCATTTATTTTACTCATAGTAACACTCGTGACATTTCCATTCTCAGACCCTAGGAAAAAAACAAGTTTCTCTTAAGCAATTGTCAAGAATAAGTGAAAATTACATATTTTTAATGCAAATTGAAGTTCAGGAGAGCTTGGCTCTATCAGTTTTCATGTGTAATAACTGCATTTGAAAACAGTTTCAATAGCTGGATATCCTTTACTGTATTTAATTTTTCCTCCCAGATCTCAGAGATACAGTGATTTTCATTTCTTGATGGGTTCTTTGTGGGTTTCTTCTGCCCACAAGAATGGGGATAGTTTGAGGAGTTAACTGTGTGACTGCTGTGGCTTCCCAAGCAGCTCTTGCTAAACGCAAAGCAGTCTCCATATGGCTGTGCTGGTAGGGTTTGTGTGAATTACAAGTTCCCAGTGCTCTGTTACCTTGAAGCTACAAGAACAAGTCTTCAATACATTGGATTGTGAGGGCAATTTAAATAGATGTAGGTGATACTTTGATAATAGGCACAGATTGTATCTGAATTGGGCAGATTTATAGGATAAATGTTCCCTAATGTTCATTGTGATGATCAGCCTATACGAGCCCTTTAACAGGATGTCTATAGGGAAGGTAGTGGCTCGTGCCATGGCTCTGCTCTTTTTGAACTGGGCAAACTGGGGACTACAATGTCTAGGACTGTGCTGTTCTTGCTGATGAGCTCTGTTCTCATGCCATCACCTGATTCAAGCAAAAACTTTCCTTCTAAATGTTCAGGAAATTATTTTATTTACAGACATTGGTAGGCAAAGCAAGAAAAGAAGCATTACAAGCAAGGTTTCTTTGTTTTTTTCCCCTTCTTCTTTTTCTGTTGGAGGCTGGATAGCAACCTGTGCTTTCACAAAAGAATTGCAATGAGATATGAGTTGCTAAGACAGAAAGAGAGCTCTTTTTTAAATAAATCCTGATCCTTTGCAGACAAAAGATCCCATAGATAAGATGTGTGGCATGAGTGCTTATGGAGTGAATCTGTTATGGGAACAGCAGCTTCGTCATAAATCAGAGCAGTGCTCTTGAGAGCACAGACCTCCACTTTCAGCATTACCAGTATTTCATTTTGCAGCACAATTTCTTACTACAGGTATAATATCTGGAGCCACTTTGTGTAAGTTTATTTTTGAGCATCATGGTTTGGGCATGAAATAACCACTTCAGCTGACAACCTTGTGCTGAGTGCTCTGGCCTTGAAAAACTGGTGCAGCCATTGCCTGTCTGACTGCCCAAGATTTAGTACAAACCAGAACTAACCTGGGGAGTTTGTATTTGAGTTAGAATTACTGTATTTGTGTTGGAATTTTTTTTACTTGTCTGATAGTCATTTTAGTTTAAAGCTTAATTGATATGCTTAAATCTCAAATTGAAAAAAATCAAGCTGTTCATCTTTCATCCTAGTAACTACAATGAAAAATATAAGAAAACATGAATTTGTAAACTAATTCAACTTGTTTCAGAAAGTAATTAGACAGGTAATGATAAATAAATGGGATCTTTCAGCAGTCCAGATTGTGATATCTGCTCTCTTCTGTTACCCATGAGCTTGTATAACAGGGAAACAAACTTTAGGAACTAATACTGACAAAAAGGTTCATTTTAGGTTTAAAGCTGATGTCAGCACTTGCTATTTTAAGTTGCATGTTTTAATATGGAAAAAAAAAAACATTCAAAGCAACATAGCCTTTGTCTTGACTTCAGTACAGTTTGGTTGAACTACCAAATATGTGTGTTATGGAGAAAATTCTCAGTTGCAGAAATACTGTATTGTGGATGCTAAAAAGCAGGAGGAGAGGAATTTTCCAGCTTCTGAAGCATTTTGTGAAGTTTTCCTTTCTCATGCTTTAGCTGAGAAACAGTGAAAGACAGTTTTGTAAACTATTTGCAGGTGCAGAGTGTTGTAAGAATGCAGTGGATACTGTTTTGGTTCACTGAAAAAAATATTTTGAAATGGGCATCATAGCATTCAGCCAATCACTCTGGGAGGTGCATGGTCAAGCACCCAATAATGTCATTTCTCTATTGCGAATCAAGTTATATAAACAAGGTGGTAATTAATTACAGAATGCCATTTATTGTGGAATTCCTGTGTCGTGATTCTCACTGTCACTGCGGGTTACAGCGACACTATATGACTGTACAAACTGCACAAAAATAAACATTCTGTTTTCCATTCATTGATCAATGAGTGCAGTAAATTACATTGAAAAGATAGATTATCTTTTTTTTAAGGATCTCTTTCCTTCTCCCACAAAAACAAATTGATGAACAATTTATGTTCACGTATGTTGTTGTTTTGTTGTTATGACAAAGCTTGTGAAAATGTTTCTGTATCTATCATACTTTTGGAAGCTTGCTTTTGTATGTGATCCAGTTTTGGGGAAGGGGATTTGAAGAGTCCTCTTTATTTTTAATTTTCAGTTTTTCCTTTAAAGTCACATGTGGTAGTATGCTCCCTTTGCAATGCTGTGGTGAAAAAAGTCTGTAATGCAGATGGAAGTCTGCTCAAGTTGAAATATGTTTGCATCTTGATAAATTCAGTCACTCTTTTAAGTAGCTTAGGGATATTAACGTAATTCTCCTGTAAGAGATCTCTCTAAATGCTATATTGTTATGTAAATTTTTCTCATTCTTAGTATATTTGTATCTAAACTGAATTACTTACTTGTTCTTAATTTGGACTGGATCTTGTAATGTGATTTATTTGCATAAACAAAACAGAAAACATTAACTATGGGGGTTTTGTTTTGCTTATTTTTTTAGTGAACGGAATTGCCTTGCATAAATGAGCTGGCACATTTTACTGATCCTGCATCCTTCTAATAAAAGATGCTAGTGTAAGAACTGGTGCATATAAGTAAGCAAAAAATAACTAGTATTTCCTGGCTTTTGCCTCATCAGAAACATGAAAGAAAACTACTGCTCCTTCCAGACAGAGACATATGTAAATATGGAATGACTGTAATCCAAACTCTCTGTGAGCAAAAGATTGAAACTTTAAGTGACACAAAATAGTGCTAAAAATGTAAATATATATGTCTACTGAATTACAATGGCTGAAATGGGTGAGGTTGTGGAGGATGTAGCAATTCAATTTAGTTTTTACTTTATTTCATGCCAGTGGTCCTCCATCCCATAAAGAATGCCAGCCTTACTTTTCTTATGACATGAAGTTCAATGTATGTGAGAATCTAAATTTTCTGGGATTTTTCCATATGATAGCAGTTAATAAGATGGATAATTGCTGCCAATTACCAGCTCCTGAGATGTAGATGGTCTTTATAATGCTAAATAGAATATATTGAAGTAATGGTCTGTTTTAAATCATAAGTTTCAGCAATAACATTTCTGTGCAATGGCTTTTTATGGGTCTTATTTATGAAAGTGTAGACAGATGCATTTAATGGGCAGGGGCTGGCATATAAAAAACTGCAATCAAATGTTATAGGATGCTCTTTTATGGAAATGGACTGGCTATAATATGATCTTTATTTTTATTATCAACACATGCTGCATTCCAGAGATGACAAATATTTTGGTTTATATTTTTTCTCTTAATGAGCAGACAATAGGTGAAGGCCCAAAAGACTGATGGGGGATAAGTGTAGTCCTAAAGTAAATACTTTCCTTCTGTCAGAGTCTATTTCACATTGGTGATTTAAACAAATGGCCTGTTGTGTGCTGGGCTTCCACATTAAGAATAATGATAAAAAACACAAAGAGGAGATATTCATATAGTTTTAAAGGCATGAAGTAGCCACAGGCTCCCCCACTGTGGTCTTCAAATATCCTTGTGGTTGCACTTTGTTCTTTCGTAAAAGCATTCACCTTCCAGGGAAGAGATTAAAAAAAAAAAAAAAAAAAAAAAAAAAAAAAAAAAAAAAAAAAAAAACCCAACCAACTCAACAAACCAAAACTAGATCTATATTTCCTCCTCTGCTCCCACCAAAAAAAGCTGCTGCTTGATGTATCTAGGATTTTTTTGAATAAAAAATTTTTTCAGGAGTGATGTGTGGAAGGAAAAGAGGGTACTTTTTTGGTATAACAAATATTTTTGTATTCAGCTGGTCTTGACACAAAAATCAGTTAATAGTTTTGTACTACCTCCACAAAGAGGTCATACGTATTCCAGTTACTGTTCCTTGTCTTCCTAAACATGTGGTCGAACCAATATTCAGTGGCCAAGTCCCTTTTTTGGATTGATTTCTGACTCTGTTTTTTGAAGTATTGTTTGTACTATTGTTCTCCTTAGGCTGTGGCAGCACCCCTTCAAGTACACCAGCAAGGAGTCCTGCAGGCTTTCCAACTTCATTTGGCAAGGACCCAAAGGTCTCCTCTTGGTGGGACAGGGAAGTGCTCGGTCTGACAGTTTGTGTGTGTTTGCAAGCATTTGTATGCAACTGGACACGTATTTATGGTAGTATATTCACATTCTGAAGGCAGAAGGGACAGCTCTAATTGTTTAGGGGAAAAAAGGGTTCCAGTATGTCTTCAGAGGAAGCATACAAATGAGGCGTGAGCTTTGGAAACCTTCTCTGAAGGATTCTTGGGTCTGTGCAGCTAAGCCTGAATTTTCCTTTTTTTGCTGGTACCGTGAGAATAGAAGGATAATTTCCTGTTGCTTATTTTATCTGCGTTATCTTCAAAAAGGTATTGCAGAACTAATCTTATCTCTTGCCTGCTGTAAAGAATATTCTGGGCAGGTTAACAATGATATTTACAACAATAACTATTTGTCACCTCTCCAAAACCTCAGGAGCTCCTTTCCAGAAGACATGCGTGCTGCTGAGCCATAGGCATAAATATTGGCTTTACAGTGCGAGCAGCATGGAAAGAATCTGAAGCTTTTTGGCTTCTACTCTATTAAAATGTACACAGCCTCAGCTTAAATGCTTGAGTTGCACAGGTACACTGTGAGATAGCTGGATGAGTACCTAGTTAAAGGCAAAATATCTTATCCTGTGTGAAATAAATTACCAACCAGACCTTGATAGGAATCACAATGGCTACTTGGTTTCATAAGAATTTGTCTTATAAGGCTGTTGGAAAATTGCAGAGAGCATCCAAAGTAGCTCACTCAGGAAAACATTATTTTGTGAAATCAAATCCTTTTGGTACATAAAAGGATGTACCTTAAGTGCATAAGCAAGACAAAGCTACAGATACGCATATTTTAGTTGCTCTCATGGTTGCTCAAACTCCTTTCTTCTCCTTCCAGTTTGAATTTTAAAGAAAGTTTCACTTAAACTTTTATACCACATTATTTCAGTGTTCTGGAATCAGAAAATTAAAATTCTGTTTTAATTGTATTGAGATTGTCATTTGTGTTCCTTTTCCTTTGTTTTGACCTATCTACATAATGTTCTTACTTTAACAGTAAGAAATTCTTCAAAAGCTTGCTTTTCAAACACTTTTTACAAGTTTGATTGATACTCCTCCCAATTTATTTATAGTAATAGTGGAATAGTTCACTGAACTCTTTCTCTGCAAAAAGACTACAAAAGTCAAAGATGGAGCTGGAAGTTTGATCTCTGCATACATCTTAGTGAAAACTTGCAAAAATGTGATCACTTAAAATAAATTGTACTATGCCAGTCTTTTTTGACTTTAACTAGAAGCTTTTATCAAAGACAGTGTAGCTCTTTTTGTGGCTAGAAGACATATGAGGTATGGGCTAAGTAGTTCAGATTTATTTTCCTTGGTTTTTTCCGCTTTGGTTTAGGAAGCTTATTACTGCAGGCCTGAGCCCTAGGGTTTATCACCATGTCCCGCAGCCATAGGGAGGAGGAGGAGGAGAGAAGATCCAGCAGGCAGGAATTGTGCACCAAGATTGATTTATTTAATTATTTTACAAACTCTTTTATAGACTTTTTTCTTCATTGTCTAATTGGACAAAGGATCAGCCACCCCTTGGGGTGATTGGCTCAAATCCTAAAACATCCATTGTCAAAATATTTTTGTACTATACCATAAACAAGACTTTTCAAGGTTGCAGGTGGATTGGTTGTTTACATTCTCTGCTACCTCTTCTGTGAGAGAGAAGAGTCTCTCACGGGCTTAGAATATAGCAAGAAAATCCTCGCTAGCAGCATTTTTGTATCTACAATTCCCCCTTTTTGTTTGATAACAACTCTACTTTTAATCCTAAATAGAAATTTACATCAGTTATTAATTCTAAATATGTCCTTAAGGCTTTAACTATCTGACTCCATAACAAGAATTTTAAAGTTCAGTCTCTGCTTGTGGAAGGACCATCCCAGTCTCTGCTTGTAGAAGGACCATCTGCCTGATGGTTGACATTCTGGTCATCATCAGAAGAGTCATTAGGCTGATGATCTACATTCTGGTCGCCATTTGGATGATTGGCGTTCTGGTCATCATTTGGAGGTTGCCTGTTCTGCCTCTGGTGCCGTAGGTCAGGGCGAATGCATTTTGAAGGTAGCCACCGTATCCCAATATCTGTGGAAACGCAAGCATACCCACGACCCCAAACGATGAGCTCATGTGGACCTTCCCACTGGTTAGTGAGTAAATTCCACACCCAGACTTTTGCCTGGGGCAGTTGTCTGTCGCCTGCAGGCTGCAATGAGAGAAAATGATTCAGAAGAACAGGATTATTTGAATTTTGTGGTACTGTAAGGTGATTAATTGTATACAAAGCTTTTGCTAGTCAGCTTCAGTAACCAAATTCAAAGGTTCCTGTGAAACTCATTGAAAAGCCATGATAACAGCTCTTAATTCAACTAACTAAGCAGAGTCTGACTCGGATTGGTGTGTTAATCAACCACTGCAAAGGTAGTGTAGGATACTGTGCGCCCTTACGCACAGTGATCCCTGCTAAAAATTTGTCCCAATCCGTACGCCCCAAGGTGCCAACACATCCCGTCCCCAAAGGTTACAGGAAGTGGTAGCAACATAAGGCCTAATTGTAGCTGTGTGCCCCTCTGAGTCCTTCACCACCACAGGCCGTTCGCTTAAATAGCTCTGTGTGGTTCCTCCTACTCCTGCGATGGCCGATCCCACCGGGGCTAAAGGCCATGAGGGAGGCCATGCAGAGAAGGAGATGATAGTTACATTGGCACCTGTATCAATCAAACCTCGAAGCTGAATCCGGCGTGGACAGGCGTTCGGCAGGATCAGGGTACATTTCATCTGCAGCCTTTGGTCAGAGATGTCTGCAGTCCAGAAGGCCTGTGGAAGTCCCGTAGATCCACTGCCGTTATCTTCGTGAGTTTGTTGTTCTATCCTGGGGACACAAGACTTAAAAGGCACTAATTTAGCAAGGCAGGTCTTTTCAGGAATAGTTACAGGGGGTTTTTGCATGGAGACCATAGCACAAATCTGTCCTTTAAAGTCAGCATCAATAACTCCTGAGTGCACTAAGCTTCCTTGATGGACAACGTCGGGTTTTCCCACCAGCATCGCACTGGATTCCTGGGCTAAGGGTCCATATGCATCCAAGGGAACCTTATAAATACCACTAGAGTCTAAGACAACTGCAGCTGCGGTGTGGACGTCAAACCCGTCTGATCCGTGGGTGCCGTCTGATCCCTGGGTGCCGTCTCTAGGGTGGCTGGGTAGGCCTGTGCCTGTACCTGTGCCACTCTCTGGGGGAGCGACTGCATCGGAGATCAATTCCCCCTCCTTGCACCCCGGCGGAAGTTTCCCGACAAAGGCCGACCATCGGCATGAGTCCGGGATCTACAGTAGCCCGTGCAATGGCCTGGCCTGCCACACCTCTTGCACTGGGGGATCGCTGTGTTCTCTTTTTGGCTCGGCTTAGGCCGCTTCCGTTTTTTCGCCTGTTTTGGTGGCTTTGGTTCACGACCAGAAGATGCGTGAACAGGCTGCAGGAACGCAGCCAAAGCAGACCTTTTCTGGTTCCCAGATTCCACCTTAGCACAGGCTTTGACCATGTCTGTTACCTCAGGATCCCCTGGTAAGGCATCTACGATTTTTCTGCACTCCTTGTTTGCATTATCTCTCACTGCTTTAACAACATCTGTCTTAACCCATCATCCTCAACCTGCTTCACGAGAGAAGCAGCGACTTTCTCTACAAAAGAGAGGAATGACTCTGATTTCCCTTGAACTATTTCAGTATATCGCTTTCTGGGCGCAGACAACTCTATGGTTTTCAACAGGGCAGCCATGCCGACCTGTTGAGCTTGCTGCAGGATGCTAGAGGACAAGTTACCCTGTAGACTGGGATCAGAGAAGGGACCAGTCCCCATCAAAGCCTCCATTCTTGCTGTCCATCTAGGATCAGCAGCAGGGAGTTGCATATTCCATAATGCAGCCTTGTCGGCCAGCTTTCTCCAGGTTTTCTCAAAAACTATAAATTGTACAGGTTGAAAAAGAATTTGACCTAAGTGTCTGATACCAAATGGAGAAAGCAAATCTGTATTTATCACCCTTATTATCTACATAACCTCAGCAGAACCTAGCCCATGTTGTGCCACCTTGGATTGGAGGTCCTGGGCAACTTTCCAAGCAATTACCTCATGCTTATCATGCTCGCCTGAATTTGGGAGAGCCTTATACACTGGGAAAGCTTGGATCTCCCCTTTTGGGGAATCACTACCATCCTGAACTTCTGGCACAGCCTGTGGATGAAGTGTAACAGCTTCCTGGTTACCCCCAGAATCCTCAATTCTATTTGGCATTCCAAGTGTTTCCAATAACCTCCAGTTACCCTCCTCCAATGATTGCATCTTAACTGACTCTAAGAAGTGACTGTAGTGGGTCAGACGCACTGTTACCATGCAGTCCTGAAAGGTCCAGGGGCGAGACCGGCGCAGCCTTTTCCTTTGCCGCGCGGCTACAGCCGCCTGACAGCCTGGGGCCAGCACCTCATCTGCCTCACTGCCTGACGAGGAATCATCAGGCAAAGGCAACTTTGGGGTGCTGGGAGTGAACAGAAATGGACGGAGAGGGGCACTTTGGCTAAGTTCGCTAGAGGCAGAACAGACAGTACAGACTGCAGTTGGCTGCGCTGCAGTTTGGACAGCAGCTTCTTTACAGGGTGCCGTCTCGGCCGACCCAGCCGGTACTGGAACTGCTGCTGCCATCTCTGGGGCTACAGCCGCACTCGGTGCCTCACTTGTCTCTTGCACAGCAGCCGTGTTCAGCGCGGTCGCTGCTGAAACCGCTCCTGTTTCGCGCTCCCTGGCCACGTTCGGCGCCGTCACTGGCCCGTGCTCCGCGGCCGCGCCCGGTGCCGCCGCTCCGCAGCCACCGCCGTTTCCAGGTTTTCCCACGGCAGTGCTGCTTCCGGGTTCGCTGCCGGCCGCGCCGTTTCCTGGTTTGGAGCCGCGTCTCCCGCAGGTGGTGTGGGCGGCGCTGGCAGCGCGGGCTCGGTGCACCCTGCATGGCAGGGTGGCTCTGGCATCCACTGCTCTCGCAAGTGGAACAGGTCCTCCACCCTTCGGGATATGTTTGGTAACTGTCAGCAAAGGCAGATGCTGTATTAAAAGGTCGATGGCTCGGTTCTGCGACTGCGCAGAACAGTCCAGCACCAAGGAGGGCAGCGGACCACACCCAGGCAATGTCGGCGCACTCATGCCTGGTGCTATGCCGGCTAAGAAGTTAGATCCAGGTGCATATGCAACCGGGCTAGGAGCCACTCTGGGGGTCCAATTGGCTAAGCCGCTGATTTGCGGCCCTGGATAAGCCGTGGCTGCCTCTGAGCTGAGTGGCAAGGCGGGCTGTGCGCCCTGCCGCTGCCCTGACCCCCCCACCTCTGCCGGCGCGGGGTCTCTGGGGGCCGCGGAGTCCTGCGATTGTGCCAGGTGAGCTGGCGCAGGCTCTGCCTGTGGAGCCAGGGGGGTTTTTCCGAATCCACCATCATTTGCCCTGGAAGCCCGGTCCGCGGTGTCCCCCCTGGACATTCCTCCGTCACTCACCACCAAAATAGGCGAGCCAGCCCTGCTATCACAGTCAAGGTCTGTCAGCAGAATAAATAACAAATGCCAGGTTTTGTATAATTCTAACGCTGCTGGCTCCCCAGTCGGGAGCTCGTGTCGGACAGCACAGCCGAGTTCCTGCCATAAGGCAAATTCCAGGGCACTATCTCTGTCCATGGAAATCCCTTTTAAAGTAGCCCAGTCTAATAATTCCCGAACTGAGTTTTCAGGAATGGAGGTGCGCAATATGCTAAACACACCTTTCCAGACCAGCATCGCAGCTTCGGTTTGTGAGCCGCTGTTTGCCATTTCTCAGTCCTGTCGGACTTCCCGGTCCCGGGGGGGGAAGGGAACAACGTACCTCTGGAGGAATTCGGCTTGGCTCGCAGCAGCAGGACACGTCAGAGAGTGCAGATCACGTCGGGCAGCACCAAATATTACTGCAGGCCTGGTTCCTACGGTATAGCACCGTGTCCCGCAGCCATAGGGAGGAGGAGGAGGAGGAGAAGATCCAGCAGGCAGGAGTTGTGCAGCAAGATTGATTTATTTAATTATTTTACAAACTCTTTTATAGACTTTTTTCTTCATTGTCTAATTGGACAAAGGATCAGCCACCCCTTGGGGTGATTGGCTCAAATCCTAAAACATCCATTGTCAAAATATTTTTGTAC
The DNA here is from genome assembly GCF_041296385.1 of Aphelocoma coerulescens. NCBI lineage: Eukaryota > Metazoa > Chordata > Aves > Passeriformes > Corvidae > Aphelocoma > Aphelocoma coerulescens. The sequence continues at coordinate 7,532,042 of NC_091021.1, forward strand.
TATACCATAAACAAGACTTTTCAAGGTTGCAGGTGGATTGGTTGTTTACGTTCTCTGCTACCTCTTCTGTGAGAAAGAAGAGTCTCTCACGGGCTTAGAAAATAGCAAGAAAATCCTCGCTAGCAGCATTTTTGTATCTAGAGAAGCTGAACTTGTTTAAAGTTCTTAACATCAATAAATCAAAAGTGAAAAAAAATTTGCTAATGACTGGTCAGTTGTATTAACACTTTCATCCTATTTTCCTTTATTGTCAAAACCTAAATATTAGCATGCATATCTCAAAAACATAAAGTTTAAAATGTCTAGGCTCTGCAGTGAATGTTACTGTTGAAGGAAATGCAAATACTAGGCTTATTTTCATATTGTAGCTATACCAACCCAGCATTCTATGACACCATTTTGCAATTGTAGCAATCAGCTGTTTAAAACCATTTACATGGTCCTAAATATTATGAGAGAAGGACACAGGCAAGGCATTCTGCCAAGCTCACTGTTCTAGGGAGATACAGCTCTTTTCTTGGCAAAGAATAAATATGCATCCAAAGAATATCTTATGTTTGGGGGGAGAAGAAAAAAATAACAGAAGTAACTGTTTTCGAGCTAGCATATTGATGGGTGTTTTTCTCTATATGTTTCTAGGGAAGACTCTGACTCCTAATTTCAAATGCTTAGTCATAGTAACCTGTTAAAAACTTTAATAAATTACTGCTATTAGATACCCAGACTTCGTCATTCCTCTAGAAGGTGGCTAGAACAAATGCTGAAGCTGAACCATGCAATAATATGGGTAGATTTGTTTGTTAATAATATTTAGGTGTTACATGCTGATGAAAATTCTGGTGCCAAGCATTCAGTCTCAGGCCTCAGCCTATCAGTCCATGTGTTACCTGCAGTGGTCAAGAAAGCAGATTCTACCTTGCTGTCTGACCAGACTAAGGGAGGCTTTGTGAGAACCTGACTACTTCTGCTGCAGTGCAGAATAAAGGAAGTTATTTAACAAGGTGACAGTTCTTGCATGTCCCATTGTGAAGGTTTTCTTTCTTTATAGAAAAATAGATAACATAGGAATAATGAAAGAGATAGGTACTTATGTACATACACTGAAGCAAATAAGTTGTTTGTTCCTGAGGCAGTAATACCTAGATGCAGCACGGATCTCTTGGGATGATATCTTCTTCAGGAGACTCTTATTAGCCTGGTTGTCACATAAAATGTTTTTTTCATACCAAGTTCTGTGAAACAGGAAGAAAAGACAGTTCCAAGATTTCTTCTGTTAGGAATAAAAACATCCATCAATGTGAAAGGATTTTGATCTGGTAGAGAACAAAGGCTTTAGTTTCTACCTTTTAAAAATTACTGTATTTTCACTGTGGCACTAAAACAGAAAAAGTTAAAATCAGAGTCTTTCTCTTTTCATCATACTAAATGAATGGCCACTAGGTCTTGTGTGCTTTGATAAACACTTTAGAAACATTAATTAGTTAATGTTACTTAATGTTACTGAATTAATAATGATAGTAGGGTTTAGGGAGGCAGTTAACTAAAGCTGCACTGTGAATGTTCTGTTCTACAATCTCTTTGGGCAGTAATATGCAGAGACATTAATCTCAAAGGGAGAACAATTTCTTGGCACTGCTATCGCCTTCCTTTTTGGTAGATAAATGGTCAGCTGTGCTGTTATCTAACCTAATGTCATCCTCCCCTAAGTGCAGCACAGTTGTTCTGGGTACTTGATGAAGTCCCCGAGTCTGTTGCCTTCAGTGTGTGATTTGTCAGCACATCCCCCTTCCCTAGCTCTTCAGTGCTGCTGAGGCCTCTGCACTGGCTCACACACGGGGCCCCCTGGCTGTGTGGGACCAACAGTTGGTGTGAAATGCAGATTGTAAAGGAACCTCCCCTTTTTTAATGGTATGGGGCTGGCATGATTCAGGGGGTTAGAAAGGAGCCACATCCCAATTCAGAGCAGTATTAATTCTCTGCCTAAGGAAGTGCCCAGCTCCTGTCTCCACCCTTGCAATTCAGTCTGTCAGACCCTTGGGTCTTCCTGGGTTAACTTGATACAGCTTTCGCTTAGCAGACTGGTGTGTGCTGGCAGGGAACAAAACCTGAGAAGCTCTCACCCAAGTCAAATTCCCTTAAAAACTGCATAGGCTGCTGTGCTGCTGCTCCAGGGCCTCTCTGTGCCTATGCCACACACACACTGAGCACGCCATGCACATGCTGAGGTGTTGTGGAGAGGCTCCACACAGGATTGCCAATCCTGCTTAATAAGGGCTGTGATTTACCCTATGTCCTTGAAATCAGAGTGGTGACCCTTTTTCGCACCTCTTGTTTCATGCAGTGTGTGTGGCAAAACCACCACGTACTCAGACATCTGAATTTCTCGTACCTCGTAATTCTCAAAAACAACTAAGCACTTTTAAAAACTTTAATGTAAACTCTAAGGCAACCTAGATTAGGAACTTCAGACAAGATCTAAAATAACTGTGGTTTTCACCCAGTGTAATAGCATAAGTCTTTTCACTTTCTATTACAGTTAACATTAGATGCATGTGGTTGTCAGGTTTGGTTTTACCAGGGCTTTCAGTCCTTTCTTTAGGACTTACTGTTTTATTTAGCTGGGAAGTGTCTAGAACTCTGGCTGCGGTGTATCTAATAAAATAATAATATGAACTGTGATTTTCATTGTAGGGTTTCATATTTTGCTTTTTGCTTCAGAATGAATAATTAAGCTTCAAGCTGTGAAAACTCCTTAAAAATTAAATTAGGTGAGGGATCATGCAAACCACAAGCCATATCTACATCAGATATTTGACCAATACTTATTTTATAGATTTTCTTCTTTCATGTTTTTCTGGTTTATTTCATGCAAAATGTCTGAAATGTAGTCTTTCTCAACTGCTGTGAAATCAAACTAATTCTAAGCAGTATTTCAAACAGCTCCTGAGGGTGGTATAAATCCAAAATCAGACCTTACAATTCAGAAGGAGAGGCTGGTAACAAACTACCCCATAATAGCTTGCATGATTTTTTGCACGTCTTTGCTCTCAGCCTGAATTTTGCCTTGTATTGATTTAGTTTAGCATTAAGAGTTCTTTCCAAAGTGCTACCACTCTGTAATTATTACTTGCCTCTAAGAAATGGACTTCTATTGTCAATGGAAATCTTCAGTACCTGTGTCACAGTGTCTGTGGATCTACATGTGAATGTTGGACTATTTTAACCAATAGCACAAGACTCCTGGAGTGTCTTTTGGTACCCTGCTAAGTTACTGATTTCATTTTCAGCTGACAGCACCTGTCCATATTTGCTGATCTTCCTCCCAGTTAGGGGTACCAACAGTTACGGCAACACTTGCACAGCACTGTTATTCCTTGCTGGAATCTCTGTAACATTACTGCTGGAGGCTGGTAGGCAACCTTATGATTTCATAGAACCACCTTAAGTAAAGCTTTGTACATGATAATAGTATTGGAAAGATTATCTGATGCTGAATTAAGACCAGAATTTCACACTTGATTCCCAAACTAAATAGCATTTTTTTCAGGTTTGAATTTTCCCTGATGCATAGAAGGGAGGAAGAAACATTTGCAAGGAATTGTTTTGATGGTACCTGTCTTGCCATTTGTCTGCTTGTAAAATTGCTTTAGAAGCCACAGCTCTGTCACTTGTTAGTTTGGGTAATAGGCATAAAATGAGTGGAGAACTATTGTAATTTCCTTGAGAGGTTCAGTGCTCTATTTTTACTAGATTTTGCTTTATAAATGTATAAACATGACACTATGCCTGCTGAAGCTAGTAAACAGTGATGTGAAGGAAATGGGTAAATTAACCCTTGGTGTTAGCAGTGTGAATGCAACTGGAGGAGCTGACGTTGGCCCTGTGCAGGTGTTCACTGAGCAGGCTGGGGCAGTGAGCAGTCCTGTCCTGAGTGCCAGCTCCCCCGTGCCTGGCCTTGCCAGCAAGCCTGGTCATCTCCTGGGCTGACAGGCTTTATTCTACCAGTCCTAATTCACAAATTCACTGGGATGGTTATTTTGCCCTTTCAGATAACATCAGCTTTTCCTACTATGTTAAAGTAGAGATCCAGTTTCAGGTGTTAAAATATTCTGGGAAATGAGTTCTTGATTCCAGCAGTCCAATCACAAGCCACAGTTGAAAGGAAGAGCCACTTTAATCATCCTCCTGGGTGTTGCTGAATGGACAAATCAGTCTTCCTTAATTAAGAAGCAATAATATCAGTCTTCAGTAATGGAACTGAACATTAGTGCCATCTAGAATGGAACTTGCTTAGGGAAAAAAAACATTCTCCCGGCTTTGCAGTTCTGATCCTGTTACAGTGATGACTGGTAAATATCTTGTTTAACTGTTTTCTTGCTTCTGCATATTCTAAAATATTCAATTATTGCTTTAGTGTTAATCAATGTCACAGCTTTCGCTCTTTGACAGTTTGAAATGAATGGAATTTTATTGTCCTTATGCGTCGCTAACAAAAAAAGTTAGTAATTACTGTAACTGCAACTCCCCATAAAGGCAAAGGAAATTGTGAGCATCCAAGGGTAGAATTTTGCTTTAAGCTGTTATTATGTTACTTAATACAATAAAGTTCCAGATTTGTGACTTCAATTCATGCTAATTTAAACCAGGATAGTCTCAAGTTAGAAACTACTACTAAATGTTCAATATATGTCATATAAAATACTGATTGGAGTTACAGATTCTCCCAAATGTGTGATGATGCAAATTAGTATTTTGGAATATTTTTGTTTTCTTAAATGCTCTCAAAAAAGAAAACTTTGAAAAATTGTTTCTAAGATTGTAATTAAAAAGAAACTTTTTCTTAATATTTGGAATTCCACCTTAAATTGTGTAGAACATTCAAAGAGGCCATTAAAATAAGAGAGGAAGATGTATTTGACAAAAAATTACAAAATTATGTCACCATGCAGCTGGAAAAGTAAGAGAATAACACAGTCTTGGAATGTGAACGTTAAAGGAGTATATACTAATTTGTTTAGCAAATGTATAGGAAGAATTACAGAGGATCTGAGCTTATAAATCAGATCTAAAACTTACTAATCTGATGCGTATCCTTTTTGTTTTATGTGGATTAAGCCTTTCTTCTGTCAGTTACAGCTTGGATAATTTTTTTTGTCCCCTTAATGTCTTGATAATTCATCAGAAAAAGCACATAATTCAACAAAAAAACATCACTAGAGGCACAAGATGCAGTCAGTGCTTCAAACAGCAGGATGCAGAAAATACTGATCTGAGGCAGAAACAGCAAACAACCTTAGACCAATTAATACATTTGGGGGGAGGAGCTGTAATTCTTATGGAAAATCAAGTTGGTTAAAATAGGAAGTGTGCCCAAGAGAAAAAAGCAGGTTCTTTCATCTAAGTGTATGGGAAGGTGTGAAATATTTCCCTCCAGCACCAGTAACTACTTCACACAGTTTTTTGAGTAAGAGGAGGATTGTTGATCTTTTCCACAGAGATATTGTTATATCGAAGTTAATGATTGGATAACCCATTCAGTGCTTTTTTATTTTGCTTTTCTGTAGACAAAACATGGATGCACACTCCTGAAGCCTTATCAAAGCATTATATTCCCTATAATGCAAAGGTAAGAAAATATGAAGTTATATTCTCCTCATACCTGTAGAACACAGCATGTTCTATCTTGTTTTTAACTTGAAAACTGCAGAGATGTGGATTTGCCAGATGAAATAATGAAGACAAACTTAGTAAATGTCTGTTTTGCAGGTGAAAATGTTCTGGTTTTAATGGCCAATTGATTCGTGTTCTGATTTATGGTTTACTAGAAAGCAAACTAGTGTTCTTCCTGTGCTTGATGCTGGTTTTTTTTAATGGATGGAAATTTTGAGTGCAAAGGAATTTAACACCAGGCTGTATGCTTACAATATTATTAAAATTAACAGCACAAACTTCTTTTGAACAATATCAAAGGCAATCCTATCTGCTGGCTATATTGAAATGTCACATACTCAGGAAATGTGGTAGAATAATAGTGGCATTTTTGCACAGTAAAGCCAAAAGACTTACTTTTATTTCCTTATCCCAATTACAGTGAGATAAGTATATATAAATATAAGTAACGCTTCAATTTGTATATTGACGTCTGCTGACAGGAAATGTATCTTACCAAAACGCCTTAGAACCTAAAGGTTCCTAAATACTTACCTAAGTATCAGCTTAGAAAATAGTATGCTAAAATGAGGAGAGAATATGCAGCCATCAGCATAACTCAGAGTAAACTGAGTAATCTGCAATTACTTGCTCAAACTGAGAGTATAATTCAATAAAATTCTATTGTGGGCTGTTCTGGATGAAATTCTCTTATGATTGGTATTTCTTAATATAAAAAAATTTCTTAAAGTAGTCTTAATGAAAAATCAATGTGAGAATTCTTAACATGAAAAATTTATATTTCTTAATAGATATTGAAAATATTTGTTTCACAGGCCAGAACTCAGGTTTCTACATGAGTGTTCTCTGCTTTTGTGTTTTCAATTTTCTTTTGCTTAGCACTGCCGCACACTGAGCAAGTATCTGTAGTGGAAAGTGAAGTCTCATTCTCCCACTTGCCAGGTTTTGAACGTGTTTTTATTGTGTATGTTCTCAAACGGAATTCTTGTCCAAAGGACACATTACCATTTAACTGGATATCCTTGCCAGACACCTTGGCTTTATATTCCACTTTTTGAGAGGGAGGATTACTTGCTGTGGTGACTGTGCCATCTGTTTTAAGAGCAAGCTGAAGCTGTGAGTTTTTTCAAAGCACTGAACAATGTCTGTTCATTTCTGGTCTTTGAGAGAAAAAAGGAAACCTCCCTCCTCTTTCATGTTTCATTGTCTTGCTTAAGAGCATATCTGGTGAGTAGGTGTCAATGCAGCTATGGAGAAAAAGAATTAGAATAAAGAAAATGGTGGCAAGAGGGTGGTAATTGTATAAACAACAGCAGTAGCAACTTCTGGAGCAGAAGAAAAGGATGGAGAATTCCCATCTAAAGGAAGTCTGCTCTCAGCCTGGTTTGGAAGACTCTTGGTCCAAAATGTCTTTCCACTTTTTCAGGCTGATGTGTGCCTAAGTGTCCTCTCCAGTTCTGCTCCTATTTATTGTTTATTCCAGGACCTCCTCCACCTTTGTGCTGGTGTGCTCTAAGATCTGTCAGAACACTTGCAGGAAACTGCAATTTTAATACCACATATGTGGGCTTGGGGTTTGGTTGTGTTTTTTGGTTTTTTTGCTTTTTTTTTCCTTTTAAGAAAGTTAACCCAGTTTTTCCCTAGAATCACAGTAGAAAATTATTTGGAACTATCAGTTATTTAATTCAAAGCAAGCAACATGTTGCTCTTCTCTGTAACTGGACTGTAAAGGGTATGGGATTCCCTACCCTGTTTTTTTATGGACACCTGGAATATATTTGCACAGCTTTTATGAAGTTAGCTGGCATATGCAGGCATAGTATTAATAAATCTAGATGATATTTCCACATCAGTTCTCATTAAGTTTTGCAGTACTTTGCACTTTAAGAGGAAAGTATGCATCTATCAGTACCTTATTTGGGGTTTGCAGGATTTTGGGTTTTAAGTGAAATGTCTCATTGATGTCATAACTTATAACTACCTTGTGAGATAATGACTAAAAGCTTCAGAAAACCTTCATAACACAAGTATTGAACAAGACTCATTCATTTTTCCCCAAAATGTTCGTATTGTTCCACTTCTAATTCTCTAACATTCAGTTAGTGTGTCTTCCATATTTGTTGGGAAGAAAAAACAACACTTGGTCTGATTTATTTCAAAAAATAATCATGTGAGGGAAGAATGACATGTTCAGAAAATCAAATCAGTTTGATGGAAAGTAATACGAGAGATGCTTTTTGTCCATGAGCAAGCGAGCTGTATTCTACTCTATAGTTTTTTGGATGCAGATTACTGTGGGTGGAAAAGTGATTTCTGTTCTTTATAAGACACAAAAATAGTTTCTCTGACACTAACCTTCTGAGATGATCAGAACACAGAGAGCTTACTGGGAAAGATTCTGTTGATTCTTAAGACAGCTTGTTGATGAAACACAGCTCCTGAGTTGACTGTTACCTTATTAAAAAAAATCCTAGCAAAGTTAACTGGAGCTTAAAAGAACCCTGCAATATTGACAACTGGCCCTTTTTTCTACAAATTGGAGAGGACTTTTTAACAGAGAATTAGTAACGTCTTGTTATCTCTTAGAACATACACCCTCAGGGTGATTTATGGCCATAATCCTCTTTGTAAGAAAACATGAGCCTAGTTTTTTCGGAAGTAAAATCCAGGAGCCATGAGTCTCCTAAGGAAGCCCTTAAATATAAAAGTATCTTGAATTTCTCTCTCTTTTCCAACACACTCACTCCTACTTTGCTATTTTAAAATTTGCTGATTTTGGCATAGTTTGCATGGTGTAAACCAATGAGGATTTGGACTTTAGGGTTTTCTATTTGGGTGGGGGGACGGGGACAAACTGAAATTTTCCCTCTTCGGTTTTGTTTGCTTTTGTTCTGTTACAGTCACTTTTGTTTGTTTAGTGTTTTTTCTTGGTTTGTTTTTTTTTTTTTCTTATCTTACTGATGTCTTGGTCTACCAGAAGGCATTGATAATAAGACTTCCCATACTTCAGCAAGCTATGGATATGAAACCTTGGTTTATTGAAGCCAGAATTTTGACATCAGTTCGTGGTCCTATATTGTTCTTACCTGTGTCACTCTAAATGAAAGCATATTGGTCACACAATTTTTTTTCCCCCAGAAAGATAATTTAGAATTTTTATAGTACAGTATCAAATATGGACTCATTTTGATGTAGTGGCATGACAGTTTTAATGTCAACAGGATATAAAATTCTAAGGCAACCCCAAATTTCTCTTCTGTGACAACTTTTTCTGTAATGTTTCTTAATTAAGAAGAGATGTATTATTTTCTGTACTCTAAGGAAAAAAGTTCTCTTTTGCCCTTAAGTTAATTCTCTTGATTTGAGACCAGTTTCCTTTCTGCAAAATAAAAGTGATCAAAGTGTGACTTTATAATGGAATAAGACTGAAGCCTTTAAAAAGGACTGGTTGTTGTCATCACGTAACCACCCTGAGTGGTGCCTTTCTGCCAATCCAAAGCTGACACTGCCCCAACCAGCAATGTTTACTGTGTCTCTCTGTACTATTTGTGTCTGTAATCCCCTTTAGAGGCACTTGCTTATTTTTTGGCTTATATCAAACTTCCACATGCACAGCTTTCCATCTTGCAGATGAGAGGCTCTGCTTTGCCAGCCTGGTGTTCACGTTGGCTGCTGGTCAGGCAGGGGGTCAGTGGCTCTGACCTTGCAGAAGGGCTGCTCTTTCACATGACAAGTGATGGCACAGTAAACCCTTGGGAGGATGTTTCGCCAAGAGATGCCTTGGCTCCCTAGTGCTCCCACAGCCCCTGGCCTAATGCTTGCTTCACACTCACTGTCAAAGTTCTTGTATTGTCAGCTGCATATTCAATTTTTGATGTAGTAGCTTCAATTTGAAATTTTTAAGCTAAATGAACAATGCAAAAAAGGAATTACTAATGGTCACACTTTATGATCTTGGAGGTCTTTTCCAACCCAAATGATTCTGTGATTCTGTAATAAAAGACCTCCCTTGGCAGTGCCTGAAACTATTAGCCTTAGCTGTAGGACAATAAACAGTTTATTTAGATTTTAAACTATATGTAATTTCTTATTCCATGTATTTTTTTTATCATCAAGGAATGGCAACTAATACTCTTCTGGACAAGGTTCATAGGTCAAATGATGTAATTACTGTAGCAGGGCTCTAGGTGCAGTTATGTCTTTTGAATATTTGTATTTTCATATCATTAATGTACAGTATCAAAGCCACATTTTTGTGGCATAAACTGCACTTCTACTACAATTTTTGTTGCTATTGCTATAGCAATTCTCTTTTTCTATCCAGTCAGCATTGAGCAGAATGTTCATGACTGTGTCATTAAAAGTAATGAAAAAATGGTAAATTGTATGTAGTGTTCCCAAGTCAGCAGAGGTCCAAGACACACTATTAAAAGGTATATTTAAGATATGTGGTGAAGTTAGATACAGCAAGATATTTCAAACAGAACACAAAAATATTGAAAATTAGCAACTACTGCAGTAGAAGGGAGCATTATGAAAAATGAATTTTCCTGCTTTAAATTTATTATAATTAGAATTAATAACTTAATATCAATTAAATTTCATTAGAGTACCAAAATGCCTTGCATGTGATCATAATTAATTTAGTGTTTAAGCACAGAAAAATTAGTATTGTGAAAATACCAAACTGAGATAGGAAAGCTGAAAATTGTAATTTTACCAGGGAATGCAAAATTGAACTTCTTAGTTATTTCTGATACATTACAGTAATTAAACTTGGGGCTCATTATACCAAATATGAATAAACATGTAAATGAAATATAAAAGATTTAAAGTCTGCAACAGGTACTCTCAACAGACTTTGTTTCTTACTCTCCAGAAGATGATCTCCTTCAAGAAATGAATAAAATTTATGAACAATTCCAGTGTTTCTTCCTTAAATTCTGTTTGTGTATAATAATTACAGGCAGTTTAATATAATAGATAATGTTTCATTTCTTTCCTTTTTCAGGAAGAGGAACCAATAGGGCATATGTGTTTCAGTGAAATATTTTTGGTAGGTGCTATTTAAAAAAAAAAACTTAAGAGTTTATTTAATTGGGGAAGTGAGATAAAAAACAGTGGTCATGTTTGCCAATACTTTATAAACTCCAACTGAAGGGCAAAATGGTAGCTCTTGATCTGTTGTCCAGGGCTCTCACCTTCTTTAAGGTTCTGCCTGTCATCCTTTGGGCTTTTCTTTAAACTCCACTTTCCCTGAAATTTCTAGTACTGTGTGTCGTGACTTCAGTTACAACTATGAAACATTTGCAACACAAGTAAGTTATGGAAGCTGGAGTTTCTTGGCAGGATTCACAAATAGTTCATACCAATTAATGACATTCAGCATAGGATCTGAGAAGTAATTGGGGTCCCTCTCTCAATAATGCAGTAAGATGTTAAAAATGTCAGAGAGCCCCTTGACTACACTGAAGCTAATGTGTAATCTGGCTCAGCCCTAGAGTATTCCCTATCCTGAGCAAGTTTTAGTTTTCCCTTGTATCCAAGCAGTTTGTTTCTCTCACATAAATTGCCATCACATCAATTTATTTAGCACCCTGGCTGCTTAATTACAGTTTTTTTCATCATCTCTGACTTTGAGCAGTCTAATTTTCACTTCCCTCATTAAAGAAAAATTATTTTGAAACAGCTTAAGAGTTTTAGAGATATATATATTTTAGTAGAAAATTCTAGAATCAGTTATTTTGCACATTGATAAAATATCTAACAACTATTATCTGGATTGAAAATACAAAAGTGCAAAAGATTTAGCTCACTGTTGAACTTTGAAACACCCTCAATTTTAGGAAGAGGGAGTGTCCTATGTATCCTTGAATGTTGGAGCTGTCCCATGGCTGTTCTGCGTTTGGATTAGGATTTACTTTGGGAGTTGAAATGGAAGAATCTAGTGTAATATAGGTTGGAAGGGACCTCTGGAGATGATCTGGTTGATTCCCATCTTAGAAATTATTTCTAAGCCAGGTGATACAAAACAGAGCCTTATGCAATTGAGCTTTAAATGCCACTAAAGGCAGAGATTCAGAGCCTCTCAGCAGCCAGTTCCAGGACATACTCCCTACCATTCTGACTTTTTTTTTTCCTTATTTCTAGTAATAATTTTCTGCAGCTTGTGACTCCCAGCCTTACACACACATGCACATGTATACACCAGACTCATCACCTTCAGGCTGAACAGGTGCAGCTCCGTGTCTCCTGACCATCACCTTCCCTGTCACATTCCTCACCACTTTCAACCTCAGCTGAGGTTTGGCTTTTCTAAATTCATCCTTGCATGCCTGGAAAATACATCTGTATTCCTCCTACGATGCCTGTCTCATTCCCCCCTTCCACACCCTCTCCTTGTATCTGTGCCAGCTGTAGCTGGATGCTCAGTCAGCTGTTCAGGGATGCAGGAATGCCTTTGGGAATTACAAGCAGTCTAGCTGATTGCTGCCTGTCCCATGGCTTTAAGAGAAAAGGTGATGTTGGTGTCTTACTAAGAGGCTTCAAACGACCTTAACAGTTGGTCTAGTAACCTTTCACACTGAAGTCAGGCTTAGTTTAAGCTTCCAAGTGTGAATGCAGCTTAAGGGAAACAATAGAACTACAGGGCTTAATTTACCCTGCAGGGCCTAAAGAGTATCCCTGTTGGGGAGCCCATACAGAGAATTGCTGAATGTTGCTGCTTACGCAGAGCTGGTCTCTTGGTGGCAGAGGGCTGTGCTCAGCTTTAGGAACTAGGATTCGGAAGTTTCTGGAGCACAGGTACTTCCAGGTTCCTCACTTTGTTTAGATATGGGGAAGAATCAGGCCTAGGTGTAATTTTAAGCCTTCTGTTTTGTTTTACCTCAAGAATGGGTTGTTGTTGCTCTATTTCATCTTAGAATCAGTTGCAGAGGGGTTGGAATGTGAAACTCCTGGAATTGATATGAATTCTGGATTATGGGGCACATAGTTTATATGTATGGTAAGCTTCTTTCTGGCTCAAAGCTTTTTGCAACCTTTTACTACAAGATTTGATTTCCTAAGTATGTATATTGTTTTGGTTAAGTTTGAAAATCCATGGCAGGGGATTCTGTGGTATTGATTTCTCTGACATGGAAGACTTGTGTGGATGGTAGGATTAACAGAGCACACTGGTGAAGAACAGAGTACTTGAGACTCAACCTGTAGCAGGTACATTCTTTACATTATTTTTGTTGTATAAATTATTATTCTTTATGTAGATTATTATTATTAGGTTATTCTTCTAAATTGTGATTCTCGGTGTAGAACAGCTGTTTGTTGGAATGAAGAACAGTCATGTGTTCAAGTGTTAATCCAACAAGTTCTGAAAGTAGAATATATTTGTTTTTATAGAAAATGCAAGTGGAAGTTTTTCTGTAGTAGTAATAACAGCTCTCAACAGCAATGCATAATATGGCATTTGGAGAACAAGTCCTGTGAGGAGCTGCTGAGGGAGCCCCAGATGCTCCCCAGCTGTTTAGCCTGGAGAAAAGGAGGCTGAGGGAAGACCTTATTGCTCTCTACATGTACTTGAAAAGAAGTTGTTGACAGGTGGGGGTTGGTGTCTTCTCTAAGGTAACAAGTGACAGGACAAAGTGAATTGGCCTCAAGTTGTGCCAGGGGAGATTTAGGTTGGGTATTAGGCAAACTTTCTTCACTGAAAGGGTGGTGAGGCATTGGAACAGGCTTTCTAGGGAAGTGGTGGAATCACCAGCCCTGAAAGTGTTCAAAAAAACGTGTGGATGTGTCACTTAGGACATGGTTTAGCAGTGAACATGGCAGTGCTGGGTTAACAGTTCCATGCAATGATCTTAGAGGCCCTTTTCAGCCTAAATGATTCTATGATTTAGTACTGAACACAGCATCTGAAGCATATTTCTAAAGACACCGTGTTAACTACAAGTTTAAAAGTATGTTTTGAACAGTTGCATCACTGGCCTTCCCTGGCAACGTCTCCAAAGAGGTGAGCAATGAGATTGTTGAGACAAAAGTCTCAAATCATTAGAAGCTTTGTAGCAGCTCTTACAATGTCATTTTCCTATTCTTCAGAGAAAGACTAAGTATTTGAATATTAATCTTCACTTTATTGTGATGCTCCAAGTCATGAGTTCCTCAGGCCTGGATTAGAGCAGGCACTCACTGACTAAGGAGCAGTGAGTGATCTGCCTGTTCAAGACAACTAAATAAAACTCAGAGGTCTGTCGAGTCAGAATTAACAAAGCAAAAAAGAGTGTACAAAGACCTTAGGGCCAACAAAGATTTACTCAACCCTCTACATCTGTCTTTGTTCCTTCTCTGTTGCTCATATATATTCCCTTGCCTCTCCTTAAGCCTTCTTGAAACTGCCAATTAGCCTAATTAGCATGTCCTCCGGGATTCGCCCTGCAGCTCTATTTCCATGAGAGCTGTCAGCTGTGGGAACGTGAGGTTGCTCTAAGAAAGCCTTTCAGGCTCTGCACTGTCAAGTATCAAGTGAGTTGCATGTCTGACACTGGAATTAATAGGCTGTAGGGTTCAAACATCTGGATTATTGTACTCGTGGGCTAGGTGGCCCACAGCTGTTTATAGATTGGCTTGCTTTAAATTAAATCAGGCCTGCAGATGAATTGCTCTTTCCTATCTCCCATATTTGTTCTCAGCCTTTCTATAAACTAGAAACAGAGCTGGTTTGTAGAAAATAAGAGAATGGCACAAGATTTTTAACAGAAACTTCTACAAGGAGATCCAATTTTAAAAATGAAAACAAGACTGCAGTCTTGTTCACCAGGCTGTTCACCATTCAGGTAAGGTTTCACATATGCTGATCTCCATGAGGATTCATTCTCAATAAACCATCAGACAAACCACCAGCTGCAGTCTCTGACTTTATTAACTTTAATAAAATAGGAATGTACACTAGGCAGCTGTGGATCCTGGACTGCAGCGAATATTTCTCTCAGAAATGCCTCCTTCAGATTACTCTGGCTCAGAAAGTGTCAAACCAATCTTGGCCTGTTTTAAAAAGCATCTTGAACTTTGAACATGAGAATATTAGATGTAACTTAATAGTGGAACTAATAATTTCTGGTTTGGAACGTAGCAAAGGAGAAATATTTGCTTTAAGTAATTTGTAAAGTTTTGTTGAAATGTTTTGCATTTTCACTAGGAATTATTATTTGCCACTAAAAGAGAGTGATGGGTTATATTGGCCTAGACCCTCTTTTTTTTTTTCTTCTGTATTTCCATAGCTAATATTCCCTTCATTCTGAACCTTTAAGGAAAATCAAAATCAGGTAGTTCCTATTGTTTTGCAAGTAGTTTTTCAATTTGTTGCTGTAGTATTACTGAAAAGAGGGAAAATGTAGAAACAAGGATGTCCATCAAATCTTTGAAATGTGTGGAACCAAGGGTTGCATTTGAAGGAGCAAATAACTTGAAGGATGAAATAGAGAAGTCCCTAAACCCTATCTTGTACTGTTGCTGTAGCTCCCAATGCTTCTGAGTAGGGAGAAACTAGGAGGACAGATAAGTAACTCAACAATTCATGTTAATTAGCGCTAAAAGATTAGGTAGGAGGGAAATCTTGTTTACTCATAAATACAGGTTTATTGGGGAAAAATCTATTCAAATCAGGAATGTGTAGGTCTTCTTAAGTCAGAATTTAGAGGCCATATCCCAGCTTGCACTTTATGAGGCATCGAGGACCTGCAATTTTTAAAGGGAAACACATTCTCAAAATGAAAAAGCATTCTCCAAAATTGCATGTGCATACTTAATGTTGAAATCTTAAAAGCTTTAAAACTAGCTATGAGTTTGGGGGTTGAGTTTTGGGTTTTGAAGAGAAGCAGGTGGGAAAGTTGGACCTCTTCATATGTTTTTTTATCTTCAAAATCTGCTGAAGCATTCTGAGTATGTGCTATGTAACAGAGCACTCTGTTAATTTTGTACTGGTTACAGCTTTTTATTTGTGTTAGTGTTTACTGTTTGATGTGTACGAGGAAGAATAGGGTCGATGTTTTATATTGATTTTCATCAGTAACACTCAGAGGTACTAAATGAAACTGTGCTGTGCATTTCCAAGGGGTTACTGCAATTTATCAAAGTTCATTAGATCATAAATTCTTTGAAGCTAAGGGCTATCTTTTTGATGTTTGTACAGCCTCTAGAATAATGAGAGGGAGGCTGTAGGTGCTAGCCTGATGCAAATAGTCATAGATCAAAGCTCAGAATAAGTAGGCAACAGAAGACCTTGGACTTCTATCATGAGCTTTCTTCTCAGTTGGGATAATTAAATGATAATGCAGATAAGAAATGAGTGACTTATTTTCTGCTTAAAGATAAGGAGCTGAGGTAATATTGAAGGTTTTCCACATATCTGCCCCAAATCTCTGTTCTCAAATCAGACCCCAAATTTTGAACTCTGCTTTCATGCCTTGAGCTCAAGATTAAATGTCTTCTAAATACCTGCTCTCTCAGTGAAAAGGTTTAGGTTGCTATTTAGGGAAGACTCCAAATCCTTATATGAAGGATTTTAAAATACAGTTTTCTGATCTGTGTTCACCTAATGGTATGAGTATCACTATAATAACCTCAACTAGATTAATTTTACCACTTCAGCACCAGATTGGGGTCTTTTATTGAAAGACATAATATTTTTTATGAAGTAAGAGGTGAAAGCCAATATTTTTGTTGGATTAATTGCCGTTGTAAAATAATTTACAGATTACTTTCCATCTCAGTTATGTTCTCTTAAACAGTTCATCCAAGATGTCCATCTCATCTGCTGGTGGATCTAAGGTCATGATAATGGTGGTTTAATTTAATATCAGATGTTGTCAAGCTGAAATAGTTGCTATGAAATATTTTTGCATTTTGCTAAAATAATCAATCTAATAAGAAAATTCAGTTTTCTAATTTGTACTGTTCAGTGGGAAGAATATTTCCTGTGTTTAAGTAGTTGCTCTGCACATTTGTTAAATGATAACATAAAGAGGCAGTTCTTTCTGTTCCAAATATTATTTTAAAATAAATGACTCATCCTAGCCAGTTTTTGAAAAAAAACCTCTGTTATTGATATTCTTCAAGTGCCTGAAGGCCAGGTGTTGAATTATGGTGATCACATCTGTTTTATAGCTGTCTTGCATGAGAGATGATGTGTAAAAAAGAGAGCTTCTTCTAAAAAACAGATTAACAAGAGAGAATATAGACAGGCTCATAAAACAGAAATCATCACAGAGAAGACACTTCCCATTCCCTGGAGGAAAAGTGAAAGATCCAGTACAGCTAAACCAATGTAAGAAGTGCTTTTCTTGTTGAGGCCCATTGCCTGAGTAGTACTTGTTTCCAGAATCTGTGATGGAATTGAAGAGGAGGGGTTCAGAGTAGGGTTTGATTCTATGCAGGACATTCACAGACAGTGAGGCAGATGTATGTTAAGAGTACATTCCCAGCCATGGAAAGAAACATTTCCAAGATGTTTGTGTTTTCCCATAAAAATCTTGAATGTAATTCCCAAAAGTCCTCGAACAGCTTATCTTGTGCTGTGGTCAAGAACCTGTAGTAGATGAAAATGCTGTCAGACTGCTGTGGTTGAAGTGCCATTTCCTCTCCAGCCTCTGCCCTTGGTTTGCTTTCTCAGTTTGCCTCCCAGCTGTGCTGTCTTGTTGCTATTGCCCCTTTTCAGTCCCAGTAATCAAAGCACCCAGAACCAGTGCAGGTTACCTGTCCTTTTTCTTTTATTCCAAGGTACCCACTTAAAGATATTTTGTCAGAACTTCAAACATGATGCAGTTGTAAGGGCATGGCTACTGCTCTGCTTTGTCCCCTGTGTTTTTATCTGCTGCATGGACCTTCTCTCTCTGCAGAATTAGTTCCTTCCACAAGTAACTAATTTGATTTTGACTTGGCTATCCCAGTCAGATATTCTCTGAAAATTTCTGAGGGTATTCTGTGAATATAACAACACAGAAAGACATCTGTATGTGTCATTTGTATAAAATTACCAACACATTTAAAGAAGTAGATGGAGCTTAGGAAGCAGTTTCTAGGAGCAAGGAAAAACAATTCCTTTTTAGTTGAACACAGACATTTTCTTGTCCACTTTTATCAAAATGCTGGTATTAATTTCTGTGAATATAGCATTTAATTTAGCATATTCTTGTAGATTATCCATGTGATTCTGGATTACACTTTGCATACTGACTCAAGATATTTTCCCACTGAAGTTACTTTACTAATAAAACATTAAGCTTATTCTTTCTTTACAAATTAAGTGGTTCTCAGTATAGGAAATCTACAATTTAGGAAAAAAAACAACCAACCAAAGAAAAAACAACAACAAAGGTGTTTCACACTTCATATTCCTGTCCTTTAATACTCCTCAGCACCTGTATCTGTCCTCTGGTGTCAATTATCTTGCCCACAGAATGAATGTATACTACAATACTAGAATTTAAAGACCAGATGATCTTTGGTGACGATAGATTAAAAAAAATAAATTGAGACTATGTTCAAAATTTGGTTTCCTTGAAAAGGCTACCAACATTTATATTATATTTCCGAGCTGCTAAAGCTCTAGCTACACACATTCATTGCTCTTTGTTTAGAACTGCTCTTTTCTGGTGTGCTGCTTGTCCTCTGTTTGACAGCACATTGATTCTCTGAATCAAGAATTAAATCAGGAGTCATTTATTCTAATTATGGTGCAGTAAGCTTTGCAGTATTAAAAGTCCTGATTCAGATGCAATGCAGTGTCCTTAAAATAGGCAATTTCTTATTTCACATTAAACTGGAAAAGGTCTTTAATAAACTCAGAGTCATGGACAATAGTTATTTGTTCCTATTACTGAGGCTATTTGTGTTGGAATGAAGATTTTGTTCCTAACTGTGACTTCTGGTTTTTGTCCCACAGGGAATTCCTGTTTCTGTGTTTATAATGTCATTGCATGTTGCCATGGCAAAAGTGTGATAGTACAAGTTCAGTATTATGTTAGTCAAGAACAAGGGAGATAGATACTAGATCAAAATAAACTTTAACCACAAAATGGGAAATGTCTGTGGAATGTCATCTTTGCTTTTATGAGATATTTTCGTGTTTTCCAGTACAAAAGAATAACTTCAATACTTTTTAGTTTTATTTATTAATATGTATATATACTATGTATATGTATATAAATCCATCACAATTTTTTCCAGAAACAGTAGAATTTATTTACATTGAACAGAGGAAGGCTGTAATAGTTTTGTGTCCAGCTTCAGTTGCTACAGGCTGAATGCTCAGAATTGCACAATCCCACCTTGAGCTGGCACATGGAAACTCCTGGCTGGTCTTGTACTTGTTGTTATGAAAGAAAGAATCTGAAGCCTGTGCTCAGAGCCCTTCCTAATGATGAACTCATCTGGGAAACATCTCTTGGAAGGAACAGCTGCTCTTGTGTGGTGTCATGGCCTGTTTGCTCCCCTGGCTCAGAGGTGCACCCCAAAAGTTCTGAGTGCATCAAAATGCCCCCACTTTTAGAAAGCTTCACCTTATTGGTAGAGCAGAGTGGTTTTGCCAGTTTTATGAATTAAGATAGCTTTTGTTATCACATGCTTGGCAGCATATCTTGGCTCTTCATAAGGGCTTTTTGTTTCTCAGTTCAGTTTTCACTCTTCTTGGGGAGGTTTTGTTTGATAGGCCTAATATTTCTAACAGGACAAAAAGTCAGCAGGATAAATGGCGCTTAACAGAGTTCAAGCTTCAGCTTGCTATATTTTGTAAAAAACAGTGATAGTTGCAGGATGCTAATACAGAGCTGACCAGTAGGTGCTGCATTCAAAGGAACAGTGGGGTTATGAAAACCAGGGTGTTAATTCAGCAGGGCCAGATAGTCAGCAGCTAGGACAGCAGCTCTGGATGACTTATGCTGGGTGTTCACGTTGCTGTGAGAATAGCAGCACCTGGGATCTTCATCTTGCTTTTCCTTTAATTGTAGCATTTTACTGGAGAAGGCTGTGTTTTTTGAGGGGCCAGTGGATGTGGAAATCTGTCCTTTCCGTAAGGGAGTGCTGAAGAAGATGATCTTTAACCTCAGCTTGGGTAGAGTAGTGGGTTTACACAAGTAGTAACAATGAAATGCTTTCTCATACAGCAGTGCAGTGAAGTTCCTACTGAATGGCCAGTGTTGCTGGCTGGCATCTGCAGAGGTTAAGGGGGAAGTGAAGCAAACAGGACTCTGTGTTCTGAAGTTTCCAACACTACATTTCACATCTGTACAAAGAATGTAGGAGTTGTTGCAATTTTGTCTTATGTTAAGGTAAATTAAATCACTGCATTGGCATCTGGTTCATGAAAACAAAAAGAAAAAAGCAGAAAATTATATCAAATTTGTTATATTAAGATATCTGAAAATATCTAGGACATAATGAAAAATAGTGGTTTAGTACATTTAAGGGCCTAGTTTGGCCTTACAATTTTAGTGAAGAAATCATGCTTGAGTTAAATCCAATTGCTGTGGTGCAGAACTAAGTCTGTCTAATTATGGACTTGTAAAGCTGAAAAATCTGTCCACTCTGTTATTATTTGCTTCTCAAGCTGGAAATTTGATGTATAAAACAGTGAATATGAATTATTTTTAGGTGGCTTTCTTCAGTGAAGGTAAATTAAACCTTTTTTTACTGGAAACAATCCAGTCAGGAATATAAATTTTCTAAATTGAGGCATGCAAGCAGTGGGATGTGTCTTCAGTGTGTATCAGAGGCTTTTCACATTTGAATACCCTTTCTAAAGGAAGTATCAGGTTTGGTAATTAGGTTTGTTTGTCCTATCTTGATACAGAAAGGTTCTTGTGCACGCCTTCATTGAATATTGGTTCAGCAGTGAAAATCCTTACAGAATGAAAAGTGTGCTGTATTTTAACACTGACCAGTCAGTTTAGAGCTGACAGTTCTTAATTCTTGGAGGTCACAAACTAAATGGAATCTAAACTAATGTGAGAGTAGGAGCAGAGGGTTGCAGCAGACAGCAAGGATGTTATTGAGCATCTGTAGTGGGATAGCGCAGTCATTTTCCATGCAAGTCAGAAGCAATTCAGGCCACATACAGGGTCAAGCCAATACTATGCTCATTTGATGGGTGTTCTCCTGTTAGTTATCCTTAAACTTTCAGGCAGTATCCAGATATGCCACAGGAGGCTCTGAAGAGTTGATGAGCGGTGGCAGAGAAACAGAAGACAGTGATTTGATGCCACTGTTTGGTATTAAGTGTCAACAGTTTGTGAAGTGAAGCAAAAGAGCTGTAATAACTTGAGGATGATGCCTTTGGGTTACTCCCAAAGGAGTAAAAGGATCTGACAGTTTCTCCTACTTACCAAAAAAAAATAATCAGTTCACATGTGTAAAAAGCCAAAACTGGAAAAACAGAGTATGTCCAAATTTAAGCACAATAGATATATTTGGAAATGTGTCATTCTTTAATTTACTCCTTCATTTTTTCCAACCTCTGAGCACAGGATTCTTGCATGTGAAGGCTAAAGAACACTGTACCACACATGAGGAAAGAATGATCAAAAGAGCCTGTGTGACCCAGTCTCAGCCAGGGAATATATGATGAGCAATCGTTTTCCAGTGATGAATTTGCTCTCACTGCCATTTTCTCCTGCCCTTGTTTATTACATGCCAAATGTTATCCTTGATTTTATTTATCAGCTATGAGAAGTACACCTGGGATTAAAAGGAAAACAGGCCTTCAGCATGATATACTGCTAGTATTAGCTCTGCTTTTGTGCACGGGCAAAATGTTCCCTTTTTAAGCCCTTTTCCCAAACATCAAAGTTTTTAAAGAATTTTCTAGAAGTGACTTTAGCTTGTTGGCCTTTTTTGCTCCAAGCTGGAATATCCCTATGACATATCCCTATTACCCTCCTGCTGCTGCCTCCTCACTCAGAGTGGAAGTGAAGGGTCGGCTCCAGGTAACAAGTGTGTGGAGCAGAGCCAGGGGAACCTTCTTTCCTGGTCAGTGCCTCAGGTGGGAGTCAGTCTGGGGGCAGCTATGCTGCTCTCAGCCTGTGCCTGCAGTCTGGGTAGCTGCAGGCTGGCTGATGCTGGTATGTGCAATGGGAGGTCAGGGTCCACCCCCTTCACCACCCCAGCTCCTCTCTAATCTTCAGGTTCAGCCTGACAGCTCTTGAGGGCATGGTTCAGTTTGAGACGTGCTTCTGAAGTGCGGGGGAGATTGAAGGACTGGAGAAATGCTGGGTGTTTGCTCTTGTATAACTGGTGTTTTCTGTAGTGACAGTCTTGATAAGGTACATGTGTTACCTTTTCTACTCTTTCTGTATTCCAACCTGCTCTTATCTGCCTTGTGCTGGTTCTAGCTGTATTAGCATTATTTTATCTTTAGAATTAGATGGTTTAATGCAGAGCACAGCTTTGATAGCTGTGTTGCAATCTGATTTGATTTTTGATTTTATCCTTGTTGATATCCCCCCTAGCATGTGACCACACTGATCTCTCTGGAGAAGATTTAAGTTTTGATCACTTACCAAGTGTATCTTAAAGTCTTCTGACATTCTGCTTTACAAAAAAGCTGCTTTTGGTAATACAAATGTATAATCCTATTTTTCTTTTTCTGTGCCATTCTCCCTTCTGGCTGCAGTGGGACTTGAGGGGGAATGTGATCTGGTGTAATTATTCCATTCTTTGGCCTTTAGGGTTACACTGGGCTGGATTCAGCTCCCTTGGACCACACATCAAATTTCTTCCAGTCAGCAGCTGTATAATTTCTCTTCTTACCATATCTGGACATGGGTTAGAAAACAGATCTAGGCAGGCTTAGGACTGCCACATGTCCTCAGTTTCTCAGGTATTTTTGCCAGAATATTTCTATGTATTCCCGTTTCCAGACATTCGGGCAGAAGCCACATCCAGGTGAGGTGCACTACTCCAGGGAAATGTCTGTTGTCTCTGTCTGTCTGCTGTTGAGCATTAGTTATCAAATAATGTTCTTTGTTATTTATTAATAGATCCAGACTGAAAGACTGAAATGACTACTTGTACATTTGATAGTGGAGAGCTCTTAATTAGTGCACTTACAGAGAATAGAAGAAAGTACAAATTAAACCAGTGGGGCTTTCTGCACCTAATTATTTTATGATCCTTTCTCTATAGCTTTCTTTTTTCTCCCCAAACATTTCAATAACTTATTAAATTGTTTTTTCTTTCTTCATATCTTAATTACAGTAAATATTTTCTGTTGATGGATTAAATACCTGGTAATATTTGATTTCCATTAGATGACTCTTTTTTTTTTAAATGTTTTTAGCTGTGCATTCATCTTTCTTTTTTGCCAATAGTGCTTGAACACTCCCTCAAAAAATGCCTAGAATTTTTTTCCTGTGAGGGCCACCATTTATGCAGAACATTAGATGTCAGACAAGCAGGGAATATTCAGGGAATGTGCTGATGTCTGTACCACTTTACTGCCTCATACTCCCATGTGGTGAGCTGGATTTCTCCTCTCACTTGAGTGGCAATCATGCCTGGGAGTTGTTTTTCCCCAAAGGGGAAAAATCCAAACATTTAAGTGCTCTGGCAAGAACATGTATTTGTAGAGAACCGAGGAAGCAGCTGCAGGTGAGGAACTGGACTGTGGGGTGGGGAAAGAGAAGGAACCCAAAATACAAAGTGTTGTTTGTTTTATGGTCCATGCTGTCCTTCTGCTGTTTGAGTGATGGAGAAGGCTCATGAATGCAAGGCTGAGCAAAAACTCTGCCTGTGCTTATGGAGTGTTAATAGCTTAGACACTTGTTCAAAACTGGTCCCACTTCTCTTTCATTCTTGTTTTATACACCGTTCTTCTGGTGCTATCACAATGTGGATACATTTGTCTTCCTTTCATCAGTAAATCAGCATCCCTGTAGAATGGAGGAAGTGGAAGGAGCTAATTTGTCAAATGCTGGCAGCAGGTATCTACTAATTTTGCATTGCTTTTTTTCCTTTATTGTATGAGTTTGGTAAGTACTGTTTTCATATAATTGCATTTAAGTCTGCATAAAAGAGAGCCTTTAATGTTCAGGAATTTCAGAGTAAAAAAGAAATGTGGCACTGTGGAAGACTGGGCTTTTTTTAAGATTGAAATGTGATGACAAAGGAAAACAGATGTTGTTTTATTATTAAAATATCCTACACTGCTCTCTACTGGAAGAGCGAAAATCTACATTAAATATTCAGAAGTGAATAAAACTATTTCTTAATCAAGAGTCAAGTTTATTAATTTTTTTTAGTCTGGTAAAACTAACTTTTCCTAAGCATGGATAGAGGTTTTTTACCCCTCCAAGCTTTGAAGAAAAGCACCTGGATATGCTTTGCATGTAAAGCCAGTAAAATGTTGAGGGTCAAAATCTAAGCTGCCAGGGGAAGAATTACTGGAGAGTTTCCTGCTAATGTCAAGAAAAAAAAGTGAACTCCTAACCTTAACAAGTCACATGACCTAACTAAGACCTGTTGGGCACATCAGAACAGCAGCAGACTTGTCAGAACTGTAAAGGATTCTGGATGCCTGAAGTTGTCGTACGTTTGAATTGACTTTTAAGTGAGCCTGCAAAGTAAAAGATTATTTACCTTTTATTTTAATAGTTTCTCCAGACAAAATATAACTTTAAAAGCAGTTTTAATAACTTCACTATGGAATTGGACCAAAAAAGATGTCTTGTTCACATTAATGTATAGGTAAATTTCACCTACATTCTGAAAAAGATATTCCCCACAGAGGGTCTGTCTGTAAGACAGACCTCCTGGCCATTACAGGGCTGAATTTTCTCTCAGTTGCTGTCAGTGATAAAACCTCTGTTGATTTAATATGTTGAAACAGTGTCTGTTAATTCTTTGCAGCTGCATTATCTTGCAAATCTTTGCATGTGGAGTGAACACATCTGGATGTCTGCTAATATTATATATTAAACGGTTTGATCTGAGGTGTTTGTCTTGTATATGGCTGGCCAACAGCTTGCTTTCTTAATGGCAAACATCACTGTACATTAAAGGAACACTTAAATAGTTCTGACTGATAAAATCTGTTGGCCTCATAAGAGTTATTTCTGATTACAGACAGCTGCAAGCGAAATGAGAATTAGTAATATATTAGAAAAGTAACCTTTCATAAGTTTTGTAGGAAATATGTTTGGAAGAATGGCAGACTGCTGTAAAGAATGTGTGGTAAAGCAAATTGCTTCAGCTTGCTTTACATTATACAAAATATTAAATGTCATCTTCCAACTTCTTAAAGTATCCAACAAAAATTCAGTACAATCATGATGAACTTACTCTTAATACTAAACAACACATAAATATTTGTGTCTAGTGGTGTACCTAAATTATGTATCACGTCTGTTTGAATTGGCTTATTATGCATGGAGTACACCAATCTCAAGAATAATCTTTTTGCTACCTGCAGACAGTAAATAGATGTAGCAGTCATGTGTAAACATTTTTAAGCTGTATTATGTGTTTGAGCACATTACTTATGTAAAGAACACTTAAGCATTTAATGCATTTATTAGTTTGCATTTAGTATTAATAGTGAATGATCCAAGGGGAAACAGTTATTTTCTGTTTCTCTCTTCTGCAGTGAAGTGTAGGAGTTGGGTTAGCTTGGCTCACTTAGGTTTCAAATGCTGGTTGTTCTGCATGAGTTGGGTGGCAGAAGGGAACCTCAAGTGCTGAAAACAAGCACTGACTTGCCAAGTTCCTGTCCAAAACTCTGGATCAGTATTGCTCCCTAAAGGAGCCTGGGATGAAAAGGGAAGTTTCCTATTTACCCCTTTTGCTTTGAAATTTTTGTTGCAGAAACTCTTCCATGATGGATGCTTGTATTACTCATGCCACAGCTGAACCAAATTCCTGATATAACAAATATTTGTTCTCTGTGTTTGTGTGAGATTTGGTGAGAAAAATCTGCTGAAAAGACCATAATGAAATGGCCATCTTTCCATTTCATGAGGGTGGTGAGTTAGTTGTTAGTGGCTTCCCTTAGAAATCCTGGTGGCGGTGTGTCTGCTGTGCCAGGGGTTGTACAAATATCACAGTGACCTTGGCAGCTGAAGCCCCAGCTTTGCAAATACATCTGTTTGCTTAGCTTAACTATCATGAGTAATACCACAGTAATTGGTACCTAATATTAAACAGAAAATGATGATAGATGACATGGAAAAGGTACAGAGCAGATAAAAAAGCAAGCAATAAAAAGCCTCTAGTTAAAACATTAGCTGTTTGTCAAACCTATATTGCATAGTCATTCTTTTGTTACAGTTAGAAAATAACCTGTCTTGGTTTGAAATTCTGTCTATATTTTTCTCCAAACAGAACAGTCCAATAAATAAAAATATTCAGAGTATCTCCCCTTAATTTCTGTTTTTATTACTCTTACCAAGAAATAAAGAAGGATGGTTGAGCATGAAAGCTGTATGCATGAAATGTGTAAGCAATTTGAATACACCTGATTAAAAAAAAAGTACAATTGCAATTAAAAGAGATAGAAATAGACACAAACAGTGCAATCTATAGTATGGCCTTGTAATTTTTGCTTGGTATTAGCACTTAAGCTACCAATCTTCTCTGTATATCTCGATTAAACGGGTTTTACTATAGTCTCCTATGCTTAATAGTTTAATATGCACAAGCTTGAATTCTGCCTCCAGTTCAAAACTGCTGAGAGCAATAGAAATTTCAGTGATGGTGCTTACTGTCAAAGCCAACACTCACCTGGAAGAGAGTCAATGACTTACAGCAGCCTAGTGGGTTATGTTCCTTAAATGCTGATATAAGGCTCATGGTGTTTCTGTATTCTCTGAGTCTTGGCTGCTTATTTCTTTCGTAACTTACTAAGCAAACACAATGAGTTTTTCTTCAGGTTTTGTCAGTCTTTTAAACTGCTTTTAGCAGTTTATCTTTCTGTTTAGAAGTCTACTTCTCCCTCCACTCCATGATCATAAATGATAATTTCTGGGTTGGGGAACATTGCTATAAGCTTTAAAATTCAGTGGCATTTAACAGAATCCCCAGCTGTGGCAGAAGCTTCATTTGATGCTAATATTTTCTGAGACAGTAATGTGAATTAGCATGAGGTACAAGCCCCTGGGAAAACTGTATTTGTGGAAGGTACTGTTCATGGAAAGATTGGTCTGCTGCTGGGATTTACTGAATACAGCAAAGAAACCTTGACCCTTCTTGAACTGCGAAGGGGAGGAGAGATCTGGGAGGGGAGTTAAGGGGAAATTACTCTTATTTCTTTCTTAGCTGTATCAGGTTTCAGTCATCTGGATGGAAGTAAGTAAATAAAAAATGTAGGGCAGCCCTGTACCCTTCTCAAGAAGTAGCTGCAGGCAAGGCAGCATAACCTGGGGCATCTCTTTGTGTGCATTACCCAGTTCCACCTGAGCCTGGCCCTAAATCTGTATCGAGAAGTACCAGGCTGCTTACACTGACACCTGTGCTGCCAGTTTGAAAACAGCACAAGTATGAGGAAACAGCCATGGGTGAGGCCTCTGTCTCAGCTGGCAGCTTCTCCATGGGCAGCAGTGACCTGTGCTCTGCTCATGGAGCCTTGTCCACACCTGCAGCTGTTATTCCTGTGTTTATGCAGGATTCCTGCTCTGTGTATCATGTACTGTGACCTGCTCACAAACTGACAGCAATTACACTTCTGCCTCTCGTGTTCTGCCGGGTGTGGTGGATATGCTTGTGTGTGGATAGCTGGTAATGCTGGTGTTTCAGCCTTGCTCTTAGACTCTCATCTGACCTTACCCACTGGCTTGGGGTTTCTTTGCTCACGTATATTCACTCACCTTTTGCTTTCTGTCTCTGCCACGTGCAGTATCCATAATGTCCAAGAATCATTCTTCCTTCTTTACGTGCATTTTGTGCCACTATCACTTTTCCAGGCAAGATCACCCCCTTGGTCTAAAGTCATTGGAGATGTTGCATGAAAGACATCAAATCAATAGCAGAGCCTTCTGCTTTGTTATTCTAAACCCCTGGTCTCCTGGCTGGAGAATTGGAATAGTAGAGAATATTGGCAGCAGATGTGCTGGTGTTTTGATTTACACACTGTTGTATGCAAGGTGGCACATCATATTTCAGAGTCAGTAGCAAATGTCTAATGAGGCTTCATTATCGGTGGAGCTTCACAGTTTCTTTGCAGGAGAACCTTGGGCACACTGACTACACCAAACATGTTTGGAAGGTTTAATAGAACTACAATCTTCAGAGTTACTCTGTTGAAATTGTCTGTATCTTGGCAAATTTAAATTCCTTTTGAAATGGCTAGGACTTAAAAATTGTATGTGCCTCTGTGTGTCATGGTACCCAGAAACCTGTACTTTGGAAAAAAGGGAGGTTGTTATTTTCCTAGCCTTATTTTAGCATATACATGTTCATGGCATGACTTAACTGTACTTCAGTGTGAAAATTGGGCAACTGAAAATGAATTAGTGTATTACACAGATGGGTTTCAGGCAGACTTTTCATACCTTTTGTAACAGTACAGTAAAAGGCAAGTGTGACTGTACAGAACATAAAAGCATCTCAGTGTACAAATAAAGAAATGATAAGGTCCCTTTGGAATATTATACTTTAGATATGAAAAGACACAGGTTTGGTTTTCATTAAAACCTGACTTGGTAAAATATGAACCATCATAGAAACTACTTGAATATGACTCTTGTTTTACGTAAGCTGGAGCCTAGTTCCTGTACATCTATGAAATTACTATCCAAGCAGATCTGAGAGGAAAATCTGTGCTTTTAATTTGTCTTACATCTTGTATGAACATTTTAGTGGCATAGTCCAGATGATTGGCTCATGTTGATCCATGGGTAGTATCTCCTATTAGTATATTTTATTCATTTTTTTCATTATTTTCTAAAACAATTTATTAGCTAAGTGGCAATTTTCCTCTGGAAAAAGGTATTTTAACCTCTAATTTACAGATTTTTATAGGATGTTCTTTTAAAGTCAATTTTGATAATGGTAATGTTAGTTTAGAATTTAATTCTTATTATTTTCTTGATTAGAAATAGCTGTGTGAAGATTTTTTATTTATCAACTATAGAAACAATTGCCTCTCCAAAATGCTGTTTGGAAATAATTGGAAAATAAGATTACTTGAGTAGATTAGACCTTTAAATGCATAACTTATTGCTCACAAATTACAATCTTTTCAGTTTCTTGGCAGTACAGAAGTGGAGCAGCCCAAAGGCACAGAAGTTGTAAGAGATGCTGTTAGAAAATTAAAGGTAAGAATTTTTGATGAAACATAAATGGAACGTACTCTTAACCTCTTTTCACAACTAAGACAGTCTGTAAGTTTTCTAAGTGAATTCATTGGCTCTAGTGATGCCTTTTCCTGGTCTTAAAATCAAGAATCAAATATGGTTAGAAGGGAAAAAGGGATTTTGCCTTTGTATTTATTTTAAGGATCCTTAGGTGCACCACGTCCAGTTCGAATGCACCTCCATGCACACTGCAATGCACCCCCCACAAAAGATCTGGTAAAACATTCTAGGTTTTACTAATTAGCAGATCTATCAAAGTTTCCCCAATGAGAGGCTCAAGTGAGCCCCCCTCCCCAAGGAACCTTCCCCTGGATGGTTCTATCTTAGTTTACAGAATGTGTTCTGGAGAGGACCTTGGGGTCTGGGGCACACTGATCTCTAGCTACAAAGCTTCTAAAATGTTTAGTCTCTTAGCTTGACAAACAAGTGCCAGAATGTAGGCAAAAAGCACTAAGAATACAGAAGTTATAAAAGGTATATAAAGGGGGTATAAAAGAAAAGGCAAAAAATCATCATGGCATCACTAGAAGTTGCTTTTACTAATCTCTTTATTGTGTAGATTCTTCCTTACTATGCCTGTATGGTCAGGTGTTCTGCTGTGAACAGTGTTTAGTTGTCTCACAGATTATGAAATTATTCACAAATATTTATAAAGTTCATGTACTTCAATGGGTAATACTTGTTCTTTGGGCTTGTTTTAGGCTTCATTAGTACAAACTGAGGTAGCAAGAATTTGTTTTAGCTGCCATCCCCAGCTACAGCTGAGAAAATCAGACTTTTACAATTTCTTCTTGTGCTTAGGCATCAAGGGACTTGATAGACAACTAAAAATATCCGAGTGCAATGACTTGTTGAGGGTTGTTGTTAGTTAACATGGCTTTGACTTGACTGCTGAGTGAGAGCTGGTGAGCTCAGAGCTCTTCAGACGCTGTGAGCTGGGGTAGGGAATGCTGATTGTGCTGGTCCACTCCACTGCCTTTTTCTTGTGAAATTGCACTGCTTCATGCTTAGCTGCTTTGAGCTATTGGCCTTTGAGTTTACTTAGATGTAGAACTCTTTATCCCTACTACTGCATTTTCCATAACTTTTTTGCAGGCTTTTCATTATTCATTTAAACAAGTTCCTTGGAAATGGGCAGAAAATGTGGGGAGTCAATATTGAAAAAAATGATTGTGTTATTACCATACTAAAAACATGCAGAAAGGAAACATGAAACTACTCATGTAGCTCAGCTTTTGAGACTCAGTTTTCCCTTGAAAAAGTCATCTTTACAAGATGCATCAGTAGTCATATTAAGGTATTAAAACACGTTCTTTGCTGTTGTTTTCACTCTACCAAAACAATACAGCTGCCTTTAAAGATTCGTTTAGTCAATTCTTAGATTGTTTTGTGCTAAAAAGACTTATTGTGCTGCAGTTAGTCAGTCATCATTGCCTAGTTGTTTTCGAGCGTTTCAGGCTAAGTTTGACCCCTTTTTAAGCTCTGCAGCATTCTACCAGGGAAAACAAAATGTGTGTGTTTGTTTGTCTTTATCAAGACAAACTTGTGTAGTTTGTCTTTATAAAATTCCAATACCCTTAGCAAAGTTAGTTCTCTGCAGAAATCTGTCACAGGGATATCCTGCTATGGAGAAGCTTTGCTTCTGTTTTAATGGTGTTTTATTGGACTCCTAAGTAAACCAAATGCTGAGTGTCTCACTGGTGGAACCCCAAGTTGGCCTGGGCTCTCACTGATCACTGGAGGCTTTGAGTGGGTTGAATTCTACGATTTCACACATGGAAATAATTTTCTCTGAAAGCAGCTCCAGAAAGGATTTCAAATAACTGCTCCCAGAAGCGTGGGCAGAGCCAGAAATGTTGTGTATATATTCATGGTGTCACTGGAGTGTGTAGATACCTGCTCTAACTTTCTACACGTGTTCCCCAAGTAAAGCACCTTGGAGATAGAAGTCTGAATAGTCACTGCCAGAATTACACTATTTCCTTCAAGTTTGGAATTTGGAGCTTAGATATTAAGTATTGCATGTGATCTTACCTAATCACAAGTTTATTAGAGAACTTCCAAAGTAAATAAAGATGACTTTCGGAAGGACTTGAAAAATCTTGGAACAGAATTCAGAGAGCAATAAAAGGCTCTTATGTTTGAAACAATCCCCAATTAATTGAGTACTCATTTGAAGACTGACTTACACTGTGCATCTGTATTCTTTGAAGAGAAGCCTAGAGGTACTGTATTTTATTATTAAGCACACATCTGTAGCTTTTTTTTTAGAAAATGCTACTTGAAAATTTTTAAGCAATTAAAACAGTTTAAAAAACTAATGTCTTATATGGAAAGAAATATAAAGTGGTTTTGGGGGTAGGAGAGTTTTTAGAAGATATGTAGCTTGTGATGCCATATTTATATTTTTTAATTATCTGGATTTGCTTTTCGTTTGCAATGTTATTAATCATAATTTGTTTTTCATTAAAATTAATAGCTAGCAGAAAAACAACTGACACTTTTCTTAATGTTCAGAGCTATTTTTACAAGTGATATGCGTCGCTCTAATAAGCTTTTGAAGTCATGTGCTTACAGGGATATACAGACCATGAATTACTGCCACCAGAAAGCATTTTTCTTAAGCCCTCACGTCATCCAACTGTGTCAGAGTCAAGATTTGATGTACAACTGTTTACTCCTTTAAATCAAAAGCCCTTAACTCAGCACAAAGACTTGGGTTGCCCAGCACAGAAACTGCAGCTGCCATTCCACAAACTGATTTTTCCCAGCAGATGGAGCTGATGTTCTACAGAAACATAAAATATCTTGGACGGACTTTTTTTTTGATGCTTCATTGTACTTTTATCCCAAATACTACTTTTATATTTTCTTGACAATTTTTCTGGGACAGTTTCAATTAGAAGATAGGTTTTCTTCAAGCAACTATATAATTTTTGTAGACGATTCTCCAGTGGTTTTGTCTAGGTGGGATTTCCTCGTGTGTTTTCCAAGTGCTTGGAGCTGTACTGCAGGAGAAATAAGAAAGTTGGACACTAATGTTTTAAAATGTGTATATTAATTTGTAAGATAAGGTGAACTATTATCATGATTTGTTACAAACCATGTTTTCCTTCAAGTTTTCTGGTCAAACTTATTTCTAGAACGAAACAAAACCTAAAGCACATGGCACCCAGATGCTGTATCCAAACATGCCTACAGGAGTCAAATGTCTACATGTGGTCAAATCAGAATTTATTTTATAAAGCAAAATGATTACTTTCCTTGATTAATGAAGGTTATAACTTGTAGATCAGACTGTAGGAATGAATTTGATCCTTCTTATAAAGTGCAGGAGGTGGGAACAGGTAGAAAGAGCAGCATAACAGATGGAAGGAGGAGCATAACCAGAGCAGTGGTAAGAAAGCTGCTTGGAGGAGTGTTAGGGAGAAACCAGAATAAATACCTGGGTTTTGGGCTGTTCTTTCTACAGTTTGCCAAGGGGCGTTTTTGTGAGGGCTGAACTTAAGGCTGTTCACTTACCCAGCTTTCAATTCACTATCCTTTTTTCTCCCACTTTTCTTCTGTAAGTGGAGATGACCAGACAAAATGCAAATAGCATTAATCTCTTTAAAAACACTTGAAATATTTTTCATCATGTCCTTGACCCTTAAGGATACACAAAGGGAAGGGTTCACACACTTCCACACATGCAGAGATGCTGTCCTGCTGCTGCCCTTAAAGGACCATCAGTGGATATTGTTCTGAGCTCCCTTCTGTGTTAAAGCTCAGTTTCATCTGTTGTTGAAAGGAGAGAGGGTGGAGGCCAGAGAAGCTTTTAATATTGGGATAAAGAGATTTCCAGCCAAGCCCTACAGCCATGACTGCTCTCTTTGAAGTACTGCAGAATGTGGAATTTGTGGTTCAGGACCAGTCAAGGACATCTGAAGGCCAAAGCAAGTCAGATGAGAAGAGCTGAATAAAAAAATACCTGTTTACCCTGCCTCTCAAAAAAACTAAACCCTGCCCCCCCTCCAAAAAAAAAAAAAATCAACCTAAACCAACCAACCAAACAGAAAAAATATCAAAAACCCACTACCAAAAAATCCCAACAGAGCCCCAAAACTCCATGCCACCAAGTAATATAAAAACAAGCAAAATAAAAACCAAAAAAACTCAAAGCAAAACAACAACAAAGCAGCCCACCTTCAAATAAAACTTTCAGGAAGTGAGAAATGGAAAAAAGACTGCACTGTGTTGTCTTCCACACTCTGGATAGTAGATGGATAGCCTTCCTCTCAGTCCAGTGTGTGTTTGGAAAATAAAATACAACATATTCCATCGAAATACATTTCTACCCAGATGGTTATTGAGAGCTTGAATTTTGCATATAAGTGGTCTTTTCATCCTTTTCTTCCTCTTGAGCTATTTTTCAGAGGTCATAATTTCATTTTGCCCACATCAAATGTCCATGAGAGTTTGGACCATAACACGACCAATAGATAATGTGAAGGCACTGCAAAGAAAATGGGGCCTGTTGAGGATTTTTTTCCAGCATCTTTCCTTATAATGAATGTTTTAATGAAAAAAAAGAGGAAAAGCATCTTCTCCAAGTCAGGTTACAAAGATGTTTCCCATCTTATCCAACAACCCTGCCCTAAACCAGGGATCTTTTAAGGTGTCTGTGTGAAGTGCAATATCTGATGTCTCACTGGTAGCCTGCATTAAATGGAATTGAACCTCTGTTCCCTGGGGTGAAGATTAGCACCCAAATCACAGAATAATCTCCCTTTTGATTAAATCTTGAATTGTGTAGGGAGGTGTAAATATTAAAGAGAAGCACATAGTTTTGATTGCACGGCTTCAACTGACTTATAGATGTATAGATAAAATTTGTCTTAGCAATTGTTTCTTCAGCTCCAGTTCCTGGATATTTTGAAAACATGTTTGTTTTGGTTTTTTTTCTCATGGTATTTTTTTTCTGGTTGTAGTTTGCTAAGACTTGATGCATAAACACATTAGATTTAATTTTAATAAGTCTCTTAGAGTATCCAATTTTCACTGCTACTGTAATAAATTACAAAATATATGGGTGATTTTTCTTTATTTTTAAAGCTGTGTTAAACTGTAGAAGATAGGTTTATTTGTATCTGTTGCTTTCCCTAAAAGATGCTATGAAAATAAAATGTTAATTCTGAAGCAGCTGAACACAAACTAGCCCATCCCACTGAGCTGGACCAAAGCTGGGGTTCGTGCCTGAGAACATTATATATATAAGCTAAGAGCTTAAGAATTTGGCCCTTCATGTCTCTTCCCAAGCCATGCCGTGATTCATTATAATTTTACGTAATTTTCCATTTTGATGCCAGTGGGAGGCTACGGATTTTTACCCTCTTAAATAATCATGTTATTGTGTGAGATACAAATATTACTGTGTTTCAAATGTGTGCTGATAGGAGAAAATAATGTTTGTACATCTCCCAGGTCCAGAGCTCCCTTGGGGTCTTCCTTAGGTAGAAGGAGTGAGTAGAAATAAAGAAAAGAAAATTTCGTGATACCTAACTCAGTGATGGGATGTGCTGTTCAAACTCTGCACAAGTGTGGGAGGTGGCTGAACGTGGCATTCTGGAGAGCGTCAGATATAAAAGAAATTGCTGATCAGTATCTGTGTGTTATCTGTTATTGCACAGGACAGTGGGCAGGAAAAATGCTAAGAAAGAAACTGCAACAGATTTTCTGAGTTAATCTTTGTGTGCTGTTCAGTCACTGTTCCCAGTAAACCTTTGATTAAAAAGCTCATTTGTCTGGATGTCTGTATTGAAGGGGTTCTTTTGTGATTGGTTTCTTTCACCATTAGCCTGGTTTTGATTTGATGGGGTTTGTTGAAGTGGGTTTTCCAGCCCTCTGCTAACTTTGGTAAATATCTTGTGATTTTATTTTCTCCTTTTTGTCAACATCCTTCTGCAATTGAAACTCTCAGAAGATAAAATTTGAGTGTTTTCTCCCAAGCAGCTGATGCAGTGTGGCTATTGTTGTCATCTTAAGGATCTCTTTGAAATATTTTTCCATATTTAGTTTCATGAGAAGGTCCACAGTTAGGGGAAGGCCTACCATGTTATCAAGACTTCATTAATCCCATTGTCACAGGGAAGTCTCCCAAGAACCAAAGTTTGTTGCCACATGTGAGATTTGCAGGGTTGCCTGTAGGAACACAACAGATTCTGTTGGGATACCAGTCTGTGGTGTTCTGGTTAATGAGGATTCTCTCTGTTATTGGCCCCTTCATCAGCCTTTGTGGTCTGAAAACTTCCTCTGTAATGATTTTTAGATTTCAGGTCATTAGTTATTTTTCTCCCATTTTTTTCCCCTCTTATTTTTTCTGCCTGCAGATTTTATCAGTAATTATTTTTCTCCTGGTCATTGTTCAATGCTTAAGAAATTTCATGCTTAAGAAATAAACCCTGCTGGAATACATTAGAAACATATCTTCCCAATGACAATTTCCTGTTTATAACTGCATCTGGAGACTAATGTAACTAACTTAACTCATACTTTGTTTCTATTGCTTCACTTTCTTAAATATAATGGCATAGAAAATGCAGATGCTTTGTCTACTTGGACAAGCTGCAATTTTTGTAAAATATTGATCATCATTAATTTCGTGTCACTTGAATTCTCTATTTCTTGAACTGGATTTATGCTTTTTGAGAGTGGAGATGTGATAGGGTCAGTTTGTTTACCCTTTTTTTAGAATTGGCACAGAACTGCCTTCTGGAACTTCCTCAGTGTTGTAAGTCTTCATGACTTCTTGGAGCAAGCTTTGGCCAGCTGTTCTAAAACTTGTGCAAGTTGTTCACATCACTTACTTTAAAACTTTTCTCTTTAAAACTTCTTTTCTTTAAAAACTACAACTTTTTCATGTTGTAGCTGTTGTTTGAGACTCTGAGATGATTGCCATTGGAAAATCAAGCATTCCATCATCATTCTTAATATATGCCAGTTAATATATATATGAGTTAATATACTCTTAATATATGAGTTTAACTCAGTAAAATCAAATATTTGTTCTTTCCCTTCACTACTGCACAGAAATACTTGTGCATGACTGGTTTGCAAAGGGACATTTCCAAAGGTCAGGATTTGCCCAAGTTCCAGACTGTTTCAAGTTGAGGTGTGTCCCAGGGTTGTCTGTTCCATGGGTGTCTTTCTGGGCACCGTCGAGTACGTTGGGAATTGAGATTGTCCAAGCTGCCCAGGTGATCTGTGGGCTTTGTGGTCATTCCATTTAACCTGGCAAAGTGAAGAGCAGTGAAAAAAGGGATCACATATGTCCTCAAAGTCCCATTAAATGAAGGGACATCAGGAAATTACAAATCAGAGAGGAAAGCTGGTGGAGTGCAGGTAATGAATAAATGTATGATCTGAAAATGGTCTAAAGACAGTCGAAGTTTTATAGTCATCTTGGAAAAAACCAGTCTGTGCTAATAAAGCAATGATTGGCCTTTTTCCTATTTAAGCACAGACTTAAATAGCTTAAATTTGCAGTATAAAATTTAGGACAGATTTCATGGGGCTCAATGAGTGATTTTTATTAAAGAAAAAAATGCTTTTTCTCTGTAGTGAATTTGAATTGTCCTCTAAAGTCAAGAAATGTTGTTGGCCAGAATGCTGTAAACCAGCAATTATGATTTCTAAAATTTTATTTTCTATAAAATGTCTTTTTAAAAAATTAAAATGTGCATATGGAATGGCACACCTTAATAAAAATACAGGGATTAATGTGTATTACAAGTTTATATATGCAAGACATTGGGCTTGAAGTTAAATAGGCAGATGTGAAAAGGATGTTGCAAGAGGCATATACATGATGCTGAAGAGGCAGACTAGAAATTATATTTTCTTGACTTTCAGCTAGTTGGTTTTCATTAGTAAGTCATCTTGTATGAACCTTTATAAAACATTTGGCCAGTGACTGTAACAGTCCTAGATGTTGAAATGCAAAATGGGTATTTAGATTTAAGAGTTGGTTTTGAGAATGGCACAGAGTGGTTTCATGGGGATAGTTGTTTGGGTTTTTTGGGGTGGGAGGGTGCTGTTTGTTTTACCAAGTGTGTGATATTTATCAGCTATTGGGATGTATTAATCAGTAATGAAGTGTCTGGGTAAGTCCTGCTACTGTGCGAAGTTAATAGGATTAATTATAAATTGTTTAGCTATTAAATGTCCAACAAGTATACCTTCAAAATGAGGAATAAAATTGGGAGGAAGGGAAAAACAGGTTTTTGTGCTTTTAGTGTGGTTCTCCAAACTAGTTAATAATTTGCCATGAATGAAGCTGCCTATAAGTAAAATTAAATAAGAGATTGACAGTCATAATGTGTAAAGCAGTTGTGTTATGGGAAGATTTTCCAAGTACTAGTTAGAAAAGGATCAGAGCAAAAATCCAAACCCTGAGCTATCTAGAGTTTTTAAGGATTTGTGGGAGAGGTGTCAATTGGCTACAGCTGAGCACTTCACTCTCACAAGGCAATTCAGGCTTGTGTCTTCCAGGTCTGGTAGGACAGCACCCTTGGTGACATCCTAGACTCTTGATGGCACTAAAAGCCACTGTCCCCACTGACTTCTGACACAGAGTATTTGTACTGATGGGGAATTATGCACCCAGTTTATTCTTCAATGGGAATGTTGAGGATGATGTGTTCAAACAGAGCTCTGAAGCATAGACTCCAACTCCTGGCCTTTAGTGGATCATCATCCTTATTTATGCATTTGAAAATACCATTCTAGGCTGTCAAAGACTCGAGAGAAAAAGGGCAACATTTTGCTCTGGTAATGGAGCAAAATACGGAGCAATCCTATATTTCCTAAGAAAGGTACACAAATTTAGGGCACTCCTTAACTGTCATGCAGGAGCAAATTTGAGATACTGTGCTGATTTTATAGGCAGTATTCATGGGAGAAAGAGAGAAAGGTAAGTCTAACATCTAGAAAATGAGATGGAAAAAGATGGAAAACATATTGAATAGGACACATTACCCAACCCAGTCATATAAAGTGCTATCTAGCCATCATCCAGTGGGCTGCTGGTAGATAGATTCTGAGAATAAAATAGATCAAGTACCTCTTAGGTGTTGACAACTGCAGTGCTTTCAAACTGACTCTGTTTAAAACAACTTAAAGGAGCATCTGGAAGTACCCTCCATGCACGAGTATGGAAGTGAGTGTAGAAATAGTGGGGTGTGGAAAACCCACTGATGTTCCTTGCTCAACAACCAGGCAGCTGCTAAACTGAAAGTGTTCATGTTCCTGCTGCTTTCATAGAAATCTCATGCAAAAGCTGCAATTAAGTGCATAAAAACCAGATCAAAGTTACTGGGGAACATGCTAAGTAATGTTAAAATACTTTTTCCTGAATTTTAGGAGCCTTTAGTAGTGTAAAGTTAGAAATGCTGGTCTGTGCTCAGCTGAGACTCTGAGAATGGTTGGTGTTGTTTATGGGAAGCTTTTTGAAGAAGGAAGGAAACAACTTAATGTGGAGGGAGTTAAGAGAAAATGAGAATTAATAAAAACAAATAAATTTACTATTAATGTGATTGCTGTTGTTTTTCATGTTTCAGTTTGCAAGACATATCAAGAAATCTGAAGGCCAAAAGACACCCAAAGTTGAGTTACAAATCTCAATCTATGGTGTAAAAATTCTAGATCCAAAAACAAAGGTAAGAAACTTACATGGGTTTCTTTCATGCTAAACTAGTAAATATTTGTTTCACTGTTTTTAATGTTTTTATTGTTTTATATTTTTTAAGGTATTATAACAAAAAAGATCTCTAAAATACCATGGTTTTTTACAACATCTGGGTGACATCTTCCCAGGAAGGTACATGATAGTCCTGAAGGCAGACTGTATTTAATGGGGTATTAAATATTCTTAATCCTTTCACAGCAGGACTTTTAGACTTTGAGGAAGACAAAAACAGTGTGCTAAATAAATATTAACAGTTCGGATGATAAAAACCTTTCCATACATATGTTGAATATTGAATTTGAAAGAAACTTTTGTTCCTGTTTCTTCATTGTGGAGTAATTGCTGCACTCAGGCACTGCCTTTTCTCAAATGGTAGCTGTAGTTCAAAGCTGCAGCTGCTTATAGCCCATTTTTGCTTCAGACTCTTGACACAACCAGAGCTCAACAGTTCTTACATTAGGAGAGGGGACAAGAATGTCAACTTTATTTGGAGTTTTTGCATCTTCCTTATGCTGTAGGGCAGACGGGGGTGCTAAACCCCATATCCTGGCAAAAACTGTTTTAAAATAACAGTTTGAAGTGCCAAAAGATCTTAGATTTCCTGCAGAGATTAACAGAAAGCTGTGGGATATATGTTCCTGGGGGAGTAGGAACATTCTAATCTCTCAGCAATGTTGTTATTACAACTCGAGTGGTAATCAGCTGTGAGGAGTCTTTTTATCTCCCCCACTTAGTTTCTTGTAGCTGCATGTAAATTTGAATCAAGTTTTCCTTCTTTTTGCACAGTTTATAAATGCTTTAGGAAATTCAATTTCATGTTATCCGCACTAATTAAAGTCTCTTTTGCAGTGTGTTTTTGAAACAAAGCACTTCAGTATGTTACAGAGGAATATTGGTTTTCAGTCACATAGTGACTATTAATGGCAGTAGGAACAAGAGGCCAGCTCATACATCAGGACCTGATTCTATACGTGGCACTCAAAAAATGGATTATAGAACTGTGGTTCTGTCCTTAAATGAGATAAAATAGTTATATGGATCTGTAAACCTCACAGTGCCAGGGAGAGCACACGTCATTATTTCTGTGTGTTGAAGAGCTACAACAGGACAGAGATTTGGGGCATGGGAGAAATGGAGTACTCAGAAGAACAGCTGTAAAGACTGAGAAAATGAACTCAGCTGGGCAAGGGGAAAAGATTGCCCATGGGGTGCATTTTTTGGATATGTGGTTGTGTGCAGAGAGAGCATGGCCTTGTTTATGGGCTTACAGCAAGCTGGGAACCCCAGTACTGCACAGAGACTTTCTTTTTTAATAGATAATAGTTCACATCTAAACGACATATTTTCCTTTAAAGCAAATACTGCTTTCCCATGTAATAAGCCAAATAAAATAAAATACTAAGAAGAGACTTGTTGAAGAAAAACAACAACAAAAAATAGTTGAGATAGTTTATTTCAGTCTTGTCAAGCTTGCTCAGCTGAAGAGCATTGCCATTACAACTTTTTATACAGCTGTAACTTGCTTTTTAATGGAAAGTGAAATACAGTAGCAAAAATATACAAATAATAATGCTTAAAAGCTGCTTCTGTGGCACCTCAAGTAAGAAATTATTTGTATGTCAGGTTTATTTCTCTTTATTTGTTTAACAAAGCCATTTTATTTCTGTTTTCTGTACTTACTGTAGCAAAGTAAGGACTCATTTCAGTAAATCCGTTTTAACAAACCTTCAGAGATGATGAAATTTAAAGATGTTGTGCACCTGGAAAAAGAACAGATTATTTTACATAATCAGGCCCTAAATAAAGTACAGGGGGATGCAAGGCAATAGTAAAATCAATTTTCTAGAACAGAAATTACTGTTCAAATAAACACTTCCAGATAAATGCTGTCCAAATAAAAGCTTCCTGTTTACATTCAGTAAAAACAGGAGCATTTTTTAGGAGATGAGTTTGCTTACTTCTGTTATACTATACTAAAGTCCATTTTTGGGTGCTCTCATGTACAATAAGGTATTCAAAAATGTTAATGCAGCTTGCCAGCTCTTATGAGGAAATCCAGAGCTTTCCTTTGTGCATCTTTATCCTAAGCGAGTGTAGTAATTAATTAAAAATTATCTTTCTGTTTGTTTGTAGGAGGTCCAGCACAACTGTCAGCTCCACAGGATATCCTTTTGTGCTGATGACAAAACTGACAAGAGAATATTTACTTTCATATGCAAAGACTCAGAATCAAATAAGCATCTGTGCTACGTGTTTGACAGTGAAAAGTGTGTAAGTATGCGAGATGCTCTGCAGGGCTTGAGGTTCTGCTGATGGGTCTGCCTTGAGATGAGGTGGGAATGGTTAATTAGAGACACACAGCCATGGGGACATAATTTTTCATGCCAACATGATGTCTTGTAACTTAGATGCATTAAATTAAGGAAGATTCTCTCTCTTCAATGATCTGAGGTGGTGTTCTGGCATAATTTCTCTTACTGCCCAGCTCAATATCCTGGGGGAAGCATCTGCAATACTCTGGGAGAACAGGCTCCATCCCACCAGGCTTGAGATGTTTGCACAGCTGTTTGCAGAGATTACTGCAACTCTGGGGCTGAGATACCCTTGCAGGCTCTTCTGCTGATGTGTCTGTCTCTGGTTTTTAGTGTTGGGGTTTTTTGTGTGTTATTTGTTTTTTGGGGTTTTTATAATTTTATCACCACAAGGTTCTCCCTTCTTTTTTCATCCCCCTTCCCGGCCCCATCTCTCAAGTTTAACCCCACAAAGCACTCCCAGACAACTCATTGCACCAAGTACTGACATTCTCTGGTGTCTGAGACAGAACAGTTATTCCTTACTGTATTTACTTTCTCTGCTAAAGTCCTAAGCAAGTGGTGTATCCATATGTTCACCTTTTATTGGTCTTGCTTTGGTATCACTTTTTTCTGAAACCTTGGTGTCCTCCATCAGCTTCCTGTAGGCTTATTTTACCCCCATCATTTTTGAAATACATATTCTGCATTGACTGTATAAACACAACATAACATAGGATATGAATAGCATAGAACTAGTAAATTATTATATTTTGCACATACAAATGCAATTTCTGGTTTGGGTATTGTTTGGATTCTTTTATTTCTGGATTTATGTAGTTGGAAATAATTGTGCGGATAAATACTTAATGCAATATCCTGAGTGAGATTTTATAGTACTTGCAAAAATAAGTGTTGAAATCCAGATTTAAAATCAATAGGGGTCAAAATATCCATTAACATGAAAGCATTATTTCATTACATCTAAAAGAATTTATTTAATGATTGAACAGGCTGTATTTGCTTTAGAAATCATTAGGAAAAGCCATGGTGCAGCATGGTATCTGTGCTTATGGAAACTGAATACATAATTTATACTGTCCATTCTCCCTCCTTTATCCAAAGTATTTTTATGTTCTTTCATAGCATTTTGCCAAAGTATTTTGCTGAAGGGTGCTTGTCATGCTCCTTGGTAGTGTTGGCTTCATGGTGGATGGGCAAAGCCTTTGGTGTAAAGTATTTTGTGATCCTCTGAAATGAAAGGAGCTCTATCAAATATTCCTAATGTACTAATTTTAGTCTTATGTTTTATGTAAAGGCAGAAGAGATAACTTTAACAATTGGTCAAGCATTTGACTTAGCTTACAGGAAATTTCTGGAATCCGGAGGAAAAGATGTTGAAACAAGGAAACAAATTGCAGGTTTACAGAAAAGAGTAAGTTCTGAACTATGTTGTTCTTTTTAAGGGATAAAAGTGCATGCTGCTGTATTTGTATTATCTGCTTTTTATGAAAGCATAATTTCCAGCATTGTTCTCAGATTGCTAACGTAACAAAAGAAGACTGAAAAAAAAAGTGTTAAAAAGTATTTTATGTTTTGCTGTCTTGCAAGGACACTAAAAAGCAAGGTTGAAATATTGAGGATACTGAAATTTAAGTATTTTTTGTAGTCAGATAACAAGTTCAACCTTGATTCTAAATCACCAGATTTACTTATTTACTTTACCACTTATGCTCAGTGGATGCTGTTGTTGAAATCCATGACTATCCC
This sequence comes from Aphelocoma coerulescens, assembly GCF_041296385.1. NCBI lineage: Eukaryota > Metazoa > Chordata > Aves > Passeriformes > Corvidae > Aphelocoma > Aphelocoma coerulescens. The sequence goes on from NC_091021.1 coordinate 7,574,827, forward strand.
AATAGCTGTTGAATAACCACTTGCTTTGTAGATTCAAGAATTAGAAACTGAAAATGCAGAACTGAAAAATAAAGTTCAAGATTTGGAAAACCAGTTAAGAATAACACAAGTACATGCGCCTCCAGTAAGTACACAACAGCTCTTGTGTCTGAAGTCACTCTGTATTTATAATCACCTTATGATCATTATGAGCATCCCTGCTGTTCCCAGAGATTGCCATTAACATCCAGAGATCACATAACATGTCTGCTGAAGAGCAGTGTTGAACTAACAGTGACATTGTGACAAGCCAGCAGAAGTGCAAATTACAGTCTCTCCAGCTGTGGTTCTTTCATCCCCTATCATACCTATTTGTTGCTGCCTAGGGACAGTAAATGCTCACTCAAGTAGAGATCTGAATGTGCCAGCTGAGGGTGAAAAACCCTTCTGCACTGAAAGATCTGGTTTCTAAACACTGCTTGGGAACTCCCCACAACCTTGATAAGCACATGGTCACCTGTGACTGACAATCTGCCTGCCAAGGAGTCATTAGGTCTTGGGAACTAAGGCTGGGTGATGGGAAAGAGGAGCAAGTGTGGGTTCCTTGCTGGAAAGACTGCTCTGCAGTTCCTGTAGATGATGACCACAGAAGTCTGTTTAAATTGCTGGCTGGCAGTTCCTTACACCTAGGCAGGACCTCCCAAAATGCAGGTTGCACTGCAGACTGCTCCCAGTGACTCCCTTCTTCTTACAAGTGTGTTCCATCTGTACAGGTTTAGGCAGCTGTGAAAAGGAATCAAATTTCTTAATGTATGTGTGGCAAAATCTTAACAAAAGAGGAACTGCTTTTCAGCTGTGCATTTTGGACCACTTTGTTCCTGCCCAGAGTGTTCACTGTTTCCCCTTAAATGGATGTTTAGAAGTTTGGGCAATGCAAAAGCATGTTTGTAGTGGTGCTGACAGTTTATCAGTGGTGTCTGTGCACTCTCTTTATGTTGATTAGATGGTTGTTCCCATGAGGAACTGCTATTTTGTTTTTGAAATCTACTTAGAGGAGAGAGCACCATAAATTATAAATACTCTGTAACTACCACAGTGGACATTTAAATTATGAATGTCTTCTCACTTCTGAAGCATTCAGGGATAGGTAATCAATTTTAATGCTAGATTTAATGTCATGTTATTCAATTCTTTAGTCTTTTATTTTCCTCATTTGGGATGGCAGTTTGTCTTTCTTTATGAGTATAATAACTAAATGTATATTTGAATGCAAATAAACAGGCTCTTAAATCCATTGCAATCAATGCTTTAATTTAAATTACTTTGTAATTTCATTAAGCAAAACAAATTAGAGAATTATTAATAATGCCTCAAAAAATCCCATAGTTTATGATTTGTGTCTTCTAAGACAATGATGTCACATTCCTTATTAAAGAGTTAAGATCTAGGTTTGTTAATTTGCCAGCCATTTTTAAACTCTCTCCCTAGATGTTGTTTTATTGTTAATTACTATTGGTACAATGAATAAGCATATTGCTTAAATAGCACTTGTGCTGCAGCAAAACTATAGAATATTGATAATTATTGATATTAATTAGTTCAACTCAATAATAACGGTCAGCTATTAATTTGCACTTTAATTTTATTGCTTTATTTACTCCTTAATCTTTAAAATGAAACCTCCAATCTTTTCCTGTCCCAAATGATTAGAATTGCAGTAAGAGCCACCTAAGAGCCTGTTCAACATCTGCATGCATTCTGACACAAAAGAGATTTCTATAAATGGATGAGTACTGGAACAGGATGCCCAGAGGTTGGAGATACTGAATCTGCCCTGAGCATGGTCCTCAGCAGCCTCAGATAACTGCTTCAAGCAGGAGTTTGGATTAAGCTCCTTTACTTTTACAGGATTCTTCCATCAGATGTGCAGCCAAAAATTAAAACAAAACAAAACCAGCAAATAACCAACCAAAACCAAGCACATTTTTAGGAAAATGTCTTTCTCAGCTCCAGGCCCACAGCAGTACTCACTGCTGTGCACTATCAGCTTTGGCACCTTACCAAGAGACATTTTTCAGGCAGGTCCTTTCTAAAGCAGACCTTGTGGAGATGGTAAATCAGAGCTCTCAAGTGTGCTGGTGTAAGAATAACTCCATGGAAATGGAACTGTTCGGTTGAGAATGAATGAAGGAATGGACTGGTGAGGTTGTCAAGTGACTTCAGTCCAGAGAAAAAGAAGCATAAATATTCTTAGGGCAGTTTGAGTCTGTTAAAAGAATTATCAGTCAATGTGCCTGGAATAGCAGTGAATGTGATGACACCTATCTCCTTTGTTACTATGTGAGCAACAAATATGTATGAAGGAACAAAATTACAAACAATTCATAAGAAATCAATTGCATGTTATAGTTTGCAATTAATTTTATGCACTTTTCATTCAAATCAACTACAATTTCATGTATGATTCTGCAAAGTCTCAATTCCTATTAGAAAAAAGCGGTGCAAAAATTTCTTTCCCCCTATTTCCACATAATTTCTCTAATGAAAAAGGTCATTTTCGTTTTAAATGGAGATTTTTTTCTGAATTTAAACTAAAAATATCTGTACTGCTGCTGCTCTGTCTTCAAAATTAACGTAACAGATCTATATTGTGATCATTTTTTCAGAGTAAACTTTTCAGATCTGCTGATAGTGTTTTCTGAAATAAAATAGCTTAAATGAAGCTGAATATCCAACATGGGGAATAATACCTTGTCTGAGCACCTTTCTCAGCACTTTTTGGGTGGATGGGGGAAGTCTTCCTTCCCTGCAGATAGTCTTGGTATTACATGCTGTGAACATAAGTTAATCATTCTCTTGTGATTTAAAACAGATTTATTAAAGTATAAGTTTTCTTGAAGTTTTCATCTCACACTGTTGAATTATGCACAGATGTCAGTGCCATACAACAGCTTTCTGAAGCTTTTCTTAGACAAAAGAAACATTTTGATTTATTTATATTTTGTTAATCTTCTACAGCTGGAGCTCCTTATCTGGCAGTCCAGCTCTTCTGAGCTTGCTGAGTTCTAGGCAAGGGATTGTTCAGTGGTCAGTGGAAAGTCTAAGCCCTGATCTTTGACACCTAATATGATAAAAGAATGTGTGCCTTTAACTGGCATCACAGCAGTTTGTAAAGAAATGTTCTGTTTCAGGAGCCAACTACAGATGGTTAAAAGTTGTTTCTGTCTGTGCTTAAACAGTACCTTGGGTTTTCATATCTTGTGCTTCCCTTTTCATATTTGGTTGTTTGCATGCTGTTTGTGCTCTCCCAACATTTTCAGATGTGCTGAAGTGGCTTTCCTGCCATACAGATTGCTGCCTGAGCTCTTGCTGTAGTGATCAATGCATGGCCACAGCAGCCCCTGGCAGTCAGCAGGTGATGTAGCACTGCAGCCACCACCAGCAACTTGATCAAACAAGGATCTCCTTACCAGAGCAGGGGGTGCTGCAAAGGCCTGTGCTGGCAGTGCACAACCACGGCAATAGAAACACTGACATCCCACTGGGCTGTGTCTTCTCCCTCAGTGCCCATCCCCCCCGTGCAAGGGGACGGGAAGCCCTGAGGTCAAAGCAGGCATAGTGGCAGGCTGACAGTGGGGGGTGTTTTCCTTCCCCAGGAGAGGAAATTTAGGGGCTGTTAGAATTTATTGCACCTGTAGTGTGCCACAGTGCTGTGACAGACAGCACGTGATGTCACTGGCATGCTTTCTTTGTTATGATACTGATCCAGGACAGGATGCCTTTCCCACCTGTCAGTAACTGGGAAGCTGGGGCATCATTCGCATGCAGTGCCAGTCTATCATTTCTTTATTCCTGCTTCTTCCTTCTGAGGTGCATTGATTTTTGTGTCTTTAATCATTCCAGACACATTAGTCTTCCCATTAGATTTTCATGAAATGAAGAGGGGAGAAAACACTTTGGGAAATTTGAAATGCAGCAGGTTTTTTGTATTATATCACTGACCCTTGACATTTTGGTTGTCTGTGTGGTTTGGGGTTGTTTGTTTTTTCTATTTTCAAAAACGAGCCAATTTGGCTTTTTTTGACAGCTCAGTCTTCTGATTCCCAGATCATTTTCCCACAAGCAGGACCAGATTGCATTTCCTGTCCTCACTTCAGTATCAAAAGAAAATAGAATGTGAGAGCATCTTTAAACTGTGGATGGATGACTGAATATGTGTATGGTTTTAAACATCTGGTTCGCTGCACATTTAAAAAACCCAACCAGTCTCAACATGTTTCAGTTCTAAGTAGATACGTCCAGGCTGTCATTTAAAATAAACCTTTCTAACTTCCTGTTGTCATTGAAAATAGGCTTGTAGCTAAATATGAAATAAAGTCATTTGCTCAGGATCAAATGTAATATGTTCAAGACTTAAAATTCAGATCCTCTTTTACTTCCAAATTGTTTCAAGAAACATTTTGTCTGTAGTTTCTGAAACTATAGACAAAATGAGTTGTGCCAGGCTGGACTGCAATATGTAGCTTTGCTGGCAGATTTACTTCTCTGCAAGGAGTTGGCCCCAGGTTCACATATTGAATTCTTGCGTAGTAGTGCTAGACACTTTCTTTGCAAAACATATCACAGAAACACCTTAATTTGCTGATCAAAATGTGTACACATTGGTGACTTATCCAAAAATCAGTCCATGGTCTAACTAAGAGAAGAAACTGCAAACAGTGAATTGTAAGCTTGAAGCTTCATTTTAAGCACAGATACAAAATTATTTTGAGTTGATAATTTCATAAGAGAGAATATTTTTCCATCTGAAATATTTAGTTGTTTTAATTAAATTCTTTTTTAAGTAATAATAAGTATGGAGTATTAGGGTGTTTATTGTGAGTCCTCAGTTGCTCTATTTAAAAAAAAAAAACAAAACCAAAAACCAAAACCACTTGCATATGAAAATTGAAAGTAGTAATAATTTAAAAATTTATGGATTACTTTTCTCTCTCCAGTTTATAAGTAGTGAAAGTTGAAGGCTTGTTTGGGAAATACAAAGGGAAATCTAGTCTAAAACTGCTTTTTTGATGATTCTTTCTTGATTCTTTTTTTTGCAGGCCAAATAAGGGTTTATTGAGGACATCTTTTAAAATAATACTGACAGACTGAAATGGGTGCAAAATATATGTGTGAATAATGCAATTACCCACCCTTTGCATTTTTGCAATATGTAAATGGGTGAAAAGCATTGACAGCAATCAAGGTCTGCTTTTGAGGGATACAATTGCATCAGAATTCTCTCCTTGCTTGGTTATTAGTATCACTAAGAACATTTTTCTGTAGCTGCTCTAAATCTAGCCATATGGCCAAATCAACATCAGTCTAATTTAGGTGCTTTTTCTGTCAGTTCATAAACTCTATGGGAAAAATAAAATTTCTTTCTAAACCTATAAAAGAAGCCATTAAGGCAATGAGATCATAGTTGGAAATGAAAGAGAGAAAACTGGATTGTATAATGAAATACTTTTGCATAAAATATATTGTGAAAGTTGAACATCAAATTGTCAATCTTCATGCTTTTTCTCTCAGGATATTGTAACTAATTAGATTTACATTTGCTCAGCACATTCAGTAAATAATAAACTGCTTAGTGATCATTTTTTCTGCATTCAGGTCAATGGTTTTGAGCAGTCTTCCTAGAACTTTGAAAAGTTAGTCCCTCAAATGACTGTGTTTGCCAATGCAGAAGTTGTTATGCAACAGAAACTATCACTTTTTTTCGTGTCCTGAGTGGCTCTGTCGAGGACATGCAATCCCAAACTAAGAGTTTCCTTAGTTGGCTTTTCGAGCTGCGCTTCCGTGTGCCATGGGAAATGTTGGCATGGGATGTTTCCTTTGTCTCACTCTTTTGCATGCACTGCTGAAGTTTCTGTGCCTTGTGTATCTGTTGTTTACTTTTCATCTGTTCCAGTGGCTTGGCAATGCTTTAGTAGCTGGTCTTTTTTGCATTTGGTCTTGATTATGTGAGGACCATTGGATTTTCCTCTCATTGTTTTCCTGTGGGGACACTGCTCCGGTTTGTATAGCAGGGAGGCTTTGGGTGCTGCTGCTGTGTGTAAATGCAGCCTCCAGAGCTCAGTGCAGCCCTGACAGAGTGGGTTCACATCATGTCTTATTTGCTGCTCTTTCCATTGCTAGTGCTGCCCAAAGCTGCCAGGGTTCCCTGAGAGCACTGAAATGTGGGAGAAGCAGAACTGAAAGGCAGCAAGAAGAGGTGTTGGGAGAAGCAGCCCCAGAAGGAGCAGTGTTTTTCCTGCACCATAAAGATTACCAAAGAAGCAGTATGGAATACATACTCCTACATGGATGTGCTGCAAAACCCCTCCATTTTTAAGTAGAGCATTAAAGATACTGATTGATTAGACCTTTCCTGCAAGGTTTTGTTGTGACCTGGAAGCACAGGCCACCTTCACCAGCTACCCTCATTGGAAAGCTTCACCACAGTCATGGGAAAACCCCAAGATAGATATTGGAACTGTGTGCAGATTTCAAAAAACATTTTGGAATGTGTTTATGCATATCACTTGATTCCTATTTCCACCAAGATTGCCAAGTGGGAAAATGCACATGGGTTTTTTTGCCTATCTTCAGCTTTTTTAGATTTATAATATTCTGTGTTCAGTTTTTTGAGCACTTCTTTGTGAGGGTATAAAATTCTGTTACATTTATGATGTTAAAGAAAATTAATTTGAAATTGCCTATGGCATATTTCACATCACTGAAAAAGTACTAAATGAACTGAAGATGTAGCAGTTCATTAATGAAACTGCTAATGCTTATACAGTATTTTATGAATTAGTAAGTTATGGATTAGTGTGTTCTTAGTAGCCCCAAATCTCAGGAAATGAGCAGGTTCTTAGCTAAATGCATAATTTTCAATTCAAGGTCACTCACCTTTCCCTGGAACATCACTGCAGTTACCCACTGTGGTGCTTCTGTATATAACCAATTTGAATGTTCTAAGGAACAAAAACATTTTTCAATTTATTCTAATTCATACTTCTTATGTGGGTATGACGTAGAGATTGCAATCAATGTCTTGAGACACCTTTTAAAAAGAAACAATTTAGAAGTGATTTCCTGATTAACAAAGTCTCAATCACATTGCATTTTCCAGTACAGTGCAGCCCAACAGTGCATCTTCAGCACCATTTTCAGTAGAATGAGTCAAAAATAAATCCTTTGCTGGCACACAGATACATTTAACCATAAAAGAGACCAAGCCTACTGAACTAGTATGATTATTTCATGAAGTACCATTTCTTGTTGTTTTCTTGTTGTTTTTCTTTTGTTAATGAAATGAGGCACAAATTGGGACATATTGTATCAATGCCACTATTACTACAAGTGTTACAGAGGGGGAACCTCAGACAAAACACAATTACCGTAAAAAATGACAATTTAATTTTTTTACTATATTTTTTTCCTTTATAATTTGGCGTAAGAGTATTAATTTTCAGAAGCTACACCCTTTTTAGATTGTATTCTTTAGCTCAAAGGTCTCTTGCTTTCTCCCCCTGCACTTTGTGCATCTGGTGATATTCCCTGTTTTCCATTGTTGAATGCAGTTCCCTGCTGCCCCTGTGGTGTCTGTGGGCTGCTTGGAACCCTAGGGCTGTGAGCAGAAAGTCCATCAGCCTTTCAGGTCTTTCTGGACCATGGGATAAGACACAGAGGAACACTCCCAGCATTTGATGGGTTCTATGCTGCTCTGCAAATGAAGAATTCCTAGGGAAAATTCATTTCCTGAGCAGGTGCATTCCCAAAATTGTTGTAGGAAGCCTGACACCCCATATGGTGTGAAGTGTCCTAAGAGTGTCACTGATGAGCCCTGTGACTGCTCCATGTTCAGGGCTCAGATGACACCAGGGTGTATATTCAGGTTTTGTATTGAATTTTTCCATTGCCTGGATTTGATATATGTTCATCATCCTCATAGCTTTGCTGCTTGGTGTCCTATGTGCATTTTGCTGGTTTCTGTGTGATTTTTCATGTGACTTCCATGCCTTCTTATGAAAACTACTTATCCTTTGCTGTTTTGCATTTCAGGGGAGTATTTGGCTTTCTTAATCAGACTATATTTAATCTCTTTGAGTGTTTATTATTACAAGGGCTGTTTTTTTCCATGGTTATGTATAGCAGCAAGGATTCCACAGCAGTAATACACAGTAGCACTGCAACTCTTCTACCTGTAGTCTGGTGATACTCTTGAAATCATACTCAAAATTCTGTCCTGTAGGTTTTTTGATTTTTTTTTTTTTTAATTGATTACCATTCCAAACCCTCCATTTCACAATTCCAGTATGGAAATTTTTGAAGTTGGGATGAAAACCTTTTTTTTCTTTAATGCTGAATTGCAAGTTTTGAGAAGGGAATTTTGTGGGTTGTTTCAGTATTCTCAAGTATGGCACTGTTACTGCATTTGGTCACCTGTACCCTTAGCCTGGTTAATCTTTAAAGAAAGGGAAGAAAGAAGCTGAGACTCATAAGGATTTGAAATGGTTTTTTTTCTACATATAACTGAAAAAAATGGTTTAAAATAATTGATTGAATCCTGATCTACTGAGTTATGCAAACTTCTTATGAAATAATCATGACATATCGAATGTGTAACACTACAAAGCGAGTAAAAGCAGACTTCAGAATTTTTGCTGCGCTCATCTGCCACTGCCTCAGCCTGGGCCAGTCACAGGGGGCTTAGGCAAGACACTTCCAGCCCAGGTGCCATTCCTGCCTTCTCCATGTGGAACTCTTGGCTGTGGCCAAGAAGAACTTTCTGCACAAGTGCACAATCCCTTCTGTTAAGATCCAGAGTTAAATCCATCCTCTAAAGATTTTCATTCAATAATAAGCTGTTCTTTCAGCATTGGTGGTATGTAAATGGTGAGCTTTTCCTCGATTAGTTAGAGAAAATTCTGACCTGTGCATTAACGAGCACAGTAACTCTTCTCCCCAGACCTGTGCCTACCTGCTAAGTTACAAGTACAGATGTGAGAGATTGCTGATCCCTTGCTGGCTTTAGACATTTCTTAGCATCTCACACACACACCCACACTGCTGGAAAGATGCCTGACTTCATTTTATTTGGTTTAATGATCAAGGAGCAAGTTGTCTTTGTTCCAGTTGGTACGGGGTTACCTCTTAATGTGGCATATTCTCATATTTTGTGTTGAAGTATTTTCAAGTTCTGTATCTTGTAACTATAGCACTGAACAGTTGCTGACAGTTGCTGAACAGTTGCTTTTTTGAAATATGAAATGTGTTGTTTTTTCTTCTTTCCCTGATGTTTTCACGTTCTGTTCCTCAGAATGTTTTCTCTTTCTGTGATTCCTTTTCAGCTGCTGCACATAAAGTGTGATAATGATGAACATATGTTTCAAAGACCCTCTACTTTTTTCTGGTGTAACAATGAGGATTCACCTCCTTGTTTAGATATCTCTTCCATTACGCTTACTCCTAGGAGTTCTCCTGACTCTAGACTACCACCTGGATTGTTAATACCACCACCTTCAAAGAGTGGTCTTCCAAAGCCTGCCAGTGAATACAGCTGCCCAAGACCTCGTGTAATCTTGCTGTGCAAAAGCTTTTTCAGTTTTGTTTTTTTTTAGCTTTGGCTTTCTTTTGTTCTCTGTTGTGTATTAACTTGTATTAAAAAGTGCATTTTGTACAGTGGCTAAAGGACAGGGCATCTTAGGTTCTCTAGGGGTACTCTTAAAATATGGAATTTGTGAAGATTTACTCTTATTTTCTACAGAGCTTTTTCTTTCCCATCCCCAAAACTAAATTTTTATTTTTCCAACATGTTTAAATTAGTCCATTAATTATTGATCTCTGTGTTATCAGTCAATCTTTTGTTCATTATTTTTATATGAAGACTAGTGATTCAAAACAATTCTAAAGGTCCAACTTCAGTGGCTTCTCCCCCACCATGAATTAATAGAAAAGTAATCAGCCATGAGATAACTTTCAGCATACTTTATAAAAAATGTAAAAAATGAAGCTTGAAAATTATTCTTAAATATGAAATGGGCATATTGCCTGCTTTTTTATATTAATGTGCTTATACTATCAACTTTTCTCCCATTTGCAAGTAATGTTTGGCTTTATTTGGCGACCATCCTGGCTTTCTGCATGTGTTCACTAAATAAAAATGCTTCTTGTGCTCACATGTATTCAAAATACACATTTTTTAATTCTCTTATAGTTTTAATTAAACTATATAGTAGTATCAAAATGGCCAGTCACTGACTTCAACAAAAAGGAATATAATTGGGAAATTAGTCTAAACTGTGGGTTTGCGTTTTTTTGCCTAAAAGGCACATTTATAACTAAATGTAAATGCTGTTTATCTGTCTTCTAGGTAGCTGTAAACATTTAACAAATAATAAGATTCTCCACTAACACTTAGGATCTCCAAGACATTCTAGGATTCTCCATGGGTGTTGATGATAATGTAGGTTGATATAAGCATTTATTTATGCCCCAAACCTGATGCTGCCTTCCTAATGCCAACAAAAGGCTGTCCACAATCAGAGAGAGGTTTGGATGAAGGAAGGGATGTGCTTCTTCATTATGTTTATTTTGGGTCCAGCCCATCCACTGCCCTGCTTTGAGTGAGAGCAGGTGGCATCCATCAATCTGCCAGACTCAGATTATCCTGGTTTACTGCAGGGTTAATGCAAGGTCCATGGACACTAACAGGAGCCTATGGTGTCTAAACTCTGCACTGAAATCTTTCCACAATACATCATATTTGAAATTCCATGCTAACTCATGTTGAGGACAGTGAGAGTTCTGAATGTGCTGAAGTCTTGAAACCTAGTTCTTCTATGAAGTTAATTCACCTATGGTCATGCTTTGGAATAGCAGTGACTCAGAGAATTTTTTTTAAAAGGAGCAAAAAAATAAAAGCAGCATGTTGAATGTAGATTTTTTTTTTCTTGCTATGCTTCTGTATATCTGGAAAGAAGTACCCCAGGTTCTTTTAGATATTGAACAATTATACATCTCTCTTAATCCAATTTCAAAATATTAATCCAAATTTAAAATATGAATTCAAAACTCCTGAGAATCATGGAATCACAGAGCCTCAAAGAAAGAGGAAATGTAGGACTTAAGAGCTCTGTGTTTTTTCCTCTTTAAGCAGTGCATTAGAGGAAGGCTGTGGATCAATATTGCTACTCAGCAGCCACTGCAGAAGCCTCCAGAGAGAAACAGGGGTGGTTCAGGGCTACCTGTGGGCTTGGCTTAGAAACCTGTGATGCAAGCTGTCCTGGGGCAGCTGCAGCACAGGCACTGAAGAAAGCAGCATTCTGAAAGAAGGGTTTATCCATGGGATTCTCATGCATAAGCAGTGCTAAAGACTACCTGCTTGCCAGGTTGTCATATTTGTGTATTCTGAATAAAAGGATCCATGTGACTAATTTAACTTGTGCTTCAAAATTTCCATGTGGATAGTTTGGGCAAACTGCATCTTGTTTCAAAGCTGCAGGCTTTCCCTGTGCCTGGCTGGCCTTTCTAATACACAGAGTGTGGGGGTTTCTTTATTGTCTCAGCAATAACATGAACATGTAAACTAGTTTTTCCTTCAGCTTGTCAGTCTCAGTTTTAATCTATTTCATCCTCTGTCTTTAGTGTTCAGTGTATTTTGACTTGACTGTGCTTCACTTGTGCCCTGAAGTAGTGGACTGGTGGCAGGAGGAATGAACCATTCAAAAATAAATATGGCTGTAGAACTACAGTAATTGATGGGTTTGGGGTTTCTTGCTTGCCCAGTTTTTTTTTTTTTTTTTTTGAACCCTTACAAATTCCTGGGCCTTTTGAATGAAATCTCTTCAGTTTCACATTCAAGGACAACAGGTTTATTTTGGATATTAATATTCAGTGTCTAATCACATGTCTAGGCTATTACTTATGGAAAATACATTTAAAGCTTTGATCTTACCAGTTTCTCTAGGCTGCCAAATAAGAGATTATGTAAAGAAGAATTAGTAAACAAAAAATACTGGGATTGTATCTTTTAACTTGGTTCTGTGCTCTCCAGAGCAGAGCACATTGTTGTTGCCATGTTACATCAAACTGGGTTTCGTGAAGATGTCTTTGCTCGTGTGTTTGCAAGAGAGAACTGCTTGTCACAGCTTTGTCAGGTGTAACTGTGATACATTTTCGACTGAAAATGGAAAAATTATGATGCTGCTTTTGTACTGGGGAGTGTCAGCATGAGTCAGTCTGTACTGCAAATGCCATTTGCTTGGTGTCAGGAGCTGGGGTTTGCATGCTGATGGTTGTTTTAAACTATTTTTTCAAAATGTGGCTCTTATCTGCATGCTGAAGAATTCAGTATTGTGATCTTTTTCATGTGAAACATTGCCCTAATATTTATTGTCCTTATTGTAGGCAGGCAGTGTGACACCTAAATCACCCTCCACTGACATCTTTGATATGGTTCCCTTTTCTCCCATATCCCCTCAGTCATCAACACCTACTCGCAATGGTACACAGCCTCCTCCAGTACCCAGTAGATCTACAGAGATCAGTAAGTTCTGTAACAACTGACCTACTTTTTGCTTACATTACTTTTTTTAATAAAGCATCTTTAAAGTTTTACGTACGTTTTGCATGCAAAGCCAAATACAGTTTTTGTGAATCACATTCAGTAATGCCGTTTCATCTTTATACCATCTTCCCAAAGTCCTTGATGTTGCTGCCAAGTTGCATTATAAACAAACTAGCTGTGAAACTATGACATATACACTTGGAAGGGGTTGGGTTGGGGATTTTAACTTGGCTTTTCTTTTACAGTCTCTTTTCTGTACTTCAAGAAATACTTTTATTTCATGTTAGTTCTTTCCTTGTCAAGCCACAGTTCTAGCACCTAGAGCCTGCATTTCTGGGGAAGGCAGCAGGTGGAGTAAGTATGGTGATGGTGATGCACAAGGGAGAGCCAAAGAAACCCTGTAGAAAGAGACTGTCCCGGAATGCTGTTTTCAATTCTACTTTTCATATCATGCACAGCTTTGGGTTTTTTAGTTACAGTTGATTAACCTCTCCAGATCTGTCAAACACTCCTAAAAGGTCTTCAAAAGGTTATTAACAACAGCAGTTTCATTTTGCAAAGGCTTGAAAGCACCTAGGGTAAGGTTCTTGACTTCACTGGAAATATTTTAGGAGTCCAGAAAGTTGTCTTAAAAGCTTTGGGAATCCCTTGAGGAAGAGGAGAATGGAGCATGCACAAGTGATGTTAGAGACTGTAGAAATACTGGTCTGTGTTTGTATCTTCTCTTCCTGATGCCTGTTTTAGAGTGCATAAGGATCATTGATGTTACTGCCTGCCACCATATGGAACACATTTGAGGAGATCATGCCCTGTTTTGGGGCATGCTTCTAGGATGCAGAATTTTCAACTGTGAATGGGAGCTGTGCACAAAAACAAAAAGGCATTTTATAACTTTGGTCAGTGAATGTCTCCCCAAGCCCATATCTCATACACTGTTTGGTTCCATTTCTCAGAATGTCTGTCACCTTCTAAAGAGAAAGTAGATATTGAGTCTCTTAACTCAGTAAAGACCCCCCTGTTCTTTTAAAAGAGAATATTTTAAAATAATTAATTTCTGTGGGATTCTCAAGAGGTATACTAACAGAAGTTGACTTCTATCAAGTATAGTTAATATTAACTATTTTCATATAGTTTAAAAGAATATTAGAATATTCTAATAGAATATTAGAATAGAACTGTTCTATTTGAGAGCATTTTATGGCTTTATAATAAATAATTGAAAGACACCTGCTTCTCTGAAACTACAGACAATGCCATAAAATAAATCTAAATGTGCATATCTAATTTCAAGAATGGCAACTTAACTTGAATTGAACTACAGGTCGAGATTTTATTTTTTTACTTATTGTACTACCTCAGATCCATTGCAATTGTGTCTAGCAATCTTGGAGTCAGCACTCCATCCTGAGGGATCTTGGAAATTCCAGTTATAAAAGATTTGCAATTGTTTAGGCAGTGGGTTTTGTAATATAAAGGAAAAGCTGCTTATTCACAGTGATATGTATTGTTTGAAGTAGTTGCTTCTTCTGCACTTCATTGGTTTGCATTCAGTCAAGATGATGTAGTTCAGAGATGCCACTTCAGGGAGAGATTACAGAGCCCATCATGGTCTTTATGCTTTTCATCTCTGCTCTTTCAGTCTGTGTCATGGTACTTTCTATGTTGAAAATTACTGTGTCCATCAGCTATTAATGCTTCTTGGCATATTTCAGAGCATCATTGAAACGGGAGAGGAATATTTTCTAATCAAGCAAGGATTTTACTGTCCCAGATTAGAAAGTTCAGCTCCCATAAGAGCCTTGTTCAGGCTGTGCAATGTCCCATCACTATAACAATAATGCATTGCTTTGTTGTGTCACTGCTGCCAGCACCAGCAAGCTGGCATTTCTTTCTCCAGTACAAGTCAGAGGGCTGGCAATCAAGAGGAGCCAAAGTTTGGAGTCTCCATTTTCCGAGATCATCTTTTCCTGTTCCTCTCTCTGCTTTCTTTGTCACTGCACTCAAGCAGGGTTGTTTTGATGAAATTACATGGTGATTTTGTGGGATTTTATAATTTTGGAACTTCCACCTTTATCACATTCAGTAGTAAAGAAGGAGAAAGATAAGAGTGTGTCATCAGTTTGTTAGTGTCACCTCATTTATTCCTTTTGCCTAAGTGGGGCTCATCTGCCTGTTACCCAGGGAGGGCACTCATGCTGCTCAAGCAAAATGTGCTTTTAAAAGCCAAAGCTCATCTTACTCATCCTCTGGCCAGTTTGACAAATCAGCCAAAAATAACAGTGCCCAGGAAAGGCATGGACACTTGTAGGAATCCTGTAACAATACCAAGCACTTTCCATTCCTCCAAGGCCGAGAGTTCCATAGGCAATTACTGGCACCAGGATGACAGTTCTGCTTCCCATAAAGAGAAGTGCCCAGAGTTAGAATTTTGCTTATCAGTTCTTCCTTTGGGATTTTCCCAGAAAAAAACACTGTGGGGTTATAAGTGGTACCTCTGGCTTTGCTGAGCTCACAGCATGTAGTTTAAGGCAACCAGTATTTTAATACTAGAGGGGAGCAACAGTGACCTTTTTTTTTTTGGAAAGAGAGCTATTTCCAAGGCATTTAAGCTTTAAAAAAATGAACTAATTCTTGAGATTTTGAGTTCATATTCAGCAGTGTTCCAACAGGGCTACTCAGTAAATATCTGCTCGCTACTGGCTGTATCAGTGATAGCAAATAGATGGGGTTTACCTATTTAAAGGAGAAAATGGCATAATTTTTGTACAGGAGGTTGCAGATTGGACAAATGCATGCTAACTCTTTAGGTAATAATTGCAAAATAGTGAAATGCAACCAAAAATGCTGGAGACCATGCTGCTTCTTCCTCATGAGGTAAGGGATTGTAAATGTTCTTGTAAGTTATCTGAATGGGCAGAATTAATTTTATTTCATTAAAGGAGGAATTGACTTATGTGTTTCTTGTTGTCACAGATATGAGATTTCATATCTCAGAAAAGAACTGGAGAGGATTATTCTCTATTGAGTTGCTCAATATTTACTTCACATAAATGCATCATGGACAAGGTTCCAACTGGCAGATGTAGAAATCTGCTCCAAGATGCTCTTTTTCTGCAGATATTTAAGGGTATTTTGTCAGAATAATGGATGCAGTAATTTCAAAAGAAAAAAATATGGAGTAGCCTGCAGCTAAAGGAAAGGCTTTCTGGATTACCCTGTCTCAGTTTATTCCAAGTATTTCTTTGTGTGATTTCAGTGTGATTAATTTTTGTCATCACAGCTGCTCCAGTCCATCTGGGGAAAGCATATATCAGCATAGCTGTGTGCCTGGATGATAGCTAAGGTAGAGATTGGGATGTCAGCTGCAGCACAAAAGCCAAATATTTATATTTTTGCTTTAGTAATTGCTAATATTGAATTTATCATAGAGTGCAGGTTGCTATTCTCCAGTATTATGTGTTCTCCTGAATGTCAGATAGGTCCCAGAATTTATCACTTGTTCATGTTATCCTGTGGTTTGAGCTGAGGGTCTAAAACATCAACATTTCATGGCTTTTGAATTTGTGGGTCAATTTTGCAGGCTGTGAATTTATTTTCATCCAGAAAGGAATGAGAAAGGGAAAGGAAATTATTTGTACCATTTGAAAGGATCATTTTCAAAGTCTTCCTGATTGCTCTATTGGAGAAAGAAATGCCTGCCTATGCTACAGTAATTTTGAGAAGTGTGCCAGGCAAGATATTCTTGCTGTAGCTAATTTTCATGCAAATACTCTGGCCTGAAATAAAAAGTTACCAGTTTATCCCATCTGTGCTAAAAAGGAGCCTCTCCTCCATCATGAGTGGAGTGAGCACTGGCAGATAAGCTTATGGATATGCCATGCAATAGTGCAGCTCTGCAGGGATGAAATCTTCGTATTTCTCCATTTTACACAGGTTCCTCAGCTTTTGTTCCTAAGACAAATACTGGCATTGCTACTGAAAATATTCCACTTTGTCCCTCGCTGACTCTCAGCAGTGCAGTCTCTCTTATAACACACAAACTCTAACTGCAGAAAAGGAGTTGTTCTGTGGTCTCGTTAGCTGGAATGGATAGCAAGTTATGGTAGAGATAGCTCCCCAAGTAATAGCTTTCCACAGAAACCCAACTAGGTAATACTTCTTTATTTTCAATTTGATTCTGTGCAGGGTTTATTAGGCTCTGTCACTTGGAATAAGTCACACTCTGGTTGATTTTAAATTCTGCCTTGTATACAGTATAAATTCAGAAATCTTCCACATTAAAGAATGACATTAAAAGAGCTAAAACTTCTGCTATTCTGCTAATGAGTTCAAAAGTGCTTTTATTAATAAAAGCCCAATAATAAGGCATGAATGAGATAATATCCATAATAGTGTACAAAATACTTGCTTTTTAAAATAGTCTTAAGTCATAATTCAGTACGAATAAATGCAGGAGTCTTGTCCTTCACTGCTTTTTCCTAAATACATTCATAGAATGTTTGGTAAGCCTTGGTGTTGGAACTGCCTGCTTTCAATTGTCTGACCACAGAGAAGACTGTCAGCTCCTTTTAAAGGTAAAGAGAAAGAAAATGGACCTACATAATGAACAAATAGACTGTTGAGGGTTATAAAGTAGAATCACTTTTTTGCCCAGTAGCGGTTAGATTGCAAGTGAGAGCTGCTACACATCTGAAGGTTATTTGCTAGGAGCATCAGAGCATTTCAGGACACCAGTTAGACTGGAGCAGACCCATTTTGGCTGTGAAAAAGGCAAAGGATGAGAGAGAACCTAATTTTTACATTGGATTATCCGAGTTAAAGTCTCTTTTGCACGCAGGTAGTCTGCCTTTGCCAGGAAAGACTGGATTTCTTCTTGGCTCAAGAGGACTCTTGGAATAAGGCTCTCTGATCTGGGCCATCTCCTGGTCCCATGTGACAGTTCAGAGCTGTGTAGCCACAGTTTTTGAAATATGTAATCAATCAAGTTCCTGCTCAAGTTTCTGTACTTTATGATGGGAATTTCTGTACTTTATTGTGGGAGCAAATGATGATACTTGCCAACTATCTAAAATGCATGGTGTGCAGCCTGATAACACCTAATTGGTAAGGGCAAAGCCCTGACAGACTGATAAGCACAATACATGTTGAAGAGCCTAGAGAACACAGGTCTAAAATTCTGCCTCTGAGGATGCCAAAATAAAGCCATCTGTGCAGCTGTAGGTGTGTGCTGCACCACTGATAACAGGGGTTTGGGTCAAGCAGTTAATTGTCACCCAAACCTTGGGTGTTAAGGGTGGGTTAATCTTGTGCTTAACTGTCCAATCACTTCAGAGTTACTATTGCCCCCCTTTCTTGTCATGCTCTAAAACTAAAATTGTTTTGAGGCAGGTGGAATGCTTGTCAGGTTTCTTGCTAGGCAGCCATGAAAGTTAGGAGAGAGGATATCTCCTAATTGTTCCAGTTTTCTCTCCACCAGTGACAAGGCTATAGCAGCTTGTAAATTCTGCAATCAGTTGGGTTGGGTTAGCAAAATTATTTTTGTAACTGCTTTAGTTTAATCCAACGTGAGATAGGAAAAAGTGTACAGAGACAGGACCTTTACATGTAGGGAAAAAAAATCTAAGAAGGAGGAAAAACCACCCAAAACCTGAAAAACCAAAAAATTTTTGAGCAGTCAGATATGAAGAACTATACTGGTCTAATAAGAAAAAAGAATCCAGTTGTATTGGAGGTGTTTCTTCTTGCCCAGACAAAAAAAAGGAACACCCTTCTCCCTCTGACCACCAGAATGCAAACTGCAGTTAAGAAAAAGTGACAAACGTCTGTATTGAAAGAGGAAAGTTTGCAATTGTTCTATTTATGCACCCAAATTTAGTGGAATTTTAGCATAAGTGACAATTCCTGGTCCTGCTGTGGTTTTGGGTGGTTTTTTTTATTTTTTCTTTCTTGATGTGATCTTATCCGAGATTTTAAAACTCTGACAATTTTTAGTTTTAGTTACTGCCAGCTGTAATTGAAGAACTGTATCAAACAAAGGCCTTGCCTTGCCTGAGTAAGAGTAGTTGCTTGTCTCACAAAGACATCCTTAACATGAGTGGCAGCCGGGGGACACAAAGGTTAGTTGGTTGGTAATTTGTTGTTGACATAATGTAGAGATGGAATTTGGCAACTCATGTCCCGTTGTTTCCTCTTCATTTTTGAAACTCCTTTCACACACAGACTGCAGAGCACATGTCAGTAGATGATGCCCTCTTCAAATGGCAACAACTTCCCATCGGATCTCTAGAAGGCACAAGCATTAAAGGAAGCTAAAGAGAGGCTTCAACAGAAGTTTGGTGGTGTTCTTGGAAAAATATTTGTGTATTAAAGTTTGGAAAACTGCTCGAGACCTGGCTTTCAAATTGGGATGTTAAAAGTTGTGGTTAATGAGTAGTGTATCTGATGGTGCTGTTATTCAGCTCAGAAGGAGATGTGAGGTGGCTTTTTCAGAGCACTGTAGCCATAACCCATACCTGTTCTCCCAGTGACTCACTTTTCTGTTGTTCCAGAGAGAGACCTTTTTGGAGCAGAACCTTTTGACCCTTTTAGCTGTGGAGCAGGAGATTTCCCTCCAGACATTCAGTCCAAACTAGATGAGATGCAGGTAACTACTGATTTACGTGGTTTTTGATGGCTGTGTGCCCATTCTTGAAGTAAATACTTACCATACTCTGAAAATGTGTTCCACAACGTGCACACTAATGCATTGGAAAACCCCTATTGCTGACCGTTCCTTTTAAGCAAGTTTATCTCCTGGTCTTTGAGCTGGAGTTTGGATTTGCCTCAAGAGCCC
Organism: Aphelocoma coerulescens; assembly: GCF_041296385.1. NCBI lineage: Eukaryota > Metazoa > Chordata > Aves > Passeriformes > Corvidae > Aphelocoma > Aphelocoma coerulescens. Next base: position 7,594,236 of record NC_091021.1, read on the forward strand.
TACCTGGTACTGAGACCTTTTCCTGGTCTTAAAATCAAGAATCAAACATGGTTAGAAGGGAAAAAGGGATTTTGCCTTTGTATTGGATCCAGTTTGAATGCACCTCCATGCACACTGCAATGCACCCCCCACAAAAGATCTGGTATATTATAGGTTTTACTAATTAGCATATCTATCAAAGATTCCCCAATGAGAGGCTCAAGTGAGCCCCCCTCCCCAAGGAGCCTTCCCCTGGATGGTTCTATCTTGGTTTACAGAATGTGTTCTGAAGTAGACCCTGGGGTCTGGGGCACACTGATCTCTAGCTATGAAGCTTCTAAAATGTTTCATCTCCTAGGTGAACAAACAAGTCCAAGAATGTAGGCTAAAAGCACTAAGAATACAGAAGTTATAAAAGGGATAAAAGGGGTATAAAAGGAAAGGCAAAAAAATCATCATGGCATCAGTACCAATACAGTCAGCTACACTAATGTGAGGTTTCTCAGCAGTGTAACCAAGATGGTTTGGGAACCATTCCCTGGGAAGGGACTGAGAGAGCTGAAGAAGAGATCTGAGCCAAGAACCCTCCATATCTCCTGATCTTTTTCCTTTTCAGCTGCAGCAATCTCCACCATCCCAGTGCACCCTTCTCTTTCCCTCAGTGCCATCACTTTGGTTTCTCAGAACATTGGGCAGACTTAGGTGCTTACAGGGCCATGGCAATTATCTGCTGCCTTTAAAAACAGCTGCGTGGCACTCTGGGGCAATTAAACTTTTGAGAATTGATTCAAGAATTCTGAACTGATGTGTCTTTATCAGAAAATGTTTGTTGATTCTGAAACACTCAACAGTATCCATTCAGTTATTGACCCAATTGTGAAACAATTCTAGGAGAAAGTCCTCAAATTTTGGAACAAATGATGCTCTGCAGTCAGACTTTCAAAACTTCTAGTTCCTTGCCAGCTTGCTTATCTATTCTTTTTTAAGCAGCCTGCCAGCAGAAGAAAAGGCTGAAAATAATGGAAACTTGAATTTCTAGGATGCTGGCTCCTCAGTAGAAAGCATTCCCAGGGTTTCCAGCCCTCTTGTCTCTTCGGAGCCCACAAAGTCCAAGAGCATTTGCTCTCTGGCTCCTTCTGTTCCTCTCTCTGGCCTAGAGAATAGCAAAAGCTCTTTAAAATGGCTTAAACAAGATTTAAATACCATTTACTTTGCCTGAGTACATTTTCTCTTCCATTTCAGTTTAGGATGGTTCCACTGACAATCTCTGCTCCATATGAAGTAAGAAATTTAGCTTCTTGGTCCCCCACATAATTTCAAAGAGCAGCTAAAAGCCAAAACTGGCTTTTTTGCAATTCCAACAACATGCTTACGTTTTGTGAATGCTATAATTTGTTACCAAGCTCTTGAACACAAACCCCAAATCTTACAGCACCTCACATTGATATATTACCATTCCCTAAAACATTTCCATTGTTTTAGGGAAAAATAAATTGTAGTAACTGTGGTTACCACTAATAATGGTATGTCAATATTTAAATGTCACATATTAAGGGTTCCTATTACAGGTAATGTCTTGTCAATATTTGGAATTGTTAGCCTATAACACAACAGAGTGCTGCCACCTCATAAAACATCTGGGAATGGAGTAGTAAAAATCTTTATCAAAGATGTTTGAAGTCATGAAATGAAAATCTCCCATCATTGCTTGTACTCTCTTGATCTACAAAAAGGAGACAACCAACCAGTAACAAAACCTCCAAGCATTAGGGAGTTGCTGTGTTCTGTTGCAAAGAAAGGCACTCCCCCCTAGCATATCAACTGTTCACTGAAAACTAATTAGTGGGCCTTTATGTAGGCACAACACTTGTCACCTATGATCCAACTGAGAACAAGTGTAAAGCTGAAAGGGTATGAAAAACCCCCATATTCTAACTTGAGCCAAAGCAAAGACTGTGTGCAGTTACTTCACTGTGGTGTTGGTGCAAAATACAGATTGAAACATGTTTTTCCTAATGTTTCTTTTGTCTCCTTGTGCTTTCCTGGGTGCACAGCGTCAGCGATGGTTGGTATATCATATTTTAATAATGGTATTTAAAGCATTTACAATTGAAATGTGCATGTGTTTGTCTTGTGTTTCTATTTTTATATAGATATGTGTTTATAGTATATGTGTTTATACATAAAAACTTTTAAGATTTATGTTTTATATATAGAACTCTGAGTCAGGGCCATTTTCATTTTTAGGGGCCTACGATCTCTAAGTTAGGGACAGCTGATGGTAGTTTTCTTCAGTCTGTCTTGCTAGGTGCTAATACTAAGCCTTTGTTTTCACTGCTATGTTTTCACTTTGTTTTCCATGTGCACTTGTGAAACCTGCAGTTGACTTTACTAGGTTGTCACTAGGAAATGGTTTAAGCAAAACCTTTGGTACATAGATTGTGTTAGCTCAATCACATTTGTGAGCAAATCTTTATTTGCACATGATGAGTTAAACCTTTCAACAAGCAGAAGAAACTATGCTAGACTCAACAGTTGCTAGACACAACCTATGAAGAAGGTGAGAGCATGGAATTTTCAACATGCTCTGGAAATCCAACATTAAGAAACATGGAAGAGAAATGTGGGCCTCTCTTCTTCTCTGAAATGCAAAGTGGAGGAGTCTTGTCATTTTTGCATTATGGAAGTACAGCCTGAGTTACAGTAATTATGTATTCCATTAAATCTGTAAAGGTAGGTTTTATACAGACACCCATAAAATAGTTCCAGGAGTAAACTTCCTCCAAGAGGGTATTGAATACAGGTCACTATGCAGTGAGGATGGCAAGCAAAGATGTGACAGCCCGACTGGAGCAGCCCACTTCAGACTCTCTTATGCTCTTGTGTGGAACATGAGGTGCCTCAGCACACACACCCTATTGCAGCAAAGCTGTCCTGATCTAGCCATGTGCTGGAGGGGATTTGTGAACAAAGTGGGAGAGAAGAGCACAGCACAGAAGAGGCACTGGAGAATAAATGCTTGAGTAGTGGGTGCTTTGCCTTTGCATCCTGTATTCTGAACTTAATGAGATCAGATAAAGTTCCCTGGCCTCTAGGGGAACGCTCTTATTTTTAAACTTCACTGAGGATCCAAATTTCACACTTGAGCAGTCTATTCCATTTCTCAGTCCAATCGCTGTTGATCTTTTTGGAGAGCTTAAAACTCAAACATGTACCGAGATGTGACTTTTACAGCTCAAGCCTCTCTCTGATGACTGTCCAACCTCCTGTTCCCCTGCACCCTTATGCTGAAACATATTTTCATCTTTATTTTGACTGTATCCAGACATTAATAAAATGAATGTCTATTTTCCCAGAAATCTTGCAGTGAGGAGAAATTTCCCTGGATCATGTCATACCAGCAGCAGCTGCTATAATTTATTAAAATCTCAAGGCAGTTAATACCAGAAAGCTTCCAGGAGCTGCAAGCCATTCTCCCTGCATGCCCTGAAGCAGTCAGTAGGCTTGACGTCTTTCCATCTGAAATAAGTTATGCTCAGCCCTCTAAATAATCTTCTCAGAGATATGTAAATTTGTCATTGCTTTGCTGGGTTTGTGCTGACTTAAGCTCATTGAGTGAAGCCACTGTGAAATGATAAGTGAGTTGACTTCTGAGCCATAAGGTTGACTTTGGCAAATTTATCTCCTGATGAAGTGGTAGTTCTTTGTCTTGTACTGCTTACTGGTTTAAACCAGAATTATTTTATCCTTGACACCAAGAAAAGGCTAGTTTTGGAAGAGGGATTGTTTTTGAGCTGTTTCTAGTGAAAACAAGCTCTGCTCCTCTCTATAAGGTATCAATCACATCCCTTAGTACAATACTATTACTTAGCAGGGTAACTAAACTGCTCAGTCCTTGTTAAAATGCCTTTAAAGTAAAAAAAGGCTACTTGAGGAGGACATGAACACAGAAAAAACAAGTCACAATATAGGTGTACCCTTCATAGCCCTTCTTCCTCCCTCTCCTGGCCAGTACCATGGGGTGGCCTTTTTCTGCATTCCCTGAAAATCAGCAAATCAGAGAGATTTTTTTGACTGCATGAAGAGTTTCTGTTTCCTGAACCTTTAGTGTACAGGGAGCCATAGCACACATGGGTTTTAATGAACAGGCAGAGTTATGCTAACACACATTATTAGAAGCTGAAGTGTCTGAATTTCAGACAAGGAAAAATATTTTAAGTGTTGTGTATTAAAATTAGCAATGCATGACATATGTATATATAGAGAGCACATAATGTTTAACAAGAAGCTGACTCCCTATGTCATTAAAAAAAATTATCTAACACATTAGTCAAGTTTATTAGAAAAAAATGTCATAATTTGTAATCTCAGTTGTTGCAACTGATTTCATTGCTATTACAGCTGTGGATGCTGAGAGTTAAAAGCTGGCATGTGCTGTTCTGTTATGATCAGAGAACAGCTTCCCCTGGGAGCAGAGTGCTGGAGAGCCCTGTGCAGCTCAGGTGTAGATATGAAGTCCTAAAAGCACGTGTGGCACTCAGTGTTCTGCACTGCTGGGAGAACTGCAGCAGGGAACTACTGCTCTGCTACCTGCATCAGCAACAGCTCTACTCTGCATGTAAAGGAGAATCTACTCCTAAAGCCTTCCCATGGCTTGCTGGACTGCAGCTGGTTGGATTCTATTTTTAAATTATATTTTTGCCCAAGTATAGTTTTGGAGATTCCAAAAATTAACTAAGCATTTGGAGTTACAGTGCAGAACCTGAGGGATTAGGAATAGTGATGGCTGTGGGAGATTTGAAGTCTGTGCTTTCCTCATCTTTGGAAATTTGATTGCAATCACTTTGCCAGGGAGTCTGCTGGGTGAAGATACTCTGATTATTTGTTTTCCTGTTTGAGGGTTGCAATTAATTTTTTAGGAATATTGGTTAAAACAATGCAGCATTCCTTCATTTATACTCCTACACACTTCTTGTCCTCCACTTAGATATTCAAGAGGGAAAAATGTGGATTTTACATTCCTTTAATGAAAGGAATGCCCAGCTAGCCATCTGGATTGCTTTGATGTCCTCTCTGTGCTGTTGGGCTTCTTGGCCTTGTGGTCGTCATGGAAGTTTGAGCCTGCTTGTACCTACAGAATCTGACATTGATGGTCGTGGGTTTGGTGTGGCTTAGAAGTGACCATGGAAATGCCATGTCCCTGTTACAGACAGGAATGTGCAAGAGCCACAGTTCTCAGGAACACAACTGGTAACAGCCCCTGGCAACCACATCACTGATTTCTGCTAGGACAGGAGTTCATTTTGGTAATAAAGTTAAAAAACTTTTTCAATAATTATGATCCATAAAGAGCAGCAATCTCTTAATGGATTAGCATTGATCACATTGCAAATATGTGGGAACGTAATTCTTTTAAATGCAAAATATCACAGCTTGAGAAGGATTAAACGGGTGTGGGAAGAAGTGGCTGGAGTGAAGCTGCAGAAGGAAAGGTCAAGGAGGCCACAGCTCTTCAAGAAAATGGAAATAGTTCTAAGTCAAGTCATAGCAAACACATGTAAAGTGCTAAGTGACAAAGTATCAGTTTGTGTGGAAAAAACTCGACATGCTCAGCATAAGAGCAGTGAGATGTGTGCTTCCAAAATGCATCATCAGATTTGCTCTTTGCCTGCTGGAAAAAGGGCATTGGAAGTGAAGCTGCTTAAGACATCAGCAAACTTAAATGTATAGGATAAAAATAAGACCATGCAGGACAGGAATGGGATGGATGTTCAGTGAAGGCTCTGGCTGGCTCAGGATGAAGGTCACTGTCCTTGTCACACCAGCTGCTGTTTTTCTGCTATTGGAGCTCATCAAGCATCCTCAGGTTGAAGCACCAACAACAATCCCTTATTGTTGTATCTCTTTACAAGCTCAAAACTGGAAACAGCCTTCAGATACTTGAAAAGGTTAGCATCCTAGGCATGCTGTAACTGCAGGGTTAAAAATGTAACAGGCTGTAGGGCTAATTCCCTGAATTCTCCTTCTGGGTAAGCAGCCCTCCTTTGACTGCAGTTACATCAATTAATAGTAGCCTTTGGGTAAATGAACACTGTTTATAACAGGATGTGTTTCACTTGGGATTTCAGCTACTGTTTGCTGGAAATACTTTCTGCATTGAATGTTCTTCCTATTAATCCTTTGGAAAATACAGAGGGCAACAAAAAAAGGAAAAATCTTAAATACATTAGTGAGCCTTGGCAGCACTGTGTCACCCAGGTAGAGCAAACTGGGTAAGCACAGTTGGAGAGTGTTTACACCACAGTGCTGCTACTGGCTCAACATCTCATGGCATAGATCTGCCTTTACCAAAATGCAACTTTTACTGGGAAATTCACAGACCATTTAGTAACTATTGTCAGGAGGTTTGTTCTGTTTCTCCACATTACTCTCCTGATAGCAGGAGCTGGCAGCATTATTAGATATTCATATACTTTTCAAATTTTAGCCTGTGATTTGAATTTGATTGAAATTAAGCTGGTTTGACGTTGGATTTACCTTCTAAACCCAAAAGGTGTGGTCTTGAGGTACTGCTGTGCATATGAGGGAAAGACTTGAGTTTGTGCCTAGTCCCCATACAGATTGTTTTACAAAAAGATTTATTTTGTTTACAAGATATTTTCTTGGTGAAATGACCTGTTACTAATTTCATAGCACACAATCAGCCTTCTCTCACTGAACTGAGCACTGCAACATCTGCCAGTGGAGTTGATGTTCTCAAGGCATTTCTAGTCAGAGCCCTGTTTCCAATTGCTTAAACTTTCAAAGTCTGAAATTTTCTTGACTCCCAGATGACTTTTGAGGGTCAAGCTACAATTATTCAGCTTCTTTTAATGCAAAAAGAGAAATGAAAATAAGAGTGTTTTTCCTGTATTAAAAGTGCAGTTATTACTTTAGGACTAGTGCAAACTAAGTACCTTTAGCAAGCCAAGCCTGTATAAAAGCATACAAAAAAGAAGTACTTGTAGAATGAATTTCTTTTCCACAGAGGAGGTGGTAGCATCCAGCTTATAACCTTTTTTGTGTTTCTACTAATAACACAAATAAAACTCAGGTAACAACAAGTAAACTCAGGTATTTAGGTCTGAACTTTTAAAGCAACTCACAGCACTTGCTAAATACCACTGTATTTTGTTTTACTGAGTTACGTGCCTTTAAAATGCACAGTTTTCTCATTTGCAGTAGGTCAAGTATGATTTTAATTGCCATTTTGGTGAAGCTCAGATGGCAGTGGGCAGTAAAGCCCTGTTAGTTTAACTGCACTGGGAGCAATTCAGAACAGCCCCCTGAGGTGGGGTAGTCCTGCACTTTTTGTTGGGCCGCTCTTGAGGCACCACAGAATGTAGGGGACACCTGGTATCAGCTACAATGTCCATGTCTTACCTGTATTTTTCAATAGAAATATAGTAAACTCTGTGCTCATGTAGCCCTAATCTTTCCTGCTTATAAATCCTCTTGAATTTTACTCAGGAACAACATGGTGCACATCAAACTTGTTTGGATTTCTGTTGACCTATGTACATGAATATTCAATGTTGTTATTCTATAGTATTTTCTTAACTTTATGTACATATTGTAGCTATTCTGTTGTATGGCAAATGTCTTTTATAAATTAACCACTGAGACTTACTAAAAAGTGGCTGACCAAGTAATGTCAGTGTTTGTGAATTCAGGCTGAAGTACTGTGTCAGTTTGTCTGCCTAAAGATATGCTTGAATTTAAGTGCTTTTAAAAAGAGACCGTAATCCTCCAGAACTCACTTGGCTTTTTCCTAATGATGTCTTGTTTCATTGCAGGAGGGGTTCAAAATGGGATTAACTCTTGAAGGCACAGTATTTTGTCTTGACCCACTAGACAGCAGGTGCTGATGCCAAGAAAGTCAATGTGAAATTCCTCCGCGGTGGGTTTTTTATTTTTGAACACGTACTCACAGATACTATCCATGTGCCAAAAGTTGCTTTTTTCAACATGTAAACTCTTGTGAGGCTTGCTTCTGTAAAAATCCAACTTAGTTCAGTCTTTCCCTGTACAAATGTAAAAAGTTGTATTTGTTTATGAACTATGAATTAAATTACGCTGTTGTGTTTCTTTCTCTCACATTTTGGCCCGAGTTTACTATGCTTTATGACTATTAGCTTGGAGAAGTTCTTCAGAAAGGTCACATATACCTCCCTCCTTCTCTCTCTCTCTGTCTCTCTCTCTCTGCAAATGTGCAGGCATGATTTTTATGTAATACTTTACCTGGCAGCATTTTTAAATTATGCTTCTAAAGCATTATTTAATATTCAAGCAGTAAAATTATTAATATCTACTACAAAAAAATTCAATTTGCAGAGAAAAAACCCATAAAATACTAACCATTACTCTATGCTTCAAAAGTAAATCTCGATGCAGTGTGACTGATTTCCATTACTGTGTGGTTACTATGCTGTACATACGTTGTCATTGGTTTATACAATCCAGATTTGACGTCCTTCATTCATGTTTTAGAAACTAACAAGTTATTAGTCTGCTGATAAGTGCTTAATGAGCCTAGAACTGCTAAATTGCAGAATGGACAAATTAACTGCCCTTTATTTTGCTATTTTATAGCTGAAGTGTAAAGTATGTACCTGGAATCCATTACATGCTAGCCATAACTTAAAAGGAAGATTATGGTCTTGCATTTACTTAAGAACTTATGAAATTTTGTCTATAAGCAGGCACTGGGCTCAGTTCTGGAATTACTTTCAACACCTGAGTGTTTACAGCCAGGCTCAGTTGAGTATTATTTTTTTACTCTCTGTTTTAGTGTTCCACATCTTTAATTTTGAGGCTTTCTGCAAAGAATGCACTATGAGTTAATAAGTCCTTTGTACCCACTGGTTGTTCTTGTTACAGAAATACCTGCACATCAAAATTCTCAGCTGCTGGTGAGATGAATGCTGACATGTCTATGCATACTCTTCATTAATCTTTCTCATAAGCAATAAGATACCCTCTTAAACCTATCTCAGAAAATTATTATCATTAGTTCAATTCAAAAGCTTTCAAACCTCTAGTATTTTCCCCTAAAAACATACAAATATGGAAAAACCCCCAAAAATTTCAGGTTTTTTCTTTTTTACTTTTTTTTTTTAATGAGAGGATTTTTTGGTGTCACTCACAGTTTTGTCCTTAACCATCACAGTTTACACCAAAAACACATTTTTCAAATTTGTTATCACATGTGTATCTTTATGCCTTGTTCAACAAAGTACTTGTGCATGTACCCTTGGAGTGCACTAAAAGAATGGGGTTATTCCTTTGCTGGGTTTGACACATCCTCAGGTACCTTGCTGAATCAGGGCCTTAACAGCCTACATTGCATTAGTCTTCCTCTCTCTTGTATTTTGGTCATCATTCATATAGAGTATTATAGAGAAATATATATATAAAAATATATTAAATCACTAACAAATAGAATAGTATATGTTTCATAAAGAGAAGTCTTTATAATTTTGTTTGTCATATAGTATTTTTGAATTTGTATAATGAGGATGTTTAGTAGCCATAGCAATGGCCTTTTTTAACAAATAGAATTTGTATTTTTATTGTACTTTAAAAAGCTTTACATAATAAGCATCTATTTAGTGGTCATTTATTATCAATGGTAACACTAAGATAATATTTGCACATTTTAAGAAACCTTTTTCGTTACTGATTTTTATGATAGTTGACTGCAAATGGCATGGTTAAATCTTACATACTTGGTCAATACATACAAAAATACTTAAATCTACACAACAGTGCATTTTTAATTTTTATGTGATCCAATTGGAAACTGTATTTCTATGTAATCTCAAATGTCTGTTTAATTTTGCCTAAAATAAATGTTTTTAAATAAATTGCATCCTAGAACACAGTGTTCATTCACTGAAATGCCCAGTTGGAAGGGAGGGTGGGGAGGTGCTTAAATGTTGGGCTGGACCTGCTGCAAAGGAGGGTTTAGTGCTGCAATGGGTCAAAAGTCACCTTTGGAAGGGATCTGAACTCAGACAGGGTAGAGTGATTCCAATCACTTCTATTACTGAGTTTGGACTAATCTGCAATCAGCAGAGAAAAATCCTGTTCTATAGGCAGCTATAGAATACTGATAATTGGGGAGTAACTGTCTGCAGTGCTTCCTGGATTTAATTGACTTTTCTTTCTGCCTTTTTTTCCCCCCGTACTTCTCTGCTCAATCTACTTGGCTCCTGACTGACTGTTTAAGGAGGGAAGGATATAATTGAAGTTTTCCTGAGCCTTGGAAAACAATCTCTTTACCCAGGTGTGTTAATGGGACAGGCTGCTGCAGGTGGTGTCAATGCTTTTGAGAAGAGAAAACTGATCTTAAACCATCTGGTCATTTCTTCCCTCGTAAAACTTCCCTCCAAGTTAATGATCAAAACCCATCTAAGCACTTGGATTTGTGTGAATGGGGCTTGAACAGTCCATGGGAATGGGTGCTGGCAGGGCTGGCAGGTAAGGAGCACGTGTCATCACCTCCTGTGAGCTGTAACCACCAGCTGTTCCTCCCTCCTTCTGTCACTGTTCTCTCACAGGCAGCGCAATAACACCTTGTGCTACATCTCCACACTTTGAAAATACCTGGTTGGGAGCAGTCAGAGGAGCCCAGGCAAATGCTCTTGCTCTGGTCAGAGTGAGTGGGATGAGCCCAGGCAATTGCTCTTGCTCTGGTCAGAGTGAGTGGGATGAGCCCAGGCAATTGCTCTTGCTCTGGTCAGAGTGAGTGGGATGAGCCCAGGCAATTGCTCTTGCTCTGGTCAGAGTGAGTGGGATGCTTCCTCTGCTCACACCACAGTGTTGGCTGTGGGAGTTATCTTGTTTCAGAGAGAGTAACACCCCCTACTGGGTTAGAGATCCGGTGCTAGTGAGTCATGACCAAGACTTTTTTGACTTGTAAATTTGCCCTCCAACAAAAATAAATACCAGTGCATCTTCATGCTGCCCGTTCTGGCTACACTTTTTTCTTTCCTTTGGATGCCTTTTCTTTCCCTTTCTATTTTTTTCTTCTTTAAACAGTGATCACCCTGCTGAACCTGCTAACTGTGGCTGTATCACTTCTGGACATGTAATAGTAGATTTTGGTTCCACTTGACTGCCCAGCAACTGTCCTGACCTGTCATACCAAGCTATATTAACACCAAGAAGCAGTATTCCTTGCTTTATGTTCCTTTTTTTTTTCCTATGATATAAACTATTTTTTCGTTCTGGCTGCCTATAATGGTATACCTGAGTAAATGAGCTGCTGAGGTTAGAATTCTGAAGTCAAACAGCTGAAATATGGTGAGTTTGTGTGTTCTTTTTTTAACCTCTGATAAATCACTGACCATCATTGCAGGATGTTCTTGGCCTAACTCATCTTTACTTCTGATGAGTCTGCAAGTGGCTCTTGTCCTTCCATGTGACAGATGGGATTTGTGCTAAACATATTATTGATCAAATTGCTCAAATTGGAAAAGATCAAATCCTTCATGTGGTGAAAGGAATTATATTCCATTCTGGCTTCACAGATGGAAAGGAAGAAAAGAAGGAGAAATTCTCACACTTGCAGAAGTGTGGCTGTGTAATCCCAGAGGTGATTGAATGTGCCAAGGAATGGGTCTGGCTCTGAGACTTCATTATGATGATTAATTTTCAATTTGTGGGACGGGACATGGTCTCATTCTCACCGAGCAACTCTGCTTCACAAAAAGAGTCCCTTCTGCAAAGGAGAGTGTCACTGCCTGAGAAATCTCTGCTTAAACACCCAGTGCTCCTGTTTGCACTGTATCTCATTTGTCACTAGAGATTGTCACCCTTTGAATACCCTCTTAAGACAGGAGAAGTGTTGAATTACAGGCAGGGTCTCAGCTTTCTTATTTTCACACTTAGGGCATTTGTTGCTGCTTTTCAAAATTAGAGAATGCAGAAGTCACAAAAAACCTCAGAATAACTGGCCATGTGTTTTAAAATGCAATTGAAAATGCCTACTGGCAGGTGTTTGGTGAGCTTCAGCTAAAAGGCAGCAAGTGAGCTTTGGTACTTAATTAGCCTGCTTTCCCCCCTTCCTTTTATAGACAAATTCTTAATGAGAGACTGAAGCATTGGTTGCACTGTCAGCTGGTGAAAAGTACTGGTTAGCAGTTCTCATCAATGAAGTAGAGACCAGGATTTCAAATATCTGGTTTTGTCCAGTTATTTCAGAAGGGCAAGGCAGTGTTTTGTCTGAGGGAAAGCCTGATGTTTGTAATATGTGCTGCCTTCTTGGGATGCTTCAGCATTCAGCCTGTGGTGGTGCATAGATTAAAGAAACTGCACATTTATTTATTCATCAGACCAAAACACTTTCTGGAACTACAAGACACAGTGGGATTCTTGGAGTGAATATGTAATTCTTGTGTATGATGGGGTAAATGTTTCCAAATGTATGAATATACAATTAAACTTTTGTGTTTAAGAAATTTCCCAAGAATCTAATCTCTATATTGTTAGGGATAACAAACCCTGCAGGTTAAGCCTCCTAGAGTGGATTCTGGAATGGACTGAACTTATTTTAAGTCTTGTATGAATGACAGCAACCGAAGTCAGCAGATTTCAGCCTTTAGACTCTTCTTTTCTTTCTCTTTCCTCACATTTTCCACTGTTTATTTCAGCAAAGCTTATGCCTTGCAATAAAGATTAAGACGGAGCAGAAACAAATTAGGAAGGAAGTATAGAAGAAAATTAAAAGGGAAAAAAAATATCATCTTGTGCCAACATTAAGCAGTTTAGTCCCAATGCATTTTTTTTTGTGAAACTTTACTGATGTGAGAACTTCTCTTGTTCTGCCCCATCACTTTTTATACCTAGCTCAGGATTGCATGAGGGCTGCCAAGAGGTAGATTTGCCACATCTGCAGTCCACAGCTCTTGGAGCTGATGGAGTGTGCCAGAAGCAAGGAATGTTGCCTCACACAGAGTAGGTAACTCACAGTGAGCCTTGTCCAAGATGCTGCTTGCTGCAAGCTTCAATTTCCGTTCATTTATCCTAATTTCTGGTAGTTTGTACCATATTAAAAACCTGGTGAGGTTGCATATCTGACAAAGGCTTCCAAAAGGAAGCTGTACTAGGCTGTTACAAAAGTGCTTTAGCTAATTGCCTTTATTCTAATCTTGGTTGGAAAGCATGACAGTCATCCATATTTTCTAAATGCCTGTTAATATAATCTTTATATAAATTAATCTCCTTATAAGAACTCTGCCAAAAGAGGAGTCTTAGAACAGACCCTTTAGAATTTTCATCAATTCAGTTTTCTTTGCAGCTTCATGCTACACACAAGCTTTTCTGACCAAAAAGAAACTCAGAAATTCTGTTCAACTTGAGTACTTCTAAAAGCTACCTCTGGTTTTACCATGTGTGACATTTAAATTGTGGCAAGTTTTATTTCTTTTATGATTGTATTCTGTGAGCATTTTATTCAGTAAAAACAAGGTGCTTTTTGGAGCTTCTGCACCGTATTAGAATTGGAATATTTTTGAGCATGTTTCACTGAAAATAACTGAATGAGTTCTCTAGGGATCTAAACTGGTTTGCTTTGGGAAACTATTGTGCATTTTAAATATTTTGGTATTCTTGTAGTTTGGGGTTTTTTTAAGGAACTTCATTGTTTTTAAATAAAGCAATCCTTGACGTTGTGAAGACAGAAAATCCTTAGCCTGTGCACTGTGATAGGATAAGGTTCTAAAGATAATATGGTTCTTGGGGGAAAAAAAACCCAAAACCTATTTGAAGGGCCTTGATAGACTAAAAATCTAAATGGTTTTTCCTCTTCATCATTAATATTTAGAGTATTCACATTATGATTCATGTACATACTCTGCTAATGTTTTTGTGGTGGAAGAGAGCCACCATAATGGCAGATTAAAGCTACCTACAGTGTAAACAATGCAGGAATGGGTTTCCCCAATTTTTGCAACCTTATATACATTAAAATACTATGAAAAAGCCAGAATAAATCTGATTTTTTGAAACACTTCAACCCTGTGAAATAGTGACATGATCACATATAATTTGTGGTAAATAAACCTGAGATGTAAAAGAAGCAACTACACTTGGCAATAAAAGTAAGAGTTCTCAAGGTAAGTGAGAGTGAGTGAGAAATTGTACAGGAGCATGGAAATGCTCTGTGGGATTGCTTGGGAGACTGGGCTTAGCTGTGCTGCATTCATGAGTGAGGCTGTATTTTTGTAGTTTAGCTGATGATCTGCCACACTGCTGCTGAGAAGCAAACAAAAATTAACCAAAAAAATTAAAATTCTTGATGCTGTTTCCAGATTTTGAGTCAAAGTGTCTCCTGATGAAAAGTTTTAGTGTTGACTTTAAAAGTTGCATGTCTGTTTTCACATCTTTAAGGTTTTAGTGAGTCTACACTAAAATCTGTCCCTCGGGGTGTTAAGGATTTTTAGCGCTCACTGTGTGTATTTTGATAGAACCTGTAGATTGCCATAAAATTTGATGTAAAAAGATTGAACAAGACTGTGATCTGTGTCTTCACAATTGCATGCTGTGGTAACATGGCAAAGGCTAGATATATTAAATTGGAGTAATATAATTTCGTAGAAGATTCCAGTATTTAATAGCCCTTTTAAAAGTAGGTATTTTAAAAGAATGGAATCTTATTTAAAAGTCTGAAATATGTGACTAGAGAGCTAAGTAAACAAGATAAATTGCCTCTTGGCACTCTAATAAATAAACCAGTAAGGCCATTAAAGCCACATGAGTCATAGAGCCATAATGAATTTACTTGAAACTTAGGAAAACAGGGATTTGTTTTCTCAGGACCACTGATTCAGTCTCTCACAGACCTCCCTGTCTAAAAGGTTGAATGCCAAAGGGAAAAAAATCCCAAACAATATTCTAAGCAATATTTGACTCTAATGCAGTGGTCATCCTGAATCTTGGTGTGTGCTCATAAACAAACTGTCATGGTTGCAAAAGGTACGGGGAAGCAGAGAGAGAGGATATAAAATGAGAAAGTTAGTGTGAATGAGATTATCAGCCAGAAAAACCTGAATTTGCATGACCACACAGCCCACAGAAAAGACTCACATGACGCTTAACTACCCTGAAAACACATTTTGAGCATCTGTGAATGTATAGCTGATGCAGAAAATGCTACTGAGCAATATCTATCAAGGATCTAAAACTACCATGTTGCAGATGGCTTTCATTTTTCAGAAAAATGTGTGGACAAACTGTTTACAGTATTTCAAGTGGTACTTGCTCATTGATCTGTTCACACTGGAATGGGAACGCTGCACAAATGCCCAGTGTGCACTGCTGTGCAAAGGAGGGCGCTGAAAGCTTTTCCTCCGGAGACTGATGCTTCCAGAGGTACCTCCTGAGGCAGGAGGGGGAGCTCGGGGTGGCCGAACGGGGAGGTGCTTCAGACACCGCAGCTGCTGAACAAGAATGCAGCTTAACAGAGCTGACAGAGCTTGTGGAAATGTCAAGTCAATCTCCATCAGGATTTCAAGCACAAGGCAAATAGGTGCAGACAGACACTGAATGCATTCCAGACATCGGCCCCTCTCTCAGCTGTTACAAAGCAGAGAGCATTTAAAATTTGCTTTTTCTCAGCCTCAGAGGAAACCCTTGGGAAAAAGTACCTTCCGATACATTCTGGCAGAATTTAGATTAAAGAGGGACACATTCTTACTCCCCGAATTTAATTAACAAGCAACAAGACAATAAGCAAGAGAGAGTTTAATGAAATGTATAAAAAATGCATTATCTCTATGTTTTATAAATGCAAGTCCTTATTTACAAGCCCAGAGAGTATTCTAGCTTCTATTTGTTTGAATACTACTTATTTTTCTTATAATTGCTTAGATTTTGTGAATTCATTTTTACTTTTTCACAATTTCAGTCTTCCTAGAGAACTTTCTGGAAAGCTGTGAAATATGTGGTGGGTGTATATTTCACCATTCTGACATTTCTGCCACTAGAAATAGTGGCAAGACTGTTTTTTCTTAAAACCTAACATCCAGCCTTCTTCCTGGGAATCAAAAATGCATGTTGGTGTTTCAAAGGGCAAATAAGCCTCCAAGAAAAGTTAAAAAAAAAATCCTGTGGTTGGCCCCAAGAACCCTGCTGTTTTCCAGGAATGCTGGATTAGTTTGTGATCTACAGCTCCCTGTTTCAATACAGCTGTGCTTTTTTCCCCACCAAACCTTATGCAAGAGAATCACACGACTTGAGCTCTGACTGGAGCTGACCCAGGGTTACACTCCTGGAAAGCAGCACTTGAGGACACTTTCAGGAGAACACTGCTGTAAGCAGGAGTTTGTGGGGAGTTTGTTCCTGTGGGCACCCAGGGAAGCAGTTCTGTGAATACTGAGACCTGACCAAAGGCAGGGAAAATTCAAGATGTAGTAATGCCTCAAACTCTTTCTTTAGGGTAATGTTGGTACAGCCTTGTAGTATATCTTTTCTTATCCAACCAGCTGTTGACTGTTATTTTTATTCTAGTGTTATAATTTTTGTTCCATCAGTGCATAATGAGTATATGCTAGAAAAGCCTTGCCAAATTTAGAAAGCAGGTAAACAGTGCCATACCTTTATTTTTAAAAAATAGTTTCTTACCAAAATTCTTGTGTGCTGCTCTGGGATTATCTTCTATAAACTGCCTTTTCAAAGCTGATTTGTTTGGGGAAAGTGTTTATCTTTCAGTTGCACTGCTATATTGGATGTTTCACAGTTTTTTACCACTGTAGGTATGACGAGATAGAAATATACTTCCTCTCTTTTTCAGTCTCTTAATGTCATTGGATGTCAGGCCATTCCTTTGTCTGCATATTGAGATTTAGACATCAATAAGATTTTATGTATAAGTTGTATCTTTTCTATATTGTTCCATTGCAGTGATCATTATTCCTTTGAACTGTCAGAAGTACAGGATTAGGGCATTCAAGGCCCTCTGCTGTGACGCCAGATTCCAGCAGGGCCCTGTGTGAAGGAGCTTCACTCTGGGCTTTGGAACCTCAGTGTACACCTTGAAGGCAGCTGTGGGGGGTATGACCTCAGGATGTGTCCATTCAGGTGACCCTCTGGTGCTCAGCACATTGGTTTTCAGCTCTGGGAAAGAGGATGAGGAAGCTCAGAAATGCCAGCCTTGCTCATGGACTCTGACACCCTTACGTGCTACAGTGCCTTGCATAAACTGGTGGGGTGTCTGTACCCCACTCTGAACTTTGGTGTTTCAGCTCTGGATTCCTCTCTTGTCTTCCAGGTCTCCTCTTCCTCACCCCAGCAGTCCCTGTGCCCACACCAGAATCATGTTTATAGTCACAGCCATATTCATTAATCTGAGCTCTTGAACAGTTTACACAGGACTTGCTTGTCTCCTCTAGAAAAGAAATCCTGTACTGAATCTCCCTTGATAGGCCTTAGTTGGGTTTTTTCCCCTCAAGCTTAAATTGGTCCCTGTGGAGTGTCTGCTGAGAGAGACACCAGGCCTCCCAGCAGCACTGCTGTAGGACTTGTCTGAAGCATGAGCACTTAAACCTCATGAAAGTCAGTCTAGATACTTCTGATGAATCAGTCCCAGCTTCCCATTAAAGTCTGTCTGGAAGGACTTTCTTTGTGTGGCTGCCGTCATGGTCCGCAGCAGTTCATTGATGAGGAGATGCTGGTTGAGACCAATTCAAATGTACTCCTGCTTTCCAAAGGGCTGTCTCAGGACCAATCTGTGGCTATGGCAGATTGAATGCACATGGAAAAGTGAATTGCTGCCCCACAGACTTGGCTGCCTCCACTATCCCAACTCTGCCACCCACATGATTCCCTGTGACCAATATTCCTGTTAATACTTTCAGCCTCCTGTGTATTGCTGAAGGCCCATATGCCATTTCCTAGGAATTCCAGAAAAATGACCAACAGTGGTGCATCCTCCAAATTCATGTATTAAGTCAGGGTAAGACCACCCATCCAAGCAGACTGTAAAGCTTCCCAGATTCATCTCCAGCACTGATTGATGAATTAATTCCCATATGGGCCACTGCCTCTGTCATAGCAGTCTCAATTCCTGGTAACTCCAGGACACTCAGGATCCGGTGTGAGTAGTTCTTAAGAGGTTTTCGTGGTCCAGGTTTTGCACAATCTTCTTTCCTCTTCAGCTGCATTAGGTATAAGTAGCTTTTATTGAGTCTTTGCTGGCGTGACCAAGGGTTTTCCTGACCTCTGCTGTGGGTAAAACACTTTTTAGTCAGAGGTTTCTCTGTGGAGGAAGGGGCCATGTGTGCTGCAGGGATGCCACCTGTCCATGTACAGGCTGCCAAGGCTTGGGCTGGGCCGGGCCAGGTTCCAACAGCTTTGTCAGTTCCCATTGGAAGGTGCAGCTGGAGGTGGTGTCTGGACAGTCTGGCTGGGCAAACAAGTGTAAGCACTGAGGCTGGCTGGAGCTCTCACATTAGCAGCCTGTTGGTGTAATTAAAAGGGAGAGGCACAGGAAAGACTTGCAGCTGAGGACAGTGCAGGGAAGGGCAGGAGGGAAAGCTGCACAATTCCGTTGTTCAGTCATTGTCCATCTTGTGTCAGCATTTTCAGCAGCTGCCAGAGAAGCAATGAACCACATTCTGTGTGAGGTTATGTGTGCACAGCACAGGTATGTTGGACAGCTGTGACACTGGGGCATCCATCCTCTCTGAGTTCCCAGTTCTTGCTGCCTGACTTCATATCCAATGATTGATGTGTGTAGAGCCCATGGCAGTGCATGGACAAAGCATTTCTTCTCCAGTCAGTCTGTGCATCCAAATCATGGAAATTATTAACTGCTGGGAACCCCTTGCTCAGAGGGATACAGACTTAGGGTGGTGCATGTGAGTATATTTTTATGTGACCCTTTCATGGATTGTTATGCATTTAAATTTAACTGGTATTGTTTCACAATAGCCTTTATTGACAGAGTACAATAAATTTCAGTGTGACTGGTTCTCCCTGTGATTGCCCCATAGGTACCCTTAGATGCTTGACAGATAATGCAGACACTTAGCTCCCCCAGGGCTGGCAGACAGTTCTTCCCTGGAATAATTATCAAAACCTGTTTCTAATCCCATCTCCAGGAAATTTAGTTAGTTCTTGTTTTCCCCCTCTGAAAGAAAGAAAAAATAAGTATACACCTCATAATGATATCATTATCTCTGTCTATGTGAAATCAACCTACAGTTTGGCAAAGAAAACAACCTTTTCCCTTTCTAAGAATATGGCAACACTGGCTTGTTAACAGAGTATACTCCAGCTCTTGGCTTTAATCATGCAAATATTTATATATGCGTGTGTTTAAATGGAAATGCTTAGATATAGGTCTATGTACATACCTTCTAACAAAAAACCCACAAAAATCTTTTGGAAGAGCCCACAATGGCACAGCAAGTAACCAGATGAAAGAGATTAAGAGCTGTAGTCTTCCTTGGTGCCACATTAGTGATGCTGCGATCTACCAGCTTATAAACCCTAATGACTTGATTTAAATACATATACACTTGCATATGTTTATTATATTCATTTGATACATAGTTTATGCCAACTTTACTTTGTCAATATGGAAGGAGTAGGAGAAAATAGAAATATTTTTATATACTCTAGCATTTTCAATGAAGAACAAAGGGGAGTCTCAAAGAAAGGGATCAAGGACGCAAAGTTCTTGCTACAGGTTGAGATGTATTGTGATAGATGTGTGACATATGTTGTTATTCCAAAATGGCTAAGGCAGCCTTATGTATTAACAAAAAAATATTACACATCAGGAACTTGCAGTGAAAGGGCAGTTTTGTCAAAATTAACACCACACTTTGAAAAGGTTTTGTTGGAAGGCAAGTCAGTGCATTACACGATGTAAGCAAAGCTAGCTCTAATTCTGTGTGGGATGTGTTCTCTCTTCCCTGTGTCTGTGTTTCCAGATAACCTAGTACTTGGGTTTTCTTAGAGAAATTGTTGCATAAGAAATTGTTGCTAGTTTTATCACTCAAATCATCCTGAGAGTCTTGTGTTCCAAATAGCCTATGCTGTGGTAAAGCAGGGGTGTGCTGCAGAGAAGTGAATGCACTCCTCAGTGTGACTGACTGGTAAATTTGCCAGAATCAGCTTCTAAATGTACTGTGTTGTAAGTCCTAGACCTCCTTAACTAAGGTTGTTCTTTCCCATTCACACGGGGCTGCCACTGAAAGGACAAAGTAATACAGCAAACAAAAGGGACGAAGGGGTGTTTTAGGAAAATAGGAAAATAACACAATTAATATGTTATTCTTTTTTCACATATACCCAGAACATCATCTAAAGCCACCATAAAAATTGCTCAGAAGGCTTTTTTTTGTAATCTAAGGACATGAACATAATTTTAATTTTATCCTTTACCAATACATTTGATCTAGCCACAAAAGTATGTAGACCATTTGCAGCCAGCATTTTCAAGGTGAAAAACCCCAAACCATCAAAAGCAATGGAAGAGTTCCTTGGTGTTTTTTCTGTTGAGTTGAACTACTTTGCTCTATGTTTTAGCCATCTTTAGATATCTATTTAGCAAATTTTAACCTAATCTAATTTCATTAATACTTCTAGACTTCAATGTTTTTTGGTCAGATATTGGAGAGCTTTTTTACTTCTCATGATATCGGAACTCAGCTATGAGTAAAGCTTTCAGTGCGGTCACTGGTAATCTGACCTCCTTTCACATGACATGACCACAAACTGAACTGTACAGCGAAGATTTTACTTCTTTGTTTCATCTCTGATCTGAAGTGATACCAAGTTTCTGTTGTTTCTGGAAAATCTCAAATCCAAGCTAAACTCCAACATGCTCTGTGGTTTTGATCTAAGTCAGAACATGCAGTTTGCAAATCTCAGGCTGCTCTGCTAGGAAACCCTTGACAAGTGTCTGCTTCATTTTACTTACCAAAATCCTAGATTAATTACAGTGACTGCCCAAGCTTTTGGCACACCAGGGGAGTCAAATCAGGCCTGTTCCATTTCTGTACTCTTTTAGCAGCTTGGCAGAGAGAGAAGCTCATACTGAATTGGTCATCATTCACTCTATGGCCATGCCACAACAGCAGTGATTTGTCATTTTTTGGGATGTCCCATCCTATCTATGCACACATCAGGAGGCTGAAGAGGGCTGAGATACCTCTATTTGAAAGCAGAGTGCAGAAACCCTTCCAAACCACACAGGTGCCACAGACTCTGTGCCCTGAAATAACTGCAAACAGAAATAAACATGTCTCAGCCGAGCAGGAAGGGTTTCATCCACCTCCCTGTGCCATTCCCGGGCTGAGACAGGGTGGGAGGCCGTGCAGGACCTGTCCATGGCAAAAAAATAAAACCTGGGTGGCTTTGTGTTAGTCCAGAGTGCAGCAGCAGTGCTCAAAGGCACAAGGGAATTTAGGAGAAGTGAAGAGGGATGAGGAAAGACATCACCTTCTCTGGCTCCTGACCTTTGTAGGGTGGTATCGAATGTGTCCCCAGGGAGCAGCAGTGACATCCTGAGGCTCAGGAGGATGGTGCTGAGTGCCTCGGAGGATATTGGGAAGCAGCAATATCCTTTCTCATCCAGGTTTGCTAAGGCTGCAGTGATGGCGTTTGTTGGCTGCTTGGTTGATTTGGCATTTGGGATAGAGTTTTTTGTTTTAACAGATGAGGAAGGATCTTTCCATGGGATTAGGAGTGAAGCAGTCTGAAGGGAGGGGAGCTGGGCAGGAATGTTTCCTTTACAGGAAGGGAGGACAGAAATTAAGAAAGATGAGAGTTGGAGAAGATAGCTAGGAAGAGCTCTGGGAAAACCATCATTGCCTCTAATCTATAGATCTCACTAGAGCTGTAAACAAGATAATTCAAACCACTTGCCATTAAACAAGCAAATTTAAATCCTTTTAAAGACAGCAGCTTATGAAGTTAGAAAAAAGTAAAATAAAAGAAAAAGGTGTCATGATAAGATGTCTTATGATTTTATGCTGTTTTAAAATACTTGTGTTTCCTGTCATTATTTTATTGCATATTGAACAGAAATTAGTAAGAAATATTCCTATCAGAAGAGGCCAGTTCTGGTTCTTTCAAGACACTGAAATATCTGTAGGCCACTTTGCCCTACTACTTTAAAGTGTGGGTGTAAAATCCCTGTAATGTGGGAGCAGAGTACAGTTTGTTTTGACATTGAAACTCTCTTGCAGGCTCAGTAAGAGGCTGCACAATTGTGAACAGCAGGGAAAAGAGTGGAAGGAGCAGTTATCAGGTCTGCTCACTAAATCCTAAACTGACCGAGGATCTTCATTCTGGTTGTTTCTGTTTATTGCTCTGGATGGATTGTGCATTTAATCCCACTGCTGTACATCTCTGCAGTAAAGCACATCACACAGCTGCAGTCCTAAACAATTACAGGGGCCACACATTTACAGACCCCCAATCCCAGCAGGAGCCTGCAGTGTTCCAAGCAGCCTTTCTAAAGGATTGCGTGGTGAAATGCTAACCACGGGGTAGTCGATTTAATTTCTATGACATGCAGATGGCTCTTGTTGTGTGGTTTCCTTTGCTGCAGCAGCATTCTGTGTCAAGGTGACACTGCACCAAACTACCATATAAATTGCCAAAAAATGTAGTGATGCGCTGATTAGCCTCTTCTATTTGGGTGTTAGTTGATTTTTATTTTATTGATGTCCTTGGGGAAAATCAAATGTGTTTTTTCTCAGACTGCTTTGGATCTAAAACTAATATTGCCACAGATTATTAAATTATCTGGTCACATCTGCTGTTTCCATCTGTTAAGAGAAAGTGCAGCTTCATGCTTTTATTCTTTATAAGTGACATTATGTGGTTCACGCTGAAAATAATCTATCTGGAAGAGTCCTTGTGTAACAAACCTGAGACATATGAAAATTTACCATCATCAAAACTGCATTAAAAGATACCCCTTTAAGGTGTGACCCCACTTAGATATCCTTACTATGTGGATTGACTTTTTTCCTATGTTTTTAAAGTGGTTTTCTCAGGACTCAGTGGGAATTTATTATCCAGATTCCACAGAAATTCAGTGGAAAATTGTGCAACTAAGTTTAGGTGGGGCATTGGAGAGACACAGGTGCAACTCAGAGGTCTGCAGGAAGGACCTGAGTATTCCTGGGTACTTTGAGCCATTTGAACCCTTTCAGTCCTTGCCTGATCCCTGGATTTAATCTGACTGCCAAAGACTGGCTTGTGCAGCCTCCTGCTGTGCTCAGTCTTTTCCCTGGGTGCTCTGGGCTGGGGATTTAATCCCAACCTCTTCTCCCATGCTGACTGCAGGCACACAGCCTGAATGAAGTGTTTGGATCATCTCATTCCATGCCTGGGCAGAGGGAATTGAAGCCTGAACAGAATCCCTTGATTTGTACGAAAGTTTTGAGGGTCACTTTTGAAGATTGAGGATTTGTAGGCTCCCTGAAACCTGCTGGAGGTGATGTCAACTCTTCTGTACCTGATCATGCTTTCCCAATGGGGAAACAAAAATTTTAAAAAAGAGTTCCTGTGTAAAGAATACAGCTGGAAGTAGATAAAGCTAGACACAGATTTTTGATTTTGAGGGAAAGCTTCAGGAAACAAAGCATCTGCAATAAGGAGTCTTCTAAAGCCCAGTTTTACACGGTGTCATGGTTCTAAGTGTTGGGTTTTCCTGCTTGTACCAAAGGAAGTATTATTTATTTATTTATTTGCTTTAAATCCATGCTGAGAAAAGGGTCTTTTCCCATCTATTTTGAAAAATAGTTGATTTCCTCACTGTTGTGAGGCAAAGATGGAGTATTATGCCACAAATCAAATCACTGAAGTGTAATTGAGAAACCAGCACTGCCACTCATCTATACCTCTCCCTAGAACTGTAAACAAGATAATTAAGACCACCTTGCTATTAAACAATAAATTTTTAAAAATAATGGTCATGCAGTTAAAAAATAAAAAGAAGGGAAATGATAAAATAGTTATGCTTAGAGATATTTTACCAGTGCTTTCTTGATTTGGAGATCTGTAGAAGAAAACTCCTCCATTATATATGATAATTTCCAATTTCTTTTTTCAAGTAATCATTATCAGAGGCTTCAAAGAATTCTGTTTTCCCTACATCTTGCCAATCTCACAGTGTAAACTACTGTCTTAATGAACCTGTCATACTCATTTATATCAATATATCGCTTACATCCATGGTTCTACCAGTACCTGACAGAGCCATTAAATAATAATTTTGCTCAGGTTCTTTCATTATTTTCTATATCTCTTGTTTCCCACTTAGTTTGAATCAGAATAATTCACCTGAAGTGTCCCACTGATCCACTTGCAGGTTGCTGTCACTGCAAAGTGACTCTGTGAGCCCGAGAACACCTACTGGGAAAAACCTGAGCAGAAAACATGTGCAGTGATGAGTAACATCCAGAGAGTACCAAAAAATAGATAGTGTAAAATAAGCTAAGCAAATATAATGAGTGCAGTCTTACAGTTGCATCTGCTTTCAACTTAAGTACTGTAAATGAATGCAGTAAGTACATAAAATCACAAGCGAGATAATAAATAGAGTCATTCCAAGGACATTTACATTTCCATGCTTCTAGAAAACTGAGCTGTACTTGTTATGCTGTATCAATTTCATAAGGTATCTTTTAACTAAAACAGGAACTCTGCATAATTGTGTATTCAAATATGTCAGTAAAAATATGCAAGAATTAAATCCTCTAGGATTATCTTAATTAAATTTTGTAGTTTCTTATAACATTTCTGTTGAACGTTATTATTCTTTTAATAAAACCACTGAAAGTTCATATAGGGAGTCAATTGTAGGAAAACTCCATAGTATTGCAGAGATTATACAGATAATAACAGCCATCCTATACAATCTTTCCTCTTCATCCAAATCTCCATTTAGAGATTGAATACTTGGAGGAGTTTTAGACACCTATGAAGAAAACTTGCAGTTTCTGGGTCATGGTTTCTCTTATTTTGGTCTCATGGTTCAATTTAAATAATTTATTTTCCAGTTTTTTCTTGCCTCTTAAAAATTTTGATCATGAAAATCATCAAGCTAATTCCTTATGAAAGCAATGATCTTCTTCCAGAAGATTCCTTACTAAACAAATGAACACAGCGCATTTTTCTTTTTTGAATAACAGTTTTCTGTGTGTTGTTCAAGAATTAAGTGATGTCAATCAGGGGAGGGAAAGAAGAAGAGGAAAGTTATAAAAGGCAGAGTAAACATCATGTGAAAAGAGGGTGCTGAAATTCTAATAAAAGACAGGAACTGGGATCTAGGACAAAATTTTATTGGATACTACTGCAGGACCAGAACAAAACCCTGATAAAATAATTAGAGGCTGGCCAGTCAGTGCAATTCAAAATAAATGTGTAGAAAGCAGATTATCTTCTCACATCCTGGAGATGATAGAGAAACTAAAACAGTCCAGTTGAAGACATTTGAGAACACAACACAAAACATTTCACATGTCATGTTTGTCACGGCATATACAAACCAGAACAGTGGCCACCCTCTGCAAGAAGCATGTGGTGGTTTGGAAGTGCTAGAAGAGACATCAGTGCATTGGCAGGCAGGTGACAAGAGCTCTTTTAGTTTAGGAGGGGTGACAGGATCCCAAGTCAGCCAAGATTTTGAGACCGTCTGCACCCTTGTTCAGACAAAAAAGAAAATCAGCTTTGTTTGTATAATATCTGGAACAAGGTCATATATGAAACAGAGGAAATTCAAAAGAAAGCAGATAAAAATAAAAGGATCTGAACAGAGCCTTTGCCAGCCCTCTGACTTTGAAAGAGAGCATGTGTGCCCTTTCCCTGTTCTCAGTTAAAAAACTTTCTATTGCAAGAAATTTTCCAGAGTGCTCTTGGGGAAAAAGATTCTTTATACCCACCCCAAGGCCTTGCCATGGCTCCATGTCCTGCCTTTGTCTCGTATCTGCTGCCTTGCCCCAGTCCCCTCTCTGTTCAGCCTGTGCTCTGATGCTTCCCTGTGGCAAGCAAGCTGCACACAACCCCATGCCTCTGGAGGGACCAGGACCTCTGGAACCAGGGCATCTGCAGGGCTCGATGAACAGGAGCTCCAGAGCAAGATGGAATTGTTATTCCAGCAGAAAATGGAAAGTTTCTTAATTTTAAACTGAAGTTTGCAACCCTAAGTGATGTTGGTGATGCCAGGAACAATGAAATTGAGAGGATGAAAAGAATCAGAAAGTCATCAGATACAGGAGGAGTTGGAGCACTGAAACAGAAGTGCTGGGGGCTCTAAGTGAGCTTTGGGCAGCT
This sequence comes from Aphelocoma coerulescens, assembly GCF_041296385.1. Classification (NCBI taxonomy): domain Eukaryota; kingdom Metazoa; phylum Chordata; class Aves; order Passeriformes; family Corvidae; genus Aphelocoma; species Aphelocoma coerulescens. Next base: position 7,620,555 of record NC_091021.1, read on the forward strand.
GCCAAAAAAACTCATTAAAAGATTGCTTTTTAGACCCAGTTGTGGAAATTTCAAGTTGAATACAAGGACATGAGATATCTTATAACTGAGGGAACACTCTTCCTTGTGTGTGGCAAAAATGTACTGATTTGAGGAGTGAAAAATTACATGTCTCAAGTTCATGCAAAAAGTATAAACCTGTCTAGACTCCAAACTGCAGTTTCTGGAACCCCTGTGAAGGACAAGACACAGTAAAATGGATTGAATTTATTAGAGTAGTCATAGTCATTAGACTACAATATTAGTATTTAGCAATCCTAGATGGATTTTTTGCCAACAACAGTATTGATTCTGAGAAAAATGTGATTAAATTGCCATTTAAGGGTCATTTAAGGATTGGGATATATAATAGATGGCTTACATTGGCCCTAAATAAACAGCAAATGTCAAGGAAATTATTAAGGCTTTTGCTTGTGCCAAAGATTATAAAAAAATCTCTAAGGAGACCATGTCAGTACAGTTCCTTGGAATAAGTACAGATAAGCTTAGGCTAGGGGGGGAAAAAAAGAAAAGAGGTCTTTGGCTTAATCTCAGACAGTAAGAATATATTTTTCAAGACCTTCTTTAATCAAATCTGCTTTTGCTATATGCAGTGTATTTAAATGAGTGTCTGGCAGATGGCAGCAGTTTAGTGAACAACTTCACAGCTTTCTGTGTAGCATGAGGTAAATTCTAAGTATTTTTGTCTTCAATCTAGCAGGTTGGTAAGAAAAAGGTGTTCAAATAATTGCTTACCAAAATTTAAAAAGGCAACAAGGCAACGTGAATATTTTGGTTAGCACTGAGTCATGGTGTTAGCGCTAATAAAGTGTTCTGCACAATCCCCAGGGAATGCAGCAGCAAGAGACAGATCCAGCAGAGAAAAGCGCAAGAGGCTGAGATCCAGGAGCTTCCATTTGATGAAAGTTGTATCTGTACCAGCCTGGTGGGAAGCAGCTGAGCTTTGTCTCAGAGTGTGAGGGTGCCACCAAAGGGGCGGGACACAAAGGTGCCCAGCAGGGGCTGTTTGGAGTGAAGCCAGGGGCACAGGGAGCTGAGGGGTGCTGGGGCCACAGCGTGTGGCTCCTCTGTGTCTGTCAGCATTGGTGTCTGGAGGTCTTGTGGAAGATACACCCAGTAGTGTTTTGTGCTGTAGGGCATTCATAATGAACAATGTGTGTAAGAGCATTTAGGTTGTTTGCTGTGGTAACCGTGACACACTGGTAACCAAACATTAATGAGATGTTTGGCAAGAACCAGGTCATCTGGGTGGGATCTGGGCCTTTGGAATGGCACTGGGAAGGAGCAGGTGGAGGCCTCTCTGGTAAGGGGGCGCAGGGTAAATGGATATTTCACAGAGTGCTGCAGGCTGACCTGTGCAGGTGCTGCAGGTGCAGAGAGCTTGGTGGTGATGAACAGGGCAGGGAGTGGAAGGGCAATGAGGACAGAAAGCAAGGTTCTGGCAAACTTCTTGAATGCACACTCTTCTAAGGTCTAATATTTTGTTACCTACAAAGTGTGTTGCTCCTGCATCCAAATTTCTTCTTTTCCTTCATTTCTTTCAGAGCTTTCACACTCCTCTGCCCTTGCCTGGTGTCTCCTTGTCCCAGAAAGTCACATCCCCTTCCTTCCTCATCTCCCAAATTTCCTCCATCTCTCCAAGCACTGGTCATTTCCTCAAAGCCTTCAGCCTTGCACCATGCTAGTGACTTTTAGTTCAGGGGTGAATTTTTAATGCTACTAACCTCTTTTAAATAGGGCAGACCAGAAGGATATAGCATTTAGACCAATTTTCTTATTTTCTTTCTGGGAATAAAAATTGTATGATCACCCACAGTGCAAAATCAAACAGCTTAATGATTTCTCTGGCTGAATAACCTTGGATCATTTTTTAATATGACCAGTTGATGCATTGTACATCCCTCTGTCCAAATGGAAAACAACATAGTCAGAGGCCAGATTTGCAGCTGATTTAAATTGGCATGGTTTGATTTTATTCAATTGAGTTTTGAACAGGGTCTAGCTATGCATCTAGAATTTAGTATCTCTCCATCCTGCTTCGTGCTGTCAAAACATTTATCTCAAAAAATATATAGATATATAATTCTATATTTTCCAATTAAGACACCAAATTAGATTAAGGTGAGACCATGTCATTTTTAATTCTATCATTTTTATTGACAGAATCAAATTTTCATTAAAATAGGATATTAAATTTTAATAATAGTCCAAATATTATTTCGTAATCATATTTAAAGCACATACAATTAATTAATGCAAAACACACCAGGAAATTCAGTTCTCAGAATTTTTTTAACAAGATCTCTGCAACTGGGCAAAAAAAGGGATATAATTTTATCATGTTGAAATAAATTCTACACTCATACTAATTTGCTCAGTGAAAATCTAGAGAAAGTGTTCTGTGGGGGTTGTAGGAGACTGCCTGCTGGATCATCTGCATTCAAAATACTGTGCAGTTTCCTCCTCCTTCTCAGGGAGGTGCTGATGCCTCAAAGAAGCATCAGACAAAATTAGATCATTATATTTTGTCAGGAAGAAGTTCTGTTACTTTCAAATTTTCAGCACCCCTTACTTTTGTGTAAAAATAGGATCTGCTTCTTGTAACACAGGTTTATGCCTTTCTAGTTCTTATTTTCTATGTCACCCTTGAACTGTCCCTTTGTGACATCAAACTCAGTAATCAGCTCCACGTTAAGGTGTCAGTGGCTGGGTAAGGAGTGGGACCACTAGGACTGGAAGATGGTTTCCAAACTGTAGTGAAGGAAAATGAGAAACCTTGGAAAAACCTCCCCCCTTGTTTTTACAAACCATTACAGGCTATGTTTGGGTCTTCCATGAAATATGTGTCCTAGGATCCGTGCATGCAGAAAGAGAAGGGAAATACAAAACTGGTTTACTGACTGCAGCTTAATTTTTGTTGGGCTTGCGGTTTTTTTTTCTTTCCCTGCAGAACAGCCCATGGAAAATAAAAACAGTGTTTATGTGTTCAGCTTTAAAAAAATTACCATTATTTGTCATGAGAAGGTCAAAGTGTCCTGGAGAGAAATTAGGCTAGTAACGATTGTCTGCTGTCCTTCTTTCCCACCACCATGGGAAAGCTGTCATTAAGAGTCTGGCTTTGTTCCTTCCCAGGCACAGGACCAGAGTGGATACCCTCACATCCATCTTGGGTAATACCTCTCAGAGAACATCACACAGTTAAAATCCGCCTTTCAACCACGCCTGCTTAGGAAAAAAGGCACAGTAAAGACACGTGAATTTTCTTGTACATGTCAGTACTTTAAGGGTCATTACATAAGCTGGCACCAATGTCTTGGCTTTCTAGTCTCTGAGAATTGTGGTGACCATCTGTAAGATCTGAATTTTGCAGCTGTATTCAATAAGACAGTGTTGGACTAAATCTTGGAAAAAAGTGCCTAATGCCAAACTGTCTATCACTGTCAATTTGGCTGTGCTTTAAACTTACAAATATAAATTTCCCTGAACAGTTGGGAAAGAGTAATAAAGTCAAAATATCTCATTAAGCAATACATGCTTCTGCCTAATGAATGTATCACTCAGGAGATAAAGGATGAAGCATAATTAATGACACGTGATAACACAGAGATTGTCTGGATCACACTGACCTGTCTTTCAACTTTAACTCTTAGAAGAAAGAGGTTGCTTTGCATAAAAAGGGCAAGTTCTTCATAAAAAGGGCTTGTCCAGACCAGCACTGCCAAATGAACCAGATCATGACAGTGGTGCCATGCAGGTAGCAACTTTCTGTAAGCTGGCCTTCCATAAATTCGTTAGACACAAGAAGGTTTCTAATTTACTTTATGAGGCAGATAGGGAAACTGCAGACAAAATCAAATGCAGCCTTCAAATAACAAGTGCCCTCAAATAGTTCAGGCTTAAATCAGTGCTTGAGTCCCTGGGAAAAAGAAAAGCATATAAGGAAACAAATCTTGAAAGTAGTCTTACTCAATATTGATTAAATTTAAGGCTGTCAAATGTCTACAGGAAGGTGGGAATGAGGCTGATCCTAAATCATTCAATACCAACGAGACTTTGTCTATTGACTTTTTTGCCTCATATTTAAATGCAGCAGTTTTTGCCTTCTGGTGGTTAAAGCTAGAGCTATCAATTCTAACATAAAAGCACTATCTAATAAAACTCATTGGGGAAAAGAAAACTGAGTGAAATGTTCTTGCTTACTGTAAAAACTTGTACTGGCAAATATTTGCTATTGTACCACTTCAGTTGTAAATCTTAGTTAAAATAGGAAGGAAATTAATACTGATAGATGGAAGCATAAAAGCTAATGTAATATTGACACTTTTAGTTCTTTCAGTTGATATTTAAATCATGTATCATATTCTTTTGAAAGTGCTGCTGCTATTGAAACTTAATTAGCAAGATCAGCCTAAAGTGTAATGGTAAACAAAGTAAATAAATGCAAAATAATTATTTTTTTCTATTACTTAAGCATCATATTCATGTTATAAAACTGTTAAAAAATACTTCAATTTTGGAAATTTAAACAAAGCAAGAAAGCTAGCTTTTAAAAAATAGGAACATAAACTGCCTTAGGAGGAACTGCAGCTTGCATTAATCTCTGCTTGTGCTTGTTTAGGTTGCTCCAAAACATTCAGCTTGAGGTGCAGTTCTGATGTTTTATAGCTTCATTTTATAGCAAAGGTCAAACAAAAATATTTTTAAAACATTTTTGTGTAAATATATGTATATACATATTCATGCCTCAAATATGTAACAAGTGGAGAGTGTTTCTAAATGAGCCAAATCAAACCTGGCATTAAGGAGAGTAAAATTTGCAGTGCAGGCATTCTGACTCTGACTAATGCAATGAAGAAATCTTTCACTATTCTGCAGTTTTCTCATGACAGTCCTCATATCCCTGGAAGTTTGATTCTAACCAGCAGCCCAATAATCCCTCCAAGCCATCCTGTGATTTCCTCTCCCTTGCCTGTGAGATCTGCAGCCCGTTGATCTAAAGAAGTTTGCTGGGCCTTTGGTAAGTCCTAGCTGCCTCGCCCCTGCCCTTGTTCCCCCTTCAGGCGTGTGCAGCCCGAAGTGCCCTTCCAGGCAAAGACGTGCCGGAGCAGCAGAAACAGCCTGTGCGGAGCATCTGCTTGGGAGCCTTCCTAGAGGCACATCCCTGCCGGCTGCTGATGGAAATCATCTGCAGGAACGCGGAGTGAGTCATGTGACCTCTTGGGGCTTCATTACCGAGCAGCAAATTGCCTGGGTCCTCTCCCTGGCCAGCTGCTTTTACAAAACAACAGGCGAAACGTGAACCCGAGAGCCACTTCTCAAACACCCCCGGATGAACGAGCGGCTTCTGCTCCAAATGTGTGTCTCTAATTTGTACGGGCCCAAATGGTGGCCCACTTATGTCTGTGAGCAGGAAACACTGAAAAAGAGTGAACAACTCTGTTTCTGCACAGCAGGAAAGCAGGTAGCATGAAGGGGATATTCACAGTTTTCAAACTAGAGCACAGGTATCGGGTGTAGCCAATGGACAAAAGTAGCTTAACATGGCAAATCTGGTGGAGGAAGCCAGCATGACTGAACTAGAATTTAACTCCAGCAGCGTTATAAATAAGCATGCCTGTTTTCTAAATAAATGAAAACTCTGGTGGCTTAAGATAACATCAGCAGCACTTTACAGTGCCAGCATTGTACCAAAAAGCCTGCAAAACCTTGTGTAAGATTTATATAACCATGTGTCAGAGACTGAAAATAGTTCATGCCTCAAACATTGATATAAAGTTTTGCTCATTATAAAGAAGCTACAACCAAAGAAGCTTCCCTGAAGAGTGGGACCTTGAACTGAAAGTCAAACTGTTGATTAGATAAAGGGAAATCTATTGTTCAGTTATCTCAGGCTGAGGGAAAGGTACGCATCCACAAAAGGCCAAAGCCACCAGCTGCAACTATCCCCAGGTGAGTTTGGGGTGGGGGGAGATGACAGCTCACAGAAGCCAGGTTTACAAAGACTCCCCCTAACCGAGGGGGGAGGAGGAGGTTTTGGGTGCATGGGGCAACCTCTGGTGAGAGGCAATAAACACCCATCCTCTGTTACACAAACTGGCCCAGCTGTGGAACCCCCAACCCCACAGGGCACATCCACGGGACATTCACGTGAGAGGCTTGGCCCCACAGGACTGCAGAGAGTCTGCTGAGAGAGACTGCCCCCCACCCCAGGGGGATGCCCGGACATGCCCACCTAGCCTGGGCATATATACCCATGGGACTCTGTGCCTTCTGGGGGGACCTTCACCACCAGGAGACCAGCTGGAGAGGGTCAATGAACATCGCTGGGATCCACAGAGTGGTGATGTTTTCCTTCTTCTGTCCCTGTCACTCTTCCTGTCCCCCTCACCTGTTTTCTACTTACTTCTCCCCTTTCCCTTCCCCTTTCTTTTCTTTTCCTTTCTTTTTCTCTCTTGCTCATATTTAACATCAAATAAAAACCTTACTATTGTCACTGGCATATGGTCTCGTTTGCACTTTAATTCAGGCAGAGGCATTTCTAAGAACCTTAAAACTGGATCATAACACCATGATTAGCACGTTCATCCCATGCAGGACAAAAGGAATTCTGCCAGGTACTGGGCTAGGTTTTCTGTCCCCAGCCCAGGGCTGAGTGCATGGGCATTGCTTTTGCCACATCAACGTTAACAAGAAAACTACAATTATGTTGCAGAGCTGTGTTTCTGCATTTAGGAGAGACATGCTTTAGCTTGTAAAGAAAAACCTTGCTGTTAAGTGGGGACAGATTTTGTTCCGATCTCAGTATCAATAGCAAGGATGCATTGCAAAAAAAGTTGCATTTTTCTGCAGTTACTGCACAACTGAGATGTATTTTGTGTGTAATAATACATGAATGCATTTCATCCGTTTCTGTTGCAAGACTTTTCTGGAGCAACATCACCACAGATGAGCACAGTACCTATATTACATGACTCTTTCCTAAGGTACTCCATACTGACACAAAAACATATGTATCAGACTAAGGGAATTTCTGTGGTTTGCAGCCAGGATGAATATAGCAACTTGGTGACTATCCAAGAGTATTAAAAATTAGGAGCTTAGAAAGCTCTTTCTTATGGCAATAGCTGAGACACCACAGAATTTCCTGTTTCTAATGCAAGGGGACTGTGTGGAAACTGTTGACAAACATCCTTTTGTACTGGGAACCCCTGTATTATGTCTGGATTTTGAACTAAGTTCTTCCATGCTTTATCACAAACATGTGACATGGCCATAAAGCAAGTACGTCAGTCATTTACAATTTCTGGGCTACACAGCATGACTGCAAAGAATGTGATGAGGCTGGGACTCTGTCAGATAGATGAAAGCTAAAATTACTGTCATTGGGGAGTGACTCCAGAAGAGATAGGCTAGGTCTATAGAAGAGGTCAGGTTGGAGGAAGAAAAAAAATGCAGAAACCCCAAGGTGGAAGGCAGACAGGGAGAAGCTTCTCTTTTTTTACAAAATGCTGGAAGACACACTGAAAGAAAAGCTGAGAACACAGAGGATGGACTGTAACCCAGGTTGACTCCCAGATCCTCAAGGAGTCTAAAACAGACAATATTTGGAGTCTAGACATATCCAGCCAGTTGAGGGAAGTCATTGCTCCTTTCCACGTGGCACTTGTGGAGTCACATCATAAGTAGTGTGTCCTGTTTGGGGCATCCCAGGACAGGAGGGATGCTGACAAGTGGTGGGGATCCAGCAGAGCTCCCCCAAGATGGTTTTGACTGGACCATGTCCACGTACAGAGGGGCTGAGGGACATGGGTTTGCTCAGCACAGAGAGCAGAAGGCAGAGAGCATCTCATTGCTGCCTTCAGCTCCCTTGGGGGCGAATGTTACAGGGAGGACAGGGCCAGACTCTTAAAGCCAAGGCATGAGACAGAAAAGTCACAGACTGCAGCTAGGGAAACACTAAACACTGCCTGTGCCATACTCCCCAATGGGTAAGTAGGGAATGAGCCTTACTACATGGGGTGACCAAGGGGTAAATGTCTCAGCAGGTGGGGTAACCTTTGCATTGGTCTCAGGGCCAGGGAGGAGGAATGAGGAGTAAAGCACTTAAAACTTGTTGTATTTTTTGGTATGTTATCTTATTTTTATACTTCAGCACCAGAAATAAAACACCCTCATCTTCAACTCACAAACTTAAACCTGGCTCTGTTTGTGGTTGCGTCTCAAGTGGGGATTGGGCAACTTTGAGGGGATGGTCACCAGCTCTAGTTTGTCAAAAATAAAGAAAAAATATCCAAATTTGTAATAATCAGGCTGTGAGAGTATTTGTACTGCAGGTTGCTTGTTGCGGTATTTCTATGCAGATGGAAAGCCCAAATAGGGCCTTGGCTCTGCTTTGGACGCAAGTGCAGATGTTGAAATTGTCTGTAGACAATTTCTAATGTGGCCAAAGAATGTTATCTATAAATGTACACAGTTATTTCACTGGTATTTTGGGCTATTGTTTATAAAGAAATAGATAATAGTATGAGAATTTGCATGTTTATAATTTGTTGGCCTGTAGAAAACTGTTTAAGGGAAAAATCAAGAAGGATGCATAATAAGTCTGTTCCATTTTATTTCTCAGATTTCATTTGAGTTGTTTATTTATTTATTTAACTATTTGACTTTCCCCTCAGCTGTACTTACTGGAAAATACTCATGAGATGTATGTTCTGAATGCTTTTGTTTACCCTTAGCTGACATGGCCATCTCTAACACGTGCATATTTGCAAGTTGATAGACCTGGTGTACATGTTTGAAAGTCACATGTATCACTCTAGAGAGTAATTCAAAAATCTTTTTGTGCTTTGCTGACAGCCTGGTGTGGTGTCTCATTCTTTCAGTGTGTTTTGTTTGAAGACTGGCTTCCTTTCCTGTGTTTTGTTTTGCTTATTCAGAAGCCAAAGTAATTCTTGTACTTAATTGAGTTCCTTTGTTAATGAAACAAGGTTTTTAAATTTACATGTTCCTATTTGTAAAATAGGCTAGTGTTTATTGTCTTCAGCTATAGTGTCCCATGTTGTGAACTGCAGCCATTTACAGCTTTTTCTCTTGCTTAGTGTTTTTTTACTGGCACAACTCACACTAGCAGCATTTGGGGGACTGAGGCAAATGGCTTTGGCTTAGGGGTCAGTTTGGAAGCACATTCTTAAATTTTGAGTGCTTTCCATTGCAGACTAGAATAAACAAAAGGCCTGTCTGCTTGCATGCGTGCTACTTGTGAGTAAGGGATCTTAAAAGGTCTATTTCTCTTTTGTAAATCAGTTTTATTTGAACAAAAGGGAGTTGTGGATTTTATCCTTGTGCTAAATATAGTGACTCCATGGTCTTAAGTCTGTAGATTCAATTAAACTTCCTTAAAACTTTCAATTAATTTTATTTAAGCTACATGAGCACTTATAGCTATAAGCACTGTTGGTCAGGAAAGTCTTTTCCTCAAAGTTTGATAAAAGCATAAGGAAATGTATTTGTGAGAGGTTGCATGTATTCATGATAGCAATTATTTCTGTCAACCACAGCTCAGTAAAATATAGTGTCTATTTTCTGAAAGACATAATTATCAAGCAGAGCTATGATTTTCTGCTTCAACATCCAACAGTTCTTGGATACGTTAACGGCTTTTATTTGAATTCAGATCGTTCAATTTCAGATCCTTTTGGCTTTCATAGAAGACTGGCAAACTGAGTAAATATAAAACACTTTTCTGGCCACTAAAGCTTTTTATGAGTAAATATGCATAAACATTCAAGTTTCTTTTGATGGAGTTCCTCCCTATACATATCAGTCTCATAGAAGAGGGTCAGACCCTGTGGAAAACGAGCAAGAATTTGAACAAACAAACCCCGTAATTGTCCTGACTGTATAGGAGGCCAGATCCAGCAATGGGAAAGATGAGGCACATTGTGCTAGCTTGGGTTGCTGAGACCAAATGCAACATCTAATGAGCAGGAAATCCTCCTCATTCCCAGAATCCTGCATATATTGCAACTCCCACTAAAATTGCTTTAAGGGACACAATTCACCCCAGACCACCTCCTAGAAAAGACTCATATTGAAAGCTCAGGATATAAACAGATCCCTTTTACAAAATATCCTGAAACAGTGAATTCAATCTCTTTTCATCTATGCTCATTTTTGTGCTTTACTTAATTCACACTTTAAGTTATTGCATTGAGTTTGATAATATAAAAATACACTCGATTAACTGTATTTTACTAGCAAACTGGATACTTCAGCTTTAACTTAGAAAAATGAAAAACAAAATCAAAAAAACTAAACCTGCCATCTAGGATGATTTTTATTGTTTATAAAACTTAAGTAGTTTAGTGCAGCCAATTAGATACTTATTTTCTTTTAATCTTGTCCTAGAGCTGAGAGAAGTCTTGGCTACAATCTAAAACCTCTAAATCAGGATTCTTTTTAGCTGATTTCTTTTATGTATAGGGGATTTCAGTAGGGATGAAAAAATCTACACATTCATCTTCCATTCATGACAAAATCCACATGTTCATCTCCAGTTTGTTGTTTTGTTAACAGCTCAAAGAAATGTGAATAACAAACTGTAAACATGTAGAATGGATAATCCAGCCACCAGTAGTAGAGCAGGACACAGGTATTTGTTTGCCTTTGGTTTTGAAAAATAGCATTTTTCATTGTGCATTACTTGTGTTGAAATCACCCTGCAAGACACTGGTGCGTGCAAATACAGTTACTGGCCTCCCCACACTGTTCCAGTCAGAGAAGAGATTAAGAGGCTTTACACACAGCAAATGGTAACTGGACCATTGAGGGCACTTGTAGGACCTGCTCAAACTCCAAGGTGAGAGAACAGGGCATTTTTTCCTCCCCCATTTCAGACTGAATGCTGTCACAGATTGGTGACATCCAGCAGCAAAATCCAAAAATGAGACAGAAAAAGATATTAGGAAAGATAGATTTGTGGACACAACCATGTCCTGTGATGACTCTGGAATAAAACATGGATTATAGCTAGTAAAAAGCTTTGAGGAGAGAATGGGCTCTTGATGGGAAAATTTTTATTGAGAGAATTACAAGCTGACCTGAGTGAGTTTTCTTTACAGGAATTGGTGAACATGGGATTCACTGACTGTATCAGTGAGCACATTGCTTAGTGCTGGGTATGTGACAAATAATGTGTGATAGTGTCATCCAGTTCCCCAGATAATCTGTGCCAACTCTAATAAACAATAGTATAAGAAAAGAGCAATAGCTGGCATGTTTATAGGAAATTTGGCTCATTGCTTCTTCTCACTAGTTTGTGTGTGACAGAGATTTTATATTTTTGAGCTATAAAAGTAAGGCTTAAAAGTGTAATTCTCTTAAAGGCTGGAAGCACATTCAGATGACAGCTTTGGCCAGTGTGAGAGATGGAGCCTGGACTTGCAGAGCTGTCAGTACCCCAGGGCTGGGCATCTGTTCCTGGTGCCCACAGACATGGTGTGGGTTATTCACCTGCTCAACTCAAGGCACTTGAATTTTCTGGGTTGCAACACTGCCTGCCAGTCTGAGTGACACTGAAGCTGCTCATGTTTGCAGGCCCCCTGTTTAGTAGTCAGAGAGCCTGCTTTCGCCTATGAAACTTGTGCATGATTTTCTGCTTGAGCTGGTGTTTTAAAGTGCCCAGTTAAACCTCATGTATCTTCTTAACCACCTCTGAGGTCTCATGGGGTGCACTGATCATTCCATGGATCCTGAGTTTGTTCTGTATCCTGCTTTTCCGTTATGGCCACTGAATACTGAATTGCTACCAGCAACACAGCAACATCAGACTGTTTCAAATCTGGTTTAAGAGCCTCCTTGGTAAAGCAGTGCTTCACCTGGGGTCTCCAGCAACTTTCATGACAAGGCTGGTAGCTGAAAAGGTGATCCATTATTCATTTGGGTAGTATTTTGTTCAGAGACGTGCATAGGACAGCTACATTTGGCATGATCCTGGAATTTTTCACAGCAGCTGTGTTTCTTATCCAGGTGCCTGGCAGCCAGAGAGATGAGTGTGGATCAGCACACACTGTTGCCTTGCATAACTGAATAGGTCATGAAGCTGGGAGTTTCTTGCTTTCCTTAAAACAAGGCGATCACGTGGAAGGCAGCTTCATCACCCTGAATTTCTTGACTTAAATCAGCCAAGGAAGCCTCACACAGGTAGGCGGGAAAGCACCTGGCAAAGAGCTCTGTGCCAGACTCCTGGGAGCAATGGGGAAGTTATCCACTGTGGATACATGGGTGGGAGCTATGGAGATGGCAAAGAAGTGCTTAGGATGGGAATCATCTCTGTCCATCTGCAGAGCACTAAAAAGAGGTAATAGATAATGGCTGTTGTATCAGTTGCTGACTGTTCTTGGATTTTGTATTTGGGACAGAAATGTGCTGCCTACTGGCCCATGCCTCTCACACAGCCCCCTTTGGGCAGTGCTGGGATAAAACGCAGGGTGGCTTCTGCTGGTGAACCCTCGATCCCAGGAATATCATCACACTCTGCAGAAACTTCCCCAAGTACTCACTGCAATTCACTTGCCTAATTAAATGAGCAGAATTGCTTCATTCCACTTCTGGTGTAAATCTGTGATCGTTTTATCAGGATCATGCTGTAAACTTTAATGCTGTAATCAGAACTGAATATATCTGCCTATTTCCTGAGCATTTGAAGGGCCAAAATGTTACATTTTTATGTGCAGTTGGTTAGATCACTCTCATAGCCTCTTCTCTAAATGGTAATTCATTGCAATTTTAGTTTCTCTAGACATCCTCCAGTTGCTAATGAGTGCTAATTTAATTAAAACATGATTTTTTCCTACATTTCCCTGCATTTTTTTAAGAGTCAAAATCAGTAGCTAATAGTGTCAGGGATATTATTTGTTGACCGTTCTATACAAGTGTTAAACCTGCAAACTGCGGACTCATTAAGAATAAACCATTTCAATGTAGGAGTTGTAGGTGATAAGATTTATTTGCCTACTGTGACCTTTCCACATGCAGGGGAACACTCACTCTGTCCTTTCTTCTGCTACCAAAGCAGAAAATTATTTCACAAAGTAGATATTTGGGTTCTCCAGTCTATAATTTCCTCCCAAAATGAAACAGAGATCTTAGAGATCAGAGATTAATCTCAGAGATCAGTAATATCCATACAAAAAAACCCTATCCTATTAATTTATTTTAAATCATGTTGTTCAACTGTTTGAAGCAGTAATGGTACCTAAAGAGGACTCCAGGCACTTGGATTACAGCTTGTCTTCTCTTTCTGTTCTGTCCTCTGAGTTAAAGCTAGTCTTCATTTTTACCTTTTAATGACAATTTTATTTCTCTCACAACTTTGTGAGATGAATAATAACTCTTGATAAATGAAAGCAGTAGTCGAATGAACACAGCCAGGCAGCCAAGACACAATCTATCATGACCATCCACGAGGAAATATATAGTAACAAGATATGATTTGAGTTTTTTTGGGGTGGATTGGTTGGTTGGTTGGGGTGGTTTTCCTGGTGGAAGAGCATGCACATGGTTTAAATACCTTCACAGAATAGATATATATAAAAAATAGATATTGTCATAGGTTAGCAAGCTGAGTCTCAGAAGTGATGTTCTTCTTATAGCTTCCTCTATGACCTGACAAATCCTATCAGCTGGCCAGATTGAATATGGACAATTCTTTAAGCCACTTAAAGTTGTGACCGCCTCTGTGATCCACACTTAAGAATAGACAAACCCCCCCACAGCCCTGTCTCGTTTCTGGTGCTGGGACAGGTGGTGCAGGCCCTGTGTGGGGGCCAGCAGGCCCAGCCCAGGCCCTGCTTGGGCCAGGCCGGGCCGGGCCACGGCCATCCTGGAGCCGATGGGCCATGATCCACCCACGGAACACCCCACAGCCCTGCTGTGGGCAGCCGGAGCAGCTCGGCTCCCCCCCCCACCTCCACTGCGATAAGCCACATTCCAGCTGCAAGGCCGAGGTGAGATTAACCCTTTTATTGCTATGAAGAGCTGAAAACCTGAGGGAAGAGAAAGAGGAGATGCTTAAAGCTGAAATTCTGTTGTGAAGCTATGATGTATCAGAGTATCCCATTGTAATTTCATGAAGGCATGGGGGGTGGAGCGTTCAACTTGTACTTGTGAGCAAAAGCACCTGCGCTGAGATAGGCAGATGCTGACGCAGCTGTAATTTCATGAGAAGTTTGGACAGGGAGAGATGGAAGGGATAAGGACTCTTGCTCCAAATGGGGAAGGAGAAAACCTCAGTTCCTAGAGATGCTCCCAGAGATAGTCCTGAAGATGAAGATGAGGAAGACCCTTTGCTCTCAGGGAAGGAGAAGGGCCTCTGTTCCTAGAGATTAAATGCTCCCAGAGATGGGTGAAGAGAACTTTTGTTTCTGAACAGCTCAACCTTAAAATCGTACCCCAAAAACCTTCAAGAGTGGACCCTCGAAAGCAGTTGTGGGAAAATTCCAGCTGCAAGTCGGGGGAAGGGACTCACATGCAAGCAGAGAGACTCCTCTTCCTAAATGGACTGAACAAGGTTTTTATGGAAGTGGTAAACAGACTGAACATCTGAAGGGTTGTCTTTTTACATTGTCAGTGGGAGAAGGGAGGAAGGTGGGGAGAGGAGAAGAGTTCTGAAGGTGTGGTATTTTTTTCTTCTTCTTTTCGGTCTGTTAATAAACTTCTTTATATTCCTTCAAGTTTGGTGCCTGCTTTGCATTTCTCCTAATTCTTACCTCACAGAAGATAAACAGTAATGAGTTCTTGGACCAAACCACTACACTGAATTGGTCTTTCCGCCCGGTTACAAACCCAACCCGTTACAAATATATTTTTAAATACCTTCACAGGAGCTTCCAACTCACAAGGGAGTTCTAGTCATGCAATCAAGGGAAAAAGTACTTCACAGTCTGGATTGCTTTTAGCAAGCAAAGAATTCCTAAGAGACTCAACTACTTTAGTCTATACAACCTTGGAGGTGTCGGCTTTGACTGATAGAGGTGTGAACCTGCATTCATATGGATCCAATACAGATAACCTGT
This sequence comes from Aphelocoma coerulescens, assembly GCF_041296385.1. Lineage (NCBI taxonomy): Eukaryota > Metazoa > Chordata > Aves > Passeriformes > Corvidae > Aphelocoma > Aphelocoma coerulescens. Next base: position 7,635,668 of record NC_091021.1, read on the forward strand.
TTGAGAAGTCAGGGACAGGATTTGCTGATACATTCTGAGGTTCTGATAAGTAAGATTTCAGAGCATATGCTTTTGAGCAGGGTGAATCCCAAGTATATCTAAGTATATATGTCAGTGATGAAGAAAAAGCTTGGGAGGGTATCTTTAGCTGTACATTTTAACATAATAAAATAGAAAGGTGAAAGATTAAAGAGCAAAAATGGATCAATAAGGGTAAAGCTGGCTTCTAACGAATTCAAAAAGAAGAACATGCTTAAAAACTGAGAAGTAATTGGCAAAATAAGAAGTTACAATTTGAACTGCAATACACATAGCATATAAAATATATTTCTGGTCTGAACATGTACTGCTCCCCTTTTGTCTCAGCTTTACTGAAAATATCTCTCTCTGCACATTAAACAGACTGCCTCCATTAAAGCACAGTAAGGTAAAATTCCCTATCTGCAAGAAATCCTTGCTTGAACCTCAGTTAGTGCCACAAAAACACATAAATATTTCATAAATCATTTCCCATTATGTATTAAGAAAAAAAATATCTATGAAGGCATACGTTATAAATAAATTTAACCCAGTAAAATGATCCAAGTCTGAAGTACATTGCCCAGCACTCTTTAAAAGTGAAGTCAAAGGACACTTGTTTCTTAGGCGAACTAATTACCAACTCCAGTCATGCCTTGAATGATGTGGCACAGATTTTGTCACTCCTGGTATAGAGTTCTTGAATGCTGTATTGAAAGATCATAAATGTAAATATTTGTGTTTTATTATCAAATGTATCTTATTTTTTCCTTAGTTTTTCATTTATTTCCCCATTCTAAAAATATTTCATAAAGGATTTGAGTTATACTGCAACTCCAAGTGTCTTTATCTTTAATATATTTTCCACCAATTCTCTGTAGTCAAGGGCTTCAAAGTTCAGGACTTTAATTCTCTTATCTCTTACCTTATGCATACATAAAAACAAAACCTGTTAACTAGCAGAAAGAGAGTCAGAAGAAATGAAAACAAACTTCATACTTGTGTGTGCTTGCTTCCTTTCCTCCCCACTGGAAGAGAAATAGGAGAGAGTCATTCCACACCTCTCTGTTTGACTAAGGCAACCATTCCCTGATTAATGTAATAAAACAGATTCCTCAGGGGACAAAACATCAGGCTAACAAAATAAAAATACAGAAGAAATGTGGGGAATGCACAACGGGTGCCTACTTTTAAAAACTGTAGTCTATTATCCTGTTTTCTGTGATGCTATCTCATGTGGACTATGAATGAAAAACCAGCACAACCTACATGTGTACCACTGTTTGTAGATTAATTTATGTAAAAGTCACAAGTGACTAAAGATAGCATTAAAATAATGTAATGTAGTTTATGAAAGAAATACTGTAGACTTTATTATTTTTTGCATTTATTCAAAGAATGTGTGACTGACCAAATCACATGCTATTTTGAAAGATGTTTAAATCATGATACCAATTTTATTAGCCTTTTCCTAATTAATCAGAGTAGCTCACTGAGTAAGAAAAAAGGCATTTGTTGGAAACCATCCATGAGAGTCATAGAGCTGACAGTCATTAAGTGGCCCATAATTTGGGTCTATGCTGTGCATTTGTGTTTTCCCTGGTCTGATTTCACATTTACTTGTAATTTGGTGAAAGTGGGCTTAATGTTTTTTATGTGGTAGGGACAGTTCCTCCTTTGTTAACATTAGCAAATCAGTGGAGGATACTCACACTTCTGATGTTGCTGCAGAGATGGCAGCCATGAGGTGGCTGGGTCACAGGAAAAGCCTTGCATCCATCCATCCATCCATCCATCCATCCATCCATCCATCCATCCATCCATCCATCCATCTGTCCATCCATCCATCCACCCACACCACAGAAGTATCAGTCTGCAGTCTGGCACACTTCCCAAACCCAAGCAATATACTTGTCTTCTCCCCAGCCTTAAAACATGGCTCAGACTCTTTGAAGTGACAAGTGAGCATGAAGCATCATGAGAACAGAGTAACTCAAGCTGAAGAGGTGGATTGCCATCAGAAAAACTGTGTTGAATAATGTGGGGTATGCCCAGTCCTTGCCCTGGAGGGATCTCTGCTGAGATAAGAGATTTCACAATCGCCCAGCAGGACTCCCTGGTAAGGCGACCACTTCTTTGGTCACGGCGAGAAAAGACAGACCCACAATCCTTTAGGAGACCCTATGCAGATCCTTCGTAGCCCATTGGTCTTTACCCATCCCAGATCCTCTGTAACCCATTGGTCTTCACCCATCCCCTGTACCCCTATAAAAGCAAGCCCTCTGGCCCCTGTGGCTCTCAGAGAGGGTTCTCGTCCCTGGCTTTCCCCTTTGCCGGAGGGACCAACAATAAAGCTACCTCTGTGTGGAACCAGCCACACAAGCCTCTCGTCGCTCTCTCTGGTCTGGCTTGGCCTGGAGGCTGCCCTGCAGAGCTGAGCTGGAATCACGAGCTGATAATCACTAAAGAGCTGACAGTCTCTGCAAGGGCCCCTCTGCCAGCAGCTGGGGGAAGACACCGGGCCTCGGGAAGGCGATTCCTTTCGGGACCATCTCCCCGGACCGGTCACCTCTTCCTGGGTCAGAGCCACTGACCACCACACCAGCTGTAATAGAATAAGACCCATGATCTCAACAGGATCATGAATGTCATTCTCCTTTTTTTCAATTTTAAAGAGTGAGTATACTTGGCACTTCAAGGAAACCAGAAATCCCTCCAGACACATTAAATTCCAATTCAGCTTTATACTATTAAGTAACTAATGTGATCCAACCATCCCTATAAACATGGAAAGTGCTGAACACAAGCAAAATAGCCCTTTTTACTGTGAATAGTACTTTGGTTTGGACTTCATGGTATCTTTCCCTGCAACAGTCTTCAGAGGATGTGAATTCCAATAGCCCATTTTCTAAAAATAGTGAAAGACTCAGTTAATGTAAACATTCTGCTTTCACTTTTGGGCTGTGCTACCCAGGCAATGACAGATGACACTCTAATGGGTATACTTTTTCCTATCTCTTTTCCATTAAAAAAAACCCAAACCAAAACAAACCAATATGTTTTGGTGTGTAGGGTGTGTCCTACATGCAAAACAGGGAAGTGATGCAATAGAGTGCAGAGGAGACCAGTCCTGCAGTAAAAATGATGTCCTGCCTCCCAAGCCTTCCTGTGATAATGGGATTTAGAAGCTTCCACATCAACCCAAAGGAATGCTGAAGAACATCCCTAGGTGTTTTAATCATAACAGTTGTCCTGAGACAGGCACCTGTCCTGGCCCTTAATACTCAGCGTGTTTACACTGAGAGGATTTTCCAGAGGTCTTCAGAGAGTTAGGATGCATCTTCAGTCAGAACACTGGGACCCGTGTGGGGTTCCAGACAAGCAAACGAAGTGTAGGAGGACAAAGAACAGCTCTGTCCTCAGGCAGCCAGAAGGCAGGGTTTGGGCACAGCCCTGCAGGAATTCAGCTGTGCTGCTTCTGGTCTGAGCTGGGGCAGTTATGCTGCCATAGTCTTGGATGTGCTGGCTTAAGGCTGTGAGGCTGTGAGCCTTGTGCTGGGCTTCAGGTGCGACACGTGGCTTGACTTTTTCTGGGCTGTGCAGCTTTTTGCCCTTTCATGCTTGCTGACAACCAGAGTTACTTTTGAGTCGAGGATACTTTTAGCCCTTTAGCTTTAACCGCCCACTACCAAGAATTAACACGCAACAGATACTTTTACTCAGTTTAACTTGTTCTATGTCACATTCTTTCCCCACTGGAAAGGTTATTTCAACATCTTGCTGATTTGTTGCATTTGCTTTTCCTTGCTCCCTGTCTGCTCTCAGCACAGGAACAGCCAATTGCTTTGCTTCATCAAAACCTTTACTGTAAGAAGGCTGAGATCACTTTCCTGAGCAGTATTAGGTGGGAAGTGTTGCCTGTGTGGTTTTTTGTACTCATTCTCTGCTGCTATTTAAGGACAACTGTAAGTGACGTACTCATATATAGACTAATTGCCAGCCCTCAAGGCTCTTGCTAGTGATTTATACACTCTGCCAGTATAGTCAGAGCACTTCTACTACAAAACCTTATTTTTTTACCCAGCTATTCATAACTCTGCCTGCCTTATTCTTAAAATTGCTCTTTTTTTCAGGTAGCAAAGGTTCACCAGGATAGCAATACATCTTAATGACTGGTTTTGTAGCATAAACCTAAGAAATAAACTCTGCAGGAATTTCATCATCCCAGTTATCTGGTTTTGAGGATGTTGCTTCTTTAAGAATTGAGACCAAATTGCACAATCTTTAGTTTCAATTACTAATCCGTATTTTCTTCAGTTCCAGTCTCCCCACTTCTAGTCTGCAAATGTAATGAATAGGTCTGATTTACAAGATGGATCATGAGAAAGCAGAAAAGGTCTTCCTGCTGCTGACTGCTGGTCACAGACAATTCCACATCAGTCTTCCATTCAAAACAGAACAAGCTGCAGAAAATGAGTGTTTCCATGAAAAATAGACAGGGAAACATCTGCCACGGAAAACAAGAGATGCCAGTAAATAAAGAAGCTTCGAAAAAGAAGCTATCCATCCTCTTTCATCAGAGAGAGGAACAAAGAATATTTGCATCTCTCTATAGTTAAGGTAAATGAATGACTATGCTTTTATAAAAACTTGTCCACTCTAATTTCTGAAGTCTTCCTCATTCTGATGAAGGAAATAATGCCTTTTCTAAGCATCCCGAAGTTAAAGCTTTCAACCCACCATGATTAAATTCAGAAATATTCACATCATATATGACATTCTATTCCAGTTTTAGCAATAGGTTTTCTCCAGGATCATATTTTTCACCCCAGCAAAGATGGACAGATGTGAAGAGTCAGACCAAATCAAATCTGTGCAGTGACATGACGTGTTCCAGAGTATGGGTAGCAAAGAACTTTCTGCTCCTTTTTGGCTGCAATTTGTGAGACTGCCAGAGGAGGAGACTAATCATATGGTTACACTTGCTGCATGTGGAGGAGCTGTAGAGCAAATAAAAGTTTTACTGAATCAGTAGGTAGCTCTCTGATACTGTTACTTCTGCTCCTGAGGTTTTTTCCAAGATAGGAATTCATGCACAAGGAGAGCAATCAAAAGTCCTCAGATTTGTAGAACTAATGTGATAGGGCACGTAAAGAATGGTCATAAAATCCCAGATACAAACTAATGTGTATTGATTTTTAATAAAGTAAAAATTAGATGCAATGCTGTTTTTCCATTCTTTGTTACTGTGTCTTCCTAAGGAGATAAATTTTAATTCAAATGTAAAGATAATTCAAGTGGGGATTTCAGTTTGGTCTCCAGTAATCCAGTGTTTGGGGAATATGATGCTGTCCCATATTTGAAACGGAATTGTTTATGTACCAAACACACAAGGTATTATTTCATAATACAAGGCAATACCAAAGTCACTCACCAAAGTCAGAGTGAATGTTTATATATTGGCAATGACTTAGTTTCTAAAGTGGAAACAATTATAGCAGAAATTGAGGTTTCCTCATAGGATTTTATGATTCAGAAACACAATTCATGCCATATAAACAAAAATGCTTCCAGCCTAAAAGCATGTGTATGTTTTATAGAATGATGATCCCAAAATGGCAAATGGAAATAAAGATTTATAGTAGACATCAATTTTAGATACTATTTTCATGTTACTAATCAGAAGTTGCATAGTATGTACATGTCATATATAATAAAAGGAATAAAATATGTTTTAGTAGCTGGATTATGCCAGAACAATACAATTTATATAAATAGTTTGTCTCAGCTAGAAAGAATTCATCAGTGTTCTCAGAAGAATATTTGTTCTATGCAAATCAAGTTGGATGTAGAGGACTCAAATCAAATTGGAATCAGAGAACTATAGCATCTCTTGCTGCATCAATCTTGTTTCCCAATGCCCAAAGTTTCTCAGCACTGTACATGTCTGAGGCAGTGTCCAGGCATGCCAGATCCCTGGCAGACAGTCAAGGACTCAATCCAACATGGAATTTCTCAGTGACTGCACCCACTGGCAAGCTCTGTCTAGCTAGGCTCCTTCTCATCAGCTTCCCCTCCTAGGGTCACTTGAGGCCACAAGGAGCTGGCTCAGAACAGGCTTCTGCCTCACTTGACCACAATGGGAAAAAGGGTGGAGAGGCTCTCAGGTACCTTTCATGCATATGAGAAACCAGCTGCTCCTTCCAGTGTGACCTCGTGGCTTTGGGGGAAATGTCTTGTTTAGATTCCTGTAGTTTCCTTTCATCATGTGGTCATTCCCCCTGGCAATAGGCACCTGCTCTTGGCCACACCTCTGACTGCCTTGGGAAGTTAGAAGTGCAGGAATGGCCAGTGCCTGTCCTGCTCCTTCTTAATGCTCTTCTTCAGGGTGTGACCTTTTCTTGAATGTATGGTGTTCCTTCATATTCAGATGGTCCACCTTTTGGACAGACTGCATCTTGCTGTGTATTTGGGATTCACTGCCTATGCGTAGAGTAAGGTCGAAAGTAAATACTGTGAAAATTCTGGCTTGCAACCTATTCTGAGTGAGCTTAGTAGCACTTAGTAGCAACTCCGTGATTTCTGCTACAGCTTTATCAACTCTAGGAGATACCAAGTCCTGCTGGAAAATCTCTAAGGACCTGAACATATGTTAAAAAAAAAAAAAAAGAAAAAGAAAAAAAAGAAAACCAGTTCTTATAGCTAATTTTATTACTAATTTTTATTCAAATTTTTTTTAATGTCTTAAAAGTCACTTATTAGACCTTATTTTGCATTTATCTGTCTTGTCTATCCTGTTGTTATTTAATTATGTGATTGAGGGATAGTCTTCTGGAAATTAGGTGCTGCATAACTTTGAACAAGTTGTCTTCTGTTCCTGTTACTTTGATAGCCTGTATGGAATAGGGAGGCGGTGCTGGGGTAAAGTGGGAAAGAAATGTGTGAGAAGTGTTTTTATAGAGAGATAGAAACTAAAATGATCTTTAGGAGGATAGAGTCCTGCAGGATGAGGTATAATGGGCTTTTTGGGTTTTTAAGATGTTCTTTTCAAGTTCACAAATAGTGTTTATACAGCAAAGAAATCTGTAATCAATGAAATGGAAAATATAAGGACTATGATAATTCAAAAGAAGTTAACACCTTCTTAAGAGAAATTTTGAAAATTGTTGGATTTGTATGTCTCTTTCTTTGGTTCTTATGGCTTCTATTGCTGTTGGTTCTTATTAAGTTAAGTGTCTTGATTTTTGATGACTCAGTTTGGGTGAGAGACAAGCATGCCAGAAATTCTTAAAAAGATTAACTTAATTGCACCATTCTCCCCAGATCACTAGAACTGGAAGGGCATATTGTGTAGCAAAAAATATTCCTTTTTCAGCTTATAATTACATTTTGTGTAAATGCAGACCTTCAGGTCTCAAGTATCCATCCTGAAAGAAATATAAAGTGAATAAGTTACAAGATTTTATTTTCAGGGGGAAGCTGATATGATGACAAAATACAGTTGTTTCAAAAGTTTGCTTTGAGTAACCACCACTAAATAGAGTAACTGCCTCTGGAAAAGGGGACAAGCTTCTGGAGTTGCTCTTGCATCTGGATCACCCGAAGAAATGTGCCCACGCAGGTTGGGTGAGCAATGGGGGCTGCATCAGCCCTATAATTCTAAGACAGGCTCCAGTGAAAGTGCTGCTTCTCCAGCTTCAGTGCAGATGTTTTCCATACAGGAAGCCTCTAATCCAAACATTCCCTTCTCTCCTCTTGCTGGCCTCACATGGCCTTGTCGTGCTCTTTGCTCATTCTGAAACAATTATATACATTTGAATGGCAGCCAGAGAAATTGCAGCCTGTTTTTCAAAAATTAGCCTGTTGTTCTGACAATTGCATTTAGAAGAACATTCAAATCAACCAGGCTGTAGGTAGAAAATAATTTAATTTTTCTTGTTAATGAGCTTAAGTATGATGAGCCACTAACTCCTGTTTCTTCTTCAGCCATTTCCCGTAAGTCCCACACTCAGGCACAAACCATATATATGCATGTCTTTATTCATACTAGAAAATTTCCAGATTGCACCAAGGAGGCTTTGCCAAAGCATTTCTCTGAAGAGCTTCTACTTTTGGAAAAAAATAAAGGTGAATCCTGAAAGATGCTGTGCAGCACTTTGCTTGTGTTATCACTTGTAAAGCCGAATTCAACAAACCAGTTTTCCTGTGATTAAATACTACATTCTTGCTTTGAAGTGACAGGGTGTCAGGGTGACATGAATTAGTTTAAAAAGTTCATAGCAGAGCTCAAGAGATTTGTTTTCAAGGACTTGCATATTCCTTGTGTTTCCACAATTAAGAAACAGATTTGTATTTTTTTTTTCTGGTGCCAAAACACACAGGAAAGTACACATAATTTACTGGAATACAATGGGATAAGGGAACCTTCTGAAGTATTTTATTTAGGTTTCTGTTCTGGTTTATATTTGCTACTCTTTTTTTAGTGGTTTTTTTCTTCTGGAGCTTGGAATGGATCTGAACTTGCACTATCCCAAAATTTATAGAGCCTGTGAGCATATGTGTGGCGTGGGTGGCTTTGCAGTATTTGCTGGATCCACAAAAGGAAACTTTTGCATGTATTAAGATGATAAATTTCACAACTGCTTTGAAGGTGAGCAGGAACAAACTTAGTACCTGATTGATTGAAAAGACATGTTTAATGGCCACTATCAATCACATATTTTTTAATTTGCAGATTTCTAATTTGCCTATTGTGTGGCTAAGTCAGAACATGCTTCATGCAAACTAGGGATTTATTAAAAAGCCCAAACATCCCACATTTGTTTGTTCGCTCCTTTCTGTGTTACACAAGGACAGAATAACACCATTGTATCTTTAGTTGTTCCCATGGAGATTCCAAGACACCATTAAGAGAAGATCTATATTACATAAAGGTCATAAAACACATCTCTAACACATGGGCCCCCTTGAAACACCATTACACCTTCAGGCTGTGTCTATATGACCAAATCCAAGTGTGCCTGGAAACATTTCTGAGGGCCGGGCTGCAAACATCTGTGCTGGTGAAGAGAGCTTTACCTGGCATGAATTCATCCTTTTACAAACAGTGCTGTACCCAAACAATTCCTGGGCACTTTTTGGTGTTTTGACAGTAAGACTGTAGTGGCCATTCCCTTCAGGCAGACCGCCTGGAACCTCTCCTTTTAGAGACTGCAAGCAGTTGTTTAGCACTGACACAGTCCATCCCAGTCCACTTGGACCCAAACACAGTCTCAGGCAAAGTTCATTCACTGGAGCAGGTGTAGCCAGAAGAACTTCTACAAGAACCAGAAGTTGATACTTCCCCAGGCCTTGTGCTGTCATGGAAGGTTATTTTGGAAACAAGAAAACCCAACACCTAGTGTCTTGGATACGGAACACCTTCTTCTTTGTGATTTTTATAATACCAGGTATCATACCAAACTAACAAAGTGATTTCTCTCCAACTTGGTTGCAACTGGTCCCTCATTTTTGAGAACAGATTTTCAGCTGAAATATTTCCATCTAGGCCTCTGTCCCAGTGCATTTCAGTTTCCCACAGACCTACTGATCTCCATTGTTGTTGCAAATGAGAAATAGGGAAAAACTACAATTATCCTGAAGTTTCAGAGCAAGATGTATTTGAAAAAGAAACTCATTATTCTGGCTACACATTGGACCTCAAAAGGGTAGGTTGCAGCGTGCTGGAAAGAATGAAAATCACATGAAGTTCTTAGTAGAACTTTGGAGTTTCACAAAGTTATTAGAAATCCTCAGGAAGAAGGAAAATGTTGACTGACAGTTACTGATTAAGGACATATTCTACCTCTGGTAAAAAAAGAAATAGTTAAAGAAACAGATTGGCCACTTGGAGACTTCTGTTATAAACCAAGTGAAGGATCTAGTCTTGATATGACAAGGGTAAGTGGATGTACAAACTGGTGATTTAAACAATACATTCATATTTTAAAATGCTTGCTATATACAAAAATCCCAACTAAAGTCCAGCCTATTGACATGGAATAATTTGTGCCTCAGAGATGGACAGAATTAGTGAGAATATTTTGGTAGCGGAAGAAAAGCCAAAACATAAGCTGTGTAAGAGGAAGAATTTACAGAGCAAAAAATGGGTTACTTGCAACAAGCGTCCTCCTAGAAAAAACACAATGAGAAATATTTGTAATCACTAATCATTCTAGCAAAAACAATTAAAAAAAAGAAGAAAAAGTAGAAGTTCTGTTCAGAAGTTCAGAAGTGCTGCTGATACCTTCCAGACCAAGGGGCTGTCAAATGCCTTTTCCTCTCGTTCCTTTTGGTGCTAGCAGGAGTCAGAATCTCTGGGGCCCAACAGCAGCATTAACAGTGTAAAGGTCTTTTTGGATCTTCTAAGCAGAGTTGTATTCAATCCTTATTTTTGTTACTTTGGACTGCTCTCTGCCAATTTGTTATTTCTTAGTTTCAGGATATGGTAGGATTGCTTATTTCTGCTTTTCACTGTTTTCTGTCTTTCATATCTTCTATTACTCCTGTGAATTGTCACTCTCCATTTTCTTTCTTCCAGGAGAATGATTTCCTCCCTTCCTCCCTTCTGTAACTGCTTCTCCATCTTCCTCCTAATCTGTGCCTGTCATATCTGCTTTTCCTCACAGAACTCTGTCCAGGTTTCCTTTCTCAAAGGTAAAAGAAATTAAAGATGTTAGAAACTATTTGTTCTAATATTTTGTAAATTATTTTTTCTTCTGTCTTCCATGTTATCTCTTCCCTCAAACACTTGCACTCTGCTATCTGTTTAATTTATAGGCGCTTTTGTATAATCTCTCTTGAAAAATTCATTATATGCAAAATCTCTTTCAGGATCTTCATTAACAGAATGAAGATTAATAACATGTTGGAATAAGTCAGAAGTGACTCAGAGAGTTTTGGAAAGGTGCAAAGTTTTAAATGTGTTCTTGAGCATGTAATACGATCCTGCATATCTGTTGCCTCAGAACTGGAATGCACATAAGTTGCACCAATGCAATCGAGAGGTGACCTTTGCCTTTTCTAAAGGGTCTGTCACAACAATTAACTGTGAACGGACTACTGCATGAGGGAAACCATTGCTTGGAGTTTGGTGTAATAGGCACCCTATAGGTCCTACCCTACAATTTTTGTTTTCAACTGAAGGGAGAGGCTTGTTAACTGAGCTTTATGATGGCAGTTGTCCAGATAGGACTTATCAATTAAGAGTGGTGCACATGTGCATTGCCTAATGCAAGCCAAAATGAGACCTTCTTGAGCAGAAACCACAAACAGAAAAGTAGCCCTGTATAAGGGAATATTAAGTCCAAAGACACAAAGAACCTGGCATCTGGTGTTTATCTAAGCATTGCATTTGGCTTTGGCTACTAATCTCAGCAATATCTGAAGCTGTTGAGAGAGTCCAGTTGGGACACCATGGTTTGGATGACTACTGGCTTTTCGTGTGGACAAAACTCTTCTTTTAATTAAACCCTGAAGGTCTGATGATGTTAGGTATGTATAGTGAATGCCAGTAACATTTTCCCTTTGATCTCAATGGGAAGTGTTTCCACTTCCAAGATGAAAGACGTACCAAAAAGAATATTCCCTATTAAATAGATGTGCTGTCCATAATGACCTAAAGTTCTACCAAGTCTTACTTAACTCTCAGGTTTTGCTACCTACCACCTTTCTGTTGGATAGTCTTAAATAGTACTGAAATTTGTCCTTGTGCATTATTCAGTAATGACATCAGGTCAAAGTAAACTTAGCATTGCTATCACAATAAACCATTTCACTGTGGTTTACGAGAACAGTCTGAACCTGGCATGTGTAACAATTTCTCTGTGGAATGACTAATATCATATGAGCCAATGGAATAATTACAAATGAAGGAAAAGGAACTACAGCAAAGGAGATATGGCACTAAGTTACCAAAAGGAAAACTGTGATACATCTCAGAAAACAACTGGGCATCAGATGCAGAAAGCAGCAATCCCACCTCTGAAAAGGTCACAGGACCCTCTATTGGCCAAATAGGATACTAAGCCTTTCCCTGTGTAGACATCTCTGTTCTGCCATCCCTGCAGCCTGCAATGCCATCAGCTCTGGGGTTTCCCGCTACAAAGCAACTGTCCACAAGGTAGTCAATCTCCAGAAATGTTCCTAGAGTAACAAACAGTAAAATGCATCTGGACCTTGCAACGTCTGAAGGGACCCTTAGGATTGTAGGGAGTGGAGCAGTTAAGGACACCTGAACACTGTTGTATTTTCTGCCAGGCCTCTGATTACTCCAGACACAGCCATCCAACCTCTATAGATTTGCTTCTCTGTCGCCACATTTCAAATTGACTTGGCTTGACTGTTACTATATAAATTATTTTTTCATTCTTGAGCTCAAGTGATCTTACACTTCAAGGGGCTTTTATATTTTCCTGCAGTTAATTCTAGTTTAGTGAATGTTGCTGACTAGAAGATTTTATACCTAAAATCTTCCTGTTAAAGATCCAAAAGGGCACTGGATATGCTAAGATATGTGCTTTTAACAGAAATAATTATATTTGGTCGTTCTTCCGTTTAATGATTCACCTGACCTTTTTTAACTTGAATTTTTACTTCGTATAAAGAACTAAGAAGTTGCATTTGTATTTTAAAAAAATACAGCCACATGTCTCTCAGCTGGCCTGATCAGCACTACTCAAACCGCCAAGAGTAGGAGAAAAAAATCCCAGTGAGAAATTACCTGAAATTGGAAAGTCACCATGGCAAGATAAGTTGCCAAGTAGTTGCTTCTTTGACCCCAGCCAGCTAGTATTGTTTATTCTTTGTAAAGCTTCAAGGCAGATCTGGAGGTCTACAGTGCTGGCTCAGCCCACAGAGCGATGAGGGTTATCAGCTCTGGGATGCTGAGGTCTCAGCAGCCTGCCCAACACGGATGTTTCTGTCAGAGGTGGAAACAAGTGAGATAAATTGTAGTTTTCTTTCAATCTCTCTGTTCATGATTTTGAGTCTGAAAGGCAGATTCTTCAATACAAATAGTTCTTCTGATTTGAGACAATTTATTCAGCTGCTTTAATGAGGAGCCAAGAGTAAAGATGTTTAACACACATTGTTCAAAGACTGTAGGTGAGATTTTGCTGAGGTTTTGGATTCAGATGGAAGGAGATTATAAACTAAGGTTATTATATAGGTTTAGAAACAGACAACTGTAGAGCTGGTTCTACCTTATGTCCTGTAGAGGACTAGTGAAATAAAGCTTCAGCTTAGGGCTAGTGATCAAATCAGGGTCAGTGCTTGAACTGAGAAGAGCCTCAAAACTAGATTTTTTTTTCCAGAATGAGATTATAGCTTTTATTTAGGACTCAATGAGTTTATTCTTTCTGTTGCGGTAGCAGCTGCTGGCCTGTGATTAAGGTTAAAGCTAAGATTAGCATTAGGGTTAAGTTTAATGCAGACAAGAGCCAAGGAGCAGCTCCATATGAAGCTGCTTGCCTAGTTTTGTGTCAAAATGTTGGACTTATAACTAATTCCATTGCCCAGAGAGGATGACCAGTTAGGTTCAAATTTGTATTTTTACTGGCGGTGTTCAAGGAGCCTGAACTGCACAAAACTGAAATATGTTTCCCTCTCACAGAAAAAGAACAAGTGCCAACAGAAACACCCTAATTAGGTTCTTTTAGTTGCCAAGAATTTCAGATTAGAGGAAAATCGATATATTGCTGGATTGAAATTAGTGTTCAGACAAGTCACATGCTGCAGAGCTATGACTCCATGAAAGGGGAAAGTTTTCCACATGGATAAATCAGGCCTCTTGCCTGAATCCAGACTCTCTAGTTTATCTGCAATGTATGGTTAAAGGCTCAGGACAGCAAGGACCTAAACAGCATTGTGAAAGACTTGGGAAGCCACTGGAGGTGGATGTGAACCCGTGCCAAACTCAGGTCTCATGACAGAGTAACTGGTTTATGGATAAATACAGGACAACAACTAGGGGTCAGAATTTCACTTGCTGGGGAAGCTAAAAATTAGTTTTGAATTAGCAACATTGTTTTGTAGCTAATGAGCTTTCAGGTGCTAATAGGTGTGGGTTGACAGTGTCAGCAAGGGCTGGTGCTATGGGGTTAGAGGTGAGTGATAGAAAAAGATGTTCCTAATGCAAGATTAGTCATAGCTCCTTGACTTTCCCTTCTGAGCATTTCTGCCTGACCAGAGATTTTAAGCTCAGGGGTAGCTGTAGTGCTGGCACGTGGCCTAGAAGGGCTTTTGAATCAATGTTGCATACTAGGCAGCAGCACTGGGGATTTCATGAGGGAAGGAGTTTCTGTGAGTCACACTGCTCCGGTATCTTGAGTCTATCTCATCTGGAGTAAAGGGGAGGATGGGAGCCAAGGTTAGGCAATGGCCTAACATGGTCTGAGTGAAAATGCAGATTTAGAACTAGTGCTGAGAGGGCCAAGTATATTTGTGTCAGACAGGACTTGCAAAAGTTACCATTTTATGCACGTAGCCAAATTTTATGATTTCTTTAGTGAATCTAGAAGAAAGTGTGTTTTCACTAGAAATATTGATGGTTTGGATATGTGACATTCCCTTCCCAAAGCAGTGATACTAGTCAAACATAACCAGTCTTCACATTTATGTGAATTATGTGAAAAATTTCTGTGGTATTAGGTAATTATTTATGGCTTTCAGTATTACAGTATTTACATAGTTAAATTGTGTTTTAAGAGTAGATTCTCTCTATTAAATCAGAGCATGAGGGGCAGGTTTACACTGTGTAGTGTTCATCTGAGACAAAAGTTCTCCTCTGTGTGGGTATTGTGCTTCCCCATGTGGATGCATCAGAATTACTGTGCCAGATGGGTGATGGAGTACAACCCTCTTGCTTCCCTATGAGAAGAATCATGGGCTCAGGAAGCAATTTTGAGAAAGAAGTTTGGATGTATTTCCTCTTCCTATTCTTGGGATAGAGAGAAACAACGTAATTTAGCAGCACCAGAAGAGTTCTCATCATAATCCCTTCTCACAATAAACAGAGTTATCTTGTTTCTTGAGTTAAATTCACACCAATAAACATACAATATGTTCCCACAAGAACATGCCCAAGGCAGTCCTCTACAGTCTAAAAATCATCCTAAAAAACTAACTGAAAAATTCCCAAAGTACAGGAATTATCAGATTTTTGTACTTGTCCTGCAGCCTAAGAGTTCCCTTCTAATGTGAAGTTTCTAACCCCAAGGATGTCCAGAGTACTCCTAAGCATCTGTAACCTCAAAGGTAATATTCACTATAATTTTATTCTGTTTCATGTAGGATTGAAATCTTATATCATTTGGTGACACTATGACAAAAATGAAAAGTTGCTGAGAGTGAAATGCAGAAGCACATAAGATTTTTAGACATATGTGAGAATAGTGGTCATGTTGATAATAGTGGAACTATTCAAGCGTATAAGATTTTGTTCATAAAGTATCAGTGTGGTTGATAATTAATGCTAGTCCCTCAAAATCAAATTGTTCACAATTTTCTGTGTCTCATTTTGGTGCCAAAAGATTCAGATGATGCTAAAACACTCTTGTCTTCTATAGGACACAACTTTTTCATTTCTTGCCTTATTCCCAGCCATGAAATCTCCCTACATTTGGATCTCCCTTCTTTTCTAAGCAATTTTGTGGCACTTGGCATGCCTTTTCTATTTCAATTGTGTTTTAAGATGATGGCATATCTAGCAGTAAATGCTCCAGTTTTTCCATAGCTGCACAAAAAGCTGGTATGTTCAGTAAACTTTAGGGGAAATAGACAGTCAAATCTCAATAAATTTCAGTAGATGCTGGACACAGAATAGACTCTGCTGCTTTGAAAATCCCAAGACTTATAATTTTCTTTGATTTTACTAAGTAAATATATCAATCTTTTTAAGTGAAATGTTTAGAAATGAATTGAAACACCTGTTCTGAATAGATCTAAATTTTACAAAAATCTAGCAGTATAGATTTTGTAACTGTGTACATACTCTCTTTTCCATCACTCCTCCCTCTGTAAACTAAGGACCTGAGGAGCCAGCAACTGAAGTCAATGGAAAGTGAAGCTGCTGAGCAACTCTGTAAACAAACTCTCCCAGCTCAGTGAGGTATTCTCAGAAAGGCATCCAAAAATGTGCTTTCTGTTTGTGTAGTGTCTAAGTGCTCCATGGCTGATACCAACTCTAAATGAAACTGCAGTGCATTCTGGAATGAAGGGAGGTGTGTTAGCCCTGGGGTTTTTTCAGCCTCCCAGACCTCAGGTGTACAGCAGAAATAACTGTATGGTGAGCGTGGGGAGTCTCCAGCTCTAAAGGCAAAGGCACTAATAGCTATGGCTGCTCATTAATTCCAAACCATAACTAAGGCAGAACACAATTCCTTTTTCCCAGAAGTTTTCACCACTTTTTCTTTAATAAAGTTTAATATATGCTGTAGGATATATTCATGTCAATTTTTGTGTTCTGTTCATTTTCAGAAGTCCTATAGTATTTCTCTAGTCTCAGTGCAGAGTGTTTTCATAGGTTAAAATTAGAAAGCTATTCAAATTAAGTAATAAGCCAATTTTTTTCTTCATAACTGTGGGGTTTTTTATTTTTAAAAATGCATGTAACATATTCTGCACATTTTATCCATCCTCACCAAGCAGATAATATTCCTCTTTGTACCCAGGGATTTTTAAAGGGTGGTTTCACTCAGGCAATAAATTCAAATGCTTAGTTACTTTAATGGAGTAAAACTTATTTCAAAATATTTCAGAATCTTAGCTCTGGAGAAACCAGTTTCCCTATTCTGATTGTCATAAAATGACAAATCCATTTCGTCAGTAGTTATCAGATGGTGTATCTTTGAATGGCCATGACCAAGTATCTGTGGGTGGGAAACCTTTATTTTGTACATCTTCTCACCCATTCTTCACTGATCTACTTAGAGTGCTCCAAAGACTGAGGAGATACAACACCAATGAAAGCAGTTGATCTGCTGTGGGGCTGGGACTTCTAAGACACAGTTGTGCACAGAAACAAAATCTGAAGACAGGGTGAAAAATATGCTGATAATAAAATGGATTATGCATGTCCTTCTTCACAATTCCTGGTTGTGGGAGGTGCCAGATTATTCTGAGAGGACAATTTTGGGACAGAGATGATATACAGTATGTGTTGGAGAGCTGCAAGACGCCAACTTCTCCCACCATATCTTGGCTTCTGTGACAAGTTGGTCAGCTGCAGATCCAAGTCATGCAGAAAGAGAAAAGTACATTTATTTAGGCCCAGGTCCATGACATAAAATGCTATTTTTTTTTCTATGTAGTCAGGGAAACCTGATGATTTCATTTTGATTTAATGGCCCTACTGCTCTGACCTCTCCACACCTGTTATGACTCAGCTAACTTAGAACACCAAAACCATTAAAATTATACAAGTATTTTACATCCTATATGAGTGTTTGAGTTGCTAAACGTGTGCTGTGAAACTTTGATACAATTTAGATGGGAAAACAGTTTCTGTTAAATGAAACACTAAGGAATCTGATATATCCATATGAAAGTTGTAGGTCTAACATTCATGCCTCTGTGGTTCTATAAGCTTATGCTGTACTTTGATTTGCATCTTGCAACTCATCCTTCTGAAAAATAGACGTATATTGAACAAGAAAGCCAAGGTATGATTAGGTTTGCACACCATACAGCTTGTCCATTTGAAAAGATGTTTTCTGCTATTGAATTTTCCTATCATGTTTTTGCATCTCCCTACTTCTTCCACATAGTTGGTTCTCATAAATTATGCAGTGAGTGTATCCCTCAAAATAAGGACAAGTGATATCCTCCAAAGAATTAATTTGAGTCTTAAACTAGGTCATTCCTGTTTGCGGCCACATAGACCATTATTTTTAACATGCCCCAGCAAAAATAGCCATGCTGCAGAATGTCTAGGGAAATGAAGAAGTTCTTGAGAATCTGGCTAACATGTTTTGTACTGGAAAAGTTACAGAAACCATTGAGGAGGAAGCTATACTAGAAAAAAAAAGACACAAAACAAATCTAACAGCTGAGATGAAGGATTCAGTTCTCAGAAACAAACGGGATGTAATTCTTCAATTCTCTTCTGCATATTTCAATATAAAATCAACCTGTCTCTGGGAAGGTAGAAGAGGAAGAGAAGAGGAATGAAAGAAATATTCTATCTACAGCTGTCAGAAAGAAATGTACTAATTCATTTTACATTAGCCTTCCAAAGTTGGAGGTAAAAAGAAAAGAATAGTTTTAAAGTTCAGTGAATATTTCTCCAATTTGTTATTTTAAAGGTCCGAAATTCACTGTAAGGCTTTAGAAGAAGTGCCATCTATGTCGTAATCCAAGTACACCAAACTGAATTGGACCCTTGCTGTTCACAAATACAGGTTTAGAAGTCAAAAAAAAACCCCCAGTGCTAATTGCAGTGTGCTAAAATTCAGAGGAAAACAACATAGGCATAACTCAAAGCTAAACATGATCCAAATAGTTTGTTTAGGTACCATTTTATACAAATGTTTTCTGTTTCCCTTTTGTTTTTCACTTTTGTGGAAGGATATTCTGTTCTGCCATTAAACTTTTCAGCTTTAATGGCTACTCTTC
Organism: Aphelocoma coerulescens; assembly: GCF_041296385.1. Lineage (NCBI taxonomy): Eukaryota > Metazoa > Chordata > Aves > Passeriformes > Corvidae > Aphelocoma > Aphelocoma coerulescens. The sequence continues at coordinate 7,654,337 of NC_091021.1, forward strand.
TCCAGCTTTGCTTAGTAGCAGATGCAGCACAGTGTGTTTAACAGCAGGAACCTTGGCCTGGGGAGCCATGAGCTCTACTCAGTGAGTAATTCCAGCACGGCTTTTACTCTGTTCCTCCGTACTGACCCAACAACCTAGCAAACATTTCATTATGTAGGCTCTGTGGGACATGTGGGATACAGAACAGAGAGCATGAAAGGGTAGGAACACTTCACTATTATTTTCTTATTATTTTGCAGTTACAGAATGTTTGGCAAATGATGGTACACAAAGTTGCAAGGCAGATGCTATAAATTGGGTCAGTATGAGATATATGTCTGCCAAAGATCTGTTTAAGTACATTTTCACTGTTTCCAGCAAAAATAACAAGAGAAAAGTAAAGACATCATGAAGTAATTATGTCATTTGGAAAGAAAACATAGCAGGGATTTTTAAAACATACGTGCAAAAGGAAGAACAAATTGAACACACACCATAGTTGAAAACTTAATGGAAAAGGAGTAATCGATAACACAAAAACAAAGCCATTATCTTACCCTCAATTCAGTCTGAAATCCAAATTATTTCATGTGTAAGGTCACTAATGAAGGGAAAGGTAGAAACTGCTGGTTTTAGCTTGGATACCATTTTAAATTTCTGCTCAAGGAGCAAGGGGGTTTTTAATGCCAAGCATTTTACAAACCAGGGATTAGTTAAAACAGTAGAGCATTGAAGAGAAAGACAGCTAATCAATTCATCTATAACCATTTGCCTCATATACAGTAGGGCAGGCCTCAGTCTTGTCTAATCCCTAATGTAAGGGTCTACACAAGTATCCTCGTTGCATGATAGAGTCTCAGGCAAGTGCTGTTTGGTGTTACTTCCCAAACAGCAATCTGTCCATACAAGGAAAGGGGTACACTGTTAACACTTCTATCAGAAAAAGAAGAAATGAAGCTGAATACATGAAATAACATTTTTTGGAAGATGAAACCATGCATACGAGAGTAAGGGACAAATGGTCAATGTCAAAGGACAGAAGGAAAAAGCTGAGAAAGGAGACTCTGTTGTAAATCACAGGGGAACTTCCCTGTTCTGAATATCAGGAGACAGCAACATGGGGAAATACAGCAAGAACCAAGGCCACTTGATAATGGGCTGGACTGAAAGACTATGGTTGTGAGTAAGTCAGTCCTAAGTGACTAATTAAGTCCTTTCCATCTCCAATATCTCCAATAAAACCTCTTCCCTAAAATAAAAAATAAATATCTGTAGACAAGCCAAAACAGAAAAGGATGTTTCCTCTAGAAAAACCCAAAGGCATTGAGGGCAATGCAAATCAAATGATTTTCATTTGGAACGACTTAATATTGTTATGGGCTGTGGAGACAATCAAAATCCCATAAAGAAAACTAGTAAATGCCTGTTTACCCTAAAATTAAGAGGTGATAGTTAGCTGTGTGATGTGGAAATACATCTGAGGCATGTGTTTAAAGACTCGTGTATATTTATGAATGCAATGCTTTGTTATCAGGCCTTATGCTGCAAGCCATTGAGAAAGCTTTACAACTTTTTTTTTTTTAACAAAGTGGTTAATGATTTTAAGGATTTGCTAGCAGATTAGGGTTACAGTTCCTAAGTGTATCTTCTGACATGCTAAATTTGCCATGATGATCTCTATGGGCCCCTCTAGCTTGTTACTTCGCAGTGAGGATAGTGTTGGAGCTGACTGAAGTGTTCAGTATTAAACTATATGTGGCTAGATATCACTGTCTCTTCCACAAAGGGAAAATATTTCCTATTTGCTTTATGCAAATACTTCTGAGAGCTTTATGGCTCACTGTCTATGACATGCCACTTTTCATGCTATTCCTTTTTTAGTCTGGAAAAGTTTTTTAGGGTTTTCTTTTTTTTTTTCTTTTCTGTTTTTAATACTATACTCTGTAATGCTGCATTACTCACAGTAATCTTCCACATTTAACCATTTTATGGGACTGTTTAATGGCTTGAGTTATGCTTAGAATCTGCAAAGTCACAGGTTATCAGTGTCAAATGATCTAGCTTCATGCACTTCTAGGGCCATGTTCTGTTCAGGATCTTTCCAATTCTTTTAAGCTCCGTAGTTCTTTGAAAGCCAGAACTTCTTATAATATGTGGTCTTCTTTCTTGAGCTTTGTTTTGAACATCCCCATGGTATTGTGTAGGGTAAATCTGAGCAAAAGTAGAAAGAAAACTTCAGAATACCCAGAAAATGAAAAAGCTGACAGAAAGGTTTCAAAGATTAGCAGAGCTCTCTGAAGTTGCAAAGAAGGAAGCAGGAGTTTGGAAGTAAAAGACAGTTGTACTTCTACCATAAGCTTGGCACCCAGCTCTGCTTTTGTGCATATACAGAGCGTGATGAGAAATTATTTTCCTCAGGACTTGCATCCTTGTTATTTATTATATCCCAGCAGCATGATGTGATGTGCCAAGATCTTAGCTGGATTTGGCCCAATATTCCAAAATTAAGCAAGTAAATGGATGCAAGTCAAGTTAAAATTTTTCATTGAGTTCAGAAAAGAATTAAGTTATCCCCTAATTATTCCCTCAGTCCATGTTACCCAGCTTTCAGCAATTACTGAAATGAAATGCAGTGTGGCACTGCAGACCTGGGCCTCCTCCCACACCTCAATCCTCCTCTGTTCTTATTTCCATTTCTGACCTCCAAGGGGGCTTCTCTTGAACTCTCCCCTGTTTCACACCAAGAAAACCCTTTTGGCTCAGTGGGCCTAATCAACTAAAAATGTTCTTGCACATTTTTTGTTTTACATCTGTGGTAGGTTTACACAGATGATAAAATAAAAAGATTCTTCTAGTAGCTCTGCTGAAAAAAGAGCAAGTGCCTGTCAGAGCAAATGTGCATCCTGACAAGCTCTGAATTTACATGGAAGCAAGTTCTAAACTATCCAAGGCACATGATGAATAACTGGCATTTACTTTCTCCTCCCGAGTCAGTGTGGGTAAGTAAAACTGGCATGAATTATGTGGCTACAGTTGAGCAAATTCTTTGAATTTCATCTGTTTTAAATAACTAGAAGTTTTTCTCTCATCTTGAAACTATCTCATGAACTTATTTATAAACTTTCCTCCCAATATGGGGATTTGAAATGATGCTTCCTATTACCCAGTAAGGAGACTTAGTGTCAGGCCTTGAGTTTTGGGAGTGGTTTGGAAGATTCTTTCTTCTTTCATTTGATGCTGTACTTGCATTTATAAATAAAGATTTCATAAGAGAAAGGACAAGAATTCAACAGGACTCAATTCCCAAATGCATTATGTACCCCATCCCTGTATTCAGTTATTTTCAGTCCATCTTAATGACTTCTTCACTACAAGAGACAGGACAGACAGGGTAAATGAGGAGTTCATCCAGAACAGCATGCACCAGATCAGTTAGACTGTGCTACCATGTCTCGAATACTTGACTCACTGTATCAGAGACTGTAAGTTATAAATAACCATAAAAGTAGTTTTTCCATAAGCAGAATTATTTGCTTACTCATGTCTGCCAGCTGTCCAAAAGTGACAGAAAGGAAGGCAGCTTTAATAATAACATGAACCAAGCACAGTTAGATTAACCATACAGACAATCTATATCTGGCATTCATACAATGCAGAACGGTAAAAATAATAATAAGAAAAGCAAAAGTGGCGTACTTTGTTCTGAATCCAAAAGAGAAGAATGGATTTGCCACACCACTTCTAAAATGGGTGGGCAGGCTTTTGCTGTGCTGAGCTGCAGGAATGTGGGCCACAAACCTCTGTTTCAGGATGTAACCTCAGTATAACCAGAAGCTCCAGGATTCCCAGGTAGAAAACCTGTTAAAACCTTTATTCCTAATAAAACTTCTAAATAGGGTTATAATTGTGCCAGGCTTTATTAGTACATATGTACCCTTCTATCGTATATAGGATCAGTGATTAAAATGAAATTGCTTTGTCCTTCCTTTAAAGAAAGAATATTAAATTAGGCCTGGAATAGAAAACAAATGCAAAATGGCATTTGGTTTTGGACTCTATGCATTTCCCGCAAGTCAGGCTAAAATGAAGAAATGATTGATGCTAACACTCCTTTTGATTGTATAATTTCTATTTTTCTTTACTGTTTATAACATATCTAGCTCTTGTGATTGTTTGGAAGATGTGGTTTCAAGCTGCATTTACTGTTTGGGTTTCCATCATGGATCTGACCCAATGCTATGAGGACTTGCAGATCCTGTTTTGAGTAGATACCTGCTGAGGCAGCAGGACTTCATCTTTCTGTTTACTGCAATGGTCTTTGAGCCAGGCTTTGGCCATCATTTATAACTCTACTTCCTGTCCCTCCACTATTTCTTCCCATGACAGTAAATAGATTCCAGGAAGAAGAAAGGCTGACAGTTTTAGCCCTAGGTTCACTCAACAGAAACTTTGTATACCCTTTTTATATAATAAAAAAATTATGTTCATCTCTGTGCTGTTTCTTTATGTCTTTCTCATCACCACACAAAATTGCTGCTGTACAGGAACATATGTTGTGGAAGCCCAAGGTAATAAATTCTTTATTGTGGCATTCCTCCACACCTCTGCTTTGGTGCCAGTATCTGAAGAACTTGTTTTAGCTTTCTGTGTTGATCTCAAAAGCTGAATGTTTCCTGGAAGACACATAGTTTTCTCATTCTCATTCTCATTCTCATTCTCATTCTCATTCTCATTCTCATTCTCTTCCTCATTCTATATCAATAACTGTTGGAGAAGGAATCCCAAATTCCTCAGAAATTAAGACAAGTGAGGAATAACTTTCACAGAAGCTATGGAGCGAAGCTTTTAAGCATTTCAACTATGCTGAACTGCACGGGTGGGAAATAGGTAAAGTTAACTACAGAGATTGCAATATGTCTCTGAATTCATAAAGATAAAGGAAAAGCAGTTTTAACACAGTGAAAATATTGAAAACACTCTGTGAGAAGAAGCCCTATGTTGAACCACATAATGCTTTTCTTCTGTGAAACTGTGAGTACAGTATTCCTGAAACTAAGAACACATTTTGGAAGGGAGAGCCTTTTTCACCACTGGATGCAGAAGTGTTTAATTGTTTGGAAATCTATCCACTTAACTCCAGAAACTAGTAATAGCAGCATCAAGTTTTCCACAAGGAAAACCTTATTTCCCTTTCCAACAGGTCATAAGTCCTTTGAAAAATTGACATTGCTTGACTTGACAGCAGAAATTACTCCAGCTGGAGGCAGTATGGTTCCTGCTGCTGGTGAGCTGCCTTCCCAGGTGCGCATCGCTGCTGCTGGAAGGAGGGGAGAGTTCCAAGCCTTTGAGTGCTCTGGTCATGCTCTTGTTTTGTTCATGACCCCCTAAATTTCAGCTCTGTTGTTGTTTCTGCCTGGTGCAAGCGTTGCTCACAGCCCACAGACGAACTTATCTCGTTTCATTGTCCTGAGAAAGAGGAAGTAAGGAAGTACAGGGAGGAATCTGGGTAGCAATAGCATGCTGTGGTGCAGTAGCACAGCACTGGCTCCTGCACTCCTCTCAAGGCCGTGGCCAAAGTGTTTCTGTCTGCATTGCCTTCCATCAAAGGCACAGGACCCATCTTCCCTGAAAATGGGTGGCTATGGTTTTGCTTGTTTGTGAGCAGTAAAATGGCAGAGAGATCTGGAAATGGGTAGAAGCAGCATTGTGTCCCTGTGCCTAGAATCTCTTGGCTTCCATGAGTGGTGCACAGAAAGCACATGCTAGGAGCAGCAGAAATTCAGATATGTGAAGTGAGTATACTCCTGTTACTGGAGATAAAATAGGAATTCAGGGAGGAAGGGGGAGTGCTGGCATGCTTGGAGGTTTGCTCCATTTCTGAATTGGTGTTTGCAGAAATCACGCTGCTAGCCAGCAGTGTGGTGTATCTTCCAGCAGTGCTTTTACGGGTAATGCAAAACCCATCACAGCCTAGTGCCACTGCAGAGTATGACTTGGCAACCTGCAGCATCAATGGGAGCTCCCAGTCTGTTACCAAGGACCAATATCCAAAAATACACTAAGGCCTAAATATTCCTACACACACTGCATACCATTCAATACTTATAGTTCCAGCCTCCAAATGCAGCATTTGGGAGGAAGCGGCTGGGTTCATTTTCTCAAGACAGGAAAAACTTTTTTCCAAACAGGTTTTAGCCCAGCTTAATTCAGTCTGCCATGAATAGATTCCCAGAAAAGCTGCATCAGAATATCTCCTGCTGGACTCAAAGCAAAAGCCATGAACTCATAATGTTCCCTGCCTTGGAAGGAAGCAGTATAGGAAGTGGATAGGTGCAGGACAAATGACATAGCAGAATTTTGCTTTTACTTTCTTTAATAATACCCATAAGTGTGGCAAGGAGGGAAAAAATAAATCAGTCCTAACAACCTTTTGATATCTGGCTGAGATTATCAACATGAAGAGAGGAAAACTACTTTCCAAAGTATGTGCACTGAAATGCTTCTGTCATTCAACCCTCATTAGTGGGATATTAGTGGGATATGAGGAACCCCTCACAAGTGTATTAATTGCAGACGGTGAAGAGCTATCTTTCCTTGAAACTAATACCAAACTAGAACAAGGGAAGGTTTTTCATAAGCATTAGATTCAAATGGAACAAGATCATTACTATTTTATGAGATTAACTGGACTTTGCCTCACATGCCTCAGATACAAGTGGAAACACCTGGCTTCAGGGGCATGTTGAGGTTGGGGGATGTTCTGGTACCTTGCTGCTCTGCTTGAGATATGGACATTCATTCTGTGTTCTGACACTGCTGTATGATGGAACATGTGTGGATAACTCATTTTCTAAAGAGTTTTAAAGCCCTGGAGAAACATTCTGGAATTTTGATTTTGGGGAAAGTATTTTATTCTGTTTTCAGTTGAAGTACACCAGAACAGGAGTCTTTGAGAAACAGTGAAAAGGTGGTGATGCATTACTGTGGTGAAACATGCTGAAGTCCAGTCTCTAATACTTCTTGCATAGGAATTCATAATGGATAAGTCACTGTTAGTCACTGTACAAAGAAGTGCTTTGATAGTTTTGTTCGTTTTGCTTTATAAAAAGGTGCCTACGCTTTTATTGTTTCCTAAATTACATGAAATATATCCAGTTAAAAAAAAAAAAAGTGTATCTATGAATGATGTATGCTTTCTTGTAATCTCTTCAATATAACTATAGCAGTTTAAGAAGCTAGGGAATGATCTTGGGCACTTCAGCAGGAAAACACAGGAACTGAAGTTGTGGAAGAGAAGGCCAAGCCAGTCACTCCACACTTGCTTTGTAGAGCCAAGAACTATAATTGGTCTATTTCAAAAATAAAGATGTACCTGTAAAGATACCCTGTTAGGAAAGATCATTAATATTTTAGTGAAGTCACGAAATGTCACATCAGCTTGGTTATCCATGTTCAGGGGTCTCTGTACAATGTTCCATTGAGTGTTGTGGGTACACCCATTACTTCACATTCTAGTCTAGGCACATCACTGACACTTTCAACCTCTTGATCATTGATCTACTCTACAGTATTTTGTCTTAACACAGAAAAGGAAATAGAAAAATATTAAGGAAATTGTTCAAGTAATCTGTGATTTGTACTAAGTCCTTTCTTGATGATTACTCTGTACGTAATGATTGTTGGAGAAGAAATTAAGAAAAAGCATGTACTTTCCAGTAATTAATTTAGTAGTTATATATAGTTGTGCTGCATATAGGATGTCATTCATACAGGATATTATTCAGCCTCTACACTCAAGATTATAATCTCCTCAAATCTGTCAAGCTATAGCAAGAGGCTATAGGTTGACAGGAAAACACATTTAGAGACAAAACTGCAGGGGAAATAGCACTGGCAATTCAATAAATGTCAATCACCTTTCCAAGTCAGTGCTAAAGTGTTACCCATTAGTACAGTACTAAGGGAAACAGTGTGGTTAGAGTGACTGAGTAACACCCCAATTCTGTTCCAGCGTCTTCCTAATGAGTAGAAGGCTGAGGATATATAAGGTATTTCCAAAACCTGCTTCCTGCTGAAGGAAAATTGCCTTGGCATAGGATCTCTGCAAGACAGCTGCAGGCTGCTCCCTGGGGAAGCCCTTCTAGGCTCCACCAACAGAGAGTGGAGCCAAGGATAAAGGCTGGAGGAACATGCTGAATGCTCAACCTTTGCATTACTGCAGATGTATGGAGTGGCACTATAATCCTCTTGCACGGGCTGAAATGTGGTCCACGTTTTGAACTGTCTAAATTACATTGCAGTTGTGAGTCAGAGTCAGTCAGGTGGACAAGATAACATTTTAATATTGCTCCTTTTTTCCCCCTCCCCGAAACCCTGACTCAATGAGCTCCATGTGGAATCTGTGTGCTGGGCACTCCTCACAAGAGAAAACTGGGAAGAGATCCAAGTTGCAGATGACTAAAATTGGTCAACGTGGATGATTCAGATGCTGCTTGTGTGTGCCACAGACATATAGGTGGGGTTCTTCAAAAGCAAAGTGAAGGTGGTTTTTGTCTTTGGTCTAAGGGGACAAAGTCTCTTCTTCCCACAGAATACTGGTATCTATTCTCTTTCTTCCCCTGAACTGTTTCTGATGCTACAGTAGTTGTGTGCTCAGGTCAATAGCATGTTTGCCTCTCTTCTTTTTCTTTGTTCTTTTTTTTTTTAAATCACAGGATGGATTGTAGTTTTTGTACATACCAGAAATACCCAGATCTAGACTTCAAGAAAATCTCAATCACTACATTTTCAGCAGCCTAAATCACCCGGCAGTTTCTTCAGCACATTGTCCAGGCATAAAATCCTTCTTGTTAATATTCAATTTATTAGCAGCTAATTTTCATTACTTTAAGCTGCATTTTTATGATTAGGCTAGTACAGAGCCCTAAATCCCAAAGAATGAAAATTAGTGATATTTATCAGTTTTTAAATTGATACTTTAGGCCCAAGAAGTTTATGAGATATGACTGGAATATATATAATATTGGCTACAATAAACCAATCAGACTTTATTTGCTTTTTCATATTTAAGACATGGTGTATACATAATCACTAACATAAGAGAAATTTACCCATCTAATCCTAAATTTAAACTTTTCCTGGATAATATTTAAACTGTGCATGACATTTAACTAAACTGTCAGCTTTTCAGTGCGCTGTGTTTTTGACACAAAGTAAAAAGTGTAAACATTTCAAGGAATGATGATGGATAGTTTTAATTTAACTTATCATTTTTCATTCAGCAACTGAAACAAGAATCATGTTTACTTTTTTATTGTTAGTATTGCCCAGGCTTTCTGAAAAAGTCAAATGAAAATGTTCTTTTTTCATAATGCATCAGAATGTTCTGAGTTAGTAGGTCAAAAGATGTCAAAATATATGCTCTGAAATGTCAGTCAAAAATTGCTGACACAAATTAAAGCTGGTAGATTTTATGCATTTTCAAGTGTATCTCAAAGTAATTTTCATGAAGCCCTACCTCCTTTTACAAATTAGAAGCAGTTCTTTGGCGTGTCCTTGAAAGCTTTGTTCCCTGCTGCTGAAGTACAGTCTGCCTCGTTCACCTAAAATGAGGCAAAACCTAATTTATGCCAAATAATTGGCATGCATTGACAAAGACTTCAACTAATTGGCAGGAATTCAAAGATTTTTCAGTCATGAAGTAATATTAAAAATAGTGAATTTTTCACACATATTTGGACAGACAGCAGTAGTAACATTTTACTTGAATATGTTCATTCAAATGCATATTCAAAGCAGGGAAACTGGAACAATTGTACCTCGTTTCTGCAGGCATTCTGCATAATTTATGTTAAATTGAGTTGGAGTGTGGGCGGATCTGAGTTAGAGTTTGAATAGCTTACAATCAGGTACAAGAGGAAAGCAAAGTTAAGTGCAATAGAATTTGCATTTTGGGTAGTTTGGAGGCTATGAGTTGTACAGTGTGGAACTTAAATTCAGAGGAAGAAGATAGGGCAACTGAATATCCAATGCAAGTTGCCCTGAAGAAATTTTATTTTATATTTTATTTACTTTCAGTAAGGCATCAGTGCTCCTCATGTGATTGCTCTCTAACTCACCTTTTTTTTTTTGCTGTAAACTTTATGATAGTCATACATCTGAAGGAAAAGAAAAATTTCATCAATGTCATTAGTCAATTTCAAAGAAAATGTGGAATCAGTTGCATTGCGCAGCTGAGATAAAAATTAAGATTGTTAAGGTTTACAACTGCTTTGCAAAATGTGGAAAAATACTCAACAAACAAGTCATTAAGGGATCTATGATAGAATTAGAGACCCATATAGAACAATCAGACCAGATTAGATCCTGCTGTAGGGATAAGACTTAGTTGTAATCTTGAGGCTAAAGTGAAAAGTTGTCCTCATTCAAACAATTAGTTTGCTGGCAGAGGTAGGTGACAGCAGCGTTTCACTTTTTTGATCGGAATATGTTAGTTTTTGACTCAATAAAAACAGTCTTTGGACTGCTCATTTTATGACTAATCATGTGGGAATTTATCATCCTCTTTTACCTTTTATTGGGACAACTGAGCCCTGACTCAGACATGGTAAAAAGAGCAAAAATCAGACTGTACTACAGGATGTTTCAGAGTAGAATTCAAGCTTAAGAGAACCAGCAAAAAGATAATGTTCACTTAGAGAAAAAGTTAGAAAATAAGATTAAGTTTGTGGCTGAAAAATGACCACGCCTTCATATTTAAAGAAATGGAATGGCCTTGTCCTAAATATATCTGTGCATGTCATACCCTACAGAACAGAATCTTTATGCCTGAATACTCTTTTTTTCCTCACAGAAAAAAATCCAGCATGACATCCATTTAACTGGATACACAGAGAATTTCTCAGAAACCTGCACTCAGCCAACCAAGATGACTGGTGCTGTCCCCAGGAACAAAATGGGTATAAATCTTGAACAACTGAGTGCCTGGCCAAGTTCTAACATGGGGGAGTGCTGAACATAGAGGGTTTATGTCACAGAAGCCAGAAACACTGCGTGGGAAGGAGTGCTATACTGTACCACATTGTGCTTCCCTCCCGTGAAGCTGTGAGTGCAGTACTCCTGAAACGGGGAATACATTTTCATCTTTCTTATTACACGATACAGAAGTGTTTAATTGTTGGAAATCTGTCCACTCAACTCCAAGGACTAGTAACAATGGCATCAAGCTTTCCATAAGGAGAACCTTATTTCCCTTTCCAAAAACTCATAGTCCCTTGAAGCAGGAAGACACGCCAGGAGTAAATAATCTGAAGACATCCATAGAAAAATATTCTGCTTTGATTTTCAGGTTCTCAAGAGGAAGAAGGGACATGCGATCTGCTTAAAGATCTCATTAACTGTTACTTGTTGCCTGATAAAGCTAAAATCTCTGTGTGGTATTCCAGGATGAGTTACCCTAGTAAATACTGGTTAATCCCACTCAAAAGAAAATAAAACCTGTATGCCAAGTAGTAAATACTGTCAATTACTTATGATAGATATAGAAAAAGGAAAGGGTTTAGGCATAGTTCCTTTTTATTGGAAGTCACTGTTTAACACTTTTGCATTACCAAACCTCTGCATAAATTTAATCTTTAACCTGGCAGATGTGGAGAGGAATCAAAGCAGTTTTGGTATAAAAGTAAGATTCTTGACATAAGAAGCGCTCCAGGTTTATGAAGAGACAAAATACATAAATACCTGGCTCTGAAACAGAAAAGGTTAGTATTCATGGACTTGAGCTGCAACAGAATTAATGATAGGCTCATCAATTTAGTAATAGAGTGTTTATAGAGTGTATCATTTTGGGAGCAGCATCAGGAGAAAAACGTGACATAAACACAACTTTTTTTGCTGTTTCTCAGTTGCTGGAACAACAGAGTAATTTATTCCATCCCTCTCTAAACTTTAGCACACTCTCCATCATAAATCTGGCCACATCTGTTGGCTGGCACACAGGGACATTTTGTCAGCCTGAAAAATGCCAGTTCCTTTTATGCAGGTATATGAAGCATGCTGTCTTTTCTTTCTACTACTATGCCTGTAGTCACAACCCCCAGGGGCCAGCTAAATGGAGTATATTTCCTGCTGCTTTTATGCATGGAAGCATGTGACTTGAAGAGATAATCAAACTTTCACAATACCTTTCTAGCAAAATATCCTGGTATTTTTAAATGTTGCAATTTGGGCAACTACACTGTCATCCTTCTTCCCTAATTTAAACAAGAAATCACATTTGTAACTGTGAGACGGTATTTGAAAAGAGGGAATGTTCTATGTAGCAGCCAGCTAAGGTGCTCACCCCTTCACTGAAAGTGGGAGAAGAGCTGTTTTCCAGCTTGTAACTGAATTTCCTTTCTTATTTCCAGTGATTCCCATTTCTAAATCATCTTTGTCAGGAAAATACTTCATTTGCTGAACCAATTTGTACTGCTCTAAATCTATATTGAGTATTGTTCAAGTAGGCAGTATTGTTATACCCATTCCTGTGCAATTAGCTGAAACATGGAGGCTACCACATTTAAAAGGAAAAAAAGTACAATAATTTCTTCTTAACAAATCAATGGATTAATTACAATTTATAATTTCTTTTTTTAGTTTGCTAAACATGAAGGAGCATGAAGATATTTCTTTGGATTTTGCCATCTACCTTTGTACCTACGCCTGTTCTTTAAAAAGAATAACGTCGTATCAGATAGGAAAAAAAAATTTTAGAATCACACACTGTATTTTAAAAGTATATTGCAATGAGGTTGCAAGGTGTCAAAGTCAAGGGTTAAAATCACATGTGAAGAAGTTGCCTTTCCAACTCCCATTTAGTTCTTTTTGCTTATACATTTCATTATAACATCATATATTTGATTGCTATTTCATTCTATTTGGAGGATTGAGCTTGCCCATCAAAAACCAATTTCCCATGGTGACCTGTACTTTTATTACTGTTATCTTGTCAGATGCTGCCGAAAATACAGAATTATTAACTTATTTGTGGACTGCCTCCCATAAAGTCAATAGAATGCAGAATTATTACCCAGACTTCCACAAATGAACCAAACAGTGCAACACCAGAGCACCTCATTGTCTCAGGTAGTGCAGGGTTTTTTAAAAGAATAGATTTGCACTTTCGAAGTATGGCTCTGAGCAACACTGGGTTCACCTGTGGCTTGCCTGTAGTTCTGCATATTGATTTTGGACTTGATGATCTTGAAGGTCTTTTCTAGACTAAATGATTGTCTGATATGCTCATGCCTTCACTGCACATGGGGGATGACTCGAGGATCTGCCACAGACACTGTACATTCAGTGGCAGTGAGTTTTATATTATTTCTCAGGGTGGTGTTGCACTGCCATGACTGACACCATCCTTTCTGGTTTCTATCCAGGACATAGGTAATCTTATACTTCATTCACTTGATTCCATAGAGCTGCTGCCGGGGGTGAGGCAAGTGCAAACAAACAAATTACATTTTCCTTATGGATTTCACAGAACATAGAATGATGCAAGACTCCACAGGGTGGGGGGTGAGCTGTGCCACATGAATAAAATTTTTGCATAGCAATACAAGGATGAAAACTAGGCTGCTGCCAGCCACATGAATTATGAGTTTTCTAACCTCTTGAAGTGGAATTCTGAAACTGTAATGAGACAGATAGCATTCTTACCTCTCACAGTAAAAGAAAGGATTCTTGAGCAGCTGTCTGTTACAGGAACGGAATATGAAACATGAAACATCACCAGCATTTTTTTACATACAAATAAAGAGGAATCTTAGGGGTTTTTTTATGTGTTTTTGCAAAGGCACAAGAGAAAATTATATCCTTGATGACACAGACCAGTTTTGACACCTGTCTTCAACTGCATTGTAGATTAAACTGATTTGTGCAGGCAGCAACTGAAATAAAATTGACATTTGTTTGTAAGGCAGAAAGAGAGCATTTGCAGGATAAGGTGTTTTCTCAGACAATGAAAATGTACAGCAGTCATCTTGCTGTTTGAATTAAGTGTTCGTGAGATTGATACTGACTGGTCCTGTTCTCTCAAACATTTCTGCAATGCTCCTCTTGAATGAAGGTCTCTGCCACACAGTAAGGGAAGAGTCCTTTCACATAACTTCATGCTCCTGAGGACATAGCAGAGTTTCCTTAACCGCACAGGCACAATGGCTTAGATTTCTAAGGGGAAAGTACTCAATTTACATGTTGAGAAACACATGTGACAGGATTTTCTGCAACCTGCCAAATTCCTTGGGCACAGAAAAGCATCCAGCCAAGATGACCTTGAAGGATCTCTGGTCTTCATTCTCTCATCATTTTATATGTCACACAGCTACCCAGCAAAAACATCCAATGAGAGTACAACAAGCTTCAGTAGCTGGGCTTTATGTTCCATTTTAATATCCAGCACATGTCCAAGATGTCTTTGGGGAAAATAGCAACTCTACCTGTCAGATGAAAATCTGAGCTCTCAGGAGCAGATTTAATATGGAGCAAAGGTTTAAGCCAAAATCCAGTAAAGTTAGTCCTAGGCTTCTTTTACTTTCTCAGTTTAAAGATAGATTTCCCAAGGGCTGTATAGCTGCTCTTTTTAATCAACTATTATTACGTCCTCTCAATAGCAAAGGGTTAATCATGCATCTGCACATTCCAGGCCTTTTCTCAGTCTGACTTTGAAAGGGGCATGTCAGGTGGCTTCATTTCACCTGCTGAAATGGGGCAGATGTTGGGGAGGCTGAAGAAGACAGGTAGGAGAAACTTCTTTGCATTCACAGTATTACAAGATCTGGTACAGTAAATCATACACTAGGTTGAAATTAAATTGTGCTGTAATAACTTGATTGCTTAAGAAAAATAATTACAGTATTACTAGGTGAAGAGACATGAAATAAATGAGTTAATTACATGCCCACTTACCTCTGTGCTAAGCGTGATACATCAATATGAATTTATCTATGCTTATTATAGGCACAGTATAGCTCTATGGAGTACATTAGAGAGTACATTATTTTGCAATCTATTTCACGTTGTACCTTTTTTAAATTCTGCTCCCAGTCTAAATTGTCTGGATCATAAAAATCACAAGGACAAGGAATATGAATAAATAGGACTGAACTAGAATGCATATGTGCAGTTAAGAATGAATATTTAGAAACAAAAGCAGTTAATATTTTGCCTCCATTAACAACTTTATGCATTATCTGAAACTGGAAGTAAACAGCATCTAACAATGAGGTGCAAGATTGATACTTAGAAAATTTGGTGTGCCCCAGACTGACCCACCATAAATGTAAGACATAGAAATATGAGCACAAAATAACAGGTAGTTTGTGGTACCTCCTTATGTGGCACACTGTTTTTTTAAATTACCACATTCTGAGGTGGCACTGATGAAATGACCCGTCTTTAGGTATTTCTAGGGTGTCTTGCAATCATTCCATGCCTTAGAAATCAGGCAGCATCATTGATTAGTCCTAACAGGGGCTCTGCCTCCCTCCCCTGGACTTTGGTAATTCCTCAAGCTTGTTTTCAAAATTGAAAAGGTTTGAGAGCAGGCCTCACTCTCAAATCCATATGAAATATCAGTTTCTGTATCCCAGCGACATGATTTCCCCTCATGACTCGCTGCAGTCTTAATGACACCACTCATTGCTCTTGACAGCAAAGAGTATGTTGTGTTGGGACTTGAATTTCACTGATTCCTTGTTCATTTACAGAATGTTGGTATACATAATAAAACAACAACTTCTCATATATAGTTTAAGTGCGTAAATTGATAGATTCTGTTCCTTTCTTCTGATTGGTATAGAAATTGCATTTGTCTAAAGTGCTTGAACTGAGTTACAAAGCAAAATCATCTCACAGTTTGGGGGAAATACCACATTATGAAAAGCAGAAGTATATTGAGTTCTACAGTTACACTGAAAAAACCTTTTTTAAGCAAGCTTTACATTTCCACTTGTCATTTTTTCCAGTGATATGAAATAGTACACTGAAATCCCTGTAAAGTCCTGCCAGAGAGAGAGAACTTCTGGATTTCTACAGCACTGTGAGCTTTCACTGCATGCTATGTCTATCCTATGGACAGATCAGTTTGATCATGTACCACATTTCGCTTCAAAACAGCACAAAATTAATGAAAGAGATAGTGGCCTTCAATTTTCAGGAGGCTGGTGTAGTTTTTGGAATACCCCTGTGTCACCATATGCATTTCCACACAGTTTCTAAACAAGGTTTTATTTTGTCCTCTGATACAGCTGTTTCTCATTTTCATCTTGCAGATGCTATCTTGCTTACAGGGCAGCTTAGTTAAAAAGCTGTGTTGACTCATAAGACCAAGCTGTACAACATTCAGTTTTGATGGAAAAGTGCATAACCCCTTTATCATCCACAGAGCAAAAAGCTTGCAGGGGGAGAAGATTCTAGGTCCAGAAGTAGTGTCAAAGCTCCCTTTTTCTGTGAAGTATAGTCGACTATTAAAAGCCTAAAGAATGTGCTTATTCATCTTATTATTATGGAAAGTCCTGGTGATTCACTGCATGGGCGAGAGAAGATGGTTTGGTTTAGTTTAGTTATTACTGTTTGTAACTGAGTTTTCTGTTAAGATGGAAACAAAACAGAAATAATACAGAAGATTCCCTAAGTGTGTGGGAGCTAAGGAGCAGGAGAGCATTTACAGGCACATCCCTGAACCAGTCAGTTCTTAACACTGAATAAATGTGCTTAAGACAAAAAGAAGGGGGGGAAAAAAGAAAAAAAAAGAAAAGAGAGGAAAACTTAGTCTTTCCCCATCCTCCCTAGAGCCAGGAGTCGGAACAATGGAATTTCCCTAGTGGAGAAACAAAGACATAATGTCTAATTGCTAGGACATAAAGACTCAGAGGGAGAGCACACAGTGCCCAGGAGAGCGGAAGAGCACTGACCCAAACGGTCAGAAAGACAGAAAAAGAATCTCTGTTCAGAGTGTGCACAAACAGTTCAAGAATCCAAGCACAGCCAAAAGAAGGCTCAGGAGTATTGAGGCAAAGTGAGCAGACAAGTAGTTGCTAGTCTGCCTTTTATACATTTGTCTATCTGAATGCACACAGATATTCTCCAACTAACTAATGAAAGGCAAAACTTATTGCCTAATTTCCTTTTGTCTTCAATCAATATGTACTCCTATAAATACTGAGATCTGAAGGCAGATTTGCTCAAACTTCCAGGGAACAGGGAGAGCAAGCCTGGGTAATGCAAATCTAGGACAGGTCATGAAGTTCTAATGACTGTAAGAGAAGGGAACTCATTCCCTTCAGTGCATGCTACAGGAAGAGCAGGGGCTGAAAGCTATTACTGAGAAAGCTCTTGGCTGTTGAAGTGGCTCTTATACAGAGCAGATTCACAATTCCAGCCAGTGGGAACTCTACAAGGTTATGAAAGATGACAGAGTTTGTATCAGGAGATAAGAAAAAGAGTTATTCTCAGTAAAGGACTCACTGAACTCAGTTTTTCCTGTTATTCCCAAACCTGACTTCTCCTGAAGCTTGAGAGCTCTTGATTCAAATCAATAATCTTCAAATCAGTTGCCAGTTCCTCCCTTGGGAAAGCAAGCCCCTCCTCAGGGAGTAGAAGTTTGTTTTCTACTTGATATATTTCTGCTGTGAATGTGAATCAGGTGCAAATTCTATTTTTATCCTCTGAAAATCCCAATATTTAGACTTTGGCATTTGAGGGAATAAATGTAGGTTCTCACCTTTTTTAAGGCCAATATACAATATAGCATGGAGAATATCAAATCCCAGAGAAAGTAGAGGATTAAAAGGGATCAGAAAAGCAACAATGTAAGTCTTTCAGAAACTGAAGTATTTGGATTAGAAGGACATCCTTGAGTTAGGAGGACACACAAGGGTACTGGTGGTGTAGAGAGTCAAACAAATCATACAGGCTTTTAATAAGGAAGTAATTATATGGGTTTTTTCAGAGTGCTTTATAAACACTAATTATGACTTGCTGCTAAATTTTCCAGGTGAATAAACAGAACTAGGAACAGATTAGACAGCTTGCTAACCTCTGTGAGTGAGCCAGCAACAAGCTTAGCAGTAGGTCTTTTGAATTTTTATTGATTATTGCCCTGCTTAAAACCTTACTTAGTGTGGAAGAGACTGAATACCTATGAGGCAAAGGAAAAGCACTTACAAATATTTATCAGGAAGGTACTGACCAGTTTAGATAAGAGTGCAAGCCTTCTGCACCTCTAGTTTTTATTTTACATTTCCCCTTCACTCTCAAGAAGCAGCAATGAAGTTGGACTCTGTTCTATTGGAAAAGAGGAGACCTCTTTGATGCGTTTACACGCCTTAGACACTGCATCTGGGAGGTAAGTTGCCCTTGGCTTTCTGCATCTGTCCCCAGTGGAAGCAGATAAAGACAACTGCTTTCCCAATGCCAGGATTCCACAAGCACAAGGGCCAGCCCTCCACTTCCCTTACATTTCTCCCTTCCCTGCAATCTCTTCGAAAGATCCTGTGCATTAGAAGAGCCAAGTTAATTTTTTTAAAGGTTCCAATAGTTTATTTTTCAGAAAGATTCTCAGACGTATGAATCACCAGGAATAACTGTAGTTCAGGAAAAACTTCTGGGAGTTGGATGTAACTGCTAACACTTGGTCAGAATCAATTATATGGGACCTGGAGGCAAAAGGAAGGGGAAAACAAACCATTGCAGCACCCTTTGAGCACACAGGAAAGCCAAGGAGGCATTTTAACTCAACTTAGTGACAAAAAAAACACCCCAAACACAAAACAACCAAGGTCTAAGTTTTTGACCCTGATTTCAATATCTTTGTGTGAAAACAGAATTGACATGCACTTTGAACAAGAGCTTCGCTGAAAGGGGAAAAAAGTTTGGTTATTTTGTTGCATTTTTCCTTTTCTACAAGCTTTTCTAGTGGTACAAGCTAAGCCTTCATCTTTAGTCATACAAACTCTATGCCTCTAATAAGAGTTCAAGCACCAAAGAGTAGTTTTAATATTGAATAAAACCAGCAAAACTAGAACTTGAACACAGAATATCTGTGCCACCGAAGTATGTTTCTGCACAGAACAGAGTATTCACAGGACTTGTGGTAACACTATATGGAATCAATTTATGCCTGGCAAGGAAAATAAAAGTATAACATTTCTTTGCAAAGATTTTTCCATATTCACTCCAATAGTGTGTGTCATTAGGTACATCTGTGACAAAAACATCACTTAAAGCAGGCTAGGAAAGAGAAACCTTGGCTCACTCACCCTATTACTTCATCTCTAGGGTTTACCGTGGTACACTTTTCCAGTAACATGATATTTGGATAGGCTCTGTATTGTCTTATATAAAAGAAGTTGCTAGAATAGCCACTTCCCTGCACTCTAGACTTATCTGTAACTTTTTCATTTGGCTTACAAAGTTATATCCAGTAATTTTATAATGTACAGATTAGTCCATGAAAATCAGTCATACTTGTTTGTATATCTGATTAATTAGCAACTTTTTTTGTTTAGGCTATAAACTGTAATCCATCAGTGTCTTTGTGGACTGAAAATTCTCTGTTGGGAGTTCTCATTTGTGGTTTTATGGTAAATTATAAATTACCTCCCAGTGTGGCTATATAATTTCATTTATAATTGTTTAAGAAAAATCCAATTGCAATTATAAAGTGTTTTTAAACATTTCCACTGCTATAATGTTATTTCATATTCATATCAATCCTAAGGTTTTAAAAGCAAATATAAGTGCATTTTGTGTATTTCAAAAAACACAAAACTGATTTGACCTTAAAATGCCCCACCCATTTTAATGCTTTCTCCCAAAGACTCAGCAACAGCCAGTACCATACTTTGCTGAAATACATTATATATTTATGAGTCATTTGCTTTGTATTTAATTCAGTAAGGAGGAAATGCAGAACCAAATTTGAGAGAAGGACTATTTATCCAAGAATTTTGTACAGAATACATGTTAGATCTCACCCTCAATAGGACTCATCTGTGAATCTTTAGTGAGAGGAGGAACTTGTGACAAGAGTAGGATTTAAACCACTTAATACTTCCTGTGGTTGATTTTAAGTAACTCCATGTACAGGATGCTGACGTGAGTCCTGTTCTTACGAGCCTTAATCTTGATTTGTATTTTGTAATTCTGTAAGACTTACTGTGCAATGGAAGGGCAAATACCAAGGTGTGCAGGGCCCTGTGCTGCAGGGAGGTCAAGCTTTTGTAGCAGCCATTACTCAGTTTGGGTGAGGAGGAGTTGAACTGTCTGTAAACAGCAGACTTCTATACTGGTAAGGTGTGAAGGTCATTTTAGGTTACTTCATGTATAGTAAGTTGACTTTCTTTTCACCACTCCTTGTACTTGTTTATACTCTGTGGTGACAGCTGAACTTTTTTTGTCTGAGAATCCATATTGCCAGAAATAAATTTCTTGTCATGCAGATTTCCTTACTTTCCAGTGAAACCTTACAGTTCCAGATATCCCTTTTCAGCTGACACCAAGGCTTACTGCAGTAAGCTGTCTAACAAGAAGTTCATAATAATATAATGCTGTAAGAGCTGCTCCAATAAATCAGACTCTGAAACTTGGTTGCCCCTCATGTATGTGGGTCAAGATGGCAGATCATGTATTTGCAATGCCTATTTTAAAAAAAAAAAAAATCTGCTGGCCTTGGGTAAGGGTGAAATGAGACCTTTTGATTCCATATGTCGGTATAACTTGCTATCAGAATGAAAGAGAAAAAAAGAATATTTTTAGTCTAACTTCTACAATAATAGATAACAACATCAGAACATTATAGGGCAAAAGCCAGAATTGAAAGCCAGTAGAATCCCAAGAGAATTAAATTAATTGTTTTGTGGTAGGCAGTTGAATTTCTAAGCTTGCCCTATTGCAAAGTATGTAACTGTCCATAAATACATTTTATTATATTAGTGGGCAGAATAGATCTACCTGATCTTCCTTCTTCAGTAGTGCAAATGCTGATGTGTCATCTAATGAACATTAGAACTACGCTACTAAGCACCTGATCTTTGAGATGTCACGGTCAAAATTTATCATCTTTAAAATCTTGTTGCTTCCTGATAACTATTCTTCACACTGAAATATTCACCCCTCTGGAGCTGTCTCCAGAAAGAAGCACTTGGAATAAATGGAAGTGCATGTACTGCTGTATTGTCTCTGGTCCTGTTGAGAGTTCTCCTGATGTTATTGAAGATCTTCTGTGCAAGTACAGACTGATAATAGCACTGTTTATGGAAGTCACTGTTTCTTATGCCAGAACAGATGAAAAAGTGCAAGGTGAATTCAATTTTCACCAACTGCATCTTTTTACCCATTCCTATGGGTACTTCTAAGCTGGCTTCTAGTCCTTTCAAGAACTCCATGATAGTCCAAGGTCTCTCAAAATAGTTGAAGAAAACTTGAAAAAATTTTGTAGCTTTTGTGCACAGGCAGGTCTGATAAATTCATTGTCCTGAACAGTCCATTTCGGAGCTCACAAGAGGACCCAAGTGCAATACCAGTCCCATAACAGACTATGGGAAATATTTGTTACTGCTGAGCCCTGCATATGTCATGTGCATTTCAAATCTTACTGAGGATCTGGTTCCCATGACTTGAGTTCTGGATTTAAGAGGCAATGTTACATATGGTTTTTAATATCTCCCCAACAGGGTATGATTTTCATGAGTTCAGTATACTTGTCACTTTTAATCCAGGTTTTAAGAAGAAAATTAAATTTCATGGTAAAAAAAAAATTTAATGCTTGAACCTTTTAACTTGGAAAGGAATTTGCAACAGTAGTTTCCATTCTTTCAAATTTCAAAGGAAAAGTGTCATAGAGGAAAAGTTGGAGAGATGAAAAACCAGTCTGTATTTCTGCATGGATTGTCCAGCCCCAAGCACCTACTCAGTGATTTATGTAATAGGGAGGCTTGTGGAAATCATTCTTCTTGGGCAGCAGCAGGACCAGAGCTGCCAAAAGCTGGTGTAATTAATACCATGTTTGTGCCCAAATCACTGTCTTTCAAACCTGTGTAACCCCACTGTAGTCAGTAGCAGAGCATAGCATATAGTTCTGCAGTAAATAGGAAATGTGATCCAGACTTATTCATCCCTAGGACGATGATCCACTGCTGTCTGCAAATCAGCTGGAAGGTAACTTGCATTGTGTTCTGCCCCTCCACATGACACATACTAAGCAGCTCTCAATTCTAGAGCCTAAGTTAGTTTGTGTGTGTAATTTGTTCTTGGTTTTCCGCCTGTTTATGTTGCTATGAATCTCAAACTACCCGTTAAGCCATGATAACAGAAACAAGAAATCCTCCCTCTGCCTCTTGCCTCTCTCTCTGTCTCTCTCACAATTGCCAGAGGAAGGACAGTGAAGTAAGGAGAGGGCTAGACAAGCCATCTCTGTTATTAATAATAACACCGAGGGGAGGACTGGGGAAAATAGCTGCTCCAGAAAATTCTGGCTGCTGGATTAAGCCAATATGTGCTCCCTGTACCCAAATTTATGTAAAATGCTGCTTCTCAGAGATGTTTCCATCTCAGAGCTTAGAAGGTTCCAATTACACAAAAATATTCTGAAAGTTTTCCTGAATTCTTTTGCTATGACATTTATTTATCTTCTGTTTATTAAAAGGATACTTGGGACCAGGTTTGTCACACGTGCAAGTAACAACCATCCCCATCTGTGTTATTAGTGCTGGAGTACTGGGGAGGAGGGAGTTAAGAGGAGAGATCAAAGCAGCTGGGATCTATCAAGCAATCAGGGCCCACTGCCAAGGGAAGAGATGGAACTGGGGCTAAGACAATGGCTTTGATCCCAGGAAGAGAGGGCTGGGGGTCAGGAAACATGAAGTAAGGCTAAATGTGTTGATTTTGGCCCTGCTTTTGAGTAGTACCTCAGCCTTAGAGGCAACACTTCTCTTTTAGTTAATTTTATAACTTGCTATGTGCTTTTGCTATGGCCTTGATTCAAATTTACCTGTGTGATAGCAGAGATGATAATTGCTAAGAGAAGCAGTGATACAAAGCAGTGTCTGCACTATGCAGGATGAGGTTATGTGGAGTGCAGGCTTGTGCTAGGCTGAGTGCTGGTCTGTGTCAGTGAGAGGCTGGCCAGTTTGAGCTGTAAGTTAGGGCTTAAGGATGACTAGCTGGACTGCAAGATGTCTGAAGCATCACCACTTTACCCTTCATGAAGATGAGCCCCTAAATGCCAATGCTTTCCTTTGGATTCTGTAGGTTTAAAACCCTGCAGTTTCACTCTTCTGTCATTAAGCTCCTAAAATGTGGTGATTTTTTGCCCTTGTAGGCAAGCAAGAAACTTAACTTGGCTAGAAGTTCTTGGTTTGGTTTGGCATTTGTTATCTTTTTTCCTCTCTTCAGTCTGATTCAAGGTAGCCTTGCTGGGATTTTTTTATGGGTGAGATGCCAGCATCAGCCATCCCCAGTGATGTAACTCTGGGTCCAGCATATGGCACCTGATGGATTTTAGGTAGGCAAATCTCCAACAAGCAGGGTACAGTATCATCTATACATGGGTAGGAGTCTGGCTCCTTGGTGTTATTGCTCATCTTGGTCCTTCCACAGCTGCAAGAAGCTGTAGGTGCTGAATGAGGTCTGAGTAATAGCTCTAATGGACAGTTGAAATTGAGAGTTTTATTTGCTTTATGAAACTCATCAGTGCTCAGAGTGTGGGAACTCACTGTTAACAATTTTAAAAGGTGTGCTGTAGGGAGAAAGATCCAGCTATGCTGTGATTTTAGTGAAGGCTTCTACCTTGACAGCATTATAACCTTGAATGATAAGCACTGTATTTCTTTAATTTGTTGGGTTTTACCTTGCTAAGAGGCAAGTTTACTTTTGAAGAAACATCTCCATCTTGTAGTTTTAATTTTTCTTTTTTCTCAGTTTAAGCATATTGAATAGTTGCTAGTGCAAGTGTACTCTTTAACTAAGATAATTGAATTAAAATCAACAGATTGCTTGTTATGTAACTTATTCCCCTCACAAGTAATTCAAAACCACCCCTTTTTTTCTTTTTTCAGGGTCTGTATCATTCCTATATTTCATTTTTTTCCCCTATTGGATAGTTTTGCTTTAGATAACTTGAAAAAAAAAAGAAAGAAGTAATTTTGTTCAATGAAATGGAGGTATAATTGTCTTGACACTAGTATAAATATTTGTACCAATACAACTGCAAAGAATTTTGCTCTACCAGAATAAATATAAGGTGAAATTTATAGTCCTCTTGGAAAAGTCAGATTCTTGTAACAGAATATTCAATTTTTCATAATTTTCTTCATTTTTCATATCTTCATGTGAAAACAAAATGATCTTATTTACTCAGGCACGGCAGTGTAATTGCTGTTCATGTATTCTGGATTAAGAGTTTTCCCCTGGGGAGCAGTGTATGTTCAGGTGAGATAAAATGAGACGTTATCTTCACCTCTGCCATGAACTGACAATATTCTGCATCCCAACTTTCACAGAAATTAAAAGACACAAACCATTTCTTCCTCCAGCACTTCTCCCTTCAGGCTTCTGTCACATTGCTGCTTGATAGAGGGGGAATTCAGACTCTTTCCTAAAACTTTTTCATATAAAATTTGTATGCTCAAATCCTTAGCATGATGTTTCTGGCATAGCCTGGACTCTGTAACTTTCTCAGTCTTCCATTAAAAGCTGCATTAGGAAGTTTTCCCTGTGAACAAACCTTTGCATGAGATTACACAACGTCCTCCTATGCAAAAGAAGTGTAACTGTAGCTGTTATATTGTCTTTATTCTTCCTATTTATGGCCATACAGCAATCCTGTAAAACCTCTGTGCTCTCTATAGGTTTTGGTATTTGTGTTGATGCTCAGAAGGATGTGGTTTAAATCAGAGCGCAAGAACTCCACATGTGAGATGGAGACATTCTGGGAGTGTGTGTGCATGAGAGGAATCTCAGTGGAATATTTTGGCACAGGTATCACTATTCATCTCTTGAGCATAACACTGGGAGAGTCATTAGTGAGAATCAGTGTGGAGGGAATGAAGTCAAAAGCAAACTGATTAACTTTGCACTTAGGGCTCTGAAGCTCTGGAAAGTTAACAAGCTTTCTGTTTCTTCATAAGAATACACTGGGATCAATCATGTATGACTCTCTTGGGTTATTAATTTTCTAATCGTTTTCTGAATTATCTTACTATAGCAGCTTTGTGGGTTTTTTCTTTTTTTACTTGATATTGTCAGATAAGTCCTTAAGCCAGCAACAGTGAGCACAATGCTTATTGTATTGCTTGTTACCAGCTTTGATCCCTTCATGTAATGAAAAAAAAAATTAATAGGGCCCTCGCATACAAAATTACAAAGGGCTTTAAAAATCACTGGATTTCTCAGTCAATTAAAAACTAATTACTTCATATGTCAATAAGAGAAATATTTTCTGGTCTTATCCCAACCCATTCTCTCTGTACACTCAGTAGTGTCTGATTGACAGACTCACTCAAATTGACACCTGAGACTGGAAATAGAGGGCTGAGTCCAGATTGCAAACCCAGCTTGTTAAAGGCTCGATGGGGATGGGCAGGGGAAAGGAAGTTTGGTTCATTAATCAGTAAGGAAGATGTTAACACCTTGTCTAGAGTCAGAGACTTATTTATCACAATTATTTGAGAATATGTGAAAATCGTAGATGATGTTGAAGCTGACTTTGCAGCAACTATCAAGTGCAAGAATACACCACCTTCAAAATGTGCAGTGGGCAGCAACTCATCTTGGTGTGAATTAGGGTTTACTCAGAGTCAACTGTGAATTGACACTTTCTTATCAATAGAGGATCAGACACCAAAATATGAGGGAAGGACTAGTCTAATCTGGAATATATTTTGTTACATATCTGGGACATTCCTAAATGAAGTCAGCCTTTGTACCTAAGGGGATTTCCCCAAAGGGGAAAATCACACTTTATTTGTGCAGTCATACGATTGAAAGAAAAAATTCCTTAATTCAAACCAAGACAGAAATCCTTTACTAGATTCCAAGGGGGCAGGGATATAGATTAAGTAGTCTACATGACAATTCACCAGCAGAAAAATAAATGGGGGGAAAAAAATTTCCATTGTGTCATGGTATGTCAACTGCAAGAGTAGTGTAGCATTTTCTTTCACTCTCACAGTTGTGATGTGGCAATCTGCTGTTAGATAAATTATTAGTTCTGAAATTTTTGAAAAGAAAAATTTGAGTGTTTCTTAGTATGTTTATTACTGCAATCAAAGTACACATAGTGGAGTTAGAAACTGATATAAAATCAACTAATTTGCTCTTTCAGGATAATGAAAGAACAGCATTGCATAATGCTGACAGTGAAATAACCTGAGATTTTTTGTTTCTCTGTGATGTCAGGTTAAGGATCTGATTCTCCAATTAACTTGGACCAGTTGCAGCACTGGGAGGTTAATATTACAGGCTAAAGTACTTTCTGTTCCAAGGAGATAAAATACCAGAATGCTATTTGAGTCATCAGAAGTTTAAATTAGTTGCAGTCTTGGGGTATTGACTTTTCTTACCTCTCTCCCATAAGATTGCACCTGCACTGGGCTGCTTGTGCAACTTGTGTTGCAAAATCTAGTGGTTCTTTCTCAACAGTCATCTGGGTAAAAATGATTGATAGGCTGTAATACAAGAAAGGGAAATACAGATAATTAGTTTTGTCAGACATAGGCTTTCAAGAAATATTTCTACACACTGTGCACTGTTTACATTAAAAAATCCACATTTTTAGGTCAAAATATTTTTCACTTTTCCAATGGTGTGTGGGGTGAATTTTTTGCAATTTTCTCCTGGAACTTGGGCAAAGAGCATCTCTGTTCAAGAAAAAACCAGCAGCTTAATGCCTGATACCCATATGATGATGTTCAAGGTTGTAACAAGGTGGGGGTTGGTCTCTTCTCCCAGGTAACAAGCAAAAGGACAAGAGGGAATGGCCCCAAGTTGCACCAGGGGACATTTAAATTGGATATTAGGAAAAATTCCTTTACTGAAGGGGTGGTCAGGCCTTGGAACAGGCTGCACAGGGAAGTAGTGGAGTTGCCATGCCTGGAAGTGTTCAAAAAATGTGTAGATGTGGCCTTTGGTTTAGTGGTGAACATGGCAGTGATAGTTAACAGCTGCACTCGATGATCTTGGGGGTCCTTAGAATTCAGCAATTCTATGACATGTACCTCCAAATTGGTATCAGACCTGCTGGTTATTGGACACAGTTTTTTTGCAATCCTATGTCCTTATCATTGACATTTATAATAATATTACATCTTGCCATATTTATAATAGAACTAAGCCTGATAAATATGGATTAGCCTAAAAATAGACCAAAGAAACCTTCATCTGATATCAAAGAAAATGGCCATTGCTAAGTAGTCTCAATAGCTGGTTTGGAAACCATAATTTAAGGGTTTTCCAAAGGCCTAACAACTTTAAAATTTAAAAGTCTGCCTGATTTTTATTCTCGATTTCTTTCTTAAAAACACCTGGAATTGCCTTTGTTAATCCCAGAGCAGTATTTTTGCTGCACAACACTTTAAAACAATGCCTGTTTTGCTGGAGTGCTATGACACTTCTCTGCTCTTCTGGAATCCACTTAAACTCCTTTGGTGATAGACAATTCTCTTTCTCAGCGCAGCCAAATCTCACCACCTAATTTCATTTTGCCATTCAATGTTGTCAGTGTGGTATTTTTAGCTTTCAGCACAATTTAGGAAAACTGGCTAGAAGAGCCAAGAGTGGGAAGGAGGTTCCCTGGTCCTCACTTAACCAGATTTTTTTCCAGTGCCTTTGTCCAGAACAGGGCGAGTTCCAAACACAGTTGAAGAGACTGCAGGAAATATTTAGCTCTTGCTTCCCTACAGGGCTGATCCATTTATGGTTGGAAGACTCTAGCTCTAAGTAGTCAGAGTAGAAATCCATCTATGTTGAGTGAATACAATTTATTGCACCTTATTTACTGTTGTGCCTTTAGAATCTCCTTAGTTTGTTAGCATTTGATAGATATTTTAATACATCTAAAGGGGAAAAAGAAAATCCTTGCAGGTTTGTTGGCATGTATATGATTTCAGCACACTGAAGTTTGGTCATTGTTGTGATATTTTGGTTGGCTCTGTCTTAGCAGCTAAATAAATCCAATAGGAAAATTATGTCTTATTCTGAAGTGCTTTTTTTAATTACAAGTTTACGTTCTCATCCAGCTTAACTAACTTATTAAGTGTAATTAGGTAGTTCCTAACATACCTATCTCAGAGTCCCAGAAAAAGAAATGGAAGACGCCTAAGTTAGCTGAGCCAAAGCATATCTATGTAATTCTGGACAGAACTGGGTTTGGTTTTGTTTTTATTAGCTTCTTTGTGAAGATTTCTGCTGTTGAACACTGCACCATATTTCAAGGCCATCTTATTCATGACTTTGCTACCTTTATTTTTAAGAAATATTGTCTAGACCACATTTCCCCACACACAGTCTTTCCCCATTCAGGCCTGCCCTTTCTTGCTCTATCCATAGAGTATTGAGAATATATTCTACTTATCTTCACATATTTGAAGACCATTTCTGTATGTTCTTCCCTTTAAATCAATCTCTCCTTTAAACATCTCAATTTCCTTCAGTTTAATCTTCTATGTTATGGAGTACAGAGTGAAATAAAATTCCTGTTCTGTTCTCTTAAGTCATTGATTAAAAATATTTTTATATTTCATGTAATTTATGCTTTTTCCCCTTTAACTTTTTCAAATGATCCACAAATTTCTTGAAATGCAGTTCTGAGAATTCAAATGCTCTCAGGCTTAGGTGAAATAATTCTTCCACTGTGATTCATAACCCAGACTTTTGTTTCTCTGCAAGTTTAATGCTTGTCTTTTCTTAGCAGTACGACATCAGTGAGTCACATTCTGACTGGGAGGCAAAGTAACACCCATACATCCCTCTTTAGAAAACAGCTCACATGCAGCTGTCCACAAGTGTGACTTCC
This sequence comes from Aphelocoma coerulescens, assembly GCF_041296385.1. Taxonomy (NCBI): domain Eukaryota; kingdom Metazoa; phylum Chordata; class Aves; order Passeriformes; family Corvidae; genus Aphelocoma; species Aphelocoma coerulescens. The sequence goes on from NC_091021.1 coordinate 7,683,369, forward strand.
TGGATGCAGTATATGGCTCTTCTTCCTGTTTAATGGGATTCTGCTTTTCCAGTCCTTATCTCAAATTTTTCAGAGTGCTTTTTAATTCTTATCTTGTCCTACAAGAGTGTCAGCTCCTGAAAATCTGGTCTCACTTCTTTAATCTAGATCATTAACTGGAATACAGAGCAGCCCTGGCTCCAGAGCAGACAGAAGAACCTGGTGTCCTACACCCAGCCCTACTTTCAACTTCATGGAGGGTCAATAATAAAAACTCAGAGTTTTCCACCTACATTTTACTAGTTTTTTCAAAGACCTTTTTCCCCAGTTTTCAGATTGTCATGTGAAATAAAGACCGCCCTTATTAAAATCAAGATTTCTCCATTATCCACAATGCTTAAAATATTGTCCCCAAAAATATTGCAGTGGCTATACCCCACTTGTCCTCGACAAATACAGCCTGGGTATTACTCAGTTCCTTTTGTTCTTATAGGCTTAAAAGACTTCCCTGTTTCTCCTGGAACTGAGTTCTCATATATATCATATTAAATGTTTAGCGCTACATTTGCCCTTTTCCAGTCTTCTCCAATTTCTACCTGGTCTCAAAGAAAATTGTTAATGGCTTTGAGATAACAAGTGTCAAATTTCTACATATGTGAGAGTTCCATTTTGAAAATACCTATTGCAACTAAGTACTGTTTAAACAGTTAATTCACTGATTAGCTCAAAATAGGACCTTTCCACAACCAGGACTCATTTCTAGCTACCTGGCTGCTCTTCCTTTTATGGAAGGTTGAGGGGAAACACTGGACTAGGCTTGAGTGGTCTTCCTGTAACTGACTCCTGATGTGTTTTATCAGTTTATTTGCCTTCTCAGTTGTCTTAAATTCATCTTTTCTTATCTGCCTAGCCAGTGATTAATGCCAATTTTCTTTATTTCTGTGTTTTTATTTGGTCTCTGTGAGTGCTCAAGTGCCAATTCTCTGGCCTACAGAAGCTGGCCTCTTAGAGGCCTCTTGTTGCTTTTCTCCTCCCTTTTTGAACTTTTCAGCTTGTAACTATTATCACCCAAGATGCCCTCCGTTAATATTCTCCAAAACTTTGTCACCAAGATGTTCTGAGAACATGTAGAGCAGTTGCCACTCAAATTTCAGGTCTGATTCCCTGTAATTTCTGCATGTTGGACATGTGTACCTGGTTTTGTAGCACATGAAAAGACTGCCTTTTCACTCATCCTCTCTTCTCTGAACAAGCTCTGTACTTGAAATTAAGTATCAGAGACACGAATATCCTACAAAGCAGCACTACATCAGGCTCCTTAGTGAGCTTCCCTCCTTTGGAGAACAGTGAAGCGTGCAAACAGGGAATGCTGTTCTTAAACACCTCCTGGAAACAATTGCATAGGATGCAAGATGTGACTGTCAGATTTTTTGCTCACATGAAATCCCTCTGTTGCAACTCAAGTCCTTAAAACCTTTATTGGCCTTGGCTTTCCACCAGGGATATGTCCAAAATATCCCTGTGACATCCTCGTCTGTCCAGGACTTCAAATTGGAAACATCAATTTGCAGAGAAAGAATAGACTCAAGTTTTTGAGGGCTTTTTCATTTTTCTACTAGTTTGGGAATCAAAAAAATGTTTTAATCCTGCTTAATTCTGCTTTAGGCCTCACAGTCAGAACACCAACCAAATTCTAGCTAAAACTATTTTTCCAGATGGAGGAAAACCTTAAGAATAAAGGAGAAGTTTTTGTTCACAACTGTGTTAGATATAATTTGTAAAAAATTTCAGAAATGTGCCACCAAAAAGCTAAAATTCAAAATTTGGTAATCTTAGTTATCCATGCCAGTCAGCATTTTATTGTGGGTTTAGTAATAGGAAAAAGGAAAGCTATCAAGTCCTTTAGAACCTCCTTTTTTCCTCTGCTCACATATCAGTAAAGGCAGTTGATTCAAACCATCTCTGTCCTGGTAGGAAAAAAAAAGCCAAATGTTGTTCTTTACAGAAACAGATTTGGCATTTTTATTTTTGAGAAACAAATGTCTTGCTAGGTTGTTCAGGGTAATCTCTGTTAAATCAAGAGGCTGTTCTGAATTAGGGCTAAGCAGATATCCCAAGAGATGTTGGTTTGGTTTTTTTTTTCTAATAAGTACTTTTTTTTGCCTGCTTTTACTTCTAAACATGTGGGGCTGTGGCCAAAAGTACATGCTGACTTAAATTTCCTTTAACTCATAATCCTTCAGCTAACAGAGACTAGAGGCCACATAACTTCACAACTGCCTCCACAGTGGAGCTGCACAGATTTTAGCCATGCTTATTTTACTTTGAGCACTTACCTGTTCACCTGAAATTTGCAAGTGCTCCTATTTAGACAAGGGCTGATTGTACAAGACCAGGGTCTGGTGATTTGGAATACCCAGAGCATGCTGTGTTTGTGGTACAGAGTGCCCACCACTTCAAATGCTCTTATGGAGCATGTGATCCAATGCAGGCTTTAGACAGAATGGGTGCTTAAAGATGCGATCTCTGCATTCATTGAACTCAGCAATGAAACTTCTGTTAAACTGAAATGAAAAAAAGATTTCACACACATACTTTGTTGCTACTAAACTGCTGAGACAATATGTATAGACGTCGGTGCCATGAGTCAGAGCTCAGTTTTTACCAACCCAAACCCCTGGATCTCTTTCCATGGGGCTGTTCTCCAGCATCTTGTTCCCAGTGTGTAGGTACAACCAGCATCACCTACCCCAGGTGGAGAAGCTGGCACTTGCTCTTGTTAAATATCATATGGTCACTGGCTGCCCAGCTCTCTAGCTTATCCAGGTCCCTCTGTAAGGTCTCTCCACCCCTAAGAACAGTCACAGCTCCTCCTAATTTGGTAGTGCAACAAATGTACTTAATGCACGTTTGATAGATGAATCCAGGTCACCTATAAAAGCATTAAAAAGCACTGGCCCTGGGATGGAGCGCTGGGGAGCTCCACTGGTGACCAGCCTGATATAATCCCATTAATTATGTTACCCCTTTGTACCCCCCATGTCAGCCAGCTGCTCAGCAAACACACCATGGACATCTCTAGCTGTGAGCTGGAAGGGTTATCCAGAGGGTGCCGTGAGACAGTACCAAAAGCTTTGCTAAAATCCCAAACCCACCACATCTTCTGGTTTCCCTCGGCTACCTAGATGGGTGAACTTGTCATAAAAGGAAATTAAGTTGGTTAAACAGGACTTTTCCCTCATGAACTTGTGCTATGATCAATTACTTTCAAGTGTTTTTCAATACGTCCCAAAACAACCTTCCCCATAATTTTACCAGGCACTGAAGTGAGGCTGAAAGGCCTGTAGATACAGGGTCATCCTTCTTACCCTTCTTGAAAACCAGGATAATGTTAGACAGCTTCCAGTGTACTGGGACTTCTTCAGACCCCCAAGACACTTGAAAATAATGCAAAGGGGTCCACAGTGATGCCGGCCAGCTCTTTCTCTACCCTGGGATGAATTCCTCTGGATTTATGCGCATGAATTGATCATGCCCCTGTCACAGTCTGCCTGACACACCCATCCCAGGGAAGGTAGGCGCAGTTCCGATAATCTCCCTCTCTCCTTTCCCGGTAGTCCTCAACCCTGGAGCAGAGACATCCCTCTCCCGAGGCACGCCCCGCAGCCGCGCTGGGATCCCGAGGTCCCGCCGCAGCTCCCGCCTCAGGAGCCCCGTTTTCACACAACTAATTCGGTCGGGAAAGATTTCTGAGATCTCAATTTTCCCGTCGCGGCCGCTCGCACTCCCCGCGCCGCCGGGCCCCCTCAGGCACTGCCCGGGCCCTGCGCCCCCGGGGCTGCCCCCCGTTCGGGACCCCGCGGGCCGTGCGCAGCTCCCCTCGGCGAGGCAGAGGGCAGTCGTTGTCCCGGATAAGTGTGGAGAGGTAAGGGAAGCAAGGAATGAAGGAGGAGGCTGCGCTTGCACCTCCGCAGCGGCAGCATCCCTGCGGCGCGCGTCAGGCGTGGCCCCCGCGGCCCCGCCGTGAGGGAGGCGGTGACCGCCGGGGCTCGGCAGAGCAGCACAGGTGGTGCTGCACGAAGTGCCTTTGGGAGATGACCTGGAAAGTTGGTGCCCTACCATTTAAAAACGTTAAAGAAAAAACAAAGATGTTACCCGCCAGAGCAGGGAAGGGTTGTTAGGATGTTCAGTGGGGATGGGAGAGGCTAGAAGACCTTGCTTTGTTTCAGCTACAAAGTTAAAGATGGAGAACGGAATAAATTCTTCGCTGTGAGGGGGGTGAGGCCCTGGCACAGGCTGACCAGGGAAGCTGTGGATGCTCCATCCCTGTAAGTGTTCAAGGACAAGCTGGACGGGGCTCTGAACCGCCTCTTTTACTCTAAGGTGTGTGTGCCCACAACAGGGACTTGAGCCTTTAAGCTCCCTTCCAACCCAGAGCATTCTATGATCCTGTGAGAAGGTCTCTACAGCAGCCAGCTATTTGTTTGAGGACACTTTTCCCTTGGTGAAGGATGGCACAGGAACATGTGTATGAACTGGAAAGCAGGGTGTAGGCAGGTGGGGTTCAATCTCTTGTCTCATGTAACAAATGATAGGCCCAGAGAAAATGGCTTCAGGTTTTGCCAGGGTGGTTTCAGACTGGATATTAAGTGAGACTCCTTCACCAAAAGGATTCTCAAACATTGTAACAGGCTGCCCAGGGAAGCGGTGGGGTCACCATCCCTGGAGGTACTTAAGACACCTAGCTGTGGCACTAAGGGGCGTGTTTTAGTGGTGGATTTGGCAGTGCTGGGTTATCAGTTGGATTTGATGATTCTGGGGGTCTTTTCTAACCTAAATGATTCTCTGATTGTATGATCAAAGGTGTTTTAATCTGGAGAGTAGAAGGAAGCTTTAAAACCTCTTTGGAGTATACTTCCAGAAAGAATACTAGAAGTCTAAGCATAAAACCTGGTAATTTTTACACTAAAAAAAATAACTGCATTTTGTTGGTGCCTCCTGTCGAAGAGGCAGAATTGAGAAGACAGACAGTCTTGTCCTTTAAAATCTTCAGTGTACTGAGTCTGAGGAATGCCTTTGTGGCACTGAGCATTTTCTGAATCCTCTTCTGTATACACACAAACAATGTTTTTGCATAATTTATATAACTGACATTTAATTTCAACAATTCTGAGAAAAAGTTCAACAAATGAATTATATGCATAAACTGTTGACCATAAATTTATCTAAAAGAAACCTTGGCATTGCTTTTGTTTAAGAATGCACCTGACCTTTTCTGTTCCTTTGTACAATGCAAGTATGACTGTCAGTAGGAGTTTAACAAGACCCAGGCAATAGGAAGATTGCCAAAATCTCTTTACAGTGTATGTATTTAATCCAGCCTCAGATTCCTTTTTTTCATGGGATGCTAGCTGTTGAAAAATATCTGCCTTCCAGATAAATTTGGAAGGCTTGTGTAGGGAGGAGAAGGAGGGAAATTGGAAGTCCAGGAATATGAAGTGGTTCACACCCTGCTTTTAATCTGTGAGCCCAAACTGGAAGAGTTTTGCTTGAGCTGTGTTTTCATGGAAATACTGTCTATGTAATCTATATTCATGTTAGCACTTATGCCTCAAGACTTTGCAAATATTTCTTTAATCTTTTCTGTATTTCTCTGGAGCTTACCTGCTTCTGGTCTGTTCATACTGACTTAAAAATTAAGGCAACAGATCAGTATCTTTTGAAGCACAGATTCAGAGAAATGCATTATTTACTTTGGAAACCTTTGGAGAATAAATTGGCATAGCTGAGGGTTAGAAAATTAGAATCCTGTAAATCAGAGAAGACACAGATGGGATGTTCCTAGAAATTCCTGTTTAGTGGATTTCTCTTTCCTTACATCAGCCATTGAGCTCATGTGGTGTGCTGGAAATAATCCCATTTGCATCTTAATGAGAGTTGTTTTCAGAAGTCATTTGGGCATATGTTCTTTGGGGGAGTAGAGTGCTTTTGCACTTTGCAAAGACTATGGTCTGCTGTATTTGCAAAGAGGGATTCAATTTAGTTTTCATCTTTCAACCATAAATGATTTGGTTCTGGCATACCTGAGTCACCATTTTCTTTGTTACGCAGTTTGCTCTTCGCACAGGGCCCTCTGCTTTCTGATTCAAAGGGACACCTCCTGTATCAAAGCAGATTACTGTCAGCAGCCCTTTAATGGAAGTGTCCTCCAAGGTCCTTGATGGAGGAATATGCTTCCCACTCAGATCTGCTGTAGTGCTGACTTGGTAACACTCTGGACATGCTGCAGTTTGCATGCACTTATAGCAACCTTGGATTCCAGGGATTTGGTTATGTCCTCATTACAGCAGTGTTTGGCCACACAGTGGTATTTATTGCTCTCTTAGATACAAACCACTTTGCTGCAGCAGCTCCCTCCCAAATACACAGTAGAAGTTGTATTTGTTTGGGTTTTAAATATAATGTGTACCAGAGAAAACCAACCTAATCTGAAAAACAGAAGCCTATGGAAGAAGCTTTTCAAAGATGCTCTTCTGGAATTGTACATGGAGTTCAGAAGACAAATCGAGTTTCACAGCAAACTCTTCTGGCATTTCTATAGCTAGCTTTCAGCAAATCAGCCAAGTCACACAATCCTATGGCAGTTTGGAGGATCTTTACCTGCTAATTAATTCCTAGGAAATTCCACTTTTCTCACTCCATCACAGAATCACCTAGGCTGGAAAATGCTTTTGAGATCATTGAGTCCAACCTATGACCAGTCATAACCTTGTCAAGAGGACCATGGCACTCAGTGCCGCATCCTGTCTTTCCCTGAACACCTCCATGACAGTGACTCCACCACTTCCCTGGGGAGGAAATTCCAATGTCTAATCACTCCTTCTGTGAGGAACTTCTTCCCAATGTCTAACCTCCTTCACTAACAGTGCCATAAACCTGCAGGAAATATGACTGTTACCTGTAACTAAAACTCTTGTCTAAGCCAGGGTGCAAGTGGCACTGCTGTATTTGTCAGTTTAGGTGTCTTTGTTTCCCAGCACGGTTATGAACCAGTGTGAGGCTGGCTCCCAACGCTGTTAGAATAAGTTAAATAAAATTAATGTCCAATATTTTAAGCAACAGCATTTTGAAGTGGAAAAATTTAGTGTACCCTTAAGGCAGTATTCAGGTGATCCTCTTCAGTTTCTAAAGTTCACTGCTGTAGACAGTTTTGTATTTCAGGGTTTCTTCCCTTATTTCAGACTTCTTTGGTAAATACACTTTTCAACTGAGTCTAAACCTAGTGTCAATCTTTTACATAACCTTGCAACAAGCCAGGTCAAAAAACCCTGCCTGTCCTTGACCTCCAGTATGCTGTGGATCTCCAAGAAGTGAGGTAATTCAATTTCTAGGCCAGATGAGATTAGATTAATATATGAACTAGTCCAGATGCATGAATTATCTGTCCTTGCATTAAATACTCTAGGAGTTTGGGACATTTGGTAGATGATACTGAACTTATTTTCCTGCAATATTATTTTAGCAAAGTACCAAATTAATAAGACTTTAATTTTCTCTGAATTTGTTGTTTGACAGCACTAGTGTACTCTCTATTTTTAAATAAAATCTCCCTCTTCTTTATTACATACAATAAGCAGTGATATATAAATACGCTTTTTTTTCTTCTGTATCATGTCAAGTCTGTTTTACATAATTCCTTATGTCATATTTCATAACAACGCTTAGGTGCACTGTCATTTGCTCTTCATGTTTTGGTGAAACACTTCAGTCACTTGAGAAACTGGCACTACAACACTGTTAACTAAAAGCACATTCTATGCATTTCTATTCTTTTCCTGCAACACTAAAAAAAATTAAAAGCATGGGAGTGGGACACCATGTGGTTTGTTTGGGTTTTTTTTAGGTGACTCGGAGCAAAGTTTTATTCCAGACATGCATTTTTGCTAAAGAAATTGCTCTGTGTAGCAATGCCCTCCCTGTCTGTGTTTCTTCAGCAGGGGAAAACTCAGTTTAGGGTATAGGTTACAGCCAGCTCATGGTAAACTCTTACAAAAACTGGTTTTAACTGTTGGTGTTTAGTCATGAATTAAACATCACCCTGAGAATTGTCTTGCTGGCAATAGTAAATTTTATGAGTGTTACTCTGTTCTGCTTTACAAAGAAAGATTTCCAGTCTCCACACAGCAGAAATACAGCAATGGAAAATACAGAGGAGTGAAAAGTTGACTTTTTTTCCATTTAAACCAATTCTAAATTCACATCTTCAGCAGCTGTATTTTTTCTGTTGCTTGCAACACTAAAATAATAATAATTTTGTCTACTGAAATAAAGAAAAAAGATAAAACTGTTAGCATCATTCACTAAGAAGTTGCAAAATCTGAATTTGTTCTTATGGATCAGATGTCTAAAGCGAGTGCCATGAGCACAGATGTCTTTGCAAGGTATTTCCTAACAAGGAAAATAGCCAAGGGACAGAAGGTTATATGTAGGCAATCCAAGTAATGAAGTATTCTTAGGTATAGTGAGAGTAATGCAGCCAAAAAAAAAAAAAAAAAAAACAAAACAAACAAAAAAAAAACACCAAAAAACTTGCACAAAAAGATGCAGTTTCTTTAGCTGAGAGAAATTAAATTTAAAATACTATGTTCACAAACATTCTGGCTGAATGAGTTGCATGAAAAAGAGAATGCCAAAACTAAGTCATGGATTGCATATATCACTTGGAAAAACTAGACTAAAAAAATGCCAATTTTGTTTTAATATTCCTAAAATGATTCATAAACTTAAGCTAATCTGTGGCAAAACGGTGGTCGGCAGTGTTGATATCTTTGAAAGGTAAGATTTAAAAATTACTTAAACACGGTTATCCCTTTTAGTTCAATTGTTAAAAAGGGGGAATTTAGAGTAGAAAAGTTTGATTTTTTTTCTTGCTGATAAAACTGGAAGGCAAACTAAAACAGGTTGGTTTTTTTAGTTATACTCTGAGCTTCTGTGTTTATTTAGACTGAGAAATGAAATGGTTGGTTTAGACCTAATCATGCATTCATTATAACAATGAACAGGAGTGGCATATCTTATTTCAGGAGGACAGTATGCCAGAGTTACAGAATATGCAAAAAAGTCAAATTATATTCAAACAGAAGTCAGAATTGTTCTATAAGCTAAAGAAGGTGCTGTAGTGCTGTCCTATTCATGAAATATCAGATCATCAGAATACAAGGATAATAGTTTGTGTATCTGGTATGACACCTTGGGAAGAGATTGATAAAAGATTCAAGGAAAACAAACAGGAGACTACTGAACTCTTAGCAGTAAATCCCCAGAACTTGTCATGTGTTGTGTGGAGTATATATTGTACTACTTTGGGCTTTTTTTGTAAAATATAAGAACTGGGGCAAAATACAACTTTAATACACATCACTTTTTTGTCATTGTTTTTGGGGGTTTGGGGGGGCAGGGAGTTGGTTGCTTGGGGGTTTATTTTGAATGGTCTTTTTAAATTGGGAAGAGTAGAGCATACCTCCCGTGCAGTGCAATTATCCCCATGTAACTTTCTCTGCTCTTGGTTCAACGGACAGACTGGTAGCATATGGCACTTTGATTCTAAGATGAAAATGTGCTGTACTCCACATGAATGTGCTTTGATGTTGTGGAAACAGGGAGTAATTTGACTGAACCACTTTGAAGAATAAAATTATGGTTGAGAGATGAGGAGGCAGAATGTGAAGAGAAACTGACCATTTTAAAAATTAATCAAATAATTAAATGTTAGCATTCAAATTGAATCAGATATGAATATAGATATTTAGTAGGTATCTCTTGATTCCCCGTGACTATTAAGAAAATTTTCTTAAAGCCAGCCTCCCCTGCCCCCTTCTTATAGCTATCTCTTTATTCATCTCTATGCCAAATCCACAGCCTGGTGCTTGGATGGTTAAGGAAGCAATGGAATAAAAGGTCCTTATTTCATTCTTCTGCTGTGCTGGTTTTTAGTACTGGTACCTAGTTTTCCCTTATAAAACTCTGTTCTCAATGCATGGCTTAGCTGTGGAAGAGAGCTGGGCAGACACTGTCAAGAACTCTCTTTTTATGTGTACAGTCATTCAAATGCAAACATCTTCTGTGTCTGGCCCGAGCCCGAAGCCTAGATAATGGAATAAGTGATTTTTGCTTCTAAGAATGAGACACGCTTGTTTTTCAGTTGCAAACCTTTTTTTGCAGTCAAAAGATCTATTGACCAAGTAAAAAGTCACTGAAAACTGTGACATTTTATAGAAGGTCTATAGATAATGGTCTATGCCATTTAGAAGTGTTCATTTTAATCACAGCCAAACTATTTTTACTGCAGAAATGTTGCATCTGTCATTAAAATGTGGGGTTAATTTGAGTTTTTTACAGCATTAAATACTGCACTGACCTAACCTGTCTCTCAAATACATAACCGGGTGTGCTACGGGTAGTTTCCTACACGTGACATTTCTGAAGTTGCTCTTTCCATCGCCAAGACACAGTAGCACAAATGTAATTTTTTGTCTTACTGTAGCATTAGGCAGTGTAAGGTGAAGCTGTGCAAGGTCCCTAGCTGAAACAATTCTAGCATGTAATTTTTTCTGTATAAATGCTCTTTATTTTCAGTGTTGCAGGGTTTTTTTGGTTTGCTATGCTGCAAGTTTCATTCAGTTATGTATTCAAGTGAAGGTGCTCCTCACTCTACAGAACTGAAAAAGCAGTTGAAAAAGAGGTACCAGGGCTGAGGTCTTGGCAGCAGTAAATACTTGGTTATTCCAGAGAAAATTGGAGAGGAAACTTTAAGGAGTCACTGCCAGTTCCTAGAGCTGGGCCTAGCTGAGCTCTGCTTTTACTTTCGCATACATTGATATAACTTTGGGTTGGCTCTAGCAAGTGTAACAGGGAACATTCTCCAAAAACCATCTGGTAGCTTCAGACAGTCTGAGCACACTATACAAAGCCTTCCTTTGCCCCAGGGTTGTGACATCGCACTGGTATATTGCAAGAATTTTCCAGAGGCAGCTTCAGGAAAATCTTATTAGAAAGAGAAGGTGGTCCTCATGCCCCAAAGTGGCACAAAACTGCGTGAGACAAAGTCCTCCTTATGTTTTCACAGCATAGATCCTTCTTTGCATTGTGGACACAGCACACAGTCTGTGTAAGTTTGCAATGCTGTTTCTTCAGTGCAGGGTTTCAAGCTTGCAAAACATTTCTGGATGCTGTCAGCTGAAATTTGGATTCTGTAACGCCTTTGGCCAGGGCTTGTATACAGAGGGAAGATGTTTTTGGAAGTCAAAACACATGCGTGGAGCTCCACCAAGATGAATCAGCAGCTCAGGAAACTTAGTACATTTTTCTGGAGCCAGTTTTTTCTTTTTTTAATCTTACTTCTTCTTAACAAGTACTGGGTTAGTACTGAACTTTTTCTGAAAACCAAATTCTTGCCCTGACAAATCTTTGACCATTTCTGAACAAATTTATGGGATAGTCAGAAGAGCAGTGTTGCCATGGGTATGTTCTGACCAAAATGCAATACTGAACCCATAGTACAAAATATACAGAACATATAACATTACAGCACCTCAAGGAAGTGGTATGAATGCTCTCTACAGTATACAGGAGAGAGAAGGAACATTATAGGAGACGCCTGCAATCATTGTACTCTTAGCAAGCTCATAGAAATCAATTTTTATCTGACTTGCTAACAGATACTGAACTGTACATAATCTTAAGTATATTTGGGTTTTAGGGTAAGCATGGAATGGATGTGCTTCATTGCACCACCAGAAGTTAATTTTCTATGTATTTCAGCTAAACTGTTTCATGTGTTCACTAAAGGCAGTGATGGGGGACGGGGGTGTATGTGCTTTAATTTCCCGTGAATGAGGGGTCCACTTAACCAGTACCTGATTATTTCACTACTTCAGTGTGTTTGTTATCCCCTGAAGACAGAAATCTTTCTGACTGATGCTGCAGTATGTTCCAGTTATGCTTCCTCCTACATGCAAATCCAGAAATCCATTTCATATCCTCTTTAATATTGAATATTTTCATGATATGAAATATTGTATTATTCTTATGATGCTATTTCACAGAAGGAAAAATATCCAAGTATATTTAGGTATGGAAAAAAAGTACAGTTTTCACACTTTGGTATGCCTTGCTGGATAAGATGGTGGCATTTTTCCAGGGCAGGGGAAAACCAACACCAAATATTTTTTGAAGCTTTATGCTTGCAGATTCTGTTATTCAGAGATGATGAATAAGTGAAAATAATTTAATGGGAATGAATGACTAGGTAGGAAAAGATCAATATTTCAGTGGCTGCACTGCCCTTTCTTTGCAACACAGTTGCAGGTGTTCCCTGAAACCTTTCATAAGCAGTTAGGCCTTATTTCAATTTTTATATTTGCAGTAGTAGTAATTTCCAGGTGCCAGAGTCTTCTCCATTGGTTTCTGTTTCTAATGCTGTCTGTGTCACCTTAGGTGCTGCAGTAATGCACTAATAGAATAAGGTAACTGTGGTCTAGACCAAACAAGGTGTGTGATCAGTTGAACACCGCCCCCTCCCCCATTCCCTTCTCCCATAGTTTGGGGGGTTTTAATCTCTGATCATCCCCCACAATTTCAAACTAAATGTCTTCCTACATCTGGATGGTCATTTCTTTGTCCTTACGACAATACAGAATATTTTAGGTGTGAAAGGCTCTGTTATCAACCCAAATATGGATCTTTGCCCTGTGTCCACCCCTCAAAAGTAAAAAGGTTTCTGTGATAGCAAAGCAGATGTGAGAGAGAAAAATTTATTAAAATAAAGATTTTAGAGGGAAGGAGGAGTCATGTTATTTTCTCACCTTCTCTCTTGCTTATGGAATTTTCTTGTTTATGGAATCCAATCAGTGAGAAAAAAACCAATCCAAAGTAAGCAAAGATAATAGGAAAGGACAAAAAATATTATTTCTAGATAGCAAATGCCTCAGTGCCATTTTTCTTGCTTTCATTCAATGTTTCCTACCCAAGAAAGGAGAAATTAAAATCTGTCCAAATCAGCAGTTTTACTAAAAATGAACTGTTTTCCCTTCCTGTCCTATGTCGCCTGATTTCACTGCCAAATGTCACATGCCAGTACATTCTAAAAGATCTGGAAATAAAGAGAAATCACTGTTTTTCTACAGGAAATTCTTGCAAACTTTCAAATGGCGCATTTTAAATGTGGAAATTAACAATCCCGGCAATGCCAGTAGAATACATTCTTGCAAGACAAGCAACCCACCAGGGTGGAAGAATATTCAACTAAATCCTTGCTCGAAACTTAATGATCTTTAGAGCAAGTTGAGCCATATGTCCTTCCAGAATTAGTAGACAAGGAGCACTGAGTGGTGTGATCTGAGCTGGCACCTGCCTTTATTTTCATTCACAGAAGTGAGAAACCACTCATAAGAGAATTTACTCAAAAAATACACACAAGTGAATGAACTCCTCTACCCATCTCTGACTGTGAATAATCCAGTATCCTGAATTCAAAGGGGAACTTCTGCATCTCTGCCAAAATTGAAGTATAAAACCACTAAATGTTATGCTTCTAGCAAGACTTCCGAAATTACTATAGATTACCCATATGCTCTGGGCAACACTCAGCTGAGCAGCTGAGTTCTTACCAAGTGCTTTCCATGTTACTGCCTGTCATTTACCTTTCTCTTCTTATCCCGTCTTCTGAAACAAAATTCTCTGAGGATAAAGCAGCTTTAACTACTCAATACCAACAAGGTAAAAGACAATTGACATGTGCTCAAGTTTTCAAGATGGTCCATAGTAATTTAATTATAGGTGGCAAGTTCCAAAAAAAAGGTAGCATGTAACTTCAGGATAAAATTAGTGCTAAGTTCTTCCAGGAATTTTCAATCAGCTTACAGATTTCAGTTCCCTTTAGGATTAAAAAATCTTGGGAAGAATTATTTCATGTTACAGACACTTAAGTGATTCAATTGGTAGAACACATTCATTTTCTTCTGATTTAAAGCTGACTAGCAATATTTTTCACACCTGTGCTTGCCTCTTTCCTGTGATATTCTCACATTCTTGGTTTTCTTTCTGCGTGCTCTTGCACTCATGTGTGTCTTAGAACCATCCAGAAAAATGACCAGTATTTTATGATAATGCAAAATCCAGGTATGCTGGAAGAGAATTATTTATTAGCTTGCAGTCCATGAAACACTTACATGGCAAATAGAAGCATTTGCTTCACCTGCACGTGTAGGTCTGTTGTGGGCCTTCACTGGTGTTCTCTAGGTTTACTTTCAGCTTGAGTGTTGCATCTGATTGAAAATTCATTGTACCATGGCCTATGTTTCAGGAATACAAGGTATTGCAGAATCTGCCTACACTTCTTCTACATTAGAAGTTTGCAATAGTCCACAGTGAAAATTCCTTGCCATTGTAATATCCTTCATACAGTTCTTTGTAACTAAATTTTTATATAGTCTCAGACTTTGATTTAAAAAGTGATAAAAAGATTCCAAAGACTTCCAGCTGGGACAAAGGAAAAAATACGCGTGTTCTAATAAATGTTGCATGAGTACTTGTATAGGTGAAAAGAAAAAGTACACAAAGAGGGCAAAAATATTGTTTTATTAAAGGCTCCCTGCCATTCCGACTTAATTCTTTCTCTCAAAGATATCAAAAAATAACTTGCAATGCTAAAATAACTGAAAAACTCAGAGCACATTCGAAAGCTTCTGCTCTGGGCTATAAAATTTAGCACCCTGAGCAAAAATAGTTGAGCTCAACAAAATGAATGTTTTTAGTGCCTAGAAACTCCAGAAACAGCGAGGAGAAAACAGACTCAGCTTCCTAAGGATTACCTCCCACTTCCTATTTCTTGCTTTCTAGGACACCAAATGCTCTGGTAACAGAGTCATTCAAGATATTCCTGGAAAGAACTAAGTCCTGTTTGTGTCTTCAGTTTTTCTCCCATCATATTTACTACATGTATTTGTTCATTGATTTCTCTTTGAAGTTGCTCTGTGTTAAGAAAACAAAAGATACTGCACAAAAAGCAGTAAATATGTCATCCCTTAAGGACTGGATTCTAATCCAGGTGCTATGTGTTTAGGTAGCCTGGCAAATAGATCTTCTGATTTCAGTGGCAAGTCTTCTGGTATGAACTGAAAATATTTTCATGCGTTTTGATGGACAGTTATGCAGATTATGTTGTTTTGGGGTTTTTTTGTCCTTTAAATTATAGTGCGCAAATGTAAGGCAAAGTGAATCCTGGAATGCACTGAATAGCACTAAGTTTGTCCATACCAAATTGTAATCATAGTATAGACAGCACGGTTCTTTAACATTTTGGGGGGGTTTATTAGCAGTGGATTCAGTACAAAGTTGTTGAGGAGAAGTGCAGCTAGAACACAAAGTGAACCTGAGGTTAAGAGAATCTGGGGATGCATCTCTTCTGCCTCAGGTTATTTTGGCTCAAATGACATAAAACTGAGTGAAGCAATGATCCATAGTTTTTAGAACAGACACATGTCTAATAACAGGCCATTCTAAATCTCCACACGACCTTTTCCAAAGTCAGCTTATCTAAAAGCTCTACCTTAAATTAGGCCTGCAGGTCCTAATAGAAGGCTTGAATAGACTTCCTTTTTCATGGGGACTTTTCTTTGAAGGTAGCTTATCCTCTGTTGTCATAATCCTTAGTCCTTAATCTTGATTTAGGAAGTAATTTGGAATAGCTAAGTAGACCATGTGCTCTTCTGCTCAAGTTCAGTGTTTGTGTGAAACTGATTGGGATTTTCTCAGCTGTATAATTTATCTGGTAGTGTGCCTATAAAAATATTATCAAAACAGGCTCGTATTAGTGCCCTTAGCCAAAACCTTTTCAAAGAAAATCTTATTAGCCTGTCTGCTAACTAAGGAAGGTAAGCCATGAAGTGGAATCTCTCTTTCCAAGGCATTTGTTACCTAAGAGCAGTAAATTTGAGTCATGGCTGCTGGCTCATGTGCCCAGCCACGTGCAGAGGTGGACCAGCATGGCATGATGTCCACTCACAGATCTCCACTGCCGCTCACTTTTTTTCCCCCATGCCCTTTCTTGCAAAGCAGTCATGGATAGAAGTTCAAGGGGGACAATGTATTTTATCTAAGTAGAGTTAAGGTGTGATTTAAGTTCTGTAAGGACTTGTAGGGATGCTGTAAGGCTGGATGGGATAACCGGAATGAAGGCTGTTAGAATGCCTTCCATTGGGGTGTTGATATAGCAATCATAGTGGGACAGTATGCATTTAGCCAGGAAAAGTAAGGCACCATCAACATTGAAAAAGTGTTTTTTTTATGATGACAGAAGATTTCTCTAGGGTTCCCCTCATGGCAAGTAATTATATGAAAATGGAAATTACTGTGTGTTCAAGTGCCTTGCCAGTCTAGCTACATTAATTATGGGTTTGGTTTTTTGCTTTTCCACGCCTCTGTTGCGTTTAAATGACATAAAATTTCCTTTTATGACTTGCAGTCATAAAAGGAAATAGGTAGTGGAACAGGACACTGAACACAGCGTGTGCCTGTCCAAAGAATTTGTCACAGCATCGCGCAAACAAAGCTCACTGACTGCAGCAGCAACTTTGGAAAGACTCTTCCCCCTTTCCCCCCGAGGTATTATTGCCGAGCATGATGTCATATGGGATGGAATATCTCTGGCCCTTTGGGCTGAGCAGTCCCAGGTGTGTCCCTTCCCAAACTCTTACTCGCCCTCAGCCTACTCACGGGTGCAGCAAAGCTGTTCAGCAATAACTGAAACACTGGTGTGCTGTCAACACTGGTTCGGTCACACAAGTCAAACCCAGCACCCTACAGATTGTTCTGAAGAAATTTAACTCCCTCCCAACCATACTCAGTACAGCAAGACAGCAAAAACGTCTGCTCCGTGTGGAAACTTGGTGGTAGTTTTCAGGATTAACACCTGGTAAGTGAACCTGGGTACTTAAGGCTCCAGACATCTGTAGCTGTTCTTCAATAAGGATGAAAGACTGAGTAGCCAGGGTAGGCGTTTTATTGCTGCTTTTAGAGAAAGAAGAGGGACTATTTTCACATAGTCTCACAATTAGTGCTTCCCTTGATTGCCAGAACGACATTGCTGCAAACCATGGTCCTTTTTATCCTGGTTTGAAGACTGAAACAATCAATTCCACTGCAATTGCAGCTTTTCTTTATTAAGTGTTGCAGAACTGTTTCCTCATGAGTATTCCCCAAAGGCTTTTGCACACACTAATAAACTTTTTATATGAGTTTCAAAAATCTTACCCAGAGTATAGCTACTTTCTTACAGTCTTGCAACTAAAAATTATGAAAAAAAAGATAAGACAAATTGAAACTTCAAGCAAAATTGGAAATAACAAAGGCATGGTTTCTCCACAGGGATTTAGAGAGCAGCCAGAGACACCAATGTTCCAGTGGTCATGATTATATCACCTTCAGCTTCTAAAAGAGCTGCCCTCTTCTGTTTAACACTATTCTCTATATTAAGGACCAGCTGTTAAAATATCTCTTTCCCTATTACAGCAGCTGAAATTCATGAAAGTGATTTCTTAGTGCAGTTGCAATAAAATTTCTTCCACAGTGTATGGAATGGGTTAGTCTGAGGAAAATCTAAGAATATTGCTGACAGTTCAGAATTATGCAGCTTCTGCCTTTAGTTCTGATGCTGAAATGCATTTCTTGTTGGTTGTGCCAGTTTGGTCAAATTTAGAAATATATCCTCTGAGAGAAGGCACAACCACCCCTCCCCCACCAGGTTCAGGAAAAAATGAATTTTCCTCGAAGGAAAGTGAAAGAGATAAAAATTATTTATTTAACAAACACCCAGGAAAAGGATAATGATGCTAAATAATGAAACCTCTCGCTCTGCTGAGAGAAACCTGGGAAAATTTCAGAGTCCTTCTGTAGATCTCTCTCTCCCCCTCCTTGGAGCTGGGATGGGGTGGTGGGCCCACATCCAGGGTCAAGGCCTCGGTGGAAATTCCTCCCAATGTATTCTGATGTTGAAACTGCCCAGCAGAGAGAAAAGGGAAAAAAGAAGTCCCAGGAAAACAAAAGTTCGACTCTCCAGAGGAAAAAGAGCTGAGGAAAAAAAGTGCCAAAAGCTGGCTGGGAAGAAAAACAAGCCGGGTGCTTCCCTCTGCTCTCACTCTCCTGCCACAGCTGAAAAAAAATATCTCTATCTCTGTGTGACCTTGAACAAGCTGCAAACTGCTTTGAAAAAGTTTTGCTCAGTTTTTCCTTCCCCTCTCAGGCTCAGTTTAAAGGCATAGAAATGTACAAAATTAATTTCTGGGCATAGGGCAGTGATATGGAATACACATCATAAAGTCACCCCAAGACATTGGTATACTTCCATCTTGCTTGGGCATTTCTTACTTCTTAAAATACAGGTGTGTTAAAAACTGTACCTGAAAGGGAGAATAATCTGTTTTGCAAACTAGTGGAACTTCAGTAATGGGAAATTGCCTATGTAGTGAAGAATTGGGCATCCTGGACAGTCCCTGTTCAAAGCAGTTTTTAGGTTACCTGCACAGCAGGTCAGAGGCCAACACAAAGTACTTTCTATTCTGTGGTGATTCAACAATGACCAGCTTTCCTTCTCCTGACTGCCCAAGGAAAATGGAAAAATGGAACCAATGACTTCAGCAGCTCCCAGAGAGATGTTTACATGTTTGGGAAGTCTTGATTTTGTTACCAAGTGCAACACAGTCTTGTAAATCACTTCCAGGTGACAATGAACTTTTTCTACCCTTTTTTCTGCTACCCAACATCCATTTTCAATCAATCTCAGTGAATTTATAAATGTATCACAATGTGATTTCGTCAGAGGTGCCTCTCATATGTTCCACTGTGGAGATGCTGCTACTTCCCAAAGCTTGTGGTTCACTTTTGAGGACACAAATAGAATCTCTCTTAGGATGTGGCAGAAGCCAGGCTCAGAGCTGCTGTGGATGTAGGCAAAATAAAGCCAGAGTCTTCTGGCAACAGGGGAGAGGCACTAAGAGGGTACAGACACAGCAGATTTGCCAGGTTTCTGGGATACCCGGCTTTCCAAGAAGAGGTGCTTTTGTGCAGTGGCTTAATCTGGACTTGTAGCAAGTGTCTTTTTCATGTCCACATGTTGTCACTGCAAAATAAGGCCCCCAGCTAATACACACTTCATTAAGCTTTGAGGAAGACTGACATAAATATTAAACTGTATTGCTTTCATCAATCCCAAAACTAAAAGTATATTTTTATGTTAGAATTGTTAAAATGATAAAAATTTGTTGTTTTCTAAAGTTATTTTTGTTTTAAAGTTGACTTTAAAAGAGTCAGCCGATAGTGTATCAGTATTAGTCCTATTGCAATACCAGGGACCCCTTAGTCACTGTCCTGCTGTACTAGATACTGTAACACTAACAACTGATAGTTAAATTATTATACTATTACACTGTATTAAATTATCCTTTTAAAAATTTTTAGGGTTTTTAAGATTCATAATATAATTTTCTTTAGTTAATGGAAAAATAATTCATGACTAAGAGGCTTATAATCAGAAACAAGTTACACCACCTGTTGTTTTCAAAAAGTAAATAAGCTACATTGGATAAACTGAAATTTCTCTCTTGTCAAGATCTGCTTTTATGAAACAAAATGAGATGTTACAGGTGATTTAACGTGGACCTTCAACAATGTACTTCTTCATTTAGAATGTGAAAAAATATTTAAAATACCTAAATAGTCAGATTAAATTAGTATTTTGACATTCGTTATAACTAAGAATCTGGAAAGAAAACAATAGGTCTGTCACTATATGTAAAAAACATTATTTTACTTAGATTAAAAATGTGCATTTGTGTGCCTGCAGTCAAAGAAGCATCTTGGTGGTTCTGTGATGAAGGTTTATCTTGATGTACGTCTAAAATCCTTCAAAATCTTTTGCATGGAGTCTGGGGAAGGATGGTTGCACTCTGTTGTTGTCTTAGGAGTGTTCTGGTGCATATTATCAATATCATGTCACTCTTAAAGTATTTTTTCCTTCTCTCCTCAGTTTTTTCTAGTGTCTGTCCCTCCCCTCACCACCACCACCTCCCTTACCAAATTCCTGTTGGCTTCTGTGGGGCTGTGTATGCAACCCAGCAAAACATACATTGAGGATTTGAATAAAGTCCTTCAAGTCCTTCCTTGAGGCAGTTCACTTAAGAAATTTCAGAGAAAGGCACACACAAGGAGAGCTATATCACATCACATGTTCTATCATGATAATACTTGGTCATGTATTCCTTATTACTTCTTTAACAGAGGGACGAATTTTTATTTCTCAGTTCTGCTGATTTCTCAGTTAATACTAATGCCATGGAAGACATCAGCATGACCAGGTTAAAGTGAGGTAAAGTGTCAAACTTTATACCCCCACTCAAGATGCACACTCATCCTGCTTATATTAAAATTCAAAAAATAGATTTATTTTTTAATAGGGATTAGATTATGCATAAGTGGAAGGCTTCAGAGCAAGAGGGATTCCCACCAGTAACCAACTGCTGGCTCCTTTGCAAAGATAGGTGCCAATTCCAGCTCCAGCTCTTCCACCCATTAAAGCAGCCCAGCTTTGCTGGTTAATTGGGCATCAAGGTGTCCAGTGAGGCAGTTTTAAGTAAATATGGTGAAATAGCTGATGAAGTAGCCTTGTCATTTGAACTGCCTCATATTCAGTGTGTCAGTGAGGACCCAGCACCCTGATTAATGGATATCCATGATCACACTGTAGTACTACCAAAAATAAAACATGTATAAACTCTGTGAATCCTGTTTAGGCTTCAGTTTATCCATGTTAATGCTCTAGTCTGCCATGTGGTTCTGAATTGCATAATAGTATCCTTCTCTACCCTATTGGCAATGTTCAAGAAACGCTTATTGGTAGGCCTACAGGAAGCCCCAAAAGATTGTGGAATATGGATGATAGCCTAAATAATAAAAGGACTTACTCTTGTACATAAGGTGTTCTATGAGAAGAAGGCTCTGGATCAGTAGCCCAAGATTTTCTCTTTTAGGAAATGATGCTTGAGCTTATACTTAGCTGCTCCAGCAACCCAGCAGTGTACAGCTGTCTTTTAACTAATGGTGATAAGCTCTCCAGCCCCACTCCTCTCCCTGTTCTGAGGCAAACATATTCTAATACTCTGAATCTTCAGTCGTGTATTTGTTGATGTGGCATCCAGCAACAGCTGCATGAGAGTAGTAATGCTGTCTTTTCCAGTAATGGCTTAATAATACATAAATGATATATGAATGCTGTCTTCACATGAAGTAGTCTTAATGACTGTTTATAGAATTAACTAATTGCATATTATTAGTTTAGAGAGAGCCAATAAATAAGGAATGGTGCAATCGCTTCGAATTTACTGCGTTCCAGCACATTAAACATTTGGTTTGTTTCAAGTCTTGTAACCCTAATTTTGGAAAAAACCATAGTCTAGACTCCAGCAGTCATAAAACCTCTATAGTCACTTCCTCTGGTATGCTTTATGCTTTAGTAGAGTTATCTTGTGTGCACCAAAACTTGGAGTCTGGTGTACCATGATTCTAAGGAACCAAAGTATTGGTGTTGATGAAAGCATAGAGACCAGCAAAGGCTGGTCTGTCTAAAATTCCTTCTTCTATTCTCTGCAAGACTGTCACCATGACTATCATAAATCAAGGTATCAATTTTTGGCTTTCAATTTTGCCCCTTAAATTGACAGTCATGACAAATGTTCATCTTCCACTCCTAGTTAGTGTTTTCACTCACCAATGAGTTTTGAGACTCTTGCAAAAAATTTACATGAAGTTCCCAAATCAGGAGTGTTTGTAAGGCATGAATCAAGTGAATTTACCTTAAAAGTATGCTGGAAATCTTTGTTATATTGGGCTAGCACAGTGACTTCTTGGCTGTCACTTCTTTAATCATTACATAAAACTCCTCTGGCTGTGATGTTCTCAGGTTTAGTTCAAACAAGGCAGAGGCACCACTTCTGTGAGTACTAAGTGTTAGTATGCTTCTTCAATTGCTTCAGGAATTTCACTTGCTGACAGTAGTGATCCTTATCAAGTTTCTTTTGGTTAGGTTAGTCATTTTTTTTTTGGATTGTCAAAAGATCAGAATGTTTTAAATGAAGTGAATGTGGTCATAGCTTTCATGCCTCTTGAGAGAGGAAGAGGCCATAAAATGAGTCATTGCTGTGACTGTGCAGTGACACAGAGCACATACCACTCTGGGAGATACCTACAGCATCATTACCTTTTTCTTAGACTGTGACTGATCATTAATGTAAATAGTTGCTAAAAAAAATCTGAGTGCTTGGTGATACAATCCAATGCAGAAATTGTCATTAATTTATTCCTTCTGTAAAGTAGTATAGCATCACACTATTTGTTAGAAATGTATTATGCATGTTTGTAGGACAGACAGTGAAGAGAGATACCTGCAATTCCTACTGAAAGCTGACCTAAAACTCTGCAGTGATGCCAATGTTATTGGAAAAAGCTGTGGAACCAGAACAGCAACTGTTTTTTTTTCCTTAGGACAGAGTTGGAGTTTCTCTGAAATATTTAAGAAACAGTAACAGGGCGACTATAATGTCAACCTCTGAGTTCTAAATAATGAAAATTCATTTTGAAGTTTAGAGTTATAGTTGCTGTTAAAAAACTTAGCCTTAAAGAGTAAAAGAACGGGCAAAGAAACAGAAAACAATATGGCAATGCCACAGGATAAACACAGAAATATCAGACACCTGTGTGTTATCTTGCAGTGCAAAGTTTTATAGCACTTCCTATGGGCTGGTTTTGGGGAAGACGTTGTTCTCCTGTGATTTTAGAACAGAGAAGAATTAAGTCAACACTAAGCGCTTGGGGAATTGCTGTTTTGTTAATGGATATGTTTAGCCATCTTGATTTCCATTTATGGCACTGAGGGATTCTGCCTCATAATGAAATTTGTGTTTGGTTTTCCCTCATCATCCAAGACACAAGATCTTCAGATTTTCCATGTAAATATAGATGAAAATAATAAAAGGCTAAAAATAAAGAGGATAGGCAATTAAGATCATGAGACAGAAAGTGGGGAGAGATTTTTGAGTCCAGAACAGAGAGTAAATGTGAATTGTTTAGTCTGAAAAAGTAGCTTGATGTTCTATAATTATATTTATTAATCTTTCTTTTCTTATAGTGTGATGATTAGCTCTTTGGTTAGTTAAAGCAAAGAGGAGTTTATTGACTTCCTCGTAGCAAGGGTAATATATAATAACACAGAATCTGGCAAACAATATTCAGTATAATGACCTAAAATTCCTTCAGACTCCCAAAGATAAAATCAAAGATTTGCTTTTCAATATACCTTGGCCTAAATTAATTATTTGTCACTTTGTGAACCAGCAGTAATATCATTTTGTTATTCAATTAGTCATATAAGTCAATTTTTTTTCAGCTAAAACCAGTAAAAATGAAGATATATATATATATAAGCTAACAAGCTCACCTTCTTGTAACTACAAACTAAAAGCAACGCAATTTTGGCATTTTGCCAATCCAAATCTAGAAGACATTCATTGTGTGAAAATTTGTAAACACTAAGATGTTTTACAGGGCTAGATTCTGTCCATGATCATGAGCTCTGATATGTGTTTAGCCTTTTTATTTGGAAATTTAGCTGGTAGAGCTAGCCAAAATGTTTTAGCAAAGTAATCTGGAACATGAGAGTAACAAGCCTTAGTCATCTGCCAACACTGGAATAAGAATGGAAGGATCTTTTCTGATCATGCAGATAAGTTTTTAGCTTTGTATCTTCCTTTTTCCTGTACATCTTCCCAGTTTGAAAATTCATGTCTTTGTTTTAAAATGGTGCACTCCTACATGTGGCTGTTTACATGTAGAACAGCACTGGAAAAGGTCTCAGAGTCAGTGACTGCAGTCTTGATGTTTTCATTCAACTACTATGAATAAATTGGAATAAATAATTCCTAAAGGGATCAAACCTCCACCACCCTACCCCCTCAATGATTATAAATCTTCATGGATTCATACTCTTAAGTTGTTCATGGTAATTTGTGCCTATTTGCTCTTGTTATAGCTATAAACTCTAAACAGCTGTAGTTTTACTGGGGTTTTTTCATGTCATTTAATCCCTTTGATAAACTTCTAGATGGCAATCACACCCATTCTAGTCTTTATTTTATCATATTGAATAGGTGAAATTTTGTTCTCTGTGTAAAACATGGAGTGTTTTTCTGTAATTCTAAAAATATTTCAGTCTGATCTTATCTTTCTTGAACAGTCCGCACCTACTTGCTCAATATTGGGGGAAGTTTCCAACACTGTCAAGTGGTATTGATAGTTCATATTCTTACTGTGATTCCTATTGCATCCAGGTTTTAATCCTTCTCTGACTTTAACTAATTAGATTAGTTTTATTATTCCTGAAGTGCATTGGGCTGTGTTTTCTTATGCTTAGCTTGGTCCCATTTCCATTGTATCTGTTGTTGAGATACCAAATTTGATAGGTCACTTTCCTGCATATTTGCTGACAATATTCCCCACTTTAGCTCATTGAGCTCCATAGTTTACTTGGTGTAAACATTATAAAAGTGTGCCTCATAACTAACCATTTAGGGAGTCCTGCTTTTTCCTTCAACAGCAACAGTAGTTACCTCCCGTTTAGCCAAACATCCCTTCTCAGAACTCATTTTTATCTGAAATCCAGGACAACAAGCAGTATACTGTGTGACACAATATTGAATACTTCAGTAGCATCTAGAAAGAGTAGATCTATTTAATTTCCTTTGCTTTTGAGTACCATCTGTCTTATGAAAGATACCCACTTCATCTGGTGCTATATGTCTTTGTGAGGTCTTTGTTTCATTTTACCACATTTTCCCGTAAGTATTTTAAAATATTCTCTCAAATGAGTCCTGAATCTCATATACTGCTGAGGTCAGTCTAGTAAGACTGTAGGTGTCTGTTAGAGCAATTGCTTTTCCATTTCAAGAGTAATGTGCAAGAGTAATAGTCTAGGTTTGGAAAATTATTTTTGGTTTAAGTCTGGTACAAAACTCTGAAACGCTTAGTCATGCTGTTTAAAAAAAAAAAGCCACCTTTTGTGGCATTGCCAACATACTGGGAAACATCATGCAGCAGCTCTGGAAAAAAATGTGGCGGTTTTTGTCACCTCTGTCATTTTTCCTGTCAAATATTCAGTCTGTTGGTACTACCCATATCATTCTATATGGAGACACAATGCTGTCTGTTGATGTTTTAAATTTTTCTATATCTGGTTAGTCAAACCACTACTGCTCACAGAATGTGCATTTCTCTTGTGAGGAGGCATAAGCCGCCGTTGCCAAGATCTCATGCAATTTAGAAAAGTAGACCTCAGTGGCTTATTTGTCCTTCTCTTCTTGAACTTTAGCATCATTATATAAAGCATTGGTTTGAACACAAGTTTTGATGAAAATAGTACAAGAAAGTCATGTATTAAATGCAGGAATAAAAGGTACATTGACTGAGAGTACAATAGAAAAATATGTAAGCAAACTGACAACTCAGTCAAAGTTCTGTTTATTTACTTTTTGTGGATTGGGAGCTCTTGAAGCCACCATGCTTTTTGCTTTTTTCTTCTTTCTTTTTTTCTGAACACAAATATCACCTGTAAGAGGCATTTTATTCATTAGGACTGGCATTTAGTCTACCTTTTGTGGAGGATGCTTATATCTATAACAAAAAAGAATTTTTTTCAAAAATAAATAGTTGAAAATTATATGTCAGTGGAGCCTGTTGAACCCTGCTTGTTGGGATTGTTGTGCTGAGAAACACATGAAAAAAAATGTTCTTGAAGCCAAAAATTGCAGGCCAAAAAGCTTGGTGTTTCAGTGGGTTTGGATGTGTATTTTTCTGCTGTTAAACAGTTGTTTCAAATAAGTAAATACTGTTCTATCCCCTGGTTTGGAAGTTTAGCTTTGCTGGAGAATATGTGAAATGGTTCTGATGTGGGTCAGGACCAGCTATATTAGTGCAACAATAAACATTGTCTTGCCACTTTCGGATAGTGTTATGCAGACATTTGGTGAGTCATCTTTCATGGACAATGGAGGGAAGAGTAAGTATTTCCATTGTAAAAAGTGAAATTCTCCAGTTTGAATAGTGCAATTCATGAGAATTTAGCTCTTGTTTTATGGAAATCAGTAGAATCCAGAGGAGGAATACAGAGTTCTTCTTAGTGTAGCTAGCTTTGTGTGGAAATATTTAGGACAACTATGGATGACTCAGTGACTGGTGGAGGATTAGTGGTCATGAGCTGTAGCGTCTTAAATCCCCTTGCAGATGACCCTATTTGGATTTTGAATATGCTTTAATTTATGCTCATTAGCTTCACATAGCTAATTGAGTCTTTCCTGAACATCTCTGCATAAGCAAGTCCAGATGTTCTTTCAAAAGATCATGAGAAAACTACTTTTAGAAGACCCTGAGAAATTCTTCATAGTCCTTGACGTGCTTGACACTATTATGCTGCAATCGTCCAATGCTTTTGTTAACCAGTCTTAATGACCAGGGCAAAATGAGGCCTCAAATAACAACTCTGCCAATAACAAACAGCTTGTGTCAATCTCTATACATTTGTAAGAGCTTTTATTTTTAATATTTCATTTTATCTTATTTTACCTGTTGTTTTGTAGTACTAATCAAGTAGTTGTGCAACCAAGTATTATGAGTTGTACATAAGCTGTGCCATATGTTTTTGGGGGAGAAAAGATTATTTTGGTAGTATCATTGACAGCACAATAGGTCCTAAACTTGCTGCCCACTGATTCTAGATGTCAGTCATACACCAGAATCACACAAAGACAGAGACAAAAGAAGTCAAATAGAAGAAAGCAGATTCAGTACAGACATACCTTGAAGCCAACAATGACACTGTTATTTGCAGAATACTTCATGTCTCCTTACCAAGATGCAACCCTGCATGGGCTTGTACCCACTCAAGTGGCATTTTGCATATTCTGAGCCTTCTTTGAAAACTCTGCACAGAGAAATGAGACCAAAGTAGTTCACAGATTTAAAATACAACTATAAGGCTTGCTATGCCAGGCACAGGGATGGCAATACAAGCAAATACAGACATCAGCTCTTTTGCTATTACTTGAAGTGGCTGTCAGAGCTTGGCTTTGGCCAGAAGCTGTCTGCTGCCAAGCAATGCTGCGCTCAGGTGGTCTTCAGTCAGATACAGCATTCTGTTGACACAATTAAAGGGCTTTTTTATTGGAGCTTGTTGCTGGCAGTGCTTATTGAAGTTAATATCATTGTTCTGGGATATTACCTTACCGTACTGGCTCTGCAAACAGCCCCAACGTCCTGGGAAATGGGGATAACAAGATCACCATTTAAACAGGTTTTTGATATGGAATTGTTCCAGCATGAGGCAGACTCGTGATCATGTAAAGATAGTATCAAGGTTGTTGTGTAAATCAAGTTGATTCACAACTTAGGTATTTTTCTAATATTTGTAAATTAACAGGAGTAGGTTCTCTGTATCGCTTTTGTCAATGACTTAGTGGCACAGTCTTTTTCTTATTAGTGTAGGATACAGGGACTTCTATAAATTCCATCACTGATGATTTGCACCAAATTTTTGCTTGAAACGGTTTAATAAGTTGTAGTTTGGCTTGTTAGTCAGCTCCATGCTGACTGTGTGGTTCCTCCTCTTCCTGTGTTTCTTGGGAATGCCAAGGGTCATTTGCCTAGCTCAAAGTTTTGCTGAAAATATTCAATTTAATTTTCTGTAGAAGGGTTGTCATTAACATCAAGCAAGCTATGGCCTTAGTCAAGAAATAAAGCAGCTACATAGAAGTATTGGGGAAAGAGCAACTTCACTTTTATTTTTTTTAATTTTTATTTTTTTAATGCATTTGAATTTAAGTCACCCGTTCTGGCAATAGCTGTTCAGAAGGAATGGCTGCAAAGACTGTAAACATTTTAGAATTTTTTTGTATACATGTGAAATGATGTTCTGCAGCCGTGAAATAAAAGCCAAGTTCAAAACTTCAAAGCCCAGGATTTTTCTAGGAAAATATACCAGCTATTCCTGTGGGCTTCCTGCAGAGCTGAAAACAAAATGAGCTAAATGGGTATAATATTTTATACTGCAGTTTCATAAATTTAATTGACTTTTCAAAATAGCAAATATGACTGTCCCTTGTTCCCAGCAGATGACAACACAGATAAAAAACCCAGTATTCCCAAGGGATTGAACATGAGAATTAACACGGGGGAAAGAAACAAAACAAGACTTGCATGTTATCTTTTTTCCTGTGTGCTTCCAGTATTTGTCAGACAGGTAAGTTTCAACAGTGAGAAATAAAGATTAAGGGATGCATAATTAAGACTTGGTAAAAGAACAGAATGTTGTTCAGTAAAGGGGGTTATGTTTAAGAGAAATGAAGCTTATCAGCAGTGCTGTAATAATTCCTATGCATGTATCCAGTGGAATGCTGAACAGTAGAGACAGTCAAAAACAAAAAAAATCTCACAGGACATTGCAATGAGTTTTTATAGAAGAGCTGCCAAAATAAAGACCAGATTAACCAAAACCAGTAAAGACTTC
The DNA here is from genome assembly GCF_041296385.1 of Aphelocoma coerulescens. Lineage (NCBI taxonomy): Eukaryota > Metazoa > Chordata > Aves > Passeriformes > Corvidae > Aphelocoma > Aphelocoma coerulescens. The sequence goes on from NC_091021.1 coordinate 7,712,005, forward strand.
TGAAATAAATATGAAATAAGATGATGAATGTGAAATGTAAACAACCTGGAATTGTAGACTGCTAGATTAACGTAAGGATTTCTTAAATGCTGTGATGAGAAAGTGGCATGTTCCACCTGCTCTGTAAACAAGCAGAAGGAGCTTAACTCTGAATCTAAAACACACTAGGGAGATGGATTTAGACAAATGTCAGCAATGTTGAGACAGAAAAACAAGTTGATAGTTGCATCTTAGACACTCTGCAAAATCTTTGTCGCAGTGAGACTTAGAGAAATTATCTATAAGCAGAGAGAAAGGTGCCTACAAATGGGCTGAGAGTGAAGAGAGTGAGAAATGCATGAAGATCGAAGAATATGTACAGTATACAGGGAAAGAGAAAGGGGGCAGATTCCTTGATTCCAACAGAATTATGATCCTGGGAATGGGAAACCTAAGATGGGCAGTAAAAGTTATTACAAACACTACTACTAAAGGTGTTGGTAAAATTCTTAAGGATTGTAAAGAGAAAGAACAGGTGGTTACTAAATTCAGTGGCAAAGCTCTCGCTAAAACCATTAGGCCCAGGTCAGACTGGGGATAGAAAAGGAAGGGAACAGCAGGCAAATGACAAGGATGCCAATAAGAGGAATACCAAGATACAACTGGGATGGCATCAAGGGTGTAAAGAGCTAAATTACTATTAGCAGTTTATGCCTTCTATATCTGAAGGCAGCATATTCTTTCCTCAAACCATGCTAGAGAAAGATTTTTGTCCGGTCAAAATATCTTTTAGCATCTCTTTGTAGGCTTTCAGGATCTTAAATATGGATCATTTTTCTAAAAAAATTCAAGTAATGTTGATGTTTTTCTGTGAAGCTGCTATATATATGTCTGTGCTATAAAATTAAAGATCTATGCAGAATTATTCTGCTTGTTCCCATGAAAAACATGCATATTGCAAATAGAAAGCTGTTATTACTATTATCAGTTGGATATTTTAAAACCACATTATTATTTCATAGTCAGGAAAATATTTTAGTGATTAACTGTGGTTGTCTTTGCTAGGGAACACCTCATTCGTTCTGTCAGATAGTCCCTTTCTGGCAGTGGAAAGGACTGCAAACGCTTTCACATACCAAATTGGCATATGGCTGGCTTGTGTCTTTTCCAGTAACTCTTTAGGGAATTCAGGTTCTTGCTTCAGACTTTCCCATTTGATGTAATGGGTTGTCTGCAATGTGGTAACTACATTGTATTTCTTTTTTTTAAATGAACACAGTTTTCCAAAAGTTCTTGAAAGCACCTTCTAATTGTGCAGTTACTGTAGGGAATGCATTCTCCAAGAAACAAAACACAAGGGTTGTAGAGGAAAAAAATATAATTTAAATATTTGGGGAGATCTGAGTTGTTTCTGTATCTCAGATTTGTGAAGAATGGACATTGCAGTATTTTGTCTAAACTGATATTGTTCACTTACATTGGAATTCTCAGTTATATGAATCTATGCTGTGAGATCTTCAGGATAGTATTATTACTTTACCTCTTGTGTTCTGTCTGTGCCAGAAGCAATTTTTACTCATGTAGGGTTCTGCGCTTAATTTTTCTTTTCTTTAAAGATCTCAGAATATGGTATAGTATTATCCAGTCTCCTATGTCATCACTCTTTTTCTTCTAAGACCTGTACATTTTCAAGCCACAGCAACATGGTCGTAACTAATCTAGTGACCTGGAGTCTTAAACATGGACAAAATTAGAGAGGAAAATGTGTATATTTGTGAATTTCCTTTCTAAATGAACATGTAATTAATTTTTATTCCTATTTTTAAACATCTAGTTTTGGTACTAAGTGGTAGGCTTTCTGAATTTTTAAAGTCTTGAGGGATTAAATATAAATTTAAATATAAAGCCTTTTTCCCCCAAAAAAATCTCTCTTCCTCCTAAGCCACAAAATCTGCATCCCTACATAAAATGCACAAATAGATTTTATGTCTCTTTCTTCACTGGGCTGGGCATTGGACCACAGGAGAAGGTATGTAAATTCACCAGAATGAACCTGATGCTCCATCCCCTGCATGGAGTAACAACATGAAGGGGTCATTGTGTCCATCAGGGGTGGTAACAGTCTGCTGGTTATGATTTGCCTAAATTAGAGCTAGCCCAATAAGTGAAGGTCTGCAGAATTTCATCACTGTGGAAATGATAAGCACAAATAATTAACAAAGAGATTACTGTGTGATTTCTTATGTTTAACTACAATGAGCAGATCTAAGCACATGCTGATAACCATTACAAGTAGGTCCAAAAGCAGCAGAATTTAGCTTTTTTTTCTCCAACATTCTTGTATAATAGAGAGGTCATTGAAGACTGATGCAATTGCAGCCTTTCTGACTGTTTTGTGAAGACACCAAATGATGGTGGTCAGGTGTTGCCTGAGAACACAGTGGGAGGACAGGACACATTTGCAGGACATACCTTGGGTGGGATTAGGCACAGTGGCTGACTTTTATCCATAAGAACAGCCTAAGTGCAGAGAGGACACTCACCAATTAATCAGCTGGTGGCATTTTTAAACATTTTCTGAATCTCAGAAGACTGTTTTGTGAACCTCTTGTTTCAAACCATTACAAATTTGCCAGAACCAGCAAATACTTGCCTGAGGCTTTAGGATTTATGCCTGTGGGATTAAACACAGGTTTTGTAGTCAAGCAGTGCCACAAAATGTTACAAAGGGTCTGTTGGCAAGGTGCTTGCAGCTAGTAAAATATTGTCTTCCTTTTAATGTGAGAGTACACGGAGTACAGCAATCCCATCCCGACGGTGATCTTTCCTGATTGCCCTTCCGACTCCTGATTCCCTGTATTACAGTTGTTCCTCTTGGGAGCCATTCCATGTTGAGTCATCAGCAGCAATGAAAGCAGCTGGGTTTTGTGTTTCAGATGCAAGAGACTTTGCAGTGGTTCTCATCAGGAACATATAGAGGAGAGGCACTTAAAGTATCGCTATTTATTGGGACTTAAATTATTTAGTATGATTTTATGGAAAAGTTTATGTTAGATTTTAAAAAATTACAGCTTCCTTTATACTGGCTGGTCAGTCAGATGGAGTGGTGGTTTTCTAATGAGTCAATCAGTGAACAGAAAATCTCTGAAATCCTTTAATGTAGTTCTTGCTCAAAGGCCAAAGTAAATTCTCCTTCTTTGTGGAACCACTCTGTCAAAACCATGTCTCTTTTATGTACATATAGAATATTGTACTACTATATCTGGCATGGGTAGACAAAGTGAGCTTCAACTGTCTTGTTTACCTACCTCTAAAATGAATAGTGTAATTATATAAACCTCACCTGTAGCATACATTCAAAGCCTGTCTGAAAATAACATTTTCTAAAAGGAAAAACTTGCCTCACTGTAACATTTCATGTCAAAAAATACTGACAGATATTCTTTACAAAGCAGCCAAAGGCAGGGAAACACATTTTTTTTTAATTTCCATATTACTCATACAATTTTGAAAAGGCTATGTAAGCATGGGTCATTTAAAATTATACTTAAATATAGGAGTTTGTAAGAATGACAAATTGAATCATAATCTTTCTGCAGAACAATAGTATAGCTAGAAAAAAGCTCTCCAGAAAAATGTGGAGGGAGAATTCAGAAGTAGAGAAGATGAATTATGGAAATGGGGAGAAACGAAAACAATTCACCCATCTCTGTGCATTTGGCCACCACGGTGGCTGAGCAATACTATCTATGCTTTTTCCCCCATGGTGGTAGCTGAAGTTTTATCTCTTGCTAAAGCCTAAGGTGAATTCTGTGCACCTATGGATACTCACGCAGCCTGTCCATGTCTGCATGACATCTCTGTCCCAAATTGAGGGAGGCCTAATTTAATGTTGTGTACAAAATAGAGCTGCAGGACATTGTGGTTTTGCCTGACAAATTTTGTACATTTCTAAACAAATTTTGTAAAAGCGAAGCACAATTTTTTATCCAAGCAAGAGAAGCTATCTGGAACCAACGTTTTATAGGCATCAGCCAAAGTGAGGACAATTTTCCTTCTCTGCAACTGTGGTGGAAGATGAAGTGTTCTCAAGCCAGCTGCAGAGTACTAGGCCAGAGTCATTGGATTAAAAAAATGTGTGCTCTGACCCGGGCAGAGTCATCACGCAGCTGATACAGAATAACAAGTCATTCCTAAGAACAGCTGCTACACCAAGCGAGGGTTCTAACCCTGAGCCTTGTTAGGTCCTATTAATTTAAAGAGACCTTATTATCATAAAAATTGCAATACTTCTTAATGGCAGTTTGCTGTGCATACCACTTTGCAGTTCCCAGAGGTTTAGTCACCAGCAAAGTTCCTGTCTCCAAAACTGTCCTCTCAGACCTACTTCCAGAAGAGTGATCAGTTTAGTCCCACCATTTGTGTGTGTGTGTGTGTATAAATGGCCAATTTAAAGAGTGTGTTTCACGTTTCTGTGCTAGTGGTAGCATAATGTTAACCAAGATGAACAGTCAGCTCTCCAGGAGTTTCAAGTATGTGTCCCCAGCACATGCCAAGCTAAATGAGGTCCTGGTAATGACACAAATTGATGGGCAGCAGGAATAGTCAGGCAAGCATGGCTGGAACAAGGCAGAGCTCCTCCCAGACCCAGAAATCATAGTTTCATAGGATCCTTTGTTGACTGCAGATACAGCCAGTTCCTTTTATCTGCTCAGTCACATGCCTGTTATTAAATTATTGCCATCTGTTAGTTGGACGCTCCCTTTAGAAGCACAAAAGAGCCAACTACAGGGTTATCTGGCTTAAAAAAATTCTACTTTACCTTGCAAAGTGATTTTTCTCTCGTAACATACCAGTCGTATCACAAAATAAATGGTACGGTAATAGAAGTGGGAATTATTCAGAAAGATGTTAATTTTCAAACTTCTGAATCAAATGGCTGACTTAGTTCCAGTTTTCTCCAAAACAGTTCCATGACTGCTGCAAATCATTCAGGGATGTTTTTTGTTGTTTTTTTTCTTTGGTTTGGTTGGAGTTTTTTGTGGTGTGGTGTGTGTGTGAAATATACAGGAAAAAAGGAAAATTAAGTTCATGTCTTATGCAATTTGATCTTCAGGAGGTTGGTAAGCAGCAGCTCCTGTAAATAGGGTCTTTTATTCATGTCATCTTTGGCAACAGAAATGATCAGGTAGTTCAGAATAGCTTGGCCAAGTAACATTGACTTGTGTTTGCTGTCAAGCCTACAAGAAAAATCTTGTATTATATCCTATGGGGTTTTTATTAATTATTTTTTAAATGTAAATAATACATTTTGGATCAACTATTCAGCTGTATGGAATTACTCACAGTGCTCCCTCAGTTGTTTGCTGCTCTATCAAAATAGTCAAACATTGCATCCATGCCCATCTGTGACTCAGAAGGTAGCTGCAGGGATTTACCTTGTACAAACCTCTGCTGAGGACTGCATATCCTGTCTCTGCACATGAATGACCACATTTTCAGGACAAACCAAACTGATATACTGTAGGAATGAGTGATTTCTTTATCTCTCACCAAGGAAATTCTTATGTGCTTCAAACTTTCCTTCCCTTGCAATGTTCTGCATAGTGGTAGTTGACATCAGTAACTCTTATTTATAATTTTTAGTAAACATTTGTTATGAAAACCTAGCATGTTAGAGTATGTTTCTAGCCTTTTATGTAGGTGAAGTATGAGATACAGTATAAATTGCCTTAATTTTTTTTTCCGTTTTCTACCTGTTAATTGTGATTTTTGTAAAAGATATTTTATTAACTGTGGAGATGCTTCGGCTTTGAGAAGTGACTGGAATCTGATGATCCATAGGTGACGAGCCATTTTGACTTCCTATGTGAGAGGGTAGGAAATTTTTTCCATTAATTCAGTATTTAGTATTTTCTACTGAGTAAATGTCTTCTAACTTTAACTAGGTCACTTTATAGTTAATTTTTAATTCCTTTTCCCCTCCTATGCATTTTCATCCAAAACCTTTCTTCCTGTGACTCTCATCAAGTGTGACCTCATCAAAGCATTGGAATTTCAAAATTTATCCATTCCTTTTTCCTAATGAATTCTCCCCCAGACTCCCCCAAAAATTTCTCAGTAAGGTGGAGTCCCTTTTACTTAAGTAACTTTGTTTGACCCAATTCTGTCTTGATCCATTTCTGTATTTCCTGAATGATCTCCATGGCTTTTGAAACCTGGGCAAATATTATTTAGAGGAGCTAAATGAAAACATTTTAAATAACAATTATTGAAACAGTGAGGTTTGTTGCAGAAAACATACAAAGCTGGAGATGCAATTAAGCTCTTCTTCCCTCCCACTCTCCCCCCCATTCATGTACTGTTCAATGGAAACACATTCTGGCAAAGACAAAAAACTGTGGCTAAACAACATTAGTGGATGAGTCGCTCAGAGAGAACTGGAAAGAAAGAAAAAACCCACACAAGCCTCTGCTGCTTGATAAAACAAAACTAGGGTCCAGATGGTCTCTGTAAATCTTCCTATACTGTCCTGAAGAAGAAAGCACAGAAACATCAAGGGCCATGCTTATGTTTTCAGTAGGTCATGTTTTCTTGGTGCAACAGGGACTTTCAAGCACATGGGAACCCTCTTCATCAGGCTTTGCACAGATTAAGATCCATCAGGCCATGCTGAGCGCCACGTTGCTTGCAGAGGTTTTGATAATAGTTTAGTAAGGATTATAACAAAAATTATTTGAAATAGCGGTTCAATGACTAATATGAATAACTGAAAATACGGGAGTAAAAGAACTTCATTTCAGTGCCACAACTTTGCAGAGACCAGTGCAACCCACAGCTCCAGGTGCAGAGGATCCCTATCGAATCCTTGGCCAGATTGCAGGACAGATGGAGTCTCTGGAGTAATTACAACGAGGCAAATCCTAATAAGTATGTGCAGGCTTAGTGTTTGAAATGTTTCTGTATTCAGCAGGCTTTGGTGGGTTTTCACAAGAAAAGTTAGGATGTGTCCTGTCAAATTTCCACACTTTGTTCCTTAGTTTGGAGACGTGAAAGGCTTTCAAAGAATAAGCATTATTCCTCTCTTTTGCTTCGTTTTCAGAAGTGACAGAAGTCTTTTGTCCGAGATTGTTCCTTATCATGCTTCCATACTAGTGTGAGAGAGTTTGGTCTTGGATGATTTCAGCTTAAGGAGCTAGAACTCTACAAACTTCCAAAAGTTGAACTGTGTGGTGACACCCTTGGTACAAATGTGATCAAGATGATGTTACCTGTATGGTCTGTGAGCCTGTGTTCAGGGCAGCACCTGTACTTCTGCAGAAGCATCGCAAATGCATTATGCTTTCCACTGCTACATCATCAGGAAAATATCCTTGAAATGAGGAGTTAAGATTGTTCAAGAAACTGTGCAGTGCTATATGTATAATTCTAATTTATGTAGATTAGAGCTTCTGAGAGCATTGGCTAATGATTAAAACTCTGTCAAACAAGACCCTTCAAGTTTAACTTACAGCTCTGCACAGCCATTGGCTGCTGCTTTGGCCAGGTATCACTCACCACCTATCAATCAATCCATTGAAATTCAGTGCAAAGGCAATGCAGGATGGAATATATTTTCAAAGAAAAATCATGTTAGGAAGCACAACTTTTTTGCAGAAGCCATTGTGTAAAAACAAGTGTAAATCACCTTTGAAGTAGCTTAAGCCAACAGGTTTGGGCCTGAAGTTCTTGGCTGAAACATTTCTTGCAGATTGGTATGAAAAAGTGATTAGATGTGGGCCAGTATGAAGTAAAACTGCTGGCAGCTGTTCTTTGAATTATCCTACTTTGACTGCAAGCAGAAAATTGATATTGTAAGTCAGTCTTATAGCTCATTAGAAAAAAATATAAACAAGCCCTACTAGCTAAGGGGCGAGCACAGCTGCCTAACCTTTGCCAAGGAAGCTCCATAAAACTTCTGTGCATTCACATCACATTGTGGAGAGTTCCAGGCACTAACCTTTGGCCACCACTTTCTCCTCACCACTCCCCATGGTCGCTGCCCCCTCTTCAGCTCTGTGAGGGAAGCAGGCAGAGCTGTGACCTGGGTGACACTGGAGGAGGGTATGCAGCGAGCCCCTTGCTCATTCCTGCATTTTTCCTGGCACAGCTGGGAGTTCAGTTACTTCCTCAGAGCAGAGATCAGCCTGAAAATGTTCTCCAGTGGTCAGCACAGCTGGCTTCAGTTTGGCAAAGGGCAGCACAGTAATGCTGTGCATTGCTGGAACAGTTCTGATAGATCTTTCTTTGGCTTTAATCAGGCCTTTTTTCAAAATGCAAAGCAAATGCCACACAGACATAGTCTGAAACAGGAGAAAAATAGCTCCAGAGAGCCCTTAGAAACTAAAGCATGAGTGTGAGGAGCACCACAGAGGGAAATGTGTTTTGAATTGGCCTTTAAACCTGATTTAGCTGAGGACATGGGGAGTTTTTTGTTGTTTTGTTTTAATTTGATAAAAGATAAAATCTTAGATTCAAAAGAGGCTTTTGTTTTTAAAAAGCTTGCTTGTTCTGTGATAAGATCTGAAGGGAAAAAGAATTTGAAAGATTGTCAAGAAAATGAAATATACATGTCTGATGTTCATCGAGTTCATTTTGCATGTTTGTGGTGTTGATGTTTGCAGACATGCTTGACAAAGCTGATATTTATGCACAAAGGGGTTTTTACAACAAAAGTGACCCTATACTGTAATGCAGCTGCATGAAAGAAAAATTTCTTTAATTTAAATTTAAGTTGCATTTTCAGATTGGATTGGTTTTGTTTTTGCTTGTTTGGAAAAATTCTACTGTGTTTTCTTGATTGCTTCCTTGGAGCACTACCATGCTTCTTGGAGTGCAGCTTGTCAAAATGAAGACAAGAGAAGAAATAGGCTCAACTTTTAAACTCCACAAGGTCAGCCAAACCCCAGAATTTCTAAATTCTTTCCTGGTAGCTCAAAGGATAAAATGGGTGCTATGGAAGTGTTGTGAGCATCCATAATCAGTGATTTGATCTCAGGATGAAATCAAAAACTTCAGATTTTTGTAGCCTTTTAAAGCACTGGTTTGGGTTCTTTTTGTGATGGTGGAATAATCATCAGAAAGTGATGGAAGGATTGTCATTCAAGATATTCAAAGAAGGAAAGAAAAATTTGTTGAAGTACTACTGAGAATAATCCAGCCCTGAATTTGGCTTCCTACAGTAGTCCATCAGTAAGAATTAGTTGCCTGGTCAAGAGAGAGTGCCTTTTGCATCCACTGGCTGCTTGCAATAGCTTCCAACAAGGGAGCATAAGATGCAGAAATGCATTCTTTACATAACTCAAATGCTGCTAAGAAACAACACAATGTCATTAAAGTTAGTGGAGATTGCAAAATACCACAAGCAGCAAAACCTTCTCTTGCTTAAAATTCCTTCTGTAGGGTTCTGTTACAACACATTATAAATAGTAGAAGCACTATTTATGGGATGCAAAACGTATTAGGTTAAAAATAAAAAATTAAAAATTTTGAGTGACCTAAACTGAGTAATTTTGATTTTTTATAGAGCTGGACATGGAGCACCCATGAGATCTGTTCACATTGTGGATTGATAGTGCTTTACTTGCAGCTGACAGTCAGCACAGGGCTGACCTCACACAGCCTCTTCACATGCAAAATGCAAGTTTGTTAAAGCTAGGTCAGTCTGACTCTTGGCTGCTGTGCTTCTACTCTCATCCCAATTTCCAAGAAATCCCTCCTCTGAGAGTTCTCATGAGCTAGTTGCATGTTGAACTGAGTCAAGAAAGACTCACACCTTGTCAGCAAGGATCTGGTGAGTTGAGAGGCAGCAGGACATGCAACCATGATCAGGACAGCCAGTCGGATACAGGTGTCTGCAGATTTGTCTTCTCTATGCATCTGTGTCACTCAGTGTGGTTCTTTGATCCTATATCAGAATTCATCAGTTGTGATTAAAATAAACAGAAATTTTAAATTTTCCTAAAGAACCTTAAAATGAGCTAATGTCATTGGCTTCTGTTTTAGACTGGCAGGCCTCACAACCTTTCTGCAAGTGTAGAATACAGACAGTGCTGAGGGGAGACACAGAGTGAAGGGAAAGCTTAAATACTTTTTTTAAAAATTTACTTAAAAATAAGTAAATAATACTAGAATTACAGTCTTTACAGTAAATGTGAAAATTGGTAAATACAACCTGTAGAAACATCTTATGCAAGTTCATCAAATGATAGGGTACAAAAGTGGAGGAATGGGTCAGGTTTTCAAAATTTACCACTATCTAAGTTTGTAAAAAGTCAAAGAAGTTACAGCAACATGAATTTTCTAAAGGATGATCAAACTGGCATAGCTTTGACAAAAATGAAAATTATGATACGCTGATCTGAGAGAAAGTCTAATGGGAGTTTAGGAGAAAATAAGGATTTCAAGGCAAATATACACAGGTCTTCTAAAAAAGATTCATAAATGACATCTGTGGAAGGTATTGCATAAAAATTTCCACTTATTTTGCAGACAAGGAAGGAAAACTAATGCAAATGTGATGGGTCTGTGACATATGTGGAAAGTCCCAGACCTTAAGTGAAAACATCTTAAAAGAGTTCTTCTTGAACTGAGGAGGGGCTGGAAGGAGGTAGCAACTTATTTAATCCAGATAAGAATAAAGATTGTTGCTGGTGATGATCAGCCATCTTTTCAGAACTATCTTAACGAAGCCATGCTCTGGCCATTTCTTCCTAAGTTAAAAGCTTAGGGAAATACCTGAAATATTTTTGTGGTGAGCTCATTTCAGATAATGGACCATTAGGAATCTTGCATTTTTCCAAAGGCCTGGTCTTACAAACACATATGTATTAACATGGTTCATATTAGCATTATATGTAAGTGCTGTGCAGGCATGAACCAGGGGAAAATGAGATGTCTAAAACCTCTGTTCCTGTTTTATTTGTTGTGGTACTTGTCTTCGGCATTCAGGGCTGCCTCCCCTCAGATAGTCCTATCTTATTTTCTGCAGACATTTGGATATGCAGAAATCTTCTCATAGTCACAGTTGCAAATTGCTACCAAAAAAAAAAAAATTGCATAACTAGTAGAATAAAATTACAGTAATAATCACAGAGCATTAAATTTTTCATCAGGAAACTACAATATAACATTTAGAGTCTAAGTGGTCTATAACAGCCTTGAATGGAGAGGGGGGGCAAAACGGCCATATGTGTCCAAAGTAGGAAATCTGAGTATTTTGCCAAAACCAGAGACCAATCCTGGTCTCTCTAATCACAAAAGCTTATGAGAATGCAGCCAGGGTTGCTTAGAAATTAAGTGAAGGAAAAGAAAAATTAAATCCCAGCTGTCCACTGGGCATCCTGAATCACTTAAATATCTACAAGAAACAACGATAAGTTGATATATAAGTAGACAATATGATATACATGAGTAGATATCCAGAGTGAAAAGATCGAATGGATTGTTGGTTGTTTCTGTCCTATCTGGTGTGATTTCCAGGGCTCTGCATAATCCTCTGTAAGATGGGACATTGATACACTTCTCCAGCACAGCCACTTGGAACTTGGAAAAGAAAAACCAACTGTACAGATGTTGCCATGCCAGAGTTACACTTTTAAATACAAACTATCCAGCCTTTTTTATGATTCTTTTTTTATTCTGGGTTGCTCTATTTCTCTCTATTATAGTAAACAAATGTTGTTTATTTTTAAACAGCTGTAAAAATAGTTAAGTCCTAAAATAGGTGGAGCAAAACAAGGCTAAATGGGAATTCTTGTTTAATAGAGTCATGCATTCTAATTCTTTTTTTCTACTAGGGGCTGTTCCACAAATGATTTCAGAGGGAATAATTGTTCCTATTAATTCATGTTAATTATAAAAATCTACTTCTCTTGAAAGGTTCTTCTGTAAAACATTAATGCTATGAGCAATGGCACTATTTTGCAAATGTAAAATTAGAAATATTTGGAATTATTTTGAGGGTGTAGTTATATAGAATAGTTATGCTTAAATCCTGTCAATTTTGGATGACTTAACATGATCTTAAAATGGGAAATGTACCTACAGCTTCTAATAGACAAAGCCAAGCAGGAGGGGACATGGTAGGGGATAAAAATGCAAACAAAATGAAACATTAATTTAGCAATATCTCAACCTGATAAGAAAATACAACTCTACCAGACATGCAGCTCTTCTACAATATAAACATTTATCTTTCCATAGGGACTCCATTTTTCTTTTACATCTAATCTACTGCTTCTGTGGTGCCATAATTTATTAACAGAAATGTATTTAAATGTTTTCACCAAGAAGCATTCATGTGTAAGGGAGAATATCTGTCTTTTCAGAAGAGGAAGTTGTCGCTTCTATCCATTCATTTTATTCTGAAATCTAATTAATCTTCTCATAGGCTAAATTCTTTTTTCCTAAAAAGCCAATTTTTAGAGCATATCATACTCCCCTAAGGTCAATGGAATTGACCCACGGATCAGTATGGGTGATTGATTCCACTTACATGCTTCAGTTTAACTTTCAGACATTTTATGTAACCATAGGATAAAATTTGTTTCAAAAATTCTATCAGGGTCTCCAGTTTTTTGTTAGGTAAATTTGGAGACTATCAAGAATGCTTAATAAAATTAATAAAAATGAAATAAAAATGCAGGGGTTTTTTTTTGATCATCAAAATAGTATCTTAGAATTATTGAGAAAAACAATTTCTGTGTCACATGGCAAAGCAGAAACACTGTTCAGAATTCATCTGCTCTCGTTTTAGAGATGAAAGTTCTCATGATCTACTGTGGTAGCAATCACAGCTTACAGCAAATTATGTAGATAAATAGGTATTCTTTTGATTCTAAGGAGAACAAGTTCACTAAAGATAAAAGAAAGGAATCACCAAACTATTATGAGTGTTTTTTTCCTTTTCACTAGTGGATCCAAACTTTCATCACTTAGAACTTTTCTGGCAGGCCACCTAAGTTCTGTTCACACTTATGGAAAGGAGATGTTTTACTCTGAAGTGTAGGGCACGCAGGTCAAAAATACAACGTGCAGATGAAAGCTTTGGCATAAATTTTAAATGAGGAGTGCGCAATAGTTTTATATGAAATACGAGTGAGAGATTGAGAAGAGGGTATGAATGTCAAACCATAGGAAATAAGAGAAGGGACATCTCAAATGTAGTACTTCTAAGAATCACTAGGGGACAAAAAGGAGTGGAACTTGCTTCTCTCCAGTCTCTACTGTTGCATACTCTTGGTTTCTGTGGGCACCATGATTAAAGTGGGACTCTTTGTTTCTCATGGGGTCTTTTATTTATTCCTTGCTTTTCCAAACTCTTTCCTTAAAACTTCATTTTAACCTAAATAACATGGCAAAAAAAGAAATGTTGGAATAAATAGCGACCCGGTTAGAAGATCAAGAGATTGTTTAAAGCATTTTAATATTAATGAGGGAAAAAGTGGAATTTGATGGCAAATAAATTAATAAAAGAAAAAAGTTAAATTAACCAACCTAAGAAAAGAAAGGCCACAGCATGTGAATGGGGAGAAGAATGTCATCCAATGGGAAATGGTTTCTAAAGAGAGAAACTGATTTCACAAGAGTAAATCCAAGCATGCTGTATTTTATCCCATCTGTTTATGTTGAGTGAAAAACTAAGTAGCACTCAGATTCTTATCGCTAGGATCTTCTGAGCTCCAAAATGACAACTGCTAACCATTATGCCATTGCAGTGAGTCACCCTCTTCACTTCATACCTATCTCTAACTACTTCAGATTATTCAAATTTCTTTCTGAATGAAGGAAAACCCAGCAGAAATTTAATTAGTTTATACCTTGAAATAGTAAAGGTTTGCAATACAGTGTGAAAAAACGTCAAATTCTCAGTGTACAGTGTCTCTTTAACATGCCTGTCCACATGTTTTTACATCTTCTAACAATTTTAAGTAGTGAAGCTCATTCTGATCAGACCCAAGCTGAAGGTGGTGTCCCTTTGAGGTCTGAAGTTCTGGGAGAGGATATTCTGCTATGAATATTACTTTACCCTTTCCTTTCTCTCGGGTATTAAATCATTTGCCTGCTGTGTGAATCCTTGGCCCAAATGTTTCTCTAACAAAATTAATGGTACAGCTTTTAGGTAAGGAGTCTCTTTGAAGGATGCAGGTGTGTAATTCTGATAGCTTTAATCAATTCCTTTGAATGATACTCCAAAAGGCACATTAGCTCAGTCAATGTGTGCTGCACTTTTACAGACAAATGTAGATACACACTATTGTACTCTGCAGCTGGTTAATTTATTCTTTTTTTTCAACCCTTCATTTGGAACGTAAATTTCATTCTGTATTTAATGCAGAGGAATTTGAAAGAATTTAATTTTCTTTCATCAAATGTCATGGTGTTTGGCATGCCTGTATACCAAACTTTCTCACTTTTCTCCACAAAGTCAATGTAAAAGAGTATTGCAACTGAAAAAAATCGACTTTTTACATGTAACTGGTTTTAAAAAGGACATAATGGAGCCCAACAACTTCAGCACAAGTGGCAGGAGAGAGCCTCTTTAGAGTGCCCACTGAAGGCAGTGTAACTATAGTTCAGGTGGACAGCTATAGTGAGTTAAAACCAACATGTTTGCTTTCCTTGTGGTAATGGAAGAGAAGTAGTTGAAAGAAGGATACCTGGGTTGTTTAACGTTATTTTAGTGGGTTGTTTAATGTTATGTTATTACAGAGAATCATCTGATATATTCACTAAAATAAAAATATTCATATTTTTCCCCTTTCTACTGTTAAACGGTTAATGCTCTAAACATTCTAGAAACATATGTAAAGAACTATTACATATAAAATACTAAAAGTGGGCTCTTAGGGAATTAATTACTCTGCTGAATGTAGTAGCAGGCAGAGTTTGAAATGGAATTTGAATACCCACTTCCATTCTGTTCAGTTATATATGCATAACATGTAGGAAGGGCTTCTAATTAAATTCTGCCATGGATGGTTCTCAATACGCTGAATTTAATTTTTTTTATTTGCTTCCCAAAATATTCTACTTAAAATTTCAGTAAAAAACTGTTGGAGTGAAAGCTTCTCTGGACTCAGGCCCAGAGGAAAGCCAAAGCACAGGGGCTGAATTAAAACCTTTGGACAAGCTGAGATACATGAAGTCACACCAAAGTGAAATAGAAATATAGATTTTTAACTTTTAGTAGAAATATACACTAAGTGCCTTAAACATTAAAAAGCTGCAGCAGAGACCTTAAACACAGTTCTTACTGCAGCAGTGTTACTTTTTCATAGAATTTCTTTAGACAAAATATAGTTAGAACTATACTGTTCACATTTTTTAGATAGAGTGTTTATATAAACAATAAGAGTTGTTAGAAATTATGTATGCAAATCTATGTAATACCTATGTAACACTTGTGCAAGATTTATGGCTGTTAGAATTAGACCCGGGTAGATTAAGAAAAGGAAAACTAGAATCGTGTGTTAATCTTATTGGTCAGTTAACAAATATAATCCTCACTTCTGTAAGAAAATATTTAGATAATAGAAGAAACTAGAATTAGAAGAAGCTGTTTTCTGCCTGCTGTTTGCTGTTGCTGCTTGGCCTTATCATGTAACCCCCTTGAACTCTGCCTTCAAGAAAGCTATGAGACTATGAAATAAAGAACTTAGCAGAATAGCAGTCTCCTCTGCTCTCTTACCCTGGTCTGAGAAGGAAGGGTATCCCATCAAAAAACATACTGAAGGATGATAAACTTTTCACAGACTTTAATTGATAGTCTTGGAAGTAAATTACAGCTATCAAAACATTTACAATACAGCAAAACAAGAAACAAGGTTTGGAAGGAATTATATACAGTTGTATATAAACAAAGCTTTGGCAATGTCAGATGAAGAGGAGAGATTAATTTGATGGTTTCTTATTCTGTAGCTGCTCTGCAAGAATGTTTTATGCTTTTCTTGGAAGCAAGCAACACCAGCTAGTATGGGAGATGGAAGTCAGAATAGCTGGAGTTCTGATCTGATAAAGAAGTTTTATTGTATGATGGAAATCTGTTCTTCCCTGGGATTTTTGTGTCTTGAATGTAGTGTTTAGCTGTGACCCACTGGCCAAATGTACAGTTTCTGCAAGAGTACAACAGGAGGGCGATATATCTTCATGAATGAAATATAAAAGCAACCTCACACAAGAAGGCAGATGGCTACCGTTTAACCCCCATTAGTTCAGTGAGTGAAAATTAAGAAATCTTAAGCTTGTTTAATTCTTATAATTAAAAAACTCCAAAGACATTCCTGGACACGCAGATGTCTGGAGTGACAGAGGATCCCCTACAGTTTATGACTAACCCATAGACTCATTAGTTGCAGAAGGAGTAGTAAACACAATCTAGGTTTGGAACTTGTGCCATCACTTTTTCATGTTTGCAGAAGCTGTCTGAGGAAAGATAAATAGTCCTGAAGGAAGAAAAAATTCTTTCTACTAAGCCTTGTAAGTTAAACCTCAAAAGGTAACAGCATACCTAACATTTGCTTTCCAATCCATAAGGCTGGATTATAGGCTTACATTATAAAATATCTGCCAAGGAAGACTGAAGAGTAATGTTACATCAAATCTTTCCTCTGAAAAAAACCTGGAGTGTTGAGACATTACACCTTAGTCTGTGAAAACGTAACTCTTAAGTTTTTTAATGATTCCAAAGATAGCACATTTTATGCAAAGACTGAGGGCTGATTTAGGCAGGTCTTGCCAGTAAGTCTTATGAAGCTACTTTAGTTTTGAGTGTTTAACTGATTATTAAGATACGAGCAGAGATGGGATTGATAGTCTATTGGAGATCCTGAGGGACATTAGCACAGTGTTTTGCTGTGCAGGATTTGTTTTTCATACATTAAGCTAGCGATATGTGATCAAATTGCACAGATTACACTGTCTGCAGCTTGGACAGCCACAGTGTTGAGCCTTATTCAAATACAGAAATTTAATGTAAAAATCCTGTGTCTTAAAGAGTTAATTTTCTTTTGCTTACTTATGACAAAATGTAAGGCCTTCATGCAGTCAGTTTTAGCAGCTTATGGATGGCTATCTCTGTTTGGATAACCAGAATTTTAGTATTAACTCTGTTAAAATAGGCAAAGAAGGTAGGATAAAATGCCTCTAAGTGAAAAGTGGTATAAGACCTCTTTAAAGATTTTTTTCTAGTAGTAATAAATTCATTAATTGGCCTTAATTCACCTATTTTATTGTGAACCTTAGGGAGTTTCAGTTGTGGATTTGGTTATTTTATCCATTCACTTACCTTTATAAACTGGGTTTCAGTTGGAAGTTCAGCATATTGTTCACTGATCTACAATTATGACTCAATATGGATTTGTATCTCAGCTGCTTCCCCACATCTGAATTATTATCTCTCCTAAATAGTGTGGTATTACCATTTTCTTACACATTTTCCACATCCTTGCGGGTAGGATGAGCCCCCCAAGTCCCTCCTGGGAATAATATTGATCATTCCCATTTGTGGCACGTACTATGCTTGAGATGATCCACAGCATCTTCAGCCTCTAGGTATAAAGAACACTTGGTTAAATCCTGTCTTTCCCTCACCTGGAACACCTGAAGGAACATCTGCCTCATTGTATATATTGCTCGCATTTGTACGTGGTTGAAGGTGAAAACCTGTGGCAGATTTTCACTCTTCAGAACAAAATTTTGAACAGTTGCTCAAATCTTTTAGCTTGAAGCTATTGTCCTTGGAATAAGGAGATTGAAAATCATTCCCTTTGGTTTAAATGAAGTATCTTTGATACTTAGGTGGAAATGCTTGACCTCAGGGTTGTATTTCCTATAGCCTGAGTATAGCAGCTACGCAATAGTTACTGAACCTGAGAGATGCCTGGTGTACTTTAGAACTATTGACACTGCCTGGTCCTCACCCAGAAAAAAATCCCTTTTTTGTGCTTCAGGCCAGTAAAATATAGTGCTATGGTGTCTATGGAACTGTTCTGGGCCTCCATCCCCTCCTGAAATTCCATGAATCTGTATTGCATGAAATAGAATGAAAATTGCAGTATGTCTTAAATCATAGGGAAGTTTCCCATGGTAGTGTGTCTATCTCACAGGGAGCTCTGTGAACAGTGGGACCCCTGATTGTGCTGGATGGTGGGAATATGCTTTGGGAGCAGCTTAGAGTCGGACCTGTCACCTTCAGTAGAGTCAGGACGTGAAGAGCAAGCAGCTGCTTTTGGGAGATGCAGCAGAGCTGAAGCTGCCTGATCCTCACCTCCAAATTCCATGCTGGAAGTAATAAGAGTCTTTTGTACCTCAAAGACTTTCAGATAGTCTTAGCCATCTGTGGTGGTTGCTGTTTTACAGATGATATGCAGTACCTTGAGCATCAAGGCTCAGGGAGCTTTAGCTAATGTCCAAAGAAATCCTTCTGTGCCTTCTGGAACATCTGTGCCTCACATTGCTTCCACTTTTGCACATCTTAATGTTGATGCTGGGTTCTGTAGTCTACCTTCTCAGAACTGTTTTGGAGTGTCATTTTCAAACCCTATTCCTTTTGTCTTTCATTATAGGAATGTTGATCCTCATACTTGCAAGTGGAAGTACAGAAATGTTATAAAATTCATTGAAAGTGAATTATTTGATGTTACATTCTGATGTTATGTCAGGCACAAATCCTCACAAATTAATTCAGATTTTCCAACTTTACTTAAAGTCTTTTAGTTCAAGGAGCCTTTGATTAAATGCAAATTTAATCAAACCCAAATAATAGCAGAGGGTAGGGATGGTGTTTACTTTGACTTTAATAGAGCTGAAGTCCCAGTTTTACTCAAAGCCGTGGCTGAAAATACCTTAAACCCACTACATGATAGTTATGCTAGAAGTTACAAGGGGTAATACAAACATTAGTAAACACAGTCTTCTGCTGGATATAAGGAATTTTACCGAACAAAGATTGATTTAGCTTTTATACTTATTTCACTACTAATTCTCCTCTTGTTTTTATTTTATCCATCATTATTTTAAGTCTTTGGCAAAAGAAGGAAAACCAAAATAGTTTCCCACCCAGACTATTCCATGGTCTTGAGGCAAGGGAAAGGAAAGAACCTTGTTGTTTGTACAATGATAGCAAAGGCTGTGTGGGGTAGCACACTTATATCTCCAAAATTACAATTAATGTCATGGTACTGTTAGAAATACATATAACCAGCATTATTAAGGTCTTAATATGAGGTGTAGATAGGTTAGGCATGCTGAGAAAGCCACCTCTGCAACCCCCTAAAAACCTCAGTAATTTTCCATTCTTTTCCTTGAAACGTGTTATGGACATGGAATTCTGTTCATCTAAATGTGCAGCTTGACTCATTGAATGAAAGTAATGTAAATGAAATCTGAATTACATCTGTGTTATGTTATAATGAATAACGTCTGCTTGCTAAGACACTGAGTCAAGGACCTAGTTCTGTGGAAGGAAAATATTTGTGTGTTGCACTGGAAAAGCTGACAGGCATACATCTGTGCACTCTGCTTCACATGCTGAACACTAGGAATAATGCAAATTGTTGATTTGGCTAGGAGTAGGAAAAACATGGCTCGAGAATCAGACCACTTTCTGCATGACTAATTTTGAGAAGCAAATGAAAAGTCTTGAGCACTTTTTTTTTCAAGTCTGCTTATTTTGCCTTTCATATTTTGTATTACTTGTGGTATTAGCTTCAGTCTGGAATGTCTTAAGCAAAGTTCAACAAGTAAATCAACAGTTCTTTTCATCCAAGAGAGATAACTGATTAGCAAAGCAGAATATGAAATATGTATTTAATATGGTCTGAATTTTTCATGTATGTGCATGCAGCTTTAAATAAACACTTTAGCTTCCTGAACGAGCAACTCTTGTTACAGAGTTTAAGAGACTTGTGTGATTTATATAAGGGATGTTCTAAGCTCTCTAAATCTTTCTGATTTTGTATTTCACTGTGAGGCCAGCTCTGAATATGAACAAACTTAAAGCATGACGATGGAGACTTTCATCTGTTCATGTGGTCCAGTTGCATAAAGCTATTTGAGTATGCACAAGATTTCTTTCAGAGTAATATAATAGCACGCCAAAATTTCTAAAATGTCATCTCATAAAAGTTGTTCTATCCTTTTTGTCTGTGTATTACAGATGCCTATATATCAAATACTAGTTTCAAAACTGCAAGCACAGTTTAGAAGACATTTGTAAAAAGCATGCAAAAATGTTGTAAACCTGTATGACCCTATAACACATGGTGATTCAATTAATTTTCCAGTGCTCAGGTTAAAAAATGAGAGCTGTGTTTGAAATACTCAAGAAAGGAAATACTTATTCATCAGGAAGAGTTGCTCAGTACCTAGCCTACTGCTGCCTGGAAGAGGCTGGAAGACTTTGGGGTTCTGAATTCTGCTGGGTGGCAGGACCACAGGAGAGCAAACTTTCACCATATCAGCAAAACTGAGACCGTTTCAGAGATTCAGACTGCTGCTCCTTCTCTTGCTGCTATATTTTCCTCAAGTGTTGCTTGAATGTTGACTGTGCCGATGGCTCGGGGTCATACCCCTCAAAATTTAAGTATCACCTTAACCAGCTTAGCACCCCAAGAAAGACCTGGGTAAAGGGAGCCTTCTGAGGCAAAAACTCTACTAAAAAAAAAGAAACAGAGGGGAAGGTGCTGCCAGTTTTCACCTCGGAATCTTCTTGTTTGATATTACAATGTACCTTATGTACCTTCTGCATTGCTTCTTTGCGTGTCCAGAACTGCCTTTATCTGGGTAGCTCAGAGCCTGTTTTCTACCCAGACTTGATTTTGCTTCAAGAACTAGACAGCTAAACAATGAAACACAAGGCAGCCCCAGTGCAGCGCGTGCTCTAGGAGCACATATACCATGTTCTTGGGAAGCTGAGAACTTTAAAGTTGTAATAGTTGTGGTAGATTAAAAAAGGCCAGAAGAGTTGCCTACCACTATATGGAACATGCATGCAGCACTACACGTACATTCTGTAGGGGAGCACTTTTGACTTTTGTTTACACCGGTTTATTTTTAAAAGCTCTAGGGAAGGCTCTGCCCTAAGTGTAGGTAGAGTGCTGCAGATGGGCTTTCCATTTCCTTACCAGCCTGAAAGAACTCATGCCTTTGTTTCCCCATGGAGACTTTCATTACTGGTTTCCTTGGGCCTCTTCAGTGCTTTTGTCTATATACCAAAGGCTCATGGTTTAGTCCTACTGGAGTCTCCACAACTTTGCCATTTGTGCAAGTAGGAAGGCACCTTTGCTGAGAGACTAATGTTCACTTGAATAAAATGGTTTTTTCTATTTGTAGTCCTCTCTGCATAGCAGATATGAAAAAGTAATGCGTATATCAAACATTTATAGAAAACATTGAGCCACTGCAATGGTATCTGAAGTTATAGAAATCATTATTTAAGACAAAAGCACTAAAATTGTTAAGATCCACCCTTGTACGTGGTTGGCATTTCAAATGGCAATAGTCCAAATCAGTCTTAATGAAAAGACAGAGCTTTATGGCTAAATTAGGCTTTCAGAAAATTTGTTTCCTTTAAAAGAAATATTGATGTAACCCATATATATGGGAAAACAATCCTTTTTGAAGTGATCCTGCCATCCAAGCTCAATTATAGTTTGTTTGCTGCAGCTCTCAAGCTCTTAGAGGGATTTTGTTTTCACAGTGTGCTGTTAGTTTAATATTGGCCCCATACGTTCAATGGTGTGACACTAATGAAATCCAATGAAATCTTTTATGAGTGTTTAAAGTAAAATCTATGTTAAAACAAGATTTTAAATTTCTAGGACTTGGTTTTCTACTGCAAGATACAAATGATTTCACTGCGAGGTTTTCTTGCCCAGAGTGAGAGAAGTGACTGCCGGGTTCCTTTGTAATTTATGTTACTTGATCTGAGTTCCAGCATCAATTTATTTCCCTTAAGCAATGTATGTTCTACTTCTAGGGGTTTTTGTGGGTTTGGGGTTGTTTTGTTGTTGTTTTTTGTTTTTACATGAACATTTTTTTTGTTCTAAAGTCTGTTAGATAAGTCAAGTTGTGAGAAAAAAAAAAAACAACCTAAACAATTTTATGCATTAGTTTAGAAAAGATCTCTTCAGGGTCACAAAACAAAATTCTTGTCTCTGTTCCTGGAACTAATACTGCTTTAAATCTGTTTAGGTTGTTCCATTTCTTATTCCCCCTGAAATGAGGTCTCTCTGTAGTTAAATACATGTTTCAAAGCTGCTATGTGGGACAAAAAGAATAATTCTTTTAATCAATCAGAATGATTTCTAATTTGTTTGCATTTAATATTCCATAGCTTTCTTCTTGGAACAAAAGTTAATTTTATTAGATTTAGGCATGATTCAATATTATGTAAGGGTTTATAATGTCAGATGCAAAACAGGAAAAACTACCATTTAATTTAGGCCATTATCTACATTTCTTGGTGTTTCTGAGTTTCCAAGTATCCTGGTTTCCTTCCCTTCTCTGCATTTTCTTCATTTCTTCTCTTTCTCATCTGTTTACACAGTATGATGTTTACAATTAAATTGTTTGTCTCAGTAATTTTGTTCAACATTTTGGATTTTCGGCATACATAGTAATGTATTTGGACACTGTGATCAAGCTTCTCTCTTATTTGGCTTCTCAAATGGGCCATAAAAGCCATTGCTTTTAGCACTTGAACAGATGCATGCATCTGTTCTGTATTAGTCTATCTTTTCTTGATAATTAGTTGAGAAAGGGATAAAAGGACTTTGGTTCACATCCTTTCAATATTTCACTCTTACTTGGGTGGCCAAATTTGATTGAATAATATCCTAAGTAGTCTGAGCTTATATCCTTTCAAACCCAATTTAAAATTTTTTCAGAAAATCCATCATGTTTGGTTGGGGCTTTTTATAATACACACTAACCACTGTACTTTCTTACAGTAGACAGTCTTGCTTGATAATACAGCCACACTTTGAAATGAGGTTTCTTGATTTATGTTGGCTCTTGGCAGGCCCTATGGCATTACTTTGAAGCAAGATGGAAGATGACAAAGACAAAGGAATTAATTTTAAAATATTTGAGTGAAAATAGGCATCTGTGAAGAAAAAATAATAGCCTGATGTTCCATCACTTAGAATATTCTAAATAAATATCACACATTTCTCCTAGCATGTCATATTTTTCTGCCTTCAGTCACCCCCAACCACCCCCCAGTGTACATCAGAAGCAAACATGACGGGAAACCAGGCTGCTGCTTTGATGTGCTGCCTCATGACAACATAGTTATGTCAGATCTGATGTTGTGAGGCAGTTTTATTCTTCCATGTCAGTGGGAACAGAGTGGAAGAGACAGATTTCAGCCTTCACAATGCCTTCCTGCTCAGCACCACTGTAATTTTCATTAAGTCTCTTTACTGCAAAGGAGAAGAGATCAGCCCCTGGTTTTCACCTTCATATGGACTGCTGTGTTGTGAACTGAAAGTCTTGGTTCTCTTCTGCTTCACCATGAGCTGAGTCACAGAGCTAAACATTCACAAACTTGTATGGTAAGGAACTGAAATATAATGGAAGCATGAATCCTGTGGCTTGTGTCTACCTCTACGTGTGATTTCCCAGTCACTGCAACTTTTATTGCCTTTTTTCTATTAAAAGTGACCATTGCAGAAGTATAGGAAAGCTCTTACATCAGCCAAGTATAACCATCACCTCTATTCTCTGATTTTTTCAACCTTTCACAGTTATTGAGACTGGAAAATGACAGATACATTTGGCTAGGCAACCTAAATGTAAAAACCACACTTTAACAGCACACAGTTGTAATCTGGCAATCTGACTCTCTATAACTTGTTGGCCAAGTGAGAGTGAGACAGGAAGAGTAGCACTTGCAGAACAGCAGTGACCCAGGCCTGTGCCAGAAGGGGAGAGCTACTAGGGCATGAACCTTCAAAGTCACACACCCAGAATGCTCTGGATATGGTCCAGAGCCAGAAGAAATGTAAGTGCTGTTTGCTCAATCAACAAGAGGCAAACTTCATGTCCTGCACAGTAGCTCCTCCTGCTTCCAAGTGGTCTGCACAGCGTAATTCCTGAGAGGCAGTGAAGAGTCAGTCAGGGTATCCATGAATGCTAGAATTTTTGTAGCATTCACACAAGTATTTGGATTGACCCATGTATTTGTTAAAGGGATCTGTGCTACAGAGGTCACACACAGTACGAGATTCTGATTATCTCTTGGCATTTCCTCTTTGTGCCTCTAAAAGTACAGCCATAATTTTTATTGCTCACTTATTTCTTACTTAAAATTATCATACTCATAATGAGAAAACAGAAACACTCTTTGGTGATATTCCACTACAGGAGAAATGAAATGCTCAAAGAAAATCCTTTGGAAGAATTCTACCCTCTAAAACCATAGGCAAGATGCTCAGGAATGTAAAACCAGTCAGATCTTCAAAGGCAAATGTTTCTATTCTCTTTTCACTTGTTCAGACACTCTGTCTGTAAGTAATAGAAGTAAGCAACCCTGAAGAGTGGTTTTTAATAGGTTTTTTTGGCTGTGGTGTTTTTAAGCATAAACGAAAGACAAGATTTCTTGAAGCATTATTTTGTCATTTAGGAAACTGTTTTCCAAATTTATGACAATCATAATGAATTATTTAAGTAGTATAAAGAGAAAAAAAGTTATTTTAAGAAAAACTATTGTGTATCATGGCGTGGATCTCTCTTTCTTAAATACTTAAATACTGTATATAATGTAAGTATGAGCCAAATCTCTGCAAATGCCATCAAATATCTTGGACTTCTCTAACTAACTTTTCAAGTAGCACATTCTGATTTACTGCTTTTCTGGAAACACAGGCAGGAACAATAAGACTAGAATTTCTTTCAGGGATGCCTTTTAATAAAAGTAGTGAAGCCTAGGTATTGAAAGAGTATTTGTAGCATTTATCATCTCTCTTCAGTGTTTTAAATTCTTTTTAAGTTTAAATCTGAATTTAGTTCTTTTGTTCACGCATCTGTCTTTTTATATACATATCAACATTTCAGCAGTCATCAGATAAGGCAAAAGTCTTGCTTCACGAAGTATGACCTTGAGAAAATCTTGTTCTCTTTGGCATTTTCCATCTCAGAAATTCAGTTGGAGAAGAATGAGAAGGGAAAATTTCTGGGGGCTGAGCAGCAAAGTTTAATTCCAAAACTGAAAGGTCTCCCGGATGAATACAGCAAACCAGACAGCCCAGTAGACACGAACTCTGGCCCATAACCTGCAGAGCAATCTGGTTGCACAGACAATTACCTACACAGTTCAGTGATGTCAGTGGAAATCCATGCAGAGGTAAGGATTTGTGAGCAGACTTTCGGCTCTGATCAGGTTAGGGAAGCTGTTCAGGTATTCCATTTCTTTGTAAAGTAAGACAGATTCTTGCTGCCATTCCATACTTTTACAGCAGACCATGATTCAGTTTAAGCCACTAAGAATTGCTGGCTGTCAGGCTGAGCTGGATGCTGCATTCAGCCTTCACCACTGAGAAGTTAGCTCCATATCTTGGATAAGGGCATGAATGGAAATAGGACTTTTTTCATCCTATTATTATCTTCTTTTTCTTGCCACACAACAAAGCTTATTTAGTTTTGCACTGGGTATGGTCATGTGTGAGGAGACATAGATTAAGAGAAGGTGAAATTGGACTTCCAGCAGAGTTTCATGGGACAGTTGACTATTATGTAACTAAATCAAAACAATGATGCTGTAATTTTTGTACTTTCATGACAAAATTCCATTCACAACTAAATTCTTCACGCCAGTTTATAAATGTTAAAGGCATCTTCTATGCATACTTCTCTATTATCCAGTCATCACTTATGAAATACAAAAGAAATGTGTTTTATTTATTTATTCCACAATGTTGCTATTCCAAATGTAGATACATATTTTTAGGTATTTTTAGTTCTGTTTCCTCTTATTGTCTCTACTTTCTCCTGTCCCGATGCTGCATATGCTTAGCCAAAAAGTAACAGATGTCCCATCTATTACAAATGTAGAAGACTGACTTAACTTGCTGAAGTCTTCAGAGGAAAAAAGAGAAGTCCTCTCAATAGTTCAGACATCCTGGTATCTTTTCCTTCACTCTATCTTTGCTTCTATTTTCTGTCTTTAGATCCTTTTTTACCTTAAAGTCATCTTTTTCTCCCTATGTTCAGAATACTGTTCCAAAAGCTTTTTCTCTCGTAAATCTAAGATAGTTTGGACTAACTTTTGATGGACCAAGTGAAACAAAGGATTGCCTTAAATTTGGTTTGTTTCATTTGTATTTATTGAGTTCCTAATTAGTTTTATGGTTTTTAATGTAGTTTGCTAGGAACAAAGCATGTGACTCAGAGGAAGCTGTAGCATCTATGCCTATTGTTCTGCCTGATATTTTGGTTAGCACAGATATCCCATTTAAAACCTGGTTCTTCCATTCTTACACCTCTAACACAGATGTTTGGAGAATTATCAGTGTAAATGCTTTGAGATACTACAGTGAAGTCACACTGAAAGTCCATGTAAGATCACGATGGCAGTTCCAGCCTTTCCACTTTGGCCTCTAAGAAAACATAGAAGGTTAGTGATGCTACCAAGTTTCCAATTCAGTATTAAAGTATACTTTTGAGTTCATTAATTTTAGCTGTTATCTGGATTGCATAATAGTCAGGTAAGAAGCATCCCACAGAAAATTAGGATAGTATCTCGGTATTTCTTGGAGCACCAGGGTTGTGGCTAGAGCTGCCCAAATCACAGCCTTGCAGTTCTGCATGAATGAGGCTATCAGGGTTCTAAATCTCTCCAATAGGTATTTCCCTGCCTTATGCATTTTAAGAAATACTGACTCCTCTGATTTTTGGCTATTACTTTTCTCTGGCACAGCTGAATTATTTTATAAGGCACAAACCTTCCCACACTTCAGCTCACGTCTCTGGCAAGTCAGCAACCCGTGTCCCTACGAAGCCAGAATGTATGGAAGGCAGCCATGCAGCTGACATAGTTTGATTTAAAAGACTGTAGTGGGAGAGAGCGAAGTAATGAGGCCTCCAAAACAGGAGACTCTCGGAAGAAACTCTTGCTCCTGCACGACTGACCTTTCTGTTCATTCCTTCTGGGCTCTGCTAATAGCATTTTGGCCTTCACAAAACATATTTCCCAAAAACCTTGGACTAGATGGAGAGGAAAAACATTTTGTCTACTGTATGCAAGCTTTTCCCTTCAGGTGTTCATTTACCATTCAGAAATCCATAGGGTTTAACTTCCTTTTTTCCACAATTTTTTTTTTCTCTTTCAGGTACTCACCAGACTGGAACACCATGGGAAATCCTCAAGACTCTTAGACCATGTTGTTTGATGTGCATGTTTATGAATTACGATATGGACGGGTGTGAATTTATGAATTACAACATGGATAGATTCTTGGGAGTGTCCTGTGCAGGGACAGGACTTAGACTTCGATGATCGTTGTGGATCTCTTCCAACTCAGGATATTCCATTATTCTGTGATAGTTATTGCAGTCCTTTACATTAGCCTCCTTCTAAATCTCATTAGGATACACAATGAACAATAATAATAGGAAAGGACACCCTTTACTGGTTAGATTATGTGTTTGTATTTTGCTGCTGATTGTGTCATACACAGAGAGCAATGTCTGCAGGAGCTCAAATGGATAATTGTCTTGATAATCTGTGTTGTAGTCCAGCATTGCTGCCTATTAAGTTTTCTCTGCACACAAAAAGCAGAGTATTCCTGTAGACTGATGTATTTCTTCTTGTAGGTTTTGTCATTAATACATCTAACAAAATATTTAGTGAAACCACTCATGATATGAATATTTGAGTCCTATTCTTTCAGTGCACATTTTTTTCTTTGCATGGAGATGTTCATATCCTAATAAACATTCAATTTAGAGTATTTAATTTAGAATATTACTTTTAACCTAATAGGTTAAGTTAAATTTAGCCTAAACACATTACATGAAAATTCAGAAGGTACAGTTTTGGACCATGTGTATCACTTCTATGAAATATTGTCCTGACTTAACTGGGATTATTCAGGTATTTAACATTAAGTGCAAAGGTTTGCTGAGCTAGGACTTTGTGTAAACATAATATCTTTCTTGCTTTTACGGAATTACAGGGAAATATGGGAAAGTTAAACCAGACAAACTCAAACAAGATACGTGCAGCTTCCCTGGTATGTTAATCTGCAGACAGAGAAGAGAAACAAAATCAGATGCAAGACCTGAGAAATTGAATTTGAGGTCAATGTGAGTAAAAATTATTCCCTTAAAGGATTACATGGAAAATATTTGAATATAATTAAGAGACCTTTTTTTTCTTGTTAATATTACATCCCAGTAGCTCATATAGAATAAAGATACAGTTTAATTTTTTTTATTGATTTTAGCATTACAATTAAGGCTGCCACTTTATCCTGTGGAAATGGGCTCTTAATTATCATATAATAGATGTAATTTCAAAGTTGTCCTTTTGCAAACAAACTCCCTGTTTAAGACATGTGACACTAGAAGGTTGCTGTCATGATGCCTTTCCTGCATGGGACTTCTGTATATTTTCTTTCCTGCAACATTTTTGTAGTAATTTAATCGTTTAGTTCCAGTTTCAGAAGGCAAGGATCATGTCTTCTGTAATCCACTAGATTCCCGGTAGCATCTTTTCCTAATTTCAGCCATAAAAGAATTCCTATCTAATTTTCCAGTTTTAAGGAAAAGAAGTGTTCACTGTAGGCAATCTCAATAAAAAATGCAGGAACATTGGCTCGTGTAAACAAATTAGCACTTTTGACAACCTTGGAAAACAAGCACTTCTAAAGCTACATATCTCTTAGTGTTTAAGTTGCAATTAAGCAAATCCATGTACTGACAGATATCTGAGCCTCATTATTCGTTCAGCATTTTGAAATTATTTTTCTTTCTGTATATACTAATTTCTAATTGGCCAAATGTAGAAAAATGCAGGTAAGGTGGTGATGGCTGACTTGTTTGTGATAAATCATCTTTTACAGCCTGGGATGATTCTCTGCCTACTTAAAATTGTCCCATTTTTTGGTATTAAGTATCATTCTGGTGTTGAATCCTCTCAGAAAACAGCCACCTTACGCAGCAGAGCCTGAAATGGAGAACTGAGTTGAAACAGATAAGCTTTGGATCTGAAATGTCCATATCCATTTATGAACATAGTTTTTTAAAGGATGTAGTCCAGCTGAGGCAGTGCAAGACAGAAGGGATGATACACCAGCTTTGTCCAGTATGAAGGAGGTTTGCTGAATCTTTAGCTCAATGCTACACTGAAGTTTAACTGTTGAGCAAGAAATGAAAAGTGAGGAAGTATTTTGAAAGAACAGAGTGAAAGATTTGCTTATATGATGTTGAAATACACAGCCTGCAACAGCTTTATTTCTTGTTAGGTTTTCTTCTCAGAAAATTATTGTTTATATGTTAGTATCTTCTTCTGAATATGTCAGCTGATTCCTTTTCAGCCCAATTATTCCCAAAAATGAAAACCAAACCAGAAAGTTTTGCAAAATAAAATATTCTGGACATTCTAGTGATATTGCCCAAACTCATTTTGTTTATGCAACATAAAGGTTTCAAGCAGTCATGTGATCTTTAGAGTCATACAATCTTGTATTATAATTTTTCAAGATTAAAAAAAAATTAAAGAGAAAAAAACAAGTCACAAAGAACAATTGAAAAAAAACATTCCACGATTCTGAAAAGAACAAGTTCAGGTATACTTTGCATGAAATATTCTGGTACTTCTCTGCCTATTTCTCGCCCAGCCCTAGCTGTTACTTTCAGTAAGTTCAAAGTTTATCTTAAAAAGTCAGTGGGTAATTCATGTTCCTGGCACAATGATCAATCTTCTATCCACAAAACAGTGACCATACATGTGACAAGCTGAACTCTTTTGGGGGAAAGATGGGAAGGGACACATTCTGTTTCTCTTCAGGTCCATGAGTCCGAGCTCAGACCAATTCCATACCTGTGTCTCTCAGTTGGCAAAGGAGGTTTTGAGATCACAGTTTGGTGAAATTGCTGTTCTCTAACCAGTGCTCCCCCAGCCTGAAAGGCAAATGCTGGAGAAAGAGTTTGAGTGGTTTATGAAATAATGAGAAGAATGAAAGAGATAAATAAGGAGTGGCTCTGTGCTGCCTTGAGCTAGAGGACATTGAATGAAATTAGCAAGTGCCAATAGCAAGCTACACCAAAGGATTATTTCTTCACACAACACAATGAAATCCAAATTGCCAAGGCCATGGGCCTTGCCATGGGATGCTTTGAATGCTGTTTGTATAGGTTCAGAATTTTCCCAGAGAACTCACACAGAAAATAAACCAAAAAAAGCAAAATCACATTTGGAAGGTATTAAACCAGATACACTGCTTGTTGCTTAGGAAATCCCTTAGCTGTAAATTGCTAGAGGCAGTTTTACTCTGGGAGAGTATCAGTTTGTAATTTGCCCTGCTCTAACGCTCCTCCTGAGGAATCTGCTGTTGGTCACTGGTCAAACTAGAATCTGAGTCTAGAAGGGCCTTTAGTCTGACCCAGTTAGGGAAAATAATGTTCCCGTTCTAAGTGATGCATACTGCATTTTGCAGCAAACTCCCTGATGCACAGTGGTTCATCAGTAAAAGGACAGTGTGAAGTAAATATGTTTCTGACAATGTAACACCTTCAATGAAGGAAAGAAAGTGGGGTAACGAGTAATGACCCAGCAGACAGACTAATTAATGCAGTGCTAAATTGCAGTTGCTGGGTGCTTCTGTACAACCATCTCTTAACATAATGCAATTATGTTCATATGAGCTGGACATAGCACACCACATATTTACAAAGATGTTTTGCATAGGAGAGGGTCAGTTTCCTTATCTGTGACATAGATTCCTTGTTATGTTTGTTTCTTCATGGAATAAGGCCACACTGAGAATGCTGGTCTGTGTGTTAGTCCTAAATAGCTAGAAATATTTATGAGTCAGGTGCTTTCTCTTGTAAATATCCAGGCATCTAGTATTGATGGCTCATTTAAATTTACAAGTGTTAATAATGTCACTGGGCAACTATAGGACTACATGAAAATATAAATAAATAATGAATAGTTATTATAAAATAAAGCAGTCACAATTTAGGATATCTGTCTGAAGCACAGTGAAAGAGTCCCCCTCATCATTGAGTCCTTGCAGCTTAAATCGAAGTCCCATGACAGCAGATTATTTCAGGGAATACTGGGAGGGAAATCGGGAGGGAATAAAGGAAATTATTTTTATGCTATATAGCATATGTAAATATGTAATGTAGTCAGCATGTATCTATGACTGCAGAAATAAAACATGCACTGAGTTCATAGGTTTCATAGGGATTTATGTCCATCATGTTAATGGTGACAAGGCCAGAGTATTAAAATGTTGCTGTTACCTGTGCACTCAGATAGGAATAGCACACAGTATGGTTTTTCACAATTATAGTAGTTTGCAGAAACCAGAATATGTAAAAAACAGACTAAAATTTAACTGCTTTCTCTTAGAGAATAGAGGAGAGTAATTTTTAATGATGAATTTGTCTTCAGTGCAGAACACAATGTAGTTTGCCTGCAGAGAAGCCAACAGCAGATGAAATCTGTAATGGAAACAGAGGGAGAGCGGGACACAGACCGCATAAATATGCACAGTATGTTATTTTTATTCATTCCAAAGTCTGTAATGCAGAAAAGATTTTCATCCTGTTCTTTTAGTTTAATAGACCCATTGTATACCCTTTTTCTTTTTGTACAAGACTAAAGAGCTAATGATGCTTTGCTTTATTTGCTTTCTTTGTTTCTAACAAAGTCTTTGGTTAAACGGTGTGCAGTTGAGAATATGAAAACCTGCAATTTTCACAGTAGAGTAACCCTGCTCCAAAAAGTAGTTGAGCTGGTAATCAGCTGCTCATAGATCCTGTACCCTTTGTTTTCCAAGTTAGTTAAGAATCCTGTTCTGGTTTTTTTACTAATGAACTGATTTTGTAATTAACTGCACTTTGTTTTAAAACTTTTTTCTAATCTGCCTGAGGAGAAAACACTGTAGTGGCTATTTTTTGTTGTTTAAATCACGTCCGCATTTTAATATCAGGTCCATTTCTTTTGATCTTTAGATAAACCTTATGACTATTTAATACTAAGTTGGGACAACAGTTGTTTTTAAAGGGAATGGATTTTGCAAAGTTTGATGTTCCCCTTGGGTTATATATTCTTTTCTCCCGTTGTCAAGTTGCCTTTTCAACTTCACCTCTGGTTTAGCACTGCTTAATACCCACATGTACTGTAATCATGCATGCAGTCAAGCATCAGCAGTGAGAAAAGGTATCTTCTTTCCTTTTCTATTACTTCTGATACACTGTTTAATGCTTTACAATATCACCCATTGGATTAGTTCATGTCTTTTTACCCCATTATGGAGACTTGAAAAAACAAGTGCCCATGTAATAATTTGTAACAATGTGTATTTACTTTCAATTCTTGATTCCTAGACTATGAAGTGTGAGTATCTGTGTGGTTTTATAAACAACTCTTATATCCTAAGAGATCATAAATAAATGCTGAGATTGTTTCTGGTGTCAAACATACATTTACTAAAATATAAATTTCTAAAGTCCTAATAAAATCCTTGTGAAGAATTATTCAAAGAAATCAACACAATTCAAGGAGTTATCTAGCAAAGTTGAGTTGTATTTTTTTTTCCTGGCTTCTGCAACACAGAGCTTTACAAAAGGTTCAATATAAAACCTAATGCTACCCACGCTGTCAGGAAATAAGTTTTCCCTAGGTAGTATCCCACATACCCTAAGAAAACATGTGGTCTAGGACCTACAATCCTTTAAGACCACACCATGTTGCCTCAAATTCATCAAGAGCAGCATTAATTTAACTGTTTATATTTATAGGCTACATGAGTTTGTAATGTAGTCCTATTACTTTGAAACTTTGAATCTTGATTTCTCAATTAATAACTTTTAGAAATCTTTCAAGTTATTTTGCTTCTTGCCAAACCAAGCAGCAGCAGCTGCTTCCTTCATAGTATTCAGTGTGGAAGCCTCACCCTCAGTCTGTACAGACAACACCTGCACGCTGTGCACTGACATCCTCTGTAGCTGCTCACAGCTGCACAACAGCCCTATCTGACAAGACTGGCTTTACATAGGCATCTTCCAATCCAGAATCTGTTCCACATGGCCCAGTGATGACAAAGAAGTTAAAAATTAAAACCAAAAGCAAAACACAGTTGTGTGTCAGAATCGGGGGGGGGGGGGGGGGGGGGGGGGGGGGGGGGAAAAAAAAAAAAAAAAAAAAAAAAGGAAGCCATTAATTGTCTCTGGTGAAGATTGCTGTCCTTTCCAGCAGCATTATGGTGTTGTGATTGACTGTCATAAAGGTTGCATGTGTGACATGCTACTAGACTTCTGCTTTACAGTATAGGGGAGGAAAAAGTAGCAACTAGGAACTGTAAATGGTAATGCCTAGTAATGTTTTCACTCCCTTTTAGTGAAATTATGTGCAGAATGAACTCTAGCATAACCTAGTAGTGGTAGCTCTTTTCTTGCCCAGTCTCTGAGGACTGATCAGACTTCTGAATGTTGTACCTTGGAGTACCATTACATGCAGATCATATTTCAAGTACTACATAAGCCATAGAAAGTGGAAATATTATCAGTGGAACAGAGAGGACACAAGCAGATTTTAAGGATCCCATTTTAGCATATGGGGGGAAAAAATATTTATTGGGTTTGCTAAAAGCTGTAGTC
Source organism: Aphelocoma coerulescens (assembly GCF_041296385.1). NCBI lineage: Eukaryota > Metazoa > Chordata > Aves > Passeriformes > Corvidae > Aphelocoma > Aphelocoma coerulescens. The sequence goes on from NC_091021.1 coordinate 7,745,860, forward strand.
AAAACAGCCCTCTGGTCTGGCCTGCCTGTAGAGAAGCTGCCTACTGCCCTGGACACTGTCAAATGCTGTGTCAACAGCTCACAAGCCTTCATGGAGAATTATTCCTCTCTTTTACAAAAATTGTTCATTTTCCAAACAAGATCATCTTCAGTTGACATCTTAATAAAAAACTACTCTCTCGAGGATGCTCACAAAGTCTTGGAGACTAGAAGTGGAAAGGGCTTTTTAGGTCATCCAGTTTACCCATCTGCCAGTGCATGATTTTGCACTGAAGTGAATATTTAATTCCTTGTCTATTGCCATTTTGTGCCATGTACAAAGTGAAGCAGGATTTATCAGTTCAGTCAAAAAATTCTGTGGAAAAAGGCTCTCATTTTCAGATTCTGCATGTCTTGTTCACCTTAGCTAACACTAAGTCTGGAAGATTTTGCATATTCTTCTTTCAGACTGAGACCACAACCAGTAATTTTGGCTTAAAATTACATTGGAACTGAAAAAACCAACTTTTGAAGCTTATTCTTAAATTGTTTATCAGACTCATTTGCATCAGAACTTGCATAGTTCTGGGTGTGGGAACAGAGTAAAGGGTAAAATTGACAATTCAAACTGTGTTCAGAAACACAATTTTTGGTCTCTTTTTCCTCCTTTTTTTTTTTTTTTAAGCAGAGCTCTCTCTTTATTGACATAGTCCCCAGACTAAAACTTTTCTTGTCTTCCAGAAGTCAAACATTGTTTAGATGAGGCTCTATGGGCCATCTCCCACACTGTCTAACTCCTGATTCAGCTCTTTCCCCGCACAACGCCTGATGCTTCTCGGGTTTGACTGATTTACAAGTACTTTTTTCCTGTCAGTGGAATCTTCATGAGATTCAGTCCTCAAAAGTAAGTTCCAAAAAACCAAAAAATGTAGCAAGGTATAAGGTAGTTAAGGATCCTCAGAACATCTATCAGAGCTAGCATAAAAGTGGTAGTTTGCTACTTAAAATGCTTTTGGGCGTAAGATTTCTGGATGACCAAAGACAAATGTCTCTTCATGGTTGGATGTACATAGTAGGTCCAATGTTTCTGTTGCTGTACTCATGTAATTGTAGAGGAAGCACAAATGCTTTGGTATATCGACATCTGCATAGATCTCCAGGGCCTGTTCTTTCACCTTTCCTTCTTTTAAGGCACTTACAAAGAAACTGCCACTGCTCTGTTCCAAAATGTAGAAAATGCTTTTAGTTCTCTAAATAACTGTTCAGTCCCTCTTTGGGGATTCTGGGTAACTTCTTCTTTTAAGACTGAGGATGTAAGACCTCAGTAACTGCACTTCTCTGAGTTTTGCTGTTTATCCACCAAAACTATTTCCTAACACCTGGCTACATATTGTGTCCTAACAACATTGTACCTTTTATTTCAGGTCTCTTTAACTACTGCAAAAGCCTTGAAGAAAAAAAAAGCAAGCATAAATGAGAAAGTGAACATAGTTTCTACACATGGTCAGAAAACACATTCTGAATTATACCTTGTACAAGGAAGTAATTGTTTACAATATACATAAACACAGCATTTCCACAAACTTTTTGCTTATAACCTCTCCTAACCTTAAGTTCCAGCTTGCCTTGATTGTTGGGTCTTCATGAGAGCAAGTGAAATGGATTTGACAACAGGAACCAAGAGGTATTTATTTCAAAATACCTTGTTTACTTTGAAAGATATTTACCCAGAAATCAGTAGACTTAGTTCCAATCATTCCACTGAATCAAGGAAGTCATTTTGAACTTTGTTCTGCTAATATATTTGTTATAATGATTAAACTGTCTTAATTTTTTATTTGGGAAAGGACATAAATCTAGAACATCAAACTGCAAATTCTAGCCCATGTTTTTTTATTGGCTCCTGGGAAAGTGCCAAGAGCTCTTCTGGATATGATTGCCTTAAAAAGAGTACCCTATAACTGAAAAAAACCCAAACCTAACCACAAAAAAACCCTAAGTGATTCACTCTGAAGCTGAAACACATGAAGCTTACTTTATAGCATGTATTTATTGGTCATTATGATATCAAAGTTACTGCCAGTTTATATGTTTTCTGGAACTAAGAAGTCAACTCTTCATTTTTTCCCAGGCTTTTACATATCTCATTGCTATCTAATCTAATGTCCACAAACCCACTGTAAACACAGAGTGATGGAAAGTAAACACTGAAGCCTCAGTATCAGATAAACAGAATATTAAAGATTCAAATTTTTCTCTACATAAGTCTTTCCAACCTAATTTAATGCAAACTTTCCATATGTATCAATTTTCATGGGACATTATAAACTTTACATTGTTTTCCTTGGTGAAGTCTACAGTTTTCCTGACCATACAGAGACTTTGATCAGACTTTCAGCAGATGGGAATTTGGAAAGTAAAGGAGATGCTGTGTACAATTACAAAACATGTATTATTTAGTATAGAGGTCAGGAAGAAAATATTTTTCATTTTTCCCAGAAAAAAAGAATAAAAATGCATTAACACCAATGTCTTAACTTTTGTGAGGCTTTTTTATGGTTTTTGTAAAATTTTCATGCTTCTCTGACATTAATACTTCCACAAAAGAGAGGAGTGTTAGCAGGAACTTCTGTAGACGTGCAGAAAAAGTTGTGTCTCAACATTGCTCCTTTGCCTTATTTTACAGAATCTAGGGGACAAAAAAGCCTGTAAAGAGGATTGAGCTAGGTGAAGGTACTAAAAGGGCATTTGAGAAAAAACACTGTAGAGAAAGACAGTGAAATGTTTTGTAAGAAAAGAGATGCTTGGCCAGTTGAAGATTGTAGTATTAGTGAAGACCAAAGTGATGAAGTGTGAAACCAAAAATTGAGAAGTTATGACTAACTTTATGTTCAGGTAATACTATGGGTGTTTTAGGAAAAAAAAAAATTAAGCATAGTAAATAAAAGATTAATTTCATATATGCCAGCATAAGCAGAAGTTAATTCTGCAGATACAGTCTGTGGATCTAGTCACCTTCATTTTTTAGTTCACTCAGAAAGTTCAGCCAGCAATTGTCTGATATTTTCTAATTAGAAAATACCAGGGATATTTTTATTGAAAGGGCTGCAGGAAATGGTGCATTATTTTTTTTTTTTTTTTTAAATCAGTTACATTTCTCCTTGAGTTACCTGAATAAAAAATACAAAATAGGATGAAGATGGAAGTAAAAGTGCAGGACAATGAACAGGGCAGAGGTGTAAAACTCAGTCCAAAATGGAAAAGGCAGATATGGCCAGGACAAAGGGACTGCAATCCAAACATTCCAGAGAAATGTGTAACATCTTTAGCAAACACTCCCCAACATAATTAGTGTTTAGTTTTGTGTGTTCTGATCATCAAAGGATTTTCAAAGCTGAGGAGTCAAAAATATTTCAACCTGATGCAAATTCCTAATCTGCTTTCACCCTGATTTTAGTAAGGTGCTCAGTGATTAATCAGTTAACTTATTAATTTCAGGTTTTCAAAGAAACTGGTGTCCATTTATTGTATAACATAAAGGTTTTCCTATGTCACTGCATATGCCTATGCCTACAGCACCAAAAATACCACTTTATTGAGGTGAGTTAGAATAATCCCTGAGTTTACACACATTATTTCTGCCCTTGATAAATTTATGAATAAATGTTGAAAAAAAATGCACCCTAGAAAAGAAATCTCTGGGCAGTATTTTAGTCAATTTATTGGCCATAAATTTAAAAAAAGCCATCAAAGCAGCTTTTAAATAAAAATGTGTCCTCAGGAAGATTGTATGGCAGACATGCCAGAAATTTGCTTACAAGGCTGGATTGGTGAAGGTTGGCAGACAGATCGATACCTCTCTGCTTCTGCTGCAGCAATGTCTAATGGAAGTGGCTGCTCACTTTGTGGGTGGTTCTTTTGCTTTTCGAATTCTCAGCTGGAAAGCTGTGACTCTGTCCAGGCTTTGTCCTTCCCAAAATACACAGAGATTGGGAAAAGGATAACTAGCAACTGTGAAAATAACTTGGACACCCAAATATGCTTTCCAAGGCAGTCATCTCATGGAACGGGCCAAATCTTGGGAAAGCAAGGACAGTTTATAATAAAATATATTATATAAAACCATATTTATTTCAAGAGTATTAAGTAGAAAAATACTTTTAAAGGCAGAAAGGAGAGTTACACCTTAAAGAAGTTACACTTTTAAAAAAAGGATGGTTTTTGTCATTAGGATAAACAGAGTGAGATTTTATGTTTTCAGATAAGGAACTATAAATTCAGGTAGATGTAGATGCAGATTAAAGTTTAAAAGAAAAAAAATCTGGTCCAAGAGAATGTGCTAAAACCACAAAGTAATATAAATAGTCTCACGTGACCTACAGGAAAGTCTAACTGTTATTGTCCTGTGAATTAAGACAATGTTATTTGTCTGAAACTCAAATATGTCATTTTATCATTCTAAAAATCGATATAATTAAAAACTACTCATGATTTGCAAGGTCCTTTTATTAAGATAATTTTTTAAAGCTCAAAATTTGTTAATCCCAAAGCTTCTGTATGCACCAAGTGGCAAAGGGTAAAGGTGAAGTGAATGAAGTGTTTTTGTTGTAGGGTTATCTCATTCCAGAGTGCATTCTGGAGCAGAGAAGGATCAGTCCTTATATTGACATATTTCAGACAGAATACATTTTTTTTATTAACTTGCCAAATGTCTTGACTCCAGTTCAATGGGTGGAGGTTGTCATGTGTAAAGAAAATATGTTGTTCTGTTGTTGCTGGCTTTGCCTCATGAGTTTGGAGGCAGCAGACAGGAGAAGAGCTCCTCCAGCACACTCCCACAGAGGCACTGATGGAGCAGAAAGCTCCAGGAGGGCTGGCAGGGCTGAGGTGTCAACCTTTCTGAATTTCTGCTCTGTCCTCATGTGATCTGATTTTCCAGTTTTCTCCATTCACTGAGTCCATGGCTCAAATGTCAACCTCTTGCCTGCAAAACTGTTTGGTCTGATTCCTACCAAAGACCAAGTCTCTCAGAATCCCAGCATCCCTTTTCCTGGTCACTCCAGCAATGCCTATCCTACACACCTTGATAGTTCCCTCCTTGAACAGCTGACACTGTAAGTTTTTACAGTTACCTCTTGAAACAGGTGATTGTTTTGGTGGTTTGACATTAGTCCTGTTTGAAGGCAGAGCAAAAAGGCAGAACTGCCCAGTTAACTCAACTGAGCTTAGATGGTAACCCACGGCAGAAAAACATGCTTTCATGGAAATAGAGCTGGCTAAAGATAAAGATCACTAGTGAAAATATTCAAAATATTTGTATTAATTTGCAAAGGAACAATTTACAATGCTTATTTTACAATCTCACGTGTGAAGACCATTTTACAGTACATCTAGCTTAAAAATTGAGAGGTCTGTAAAAACAAACATTTCTTACTTCTGAAATTAATGCTAAAACTGTGACACTTGAGTAGTTAATTTGAATTTGACGTAATTGTCAAAGCAAAACACAAAGAAGAAATACTGTAAACTCTTTGGGGCAAACTTTTCTGTTCATGCTACAAATGTACTTGCAGTGAAAGAGCAGCACACAAAAAAGCACCGATTTAGCTGTCCTTGAATTTTTATTGTGCTAAGTAGTTTAAAAAAAGTCATTAGTGTGATGACTGTGAAACTGAAATGTTAAAAGAGCAAGCAGCTTCTAGCTCTTGATTCCCTGAAGATAGCTGAGAGCCTGCAGGGTCAGCCAAGTAGTGTCTTGTGGAAGCTTGTGTCTTGCTGGCTGGCTGTGGGGCTGCTTTATAGCTCTCTGGGGACAGGGGTGAGGGCTTTGGAGAGCAGGCTCTTCAGCTGCCACAGGTCTGAATAGCTTCTCTCCAATCTCGTTGTTGGGGTTTTTCCTTTTGTCCAACTTGACTCCAGATGTTGCCAGTGCTCTTAGTTAACCAAATGATGTGTAATTAGAATGAAAACTAGATCAGAACCTCTAAAACAAGAAAATGGAACAAGTGAAAATGGCAGGTTTTCCTTGAGCCTTGAGTTCTGCAGGTTTCCACAGGTTCCTCCTCTTGGAAATAAGAAAATATGAAAATATGTATTGGGGTCCTATTTCTACCTCCTAGTAGATGCCCTCTCCAGACAAATTGATAGTAATTTTTTTAAATCATTTCTTTTTTTTTTTTGCTCATCAAGGCACAGTTCAGATGCCTTTGAGCCTGGATTCCCAAGGAGATCAAGCCAGCCTAGATATGGTTAGTGTAACTCTAGGGAAATCAAAAGTGCTTCAATGATAAGGAGTGTGGGAAGTGTCTTTGTATTGGCATGATAAAGTTGCGGTGTTTATATGGTGTTTAACATATCCAAGTGTCTGACTTACGTGTTAATCAACCAACATTTCTTCCCACACCCATTGTTGCAGTGGTAGAAATAACTCTACAGTGCAAGTGTTTCTTTCATGTGCCGTTTTTGCCTGACACTTTCACAGAAACAGAAAATAGAGAAAAATTCTTGGTTTTTTATGCTTTCTTTCCACTACTCAGTTCATTAAAAAGACCTTGGTTTGTCTACAAATATGTTTCCTACCTATATTAACACTTGCATAATGAGCATCTACATGTTTCGGAATTCTGAATTACTTTAAACAGAATCTTCAAAGTTTCCTTTCAGCTTGAAACATATCAGAATGTCATACTTCAATATCAGTTCCAGAAAGAGCCAGATGCAGAAACTTCTGGGAAGGATTAATAGCATTTTTCTCTTTGGAGGGGTCATTAGCCCTGCATGAATAGATTAAAGATTCCTTGCTCATTGTATTCCAAAATAGCAAAGCACTGGGTCCAAAGAAAAAGTAGTGCACATTGTTAGATTGATAACATTATAAGTTATTCAAGGTCAAATTCTTTGAATTCTTATGGATTGAATTATTTTTTACTCTTTGCTTAGCAGAAATTGCAGTCCACCCTACTTGTGTACTTTCACGAATATCACATTAAAAGCATCGTATGAATATTTAAGTAATGCTGCTGACAGCTTTGTAGCTTTTCAAAGACGCTGCTGAGATGAGTCATTTGTTTGAGTCATTTGACCTAATGGTCATTTGTTTGAAAGCAGTGTTTCGATTACGGTTTAAAGATGAGCTCTGAAAAGACCCCTCATTGCATCTTTGAAAAGGTTTTTTAAAAAAGTAATAGAAAAGACCCCATTCTCCTCCTCCTCACATATTTGCATATAGGAAATGTTTGATTTAAATATATGTTGTTTTTTCACCTACATGACATTTTATTCTCATGTTAACGAAAAAATAGTATGACCAAAATCCATTGTTGAAATTTTGCATGTTGTATGTTCATCTTCATTAGAAATCTTCTTTAAGGTAGAATTTGCACATGCACTAAAATGATGGTGTCATAAATTTGCCCTGAAAACACACACACACACACACACACACACACACACACACACACCTTGTACCAGTGTTTTCTTTGTATCATAATATCATCTGCCCTGAGGGGTAGCAAAACTCAGGCTTTCCTAAGGCATAATTTGTGAGATTTTATTTGAAATGGAGGTCCTGACACTCAAAACTTTTTTGGTGATAACAGCACACAGCATCAGTTATTAGTCCATACAGCAGAAGTGTTACAAATTCTTACCAAACATAATGTCCAGCTTTCATTCTCTTGATGTTTTTTGAGGACGTGTGCCCTTGCCCTTGGTTCTGTTGAAGAGCATGGTGCCTGTGGCAGCCAGGTGTGGCAGGAGGGGCTATCTGCTTCAACAGCAACTGCTCACATGGAAAGCAGCTCTGATTTTTAGGATAGTGAGGATCTATCCCAGTAGAAATTCATAAACCTTTCCATGATCTTCCCTTGTCCTTAATTTTAACAGTGGCATGCACTGGTGGCGTACCACACACAGGCTGTTCACCACTTTACAACAGGAGGTGACTATAAAATATTAGAGACTATATCCTGTGACAACCTGTTGCAACATGTGGCAAATTTGCTGCTTCTTTTTCCACTAAGGTTTCAAGGTGCTTCTGTGCGTTCCTGCACTGACACAGCAGCGCCCAGAGCTGGGCACCGCTTGGCTCTGCATGCAAAGGGTGCATAACAGAGAACTGCAGGGCTGTTCAAAAGGAAAGGATCTTTTATTCTCTTTTGCAATGTAGAACCAAGTAAATACTCTTGTCAGCATGTTTTTCATACTTAACAACCTACAGGGCTCCCTGGTTTGAATCACACCCAGGCAAACGTGCATGCACGCACCTGCAGAAGGCTACTGTGAGACCTTATCCTGAGGCTGCCCCAGGCTATAAAGCATTAGAACAGGCACTGATGGAAAGCATCCTGCAAGTTCTGTCTTTTTTTGTTGTTTCCCTACAACAATCACCTCAAATCATGAAAATGGAAGGAATAGCACTTACTGAGAAGAACAAGCATGGGGCAGAAAGTCATTTATTTTTTGTATTGAAATTTTTTGTATCAGTTAGTAAAATTGGTAAGTTCACTGATATATTTTGCACTGCAGTGCCAAATTTAGCTTGGAACATGAATCTCAACAGCAATGCAGCTCTCTGTAGCTTGTACATATGCAAAATTTTAGAAATGTTAACCATTATAAGAATATTAATTAAATACATCCTCAGAAATTTGTTCTATGCTGTGCCTGTATTTAAGAAATGCCTTTTTTTTCCCTTCAGAAGTTCAGCCAAAAGTATAGAAGATCTGAATCTGGGGATCTGCACTATCTGAAAACTGGCAGAGGAATAATCAGTTCGCAGTGTTGTACTCCAGAATGTTTTACTGTTTCATTCCCTGGTGGCATCATTCTATTTTCAAATGTACCAAGACTTTGATGGGAATGCCAGTTATATTTCTGAGGAATAATGGTGAGTGTCATCTGGCTGGTGAGGATCAAGTCTGACATACCTGAAAATCTCCATAAACTGTAATTCACTAAATAGGGCACTGGAACGGGACCATTATTCTGCTCATATATATATTTTGTATTTTTAGAAAATATTCTCCTGTCTTTATGTTGTAGTTTCCCATTTAATTAACATAAGGATGGCACTTGATAAAGTTCTCAGAGCTCTATAGATGGTAAATGCGTGAAGTAATTAGTTATCTTGAAATTTCATTGCTCTTCCAAAGGAAAATCTTTCCTTTACTTTCTGAGTAGTTAAAATGGTCATGGGTGATACCTTGGGAGCTGGAAAATTCATGGTATGCAGTGGTTTAGTTCAAAATGGCCAAACATAAAGAGGCACAGAAAGACAGCTTATGGGAAACATAGTACAATAACAACCCTGACCTCCTGGCCTCTAGAAATTAGGAAGTGCAATTTCTAAATCAAAACCAGCACCAGAAGTTCTGGGAATGGAAACAAGCCTTAATTCTCTGTAGTGCAAAGAACCCGAAGCTTCACAGTAGGTCAGACTTTCAGTCCTGTGTACGTGCCTGCTTGCTTCATGCACTCCTGAGAGCTGTGTGTTCTGGCCTCGGCAGCAAGCAGAAGCCACTGGGGAGATGCAGAGTGGGTGGCAGGGGACTGGTACTCTTTCCATGCTAGTGGGATGCAGATTGCCCTGGAGAGGGGGTATTTGTATAGTCCTCTCTTCCCACCAGAGGATCTCTTTGCAATCAAGACTCTGCTTCCTTCCTATAATGCCAACTGAACTGGCTGAACGCTGCCACTGCTGTAAACATCAGGAAAGAGTTACCCACACCAGATCTCTAATCTTGGAATAAATACCAATCAGGCATAGTGGCATTCACCAAGAGATTCTTTCAACTGCTCCTTCTTTTAATTTTCTGCAAGCAAGATTTCTTCAGTGATGTGGGTAGTGCAGCTTGAATGATCTCTAGCAAGAGTTTGGTGGAATATCCCTTTGAGGGACAAGGAGTTCACCTGAGCTGGGAAGGTGGAATAACATGTGTCTTCCTTTAAGGCATACTCTCAATTCTTTGCTCTCAAAATCATGACTATGGTATTCTTCTGTAGTCACAATGCTGGCCTAAGAGTGTTGTTTTTCAGTGTAATCATACCAGCCTATTCACTGTTCTGTCATTTGAAAAAAAAGGATGTTTAATACCATTCAAATAAGGATTTAGATAATTGGAGGAGGCACTGTTCTGAATTTTCCATGTGTGTAGAAAATGAAGTGCTGAGAAGAATACATTCTTATATTCAGGAGTAAGAAGATTTCACACCTCAAAGCTGTTTTATTGGGAAAAAGTTATATTGTTCCAATTAAAAAGCAGATTTCTCCTATTATATTTATTCCTATTTTCCATGAAACAGAGTTGGTAGGAAAGTAGATAGAAAGCATCCCTTGTGTTTAGGAAACAAAGAGCAAGTGGATCTTGAATGAGGCACAACAATTTTCTGATTCACAGAATAGTTTGAATCCAATTTGCATAAGGGTTTCAAGTAATAATTTTAAAATAGTTATGTTATTACCACTCTTCATGCCACAGAGTCTGCAGGGATGAAAATGAATGAATGTGTGGTATTTTCATTTGGTTTTCCAGATGATTCTTCCTAACTATTTAACTTGGTCACCAGAGCCTACCACAACTTGGTTGTTACTACTTTGGGGGAGTGGGGGCGTGGGTGATGGGTGTGGGGTTGTGGTATCTTTTTACTCAGTGTATCTAAGAAAACTTTCCCACACTTTCCTATCATAGCCCAGACAGTTCTTACTGACATACAGCTACCTGTTTGAAGTAGGGTTTTCTGTTCTGTAATGTTAAAACAAAACCTGCAAGCCCATAGAGACCTTATCCATAAAATCAGTTCAGATCAGTAGCATGGCTGCATACCTATTTATACTTTTTTAATATCTTCTTTATATGCCATTATACTTGATGTTGTTGGTATGAACTTTGAGACTCTTGAATACCAGGTGATGATGTAATGTTCTTAGGACAGGATTCACCTTGAAAGGAAAGACTCTTTTAAAGCTGCCTTTGAAAAGCAGAACAGATCAACCCATGTATCTAAATTAGGGTCCCAAGTTGTTTTTCCATGCATGACATGAATTCATAAGTGGCACCACTTTCCAATAGCAGAGGCATAATGACAGGATCCTATGACAGGATACTGGAGTTAACAGCAGAGAAAAGAGTGTCACGAGGTCACAGATCAGAAAAAATCCCATAACACAGATGCCGAGAGAATCCTTGCAGACAGCCCTCCAGGCTGTCCACCCACCAGTGTGAGCAGCATCAGGGCTGGCCCCAGCATGGTACACTTCCCCTCTTTCCAGAAAAGCAGCTGAATGCTGTTTCTCCTTTCCAGGAAATCTGTGGTCTTTTTGTGGAGCTCTTACAGTCCAGAAGAGAACGTCATACCTGCCTCATACCATCAAAACTGGGCTGACTTTATTCCTGAAGACTGCTTTTTTTTTTCTTTTCCTTCCAAACTGGGATTTCACTGTTAATGGAAGGCTCTTGTACTTCAGTGTTCTCTGACCTTCTTGCACATCTCCGGTGGCCTTTATTTAGAATCGGTTGGGTTTCTTTTCAAAATTTCAATATTTTTTGCCTTGGTAATTTCTTTTGCTTCCCAGCCTGTTAATATTGAACAGATTAAGAGTTAAAACTTTTAATCCTGTGTTCTTCTGTTTTCTGTTTTTTCTAATGGATGAGTCATGAGTATGGATGGCCTTTTGTTATTCTTTAGTAAACTTAAACAAGAATATTTATTCCCTCATTAGAAAAACAATAAATCAGCAAACAGAAAAATGTGAAACAGTGATTTTTAAAAGATATTGACCATATCTTAGTGTTATTATTCTTTTTTTTTAGTTTAAAAGAGATGACCACCCCCCCCCCCCCAAAAAAAAAAAAAAAGTGCTCCTAAAATCTACTGGATTGCTATTGCTGAAGCCTAAAGCCTGGAAACTTTTGATGCTGAGGTCCCATAGGAACCAACAGCTGAAGTACAATAAACCTGGGCTCTTCTGGGAACTATGTGTACTGTCTAGAGCAATGGTGATTTGAGCAGAGCCAACAAGAGGGAGTGATTGGCATGATGTAACTTCACTTTCTACACCATCCCCGAGGATGAAAGGATATCCTGCTTTTTATGATAATTCATTCTCAGACTGTCCTTCTGATGAATTTTACACATTTTTGTCACTTAGAGATATATCAAAGTACAATTTATTTTGTGATTGTATAAAATTAAGCATAGACACAAATTAAGAACCGAAGGGGGTTTTTAATTTTTAAATATTTTCTACCATCTTATATTATTTTGATGTTCAACAACCACAAGTTGTAGAGCACAAAAGTCTTTATGAGATAATCTCCTACCAGAAAGACCTGTAGCTGTTTCTTTAAGTACTTCCTCAGGTGGATAGGACTGTGCTATTTCTTTAAAAAGTGAAGATCTGGGGTTATTTTCAGTTGTACAGTGGAAATCTGGGTTGGAGAAAAGAAGAAAGGATTCCTTTCAAAATAATTTTGACACCTCAGTGGAAAGGAGGAGCATCCTCACAAAGGCGTGGAGCCAATGTTCTGAATTAACAGATTCTGCCCCTGGCGACAGGAGTAGGTGCGTGTTCAGTACAGAGAAACCCCGCCCTGGCCGTAGATGTCCAATTCCCCAGAATTCGGTACACCCAGAGGTCATTAAACTGGTTTGGCCTCTGTCCCTCCTGCTGTGAAGAGAAAATGCTGTGGGTGCTGTCTCTGCTTCACCCGTATGCAATCATAATGTTGGCTCTGCCTTAAGAGACTTCACAGCTGTGCTGTAACACAGTTCCCAACATGACTCAGATGAAGGATTTTATTTAATCTGCACAGGACTTTGGAAAAAAAGATAATTTTTGTTTGTGGAAACCTTGAGAATGTGCAAAGCTGAAAAAAGAGCACATGTGAACAAGAGGCTGGGTCTCAAAACCTGATTTCCCATTGTCTTAGTATAAAATTTCAGTGAAAATGGAAAGATGGGAGAAGAATGAAACCATTTCATTGCCTTGGCTTCCTTCATTCCTGTAATCGTCCGTTAGGGCATCAGTCATAGTTTTCATTGCTTCTAGCTCCCAAACAGGAATGGTTAAGAAGTACGTGGCTGTGTTTTGGAGTTTTTTATTTAGTGGCTCTAGATTCAGCTTTTCTTGTAGGTTCTTTACCCCACTATGCTTTCTGCCATTATTTGCACTATTCACAGTGCTTTATTTCTGTGAAACTGTACAGTCCTTTTAAAATTTGGAGATTCTTTACTATCATTAAAATCCACAAAACCCAAAAAAAAAACTATCTTTTTGCTGGCATAGGAGTAACTGTAATGGCAAAATTTGAAGATTCTTAGTTCAGATTAAGCTCTTGGAAACAAGGAATAGTTGCCAGCTGATTCTACAGGCCAGAACTTTGGGAACTTTTAAAGCAACACTTACATAATTTACTTAAGGACTGACCTTTTGGGGTGATGGACCAGAGGTCACCTGATAAATATGTAAGAGCAAGTCTCTCATTTGTCTTTCTGAGGCAGAATGTCACTAACTACAAGACTGAAACAGGCACAAGGACTCCCAGATTGCATTCCAGCATCTGATGTAGAGGTAGTCAACAGTTCTGATCTACACATCTTTTATGGTATCTACAGTAGAACACTGGTACATTCAATAACTTTTACAAGTAATTGTTTCAGGTTCCTCCGTAAAAATTGCACCAATTTTAAATAAGTACCTTTCCCAGTCTAGTCATGATGCCAAGACATTGCATCCCTAGGAAGCTGAGTATTGACCAGGAGCTACTTACTAAATAATCCAAAACTGCCTGCAAGAGTCAAAGATCTGTTCTTTAGGAGGGCTTTTTCTGCACAGAGGATGTGAAAAGGAAGACTTTGAACACAAAGTGTGCAGAGCATGTTCAGGAAAGTTGCTGTGCCACCGCCTCCTCAGGCCGTGTAAGTAAAATGGTGAATGCCACTCAAAAGGAATTGGCTTGTGACAGTAAATGGCAATTGCCAGAGAATTTTACACTAGAATTAAAAAATCAATTCTACGACCACTATTATGTGAAGGTAGCACTGATGAAGAATTTTAGTGTAGCTGAGCATTGCTGTACTTGAACCACAGCAAATACACTGCAGAACGCAAGGAACGGTTATTGTTTTTATGGGATGTAATCATCAAGAGATATGGTTTGTGCTTCTATACAGAAACCTCAGGCTTCATTTCTGTGCAAATTCAAGCACACATGTTGCTACTCCAGTGCCTGTGGCAAATTGGAGGTGTCATGGATAAATTTGTTTCATAATCTAGCTATAGAGTAGCATAATATCTAAGGTGGGCAATCCAGAAGAGTTAGAATTTAAATTTTACTCAGAAAAGTGTTGTAGTGTAAAAACCCGAGGCAAGCATTAGTGAAAATAAGGGAGTCACTAAGAGTGTTCTTTTTTTGAAAGGTTAGATTTAAGAAAATTAGGGAAATGTTTATTGTGGTCAAATAGGCTAAATATTTTGCAGAACTCAATGTGAAAGTGTTTTTAAGTCAAAGACATGAAATTTTTTTCCCTCAAATGTGAACACTTCACTTACCAAGTAACAATCATTAAGCTTCATGAAAATTAAGCAATTGCTGTGACAAGCGTAGACATTGTTACAGAAAATTGACTTGCATGTGATTTTGCTAAACAGTTAATTCAGTTTAATTCTCTTTCCACAGCTGAGAACAGTTTGTATTCAGGGTTTGATCTGTTCATACATTTTTATTGAAGAGAGACAAGCAAGTAAATCCAGGTTCTTGGATTTATTTCATGTTCTATCTTATGTTCTGAGCATAACTCCAGAAGAGGAGAAAATCTTATAGGCCCATGCATAAAAATTTGAAGCCTGTTGTCTTATGTTCTAGAATGGCTCAACAGGAGCTGGTTATCTGTTTGTTGATTGTAGCTACTGGAATGCTATAAACCAAATAACCTAACCTGTTAAGTGATATGATACCGGATATGAAAACCCAGACCTGCAGGAAATAGTTCTGCCAATGCAACAGAGACAGCATGAAATATTGGGAGATTCAGGAAAGAAAGTGGTGTGTAATTCATTTGGAATGTATCAAGCCATTCATACCTTATGAACACCTAAGAAGAGACTCATGATATGTTAAAAGTAACATCAAATTATTTAAGACCTCTTCATACTTGCTTCAACCTCCTCCACCTCAGGTGACCCCAGCGGAAGAGGGTGTTACTGTTTAAGTGGAAATGTATGTCAGACAAATAGGTTTTGAAATGAAATCCAACACCTACCAGATTAAACCTCAGGCTGCTCTTATTTTGTGATGCATACAGAGATATGGGGTCCTTTTTTTGGATGACAGTTCATGGCGCTCACAAATTATTGATAGGAGGGATGGTTCCCTGGGTAACTGTAATCTCAGCAACACTTGAGAACAAATGAATGAGCACTTCTGCAGGACATGACCTGGATCAGATTGATAGACTGAGAGCAGTAATTGGTTTGACCTTTGTTTTAGCAGAGATGCCCACTGTGACAGCTTTCTACGTTCACTTTGGGGTCTCCCAAACTTGGGCTTAAGGCTACATTACCAGCAAAACTACATTCATAACAAAACTGGCTCACACCATCTGATTTGGAAAACAAGTTTGAGTGTTCTGATCTTATTCTCAGTAAAGTTTTGTGTGGAATAAAGAAATAGCTATGTTTAAAAGGGACAAGATTTCTTTTCTATTTTTTTTTTTTTTTTGTCCTCTTTACCTTCTTGTTTGAGGAGCAAACAGATAAGAAAAATTTTCTGCATTCCGTTCAAATGTTGTAATGACAGCATCAAACTGAATTATTTGAAAAGATTTTGTTTGAGAGATTGATGCTTGTGATTTGCAATCTTGTTCTCTTCATAATTTTTTATTTATGTTTGCTTTCTCCCCAGGTAACATGAAATCGTGTTGTGAGGTGGAAATGGTTAGAACAGCACTGGAATAGGACTGTGATTTTTCAGTCCTTCCTTTTGTTAACTCTGAGTGCTCATCAGCACAAATACCCAGGTTTGGTCCTTCACTTCTGGGATTCTTTCAGTCTGTGCAGCTACTTCAGTTCTTACCTTTTATCTTTGTTAGGGAGCACTAAGATTTAAAAATCCTCTTTGGGTTGTACCCATTGATTCCTAATTAACATGAAAAAATGCTTCACCCTGGGGGCTTTGGCACAGGGCTCTTTTTTCACATGCATGTATGTCACATAGATTGCACCCTAACTGTTCATATACAGTGTCAGTGTGCATTTCGTACACACACAAAAGTTCCAGATGTGCTGTGTATCTTGTTTAGTTGACTTTAGTCTTCTGTAAAGCCAAGAGAAATATTAATCATTCATTTACTGTTAGGGGATGGGTCTTCTTCTCATGTTTCAGTAAAGGGGGTGGAAAAGAAAAGTAAGCCAATTTTTTTCCTATTTAAGGCCAAAGCTGGGGAATGCTTGTGGCTGAGTTCTGTACATGGCCCGGTGCTGGAAGGGCAGGGAACAACCGATGTTGCTATTTTGAATAGATTTTTTTCTTCCCCCCCATTTTTATTTTTGCACAGAGAGTCTCATGTCTAATATTTAGACATGATGAGCTCTGTGCAAAAAGTTACTTTGCTCATTCTTGCCGTGTTTCAACCCTCAGTTATTTTGGCACAACAAGTCGGTGAGTAATTCAAGCTTCTTATGATTTCGTGTTTTTATTTTATTTTTATTTTTACCAATAATTTTAGTAGCTTGTAAGAACTGTGTGTGCACGAATCTCACCAGAACATTTTTCCCTCACTAATTCAGCAGTCAGATATTTAATGGTGAAGTTGAAAGCTCCAGGGGCTTGCAGTACTGTCCCAAAGGTTTCTCTTTGCTTTGCTTTCTTTACAGTTAGGAGGACTGTACAGTGCTGTCTGCCTTGGCTGCATTTATTCTTGTTCTTACTTGTTTTCCTGCTACAGACACCAGAGAGATTCTAAGCTATTTCTTTTAGCTCTTGGAATAACATTTTAACTGTTAGCTCCGTGCTGCCTGGGAGCTCTTTGTCACAAGCAGTAAGTCTTTGCTTCCAACTATTTTATTTGTAGTTCTCCTTTGTACTTGTTTGTCTTACACCGGCAGAGTGGGGGTTTCTTTAAACAATTTGTGTGCAGAAAAAAGCCTTAAAATTCTAACCAGTTTTGTTGAAGGAGTTTTTAAGAGTGATATATGAAGATATGTCAGTTTACAGAATTTTTACTTTGGCATAGACCAGGAGGGTAAATTAATTCCCTTAGCTGCTACAGTTTGAATCGGGCATCTGCAGACTGTTTCAGCCCCTCACAAGACTGATTAGCAGTTGATGGTATGTGGAAGTCCATGCGAGTATGTGTGTGCATGTTTACAGAGAGCAAGAACACCAAAAACCAAGTGAACATGGAATTCAGAGGGGAGAGAAGTACTTTGTATACAATAGTTCAACCTAGAGTGAAGATAAGTGTGGTATGAGTATTTGAGTTAAACAGATGACATTCCACAAGTCCGGCTGACCTTTTTTGGATGTGCACAGTTCCTGCTTGCCAGATATTGTAAACCAGACCTTCCTTAAGATAAAACACTTTTCTTTCCTGTAAATATGAAAGATTGGCAATTTATTTGTTCCTACACAGAGGCAAGGAATAACCTTAGAATTAACTCAATAAGCAGCAGCCAAAGAAACTGTGAAGGAAAGCCAAATACCTTTAACACCACACCCTACACTACTGAGTATGACACACATCATGAAAACAATTACTTGAGCCATTTCATGGCAAACCCATCTGTCTCACCATACCTGGACAGGGATCTCTGCCGAGGGGTGAGTGTGAGTCCACCAGGGGCAGCCTGTTGGCAGCAGAGCACTTGGAGCTCAGGAGGACTTGTGCACGAGCAAATCAGCCTCTGCAGCAGCAGCATGCCCAAACAGCAGCCTCCCTCACCCAGCACAGACACAGGCTAAGCCTAAGTGTCTATAAAAAAACCACCCAATGCATACAAAGATGTTCTGTAGAGAGTAAACAGAATTTACTGTGAACTGACCCTTTCTGTTTCTGCTTTGCCATATGAAAACTCCCTCCAATAATCTTCAGTAAATATTATAAATATAAAATTCAGTTATTATAAAATTCGAGCAAATATATGCTGTGATTTTTCTCTGCTTACAGCAGCAAATAATATATACATTGTTTATATTCAACATGCAGTAAGCGTACTTTTATATACCTATGTCTATCATCAGAGAACTAAGAGACCATCCAGTATAAAGAGAAGGAACATCAAGTTTATTTCTCCCCATAAACAAATTCCTCCTGAGTGCCAGGTCTCCTTCCCTCACTCTAGTCATATCCCTGAACATTGCTGAGGTGCAACATATATTTGACTCAATAAATGTCAAATTTTGGGTAGAAGAACAATACACAAATGAAGTGTGAATGAGTATTCTCATTTCTCTGCCACATTCCTGTTTCACAGTGTTGTAACATTTCCTTACTGGGCTAACTTCCATACTATTTACAGGGATGATATTACACAGAGAGACTGATAAATCACTAGTTATCCCTCAAAAATTGGATTCTCTCCTCACTTTAGACGGTTTCTTTCCATACATTTGAATATGCTTTTCTCACAGAAAATAACAATTGAAGGAGTTTCTTATTAACATCCCTAATTCACATGCAGGGCAGGGAATGGACTGGGAAAACAAATTTTCCACAACTGAAAAGTGAATTTCCAGACATGCTAAAATGCTCTCTCTTGTCAAGAAAAATGTTTATATGGTTAGTATCAAATGTAAGTCAATATAAAATTTTCCTTGGGAAAGCCTGCCAGGAGACAAGACTTGGCAAGATATTAAGGAAACTGCTCAGTATCACTGAGTTTAGGGTAGTCAGAAGTACCCCCGGGCTATGTGTTTCTTTGTTTTGCTGTAATAGCTTGGAATGGAGATTTGAGTGCAGTCTTAGGCTGAACCTCTTCAAGAGCTTGGCATCCGGATACTGTGCAACAAGGAATGTTCTGGGGCTTCCATGACCAAAAGCTGTATGTCCTTGTAACCCACGAGGATGTTTTTAGCCTGGAGGTGAAAACACCTTGACACAATCCAGGTTTTCTGATGTGTGCCACAGCTTTCAAGCCCTGCCCATGTTCAAGATAAGATGCCTGCTGATGGCTGACAGGACACGAAGCCAGCGCTTTGGACAGGACAGATGATTCCAAGTCCAGCAATGTGTATTCCGTTCCACCTTTTTGAAGGCACCTTTACGTCCTGCATATTAAACTACTCAAAAGTGTAAGATCTTAGAATGCTTCTTTAGGAAAGAAATCCATTCTCCACCCAGTGAGCATAACTTGGGAAAGCATTTGCTAAGCCTTGCAGCCTGCATTCATCCCATTTATCTTGAGTTTGTAGAGGCAATCATGACAGCTACTTCCAGAAGACGGCATAAATTTTAGCTAGACAGACTGGAGGTATTTGGCAGTTTCCACTGCCTACAAAGGAAGCACATCCACAGCGCCCTCACAACAGTGCCAAAAAGGAAGTCAGATGGATTTGGGCCTGTCTCAGCTGCATCTGTGATGCTTAAAGGACACCTCAGGCAGCCAGAGCGGGACACTTCCCATAGGTACACCCATAGTCCTTGAGGAGCTTCACCGAGGTCATTAGGAAAACTCTACTGCTCTGAAAGCAGTGTGAGAGCAATGCCAGAAACTCTTTCTTATTATTCCAAGTAATTTTTTGCTCTAATGTAATTTAGTGTTTTCCTTGTAATGCAAGTATTATCTTGGATGTTTGGTCAGGAAACTCATTTCTGAGGTAAGAGCTGAATGCTAAAATCTCTCTGACAAGACTTACTGACCTTTCATATTACTTGCAGTTGCAAATTGCAGTTTTAAAATTATATATAACCATTACATGTAGGTTTCAGGAGGCAGTATGCAAATGACTTTTCCTGCTGAGCACCCACTCCTGATCCTCGAGAAAAAAATGATATTTTAGGAAAACTTGTAAACAGCTAATTTGGCCATTTTACTTTTTTTTTCTTAATTAACTGGGAAGGATTAGATAGCATGTGAAATAGATGGGCACTGTACAGATGTAGTTTATTTGTGAGCCTGCCAGACTGTCATGTTTAGCACTTAGCTGTATGGAACACTGCACACATGTGTTCTTTGTTGATAAATTTCCAGTTTAAGGGTAATGCTAACAACAGTCAGCGCTATCTCTCCTCAAAGGTTTTGGTAACCAAGTAAGGTTCCCCTCCAGAGATTTGACAGTAAAACCAGATGAGGCACATCTGTGTGCCAAGGGATAATTAACCATTATGAGTAACCTGGACTATGTGAAGTAATGAAATATCAGGGGTCTACTCCTCTTCTTCCACTTTTCCTGACTAGTTTTTACCAAGCACATGGCAGACAAGGTTATGCATAGGAAAATTGAAACATTCCTTTCTGGTCTGGAAAAATCATGCTAAATGAAAGCCTGGGGAATCCACCCCCTCTAAACATTATGTATATGTTCTTGGAAATATGACAAATTTCATAAACACATTTTATATCACACATCCCTGGAACACATTAGCCTTAGGAAAATGAGACTGTTATATAACCCTTTCATTATTTTCCAGATTTGTTTTTGACTTTAGACCAAATCACCAAATCTACACAGACTGATTTTTCTAATGGAGGAGGTGGAGTTGGAAACATCCACTGCTTTATTGCAGGGGGAAGAGGCAGAGGGAGAAGGGTGTTGACACTGGCACAAACCTCACTGTCGATGCCTCAGTCAGAGTCATCATGTTTGCTCTCCTCTTAGCGCTGCAGATTACAAGCAGATCCTATTTCCTCTTCCACCCTCTGCCAGAGTGTTGAGGTTTGAAATAGGCAGCCAGGTGTCACTTGCAAACTCTGCTGATGCCAGCCTTACACAACAGCTGGGGGAGAACTGTACTCAAGAAAAAGAAAGGAGGGAATTACTATAACTTTTTTTCCACAGGCTGGCTGAGAAATCAGACTGACACTGTTCCATTAGTCGTTGTTCTAGTTATGTGCTAACGTTGTTCACTCCTTGTTTTAATCAGAAATCTGCAGAAAATGGGCCATACCTGCCCTCATAGTTGGGACAGCATGCTGAGGGTCGGTAACGGAAGTGATGCAGAGTGGCATTTAGCACTTGGGGTTAAAAGCAACCTCTTCAGAGTTGAAAGGTTCAGCTTACCAGGAGGGGCAAACAATAACAAAGTGCACTTTCCTCAGCTAGTGGGAACCTGGAGCACTGTATCACTCTGGATGTTTCTGTGGTAGGTTCCTACTCTGCAGAAGAGCACAAGCCACAGCTGCTTTAACAGTTTCAAGATCTAATTTGTTGGTTTGAAGTAATAACTCATCAAAAGTCACAATTAGAAATTAGTGCAATGGTCATACCATTAATACTCCAGATTATGCTGTCCTTTAGTCATGTTTGTTTAAGAAACTGGGCAAAAGATCTCTGTTAAGAAAAGGGAAATTGTTGGCAATGGCAAAAATATGTTGTTAACAAATAGGGGGTTTTATGGTCTTAAAGTAACTGCATTAGAGTCCTACAGCATTGCAGTTCAATATGACGGAGCACCGTTCAGTTTATTATTGGCAACACCCAAAAAAAACAAAACAGACTTGCAAAAGGTATAATAAAATCTGTCCTGATTCAACATTGCTATTGTTATCTCATTCTCCATGTAGTAGCTTGGTAAATTGCAGATTACGTGACTTTAACATGGTTTAGAGTTCAGCATCTACCACCAATTGTCTATAATTTTGAGACATTCTGATTTTGTTTTTTGGCAGATGATAAATAACCTTCAGCCCTAAATGGAACAAAAATGTTAGTGTCATCATTTTACCTGCTGCAATACTTTACCAGCCTATCCCTCCATCTACGTATCCATGATAATACACTTAGTACAGAAGGAGAACTGGGCACAGATGTGATTCCTGCTCCAGGAGAGGTGCATGAAGTGTTATTTTACTTCTGTAATTTCAAGTCAGGCTGTTGAGGGCAGTGTGGCTGGGTGCAGAGAATGCTGCAGCCCCTGGCCCTCAGCATGCTGCCCATCTCCAGCCCAGTGGATGCAGTGGATTCCTCCTGGAGGCACAGCTGTGTAGGGCCATGTTTGTCACAGCAGTGTGTCCCTGTGGCAGAGGTGCTGTGTGGTGGTGTCTGGCTGCTGTTGGCTTCCTGCAGCCATGCTGCTTCTAGGTATGTGAGCCAGTGCTCCACCTTGGTTACTGCTGCAGGACAGCTACTTCCCTAGGGATTTTCTTTCTTCCATTGAATCTTTTAATGCACAGGGTTTGTGAAAATTTGTGTTCTGTCCTCTCTATGGCTTCCCTGACAAGAGGCATTTTGTCACTGGAAAAATCTGTAAGGAATTCCCACAGAATTTTCTGATTTTTCTCCATTCAACAAACTCAGACACTTTGTTTCAGGGAAATAAGATTTACATATTTATATGTGGTGACCATGCTATTAATATTTCTCACGTGGCTTTGAGACTGTATAAAAAAAAATTCAGTAACCCTTGCATTGTTTCTGATTATGGCTAATCAAGAGATAACCTCCATAGGCATTAAAAAATTACAAATTACAGGAATCAGAAAGTCTCTTCTGTAAGTACAACAGACAGAGGGAGGGATCTGCTAACCCTATCTTAAATGCTGGAAGGGTGCAAGGAGGAATGAGATCCACCACTGGCTGTAGAGTAGCACATCTTTCACACAAAGGTATAGTAAATCATATTTTTCATTTATATTTTCAAGCAGTCAGTATTTTTTCTCATCTTCTTTTACATATGAAAGGTTCTTTGAATTTTGCTTTGAGAAAACCTAACCTACTTCCAGCCACTGCTTTTATTTATTTATTTTCACTTCAGAGCCAATCTTGTCTCTGAGTTTGCAAAGTGGAAGCCTTCGCCTGTTTCATGTCAACAGGACAATGGAAAACATGATATAACCCCCTCCAACAACAACCGTTTGTTGGCTTTAGTTTGGATAAACTTCAGCTCTGGGACTTCTGGCTTTGTTCAGTTTAGCAGAGGAGATTCCTTTCAGATTAGCTCAGAGACTACTTCCATTTTCCCCCATTTACGTCAAACTCTTCATTTAAACATGAACTATCAGAATGAGAATGAAAATGGTACCTCCTTTAACAATGTCTGCACATTTTTGTCCTGCTTTGATTCACACAAGTACTCCATGAAGAGATGTCTGCCGGGGAGGAGAGAGCATGCACAGGACTTTGAACAGGAAGAATGTGAGGATAATGAAAACATACATATTTCAAGGTTGAATGTGGTTTTTTGTTTTGAAAGCCTAGGCCTTCTCCTACAGCTAAAGGGACACCCAAATGACTGCCAAGAAATGAGGGATGTGACTTGTAGATTTAAGACTTTAGCAGAGTTTGCCCTTCAGCAAAATGCAGTTATCCACAGCCACAGGAGATACAACCCTTTCTGCTGCTGGATTTTTCTTTCAGGTCACGGTGCATCCCACCCTGGAGGGTGGCACAGGCACCTCTGCTCTCCTGCCAGGTGAAACATTTCCTCCCATGTGGAACTCTTCTGTGGGCTGCTAGGGTGGCTTCAGGCACTGCTTTATTCCCAACTTCAGCACTGCAAAGGGCAGCAGAATCACAGGAACATCCCAGGCACGTTTTGCAGCAGTAGATATGAAAGAATGATCTGTGTCTGGAAACTACTTCCCACAGCAATTCAGCTCTGGCAGTTCTTGGAAAACTTCTGGACATAATTAGTTCCCACTGAAACTCCCTGCAGTTCACGCCCAGTGACCAGTCAGTGCATTAGAAGGCTGTCTGTGGCAAACATCCTTTTTCTCTCTTCTTTCCCTTTGTGCTGCTTCTTCTCTTTTCCTTCTTTCCATTTTCTTTCAGGAAAATAAGCAAGAACAAAATTGCATCTTTTTTTCAAACAGACCCAACAGAAACAATTGCTCATCTGAACAGAGTTAATGGGAAATATGGGAAGCATCGCTCATTGTTGCTTTGATATTCGCTGTAATAGCCATGCTGAGCATCAAAGGAGAATAAACTACATCCCCATGCTTTCCTTCAGCTACAAGCAGCAAAAATAGGATTCATATTTTCTTGGGAAACACTTTTATGTTCATGAGAGCCTCTTTAAAAAAAAAAAAAAATTACATCTTCTCTGGTCTTGTCTTTAAATCTACTGTATGGTGTTTGCTTGTTTCCCTACAGAGCAGTAGTCATTCTGTGCCAGCTGTTTAAGAGAAGAATGTCCTAGTGAAAGCAAACAATGGGCTGTGTAGTGGGAATTGCAAATCTTTGAAAGGGGTAATTGAAATCTTCTCAGACATTTTGAAGATTCTTTGCACAATATTCTAAGGCTGTTGGTGGCTCAGCTGTTGGCAGGGTGGTCCTCTTTGTAGAGTCCTCTTTTTTTGTATGAACAGAATAGCATTAATATGGAGGAATGGGGGGAAGAAAGAAGAGAGGTTTGCAAGTCCATCTGATTATTTCAGAGCAGCTGAAGAGAGAAAGATTGCTGTAAATGTCTTTCAGTGAAGAATCAAAAAAAAAAGTGAATTGTACAGAGCTGTTTCATTTATCAGGTGTTCTCTGGCTCTGGCTCTTCCACTCATACCTTTTAAGGGCTGCAGCAGATAAACTGTGCTGGATTGGGTTGTGTCTGCTGCAGATGTTCCAACCCTCCTGGGCTATGTGGTGCTGTTTATTCTCACCCTGGGCCAGCTGAGGCTGTTGCTGCACAGAGCAGGGAGAGCTAAATGTGTGCCAGGTCTCAGGCAGTCACTTCAGTAGCAAGGCTTCTGACCTCTGATATTAATAAAAAGCCAGCTCTCTGCTTGCAGGCTCTTCGTAGCACCAAAAGTGTGATTTTTCACCTCACAAGAGAATTAGTTAGGAAGGTTTTGTGCTTGAAAAATGGCCAGGCATAGAACTTGATATTTAAAAGTGGCTCCAAAATTAAGTTGTCTTTGGTACCCTGAGAAAACCCTCACAATACTTACTTTAGTAGCCCTAGGAGGTTGACAATAAGAGCATTGTATCCAGTGTACAAATAGCCATTTAATATCCTCTATGAGGCAGATTAAGAAGAATTTCAAATACTGCCATCCATATCCAACAAACTGTCCAAAATAGATGTGTGGTGAATTAGCACAAACTGGAATAAGGACTGAATGAATACAAACTGTTTTACAGATGAAACTAGGTTAATGATGCTCTATGCATTCAGAATCCCACCACAACCTTCTGAATTACAAATACCCTTAATTTATTGGCAGCCAAAGATATGATTCTTTTCCTTAGACAGTATGCCAGAGCACTTTAATCCTTCACTGGAATATGAAATGCAAGAACCAAACCCTTCATTTACTTCCAACTTCTGAAATTACAGGGAAACCAATAAAATTGTGCAGGGACTTAGGCTAGGGTAGAATTTGCCCCCCTGCTGCTTTACTCATCTCAGATGTAAATTCACTATGGCTGTGGAGTTATATTGGGGCTGACTTTGTCCAAGGTATCTGAAAATACAAATGATATTACCACATGTACTATACTGCCATTGTAACATTTCCCATCTGCTTCAGCCTCAGGAGAGAAGCATTGAATCAGGCTGATCTCTTCCAAGGCAAACCACAGAAACAGCATTGCATAAATCTGTTAGCCCTCTCACAGAGTTGAAGGGATATAGAGGATTGTGTGCCTCTTGAAATTTTAATTACCTGCCAAAAATTGTTTTAATTACAAATTTATATGATGCAAACCAAAAGTCATACTTTTTCCCCACACAGTATTTAGGTTTTATCACGCCAGAAGCGTAAAGCATCATTAATTTAGTTAGTGGTTCAATATTTTACATTAGGTGCTATGTAGACCAAGCTTTTAACAATTATAAGTTTCCGTTTTTTCCCTTTCTCTTATCAGATCAAAAGCTTCATCTCTCTTTCATGATGCTTTGGATCTGTCAGAGTGGTTGTAAAGTCAGGAAAACCTGTGTACAATGACTTTTCCAGTTTTTCGTTATTCTTCCCAGGACAGACCTACTGCAAAAAATGTTTCAACGGACCTTCCAATGTTATAAACTCTTCCTGGTTCTAGCTAAAATCAGGAATGCAGAAGAATGTCTTTGAGCCACACCTTGAGGGTGATTTTTTTTTTTTTTAAGTTTGGCAAAATCTTGTGCTATATTTTAGTAAATTTTTCTCCTTAATTGATCCTAATAATGTTGAGCTTGAACTATTGCTTTTCCTTAGGAATATGTTAGGCCAGCTTCTTATGGAATATAATTGGAAGTGGTCAACTGTTCAAAATTAACATTACCTTGACACTCGGACTCTGACTGTAGAAGTCTTCTTTGACTGCCCAAGGAATGAGTGGAATGCATGTTTAAGGAAACTAATAAATCCATTAGATCATCAGAAATCATATTAGAACTTGAATTTATGTCCATTTTTGCTTAGTTTAAGACACAAGTCTTTATGCCAAGAATTTGGTACCATTCACTCTGAAGACGAGAAACATATTAAAATCATATTACTGCAGAGTAGTATTAGAATTTATGCCATCACTACAACTAAATAGCCACAAATGAAGTTCTTGCAGCCTGTTGCTTATTTTTAGCGTGACACCAAATGGCACAAAAGGCAATGTGCCAAAAAATATTGTAATATAAGAAGAGAGGGGATGCAAAAATCTCATAAGCATTATACCAATAATTGAAGAGTAGCTGAAGTATGGTACAATGGTCTAAAAGGCATTGAGTGCACTGAATTATGATGAAATGTCTTCTCACTTTATGTCCTGCTCTAAAGCAAATGTTACCCTTAGTAAAAGATTTGATCTGTCAGTCACTGAAGAGCTGCAGTTACCACCAGAATAGTTAGAAGTTGACATTTTTTAGGTCTGATTCAAAGCCCAGTAAAATCAAGGGAGATTCTGATCAGGCAGTGATTACACTTAATTGGGGAGGAATTATGTGAATTCTGCATGTTATGGCAAAAAGAGGTTGATCTCTACTTAAAAGACAGAAGCATGAATATAATTGGGTCACAGAGTCAGGCTGTTGAGAGGAGACACTGGAGAGGAAATCCCAGAATAACATCTCAATACAGATGGTCATGCAGGAATATCTTCCTCCTATGCAAAAAGCGATTTGGCCCATGACATTGTCAAGGAATAGCTGAGAACAAAAGGGGTATAACTGGCTCTTGAACCCATCAGAAGTTTTTCCTCAAAATTAGTTTATGAGTTCGGGAACAGACAACAATTCTCTGGGCAGCCCCAAAAAAGAAGCAAGGTGATAGACATACAGCAGTGTGCTCTATCCTGCCCCTTGTATGACTCAGCTTGAGATGACTGTTCTGCCAAAAAACAACCCTCCCCAACTAAAACAGCAAAGAAACCGCCTTGCACTTTGTTTGTTTATTACCAGTTGTGAAAGAAGGGAGTTCTTTTGCCACGGTTTCTCATGCCAGCTGAAGCAGTGAGGCTGTTGTGTAACAACATCTCAGATGGGCTATCTCTGGTTACTACTTCCTTGCAGCACTGCTGTGGCAGAGTGACCTTTGGAAGTTGTATGAAGAGCATCATTCCACAGTGTCATCATGCGTGCCCAAATAGATCAATTTGTGAAATATATATATTGAGATGGAACAGTATTACAGAATCAGCTACTTTAGACCATATTACCTTTTGAGAAGAAGAGCCCTCTGAAGATAAAGCAGAAAAATTAGAGTTCTTAAATCACACTTTGAAAGATTAGAAAAAAGCCAATAGCCTGCAGGGAAAATAGAAGCATTTTGTGTTTTACTTGGTAACAAATATGCTTAGGATATGTTCTAATCCTGATATTTCTAAAACTTTTTAAAGGCTGCAAAAAGGTTGTAGCATTGGTAGCACATAAAGATGAATGAAGGGAATTAGGCATGAGTTGTTTAAAATGCAAGCACTTGTTTGTGCCAGTGCAGGCCTGTTTTTTCTTATTTATTTTGTAATCTGACATACAGACTGGGTGGGTCTTGAAGCAAGGACAGTTTGGCTATGTGACACAAGGATCCTTTGCCTGAGGATCCAGACTCTTCTGTACATTGCCAGCAAAACAGCACGTGACTCCATCTTGCAACACCTCTGAGAGACACATACAGTATTATGCTTAACCAGCATTCTTTTAAGCAGCTTTCTCTTTCTTACTCTGCATCTGAGAAAGGGGAAAACTGGGACTGGTGCAGTGGCAGAACTGTTCAAATGCCAGCTTTCTCGGCAAACAAGCATCCCTAGAAGTAAGAAAGCTTCAGTTTCATTCTGAAAGCACAGGCTATAGCTGTCCTTTTTGGTGTGAAACTTGGAAAATCTGTGAACTATTTGTTCATACACCTTTCCAATTCCACCTGATAGCAGTTCTTCCTTCTACAGCTCACAGAGCACTAAAGGATTTTTAAGATTGACCTGCTCTGGCTTTTCACAGTCTGCATTTAAGTGTTTTATAAATGGAGGTTTCATTACCTCCAATCACGTGGACAAGCCTTACAAAATATTACATCAGTACTATTAAACCTGGAAATATCCTAAAAGGTATGGATACCCAAATTGGCCCTTATGTCCTCATGCACTGTGTGAACCGGATTCAATTAATTAGCTGTTTAAGACAATTCCAGCTGAGAGAATGTCTGATGGCCTTGCATCAACTTGTTAAACCCAACTTGTTAATCCATTTCTTTTCCTTTATTTCCACCTCTTTTCCTGGCTCCTGTGACCCAGACAGGATTTGAGCCCTTTCAAGTACTCAGCAGTGACCTGACATGCCAACAAACCAGGCCATCCCGTCTCCTCCAGCCAATTCATTCATTATGAGAGTCCGCTTGTTTCCATTACTAATGATGGGATGGAACGAGTGTGTTTGGGTTTCTTATAAACATCATCATAATACCAGACAGGGAGCCCAAACCATTTGCCTCGAGGTAGAAGTTGTGGCATTCTTTTCTGCTCAGGAAATGGAAAGCAGCATTGCTGCACATGCTGGGGTGGATTCCTCCACCTACTCCGGGAGGGAAGAATGATAGCGTTTCCATTGAAAATAGACAGCATATCTCCTTTCTACTTTGTGCTTTGGTCAAACAATGTATCAAACAGTGCTGGCGTGGGCAATTAACAGATGTATTTACTACAGAAGAAATGTAAAACAATTTTTGAAGTACTCATCCTGTAAAGCAAATGACCAAAACTAGGTCAGGGTGAGGAAGCACAGGCTTTGTACAGTTAAAAAGTAACAGAAATGCCCTTCTTAGCTTCATCAGGCTTTGGATTCTGTCAAAGTCAGAGGCAAGGCCTTCTTCGTCTTGGTGCTTTAGCCTTTACCAAATTCACTTTAAATATAGCAGAAATTGTTTGTTTGACTCATTGTGTTTATGATCAGATTCTCACAGACCAAAGCTCCTTGGTTTTGCTTCCCAGGCCATCATCAGGCAGCTGCTGGAGGATCATGAGTCACTCCTGTGTGGACTATTGCTCTCTCTGAGGCAGAACCAGACAAGTTCAAGATGTTTTTTAATTTCTAACCCTTTAGTCACATCTCTGCAAATGGGATATGTGAGTCTGCTACTAATGCAATAGCTGGACATCAGCTTTGTCCAAAGTGGAAAAGCTTGTGGTTTTTGAGGGTACTGTTAGGAAATTTTTCCCTTTTGCCATATTATTGTGGTAAAGTCACAATCATGGTGCTTGCACAAATGCAAAGCCAAAACCAACTACAAAACAGATTCTCAGGTCATAGCATGTGATAACAAATTCCCTTCACCTCACTGGGATTTGGATTATGTCCCATATGACATCTGTCATCTTTCAGGCCATATGACAACACCCATATTTGTTTCCCTTGTACATATTTGGGCTCTTCTATGTACCACACTTATAGGTCCTTTGGAACTAAATTGTGGTTTTTCTTTCAGCTTTCACTATTGGGCTGCTTATGGACAGCTGCCAGTCTTCTTAGAATGGGAAATAAGTCAAAACCAGCATATGACAATTATTGTGTTGCCTTTTTTTTATTTTATTCACTGTTTAGGCTGGCCTGGGGAAGTGCGACTCGCAGCAAAACCTTTAACAACATGAGTGCTCAGTAAACAGCATAATTTCGAATTAATTCAGGCTTTCAAATATTAAACTTTTTTAAGTGCACTAGAGATTGACAGGGCTTCCAACAAAGCATTGCAGTAAGTGCCACAGAAGTCAAGTCCTGTATAGCCATGATATTTAGGGCTTTGGGAGGAAGGATAAGATTTTGTATTGCTATAGACAAATACCGTTGAGTTCTAATATTTTTTTTTAATCTTAGGCTAATGTGTATGTTTAGGAATCAATAAGAAAAGCTGGCTAAGGCAAGTCTGTGACTGTTACACCACAAGTCTAGAATTAGAAAAGTCAGCTTTTTTATAACCTCAATATTCCTATATGTTACTCGCCAGTGCTTTAGCACAAATCAGCTTTCCAAAGGATTTTGGAGCTAACAGTTAATCTTTATGAGCAATGCAAAATGCATTATGTCATAACATACTGACACAAAGATCTACATCTGAGCACAGAGGGGGTGTCTTTAACACACTAAGTCTTCCCAGATGTAAGTTTCCTTTGGAAATCTATTTAATACTTTCATTCTGCCAAAGGCCACAGCACTTCTCATTGCAGCTCTCCTAGCTTATTTCTTAATTCATTTAACAATGTCCAGAAAGTTAGAAGCAAATATGAATGTCATTATATCCATATGTCTTAAAATTTTTGTCATCTTCCTGTTAAATGATGCCATCTACTGTAGCATAACTGAATGACAAGCTTGTAAAAATGCAGAGAAATCTCTTTTATTTCCTTATTAATGTAAAAGTATCAGTTGTTTTGACATATTTTAAATTTCCATGCTTTTTATTGATATTTTTGGATAATATATGGCAGGTGAGTATTCTCAGCGTGAAAAATCGGGCAATGAGAAAAGACTCTGCTTCTGTCTTGGAAACATAATCTTTTCTAACCAGCAGTGCAAAAATAGGGGAAATGTGGCCTTTTATACTCCCCATAGGAGCTGTCCTCTTCACTGTAAGGCAGCAGGATCACATCTCTGAAAATAACAAAACAAATCAATGAAAAAGAAGTAAGAATGATGAAAAAATTGATTTTTGAAGGTAAAAGTCCTTGGATATGAATTTCCTAGTGAATAAGGACCTTGTTGTCTTATGCACATAATAAAAAAAAATACACGGTTTTGAAAGACTAATAAAGTGATACTGGGAGCTGAAAATGAGAATATTACAATTAACCAAACACATCTTTTGGGTGCAGAAAAGGTGTGTATGCGATGCATTTCTTATATGTGTATGCAATTCATATAACTGTACAAATGCAAATAGTAACAATATTAAGTTCTTTTAGTTCCATATAATGGTATTTACAATTATGATTTGCCCTAGAGAAAAGTAGTTTCTTCCCTTCCTTATTATGTTTGTAAATGAAAAGACCATTTTAACCTGTGGAGCTGGGAGGTGCTTAAGCAGAGTGACAGCTGAGCAGGACATTGCTATGAGTGACATGGATCTGTGCCCATCCATGCTCTTCAGGGTGCATCCAACCACTCCTTCGAGATGGACTGCAAACTCTAACCTCCCCAGCAGCTCTGCTGACGTTCTGCCTCCAACAACACACAGCTTTCGAGGGCTTCATGTGTGCAACGAGCCACTCTATGATTTGGTTTTTCTCTTGAGTCACTACAGAGGCTATAAAGATTTCATTCATGATCATAAGCCTTGTTGTTTTTCAGGAAACATTTGTCATTAGCCTTGTCAAGACTGGGCAGTTTGTTTTCCCTAAGTGCCCACAGCAAGGTCCTGGTTTGTGAAAAGGAGGAAAGTGTTTTTTGCAGAAACAGTCAGCACCTAGCTAAGCAGAGAATCAGCTTATTTACCTGGGATTCACTGATATGGTTCCGTGGGGCGAGAACTGGGAGGCCAAGCAACATTTTTAGAAACTAGCTCTAGCTTGGCAGACTAAGGAAGGATGTCTAGATCCTCTTCAAAGGTACTCAGGCAGTGTCCTTTGAAGCAGCATCGTCTGATGCTGTAACCCTGTGACATGTGGGTGTGGGGAAGAGGCTGTCCTGGAAATGAGCAGTTCTTCTCCATTTCTCTTGTGCAGAATATGAAGTTTCTAGTGAGGCCCAAAAGGGGTGTAAAAGGGAAAAGTGAGTTTCTAAGTGATAGAGAACATCTGAGGGGAGTGAGTTTTCATATGCCATTGGAAGGTTTTTGATTTTAAGATGTTTTGTGCTGTCAAAGGAAGGTAAAATACTGGATCCCAGCTTGATATCAGGCAAAGAAAAAAATATTGGCTTGAAAATGTCTGTAAAGGGTTTTGAAGCTTTGTTTTTCTGGTTGTTTTAATCAAGACAGTGGTTGAAATAAACTCTTAGACATAAGGAGTGCCCATCTTAACAAGTCAACATTTTCCTGTTTGCTTCTTTCATAATTAAAGTGCAAAAAGAACTTAAGAGGTTGTGCACAGACATGGTCAGCCTGTGGTAGGATTGAAATTGGGAAAAGAAACCCTCCTGTCCCATGGAGTGCTCTGGCCCAAGATCTGCACTCTGGCTGTCCCCTCGGGAAGCCATGATTGTGCTCCCCATTGCCCTTCCAGAGCTCATAGGAGGTAGTGAGCTTCATGGGTGAAATAGAGGAAAGTGTCAGGTTAATAGGACCAAGGAAAAGCAGCTGAGTGAGAAAGTGGGAAGGGAGCAGGGGGAAACCAAGCTCAGTTGAGTACTTGGCAATAAAGAACAGGAACTGCTTAGGTAAAAAATAAAAGAGTATTTATGGAAGATGAGAAGGGAAGTTACATGTTATGGGAAAGGTGAAATGCAGAGGAAGCATGAGAAGAGAGGAAACACATCTATATGTGCACATTGCCAAAGAACATTGGTGTGGAATGGGAACACACACCCACAAATACAGAGAGGAAGAAAAAGGAAAAAAAAAAAAAAAAAAAAAAAAAAAAAAAGAGACCAGGGTGCTAATGCAGTGGTGGAAAAGAGAAAAAAAAGAGATAAAAGATGCAGGGAGAGAAAAACAAAGGGGGACTGAATAACCCATAGGAAGGAACTGCACTATAAATTTGGGCTTAGTCTCATACTAGATAATTGTGGCCATTACAATTTTATGGTATTCAGAAATATCTGCCTGGAGCCAGTGGCAATTTTAATGTCAGAGATTTGAATTACATATTTTGTCATTTTGCTTTTCTTTTTGAAGGGTGGTGTATAGTAGGTAAATTATTCTGGTATTAAAGTTTTAAGAATGATGTAGGCACAAAAATAGCTCTTTCTCCAGAATGTTGTTTTTATAAACAGAATTATTTTTAATTATTCATGAAAAAAAAATTTATTATATTATTCATGACATTCACTGATACTTCTGTTTGCAATCAAAGACTTCTAATAATGTCTACAAAACTTAAAATGAGCTCGCAAAACTCAAATTAGATGCTCTTAGTGTTATTTTGTATTGGTTTCCTAAATGACCTGGCTTTCTGGATCATGTTTTTCTAAGAAAATACCAACCCAAAGCTTAATGTTTGAAGGCAGTTTTTGTCTATAACAAGTTTGATCAGTAAAACAGCTGTTGGAAGGAATTCACAAAGCCATGAATATTACAGATGAACAATGTTTTTTTCTGAAAATAAGACACTTGTAACATTTGAGCAGGCCAGCTGATACAATAATTGCAAACCATTTGGGCAATTAATGTGAGCGTCCTTTCAGATCTGTCACATACACTGGCTTTCAAAAAACTCTTTGAAACCCCTTGGTGGCAGCTATTACTGCAAGATGCTGGTGACAGGAGGTGGTGCTGGACAGATGGCTTATTCCACATCCACGTACAAGTGCTCGTGTTGGCTCATGGGGCCAGTGATACTCTTGTTGGAAGTCTTTGGCACATTTGCTCTTTAGCTGCAGCAGAGAATTCGATTGCTAATTAGACAGTAACTCAGTCTGACACTAAAATTACTCAAGATGGAAGATTATCAGAGATTTAATTGGTCTTTGGCTCAGCTCCAGGAGGTTTCCATTGATGTCTGTTTATAGACTCAGAGGAAACTCTGCAATTAATGTAACAGATCCTCCCAGTGCCTGAAGGGGGGCATTTAGCCTTTTACTTCACATGCATGAACCAGAAAACAAAACAAACTATCCAAGAGTTTTCATGTTACTCATTTGTAATTTGGAAAACACATTTGAAATAATATCCAACGCTATTTTGTCTCTCCAGTCACAGGATGTACCCATCTTGGGCAGGCTTATGCTGACAGGGATGTTTGGAAACCAGAGCCATGCCAAATCTGCGTGTGCGACTCGGGATCTGTTCTCTGCGATGACATCATGTGTGATGATCAGGAGCTGGACTGCCCCAACCCAGAGATTCCTTTTGGAGAGTGCTGTCCAGTTTGTCCACAAACAACAACACCACCTCCAAGAGTAAGTTTATTCTCAGTGTTGTTTCTTTAGTGTTTCTGCCTTCTTGATGCATGTCAACCTCAATCCATTTTGGCTTAGATGCTCTTGAACTCTTTTCTTTTCAATGCCACTTTCTGAATTTAGGCAAATATTTAGTATGGACAATGCAGCTGAAAAATATTAAGCCTTTCAGCTCAGTTTTATGCAGACAACGGGCACCAAAAATAGTGGACAGGGACAGAGGGCCGCAATTAGCCATTATATTTTTCATTTTATGGAAAAGCATAGGCATTATGCAAACACCTTATTTTTGACCGCATACTCAATCTATATCCATGAAAATAACACCAACACAGAGTGAAAGAAAATTAGAGAACTTTCATAGCATACTGTGAGTCTGCATTTCTTATCAACTCAATTCTACATCATCACAGAATGAATTTCCTTTTGCAGGCTTAATGCTGACTTAATGCCTTGTAAAGGAAAGGTGATTATACAGTACCCACCTAATTTATCATCAGTTTTTTATAGACATCAATATTATACAAACCCGTTGCAGCAACTTAACCTCAGGAAAATCAAGAATGTTAGTACATGCCAGGTCCCCTGCCTAAGTGCTTCAGTGAGTGAGCCAGCTGTACTGAGCTTTCAGCTTATCTGAACATTTCAACAGTGTTAAAGATCTGTGAGACTCTGTTAAAGTACATAGGTTTCCACAGACCTTGAAGATCCTTATCTAGAAGATAAGACAGTGAAAGAGATGTGTGGAAGACAGAGAAGATGCATTTCTGCAGCTCTATAGCACATCTGTTTAAATATGGAAGTCACATAAATATGTCACACACAGATATGTCCCCTAGTCTTATTTGCACCACACTAGTGCAACTCCACTGCTTCAGGGATCACCTGAGCTACTTCACTGAACCTTTTGAGAGGTGGAAATGAGTGGTATAGACAAGCGTGGTGGAGATTTAAGTACACCTCCCTCTCTTGTGTTTAGAGACTCATATCAGTTCTGGAGTTCCTGATAATGAAGAACACATGGACTACTTTGCCCAGCCTCTCTCTTTGATACAGGAGTTTGGTCAGCCCACTGGGAGCTGTTCTGATGACCTTGGGTGGTATATAGTGAAATGCCACCTTGAAAGATCCAAGATAGTTTCAGCTGGATATTCTTTGCTACTGCTAGCAGCTGAACACAAAAATTGAAAATCTCGGTAGTAACATGTAACTGAATTATTAACTGAAAAATAAATAAATTAGAGCCATAGAGCTGAGATTTTTAAAATAGCTAATCACACTTCACATGGTGGACTGAGAAGGACACAAGAAAACTGTCACAGCATTCCACTGTGGACTTCCATCCCCATTGCACTCAATGGCAAAGATGTACTGACTTCATTAGTGTCATGTTTTTGCCTGCAGGGGAGGTGTAATTCTATGGATGATCCAAGCAAATGGAGATAGACTGACCAAAAACTCTACAGCTTTTAAATATACTGAATAAGAATTAATGGAATTCATGTGATAAAACTGAATTCAAATGCTTAAATGTTTTGTTCTTGTATCCATGTGCAAATTTTTTGCTTTATTTTGATTCTCTTTTTTAATTTAATTACCTTTGCTTTTTTTTTTTTTTTAGACTCCTGGAGTAGTCAGCCGAGGCCCCAAAGGAGACCCTGTAAGTGCAACTTTTTTTTTTTCTCCCCAAGGAAATGAACTAAATCAAGACCCCATTCTTCTAGTGCTATATATGCCATTCAAGCTGCCAAGATATCCTGCTTTCAATGATGTCTGCACTGTTGGCAGTAGGACTGAACCATATAGTTATTTTGAAGCAGAACTTTAGTTTCAACTACACTCTCAAAAATTTAAACTGAAAGAACACAGTTTAGTCCAAAATGTATCACATTTGTTAGGTTTTGTCATATTTCTTTACAGAAGGAGCAAAAACATGTATTGGACTCCACTAGCAGTAATAATTTTAGATTCAGGAACTGAACTGCTAAATATGTCTAATGTGTTTGATTATATATTAGTTGTAATAAGGCTCCAGCAATCAAGTGTTACCATGTGGGAATTTTGTCTCTCCTCCCTGAATGTTTGGTTGTGGCCTTGTTTAGGAGAGGTTTCCCACCACAGTCACACAGACTTTGTTAGGAATGGAAAGGTTTGTTCTGCAATGTCCTTGCAGTTGGAGGCAACATCTATATCTGTTCTGTTTGTGTTTTTGCAGGGTTCTCCTGGAGTTCCTGGCAGAAATGGTCCCCCTGGCCCACCAGGACAACCAGGAAGCCCTGGAGCTCCTGGGCCCCCTGGAATCTGCCAGTCATGTCCCAGTATAAGTGGAGGTGTAAGTCATTGTTACGTTCAGCTTCTACCTTGGTGCTCATAACGCTGAAAGGCAATGTTGTAGGCACCTGTCCCTTGCACCTTCCCAGGTGCTTTGCTTTAGATGGCATCTATCTCATTTATGCCTTTGGAAAACAGAGATGGGTGGTATGTGGGGTCTTGCTGTTGTTTTGGGGGTTTGTCCATAAAATTTCTCTGGAGTGCAATTAAATCTCTGCCTTACCTTATTTTTTAAAACTTTTAGGGCCAGTTCTGTTGAAGGACTTACATAACTCAGAAATAATCTGATCAGAAAGACTGTGATGGAGGATTTCCCCATAAGCTTAATGGTTAGGGAACTCTCCTACATTCCTACATTTCATCAATTAATGTTTAATAACGGAACATTCCAATGAGACTAGACTGAAGCACTGGTCCTCTGCTTGCAGGGAAGTGCCATGCAAGTACTATTTGTCATGATCCCTCTTTATTTCTGGCTCACTGAATGTTGAATTCATTTCTGAAGAGCTGGGTGCACTCAACAAGAGAGCTAATAGTAACTAAAGTTTATTAACACTGAGCCCCAGGCAGTGCTTTGTTAAGAGGTGACATTGTCATCCATGCAGGCCACCAGGCTGAGATTTACAAGATGGGACTTCTTTAGCACAAAGCTGATAAAAACTGTATGTTAAAACAATTGCTACTTTTGAATATAGGCTGCTGATTATAACTTCCATAAACACTTCCCACTCCCAGGTAAGCCAGGAGCCGAGGAAGGATGCCTTGTTTTTATTTAATTCTGAAAGGGATTGCCTCTGCAGGACTGAGCTGTGGATCAGTTAACCAGTCCCAGTGGGCATCGCACTGATACTGGTTTGGGGCTTGAAGATGCAAACACAGGAGAGGATAACAGGCTAAATTAGTCTCCCATTCCAACGCTGTATCAAAGATGTGGTGTTGGATCCTGACAGAAGGGTTGGTATCAGGAGCACAGGAGTCCAGCACTTGGTCAGTGCAGGAGCTGGATCCACAGTGGTTTGGGAGAGCAGGCAGAACACTGCATGTATTCAACCCTTCCTGCTTAACCACCTGTGGGCCACTGCACTAATCACTGCATCACTGCACTAATGCCACACCATTTGACTGAGTCTGCTCATGTGAAATGAGTCATTCAATAGGCACAGGTGCAAGAAATCGGGAAAATAATAATAATAAAAATAAACAGTTCTGTTCTTTAGTGCAACAGATAATATTTCATCAACTTCCTTGAGTGACAACTTTAAGTCCAACAGAAAAGAAAAGAGACAGACAGAGAAAATGGAGAAAGAAGCTAAGAAGGAGTCAAACAAGAGTAAAAGGAGAGAAGGGTAATTTTGTGGTTCAGCTGAGGCCCAGCTGTCAAGAAGAAAAATTGATGTGCCTAGCCTAGGGAGCTAATGTCACCACGACCTCAGAAGGAAGACATTGGCTGGGCTTCTCTTATGTAAATATATGGCAGATATATGTGTAGCTAGTACTACTCAGCAGATACAAATGAGTCATTTCCATGCAGCTGCCATACCAATGTAAGAAAAGTCTTATTTGTTTTAGAGCAATCACATTATTTTTCTTTTTTTTCTTTTTTTTTTCTCCATTTCTTTTACAGAGTTTTTCTCCACAGTATGACTCCTATGATGTGAAGGCTGGTGGAGTTGGTATCGGGTACCCACAACCCATTGTAAGATGATAAAACCTTTTTTCTGTTCTTTCTTCTTTTTAAAGAACAAATTTTCTGCTTGTAGATTATACCTTGGATGTGTATGTATCCTGATTTTAATCTAACAATATAAGTTTTCATTTAATTATTGCCTGGAAGTTGAATGTGATGTAAGGCAGCAGTTTGTTCAGCAATTCAGTATTCTAGAAAGTAGCTATAGATCGTCTGGATTTTTTACTTTTTCAGTTTCTTTCTTCAGTTTCTTACCTTCCTTTTCCTAATCTCTGTGATTCACCTTCTTACACCAGCTAAACATTTTTCCCTTTCTGCCTCATGTACATTCCTTATGCATCTGCTTGATATTCTCCCACTAATTGCTTCCCTTCCTTCCAACAATTTTTACCTCTTCCACTGCCTTTAATTTCCTTTACCCACTCAGTATCATTTGTCTTTACTCAGTATGATACTCCATACTTGCTAACTTTTCCACAATTCAAACTTACCTGATAAAAATTGAGTAAATCCTGTTTATAAACTTTTTTTCATTCCAAAGCTCAAAATATTTTTACTTTTTCTTGTTATGATTACCATTTTTTACCTGCAGCTGCTCAGACTGTGTACTAAAGATGCTGTATCTGCCTGCTAGACCTGGTCCAAGCTTTTCAGTTTTTTAAATGAGAAAAAGCCTCAAAGAGTTATACCCGGGCTATGCTTCATGTATAAAATAAATCTGGATGTTGCATCTCATGATTTTCCTTTTAGGCACTGGGATTTAGAGATATTCAACATGAAGTGTTCTTGATTCAAGCAATCTGCTACATAGAAGATGTGGTGAATTGCTGTTACTAGAAATTGGCTGTGCTTCATTAAGCATAATCATTATTTTCAGCCCAATTCTGCATAACATGGTTTGGGTGTCACATGTTCTAGCATATCAAGTCAGTTCCAAGCAAATACATTATTTCTCAGGGTTCCATCAGATCATCTTGTGAAATAAGGTTTACTAATCACAACAGCTGTTTTTCCTGAAATATAGTCATTATTTTCTCCCCTTTATTTTAATCTGTTTTATTTCTATCTCCTTCATTTGCTACTGTGTTCATCCATGCATTGGTCTTCTTCAACCATCTATTTGTGTCTTTGTTTATTCATTTATTCATATTCACTCCTCACAGTTGTTACCCACAGCTATCATACCATCTGCATTCTTCTACATGGTGTTTTAGTAGCAGATGTGTTGAACCAGGCAGGTAACCAAGACCTTCAGTTAACAACTGTGGCTACACCTCTCTACTTTGGCTTTTTCCCTGGAAGTGGTTAGTGATTTCTTGTGCTCTGACTCCTGGACTTGGGTTAAAGAACCCCAGCAAACTACTTTACTGGGCACCCTAGAATATCTTCAGGGTTGTCTGTATGGTTTCAGGTCATAAGGTCTTTTATATTGCATCATGCCATACATGACCACAAAGTACTAGCAGTTACAGGCAGATGTGACTGAAATCACTTTTCTAAATAATGTTTATAATTAGCATTATATAGACTAATTTCTTTATTATTTTACACATTTATCAATTTTCAACTTAAATACTCCTAATGAATAATTATTCAAATATTCAAACTGAAATAATTTGCAAGATTAACAAAGCAAAAAAAATACAGTGCCAACATTTGTCCTTGTGTGGTTACCATGCCTGGTATTTCCTCAATCACGCATCTCTCCATTGCTCTCTTCCCATGGCTTTATATTGCCTGTACACTGATTTTGTGCTTTACATCACAGTTTCTCTTCACTTACCCACGTAACCTCCACATATTGTCTTTGTCTCCTTCCACCAGTGCACATTCTCTAACTGAAGGATGCTCATCTGTTCACAGTTTGGAGATGCTGGCAGCAAGTACCCCTAACTATCAGTTTATCTCCTCAGTGTGTAACTTGAAAAAATTATATCTCATTTGTTTATAGCCGTATGTCTAATTGATTGATTGCTATTGATGAGTTGATGGCTTAATCCTGGTTGAATTTATAGTTACCTTATACCAAATTAGTTCTAACAATTAACAGGGACTGCTCGTTGTATTCACACATCGATGGCAACCACGTTTCCAAAACCCAAACAGCTCTGCCTCTTGCTGTACTTCTTGTCCTAGAAAATAGCAAACACTAAAATGGCTGACTTTTTTTAGACAAAAGACAACTGTGAACTAATATTATTTATTTTTGTAGTATAGCACAGTACTGTCCTACACATGCCAGTAGAGCACAGCAATACTGTTAATCTTGTATTATGAAAGTTAGGTTCATGTAACACCTGTAATACATGACCTGTTCTGACACAATATGACAACATCCCATGAAACACATTATGTGCAACATTAACTATGGAATATTCTGCCAGTACGGCAGCACACAGCGATCCTCATGTCATTCATACATGTGATTCTTTTGGCTGTAGGAAACCCATGAAGAGTTTAATTTAACAAAAGCTTTTTTTAAAGAACCCCCTATAGCTGCAGTAGACCACTGTGCTAACTTTTAAATGTTTTCTGTTTTGCAGTATCAAATGCTTTTGTGGTTGTTGCTACAGGAAGCAGAAATATTGAGGTTTTGGTTAGTCCAGACCTCATTTCTTTCTTATGGCTTGGTACTGTTAAAGTTCAGAAAAGAACTTCACTGGTGAAAATGATTGCCTTACTGACAACAACAAAAGTATGACCTTAATTCAGTAAATCTGTAGGTCATGAGAAATCTCAAGTGTTGAACTGATTAAGCTCAGTTACACGGTGAAGATGCTGATGCTCATTTACTGTGGTTAACAAATTCAGATCCAGTTTCTATTCTTCCCCTTCAGGCAGCACAAGAGCTGAGCTAAGCATCCCTTTGGGGTCTAGAGAAGGGCAATAGTGACTCAAAAAGGAAAAGATGCAGCTCTGAAAATACCTTGGGAGGATGTTAGCCAAGCCTGCAAGGAGCAACCCAGTGAAGCCTTTTCTGAAGGGACAACTAGACAATGTACTTCTTCTGCACTGTGTGTATATACTGCTGCTTCCTTTTTACTGCAGCAAGTTCAGGTCACCGACGATTTTTCTCTGTACTAATTATGTAAAAATTTATTTCACGGTTATTGTTGACTATAGCACCTCTATTAAGCTTTATAGCTATATTACATGAATATAACTACTATTTTTTAATCTACACTACAGAGTGGCTTTCCAGGACCCCCTGGCCCCAGTGGCCCCCCTGGCCCACCTGGTCATGCAGGTCCCCCTGTAAGTAACATTAATCTTCTCATAACTGTCTTTTTATTCTTTTATATGAGCTCCTCCTTTTCTCTGTCATAAATATTAAGTACCTTTTCAACTGATAAATCTGGATACTATGCTGAAGAATTTTATGCATAAATGTCATCTTGGGCTGTACCATCATCAAGACTCGAGAGCTGAGGCCAATATATTGTGCTGGCTTAAATCCTTGTGTACCCCTTGAGATCTCTGCAAGCCCATGGGGTGACAGCTAACATTATTTTAAGACATGCCACTGCCTGACATCCTGTTAATATTCCCAAATGTTTATCCATACAAAAATTTAACAGGAGGCAAAGGAAAGTGGAAGATACGCATTCAGTGAACAACACAAAGGGTCTGCGTTTTTCATTGTCCATCTCCTTTTAGAGGAGCAGTTTCTGTTTTCATGGAGGCATGTTCTGCTTGGTTCTGGTAATTTCACCTTCAGTCATTTGTTGACTGATCTGACTACAATTTTCCTTACAATTAAAAGATTATAAAATATAACAGCACTATGAAATCATGTATGTAGTTGTTCACATCTTAAGTGAGTATTTTGCTGCATTTTAGGGCTCTGCTGGATACCAAGGATCCCCTGGAGAACCAGGACAACCTGGCCCTCCTGTACGTACCCATTCAGTATCACTGTGTATGTTAAAAGCATGATCTTAAAAGCATGAATCTGTGTCACCACTGGAGTGGATGGAAATTTTGCAGTTCATCCTAGTTGTTTACTATGTTGCATGTCAAATGTAAAAGTATTTTATGATGCCTAATGCAATTTTAATTTGAAAGAGATTTAATATTTGTTATTATTGTAGTTAATATTAATTCTTTTTCTACAGGGACCTCCAGGCCCTGTTGGAATGATAGGCCCAGTTGGTCCACCAGGAAAAGATGTAAGTTCACTATTAGTCATTCAGTTATTAATAAATAGGAAGAAAAAAGTTCATTAATTTTCAAGACAACAGAGCACAGAGATATTAATGCATTTGAGAATTTTTAACATCTCCCTGTTTCTCCATTTGACAACATGACTTTAAGAAAGTAAATTTGTCTCACTTTAGGTCTAATTTTCCATTCCATAAAAGGTTCAATTTTAGCGGGCAATTTGATTGACACTAGAAAAAAAAACAAACCCAAAACCAACATAAACATGAAACATGGTATTTATTTGGCACAAAATAAATTAGCAGTTATAAAGAAAACCAGACAGTAGTGGTAGTTTTCTGTTCCCTTTAAATCTTACTATGGGACTTACAGCCATTAACACCGTTTTCTGTGTCACAAACAGGTGTAGTACCAGCCAAGGCAAACATCTACAGCTTGTGTCCATTTTGAGTGTTTTACTAAGAAAAATAATTTTTCTGGGATCATCTCTTTCTAAAGATTGTCTTCAAGTAACTTAGAAATTAACTAGAATCTTGTTAAAAGCTGAGTCTATAAATTCTGGCAATCGTTTTCCAGAAAGCAGTCACAGAGGGAACTGTCACCCTGATAGGATTGCCCCACTGTCTTTGATGGGAGTTTCACCTGCTTCCTCCAACTCACCCTGATCTACCACAACTGGTGCTTT
Source organism: Aphelocoma coerulescens (assembly GCF_041296385.1). Lineage (NCBI taxonomy): Eukaryota > Metazoa > Chordata > Aves > Passeriformes > Corvidae > Aphelocoma > Aphelocoma coerulescens. The sequence goes on from NC_091021.1 coordinate 7,789,244, forward strand.
GCCAGTAAGTGAAGCAATAGCAAAAAACTAAAAAAAAAATATTTTCTTTCAATAGGGAGAACCAGGAAGACCAGGCAGGAATGGAGATCGTGGAATCCCTGGATTACCGGTATGGAAAAGCCCGCAATAACAAAGGTCTTCTTACCAAAGGTTTTGTTTGCCCATTTCAAGTTAATCAAGTGAACATGACACACAGTGAATATTGGCTTGTGGCCTTCATACAATAAGGATGTGATTTATTAATCTTTCTATTTTTATGTGCTTAGGGTCACAAAGGACACCCTGGAATGCCTGGGATGCCTGGGATGAAAGGTCAACGAGTAAGTATTGTGTATATTGAGTATAGCTGAGTCTGTTACTCTCCTTGAATTATGGTGTTGCACTGTTGTGATCCCTCAGTCACCCTTTCCAAGACTGAATCATAGAATTAAAGTTAATTTCTGCACAATGTAATCTGGACTTCCATAACAAAGACTTACTTTTATTCTGGTTACCTCAATTATAGAGCTCCATCCTAATGCCAAAAAGGGTTCCAACACCTGATAGCACTTGTTATTGAAAATATGCCCCTTTAGGGGGGTTAATATTTTGCCAAGAGGAATCAGGTTTTCCAGAATGCAGGAAGAATACAATTCACAGATATGGTTTTACTTTCCCACAGGGTTTTGATGGAAAAGATGGTGCCAAAGGTGACAGTGGTGCTCCTGGTCCAAAGGTAAAAATCTGGAGTGTCATCTTTCTAGTAGGCAGATGAATGACCCCCATTATTTGTTGTAATGTGCTTTGCATATTTAAACAATTATAAAAATACAATAAGCATTCAAGAAACCCATTTAATATCTCCATGAAAAAATAGGAATCATTCCAAAGGAGTTAGATGTTCTGAACCATTTCGTGTCCCAATTTTCCAGCTGTAATAAACATGAGATACCAAAATGAAAGGACATTTCTCAGTCATCTGACTTTCTTGCATTTTATTTTAAAAGCTGAGTCTTTCTGATTTTTATATCCTGTTTAATTTTTGATTTGACACTTGTTTAGACTTCTCAGAACTCAGTTCATGCTGGGGACACCCAGCACCACTAGAAAGGAGCAACAAATGGAGCTTTTTTCTGTGTCTCTTCCCCTTGGATAAACCAAAAAATGTTCTCACCAAAGTTCATTTTGTTTTCTTTCCATAACAGGGTGAAACTGGTCTTCCTGGAGTGAATGGAGCACCAGGCCAACCGGTAAATATGTGCATCCTGTAGTGTTTAAATGTTAACTGAGCTGTTCCTCATCTTTTAACTTTAATTACTCCATCATATGCAATGAACAACAATGAGCTATGCAAATAAGAGCGAAGTCTCTTTGCTCAGCCTTCTTATTTTAGAAGGCATTTAACAGATTCATTTTTATATGTTTTCTAGGGACCAAGAGGTCCAGCTGGAGAAAGAGGAAGACCTGGAAATCCCGGTGGCCCTGTAAGTAATTGCAGATGTTGTTCTTATCCAGAGGCAACCTATATTTGGATTCAATATGCTGAGATTTCCCTACTTTCTTAAATAATGCAAAGGAATAAAAAACTATGTAGCATCTGTAAAAATCTCACATGAAAACTTTTCAGTCCCCAATAAAGATGTAACACTTCTAACCCACAACATGTTCACCATCCTATTTCCTGTTTCGCTTTTTAAAATTAATAGATTACACATTGAGGAAGAGTTCAGTGTTTCAGCATAAGCTCAGGCTTGGCCAAGAGAAGCAGGGAAGAGGAGTGGTGGAAGCAAAGAGTGGCAGGAGAAGGCAGAGAGAGGGAAAAAATGCAATCTCAGAAGTAACTTGCAGGAAAGAGATAAAATTCCTCTTTGACTGAGATTAGGGGGTACTTCCCTTGCCCTGAAGGAATTCTTAGTTCATAGCATTCAACACAACCAACAAAGAAGATTAACAGCCAGCACCTTGTTTGTGCAGACACTGCATAACCTGAGCAGAGGATCTGGTCTAATATGACTACAAGACAGGCAACAGGGTTTAAATCATCAGTGTTCATCAGATTTTTAGAGTGAAATTTATTCTTTTATGTGAATCAGAAGTAACTGTTACTTTGAAATATACACGTATTGCAATCTTACTTATTCATACAGACAATGATTTGCAGCTGTCATTTCCTTAAGAAATGTAATAAGAATGTATTTTTACATCTTCCTGTCTCAGTGCAAGTCATGTAAAGTGTTGGATATTCCTTCACAAAATATTTAGTTAATTATTACTTTAGAACTTCTCAATTAAGGAATCCTTGGGTCTTCGTAAACTAAGTGGGGATGTACAGACACAAGAATATGGTCTCCAAGTCATGGACTTGAAAGGATGTGGGTTCTGTGTCGGGGGTAGTGTTCTGTACCCAACATCTCTCTTCTTTCTGTAGGGTGCCCACGGCAAAGATGGATCTCCAGGAGCAGCAGGCCCACCTGTAAGACAACTTTACTTTAAGTATTTGTGCTGCTTTAGTCTAATTACTTCTAGCTGATGTTCTGCAGTGCCAGCAAACCTGAAATTGGGGTGCACTTGTTCAAGGATGAGCATTTTATTTAATTGTATTTCATAATTGTGTTGGTTAAGATACTTAAAGGACACAGTGCAATAGGAGAGCTTTACCACTCCAAATCAGGAAATGCAAAAATCCAAACCCAGATTATTCTCAGAAAACGTATAGATGGATGGAATTGCTGTACTCCATGAAGTTCAAATTTTGAATGATCTTTTCAAATATATTACTTAGCTGTCTGGAGTGGGCAAACATTTTTCTTTCTCATCTGCCTAGAAATCTGAGCATGTCCACTTGTGTGTGTAACAGCTGTATTGGCTTTCTTTCCTCATTCCTTTTTTATAATTAGAACAAATTCTGAACCTTTTTTATAACTTAATCTCCTTAATGATAGATTTCATGGTTTTAGTTTTAAAACACAGAAATTCAGCTGAACATGTAATAGTCAGGGTAACTAAGACATAGGTGTGATATTTTAGGACTAGCCAAATTTCATCTTTTACAGCATGATTTATATTTGCTGTTTTGCCAGGTGTTTCCTTACTCAGAGAAAAATCCCATAATCAGACTCTCTTTTTTAACTTAAGATTAATTCCATATGGCTTTTACCTTTTGCATTAATAGTATTTCTTTCACTTTTAAGGGTCCCCCAGGTCCCCCTGGAACTGCAGGATTTCCAGGCTCTCCAGGTTTTAAGGTATTCAACTAAAGATGCATAACTACCTGGGATTTGGTCCTCTCTCTACTTACACAGCTTATGTCACTGTAGATCACCATTTTATGAGTCCTCCTTTTCCTGGCTGCTATTACAGTTTGCAAGCCTAGAACAGATGTGCTGCCACATGCAGCACTAGACAAGCCCTATCCTCATTATCTTCATGAATACACTACTAAGTGTACAAAACACTACTAAGTGATGGATCCCCCATTCTCTGTGTTTTGCTGTGGGAGGGACTGGAGTGAATGTCCCACAGCTTCAGGAGCTGTGCACCATGTACTGCCCGGAGCACCTGCATCCTGTGTGCCTCAGCTCATCTGGCTCTTGCACTCAGGTGATGATTCTGGAAGCCTTCTTCCCAAATCACATAAAGATGCCATGGTAGAAGAAACCATTAGTTTCATCAGTTAATGCTGATTGACCTAGAGATGATTAAAATGCCTGCATTTTCTCCTTTTACTATTTTTTTTCCATAGGGTGAAGCCGGTCCTCCTGGTCCTGCTGGTGCTAGTGGTAGTCCTGGAGAGAGAGGAGAACCTGGTCCTCAGGGTCATGCTGGCCCACCTGGGCCCCAGGTACGTCAATAACACATGGGAGCTGAGAGGTGCTGTGTCACCTGCTCTTCACAGAGCCCTGAATGTCCTTTGTTCTGGTCCTGGGTTAGCAGCATTGGTTACTCATATATTTATTTTTCCAGGGCCCTCCTGGAAGAGCTGGAAGCCCTGGCAATAAGGGCGAAATGGTGGGTACTTTTCATATCGCTGCCATTGCTGCACTGTGTTGGTGAGGGTCACTGGACTGGGTAGAGTCCATCAATGCCATTCTCTCTTCATCTGTGTCTGTTGTTCTCTCTCTGCAGGGACCTTCTGGTATTCCTGGTGCTCCTGGTCTGCCAGGAGGCCGTGGTCTTCCTGGTCCTCCAGGTGCAAGTGGAAACCCTGGGGCGAAAGGCAGTCCGGTGAGTTACTAATGGTATTTACATTGGTGGTACAAGCAAATATGGTGGAGGTAAGCCTGATAACCATTAAAAAAAACCCCATTGATCTTCTCTTACCCACTTGAAATGGTTTAATAACTTAGTTTGTAATGAAAATAGGCAATTATTTTTATAAATATATAACATTTCTTTGACACGTTTGCTACATATAAAGATTATACATAAATAGGGTAATAATACCTATTTGCTTTCCTAAATTATCCACCAATTCAGATACAAGAAAGATACAGCTTGTGTAAATTGGCTACATCAGACAAAATTTGTTCTTTTACAGTCCTAGTTTCACCCATTTAAATTCCCAAGGGCTGAGTCCACACTCCACTACACCCCATGAGTGGTACCTACTCTTATACTGACACCCCAGCAGGCCCTTTTCTTACAGCCCAACACCACATGTAGCTCTTTGTCACAGAAAATATTCAGGGACTTTAAACAAAAGACTCAACGATGTCTGAAATAGCTCAGGAACTGACATAAAATTTTACTCAATGGTGTTTAAGATTGTATCACTTCTTTACTGGATTTTTAAGGAGTCCCATGACTTCCACTTCCAGGTCCAGCCAGTGCACGCTAATTTCTTTGCAGAATGTTAAATAATAAAAAGGTGTCAATAATTTGAAATATCATGTCTACTCCCTAGTATTTCAGTACATCTAGTAGGTCCAGAATGATACCCAGTTGCAACCCATAATTTTAATGGAATTTTCTCCATTTTTAGGGAGACCCTGGTAAGGATGGCGCAAAAGGAGAGCCAGGCCCAAAAGGCGAGCGTGTAAGTGATTTCAAAATGTGTCCAGAGACTTCTTTCAAGGAAGTCTGAACCCTGAATCATTCCCCATACCAAACCTGTTTGGCTTTTTGGAGACCTCTAATTAACTGATGGCCTTGGTTTCTCTTGCTGCCAGGGTGAAAATGGCACCCCAGGTGCTCCTGGACCTCCTGGTGAGGAAGGCAAAAGAGGTGCAAATGGTGAACCCGGGCAGAATGGAGTACCTGGTACCCCTGGAGAAAGGGTGAGCTGTGGTACACGACCTTTTGAGCTAAGACAGAGACAGCAATTTCTGAAGTTCAAAACACTTCCAGGAGAAATTTCACTCCATATCTCTTCTCAGCAAATTCCAGATGTAACACTGGGTTACAACACTGGGTTACAAAATTCTTATCTGGTTTCTCCTCTGAATTGCAGCTCTTGGATCTATCTCAAATTAATTTCTTTCAGTTTTTTGATATAGAAGAAGCAGTGATCTTATGTATCTGGTAGTTTTATCAAAAGTTTCTTGCTGAAAAACAATCATAAGCTCTGAGAACTACAAGGGGGAATAAATAATAAAAATTTCAAACTTACTTCTCAGTAATCAAAAATAATCCACTCTGGAAAATGAAATTAATGCAAATACTTCTCCATTCAAGATATGTCTTTATGTCAACATCTCCATTGTTAATGCATCTTAAATATCAATAACAGCAATATTGTCAGGATGTCTTCTATGTTACAATATCAATACTACATACAGGTTTTTTGGCTAGTGTGTTAAATAATTTTCCAAAAATTTAATAATTCTCACAGAGGAATCCACTAATTGTTTTATTCAACAAAATACATAGCAACATAATTACAAATTTTACATTTATGTTTCCATCAGAAGTAAAGGAAATTATGCTGACCTATTTGTAGGTCCTAACTTAATAATTGATTGCAGTATTTGCTGAAGCTATGAGAAAACCAAAGATGCACACTGAACTGATTAATCATACTAAATATGTGAATGGGGTTGCAAAATGAAATTTATCATTCAAATTTCTTGTAACCATTTAAGATAGTAGTAAATAGAAGTATTAAAATAATATAATAGAGCTCTTCTCAGTATTGAATTTGAGGAAAATAATTATTTAATACTGAATGTGATGTTTTATGTTTTTATATTACTTTAGAAAACTCATAAATAATGATTCAGGACCAGTTAAAATTAAAGGAAGACAGGCTATAATTTCAGCAGGAGCATTATAACCGCAGAGAAAATATTCTGTAGTCCTTCTTACTACAGTGAAATACCACTTCCCTCTTTTTTTCCCCATTAATTTTCACACTGATATGTCTCGTGGTAAATTGTTGAGAAGAAAAACCCAGTTGCCATCACCTGTGTTATATTGCCTACCATCCACAGTTTGTTCTTTTATCTGGCAGGGCTCCCCTGGTTTCCGTGGCTTACCCGGTAGCAATGGACTTCCAGGTGAAAAGGTATAAATCTTCCTCCAAAAAAGTCCTCCAACCTTTTGGAGAATCCATGTGAATTTGGGTGGGCAGTTTGAGATTCAGTGTGATGCTGATTCCCTTGCTGTGAATCTCCACATCTCTTTCCAGGGTCCTGCAGGTGAGCGTGGCAGCCCAGGTCCCCCTGGCCCCAGCGGACCCGCAGGAGAGCGTGGACAAGACGGAGGCCCAGGGCTTCCTGGAATGAGAGTAAGAAAGGCTATTTCCAAGAAAATGAGATAAACTCTGTTAGAGATGACTCATCTGAGCTGATATGATAGAGGAGTCCAACTGGAAATCCTTTCTATGAGTTCCTTTAGGTAGTAGTAGCATCCATTCATGGTGGGACAGGTCACTGTGCAGAGACACAGGGCGTTCCCAGGACACTGCCACAACAGACTGGGGAGGCTTTGGAGAGGCTCCAAGAGCACGCCTGGCCCTGCCATGAGAAATGCTTTTAATATGAGTTAGCATTGGATGATTTTCTGCATTAGCTCTCCACATTTCAGCAAATTCTAACATTAGGTATTTAGGGGTTTTATTTAAATATATTTGTATTTCAATTATTATGTAAATAGTTTTAAATTTACAATTAAATAATTAATTGAATTAATTAATAATTAAATAATTCAATTAGACAATAATTTAAGTATTTCAATATACTTAAGTATTATATTTTTTGCTTATTTGCAATTAAAGCAAATAAGCTGTTGGTCAGTTTTTTACAGTACATATCAGTAAGATTTCAGAGTTGGCCTATTGTGTAATACTGACAGAATGTAATAATGTCTAAGTGCACATGGAACAACATTCTGAGAGCTGTACTAGGAATTAGCAACTCCTAACAACAAATATATTGACATTCAAAAGCCCAACTGCAGGCTTCTGGAAACTAAACAAGATTTTATTGGCAATGAAAATGAATTATTTAAAATGCAACAAAAATAATATTTAGAAATTTAAACAAGTTAATGAAAAAGTGCTACACATTGTGTTGCTTTCAGGTAGAGGTGCATAGTCAGAATTGTTTCATTCCTTGTTTTTCCCATCTAAAATTAGTTTTCTTCCCACATAATGAAAGAACAAAATTTTTGTGCTAGTTGATTAATGTCTGGTGTCTTGTTTATATACAACTCTCAGAAAAAGCAATAAACCCATAATAATAGAATTTGTTTGCTTTCTCCAATCTTCTCCCTTCATGGGATGAGGGAAATGGGAAGACTTTTAATCTTATTTAAAGAGGACAAAATCAAGCAAGTAGTTTATATATGTATATTATTTATATTTATATTTATATATTAAAATTTAATATTATACTTTTTAAGCTGAAGTATAACACTCTTTTTTTTCTTCAATTGCAGGGCTTGCCCGGAATTCCAGGAAGCCCAGGCAGTGATGGGAAACCTGGCCCTCCCGTATGTATATTGTGCAAATATTTTATCCTAGTCCTCCTACTGACCCAACCCTACCCTCATCCCACAGTATCCACATGACAGGTTGTTATCACAGCCAGATTAATCGTCTCCTCCCTGTTTGCTTTAACTACCTGAGCACTTTCTATGCTGTATCATTGTAAGAGCAGCCTGCAAACCCTGTCATTTCATCCTGTGTAAATACAGAGTCTCTGGGACACGAGTTGCAATACAAAACACATAATGAGTTTTGAACAGCATCTCGCCCTCACTCACTGTTTAATGAGCCATGGGTATTGCTTTATTTCACCTCACAGATGCCATATCTCCTTTTCTTATTCACTTATCCCAGGGTAATCAGGGTGAATCTGGACGCTCTGGCCCCCCTGGCCCTGCAGGCCCACGTGGCCAGCCAGGTGTGATGGGTTTCCCTGGTCCTAAGGGCAATGAGGTGAGTGGGATTTCTCCTCTTCTGTGCTGATCCTTGATGAGTCAAATGTTAAACTAAATTGCTCCACAGTGGGGCTATCTGACGCTGCTGCTTTAGACTGTTGTCCACTGACCAGAGGCAAGTATTTCAAATGTAATCTTTCTTTATTGTAAGGGTGCACCAGGCAAGAATGGAGAAAGAGGCCCCGGTGGACCACCTGGAACACCTGTAAGTTTTGCTAATATTTGGTTTAATTATATTAATATTAATTAATGCACAATATTAATAATAACTTGATGAGTCTTACAAAAATGGTATCACTCTGTAACCATAGCCTTATTTTGTCTTTCAATAGGGTCCTGCTGGGAAGAATGGTGATGTTGGCCTTCCAGGTCCTCCAGGACCTACTGTAAGTGTGGTGGGCCCATCTGAGGCAATGATCAGGGGGTCTGACAGCTACAGATAGACACTGAGAATTTAAGGGAAGGAAAATATTTTTAATGATGTGAAGAAATCTCCTTTTATGAAGAAAAATAAAAGAGCTCTTCTTTGCCATTATTTTAATGAATGAATATTCAAAACTTTGGTGGGAGAAACTTGACTCAGGTATACCTGGTGTAGATTGAAATGAAAAGTCAATTTAGAGCTCTCGGTCTTTTCAGAGAGAAGTGTATTGTTGCTCCCTTGAATGTTTATGTCATTTCAATTTCCTATTAAGTTAAAATGTGTCTGCTGAATCACATCTAAGAGTTAGAGTGAAAAGAGCTAATACCAGAACACCAAAATAGATTAGGTTTTGAGACTGTGCAATGTTGTCATCAGGTTATGATAAGGAGGCATAGATTAGGGGTGGTGTGGAGGTGTTTATATGCTGAAGTGTTTTCAGGCAAGTTCATGGATTTTCTTTCCTCATTTGTTTGATTCTAGGGTGCTTCTGGGGAGAGAGGAGAACCAGGACCAGCAGGCCCTCCTGGCCTCCAGGTGCTGTGTGTTTATTGTTTTCTGATTCTTTTTAACAGACTAACACCCACATGCAAAATTAAAAAAAAACAATAAAGGCATCTGAACATTTACATTGGAGTTCATGTCATCATATTTTGAATATAATAGAATATAACAGATCAACAACTTGAGAGAATTTACTGCATCACAGATCATTGCAAACCAGGTGGTTAGCTGAGATTGTGTCACCTAAACCCCTTAGCCATCGAATTGGCATCTCCTTCTTTCTGAAGGATTGGAAGGAATTGGCCACACATCTTTGTGTCAAAACCAAAAATCTGAAGATGCAAAATTCATAATTTATCTGTGTAACATGGATAATACTGTTCCTTAATACAGGGATTGCCTGGTGGACCAGGACCAGCTGGAGAGAATGGAAAGCCTGGAGAACCCGTAAGTAGTAATTCTTTTTTTTTTTAAGTAACAAAAAATTAATGAGAAGTCCTTCCTAAATTATATTTTCAAATTCAGACAGCTCTCAGCTCTCTTCAGAGCAGCAAAGCTTGATTTTAGGAATAATAGGGGAGAGAAACAGGATGCCAACTACAATGAAGATTTACTGAGTAAAGTTCATGGATAACTTACATTTATTTTCTCATAACCAGGGGCCAAAAGGTGATATTGGAGGACCTGGATTCCCAGGCCCTAAGGTAAATAATAAAGCAACTTTTTTGTAATGACATAAATGAATTAACAAAGTATGAGCTTGAAAACAAAGAATAACACATATTTTATCACAGGGTGAAAATGGTATCCCAGGAGAACGTGGTGCACAAGGTCCTCCAGGACCTCCGGGAACAAGAGGTGGACCGGGTCCTGCTGGCACAGAAGGTGCCAAGGTACCCACAGACTTTCTTCCTTTTCTACTATTCTGCATACCACTTGGGTTAAGTTTGGTTTTTGTAATTATTTTTGTCACTCCTTAGGGTCCTCCTGGCCCACCTGGTCCCCCTGGAGGCACAGGACTGCCTGGCTTACAGGGAATGCCAGGAGAAAGAGGAGCTTCTGGAAGCCCTGGACCAAAAGGGGAGAGGGTAACACATACACACTTTTGATTTTATGCTAATTTAATGTTAGCTTCCCACAAGGCACTGGGCTTGTCCACGTCTTCACTTTGGCCTGATTTCAGAGGTGCAGATTTTGTAGCAGTACTGTTGAGTTAGCAATGGGATGTGGGTCCTAGATGTTGAAAAATATGGGATTTTTCCCTCAGTTTGATACATGCTAGATACCTTGCTGCACTGGATCTCTTGGGGAATGGGTACATCAAAACAGTTCTAATGAATCTATTGAGTGATGAGAATAGTTCATACAACGGGCAGACAATTTGGCCTGGGATTCATTTTGAATCAATTTGGGTTTTTTTCTGATCAAAGTATGTAGTACCTGATGCTAAATACTGGGCAGAATATCATCCCCAGTTTCAATAAGGAAATCTGGTTATTCAGAGACCCTCAGTATGAGATCCTTCCCTCCATTTAGGCTAATCTCATACTTCCTTTTTGCTCATGCTTTTTATGTCTTAAACTTCCTAGGGAGAACCTGGTGGCAAAGGTGCTGATGGCCTTCCTGGTGCAAGAGGAGAGAGAGTGAGTATTTAAACATCCAACTGTTTATCCATTAGCTTTACACAGCCTGCACTTAGAACAGGAGTGACTTCACTGTGGATAATTCTATCTAGGACACGTAAAGTTGTAATCTCATAGTGTTTCATTCCAGCAGTGCAAAATGGGGTTTGTAAACTAAATTAGACCTAATACTAGTTTTTGTGATTACTTCTCCTTGGGTAAACATAATGGATTTTTTTGCAGAAAGATTGCAGTTTTAGAGGGAAAGCAATCATATGGAAGTAGAGAAAATCTACCCGACTAATGTTATAATGAATCACAAAAAAACATTGATAGTAAATATTCTCATACAGCATACTCCTATAGGTTACTATATATGATATATTTATACATCCATATAGCAAATGCACATAAAATAGACACTTGAAATACGTACATCTATCAAATCAGTACCTGCAGGCAGTATATACATCAAAGTAATGAGGGATGACAAATAGAAAAATGCAGCCTGGCTGAGTTGGAGGAAATACAAAAAATTTATTTCAGACCATAAGGTACACATTAGATTTCCAAGAAAGAAATAAGTCAGGGAGCTAGTCAGGAGATGCTGAATATATGCTGAAGAAATGTGAATCAATTATCTACCTGAAAATTAGGGCAACATGTCACTTTTATTGTATTCCATCGAAAGAGACCTGTTAACTTCAGGTGGTTTTTGATCAGGTTTGGATGGTGGGGGAAAAAAAAGAATCACTCAGTTGGAGATCTCTCATACTGCAAAATGGTGTGATTTCAGAGCACCACTCCAAAACATGGTGTGCAAATGCACTTTGGCACAGTAGACTTGCTTCACTTAAATATCTTTGGCAATCTGTTTACACTGAAACATAAACACTATTGATCAAAACAGAGCAGTTAACATTGCCATATTTTGATGCAAAATATACCATTTTCTAATTTTCCAATTGTTTAGGGCAATGTAGGTCCCATCGGTCCTCCTGGTCCTGCTGGCCCACCTGGAGATAAGGTAAAGATTCCTCATAATGGTGTTTGTACTGTAAGAAGTCCCAGGGCATGGAAGCAGACAAACACCCAGTGACCATCCTTGTTCCTTGCAGGGAGAGACTGGCCCAGCAGGTGCCCCTGGTCCAATGGGTTCCCGTGGAGGTCCTGTAAGTGACAGAATTTTTCTGCCTGTATAACTTTACCATGGCTCCTCTTGCCTATAGTCATCAGTGCTGCACCAACCCTCTCAGGAAAACATGGCTTGGGTTGTAAATAAACTAAGCACATTCAGCTCCTGTTGACTTTTGGGATTTATAAGTACTAAAGTCTTCAGAAAATCAGGGCTTTTAGCACTGCAAAGGGGTCCGAGGGCTGCAGTGACAGGGCAGGGCAAGACTGTGAGCAATAGTCCTGTCCATCCTAATTTAAAGCTAAGTAAACTTTTAAAAGTACTCTTTCTTGTACTTATTTTTTTTTTTTTTATATTGAACACATTGGGATCTCAGTTGGATCTAGGGAACACCATGGATTGTGCTCAGGGTTTATACAGGTGTAGCTGAGTTAAGTTTATCACATTTTAGGTAATTATCAGATAATTCCTGAACAGTTGTGTTTAGCACTTGGGAGCAACAGTTGTTCCAGATCAGAGGTGTAGGTTTTTTTCCTCCAAAAGCTGGTAAGACAAAGAAACTTCAGCAGCATCAATAGGAGTATTCTCTAACTTTTAAAGTGAAGTTTATCTTTCTAACATCTTCCATTGCTGACATGTGGTTTTCCACAGGGTGAACGAGGAGAACAAGGTCTTCCTGGGCCTGCTGGCTTCCCTGGAGCCCCAGTAAGTGTCTATACTACTCTTTCTGTACTCAGGCACAAGCAGAGCAACATGCCTTTGTCCTTCTCCTCCTGCACTGGTAGGCCAGTAGAGTTCAACTGCATTCACATTTAATTTAGTATTTAAATTCCCTTCAGAAGAGTACCTGGATAGCATTTCTCATCCCTATATCATCTACCTTTTTAAGTGGTAATATAACAATATAATTTTCCTACAGGGCCAAAATGGGGAACCTGGTGGGAAAGGAGAAAGAGGCCCCCCTGGTCTAAGAGGAGAGGCTGGACCCCCTGGAGCAGCAGGCCCACAAGGCGGCCCTGGAGCCCCAGTAAGTGTTTGCTGTTCCTTGTTGGTACAGAGAGGCTTCTTCAAGCTTCCCTCAGCCTCAGGGTGCTGGGCCCAAGTGCAAGGAGATGAACTGCCTGAAACTTATTGACAGCTCCTATAATTTTAACCTTCATCAAAGCATTTGCTTTATCTACTTCCTTCCATGTAGGGTCCACCTGGGCCCCAAGGAATAAAAGGAGACCGTGGATCTCCTGGCGGCCCTGTGAGTATCTCTTCAATTTAGTCACTGCTAAATGCCTCTATTTATTACACTAAATGTGATGTAAATGAAAAATAAGAACTTCAATGAGTTTAGTATTGGTAGTTCAAGAATAATTAAAGTATTCTAGAAGGAGTAATTAAGGTTGAAGTGTTTAAAAGCCTGGATTACATTGATTTTAATATAAGTAAGGTGCCAAAATAGCTTTTGGCACAATGACCCAAAGCTCTAAAATGGCTTATCTCAACAATTATTATATTTAGTTGCCATCTTTGCCATTAGCTCAAGTTTGTCCATTAGCTCAATTTTGAGGAGAATATGTGAACTCTCCTAGAATAAAAAAAAGTTACTTTTATGTTCAGTTGCAGGACATTTAATTCAGGTTTCAAACAAAACATGACTATAATTTAAACCCAGCAGTATGTAAAAATCAATTCATTCCTGTGTTTCCAGCCTTCAGAAAATGACAATTAAACTATTGATCTCTAGGGTGCTGCTGGTTTCCCTGGTGCTCGCGGTCTACCTGGTCCCCCTGGTAACAATGTAAGTTGGTTTATCTCCCTTTTCTTTTATTCTTACTTTGTGGATACATTTAGACATATATTAATATATTAAAATATATTATGCAAAAAATTCTGAATATGATGCTTGTACTTCAGGACAAAAAATGGCAAAAATGAGTTTAACCCTCCCTACTCTATGGAACAGAAAGTAGGATTTTAATTAAGGGACCATTAAAGTCAATGTAATTCTTACTATGCATTGGCTCAGCTAAGATTGTAATGAAAGACATTTTGTTCTGCACGTGTCCAAGACACCATATTAAAGGCATATGGCAGGAGTGATTCAAGAGAGCAGAAGGGCCTGCTACTATTTCCAATTTATGTGGTAGAGCCATGAGTTAGGAATGTGTACCCTGTGTTGTATGCATTACAGGCACTGGGCATCCAAAATGTGCAGGTATATGTCCAGACAGCAGGGATAAAAAATACCAGTTGTGAAAGTGATACATGAAAGGATTCTCTTACAACACCAGATCAGATTTGGGTGCTCAGGGGCGGGACCCTAAATCTGCCTCCAGGCAATGACTCAAGCCTGGCTGCCTTTCACGAGACCAACGCTAGTACATGCGTGCAGCTCACGCTTTCCTCTTTAAAACTCTTTTCAGGGTAGTCCAGGTCCCCCTGGAAACGCAGGACCTGCAGGCAAGGATGGGCCTCCCGGACCCCCTGGTAGTTCTGGTGCTCCTGGAGGCCCAGGACCTGCTGGAATCAGAGGTGAGCCCGGCGCACCAGGAGAAAAAGGGTCCCCAGGCCCACGAGGAGAAAGGGTAAGTGCCCCTTCAGCCAGGGACTGTTCCACCAGGAGACAGGGGTTATGTCTGTCCAGAACAAGCAGACACCTATGGAATGTTAAAGATGCTCCCACTGACTGATGTGACCTTTTCTCAAACAGGGGGCACCAGGTGAGCCAGGTCCTCAAGGCATTGTTGGCGGCCGGGGGAACACAGGTCTGCCAGGTCAGCGTGGCCCCAGTGGCCCACCTGGGATGGCAGGGGCCAGGGTGAGTGCCCTTCACTGCAGCTACAGCCTCAACCCTAACACAACCCTAACCCAGCTGCTAAAAACAGCCTAGAGATGCAAAAAGTGCTAAAACTAGCTTAGAGACACAAAAAGTAATAAATGTGTTGAGGGTGTTGGAGGGTTTAACACTTTTTAGTCCAGAGATGAGAGAATTTAGTTTTTTATGTTTACATTGATAAAATCAGGCTTTAAAATATCTGGTATTCAGCTGCTGTGGGATTGTCTTTCAGATTATGTATCTAGGATATTACCTACTGCACACACTTTGGAGGGTCATGATGAGGAGGCTGTATCCTCTCCTGGGTATAAGATCCAAGTCATAGTCTCACCTAGCAATAGCTGTTTACCTTTGCTTAATTCTCCAGCTCTTTTCTGCTTAAATATTATTACCCAAACAGAAAAATACTGTCACCTCCCTTCAGAAAAGGTGAGGTATGGCTTGATTCGTATTTTATCACCAATACAGACCAGCATTTTTTGGTTAACTGCTTTGGCCATTGTTTTTGGGCACATGAGAAGAAACATACCCATTTATTATTTCTTAGCTGACAATCAATGAGGAACATTCAATGGCCTTGCATGACCATTACCAGAAATGAAAAGAAACCAGTTTGGCCAAGTTTTTATCTCTTGTGTGTTCACAACCAGCAAAGCCACATTGGCCCATAGTTTCCTTAGGTCTCCTTCAAAATCTCTGCATAGTTAATAAGATGCAAAATACACTGCTATTTCCAAAGAGCATTATCTGCAATGGAATCCTTTCTCTTTTTGTTCAGGGTGAAGATGGTAAACCAGGCACCAATGGCATCCCAGGAGAACGTGGTGCTCCTGGTCCCCAAGGCCCTGTTGGACAAAGAGGCTTACCTGGAGAGCCTGGCAGAGATGTGAGTGGGTGGGATTTCCCTGCTAGCTTGTGAGTTACAAACGGGAGACTCTGGGAGAAAATATGCTTTACGATTCACAAAGCCTCCTTCAAGAGCCTGATGCACAGGGGCCTGGGCACATTGTGCCCTCCTGTAAGGAGGTCTAGCCTCCTCTCCCTGCCATCCCCTTCACTGCTCAGGGACCTAATCTGTCCCACTTGGAACTGAACAGGACATTGCACTGTCTGTATGCCTACAAAATAAGGCAGGTGTTACAGGTCTTTTAGGAGCCACTCTGCCTCCAGGAACTCTTCCATCTTGAAAACCCTTTCTTTGATGAGCATTGTTTAAGCTTAATGGGAAACAAGCTGTCTACTGCTCATTCAGTTTATGAACAAACTGTACCACTGTTTTGCAGGGTAACCCAGGCTCTGATGGCTTGCCTGGACGTGATGGATCCCCAGGAGGCAAAGTAAGAAATCACCAATATCCTTAGGCTACCAAATAAATGACACATGAACTTTACATGGCAATATATGTAGTTCTGTGCTATGTAAATTTGTTCCTTGAACCTCCTGTGCTCCACTGAATATACTCCTTGTATTGAGTTCTACAAAACATGACATTTATTATCCTGTCATCTGTTACTATCTGCAGGGTGACCGTGGTGAAAGTGGCTCTCCTGGCCCTCCAGGACCCCCTGGCCACCCTGGACCTGCAGGTAATGCTGGTGCACCTGGAAAAGCTGGTGAAAGAGGATTTCAGGTAAGACCAAAGCAAATAGGTTGCTGCTTACTTGCATACCCTTCCTATGCAAAGCCCATTTCATGCAGTAATAGAGAAGTTTTGAAGAGTCATACATTTGTTACTGTCAGCATTTCTTGACATCAAGGACCTCTTCTATGAAAATATCCAGGGGAAAGACATCTTGGTTTATGTTCTGACAACTGTATAGATATTAAGCTCAGAATTCACGTGCTCTGCAGGATGCCAAAAAGTACATCATCCCACCAGGCCCTATCCTAATTCCCATCCCATCTGGTGTTCATGCAGCACAAGCAATGTGTTAGTCATTTAAACTAAGGGAGTAACTTTGGAAGCCCTCAAGTTATTTCTCATGAGTGCTGCCACCAGCACAGCTTGAGCAGTGAGCCCCCCACAGAGGGAAGAAGGGCTGTAGTGCCTCTGTACAGATCAGTGCCTATGGGCAGCTGAGAAAGGCTGGCATTGGTATAGAAATGGCCTGGCCAGGATTCTTGTTGATTATAGTGTGTGTGGAGCTTCCCCTTGTTTCCCAACACCTGCTAGCTGTGAACATACAGCTCATCTGGAAATAAAGGGGTGGGCTCAGCAGCTCCAAGTGATCCATACCTTCTCATTCTTACCATGTTACAGGGTCCACCTGGCCCTCCTGGCTCGACTGGTCCTGCTGGTGCTCGTGGTCCTGCTGTAAGTCATATTTAAACTATCTGTGATGTCGTCCATTCCCAATTTCCTGTTATATCGGCATTGCTCTTATCTCCTTCTATCCTCCTTTCATTGCAAATCTACTCTTACAGGGTCCTCAAGGTCCTCGTGGTGATAAAGGTGAACCTGGTGAACGAGGCAGCAATGGCATAAAGGGTCACAGAGGGTTTCCTGGTACCCCCGGTCTCCCTGGTCCTCCTGTGAGTATTTTGCATTGGATTGGGAATTACAGCTGATCTTTATTTCTGTGTTTAGGCCCCAGGTACCTAATTAACCTTAGCTAATTTGATGTGAATCTATATAAATTTGATTGTCAAATGCTTCAAAATTCAAATTCCCTGAATCAATCTGACATAAGCATTATTAAAGAACTGGAAGAAGCTGCTAGGAAGTAAAGATGAGTTTACTATAACCCTTTCAATAAAAACTTCTTATATATTCATTTATACAGACTATTCCTGATTTAATTAGGAAAGAGAGTAGGGGTTGAAATGTCTACATCTATTGGAAATCTGTCCTAAACAGACAACTAAAGCTACTCAGAGTCCAAATACCTCTCTTCTGTCATGTATCTTTTATAGAAAGTAATAATGGGGCAAAATGGGCAGGAAATTGTAAACTACTGAATTGTAAACATGCATTACCATTTGAACATAGCTAAGAGAATTGAAGGGCAAGAATAGACTGGCATGCCATGGATATTTACGACCGGTAAAAGTTTAAGAAGGGATTGATACTGAAAAAGACTTACCAATACTCCACATGATACAAGTGAGATCAAGAAACCAAAGCTCATTCAATTAACATACCAAAGATGGCACCTATTAAACAACAAATTAGAACCTGGAGTCTAACATATAACATGAAAAAAAAAATTGATAAATTCTCATTTGATGATCAGTAACTTTTAAACAAATGGCTTTGCAGTGCACACACAGCAAATTTGTAAATGTATTTGAAATCATGAGTGTTTGTCAAATTATTTAAATAACATTACTGGTAATATTATTAAAACTACAGCATTTTGGCTATAGCGACGTATTCTTATAAGAGTTCATCCAAAGCTCATTGGTGTCAGTTGGCTTTCTTGCATTTGGAATAAGACATCTCTAATATGTTTTCATATAGAGAGCACTCAATATTTTTTTGTGATTAAAGAATGGCCACTGTTCTCTCATATCTGACATAGCCTTTTTATAAGGATGTTTTTTGTATAATCTTAAAGATGTTTTCAGTGTCTTTATTTAAGGCACATCCAACTAGTTGCAAGATATTACCAGGAAGTGTATGACTGACTTTTCCTTTTCTTCATAGGGTCCCCTGGGTCCACAAGGTGCAATTGGAGGTCCAGGAGCTTCAGGTGCAAGGGTAAGAAAAACTCCTTACTCAGTCTAACTGCAAGGAAAATTCAGACTGTTTAGTTAATATTCAGATAGATACAGACATAAATTTTAATTGGCCATTTTAATGGACTGCAGCTGAAAAAAGAAAAAAAAAAAACAGATAAATCATACAGAAATATTTGAAATACCCCAAATGTATTCTGACTTATCTGATAAACTATTTTGACCATATTATTTTTGTTCTTCATTGTTCTAGGGTCCCCCAGGACCAGCTGGGCCACCTGGAAAGGATGGTACCAGTGGCTACCCAGGTCCAATTGGTCCTCCAGGCCCCCGCGGTACCAGAGGCGAAAGTGGCCCTGCCGTAAGTAAATTCACACAAGCAAATCTTTAGGGAATATTCATGAAACATAGGATGCTCCACTCTTTAAATATCTCCCTCAGAAACCCTCTATTTCATGGACAAGATTTGTGGCAGGAGGTATCTAGTTACCAAGGCTAAATCCAAAACCATGCAGCTCATTTGTGTAATTATTGATGCCCTGGGTGTTGTGTTGGTCTTGGCTGATCATTGAATTTTCTGCATACACCGGGATCTCCTCCTCACACAGATTCCCTTTGGGTCTGAGTGTTTCCTAGACTGCTCTAGAGAGGCCAGGGCTGCAAAGGTGTCACTATCACAGTCACCTCCTAAAGCCAAAAGCTTTCCAAAGCTCTCCAAAGAATTGGTCATTCTCTGGATATCAGTGGAAAGGTTTCCTGTCAAAGCCCAGACATAAAGACAGTCAAACTTGACAAAATTAGGGGAAAAAAAAACAATTTTAAGAAAATAAAGGCCTGGAAAAATCTAACAGATGTTTATACATCTGTTTAATTAATGAATAAGTAAACTAAATATTTGTGTAAGAATTCTCCCTTTTTAAAACTAGGGCCCACACAGACTTTCAGTTTTAACCTGTTCACTATTTTTTAGGGTCCACCAGGGCAGCCTGGTCTTCCTGGTCCTTCTGGTCCTCCTGGTCCATGTTGTGGTGGTGGTGGTATTATTGGAGGTGAGAAAGGTCCAGTTCTCTACGGACAATATGAATTTCGAGATGATCCCAAAGAAAATGATATCAATCTGGGTGACATCATATCTTCAATGAAATCAATTAACAACCAGATTGAAAACATCATTAGTCCTGATGGGTCCCGGAAGAATCCAGCTCGTAACTGCCGAGACCTGAAATTCTGCCATCCCGAGCTCAAGAGCGGTATGTTTAATTCTATTTTACTGATGGTAGCAGGTCTTGAGGATTGTTTTGGTTTTTAGTTTTTCTAACCTGAGTATTTAAATGCAGATAGCTTCCATAAAAATTTGACTTTTTTCAAACAAATGTCATGAAAAAGATGATAAATATAAAAATAGTTTTAAACAATAATTAACTATGCATTTACACAGAACATACATTTGACTTCAACTCTACTCCTTGTGTCCTTAGAAGTGAACATGTTTAAATAATTTTAGGGAAAAAAAAACCATTACAAGTTCTATATTTATTCCAAATTGCAGTCTCCTTACAGTATTCACATGAACTCAGTACCTTTCTATATCATCTTATTTCCTGTGGCATCTCTTCTGTCAAAATGAATAGGCTTCCTAATTTGGCTCAGAAATCTGGCATAGAAATAAGCTTTACCACCATGCAGTTAGATTCTTCTCCAAATATATTAAGCCCCTTAACATTTTTCCTTACCTCTAGGAGAGTACTGGGTTGATCCCAACCAAGGCTGCAAGATGGATGCTATTAAAGTCTACTGCAATATGGAAACTGGTGAGACCTGCCTCAGTGCTAACCCCAGGACTGTGCCAAGGAAAAACTGGTGGACCAGTGCAAACAGTGGAAAGAAACACATTTGGTTTGGAGAATCTATGGATGGAGGCTTCCAGGTGAGAAATGAGACATTTAACAGCCCAAACTGTACATCAAAACACACTAAAAAATATTTCTGAAATTGAATGAGACAATTAGTATGTGAAAAAGTCATGATGTGGACTGTCCCTAGACATGATTAAACAAACACTCTTGCCTGTGTTGGTACTCTGCAGTTCAGCTATGGAGATCCTGAGCTTCCAGAGGATGTCTCCGAAGTTCAGCTGGCCTTCCTGCGCATCCTCTCCAGCCGTGCCTCCCAGAACATCACCTACCACTGCAAGAACAGCATTGCCTACATGGACCACGACAGTGGGAATGTTAAAAAAGCTCTGAAACTGATGAGCTCTATGGAAAGTGAGATCAAGGCTGAAGGAAACAGCAAATTCACATATGCTGTTCTAGAAGATGGCTGTACTGTAAGTAAACAGGAATTTAGTGCTGTAGTTAATAAATAATTCCATCTAGAGGACTAGACCCATAATAAAGGAAGAAAGAGCTTTGTATGGCCTGGGTAAGGAAAAGATACAGCTGCAGCTAGAAGGGGGAACCTAGATTCTGTACAGAAGTGCCATTCCTGTAGCAACCGTAGGAAGTGAGGTGCACTTCCATTTAAATCTGTGCATCACAGGTATCTCCTTGCTTTAGAGTCAATGTCAGGCAAGTCACAGTCACCAAGTTTTGATCCATCCCATGCCAATGCTAAAACTAGTCATACCAAACCAAGGCCAGCTGGTCGAAGCTATGGGCTGTGGTTAGGGGAAGGGACACAGTCATTTTGAAGATCCAGCATTGCTTCCCTGTGCCTTGTCAGTGCAGCAGAAAGTGCTGGAGAGGAGCAGGAACACCCATGAGCATGCTGGTCTGGCAGCACCTGCAGCCTTTTCAGTAACAAATGGAAAACACTAATACTGTCCACAACTTCTTCCTCCTGGGGTCATGTCCACAGAGACTGCAGCCAGTTTTCAACAGGTTGAGAGGGTTTGTTATTACAGAGATAGGAAATCTGATAAACTGTGGGATGACTTCACGTAGCCCAGCGCTCATGTCTCTAACATTTGCTTCTTTTCTGTTTAATTTCACAGAAACACACTGGTGAATGGGGTAAAACAGTTTTTGAATACAGGACGCGCAAGACAATGAGGTTGCCAGTGGTTGATATTGCACCATTAGATATTGGTGGTCCTGATCAGGAATTTGGCGTGGACATTGGCCCAGTCTGCTTCTTATAAATCAAAGATCCCGCTTTTTCCGAAACCCCAGCAAACAGATTCACACTCCAACCGTGCTCTTTTTTTTCAGCCTTGTCAGCTAGCACAGGTGCCCATCTGTATCCCAGTTATTTATTAACAAAATTTCTGGGGGAAAAAATCAATTTGATATCAAGGGTCATTTTTTTTTGCTATTACACAAAATACAGTAAAAATGCTTTTTTTGTGCTCTATTTTTTTTACCAAATTCCATCTTCGAAACATGTCTCCGTGGTGCTATAATAAAACTTCAACACTTAATAAAACAACACTGTGTTCTATTAGTTGAATGTTAGCCAATTTAAAAAGCACTGATTGCTCCCAGTACCAAAGTTTACCCTTTCTTCCAAGATGCAGTCCATAAAGCTAGAAAGACCTCCCTGTTTCAACTACCTCAACACGGACAGAAACTGGGATGTGTCTGATGAGTCAAACAAAAATCAATCAAATCAAAATGCATTGGACCCAGTGGTCAATTCCGTGGATTCATTTGGTACAAAATTGTCTATTTCTGTACTGATTAGCTGTGAAAGGTACAGTGTATCTTAAGAGTTTAATACCTTAATGTCAGTAGTCACCATAATTTTATTGTTGGATTGTATTCTGTTGTCAAAGGTGCTTCTCTACTTTCCTGTCATTGCTGGTCAAGACCACTAAAATTAGGGAAGTGTAAAAAACTAATATGATGGTGCTAATGTATTTTTCACTCCTAACTCTGCAAGTCGGGGTTATTGACTTGCTCAAAAAATCAAAAAGATTTAAAGCAATTGTAAATGTCTCCTGTCAAAGACTGTCATTGGCATGTCATAGTTGAGAATTTTCTCCCTTCACCCTGTAAAAGTCAATAAAGATGCAAAATTGTGAATTTCTTCTGTCACGTTAACACATTTACAGTGTTGAAGGTTAACCATCTTTTTAAGCTTTTATATGGTTGTTGGTCTATTCCTTACAGAGACACATAATAAAATATCTTAATAAAATTTCTTGTTGTTTCATAAAACTTGACTTCTTTTTTAATTTACTATTTATACCTTTGTTCAAACAAATGAACAAGGCAGGACACAACTCTGGTACCACTATAACTGATTTTTCAAAGATTAATTCCTTTGTTTGAAGGAAGCACTGGTAATCCTAAGGGATGCAGTTCATGGTGTACTAGTATGAAATTTTCTTTCTTGCTTTTTCTACTCCTCTCCATCCAGTGGCTCACTTTTGCAGGCACGGTGAGCACAGACACAGATCTGACAGCAACATCCAGAACAGGGCCCATGCACCAAGGCAGGCCAGTTTGGAGGAAATACAAGATCTTAACCTTCCCTCCTCCAAGAAACCTGCCTCAGTCTGAATAACCAGGCAGTCACAGGCTACCAGCCTTTCAGGGGGCAGCTTAAATAAATGGCTTAAGGCTGCCACAGAGCAGGCCAGAAGCACCAACAGTTTGACAAAGCTGACAGTTTAAACATCTTGGCATTTTTTATGGCCAATGGAGCTGTACAACTAAGTCATCCCCAGATCTTAGCAAAAATTTAAGGAACAACAGAGACCACAGCAACATTTAAGGAGCAACAGTTGTTGGTAGTGCCTGAGCTTGAGGCCAGAAGAGGGAAATAAACAGCACCAAGGAGCCCAGGCCAGGAATCCTCTCCCACAGCTACATCCTGACAGATGCCACTCAGCCTTTCCCACAGAGCAAGGTCCAGAGCCTGTCCCCACAACATTATTGCACAGCCACACATTGTTCCACAGCCCAGGATCATTAAAGACACTGTACAACATGATCAGATGACAAAAATTAGGGATTAAAAAAAAAAAATCAGATTCTTGAATGTTCTCATTGACAATATGGATTATGCATCCTCAGAAAATATTTTCTGATTAGCACAAGCAGGAAAAATTAATAAAGAAATGCTGTTTTTTAAGTAATCTCACCAGATTTGAGGCCGGGCCAAGATACTGTCCTGCTTTGGCATGCCAGAATTTGGACATGCTAGCACAGAAGGAAGAGAGTGAGGCTCTGGGGAGACCCTAACAGCACAAATGCAGTATTACCACAGGCATGGGTGTACTTAGTGCAACATATAAGGATAGTGCCAACAATCCATAAAAAGTCCTGGCTCTTGCAGGAAGCCTCCTCATTTCCCTCCTCATAGATGGTGAAAATAAACTACTGTTTACAGAAAATGAGAATTACATGTACATAAAAATATTAATCTGACATAAATTACATGGTAGGAAGCCTTTTGATTGGAGTTTTATAAAAGCAGCTGGTAAGAATGCTAGCTGGTGGGAAAATGCATTGGAAACACCTTTCTTAATCCTCATGGCAGAAGAAAATAGCCTTTGCAATCTCCAGTGCTACTGGGGCCAGGTGGGTGGCTGGGAACAATTACTCAACCTTAAAACTCAAGCTTTGGGGGCTATTTTCTAAAGCACACACAGTCATCAAGTTTTTCGTTAATTTCTGCTAATGCAAGGTGATTTGTGGAACATTTGTGGAAAACACAAAGAAATAACGAAGACCACAAAA
Source organism: Aphelocoma coerulescens (assembly GCF_041296385.1). Classification (NCBI taxonomy): domain Eukaryota; kingdom Metazoa; phylum Chordata; class Aves; order Passeriformes; family Corvidae; genus Aphelocoma; species Aphelocoma coerulescens. The sequence continues at coordinate 7,813,476 of NC_091021.1, forward strand.
TATTTACTTGATGTAAAAACCTTCATTTTCTTCAGAGAGTCACCCATTATGATACCATGGCCCTCATATATCTGTACTTTTATATCACCACATTACTATTTGGGGAAAACAAGAAAAAAGCAACAATAATGATCACAAAATGCAAAAAAATCCCAACAAAACACAAAAACAACTGCCCCACCAAAAAAAGTCAAACCAAAATAAACAAAAAAACTCCCCAAAAATCAAAATACCCAATCAATATAACAAAAAAACCCCCAAACATGCAAACAAACTAAACCCCACCGCAAAAAGTTGCCTGAATCATACCAAGAGCTCAAAATATCACTGATTTAGGTTTCAATATTGCCTTGAAACTTCACCTTCAATTACTTAGAGGTCATCACCTGAAGGTGCATCTTATTTGCAGGACACCAGAGCTGCTGCTTCTGATGAAGATAGACTCCCTAGTATGGCAACTGTTTCAATCCCTCCTTTTTACATTTTTTTAATGGAAATTATGTTTAAAACACAGCAGATATGCAGCAAACATTTATTCTCCAACAGAAGGAGTTTGCTATCTAATCAGACATCTAATTGTAAACAAATTATAAACACCTGTGACTCATTCACTTACCTACCCAGCCTCCTCTTCCTTGGCTTGTGGAAAAAAGCAGATTTCTTTTACTGTTCCTGAAGATATTGTCCAATTCCTCAGAGAAATGAGCAACAGCTTCACAAGAAAGTTGCTCTGTTGTTCAAGGTGTTCCCTTTGTGCCTACAAGTGCTCTCTTGGGGCACGTTGAACACAGGTGATTCTCAGCCATAATTCTTCATAGCCTTCATGTTTCTCTCATCTTTATTTCATACATGAAGAAGCATTACCTCTTATCTTAACCCAGGTTGAATTTCTGAATAGCATGACAGCAGGTAAAACAGGCAGGCTAAAACCAGTTTAAATCTTCTGCTACTCAGGTAGCAATTCTGCCCAAACAGGCTCCTTGTGGATATTCTGAACTCTGCAGCATTGGATTGAAATCACACCATTCAACAACACCACTAAACTCCCAGCAAGCAAACTGTGATCCACTGGACCAATAATCCAAGATTATGGATTTCCTTCTAGCATAAACACAGTTTGGACAACTACATCAAGGGATTCCCACTTTCTCTGGAATTTCTACTTCAGCCATTGAACTGCTAATTTAGTGTTACCTTTTGCCATGATTTTTTAACCTATAATACCATCATTGTATAAAACTATCACTTTTGTCTTGTTCTTTCTATAATATTTGCATACTTGCAGGGAATCTTCTTTCCTTCATTTTCATTTAGTTTAATTTTTCCTTTTGAAACTGTTTTACTCGCTGTCTTCTTGGAACCCTCTTTCAGCCAGACCAACTGCTTTGTCAGTAATATTGGTAAAATTAAACCTTCAGTATAGCCTCAGCTTCCTGAGAAAGTAATTAAAATATCCATTGATTATGAGTCTAATAGCTACTTTGCTCAGTCTCAGGTAGCTACAGGGGAGCAAAGAAACCTAGGGGCCCTCACCCTACAGTAGTAAAAAATCATGGTTTTTTGCTTTTAATCCATTTTTAGACTTTTTACTTGCCTCCACAGAGGGAAAAATCCATAAAAGTGTAAACTTTTCTTCACAGTCTAAAACTGAGGTGCATAAATCCAAAACTGTGGCTTGAACAAAGCCTCTCACCCAGAGAGGGCTAAAGCCATGAATTCCCTGTTTGCCTTCCTTATATTTTAAGCATCCAGAACAGCTCAGTATAAACTGGTCTAGATGAAGACACCAAGACCTGCTTTCAAGCTCTAAGGTAAGTTGATTTTAGGTACATGTTCAAGTGTATATTCCTTTGTCATTTAAATTTAAAGCTGTCTTGGAGAAAAGAAGAAAATATTGTAGCCTACACAGGTGAAAGAGAGGCATGAAGTTGAATGAACGGCAGGAAAAAACAAGGAAAGAAGTTGCCCACACCATAATAAGACTGATACAAGAAATCTCTGATCTACAGCTTCTCATTCAGTCACTTGTTACACCAGCTGATACCCATATGCTTCACAGCAGCACATTCTCATGGCTCTCCGAGACAAGAAGAAATGAAAAAAAAGCCATCCTTCAAACAGTTTCCCAGAGCATACCAAAGACTTTAAAATATCAGTAATTTAGGCTTTAATATTACCTTGGAACTTTGCCTTTCTGGTTAACTGCAAGTTGTCATCTCAGGGTGGAGCTCATTTGCAGGACACCAGAGACCTTCTTCTGCTGAATGTGGACTTCCTGACTACTGTCTGTGGCACAAGGACTACTGCAACATCCCGTTTCAACATTCTTTACAAAAATTATGCTTAAAAACCCCTAGAACATGACAACAACCCAGCCAACCCCTGTCTAAGAGAAAAGCTTTGCTACCTGATTAGGCCCTAATTGCAAACAAATTGTAAACACCTGTAACTCAGTGGGTTACACGCTCAGCTCCCTCTGGGAGACAGGCAAGGCTTCTCCATGGCCACCATGGCTGGAGGTGTCTTTAAACACCCCCCAATCCCTCTCCCAGCAGTAAGTTGGCAGCTAAAGCCAGGCCAGGGTAAAGCAGCACTTAGAGAGGGATTGTGATGGTTTCCGGATTTGAGCAGTTGCTCAAATTTCTTCTGGAAGCTGGCCAATTGTCAATAACTTCCCCTCCAAAAACAAATCAACATTTAAATAAGCATTGGGTGTAATTTGCAGCCCTCATTTTGTTTGGTGTCAGCTAAATAGTGTTACACCTCCATTTAGAGGCAGTAACTTGGAGGAAGAGCTGTCTATAAGAATTTTGAATTAATAAAGGAGAAAGGTCTTCCCAACACATGCTTTGCTATGCTATGGCTGTCTGGACACCTTCACCAGGAAAATCTAAAGTCCAGTGTTCCTTGTCAGGTGCATTTTATTCATACAGGTTGGAAAAGGTGTTATTTTGGAGGACTGGTTATTTTCTATGGCAGTAAGAGCGTTATCGTAGACACTTAATTAGAATATGTTTCCTAATACAAATTTCATAGTCCTTTCAACGAAGGCCAAAAGCCTGATGGTTCAATGAAAAAGCATATCCAGTTCTTTGCACCAGAAAAGAAGCTGGGTGTAGCAAACTCCATATTTAAACCAAGTACCTCTCTTCTGGAAATGTGAGTAATGAGATACATAACGTTACAAAAATCTTAAGCTGCAGTAGTGTATTTAATTCAACATGTACTTGTAATCAGATGTCCTCATTATATCTTGTTATGATGTTAAAGAAAACCTGTAGACACCTCTGTTTAAAGAACTAGAATAGAAAGATATTTTGGAGGTTTTAGGATTTGGGAAATGAAGAGATGCTTTCTATTTTTTTGCCTACCTGTTTACTGGGAGGAAGCAAATGTATTTCACACTACACTGATGGATTGCTGGTCCAGGATGGATAAGGTCCACCAGAAAAAATCCTGGTGGGTCTTTTCTTCCCAACTGCTCCTCATCCTGTAATAGCTTCACCCTGAAGTGTCTTCTAGAAAGAGTGACTGTAATGCACACTCCTGCTTTCCCATCACTGCAGCCCGCCCCTCTTGCTTCAGATGTCTCCTGAGAAAGCCACTGATCATCTTTTTTTATTTTTTTTTATTTTTAATCCTTAAGTTGTATCTGGCAAAGCTATGCTTATCCAAACTTTCTCTCCTTTCAGTATACCCCTTAGCCATGGGCATCTCTGGTCTAAAGTTTTTTTTGTTGTTGAGTGCACATCCACTGAGAAGGCACTCATCAAAAGGTCACTCCTGGAGGCACTGGAGATGTGCTTTCTGTGGGTTTTTGTGAATATTCCTATTGTAACTTGCATTTCAACTTCACTATATTTGTTATAACAACTCCAAGTACCTGGAAAAGTCTGCTTGCTCCTCTTTTCAGTTTGGGTGCATCTATAAAGCAGGGATCAAAATTCCTAGGAAATAGCTCATAAGTGTCAGCTGTGATAGAGTTAATTTTCTTCCCAGTACTGTCTTTGGCTTTGGGATGAAAATCCTGCTGCTGCCAGACTGATGCTGTTGCTGAGCAGTGCTTACATTAAGTCAGGGCCTTGTCAGCTTCTTACATTGCCCTGCCAGCAAGGAGGCTGGGGGAGCACAAGGAGCTGGGAGGTGACACAGCCAGGACAGCTGAGCTCAACTGATCCAAGGGACATTCCAGACCATACGGAGTCATCACTAGCACATAAATCTGTGATGGAAGCTGGCCAAGGGCCACTGCTCAGGAATTGGCTGGGTATAGGTCACTGGGTGGTGAGCAACTGCATTCTACATCGTTTTGTATATTTGAATTCTTTTGTTATTATCATTATTTTCCCTTCCTTTTTTGTCAACCAATTAATCTCATATTTTTTTACCCCTCAGTTCTCTTCCTTGCACCACTGAGTGGGGTGAGGAGTAGGCAAGTGTCTGGTGTTTAGGGGCTGGGTTAAACCCCAGCAATATGGGGCAGAAGGAAATGCTCTTGACTTTCTCTGATTTTTGCATAGAATCACACAGCTTGTTCCTCAGAGGGCAGAGGCTCTTGAATTACAGTGATGGTTCCTGCAGTCATTACTCTCTTCTGTCATTGCCATGCTTCATTGTGGCAGGGAAGATCGTACCATACCAAACATGCAAAAATATTTCACTGAATTTCTAGAATTGTAGTAACATTCTTTTGTTATACTTGGTTGGGTTTGTATCAGATTTTTTCACTCAGTTGACTAAAGGCCGAAAAGCAGCTCTGTGATGTGCTTTGGCACATGTGAACTTGCTTGGTTGTTTTTTCATCTTTCTATGCACAAACATTCCTAAATTAGGCTGCAGCCTTTCCTGGAGGATGGACAGCAATATCTCAGTTAAGGAATTAATTTTGCAATAGAAACATTTGATAGTGCACTACTCTCTGATATTGAGAACATAACAGATCATAACAAAACTTAAGCCAGAGCTTATAGAAAGATGGCTTCTAACTCTACCAGCAAGGAAATGAGAATGTGCACAAAATAAACATGGGGAGGGAGTTAAAAAGGGACTCTTCAGCATCCTGCTCAAAGTAGAGTTGCCTGATATTTCTGTACTTTTCCAGACCTTCTCCCAGCAAAGGATGAAACATGTAATGGCAGTAGCACAGTAGACAGATCAGCAATCAAGCTCTCTGGTGCTGTGTAATACCATGAAAATTTTCAGTTTTAGTATTTGCACCACTCTGCTCAGGTTCTCCTGAGCTCTGCACAGGCCCTTGGCTCTGATACTGTGCCCTTTCTCCTTTGGCTTGCAGAAAAAGCATAAATGGCTTTTTTCTTTTACTGTTCCTGAAGATGCTGGCCAATAATCACCTCACAGGAATGAGCAGCAAATTCACAATAAAACTTGTCTGTGGGTCCACAGCTTCTAAGGCATTTCTATTTCAGCTATTGAACTGCTGATTTAGTTTTACCTTTTGTTATGTTCTTTTAAACCATAATGCCATCACTCTCTAATGCTATAATTTTTACCTTGTTTTCTCTATGATATTTGCACACTTGCAGGGAATCTTTTTTCCTTCATTAGCATTTCTACATTTCCATTTAGTTTTGCTTTTCCTTTTGTGATCGTTTTACTCTTTCTGGAATCCTCTCTCAGTGAGAAAAACTTCCCAGTGAGTATTAAACCTTCAGTATAGCCTGCATTTCCTGAAAAAGTAATTAAAATATCCATAGATTATGAGTGTTTACCAGTTTATCAATTACTCAATCTCAGGCAGCTATAGGAGATAAAAGAAAGCCATAGGGCCTCTTATTCTACAATAATACAAAAAATGTATTATATAAGAAAAAAATAATGCTTTTTGCTCTTAAATTGGTTTTAGACTCTTTACTTGGCTTTACAAAGAAGAAAAATCTTCCATTTTCTTGCTATTTTGTGGGCTTTGGCTGTGTTCCTTCTAGCTGTAATGCCATAGTATTTTCTTTCTTATTATTTTTGTGTTGCTTGGTGCATTGTTCTACTGCATGTAGTACTGCTGGTGCTCTACAGAAGCTTTTCAGTCAGAACAACTTATCACAGCTACAATGAAGCTAACAGAAGGCAAGGAAGGAGATTGGGAATTTAATTTCTAGATGAGCCTTTAAGGAACGGTTGTCACACAAATATTGCACTACTGGTTTTGAGAAACCAAGAGAAGGTGTCAATGCTGGTAGCCCTGGGGTTTGTTTCTCACTAAGGACAGGTCAGTTGTAGAAAGCAGAACCAACTCTTGTAACTCAAATTTAATTTAAATGCAGTGTCTGATATAATACTATTGTAATCACCCTGTATTATTTTAATCACTCAAAAGTGCTTTTTTTTTTACCCTTTTTGAAGCTCTGTGCCACTAAGACAGAACTTCACTAAATGATAGGCTGACATTTACTTAATGCTACTTTATAAGTTGCAAATTATTAGCTCTTTCATTCTTTGTTCAGGAAATTAAAGCTGTATTTACATGAGGCTATGCCATGTTGCCTGGATAAGACAATGTCCCATTGCACCCCTTTTTTTTGCCTTTTTAAAATGATTCTACAATACTTTGAGAAATGCATGAACAGGGAAAGAAGCACAATATCTAGGTATGCTCTGAACACAGCCAGGAGAAAAGCATTTCCAAACACTTGCATTACAGACTCCTCAGTTAACTACCTGAGAGCTTGCACTTCAAATCAGACTTTCCTTCAGTGATTCTCCAGCCCTGAGTTTTACAGAATATTACCTTAAATGGCTCTCTAGTTACAGCTCCTTTTCAGTGCTCAAGGCACCTGGCTGAGGAAATACTGCAAGCTTTATATGGAGATAGAGATGCAAACAGAGACTTGAAAAGACAAGAAAAAGTACTTTTTGTAATGAAATACTTTTCTCCTTCAACAACCTTACAAACTATTTATACCAAACACGGATTATAACACACTGTTGATTAAAATTAGAGATTAAACTAAATTCCAAACATAAACCTATACTCCAAATGTTATTTATTTTGTGCATCTGGATAAATGTGCTGCAGAGATAAGACTACAGCCCCTGTGCTTGAGCAGGCTCCAGCAAGTCATTACACTTGGGAGTTATTCAGTGAAATGAATGTTACCTAAAACTTCTCTATGATGCAGCATGATAAATTAACTCCTGAGTCACATATTTATAGAAATTATTTAATGCTAGTAAGAAAGAAATCATAGGGTTCCTGCATGGGCAGCAATAGCAAACAGATAACATGAGTGTGAACCTGTCAACTTCCCAGTCCTTCCCTCCCCTGCAGGGACATGCATTTAGACAGCCTAGAAACTCCTGCCCCTTCAGAAGGGGGAAAGGAAGGGAAATTCTGGCCTGCTTCTCTACAAATGCAACTTTATGGCTTGTCCAGAAACTGTTTTTTATCAGCGTTCACTCACATTGCCACTAGGAATTGGCCAAATCACATTTCATTCTTGAATAAAAATTCTCTCTGGAGTCTCAAACAATATTATTTAGGCCTGCTATTATTATTAGGCTATTATTTCTAGGCCTGCTAGTTTTCTTCATACAAATGACCTACTTGTAAAAACTGACACAGAAGGCACTACACAAATACTCCTACATTCCTATCTTCAAAATACTTCAGAATGCCTTGCAAATGATTTATGCAAAGAGCAACGAAACAACAATTAAATACTTCTATTTTTAATTTCCTGGGAATGAACTGATATGGAATGAACACACTGGAAGGAGTTTTACAAAAAGGAAACCACTTACATAGCGAGAAGCATGTATTTAATTAAATGCTTTGCAAAGATACATGAATAAAGCTATGTGCATGACTTTCTTTAGGGAGAGCCCCAGCTGTTTATTTTTTTTTTTTAAGGAACAAACAAAAAAACGTGGAGAGCACAGTAAAGAAACAAAAAACCTAAGTAAGTTTGTACCCACATACTTTACAAAATAAAGCATGTGGAGGTACAAAACATTCTATATACTGAATGACCAACAAATAAATGCACTGTAACATTGTTCTCTCAAACACTGTAAGCCTAATAGCTAAGCTCTGAACATGACATTGACAGTAGGCATCTTTATTTCGTCAGCCTTCTAGAGAGTCATTTAGCACCATCACTTTGTTGCTTTTTTTTTGCCCTGCCTATCTCCTACCTTGAAATAACAACAGAAGCATAGCACCTTTTAATATCTAAAATAAAAACAGGAGTATTAATTGCATCCCAACTTCCAGAGATGAGGTAGCTCATGCTAAGAAATGATGGAAATTTCCTGCCTTGACAACTCAAGGCCAGTAAGTCAAATTCCTGGTGATGCATGTCTGGATGTCAGCTAAAACCAATGCATTTCTAAACTTTCTTTATTAGCAATTGGTCTGGTATACATGTGAATTGTCTGCAACGTACAGAAATTGGCACCATATATAAGACATCTGTATAATTTGATACGTAATGGCTTCTTAGATGGGCAAATATTGGAAAATCAACAAGTATTGGGTTTAAGACGCAGTTTGAAGATTAAGGATAATTTAATGGAATTACACAGATACATTGTGAGAAGTGAAATATAGCCTAAAAATTAAAGATATGGGACACCCCTACTGAAAACTCGTATTTACCCCAGTAATGCTTTCACTTCATAAATTAACCATGGCTATGGATCACTCTTCCAAGCAGACTTACATAGAAAAGTGCAAGAAAAACAATGCCAAATTAAGATGGTCTTGTCTGAAGATATTTTCTTCTACAAAACACACAGATTTCCGTGAATGGCTATTGTACTGGCAACCACAGGAACACAAACTGGGGTAGAGGGAGTAGGTATGACTGAAATACAGCCAACGGTTCACAAAAGTGCTCTACTTTTCTGTTATTCAGCACACATCCAAGCAAAAGAAATAATCATTAGAGCTTTACATAGTTCTGCATGAAAACTATCTATTTTGAATACCTGGAAATGGCAAAATAATTTGAAACAAAACCGAGGAAAAGGATTCATATTACTTTTAGAAGGTGGTCATCAATCCTCTTAAAATTGTACTAAAAAGTTGGTTTCAATCATTGAAAACAGAAGGTTTGTAAGTAAAATAAATATTCAAAAGGAGGCCGGGCATTTAGAACGAGCTGTATATACAATGCTGATCCAATATCAGCCATTACTTCAAGAGTCTCAGGATTAACTTCAATCAGTCTAAGTTCATGTTTAATTGCTGCTGTTGCTGGGTAGTGTGTTACATTGCCCCCTCGCTCTTACACAAAGCAAACTGGCCCAATTTCAATTCCGAATTCCTGATCGGTACTGCCAATGTCCACCGGTGCAATATCGATGATAGGTAAGCGCGCCACGTTCTGCGTTCTGTACTCAAAAACAGTCTTGCCCACATTCCCATTACGTTTCTAGAGGGGGGGAAAAGAAAAAAAAAAAAGAAAAAAATTAGGCTTTAGGCCAGAGCTCATGTCAAAACCAGCCCAAAGTGCAGCTGGTGAGTCAGCTGTCTGATTGTTCAGGAGGGTCTCACTGTACCTTTGCTATGTAACACCCTGAGCAACACTGTCTGTCCTGCACCTGGGTTATTTTGAAATGTATCTAAATACAGTAATGAGCAGATCTATCAGACTGACACATCAGGGCTGATGCTTCTCTATGCTATGAAATTCTTTTCTATGTGTTAATAATATGTTCCTGCACACATAATTGGGGGCTTCCTTTAAAGCACAGAGAGTACTTAACTTTTTCAGGTACAAGACTAGATTAAGGAATATTTGCTGTTATGTCGGACTTGGCTGAAACTGCTTTTGAACATGAAAAATCTACTACTTGCTGGTTTCTGTGCCCACTACGAAGTTTTGGGGGACATATTTCTTTCCAGCTCAGTCATAGTACCAGTGAGTTTCCTCCACAGTACTGCTGCAATAATCTTGCCCATCTGGCAGACAGAAGTTTGTGGTTATCTCACCAGTTTGTGTGATTCCACACAGAGGTAAACAAGTATTGGGAAATCCAAAATGGCAAGATACATTATCTCAGTATGCTAAGAAAGAATTTGCAAACAGCCTCTAAATAGTGCAGATTTCTATAATGCGAAGCTAGAATTATAGTAAAACCCCTGTTTGATCAGTTACATCTAAAATTCATTATAAAATCCTGCAGCATTTTAATTATTTCCTTGCATGGATTTTTTTTCTAATTCAAGAGAGAAGTGAAAAGGGACAGAAGTCCTTTTCCCCCCCAGCAAATGGCAAAAGCCCCAAACTTACAGAACAGCTGTCGTGCAGAACAGTGTATCTGAAGCGGCTGTTTCCCTCTGCCTTGATCTCCAGGTCATTGGCCCCTTTCAGAATCACAGCTTTTTTCAGGTTCTTCGTCTGGTCATCCATGTACCCAACACTGTTTTTGCACAGGTAGGTGATATTCTGGGAAGCTTCCTTGGACAGGAGGCGCAGGAAAGTCATCTGAGTGACAGCTGTATCCCCGTACACAAACTGCAGAGATAAAGAAATAGGTCAACTTAGAGTACACTGGAATTCATTAAGAGTTGGAGAATTTTAGAAACATCTGCCATTACTGCCATCTGTCAGACATGACTAGTAGGAGCCCTACTAGGAGGATGGTTTCTTTTGTAATTTGCTGCCACTTGAGGACAAAGAAATGTAAACATTCTGTAACAGGGAGAATTTTGGAGAATTTTAACTGTAATTTTCTGCAACTGAACAACTCAAGTTGGGCCTCCACAAACATGTCAAGCTTTGGAATGAATTCTGCCTCATTTCCAAAAAGGATTCTTATATAAGAAATAGTGCTTAGAGCAACCTTAAATCAAGTAAAAAATATCAGGCACAGACAAACATTGTAGAGTGTACCTGTTATATTGCAACTTTAGGAACTTGTTTTCTGTAGGCTTTGTGTTGTATTTAGAAGCAGCACAAACAGCCAATGTGTTGCAGTGGCTAAGTCCACTTTACACCCCTAAAATTGCCTTAAAAGTGGTCTCTCCTTACAACACTGTGCTAGAAAGCTCTCCCTTTGTCTAGATTCTGCTGGTCACTGGCCCTCTCCCCCTCCCATCCCTTTTCCAATGGGCCCCTGTTATGTCATTCAACCTTGCCTCTGCCCCCTAGCCCTCAGACTATTGGTTTTGGATGCTCTGCCTGCCTTTGGGAGTTTTCGGGATAAAACGGGTGTGGGCTTTCAGTTGTTATTCTTCCTGCCTCTGTTCCCTTCGGGGTGCTGCCATTAAACACCTCAGAACTGCACGCAGAGAACCCCTCTCGCCTCCCTGTCCCCGGTTCGTGCACAGCCCCTGTGGGTGGGAGCGGCTGCTGACAACGCCCTGCGCAGGTGAGGCCGTGTGCCCGCGTGGGCGCTGCCTGAGCGCTGCCTGAGCGTCCACGAGGGACCCAGCAGGGACAAGAGCAGCATCGAGCCACCAAAGCCCTTTCATTACCAAAGCTGGACTGTGTAAAAATAACTACACATTTGTATACAGGCTTTATCAATGAATCAATTCACATGGAAGTTTGATGAATGTTCTAAAGAGTGCCACTGTTTCTATAAAAAACAAGCAATTTTTCTAGCAAGAACAGAAATTCTAAAATTCCTGAGATTTTTTTTCCCCCCCTATCTGTGCAGGTTTCATTTTATTCATGTTTTTTGAATCCTTGCAACATAAAAACAACAGTCAAGAATGACTAAAACTTCATACATTTCACTGAAATTGTGAAGAGAAAATCTTACTCACTGGCACTGTCATAATGTATAAAGTGTGATACCTCTGTTTAGTAATCTTGGACATATTTAATATTTAGAATACATAAGGAGTGCATGTGACTATTACAGAGCTCATACTATTAGTTACCAAATCTTACAGTGTTTCAAAAATAATGAAATATTCTTTTATAATATTCCTGAAGATAATTTGTTCCTCCATCTGCCTTGGAGCATCTGCCTTACAAACCCCTCTGTGTAGCTCTGCAGTTAAACATCAACTGTGATATATTGGGTCATGGCATGACTTCCTGAATTTAGGAATAAGTGAAAGCATCTCAAAAAAGCCATCAGTATCACATCTGTTCTCAGCTGTTAAAGTTCTGAACTGTTTTCAGTAATCCAGTTGATAACAGCATTATTTTTTACACACCAAATACTTAATTTAAAGATAATAATGCTCTATGAAATAACACTTGAAGATATTTTCCATGCTTTTGATAAACTAGGAAAAAAATGGCAAAAACTAGTTAATTAATTATATACTTTGCATAGGCTAAACTTCTGTTATTTGTTAGGATCATTAAGCCTAATTTTAGAAGTTACCATTGAGGAAAAACCCAGCAAAAAGCTGGGTGAAAATTTTTCTGCCTAGGGACTGATGGATTCAATCATGGATCAACCTGACACATATGATAACAATCATACTTTCTTTCAAAAACAAATGTATAAAGTAAGTTTTGTAATTTTTAGCAGTATAGAGTTTTCTGAAAGGAAGAGTAGAATTCAATTAAAACAGCAGGGATCTGGATTATGTACCAGGGCAGAAGTACACTTGCTTAAGGACAAGATAGAGATTTAGTAAAAGACTGATAGAGAAGCTGATGTTTTTGGGATCAAGAGAAATAAATCCATTCCAGCAGTGGTCTGCTTTAGCCAATCCTGCATTAGAAGCACTTGCATTATTTTTCCCAGCTATTTCCTATCTTTACTTTATGGTACTAACAATCAATTGAATATATGTCAGTCAATCAACAAGTATAATGTTCTGACTGTAGCAGAACCTGCTCAGAGCAGCAGATGAAGTTCCAAACCACAAGGCAACAAGTTTCACAGAAGCAAATTCTTAACAGTGACTGTATTTATTTACCTGTGATCCCCTGTTCATATCAAGGCCATACCAAACAGGCTTTAAGTCCGAGGACCTGCTGGCCCACCATGTTTTGCGGGGCACAGTAGATGGGTTGGCAGAAATGCAGGTCTCCCCAGTTTCCATGTTGCAGTACACTTTTATAGCATCTTCAACACATCCTTGGTTAGGATCAATCCAATATTCACCTACAAAGAACATAAGAAGTGATTCCATTACTTTATAAAGATTTTTGAAACAATTGGGAAGACATAAGCAGAAATATGTTACAGCAGTGCAGAACAGGCCAGTGACCAAGCCCATGGTGGACACAAGGCAGCCTCACACAGCACACAGCACACAGCAGAGGGTGTGAACACGCACCGCTCCTCTTGGACGGGTGGCACAGCTTCAGGTCATCACAGGTCCGTGCTGGGTGTTTCTTGGAGCCATCCGGGCTGCGCATGGTCTCGATCTGGCTGCTCAGGGACTTCAGCGTGGCATGGACTCCTGGGTCTGTTTTATTATGGTCATCAGGGGCTGCTTCATCTTCAGTGAACTCTGGTAGTGGATCTGCCATAGCATCATCATAGTGTCCCATGATGTCACCAATGGCAGCAGTGAGGTGGCCTGGAGGCCCTGGAGGGCCAGGAGGACCAGGTTCACCTGGTGGGCCCTAAGGTTCAAAACAAAAAGGCGACAGAGGTCCAGTAGAGTAACTATTATGCCAAAGAACAGCAACACCTCCCACCAAAAAAAAAAGCCAAAGCTGGTCACCTTAAAGCACAGGGAATAATTCAGATATAAACAATTCACCTTTCAAAGAACAGGGGTAAGAGATTAGAACTGCATGTGAGGTATTCACTTTGCTTCATGTCCTGTCTGATTGCCTTAACACCTTGCTCAATTTTTTCTTACTCCTGATTTTAAACTTAACAGCTGGAAAAACACCAAGGAATGACCTCATTCCCTTTGTTAAATCATCTGTCCTTTCTTGTGCAGATACCTGGCTAATAACTTCATTTCTTAAAATTCCTGCTTCCCCTGAGTTGCCTCAGGCTCATTTTCCTGGATGGAAAATTTGGCACTAGAAATATCTTTGTATTTTTCCAACACAGTGCTGAGCTCCCTGGCCACCAAACTTGGGTCTTTCTGTGGGAAAGAATCTAAATCATCCTCACTTTGGAAAAGCAGGTGTTTTCCTGACTGAGTAAATTTTCCCAAAGGGCAGGTTGTGAGGTCCATCTGTGACCATGCACTGCGACACATGAGAAGGTATCTGTTAATAACCACGTGTCACCCTGCCAGCTCTTCTCTGGCAGCACCGAGTCTGTAACATACCTTCATGGGAAGTCTGATGCTCTGGTGCATCAGGTGGTGGATCAGAACTGGCCCTTCCTTTGAGAGTCAGTACTTCAGAACTCATAACTAGTGCTCCGAATGGTTACTACAGAGCACACATCCAAACTAACACACACTGTGTCTGACAAGTGAAATCTCAACTTTTATTTCTTGCTTTTTGGTTCCAACTTATAGCTGCATGCAAGCCCCCATGGAAAGCAGCACTAAAAATATTGGAATGTGATATTTCTTGTATGGTTTCATTATACAGATGAAGTATCTAGAGATATTATATTCTTATGCTCTGCCATAAAGTTTTCATACACTGGTGCCTGGGCACAAGTGGAGATACTGACAATTAGCAGAAATTCAAATGAAATGGGGAGAATATTAGCACATGATAAACACAGGAAACACCATATGTTACCAAACAGAAAGACAGCAAAAACTGCCTCCCTTGTTTTGCTCACTATTTTGTTCCACCTCTTCCACAAAATAAGCAATATCAATTTTTTAATTCCCCACGTGATTACCCAGGTCACTCTATTCTCAAATTCCTCTATTTTTTTTTTTTAATTTATCTTCTTTCAAAGAGTGTAACTACCCTTTTTTGACAGGATATTTTGATTTTGTACATGTGGAATATGCCTAGGCCATTCAGCAAAGGTTTAGGACTATTTCCAAACTGGTTAAATCAGCTCATGTTTGATGTCTGTAAACCTCAGGTCAGGGTGAAGGTCAGCTGGGCTCAATGTTAAAGTTTGGGCTGTATATTTGGACTGGAAGATCTCCCTAACACACAGCACAAGAAGGGTGCTGGCAGTCAGGCTCGTGGCTGTGCTCACTCAGTGCCACCTCTGTGGGACTGCCAGCTTTGAGCTACTGCTGGCCCATGCTTAGGCCTGAGGGCTTAGGGCCCCACTTGCCAAACAGCCGTGCTGAACCACAGATCCAGCTGGATCCACTGAGCCAACTGCAGAAGTAGATCCAGCTCAGCCTAAGGAGAGCACAGGTGGGTGAGGCTGGGATCATCCCAGGTTCAGAAGGTGAAAATGAGTAAGAAATGAACCCTTTCAATTTCACAGTTGCCCTGGATGTTTGCTGAAGAAGCTATCACATTTTATCATTTGCCTTGAACTCAGAGATGTTTAAGAAAATAATGTTATGGACTATAAAAAAAAAAAGTCTCATTATTTGAAGAAAACCTTTCCCCTCCATATTCCCATCAATTTACCTCAGGTCCAGCTTCTCCCACAGTCCCTCTAACACCAGGAGGCCCAATTGGCCCAAGTGGACCAGGACTTCCATCTTTTCCAGAAGGACCAACTGGACCTGGAGGACCCTAGAAAATACAGGAGACAGAAGGAATGTATTTTAGCATTTAATAACAAAGTTTTACAAAACAGCCCGTTACAAGCAGTATCTTGTTAGGAAGCAATCTGATTAGTCGTGTCTATTACCAAACTTTTAAAAATCACCTTTTTTCATCTTCTGTAAAAGCAAGAAGGCAGTTTCAAAGCTGCTCTTCTCAAGTGAATCACCTCAGACAATATAACTTGGCTCAACTGTATTTTTTCCTTAACCATTTAAGTGGGATCAGTTCCAGATTCCAGATGCTGTGCAGACTGGAGTAACTCCTGTACACCCACAGATACAGGCTCAGAGGGAGATGCCTCCCTTGGATGTTCCCCAGGGACAGTATTTCTCCTTTACTTTTGAGTGAATGACATACATGGGGGTAATGAGATGCAGAGTAGCAATTTAGCAGAGCTGCCACATATCTGGCTTTGCATCAGCTGCAACAAAAGTGCCTCCTAAAAGAGACTGGAGCCCTGTAGTCATCCTGAGCTGACATTTTTATATACCTATAAACTACACTCATGATAAAGCTTTACTGTATTAAACAAGGTGATGTCTCAGCAAAAGATATCAGCATAATCACCATATGATACCGAAGTCAAAGAAAGTTATTGAAATAAAGTGATGCAGAAATAGACATATGAGCATTAAAAAAAAACACCAAAACCCAAGCAAGAAAAACCTTAAAAGTCATACTCACCCGAGGACCAAATGGGCCTGGAATGCCAGGACTGCCCTGCTCACCAATTGGACCCTAAACAGAAGAAATTATCTTATCATTGTGCCATTTAGAGCATATGACTTTAGTTTGAAGGCATTAGTGTGTGATATACACAATTTGGTATGAATAGGATTAAAATATACATAAACACTGGGTGGTACCCTTCCCTTAATCCCTGAGTAACTTAATAGAATTTACTGGTGCTTGGCTATATATAATAAAGCTGTTTCTCTATAAAAGCCTTGGTTTTGAGGTATTTATAATCAGAGTGGCTTACAAGAGAGTAAATGACAGTGCTATGAGAAAGTGAGAAGATAATTTGGGTGTCAAGCTCTTTTTGTTGCTGCTGTTCCTGCGTGTTGAAACTTCCAGTCTTTGCACAGGACCAAGTGAATAAATGTTAAAAAAAAAAAAAAGGCAAGTTTTCCGTGATATTTCCATTCAACTGACAATGATATCACAAAGTTTTTGAAAGTATTAGCAAGAGATGTTCTCATAGTCCTTCTGGGATTTTACACTGGATTCCTTGTCTCTTATGAATTCAAACACTGCCAAAAAGCATTTCACACTCTAAATTGCTTATCTGAAACTACCAGCTTGTGTTACTACCTTGGGCTTAGAGGTCATTGATTGTCAGGGACTGGTCTTGCAAAGAGAACAAGAATAGGAGAACACGCATCTTGCAAGAACAGGTTCACCTCATCACACAACATGTAAATATTTACATGTATTGTAAAATTGCATTAAAAATAGTAGCAAGTACAGACAGCAGGCCACTCAAACACCTTGTGTGGAAAAAACAACTAGTGTGCGCTTTTTTTCCCCCATTTTAAGTAACTATGCTCCTGATACACTATTTAACTACCAAGCAAATAAAATTATAGTAAAAGCAGAACAACTTACAGGAGGGCCAGGAAGGCCTTGAAGTCCAGTGAAACCCCTGTGTCCTTTCTGGCCCCTATCACCTCGATCTCCATTGTCACCTTTGTCACCACGAGGTCCTTGGGGACCCTGTAAATATCAACAATGAAACGTAAAATTCTGAATTGGGAAAAAAACCTCGACCTCAAAAAGCCCTCATTTACTTTTAAACACTGCACTCAGACCTCCTTCCCTTTTAAAGCTGGAAAGATGATGATGTCAGGGCAGCCCTAAGAATCTTAATTTCTCACCAAAGAATAAGTAAATAATTACAGAAAACTGTGCTCTGCTTAAATACAGTTGAAACAAATTTATTCTACTTAGCTACATAATACAGTAAAAAACCAAACCTGTAATAATGATAACAAATAATTTACACAACCAATTTTTTTAATAGGTACATATTTCTCTGCCTTACTGTATATGACAAATTATTTTTGTTGATGAGATTGAAATATTGCTGATCTCTCACAGACTCATTATGATAAAGCAAATTTTGAGTATGAAACCATCCAGTATGAAACCTTTACTTCTCACAGCTTCTTTCACCTTCATTATGATTAAAGTACAACTGAAGTTTCATTCCCTAACTGCAGACAACAACATCCAGGCAACACAAATACCTTGCTTCTATTACTGTCACGATTTCATTGTTGTTAGTTTCAATAATTGCAAACTTCTTACACTAATTCAAGAATAACTGGAAAATGTGGCTGCTGTTTTCAATTCTATATTTCTCAGCTCAAATTGCATGCTAAATTTCTCAATGCCAGATTCCAAATAGTTTATCAATGGCATCATTATCACTAACTGCTCAATAAACTTTACAGTCTCTCAAATGACATCTGCTTAGGGACAGGACAACATTGTTTTGAATTTCCCAAGTTTGCAATTAATTTTCTGTTCCAGGCTTGGATTGTAAAATACTTATGTAACATAAAAAAGAGGAGTTTTGTTTATTTTCCTTTTTGGACTGAAATCGGAAGTTCATGAGTTGAATTAAGGCCTTTTAATGGTAGCAGGTGATTTTGTTGTATTTCTGCCATTTTTATCTAAAAACATCCCTTTTTGTTCAGCATTCATTTCTTTACCCTCATTTAGACCAGACTCCAGCCATTTGCTAACTCAGGTCCTACCATTATCCAGATAGCAACATGCTCCAAAGAGGCTTTCCAAGTTTTACTGGAGTATCCAAATACAAATATCCAACTTTGTGCAGCTTTGCAGCTCAGAATTACCTGCACCCACTTGCAGTCAGAACACAAGGTGAAGCCCTGCTTGGCATTCTAATTTGGGCTGAACTCCTCACACACTTTCCTGTAGAAGGTATCTCAGATAAAACCACAGTGACCATGGGCACTTACAGGCAAACCTCTTTTTCCTGCACGTCCTGGGGGACCCATCGGACCTCGAGAACCCTACAAAGATTGCATACAGAAAGTATGTGAAGCAATGCACAAAAAACATACACAATTGTTTTTGATAAACATATGATTTTTTAAAAAAGCCTCACTTACAGTTTCACCTCTTTGTCCTGCATCTCCTGGAGGGCCAACAGGACCCGGAGTTCCTGGACCTCCTGGAGAACCTGGTAAGCCTGCAGGGCCAGGTTCACCACGATCACCCTGCAAAGCAGAATTTCAACAGTTTATCTAAAGAGGACTGGTCTAGACCAAAGCAACAAAACTGCAGCACTGCCAGTCTATTTTTGAGCAATTGCAGCCTCCTGCTGCAAAAACTCAACTCTGACTTTGTGGAGGCAGATGTTATTAGCCTCTTAGCCAGACATCTTCAGCTTTGACAGGTACTATATTCATAGCTGTGATACACTTTCAGAACAAGCTCTCCATCCAGGTTAACTGAATGAAATGAAAATCTACAGTAAGTCAATAATAAAACAGGGATTTCCAGAAAAAAATTAAGAAAATAATTTATTCTTACACGTTCTCCAACAGCTCCATCTCGTCCAGGAGTACCATCATTACCAGCAGGTCCCTGGAGTTATGGGTAAAATAAAGCTATTGATTAACACTGTTATCTTGCACTTCGAGAAGAGTAACTAGAAAGTTATTCTCCACTTCTAACTTCAAGTTGAGGGTAACAACCACTAGTGTTTTCCTGCATGCTACAATGCTGTAATACTTACTTCTGGACCAGCTTCACCTACAGGCCCAGTGGCACCTGACTGGCCAATAGGCCCTGGGGGACCTTTGTCACCAGGTGGCCCCGTGGGACCTTGCTTTCCTGGAGTACCCTAAAAAAGATGAGAAATATCATATCAAAATTTTAATCATAAAACAAAGAAATCACAGAAACCCTGCTACCTGCCAAACTACTCATTAAACCAGACTGAAATACCATCTACATTCGCAAATGAAAAAAAGCCTGACATTTAAAGAAAAGGTTCTTATAGAATTTGAATACGTAATATACTTTGTATTTTTAAGAAGTTACTGATAAATCAGTAAGTCTGATGTCATTATCTGCAATAGGTAAGATGTTTTAAATTTCAGAAAAATAGAAAGCAGTTTGAAATAATTAACATGATTTTTTTCTGTCTCAACACGAACAAATCTTGTTAGCCTGGCATAATTTCTGGCCAACTTTAGCTATAAAGTGACTTAATAGATTCTGTGGTAATGACAGATCCTGCATAGCAACACTTTTACTAATAGTCTATTTAATTATTTGATCTCCTGGATCATAAGGCTATCCAATAAATATCTCCAAATCCTACATGGAAGCAAAGAGAGCTCAAAGGGCAGTTTGGAAGGCTGTAGTTCACAATTCATGAAATAGTGCTTACGGAGTATCTACTCACATTCAAGTCACCTTTGGGTACCTAAATGAAGAGTCTGAGGTTGTTTTTTTCAGGGATTGAGTTTTAAGTCAAATAGGAACATTTTAGTCAGAAGCCTTAATGCTGTTACTCTTAATTCAGGTTCAGACTTTGCATTGTGGCAGAAACAAACTTTCCACCTCCATGCATTTGCATGAGATTTAGTTCTTTACTATTCTCTCTCTACTCACTCCTGCAACTGGAGTTTTCCAGCTTTCTGCTCTTGCTAAGGGGCACTACACTGTGAATCCCACACAGAGAACACCCAGGCTGGTGGCACATAGCCTGGTTGTTACTTACTGCAGGACCTGGCAGCCCAGGCATGCCTCTTTCCCCTCGCTGTCCTGGCATACCAACAATTCCTCTTTGACCAGTAGTTCCTGCTGGACCGGGGGGGCCATCTGGGCCCTGAAATCCACAGAGGAGAAAGCAATGTCACTGTCATGTCAGCAGCAATAAACAATGAGACCAAGCCAGGAGCTGGAGTAGGGACAATCAGGAACACCAAGGACGTACTGGCTGCCCGTCATCCCCCGGGTCACCCTTGTCTCCAGGGCCACCAGGAGGCCCAGTTGGCCCTCGATCTCCCACACGGCCATGTGAACCAGGATCACCACGAAGACCTGGGGGACCTTCTTTTCCTGGTTCACCAATAGGCCCAGCAGGTCCTGGGGCTCCCTAAAAAAATTAGAACACCTCATTACATTGGACCCTTTTCTGATAAGGACAATAAAATTCTAAGGACTGTTTCAATTAACTATAAATATACATACTCAGAAAAGCCAAAAAATGTGAATGAGCTAAAAGCTATCACCATCTCTTTTATGACCAAATAAAATAAATCAACTAAACATCTCATCAAATTATGTCCAAGCTCCACCCATGCCCCCCTCATTTTCAATTCCAAACTTACTCCTTTAAAAGACTTTTTTTTCTCTTTTTTTTTCCCTCAAGTGTACAACCACTGCTAGAAAACTCACCCTTGCCCATTCTTTCTAGTATCATCAAGCTAAAGTCTATATCCAAACTTTTCATTCCCATGGTACAAATTAGTGTTTTAACTGTCCTTTGTTTATTTTTCAAATACTTTTGAAAGACTTCACATGTATATTAAGTTTTCCATAAACTTTGCACTTGATAACCTTACAACGACTGCAAGTTGTTTTTCTCATCATAACATTAAAAGGCATATGAAGCATGACACAGTTCTCTGTGTGGAGTTCAATCCTCAACTTGATCCACAGCTAATTTATTTTTTTTACAGTGTTTCTGAAAATGTTTGAACACAAGAGATTTTGTGTTTGTGGGTTTGTTTTGAATGTATTTTAATGGAACTTAGGAGTAACTCCACCAGTGAGAGAGCCCAGTAGAGGCTCTTTCTTTTCCAAAAACTGTCCTAACTTCAGTCACCACTAAAGGGACAAAAAATAAAATACAGAGGAAAATATAAGTTGTGGTTTTTTTGTTCCTGTAAACAATCAAGTCATTGGAGCAATATAAGCAGCAATCTGAAAGGCTACTCAGTGGAAAGCCTTGGACCAATATCAGGCATTGGACCAAGCTAAAGAATAATGAGCTTTATTTAATGATACAAACAATCAGTCAGAGAAGTCAGTGTTGACAAACTGCTCTCTTCAATAACATCAGGCCTTAAACACTGCTTCACCTTTCCTGCTTTATTTAGTCTTCAGATTCTTGATGACCATTTTCTAAAACACACCTAGTAGGAAAATTATAATTGACTTACAGTAGGTCCTGGAGGCCCGACTCTTCCAGCAGATCCTGGGAATCCAGTAGCACCCTAAAAAAAAATAACCCTTTTTAATGTCATCTTTACCAAAAGGAATACAGCACTAGTTACCTCAAATGTTCTCAGCTTAGTCAGTGAGCATATGTTAAATTTACAGACTGACAAAACAAGCTAAGATAAGGAATAACACTCACATTACATAAAATTTCAGTATTAGATTATCTGCAGTCAGGTCACAACACATAAAGTCTACTTACAGGTGGACCCTGAGTTCCTCTACCACCTTTCAGACCAGGAACACCTGGAGGACCCTATAAGGAAAGGAGAAAGAGAGGGGTGATAGTGAACACCCAGAACTTTTTAATTAAGCAAGATGAGCCCATGTCACTGGTTCTGTGATGTTACGTACTGGTGGACCATGAGACCCAGCAAGACCCTGTGGACCTGGAGATCCAGCATCTCCTTTCTGTCCAGGTTCTCCAGGTTCACCTTTCACACCAGGCTGACCATCAGGACCCTATAAGAAATAATATTTAGAAGAAACCATCAGGTCAGACAATACCAAATCTTTCTCAACAAAGTAATTCTGTAGAGAATTTTTTAAACAAAACAAAACAAAAAAAATACCAGGGGTACAAATCAGTCCAGAAAACACTTCATTTGTTTATCGATTCAGCATGGTCTTTAGAAGATCACACATGAGATTTTCTGAACATTCTGTGAAGCCAGTATTTCCATTTAAAATATTTTAATTATCTAGCTCATATTTTTCTTCTCTGTTTTGTAGCTGCTGAGGAAAATAAACATTGTCTTTTCTAGGCTTTTTTCCCACCAAAGGAAGCAGGTGCACAACTCTTTGTGAGAGGGATCCTGAAACAGGATATTTAGGCTGTGGGAAAGTTTAGGGTATTCCATTCCATCTGGTCCATCACTTCATTCCAGCCTTCAGTACTCACGGTGCAAATCTTTGCTACCTTCAGTAGACAGTTTTTAACTTCCCTCATTTTAATCTCAAAGGAGCAACATAACATATTAATGAAAATATGAAATCTGGTGAGCAATTACATAATCTTAACAAGAAAACCATTTTTCAACTGTCTAGGGCACTTATTGGCCCTTTTCTTCACTTGATATACTGATGGGAAAAAGAAACAGCTCTTTTTGCAGCAAAAATGTGACTCCTGATCCAGAACACTGCAATATTATTCATAATGAAGGAAATGAAGTGTGTCAAAGCATGAGTAAAGGAAACTCATTAGTGCTCCAAAACACATACCGGGGGGCCAGCAAAACCAACAGCGCCAGTTGGGCCATTTTCTCCTCGGGAACCCTGGTCAGAAAAATTGAAATAATTGTATTTAACGACCATTTTTCAATGGACAGTATCATTTACAGTTAAATATGTAAGAAAGGATGTTAACTGTTTAATGTCATAAGTGCCATTGTACTTTTGCTCTATTAATCAGAATCAAATGATCTTTTAATCATAAAATAAAGGATGTTGGCTATGCTGTTAAAAACTGCCATGTGTTCAAGACTATATTGAGCTTTCGGAATTCAGAGATGGAAGGCACAGGCAAGCACTAAAACAGCACTAGGAGAAATTCTGGTCACAACCCACCCCTTCCAGGGATGGCCAAAGAGCGCAAACTGCATGCAACCTACCATTCCAATCACACTGGGCAAAAAACCAGTACTTCAAAGATGTACTCTTCTATAAGGTCAGAATAGGCTTCAACTGAGCTTTCCCCACAACATTTGATTGGAAAAGAAGTAGCTGAAGGCTGCCAACTCCAGCACTCCCTAAAAGGGTGGAAGCTGCTCCAAATTATACTGGAAATAAGACTGTTCTGATTTATGACAGGGACATAATCAATTTCAAACAGTATGAAGGATCTACAAGGGCTGAGCCTCTAATTCCCTAATTGAAGTCAACCCTTAAAATACTTAAAATCACTGATAGATGGAAGATGACAAGACTTACATAACTGGATGAACTAAGGATGACCTCTGCACTTTGCCCATTAAATATCTGTGTCTGTACAGTGGTATCTGCTAGGGGCATGCTTTTAAAAACATTGACACAATTAAAAGTGGTGGCATAGTTTCAGGAGTGAGGTCAGTGAGGGTAACTCTATAAAGCCTGCCCTAACACAAGTATAGGTCACAGGAGGAAAATCTGGTAGTAGTTTTGCAAGTGCACAGCAACAAGTCAGCACTTCACATTTAGCTACAGAGAAAGGGAAAGAAAAAGGGGAAAATATATCAGCAAATAAGAAAAATGCCTGGAGTTTGGATCAGTATTAGGTATTGTTAACTTATACCAGACAAAAACAAAGCACGTTTACTCACAGGGTTTCCACGAGAGCCAGGAGGACCAACTAGACCTCGAGGACCTGGTTCACCCTTAAAATAAAATTGAAGGTGTTTATTTCCCAAGTAACTTACTTGTTTATTCATTAAAATTCTAAAGAAGTCTGATAATATTAAGAAACTTCAGTAGGGAATGGAATAAAAAACTGTTTACCTTTTCACCAGTGGGACCTGCTGGACCCATTGGGCCTATTGGACCAGGGAGACCCTTTTGAACAATTAAGATGAAAGGAAGTTAGAAAAGTGATGCTCCAAAACAGTTAGTTTAAAACTTCTCATATATTACCATTCCCATATGCTTTTTCATTCCTTTGAATTCTTCTACTTTATCTCTGGAAACTTCTTTTGTCTTCTTTATCTAGAATTGACTTGCATTTCTTCTCCCAATGACCAAACTCCCCACAAAAGAGCTACTTTCCCTCATTCTCTTCTCTAATTTCATCATCTTTATGTAGTATTCACAAATAAGGCCAATAATATTAAAAAAAAAAAGCCCCAGCTTTATTTTACTCTCTCAACAAGAAATCATGCCCTTTTTCTCCATTTGCTCAGAGCTCTGTTTCTTTTATGTTCGCATTTAACTTCTTAAATTAAAGTATCCATCATTAGCTCTGAAGATTCATTTAGATCTTGCAAACTCCTCAAAAGTGTCCATTCTCTCTTCATGAGGCAGTTAGGCAAAGAGGTTGCAAATTCTCCATCCAAACCCACCAACTCCACATAATGATCCTTCAGCTCACCATTACTTCACCTGTTCATTAACCCCTGTAAGTTCTAAAAATCCCTTACCATGGCTAAGAACCGCTCCGTATCTTTGGATAATGTTTGATTTCTATAACCAATTCCAGCTCACAGATGATCATTCCATTAGTGCTTCCATGTAGTAGGGTTTTCAAAAACATTCTTCCTCTTTAACTATAAATTTAGTCCAGACAGGATGCTCATATTTTGACTGAACCTCAGATTTCCAAATGCTTAGCAGCTAGTATTCCAACTGGTTTGCACAACCCAAGAATCTCAGATACATTTTCAGTTCACGTAAAAAGTAATTCAAATAACATCTGGGACAGAAAAATGGTCAGTGCACACAAAGAAAACCCAGTGCAATTGCACAGTTGGTCTATGCAGCAGTGTGTGTGCAATGTGTCTTGAACAGATCTTGAGCAGACTAGAGACCTTATTTATGCAATGGAGATTCAAAACTTTCCAGAACCGCCAGCAACTTACTGCTTATGTGAAGCTTGGTACATTTACAGGAATTTTCACCTGTCAAACTCAGGAGTGGACAGATTGTGGACAACTCAGTGTAGACAATAAGGAGGCATCTGCCTTAGTCCATGGCTCAGAGCTGGAAGGTCTGCTTTTTGCCTGTTCATTTCTACCTGTTCATTTTTTCATATTTTTTACTATAGTCAACTTAGAGGAATCCCAAATCAACTGTGAATCCTTTCCATTGACCTCTTAGGTCACATTATTAATGATACAAAATAGGGGCTTGGAACACAGACACCCCAAAATGTTGTGCACAGCAGTCTTGAAAATTTGAAAATTTGGAGGGTGATGGCTATAAACCCATGATATACCATGATAACACTGCACAGTGTTTAACTCTACAAGCTGAGTCCCCTAGCACAGTAAACAAATCAATGTGTGAAGAGTGGGTCTAAAGAGAGTGACAGATTTACTTACTCTTGCCCCATCGTTGCCAGCTGTACCTTCAGCACCTTTCTCACCTACGCCACCCTATGGAAAATACCCAGAAAGTCCCAGTTATGGCACTGAATGATGAGCAGGTCATACCCTGGAATAACTTCAGTGTTAAGAGACAGGTGATTCTACTCAGGAGGACAGAAACAAGCAAACTTACTCTATCACCCTTAGGGCCAGGTGTTCCAGCAATCCCTCTCTCTCCAGGCATGCCCTGAAGGCCTGGTGGGCCCGGATCACCAGGTGTCCCACTAGGGCCTGGGCTTCCCTGGAACAGAGAAAGAAGTTGTTGCCTATTCATCTGAGAAGCATCTTTGTCTCTAGGCTGCAGAATTTGCTGTGCCTGTTTTGAAGTCTCTGGGGTACAGTTTTAAGTAATAATTTTATGTGAAATTTGGACTTTATTCACATCCAAATACTTTTCTTTTCCCATTGTGTTACTCAGGAAGCTCAACTGTAATACCATAGTTCTTCCAAACACATTAGTATTTAATTGGTGCATACTGGAGAGGAAAACAGACAATAAAAGAAGTTTGAGCATCTTTCTGCCTTGACCTTGATGCCACATAGGTTTAGTATTAAAAGTAGGTACAGGTAGAAGCTGCCAGGGCCAGAGATGCTCATGTCTATTACAGGTCTCACGTAACTAGAGGCACTCCCTGCTTGCCCTGTCTTTCCTGGCCTAATCACATCAATAGGAGGTACATGCATGCAGGTGTGAAGCTTTCAGCATTTTCTTTTAACTGCTTAGCCCTGCCAAGTGTCTTTGTGTAAACTGGCATGGCTTGTAAAACATTGCTAGGAGGTTTTCTGCAGTTCAGCAATGGCTTTGGCCAGTTTTACTGTGAGTTCTCAACATTTAAGTATATTACAATTATTGATATTGTTATAATTGGAATAACTTATGCGTCCTTCCTTAAACAAAGGAGATGCCTTTCATATTTATAATAAAAAAGCTCTCTCATGTTCATGCAAATGAGCAGAATTATACATCACATCACTGCAGCAATGCAAATCTCCCCTCAGTTTACCTTCGGACCATCGGGACCATGGCCTCCGGCCATACCCTTTTCACCCTGGAGTCCTGATGCACCTGGTTCTCCCCTTTCCCCTGGATTGCCACGTTCTCCCTAAAAAATGGAAGATTATTATTTATTTAGAAGGCAGAGTAGAGCTCTGGTAGACAAAATCCTAAATACACATAAGTGTAGTAGAGCCTGTGAACAAATTCTAGGAGAACTGATCAAATAAAAACTAGTTTTAGGCTTTTACTGTTAGAGGAGGGGGACATATGTTGCTAAGCGAACTAAAAACTCATTTCACAGCATAAACCAATAATACAGCAGCTAGTACTCGACACCACTTCAGGAGCTACAAAATAATTAAAGGTGGTAGATTTTACAGAAACTATCTTAAAACATATCCATATTTACAAACATTTTGTTGGTGGGGAAAAAGGTCAAATACTGACTTTAGTTGTTAAAGTCCATATTACATGTCAACTTCCAAGCTCAGAGAACTGTTATGAATATTTAAACTCTGAAAGAAAACACTTACCCTGGGGCCCAATGGACCAACAGCTCCAGGATCTCCAGGCACACCCTACACCGGACAGAACTCACCATTAGAATGAAATACTTTTTCATAACTTTATAGTTATGGAAATTAGAGACAAATGTTTTTATTTCCAAAGCACTGTGAATGTAAATGGCCAGTTCTAAATACTATCTGTCAATGGCAAGAGGTGATAATCCATCTCAGTCCAAGAACACAGATTATTGTAATTATTTTATGCCAAAGCAGTTCTTGGACAGCTTGCAGACTACATCCGTGTGTATTTTAAAACAGAGTGGGAAATTCCATTAGAAAGAGAAGAAAATGTAAAACTACTTTATAAAGTGTATTCTTTTTAATGTTATGTTACACGTATATTACCTGATCACCTGGCTTTCCTCCCTCACCTGGAGGACCTGGTGGCCCAGGCAAGCCCTGTAAAAAGTAAATAAAATAGTCACTAACATGATAGAAAGTTATGTAAAACTAGATTTAACGAGGACACCAAGATTATGAATGTAGCAGTACACTCAGTACAAGAGCGCACCCTCAGAGGTCCCCAAGGAACAATTATATGAATATTGCACCAAAGTGTTTCCCCCTCTCTAAATATTGCAGTCAAAGTGTTTCCCCTTAACATCAGCCCTAAAAGTAAAGTTCTCTATAAACAGATATTGATTTAACTAACACTTCATTATCAAGACAATTATTTTGCTCTGTATTCGGAACTTTTTTGGAAAATCTTCAAATTAAAACTTAATAACATCAAAGGTTTTCTCGAGGGATACAGAGCTGCTATTTAAGCCTTTGCCAGTTTGGTTTAGTGCACAGCTGATATGAAAATTATGCATCATTAACTATTCTGAACATCCTTGCCTTAGTTCTGAGGTTGTGTTACATTATACATCACTTGGCTGAATTTCTCCAATTTAAGTTGATAAAGACATGGCTGTTTATTTTTAAATTAAAAAAAAAAAATGAATGCACATACCTGAAACCCTGTAGGACCTGGAGGGCCTTGTTCTCCTCTTTCTCCTGCCAGACCCTACACAAAAGGAAGTAGTAAGTAAACAGTAGAGGAATATAGGCAGGCTCCACAATTTTTCTTTTCTCTGAATATGCATATTTTCCATTAGGTATTTATTTATTATACATTTTTACTTATCCCAAGACAAGGTGGCCTATCTAGAAGATGTAGTAAGATGTGCATTATTTCTTTAAAATCCTTCCTGTAAAGGTTCTCTGGTAACAGAAAAACACTCAGTTCCATTAAAACCAAGAAAGCCCGGAAAACGAACCATGAGGATATTTTACTCCTTGCACTATTTTTTGTGATGGTTAGTAAAAGGAACTTAGCTGCTAATATATATATATTTTAATACAAAGCTAGCAATTTTTCTAGGACAATTTTTTCTTTAAATGTTCTTGGAATTTTTTGCTTGGAATCAACAACTGGCATGAAGGTTGATAACAATAGAAGCCAAAAGAGCAGCGAGTAGATGGAATGCCAGGCAGGCAGGCAGAGAGGTAGCAGCTGACTTACTGGTGGGCCAACAGGACCAGAAGGGCCAACTTCACCATCTTTACCAGGGGCTCCCTACATTGAAATGACAGGGAAAGAAATCTTGTATGGTGAACACACGTAACAGAAAAGCACCATTTTCTGTAATCCCTGCAAATAACAGCCACACTCACTCTCTGCCCTGGGACTCCTGCATTGCCTGCTTCTCCAGGTTTTCCAGGATCACCCTGAATTGCAGAAATAAAAATTATCAGGTTTGGATATGTTTTTCATCCATTAAAATATACAAAAATGGTTAAACAGAGATTGCCATACTCACACTACTACCCTTTGGCCCAGGAAGGCCCATGCTGCCTGGCTGACCTCTGATTCCTATGGAACCTGCAGGACCTGGACGTCCATCTTCACCAGGAGCACCCTGCAGAGATACAGGATTTTCCACATTAAATTCTAAATATATTTATTAATATGAACTTATTAACCCCTAGAAAATGCTTGTGTATATAAAGAAAATAGCATTAATGTGGCTTGATGCTTCACTTATCAGTCAAAATGTCTTTAGAGCAGACATAGCAATAGCCATACTGCTGGATTTAACCAAATGCTATGCAATTATTAGAATTGAATCATGTACAAATAACTTTATTGTGTCCTTAAGGCGACAACTAGAAAAATATTTACTTCAAACATTTAACAATGATGCTGCAGCTGCTAAACAACAGACACTGCTACACAGACAAAACTAAACAAACATTACTGGTATTAATTTTGAAGTTAGGAAAGTATGTAAGGGAACTATCAAAAGAGAAGATGAGCCTTAATAAATCAAGGAAACTCATCTTAATAAAAGCAATTTTAGTAGGACCTTTGAATTACTATGACATTAACTGAAAAAAACTAATTTTTGTCACTTACCAGGGGGCCAAGTTTTCCTTCAGGGCCTTGAACACCTGGATTCCCTGTCAAACCCTAAAAACAGAAATAGTATGGTGTTAGGGTTAGTTCTATAATTCTGTAACAATTAAGAAATAGAAATAAATCCCAAAGAAATGCTCAGTTACTACCATAGCACAAACCTCTCTATATCAAAGGTCTTCATCCTTATCTTCACTTTACAGCTTCATCCCTCACTGTCTTTGATCTTCCTTCTTCCCTATTCTCTCTTTTCTTGCTTTTACACTTCTTCACCTTCTCACAGGCTCATCCTTATTTCTGCCAACATTCCCTAATGATCTATAAAACAGTTTACTTCTCCCTTTATCCCCTTTTCTGGTATTTTGAATTTTCCTCCAATAATTTTCCTGAAAAAAATCTCCAGGTGATATACACCACTCAACCTTGTACGTTATCAATCACCAGCTTAATGAAGGTTAGCCTTCAATCCACATTTTCCGTGGCAACTGTGCTTTACAAACACACTTCCTTCATTTGCTTTAGCTGTTCTCAATCAGGGCTATTTCTCCTTTTTCTGAGACAAAACGTGTGCTTCCCAACATCAGCAGGAAATAAAGACTGGTCTTTTGGCCTTTAGCCCCACTGACACCAGTCTGCCCTTGTATAACAGCTTCAAAATGAAAGGTACCACAGTTTATAGTGTACTGCTATTAGTCCCTTACCCGTGCACCTGGAAGGCCAGGCTCTCCAGGGCGTCCAGGATCTCCCTGACCTCCTTTAGGTCCAGAAGATCCTGCTGGACCACGCTCTCCTTGGGCTCCCTAGAAAGAGGCCAGTGAGCTACAAGTTAACAGCTGGAACAGTGACAGCAGGAGAAGGTTAAATAAAAACAGTATCTTCTATTAAGGACCTATTTTTGCAAACAAAGTTACAAATCATTCATATTTCTTTTATTACTGGTTTTCTAATTATTATCTTTTCTCCCCAAAATGATTATTTAAAAGTTGTCTCTTCCTTAAAGCAAGTTCATAGAAGCATTTTAGAATCCCTGTATTTTTACCATGTTAGGAATTTACAGAGGTACTAGACAAATGCCTATGTGAGCCACTTCCCTGGAAGTGTTAGAGCAGTTAGGAAAGCCAGATAAACCCATCTGTTTTTAAGGGGCAAGTCTAGAAAATCACACCACACACAAAGAATAGGCAATTTTTCACAGAGCCACCTCCTACAGAACAATACATAAAGCAATATAGGAGTAGAACAGGTCAATCCCTTATCCATGCACATTTCAAAATAAGGAAGCATGAAGCCAGGGACAAGCAAGCAAAGCTGAACATCATGGGAACTGAAAGTGACTTTTCCCAAAAAATTTTTGCCTCTAAACACTCAGACCCCCTTTTGGCATTTGTAAATTGGATCTGCCTATTTGCCCAGAAACAGATATTTTTAATGCAACTCTTGCTTTTTATATGTCTGGATGTATGAAAATTTAACAAATTACACAATAAAAGATGGACGCTTTAATTTAATTTAATTTACCTTTGGTCCAGGCAAGCCATCAGAACCTGGAAAACCACGGTTACCAGGAGCACCCTAGGAAAAGGAGTAGAAATGAGATGATTATCTTATTTTTTACATAACTTATTACAAATAAAAGACCGGATTTATGGTTTGAGGGTTCAGTTCATTTCCTTACAGTTTTCTTACTTCAGTACTTAAACTGGGGGGAGGTTTATGACTTAGAGTGGTAAAAATATCAATGTCTCATTCATGCATGCTGGACAGCTCCTTCTCCATGAACAGCCTCACTGAAAGCAAAGATGAGCAGTTGTACAGGTGTAGGAAAAAGTCTGCAGATGAGCTTGTCCTATCTCCACCCTTTCTCCTACCATATTATCCTTTGCACTGGATCTCCACATAAAACTATCCAGTGTAAAAAAAAATAACACACAGTATTAACTACTGCTAGGAAAATAAAGTTTGACTACATACACAACGAAGCTGTAAGAATATCCATGGATAGGTCAAAAGTTTTTTCACCTTAGCAGTGCATCTCTTAAAACATATTATTCCTCTAGGTTGCTTACCCTCTCTCCAACAGGACCTGGTGGACCTACTGACCCTGGATCACCTCGAGGACCTCTTTTCCCTTCTTCACCTATGGGGCCAATGGGACCCTGGGGACCTTGTGGGCCCTAGTGAGAATAAAATGTTACTTAAATAAAAGTTGTTAAGCTCACCATTTCTCAGGCATAATGAAACAGACTGTCTTCTGAACACTATAAACATTTTTCCAAATAAAGGAGAAAAAACCAGTAAAGTTTTGGATCAGTTAAAAAGTAACAGCTTTTCAGCATCTGCTTTTCTCTTTTACAATGTTTATAAGCTAATAAACTGTAACTCTGCAGTTGGGCTGTACACTGCTTCTTATAATCACCCACAATAATTTGTATTTGGTCAAGCTGCAAAGGAGTCAAAATTCAGTGAGGTTCTAATAGAAATTTTCAAATGAGAAGACAGGGTAAAGAAACTATTACTTCTATATTTTTGTCAGTTACTACATGATCATTTAACTGGTGAGAAAGAAAAGCTAAACATTGGTTGATAAACCAACTCAGAGTCTGCAGAGCCAGTTTTCTGCCAAAAGTTACATGGTTATAAGCCTCTGTGTTTCCTCTTCATCTTAAAAAGCATATGGAGACTTACAGGTTCACCTTTGGGTCCTGCTTCTCCCTTGAAACCTGGGACACCAGGGTCGCCCTGAAAATAAACATATGAATAGCACCTGTAAAGTTAAAATCTGCATAAACCACTTCATCATTTTGTATTATGCCATGAAACAGAGAAGCATTTCCTAGTTTAGTCACTAACTGTAGGCAATATAATAGAGTGCTTATAATGGTTTGTCTTTACCCTTATTAAGCTTGTTTATTATTATTGTTATCAAGACAAAAACTTAAATACATCTCTTTTCCCAGATTTATAAAGACACACTTCTTTCTCAAAGAAGTAATGGTATTTTGGACACACAGAAGATTCACAGGATCTGAGTCTAAGCATTCTCCCTGGCATGCTACTGCCATTCAAAGGAAGCCCACTGCTAATCACTGCTTTAGTTCCATGGAGTGACACATGTGCCAGACATTACAATTCCCAAAGAGACAAAGACCCCATTACCGGCTGGCCTCGAATCCCAGGGGGTCCAGTACTGCCCTGTGGTCCTGGGGAACCAGGGGGGCCTGATGAACCAGGGGGGCCCCCAGTGCCTGGAGATCCCTACAAATACAAACAGCAAGCACAGTAAGGAAACACAAGCAAAATAAGGAAATAAAAAAAAAAATAAATCACGCAATTTCTTCAACAGGATATATGATTACTTACAGTAGGGCCCTTTGCACCAGGGGAACCATCTGTCCCTTCAGCACCCTGAAGATACAGTACCAATCATTAAAAATCATTTTAATGACAAGGGCATCAATTACAAAAGCAGAAGATAGTTATTTTATCCACGTTACAAGACTAGAAAATAAAGGCTGTTAAATAAATGCAGCAACAAATGCAAATGTTAAAAAGGGCAATAAAGCAGGCAAGTTAATGTGATTTTTAATATTGAAGATCTTACATTTAAGCTTAAGTTTTAAAGTACTTTAAGGATTGAGACTGTATCAAGCTGCGTAACTGCCAGTTTTCCAACTTGTAATAAAATAACAGTTATTATCAGTACAATTAGCACAAAACAAAGGAATGAGACCTTTTTTCCTTGGGAAAAAAAGGTAATTTGAATAAAACTCATTGTCAGGGTGGAGCAGTAAAAACCCCCCGAAGCACGTGAACATGCACAAGCTGAGCACTGAGGAACTCAATTCAATGTACTTACAGGAAGACCCTGTGACCCAGCTGGTCCCTGAGGACCTGTTTCACCTCTTTGTCCTTGAGGACCTTCAGGGCCACGAGGTCCTGTTGGGCCTGCTTCACCCTAAGATTCCACATGAGAAAACAACTGGAGATTACTTTGCTCTAAAAAGCAGCACTATAAAGTATCTCAGGAGGAATACTGAGCTATAACAGAAAACCAATTCATGTTTGACATAGTTTATTATCCTGAAAATACGATTTTGCTTACCTAATTTTGCTTCTGTTACTTCTAGGTGAATGCAAACATTAAAAGTATAGATGGGGTTTTTTCTCAATGTATACAAGACAAGGAAACTCTGCAGAAAAGCAGCACTATCCAGGAGTCCAAATCAGATCACGAACAGACCTGTCTTTTTAAAATCCCACTACGTGTAATTACTATCTGTAATTTTACAAGTTTTTTTTTACCTTCATAACAGCAAGACTCAAGACTTAGATGTGATAACACATCTGGAATTGGTTGGTTTGGGGTTTATTTTACACAGTACAGATAAACTCACTGTTACAGCACTCTATTAAATATCAAATCCCTGTAAGATTAGACTGGACGACAAAAAATTCTTCCCAGCATCTTCTTCGAATTTTATGAGGAAATATGCCTTTTGGAACTGGTGGCTGTTAATATCACATCTTCATACTTCAAGTCCACATCTTCATTGTATAATCTGCTGAGCTTTCATGAGTTCAAAGCAACTATTCCAATTTTACATCATCTGATGATCAAACTTGAAGGTAGCTTCTCCTTTTCAAAAGCTGTAATCGATTCACCATGTGACAGCTTTTTCAAACATTTACTTAGGTAATATCATGCTGAGCCATATTAAAACATTTTATGACATGCACTACAAGAGCTGTCATTTAACTGTATACTCATCTTGTCTAGAGTGTGCTTTTTCCAAGAAAGGTTGGAGCAGATGATCTTAGAGGTCACCTTTCAACCTGCTATTCTATGATAAAGTTGACACTGTTATTAAGACTTGTTTCCAAACAGTTTCATGAACGTTGCCAGCTTCACAACAACACAAAACATCTGCTGAACTTGGCTACCCGACCAATTGAGAGTTTCTTCTTGTATAACATTTTCTTATCAGGCTTTAGGAGTGTAAAGGAACAAAGAGGAGCAGCTGGGTGGAGGGCATGTATAAGGAAGTTGTATGAGGTGTCTTTTCTATCTTGTCTCAAGGCTAAGAAGAAGAAAAAAGAACTTGAGCACTTTTTTGAAAAGCAAGAGAGGGAAGTGCCACAGAGACAGTGCTGCAGCCAATGAAAGTTTTTCATTTCACAGCCCAATCACTCCAAGCCACAAAATGTAGTAATTGTGATGTGCTCTGTTGTGATGAACTGCAGCACATCTCTGTTGGGGTTCAGGCATTTCCCTTACCAGTCCAGATCATCTCAAAAAGTGTTCTTGGCCAAAACTAGCAGTTTCAGCACTGGAAGGTCCTGCCTCCATATTGTCTTAGACTTGCCCCCACAAACTCACTTCTAAAAATGTATCTTGCAATTCTTTGAATATACTGGACAAGATTCCTGATGCACAGCATGACAGTTATCTTATAATTACCCCTTGACATGAGAAAAAGGGAAAGCAAAGTATCTTAACAGTGGTGAATTGCAATTGCTTCATTTGGCTTTATTTTTTCATTTATCTTCTGCCTGAAGGTCTTGAGACTGATTTCACAGCAGCTCCTGGGGATCTGTACACACGTCAGTCTGAACTTTGTGTAGTCTAGTCCACGTTTTTACTTGTGTGCTGTTAGATATCTTAAAAAGATACTTTCATCTTATTTTTTACCTTTACACCAGGAATACCAGGAAAGCCTGGAGAACCAGTTATGCCAAGTGGGCCCTATAAAAGAGACACATAAAGCTGTAATTCAGCAGTTTAGATCACACAGATTATTATCTCATCACCGGGTAAATGTGGGTCTAGGATTACATGTATTTTTTGGTCATAAAACATTTGTTTATAACAAAACCAAAATAACTATAAATATCAAGTTTTAGGAGATACATATACATTTTATGGAATTGTGGTGCAGTTTTTAACAATGTGTTTGCTGATTTCAGCAAAGCTACACCTCTTGATTCAGCTATTAATGCCCAAATTGCAACATACACAATTCACAGTTAACAATTATGGGAATTAAGATTCCTAAATTCACAGCAAATTCATTTGCAAGCTGTAAAACACAGATTTTGTATCAATGTTTCAGGGCTATAGAGACAGAGATGCTTCCATTTCCAAAATGCCTCTTGGGTTGAACAAGACATTCACAGAACTTTCTACTGTATTCCAAAGTCTCTGGATAGCGGCACACAGTGGTTATTAATACTCACTGCAACACTGTTCCCAGATAATTCCTCTTTATCTTCTTCTGATTTTCTGTCTTTTTGTAAAATATGATTCATACTGAGAAAAATGTTCTATGTAATAAAGCTCTCCTGACAAACTTAATCAGAACAATCTGATTGTTTTGCTTAACAACACTTCTACTGTGACCTTGCACTGGATTTCTACAGAACTGATGTAACAGCTCACTAAGTATATTTTTGAAAACCTATGTCCCAGTTTATTGGATCACAAATAATGTCTGCCAAATGTCTCTCTTTCTGCAGGAAGAGTTCCAGGGTTTTGGTGTACCACTGCACTGACCCAAACACCACATTTTATTAACACTTTCTCCAATGAGAAACATGTGCATTAAGGACGAGTGTCTCCCTCGTGACACTACGTAGGATTTTCCAAAAATATTAGCCAACCACTTATCATGTCCAGTGAAGCTGAGCTCACAATTTATGCCAAAGAAAAATTACAAGCTTCATGTAAAACCTCTTAGCTTGCAACCCAGCTTTTTTGAACTTTTTTTTAAAATCTTTTCTTTGTTTTAAAGTTTCTTATAACAACTTACCTTTCCTTCATGATAAACTAAATAGTTTAGTTTTGTAGCTTTTAGGTATTCACACTTATTTTTTGAGCTTCTATTACAGTTAATTGTTTTATAATGAAGTTTTTAATAAAACAGTATGTTCATTAAGATGCAACAGGTAAATGAATTTTTCTCAGAACTTAGTCTGAGAAAGTCTCTTAAAGAGTATGCACAGAAGGAAATTCTAACTGCAGGCAGGTGTGGTTTAGGGCTTTGAGGGGGGGTTTTGGTGCAGTGCTTTTGGGGTGTTTGGTTGGGTTTGTGTTCAGTTTTTTCTAAGCTGAACATTGCAAAATGGTAAAAGCTGACTACATCAATGGATAGGAGCTGTCCACCATATCCTACAAGTGGTGCTTTTAAAAAAAAAGCAAACATAAATACCACATTTTTAAGTGGAAGCTGCTGGCCTTGCACAAATAGTACAAAATCATCACTAGTTTTCACATGCAAAAGCAACACAAAATTAACTGTATGCATGGGAATAATCCCTGACTCATGTGAATTCACACAAATGTATTTTGCAAATGCAGTGTGAGACTGGACTGTAGGATCAAAACCAACATCTTTTGCTACATTGACACCCTGAGTGTAAACAGCTCCATCTTCCTCTGCAGCTCTGTTGCCGTGGTGGGAGAACATCAACAGCCATGCAGGCCAGGCTTTCTCAGCTTGGCAGACATTCAGACACAGGCTTCTGGCTCTTCAGTTCAAAAAGTGACTGTCCCTAATTAAAAGGCTCTTTTACACATTTGCTAATGGAACAATTGCAGGGAGCAAGTTGTGCTATCAGTGAGCGCCTTTCTTCTTGCTGACAATGGGTACAGCCTCATTTGCCAACTTTGCATGTGAAGAAGATAACAGGCAATTGTGAACTGCTTTAGATTCCAGTGCAGGCACTTTCCTCCCGACCATATGGACTCCATAAGAGCAGCAGAGCATCACCTCCCCGGGAAATGCTATGGCCTACTCCTCTGAAAATTAAAACCTTTAGATGAAGTAAACTACAGAGGACAATTTTGCAGAGGACAGCATTAAAACTGAGTAGAACTAGGAATCATTCTCAGATAATTAATTCCAGATGCACTTAACTGATACCACCAACTGCCAATGTTTCTTTTTGGTTTTTTTGGGTAGTGTCAAAAGGCAAGTGGAAATATGAAGTGAAAACGTAGGTGGTTGAGAACCAATCCCTTACCATTGGGCCTGGCTTCCCAGGCATACCATGCTGGCCACGTCCACCCTAGACATGAAAACAGAAAACACAGACTATTTGTAAGACCTCGACCTACTTTTTAATTATCTGTAGTCAGCATTTGTGATAGCCATATATACTAAAGTGATTGAAGAAATGCTGGATTGCAAATTCCTCCAAACACTGTCATGGAAAACGTCTGGAAGAAATTATGCTCCCATTTGTGTTAATGGATTTCTCTATTTTCAGACATGACAATATTCTGAGAGTGTCATTGTATGAAGCACATGACACAAGTGGAGTATAGGAAAGTTATGGGGAGAAATGACAGAAACAATACTTGACACTGGACATAAAAGCAGCAGGATTAAAGTTCTAGCTCAAATATGATCTCATGTCAAGGATAATCTCTCTTTTTGCTGAAAGTCAAAATTTTATTAAGAAGATAACCTTATTATCTGGATTTAAAGATTTCATCTAAATTAAAATCTGAATTGAAAGGCTGCATCTAAACATTCATTTTAAACCTTTTTCCAGACAAAATTGAAACATATTATTTCCAGTTAAATAATTTTTTCTGAAAAGAACCTCTCTCAAGAAATTCCACAGAAACACAGAAGACATTTTTATAGCCCAGAAAATTATGCTGTGAGGGTATTTGGACTCATGGGCAGCTCTGCTATAAGAAATTACCATACAGTAACCATTCTCATTTTAAAACTGTTTTTAACTTCTCAAATTTATAGCAAAGATCTCACCCCACAAAACTGCTAAGCCCTAACTTTCTTATGCTACAGCAGAACTCACCACACAAGTGAGCAGCAAGTCACATTAACAAACACTTTCAGGCTCAGGGATTTAAATTTAAGTAAAACAGGAGAAGAATTACAAAAGAGAAGGAAGATGCTACTTACAGGGGCACCCTGTGGTCCAATTCGTCCTCTTTCTCCTGGCATTCCCCTAGGTCCCTTGAAGAAAGAAAAAAAAGTGCTTCATTTAGGAGGTCATCATGTCAGAATAATAAAAAGGGTTGGTTTTTTTCACTCTTGCAAGTGTAGCTTATTTTATCCTATAGCAGAAAAGAAGTAGCAGCTCATCTAAATCCTTACAGCCTCACAAGTGGAAATTTAATAAACTGTAATTTCTCTTTTTGCGTTCCAACAGTATTTCCAGTTTTAAGCACACTAGAATTAATTCTGTATTTTCTCACCAGTGACAATAATGCAACTTCCTTCACTAAATCTCATTCACAAATTAGATTCCACTTCAGGAGTATTACATTCTACACACAACGTAGTGCTTCACAGAGAGATGCCCTTATCTGATACCAGAAAGAGGCTTTACTTCCAGAAGCACTGCCAAGAGTCAATTTTTGTCACGTAACACTACTCACATGTATTCAGTTGTCCAAAACCACATCTGAATGAAGATTACTCTAGGAAAAAGTTTCTCCATTTCACTTCCAGATCATGCATACTTATCCTCACTGTAACCTCCAAAACCCTCTGTCCATGGTTTTCTTACCTAGTTTACTCCTGATCTAAATTACTCCAGTTCTATCTCAGAGCAACCTAAGCCAGTTTTTCTCATGTTGAAATCACTCTATATGAGGCATCAACTTGCAAAAAAAGAAAAAACTATCACCCTACACTTACATGAGTTGGGAAACAAGCACCACACCTACAGCCAAGTCTCTGTTGAGCCTTCTGATTTATCATTATTACCTATGTCTGTGAATGCAGGGCAGTAACAGCTTACAGTGGACCAAATTCACTGTCAGAGTAATAGAAAATTAAGCCTTCATGAAGAGAAAGTTCAGCTCCATGAGCTCAAATACAGGTTCCAAACCCCTGAAATTCCCACTGGCAATAATATTTACAATCACTTCTGCAATACCCAGTGCATGTGACACTCACTAGAGGACCTGTTGGACCCATGGCTCCCGTTGGTCCGGACTCTCCCTAGAAAAGGAAACAAAATGACACAATTAGAGAAATAGGTGAAAGGAAAATAGAGTCACATCTCATCCCTGTCGTCCATGCTTATGTTGGACCTCAGGGGCAGATGTGCACAGGTACCTGTGTGCATCACACATGGCAAGGACACTGTTCCCCATGCTGATGGAAATGCAATGTTAATGTGTTCTCAGTGTTTATGTGTTCTCTGCCGAGAGCTGCTGTTGCCTCCACCGAAAGTGGTAGGCAATCTTGGGAATGAAATGTTTTCTTACATAAACTCTCTTTAACTACTAATCTCACATTTAAATTCAGATTTTGGAAGATTCACTTCATTTACTATCTTTTTAATCTAAAGGAATAGTTCTGTCCCACATTCAATTATCACCTATGTTAGGCCAAAAATGTTTCAGTATCAGTACTGAAAGCAAAAAAGCTTGAAAAAAAGTATGCTCTTTTAAAACATCTTTTAACCTATCTTGAAAGGACTGACTCCAGCTGGTTATCCTGTGTTACCACTGCTTTGATCTAAAGTTGTAAGAGTGGTGCAGTACCAGTGGGGATCAAAAATTCTATGAGAATACACTAATAAAATAGTCAGTTTCATAGAATATATCCCTTCTCCTCTCCAATGCCTGTTTCTTTTATGCCAATCTCTCATAATTTGAAAGAAGAGAATCAGGTTTTAGTTATGCATTGCTTTATTTGACTATATTAAAAAATGTTCAACTTGGCCACAAAGAGCCAACAAGAACCACGAACTGTTCAAGTAGAGAACTGCAAGAAGTGCAGGGGCCCTTTGTTGACAGACTCTGCTGTCTTCAGTATCACATATGTGTCACAAACAGAGCACTCAGCTCAGCCAGTGATCCCTTACAGGCCTAAAGCAGCCCCAGCTGAAGTTGGGACTGGCACTACTGAACTCTCTCCCCATATAAAGGTCAGGGAAGGTACAAAGCTGTGTTTGAAAGATCTCCTGCCTTTCATGATTTTGGTGTGACAGAAAACTATGCTTAACCATTCAGTTGTTTGGGCCACGAAAATACCTTTGCTCCAGCTGCTCCAATTTCACCTTTTGGACCGTCAAGTCCTTTCAATCCCTGTAAGTTATAAAAATATGAAGAAATTGTATTTATAGATGTACATACAGAGAGCATTCCTACTATTATTGTTAAAGTAACTTGATACTAAAGGATTAAAAATGGATCTGAGGTGGTAAGAGTAAGAAAAGAAAAAAAAAAGATAAAGAAGAAAAAAACCAGATGGAATAAAGTTTTTAAACATTTCCTAAATGGAAACCATTTGTACAAGGTACATTTCCTTGGATTTGGTTTCCTTTTTAAAACAAGAAAGTTTTTTTTAAAAATCCTAAAACAACAAGGAGGAGGCTCTGAGCCATAGGAAACCTATTTATTCCTCCCTGAAGTAAAATTCTGGCCAGAAAACTTGGTAATTTGTAATCACTCCATGTTGCAAACATATCCACCTCTCAAGTTCCCCACCCTAATGCAAGACTTGCCAACAAAGTGAGAGAACTGTCAGGTTTGCGCCTCCTGAAGCTTGGCAGGGCTCATGCAAACTCCTTCCAGATTCCCAGAACATTTGAAAATAGAGTGAAGAAAGCACTGGAGCATGTAATACAGAGGTCAGCTTAAAGGGGAATAGTGCTGATTTTCTGCAAGGCCCTCTTTCTCCCAAATGTCAGTAATTCTGCTACAGCTGCCTCGTCTGTAGTGTAGGCAAATTCTGCGCAGATACAAAGAAAAAACTTCATTCTGAAGCTGCCAGGAAATATCATCTATACACAGAGGGAAAACCTTGTCTCTTACCCGGTGACCCTTGAGACCTGGGAGACCAGGAGCACCAGGAAAGCCTCGAGGGCCCTAGGTAGGAAAAAGAAAAAAACAAATCCAATCCTGATTCTGCAGATAAACCGAGCAATAATGATGCTAACAGGGACAAGGGCAGCAGCAGTAATACTAATATTGCTAACACTCCTTCACCTTCATCATAGTGAGGCACAGCATTTGAGCAGGTCACAGATTATACAGCCTTGAAGTTAGTCTCAGCATTATAAACATCTTCACTGACATTAAAAGCTTTATCATTTACATTGTTGTGTGATCAAACTTCAACTTTCAACAGAAGCAATGAAATAAGAGGAGTGGCAGGTCAAATTTTGAGGGTTAATATGGAGAAACATTAATTAAGCTGAGATCAAAACTCAGAACAATCATTTAAAATAAAACAGAAACTCAGAACTGCAAACCGTACCTGTTCTTTCAGAATATGCCAGTCCAGAAACATGATAAACCACTGCTACTAAAACACATTTAGCAATTAAACCAAAGCTCTCTTTCACTTAGCTTCCTACCAAGTTTTCCAGAAAGGTTAATGGAAGGGAGGCAAGCGCCTTGTGTCAGAATATTGGTCATATGAATTTAGAACAAAGATCTCAGATAACAAGTTATCCTCTCAGCAACAAAGCAAGCACCAATCTGGAGCCAAAGAGCAAGCTAAGACAAGGACTTCAGACACTGAATGGCAGAACTCTGCACTCATAATTAAAAGCAAAACGGATGAGTCACATCAGGATGAAGCGATAAGAAACCAGTATCATATGACAACATGATTATTTTGCTAAAATGTAAATAATCACGCTCTTACTGGAGATCCTGGAAATCCAGGCTCACCGGATTGTCCTGGCCTGCCAGGTTCACCCTAAGGAAGGAGGGGAAAAAAGGAATACGTTAAAACAGGAAATATGAACATGGACTTTTTGTATCATTCTTCCATTCAAACAAATGAGGACATTCACACCAGTATTATGCATCCTCTCTTTGCTGTAACAGTGTCAGTAACATAAACCAACTGCACACATGCCTAGCAAATGTGCATTAGACACATTAACTTATGAAGGGTTTTTAACAGAGGACTGGGAAAGCTGAAGGCTGAGCCTACAATGCATCC
This sequence comes from Aphelocoma coerulescens, assembly GCF_041296385.1. Lineage (NCBI taxonomy): Eukaryota > Metazoa > Chordata > Aves > Passeriformes > Corvidae > Aphelocoma > Aphelocoma coerulescens. The sequence goes on from NC_091021.1 coordinate 7,856,245, forward strand.
CAGCCATGAGGAGATGGTGCTGCCACCTGGTTTCCCTGATGGAAATTAATGAGGCAACCTACTGTCATCTTCACACAGAGCATCAAATTGCTATTACTTCCCACAGCAATCTAAAACTACTTGCATTGTAGCTTTTTACTCTCCCTCCATTCAAAAGTTTTAAAATGTGTATCATTTCATTCTAGGACAGTGACTATTTTCTCTGTAATGCAATAGGAAAAACAATATGGTCAGTCTGAACCTAACAAGTATATTTTGAAGATTAGTCAAAGCCCTTCAGAGTCACAGCCAAACAGTCCTTTACAGGCATCAATCAGTTCAAATACACCCAGGACGCTGGGTAGTAGGAAAATGAAAGGCTTCAGAAAAATAACTGCAGGTCAAAGAAAAGGCAAAGTGTTTCATAAATGCAATTAAAGACACCCAAACAATGGAAATGGAAGAAGGTCTTAGAACAGTGTCAAGATTTGACTTCCCTGTGCTTGAGAGTTAACTGTTGCCAAGGACTCTTAAAACTTTTTGTACAGTTTAATGGGAAAGTAGCTATTACACAATTAATTTCTGTACTAAAATGGCATCTGCAGTTTTCTAATTAATTTCCAAGTTATAAATTACAGTTCAGATGGATTTAATGTGATTTGCAAACAAATAATATACATCGACCAGTAAGGTCTTAGGCTGTCATGCAGTACATATACACTCATGTAACATGTATAAAACATACATTTTACATATATATGTGTGCATACATGGATAAAGGAAAAAAAATCTGTTAAGAATATAAATTATCAATTTCTTAAAGAAATTAAATACTAAAATCTTGTCCAGACACACATGTATGCTGCCACTACAGCTCTTCTACCCCAACATGCAATCCCAAAAGACACAAGATGCCTCCAGCTGACCCCCTGTAACTGTGATTTATTATTATGTTTGATTTCAAGAAAGATATCTCAGTTAAGAACTTACTGAAGCAAGAAATAGCATAGTTGGTGCTTAGACTTTAGGTATGATGATGACATGTAAGGAAAAGAAAGGAGGGGTTGGAAAATGGTTGCCAAAATTCACAGTTGTGACACTGGATTTAATGAGGAGTACAATTACAAAGCAAAGTAGGCAGACAATAGGAGTTACAACAGGCACATCTGCTGGTTAGTCACTGTCTCACAGATGCCAATGTTTGTTTTATTAAAAATAAAACAAGATACAAAGAATAACAAACTTACATCTTCACCAGGTTTGCCTGGAGGTCCTTCCGGTCCACGAGAACCAACTGGCCCCTACAAAATAAATATATTTGTTGAGAAGTCAGTTTAGCCATCACTAAAATATCTATTTGTTCCATTTCAAAGTCTGGTTTTATAAAAAAATATGTAGAAAAAGGAAGATTTTATGCCCAAGCACACTTGCTTAATTTTGCGGTGCTCTTTTAACCATCCTGACCCTAGAAAATCTGCATTATGTTATACGACATTATAGGATAAATTCTTCAGGAAAAAACACCAGAACATTAAAAATCACAGTTGCTGTTGCTTCAAATCTCTGGTTCCTGCTTTTACTTTTAAATTATTTTGTTGCCTCAAAAAAAATAGTCTAATCACCCTTTGTGTAAGGGTACACTATCAGGTATGGTTTTACCAGTGCCTAATCATCCTCAGGCCTGTGCTGGAAAACAATGACTGTTCATAATATAATTCTTGCTATCCACATTCAAAACAATTCAAATTCATGGATCCAGGACAACGTGCTTTGAACACCACAACTCTTCATTGAAGTTACTTAATAGTTTCAGCTGAAGCAACATGACAAAAATTCTGTTCTAAAATAAAAAAGTACAGCATATTTGCAATTCTATTGTAGAAATGTTTGCATTTATTGGTCTTACCATAGGTCCTGGATCCCCAGGTTCACCAGGTGGGCCTGTGGGGCCAGCACCACCCTAAAATTAACCAAAGATTAATACAGTTACCAATTCCAAAAGCAATTATAAGGATATAAATTAAAATCCATGACCAGGAAAATCACAGCCCATGGGAGAGTCTGGATTCTAATTCAGAACCAGTTCACATTTCCATATGAGTGAAAGTTGGATACTAAAACCCCTCAAGCTGTAGATAAATCCTGTGCCATACACAAATGCCACTGGAAACTTAACATCATGCCAATACCAAAACCAGAACAGTCTCAATTTTCTTTGCTGCTCACTCATTAAAAAATGTGTTGGGTTAAAACCCTGTTAAAGATCTAATAAACTGTTCTTTTGGAGCCAATTCTTGTGTAGAGAGTCCATGTGGAGCAGAGCCCTTGTTTAAATTCCCCTTCTGGATGAAGGTGCATTCAGCCACAAGTCACTGAGGAGGGACGCTGCCCCAGGGATGTACAAACCCCGATCATTACGAGCTTTGCCTTCAGCTCTGGCCAATTAAATCCCCTGAGGTGAAGCACTCACTTGTTTTCCTTGGAGACCCTGAGGACCTCTTGGACCAACTGGACCCTGTTGAACACACAACTTGTTACACACTGGAAAACAACCTTTCCCAAGTAACATTCACACTAGAAAGAGCAAAATGGCCTGATAGTGACCATGAGCATTTCTACAGTCAAACCTCAGAAAGGCTTTTACTCAAAACTGGCATTATGAAATACAAATGCATGTTGAATGAAATCTTCAAAGTCCAAAAGCCACAGGAGCATAATTTCATTAGCAGCTGAAAATATGGACTTGGCTGCTTTCTGCAACCTCACAATCTCTGGAATCAGAATAACCAAACTGTCTGTCTAGCTCCACAAAAAAAATGTAGTAACAAAATAAGAGTTGGGGGAACAGTCTTCACTTGAAGGGAATCTCATTACTCAGATGAATCCCATAATGGAATCACCGACAAATTCATCTTGTTCTTCTCAGTCATGAGCTGAAAAGCAGTAATGAAAGGATGTATTTAAATGTACCATATGAACCACCAAAAGAGCTTTCCAAATCATTGTGGTTTGTTACACAAAACTCAGATTGTTCCTTACAAAGTGTCACAGGACTTTTCAGAAGAATCTCAAATCTAATTGTAACTTGTAACATGAAATAAACATTATCTTGTTTGAAAGTCATTATCTTGGTTCTAGGAATACAAAAATAGCTGTAACAGACAACCATTCATCTCGACAGAAATTCAAGATTTATGTCTTTTAAAATTCATTAATTTTTAATAATTTTTACAAAGCAAATGTAGAAGAGTTAGCAATGGGCCATTTAAAAAAAAAGCTAATGAACATTAGAAACAAAACAATGTTTCAGCTGTCAGTTACCCAGTTTACAAGAGAAGAAAAAAAGGATGTCATGTAACATGGTGAATCGATCCAAAAACCACAAGTGACTTCCAGTTGACTTTAGCAGATTTTGGGCAAGGCCGTAGATATATTAACATTAAAAATAGTCATATTTGAGAATGACAAGAGAGTAGGCAGTACAAGACATGGAATACCTTGAGACAAACTGAGTGAAAGGATTAAGCAAAACAATGTAAGCAACAAAGTAGGACAGACTTGTGGAACAAATCATTGCTATATTCAGAAAGCAAATTCACTGAAGAGAGACATTCAGCGAAAAGTTCTTTGAAGAACTTATTGCAAAGGTTAGTCCTAAGGCAAACTATCAAATTATTTTTAGAACCTTTTATATGGCATTGGAACTGATTTTGAAGGCTACTAGTGGGGACTTGGGTAAGATTCAGGTGGGCAAACTCACGGGCAATAAAATCACTAAAAGATGGTTTCCTTCAGAATGGATGTTAAAAAATGTCAGTAAAGAGGGTAACAGTATTTTCAAGATATTGAACATGAAGAGAGGTATTATTAAGAAATAACCCCAAGAGCCCCAGAAGAAAAAACTTAGGGTGGTGAAACAGCTTTGACAGACGGTAGAAAATTTCAATGTTACCACTGAAAGTCCCCAGTGCACTCAAAGTAAAGGGCACATCATATGAGGTGAGGCGTATCTAATATAGTGAGAGATGCCAGTGAAAAAACTGGACCCACTGGAGAAACAGGAAGTCTGTCTTCAAATAAAGCATAGATTTAAGAGTTGGTTTTGGAAGTAAGTTTTTTAATTTCTACAAAAAAAATCTCTGATTTGATGACACCATGTGAAAAGATGTTACATATTTGTTTATTCTGCTTTGTGTTATATCTGACAATTTTCAGTCACTCTGCAGTGACTCAAGAGGAGCCGGTTTTTTCTCCTATGCCTTGCTGTTAGTAGCTTCTATATTTCAGAAGAAGAGAAGGATAGAGGTGGGAGGCTAGAGATGGGAGAAGCAGCTGTCATTTTACAGAAAAACTGGGTTTTTTTCACTTTTTTCCCCAGGTACTGTGCAAAACTCTACTCCAGGTTCTAGAGGCATAGGAAGCTGAAGAGGATGAACTCCCTTTCGAGTTTTTGTACATGCACTCCACTTCCAGCCTCTCTTACTGTACAGGGCTAATGTGGTCTTACCACTGCACCAGGCATCAGGCCCATCTGACTACCAAGTCCAGATTTCTCATCCAGTCCTGCCATCTGAGCTGAAAAGGGCTGGAAAAATAAGATGGGTGATTTTAGCTGTAAGTCATTGTGATGCTTTATAAGGCAAAAATCCATGTAATCACATCTTCATTATTTACCTTGTTTTTGCAGTACTAACAACTAAATTCTTGTTTTAATCACCAAAACAAAATTTATCCTTCCTGTAAATTTGAGGTTTTTAAAGCTTCAAAGACACCATGAATACATGATATGCTTATTATTCTATTTCCACTTTAATATTAAACAAGTAGTAAAATAACCTAAAAAGAGGAAAGCCTCCCATTAAAATAATCACATTTTTTTCATGACCTTCAAATCTAAACCAAAACTACCATATTCCTTCCTTTTTTTTTACTTACCATGCTTCAAGTTCAGAAATATCTTAAGATAAACAGAAACGTAGCCAATTTTATGACTGCAGATTGGAATTTTTAAGTATCTTACCCTTATCCAGCAAAGCGGAAAGGCATTGCTGTTCCTATCAATTCACAGAGCCCAAAGAGTTAGAGAAGGGAGAAACTGCAGTGCCCTCCTTGTTCTGCAAGTACATAGCTGAAATCAACAGTTTTATTTTGCTTCATTCAGAGCCAGATCCTCATTCACAGCAGGCCAGAGTTTACAGGGGCTGAGAATGAGCAACTGCTCAAACGTGGATTCAAATCTCCCAACATTTACAGTTAGCTCCTCATTAGATTGGTCCCCAAACACATTTTCTAAAGGCCAGAGACTGCCTGACATCAGAGACAGGAATACAAACAAAAATGTCTGAGATTTCCGGCCACACCTTTCTTCCATATTTTCTGTGGAATTCTATGTAGGATAATGGCCTAACACCCCTTATGGTGCTTTTGTGATTCTAAGAGATTCCTGTCTGCTGAAGATATTTCCTTGGGCTGAGTCTGCTGGATTCAGGACTAGTTGGAAATGTGGTTAAGTCAGGAAAGGCTGCCCAAAGTTGAAAGCCATTGTCCTAACACAAATATTGCAGATTTTTGTCACTGTAACTCTATTGTTTCCAGTAACACATCAGGAACAATGAAATGAAAAGTCAAAACAGGTGTCAAAACAGCAATAAATGTGTAACTGAATACACTTGATAAATTCAAATATGTATTTAATTATCAACCATAATTAGTGTCCAACAGAAGAGGGAGGTGGAAAAGAAATCTTGCCGAATACCTTGTCTGTATCTATGGCTGGTTAGCATTGCTTTCACAAACATTTTCTTCCTTAATCTTCTCAGTGTTGGTCTGAATAATTCCAGCAAGAAGTATAATCAACCACATTTTAGTTTCTCTCATTAGTTATTTATAATTCTTCCTTATTTTCTCTTTTCTATATTCCTAATTTGGTGCACTCATTTCCTCTGTGCTATTGCTCAGATCCCTTGGCTGGTGGAAGTGACAGAACCCTCGTGGTGGTTCTAGATTAGGGCAGTTTGGCTTTTCTAGATGCTAAAAGCTGCTGTGAAAGCTGCATCCTTTCCAAAGTTTCTCACATTCAACTTGCCCCAGCTTTTGGCAGGATTTGCAGTGCCACTAGCTGCTGCCCCTGGTGACTGGGAGAGAGGAAGAATGGGCACAGTGCTGCATGGTCACGGAACCAAAGGGAAGATACCATTGATATCGTGTGGATCTGGTCCAACACTCGCTTCACTTTCAGCTACAGCAAATGTAAAACTTACCCTGCTTATTCCATCTGGTCCCGGGTGAGTGGGATGCCCTGGAGGACCAGGGTCACCAGGCTGGCCAGGGACACCAGGTTCCCCATCAATCCCCTGAGGACCACGAGGACCCTACAAAGAAAATCAGGAATGTCAACAGTGTGCAAAGGTATTCATTGAAATCATTGTAACTGATGAACACCTGCCTCTTTGGGATAAACCTGTATTTCTACAGAAAGATCTTCAAACAAACAACATCCCTAAAGATCTGTTCCCACTTTCAGATCAGAAGCACTAACATTAATCATGAATCCAACACATAAGTAAACTGCAGTAATTTCTATCAGAAGCTCTTTTAGAAACTCAGGCTTCCTATCATTCCATACTAGAGTATACTCTTCCTGAAAAACTATTTGGTTTTGCACACCATATGGAATAAAGTTAATTTACTTCTAAAATGTGCACAGCTCAGATAAATGTAAAGACACACAGAGGCTTAGGAAATTCCAGAGTAATGCTGGATTTTTACAGCCTACTTGACATCATGAATGGTTTAGCCAGTTCATACCATTGTTGAATTCTCAACACAGCTATAATGCCAGAAACTCAGGGTAAGTTATCTGGTGTTGAAGTCACCTCTAGCTAGTATTTACAGAATAGGTTAGGAGCCCATCCTATGGCTCTCATTTTCATCCTCACTTTAAATTCCTAAACTGCACACAACTTTACTCACATAAGAACTAAAATTAAATACGGAGGCAGGTAATAAAACATTAGTGGAACAAAATGAGTAGTAATGGGGCCAATAAAGACATGCTTCAGTCAGAAATATAGACTTTAAAGTGCTTGTTACTACTCCTTTTTTTAATTAGAATAAAATGATTGACCAAGGCAAAGAGAAGTTTAGACTATGTAATAGCTCTTCTGTTTTAAAGAATCCTTAAACAGAAAATTTTAGAAGCCTGGCTCACTGAGTCATCTTTTCAGACACAATTAATAACCAGACTGATTGCTTGTATTTCCATGAGCTGAGGACTGTGTCTGCAACACATTTCAGTGGAATTTGTATCTTAACTGGTATGGTTTGAACTCATATGGTTCACAAAAGGAGCTGTGAAGAGATGGCATTCTGAACAAATGAGAAGGTCTGTGCATGTTGGATGGAAACAGAAGGTTTTAGCACAAAACTTCTTTCTTTAATATATCAATTAGAAACATAAGTACACACTGCTAAACCTAAAAGTGCTTACTCTCCCAAGGAGGAAAAGAATGGAGATACCTTATTTGTTTGTTCTCAAAACAAAAAGAAAGCAAAGCTAAGCATTAGACAAAAAAAAAAAAAAAAACAACAACACAAAACCACAGTTGCCTATAAAGAATGTAGCAAGTTTTTGTAGAATTGCTAACTTTTAATACCCAAACAAGACACCTTAACAAAATCTAATAGAGAAAAAGTGCCTTTTAAAATTTGTTTTTTTAGAAAAGGACCTGCTTTTTAGTCACCAAAACTCAAACTGCTTCAAAAGCAAAAATGCAACCACATACCTGAAAACCAAAAAGTCACCAAAATGCACATCTGTATTTGTAGGTAGCAAGTAACTAGTGGTATATAACCAGTTTGGTGGGTTTTTAAGGAAATATTGATTGTAATTATATGAATTTTACAATATTTACATGTTTATATGTATAGAAAAGAGCCCTTTTCTTTCACCAGTTCAAGGTCAGCGAAGTGTAAAAAAAAGAAAAAAAAAGAAAAACGAAGAGGAAAAAGGAAAAACATTCTCACAAACGCCACGAGGTGGCACCATTTAAACACACAATTGTCTCATTCTAGCCCGTCGCTGCTGCTGGTCAGGAAACAAAGGTTTTGCTTGCAATAAAATGACGGGGAAATGCGGCTCATGGTAGAACACTCCCAAATTTCTATCTACTGAAACTGCTACTGCAAGTAAAATCAAGTGTAAATCCACATGGAAAGAAAAAACGTATGAATGGTTCTGAGGATGTCCAAGTTTATTTTCTGTCTTCAAAAGATCATTTGTAAACAACTAAAATATCATCATGCTCCAAAACTCCCCCTCCCTAGATGCATTTTGCAAATGCAGCCATACTATTCCCTAGCTGTCTCTCACACTAGCAAAAAATCTGATGTAAAAAATATGCTAATATTCCTGAATTCATTTTATATCCGAGAGTCCTGCTTTTGTAGAAGGCAGAGACCCATGGCAGAGTCCTTCTGCTCACCAGTCAGGAGGAGCCTGACTTTAAAGATCAACAAAAAATAATCTGAAGAAATAAATAAACAGTTTGGAAATGTGCTTAGTGCATTAGTAACAACCCCAGTCAGTAATGCACTTACCCAGATTTATTTTATAAAGGCAGTCTGTACCAGGTTACCTGCTCCATGAGGGGTTTTCATAATATAAACTGCAGGTGTGAGCTAACATTTCTTTTCCACAAGTAAAAATAAAATCCCTGCACTAGCAGTCACTGTGTCTCTGAGAGCAGTGCTCTTGGTCTCAGACCTACACCTGCATACACACAGCTCACCAGAACCTCTGATGGAACATTTGCAAAGGAGCTGACTGATTCTCAATCCTTTGTTATTCCTTGAAAGCAGAATAATAACCTGTGTCGAAAGGACTCAAATGCATTTACAACCTTTTGGGATTTAGGGTGCTTGTAGCCACCACTCTGTAGAGACACAAGAGATGCATGGCAGGCAATCAGAATTTATTTAGTGTCTCATTGACAATACTGCACATTGGGAAAGCACTTCAGACACAGTCTGATTCAGAAAACACAGTCAAGATCCCTCTATGCACCTCAGGATTGCACAGTTACTCCCAGAGCTCTATTAAGCATTTTGATACTCATTGTTCAGACAAATCTCTTACAGAGATCTGAAGAGCAGCAGTGGATTGGCAATCATCTCAAAGAGGCTACACACTTACTCCACTGGTTTAACATCATTACCATCTACAGACAACAGGCACACACTGGAAACAGGGCAAGGGAGTCTGGTTTAGGCCTATGCCTAACCTCAGTATTGGCTTGCTCTTTCCTGAGGGATAGGAAAATATCCACATTGAAATTACAATGATTCGACTCTAAAATCTGCTTTTAGCAGCTTCTGCTCTTTGACCTAGCTTTTTTCAAAAGGAACATGTCATCTTGGGTATTTTCAGCACTCCTTTTTGGCCTTTCTGCGGTTCTCCACATGCAGACACCGAAATTCCCTTATGAAGTCTTTATTTCCACTGAGCAATCCTGGTTACATTATTCACCAGCATACCAACAAATGTAGTCACATATTAACTCCTGCTAACTTCTGAGCTTTGTCTTTTCTGAAGAGCTCGGAGCCACACAGCTCACACTGCTTCTGCTGCACAGGCATAGACTTCTAATCAAGGGAGCATGATGTTCCAGTTCTGTCTGAGAATGTTTGTTGAGAAAGTATGGCTTTTAATGGAATTACTGCTAAACCTCTGTCCATTTCTCAAAATATTCAGGTTTCAATCTACCCTGGGAATGATGAAATAGTAATGTTTTCCTGTTTGTTACCTGATTCCTGGAAAATACGGGGAGTTTTGGTAACTCTAGGAGACAGAGAGATAGTTTAAAGCCATCTAATCTTTTGAGGTTGGTTCAGGTAATTTATTTCTGAGATATTTAATAACTTACAGGTCTTCCCTTTGGTCCTCGTTCTCCTCGTGGACCTTGTGAGCCTGGAGGTCCCTAAAAGAAAAACCAGAAATATTAAAGTCTCTTAAACTACCTAATGATTAATAAAGCTCTGCAAATGAAGTCCAATGCTTATTTGAAAATTAATTTGTGTGTTTTTTTCTACATCATCATGAAGAAAACAGCTATAATCACCAAGTATTCAGTATTTCTTCTCAACTGTACATTGCCTGAAGGGAGCAGAACCATGATGCAGAGATCAAAACGGTTTCACCTCTCACATGCTCCACAGGTTAATTCAGCAAAGATTTTCTGAATGCTGGAGGCTCTTCATGCAGAGATGTACAGGTTTGAGACACCCTCCCAGCTAGTCCAGGACTGCTCTCTGCTCAGGCACAGCATAAAGCATCCTTCAACTCCTCCTGCTCCTGCTTGGTCCCTGCTGGAGAGGCATTCCCCAGTATCCACAAAGGGCCTCAGACGTTCATGTGCTACAAGCACACATCCATTCACTTGCCATGGGCTGACCTGACACTGGTAAAAACATCCCATAACCTTCTCGTCTCCTCAAAGCCAGTGGCTCTGCAGACAATACCCACTGAGGTGTGGAAGAGTCCTCCTTCACATCAGCCTCACAACACAAACCAGAAATGGCAGAAGGTGGCAGATGCCTCATCAGAGAAGCAGAAGATTGAAAAGTACTCACAGCTGGTCCCGGGCGGCCTCGTATCCCTGAAACCTAGAGCAGGGAACACAAATTAAAGTTACCACACATCATGGCTGCATTTGTCATGACCGCCCTACAGAAAATCAGTTCTTGAAAACCAAATAGCAAGGTAGGACATTAAAGTACCAAGCAATTTAAAAGGCTTTTTAGGGAAAGGGAAAAAGAAAAGTGAATATAATTTCCACTGGTTATTTTTTTCCAGTTTGGAGTCTTTATATTAGCAATGTGAGCGAAATCCTAGAAGTATCACTGATACTCCAAAAAAGATTCAATAAGTAAGTGAATTACAATGATTTAGGGTCAATTTATTGATTATTTGAATCTGTTTGCCTTCACACTAGAAAGGAATTAATAGATAATGAAATTTTATTTCACCACTTTCTAGATACTAATTCACCATTACACTTCCACAAAACCTAACCATAAAAATAAAGGTTATGGCAGAAGAACTTTACCCAAAATACAACTAACAGGAATTTTTAATGTTACATATGTGAAACAGCATACTTAATTTCATTCCTTTCATTCTGTACAGTTCTGTTGTATTTACTACATTACTGCAATTCTGCTTTAAAGCACTAATATGCACACTTCTAGGGTGTGCTGATGGGTGAAGAAAATATTGACTTACAGGTGGCACTACTCCAGGTTCTCCTTTTTGTCCCTGCAGGAAAAAGATACCAAAACATCAGATGCCAGGAAAGAAGTGCAAGTACAATTAACAGTACCAGTCTCACCAATACCATCCCTGTGACTGTGATAAAAACTAAGGCTTCTCTAACGATACAAGATTAAATTAAAGTACCTGTGACAAATAATCCGCATTATTTTAATGACTGGACACTAATTAAATGAAGGCTATAAATTAACATTATTCTCTAGCTGCATAACATACTGTCTGAAAGAAGAATCAAACTAAAAAACTATGAAACTTTTCTGCTAGAACAGCTAGAAAGTGCTAGAAAATATGTTGAAGTTCTGTTGTTGGATGATTTGATTCATGTGAAATACAGAGCCTGGGGCAGCATTCAGATTCCATTTCTTCAAGATACTAAATTAAAATATGTATCATCAAATCCATGGACATAGGAATCCATCTGCAGCCTAGGGACAGAAGACAATGATATTGCATAGCTACAGAGTGAAGAACAACAGCATTCAACAATTGACTTTTCTTTGAGCTGAATGTGTTGACAATGATTACATGTTACAGCAAATAACGTGGGCTTAGGCCTATTGGTGGTAACTGGTTTTTTAAGGGGAAAAAAAAGGACTTTGTAAAGATAAAAAATTTCCTGCCTTGCCTATCAAGTAATAATAAGGAGGTTACAGTCCATTTATTTCCATGAGCTACCTCTGCAGAGAGAGTACTCAGTTTTGGTGAGTGTATGTACTTGATCATCTAAAAATAATTTCAGTTATTTCTTGCAGCTGCTTACTATTTTAGAGGCTTACTTATGGAAATGCATTTTAATTTCTCTTGTAAGAACAGGTCTTCCCTTTGTTCAATTGCACACAAGAGAAGCTACCCACAGAACCGTGGTTCTGGGCAAAGACACACGATCCTAGCGCTACCCTCCTGCCCGCTGGGCAGCTCAGCCTCAGCACAAAAACCAGCTGTGAGCTTTAACAGTTCAGCATCTACTGACATCATTATTACTACCTTCCCTCAGTCTGTAGCACTCTAGAGGTGAAACAACCAATCTACTCAAACTGGAATTCCTTTGATGTAGACAGCAGGGATTTTCAGCCAGGGGATTCTCTGTATTAAGATCGGGATTTCTGCCTGCATCCCAGCATTTTTTTCATGTGGACTGCAATCTCCCTAGCCACCAAGGAAGGTCAAGGGAAAGAACTAAATGTTTTTAACAGAGCTTATATATATCTTTTGTGATGTGCTTCAAGGAGATACATGGGAATCTTTTAACAGTAGTAATACATTACAAAAAAAGTAAAGGAAATCTTACCTTTCTTCCTCTACCTGTGAGAAAGGACAAAGAAGAAAGGAGAAGAAATTAGTGGTTTTACTCTGAGAGACACAATACAGTAAGAGTTGAGTGAAGGTGTTGCAGCTAGAGCCATCCCTGATCCTGGATGCAGAGTGGATAGTGCACTGCCTACAGGGAGCTGGGGGGAGATCCCAGGGACACACATACTCCTTGTTCAGGCGTGATGAACCAAAACACTTTGCAAAAATGTCCTCTGATCCTCAACCTTTTTCCTCATTGCATATATATATATATGCAAAATAATGAAAAACACTTCAGGAAAGCAGAGTATCTTGCGGGGGGTTGTCAGATGCTGGCTTAATGACTGACAGAAAGTCAAGGGAAGCTTTATTACTGACTCCAACAATAACTGTTGATGGATCCACAACATATTATATGGTATTTTTCAGAAGGCAGAGCTTACAAGAGGGATTTTTGACCTTTTCTTGTTTAAAAAGCACCTGCACCACCATGGGCCTGCATTCAGAGCCATAAAGCCACACTCATGCCCAAAAAAATCCTTCAGAAGAATATTTTATAAACACCTCAAATACCAGTAAGGAATTTGGGAATGTATCCATAATGCTTTTATATTTGCTGGGTGTACCCTGTTGGTGTTGGCCCAACGCCTCCCAAAACAGAGCAGGATGCACCATTTCTTTATTAATACTTACCACATATTGCTCCACTGCTCAATTACACAAGTCCCTGCTTTGGTCTTTATCACTGCTTTGCTCAATATTAAGCTGATCAACAATTTTGTCTCCTGAAGAAATTAACTATTATACATAGCTCTAATAATTCATTGCACAGTATTATGTAGCTTTCATTGCACAGTAAGAAATTTTCTTTTAGAAAAATTGAGGGGGGATTCCTTTATCCACATCTCTCCAGGAAGAAGAACTTGACTGGAAAAGACAATCTTCAAGGTATATAACAGAAAGGATGCAAACAGGGAGTTAGTAATACTTCACACTTCTTTTATGTCTCACAAAAGGATCCCTGTTTTCACTTTGGAGAAACACTTCCCACTGTTTACATTTATTCATCTATTAGAGGGTCCCTGAACTGAGCACTTTAAAGAATGCACTTATTACATACCATTATGTATTCAATATATATTTATCTTAATATGTTTATTATATATATTTATGTTTCAGATGAACCACAAAAAGAAGCAAGTATTCAACCAAATATCAAGATGGATTTCAGATCAACCTTTTAGCTGTAAAGCCATTTGGGCTTGTATCAGATTCATAACCTAAAGCAAACTGTCTTGAGTCAGCTGTGGGGAAACCCAAGAGGGATTGTGCCAACTACCTACCATTTTCAGATTTAAATTTTCACCATAAAAATAGCCTTAGAAAGTTCCATATCACACACTTCCTAGTTCTTTGGGCTGTCTCTCCTTTCAAACTAGAAAAGGCTCTTACCAATGGTGGGGTCAAAGTCCCGTGATGTGTGGGGACACACAGGACAGCACTCTCCCGGGGGCACCTGGGGGTTCTCACACTCCAGCAGATCTTGACACTGGATTTCGTCGCAAAGAATAGCTCCGTTGTCACAGACACAGATTTGGCATGGTGAGGGCTTCCAAATATCCCTGTTCAGGTACATCTGTCCATTCTGAGTGCAGGCTATTTCTTCACCATCTTCTCCTGGGACAGAGGAGAGAATATACAACACATTTTCCAACCACGAAATCAAAGGAATAGGACTGGACAAGGAAAGAGCACAAGATGAGAAGCAGCATCACGTATGCAGAGAAAACAGTGCACCAGCATAGCTTTAAATACCAGTCATCTTACGTGTCTTTCTTAACTTGCCACCTTATTTCTTGATCAGAAAGAAGAAAAACAGAATCGCCATGGAGTGCACAATTCCTCCACAGTACCAAGTGAATGCCTCAGGAGTTTTTGGATGTCAGCCTGATCAGAGGGGTGTCGCCTCTGCCCTGAGGAACTCCTGCCAACGCCCTGCTCTGTGTAAGTGCTGAGCACAGGGCACTGGAGAGGTCTGAGTGGGGACAAGAACCTGTGACACTTCTGTCCAGAACAGCACACGCTGCCTGCTCCCTGCTGGCTTATACAGCCAGATGGGACAGACACAGCAGCAGTTGGGGGAAAGAAAAAAGACAATCCCATTTATTGGGTAAGATTTTTTTATTGGTGTATGGGAATACGAGCACAGAGAATCAAATCTTCTGAACAGGAGAGTCACCCTCTGTCCAGTGGCAACAGCAGCACCCACTGCAGTGGCACTTGCAGCCGTGTCTCCAGCTGAGTGATGAGAGGCTCCTCACATGATTTAGCCCAGTTTTTATAATCCAGCTGGTCATGGCCCCACATGATTAACCCAGCACACACACAATATTCCTATGGATATATCTTAACTGCATACAAAATACCCCTTAGATATTTTAACCATACATGAAAGACCATCCTACATCACTATTTTATATAGGACCAGTAGGGACTGACTATATGCATACATCCTCTCTCTGAGTACTTACCCACACAATCACGCTTACTCACATTTGTACTGTTTTTACCCATACTTAAGTCTTTGCCTTTTTTTCCTACTTTGTAGCCAAACACTCCGGATATGTTTGGATTTTTTTTTTTTTTAATCACGAGGTGAGTATATCTCAGTATCTTCTCCTAAAATTAAAATATGTCTGAGAAAGAGTTCAAAAATGAAGTGGAAAGTTTTGATTGTGCATCCAGTATTTTACAGAATGCCCTAGCAGCAAGAAAAGATTTTTTCATTTTGTCCCAATGAATATTTCATCCTTTAACAGAGCAAGCAGCCGCAAGACCAAAGAACCATCCCCAGGCTGTCCCTAGACCATGTGTCACAACTTGCAAACCAAGAATCCCAGTGCCAAGACAGTTTCTGAGTCATACATGGCAAAGCTGTCACTCACAGTCCAAAAATTATTCTCCTGACCCCTGAGATGCTGCAGACAAGACTGATCTTACATGGGTGGGAACTCCATCTGACCACAGAAATCCCTCCTATCAAAAATGTCTTTGAAATTGGACAATCCAGTTAAAACTACTACTGAAAATTCCCAAACAGGTCTAATTTCTAACTGATACAAGACTAAGAGTAAAGTCAATTATATACACAGGACACATCCCCCTAGTCAAAGATCACAACCATTGTTTGTTTAAGCAAACTTGTTATTAGTATAAAAATTAACAGCTCTAAGCACAAGGACAATTTCAGTGTTCCATACATTTCTGTCCTAATTTAAACCAGATGTAAAAAGAAAATTACAAAGTAATAAACATGAGCAGATTTGGAATTTCAGCTTCGTGCCTCATCTCAAGTCCAGTTACTCCATCAATGTCAAAGCTTGAAGAAGGGGAGCAGATGTGTCATTAACTGTTGCCTGCCATTACTAACAGCTAACACAAATGCAAATTGAAATTTTCACCAGGTCAGCTCCTTTTCAACTGCTTTATTACACCAACAGACAAAATGACTCGAAGAGGTGCTGCAGAAGCTCGGGAGGAAATGTTTTCAGTGTGAAGTAAAGACATCAACCAAGTGTGCTGTACAGGCCATTTATGACACTGTGAGAATCGTTTTCCAAACTGCAGATTGTATTTTGGAAACCACTCTTCTCACTTCTCCCTTGTGAGCATGACATAATGCACTGTCTGACATATTTAGCCTTTTCGCCCCAGATGTCTGGCATATGGTCTGTGTCTTCTTTAACGTATCGCCCGCAGAACTCGTTGTGCTGTTCAAAAGAGCAGCAGTTTGCATAAATGAAATTTCTAAGTTATTGAGCCCAAAGTCAGCATTCTGTCATAACTTCAAATAAACCACATAGCAACTGCTTTGGCAAATCAGAGCTCAGCCAGATGGTGACTAGCTTCTGCCTGGGTCCCGCTCAGCGGCTGGGAAAGACAGGGGCAGACAAACACAGGGAAAAAAGCATATACCAACTTCTGAAAGCTACTAAGTCTGCTCCCCTATCAGATTGCAGATATGATGGTCATTAAAAAAAACCACCAACCAAGAAACAAAAGGAAAAACTCACCACCACATAATATTGTCAGAAAAGACAATTGTACATCTTTTGATTAAATTCAGTGCTCCTAGTTTTTCTTTCTGCTGTGACTGCATTACACTGAAAGAGTAACCTGGAAAGAGCAGCTGTTTCAAAGCCAACTCATGTCACAAGAACATTTTGACATTCTATTCCCAGGCCTGAACTGCAGGCATGTTATCCAGCTACACCCAGAGCAGCAAAGGCAATCATTCTACAATTTCCTCTATGGCTTGGAAATTTGCAGGTTTGTTTTAATCACAGGGACCAACTTACAAACTCTTTATATATCACATCTTTCTACCTCTACAGCTGTAGCACAAGGTGCTGAGTGGCTTGAGAAGCAGCTTTGGAAATTTTTAATGAGGCAAAAGGATCCGCTAGGCCGTTCACCAATTCTTTTCTTACCAACTCAAAAGTACAACTCCAGTTGGTATTGGACCTGAGTAAAGATGCGACAGGATTCAAAACCCATTGAGTTTCAATACAGTCTGCAAATATAAAAGGCCAGGCAGGGGAAATAGCCAATGATATATTTAAGGACTCATTCATTCATGAGCTTACACAACAACCAACCTTGAGAAAGAGGATTTAAATGCAAAGCACAGTAAGTAAAACGCAATTTCTTTCTGCTATACATTGATGTGTTGGAATATGGGTTTTACTTTAAGGAACTGATTTATCAGCAGTCAAACAGTCAGTTACAGGTAATTTACTGGATCCTCAGGCACAGAGACTAACGCATCAGTAGCTTGGAAGTAAAATCCCATCAGGCACTGACCTACCCAGGCCCAGTTTGGTGTCACCACTGAAGCTGTACTAATTACTGGGGGGAGGAAGAAGGGGACAGGGACCCCAACGTGTCATCTCAGCCACTAGATGGCTGTCAATGCCCATCAGTCATCACGAGCAAGTGTCAAAGTTTGTGAACAGACCAGGCATGTAAGGCCTACCCTGCTTTGGGCTGCTTAAGCTGAGCTTGTTTTCATTTCAAGTACATCTCTCTCAAGGTGAATTCCACTCCTCAACAAGCCAACAGCAGGACAAGGGTTTGAAAAGACAGCATATTAAATCATTTCAATTTTTCACCACATCATTTTGAAAGCAACACCTGGAAATTTACTGCTGCTTCATTTGCTGTTTAAAGTTACGTGCTTCACATTGCTGTGCCCATATTGCTTTCACTGATTCCTGGTTCACATCTTGCACATGGAAAAAGGAAAGTAAGGCCTGGACATGGAACTGGGTAGAAACAAACGAGAGTGAGAGACAGAGAGTGAGAGAGAGCTAAAGAAAGAAGGAAAATGACACCACAAAAATGTGCACCATAAAAAGTAGAAGCAGTGAACCACCACTACCCTCAGCTGAGGTGATGGCAGGTATATGAAGGACAGGAATACATCTCTCAGTGATCTACTTGAGGAAAATAAATGGCCCAAGCAAAACCTGCAGATTTGTTTTTTTCTGCAGACATAACAACTTTGGTTCATAGAGGAAATGGCAAGGAAAAGGAAAGGATCTGGCATCAAAGCAGCTCCATTTAATTGCATTTTTAGTGGTCCTACCAATGTGCTAGTTAAAGGAATCTAGAGGCTGACAGACCTATAGTGGTAGAGTACACAGCCTAACAAAAAAAAAAAAGATGATGACTGGTAGTGAAAGCACAGCCTGCCAGTTTTAGGCTTTCTTCTGCTAGGAGGGGCTTCTTGATGCGCAGCGTAACCAAATCCCAATTCTTTTGCATTGCTTAACATAAAAAGACTGGAACAGAAGAGGTATAGTTATTTAATGGAAAAAGGTTGGAAATAAAATAGCTTGTACAGGTATCTTGTCATCCTCTCTTTGTCATCCTTGCGCTGGTTTGTGAAAAGCATAGGGAAATACGAGATTACACAGATACAGTGGTTTTAAAGTTTAAAAAGCTAGAAAATGAAAAGCTGAATTTTGAGATATGAATTACAAAAGTTAATCCTGCTGACTCACAAAGCAGAGGTGCAGAAGTAAATGAAAGTGAAAGATGATACGTGCTAACAATCATTCTGCAGATGTACTGTTGTGCATGTGTGCAGACTGCCAAGACAGGGACAAGAGGAGCTTGGTGTTAATAATGCTTGACTGTCAGCCTGCTGCAACAATAATGTAGGGTCTGATCCAGATCCCATTAAATCAATGGGAAAAACCCTCTCATTTAATCCAATAAGAATCAGACTGCCTGTTTTGTTTATATTTTGGTAATTTTTTTTTAGAGTGATAATAACATATTATCCAAATTACTGTGACTTACAAATTATAATGTAAACACCAATTATTCTGAAAATCAGATAGTTCTCAGGAGTGCTGACAAATACAAAATCTATTTTGCATTTGTTACATAGAAACAATTATTGTTAATGATGATTAACAGAGAGAATTCACGTCAGTACTTTACAGTTACAAACATGAGGATGAACCTGGAATACTTTACTAATAAAAGACTGAACTAATGCACAGTTTTGTGGACATACACATTTAGGAAGAGAAAGGAGCTCCAAGTTACTGCCCCACCTCCCTTGTAAAAAAGTGGGTAAGAACAAATCCCTTGCATTATACTTTTGGGAATGCACACAAGCACGAAGTTTAAAACACAAACCTGTAGGAAACTGGGTTTCATCAGAAATTTTTCTTAGGAAAAGAGGTGGGGGCATTTAATCTATCCCCCAGAGTTCCTGCTTAAGAAAAATCCTAGGGGATAATTTGCAAAGTTGACAATTAATAAACCTTTTTAACAGCATTCCACAGACTGAAAGATGTTGAATGCTTTTAATTCCAAGAGAGTGTCAATGTGATTGGGGAGGCCATCTCTCTAGACAAGGAGCTGCAAGCCTTCAGAAATAGAAAAGTTCCAGGGTGTTCCCTTAAATGATGTAGGTAATTTTAAAACACATATTTTCACCTGGAAAATTACAGGCTCAACTGGTTTTCCTGCAGAGGCCACAAATACCAATAAGTATGAATAAATACTGTGAAGCATGAAGGTGTAAGTCAGTCCCCAAGAAGAGACTTAATTAATTGTTGAAATTGCTGTGACTATCAATGAAGCCTTCCTAAAGCCATACACTCCATCTGGCTGGCACTACAGGGAGGGAGTTCACCCTCTGAGATTCACCAACTAAGAAAATCCAGCCTCCAAGCTCTAAACACCAGTCTAGAAGCAGAAAGCAACAGCAGAACGATATACCCTGACTCGGGAGGAGAAATAATCTCTCAGGTAAAGGGCACTCTTAGTGTGACCTGGGAGCTGGGGTTTGTTTCTTCCAGAAAATTGTGCCAAAATAAATCAATAAATCTGTTTTCCGTTCAGCATTGTGATTTCAATTTTGACTGAATGGGGAAAACTGGATAGGAAAAACCATGCTTAGGATACAGTTAAAAACCTCCAAATTAATTTTATATCAATATGTGAAGTACACAACTGCTTCTACACTTACCTGGATGGAATCAATTCTGCCGTGCATTTGGGTTGGTGGCCTCTATTTCCCCTTTTTCTCACAGGTTCATGGATTTATGTCTCCATCAGGGCAAACAGAAGTTTTGCTTGCCTTTTTATGGATAAGTTTCATTTCCAGGACAGAACAATCAAGAACAATGTTTTAGATCCAACACATGCTGAATACAAAGGCAGAATACACTGGGATCCCTTCCAGTAAAAAGGCTTTCTCTCGCTGGTCCCACAGCACTATCCAATGTTTATTATACTATTCAATTCCTTAAAAGCAAATCATGGTGGTGTAGCTGCATCTTAAGCTCACTGGACCTGAGCTGCTAAACAGGACTCAACCCTTGTAAACACCCCAGACAAGGCAGGAAACTGCAGAAGCAACTTTGCTCAAAGTTTAGTCAGACTGGTCCTTTCCTTTTGGTTATCCCAGTTTTGGACCAGTCTATTTGAAAAGCACTTAGTTAAACTAACTCATTAGAGTTATCCCAAGAACAAGGTTAGATGTAAACATGTTTAACTTTCTTTTTCTCTGGTTTTACTTCAGTTCACAAGTAGGCTGGCTGAACACATTGCTGGGTGCCTGCAGGAGAACAGGGTGAAGGAGAGAGCTGAAGAGTCTGATATGCCAGCAGTGCTTATACAAATACTCTCAGATGACAGCAATCAAGCCTCCAGCATACAGTGGGAAATGAAATTACTTCCAAATGTCTAAGGCTGCACAGAGACTGTAATGGGGAGGCATTCAGGGCACGCCTGAGAAAACACTACTGCAGATTCCAGCAGTTGGAGCAAACCAGTCAAAAGCTGAAGTCGGTAGCGGGGTCCCTGGTCTCTGCTGGAGTACATATGGCCACAAACGCTCTGCTTGGACTTTGTCATGCAAGGTAGTTAAAGTCAGTTGAGCTACTGCTGACTCAGTGCAGAGAAAGCCTGAAAGTGCTTATCAAGGGCAATTATTATGTTTTATTATCTCAAAAGAGGCTTGAGGCAACAGAGATCATTCAGTTTTATAAGCAAAATGCTGGAGCACATTCTTGACTAAGGGATGACATTTTTAAGAGGAATCACTTCATTTGCATGAAGACAGGCTGGTTCCAGAGAAACATCAGATTTTTTTGGTGGGGAACTCACAAAGAGAACACACAGCAAACCCATTTCAGGCGGTGGAGGCAGGGCCTGGGCTCGGCACTGCTGAACACACACAAGTTCAGCAATGCAGGCATTGTCTTCAAAATTAAAACAAAACTAAACCTGCAATTAGCACATTTCCTAAAATATAAGAAGTTTCATTCTGAAAGCAAACACACCCCAACAGTGGAAATTCTGCCCAACTTGCTGCTATTGCAAATTAAAGCCAATCTGATTAGGACATAATGAACTGCACATAATACTTCTACACTTAAGTCTAAAATAGCAAGATTACAGCGAAAATGTAATATTCTTCTACTGTCTATTTTGGCTCCCTGTTCTGGAATCCATAAATGTTTGATTTTGGTCTTTCGAAAAGCCAGACTTGGACTTCAGTGAATTAGTAAAAATAAAGCATTTTGGCTGTGAAGAAAATTTTCTCAGTTGCTTCCTGTGTCACTATCAGTGAGACACAGTTTCCACTCACTCCTGTAGTAAATCTATGGACAATTCACAAGAAACCACCTTGGCTGTGCAGTCAGCCAGAAACAATGGCCCAAGGAACAAGCCATGCAGGGTAAGATTGCACTGTGTCAGCCAGATTCTGAAATTACCATCTCTTGATGTTCCCAGAAGTGATCCCTGAGGAATGTCACCATCATCTAGCCACCAGCTGGACTAAGAATTGCCAACCATTACTCTTTGAACTCAACAGTCCCACCAGGTCCTCATTCACCTTGTTGCCCACCCATTCAGTCCCATACTGAGCACTTCCCCAAACTGCCAATGGATGTTACAGGAGATGGTGTGAAAAGCGTTGCTGAACCAAAAGTAAACATCTTCACTTACACACCAAGCCAATCATCTCACTGTAGAAGGCAATCAGATTCAATCAATTTAATGGAAAGGGGAAAATGCATTAAATAAATAGCCCTAACTGCTGTCTGCTCTTCTCTGTACCCATCCATTCCAAATCCTACAAGATCCACTGTACCAGTTTCACATATGCTCTAACACTCAGAGTCTAAGTAATAAAATAGCAATGCACTGCAAAGTAACTGGTTTGCCTTGTTTTGTAGGATTTAGCTCTTTTGAAGTCACACAAAATGCATATGGATGTCCTTTCTTATTATATCTAAGAGAAACACGCTGCTGCCCAAACACTCTCATTCTTTGAAGCCATACACATCAAAGTTCAAGAGAAACCTATCATTACACGCTGCCTTTTCCACAAAGCTATTCTACATTGCGGTTTGCAAAGTGGACTCCTGTAATCCCCTAAATGCATCCTTGCTGGCTAATATCACCCTCTTTTTCAACTAAAAATAAAGATTTGTAATTAGCAAGAAAATTCAATTCCATAATTAAAAATCCTTGCATTCCAACAGCCTCAGCATTTCAAACTGAAGTTAAAACTACCCAGTGCTTGGGTGGAGTAGGAAGGTATTGCTGGAAAGCTGTACTCATAATACACTGTTTGTACAGCAAAGCCATTCATTTGCTGAAATTCTGGGCCTGTGAGAAATTAAAAAAGAAGAATGGTAAGCAAAAAAGTCTGCAAAAATTTCAGGAACAAAGCCTCTTGTTTCTTTTCTGTCACCATTACCTTTACCACAGTTCAGACAGCTCAGTCAGCAGCTTCTGGTTCCAAGCTGACATGGAACAGACTTTGGCAGCCCTCAGGGCACCATGGCTGCTTTCTGCACAGCATCAGGGAGGAAGGTTCTAAAGGAGCAGACTGGTTTTCAAGTGTAATCCTGAAGATAATCACACACGTACATGAGGAAGAGACAGTGATTTAGATGTGTCTCATGCAGGAGAGAGTGAAACTTATTTATTACTTATAGATACAGGAGCAATAAGTAATTTTCTCCTTTCAGTGTGTAAAAGTAACAATGTTAGTAAGTAACAAGTGAGTAGGACTCAGTTCATTTCAATAAAGGTTTGGGATGAAAAAAATCTTTGAGACTGAATATAAAAGAAAGACAATATTATTGCTCAGGAATTTTTCTACAAGGTGGGTTGTGGGTTTTTTGAGGTTTTTTTTTTTTGTTGGAAAGCATTTCATTACCGAAATACCAAGGACAGTCCTTTTATTAGCTACATAACTTGAAAACCTTTTCTTTCATTCTCACGATGTTTGAAATCACCTATTTCAGTCAAAAACACCTACTGGGATTTGCTAGAGGGAACGTCACACCAATAAAAGTCTTGTAAAAAACATCCAAGTCAAGCTGCGGAAAAATGTTTTCATTGACCTGACCCAATTCCATCTTTTTCATCATTTCTGAGTCATGAGACATTTTCAAGGTTGCCCCAATTCATCCAGGCTGGCTAGGGAAAACTCAGTTATTTAAGAGCAGCTTCTCCTCTAGCATAGGCTGGTGATTGTACACTGCAACAAGGATGACTTCAAGTAGACTCATATTTGCAGACCAACATACTTTGAATCCCACTGGAAGAAGAGCAGAGCTAGGTCAGGTGAAGAACATCCTCACTCCATTTTCAGAGTGCTGCATAACTTCATTAAATTTAAGAAGGAACTTTAAATAAAACCCAGTTTCTTATTTCGCCTTGTTGCAACAGTAGAAAATGACAACATTAACTTGGCAAGAAAAATCCCATGAAAGAAGAATTACAGGTATCTTCGCCACCTGGAGATTCTGTGTTACTGTATGATGCACTGGAATAAAGTTACAAATTTTTATTTCCATTTAATTTCTAACTTGTCTTTGCTACTGTCCCAATTCTTGGTCCATACAAATGTTTAAAAAAAAAGAAAAAAAGAAAAAAAAAATCAGCAAAGAAGACATACTATCCACCCTGTCATTTAGATGCACTGCAGTAATAAATGGATACATACCAGCCATTACTTTGCTCTGGTGCAGGATTATGGTTTCTGGGACAGAGGAAATGAAAGGCTTTCCTGCAGGCTCTCCTGCTCCTAATCACTGGATATCTTTCCATACTTCAGGGAGGAAGCATAATGAACTTTTGTCAGGCAAATAATCCATACTAAAAAGTTTGGAATGAATTAAAATTCAAGTAGGGATGCCTAGTTTAAAACAAACCAGCCGTCATCACCTCCAGCTACTGTTTGCTTTGAACATAATCTACTTAGCATTTCCCTTAGTTCCTCCTTTCAAAACTATTTCATCATTTTTCAGATCTTTTTAATTTTATCCTACTATTGTTTCTTTGATATCAGCCTTTAAAAGCCCAAGAAGGCAGCATCCAAGTTACAATAACATTTTTTTCCAAAGCAAAGCATTCTGAATACTGACATCTTGTTGAATCACTTAACTCCGAAAGCAGAGCTAGGAGCTGCAATTAGGTTCATGTAAATGCATAAAATACAAAAGAGAAAATAAAGCATTTCTATAAAATAATGAAAACCTGTGTGTGGTTGAGAGAAGCATCCGTTCTTAAGGGATGTAACTCAAACATTAGACTCAAGATCACTTCTAGGGAACAATTCAGGGTATGTGGGCACTCTAGTGTGACCATGCCCCATTTCTCATATCAAAACTTGGTCCTTCACTGCACCCAGAAATCGGTATAAACAACACAGGGAACCACGACATAGAACTGGGCTCTAACATGACCAAACTTTGGGCTTTGAAGTGGAAACCACCAGCTGGAAGCCAGGAGTCCTGCACAACACCTTAGACTCAGTTTAATGGTGAAAGTGTCTTAGTTTAGCCATCTCCAAACTTACATGATAGCAGCACAAACCCAGCTGAAAACCAGCGTTTTTAAATTCAGTCTTCAGTGCCATTAAATGATAAACCTTTGGGGACAGAGCTAATGGCATCAAAAGACACCTATTAATGTCAGTGGACTTTGATCCCGTGTAAAGCATTATTGTTTTACATTTAGAGGCACTAAAATTTCATGATGCATCATATCAATTCCTTATACACACCTTTCAGCATAGTTTTGGGTTTTTTCTCTCCAATGCAGTGGATCATTAGAAGTGATTATCTGTGGTACAAGAAATGCATCTCAAATTATATCTTTCACACAGCATTTAAGACTGCAATATGAGCAACAAACAACAGCAGCCCAATTACTTCTTTCAACCTGACAGTTTAGGACTTTTCATAAAGGACATTAAGGTTCACTTTAGGGCCCTGTGGGCTCTATTTAAACAGGGAATTATTGCAGGCTTTGCATTAAAACAATATACTGTGACTGAAACAGCAGTTTGGCATACAAACATCATACAAGTCCATTCACCAAATCTCTACAGTATTTTTCAAATCACTCCCTGGGGAAGCTCAAATAATGTTTTGCTTGGTTCAGATAAACTCCAGCTTATCACAAGCTCACCAGAGTCTTCAAAGGTCTTACTTCTCCTCAAAAAGCACCCTCATTTCCTATCTTTTTAGATTCCTACACGTTTTTCATTTTCTGAACCACAAAACCCTTCCACTTCATCTTTTCCCTTCAAGGCCCAAATTCTTTCTTTGAAGCCTTTTCCCTAAGTAAAATATATATATTTACTTTACTTTTCCACCTAACACATCCAAGTGTTACACCAAGAAGACACCTTAACATTACAGTGTCCCATTCAAGAACGGCTCGATAAGACTTTTTAAGGGTCAGTAATTCCATAGCAAGAAGGAAACCACAACACCTTAAATAGACAGTCATTTGACATTTTTTACTGTTAATTTAGAAATGTGAACCCAGTTCAGCGAAGTACTGGACATCTTGGAACACACTCTAGGAAACGGTAAAGTTCAATGCTTATGATCATCAAAGGACAGAAGTGAGAACATTATCTTGATTCTTCAAAGCCTGTAAGATATTTATGTTCAAGTCCTTTAAGAGGTGGCTTTATTGCCTGGTTACTACTCACATTTTTGTGTAAAGCAGGACTGGAACATCTCTGCATATTAACATGTTTTCTTCTACCTGGTACTGCAATTCAATTAATCAGTTAAGGATGTTATACTGCAGACTTAACAGAGCTTTTGAACCAAATCTGATCTTTTAGCTCCTTCAGAAGTTTACAATCACAAAGGGCACCACCAAAAGTACTCATATTTCTTGAAGAAAAAGCCTAGAAATAGGGTGTTGCATTCACAGCTGATTCCAAGAGTCAGCTCTGAGAAATCAGGAGCTGTCAGTAGACTGAACCTGCTCCAGTTTACACAGGCTAAAGATTTTGACTTAACAGTCCCTTGATCAGGAACTGTTTTTCACATAGATACCTATCTATTGGACAATTCTCAAAGGATTAGAAATAGCTGGCATCTATCCACAAAGTGCACAGGAGGTTTGTGACTATTTCCAGAACACAGTGTCCTATTGCTAAATTTATTTACACTACTAAGAAATGCAGTATTGCCAATGCCCTGCCTCACTAACTCCTTCTCCACTGGTGGTCTGGGCTAACACAGACTCATGAAGCTACTCCCAACAATCCTTTCTGCAAGTAAGGCTAAATATGTCACCACTATATTATTTTTAAAATATCACTAATCCTAACAGTAGTTAGTAGGCTCGGAATCAAATTTATTAAAGGGTTGTTATAATCAAATTTTCTCAAATAAAATGTGCTGCAGGACATAAGAAGTGACTATTTCAGCCATTAAAGGTGCACACCAGTGCTCAAGACAGAGCACTCTGAGGGAGGAGTGTCCCACAGTAGAGCTACAACCCACGAGACACAACTGATCTGCATGAACACCGAAGTGAGATATGGGCAATGAGCCAGATTGTGTCCTCTGTGCAGCGAGGCCAAGCTCTGTATCTCATCCCAGGCAGAAGTGCCTCACCTGTGTGCTGCACCCAGACCTCCCAAATACTCAGTGAACAGCCAGTACTCCAAAATAGCTTTTCACCAGCCTTCAAGTATAACATAACTTCTGCCTTAAAGAGAGCAGTGATCTAAAAGGGAACTGCTGACACACCAGGGCACATCTCCTTGGGAGAGAGCTTTCTGCCAGGCTCTTTTCAAAACTTCATGTGAGAGTTCAGGCTTTCAGTAATGTTGCAACATATACTAGATGCCAGTAATAAAACAAATTGATACTCGTAGACCACCCACAAGAAGCAGGCCTTCAGCACTGAGTTGATAACATATGAATTAATTCTCTACTTCTATTCACCAGGGCCTTATTCAATGTTTAAAGTAAAATCCTTCAAGGCCTCTGCTCTCCTAACCTCTAGCTGTTGTCACGAATCTTACTATTACACATGATAAAACAACAGACAGAAGTGCATTAAGTGAGCAAAAGAGAAAACCAGACAAATTCTCACAGACTAAATGTACGGAATTTGTGTGAAGAGGTAAAGTTGCACTGAAGTTCATGGATCAGCATCCTCACTGACAGACTCTCCCCCTGTTTACAACTGCCCTTCAGCACAGTCACCTGTGCACCAGTTTTTAAACAAGGAGACTGTAGCAATTTTAAAAGCTGCAGAATAAGATACATGTCTACATGTGGTCCTCTGTGTTGTATCCCTGAAGAACTACCAAAACTGATGAACTGGGAGAATATAAAAGGAATATAGCTTTTTGCCTCTGGCAATGAAAAAAACATGCATAAATTAGTATCAAAAGGGAAAACCATCCTTCATAAAGCTCATTCTTATCATGTCTATAACTGCACCCCTTTTTATTGAAGAAATTGAAAATATTTTTGTAGTGATAAGTTTGACAAGAAAAGATAATAACCACCTTATTGGAAACAGATGTTTTACACTGCTATGCTATAGATAAAGTTGTGTCAGCATTTCCATAAAAGGCCTCCCTGTTTCCAGCAGTTTCCAGCTGGCAGGCAACATTTCTACCTCAAATAGCAAGATACAATCGCAGGAGTAACCTGGAAAAACTGGGGGAAGAATAATTCTCGAGCTAGCATTGGAAAAGAGAGAAGGGAGGTGTTTGTGGGGGCAGCCTGGGAGAGGGTGTGGTGGTATCCCAGTAGATTCCAGAGAGAAAGGAGTGGCTGTGCACGGTCCTACCTCAGCCGGCTTCCACGGCTGTTGAGGCACTGCTGCAGCAACCCCACCGACACAGAACCCCAGCCCACAGCATCTCAGCCCTGGGCTGTCCAACACTGTGCCATCCATGCACAAAGGTGCAGATACAATATGTATTTTTAAGAATAGTCATAAACCAAGAATAAGACCTGTTAGAAACTGAAAATAACACAGATAAGATAGCTATTTGTGAGAGATGAAAAGGTTAGTCCTAAAAACACACTAGTAAAAATCTGTCTAATGGATGAGCCAGCACAGATTTCATTACTGCTGAAAAAAATCCCCAGTTAACAAGTCACATTCAGATACATTTTGGAAAACATTAGTTCAGCTTTTTCCTTCCCAAAAGCATTGACTGCTTTGATCTAGAAATTAAGATTACTTGGGATAATTTAATGTATTTTCAATAACTTTATCTATATTAAAGATTTTGAAGACCTATGCAGAAAACAAATGTAACAATGTGCCTCTAACTATGTTAGAGATCCAACCCAGAATTTAATGTTAAAGTTTAGACCCACTTAATTTAACAATTACAATAACATTTTTTACCCTCATTAAATTTGGATCAGGCTCCTCTTTGTACATTTACAATTCATATTGACTAGCTCTCTGTTTTTCTGCTAGAAACTTTGGGGCATTTGAATTTCCTATATTTGGATCACAAATCCTTTCTTGACAAGGAATTTGCTCAGCGCTTGACAGAAGAATTTTTGACAGGGTTTATTTGTGGTTGGTGGGCTGTTTTGGTTTTCTTACTATTATAGAAGGCACTGAAAATTAATAATAAACACTGTCAACATGACATATTAAATTTTTATCAGATGCCATCAGCTATTGCAATTACTCTCATACGTAAACCATGAAAATGTACAACAAAGGTTGCACCCACCTAAAGCTACACAATAGCTTTATATATATATATATATATACATACATATATATATGTGTATATATAAAGTTACATATTATGTAAATTACATACATGGGATTTTTACTAGAGAAATTTTCCCAATAGGCAATTTTTAGAAAATTGAAGACTGTTGTTTTTTGGATTTGGTTGGGGGTTTTTTGAAAGAATTTTGAGTGAATGACCAATTCAGCTGAGTATTGAGCTCTGTGACATTTCAGCAGGGATGTAGCCTCCTCTGCAATTCTGAACCCCTAAGTGCAAACACAAAAAATTGATATAAATTTGTTTAGTTCTGGGTGCGTGGAGAACCTTCCCTGTTGATCTACTGTAGGACAAACAGGGAGAAGATCACTTTCAAGATAAGAACTGCCCCACTGTGCACACCTGATAAACTGTTATATTACATCGAAATCACTCTAATTTGGTTTTAATACAATGCTCACCAGTTTAGAAATCTAGTAATTTAAAACCATAACAGTGTAATTTGCAGGTTTTCTGATTTTTTTTTTTCCTACCAGGAGCAAATACCAGAAGTCAGTCTGACTTAAAGCTTGAACTATATTATGCCAAACATAGACTGTTCTTTTGGTACTACGAAGTATACCTTCATTTTTGTAATTATCCAGTCATATTTTAGGAGATAGTTACTCAATAGAGCTGCATCAACAGGGTTCTGGGATGCAAAATATCCTTTCAGTGTATCAGAAGAACAATACCAGTTATATAGTTCCAAGTTCCACATGTTTGGCTGTGCCATTTTAACAGTTATAAATATAACTGTAATAAGCTATAAATATATAATATAAAGTTATAAATACACTGTGTTCGAAGCAAACCTCACTCTGAGGCATTCCTTGGATATCAACACTTGAAGAATATAAACAGCTTAGTTGTTTCAGGGCCCCTTATACTCCTGATATTAAGCAGAGCAGTGCAGTTTACACTCCATACAATCTATAAATCAAATATAACAACTTACAAAAGCACATAGCTCAGAGGTTGCTTGTCATACTTCACAGAATCTTGCCAACAAATCAGAATGGTGACTGCTGAGGGAGATACAGTTGTGGCATTAATAAAGAACTAATTATAAATAAGAAATGTCCATTCTAAAAAATAATCTTGCATAGCTGTTGAGTATCTGGCCATTGAAACAGGCTAAAAGTCTTAGTATTCTTTAGTTTTGAATGCAAAACCCAGAAATACCTGCACTTGCTAGTTTCTATTTGATCACCAGAAAAGACACAGTCTCTAAATATAAAAAAAAGATGTCATTTGATAGTAATGGTTGCAAACAATCAAACTGAAATTATTACACCATAAAACTCATTCTTGGACACTGACATTTATTGATTCTATTATATAACCTGTCAAATGACTTGAAAGCTTTGGTTTGGTGTAGATCACCTCTGTACACTATCAGGTAGATCTGTAGCAACCATGTTCTCCATAATGACTATACAGCACTTGGTAATTACATTTCAAGATCTGATTCAAACAGTATTTCAATTTATGCTGCTAATCTAATATTTTCTTAAATATTATGTTACTAGGCCAGTCACTGTTCATTTTTAAAGAAATAATATTAGATATGCAATTAGAGCTCAGCATAATGATTAGATTCCGAACAAATTAAATTATTTCTCTCAAAAATAATTTCAATTCTGTATAATTTCTTAGTGTCTTTCCATATTATCCACAATGTAATTTACTTGAGACTCGTGCCTCATCGCACTTGGTTTAGCAGCAGTTCCAGGACTCCTACAAAGGCAAAGGAAGTTATTTGTACTAGAGCTGATCTCTGAGACCTTTCCACAGATCTAGGTAAATATCACTGAAACATGTCCACTAAATCTCACTGTAAGAGGCAGTGCAGCCTCCCACGTTGTAACAGGATCCATGATCGCTGGCCACTATTGGGGAATAACCACATTGTAGTCAGCCTTCAAAAAAACCCCCAAACAATACTAGGACAAGATTTCTAGTAGATGTGAATATTGATATAATCTAAAATTTTCAATCTCTAATGAAATAAATCACTGCTGAGCTTTAGTGCTGAGGCACTAAAGAATAATAAAGATTACGTCCTGTTAGGAAATGAGGTGTGGATACCAGACAATACCTTTCAATCTGCATGTCTGAGATCCCAAGACTTCCAGCATGCAAACAGACATGACATTAGACCACACAAGATGTACTAGACCCCACTGACATTATCCAGCAGATGGGAACCAAGTGTCCACAAGAACCCAACCTCTCCCTGAGACACTGTATTCTCCAATTAGGTGGGTGAGGAGCCATCAAAAAACTAAAAGGTACCTCTAACAATTCTGGAAGAACTAGGATAATGAGGCACACTACATTTTTCAATAGTGATGTAATCAATTTAAACACAGAATACAGGGCTCAAGGTAAAGTGGTGAGAGCAAATGAAATATGATATAAAAGGGTCAGATAATAGATAATCTAACAGTTACTTGTACCTCCAAATACAAGAATCCAGTGAATAATCCTTCAGAAATTTAACCAAGTGCTACAGAATTTATTGGTTTGTACATATCCATATTTACAACTGGACAACATGATTTATTTATTTTTACTCCAGAC
The DNA here is from genome assembly GCF_041296385.1 of Aphelocoma coerulescens. NCBI lineage: Eukaryota > Metazoa > Chordata > Aves > Passeriformes > Corvidae > Aphelocoma > Aphelocoma coerulescens. The sequence continues at coordinate 7,888,047 of NC_091021.1, forward strand.
TATATGATTTTATAGGATCCTTTATTAGTGCTATGGAATAAGGAGTTCACTCAAGTACTTTGGAAGAATTATTCTTTAAATACTGGAGAAAAGTTCTAGGATGAAACCCATGGCTTACAGATGAACATCATACTGGCTTCTTCACAGTGGTGGAATTCCCTCTTCAGCACTGACTGACCATTTAGGTTTAAAAGTTGTAAATACACAAGGACTCCCAACTTTTCGTATTCACTGTGTATGCTCTATATATTTATATATATATATATATATTTATATATATATATATATTACCATCTATAGAACTGAGCAACGTTTGTTCCATGTTTGCCTTCTGAAACTCCACTTCCACCCTGAAGTCAAAACACACAGCACAGACACTAAGCCATCTCCACAAGTAGGAAATTATTTCACTCAGTGCCAAAGATGCTACCTTAGATAATAAAAGAGGGAAGCAAAATTTCACTAAATCACAATGGCCTGTGAGAATACATGGTCCAGGATTCGAAATCCAGGTAAGGTTTGGGATGCCACAGGGTGGTGAAAAGAGCCACCAATGATACTCATGAGCATTTTCATAACCAGTGATTTTTACAAATTTCTTAGCATACAGCGCAGCACAGGATACCCAACCTGAGCCTAATTTGCAGTGCCTAGCAAAACAGTCCTAAGTGATAAATTCCATCTCCTGCTGAGTCAATTAGAGAGCAGCAGGAGGGTATTTAAGAACTGTGGAGAAGATTCTGCCTGCCCAGGCCGATGCAGCTTCTCCATGGACATCTCCAAACACACCTGCACTCTGCTTGCATGGTGAGCTCGAGCCTTGGGCAGTTCCAGCATGGATCCCAGAACAAGGCTGGAATGGCAGAGAGCCAGCAGGATGCTAAATCCCACACTGCAGCAAGCCAGCAGTTCCTCTGGGAACAGCCTGGATGCCCACACCAACAGAACAGTTTGGAGAGTCAGCATACTAAGCTTTGTGAAATAACTAATCTTTAATTACTACATTAGACTGATTACTTTTTTCCCTACTATAGATGCTTATTGCCACTTTGGTATGTAAAAGCTTTCATACATGTAAACTGGTTATTTTCAACAAAACCAACATTTTTTAGATTGTCACCATGTGCTCTGCAGGATGCCTTCATCTCAAGAGCTTGAGTTAATAAAACTGAAACACTGACATCTATTTTCATAAATGCAGAAACCAAAATATTGACCTGTGGCTACAAAGACCCACTGGGAATGTCAGATCTCACAAAACAGTCCAAAAGCAACTTGACAAGAATGAGAGACAGGTAACTAAGGACTTCTTCAATACCAAGCAAAGCATATTGTCCCCTGACATTGATGCACTGTTGCCCATGCTGCAATAACAGACAAGTCCATTTCCAAATCAAAGCCTAAAATCTGCCTTAGTTATCCTTCAATGATTTTCTCATTCTTCATGAAGATCTGCTCTAAAAGCTTTAAAACTAAAACTGAATCTTCTAACAAAGTATTTCTGAAAAGTAACTAGACTTAAACTAGCTTAAACTACAGTAATTGTGTTTGTTTAAGGTAAGATTAACTCAATTAACACCTTTGGACTTCTATTCAACTATTGCAGATGTATTTCTTGGTTCCCAAATCTCAAGTGGTTCAAAAGCCACCTGTACGGCTTTCATTTTCCTTCAGTGGATGACTGGTAAACCTCTGATCAATACCTCCAATAAGCACTTTCATATGAATTTCCATCCTCACGGAAACTCATCCAAACTCAAGAGACAAAAGAGCTTCTGTGCCACATTTTATATCTATTTTTATGCCACAGGAGATCATTTTTCTAGGCTAAAAGTGGTACATTCCGGCCAGATCCACCCACTCATACTGTGAACACAACATCCAGAGGAGGAATTTCAGTTTAACACAGATCAAAGAACTTAAAAAAAACATTGATCAAAGTTTTGCAGCATAAAGTTTCAGTACACAATCGATCTTCTGCATCAGCTGTTCACCTTAACACACATAAAAGTTCCCCTCTGCAGACCATTACTGATGCTCAGTCTTGGATTTTCTCTTTCAAAAAAAAGATAATTCCTTGTAGTGGCGTATTGCCAAGAGATGATAGATAGGAAACTAAACTATTAACACCATTTTTAGTCCATTTTCCTTGTTCTCTCTAAGTTTCGATTGCTTCACCTCATCATTAAGTGTAATAAGTACAACTAGAAAAATTCTAGAAAAATTCTACCAGCACTAACAAACTATTTAGAGTAAAATTTAAGAAGTTGACTACAGCAAACAACAACTACCTTTTTTTTTTTCTTTTTTTTTTTTTTTTTGCATGAGGGACCTTGAACTATCACTTTGAAAAACACTTACCCCAAGACATAAGCAACTTTTATGTTACAGGAATCCTTCCACAGAAGTTACCCATAACTTAGGGTCAAAAAGGAGGCGGCATCTATCAGCTTTTTTTTGTACTGCAAACAGGTGGTGAGGGCTTAACATTTAAACGCATTCCTCAAATTTCCTCTGTCTACAGCACATAGCATATTTTAAATGATTTACCCAATTTATTTGCATACTTCATGTCTGTTGCAAGCATAAAGAATACATGCTGAGGTATCCAACAACAACAAACCAATCATCACTTGCCAGAACAACTTCAAAGCTCTAAGACATGTAGTCAAAATCAAAAGGATGCTGCAGGAATTTATTTTCCAGACTCTTCTATATAGAGCTTACTAGCAGCTCTGCCTTTTAAGTGTTCTCTCTCATATGGTGAGGAGAAATACGTCCTGCTGCTATTTACTTATCTTCTAGCACTGGCTGCTAATCACAGCCAGGCTGTGATTCTGTTATTTCATCCCTAGGACTCCAGTCAATCCTACTTCGGGGAACAGGAGACTCGACCCTATTGCACTCCTTTCCATTGCTTGATGGTTTGGAAACCTGAAGCAGCTGAATCAGACACACCCCTGCACTTAACAAGAACATTATTCAGGATCTATTTTATCTGTTAGGAAATGGCCTCAACTGCTTTTAAAAAGTACTTTCAGACATCTGTCTATAATGGTAAACAGCATAAAGTAACATGAGATTTTTTCTTCTCTTCCTATTTTAAACTAAACCAAGAATTATCTCACATTTACAAAGGAACCCTTAAGATATGGATTTGAGCCTAAACCAGAATTTTTTAATAACCCAAAATAATAACTTCTGTTGGCAAGACAAAATCTACATTACTGACACAGTGGATTATTTCACTGTTTACCAAAAGATACATTACATGGCAGGGTACAAAAGGGTGCAGAATCTCTTCTAGAAACTTGTTCACTTGGAGTAGCACCTTACCACCAGGTTACAATGTACATTGCTGTCCTTGGGTAAAGGTTCTGTTCAGGAGTTTGTGACTTCAAGGAATGTGAGCCACAGTTTTCCTTTTTCTTTCCATGAATTAAAATCCCTCACAAAATTTTTGTTCATGACTTATGCATTACATTATTCTATAATATCCTGCTCTGTGCAGGATAGCATGTATAATAAATGGAAAACAGACATGATCACTCTGGGATTTCATTCATTCAGAATTTTTTATGGATTTATATGCATGAAATTTCCTTCTGTCTTTCAAATAGTCCAGTCTGAAAATGTACCAGATTCAACTTGCTGTATTTAACAGACATTTAGTGTATGTTCTGACCACTTAAATAAGGGACACCATAATAATATAGGAGGCCAGGGCCACAATAGGATGGTACGACTCTATTTTTTAAAAGTTCAAACTAATTTGAGAGAGGGCATCAAAATACTCGTATTAGGAGTATATTAATATTACTGTAAATAATTATTTTATCCTATTTATTTTTTATTTATCCAAGTGCAGCAATACAAAGAGGCACTGAAGACAGAAAACTTCCCTACAGGAAAGACAACAAAAGTGGGTTGGGGGGATTCCTGGAAAAGACTTCTTTTTCCATGTGTTTGGATGGTGTTGCTATCATGGCCACCAATTTCTAGCAATACTCAATCCAAATACATTTTTTAATATAATCAAGCAAATGTCTTTCCAATCGCTTTTCCATTGCTACTTTTACAGTCTTATAAATGTGTCTACCAAACTTAAACTCACAAAATCATCCCTATAGCTCTGGGAGCTACAAGCAAATACAAGTGTTTGCTTATCAAACTAAGAGCATAAATATACACAATAAATTCAATATAAAGGTAAAAATATATTTAAACCCAAATTATTTAAATAGCTCCTTAAATGTATTTCCAAATGAATTTCATGTATCCAGTATTAACACACAGAGTTCCCCTAAGATAACTACAGCTGTGTATGAAGTGCATAAAATGCAAATGCAGCTGTGTGTCCTAGCTGAAACCAGGTGTCCTGATATTCCAAACCTGGGCCCTGACCAGATGACATCAGAGGTCACTTCTAAGTCAGCCCCTGACACTTCTTCCCAAAAAAAGCCAGGGCATAAAAGGAAACAAGCCAGGATTGTGGAAATTTCCCTTGTTTCCAACATGGAACTGAGATGTAGTCAAGACATGCACCTCAGCCCCTCTGCTTAAAGAAAGCCAGAGGAAAGGCAGTGTGTTGTTAGCAGATTTAAAATGCTCTGCAGTACACTGCACTGCCAACGCTTTTCAGGGCCCTCATATTAAAAAATGCTGAAAAGCCATTATTCCAGGGATCAGCTGCTCATAGCAAATATCTGTGGGTTTCCTTTCATGCAGGCACTGCACCCCTGCCCCCTGCAGTTCCCATATATTTTGTACTCCGAGAACTAGGTAAATATGAAGGAGTGATAAAGGAAAATTACTAACCCAAGCATGGGGGAAAAAAAAAAATCTACATTTCATCCGTCTTTATAACTGATTACATCCCACCATACTACTAAAGAACTAAAGCACATTTTCCAGTATTTTAGTACATATGGGAAACTGAGACACAGCCAGCAAGGCCATTTCAAACGGAAATAGCTTCAGTCTTCCAGAGTTCAGAAAACTATTCCATTTCTTTAAAAATATCTCAAATCCCAAAGCAGATTAAATCCAGAAAATGTGGAATACAAATCAGTCTGAAGGCCCAGGTTAGCTAGATGAGATTCATTTTCAGCCCTTGGCCAAAGTTTATTTCCTTCCCTACTTAAACTCAACAAATCACTGCTTGTGCATTTTTTCCTCTCTATTTCACGTTATCACCCTGACTTACTCAAAATAAAGAAAAAGCCTCCTCTAGGCAATGGCACCTGAAATGGTGCCATTCATGGCAAGAGAAAGGCATAATCCAGCAGAGATGGATTATCCACCACTGAGCTGAGCACTAATTCAGCTGCTTCCTTGGCACTGCTGCTTTTTAATCTCAGACATGTCACCAAAGGGGAGTTTATGGGGAGTGCAGCTCATGGCCAGCAGGCACTACCAAGTGGGTGGCAAGAGGACACCATTTTCATGGCATGGCATTAACTGACATCTACTTTATAAAGCAAATAGAACATCATGGTAACTGCACAGCAATTCCAGAGAGCTGTAGGAACCCATGCTAGAGTATGAACACCCCCACCAGCTCCAATAAGCCTTCAATGAATACACTCAGTGTTTGCTCAGTGTGGCAACTGCACGTTCACCACACAGCGTGTTTGGGAAATGCAAAGCAGGCACTTGTGGAGCATCTCCCTTTCACTAAAGCAATGCCCACCCAGCTTCCTGCCTGTTAAATTTCAACTGCTTCAGGTTTTCAATTTCTAAAACTGCTCTTCATATGTAAAACACCTACATTTTTTGACACATGGCACTCACTGACACAGAATCATATACGCTACTAGCCACAGAGCTTACTTATGACAATGGCTCCCTGGTGGCAAAATTCCCTCAAAAAGGTCCCTTGCAAACAGACTTTGCAGACTTTCAGACTCTTTCTGAAGAGCATTTTTCTACACAAGTCACTCTTCTCACTAGAGATTAAATGGCACAACTGAAGATCACATCAGTTCCCTCCCATTTTTCAGCTTATAACAATGTATTTTATATATATATTAAAAATTAATGTAGAATTCATACATAGTTTGCACTAAGGCACAAATCAATATATTTGTAGCAATGATAACAAAAGGAGATGGATTCACACAGTTCAGACAACTGTGTCTCTTTATACTGGTTTAGAGACCAGTACACAGTTTTTCCTCTGATGACACATTATTTCACATTAATGAACCAGAACAGCATTCAAGAAACCCAACACCACCAACCACAGTGTTCAGTCTTTGAGTTGAAAACTACCAAGTTCTTTGAGGCAAATCAGTGTCAATCCCCTATTCATCTATGGATTTAACTGTTACATAAAGGATGGCAGGTTTTATCAATTACTCTCAGAAAACATTGTTTCAATGCTTACTTACAGGAGCTGCAAACCTAAGAATCATTTCCTAGAGTTTAGTTAGAAAAAAATCCATTAGATCATCTCTTTCTCTCTTACATACAGAAAAATTAAGGTATGGTGTGGTCCGAAATACCTTTTTCAGAGAGTATTTCAGACTGGTTATTTTTAAACGTTTGAACTTTATTTCTTAGTTGTCATTTACCTCTGAAGTCAGGTCAGTATCATCTTTTCTTACAGATAGTGAACAGCTCCAGAAATTTCTAAGAGCAATGGTACAAAAAATTATTTAGAAACTGTACTGCACCATGTTGTGTGGTGTAACACCAAGTTTTCGTTTGGTTGGACATTTCCAGGTGTATCAAATACATGCATTATGTGTTCTAATTCCTTTTTTGAGTAAATGTGTATATCTGCATAATTCAAAACAACAAATAAAGTGTGTAAATTATAAATAAAATGCAGAAGTTTTAAAATCTTCATTTTAAAGTAAAGTGTGATTTATAGAGAGACAATAAATTCTATACATTGACTAGTCTAACATTCACGGTTTTCACTATGACTCAGGAAGGCATCTGTTCTGCTGGTCCTGAGTAGAACATATTTATCATAACAGTAATAATAAAGATTATTATAAGCAGAGTTATTATTCCATTATTAAATGGCATATTAATGTGAATTCTACCCATTTCCACCTTATATATGATCCAAACATAATCACATCTGTCAGCACCAAGGAGTAACGTATAGTGGATGCATTACTCTATATCCTCTCATGATTTGATGATGAGTCTGAAGATACATGGTATTTTTCTTAAAACTCTAGGTTCTGGGTGATATTACTTATAAGGATTTAATCTTTCATGAAAAGAAAGAGAATTATAGCCCCAAGTGTGCAAAGGAAATCTTTAAAACACAAAGTAACTTAAAAAAAAAGAAAAAAGCATGGAGGGAAGCCTAAAAAGTTAAACAAGGGGAGAAGACAACTAAAAAGCTGATCTTATTTTAAATTTTTTTTAATATGACTCATGATTTCCTAAGGTTTTTAATTGGAAATACTGACACATTTCTGTTCCAGCAATTCTTTTAGAACTGTGTAGTCAGGAGTGTGTCCCCTTCCTTACCAAATCACAGCATGTTCTGTCCCTTGAATTTCAGTCCCATTCATTCCCTAAAATATTCCTTCACCATCCCCTAAAATTCTCTATTGTCCTTCCACAAAGGAAAGAAACACCCCAGTCCCTGCCACTCTTTCCCTCTCTATCTAGGCTTCCAGGTTTCAAACTAGTCCTGCCCTATTCATGTTCCTTACCTGGTATAATTGCAGTTGGTTGGAAAGAATATAGACTAAGATAACTGTTACTATGAAAAAACAAATCTTTAACAATACAAATTTGGTTTCTCAGAATGAGAGCAAAACAGCTGTTTTTAGTTTTTCCTTTGTTGGACTTTTTTCTCCACAGTAGGAAAACTAGCATTAGAAAGTGCACTGTAAAATCCCAATGGAGACAAGGTCAGCCATCACTGGAGTAACTCTATCTCACACAGTTACTTTACAGCAGAATCCAGCCTGGTTTTCCACACTGGCATGAGTAAATGCACATTAATTATCTAGTGGTGAAAACACATATTCTTGGCACTGAGGACAGAGCTATCTTTTTGTTCGCTTTGGCACAAAATCAGTTTTCAAGTATATTCCATCTCATAGTATTGAAACAGTTCAGATTCATTTAGAATGCACAACTCTCATTTTGGTGGCTGATACTAATCCAGAGGCACCTCTGGTGCTTATTATGAATATATCTGATGTTTAATTATTTAATTATCAATATACCTGCTAACCATTAAAGTACTGCAGTTTTAAGCAGCTGAAGCTAAATGAACAAAAGACATCTGTAAAATTAGCCTCACTACCACACAGGTTTAGTCCTGATTTTTCTGTTTTAGAACTCCATTTTATGCTGGAGACAGAATCAGAGAAGAATATCAAGCTACAAATCTATAAATTAAGGAAAATAAAAGTGGAATTGCTCCCAAATAAGCATACATTTGTGCCTTTTACCTTAAATCCAGTGGGGTCCCAGCCACAGCTGAATTCCAGAAAAAGGTCATCTCAATTTTACAAATTTCAGGCAAAATCATAAACAGGTTCTGATAAGGTTGACATAATCTATTAAAATGTTTCTGAATTATAAGTTGTCCCTTGTTAAGACTTTACATTTAACTCTGTACTTCCTAACACTCAGGAAGACTCTTCTTTGGTATATTGTCTTGACCTTCTAAAAAAGAGACCTTTGTTATGTTCCCACAGCTGCAGCCCAACCCACTGACACATTTTGTGCAATAAAAAAAATGCATGAAGCAAACTGTAACCAATCCCCTCCACACCTTATCATGGTGGTAAAAGACACCCAGTACCCAGACCTTGCACAGAACACTGCAGTTACCTGACTGCACATGTGAACAAGCCCCAGGGAAGACCAGACACACTGGCCTGCTCTGCAGCCATCACATTCAAACACAGATTTCACACAGAGCAGTCACTGCAAGAACTGCACACGTCTGTCTGCCCACCTCCCCTGCACGTAAACAGAGAACATCCTCCCACATTTTGGCTGCATTTAATCTATTGTTTCTGAGAGGTTAAAGTCTTTTACACAAAAAATACAAGCTTAATAATATCTCTGGCAACAAATGTACTGTTCAGTCATGGCTTAGACTTTTAGAGACTTTTAGCAGCTAACTTTTCATAAAACTAAAGATCTTAATGAGCATCACAGCATTAACTCTATTTTAGTTTCATGACATTAACCTCATTTACTGTTATCATCATCAGACTGTTCCTTCTTTTTGTTTAGTTCTAGTTTTCCATTTCAAAATGCTTTATTAGTACCCAAGTTTTAATTAATTGCATGTGCATTTCCCCAGTTTTCAAGAAAAGCCTAACATCAGCAATATATGTATCAGACGCATCTAATCATTTCCCAGCTCCTACCTTTGCTCCTACGTCCTCCTCCCACAAACCATCTACAGAGTCACACAAAACAACACAAAGCAACCCACAACTAATAAATTCCCATTTAGTCAGCATCAGAGCATCAGGCATTCATCATATGCATTGATCCAAAAACACTGAAGGGGACATTGGTTTTCTGCATATCAAGCAGTTTGAACTTAGTTTACCTTCTCACCATGTAGAAAACAACTCAATTATAAATAAAATGGAGCTCAGGTATTTTGCCATAAAATCCTTTCCAGGTCATGAGAACAGAAAAAACTTAATGAGCCCTGGCCTGCTGCTGATCACACATTTAGTGTCAGGCTCTGGCAGGTCTGCACTACTCAGAATCAATCTTCCTCAAACTCAAATCCTGACATATCAGGTATTTATTTATGCTATTTATATAAAGGAAAGCTACTGGGTTAGCTTTCTGCTTGACAGACATCCTCACAAAACTGAGCTCTGGATTCCTGAGCTCTCATTCCTGCTCCTGCTCTGGATTTCCTTAGTTCTCCTGATCCATCCTTGACTTCCCTCAATGTCTGTCTATCACTGAGAACCTTGCTCTGGGCTGCATTTCTCATGACCTGCCACACAACTTTCAACTGGTTCACCATTACCCTCTCAATACAGACTTAGCATAGGTGACTATTATGTGCTTGCTGGTTTTATTCTGTAACTGCATCATCATTATTAGTTGTCCAATTTCACACTCATTAAAATTACAGGTAAAATATATGTTTCAGTTTAGAAATTTCTTGGCATTTTATAAGATTCAAAACACTACATTAAATTAACTAGTAATTTAAATGTGGCTGTGAATTACCCTCCAAAAAACAATTATGCACTTGACAAAAATAATGTCTGAATATTACTTCAAGTGCAAAGTAGCCACAAAAACATATTTAAAGAGTGCAGAACAAAAACTTACACAGGCACACATTCATCAATATACTGGGCTTGATTCAGTTGCTTAAATATAGGCTATCTAGTGATATTCTGGATACCAAAGTGAGCACAACCTCTAAGTAGGCCCAGCAAATAAAAACACCTACTTTTCTGAGGTGTGCAAAAGCACGTGTGCATTCAGCAGGCTGTCACATGGCTTCAGCAGCAGGTTGGGTCATGCTGTTAGATTCAGGATTGTAGCTGGCACTGATTTGCAAGTTTCATGCTACTTTTGAATAACCTACACACAGGGCTGGGAGGTTTTTAGTATTTGTAGAACAACCTGTGTTTTGGTGTGACTCAACTCCAATTTCAGCTTGCACATGTCTGGCTTTGCAAAAACCTGATGTTCGAATTCAAATACAATCATTAGGTAATCTCCCAGCTGCAAAATTGTTTAGAGCCTTAAACCATAATTTGGGTTTTTTTGTATCATGAACATGAAAATTATTTACCTGATATTTAGTTTGCATAATTAACATGAACCATGTGCTGTAAATTCTAATGAAGTTGAAAATATTCTCCTGGTATGCAGTGCCTTCCACAGAAAAGGCAGAGTATGTTGGCTAATTCTGAAGTCCTTAAAACATCTGATGTAGCATGACAAATAATGGAAGCAGGGACACAATTTGCACATACCCTGCCTAAAAACTACTTATGCTAATTAGTATCAGATAGCTTTTTTGAAATTTATTTTTTCCTGATGATTTCTTTTTCTGTTCATTGAATGAATTCAGAAAACACAGGCTTTGTGAAGTTTCCTGTACAATCTCCTCCTAAGATCAGGATCCTTACCTTTGCATTGCATAAATTCTGTACTATGCATATATTCTGTATACATTCTCAAGTATTTCAAATGTATAGATGTAGTTTGAGCACTTTTAGTTTAGTTTACCTTTTTAGTTATGATTAATATTAAAGAAATTATTTAACAAATTTATAAGGGGATATTCTTCCGCTGTACCATGAAAGAGCAATTTGAAGATGCCATTTAATGTACATAAAATATTTTGAAACCTAATTAATTCCATCAAAGGATATTAAATACTTTGAAGTTTAAAAAAAAACCAACAAAAACGTAGGTTATATAATATTACTTTGTTCCTATATTACAGTTGAGGAATGCGTAGTATTTGAAAGTATTTGTCCCTTGTTTGTGGTTGTTCAGCTGGAAAGATTTCTTTTATTGTTGTTTTCTAATGAAATGATGTACAACCACCACTCAACCTGAAGTAAAAAGGGCAAATAAATTGCTTCTTTCAAAAATTCAGGCCTACATGTCTCCCAAATTAGAACATTGAAATCTTAACCTCTCCAAAATAGTAGGCCCATTCACCCTGAGACACTGTAAGGATGGCTACTCATCAAGTACATTCCTTCCTCCTTTTTTTTTCTTAGCAGGCCAGCTAGAGGTCACTTTGCAGAAATTTGACCTTAGTCTGCACTAAGTTGGAAAGATAAATTCCACTCTTTTTTTTAAGCTAGATTCTACTTAACACCTGATTTGTGTCAATTAATAGCTTTTTATAAAATTTGAAAGCATTTTCAATATCAGACTGAAAACTATTGCTTTGCTCAGTTTACTTGCTTCTCCATAATAATAATAATGGTGATTTTGGTGTTAACATGTTATGATGGGAGTTGGACTCCACAATCCTCTCAGGCCCTATCTAACACAAGATATTCTATGATTCTATAATTATTTCACCATTGCTTGCCTGATCACACATTGTGAGAAGTCATGTAATTCTGCTTCCTGGAAAGAAATTTGTTCCCAAAATTTTACAGGAGTTATACTGTATTTTATCTGCCTCTCTGGTCACATCTTAAAAGTATTCAGGAGGACCAGACCTAATTTCACCTTATTTTGAAGGACAAGAAGTTAAATTTGCTGAGTATATTCTGCTAATATTTTAAGTATTTTAGAGATTTTTTTTTTTAAGTGAGGTATCTCTTACTTAGAAATACAGCTACATCACATGCAACATTAACAACACTGGTATTGAAAGGACACATTCAGCCACCTACCTTTCGTCCACTGGAAAAAAAAGAAAAATCTGTTTTTTTCTGAGATGAACCACAAGCATCTGGGGTTTTTTTTGCAGTTTTACTAGAAAGTGATGACTCCATGCTCTTCACAGCCAGAAGTCTCTGTAATACACTGCATGTCCTATTTTGTCATGCTGAACTACAGCTTGACCCCAACAGAAGACAACAGCTAAGCAATGGTACTGCTTCAGTTCGATTCTGTCTCATGAGAAATTATCAAACACAAATCAAGATGTCCAGTTCCCACGTTTTTGGTACCTTTCCTCAAAGCAATTCTTCTGCAAGGACATTTCATCCTCTGGCATGGTTGTTGCAGTTGAAAAAATGGCTTCTGACTGCCCCAAAGGTGCTTAAGTTGACTCTAGGTGGAAACCCCCGTTTTCATACGCACAGACTCCACAGGCAGGTTTTTAAACTTTCTAGGGGCACTTTTTGAACAGATTTTACACTTAAACACTACACATTAACTTTTGTGTATTTTTTCTATTCTATAATTTTTCTCATTAGTCCCCTCCATAATTAAGATAAATATGATTTCTCCACATTAAACTTTTGTCACGTGAAAAGAGGATCATCTGTTACACACAGTTACTTACATTACCTTCATCACAACCTAAGGTCCCTTCCAATAAGAAAACAACTTTTGTTGCTGTTGTTTTAATCAAGCATTTATGTTGACTCTCCAGAAATACAAGCCAGAACCTGCAGCGTTTTTTCTATACACTGGAGTGACAAACATACTTACAGTCAGAAATGTTTCCAGTTAATTTATAAACACACAGAAAGTCTTTTTTTTTAAAGGGTCTCACCACCATTACACCTACAGGAGAGATACTTATTAACACAGTACAAGGGTTTCATCTCAGGTAACTCAGTGTGCAGTACCTGGATCACTGGAAAAGAAACAGCTGCAGTGTAATACATGCAAAAGCAATTATGGAAACTGATGTGATGCCAAGTTACTAAGTATTATCAAATAAGGGTCTTCTCCTGCCAAATATAGGGGAGTGCTTTAATCCCTAGCTATAAAAATAAACACCATGGCCCACAAAGATTATTAGTGTTTCCTGCCTCTCTGCACTGGCTACAAAATATTTTGATTGCACTTGTCAGGATCAAATCAACTACAGAAAATGCTTGTCAGACTTGAATTTTAGAAAGCTGATGTCAGTGTCACATTTCGTATCTCCATTTTCCCAAACAATGCTTATCAAATGGCAGGAAAAAAAGAGGGGAGAATTATTTAGAGAAACAAAGAAACGTATCTCATCCCATTATAGTTATTCATTAAATACAAAACAGGCCATGTCATTAATTCATTTATTTTTATGTATGTTTTCTTGATTATTTTTGTTCTGGAACATAAGGCATATTATTAACCAATACACAATATTAAACAATAACTTACATTCAACCATATTGGTTACTAAGTTTTGGGACAATTCTAAAGAACACTAAATAGCACAGAAATTGAAGATCTTAAAAAACCAGAAAATCCCTAAGTTTTAATTGAAAACTGCTGATTTAGCACAAGACTGAAAGAAAGGTATACCTCCCTTTTCCCCCTTTTTTTTCCTTCCAGTTCTCCCCAACAATCCAGTGCTGCCATGTGATGCTGCAAAGCCAGGAACCAGTGAAACAACAAATGTCTCCTCTCAACGTGGAACTCAACTCTTCCCCATTTGAGTTTCACGGCTTGTGAATTCTTTGGCTCCATGTTCATTTTTCTTGTTTACATAATTTTTCAGTCAAGTCAGCAGTACTGGAAACATCCATGGTAGTGCTGCAGCAAGGGCAGTGATCTCCCTAGTTTTAGGGACAGCAGTTACAGATGCTGTGGAAGAGATGGGAGGTCCTTATCTCACTGATTTGAGGACTACTTACATATGGACATCAGTTAAGAAGTTCTCCTATGGTAAAAAGCCTGACTTCTAAGTACATTTTTTTCTAGTAATTCAATTTTGCTGAAATAAAAATCTTATTTGTTTAAAACAAGCTAAATTTGTTTTATACTATTTTCTACCCCTTTCTTGGAAATACAATTTGACCAGAAGAGAAAGAAATTTTAAAGCATAAGTTATTCCTAAACGTTTCCATAAAAATTGGGGGGAAAAAAAGAATATCTCACTATGCCAACATTCACAATGTCTTGCTTTTCTTTTTAAGTGATACACTCTAATATTCATTCATCAACATAATAAATGTTTTTCTTACTTTTGCCCCATATATGCATACACATATTTGTTTATACACACTTCAGCATTTGCCCCGGTCTATTAAGAAGAGCTCTGTAGCAATCAGGGGATTTCTGTTCTTCCAGGAGATTACAGATCTCAAGAACTTCAAATGTTCACTTACCTGGATACTACTCTTATCAGTTGCTTTTCTTCCTGACTTAAAATACAGGAAAGAACGACATGGACATAATTTGCCTAATTTTATTCATTTCCGTGGATCACAAGCTTAATGATATCACAGTGTTTAATTTAAATAATAAAACATTTCAGTCAGGCAGAGACAAACAAGCCTCCTAGGTTACACTTAGGTAGCACTATCAGTAGTTTTACTAATATCACAGAATCTAAGGCAACACTTGCAGTCCTTACAAGGACTTACCCAAGTCCTGAGGGAGCAGGCAAAAAGATCTGCTCCTCTCTCAAAATGTTTACAGTAGTATCAGTGAAAATACTGTTATCTACTTCTGAACAGGAATTAAGACACTGAAATCTGTCTGTTTCATTCCCCATAGTTCTCATCTCTGATGCAAACTTCATAGGGCTCTAAATTCAGCTGTTTTCATGGGCAACAGCACAAGATACCAGAAATGGCATCCACTGCCCACTCAATACGAGGCCATAACAGGGCCCAGCTTCTCACCTGGGAGGGATGAAAAGTTATCTTTCATGTTCTGCAATTAGGACAAAGAACTGTGAATCTCAGTACATCATCACAACAAGTGAATGAGGCCCTAATCTGAGCTTTAATTCAGGCTTTCCAGGGTTGTGTTGGATGAGAACCCAAAAAAGTAACAAACAACAACTTGTTACATTTTCAGGCATTGTTTCTCCAGTTTAGAAGTGTGTGTGCATTGGTGGGAGTTTCTCCTAACCCCAAATTACAGCTTGGAGGCTAGGAAATATTTCCAAATTCATGCATGTCCTTTACATGCAAGGTAAGCTTACTAAGGATAATACTTTCATTGCATGATTACTAACACTGATTAGCATTAGCTATACACACCACAACAAATACCAAAATAGGAACCCATCAGTCATTAATACATCACAATTTTACAGAGAGTGGGGTAAAACACAGAATGTGTGGCACACCTGGCCTCTGGATAATCTTGCAGACCTTTAGCTTGCATAAATTATTCCACTGAAGTAACAGTAGCACTGTAATTTACACCAGATGAAAACCTATTCCAAGATCTGCCTCTTCCAAAAAGAAATGTCAGGAGAGTAAGTCAAATGATCTGACTTGACAGTACATTTTTTCATGCATTAGTTACCTAAGTATAAAATTGCAATCAAAGGAAAAACATACTGCGAAATTATTTGGTGTTGTAAACCAACCCCAGAGAATCCACTGCAGATGTGACCAGTTTCAGTGCTGCTCAACCAAGCCTTTCAGAAACATCCTGGGTGGGACTTGGCAGCCAACACAGCACCTTGAAAATCAGAAAACTCAGACTGGTGCTGGTTTTCTTTGGGGGATAACGGGTTGGGGTTTTAGTGTGGGGTTTGGGGTTGGGGTTTTTTGAGGCAATTGGGTCAGGAGACAACTGCTGTCCAGTGGAAGCATCTTGTTCCAATCTCCCTGACTAATGTGCACTGAGGATCCCATTTGTATGTCTCCCTCTACCCAAGCATGTCAGTAGCCAACAATCCTTGGGTTTAGTGCCAAGAATAATGTTACTGTATTCTCTCTTAGCAAAGTCAGAAGAACAGTCATCTAGAAAGAACCATGGAGCCAGAACCAGGAATGAAATTAGATATCACAACAACCTCTCCCCAAAATTAATAATCTACCATTCATGCCAAATTATAACTTTATATTAGCACAGTTCAAGGATGGCCTTTGACAGAAGTTGAATTACTGGAAAATTTCTATCAAGCAACAATGGCTGAGAATGTAAGATCTAAACAAATTCTTCTAAAGAAACCAATATAATCTTAAACTGACAGTTTGATTCTGATCATGAAAGTTAAACACAGTCTATTCCCTTGTCTGCTGGAGAGACGAATGAAAGCAGACCCCTCCATTAATTGGGTTTTTAATCATAGTTATGCTCGGATAAGATTTTGCACTTGAAATCTGAGACTTGGAGCACTCAGGGAAATGTCTGCAGCATGCATCAATGACCTTTTGCAAGCGAGTTCTGGTATAGAAACAGGACTTTTCAAATGTCCCAGCATGTTCAGTTCTAGGGGTTTGGTCCAGATCCAAAACTCTGGGCTTGTTTAATAAGGAGATTCCAGGCAGTCCACAGCTGACCCTGGGCAGCTGCACTGGAGCTCCAGTTTGCTGACGTGGACGAGCTCTGTGCTGGGGACTGAGTAGGTCCAGATGCTCCTTCTCTCTTCAGAAAGGAAATTATAGTCTATAGAAGAGGAGCTTGGCACAGCCAGCTTTCTAAGCTAGGAAATTTCATGATCTGTTGGAATATATTAACATGTACATTTTTAACTCCAACAGAGACATAGCTTGTCTCTGGAACAAATGTTTGATAGGGGCAGTTACAGGGCCTAAGGGAATGCAAGGGGCTGGATGATTTCATTTCCCCTAAGCTAAGGCAGTTGGCAAATGTGGGTATGGTTTACTGCTTTTTTGCCTTTTTTGTTATGAATTGTGTGGATAATTGATGGCAGGTTGCCTAGAGCCTGGGATAGGCCTCCTTCATGAAAGCTGAAGTAAATAAATGGTGGCTTGCCCTTATTTCACTGGGGCTGTGTCAAATTCAGGAATTGCAAAGACTGGCTTGGCATTTAAAGGTACCAACCTAAAAGAAGGGAGCAGGCTCATCACACACAGTGGCAGCCTGGATGTCACCCCGGGATCAGGAACTGCTCCTAGGTCTCAGCACTGACATCAGGCCCAACCTCGTCTGGTGAAAGGGAGAAATTTCCAAGCAATTTTCCAAAGACCACTGGTTACCAAGCTCTGAATTTACACTACACGCTGCAGAGACCAGAAGAAAAACAAATAAAACATGTGAAGCTCCTGGGAGCTGCATGGTAAGAAAAAAAAAAGTTTCACTCATCATTTTCTCAGCTAAAATTTTTCTTGTACAAATAAACCTGTAAATATCACATTCAAATAAAGTGTTTATCATCCCAGTCATACACTAAATCTGCATAGGCAGCTCTCCCTCAAACTATTTCAGTGCCTACTTCATGAAAAGTATTTTCACTACATGCAAAATATCTAAAGTTGGTAGTTCAGTGCCAAGCATATCAGAATCAAATTTCCACTTCACAACCATCTTAACTGTGAAAATAAAATTTCACTGTTCAAAACATTACCTTGAAATTAATCACTTTTCTTACTTTCACGCTGATCTATAAAGGCAAACAATAAAAGTGTACATGTTTATTCTGTTTTTCCAATGCAGGAATCAACTCAGAATGATAATTAGGATCATTAAGCACTAGTTTTCTAACTGTTTCACTAATGGGAATTGATACATATTAAGGAAAACAGTAATCCCTTTTTACCCTCAAAGTAATTCATCTACAACAAAAGCAAATTTGGAGTGAATGATACAGATGGTGTTTTTCTTTCGTGGTGCAGAATTGAGGGAAGGCAAAGCTTAGGGCATAACTAACCATGCATTTCCCATAACTGCTATGTAATTTCAACTGCACTGTAAGCTCTATAAAGTCCCTCCATTAAGTATATTTTCTGTGGCTGGCTGCATTTAGGTAATTAAGAACCGTTCAATGTCAACATGGAAAAAGGTCTCACTGGCAAGCTCTCTCTGAAAAGAATACGATTGGAGGAGCCCAGTGATACAGGCACAGAGATAGAAGAGCCAACTGGTAAGGTACAGAACCTGTGACTGCTTTACTCAGAACATAATTACCCTTGGGAATCTCTCAAGGGCAATAAATTAAATCCCAGATGCACACCTGGTAATAAACACTGTAAGCACAGAACAGCATTGATGTCCAATCATCTACCTGGTTACAGAAGCATCTCCTTTCAAACCAGGCAGCAAAATGTGTGTAACAGTCTTTTGCAAAACACTCTCCTGCAACTGAGATACACAATTGAATATTCCTGCTATTTTTAGTATCAAGACTGAGAGATCAGGAAAGCTCATAATACTGCCTCAGAGGTGCACTGCACAGGAGCCAAGCTATGCTTCACACAGGCTCCAGAACTGGCTTTACAAACTCACTCCCTTTCCATCAGGCCTCAAGCACCTCATGTCCTGGTACCATCTTCCCTAATATTAACTTCTTATGAATGCAGGTAACACCTTAAACTGAGTGGGAAACTTTCCTACACAACAACTGCTTAATTTCAGGTAATTACTGAACTATTCACACGTTATGAAAATAGAGAATTCAAATGCCCAATGACTCAGAGAATACTCCTTAATCAGAAATGAAAAGTCAGTTTGGATCAAAAAGAGCTGCAATATGTGTAAGTTTTTTCTGCTCTGTTCTGCTCTTACATTCTTATGCAGACTGCATAACATATAGGCCAGCCTGTTAAAGGCATCACCAAATTTTTCCTTTTTTATTAGAAAAGGAATATTCATGCCCTAACCAAACAGTTCACATTAGGGCCCTACTACCTACATTTCTTTCCTACTACTCACATTTCTTTCTGCAGAAAGTTTCTCTGAGTAAGCATGGTCTAAAGCTCTGGTGCAACACAAGCCATGAGCTTTAGTCACATATGATGTACCAGAAATTTCACCGGCTACGAAAACCTGGATTTTCCAATCATGTCAGACTCTTCCTCATAGGGCTGTGAGTGTGCTAACACAGGTACTGGAAAATTCATTATGCATTTAGTTGGACTGAAAGGAAAACATTATCACTCAGGCACTTTGCATGAAGACAATCTCCTTTCCAAAACTAGAGCTGTCTGGTTGCAGGCTCCTACAAGTTTCCCACAGGATGGGAACTAAAAAAAAAACCAAAAAAAAAACAACCACCAACAAGAAAAGTAGTGTAAGCTAGAACAGAAAAAAAGGCATTTTGAGGAAATACTTTGTGTTCTTTAGTAGTACGTCTATCATTAGGGATAATAGTTAGATCTGCAATTTCTCCCAGCCTCAAATCTCCTACTGGGCTACAAAAACGTAGCAGAGAATGGCACACACCTACATCACTCTCAGGGGCAGGGGCTATGTTTAGTTCATTAAGACTTGAAAGAAACATTTTTGATGCCTGAAGATATTGTGCTGCATTGCACAAAAAGTGTAATTGCTGTAACTGCCTCTGTAATGACCTACAAGTTACACAGCAGATGCCTTTTCTTTTTCATATCTGTGTTCCTGAAACATTGTAATTCTATTCCTAATCAAATTGAAGGTAAGTTTTTCAGCTTGACAGAGGCTGTTGTCAGCCAGAACCCACTGCAATTTATTTTATTAAACTTGCCTTAACCAGGCTTGTCCTATACCATTTGTTGTTGTCTTCTCAGAGCAAGGCAAGCAGTACAAGAAGCACTGCTTTAACACAACACACAAAGGGCAAGAGAAGCTTCTTCTGCATTAGCTCTGAAATCCCTTATGAAATCTTCATTGTCCTTATTCTAGATAACTCCAGGGGGAAGGAAAAAAAAATAATGCCCATCCCCCTCAAAAAATCTAAAAACACTTACACCACCCCCATCCATCCCTGTGAAAAAATCTTGCCTCCTGTCTACTCAGGCAAGCACTAAAAGAACCAGGCCTAAGCAAGATCTAGCCTCAAGCTTCACAGTTTGTTAGATATCAAAAGGGGTCATAATAATTAGCTATTTGTCTTGCCTGATTCTGACAAAATGTCCTAAAGCTCACTCTGCCATTTCAATTAATAGTTATAATTCAAGACAAAAGCAAAAGCCAGAGGATCAGAGTGCTGGTATTTACATCTCATTGTGAGCTGCATTCCATTGTATAAACAAATTACTTAGAATTTTCTAAGTCTTGCAAACTTCAAGGAGGAATTTCAGTCTTTCAGCCTCCAGAAGGGAGGAGATTTAAAGGGAAAAAAAATAAAAAGAAAGAGAGAGAGAGAGAGAGAGAGACTACATGCACACAAGAATAAGATGAAGACTTATTTAGCCATCTCATGAAGAAATAAAATCCACTTTGGGGTAAAAAAATAATTCTGATTTTTTGGTTTTGGTGACCAAAAGTATAAGTTGGCAGTTCTGACAAACTAGAAACTAATTTTAGTAGAAGCATATCCTTTTGCTAAACCAGCCCCAGATCTATGCTCTCAAAGTAAACAACTGAAAGTCAGAAGGTGAACCACTCCATTACTCCTAACCAGATTCAGATTTATATGATTATACTGCGAGATAACAGGCATCCTTTAAAGCCATACCTTTTCTTCTTGTGTGAGGGTGGAAACAAAGGGACAAACTGGGTAAAGGTCTTTAAACATGGGCTCAGCACAGCCTATACCTCTACTGTAATTCCCTACAGTAAGTGTTGCACAGTGTCTCACAGCTGTGTCCAAGAGGAAAGCCTGTAGGGAATTATTCAATGAAGCTGTACACTTCCAGGAGCTACACACCTGGATCCTAAGACCATCCCAGCTAATTTGAGTATTGGTGCCTTCTAAGTCTGGGTAACAATACTATTTAAGAGTGCACACTTTCCCCTCCAACTCATTGTTCAGCCCACAGACCAGCTTTAGCTAAAAAGCCGTGCTGTATTTCAGCTGTATTTGCAGACTCCTTTTCAGAAGTTTAAACACTTAACCAATAGGATAAGTAGACTTAAAAAAAAAAAAAAAAAAAAAAAAAAGGCAGCACAGGCAGAATGCCTTACTCCTTTTCTCAAGAGAACTCTACTTGGCAGGTGGTATCAATGATGTAACTTGGGCTTTGAATGCAGGGATGTTGGATGCAGTCATGAAGAGCAGCAGCAGGGTCATGCTCTCTTCTGTGGCATTTTGAAATTGCATGCGTGTCAGGATTGCTCAGTTGTGATTCCAGTCCCAGTAAGAGAAAGGCAGGGTACTGTCACACCAGAAAGTTTCTTCTCATGACATTGAGTCAACACTCACTGACATTTATAGGACTCAGAGTAAGCCACAGCTGTATCCTGTTAGAAAACAGGACCATAAGAGCATCCCCTTTCCAGGCAGTCACATTCCCTTCTGCTATCATCACTCCAGCCTAGGGGTCCTGAAGCATTCTTCCAGACAAAGCTACAGATCAGGACATTACTCGCACCAAATTACTACCCAGACTAGGCATGCTGAATTCTGTCCCAAACTTAAGCTTTTACTGAATCTCTTCTACCTTCATGTAAAATTTACCAGGAGTTCATCTATTATATTAAGCACTATTAAGGACACGTATCATTTTGAGAACCCCAAAAGCCTTAACTTCCATGTTCTTCTGTACATGTATATCTGAGATGATGCAAGGTCCTTTACTACGTCAGATTTGAGCATAAAGCAAACTCAAAGCAAAGCCACCGAGATTCCCTTGGTTTCCTGTGAAACCAGAAACTGGGCTGTGTTTACTGATGACAGGAAGTCAAAATCACATGAATTTGTGCAAAAATGTCAGTGTAACTGATAAAAGATATTTAAGATAACTACTCTATTTAAGATAATCTGATGTATGATTTGATTAGGTGAAATGCAGCAGGGTGTTAATAGATCCTGAAATTTGTTGCCTTCTTTTAAAAGAAAAACTGAAGTAATTAAAGTTTTCATTCATTAAGGAGCAAATAAACTAGGTATAAGTCATCTCATTACAAGAAATAAGACTATTCAAGTGCCTCAAGTTAGGTTCTAAAGTATTTTCCTATATGGGAGATCCAAATAACCAAGTATTTGATTTCCATGTTCATTACATTCAAACACAAACAAAATAAACTGCCTGTAAAAAAAGATAAATTCCATACTGCAAAGTTTTCCTAGGAAACCAGGAAAGACTCAAAGAAACAGAGAACAGCTGGAGGAAAAAAAAAGCCAACCCCAAGAACCAAGTGCTCCATAACCTCATTTTAAAAACCATTACAATGGTATTGCTAACAAAAATTAAAGCAGTGCCTTTCCCACTGGTTGGCCCTGGCACTCTTAATAGGGGCAAACATGCCCAGCCTAAAGAGATCAAGATTTAGCTCTTCTCTCCCCATCATCTCACCTTGCTCTCCAAAAAAACAACAAACCAAACCAAGAAGTGTGTTTTGCTAAAATGTGGTAAAGCTGCAGAGTGTTGGAGTGTACACTAAAAAGGACAGCCAGCCCCACAGAGGTGCCTACTGAAAACTTACAGCAAGCAGGTGATTCTCTAGCTAGAGATTTCCTTGCTGAGGAGCCAGATTCTACTTCTGAAATCAGCCAGCTATTCAACATGAAAATCCATGCCATTCCAGAAATGTATTATTAGCACAATGACTCAGTATGTATACTACAGTAGTACCCTAAGGCTTCAATTGATACCAAGGATGCTTTGTGCTCTGCTCATAGGAAGGCCCTGCACTTTACAGTGCAAATATAAAATCAAAGCATGCCAAAGTTACTCAATCTCAGTGTCCAGGTTGAGATGGAATTTTCTATCATTACAGCAAACATTTCCCCCAGGGTAAAAAAAAAAAAAAAAAGGAAAAAAAGAAGTAGAAAAAATGAGTAGAGGACAATTTGTCTAACCTCAGCCCTAATTTTTGAAGTAGACTCCCAGCACTCTGCCAGTCACCGCTATAATTCCAAGATTCAGTACAGTGACAGCAGCCATACTGTCATGTTGGCTCTTCCTTCCCCCCATGGCTCCCTTTTCCATGTTCTGCTTTCCTTGTCACCAGGCTCAATGCCTCTGACATCAGGTTGCTCCCTTCCTTTGTTGCCGCCAATGCATGTTCCAGTACTTTCTGCCTCTTGCCAAAGCAAGCATTTGAACATCTGGAAATCATCCTCCATTACTTTCACCAGTGAGATGCATCTGCCTTGCACTGTAGTTCCCATACAGGGGGAAGACACCACACTCACACACATATGTAAAATGCACTGCATGTATCTAACACACTATATATTAACCTACTTTAATCCTTAACATGCAGTAAGTTACACACATGTTACTTTCTTTTAAAGATGTAAGCATATATCCTGGGTAGCTTTACAGACCAGAACACTCCTGATTTGAGGGAGCTCTAAAGTACAGATATTTACTCTTAGAATTGTGCTCTTTTTCTAGTGCATGAAATCTTTTTAATATTAGAAACCAAAAGGTTTTCAATGCATGCATTATGTGTGCTGGTTTGGGAATTTTAAGGACAAAAGAAGTCACTCCAATGGACAATTAATATAGAGAAAAAGAGATAGCATTTTTTGCCTGTGCCTCTGAAGGAGTGGAAAATGCAGGCTATTTCCACTCCTTTTCCACAGCCTTAAGTCACAACAGGACAATGACCCCTCGGTTGTACAGAGCTGAGGGCTACTTGAGAGGTACACACCCCACCACACTCCCAACACCTCTTTGGAAGTTCCTGCCTCTTGCTTCCCTTTGTCTTCTATTCTCAAAGCTTTAGACATACTGAGGATTATTCAGAAGAATTGCAGGAAGCCTCCAGGAGCCTTTGAGGAGTGAGATAACCCAGTTATTCAGTGGTATCTTTCCTACCAAGAAGTTCATCACTGATGTAAGCAAGAAAGCCAAAAATAGATCATACTTGATTAAAACAAACAAAAAAAAGATGTTTATTAGTTTATTGATTATATCAGTTGTTAAATATAATTATAATTCATAATTTGTATCAACTAAATTCAGGGTAACTTGATTTTTCTGAAATAGCATAGATGGCTTAAAGATGACTAAATCATCCTCAATATTTGGAAAAATTGATATGCTCCAGCTGAGGGAAAAAAAAACTCCTACATTAAGGTAGACAGAAAATAAGTCATAAATAACTGTCATAGGATAGCAATCACTATGGCAATTCAGTACATTTTTATTACATCAAAAGATTTGATAGAACCCTGTAAAGAAAGTATTTGTGAAAAGCTGAGTGTAAAACAGCTTCTGTTTGATGGTTCTGTTTAATTTTTTCCTTAAATATTTTTTCTTGATCTACTGGGATGTTTAACCTGACAGAAGACATGAGATTTCAGACTAGACAGTGATTTAATATCAATCAAGCTTGTCTATGATTTCCTGAAAGAGGCAGAACTGCTTTAAACAAAATGCTCACTCAGCATAACCTCTGAGGTTACCTATGATAATACAGGGGCCAGAGGCATTTCTCTTCAAACGAGGAACAGTTTCCTTCTGGCTTTTAGCTGTATTTTCACTATCATTTTAATGTGAAGCAATAATCTTGGAGCAACTGGGCCAGGACAAACTCAGGAACTGGCAGAAGGCAGGTTCAGATTAGATATTAGAAGGAAATTCTCTCCTCTGAGTTGGATGAAGCACTGGAACAGGTTTCCCAGAGAAGCTGTGGCTGCCCCATCCATGGAACTGTTCAAGGCCAGGTTGGATGGGGCTTGAAGCAACCTGGTGTAGTGGAAGGTGTCCCTGCCCATGGAAGGGAGTGGAACAGGATGGGCTTTAAGGCCCCTTCCAACCTGAATAGTTCTGTGATTCTGTGATGTCTCCTTTAACCTCCCTCAATCTCTTCCTGCACTACACTGTCATTATCATAATCCTGCACTTCAGGTGGCCAGCTTGTTGAAGGATGCTGGCAAGCATTTAATGACCAAAGAATATTTGGAGAAGATACTGTATGGAGCTCCTCTGCCAGACATCTACTGCACAGCAGGGAGCAGGCCTCAGGGAGACAGTTTACTCTTCTGTTCTTACTCTAAATGAGTTCATGTCCAAAGCTCTGAATTCCTGCCAGCAGTATCAGAGTCGCTGTTTGTGTTTCTATTCAGCCACATTATCCAAAGAACAAGGGCACAAAGATTCAAATTAATTCTTTAGTCCTCCCATGCTACTGCTACATAGCCCAAAAGCTATAAATGAAAAGTAATGAAGACAAAATACCATGAAAGCTTTTCAGTATAAAAACAACTTCATTATATCACTCTCCCAACTATACTGCTCACACAAAGCTGCAGAAAAATGCAAATTCTCCAAAGCTCCAATGAAGTTTCAGCTGGCAGCAGCACAGCCAAGGAACAACCTTAGGACAGCTCTCCAAAGACAAGCCCTATCTTCAGCAGCTGATACAAGCAGAATCCCGAGGGTCTGCATGAATAGAAGCTCCCTGAACAGAGAGCATCCCACCGCTGGCCCTCTGACAATCATTCTTAGTCTTCGTGCTTATATAACAAATGACCTTTCCGTAGCAAATGCGGGTGGGATAGTGGAATAATGGAATTGTTTCTCACTGCAAGAATAAAAGACAGCACAGCAGGCTATGAAAAATGTATGTTGCTTACTAAGAAGAGATAATTGTAAGCAACGGTTTGGATATTTTAATTACCACGGCATCAAGGGCTTACCAGCATCCAAAGCTTCCAGCACGTTACTGTTTTCATAATTATAAATCAAATTATGAAAAACTAATTTATACAAAAATAATATGTCACTTCCTATAGTCAGTACAACTGGTTTATCCTTTCTGGTAGTTCAGGAACAGCACCAACTCTTCAAATTTCTCTAAGTTAGGAAAAGCACAGAATCACAGAACAACCCATGACAAAGAAAAAAAAGTATCCAAAGAAACAGTATTATTTGTACACACCCAATGCACTGATTACATAAAAGATGCAAGCAATACATGATGCCACCCCCTGAGTACCTCTACTCCTCAAAGTGTCACCTGACTTGAGACATTTTTCTCCGGATTGAAAGTACCTGGTTTCTTATTTTGTACTATGGAAAGAAATATATTTTCTTCATTAAACTTGGAACTAATGCATCCTACATTCCAGTTCAAGTTATGCTCCAGTTCAAATGACTCTCTGCACATGACAGTCTCACCAGGGCATTCAAAGACAGTCGAACAAGGTGGGTCTGTTGCAGCTTGAGATTTCAGGCAGTGCAACAATCCTTCCTCGTGCTCTCAAAGTTCAAACTCCAAGAAGCCTTTGTCAAAAACTGAAATTCCAAGTTAATCTGATTAATTTATTCATTTTACACTAAAGGACACTTAGGTTTGCCTTGTTCGTTATATTAAGAATGGGGGGTTGGGGGGGGTGTGCAGGGGGGGTTGTCTATACAATAAACTGAAGTGCAAGCCCAGTCTCTCTTCCCTGACCCAACTGAGAATCCACTGGATTAGCACTTTGATTTATTCTTTCTAAGAAGAATTTCTGAGAAAATTGTATCATCAGGACTTTACACACAAAAATCTGCAGGGTCACAATGACAAACGTAAGTGAAACAGTGTACATATAAGGATAGATCACATGCCTCCAGCTGGAATTTCGACTATTTTTTATTATTACTTTATTTCTTGGCACCAAGTTTGTTGCCTTTCTCTGTATACAGAAAAACAGTTGTATACAGGCCACGAACATCTGCTCAGTTTTTCTAAAGGATTATATTGTTGCACAAAGATCTGCCTTTACAGTTTGTGCTTCCCTGCACATACATACAAGAATTTGTGTTTCTTTTCTCAAAAAACACCAAAAGCCAAGTTATATGGCTAGTTGACCAGTTTTAATTCTAACCACAGAAAAATCACAACTTACAGTTCACCCAGACAGGAAATACAACTGCAACACCAGGAGTTGCTCCTAACCAAGGTTTCCCAGGCACATTTATCATCAGTCAAGATATTTGGTAGATATTTCTTTTTTTCTGAAAACTTCTAAAGAGTTAGCAAGTTAAAAAATACTTATTTTTAACTAACTTATGTTAGTTAAACTGACTGTTGTTAAACAGGACCAGTCCTGCATGTTTTACATGAACAAATCAAGCTGATAAAATGTCATCACACTGAAACAAATTGCAAGGATGAAAAGACCTCACCAAGAAATGAAGACTGAGAATGTCAAAGCATGAGTCATGAAATGACCATTTGGTTTCTATGGCAATAATCCATATTTGTAAACATAATGGGGAAAAAATGCATGCACTAACAAACACAGCAAGCAATTATTCACCAATCACAAAGTATTTTCCAAAAAAACTACAAGATAATGCAGATAGTTTAACATGACCCTCAATTTCATGTATTCCATAATTTTGAGCAAAATTTTGCTCAGGCTGAACAGAAGAACTCTTCTTGTAGAAATTTCTTTGTAGAACATCCTTTACAGTCAGGAAAGTCAACCCCAAATATTCAAAGTCAATGAGTTAGTCCCCACAGAATTATGACTTTGTTTAATGGATACTAGATTGCCATTTTCTGCTTGTTTAGAGCTATAATAATTTCTATTTTTTAATTATTTACTATCATTGAACCCCCAAACATATATACCTACATACACACACGTATGCATGCTTTCTCACTAAGAAAGAAGAGGTACAGATATAAGAGAACAGTCTGGGGATCTGGAACTTTTGGGGAAAAAATAAAATCAATACAGGATAACCAGGGGATTAGGCCTAGCCAGCATGGGTTTATGAAAAGCAGGTCTCGCTTGACCAACCTGATCTCCTTTGATGACAAGGTAACCCACTTACTGGATGAGGAAAAGGCTGGGGTGTCATCTACCTGGAACTTAGTAAAGATTTGGGCACTGTTTCCCATGGCATTCTCCTGGAGAAATTCACTGCTCATGGCCTGGATGGGTACACTGTTCACTGGGTAAAAAACTGTCTGGATGGCCAAGCCCCAAGACTGGTGGTGAATGGAGTTAAATCCAGTTGGCAGCTGGTCACTACCCGTATTCCCCAGGGCTCAGTACTGGGCCCAGTCCTGTTTAATGTCTTTGCCAATGATCTGCACGAGGGGATCACAGCAAGTTCACAGCCAACACCAAGCTGAGCTGGAGTATCAATCTGCTGAAGTAGTGCTGTGCAAACAGTTGGATTCAATGATCTTAAGGGTCTTTTCCAACCTAAACAATAATTCTGTAGTTCTAAATATTATCCATCAGATCCTCAGTAAAATTGTGACAATCATAAAAACAGGGGTATTTTTCCGCTTTCATATAGAATCATACAACATCATTCTCCTTAGGAGCTGTGAGGACTCTACATAGATGAAAAAGCCATAAAAGCTAGAGAAGCATTTGGCACAAATACTCAATACTTCTCTTACTTTCTCATAGCTACAGAGGACTTTTACTTGTCAATTTATTCCCAACACTTGCCCCACTATGGGGACTGTGCCATGTAACATCTTATCTCCCTAAAGATAGTATCAGTGAGAAGATAATGGACAGATTTAATAGCTCCCATTCCACCAGCTGAGCTGTTTCTGTCTCCAAAGTTTCCCTTGCACGGTTCCCAGACAAAATTAAAGACCTTGAGAATTCAAAGACGGCAAAGAGGATCATTAATCCAAACAGAACAATGACCGTTCTTTTTTTTTTTTCCTTGCTCACACTGTCAAACATGGCAAATTAGATACTTTTAAATCAATACCAGGTCTCACAATGATCTCAGCTGAGAGTAGACACCACAGGAGGTGGACAGGAAAATATAGTTCACCACAAAATTCAGACAAGGGTATGTTGCAAAAACTGATGAGAACCAAAGGCACGTTTAGGATTGAAGAGAAGTATGGGAGATGGTGGCAATAAACCACCACTGCCATGCCCACGTGCAATTTGCACAGACAATTCTTCTTGAACAAGGCGATTCCCACAATTTCAGATCTGATTCAAGTGTACTGATTTTCCACTAAAGGTGTGTTTCTAATTTATTTTTAAAAAAACTTTTACACTCCCAAGGGGATGGGGAAGGATCCCAGAAGGACACCCAGCTTCTGCTAGTAGTTTCCTCTATCCGAAGCCCTATGGAAAGAGGAAGGATTGTAGAGTTGTGTGGAAATCCCTACACCAAAGGTTCAGAGCTTTCAGGTATTCACCATTTAAACAGCTCATAATTTCAGCCACCTCCTGGGCACTTTATGATCCTATTGCATTTCTGAACTAGACCAGGTCTCTACACAGAAATTAAAACCAGGATCTTTCAGTCCTTCTAGATTGTGCCACACTGACCTTATTAATTAATAACTTTTAAATAGGCACATTTAAACAGTCAGTCTCAAAATGACCAATTTTGCTGTACTACGTTTGAAAGTGTCCGGTTTTCACATTTTTACATGCATTTTAAGCATGTGCACCATGTAGCACTACCAGCCAAGTGCTCTTGTGCAGAGCATATCAATCTGCAATGGTTTCAAGAGGAAAAAAAAAAATTAATAAAGAAACCAGCATTACTTCAAAGCACAGCAATGGTAAGTGCCAAAAAAGTAAAAAATTACTGTTAAGCAGTATGTTTGGTTTGAAGAAGTATTACAGTTCCTTCATTAAGGTTTTTTAAACCATTTTACCTGGTTTATTATCTATCAATATCGATCCCCCTTACAATAAATTTTGTAACATACTACCACAAGAGTTACTTCTTTTTTTCCACTGTGGCTGAAGTTGACAAGCAGTATTCAATTATTATTTTTTCTAGTATTGTCATGAAAAATGACAGGATGTAAACCAGTGTTTTACCATTCTGAAAGTCTGATAGTTTTTTTTCTAATCTAAGCTTCCTGAAGTGCCTTTCTTGCTTTCCCAGATACCTCCAATATTTGTTTACCTGGTAGTACCTATATTCAAGTGGTACATTTGACCATGTGAAGGAGAAATGAAGCAGCTGTACAGACAAAGTCACCTGCAGTAAAATACAATGTTGACTGATGTTAGACCTCTGCAAAAGTACTAAACCCAAGACAAACTAAGGGTAAAACCTGTCCACTCTTCAGCATTTGTAGGCTTCAGTCAGGAACTAAATAAAAGCTGAAATCCCTTTCTTATGCAATTAAACCAGACCAATGTATAGAATGCACCCTACTTCTATCTTCACTGCACCAACCCTCACATCACGCTAAAATAGGTTTGGTTTCTTATTTTTTTAAATAACAAACATTGGAGAAGGGTATGAATAGTAGACAAAACTATTACATTCTCAAACAGAAAGATGAGTAAGTGAAGTAAGTGTAAACAGATGTCACTAATTTATTACAACATTTTTTGCTCTCTGACTTACCAACGTACCTCTCAGTTGCCTCAGCCATCAGAACATGGGAAATATGTCCCAGAATGTGTTACTACATTACTGGTTTATCCCATAATACCAACAAACCAGTAAATGACATGTAATAACCCCACAGAAAACTCATATAAATTGTGAAATTTTTTTAAACAGGCAAAAAGCTACAATTTTTATTACATGGATACCAAAAATGAGGTCAATCGTCTCACGAATGTTTTGTTTGGTATTACACATAACTGAAAAACGCATAATATATGCCTCCCTTTATGGCAAGTATATGAATTACACTCAAAAGTTTATATAAAGTGCCCCCTCTATGGGACTTCTTACACAGCTGTGCATGGGCAGGACAGTCTCATTTTGCTTTGTAGAACAAAAGTCTCAGAAATATTGCACTGGTTTATTCATCAGGCTTTGACTCCTCCTCACTTATGCAATCCAGCGTATTACCAGAGAAATTCAGTTACAAGAAAAATTACACTCTTGAAAATACACGATAAAGTTAAGTGCAAACTGCATTGTAGGGTAAATCCTACAATGCGCTGGAATGCCCTACAAAGTCTCTTTGCAGGACATAATTTGGAAAAGAAGCCAGCGTTACATATAAGAAGCCTAGGAAGTATGTTCAGGAGTACAATAGCTCCAGACTGTCCCACAACCAGCCTGCTCACGTTTCAGGAAATCAACACAGACCACGACATCCATCCCGACTGATGAAAGAGTCGAGTCAGTACGCCTTCTCCTGACCATCAGTGTCTTTCTCAGAGGCACTGAAATTATATTAACCACAAGCGGGCTAGCAAGCAGCCGCAGACAGTGCAGGTTAGGCGGGTGAGGCTCGCAGCTCGCCAGCGCTCCTGCCCTCACAGAGCTTGCCGCGAACCGCAGCTGCCCCGTTCTGCGAACCCCAGGGCGGAGGGGACGCTCTGTGCTATCCTCGGCATCAAGCAGCCCCTCCGCAAGAGCCTAGGGGGAAAGGAGTCGGAGAAAGAAAGAAAGGAAAATAAAAAGAAAAGGGGGAGGGGAGAAAAAAAAGGAGAATCCACGTTTCTGCATTTCTCTAAAACAAAGAATGTGAGAAAGCAGATGTAGCTCAGCGCAAACGACTCCGCCCTGCGAGGCTTCGGTGTTTACTCTCCCAGCTCGCTTGCCCAGCTGTCCGCCAGCCCCGTCCCAAGCCCTTTCTTTTGTTGGGAACTTCCCAGCGGCCGCAGCCCCGCCGGGACGGGGGGCTCAGCCCGAGCGCCCCGCGGCAGCACTTGGCCTCTGACCGCCCCTCCCGCTCTGTGCCCGCAGCGAGCGCCGCAAACCTCGGTCTTCCGCTCAAAAACCCCAAGCGCAAGCCCCTCTCTGCCCCCTTCTCAGTTTGTAAAAGCAAAAGTCTAGTTACTCTCGCACCCCAGAGGTTTTCCATTCCACTTACTAGCCAAATCACACAACAAACACACTGCGTGCAAAGAGGGGAGGGGGATTAGGATAATTGTTTTAGAGGTAGAGAGAAACTCACCACCTTCATACTCCTCCACTTCTTGCGCTTTTATGGTTACAAATCGGCCTAATAAAGCAGCGAGGATGAAAAAAGTTCTCGTTTGTACCAAGACTGCCATCATGCCTAAATATTAGACATGTATCCTCCACGGGCAGCAAAAAGTGCAGAATCGTAAGGTTATTTTAGCACCATGAAGCCAGCTGAGGAGTTTTTCTGCCTTTCCGCATCAGTTCCAGGACAAAGTCTGCGAGCCCTCTTTTCAGCACCAACTCCAGCGCAGTCTGCAAACACTCCTTTCAGGGGATGCAGCTTTAAATAGGAAGAATGCTGCCTCCACTTTCTTCCTGCCCCTTTTCAGCTCGTTCAGGCTCCTAATCATCCACTCCCTGCCAAGCAACAGTCTGATTGATGGTAAATAACCGAATCAGAGCTGGCTTCACTCTTCCTTGAACTTTTCTCTTTACGAGCACACTTGCAGGATATTTTCTTGCTGCTGTGCAGTGCATGTGCTTTGTCAGGACCATTTATTAAGCAAGCAAAAGCAGAGTTTTAAGACACTGTCGGGAAGAGAAAGCTCTGCTTTTAACACACCCAGCGCACGCTTCCTGGACATGGAGGGTATAGCCCCATTTGGGGCCGATTCCCTTATTAGGAACGTGATCCGTTCCAGCGCGCCAGAGGATTTCCTCTTCTCTCCTGATAAGTGCACCCGGCCTTGCTGCGTTATCAAGCGGGACTCCAGTCCCTTAAGAGGGGCTCACAGAGCTAAAATAAGGCAGATTGCTTCAGGAACTTTTCAGTAACCACCCTTCACCCAAAGGGAACTAATCATTCTCGAATGAATTCTGTTGCTGAATAATCGTTCCTCAAATGCCTCCGTGCTCTATATTTACTGTCCTACCAGTTGGGAAGACTGTTGGAAAGCACCGGAAGATGCTCTACACTTTTAACACCAGAATGACGATTCAAACTATCCAATTACCTGCTTTTCTTCAAGGTTCTCTGCCTCTGTTCCCTGAGAAACCTACCTAAGCCCCAGCCTAGTATTTAGCCCTTAAGAGTGTGCCTTAATTAGCATTCTAGTGTGAGCACTAAGCAAATCTCTTTTGTGGATCACTTGCAACTGGGAGTAGAATGTTAAATTTCTTTCTTCCCACAGTGTTTATGGTCTGCTGAAAGGAAGCTCAGTCACTAATCCCCTCATTAGCTAAGAATGGGGTCATCTATACCTGCTGCAGGACAAGGTAGATTCAGCTGCTGTGAGGTTTTCTGTGTTCAGCCATTTTGGCTTGAGAACAATCCCATTTGAAGTAAATATCTTCACCTGGATTCATACAGATTGGAAACTCCCTGGCTAATTATAGCATGATTTAGCACCTCTCAGTGATGCAGAATCCTAAAGCCTGTGAAGTTTTCTTCTGTCTCTTCAAAGGACCAGCATGCCCAGAAGAAGAAAGGTAACCCAGAAAATGGCACAGCCCTTCGATGCTACATCAAACCTACTCTAACAGTAAAACCAGAGATTAATGAAAACATACACTGAAAGAGACCAACTTCAAAGTCCCCTACTCTCTTGCACCAAGCAGTGTTGACACTTTTTTTTTTTCTGAGGTATTCAAAGATACCTTTTGCCATTTCATTCCTAGGAGAGATTCCTACAGTGATATCTAAAAGTTGCCCTTTATATCTTATTCTGCTTTGGTCTCCCCAACAAATTATGACACATAACTAAAACATATGAACAATAAAACAGAAAAGGATGCAAATTGAATCCATCCCCTTATGCCTCCTCATAAATACTTCCTTTTATCGTGGTTCTGCATTAAAGATGTTTTCAGTTTTATTACAAGCACCATATGGAGTCATTAAGTCTACCATTTTTCATTTAAACAAATTCACTTCCAGGTCTGACCTATTTGATAGCATCCCATTGGATATGAGTGAGAGAAAATCTTCAGGTAGCACCACTGTGAACAGAGTCAGACTAAGCAACTAAGAGTAGGCAGATAAATAATTCCAAGTATGCTCAGTGTCACTTCTCCCCTCCTCCTCCCAAGAGGGGAGAAGCCAACATTGCATAGAATAATATTGTACATTTATGCAGCAACTTCTCTCCAGTGGTTTTTCACTTTTTTTCCATAGATTTTAGGATTCTGTAAGGACAGGGGAATGTGGAATTTTGCAAATTAGCCCAAGGTCATGGATTCACTAGTAAAGCCTTTTTTGGAGCTCATTTTTCTTCTGTGCCAAGGAAAACTTACACAAGAAAATTCCTTGGGAGGAGAATCCTGGGCCCCAGCTCCTGGAGCAGATTCTTCTCCAATCCACCTTCAAGCTAATAATTGTTACACATCCAGTTTACAGTATATAACCACACCAAATTTAGTAGACAGAGACATTGCAAAGTGGTAGGACTGAATCCTCTTTGTCTAGTCCATCTCAGTAGAGCAAT
Source organism: Aphelocoma coerulescens (assembly GCF_041296385.1). Classification (NCBI taxonomy): domain Eukaryota; kingdom Metazoa; phylum Chordata; class Aves; order Passeriformes; family Corvidae; genus Aphelocoma; species Aphelocoma coerulescens. The sequence goes on from NC_091021.1 coordinate 7,922,650, forward strand.
AAATGTGGAAATGCAGAACACAAACCTGGGCTCTTTCCACCAGCAGGAGACACTCGGAATTCAGGATGGTCTCAGTTACCAATTTGTGGCTGATTATTGACTCACAGGAGATGAAAAAGTGATATGACATGATTAAAAAATCACTTCCTAGTGGAATCACAGAATCATTTAGTTTGGAAAGGACCTTTATAGGTCATCTAGTCCAAGCACCCTGCAACAAGGAGGGACATCTTCAACTAGATGCTCAGAGCTCTGTCCAGCCTGACCTCGAATGTTTCCAGGGGTGCAGCATCCACCACCTCTCTGAGACCCCTCTTCCAGCATTTCATCGCTCTCATCCTAAAATTCTTCTTTATGTCTAGTCTGAATCTTCTTTTTTTTACTTTAAAGCCATTATCCCTTGTCCAGTCACAACAGGCCCTGTCAAAATATGTGTCCCCATCTTTCTTACAGACCCCCCTTTAGGTACTGGCAGGATATTATAAGGTCTCCCCAGAGTCTTCTCCAGGTTGAACAAGTCCAACTCCTCCAGCCTGTCTTCACAGGAGAGGTATTTCGTGCTTCACATTAGAGCAACCTTCATGTTTGAAGAATATTTATACAACATGAAGGGAAACAACAACACAGTAGCAAAATCTTCACACAAAAGCAGTGTGTGCTCCTTAATGATAAGCTCTAAAAAGTCTCTGTTAAAGGAAAGCTGTGCCCAAAGCTAGGACACTCCTAGAAATGTCAAGATACAATACTCTGGGAAAAAAAACCCCAAAACTAAATGCTCCCTAATATCCTGTTTGCTGATATTACCTACTTTTAGCCAGTAAGTCAGTACTAGTCAGATATCGGACCTAAAAGTTGCATGTAAAATTCAAAATTACTCAAAAGTCAAAGAGCATTGTGAGTGATAGATGGGGCTAGGGAATACTATTAGGTAATTGTGAAGACTCAGAAATATATTAAAATATAATTCACACACTTAAAACCTTTCAAAATGTCAAAGTCAGGCCAGAAAAACCCAATTAGCAGCTTCAGATGCATCAGAGCACGCATACATATGAGCAACTAAAATCCAATCTCCATGAGGGTCTCTCCACTAGAGTTTAAGGGCCTCTCACACCTTTCATGCTGTTACAATACAGTGTGACAGTGCTCCTGTTCTAAATTAATCTGTACCAAGCTGACAAAAGATATCTTCATCTAAATGAGCAAGCTATCTGCTACAAATGAGAACCTGGGCCAGTGTTTTAGATCAATATGAAATCAGTGCATTCATGGAAACTGGAAATAAGCTCTAGCTGAATTCAAAAGGTATCTGTTCAAAGACAAGCAAGATTTTCCAAAGCAGTGTGGTTTCCAAAGGGAGCTCAAGTCAATGTGAGAGTTGCCATCAAGTTTTATGTAGGCAGTTAAATCCACGGTAAGCGCAGTTTGAAATTTCCACCTTGTATAACTTCTTCGATCACACACTTAGCTTAAAAAAAAAAAGGCAGCAAATTGCCACACCGTATATTTAACTCACAAAAATATAGTCCACATGAAATGCTTGCTCTTTCTTGGAATTAACCATTAAAATGAACATGACTGACATAATATATGAGAGGAAAATAGTTCTTCCTTTGAAGTGTGTTCACTTTGCACTTTTAAGACCATTTCTGCATAAGGAATCAGTTTTCCCATTTTACACAGGTTTTTCACATAGTAAAAGGAGAGAAAATACTGCTATTTAAAATGAGAAAATGTAATAGGAAGCTACAGAAAAGGGAAAGAATGAAAACGGAGGAATATTATACTACTTTTCAGTAATATTTTTAAGTGGACTATATTCCAAACTGCACAGCCTCAAAATCATAATCTTCCTGCAGAGAAATCCACCAAAAAAGCTAGTATCAGCTAGAGATTTAAACAATGCTATATCAGTAGTATTGGTGCCCAATTGCAGGAGAATATTCCCATCAGCCTCTGTGTAGGAAGGTTTAATAAATGAATTTAAGTCCTAATAGAGGAAAGATATCTTTCTTGGTTGCATTCAACTTTTGTAATGTTGTTTCAGTTTATTTTTAATTTAGGGACATAGGATGATACTTCACTTTAAAAGTGCTAGTGTGGAGTCTTGGATTATGCCAGTCACCATAAATGGGTTTATGCTATGAAGAACTCCAAACTCAGTAAGTTCAGTAAGTTATTGGCACTGGCAGCCTTTCCTTTAGAATGTCTCAATCAAATTAAACTCAACATTAGTCTAAGAAAAAAAAAGTTAAGGAATTAATTAGGCAAATAATTATGGAAAGTCTTGCATGAAGTCTTCTGAAAATTATTCTTTACCTAGAACAGGAAAAACAGCATCATTATTTTATTCTTTATTACAAATTCATTGTCAAGCTGGCTTTTGTCTGCCTAAAAACTTAAACTGATTAAGTGAGAAAATAAAAGGATCACAGCAAGCTACCCACTTAAGTGGCAAGGGCAAATGCTAATCTGTAATTCAAATAGGTCCCAACTGATGGCCTTCACTGGCTTTTTTGCCTAATATTTAATTAATTTACCTTAGGGACCCTAAGATAGTGTACTTTGTTCTTTTACATTGACTTAAAGTCCCTGCAAAAGGAGTTAAAGTCCTATCCAACAAGCATATTCATATCTCCAATAATTTTTCTCACCCAGGGAATCACTTGAACCAATGGGACTGTAAACAAAGAATTTGGCTGAAAGTTTATTTTTAACCCTATTCTCTTGTAGGAGTAGGCTTTTTACAAGATGTGTTGAGGCCCAGGACTATTTAATCGCCAGCACTAAACTTTATCCACAATTTTAAAATAATATTTTTTCATTGTCATTCCTTTATTTTAAAATTCATGTCCAAGACTGTGTAGAACTATTTTGTCTTAACACAGATTTCAGACGACTAAACTGTGCTTTAATATGCTCAAGTGCAGCCCCAAGCACAAAATGAGTCCTTAGGTAACTTGTCATCATGTCCTAGTATAACATACCATGTCTTTAAGAAACAAAACACTGTATTTGTCTTTTAGAGCTTAAATTGTGTTAACTTAGGACATGATTCGAATCTGTTGATTTTATCCATTGTTGTTGAAGTTTTGTATCTGTTGCTGTTTATTTAAATGGATGCAATTGCTGCAGGTTTCACATATTCAGAAATATTACAGAATTTATTCTCACAAATGTAAGAAGCATCAATGACCCCACTGAAAGGACAGAAGATGATGTGGAGCTCAATTAAACTCTTATTGCCCATGCTCTTATCTAAAGTCCCATGCAGATGGAACCCTATAGTCACCAGTATTTATGTGCAATGTAAGGACCTAAAAGCGTGTCCCCAACTACCAGAAGCAAAATAGTCCTATTATCACAGCATGCTGCCCAGACCTGTGTTCAGCTCTCCTCTCTGTATAATTGTTTCACTTTGGGTAAGAAAAGAGCCTGTGGTTTCCATTTTTGGTCTCATGGACTAACATCCCATTGGCTGCAATCAGACTCTGTAATATTTGACCAAAGCATGGTAAATACCCCAGCCAATTGTTTTCCCTATCATTACACTGCTATTTTTAAAGCATTGATCTTCAGCCTGTCATAGGTTAGCCTTAGAGTTGAATTTGTGGAATATCCAAAGCTGATGGAGTCATCTACTTGAAACCTGGGGAATAAAACATTTAAGTTTGTAGCAAAATTCTTACCAACCATAACACGAGGAAGAAGTTCAGAATGCAGTCTTACATACCACATTGCTCCCAAGTTACATCTGATTTCCTAGCAAAATAAAAATGCTGAAAAGCCTGTACACACTACATGCCAATTAACAGAGCTGGCCTACAGATGTGACTGGAGAATGGCTAAAGCAGCTCCAGGAGGGACACTAGAATCAACAAGCTGTTCACAGAATACATACATTAAAATTAATCTTAGAGAAGAAGATATACATAATGCTCCAAGGAAAGCTAGTTACTGATCAGGCTCTACAGACTGAGTTTCCAAGTGAGATAAACCCCAAGGTAACCAAATGTTAGCTCAAAATGAGACTTTGTCAGCAGTTGCTCTGGGCCTGAGCCTGCTGCCTGCAGGGAGCTATGGGGGAACCACCCTTGGTGGCCTCCAGAAGGGAGTGTCTTGAGCAGATGGGACACAGTGCAAGCCAAAAGTGGAGACAGGTCCAAGAAGTGTCTTCCCTCGGAGGGAAAGGGCCACTAAAATAAGGAATATATTTTCCCCCTAAAACCCCATATTTATTATTACATCCATATGAAACAAAGTGCCTGTGACTTTACACACACTATAAAGTAGGACTGAAGGGATCCATTTACACAGGATATTGTTTTCCATGTAAAAAAAACCTTAGCAGATGTTTAGTGAATGTTCAGTATATATAGACATGTTTGGACAACGTTCTCAGGCACGTGGTGGGATTCTTGGTGTGCTGTGCAGGGCCATGAGTTGGACTCAATGATATTGATGGGTCCCTTCCAACTCAGCATATTCTATGCTATAATGCCCTATATTAAATTTACATTTTCCAGAAAATCCCCATTTTTAAACATACTGGTTTTGTCCGGGATAGTTGAAGTGCCTTTGATTCTACTTACTTCCCATTTAATATTGGGAAAGGCCTCAGCTCCATTGACAAAAGGAACTTAGCTTGCTCAGCATCTTACTGGAATTGCTCAGCTTTTTATAAGGTAATCTTTTTAAAATACGTTATTTAATATCTTTAATGAGTAAGAAGAAACAGATTCAATGATTTTGGGGCAGGCATTTTTGACACCAAATCAAAGGAGTAGACAGGGGTGAAAGATTGCCCCTGTTGAAGTTAACAGCAATAGTTCAGCTACTGAATTAATGTATTCTCTTGTGAGGGAAGCTTCCACCCCTTTCTACCCATCTTTTCATCACTCTGTTAGTACATAAACTTTAATCTGCTTTAAAGAATTGGAAGAGTTGAGATAATCCTTTTAGATTCTTTCCAGCACTATTTTTCTTCTAGCAAGAAAATGTGATTTATATAGTAGCTATATTCTCTCTTAAAAGTGAGTCCTCTTCTAGAAAATAGGATCCACCTCTATCAGGTGATAAGATCTGATAAATAGAAAATCAGGGCATTCATTCATAAAACCCAATTTAAAAACAATTTTAAAAATAATGAAAAAGGAAAACTTGTCATATTCTTAGTATTTTCCATGTTGACATAGACATTCCCTATTTCTTTCTTTTAAGCAGCCAGGGAAAAGCTGGGCCAACATGGATAAAATTATGGATAATTAATAAAAGGGAAATAGCAACAACACTGGAAGGAAGTAATAGAGAAAAAGGAGGAAAAAAGAAATCAGCACTTGTGTAAGTCAGGGAAATAAGACTTGAATTTTGGTGTCACATTTGCACAAAGATGAAACAAAGAAAAATTTATGTAACAGAGTTATAATTCTAGCACTGGGGGTGTTGGTGTCACTACTAGAACTATAAGGGACATTAAATAAATGTCAGTGATGTTGTGTCTAGGTTCAAACAGAGAACGCAAAAAAGGTTTATTCTGCCTGCTTTACTTTTCCATTTCCCTTCCATGCTGTCTTCTTTCCAATATTTTATAGCTTTTATGAGCCTTATTGCACTAAGATTCTATGAATGCATGTGTGGAGCACATTTTGGACTGCCTTTAAACATTAAGTGCTAATTGAAAACATAGTTTACTCAGAAACAATTCATCAAGTTTACATTTAACTTTTGCTGTGAAAAAATGTGCAAACTGAGCCCTTTTAGAAAACTGCTTGAAGTTTTTATTTCAGAATTCTTTATGAGGTAGGCTTATTTTCAAAGTTATGACTTATCAGCAAGTGGATTTTCATCTGGTTAATGGGCTGAAGCAGATTGTTGAAGAGAATATCTACCCTCCATACTCACTGATATGCTTTATTTTGCTTCAACTGATTGCTTTCATGATGTAGTTCAGGAAATCATCCTCTTATCCTTTTTAAAGATTGATAGCTTAGATGAGTCTCAGACATTTTACAGAACAGTTATTAAAGCTTAGAGATGGTTGTACGTTTCCACAATATCATTAACTTACTTCCTTCTCAAAAATCCCCCTACCCTAAATGCCCATGGTAGGCAAAAACTTATAAGTGGTCTTCTTATATCTCTTGTTATGTCACTTCTGACAGCAGCTGAAATTCTTAAACCTGGTGGCACTGCAGCACAGGAACACAACCTCACCCTGTAACCCTGGATCAGTGATGGGGTGGTTTGAAATGTACCCAGAGATAAGTAATAGCCACAGTGGGTAACCAGACTGCTCTTTTTCCCCTCAGTTAATGACTGCTCACTATCTGGGAAAGATTTAGACTTCTTGTTAGAAAGCAAGAGTTTGCATAGATGATTTATATTCAGGTACTTTAGAAGTACCAGACCATGTCACATATACTCTCCCTCAAATCTGCTGGGACATTAATTTACAACCACATTACCTCAGCAGGCAAATCAAGTCTAAACACTGCTACACAGAGCAAAGCCCACACAAAGTGAGCCATGTATGAAAAAGCCCCACACAAAATGTGAGCAAACCCCAGAGATCTCTTTCACCATGCTTATTTCCATCAGCTAACGTGCTTTCCATGTGGATCCCCTAACCTAGCCCACAGTCATGTGGAAAATACCCATACAGTGCAGACTGCACCCACTGAGCCTCCCACTGCTCAGAGATACAACCCTGGGCACTACAGGATGCTCTGCACGTGCAGCAGGAAGACAGATTTTTAATATTCTCTGTCTAGTTCATTCCACATTCACTACTTTATATTTCTAATTGTCACATATATTCAAACTTTATTGGATTAAGCTTTTTTTACTTAATCCAAGCACAAACACATCCACAAAAAACAAGTATAGGTATGAGTTAATTGCAACTTGTATTTCTTGTAATCAGGCTGGTTGATTAGTGATATCTCATACTGTGTTATCACTTTGATCATGATATTCCTACCAATCTTTCAGGGTACCTTCAGAAGGATTGTTTGGCATTGTTTATTTAATGTGATCATTACTGTCTCTTAAATACACTCCCAATCACATCTTTATGAAGAAAAGAGGACTGAAAAGCAAGTACTTGATGTTCCACAGATTTTAGGAGAACAGGAATGAAATTTTTGATTGTAATTAGCTATTTTTATCCTTATATTTAAGCATCTCATACACTAGGTAGAAAACATAGATGAAAATGCTGGTTCTATTTCTTCTGTATACTTCCAACATTCAAAAATGCACTAAATTCTCCTATGAAGTGCAAAGTTTAAATTGCATGAAGGATAATTTCAAGCAGCATGAAATAGATGCTTTTGCTTAGTATGAAAAAACACCTTATTTTTGCAACTAGAATGCAAGCTTTAACTACCTACTATTATTATTTCACATAATATTTTTTATTATTACTTATAAAGGTTGCAATAGAAAATCTCAATTCATATACAACTTTAATGAAGCTGGAGGAATTTTCAGATTTTTTTACCTGCTTCGTGGAACTGGTTTTTATAATTACACCTAAGAATAAGAGACTGGCGTGAAGTTCTAGCCCTACTCTTCTGAGAATACAAGAAAACTTAATATAAAATCTTGACCTAATTTATTTGCATTCGGGAAGCCTGTGACAATGTCCCTCTGAAGAGAAAGCAAACACATGTCAGAGGCAAAGTCCCATCAGGAACTTGACATTGATCCCAGCCTTACCTTGTAAGACTCCCTTAGGAATTGTCAAAAGTGTCACAAGCCCCACTGAAGTCACAGGGTTCCATGCAGATGTTAACTCAAGGATATAGCAAACTCTTAAAAAGTCCCCAGCATTTGGTCAAATATCCCTAGGGCTTAGACATTCTCCAGGACTCAGTTTATTTAATACATCTTCTCTTAGATTCTGGCTTGTACACCAGCCCTTTTGAATAATTTTGTGAGGTTTCTAATGTATAGAGAAGAGAAAGAAGGTAGAAAAAGTTACTCCTAACCTCTCCTCAGTGCCACAGATGTTTGAGAATACTACTTATACCCATGAAGGAGACTTTTTAGGCCCCTGAAAAATCACTCAAATTGTAGAATAAAGCCATTTTCATTTGGGGGGAAGAGCAGGGAGAAGAGGGGGACCTACAGACCATGAAGAGCTCATTGCACTACAGCTTCAGGATCAGTACTAGAAGAAACTCAGCCCACTGACCTGCTAAAGCATGTCCTGGAACTTTTCTACCATGGCAAAGGAAAACAACCTTCCTGTCACCAGCAAAATAACAAAATACAGATTCTGTGAAAAAACCAACAAGGCAGATGGAGCCTTTTACATTCTCCATGACATGACCCCACACTGAGGACAGGAGGCCACAATACAACATCATTTTGACAATCTTGCAGTGGCTATTTGAATGTTTGCTGCTAGACCTATAAAAAGGAATTTTAAAAGCCCACTATCTTATATATAGGCTCCAACAGACCATCAGCAGGCCAAGCTGAACTTAACACACACATAGACTAGAGGAAGTACTTAGTTAGAGTGGCACACAGACAAATATTTTCTTTGGCAGAGAACGAGTCTGTATAAACAGGAACACGGTCAAATCATGCACTTTTTGCAGGAACTAAAGTATTCAAACTCCAAAAAAAAAAGACACTACCCGAAGTTATACAGGAAAGAAAAGAACAGCTAAATAATCATAGAACGATTCCTTTATTTTCATGAAGCTAGATCCTTTTCAACAGCATCCTCCTTCAGGGCTATTGTAAGGTTTTAAAACTCCAGATATGTGTTGTACCCGAAAGACCATTAGTTTCTACAACAGTGGATGCTTCAGTAAATCCTTCAATGCATCTAAAGACTGTTTGGAGTTGTTGATTTTCAAGCTGTATTTAGTGTCACATTTACACAGTCAGATTCAAGTCAGCTCTAAGTGCCCTGAGCACAGAGGTCAGCCAATATCAGAAAACCCAAAGCCAAATGCTGTGTTTCTAATGATGGTGAGAAATGACTCAAAGAAACTGCAGAAACAATTATTGTAAGTGCTATTGAAACTTAAGTCTCTGATATTTAGCAGCATTCATGGAAATAATTCTCCACTGTCAATAAGAAGGATATGCCAAAAATAGTTCTGTCTTTTGTTCACTCACATTTACACAGGGCCTACTGGAAGGCTTTAATCCTACATCTTGGCTTGTCAACAATACTCCTCTCTAAACATAGAGATGCCCAATACTTATCCTGATAAGTGTGCTCTAAATGTTTTGTCCTATTTTTATTTGAAAGTGAATCTGTCCATATTATTGAGGACTGACATAACTAAAATTTGATCCACTTCTTTAGCAAACATGCATGATCTACACCAGGCTTATGGAACTTAGTCCTTCTCCAAGTTATCTCTGTTGGTCCTGGAATTCTACAAATTCACTATTTCCTCCATCTCTGAAAGAAAATTTGTCTAAAGCACTTCAGTAGTTTGTCATTTAACAATCTAGCAAAATGTGAATACTTTTTCCATATCCTTTAAGAGTGACACAATATCCCTTTAAAAGCAAATGTACTTCTAAAGTAAAGAGCTAGCAAACAATTCATGTAAATACTACTTTTTCACGTTTGAATTGATGAATGCAGAACTTCTGTGAAATGACCCCCCCTAAGGGTGTAATGTCACATTCAGTTTTTTAATTTTGTGTATACTCAAACTTAATGAGTAATTACAGAATTTGTTTGTGGAAATAAGGTAAAATAAGCACAGTTCTTCATCTGTGCAATCCTCTGTTCCCATTGTGGAAATGGAGAAGGGTTTAAATGGTTAACTGGAGATAAATATTTTTGTAAAAAAGCCAGCTGTGTGCCAGGCAGGAAAATTCAGTCACTAGTGTTCAAACAAAAAATGAAATACTTTGGAATCCCAAGGTCATCAATGCACCTGAGTAAGTCTCATTAAACTTAATTGACATTTTATACATTTGTTGAGGGCAAAACACTCTCCTACAGCTGCAGCTCTTCTTGAATGACTGTAGGCCAGACTACAATTTAAAATTGAAAAAACCATAGTATGTTTCAACAGACTAATCAACTTTTTTGGCTTTGGATTTGTGTTAGCTTCAGGCTTAGCTCTGGGTACTGGATATGGAGCTGCTGACAGCTGTGGCTCACAAGGGCACAGCTCCTCCCATGGTCCCTGCCCTGCCAGGGCACAGTGAGGGACTCAGCCTGGCAGCCCAGCACTGCCAATTCAAAGGAGGTCACATCCCAAGTGACAGCCTCTTACTCTCTGAGCTTTCCCCCTACTCAGAAAGAGACCAGGGCATGAGGAGAGCTGCTTGTGTCTGCACCCAGAGATGAAATTCCGGAAGGGCTCACACAGCAGCACTGCAGATTGGACACAATTGATCCCTTGTTTGGCAGGGTCCTGTTTCCTCAGGGCCCATTTCTACCTCTCACTAGGGTTTCAAATACATCCTTTTAAATTGCTATGAAAGCTGCTAGGGCTTTAATAGCAGGTCAGGGTTAGGGCAGAGCCAAGCAGCGAACCAAAAACTGTTTCAAACCATCTCAAAAGCTGAGAACCAAAATCTGCTTCAAAGACAGTTCTCCTGTGCAAGCTTCATCCAAGTGCCCAGCTCAGGACATTCAAAGGTCTGCAAAGTCCAAGAAACACAATTCTGGCCAGATTAAGAGAGCTGAGAAACATGAAATAAATCATCCCCCTTTAAAATCCCATCTTCTTCAAGCAACAGACATGCCTGAGGTTTCCCCTTTCCATCAGATAGCCAACGATTCTCCTGTCAGACCATCCCTCAGCAGCTGGCTCTCTGCTTTACATAGTCCTACTTCATCTGAGTCCCTAACCGAAAGTCTGACTCACTTCACTGTGCCATCCCAAAAGCTATTTTTATTTCCCAGCTTTGTAATTCTTTCTCAGATGTTAATCTACTTGCTCCTCCCTCCTTCTCCCACATTAAGTTAAAAGTAAGTTAAAAGTCTTTTTTCCCAGCAAGCAAAAGAGATTGTGAGCTAAAGCATTTTGGAACCAAAGAATTTACAATGTATCAAAAATTAACTTCCTGTGTATTTCTGTAGCAATGCAATGTTAAAAATGTTTTTTTTTGGTCTCTTAACAAAGTCCCGCAGAAAATACAGAGGGAGATTGGAAACTCAGAATTATGCTAAGGAATACTTCACTTTCCCCTGAACAATGAGGTTACTACAGCTGTGCAGTCATCCACCAGGAATTCCTCTTACTGGAACATAAAAGCTGCTATTTTATTCAAAAATTCCCTCCTGGATTTTTAAGTTCTAGTGAGACATGCAGGAGTGCAGGACTGATTTGTGGAGTGCTCAAATTTACTCAATAATAGGAGGGCTGAAAGAATGTAATTCTTATTGAAACTTTTTTTAAAAGTATTGAAATTTAATTTAGTTGAACAGAAACATAATATCATGTTAGACTAGTTGTAACTATTCCCAGGTTTTGGCTATAGAAAGTAAAATTACATCTGCAAACCAATCCCTGACAAGCAGGATGAGTCACATTTCAATCTGTTTTCACTTAATTAGAGAAATTTTTTTACATATGTTGGGTTTAGAAAAAACAACACAGACAACCATTGCAACTGGAAAATTATTAAAAGGTGAAATGTAAAGAGTTTTGGGCTGAATGACTAAGGTATTCCTGAATCCAAGAAAGCTCTGAGGAAATAATGGCAACCTTTGTCATTTGCAGAAATAATAACTCAAGTCTTGTGAAAGGATGCCCAAAATACTTCTCAAAAGTAACACATGGTCTACCATTTACCTAGAAAACTTTATTTTTAATTAACCTGGTAGATATATATTACATGAAAAGAAAAAAATTAGAAACAGAATGAAAACCTGAGAATAAGAAAACAGGAGAGAGAAAACTACAGCCTGCTTTCCATTTTTGCAATTGCTTTTTATTAACATCCAGTGAAGAGATGGTTCCACAGTGAAGCAACATGGTTTAAAATGCAAAGTGTTAATAATGGCTAAAAATGAGACTTTAAAGTTTTTCATCTTAGGAGGACACGCAAAAGATAATAGAAAAATAATATTGTTTGAAAGCAACTGAAGTAATTACAAACCTGTTGCCTTGTACTTTTGCAGAGGGAAATGATCTCTTACTTAAAAATTCCTCAACTGCATCGAGATGAACATGTCATTCTGAGATGCATCATATCGCCTCAAAGGCTATGACACAGAGGCTGTTGCTGAACTGAGAGATTCCCATGGGTACTTCAAGCATTAAACCAAAGTGACTGGGCATAAAGATTACATTGCTTTAGTACAAGATTATGTACAACTGCCTAAGTTGAGAGAAAACACAGTGTGTTTTATGTGGACACTCCTTGTGCTAGGTTGCAATCCTTTAAAAATAGATTTTAAAAGAGGTCCTATTTCTCTTCAAGTTCAGGACTGCTGAGCAGGTTTGGATGGGAAAAACAATTCTGTATTTGGGTCATGGTACATTTTTCGCTACTCAAAAGTAGATTAGAAAATATTTGCATACTTGGGCCATTTCCATAACTTGCTTTATAACACTGTGCAATGGTACTTTTTCCATGCAATGGTGTTTATTCCCTAATTGCTTTCATCCTTTAGTCTCATGTTTCAGTATCTGTGCCCTGGGTCTAGGATAAAAGTATTTCAGTGTCTCCCAACACACACACACACACACACACACACACACACACACACACACAAAACACACAAAAATCAGTAGATCAGCAAGGAAAATGGGCATGGATTTTTGTTTTTCTGCCCACAGCTGTTACACTAAAAAACAGCCAACCAGGCAAAGACCAGCTTAAAAGAACAGGCCAGCAGTAGGAAAAATCAGAGCCAAGACTATTCATTACATTAGGTATACTATCATTTCTGAATGGGCAAGCTCAACATGTAAAAACAGTATTTTGGGATAATCAGCACTACTGATTATATGTCTTGAAATAGGAAAAAAACCCCTGTCCACATGCCTCTCTTTATACAAAAGTGCTCCTGTCCTCAATACTGTTCAGGGCTTCTATTGCATTTACTTTTGTAGAAGCAATTCACTTTTATTTGAGGTAGGGATGGAAGAAAACTTGGAGCCGGAAGATTCAGTGTCCAAACCCCATTAGTCAGTAATCAGATGAGGGCCATAGGCACTAAGACAGACATCTGAGACAAATATAAGTAAAAGAATAAGCAGAAAGGTACAAAATAACTACAAGGAAGAGAGACAAGAAAATGATGAAATTCATTTGTGTGCCTAAGAACATCCATGTGTCCATGTAATATTCATACTCCCAGAGCTGGAAGGAATGACCAAATTGTTGATCTCTGAGTGCATCAGTGTGCAGGGGAACAGTGCTGTGATGTGCCAGTTCTGGAGGCTGCAGTTTGTGGGTGTCCTACACAAGAGGGCTGAAGCAGAAAGCAAATTCTTAATTCCTTCTCTGAGCCAAAGTTTTAGCTCTTACCCAAGACTGTGCCTGTGTCCTGGCAGCTCTGCCATAGAGGAATGAAATGCTCTTTACATAACAATGGGAGCAGCTAACTGAGAGATAATAAGGGCACTTGAATTAAATGAAACTCCTTGAATAAACTTCTTGAGCCTCAATGCATTTCTCCAAACCCCTGGGAATACCTGATGGGGAAACATCTCCCCAGCCTGACAGGAATGTGCTACATCCCTGCTGGCAACTCCCACAGGAATGGGCAACCATAGCTGCCTTACAGGGATGTCGGTAGCGGGTGCAGAGACTCTGAGACCTCTGTGCTGCTATTGCTCCTTTCCTGCTCCAAGAGCCTACACACCAGATCCATCCAGAAAAAATGGGGTTAAGAATCAGAGAGCAGCTACACTGCCAGGAGCATGTGGGCTGCTGGCAGAAAAATAGGAGAGCAGTCAAGTTTCAGACACAGAATGTCACAGCTTTACCTGAAGTATCACTTTGTAAAAATACAGAGAGTTAAAGCTTCCCATAAAACATAAATAATGTGGTTTTCACATTAATGGTCATACTTCTCATTTCCAGAAAAGACCGAAGAACCAAAGATAAAATTAGCCTTAAATGCAAAAATTTAAATTTGCCATTATTAAAGCAAAGTAGAAATACATATATCATATTAGAATGTTTATCTGCTTGTTCAAATTTTATTTGAATTCCACAACCTCTACTTAAAAGGTTTTACTGCTTCTCTCTGAACACAAGTAACGTTTAACTTCCAGTAGTGAATTTACGGACCTTGCAGTAATGATTTATGCATCATTTCCTGCATTGCCAAGCATCTGTGGATGCTCCCGGGTGAGCAGGGAACACATAGGTTGAGAAACTGTATAAAACAAGCAACTGGCTTTTTACTTTGGAAGTCTTTCCACATTCAGCTATTTTAATGATTTTCAGTCACTGCAAGTCTAATTGATAGCAAACAAAACTCTTTCAGGCAGCCCTCAGTTTTACCTCGTGGTATCCTAGAGTGAAAGGAGAAATGCAATTTAATGATACTCTTGCCCTTTAGAACCAGTGATGAACAATCCAGCCCTGCCACCATGATATAGTTGGGTGTAATGTGGGCTGCTCTTCCATCAGCATGCCCAACTTCTGTGCAGAATTTCCCTATGGACACTTCCTTGTTATGTTTGTACCCTTGCTAGCTGTGTCACCTGAGGGGCACAAACAGGGACAGCAATTATGAAAGGCATTTCCAGGCAGAGAAATCTATCTGCCCATCATGTAAATACAAAATGTAGCAATTGTGCAATGCTGTTTTCTACACTGACATTTCACTGAATTTGTGTCCTGCTGTATATTTGCTACATGAAATAATTCTGTAAAAACAGATGTAATTTCTCTTTCTTGACAACTTATGTAATTGATTTCTAATATATAGTACTTATATTTACCTTTATATTATTTATATTTTTACAAATATTTTTCAGTAGATTTTCTTGTTCCCCAGTTATTAATTGTTAAATAGACTCTCACTTCAATCCACCTTATTTTTAACCTAGAAGCCAATTGGCTTTTCTACAGTTCTGATCTTCAAAAGAATTTGATTTGTACCCATCACTGACTGATTATGCCAAGAATTTATGCTTCCAAGGAAAACTCTGTCCAAGTTATACAGGTTAGACAAGTCTGATTCTCTGATGGAATTTTTTCCAATTTATGCTTATTGAAGAGATGCCTTTTCACATGTGCAGCCACGCGTAACAAAAGGAAACAGCTGTGTGCCATCTAACAGGAGACTCTAAATGACCAAATATTGGCATTTCAGAGCAGACAGTAGCAGTGATGCAGTCGACAAGCAGTCGTGGACCTTAAACAATATCATTTAAGACCTAGCTTGGAGGCCAATGCAAACCTGCCTGCAGACATCCTCAGGGATCACAGCTGGATTTTCACTTCAGAGAAAGCACAAACTGCCTATTCCACTTACTACTAGATGGGTTGCCAGAATTTTGACCATGCAGTTAGTGAGATGTGAAATACTACAAGACTAAGGAGAACCAAACAATTAAATGAATCACGATTGACTCATCTTTCTTGCTCCTTGTGAAGTGTTTTAAAAATTCTTTAACTTTCAGCAGTGCAGACATTAGTATTTACTTCATGAAGCTGGGAGACAGAGGGGGGAAGATGATACAACTTTATGGCTGTTCTCACAGACCTACGAATGGCCATACTAGCTTAATTAAATAGGAGTATCTCACAAAACACGCTGGAACACCGAGAAGGGTGGAGTTGAAATGTTGAAAAACATTTTTTGTAATTCCTGCAACTTTTTCTCAGGAACTAGATATGAACATTTGATCCAAATCATTAAATGTTGCAATAAATAGGAGCTAAAGAAATTAAGATAAAAATCCAGATTTTTGTTAGTTCACTTACTGGTACAATTATAGTGGAAGCATCTCTATCCAATCACAGCACAAGGAAAACAGAGCCCTATTCACTATCAGTACACCAGGATTTTATTTTGGGTTGTCCTGTGAGCTCACTACACTTTTGCAAGTCACAAACTTTATGTCTTAGTCTGCACAGTATTAAGGAAAAAATGATGGCACATTTTAAAAGATGATCTATTGAGGAGTGAGTTTTTAATATTTTAAAATAATTTATATGGAGTAGAATTCCACAATAAGAATGAGAATCAAGTGTTGATCTCTGTCTGAAATAAAATGCTCTGGAGGCTCCTTATTCCCTGCTAACTCTGATTTTCTGAGCAACACCTTTCATGCTAACACTCAGCAGACAAACGTTTTCCAGTTAATTTTTGTTCTTCTTCATGAATTCGTTTGCTTCCAAGCCCCAATCTGAATTGATCAATCTTGCCCTGTTGTATTTAAGTGCTTCTTTTAACCTGGAGATAGCTGTTTTGCCATAGTAGTTAACATTTAAAGCTCAGGCAGACATTATTTTAAAAAGACCATATAGTTTCAGCACAGGCTGCAACAATAAACCTAAGAGAAAATGTCCTCCCCACTGTTGTAAATTTCTAGTCAGACAGAAATTTCAATTACTTCTACTCAAGAAAAGTAAAATTTTGAGTTTTCTCATTTTCTACAAAACAAACAAACCAACCCCTTCCGTTTTACAAAAAAGCAATGACACAAATTAAATCTCTGTACATGTTTCTGTGCTTGCTGAAGTTTCCTGAACCACTGATGGCCTACCAGGGAATCTCAGGCTGCCGAGAAGTCCAGAGATCTCATACAGCAGCAGCACAAATTGTTGGTCATTGTATGCAAGTACAGTTCAAAGACATCCTGATCCTTATAGACAGAGTAAGGAAATATATATGATAAAATGTATTTGAATTGCATCCAAATCGAGGGCACTAGCCATTACTAATGTTGTTAACAAACATTTATAATCCAGCTGCAAGGGTTTGAAACTAACAGTAGGTGTGTGGGGCTGCCACCAAACAGCAAGTAAACAAATGAAAACAGACTGCAAAGGAGCTGGGAGGGTCTGAGGATGAAAAACTCACAGAGGTGACTGCAAACCATCTTATGATGTTACCCAAAGCTATTAGCTGTGTTTAAAGACATGCAAAAAGCATCCAAGAAAAACATGAGGATGATGAATTTAACCACTGAGCTTCCTACATGAAAAGGCTGTTTGGAAGGGTATGGGGTTTTAGTGGGTTTTGCTGGTCTTAAGTATAAATAACCAACCTAATGCCAGTTGAATGACATTTCTCTCCTACTGCTTAAACATCTCCCAGTATCCAAGATACCACTGTCATACATCTGCTTTGCAAAGCGAAGAAAAGGAATGTTAGACATTCAGATACTGGTAAGCAAAAAAAAAATAAAAATAAAAAAGGCAACTGTGTAAAACCAGATTTGCAAAGCAATAGTCCTATTTAGGCATTAGACCGTACATTCTTATTGTCCCTCTAAGTTCTGCAAAGCAAATATGACTGGAGAAAATGAAACTGGTTTTCCACTTATTTAATTTTCAAATGATTTTACAAGTGTGCCTTTTAGTCCATTAAAGAAAAATCAAAAGGAATTTTGGAAATTCCACTATACACTTGTAGTCTAATAATAAACATTCTCTATTTCAACCAGTCTGAAGTAATATCAAATGAGGGTTGGAAGCTGAGAGGAAAAAGAAAAGGCAGCTAGAAACTACCTTGTGCCAAGTGAAGAATCTGAGGCAAGTCATATGGAAATTCACAGTAATTCACAAACATCTCAATATTCCTTTTTTAACAAAACAGTAGTTCTGCATAGCAACTGGGGAATGGTAACCAGAACAGCCACTTTATATGCCCAAGGTTCCATTCAATCAAAATACTTCCTCTGGAGTACAATCAAACATTGTTGAATAGCTGTAAATCATGTAAAGATGCTGTTTTGTTTGCATTTCAGAAAAAAACAGGCCAAGTTAGTTCATTTGGGTCATAAAGATTTTTTTTCCACCTCTGTAAACATTTTTTCTAATTGCAACCCTACTTAAGAAAGACATGAGAAAATTAACTTCACAATTCAGATTTAAGTGCTCTATTTTTGAGGTACCACAGTTTCTTGGGAAGTCTGATTGCCCTGAGTTCTTAAGATTAGGCTTAAAGACGAGTGCCAGTGAGCATCTTCATTTCAGTGTACAAAAAAGCCATTATGGAGTTTCATGTGTTTTTACAATTACATGGATTAGCAGTTTTCAGTCCCCAAAATAGTTGCATCTGTCATCATTTATGTTCCTACCAAATGAGTCTGGTATTCCAGAGTGGTTAAGCTTCTCCACAACTATGTTCAAGTGAAGGAAATGAAGAAGAAAAATATGAGGAAAGAAAAACCTTATTTTGAATATGTGCAAACCCAAACTTTCTAGAATATCCTTTTTTCTTTAAGGAGCAGCTCACTCATTTTGTCTTACCTTTTTAATATGTTTTCAAGAAACAGTGCAGACGGTACTTTTTGAAATCTGCAGTTTTAGAAATGTAAACTTCTAAGATTTGTAAATATGGTTTACACTCTAGTATAAGAAAAATCAGGGCATGTAGTTATAGGACAAGGGGAGATGGATTCAAACTGAAAGAGGGCGGGTTTAACTTAGATATTAGGAAGAAATTCTTTACTGTGAGGGTGGTGAGGCCCTGGCACAGGTTACCCAGAGAAGGTGTGGATGCCCCATCCCTGAAAGCATTCAAGGTCAGGTTGGATGGGGTTTGGAGCAACCTGGTCTAGTGGAAGGTGTCCCTGCTCATAGCAGAGGAGCTGGAACAAGATGACATTTAAGTTTGCCACCAACCCAAACCATTCTATGATTCTATGAAAAAAGAAGCAATTGGAATAGGTTCTTTTCTGCCTGCCTCTTGACTTAAAAAGTAACTCCAAAATTTTAAACTAGGTATGGCAGTCATATTTCATAGCCTAATTAATAAAATACCTTTGCTGAGCAAACATGGGCAAGAGATCAATCTCATACACAGCTTTAAAAAGAAAGCTGGTATAAACTCTAAATTATGTGTCCAAAGTCTCAACAGTGATGATAAAATTCATTCAAGAGTTTGAAACCTGGACCCGAAGGGAAATACTGCACTATGACCAGAATGAAAATTTTGGAACAAACCTCTGGGCACAACCCCTTTCTCTGGAGGAGCTGGAGAGCCATGTCCTGCTGCAAGAAGGAAGCAAAGCAGGGTCACCTCCTGCCTGTCCACAAACTGGACACACTCTGCTGACTGTTTCTCCTGTGCTGCTTCTGCAGCAGACTTTTCTGGGTGCTTACAACAATTTTTCCAAAATAAGGGAGCATCTCTCCGCCTTCAATTCATCTGTCATCAAATTCCCTAAAACTGCACCTCTCTCTCCCATCTGTTTTCTTTGGATGATTACTTCTATCAGCACAGAACAACCATAAACAAATCACAGAACATTGCAGCATTAACATTTCCCATTTTTAATTCTCCATTTGGGCAAGACATTTGTGTTACAATGTTAGCTCATTGTTCTATTGGCTATTAATAAGATTGTACTCCACATAATAAAAAGTTATTGAAATCTCAAGACAGTCATGAAACCATTCAGGAGTTTGACTAAAAGTCACCTCACAAAGTGACATTTTGGTCTGGTTAATGATAGAAAAATTGTTAGCTCTGTCTCATTAAAAAAACAAATCTCTGCAGAAAAAATTGCAGAGACACAGGAAATATGTATTTTAATTTCTTTTCTGTCTCCAAAACACCTACAGAATTTTACAACAACTGTTGTGCCTAATTACCAATGCCAATAAAATAACATGACACTAAAATTATTTGTTTCAAGCTCTCTTTTGAGAACAACCTCCTCTATCCAGGCATTAATGAATTTACACTGCCTTTCCCAGCTACCATAAGGAGCTTAGTGTAGAAATTATGGATATCCTCATGTAGAGTAGAAAATGAAAAACTCTTGCTTTTCCCAAAGCCATTGTTAATGCATTTTGAAGATTTCATTTTACTCTTTGTGAACACATCTTTGCTCTCCAAGATGAAATCTCACTAGTGCCACTAAAATAAGTGCAGTTACTGATCTGCAAAATCAGCATGAGCAAGAAAGTGAGGTCTGCTAGCGCCAAGTGTTTCATATTAAACATACAATTGCTGGCAGAAAATCTAATGTCTCCAATGTTCATTTCCTTTAAGAAAGGGGCAGGATGTGACTCAACAGAAAGCATAAGTCATTTAACAGTGCACTGAAGCACTCTGTGTTTCTAGTTTGAGTCTAAAAAGCATTTGAGGAGCAAAGTAAGAACGGCTCTTAATTAAGGTATTAATAGTACCTGTCTGACAGTAAAATATTTAAATGTTGTCCATTTAAAGTGTTCTCCAATGTTTAAAAATATATAGGCTGTGAATCTTCAGTGCTCATGGACCTGCTGCCATTTTATAGTGCTAAGAAAGAACTTCCATTCACCAAACACTAAATTCTGAATTCTGCACAAACCTGTTTCAAGCCCTGCCTTTTGACAGAGTAATATATGCCAAAAACATTTGAGCAATGCTATCCTGAAAACCACTGCACTTGCTAAATATAGATCACTCTAAACTTAACACATCATGAACACATCTAAAGCTGCAACTTAAAAGTCAACTATGCAGCCATATAGCACGTGATGATAAAATTATAGGGCAAATATGACACATCATGTCTGTAGTTCCTGAGAAGAAAACTTACATATGAACAACCCTGTCTGATTCAAACAGGAAAGGATCCAGCATTCTGTGATAATTTTCAAAGTATCCTGAGTAACCTAAGTATCCTTCTCAAATGCAACCTTTATACTGTGGCATCTGATTTTTTATTTTTCTTTGTTTAGAATATTTTAGCATTGCTTCAGATAATGACTGCCTTTCACATGCATCTGAGTACCAGTTACATCATTCCAGACAAAGCCAGTAGTTGCTTGTCTGATGATTCACCATCAGCCATGGTTTTCCACTGTAAAAAATAAACACTGTAGCCAGTCAAGGGGGAAGAGGCACTTATGATAGTCTTAAAAGTAGCAGAAGTATCTAAGAACTGCAAATTTTATTCAACCTTTTCACAGTAAACATGAGGCCTGTATGCTATCATGGTGTCTGCAGCTGTCAAAGGCAACCTATTTACCTACATTGCAAAGGAGATACCAGCAACCCGAATGAATTTTTGAGGCCATGAATTTTTAAAGGTATGCTATTAAATGAATTTGCTCTATTTTATAAAAGCCACCCACCTTGTACACACCAGCTTGACTTTTCATTTCGCATAACTCTGTCAGAGATTACTTTGATTTTCTAAGTTACCAATATTATTCACCTTATTTGTGTTAAAATAAATGTCAGCTTATTTAGGTACCTCAATAAAGTAATTCTGGGGAGACAATAGGATCTACAGGTTTTGTAAAGAAGCATAAATATTTTGACTGGTAGGCTTGTGATTCAAATGTAGAGTCCAACAATGACTGAAAGTTAAATTGTGGGATGACTACATAGGTGATCTATGGTTTCAAAATTATTTTCTAGTGAACAAGTGTTATTAGTACATAAACTGTCACAACTATCCATCAAAAGATGCCCTGAAGGCTGAAACATGCTTTAAAGTTGTCTCTCTGAATTAGGGTAAGTAAATTAACAGCTTGATCTATACCTGTGTAAACTGAGTCTGTTCTCATAAAAGATAAAATTTATTTTTTAGTATTATCAACATGACATATCTCCCAAGTATTATGTCTGGTTAAACTAAAAAAAAAAAAAATCTGAGGCCTTACTGTCCTGACAGACTTTCCTTTACTTCCCAATCATTTTGCTAATATGCTGCCAAATTAAGAATTTTCCTTTCACGAAATTCACTCATTCTACATGAATATACACACTCTACACACACATATTTATACACACGTATAGAATCCATACAAACAGAATGAAGTATGAGGGCAGTATCTAACAAGGAAACAGTTACAACCTGCTGATCCCTTGAGTGTGCCTATGGCTACAACAGCTTTAGCAGTCAAAAAAATTCCACCTCTGTACCCAAGACCATCACCATGGTACCAATCATTTACAGAACTGCTCACCCGGTGATTTCCACGACAATAATTGTTCAGACAAAAGTCCTGGGGATATGAGGAATCAAACAAATGAGGGAGGGAGAAGATCCATTGAGCCCCATTGTGCCATCATCTACCAAAACACCACAGTACACAACTCCCTGAACATTCATTGCATGTGTCATGCCCTCCCATATTTTCACGTTAAGTTTTAAATGCATTAATTTTCTGCCAAGACCCTGATCCACAGCCTGCTCCATCTCACAAAACCTGGAGATTAAACTGATACATTTTAGAATTCTTTTTTTTTCATACTTTTACTCTGTGAATGTTGCTTAGAGGATAGCCCTTGTATATTTTTCCTTCCCTTCACCACAAAATTCCATTGCAGAATGTAAATTCAATCCGTGTATGCTTCACACTCATTTTACTGAACATTCAAAATAGAAACCATTCACTCAATAGTTCACCAAATCTTCTACTGCATTACAAGACTGACAGCTTCTCTGGATTTGTTGTTGAAATGTCACAACATTTTATTTATCAGCAATATGATAAAATACAAAAAAGAGCATAGATTCACATTCTCATTTATTTTCTCTAAAAATAAATTTTAGAGTCATTTAAGCCTCTTTGGCTCTTAGAAGTTTGCAAATACAAATCTCAGGAAAATTCCTTTCACTCACTTTCCTCCAGGAGTAGCTAAAGGTGTACAAATATGGGAGTGGCAAATTCCAGAGGAACTTCAAATAGACTATTCTATTTAATCATATTTATCATAAAATGGTACTAATCCTTCCTTGGGGCCATGCATTTTAAAGCTATATTTGGATACTGAGAAATTTTTGCTTGCAGGGAACACAAACTATCATTGGCCTGATTTTTAATTTAAAGTGATTTTGGAACTTGCTTGCTTCCATACCCACTCAGATGGATTCTGACATAAGCCTGAAACAACTTCATATTTCTCAGTAGGAAAAAAAAAAAAGAAATTGCTTAAGCTTCCAGGCATCTTGAGTGAGAACTCTCAGCATAATCCAAGGGTGAAATCCCATCACTGTGAAAGGCCTACTTGCATCTGATACACCCAGATTTCTAACTACTGTCCATTTTTTTGATACTGACAAGAGTTTATAAATAATTGCATTCTTCAGGAGTCTAGCAACAATTAACATAAATCTGGGGCTAGGGTACAAAAATACATACTGAATAACCCTTTTATTATCAAGGAAATACTAAATTACTATCAGCTATTTCTTATTTTTATTCTGTTGTAAAATTGATTATCAACATACAGCTATGCCAGAAGCACATATGCCAAAGAAATCCGTTTGCAAATTTGACTGCCAAAGAGCAATTGCTTTCTTAAACCTTGGGGAAATCGGAAAACAAAACCTATTGAAAACTAGAGATAAGGAACTTCATTTTCCCTCACTTAACTACAAAGACTGTAGAAGCACCAGCATGGGTTTGGTTCTATAATGGTTATGTTTCTGTTAAAATAGAAACATACATTGAAACAGTAATCTTAAATATACTTTCAGCATCAAATAAAGATGTTCATTACTTCTTTTGGAATCAGAAAATGCCTGCATATACCATGTATATAACACTAATGGTCAGGATAAATTGGCTTAAATTCTCTGGTTTGCAGACAGCAAAAATGAAAAGGCAACACAACTGTTGACTCAGGATGTTCATCATGTTTACTAACACTGCCTTATGCCACTGTCTGCAAATGTCTTTCAAATCAGGTGCCTCTGTTGAACTGCACCTCTTTTTCTCTTTTCACTAAAACAAACACTGTCCTTCCTGGGAGGCTGTTGTATAGTTTCCTTGTTATTGTCTCTTGTTCAAAGGAGCCAGTTTAGAAGAAGCAAAGCAAAGCAAAGATCCAGGGCTGGAAAAGATGCTCAGTCACATCTTGCTAAAGGCACACATCTTGCTTTCTGCATGAGAAGCAATATAAAGACTTCCTGTAGGTAAAACTACAATGACTACTTCTTTGAAGCTTGTCTTCAAAAGTCAAAGTCTGCTGCAAAACCTAAATCCTACTCTGGGATGGAGAGAGAAGTTTCCCTCCTTCCAGTATCCTGTCTGAGAGATGCCAGGCCTTCTCTGCCTTCCCTCACAGAGATTCCCAACTCCTATATAGTAGTACTTCATTTTGCACTTGATACTTCTAGACGTTGTTACAAAAGAAATTTCCGCCAATTTCCTCTTCAGTATTGAACTCGATAGAGAGTTAAAAATTTCTCTAAAGCCAAAATCCTGCTCAAAGATGAGGGGGGGAAAAAAAGAAGAAAATAATTCAGCATTTCAGAGAATTTGATGGGGGTCAAACATCCATGCCATGTAACACCCAACAGTGAGAAGCTGCTGCGTTATCATAATAACAAGATTATTTAGATATGTGCATGAAGACACTTAAACTGTGCATACTGCATGTACTTGTGCACAGGAGAGAGCCTGCAGTGGCTGGATGCTTTATTTAGGCAAGAGTTACCCATCTGTAACCGCAGGAGGGAGTTGGCAGATGGAGCTCTGGAGTTCCCTGCTGGAATCCGGCCAGGGCAGTGCCGTAACCAGCTCCTCTCTTCTGAAAAGCAGACGGAGACCTTGCATGTCATACGCTAAAGCTGTTAGAGAGCACTGAGAACCAGAGACTGATTTCCTCTGCTTTGTTCTTTGCAGATCTATTAGTACCTGATGGAGGTATGTGGAAAACTCCCACGTCTCTAAGACAACAGCTTCATATACTGCTTCTGTACAAGTATGAAGAACAGTAAGGACATAATGCAGTTTTGATTCCAGTTTTTAGACCAGAATAACCTAAAAATCTTTTCACAACCATATGGCAATTCTCATTACTACTTTCAAATAACAAAAATCACACTGAATTAATGTTTTGTTAAAACTCTAAAGAATCTTAATTCTAAAATGCTTGCACTTCTAATCTTACAAACTAACATAAAATAAAAATCAAAATTGAAGGTGCAATATATTTTTTTCCTGATTAAATATCCTCCACCAAGTGGTTTAGTGGTATATAAAGAAAGAGGAATA
The DNA here is from genome assembly GCF_041296385.1 of Aphelocoma coerulescens. Classification (NCBI taxonomy): domain Eukaryota; kingdom Metazoa; phylum Chordata; class Aves; order Passeriformes; family Corvidae; genus Aphelocoma; species Aphelocoma coerulescens. The sequence goes on from NC_091021.1 coordinate 7,947,733, forward strand.
GCTAGTACATAAAGCAGGAAACATTTCATTAAAGGAAAGCACTTTGAAGTTCACTCAGGCTTTGTTCTTTTACGGCTTTGCTCATGTGCATCCCTAAGCAGGGAGCACAGACACAGGCGACATGGTTTCCTTGTTATCCTGCCTTTTCATGGGCATGTTACTCAAGGGAAGGGATATTTAGCCTGGTTTCCAGACAGAGAGCACTTCTCGGCAAATTCCAGTCGTAGCCAAAGCATAGCATAACTGTTGCCACCTCTACTGCTCAGACACATCTTCTGTTTCACACAGAAGCTATTTGGAAAAGATGAGAGAATTTTCAGTAGGAGCAGGGAACTTTTTTTCATTCGTTGGAGACTAAACACAGACTTTTTTGGAACTCAGCTTTGACACTGGATGAAAGTAATAGCTGCAATCATAAAGCTGAGCTATTCTTTCAGCTCACATGGAAAACTTGTACAAAGTAAATGGCTATTTCATGAGCTTCTCAGATTGGAGCAAAAGGCATGTCATGAGTGGGTGTTAGCCTGGAGAAAGTGCTCGCTTTCTCCTTTAGCTGCTAAGCAGAGCTTATGCAATAAGATACACTCCTCCAAAAATGTATGTTTTCCTGCTCATAGAACCTGAAACCTCTGACTTGCTCTAACATACTGTGGTTTTGTGCCTTCTGCTTTTCAGCCAGAGAAGACAATCTACCCAATCACATAGAAAAAACAACATCTCAATGGAGAAAGATGTCCTCCTCAATGTAGATTATCCAGACATGCAGTAAACTTCTCTTCATCCAAGCCCTCTCCGTGCTGCACTGTCTGGAGCACTTGCACTGCCTGCAGCTCCCCTTCCCCACACTGGCCCTGGAGGAACACCCTGCCGGCCTCAGCCACCTTGCATTTATTGGGACACCAGCCATTCTTCTTCTCAGCTCAGTAACACTGCAATTCATGATTTTTTAAGGAAAAAGGAATAGAAAAAGCTGTACATTAAAGTCCAAAATATACTGAAAAAGAGAAATAAGCCATAGCTCATTGACCACAAAGACAAACTACTTGGCTTGAGATAACTGCTGAGGCAGCAGCCTCAGCTGCCTGGGGCAACTGGAATATTCAGCAATCATCTCCTCAGCTGGCACAGTTCACACAGAATTTTAAGAAACACAAACCAACAGTTCACTTTTCTTTTAAAGCTACAAGGGAAATTGCAGTGGACTTCAATTCAGGAGCAGCTCAGACAACATGAAGCTAAGAATAATAATCTTATCAGCTACTTCCAGGCAAGACACATCTTTTACTTATATTAAAAATGCAAGTGAGAAATCAAAGTTTTAGAGCAAAGTCCTTTCAGTGTTGTTACAAGAAGTGACATCCCTGGGCACAGATAAAAATTTGCAGCCTGAGCTGACCACAAACTGCTTGCAGACACTGTTTTACACACCTACCTGTAATGTCCCTTTTATGAATGCAGTTATAGATAAACAGCAAGGCATTTCCAACTTACATAAAAGCTCTCTCTAAAGAAAGTGCTCTTGGGACAGTGTTTGTTAACACTTTAAATCCAAATATTTTCCAGACTGCAAACACAGTTAATATTAATGAAAAATGTACCTAAAGCATGAAACACACGTGTATTTCAATTCTATGCCTATATGTAAATATGATATCTATTTATATAATGTTTAGTAAAAACCCACAAATATTTAGGACATTTAATCTGCAGTATGCTACTTGGATGAATAATCTATCCTCACATCCTTGGAATACCAGTATATCTGAGTTTATAATATCTTAACTTTATGTCCTTCTTGGCTTGTCTACTGCTAGATCACATCACTGTATGTAACTTGTCAACACCTACATGTCTACAGTCACCAAAGGGTTAAGTCTGATGGAGCAGAAAATATTTTACAAATCAGAAAGCCTTTATAGTGTGCTGTTCATGTTGCAGGGACTCTTCAAATTGCTTCCAAACAGTGCTATTTTTATAATGCCATCACAAAAGCAAATCCTATCCTACCCATTCACAACTTCAGTGCAGCTTTAGATGAAAACTGGATGTGTCATAAATCAATCTTTGCCCAAACTGTTGAACAAAAACTCAGATACAACTTCAGATAAAGCATTAAGGAGGTCAGGACAGGAATCGTCAAAGTCCTCTCCAGCCCTCCTTTTTAAACTCCACTCTTGCTGTCTGTGGGAACTGTTCATCCTAATTCCTGGAGGGTTTTGGTTTTCTTTTTTTTCCTCAGTAAGTTAATTAGAACATGAGCAGCCGTTCACAAACAAAACCAAGAAGTACTGACTGCTACCAGAGGCTGAGGAGCGAAAGGGAAGAGTAGCAAGAGAGGACCAGGAAGGCAGACACTGCAAATGTTTTTGCTGTTCCTGGTACGGTTCCTTCCTTACTGTTTCACTTGGTCTGACATGACTGAATTTTTCTACTGCTTTTCTGAAGCAATATTCCAGACCTGCATGGGGCCTTGAAGTTTCCCCTCTGTCAGTAACATACAGCACTTCTGCACAGCAATAACCTGGAACTACTGCCAATACCCAGCAGAAGGAGAGTCATACCTACAGTATTAATTTCTCCCATATAGTTTTCTCTGAATAATTCATAGACAGGTCTTTGTCTTTCATACCCAAGCGATGCTCCATCAGCTTTTTACAAACTGAGGGAAAGGTGTCCTTTTACTCCTCTCTAGAGTATCTATGGAAATATGAGCCAGGGCAAAGTGCCAGAAATCAGGAAACCCTGAGTCCACTGCCCATATGGGTTTTCGATGCGTTACATCAAAGGCACTTAATTCACAGCTTAACTCTGAGAGTTAGATTACTAATACATAGAATATAAGAAGGGAATTAGAGTAATTTACAAGTGCCTTTTTAAAATTTTTCTTCCAATTACTGTAAAATTAGTTGTCAGCAAATGTCACCCAGTAAGCAATAAGCACCTCAAGGTGACAACAGTTCCCATACCACTGCCAAGAAGGGGCCTGGGGGAGGCACTGCTTCTTTGGGATTTGGCATTGTGTTCACTACTGCATTCCCCTCTCCGCCCTTCTAATTTTGCACTATTCTTGTCCTACAGGCATGGAGTATTTATAAAACTTTTTCACCCCAAAAATACACTCTAGAACATCTATTAAATTTCACTTCTCCAAGGATGTTCAGGGAAATAGTCTGGTCACAGTTTAACCCACTGTGAAAACAAACCCCTTAATAACAGGCAAAATTTTTGGTTTTTCAGCTTAATCTAAAAGAGCAATTGGACTGCAGAGTTTTAGGAAGTACATTCTGTTGACTTATACATTTATTAAACTGGGGAACTCATGATTCAGCCACTGTGAGTTTTCACGTTCACATTAAAAATAGCATATCATGGGTTTACAACAATATAGAACCACAGGTTTGAGTTGGTTTTGGGTTGGGTTTTTTTGCGGGGTGTGGGGTGCATGCATTTACTTCTTTATAAAAACTATAGAACACCAAAATCAGCATTTCAGTTGGTTTGGAATTTTGTTGTTGCTAGAGGTTTTTTTTTGGCTGTTCCTCTCTTTACAAGTTCTCTCATAATTTTTCATCAATGTAATTATTAAAACAGTGTTAGATCCTTCACCACAATTTATTATTCATTTTCACATACAGTGCTTTTAGAAGCCACAAATGAAGCTGCTTTCTGAATGTTCCAGTCATTGCACAAGCTTGCAGGGAGCCATGCAGCCCTTTCCCAATACTCAGATGTACTCTGGGAAGTTTTCAAAGAATAGGAGTCCAATGTTCCACTACAGCTGAATTTGAATGGGAATACCTCACTATACAGCTGTGAAAATCTTCCTCATAAAACTCAGTAGAATTTAGAAGTGCTTTAGAAATAAGTCACCTAGTTAAAAACGCAAAACCTTATTTATTTTAGAATAAAATTTCCCAAAACCAAAAAACCATGTTTTTCAATAAAATGTTATGTGAGAGAATGTGAAAATTATAGTCTAACAAATATGGAGGAAATGGTTGTACAAAAAAAAAACCCAATTCTTTTTTAGAGAGATAACAAAGTTTTTCTTCTCCTTTCCCATGTATCATTTGGTCTTAAACTCTGATGTCTCCCTTTTAACAAGCCTCTTCTCTTTTCTCTTCTGCTACATAACTTAGTAAAGAATCCAAACCACCTGATGAGAATCACAGCTAAGAAAAAACCCCACACATCTGTGCAGCATGGAAAAGCATCAGTCCCACAGTGACTTACTGCAATGCTTTAAGTGCCTGTTAAATTAAAATTCCTATGAGAGGAGAGAGGGAACAAAAGCACAGGAATTCAAGCTTTATGAGCATAAAGTTTAGATTTTTTGCTCAATTTTATAGAAATACAGAACAAATTCATAGAATTTTAACTCTACAAGTTTTCTAGCAGGCAGAAGTTGCAAGGACTACATTACTATGACTGATGTTACAAACGAGACTCCTTCATTCTGCCAATTTTAAATTGCAGTTTTTGTGGAAGCTGTAAGAACCATGTACCAAAACCAGGATTCAGTGAAGCACCTGGGTTCAAGTGTAGTTGCTACCATTCTTTAATCATTCCAGGGAGCATCTCTGTCACAAAGCCAGGAAGCCAAAGAAGAATTCAAGATGTTAAGAAAACAGACTTCAAAGGCTAATGCAAACAATTTGTGCAAGCTTTACTGTTTTCAGAATTATTAAAACACAACCATTTTTAGATACTGCTCATATAAAATGCCCAATTATATCTTTATGACTTACAAAACTCTATATAAACAGGTATGTTGTTTTGATCCAAAATATCACACCTGTAAAATCATTTTGTTGGGTAAACGCAGTTCAGTAACACCACACAGGCCTGCACAAAGAAACTCAAAGAGGCATTTTAGATCACCCTTTGAAAATCTGGTCACATTTTTTGTGCCACAAATGCTGGCACATACAAAAAAATTGTTACTAGTTACTGATTTTATAGTTTTTACCACCGATTCCTTAGTGTTCTAAATACTGGCTGATTTACCAGCCCCAGAGGCACAGGGAATTTACCTGTGGGCTTTTGTGTGTCACATCTCTAATTCAAAAACTTCAGGAGTTGGCCTGCAAGACCCTGTTCTCAAAAATTTTAACAGAAAACAATGAAAATTTCCCTCCTCAAGATTTATCACAACAGTAACTGACATCTCTGAAGAGTTCTGTTGGTTCAAGTAAAGATAGACCAGGTCAGAACTGATATTTTCAGTTACCTTGCCTTGGTGGCAACACCACCCACATTCCTCTAGATTTCTGGAATCTAGAGGATTTGGTAATTTTTACCAAGTGGTCCCGTCCTATCACATAAGTAGAAATCCCAAAAAAAAAAAAAAAAAAAAAAAAAAAAAAAAAAAAAGTAGAATTTTGCAGCAAAGCTCTTTATGGTTATTTCAGAAAGATAAAAGGAAACGTTTTAGCAATTTCTATTACTGCTCTAATTAATACCTACAAATTTTCATTTTTGTCTATACATGCAGGCAAGATTTGAAATGGCAGATACTCTGTCACATATAAGCTCTATGAGGGCAAACATCTCAAAAATCAGGTTAACAGATATATATACTCAGGTGGTAGGTTTTTGGATTTTTTGAGGGGGGGGGGTTGGTGTAGAATTTTGGTTTGATGGGGTTTTTTGTTGTTGTTGTTTTTAAAGCAAGCAAAGTACATAAGCAATGAAGCTACCTTAATCACTTCTCAGGAACACAAAGAGATCAACTCCTCCACTTGACTGTTGATCCATTTTGTTCTTTCATTTAAGGGGCTGCACATTTAGAAGTCCAGGTCAGAAACAGCACATTCAAGGGTTACTTCCTCAAGCTCTTAGTGAAGGCTACAATTCACCTATCCTGAACCTCCAGCTGACACAGCTGTGTACTACTGGAGAAGGTTTCTTCTGACTGCTGGTGGAAAAGCTCCTACACTGCCTGGCACACTTTTTCAACTCCACCTAGTACCACCTGGTTTGTGAGTTAACCTCTTCGCAACCTGGATGATTCACAGCTGTCACTAAGATTTCTTTTTGCTAACAAGTGAGCACCTATTTCTTGGCTGCTGTGAGAAATAATCACAGAAATGTAATCAGTTGCAAATGCAAAGCCAGCTTTTTAATTAACATTTTGCTATAATTGGTTGCTATACCTTTTCAAAGCTGTCTTTTCTCAGCAGTTAATTATTCTTAAAAAGACACACCTTTCAGGCATAGGTTTGCTAAGACATTACCCTGTTGGAAAAAAACAATCTCTCAAGTAACCTCTAGTGTTTAAAAAAGAACAAATTTTTAAAGGGTAGGGTTTAGCACAGAAAGCCTCATTTAATAGTGGAATACAGCTTTTTAATACAACATTCAGATCTTTATTTTTCAGTGCCATTGAGAGCTGTTTTTACTTGAGATCAGTGACTCTTCTCTTTCATCCACCACATGGAAGTGAAAGTTGGAAGAATACAGTACATACCATAAATACAGAAAGGCATCAGTGCCCTTGGATTCAGCTCAGTGAAGTCACAGAGCAATATTTTCTTAAATGTGTTAAAGTAGTTAATTTTAACTGGAAAAGGGGGGGGAAAGAGCCAAATTAACGTTAACAATGTAAGGCAACTAACCTTTTACAGAAATTGAGCTCTAGCCTTTCCAGAAGCTGGTAGTATTAAACATGAGTAACTCAGCCTAAATAAAATCATTTCTACTGCACACTCTGATGGAGTCTTAAATATTTTAAGAATATAATAAGAATCACAAAATATTCCTGCTACTTACTGCATACAATCTCTCCTTCAGAATAAAGACTCCATCACTCAGATCCAATCTTTTTCATCAAAATAGCTCTTTCTTGCCAAGTAGATCAAATCTGCTGATAAAAATTTCCAGTTACAACATTATATTTAAAAAATTAAACATTCTGTTTTCAAACAACTGAGCCTTCCCCTCTGCAATGATTGTTGCATACACATGTTTATGCATACAAGACAACTTTCAGGACTTGGATCAGGAGACCTGCTCCTTTTATACCACACAATAAACCCATCATTGTGATTGCTAAACTTTGTCCCAGCAGATGGATATTGTGTTTTACATGGAACACAGTACAATCTTAAATCTGGCTTTATTTGACAGGATTTTGTCTGCAATGTGGACAGGATAGCCCAGCAACTGAGGCTGGGCTATGGCCAGAAACAGCTGGACTAAAACCCAAACCTGACATCAATGGAATGCCCAGGTACAGCCTGGCTGCCCACACAGACCTGGGCAGGTTCTGTGCAAGAGCAGGTGACTGGTACAGCCTGAACAATGGCATTCATACTGTGTTCAAAACCAGAACAAAACTAAAACTGGCATTTCTCAGTTTATAAAGTCTTTCAGAGGGGGGAGTAAAAACCGTTCAAATAACAGCATTTTATTGTCTGTTTAAATGTCTTTTAGATCTGCCCTTAAACATCTGACGTGAATCTTAAGACAGATAGATAAATACCTTCATTAACTTGGATTTAATCATTCCATGATTCTAAATCTCAGGCTGCTTGTCTGCCAATGTACAACACTTATGATAAATTCCCAAAATTAGAAAAATACAAAGAAAATTATACATTTTTATAGTTTATGAAATATCAAAACATTTAGTTTTACTTCTTATAAGAAATCATGCTGTTTGATGGAGTAAATTACAAGGTATTTTAAACTGAGATAGAGTTTATGGAACCTCTGAAAAGAACTCTGTTGATGGACTGGACAAAGCTGTTTCACAGAAGCATATTGCTGAAATCCATTACCTCCTCAAAATGTGGGGAGCCAACACTGATGCCATGGTTACAGAAACCTGGCAGTGGTGAACCCACAGCCCCCAAGGCCTCCTTATCCGTGCTGAGGGAGTACATGTAATAAAACATCATTTTCTGTAACTGGTTTTCAATTAAGGGTTATTACTGAAAATGCTGTATGAGAACTAAGTCTCAATCTTATGTCTGCTATATTCCTGGTAGGTTTTTACACCTTTAAAAATCTTATGTCACGGCTGCATACTTTACTTGGGTTGTCCATTTCTGCAAACAGATCACTAACTTCCCACAGTGTAACACAGAGGTTTTGTCAACACATTGTTCCACATATCAGCATGGTCAGATTTCTTTTCCAAAATAAAATCTTTGCAAACTGGTAAATTAAATCAGGCTGAGCATGGCAATCTGTGCAGTGCCAGAGAAGGGTCACACTGGTCGAGGGCCAGCCAGGTGATGCCTGCCTGGTTTGCTCAGTGCCCGACCTCATCCAACAGAAGCTCGTGTCAAGGACAAGGAAGTGAACTGCCACATGAAGAACCCAGTAAGAGGCACAGATTTAGTCAGCTAATTTAATGTATGCTAAATAGAATTCCCTAGTGTTCTTAGAACTGAAGTGCAGAAAAAACACTGTTCTGCAACTGAAGTGAATGGAAAAATGCTAAGAAAGCCAGGATTGGACAAGACTTGTGAGTCACTACAGAGCTATCCAAAGGGATACAGAGGTCGTCCACTCGCTAGAACGTGGGCTGAAACAGTCACTGATTTCTTTTCCAAGAATCCCAATAAGAGGCACTCTCAGGGGAGCACAAGACAAGAGACTTTGCCATGGTTGCAGCTATAAAGATGGCTACAGTTCAGAAATTCTGGCAAACTTGAGACGCTACAGTAGGAAGTCAAAGCTGTACTCTCAAAGTTCTGAGAATGCAAGCACAGAGCAGGAAGCAAGACTTTACAATGGCATAACTGCTAGGAAAGCTTGGGAGTGCTAAATGTGTTTATTAAGTGATTTATTCATATGCATTCTTTTCAAAGAAAATATCAAGGTTTAGTGTTTGAGACTCATTTTATGACTGTTTATAGATGGATTTGGACATCCCTCTCTGAATTACAGGGTAGTGGGTATGGAAGGAATATAGGTAGTGTTACATTTACTGCTGTACTCAGAATTCAGCTCCCTCCCTTCATTCCACAGAAGTGGTGAATTCCAATTGCCTTTTTCAGACTAGGGAAAAAGACAGCCATGTAGGACTACCTGATGAAATGAAAAATTCAGAAGATAAAATTTGATATGAACCAACCTTTCTGCTTTGGGTTATGGAACAGTCTGAACTAGGTTAGTGTAAGCACTAATAGTTCTCTTTATTATTAATTTGAAATCAATTTCTGAAATCTACCTCTAAGGCACTAGATGATTTAATTTAATTATATAAACTGTAATTAAACTAAAACAGAACTTTGTCTAGCTACTACTTTCCTCTTCCATAATTTAAAATTGAAACATTTAATCTGCCTGGCAGAGACATGTTTTATTTACCAGTATCCCTAGAAGCCACCAAGTTCAATCTGACTCTAAGTCCCAAAAAACCCCTGGTCTTTGACCCCCAGCAAGATGGCTTTATGTGCAACCCAGCCACCTTAATAGCAGGGAGATATAGCTCTGAAAGCTCTACTGATTGTATCTGCAGCACATGGAACTACACATTAAGGAAACTCTGACAGAAACTGGGCAGAAATAGTAGAAATTACCTTACGTGACATCATAAAGCACAGGCCCCATATAAAATTAAATGTATAAAACCCACAGTTTTACATTAGGAATTAAGAAAGGCAATGGAAATACAGCGTGTCAATTTTTTTATTTATGAGAGATTTAAGGCTGAAGACAAAACCCTGCAATTTGGGTGCTACAAACTAATGACTTATAGAAGTGATCAAAAGTGATTGTCACCTTTTGTCAGCTGATTTTGTCACTCTCCTGTCTTCCCCAAATTCACCTTAGGCATTATTTTCATTCTCAAAACTCAGTTTTGTGCAACACATGGGTTATTTACCTGCTTTATCATCCTTAAGTAGAATGAACAAGACCCATAATTGACTTTTTCTTCCTTGAAACCTTCTGCTGTCAGTAGCATTTTTCCAGTGTTGCTAAAGGGAGGGCTGTATCACAGCAGCCATGCTAAAGGTCACTGAGCTGTGATTGAGAACTTTCTTGGTGCCTCCATTGCTCCACAGACCACTCTCTCTGCTTGATTCAGATGCCTGGGTTATCACTGATTATTGTTTGATGAAGGTTCTTATTCAGAGGTAAGAAAAATAAAATGAAATTAAAATTATGACCAGGGTCTCTATCCTTCCATAACTTAAATCTTCATGTTTAACCATTAAAGCACAGGTGATGTTTTGCAGCCACTTTTTCCTTTGTATGATAACATGTCACCATCCTGTAACATTTTTAATGGTGCATGTATTTTAAATGGGGAAAGTAATAACAAAACTGTATCAAATCACTATGCCAGATGTTGATGTAGTTGAAGAGGAATCCCAGAGATATAAGACTGGAAACTACAGTCCATCTAGGAAGCTAACCTGGAAAACATGACTAATGCTGTGGGTAATGCTGGAGTTCGAATAGCTGTATTTTCTTCCAGAAATGAAAAAACTCACACCCTGGAATTTTTTAAAGCTACATATATCAATGCATGGTCTGAAAATGCTGTGAGCTTTTACATGATATTTTCTGTCTGCTTTTTAAACTAACTTCACTTTGAGTGTAGACATGACCCTTCATTTTTGTTTAGAAAAGATTACTAATAGGATTTTAGTTAGAAATGTGCAGTTTAGAAAATATTATCCTGTGTTTTTCATCAACTGTCTATACCAAGATGGGAAATATTAATCATTGTAGCAGTCTGCCCCACACAAATAGATTATTTTAACAGATGTATGATTTAAGTAAAACTCTGAGCTCATGATGTAAAATTTGGAGTAAATCCAGTACAAGGAAAATAAATCACAGAACTAATTAAGGGAAGAAATGTGAGAAATAACTGTGCTAAACATTCTTCTTATTCCTGCCTTCTTAGGAGGACACAATGCTGGGCAACCTTGGGGAAGGAGAACAACTGTCTGCTCCCTGAGTCAAAAATGGGGAAGAGAGTCATCAGCTCTCACCTCTGGAAAGCTGAGTCCTGCTCAGTCATTACTTGCACACAAGAAGAGAAAGAGTGAGTGTAAAAATTCTAGACAATGGCTCAGTGCCTACAAAGAGGCATTCTTCTGCCTGACTTGCACTGCTGGTTAGATTTATGATCTGAGACACAAGTAGATCACTTGCATGAAAGTCAAAAGGATATTCTTTTCTAACTTGATGCAAAAACCTACAGGAACAGATAGAAAGTTCTTAAACTTCAATAGGATTTGGATCTGTGTCACTGAACTAGAAGATGACAACTTTTTTCCCCTGGATAAAACACATAAAATCCACACAAATGAAAGCTCTTCAGTTTTTTAATTAAATCAGGACAAAGATCCTTAAAGAAAGACAATCCTTTTTAGTACTCAAAATATTACTTCATCTCTCAAAACATTATTAACATACCATTTCCATAACATCAGTTGGTCTTACTACTATCAAAAAGGAAAATTTCAGTAAATAGAGTATTTAATTTGCAGTCTTACTACACAGCTAGAAATACACTAACAGGTTGTAATTCTTCAAGAATTATAAGCTATAATATGTGCTGTGGCTACTTTTTGGCTTCTACATATTTATAAAATAGACCAGTATTTCCATTTATTAACCAAGTTATTACAGCTTTAACATATTTTAGATTACTCCTGTCAGAATATACTCAAACAACTGATGACTTAATTTTATTTTGTGGAAGACCTTAGAAGTGCCAGGCAAAGTTTATGTCATAGCAGCATTATGGTGAGAACAGGAAATAGTAAGAGAGAAGTGAGTGTGACAGGTGGGACTGCAAATCGTAGACAGAACTACAAAGTAATAAGCAGATAGCATTATTAAGCAATATAAAATTAGAATTAATCTCCTGGCTAAATATTATTGGGTATTTGAGATACCTCCAGATTGACAGGAGTTATAAAGAGAACCACAGGGAGGGGTTGGGGTTTGGGGCAGGGTAAGGGGTTTCTTCTTGTAAGGATAGTTTATGAAACAGTGTATGAAATACAACTTTTAAATGGACAATACAAATATCCAGATCCTTTCTTATTCATAGCTACATATTCCAACCTAGAAACTCATTTGAAAAAGGGAGTGCCAGAGAAAATATCTTTAATTATTAGAAGTGAATTAATTTGTACTGTGAAATGGAGTACAAGTAGGATTAATTTGGATGCAAATATCCCAGAAGCAACCTCTACAACTTATAACACACTTTGTACTTTTCTTGCAGAAAAACAGGCTTTTGGATGTGAGACAAATTGAGCTGTCATTGAGGTGAGTTTGCAAAAGGTATGTAACAACATCCATAATATGATATAGACTTACTCTTCCTTGGGGTGTTTGTTTGTTTGTTTGTTTGCAGAGCTTTGTCCATCCCCATTCCCCCCCCCCAAAAAAAGGATGGAAATCTTGGTATTTACAAAAAAAGCCCAAGTTTGTAGGAATTCGCACTTCTAAAAAGAAAATTAAAAAGACCTGATATAAATATTCACATAAATTCACAAAAAAGGTCAGTCTATTGTTAGTTACTATCTCCTTTTAGAGGATGTCAGCATCAAATAGCACCTGCTAATACTTCAATATTTTTTAAAGTTCCAGTGTTCCCGTTCCTTCATGTCCTTTTGCTCTGTGTTCAGATCCTGGGGCATGGCAGGGTAGGGAGTACCCTTTATTCTCAATTAGGGAAAAAGCTTTTTTTTTTTTCATATCATTCATACCCTAATTTACATCACAAATATGAATTAGAATTTTTCCAACAAAAATAAAAACCAGCAAAGCATGTATGTAAGGGCACATAGAGCTCTTATTTTTAATATCCATTATCCTGTTTTTTCAAGGTAATATGACATGAGAGATAAGAATGAAATACATTTCTAGCTAAGATCACTTTCTTATTTCTATTACAAATCACACTTAGGAGAATAACAGGAAATTTCCAGTTCACTTTTACGTTCTCTTATAATTTTATCTATTTTGACTCTGTGGTCTAGATATGTTTTCGTACTTTCTCTTGGTTTTTTTTCCAGTAATTTATTCTAATACAAACATTAGTTCAGCATTCCTTTCAATTAGAGCAATGTTTCTATTCTCTCACAGTTGGTATTCTCTCTTACCAAAAAGATTTCTTTTTTCAGTACTACTAAGCTGAAGTTACTGTTTTGCTTTTCTTCACCTTCTCCCTCCTCTGAGGGCCTAATGCAAAACACACTTTTATAAGTTGATAGTAGAAAGTATCAATTTTTAGCAATTGTAGAAAAATGTATCAAGATCTATTAAACAATAAGATATCAATCACATTAAGTGTTAAGCACTTAAATGATGTCCATAACCCAAGGTACTACTTGCTGTATTCCCCTTGATGATCAGAGATGAACAGGAACCTCTAGAGGCAACTCAAGGCACAGATAGGTTTTACTTAGATTCACTAAAATGACTTCAAAAGAGGTTGTATACTCCCCTCGAAAGTGAGGGTCTCAGTCAATAAATAGCATCCCTAACCCTGAACTGTGACTCTCCCGTTATGCAGGAATGCCATCCTTTACCAGCAGTGCTGGCCAAACTCGCTGGCACCAGATTTCACATCACTGTGGCCATTAAAAGCAAAGCCAGCCAGCATTTGCTTCCATTACACAGAGTAACTTTTCCCTGGCAAAGTTATGTCAAAAGCTCTTTCAGCCCTTAGATCACAAGAAGCCAAGAATTCTCTACAATCCTCCCAAAGGTGAAACACAGAATCTGACCCAGAAATGAGCTTCAGTCACTGGCCTCAAAACATCTGCCTTCCTAGTTTACCCAAACTCCTTTTTCCCACATACACACACTGCAATGGGTTGAGTTGGCATCGTTTGTGTCATTCATTACATCAAGGACTATTATTCACTTACAATAATGACCATTTATTTCTTTAGGTTATGAGGCATCTTGGTAAAGCTAATACATTTATCTTAGTCTGCTCTTTGTAATCAGTGTCTAGTAAAAATAATTTGCTTGTAAACAATTAGCACAACATAAATGCAAAATCTGTGAAGATTTCCACAGGCTGCACTTTCAGTATAGTTATAGCAGCTGGAGGTAAAATACAATTAGAATTGGCTATATAACAACAGTTCATATTAACTGAGCAAAATGGCTATTGTTTTGTTGATACAATTTATCAAATCACTTTTTTAAGCAATGGTTTTATTTTTAAAAAAATCCCTTAACCAGAAGGGAGCTCTCATCTATAATTCAATTGTGGACGATGACTCCTCACAAGTAGGCTCTCACCATCCAGCCTTGTTGAAACGCTTGGAGCCCCTGGGGCAGAGGGGGACACACAGACGTGCCCGGCCCTGTGCCCGGTTAGCACAGGCCAACACTGACATCTGGTGCCAGCAGAGCCATTTTACACGGGGGCAAAGATCCCACTTGACACTGCACTGGAGTTGCTAGTTTGACACTAACACAAATCAGCATCTCCTGTTCAGAACCAAACCACAGCAGAGTCTGACTATAGGGAAAAGAAATGAAACAGTAAAAGTGCCAAGGACATACTTAAAGCCAGGAGAAGAAAATGAGAGAACATTCATAATGTTTTTTCTGTAATGCACTTTTTCCAAAATGGTGCTATTTGCTATCGTACCTCAAGAAAATTTTAGCTGCTGCTAAAATAGAGATCTCTATTTTTGTGAGAACAGTATTAGGGTTATCTGTGCCAGGATGAGCAGAGTTTGCACACTAGAAAAAGCACAAGAGTTGTTTCATTCTCAAAGCAAGGGCTTAGATTGTGGCTGGCACGAGCTTACCTTGCTTGAACTGCTACAACCACTACATGTCCCATTTTCTGGGCTGGAGAATCCCTCTGTGCCAGCACTTTTTGGCTACTTGCCCAGAACAAACTGTCCCTAGGCAATGGAGCATTGAGCCCAATCTGTATCAATGAGTCTAGCACAGTTAAGATTTGGGGTGCAATATTTACATGCACATGTAATGTCCATTTCCTTGTAGGCCACGGCCTTTAACTACCAAGAATATCAAAGACAGGCTAACACACCAGAGAGGATGATCTCAATGGTATTTAAAAGACTTTTTTCAAGACTATGAAGAACCAATTACAACAGAGTATGACTGTCTTACCTACTAAGAAACTAAGCTTTTACACTGCACTTAGTTCTGCTACCAGCTGTTAGCTTGAATGTGTCTGTGCGAGATGCACAAACCTGCCCCAATTACAAGCCAACCTCACTGCTCTCTCATGCAAGTAGCCAACAGAGAACTATTTCCAAAGTGTAGCTGTTCCACACAGCAAAACACTTTGCAACATGTCCTTGTTCCCATAAGGCACTCTGCAGCCAGCAAACTCTTGTAATAATGTTATTTGCAAGAACAGACTTGGAAAAAAATGGCTTTTTATTATTGCATCTTTGTGCCAGTGCAGACAGCATCCTGACTTACCAGATGTTTCTTATTTCTTTTTTCTAAGCTGCACTTCGGTATTTCTAGAATTGAAGGTTTCAGACAAAGAGGTTTCTGTTACCTTAAGAAATCCAATTTAACACTGCCTCAAAAATCTGTGATTACATGAGTAAAGCCTGATTGAGAGAAACACATCAAGCCTCCATCCAAAGAGAACGCTTTGGATAACTTTGTAACCCCACCTCCTTAAAAAACACGGAAACAGTAATAAGCTCTGCAAGTTCCATGAATGGAAAAGCATTTGTTTTGTGAAGTTTTGAGGTTTTGGAACATAGAGTTTGCTTGTGGTTTTTATTAGATTTTTTTTTCTCTGTTTTTTTATTTTATAATTGAGACAGTCAAAAATACTGAAATCCCAGAACGAGGGATACTGAAATCCCAGAATCCAGGGGACTATATTTTGTAGGGAAAAACACTATTCAGGATTTTGAATGTATGTGCAGGGAAGGAGGTGCAATAGCATGGCAACTAAAACGAAAGTACAATTTGCCTGATCAGTACCAAGTGTTACTGACTAGTTTTCACTCCATTTTAATTAACTAAGGTTTCAAGACCTTTATTTAAGTACTTCAGCAGATGCGTGGCTGAGGTTTGCAATTTTCCTGCTTGCAGGAGATGCCAGGACATTTCAGTTCTCTAATCCCTAATAAGCAGCAGCTTCTGCTATAAGGAAATATGAGCAAGTATAGAAGGCACAGTTTATAGCATCTTATTTTACTGGTTGCTTTTGCAATTCAGTATGTGGTCACTACAAGAATTGCACTTGAATTATGGATGGTCTCTAAGCCCTACATTAGGAGTGTGCATTACTTTTAAAAAATAACTGTAAATCAAAGAATGTGGAAAACAAGGTGAAACTCTCCTTCTCTAGATAATAGATAAGATGGAAGGAATTCACTGTGGGAGGGGAATTAAAGCAATTCAAGCACAGTAGCAGACAGCTGGGCAAGAAGCAATGGCAAATAAAGTTCCCACAGCTACTGTAAAAGCTCACCATGCCATTTATAATTTAAAATCATGTTACATTGCAGTAAAGACTGTCCTTTTTGCTTTATTTTCTATCTC
Source organism: Aphelocoma coerulescens (assembly GCF_041296385.1). Lineage (NCBI taxonomy): Eukaryota > Metazoa > Chordata > Aves > Passeriformes > Corvidae > Aphelocoma > Aphelocoma coerulescens. Next base: position 7,964,227 of record NC_091021.1, read on the forward strand.
ACTTCCAGAGTTTCATCGTCAGACTAACAGCTTATTCAACCAGAATGGATTGTTTTCCTATTCACTGGCCTGCAACACAAACAGCTTTACTGCTTGGCTAACTACAGCATGTTGCAGTTGCCTGCTCAATGCCAAAAGAAAAATATTTTTTTTTAATTATGCCTTTACTGACTGCTAATTGACCTCTACATCTTTACATCTCCTACTGAGTATGGCCAAGGAGAAACCAGGTTCTCTGTGATACAACCCACAGGCAGAGTGAAACAAAGCCTCCCTACAATTTCAAAACTCAACATTATTGCATGACAATTGATAATAATGCACTGAACTACAAATTCACATTTGTTCCATATTCTTGCAATATGACATTTATATTTTTCTTCTGCCAGTATGGGTAAAAATTCAGGACCCATCATTATACAATTTTAGATTTGGGCAGTCTCTCTGTAGTAAATAGTACCCTGTCTGACTGTAAAACTTCAATGTAGTCATTTTTGACTTCTTCAAGCTCTCAGTCATGCTCCTTCTTTTTCACCTTTTCCCACCCTTTCCATAGTTAGGACAAGGGGATTCCTGGCATGCTCTTATATACCCAGGTCTCTGGAAAACAACTGTAAGGACTAGGGAGCGGTTTGCACTGTCACACAGGCACTTCCAAAACATCCTCAGTTTTGGGGCCTGTTGGGGCTTAATACTACACTGTTTTCAGATTTCAAATAAACCAACTAGAAAAAAAATGGTTTCTACAAGAAGATCTAAGAATTTAATGAATTCCTGTGTACAATGTCAGCAAGTGTCTGTCTTTGAAGAATTTCCAATCACAGAAGCTGTCCCAGCTTATTTCTGCTCCAAGCCCTTCTCATCACAGTAACTGTAACACACATTCAACTACCAGAATAAATATTTTTTCATTCATCTTATATCTCCTCCTTATTCTGCTACAAAGCAAGAGCCTGCCCTCCGACCAACATCAATTTGCACAAAATTTTTGCTTTTGTGTGACCTTTCCTATCCCACATAGCTTGGAGCACCAAGCTGGCAGTGTCTGATCCCCCTGCACTGGCTGCTCTCCTGGCTGCAGCAAACACCTCACCAGCAGCTCCATGAAAGGTGAGAGCCATGGGATGGCCCCAGGAATTGCAGTCTGCACCAGGACGGGTTTGTTCCCTGGCCAAAGGCACAATGCCAGAGTGAGAAGTTTGCCCTTCGCAGCAGTCACCAGCATGAAGGCCTTGCCAAGGAAAGGTTTGAGTTTCCACTACTGTCAACCAGAACCCTTTCACAGGCACTGTGAAAGCAAGAGAGGGATTGCTGCTCCCTCTGCAGTCTCTACAGTGGGACAGCTGACTTCTGAGTAAGAGGTTATTAAACAAGATACACATGTTGTATCTAAAAAGGTTTACAGGAGAAATAATAATCTTACTGGGACCAACTTCAGTCTATTGTGCTTATTTTTTAAGCAGTTTTACCAATTTCAGTTAAACCTGATATCAATATACACAACGAAATTGTTAATCTTCCATTGTTTTCACTGGGATATGATTTTAACCTGAGATATAGCACTTGGTATCAACTGTTCCACACATTAATGTGTGTGAAAACACACACATGCTAATTTCTCAGCATTCTGGATGGGTTTTACAGTAAGACAGCTCCAGCTGTACATACAGAAAACTAGCCAGCTCACAGACCCCAAGGAGTGATTGGAGTCTGCTTTCAAACCAACCCTGTATACATATGCAGAAGCCTCAAGATGGCTTATGATACTGCCTGAAGTTTGTGCTCTGGGCACCCATTACCATGAGGATCATAAAAACAGCCAGACTCAGACCAAGACACACTGCCTTCAGAAGCTGCCTGTATGCAGAGAAATTCTTCTTGCACTTCTACTACCTATTTGTATCACCCACCTTGCTCAGAACTACTTATAAGTTACATTCTCAATTTTTTTTTCTAGATCTCTGCTGATTCCTTACTTAGCCACCATGTAGCAGCAGCTATTTTTGGCTACTTACCCAAAACAAATCCTAAAAATGCAGATATGTGCCTCCAAAACCTTCTCTCAACAGACCATGCATTCCCTAATGCACACCTGTTCAAGGGTAATTTGTTACAAGTGCACATAAATCTACAGAATTACCAGGCAAAACCAAATCTGCTGCCCTTGCAAGCTTTTCACCCTGAAGTCAAACACACAGCTTGCTTGACAATGTAAAATACCTTTTTTTTAACAACACCTTTATGTTTACAATAAAAGGTAGGGGATAAATATTTGGGATTTTCCTACTAACAATAAAATAAAATTTAAAAATTCCTCACAGCTGCTTCAAGTAGTTTGGGAAATGTAATAGCATGAAGATTTTTCTTGTTACTTTACATGAAATAGGTGGGGTGATGGTGGCCATGTACCTGTCACCACATTGCTGATAGCAATGGAAAACTCATCTGCTGTGCAGGAGGCACACTGAGTAGTAAGCTGCATGGTGAGGATGAAAGTCTGGAGTGCATCCATGCCTGGAAAGTTTTATTACATCCATGTGAACATAGTGACATGCACAGAATACCTAGGGCTGTCCTAAGCTTGACTTCCTAGACAGTCAGAGAAAGTACTTCTTTCCTTCCTTCCCGTTTTACAGCTGCCCTTTCTGAAAACAAACAAATTTTGGACATACTTAAAGAAAAAAGACATGTAACACTAGATTTTCTGCCACAATTCATGCATTCCTCCTGCTTTACTCCCTGACATTTGACACAGAAGCCTGAAAAAACCTGCCTAAGTTTCATGCGGTATTTGTTGCAGAATATAAAATTCTAGTAAACAATGGATTTTTTTCCTTATTTGAACCATGTGTGTTCTACTCTGTAATCTACCACAGATGGTATTTTTCTTGTTACATCGATGTGGTATCCTCTACTGTTCAAGAGTTATATGGGTGAGTTTTACGAAGGAACAATATAATACCATGAATTCAAGCAAACATCTTTAAAACTGACTTTAAGGGTAGTTTATAAATTATAGGGAAGCACAAAGCTACCTGGCACTGATGTACACACAGAAGGGCCACAAAGGACAACAGAAATTTGACTATTTCGAGAGAAGGCCATACAAGTTCAGTTGCTGATTCTTTTTGAGCATATTCAACATTTCTAAGTGTTCTGTTCTTTCTATTTCCACATTAATTACCAGGCTGTTGATTATTTCTTTGTTTTCAATTTAGAGCTTGCAAAAAACTAAAATAAACTCATACCCTTTAACACCTGTAAAAATACTGCAATTAATGGATGCCTAGGAAAGTGGGTCAGAACAGAATATTTGAACACAGATAAAAGATATTTCCTTTGGCCATGATAGAATTTTTTATTAGATACATATTTCAGGTCCTTTATTCAAATCCTGTAAAGAGTTTGAAAGAGACTTCAGACTAAAAATTGGTCAGCTGGGTATTAGGAGATCTATGTGATTCCTCTGATGTAGGATAAATGAGTTAAGGGTGGAGAGAGATTTCAGAGGTACTCCTTAGAAGCTATTGTTGTTAAAAATGGGTTTGATTTACAAATATAAAAGGAAAGATTTTTGAGAATTGGATTAAATTTCTGTGGCCATCAGATAAGAGAAAGCTCTACCTATTACAACAGCAGTTACCACAAATGTGTGTTTTGAGGGAATCTGTAAGGTATTGTGTCTTTCTGTAAGGCCTCTCAAATCCAACATGCAACACAGGCACATATACATTTTGATAGCTTTTTATAGCCAGGGCCTTTCTTTTTTTTCATACAATAGAACTTCATCTCCTCTCCATAATTTCCAGGGTATTAGCTGGATAGAGAAATCAATGCATGTACTAGTTCAAAAATTATTATTCAGTGTTCAGAAAATACTTCTTGATACAATTCATACGTCTTCATTTTTCTATTTGGCCTTGCCACAAAGCTGAGTCCTATTAATTACTGATCTCCTAGACTTCTCAAAACTGAACGAACTCCTACTACATTTCAAAGCTTCACACCTTCTCCAGAGATGATTTCTTAGTGCAATTAATATTTCAATAATGTGAGTAATTTATCTGGCTGAAATGGCCTACTTATTAGAAATAGGTAATAATTTCCAATAGCAGAAACCAAGGTTTTGCCAGTAGGTTTTGTCATGGAAAATTCTATCATGACAATGCTACATGTTATTTCATAGTCAGAAAGGGCCATAAGCAATAGCAGATGGAAACATGTACTAAAACCCTCTTACTATTTTCCTTTCTCTAAAAGCATTTATTGTGGTGGCAGTTTAGCATTCAGTTCCCCAGAAATTCTGGTGGTAAATATATTTTTGTGAGGAAATTGTCCTGTGATATGCTTGTGTAAAGTGCCAGCACCAGGCATCAGTGCAACTCTGAGCTCAATTGCAGATTCATCAAAAGCTAGGGTAGAATAGTTGTTTTAACACCAAGCATGAAATAAAACTGCTTAGTAAATCCTCAAACTTGGAATCAAAGTCATAACACAGCAAAGGCAGATGGCAGAGAAGGTGATATGAGAAGAAAAATAAGCATGTCTGCAAAGCATAGGCTAGTGCTGGCACATTAGAGATGGATTTATAAGAGGACAAACATAAACCCATTAATATGCTTTCCACTGATCCAGAAAGGAACTCTTTTAAATGCTTGAAATCAATGGGTAAATAAAGTTCTTATTGATTTACAAAGCAGGCAGCTGCTAAGCTATGTACTTGGTCAATGCAGTTCCAAGGAATATGAATGAAGTTCAAAGGTTAGTTTCAGGATATTTTTGTTGACTGGCAAGAGTTTTAGATGGTTCCTGGATTTCTATTTATGGCATCAAAACCAGTTGGACATAATCTCTGGAATATCTACTACAGTTTGTCCAAGTTTATTCTCCTTCTGTAGTTTTATACCCCCTATTAAGTGGGAAAACCCTTAACTTTTCATTCCCTTGCAACAAAGCTTTTCCAAATTTTGTCTTGCTGTACCTTAAATCTACCCAAATGATTTGTGAAGCAACCCTGAAACAGAGAGAAACTGCCTTAGCAGTAAGGTAAAGCAACTCTAGTTTGAAAATGAATCCTCCACAGAGCCAGAAACTGCATAATAGAAGAGAAAGAAAAATTATTCTATAACAACCCATTAAAGAGGTTCAAAAGTTTGTTTCATTTTACTGTGTTGGAAAGTTGCAGGTATATATCCAACCAAGTTTTGCTTTTATGTATGTGAAACTGATAAAGTTAAATCTACAGTGTATGAATACCTAAACTGTTGAAAGCTTGGAAACTCCATGGTCCATCAGGCTCTAAACATCTTTTTTACATGAACACAATTAGTTGTATTACTCTTTTTCCCCCTCCCAAAATAAGAAACAAAGAAAGCCAGAGACAATCATACATAGTCTTTGTCTTTAACAAGCAAAAACACACTAAGGAAGACAAAACACAAAATGTGTCCTGGACCCTATAATCCTACACTTCACAAGAAAGCAGGCTATGACTTAAAACACATAGCTCCAAAGTCTGACTTGAAAGAGATCTTTGAAGGCTGGTTCTAAATGAACAAATAGCTCAATTACTAAATTAACCTAGTTTTCACATGCCTGATCTCTTACAAACCTGTGACAAAGTTCCAATTCGCATTTGTATTGAGAGTTTTGTTGGAACCAGAAGTGGGATTACAAAACCAGAAGTAGGTTTTTAGCTGTAATGCATCTTTTGCCACTGAATACACTGTGGATGGAAAGAGCTGTAATAAATAGCACAGAATGTTCCAAAAGCTGGTGAGATGAAAAATGTTGGGTTTTGGTTTTTTTATCCTGCTTGGAGTAAGCTTTGTAAGCACAGACAAAAATGTGAGCAAGTCACAGCTGATTCAGATATAAGTAAATTTAAACTCCAAACTGAAATTCAAAGGGGTTTTGTTGAATGCCTTGGTCACCTTTAGTCTCAATTCTGAAGCTAAAGCAACATGAACAGATCACAGTAGAACAGATCACATACAGAACTAAGATGCCAGTTGATAATTTTCATGTAAAATATTTTAAATTTTAGAACTGAAGAAAAAATATTCAAAAATTCCTGAAAAATAGTTTAGAGAGCTCCAGATGGAGAAAGAGGGGGAGAGGTTGCCAGTTGTCCTACATCAGTACTTTCAGACATGCAGGAAGCCAAGTCTTCAGTACTTGGAAGTTATTTCCAGCCCTATGGCCCTCGGTCCCATTTTCATTACCTGATAGCATCATCTGAGATGCCACAGATTTCCCAAATCTCTTCAAAGAGACTTAAAAAATAAATTCACCAGGGCTTATTTCAAAGACTTAGGCAGACTGATGATAAATAGTGCCTCATGCTGCAATGAGAGTGATTTTAAAAAATAAATTATATACATGTAATTTGTATACATATGTAAATAAAACCTACATTAACAAAAAAAAGCTTGGATTATGTATTGCTGCCTCTGCTTTGCAGTAGTGTTTCTAAAGCAGGAACTGTAACTAGAAGATTAGAGAAGTTATGGAAAAACTGATCTTTCAATTGAAAAAAATCCACTGGCTTATTTTAGAAATTATTTAACTGGCAGTTGCTACACTTGGCCTTTTATCTGTTCCACAGTATAAACTCTGACAGTCTAATACACTCTTTCTTTCTTTCACTGCTGGCTAGTGAAAGTGTGCATTTTCCAGTGACTCTGTAATTCTGTTTTGGACTGATGTCATGACTGCCACTCCAGCAGACCCATTAAAAGTAAAAAACATACACATCTAGAACTTAAGCTGTTACCCAAACCAGAAACTTGTGATTGCAGAGGCAAGCTACACCAGTTTATAAATGAATTTTGATGTATGGCTCTGTTTTTCTGAGAAGTGCTGTAGATTCTTAAAAACTAAAACACATGCAGTTTAAGAGCATTTAAACACCAGAAAAAAAATAGAACTGCATGAGAAAAATGTCTGCTCAGTTTGAATTCACTGTAACACTAGATTAAAAAGTGAGTCTATTGCTTGAAAAAAAAATAGCTTAATTAAGACAAACTGGGACTGAAATACAGGAGAAAATTTAGTGTTCCTTCAAAATAGAATCTCTTGGGGAATGCTGCACAAAGGGGAAGAAAGCTTTTAAAAAGTGTACTTGACAATACTGGACAGAAGACAAGTTGCCAATAATCCATTTTCATGCACAAAACACTCATTTCACAGCATATACATATTTGAAAAGAGATGAACAGAAAAAATTCAAAGGCATGCTTTGGCAAATGCTTAATGAATATGCTTTCTTCCCCCCTAACTTAAAAAAACATGCCATAGACATGAGGTTTTACACTTTGTCACAGCAAGGACAGAGAACAGATAAATACAGAAGAGCTTTTCTTCAGATTTACGAATCATAAGGTCAGTAGAATTTCCAAAAAAAGGAGATTATGTATGTGGTACTAAAACTGTCATCAAAAGCAGTTGCTAAGAATTCTAGAAAAAACATTCATTAAGGCTATTTCTGTCAATATCTTGCCCAAATATACAGAAGCCTAGACAACTGTGCCTTGAACTCAGGTGATGGTGGCTAATCAGTGTAGCTGTAAATAGCAGAAAAATCAGCAGGGTTAACTATCTAGTTTTTCTCAAAATGGGGAGTACATCAGGTCAAGTGAAAGTAAGAGACAGGTTCAAGAAAAATGCACCAGTCACCTGGACATGGACAGCTAAAAGGTCAAACAGACCACTGGCACAGCTTTAAGGCAGACTATTAAGTATATGGATCAAGGCATTCTAATGAACAATCAAAAGAAATAGAGATCTTGGGGGAAAAAACCTATCAACTCATCTTTGGTTTTGTTAACAAAATTTCAAAATATTTATGGCTGTGCATTGGATAAACAAATCAACCTATCTGTAAGTCAACTTCCTAACAAAAGTTTTCTCAAGTGTTTTGAAACATACCAATCTAATTTATCTTAGAGTAGGAGCTTGCCACATTTTTTCCTTCCCATTCATCTCAAACATGTTATGGAAAAATAATAGTCAAGACAGTAGTGAAAATTTCTCTTTCACTACAGCTACATACAGAAGCAATTCCCTTTAAACTACTTTAATGATGTATATGACAGCAGCAGAGTAGTCAGAAGAGATCCAAACCAACAAGAGCACATGATTTACTACCTCTGGCTGTACCTGTCCTTGGGGACAGAGGGACTGGTATAATACTTCTTTAGCTGTACCTGCTTGGCAGCACACCTACTTGTAATGTCAACTATATACATCACACACCTGAATGATGCTTAAAACAAGACAACAGTAATCTCATTATTCCAGGTGCCAACAAAGTACCACTTGAAGAAAAATATCATTCTCTAATGCAAGTGCTGGTACCCACTTTAGGTATCACAGGCAAAGACACAGTTGACAAGTCATCTCTGTTAAAAGATACTGACATTCATAGAGGAAGGGAGAAAGCTTCAGAGAGATCCAGAGATCCACTGTGTAAATTATCAAGCTAACTTTTCTGAATTATTGCCAGTAAGTGCATGAAACATCCCAGTGCCATAATGCAAACAACAAAACAAAAACTACTTCATTTTCCTTCATCCTCCCATCTCCTTTTCCTCTATCCTCTTCTTTCATGAAGAAAAAACATGGTCACTAAACCATGCTTTCAGATGCTTAGGGTTGAAGTATTTCCTTTTTCTTGTGTCAGTCTCTCTCTGGAGAAAAACCACAGCACCGGTCAAAGCTGATCAAAGCCTGGGACCTGACACTGGCAGAACACAAATCAAAGTGCTCTAGTTTTACTTTTAAAGCAACACATTTCAAAGCAAGGACATTCTAAAACTGTGATGCCTGCATTTACAGCATAGTTTCTTTCATCATCCTAAAAGCGTAATGACTTGCAAAATAAAAAAAAAAATCACACAGCAATTCTTAAATAATGTGAAAATATCACTGTGAATTTCTTTCTGCTTTTTGGGGTGGATTTTTGGTTTTGTTTGTTTGGGGGTATTTTGCATGAATAATTTAACCTCTACAGTTCAGACGCCAGAGTGTCTTGGAGTTTAAAAAGTTTATTGACAAGTCTTCAAATATTGTTTCTCTTTATTCTGAAAAAATATCCATAAATAATCAATAAACCAAGCAAAAGGAAGTTTCAGCTTCCTGATGCAAGCCAGTGACCAGCAGGGCATGACACTGACTAAGAACATGACCTAACTTTTCCAGTTATCTCTCCACAAGGTCCTGCTGGAAGACTTCACTATTTGTCTTATTCACAAACTGAATTAGATTCAGTGATTTTAGTAAAGTAGGTAGAAGAACACCTCTGAAGCAGTAATTTTGAGTAAATCTTAAATTTAAGGCACAGTTTGAGCTGCATTGTAAGGTACATATTACAAATCCCATCCTTAATGCAATTAACAAGGGAACACCCAATAGAAAGCAAAGTGAGTGCTAACAGACATCAGTAATTTTATTCAGTCTTTCTGCTCCTGACAAATGCTCGTGTCGCTTTTCCAAAGCTGGAGAACTTTGCACACTTCCAGTTAGCAAGGAATAAAGTGAATTTACTGCTGGGCTATGATGTTCAGGGGCAAGTGCTGACCATTGGAGAGAGCTACAGGGCGATAAAGATCTCACACATGCCAAGCTGTCCAGGATGTGCCACATATAACCAGACAGCTGAAGACAGGACAAAGCCTGGCTTCTAACTGGGTAATGCAGCACATGAACATATGTTATCTTTCTTAACTTACCAAATGTCTTATTAAAAACAGACCTTGGAACACAAAGCTAAACCCTTCTGGTCCCATTAGCTAAAGGCACAAACAGACATGAACCAAGATGGGACAGATCTTTTAGATACTAAGATCAAATTACTGGTTTTCTGTATTCTTTATTAGAGCAACACTAGCTAAGTTTGCATGAAATGGCAACCAAGTGAAACAGAAAGCTAAACAGAAACTCCTGTGGAGTCACATTCAGCATCTTTAACTACCTCATGGCAGCTTCAAAATATAGAAAAATAGTTTGCAGTTAGCAGGAAGATTTTTCAAGTTAAAAATATTACTACGCTTATGAACACTGAAAATGTTCAAAAAGAATAAGAGAATATGGGTTTAGTTTACTAAAAACAAACAAGAATGAACAGAAGTTATTTTTAATCCTACTGTAAAAACACAATGGACCAATTCTCCTATCACCAACCACGGCCAACAGCAGGTGTTAGGAGACAATCACATATATAGGTCAAACATATACTGGTATTTTCCCACTAGAATTGGTCTCTCTAGATGACTTTCAATCACCCAACCTATGCAAATAGGACTGAAAATAGTGACCTGCACAACTATATTTGTATTCTGTATTTTATTCTGAGAGCCTTGAACTAAGAATAATTTAATTAATAGCCAAGAAAATCATTCCTAAATGAGAAATATGACACATCTGTTTACATTTATTTTTAATTCGTATCTCAGGAATACAAACCAAAGCTGTTCATTTAGGTATCTAATACTTTCATGTCCCTTTTAAAATGCCACACTTTCATAAAGCAGTGTAGCGGATTAAGAGAAAATTATCCCACTACTGACCAAAGCAAGGTGGAAGCAAGAACACAAAATATTTGTGTTAGTAGCATTTTGTTGAAGAATCACAAACCTCTCTACAAAAAATAAAACGTTTGGTGCTCAGCCATGGAGTCTGTGAAATGCAAGAGGCTAGTGAAGAGGGCAGTGCAACATGAAGAAAAGCAACATCATGAGGATGGTTGTGCAGGGTACTGTGCTGCTGCTCCTGAAGTTTCTCTTCTGGGTGTGTGCTTTCAAGCATAGCCCATGAAACTGCCTTTGCAACTGAACTAGTCTGAAGTTTACAACATACAAATTACTTTTCTTTTCAGTTTACCTCCTGAATCCACTTACTATAGCACTACTGCTGTCATCCTGAAGGTAAAATTCTGGTTTAGAGTATTGCAGTTACTCCCATCCCCATCTTTTGTGGCATCATCTCTGGTAGCAAGCCCAGCCTGGATCACAATTTACACTGCTAACTGCTGTACAGTGCAATGAAGTCAAAAGAGCTGAGTGGGGGAATCCACAATATTTACAAGTAACAAACCCTACAACAAAGGTAAACACAAAAAAGCCAAAAGTGAACATTTTTATTCCTCTGTTTGCAATCCTAAGCTTTAAAGCCTGGTTCTCTGAATAAGTGGATCATGTAAATTTCCCAGGAAGATGGGTGGCTAAACAAAACCCCAGAATTAGGAAGACAAGGATCACTTGATACAGCATTATGTTAAGTCCTTGGAAGATGCTGGCTCTGACCTGTTCAATATAGGAAGGTATTCTGTAGGTGTCTGAATTACTCCAAAGGAAAATGCTTACCCCGACTTTCAAATAGGCCCACAGAAATAAACATACAACAATCAAATTCTCTCCCTACTGCTACAGTCACTAATACAAATACATATTTTGCAATGTAGATAAACATTAAGACACCTTCTTGAGTAGGAATACAAGTCTTCTCTTTTTCTTACTAAAAGTTGATATATTATTTTGATTAATTACTTGTCATGGATTTGCTTGGCTGTCTAACAAAATGAGGGAATGCTTTTTCCGCTATAACTAGGGAAAAAAAAGTTATTCCTTTTCAGCAGATGAATTATGTCTTTGCTTTCCTCTGAAGAACTGGCTTTGGAATGGGTTTAGGCAACACCTTAAAAATAACATGGGCTGGATACTTTTTTTACTCTTTGGGAGGAGCAGTTCTAAGTAAACACTGGAAAGAAAACCTGGCTGTTTTGATGCTCAAAATAACTAAAATATTAAAGAATAGTTTATAAACTCAAGTAATCTATGTGTAGAATACTGGTAGGTGAGAAGTTTCACCACTAGGAGAATGTGGGATATGTAATGACAGATGTTGGTAAGAAACCCCTTGACAGAATACATGTTGTTAACTATATACATTAACCAGTGCAGCTCTAGACTCCCAATGTTTTGTTCATGTCAAAATTTTACCTGCAATCTGGATGTAGCAGAGCGGTGCTTCTTTTCAATCCACAAATTGTTCATTATCATTCACAAACTAACAAAAGAACCACAACAAATTCACTGCTCGAGAACTCCTAACTACTGAATATGCCTTTCTTTTTAACTGTGCTGTATCTTTCCCTCTAGAACAAATTAATCTTTTTCCTACGTATACCTAGGAGGAGCTAGTTTATTTAGGGTGATATACAGGCTTTTCCCTTCTCCTGCCTAAGCACCATACACATTTTGGCACTCAGGTCTCAGTTCAGAACAAGTGATTACTTCTCCAAGACGAAAAATTTTTCTTAAAGTATATCTTTTCAAGTCTCAGCTGTACTCCCAAAGGCCAAATGGAAACACACAATTCAGGCTTCTCTTAGTGTAGAGAGAACTAAAAGGAATTCACTTAAATTTAATAGAAGACTGTCCTGCTCTTGCTTGAGCAGTTAGCAATTAGCATTTTCAGCTAGTAATTAGTATTTTATTTTCTTTAAAAATTATGAGTCACATTCTGGAAAGCAGATCCTCTGTTTGACAGGGGACAGACTTAAAAGCAAAACTAAGCCTTTAAGCAAAGGGCAAGTTATTTCCAACCTTCTCTTTACTTATGGTAAGGTCTCCTGGGACTAAAAAGCATGGCTAGAAAATAGTTGAAGGACCCTTATGAAAGGGAAGTAGAAGACTATGAAGTTCATTCGAAACAAAAATGTTACTATTTTGTTTTCAATTAACCGATCAACATAAATCTTACTTAACAGCTGGGTATGACTCATTAGGCTCCTGCCACTCCTCTTTTCTATGCCAAAACACCTCTCAGCTTGTGGGGAGGATGACTTAGGAGCTGACTTCATGTAAGCTCATTCAATCAGGGCTGACCCCTGAATCCAAAAGCAGGAGCTGGCACAAAGAAAGCAGAGAAAGGGATTTTGAACATGTAAGTAGATAAAGAACTAATAAACACCATGGAACAGTATGATCTGGTGCAGACTCCCTAATGTATACCACAGTTGTACTCTCCCCAAAGCTCAAACACAGGGATGTCCTTTAGCACCTGCTATGGTGACTATTTATTGAGCAGCTATCAATATCTACACAGTGTGTATTTAAACATATATCCTATTGCTGAACATAAATTGTGACTTCTCCCCACTCACTTTCTGAGAGCTAATTTATTAAACACCAGTGCATAACATTAGGTGCTCAGGAGTTAGTTCAGTGGAAAAAGTGATCAGATTGTTCCTCTGCCTGCTTGTCCATCAGCCTGCTGCCAGAACACAGGGAAGTTGCCAAGGGGTTGCACACTCTTGACAGTTGCAAAGCAATTAAACCGGCATCTATCCCACTCAGATTCCCTGCTTTAGCACTCCATATCCTTATAACAGTTAGAACAGAAATCAAGATTTCCAAAGCCAACCAAGACAAAAACCAAAACAAACACCACCACCACCCCAAACCCCCACCAAAAAAAGCCCCCAAAACAACCTTACAAATCCACCCAAAAGCTGCACAGAAGTTATTCGTCCACCTCCTGTCTTCATTTGTTTTCAAATTTCATTTCATATTAGCCCTTCTAGTCAGAGTGTCCAGCACCTTCCTTCTCTCCTCTCATCTCCCTCATTTAGCATTTCAACAAATTTAGACCAAAGAAATTTTATCTTTTGATTTTTCTTTGGATTTTCCTTTTTCTTTTACCTTTGGAAGCAAACTGAAAACACTGCTGTCAATGTTTGGGCAAATGGGTCTTCTCTGTAAATACTAACCTAGTTACCTGAGAGAATAACCCTTACCAACATCATACGTGCTCTTAGTTTTAGTTTCTTTAATGCATTTTAAATTAAAGGCCTGCATTTAAACTGAGTAACTTGAGAGGGAAACAGTACTTAAGAAAACACAAGTGTTGTCACCATGTCCTCCCTAGACACAACCAAGCGCCAGTCAGCTCTCTTAGCTATAGACATATGCAACTGTTCCAACACAGTCCCCTGATAATCCATCACTTCCAGCTCCTACAGACAATCACCATTTCCCCCAGGCTGTTTTCACGTGCTGTACCAATGACAGAGGTTTCTATCTACACAATAGAAAAAGGCATTATTTGACATTACCCTTTTGATGCAGAGATCCACAATACCCTCTCTGGGTAAAATCTGTCCTTTTTCTCATTAATCATGATGCCAGTCTCTGCTGTCTGCAGACACTGGCAATACCCTCTGCAGGTGGCATTTAATGACCTCTCTGTCTCCTCTCTGCAGATCTTCTGCAAGAGAATGCTCCAGTTCTGACACTGTCACCATGACTTCCTCAGCTCTGGGAGTACATTCAACAAGTCAGCACAGCAGGCTCTACCAGCTATGGAAGTTGCTCTCAAAGAATAGCATGGCCTAAGTATCACATATAAAATCACATTAAAAATACATCTCAAGGTACCATCTCACTGCACATCTAACATTAATCTCAAGCAAATATAGGCCATATGAGTTCTAGATAAAATTCTAATTTAATCCAAGAATGAGTTTCACAGGCAATAATTTCATTATTAAATTGAGTAACAAAAGTGTTCACCGAAATGCCACTTTTACATCAAAACTGGAGATGCAGTTATCAAGTTCACTTACAGTTTGATCTTCACACTTTCAAACTTACTTGACATGCTTAGAAGCCCACTTTTTTTGTAAACTTCTTTGAAATACAAAGCCATTTAGAGATAAAATACAACTGCATTCTTTTTCCACTGCATAATTCCCATCAAAAATATTTCCAGCGCTTCCATTTCTAATGGAATGACCTAATGAAAGTATCTGAAACCAGATGCTTTTCAAATTATCCTTAAAGCAAAAGGGCTGGTTTCCTTCAGACTGCATGATGTTGCAAGTCCTAAAAAAAGATTATCACCAAGCTCCCCTCAGGTAAGTTCACTTCGCTCTATGCACTGTGCATCATCCACAAGGAATATAGAAATAAACCTCTATAAAAGTCCTTCTGTTCCCCTATTCAGGGTAAACAGACCTTAAGTACTCAAGTAATTTGTCCATTTTGATGGAATTACAGTGTGGTTGCATGCAATTTTGTGATTATTCAGTGCAAACTGAAAGGTTGGATGCCCATACTTGGTGCTGTACAAAGACCACTAGTGAAAAACCTTTGGGAGGGACACAAAGACCCTGATGAAAAAAGGCTTCTCTTTTTGCTGCCACAAATAAGTTCATTTTGTTATTTTGTGAAAGATCATGCTGGCAGTTTTCACTTCTTTGAGACTATATGTAACTTAATGGCTAATGAAGTGGAAGACAATGATGAAAACGAGGATCTCTGATTTCACCCGCACAGCACAGCAAGTTGGCAGTATAGCATCTCTTCAACAGGCTCAACACATTTCCAAAACTCTAGGCTAGTGACCATCCACAGAAAAAGGTCAAATGAAAGTAATTCAGTTTCATGGCCTTCTGAGTCCTTTCTGCTTCTGCTGATCCTCCACCACAAACTGCTTCTTGGTGTGGTGTTGACATTCCATAAACATTTTTTCTGTCTCTTGATCTAAATCTTCTCAGATCCTTCCATATGGGGCACAAAGGGAAAGAGACTCCTCTTTGCTAAGTCTAAAAGTTTCAACGTGGGGACTTGCCTTTTCAGATTAATCATAGTTCATAACATTCAGTTTTGAACAATCTTTCCTTCTTTTGTAAGAATTCCTGGTGTGCTTAACAAGTCAGAAAGCTGTAACATCACACTGAGATTTGTCCTCTCACTTAATATATGCTCTGTTCACCTACTGCTTTTTCAATACTGTCAAAAGAAAAACTTGATATTTCTATTTTCACACTACGTTGCTTCATTGTCTTGACTCTCCTGCCCTGCCTCCTGTATTTTTATACATCACTTCTTTTGCCGCTGGAAAACTCAGCTGTCCTCTAGCTTTCAAAGTCACAGAGAGACAAAAAATTAATCAATTAAAAAAAAATTTAATCTGTCCTTGAGAAGAGAAGGTCCTTTTTCATTCCCCTGTTCCTAACATCAACATACCTCTTAGGAATCAAGCATAAAATATTAAATGCATTTGAAAGAAAATCTTGATAGATATGAAAAGCTGTTTTTCAGCTTGAAGTTATGAAGCAAAATTATTATTCCATATGCATCCAAAAATAAAAAAGGAAATTAAAGCTTCAGTGATTTTGTTTCAAGATGATTCCAATTTAGTTTCAGGTGACTGTGTTTTTAAGATCAGGACATCCTGGGTCAAAGGAGGGTCTATACTGAAAGCCTGTTTAATCGAAAGTGTGACAAAGTATGCATAAAACATTTATTTCCCTTTGACTTCCAAAGCAGCAAATAGCCTAGCTTACAGAAGTGTACATACTATGTTGCAGAGGAAAATATTTTTGTTGGTGCGTCCATATCAAACAGAAGGGTTTGTCCCAGAACTTTCATATTCATTCCATTTTATTTTGTGCTATGCTTCAGTTTCTTTCACACACCTGTATCTCAACCTCAACTCCTGCACAAAGCTGTAAGAGACTTACAACCACAAAGCGGGGCATAAATTGTTCTTATGACACCAACATGTACCCAAGGAAGAGAATAACATGGAAAATGACACAACTAAGCAGCTGGTGCCAGGTACCTGCCCACCAGACCCAGCTAGGAAGGTCTGCTAGTGGGGAACAAAACACTTCTTGTTACAACATCATAAAAGAACGATACCCAGAAATTACCTTTCATCAGTTAACATTCAGTTGGTTTCAAGTAACAGAAAACAGGAAGAACTGCAGCACTGCCCATGGAAATAGTTTATAAATACAACAGCATCAGAGTTCTTGTGCTTGTGGGCTCTTAGTAGTAAATGGCAGCATACAAGTAAAAGTAAACCTTATGGCATTTCACTCAAACCATTTAATATGGTTTTCTCTTACACTATTTGCATTTTTTTTCCACTTAAATTGAAAATTCATAATTCACAAAGTTAAAACTGGTTACCCCAGTGGGCCTGAAGCACACCCAGTCAAAAAAATGCAGATGTAAGCAAATTTCAGCAATTGCCATAAGGCTGACTGAAGCCTGGCTCTCTAGATTCCGAAGCCTGGCTGTCTAGATTTGCACAGGAAACCTTTGTTGTATTTGGCAGCCACTCTCTTGTGGAGCTCTCAGAATTTTTTTTTGTCCACAGACCTTATTGCTCAACAGAGGTTGAAAATTCAGCCAAAAAATGTCAGTTGCTGATACCTTTGCTATTTTACTTTGACAGCCTAGATTATTTTGGATACTTCAAAAGCTACACATCCTTTAGGACAAGATTATTTAACTTGCAAACTGTAACCTTTGGTCCTGCTCCTCAACCCTGACAATTACTGAAGAGCATAGATTCCACAGAAGTCATCATGTGGCTAACAATCTGTTTTATAGAGAGCCTGAATACTTATCAAATTCTGCCTCGCCAGCCAAGTTCTGCAGTTCCTCCTATACCAACATGTAAGACACTAAACATTTCCGATGGCTTTCTCTCGTCCGTGCAGGAGTGCCTGGAAACACTGCGGTAACAAAATACCCAGTCTCTGGGGAAGGGAGGGTCTCAAATTGCTCAACAACCAGTCTGCTGGCTGACCAAACAGAAGATTTTCATGGCTCTGGCAGGAGCTCTGTCTGGCCTTTCACAGCCAGTAACCATGAGTTCTCCTAAATTATGACAGCTGCAAGTCTTAGGGAAGAATGGAGGCAAAATATTTATCCACAAATGTCAAAGATGATCTTATTTATTCATCCCTGAGATAGGAAATACCTATGTGTTATGTCAATCTAACTGATAGAAGAGGGCACCTTGCAGAATCTTGCTGAAATTAAAGGGCATTAGCTACCCAGACACCTACCTATTAAGGCAGCAAAACAGCAGGACACACCATACCCTAGATTGTGGGCTGTGCTGGGGACATTTTTCTTCAGAGACAGAGGAAACTGCTAGGGAGTGTCAGTTTATTTACCACTGATACTGATCAAGAAACTAGTGAAATATTTGAAATTTGGAAAAAAAACAATTTGAAAATGAAAAAGAATAGTATGTTAAGCAGGAAAAATATAGCAGTATCACAGTAAACACACTCAGCTTCACCAAAAAAAAAAAAAAAAAAAAAAAAAAAAAAAAACCCAAACATATAACACATTTAACAGTTTTACTGCAGTGTACAAGCAGAATAGCACTGAAGACAATGAAAGGCAATTGTGAATCTAGAAGTGAAACTACACAGAACATACCACAAGAATTTAAACTAATTACCTTCAAAGAGGATAGAATAGAACTTGAAGTAATAAGGCCAAACTAAAATCTGCCATAGAAACCATAATAGCTTGAGGATGTATTAACTTACTCACAGCAAGCCATGAATTAAATACATAGTCAAGATAGGAGAAGGCATTTACATGAAAGGAAAAAACAAACGGAACCAAGACAAATAAGCAAATAATTGCAATGAAAAAGGGTTTAGGTAAGAATTTAGAAGAACAAGTATCTCAGTAAGATTCTCTCTCACAGGAGCAACAAGTATGGATGCTCAGGTGAATCAGATTAAGATTACTCTTACCACAATGTACAAAGAATCTAAATCAGCATAAACTTACAAAGGTGCCCTAAAACAACACAACCTAATGTGTTTATTCATAAAAAGACTTCTTAGTCCAACAGAAAGAGAGCAAAACTATATTTAAGCATAATTTTGAAGAGAAGACTGACTTAGTGTTCATGAACAATACCAAAGTAATCCAAATGAATGATTCCATTCCACAGAGCATTTTCTTTCACCTACATTTAATTAATTAGAAACTGTATCCAACATCTGGTAAACTCCACCACTTCTGAGACTTCTAAAAGTAGGGGGGGCTTAACAGTGTTTGCTCCAGATGAAACAAAAGCATGGTTTGTAGCAGCTTCAGGTTCTTGCTGCAAGAATACATTTCAGGAATAGCATGAAATAAGTCCAGAAGTTCATGCAACTACTTATGTTGGGATCCTTCAATAAGACCGGTCATCATTTGAAGACAGCAAAGACAGTGCTACTGCTGCCTTCAAAAATATGGAGCTATCCTTGTTAGTTCATTGGAGCAATACCTTCCTCCTAAGCCACAAAATCAGCTGCAGTTCATTACTATGAACTCTCACTCTGTCAGGGCCCTCCAAGTGTACCATGTGGATATAGAGCATGCTGTGCCTGTAGAACATGCAGCCTTCAGAAAAAAAATGTCCTTATTAAAGCTACAGAACATTAGCAACGTCAATGATAGCAACAATTGCTAAAGGCAACATGAGCCTAAACCCAAAGACAATCTTTGTTCCACCAGCTATCAAGTTCTAGCAAACTTTGGGAAAGAGTATGTGAAGGATATAATGGACGTGCCTAGCATTTTAGAAGATCCTTTAGACAGAATTAGTGCCTGTGGATGAAGAATGTGAAAAGAGCAGGTATGCAGTACTACAAGTGAGCAGCCATGTCTGGGTTAGGCAGGACAGAATTTGGAGGGTGTAGCGCCTAAACCACATTTCACACAACCTGTTACTTGCATGTTAGCTAGGAGATATTCTCCTGTTAATTTATACTTGTCAGTTCAATAGGCCTTAAAATACAAAGCTATTCCATGATGACTAACTGTTGTTTCTAAGAGTTACAAAGCCCCAGTTCAGAATACATCATGGTTCGTGCTGGTTTTCTCCTGTTAGTTAAAGCACCAGAATTTACTCAGGCTACTAAAAACATTGTGCATTAAAAGATACCACACAACTCTGAAATAAACAGCACACTTGGACTCACTCTTCCCTCCAAAATCCTTCTTTCAATAGAAATCATGGTAACAACCATTTGGCAACAAAGCAGGTTTCCCTGCTATGAAACTCAATACAACTGTTCAGAAAAAATCCACTCTGCAGCTGCTGCAAGAGAAAAATCCAAACCTTAACAACAGGCATCTGGACTTGGTGCTTGGAAATAATTTGAGAAATGAGTTTTACCTCAGTTTGAATACACTTACAAACTAGAGTTCTGTTGGCATTGTTTATCTCAGAGAAGACACAAATAGCAAAGGGAATCCACCCTTCAGAATCAGTCAATTCGTGTCAGACAGATGCCACAAATGCCAATGCATCAGTGCAAAATTTAGGGAAAAAGTAGAGGGTACATTTCTTTTAAGAAATAGATGTATGAGAGAAAAGAACAAGTAACCCTGCTAGCTGCAGTATCAGAAAAGAAAAAGTGGCTATTTACTTGACCCATTATATTACTCAGGACACCCATGAGTTCTGAAGTATCACTAACTCGGATCTATGAACCCTTGAGGCTCCTCTTAGAGTTCTCTCCCATTAAAGATAACCACCTCCAGTAAGGAATATTTTAAAATTAATTAATGAAACACTGAAGAAAAAAAAAAAGAGTCTATGCTTGCTCAATGAATTCCTTCTTGAAAAGTAGTGCCATGGCTATCCTGATGAACTAATGCATAAAAAGTACATTGTTTACATGAGTTCCAAGATTTTGCAATGAGACTTTTCACAAAGACACTAAAAGCTGCACCAAGATCCCAGTCTCTTAGGCCAGCTTTCATCCCATCACTGGGCATGTAATCCAGTGCTGACCCCTGTTCTTGCTGGCTTCAAGAATGGGACAGGATTTTTTAAAATGGGATGATTATCAGTAGTCGGGAATTAACACAAGTCAGTTGAGAACAGTAAACCTTGTATCTCCTGCTTTGTTGTTGGAAACACTTATAGCAGGAGAACACTGTTTACACACAGTAATGCATGGTTACAGCTGGTTTGTATCAGAGGAAAGGCTGTGAACATTTGTTAGACTACAGGCACAACACTTTTAAAAGACTGAAAGTCTCTCCTTTTAAGCCAGAATCTTTTTGTAACTATTGAAGTACTTACCTTCCCTAGGTGAAGAAAGCTTTGTCTCCTCTGCTACCAGTAAGAAAAAAATTAAATCTTCAAAGACACGAGATGGGAGACACTAAAGATTCAACAGCTACTTAACGTAAATAAGATTGAGGCCCATTTTAGCACTGCTTCCATTAAACTGTATCCTTGCTTACTAACACCCACTATTTAAAGAACAAACCCTTGAAGCAAGACCTCCACATACAGTAAAATAGAGCATGCCTGTCTTTTTATAGCAGAGTCTCTGCACTGAACAGTTCCAGTTCAGAAGGAAGTTAGAGGTGCAGGTTCTGTTTTGCTTCTCAGGTTATTTTTTGAATACTCAACATCTGTTTCAGCAGTTATGAGTTGCTCCGTTTGCATTTTTGTGGAAAGGAAAAAGTGTCCAGCAGTAGCCAATGCCTAATTGATAAAGTAACTTAAAGTCTTTAAGTGTCATAGCTAATTAGGAAATACTTATTATCATTTATTTCAGAGCTTCTTTTCATTACCAGAATACAGGAGAGACACCAGAACACAAAACCAGCCTCACACCTCTACACCTGGCTGGTATTAATAAGCAGTTAATAGCCATGGGATTTGACTGGCATTGCCATCACAAATGTGTACAAGACATCATCTCTGTTTTTCAATTAGGAAAATGAGCTGTATAATACATGTGGAGCGACACTGTCTCCACACTATTGGGTTAATCTAGAAGACTCTTGGCACTTTATCTACCAGGCATTTGTTCCTCCAGTTGAAACCCTGACTCTTCTATAACTGCCTTGGTGTAAGGCACATACTGATGCAGAAAATGCAGATGATGCACTATGACAGCTGGTGAGGGGTCAGTCCAGAGAGATGGTCCCAAAAGGAATCGTCTTCCCAAGGCCCAGTGTCTTCCCTCAGCTGCTGGCAGGAGGGCCCATGCAGAAGCTGTCAGCTCTTTAGTGATTGTCAGCTCGTGATTCCAGCTCAGCTCTGCAGGGCAACCTCCAGGCCAGAGCAGAGCAGAGAGACGAGAGGCCCGTGTAGCTGTTCCGCAAGAGGCAGCTTTATTGGTCCATACCCAGTGAAGGGAAGCCAGGGACGAGCTCTCTCTGCCCTCGCAGGGGCAGGGGGCTGGCTCGTATAGGGATACAGGGGGTGGGTGTCAGAGGGTAAAGGCCAATGGGCTACAAAGGATCTCCATAGGGTCTCCCAGAGGGTTCTGGGTTTGTCTTCTTCTCTTGCTGTAACTGAAAAGTGGTTGCCTTTCCAGGGGAGTTCTGCTGGGAGATTGAGCACTCTCCTTATCTCAGCAGACATCCCTCCAGGGCAGGGGCTGGGCATACCCTACAATGCACAGCTTGCAGAAACCACCATATGGGAACACATACACAGGACCATATAGAGTCCCCACAGCAAGGCTAGAAGGTTATTCACAACCTGGGTACAACAGCCCAGCTGTGCCCGTATGGAGGTCAGTTGGTACCACATCTCCACAAAATGCCCTTTTCAAGGGAAAGGCACAATCCAATGAATGAAGAAAAGGTCAACTACATCCACACCACCCCAAGGTAAGCTCCTGCTCTCATTATATGTTACAGTATTTTCTATTCTAATTACTAGAAATGGTCAGAAAACAAACTCTATTCCCTCTTTCCCATAAAAAGAAAAAACAAAAAAAAAGGAATGCATGAAATGGGAAGAAATTTCAGTGGAATCCATGTTGTCAAATTCTTATATGAAATATCCATTTTATTTACTTGCAAGGCTTCTCACTGTGTCATTACCTCCTTGCTAGGTAACTGATATCTCCTTATCTTAAAAAGTTGGTAACAAAAATTCCAAACAGCTCTATCATCAAACTAAATGTACTGCAGTATGTATTGGCCAATATTTCCAAGGTACTTAGAGAACTTGTAAAATCAAACTAGTATGGGATGACATTATAATGAAGAACTCTGTAGTATTAAACAGTTTATGATCTTCAAAAGAAAAAAGGACATTCAAATCAACTATTTAAATTAAACTGAAATTATACTGTTTATTCCTTCACAATTTATCTGACATCAAAACATACAGAGGTGAAATTATTTTAAAGAGCAACTTCAGAATCACTATCAAGATTCAAATTTGCATTTATAAAGTTTGCCTCTACTCATTCTCACCATATGCTTAGTGCCCCTATTTAGAAATGTTTCTAAACAAAACTTCTTTGAAAAAGTGATTGAAGTGTTTACATTTGTTTTGCCACCACGTGTGGAGCACTGCTAAGGAAACAGAGCATGTCACAAAATAGAGTCCCTCCAAGGTGCCTGCCTTCCCTTTGACAGCAGCGGATCCCGTAGGATAACATCAGTGTGCTGTTTATGGCAAGGCTGGGTCAGAACAGAGAGCTCTGAGGGGCACCACACCTTTGGCAAGTTCCCCTTTTCGGGGACTTCAAACACGGAGTTGTTCATGTTGCAGTCGTTCTTCCAGCACCCTCTAGTGCTGACGGCGGCTTTGACTCGTTACTATGCCCTCTCTCTATAAACCAAGCCTCCCCTCCCCGCACAGCTGCTTTGCCAACTTGAAAACTATTGATGTGTCCCGCTGCAGGACCTTCCCACAACACCACGTGTTCCTGCCGCATACTCACTTCTCATCTCTGTCATGTTCATTTTTCTTTCAGCAAATGAGATGCTACATTTTGTGTACCACAAAGAAAACAATGTGATTTCCCTTCAAATAAATATATTCCCCAAACTGAAGTCAACATATGAGTAGACTGTCTTTGCTTTAAGTTTACTTAGGCAGATCAGTACTCAATTATTTGAGTCAGTCACATCACCTCCTACATGACGGCATTATTAAAGAAGCAGCCTTTCTTATCACTGATTTCCTTACAGAAGACTTCAAGGCATGTATTTCAGAACCCTCTTCTCTTTGCAGCCACAAGCTGGTTGAGAAAGACACAAAATGGAAGACAAAAAGCCATTTGAGAGCAAATGTGGAGTTTACAAACAGAACAGATTTTGAAATGTACCAGATACCTTGCCTCATGATGAAATGTTGGCCAACGAGCATCCCAGTGTGAAAGCAGAGTGCAGTGGACAAACAAGGGAGTTACCACAGCTCCCAGGCTTCAGATAGTGATACATAGCTGGATATTCTATTAAGGAGCAAGGCTGAGATCACATAGGGTACAGGAAAGTAAGAAACCTGCTGAAAAAAAAGTCAAATATAAAATGTAATTAGCATTTCAAATTAGACATCTGTCCTGTGTTGTACTACTGACTTAATGAACTGCAGTGGTACTGTAGTGTATCACACCCTGCTTTAAGGGACGGTCATTCTGCTTCCTTGAAGTCACAGCGTTTTTTCCTCTTAATCACTCTTACACTGTATTATTTCTATGGGATTTCACAAGTGTTGGAACAGTTTAGAAACTTACGGTCTAGACAGAGTACATAAACCTAACTAGTAACAGAACTTGCCTCTTGGCCTGAAGGATTTCCTTCTAAGTTGGTAACATATTTAAAATTATTCTATTTTTATTTACATATTTACAACATTAAAAATAGATGTCACAGAACTATAGCTGCATTCTCCCCAACTAGGGAAACTATAGTTTACCTATAATTACTTACACAAATACACAGTGAATTCTAAATGCAAACAATCTTTCGCCAATACTATTTGCTATGATCTATGAGCTATTTGCTCAATTCATTGCAATACTTTTTTTTTTTTTTAAATATGTATAATTTGTATAATACTTACAATTACATTCAATTGATAATTCCTCCTAAATAACCAACAGCTGAATACACTAGAATCCTTACTGAATCAAGTTACTGCTTTGGGAAAGACAAGAGCAAATTTCTGCAGACAGACAAACCTATGAATTTTGTATACTGAAAATGTAAATTTAAACAAATAAATTATAAAAAGCATACAAACCCACCCCTTCAAACAAATAAAAACAAACAACAGGTAAGATTAGTTTTGCTGCTTACTCACTTGAATACCAGATAATACTTTCAATATCTCCTACTGCCTCAATTTTCCAAAAACTGGGACAAGTAAGCTTTAGTTCTTTATACACCTGTGCACTAAACCACACTTAAAATACAGGTTATGACAATGAACTAAAGGCTGAGTGCATCTAAAAAAAAAAAAAAATACTATTTTTTAAAACACACCGTGTGTGTTTATTATTTATTAATAGTTATATATAATTAATTATTTACAATTATTATTATTTCCTAATAAATTTATTGCAGCCATTTTAACTTTGAATACAAAAGTCTTTTAAAGTCTGCCATAGTGACCCAATCTAATTCACAGTAATGTTCCATATTTAGAATAGGACTACTAATTACTTTGGGCAGCATTACTTGGAATTACACAGAGCATCTACAGTTGAAAAAGCCCTGTGTATAGTAACAAGCAAGCAGCCTTTTGTTACTTAAATCACATTAATTGTAGCTGCATTACTGGGTTTTCTGCTGAAGTGTGGGAAGGAAAATCGAATTAATTGTGCTTCTGGAGGCAGAGAAACCCAGTCCTGAAAGCAGTGGCAGTGCTGTGGGAGAACAGTGCTGTGCACTGGTGCTGGTGGTATATGGTTTGTTTTATCTATCTGTGCTCCTGCCCTAGGATATGTTTGGGGGTAGTCTTGATCTCTGCATGGTTCATCAGCTTCAAAGCTTATGGCAGATTTCCTAAAATGATAAAAATAAATGTGCATTGCAAAAACATATGCATGAAGATGCACAAGGTATTTGCCTTTCTCCTTCATCAAGGGGAAAGATGAACAGGCCAAGTTTCTGTGCTTTAACTAGACTTGACTACGTTTAGTGTAGACCTGGACTAAAGAGTCCCATTCACATAATAGTGTGGATTAAAGGGACTGTCCTTTCCTAGAAACCTTGCTTTTTTCCACCTATGACAGAACTCTGGCTTTACTCAGTGCCTCTGGCTCAGAACTTGGACATGATGTACTGTCCCATACAGGAGGAGCACTAGCTTGCATCTGCCTTTGGGTTCTAAAATAATCACCAGAATGAGAGCATGACACAACTGTTAAACCCAACTGCAATTAGGCAGAACTTGTAGATTCTGCTCCCAGCTCTGGAGAGAGTGCACTGTTTAATTGTCAAAGCATCTGAGATTGGCAGCCAGGTTTCTGGGTGCATTGTGCTCTCTCACACCCATCCCCTGTTCCCTATGACCACAATACTCCACGGTGTGTGCTACTGTCCCTACACAATCCTCAGTTAACTTCTGAACTAGGCTTCAGTCCGCTGGCAAGAAAAGGACATAACTTGGTTTACAGCAGGATGATCACAACTACCTCCCCCGGAACACACCTGTCCCTATTATTGTCTGTGAAGGGCGACTGTTTAAAAATCAATTACAAGCATACCAGAGATACCTTCAATCGCGTAAATAGCCGCCAAAACTACACAGCTGCGCAAGAACTGCAACTACTGTTCCAAAGCAGCAGTGAAGGGTGCAGACACCATAAATCACGGTGTATTCCAGACATTCACATTGCTTCTAACAGCGGTTTTTCTCCAGATACGAGAACACGATGTGCTCCGTAACTCAGCAAACCCACAGCTCGTCCACGTCGGCGAACGAGGGGGGTTTTAGCAAAGCTTACCCATCAGTTTCCTCTGCTCAGCCTTTCTGCCCACTTAAACAAGGGAGTTAACGCGTTTTTCTCTTCAGACAGGCGCAATTCCAAACCCAGCCAGAAGACTCTCCCTTGCAGTGCTCTGGCAGCCCGTGCCAGGCCCTGAGGTCAGGGAGGGACCGGAGTGCTCCGGGAGTGACAGCGGCACAGCCCCTCACGGGCCAGCCCAGCCGTGCTCAGCGCTCCCGCCGCCTTTTATGCCGGGAATGGCCGGAGACAGCGGCCAGGGGGTGTTTCAGAGGAAGGGCTGAGCATGGCAGTGGGCACGGGCAGCATCCCCCGGGCAGGGGCAGCACCCCCGCAGACTCCCCAGCTCCCCGCACTCACCGGCGCTCTGAGGGGCGCTCGGCAGGGGCACTAATGGAGGTTGGAGCGCCCTCTGCAAACTATCTGACAGGAGGCTGTGGGCAGGTAAGGGACGGGCTCTGCTCCCAGGCAACCGACGAGAGGACACATTCTCAAGCTGTGCCAGCGGAGGGGCATTAAGAAGAATTTCTTCACTGAAAAAGTGGCTGTAAAGGGTTGCTCAGGGAGGTGGCGGGGTCACCGTCCCTGGAGGTGTTTAAGGAAAGTCTCGACGTGGCACTGGGTACCACGGTCTGGCTGATGAGGTGCTGCTGGGGCTGTTCCCCACCTGCGCCGCTCCTCTGTCCCCGTCAGGGGGCGCGCGCGCAGCCCGCCCGCAGCACGCGGCGGCGGCGGCGCCAATCAGCGCCGGCCGGGGCGGGGCTGGCGCGCGGGTGGCGGCGGGACAAGATGGTGTCGCCGGGCGCGCTCCGCGTGGTGCGGTGCGGGGGCAGCGCCCTGCGCGGCGCCAGGGCCGTGTTCTCCGCCGACTGCGGGCAAGTGGGGAGGAGGGCCGGGGCTGCCGCGCTCGGGGGGGGCTCCTGAGCTCCGAGCGGAGCTCTGCCCACCGGTGTCCCCGCGGCCTGCGGCTGCCGCGGGACGCCCGGGCCCTTTCCGCCGGGGTAACGCAGGCGTTTCCCCCCTGCAGGTACCTGCTGTGCGCCTCGGGGGACTTCGTGAAGGTGTACAGCGTGACCACCGAGGAGACCCTGCGGCTCATGGGCGGCCACGCCGACCTGGTGACCGGCATCCAGCTCAACCCACACAACCACATGCAGGTTTGCGGGGGGAGGTCTGGCTGGGGGTGGTCGCGGCTGCCCCTGACCCTTATGCGGCTCCGCGGGGGCTGTCCCGGGGCTGGCTGGAGTTCGGGAGTCGTTAGGGCATCGTCGGGCTTGATGTTCCGCGGAATCTGACAAGAAGGGTAGACGCTGTGGCAGTTACCTACAAACACAAACGTGAAATGTCATGTGGATTACACTCCTTGAATGGAATGACAACAAAACGGAAATATCAGCAAAATTTCCGGTTCTTTGATTGAAAGGGTAAAAGAAGTGTGTGAGAAAATCAGAAATACTGTGGTTGGTGTTAGCCACTCTGTATCTGCTGGTACTGGTACAGATTTGACTAAATCCCTTTAACTTGCCCAGGGGCTCCCTCTGCCCCCAGCCTGCCTTCCCTGCTCTCAGTTTTCTTGGGCTTTTTTGATGTCTATATGTAAACAAGAGTTATTTAACAAGAAGGACTGATCTGCATATTAGCTCTGCAAAATCTAATGTAGGTGTTAATAGATGTTCACGTGATGGGTATCTGTGCATTCACACTTTGTGACAATGTGCATTTTGAACTAGAGTAATAGTGTTGTACTTCCCTTGCACCTTCCTTGAAGGTCGCATAGAGCTGGTGTCTGTCCTGAGTTTTTTATGATTCAGTTACCTGGAATCACAGTTGTGATTGTATGTAAAATCTGGCTTTGATATATTGCTGTTACTTACATAGTTGGTTTTTTTCTTCAGCTCTATTCTTCCTCTCTCGATGGCACTATTAAGCTGTGGGACTTCATGGATGGGATTCCCATTAAAGTATGTTGAGTTATTCTTCTTTAGAGCATGTCAAAAATGGGCACAAATCAGTCTGAGATGGATTGTTCTACTGTGAACACTACCTAAAACCCATCTAATTATGGGAGTAATAGAATGTATGGTGATGATGATGATGCAGATTCTTTTGGGGAAGAAGATGGGAGATGTACTGACATACTGACTTTGCTACCTGTTGCAGTTTGGAGTCCAGTGTAGCTCTGGGAAGTGTGCTGCAGTTTGGGATATACCAACAGGAATTGATACAATGGCTTGAAAATGTGAACTGCTGACTGTCCTTTTGCTCACATTTTCTGCTAAATACTTCCCTCTGGGTGGGTGTTCTGCTCTGTTTTAGGGGTAAGGTATCTAAAGGTTTTTCAGTAAATCGGATGTCTCATATTTTATTACTACTGTTTTAACATTTGTATTAGTCCTTGCTAGAATAAAGATATATTTATTTGACTTAGAGTCGAGAATTTCAATTAACACATGAAGGTTTCTATAAGATATGATTTCGTTACTTTAAAGACATACACATAAATGTAGTAATTGTTGATTTCCTTCTCTTTTTTTCTTCAGACTTTCACTGTAGGATCCAAACTTCTGGCACTGTACACACCTGCTAGTGCTGAGGACTCAGTGTTTGTTGTCATTCCAAAGAAGGGTGAACGAGGTACAGTACAAGTAGCATCATCCATGTCATCTCAGTCATTCTGTGTCTGTGCCACTGTCCCAGCAGTGAACGGTGTGCTGCAAGAATGGGCTTTAATATGTTAATTGTGAAATATTTCTTAAATCCTGTGGCAGATGTCTGTAGTCCTGCATTTTGTACTTCTTTGTTTTCATTCTGACATCTATCCTTCCAATACTTGTCTAGAAGAGTGCTTATCTTTGCTTTTGAAGCACGTACTGCATGGATGTGATCTTGTAGATGCAGTAAATCTTTGAGCATTGCTCACCAAGGTACAGGTTGTAGTATTCAAGTTGGGTATGAGTGCTTGAGATTTTTCTCCCACCTTAGGCAGTGTTAACATAAAGAGACTTGTCCTATTAACAGCATGCCTAGATATTTTTTATGGGATTTTGTCTGCAATAAATACATCTAGGCCTTACTGTGTACTATAATATATTGCTATTTCAGAGCAAGAGCAAATACCATGCGGCTTCCCTTGGTTTCTGCTTACTCTTGCACTGATACCCAGTGTCTGGTCCTCATTCTTCAGAACTACTGTTGGTTTCAAACAGATTTTTCTCTTTGTCAGATACATTCCAGCTGGTCTCAGTTAAGCTGACAAAAGGAGCAGGCCAAGATCTGGAAGCCAAGGAGCTGTCAGTGGTTCTGGATGGTGTGGGTGCATCAATGAAGCACATTGCATTTGGAAGAGAAGTATGTTCGCCTTTGGCTTTTTTTCTTCTCTGGGGTGTTGGTTGGATGGGCTTTTTTTTCCTCTCACATGAACTCTGTGCTGTTTGTCTTTATACAAGCACAGCAGTAGTGAAACAAAAGTGAAAGTAAATGAATCAGTGTAAGACCTGTGCTTTCTTTTCTATTACAAAACATAAAAGAAGCTTTGACATTTATAATGGAAAAGTACTTAATATCAGCTTATATGTTGCCTCCGGTGTAAAGTACTTTGTAGTGAAATGTGCTTTATTTTTTTCTTGTGTAAGAACATAATCTGTATGTCCTAAATGGCTTTACTTTAACAGGGTGCATATGTCGCATCAGTGAAGGATGTGAATCTCCAAGTTTATTTTTTTAAACGGAAACTGTTGAACAGGTAAGAATGAGAATGAAAATATCAGATATTGATTCAGTCTGGTGTGTCCTAAATGTTTATTAACTCGTGATGTGTGCACACATGATCTCATATTTGGTTTTCTGCTGGAGGGGATGTAGTCACTGTGTAGGAAGTTTCCTCTAGAAGTGAACAGTGAGCAGAAAAGTGGCAGTGGTACCTTACCTTTACAGCTCAGGAATGTATTTTTTTCAGTTAAATACTTAGGTTGGTGCTGAACTGAAATAAGTGATGTAGTTTGGGCAGGGCCCAGGAAGTGGGAGGGGAGGAGGAGAAAAGGAGAGGGGGAAGAGGGAGAGAAAGAGAGAAGCAAAATCTCTTTCAGCTTGATTGAAGGCAAAGAATTAAGGAAATCAAGAGAAAAATACGTCTGTCACTATTTTTTGAGAGTGCATGTAACCTCAACAACTTGAAGATGTTTAATTTTGCTAACCAGAATTTTTATGTGCACTAGCTGATCCTTTTGAAGATTTGTTTTAGAAAAACCAACCCAACTCTTATAACTGAAGTTACTTTCTTAACTCTTGAAGGTTTTCTTTAAGTACAATGAAGACAAAAGGAGGAGACAATCACTTCAGTTGTGTCGTGTGCCATCCTACGGAGGATTGCATTGCAACTGGCCATGCCGATGGAAAGATTCGCCTCTGGTATGTGCATTTTGGTTAACTGTGTATCCCATAAACTCCTCTCACTGTAGGAATTAAGTCAAACCTGAGCAAAGCAATCTAATTTGTCCTTAGCATTGCCATTTTCAGAAGTCAGAATGAGCAATGAACCTGCAGTGCTGACAGTGTAATGTGGAAAAAATGCCTATGTTAAGTTATGCTCCATTGAATCTAAACTTAGGTGTAAAAGGTAACGCAAGAGCAGCTTAAGTAACTCTCTATGGACGAGTCCTAAGGAGAACACACCAGTGGAATACATTATTAAAAACGTTGCATGGCTAAGTTGCTTCCAGGGCTGAGTTGCTCAGTACAACTCAGATGTGGACCAGGAGGGTTCTGAAAACCTGCAGCATGGTTCCTGCCCTCCTGCATCACTTAAGCGTAGGATAAACTAGTCTGAAAGTTAGAGGACAGCATGATATAATTGATTCAATTCAGTATTTCCTTTTGTTTACTCTGTTGTTGATGTTGTGAGTAAAGAACTGTTCTATTCCTCTCCACACAGGAGGAATTTCCACCACAGGAAAGAGTACACATACTCCACACTGCACTGGCATCATGATATTGTCATGGATCTGGCTTTTTCTGTGGAGGGTGAGTAAAAGAAAAATAAAACCAAAATAGAGCAATAAAGAAAAAGGTACCAAAAAGCCAATAAACCTCCATCAAACAAACAAAACCTTCTCAAATTTGAAGTGTTGCAGCAGACAAGGAAGAATCAATAGAAGCTCCAAGTTTGTCCACTTACTAACAAATTAATTTCTAGAATTTTAAGTACATCCAGGAAGGATCTGAAATAAAAACTAACGGAGTTGTTATTGTTTTATATATATTTTGACTGACATTTATAATGTCAAATATCTGCCTTCTGTAGTAGAAAAAAATCTTAACCCCTTCTCTCACCTCTTCTCCCTCACCTCCACTCTCCCTCCCCTTCCATTTCATTAATAATACTGATGAGTTCTTTCCAGTTTTACTTCCATCCAAATAAAACAAGCCAGTCTTGTCTGAGCTCAAACCTGCTGTCAGAAATACTACACGTTTATCTGAATTTTGTGATCTAAACTATTCTCCTTAAGGTATTTCTTAGTGCAAAATACTTCTTACAGAAGGAGAACAATTCAGCCGTATCCTAGCACAGATACTCAGCTGATTCAGAAAGTGATGGATCTACTACTGCCAAAGTATTGTTTAAATTTCACTGTAAAGTTCCTGTTAGTTAATCCAAGTTTCTCTAGCAGTTTAACAGGGTATCATGAGAAACATATTTATGTGTCTTGCCCAGGCTTAATGTGTTTGCTTGTGACAGTTTTGAGAAACTCATGTCTGTCTGTCATTGTAAAGACATAGGCTGCTGATTTTAAGCAAAACCTTTTAACTGTGTTTTTATTGCTTGAAAAGGAACCAGGTTGCTGAGTGGTGGAGTGGAATCTGTTCTAGTCCAATGGCACAATGAATCTTCGTGCCAGAAGGATTTCCTGCCTCGTTTGGGGTCTCCTATCGAGTGCATTTCCATGTCCTCCGACGGCGCTCTCTGCTGCACCTTGCACACAGATAACAGTAAGGCAAAACACATCCAAGTATCACTTCAATGGAAATGCAAATCTGTATGAGCTTTATTTTGTTGATTTTGGATTAATTAACTAGGAACTGCATAAAATTTCATTACTGATCTGAAAAAACAGATGCTTGTGATCTTTTGCTTTTTGATTATTTTTGTGAATTTGTCTGGTGACTGCTGTAACTTGGCTTTCCACCTTGGTGTCATAAACTGAGCAAAGATACATTTGCAGTACAGATGCTTACAGTCCCTTTCCCACCAGGAGATGAGTGCCTTTTACAAGACTTTGCTTTCTCTTTCAGGAATTACAATAATCAACAGCAACCTAAGGTTTTCCAGAAGTATTCAAGGGCTAATCAAAAGTAAGAGCAGTAAAATTTATCTTCCACTTAGAGAGTGGAATGTGTCACTTGACAGCTTTGGTCATTTGTCACCTGATTTTTGTTTCCAGGTAGGGATGTCAAGACTGGACTAGTGGTTGATCCTAGAACCAAAGCTTTGGTCCTGAATGGGGAGCCAGGCCACTTGCAGTTCTATTCCCTCCAGAGTGACCAGCAGTTGTTCAGTGTAAGTTGGATGGGCTTGTACCAAAACTTTAATTTACTCAGTCAAGTAACTTGTGAATCAGAATTTATTTGAAGACTTAATATAGCAAATGGGAAAAAAACCTTGCAGCTATTCCACAAAGCTGGATTCCAGGCTGAGATGTTCTTGGCTTTATCTGAGACTTCACTTGCTAAGCAAGTCTAAATATTGATACTGAAAAAAGTACTTCAAAACAGTGTGCTGTCCTGTTAAATGTCAAAATTTTGTAGGTAAAACACCTTCAAATTATTTTTCGTTCTTTCTTCACTTCGCATCGTTGGAATGCACATGCCCAAATCTGCTTTCCCCACATGCTGGGGTACTGTTCTGTGCCACAGCCCAGTCAGGTCTAACTGGAGCCTTCAGAACATCCTTTCTTCACAGTTTTATGAGTGGTATCTCTTACAGCTCTACCTGAATTGTAAAATACACTTCTGGCCTTGCTTTGCAGCTGGACATTGTGCAGCGCCAGTACATCCACCAGGCAGGTCTCAAGCAGTCAGACCTGGTGAAGGTGGCATTCAGTGCTCAGGGCACCTGGCTGGCCACAGTAGAGGAGAGTGAAGAAGTGACTGACCCCGAGTTACAGCTGAAACTGTGGTTCTACCATGAAGAAATGCAAAGGTAGTGAGAATAGAGCTGCCCTTCCAGCTCTCTGTCACACAAATCCCTGCACAGACGTTGCCTTGCAAAGGCGGTTTTTCCAGATCTAGGTAGTTCACTCTGCATGCTACAGCATCTGCAACAGAACACAGAGTGGCACTGAATACACTTACAGTAATCAGAGGCTGTTATAACCATGGGACTTAAATTCACATATTTTTCCTGATGTTAAAAATCAGGGAGCTGACAGAATGGTTCTGTAGCCCGTACAGTTTTTCCACCTGTGTGTGAATCATGAATTGATTAGTCCTTCTCCAGAAGGTACAGAAGATTGTAATTCTATTGTTGATCTTTGTCTTTAGCAAACATATGCATCTGGTTAATACCCTTTCCCTAATTTTCCTATTAAAAAAATTATATTTTGACTACAAATCTTTATTTTCTTAAAGAAGAAACAAGGCAAAAGAAAGCTACTACACAGATCAACTATGTAACTGATTTTTTAAGTAGTGGAAAGACTGCCCAGAGTTCCGGCTGAGTATTTGAGAGATGCTTGCCTAGTGATAATTCTTGGTGCTGGGCTACTATGTGGAAGCCATTAGGGAAATCTGATCTGTTAATGCAATACCATTTAGCTGTCTTAATGAGAAC
Organism: Aphelocoma coerulescens; assembly: GCF_041296385.1. NCBI lineage: Eukaryota > Metazoa > Chordata > Aves > Passeriformes > Corvidae > Aphelocoma > Aphelocoma coerulescens. Next base: position 7,998,591 of record NC_091021.1, read on the forward strand.
TTTCTTTGATTGCTCTTCTCCCTGCCCATTCCAGAATCAGCTTTAACTGAAGTCTTCTCCAAGTTCCAAATGAAATAGAATGGCAACCTTCTGTTTTCTTTTCTTAAAGCTTTCAGCTGAATACCAGAATAAACACTCCCCATGACAACCACATCACAGACATGTGCTTTCGTGACATGGATGAACTGGGAGATGACTCTCTCATACTGGTAACAACTGGCAGAGACTGTGTGTTTAAAGTCTGGATGATGGTAGAAGACACCGATCCAGAAGGTAAGCATGGTCAAAACATAATCTTACTTGCACCTTGTAACATAGAACCATAAGAATAACCTGAGTTGGAAAGGACCTACAATGACATTTGAAGTCATGCTATAGAAATTAAAACCCTACCTTCATTTGCTCAGTCCCATGTGCTGATCTGTTTCTGCTGCTGTATGAAGTATTGTGTTCTCCTGAGCATCCTGTGGTGCAGTTCTGTCGTAGTTCCACAGTATTACAGTTTGGTATTGAGGTTCCTGAAATAGCCAGGGAGACCTTGGCAAGCTGCTGCAGAAGGGAATGGCAGCCTGTGTTTATTGGTTAAAGAATTGTTTGTGGTAATGATTTTTCCATATTGAGAAAATGGATTTTTGTCAGTCCTCTGGGGAGGCTTTTCATTTGAGACTCCTGCTCAAAGGAGCAGGATGCAGAAATGTGTTATTCTGCTTGAGCTGATTTAGTGTAAAATAATAGCTCTTTTGCCATTCTACAGATGCACCACTTCAGAGTTCATTTTTTGAACCTCCTTCCTTTCCATTAGGTATTTGAACGTCATAGAATGGGTATTTAGGTATCTCTGAGATGCTTTTAATAACCAAATTTCACCTCTTGAAAGACATGATGATGTTCCCTTCCTTCAAACAGACCATGTGTGTTTTGATTGCTCTGTGTGCCTTTGAATGTGAAATACAAAAGATTTCTAACATACTAATTTCCATTTACTTAAACGTTATTACAGTGTCGGGCACACTTAAGTGAAGTGGCACTTTGCTGCCACTTGGATGCTTTGTCATTTCATGTTCCCAGTAGCTGTGATGGTGGTCTTGCTGAACTGCTTGCAGTTCAGTAATCTGTCTTTTCACTGCCAGGTGAGAACATGTTCAAAAGTACTTTTGAGCTACTAGGGTTTCCATTTGGCAAACTTTGCCAAACCAACTTTCTCTTTCCAAGCTGTTTGTTCCTCAACAGTGGTTGTTGATGAGAAGAAAGACAAAACCTTGTGTCATTTACTGCATTAATAGTAACCCCCTCAATGGTATCTGAAAGAGTGTTGGTTTTGCTTTTTTTCATAAATTATTCTGAGCTTAAATTATATCTTAACTTAATGAGCAGATACTTTGATCTTGAGTGTAGTGTCAGTTGGGGATGAAACCGAATTTTTTTTTCTTTCCACAAAATAGTTTTGTATCTGCTGCCTGGCATCATCAGGGTGTATTTTAAGTGACTACATGGTTCTGTTTTATGGCATATGTAAAAGTACCAGTTAGTGGTCACTGCTGTGGTGTATTTGTCCAGTGGGGCAGAGTAGGAATGCACAGGTAGAAAGGGTTGACATGCTGCAGCTTCTCTGCAGCAAATTCTAGTTTACCAATGAGTTCCTCAGTTGAGTACACTCTGGTATGTGTTAACTGCAGCAGGTCTCCTGCTGGGCCCCTAGATGGTGCCATGCAGTTAGAAGTACTCAATCGTTTCTAGCTTTTTTTCTTTTTTTTTTTCTTTTTTTTTTTTTTTTTTTTACTGTCAGGTCTTTTAATCATCAGCTTGTAGCCCTTATATAAAGGGTATTTTAGCATAGGGTGAACTTACTGTCCTTTTTTTCCTCATCCTACTCAAATGTTTCAAAAGCATGCTGTAAGAACTATTTTATACTGGGAAATGTATGTTAATGTGGTAAGTACATCACTTTGCTCTGGTTTATTTTATGGTGATTATCCACAGTGGGAAAGGTGTCCCAACAGAATGCAGTGGCAGGTGAACCAACCCACGGAAGCGTGCTGGTGGGTCACTTGGTGATCCTCGAATCTTCTGTAAACGAACCAGGAGCTTTGTTGGACTCAAATGCAGCCTGTGTTCAAATTTTGAGTAATGCTCGTGTTTTTGCTAGTTAGAACAATGTTTCAGAACAACAAGTGTTGAATCTATTTGAGTATCATTTTATCTAACCTCTGCCTATTTGAGAGCACAGTTAATGGAGTTGGCAAACTAAGCATGAATATTGTACCATGCCAGTCTCAGGGTTCACTGTTCAAATGCAAAACTGAGGACAAATGAAAACCCTACCAGCTGTTTCTCATACTAGAACAGGGCAGATTCTCTGTACTCATCAAAAATTGTGAAAGAAAACTGCCTTGCTCTTGAGCCTATTTTGCAATAATACTTGAATTCTTCTTTTGTCATGTATAGACTTGAATTAACTGGCTTGTTCATTCAACGCAGCACAGCAGAGTGTGAGCTGGAGCTGTGACTTTGTAGGCAGCTACCACAACTACCAAGCTACAAACTGCTGCTTCTCAGAAGATGGCTCTTTGCTTGCTGTTAGCTTTGAAGAAACTGTCACTGTATGGGATTCACTTACTTGGGATCTTAAGTGTACATTTTGCCATCCACCTGGAAATATAAGGTACATTTTTCATCTGCTCTTTTATGTCTCATTTGAACTCTCAGAACAGAAAGAATCAATTCATAGCAGTCTAAGACCTTGTATATGTTCACATAAACATTGAATTTAACAGTCTTATTAATTCATACATAGAAAAGACTAAAATGGCTTTTAGGTGGTTGGTTAAAAATACTATTACAAATAAGATCAAGTGTTGCAGTTCCTTCTTACTTGCTTATGTCTCCTGTACCTCCCATCCTTAAATCTGCATCATGGGGCACACAAGTAGTGTGTTGATAGCCCTTCTCTTCTTCTACATTAATTGAAGTCCTGGAAAAGTATAAATACAAGAAGTGGTGCTTTATTTGTGTATGCATACATGCAAATAGAAATTATATCAATAAAGGCGTAATGACTTTACCTGTACTATGAAATACATATCTTGATCCTCCTTAACCTCTGTTGGAAAATCCATGTTTGCCTGGCAGACTATCCCAGCAATCCTCCATTGTATGCTGTCATGATAAAAGATACCATCAACATTTTGTGGTCACAATGTTTTAAAGACTATTGACACAAAGAATCATAGCAGCATACAGAGATTTGTCCCTTCCATGTGTTGTATGTATGTTTGTAAGCTGTTCTTTCGTGTTACAGAGTCTGTTTTGTATTGGTCCTCTAAGATTAGAAATTGAGAAATGTATTCTGAAACTGGTGTGCAGGAAAATTGTGGGAGGCACGTGAGCCACCAGCTTGGTGCAGTGGCAAGCTTTTCCCAGGCCAGCTGCTCCTACAGCCTTTACTATTTATTATATTAAAAGGAAACAAGTTACTCTAGGAGTATAATGAATTAGTGTATTAGTTGCATAACTTCAAAGGGCTATGCTTTAATATACAAATTCTGTCCCTTATTAGCTTTTTTTGAAGATCTTTGATCATTAGAAGTCATAAGGCTGTTCTGTTACTTTCAAACAAGAGACTGAGAAATCAAATCACATGCTTTCTTCAACTGGAGCAGCTTATAATAACTTTTTTTTAACTACTCCTATCTTTCTGTTTCTTTAACAATAGTAGGCCTTCTTTAAATATGGAAGTTATTTTCTAATCCCAATATGAACACTTAAAATTATGTATGGGTTTGTAATCTATTTAAGCATTTTAAATCCCTCCTTTATATTGGAATGCTGTAGAAACATGTAATCCTTACATATTTATGCATACTTTAAATCATCAAACTTATAGTTGTGTGTGGAGTTTCGTACCACTAGAGGTTAATTGAAAAAGCAAATTTCTGATTTAGGTGACAAAACTAAATCATAACTGAATGTTTTTTGTGATGTATTAGTAATTGCTACATAGAGAAACAAAGATGAACTCTGAAGGTGACTAACTTGTTTTGACTTTTTATTTCTGTAGGAATATCTGCTTTGGGAGACTAACATGTTCCAAGTACCTTATTGGTGCCACTGATTATGGCTTTCTGTGTTGCTGGAACCTGCTCACTTGTGCATGTAAGATCAGCTTGAATGTGTGCTAGAATAATTTAATACTTGAAATTACTGTGAAACCACCTTGAAATAATTCTAGTTCAGTTCCAGATTTACATGCTATGAAATGCCCTGTGGAAATGGGATGATTTTCATACTTAGGATAGTATCCTGTCCAGCCTGCATGTGCTTTGTGTGCATGTGCAAGATATATTGTAAGTTAGGTGAATGATAACCCAATAAAAGGTAGTATTTCTTACACTTGTGTAGAACTTAGTAGCATTTGTGTGTTTTTATTCACCAGGGAATGAGTGAAGCTGCCTTTTCCAGCAGCTAAGGCCCTGTGCATTGTTTGTTTGACCTTTAGTTTGGCTCCTTTTCACCTCTGGCTCTTGCTGTGCTCGCTTTTCAGTGGAGTGGAGTGCCCACCTCAACGTTGCGGTTCTGCAACCTGATCCCCTTTCTGAACATATTGCTGCAGTCTCATGGCTCTCCAAAGAGTCCAGCTGTAAGTACAAAGCCTTCTTTGACAAGTCATAATTTAAAACTGGGAAAGCACCATTTCTAGAAAAGGTTTTCTTAGAATTCAGACTCTGAAAGCTGCAAGATGGACTTCAGTGTGTGCTTGCACCTGTGGAAACAGAGCCTTATCTGACAGCAGCATTCAAACAAAGCATGTTATCTTTTCTTCCTGCAGGTAGTTTCTGGTGTAGGATACAGCTCAGGATTAACCACACTTTCTGGGTGATGGTCTCAAATGTTCTTGACCCTCTCTTATAAATGCAGAACTGTACAGCTACATTTTAGAGCTCTGATATTAAATTAAGATAACTCTTCCTACAGAAATGTTAATTTCCAAGTGTGTTCTCTGGATTTGGAGTACTGTGAAAGGTACCTTCTATTATGCAGTAAAGTTACCCAGTTATATTCCTGCAAATAGTGCTTGGAGGCAATCCTGTCCAGCCTTCCTGGACTTTGACAATGCAGGGCTTTGACAGCTGCCAGGAGGGTAAGAATTTCTTGATTTAATGAGAAGATTTTCTTGGTTTTGCAGTGTTTGTGTTTAAACCAAATGAGCCACGGCCAATCTACATCCAGAGAAACCTTTGTAAAGAAAAGATCCTGCTTGCTGCCTTCGTTCCAAGAGATGAACCTGAAATGATAAGCTCAGAAAAATACCTTTGGCTAGGAAAATCCCAGCTATTTTTTCTTACAGATACACAAGTAAGGAAAAGTAATTGGCAGGTGGTTCCTGGGGAAAAACTGTTGTCTTTAAAATAGTTGGATGCAAATTCAGAGTCCTGCTTATGAGTGTAGGAGTTTCTTTCTGTCATTTCAAGTCAGTGTAAGCCATGCTTTGTTGAAGGCTTTCAACTGCCAAAACAGCCTAAGTTCAAAATTATTTACTGGTATTCTACTGTGAATATTTAATGAAGAAACTAGATAACTTGGGAACATTGCCTATGCTGTTTAACTTAAACAATCACCGAGAAGCTGTATATATTACTGCTGATTATACAGATGTTCCATGTGATGTTCAGTTTCCCTGTAATTTCTGGATGGGGGTGTGGGGTTTTTTGTTTTCCCAAAAAGTCTATAGAACCTCTAGGTCCATTCTTGCTTCTCTTCAGGTTCTTTCCAAAATAAAGAGGAAGAGATGGTTTTGCCTCTTCCACTTGACTGATAAAAGCTTTTGGGCCAGTTGGAATCTTCTGTAGGCAAGGTATGGAAATATGGAAAGCAGTTTCACATGTGATAACTGTGCTACTTCCTTCTGTATTTTAGGAGCTAATGACACTTAGCACAAAGTCTCTGGAAGAAAGGCTTACACCATCAAGCAAACAGGTACCTCTCATAGAAGTTCTGACTCAGATGGACAGAGCAGTTCACAATTCAGATGGTGTTCATTCTGTCATATTGAAATTCCCTTCTGTCATGGAAATGCACACTGGACCCTTACCTGGAGGCACTTAGCTGAAGGAGCAGTAATCTGGATTTGCTTATTTTTTGACAAGAAGTGCTATTTGTAAAATTTTTTTTTAAAGTATCAGTAAGACACTCTCCATTTCCCCGGGGGGGAGGGGGAGAAGATAATTTTCTAAAAGATTCAGGTTACACAAATGAAGCAAAATGTTTGAGTAAGTTCTTTCCTTTTCTTGGTTTCTGTAACACTTGGAACCTTGAGTGTGGTCTCAACTGTGCTTTCTGATGAGGATGAGCAGTTGTTAGTCAATTGTGAGAAGGAATTCCAGAATTGCATTCTAGTATGTATTTCTGTGGAGAAGTAGCCTGGGAAATTGGATTTTTTTTTTTTTTTATTATTCACGTTGAAGAAGTGTTTCATACTTGCTGAAATAGCAGCATTTGATTGGTTTGATTAGATAAAATAGACCAAAGTAGGAGTTAGTATCTTTCTAATACAAAATCCTGTAGGAATGTGGGCATAAGCAATCCGTTTCTTTGGAAGGTGGGGGAATAATTTGGTGCTCAGATGAAGGTATATTGATGTAGGAAAATGCCAAAAGTCAAGGTGCTGTGTTTTGCTTCCCATTACATAACTTAATCTCTCTGCAGATGATGCTGGAGTATAAAAGACCTTTTTGGTCTGAAGTGGAACTTGAAAAACCCATTCTTAGTTTTCTGACATGTGTACCACCTTCCATATTTGGAAGTTAATTGGTACATCTGCCAACTAAAATCTGGTGTTCTTGGGTCCAGATTCTGGAGAGTTTTGCAACCCTCTGTGCAGCATTCTCTCCAGACCCCTGACAGAGAATGAGTACAAAGAGCCACGTAGCTCAGTTGAGTTAAACTGGAGTGTAAACTTTTGTCATCTGGGTTTATTCTGAATTTTGGTGACTTAAAAGGAGATAGAACTTAGATTTGTGACACTAAAATTCTACTTACATTTTTTCAAGCTGGCAGTAGAAGAAAGTCTTCCTGTGACCCCATTTAGTTTGCTCTTGGGAAAGCACAGACGTCAGCAAGCACAAGAGGATATAGACCTTGGAAAACCAGTTGTTCATAGTAAGGAGGAGCAAGCTTCACCTGCTGTTAAAGAGGTAGGAGTAATTCCAACAAATGTACAAGCAAAATCACAACAAACAAAATCTTTCATAAAGCTTCTGTTTTATCTTTGCAGCTTTTGCACACTCCAGCACACGTTTTGCCATCTGCTTCCTTCCTCTGCACTATATTTATTAACTCATTGCTCATTTCCAAAGAGAACAAAAGGTAAGAAAATTTCAAGAACTCCCCTTAGTTATCCAAGTTCTTCTAAATTACGTACTTCTTTGTTTAAAGTGTAAAAGCAGTTTTCCAACACTTTATCTATGCAGTAAGTTAGTGGAGTACTTCAGTGTGGCAGTGGTCTGGCTGTTCAGTGTATTGGCTCTTTTGTTGCTGTTATTTTTGCTGGGTTTTGCATAATGTGCTTATATGCAAAATGCTGCCTTTTGCACTCAGATGCTCTCTATGAATTTAACTTTATTGCAAGGATTTAATGGCCTTTTTTGGTTAAATATTAGGTTCTCAACTTTATTTGAAATTACTGTGACTTCCTGCATAATTTTTGGTTTCAGTTTCTAGATACACCAAGAAGTTAGAAGCTTGGTCTTAAGAATTTGTTTAGAATTCAAATTTCATTTCTAATTGAGCTACAAAATACAAGTGTAAGCACACCTCAGTTTGGCTTACAATGCATTCATTCCAATTTAATAGAATAGTTTGAGAGGTATTTAAAATTGTAGCTTACCCCTTTGGGATCAATGCGTGCTGCTAAAAAAGGAATGCAAGCCCAGGGATTATGACAGTAGTTTTGTTTTAGGATTAATATCTTGTCACTTACACTGAAGCCAGTTAAATGATTGCATTTTTGTGCCATCTGTTCTTTAAAGTGTTTCATTAAACTCTGCCAGGCCAGAGATGAAAACCTGTCCTTGGAATCAGCTGTTGTGGATTTGCCAGACGGGCGAGCGGGTGGTTCACAGGGCCGGGGCTCACCTGGAAACAAACACCAGCTGGAGCAGCTCCTCAGGGTGCTCTGTGTTGTGCCATAACAGCGGGGTCCTGGCTTCTGCCATGCTGTGCCAGCCACTGCTGCAAGATTTCTTACTGCATGGCACAGCAAAACATCAACAAAACAAAAATCTAATACATGGAAACTCACATCTAGTTTCAGTTCTGAAGAATGTGAGTTCAGTGACCTGTGTAAATACTTGCACTTGTAGAGCTTGTACTTTGACAGTGGTGGTTAGTATGGCTGTGCATTTAAAGCTCCCTGTAAGGGCTGCAGCAGTGGGCCCTTGAAGATTGACCAGAATTTATCCCTGTACAGTGTATATATTATACAGTGGATAATTATTAACATTAAATGCTTTTATTTTCCTTGGCACTATGATATTACTGTGTGCTTCTCCATTTACATTTTGTGAATGATGAATAGTTTGTATTAGAACAGATGATTTTTAGAAGACCACTACTGTTCTGCCATGCAGTTCACTCCTAATGAGATCTGGAATATTTATGCAACAGACACATTAATTGATACTATTAATTAATGCATTGTAAATGGTAGCTGTTCCATATAATTCTTTGGAATTCTGCTTTCTACTTCAGCACAGGCTTAAAACTCTTGAACTCAGAACAGCCACTTTAAACAACTATGTTTAAAAAAAAAAAAAAAAAAAGAATTTTTTTGTCTTTCCTAGTAACACTCTAGGTATTGTTGCACTTTTTAAGACCAAGTGACCTCTTTCAAATTTGAAAGAGAAGAATGGCCTTCTTAATACTGTCTCACCTACCAGTTTATCCAGTGTTTCTAATCCTGTAGGGCTGTGATGTTGTAACATTTGTCATAACGCTGACCTGCCTGCTTTGCAGTTATGTATTACATTTCGAGAAAGAAAGCTATTTTAGGTTTACTTACAAGAAAGCTATTTGAAAAATGGCTTGAAATTGAGATGGCAGGAAAAGTATAGTAGTTTTAAAGTAGACTGAAAAAAAAAAAAGATAAAATCTAATGTTTACTTAGTTATTTGCATTATAACTTCACTCCATAGTACTGTAGTATGTGAGAGTACCTATTAATTGGGTTGTTTCCAACCATCTTCCAGTGCTGAAGAAGTTGCTGATGAAGTAGAAATGGAAAGTGAAAAAGCAGAGGATGATTCAGATGAAGAAGATGCCACAGAAATGGAACAAGAAGATACAAGCCATATGGAATTATTAGGAGAGATTACATGTAAACTGTCTAAATCCCAGGAAAAAGAACTACGAAAAATAAGAAAAACGGACTACAGTTGGATATCAGCCTTCTAAACAGACATCTTATGTTTTTTTATACTGCAAGTTGAAGCTTTGTGGATTAAATATTCTTTAAAAAAAATTTTCAGGTCCTTTGGCCAAAAGTTTTAGCAGCTTCTCTTTCCAAAGGAATGCAGAACTAGGGGGAGGGATTAAACGTTTGAAAAGCTGATTCTGCTCCTAGTTTATTACTGATTCTCTGTGACCTTAGAAAACGTTTAACCTGGTTTGGGGACTTTTTTGCACCCTCTTGCAAGTATATTTAAAAGGCTAATAGCAAAACTGAGTTTATTATCTGACTTGTGATCAGTTAGCAGAGTGATAGCTCAGCTACTGAAGATCTTCTCCACTGAGGCTGGGTTACTGCTGCCAAAGAAGCAGCAGCAAATGCCTTCAGTTGACAGAGCTTAGCTCAAGGTGTGGCAGAGGAAATCAGGGTGGTTCTTTGGTGCTGTATACAGATAAGTAACAAGTCTCCTCCCCAGAAGTTCCTCTCCAGGTGTGGAGAGAGATGACAAGTGCTTTAACATGCCTGGTTAGAGAATATAGATATCAGTGTTTTGTGGAGTTCACAGAGTATGGAGGTTCTTAGGCAGAGGGTACTCAGTGTATCAGAGCACGATGAAACCTTTCCAAATATCAAGACAACTGCATGTAGGACATGTATCAGTTTATGTGGCAGCCAGTTTAATAGGCCTCTCATGCATCAGCTGGAGTTCCTGTATATCATTTCATGGTACATACCAGAGTGTAGAATTGGTTTGAAGTGGTGAATTTGAGGGCCTAAGAGTGAATACAGTTGCCTGTGGTGCTGCAGTATGAAGGCAAGCAGATGCAAATGGCACAGGTCACTGAAAGTTCTGAAGAAACACTATTTGCTAAAACTATTCCGATGAAAAATGCTGGAACAAGAACAATCCAACTCCTGTCAGTGAAACCTGAGTTCTCCCTACTCTGCCTTTAAAACAAAGTGGAAGACCCTTTCCTTCCTCTCTTGTTACCACTATATAGCGGAAGGCAGTTAGTGGCAACACTTTTTTCTTTTTTGGGGGGAAATTATCCTACAACAGACAAAATCTGTCACTTGCACCCATGTACAGAAAGACTGAAGGTCATCCTTAGGCATCAAGGAAAGCACCTCAGAATTATTTTGCTGGTAGGTTTACCTCTCCCATTTTAACACAAAGGCAGTGTTTGCTCCGAGTGAGCAGTGCTGGCCCTTGGTGTGCTGGCAGGTCCATCATCAGCTGCCTTGGGGTCAAACGGAGGCAGCCAGGAGGGATGGATGTTGTACCCAGAACATGGCACAGCAGTGACTTCACTTCTGCATTTAGGAGTGAGGTACTTTGGATGTTGGGCCTGCCAGGGTGAGGGTGTGAAGGGAGTCCTAATCCCCGAGAAATGGAAATACTGCCATAGAGAAGGGCACTGAAAAGAACTGTTAAAAACAAGTCTGCCACTAGGTTTGAGTGCTGGCTTCAGAAAAAAAAAGAAAAAGCCAAAAATTAGTTTAAAACTCGTTATTAAAGAAAATTTACCCTTTTATTCTTTATGTTCACCGTCATAGATGTCAAAACATGAATGTGGGGATGTGAAGATAATTCAGAAGACATTGGTTTCTGTAAAGAGCCTTGGAATGTCTGCCATGCAGCTTGAATTGAGTGATGATAGTCCCTTGCCCACTCTTTATATTTCCTTCTCATCAGACAATAATGTGAAAAATAGTTAATTGATACAGTTTCAGACTAAACCAGCTAGGGTTAACTTAAGCCTCATGGCAGCAAAGGGCTCCTGCATCTTCTCATACAGTAAAGTCAGGTACTGCAGCTCTTCAGATCATCATTACTTATGACTGTGAGGCACATTTTCTTCTATCAGATTACTTACCTAGGACTAGTATTGCTGAGAATTTTAGGAATGTGTTTAATTTTTAGGCATCTTGCTTTCTTGTTTAGGCCTTGGTATGCAGAAAAAATAACACTTTAAAACCAGTAAAAGTTTTACAAATTTAGTTTGCCTGTAAGTTCATGTATCTTTTATTTCTATCACAAACTTACAGGGAGAGAAGGAAAACACCCTAATCCCATCACCACCTGGCCAGTTTTCTGTTTTTGCATTTTTCTCCCTTAGTATAACAGCTTTTTAGATAACCTCATGGTATATATAGCTGAAGCAAAAAAATCACAGCTCCCCAAATGTTACGCAATTTTTATTTCCATCCCTCTTATCTGTGGAGCTGAAACTGATACAGCCTTTTCAGAACCTTGGACCCAGTGGATTTTTCCCTAAATGAAAAGTTTCAACAGAACAAATAGGGAAATTGTGTTAAGACTGTAACTGACAGATCATAGGTTTTGAAAACTCAGAAACATTAAGAAATAGAAAATACAGGAAAATAAAAAGATCAGTAAATAAATGTTCCCCCTTTCAAAATATGCACTGTGCTAAGAAGGGCACACTGAAAGGTTTTTGTATTTTTTCTTAAATAACATCAGACTTCAGCTCTGTGAAAAACAAGTGTGAGTTGAGCAGAGATCTATACACGTTGCAAAAGCGCTGTGTCAAAGCCTGGTTGTGTTACTGTGTCAGCAACATTTAAGTGTGGCTTTAAAAAGGAGGAAACCTTACATCTGTTCATGTGGGTTTTTTTAAAATCATAATGTTCTTGTGAAAGTCAAGTGCTTTCCTGGAAGCCATCCTGGTATGAGCAAGAGACAATTCACATACAAGCCATCACCTGAAGGTGCAGTTTAGTGTTGTGTTCAGGCAGTAGTGCATTGTTAGGAATCTTCATCAAGATACAGCTGTTAGACTTAAATCTTTTGTCTTTACTGACTTGGTTTTGCTTTGCACAGCAGACTGAACTTACTGGGATAACAAAGAGGGACCTCACTTTGTAGTTCTGTGTGTGTTTTTTCTACTCAAGAAGGAAATACATTTCTGCTTACAGTTTTACTACATTTAGTAGGCACATTCTTGACCAACCTTTTAGAAAATGTCTTCTGAATGATACAGCAATGAAGAATACAGAGGGAGGGCTGCTACTGATCCATCTGTGGCTGCTTTGGAATGCTTCAGGTTTAAAACAGTTTCCTGGTGTTACTCAGTATTTTTACTTTTTCTTTTTTTTTTTTTTTAATCTTGTGTATCTCAGTAGCCATAAACGGTCCCCATATTTACTGTAATGCCCTAAGTCAAACCTTAATTTTTGGCTTTTGCTTTTTCCTTCTAAAGGTTACTTTACAAAGATTTTATTATACTTTATTAGAAAGATTTGACACAAAAGACACAGAGAAGGAGATTGAACTTAATCTCACTATTCCAGTTACATGATAAATACAACAGGTAAGAAAATACCTCAGCGACATGTAGAGGTCAGCGTTGGATACCTTCGGGTGCCTTGTGCATCACAGCAGGACAGCAATTTTCACAGAAGCAGTCACAGCTTTATTTAGGCTGAGGGACAGACCACACAAGGGTGCAGTTGCCTAGAAGGGGACTTGTTTACTTCACAAATTTTCCACTCAGACAAGGGGTTGGATAAACATGAGGGCCTGAAATTCCAGCAGCTGTGGCAAGCATTACAAAAAATAAATATACAGGCAAGGCCTTATGGAGTACATCATGGCAATGGGCTTTGACTGAGGGACTTATTCCCTGAGACTGCTCAGGTGCTGCTCTAAATGCAGAAGAGCTGACTAGTAATTTTAACCCATTTGTTCCAGTCAAGTGTAGTTCCACAGAGACTGAAAACCACTGCAGTGCATTGGTATTTTGTGAGGCCCAAACCAGTTGTTAGTTAACAGCAGCTCCAACACGTGCCCTGTCCTTGGTGGGCAGACTTGGCAGGAAAGCTGTGAGAAAGGGGCTGGTATTACTAACAGTGGTTGCTATGGATTTTTGAGTTCAAGAACAGGGGAAAAAACCCTGCAAATTGTGCCACGTGTTTTAGGATCACCTGGCTCTTTGTATTTCAGCCTAACAATTGTTTGTCTGTCTAGCCTTGGGGAGGCTCTTTTAGACACCTCAATCTGCCAAATCCCAGTCTGCAGTGAGCCTTCTAAAGCACATGCTAACAGCCAGAATTAGAACCAGCCGAGAATAGGACAAAGGAAAACAACAGCAACTTCAAATATCACTCAGAGAAACCTGAACAGACCTTCTGCCCCAAAGCCTAGGAATTTAGGTATATTTATTCCTGACAGATATTTGTCTAATTTTGCAAACCTCTGATAGAAGCCATTCTGTGGTATAGCATCTGTTCAGTGCTTACCTATTCTGACAGACACAGTTTTTCCTAATAGAAGTAATCTTCCTTTCCTGCAAAATTTCTATTCCATTCTTTGAAAACAATCTTTAGAAAAAAATGAAAGCATGCTACTCTATTTCCTTTAAACAAATTACCATCCCTTTTAACTTTTTATTTTTGCTTTTCCCTGGGCCTTAGCAGCATCAGAATTGTCCTTCAGCCCTTCTTTGGGCTAATTGCTTACAGATCAAATACTGTTCTGACTAATTTATAATTTCAAGGGCAAAACCTGTCAGGGTCATTTAATACATTTCTGGATAGTCCTAAAGCCTGTTCTTTCTCTGTTCTGGCTTGTACTCCTTGCTGATTACCTTTAGTGTCTGAGTCTTTCTGGTGATGGCAGCAGCAAAGGCAGCAATTTATACGTCAGCTAACACCCCAGTGTTTCACAGCAGACACCTCTCCCGCTGCAGAATCCCTGCAGGGCACTGCTTTCTGTGGATATCCCAGTTCAGACTGAACAGTGCAGGTTCAGCTTTGGCCTCTGCACAGCATTTCGTTAAGTAGTAGATTGTAATGATGTAAACTGGAATTTAGCCAGGGCAGCAAGGTCACTCGCCTCTAAGGTTGCAAAAGACATTTAAATAATACTCTGAACAGCTCTGCCTTTTAACTGCTTCACTAACATAAAGGGTTGAGCTTGTCACAGCACAGTCTCTTCACAATATGAAATCATTATCAGAGGGCAGAAATCATGAACAACACTTGTGCTTGTACCATAAAGCCAAGTCAGGATGAAATCCCTACTCTTCAGAAATCACTGACAAAGCACCCTTTGACTTTATAGTCCAGGGTCACAAAGTCACATTGCCAACAACAAGGTAAAGTACTAAACCTTAAAATACTGCTATAAGCAGTGTTCTGAGTTGTATGTGTGGTTTGAAAGTAGCCCAAGCTTCTTACAAAGAATTTCTTGTTAATATTGTTGGTAATACAGGGAGTGAAGCCCTTTAGGTAAATACCATGATGTGGCTGTAAGGAAAGTTACCACACAGCTCTGGAACCTGCATATCAGCAGTTCCTGAGGCTGTGGCTTTCTCAAACGCTTTGAACACATAAGTGGCCACCATGGAAAGAAGCATTCCCACCCTCCAGCCAACATCTGCTGCCCGCTTCTGCATCTTCTGTGCCAACACAAGCTCCCATTGCCTTTGTGGGGAACTGGCTGGGGGAAAAAATCTGCTTATAATGAAACCAGATAATACATTAATAAATAGTTTAAGATGTTCACAGAACTGCAGTCCCACTGAGAACAGGGCAGGACTTTTCTTCAAGAGGTTTTTCTATGCTCAGGACATGAAGTTTTAATGTTATACACCCAAACCTCACTCGTTTTTCCCAGAGCCTGTCCCTTGTGCTAGGAGAGCTGCAACCACACCTAGAACATTCCCAAGAGATGTTTGTTTGGTGTGATACCCGAGACAGCTCAGCTCTCATGCAGCAATTCCTGGTTTCCCCTTACTCCCTCTTCCTCTTCTCCTAAAATAATAGGTAAATAAACAAATAAAGCAGTGGCCAGCAGTTCAAAGAAAATACTTTTAGACTGATGGCATTAAACCGTTGGGGGTGATTATTCTGTTAGCTTCTAAAATGAAAACTGTTAAAGAACTTTTTAGCATGTAAGTATCATTATTGGAGCCATGACCTTTGTCCTCTGTTGACCTTTCCAGATGCAACTGTGTAACTAAGAATTAGGCTTATCATTCAAGAACACACACTGCAGTCATTAACTCATCTAATTCCTTCATGAGAGCAGCAACAAAGGAATAGGTAGAAGGTACTGCCCAGAAAAGCAAGAGGTTTTGCCAGTTTTTCAAAATGTCTTTCTTATACTGCTAGCTCCTTTATTTTAAACTAGCTAAATTATCCCAGCCATAAAGCTGGCTATCAGTTACTGATGCCTCAACTTATGTTTGTTTGCAGTGCTACTCAGTTTATTATATTTTTAGATTCAAGACTGTGATCAAAGCTTTGAATATCTTCGCTATTTGATTTCCTTTAGTGACCAAAGGAGTTTTCATTTCTTCCTCAAACCAGTGAAACAAACCAACAAACAAACAAACTCTCTAACATTGTCTGAGATGTTATCTCTTTCATTTTTAGTCACTGACTTTACAAATAATAAAGTAACTTGGCACTCTCGTAAAGTTTGCTACTCAAAAGCAATATATAATTTTCACCAAAGTCAAGCACTTCTGCAATGAAAGGTTTTGTTCAGGCTAAGTTTCCTCTGTGCTTTGAGTTTCCTTGGTGCTGCTCCTCTCTTACTTGCAGTCCTAACTCTTCTACGGAAGAAATATAGGGAAAGCAGGGACATCTTTCACAGTCCTCTTCCTTTTCCACTTTGAAAATCAAGCTTAGCACAGCAAGAAGTTCATCTTATGCATTACAATTATGTTAAGATAAATTCTCAGTATGAAAGACAACTAAATTGTGCCTCAGAGGAAGGATCAGAGTGGGTTTGACACCTTGGGTTATCACCCTGTGACCAACCAGGAGCACATGAACTCTTGGGATCATGGATGCAAAGACAATGAACTGCAAGTCCCAGGGCAGATCACTTTAGCCTCCTGATTTTTCTGTGAGTGCAGATTGCTCCATTTCTCCTATCACTTCAAAGAAGGAAAAGTACCAAAAATATAAACGGTAAAAAACAGTGCATGAGCTTTTAGTACAAAGAGACTGTTTAATCCCTGAAATACACCATCCTGAAAAGAGCCCTTTTTCACTTGGCATAGCGCAAATGAAAGCTGGATTTCTGAGAACTATCACATCTGTAGGAAAGGAAAATTTTCCTAGTGCTTGCTCCCTCAGTCTGCACAGTATGTTATTTCTGGACTGCATATTCTGTGAGTAGGCTCAGGATACAGAGACAGTTTATCTTTCCTTTTCTATGAAATCTACTAGCTGATCTCAAGGATTAAGTGGAAAGAAAAACTTACATCAATTACAAAATCAAAACCCACTTCTAAATCAACAGGTTTAGATGAAGCCAGAAAACCACCCTGAATGCCCATCAGTGAAATCACCTGGAAGCCATAAATAACAGCTTTCCAATTAACCAGCAAAGAATGTTCCAAAAACATTGCAACTTGGAATAATGCAATGTAAGTAGAACCACTTACAAAAGAATTAAAGATAGGCTGGGATATACAAACAGTGGAGGTTTCCAGCAGCCCCTCTCAGCTCATAAGTAAATCCAGCCGCTTACACAGTTCAGGTAAAACAATTCAGTAGCTCCTGTAGAAATGCTGCAAAGATCTCTCTATAGATAAGATAGATAAATGTAACTCAACCATGCTTGAGACCTTAACTTAGAGATGGATACCAGTGGAAACACAAACATGTCAAAAAAGGAGAGCTTCCTGTTTCCATTCCAAAAAAATTCAGAAGTTTTTAAATAGTTTTTCAGACTAAATACAACTGCGTGATGTATAATATGGAAATCCTGCATCCAGAGAAATACATTTTAAGCATGCTTAGCTCTTTGGTGAGAAAGAATGAGTCTGCAGAGACTCACAGATACCACTCAGGTTGCAAGAGTAGTGTCAGCAAGCGAAGGAACAGCAAAGGGGAACAGGCTGAAAAGAAACGTTCCTTAAAGCTTCAGGAGAAAGAAAATCAAAAAGTTCTGTGCACAGCACAGTGCTGCTAGTTTTTCCCATAATTTTGTAGGTTTGGGTTTGATTTGATCTCCAATGGCTACTTTTCATCCGTCTGGAGCATTCAGGTCTCTTTTCTGTATGAATTTTTGGACACCGAGCCACAGGCTCCTCTTCACTGGGATGTTCATGGACTCTCTCCTCTTACCTACTGCTCATCTCAATTAACTTCCTGCAGCCTAACCTCCCGATCCAACAGGGCCACAACTGACCAAAGGGTTCAAAAGTTATTTGGAAGGGGAGAGGGGGTGAGGGAACACAGAGAAATTGCAGGAAGTTTCATTTTTCTCACAGAACCGACATAGAAATAATTCTCTCCTTTTGTATAACTCCCTCCTAGGCAATCATGCCAAGTGGGAGAGGCAGCTGCTGTGCCTTTTCCCTGTACTCACACACTGGGCCACCTGTAGTACCAGGGATGGAAAAGGATCCAGATGATCACGCACAAATGCACAGGGACAAGAATCTCACACTAAGACCCTGCTGACCTATTGACTTAAAATATATTCCAAAAAATGAAATCTAACAAAGTTAGTGTAGGTCATTGTTCTAAATAAGAATAATCAGGAAAGAACAGAAAGGAGGCTTCCTGCAGGCACATCAAATGGAGCTGAAAGATAACTAAAATTCCAGAATCGTTTTATTACAGTAATTAATGAAAAGCTGTTCAACCAGAGATGACCCAAAAACTCTGTGCAACGCAGCAGATCACACCACAGAGAACAACAGATTAGGTTTGACTCTGGAGTTTGACTCTAAGGTTTGATTTTTAGTTCTTTTTCATTGAGATTTTTTTTTCCTTTTATTTTTATTCCTGTGATTGTCAGTTGGACGTTTACAGACTGATATTTATTTCCTGTAGATTTACTGAAGTCTTACCTTATAAATTTCTTCTGTAACAGTTTTCTTTAGCATCTGCTGTTCTTACTTTCATCTGTTTTGATTTCTGTTTTTTTAATTACCATCTTAGTTTGCTCCAAATTCACAGAACTTAGAGCCTTACACCAATAAAAATTTTTCTTAAAAAATATCAAAGCTTTAGAGAGAAGGATAATATGGATGGCGTCTGGAAACTGGTTTGCTTCTGTTTTAATTTCCACACATAATCAGGCTCTGGACATGATGTGTGTGGTTCTCATAGGTGAGGTGCAGTTTGCCTGAGCAAAGCCCTGGCAGGAACTGTGAATTGTGCTGTTTTCAATCCATTCACAAGTATTTGCTGATCAAACAGAATGCAAGAGACTGAAGGGTTCACAGCTACTTGATATCCAGCCTGAAATATGGAACAAGCCATGTGCTCAGGTTGATGTGCTAAATATTCATTACAAGAAAACAGACCTGAGCTGGACAAGTAGGCTGCTTTCACTAAGGAATCTAAAACATGTGGTTGTTTCTGACATCTTTTTTAAAGAGATTCAAGAGTTACAAGGAAACCACATCCACACTTATGCAGATGTGGCTCTCATCAAAATAAAGTTTAAAATATGAACAGCTTAACATAACTCAGAAAACTCAAACTTTTAATGAATTATTAGTTATAACTTTTTTCTCCATAGGGGAAAAAAAATCTGTCTGCTTAACAATAGGGATTAGGTTAATTTTCCTAACATTTTACTGAAATAATCACTTTAATTGTCATTTTACTTTAAGTTTCATAATAACTACAGGCTCAGATCTATAGAATTTAGTAAGAATGAAATCAGCAGGGTTCCAAGGAAATGATCTCAGGATCTTTAGGTGTTGCTATTTCTCAAGAAATTAGAAGAATAAAAAATTCCATAGCAAACATTCAATTCAAAATGATAGATTGAAAAGTCTACCTTTTTATTAGATCCAGTCAACATTAATTATTTCTTAAGCAGAATGCCAGTGGTACAAAGCAGCTTTTTTTATCCTGTATTCATTTTCCAAATTCAACTTGACTATTCATTAATGAGATCACACTGCAAAGAATGAAATGTGAACCAAGCCATTGTGCAAGTTTGCTAATCCTGTATTTACTACTTGCCCACAAAAAGGTTAGGTTTTTATGTTCATAAAGGAAAAAATAGCGGAAATGCAGGAAATATCTGCTTAGGGGAAGAAAAACTAGAATATTAGAAATCTGGAAAAATGAACAATTGAGAAATGCTCAAATGCCCTCTAGGAAGGCATTATTGAGAGAGATTCAAAAAAGGGGGGATTTCTGGGGCTGTCTTCTGTAAAACAATAGTGAAATAGGGCTACAACGTGCATACTGCGGATCAGAGGGGTTGAAAGGTACCAGCAAATATTACGCTGGTCCAAGTTTTTTGAGGGAGAAAGGTTATCATTGCTTCTTTTGACTAGGCAAAGCCTGTCTTGTAATACAGGGGGGTGTCTGCTGTTTAAATAGAGCACAAACATCATCTGGGGCAAAGGGGGTCTGTGTGTGGTCACTGGCACAAGCAGGGATGAGAGTCAACACCAGGTTTGTTGGGGCCTGCAAGGCCAAATATATATTCCAGATATGGCACAAGGGGGACACTGCAAACATATTTTTCTCTTTTCTTGGCACACTGATAGAGACAAAATCTATCTTAAAAGCAATTACTGGAAGCTCAGTTTTATGAATTTTATGGTTTTGAGGGTTACAAACCAAAAGGCAACAACATCAGAAAAAAGTCAAACAAACCTGAGCCGATTTCCCATTCAACCTCATGCCCTCAGTTTGGAGAGCAATAATATTTGTCATTTGAGATTATGGGCTTTGGAGAAATGGGGTTTGTTAACCCAAAGTGTTTCATTTGCTCAGTTTGTGAGTCCCTCATGCGTGGGGTAAAAACCAAACAACCCTACAAAACAGCTGTGTTTGCATTTAACCAAACATTAATTGATTGAAGTAATGAGTAACCTCAAAAAGTAGTTTAGAAAGTTCGCAGCATCCTTCAAATATTTGTAGACTATTGGAAATTAACTAATTTAATTTTTATGTACTCTTTTGCTACAGCCATATCTGGAAGCAAGGGGTGGAAGGCACATCACACTTGTACAATGGATAGAAATAAAGAAGTATGAGTTAAATACTCTGAAAGGTTTTCTTGGCAGTAGTCTACCTTCAGCCTCTAGTTTCTAGAGGACACAGTTCTGTTACACTTCTGCTTTTTCAAGAGAGGGAAAACACTGCAGCAGTAACCTGGCAAGTGGATCTGTGGCTTGTTCTGTTACTCTACCTCCTGCAAATGACTGGCACATCCCACAGGTGTGTGAGCAGATGCTGGGATTTACAGCATATTCTCTTCAGAGACACAAGGCAAGGCCCATCTGACAGCGTAGGGAAGGTCTGCAGAACTGGCTGGCAAGGAAACACAGCACCCATCACTAATATAATACAGTCCCATGGCTGTCTTCAACCAGAGGAAATGAAAAGATGGAAAGGTAGAACACATTTTAGACATGTCTCATACCTCTTTAAAGGAATTTGACATCTCAGTGGTATATTCCATAAAACAAGACAAGAATTTCTTACTTTATCAAGTATCATTCTTGTGAAGACAGATATCATTGCCTGGACAGATTTTACTAACCACTTCTTCCACTAAACTCTTTCAATGCCCTCTGAAAGCAGCTGGTTACTTTGAAAGAGGAAATACAATTTTGGTATTTGGTTTTTTTATTTATCTACTTTTATAATCATCTTAGCCAAAATAAGTTACTAGAAAACTGTCTGCTATTTATTTACATTAATTTCATGCCTGTAATTAAATTATATTCCTATAATACTTGATCCAATTACTTCTGAGTTTTTTCTACAGAAATCATAATTAATGTAAAATGATCCTTTGAGCACTCCATAAATACAATACAGGGTGCTGTTCCATAGCAAAGAATGTATTTCCTTCAGTATTTTGCCGTGCCTGTAGTTTAAGCAATATCAACTCCCAGCTGGGAGCTAGCCAGAGAAATCAGGAACTCTCTGCAATGCAACAACATTCTCAGAAACCACTGAGCTGGTGGCAGACAAGTCCAAAGCATGTACCTCATTAATTAATACCACATTTGTGGACTGTACACTGATTTGCTGAATAAGTTCCACTGCTATTTAGAAAATAAACTAGGTAATCAGAACCAGATGATATACATAGATAATTTATTATTTTCTTAGTTTAATTTTTCTAAAACACTTGGGCAGATAGTACTACTTAAAAAGACAAAAAGAAGCTATTCTAATCAAAGTTAGCTTGCAATGGTAGTTTATTTGCACTAAATAAGTATTTCCCCCCAAATCAAGCCCTGACTATACCTACATAAAGCTGTATGTGCAGACAAAGTAGAGCACCAGACCAAGGGACACTGTTAATTAACCAAATCTAGTCAGAGAAACTATTCACTTTGCCAGAAAAGTTGTTCCTACAATACTAGATGCAGTTCTAATGTGTTGAATTTTACCAGTCCAAATAAGATCTGAATTTTTCTCAGTTTCTCTCTCTGTTCAAAACTTCAATAGCACTAGAGTTACAAACTAGAAGACCTAGTCCTTCCACATCAGTTCAAGCACATAAAGTTAGTCTAATTCAATCTAGTGGGACAATTCAGATGCATTAGGAATTACTTACATACACACTTGCAAATATCAGAGACTTCTAGATCCTTTCAGAGAGCGGAAATGAGGGTAGGAGAGGAGACAGAAATTTCATGTGGAGGAGGTCAGCACCACAGCTGCTCAACCAGCTTCTGGTTTTCCAACACCACATAAGGTGAAGGGGTTCCAAAAGATCAAGCACATGTTACTGGTGTAAAATTTGATGACATTCTTTATCTCCCCGAAGACCTGAGCTTCTAGATCTACCAAAAGAAAATCTTACTTGGACAACAGTTGTGCCTACAGCCACATATAGAACTACAAACAAGTGCTGCTGAAGCCCATGACATCAATCAGATGGAGAAGTTGGGCAGATAGGACCCTTCTGCTGAGCAAAAGTCTCAGCTGAGCAAACAGTGACTTGATCTTCCTTGGTTCATGCCTCTAGTGCATAACAACAATTCAAGGTAATCAGGCACATAATTATATTTGTACTTTGTATTTGCTAAGGTTGTGTGGCTTAAAAGAATTTATGGCTTTGGAATACCAATGCTTATCTGTGGATGCTTTTTCACATTTTCCATGACATACTTCTCTATCTCCAAGCGTATGGAGTGAAGCCTTTCTCAGAGTCCTGACAGGTATAGGTTACCTCATGCCCCCGAGATGCACTGAGTAACACACCCATTACCTAACACAGCTGGAGCTGTTATCTGCTGCAGTAGTCCCTGACAAGGAGCTAAGGCTTGTAAAGGCAGTGGGAAGCTCAAACCATTCAATTCTAAGAGAGAAATTATATCACACATCCACAAACCTGAAAGTGAGGCTGCCACCAAAAGGATGAGGACTCTTGCTCCATGGTACTGAAATCATGTGTAATTTGATATTAACTCCCTGCATCCTTAGGGAAGCCAAGATGTCACTCTGCAATATTTCAGCAGTCAAGGAATTTATGAATCCTAAATTATGAACAATTGGATAAAAAAGCACAACTCCTTGAAAAGCCTGTTCTTGTGTCAGGGACATACTAAAGTCTTGTTTCTTGGGATTATTTGGGTAACCATCAGCACTACTGCACAATTTGAGGCTTCTCTGCTGGAGAAGTTAAGGATCCTGCTGAGAAACTTGTTCCGTGTATCACATGGTTGAAAAGTTGAATGTATGGTTGAAAAGCTTTTAAACCTACAGCCTTTTAATAAATATGAGAAAAAAAAAGCTGTATTTATGTAAAGGATTAGGGAAATCTTGTACTGGGTAACAAAGGCCTCTTACTGCATACCCAGCTGGAGGCACCAGTGCCTGAATGAGCAGCAATGCCTCCAAGCACACTGGTGATGTTTAAATAAATAGCACTTGCTTTCACTTCTGGAGAAACTAAAACAACCCCAATTTACAATCACAAACTTAAATAGTATACAAATAGTGCCAGATTCACATTATCATATACAATTAGACAGTTTTGAGGCCATATACCCCAAAGATTAAAGCTGAAGCCATGGTCCACAACTACTTACACTACTGAGAACGCTGATCTTGCATGGGACAATAATATTGCTGTGGCCAGTATACCAAAACTGTTTAATCTTTTGTAGTGTGTAATTTCTCACACATTTTTAAATTGATATATTGCCATGTGAAATATATTGTCTTTTAGTAAATGAAAGCTGAAAGGCATGGCAAACTTTGCTTTAATTCCAAGAATATATTCTCCAGATCAAAATCATATGACTTGAGGGTCGATTTTATTCCTTAACCATTACTCGTGGTCATTGAACCAGTCACAAGTCACAGCACTTCTCTGCTGCTCACAGTACCTAAAGCGATGAGAAAGCTGACACAGCAGATAAGCTGTGGCTTGGATCACTTACAAAAGGGGATGTTTCAGCTTAGCAATCCTCACTTCTGCAGGGAAAGGACAGTTTGACTAACCACAAAAAACAAAACAACTATTGAGTAATGCACAGTCTTTGTTTTAATGCTCCCCTGTCCTGTTTTAACATGGATTTTTTTTCAGTTTTCCATTAAGTTTTCATACCTTGCTTATTTATTTTGTTTTGCTAAAGAATGAACCACACAGTAGATAAAGTAATGGATGGTTTTGTTGTTTCACTGGAATATATTCCCACGAAGGCCTCTGGAGCCACAGAAAGGACCATAACAAGAAACACAGACAATCCTTAATCATTTACTTCCTACTGTTACAAATGGATATCGTAACATTGGCTTCTCGTGAATGTTAAGGTGAGTATTATATAATGTTAGAAATGCTTTTGCTGTGTGGATGTAGTTTTCTTTCTTTTTAGCAAGAATTTAGCAAGTGTGAGCGAGCAAGATAACCTCCAAGTGAACAGAGGATGAGGCCCAAGGAGCTGCTGATCAACACTTTGTCCAGGGAACAAAGGGGCCCAAAGGCTGCTTTGCCCGGGAACGGGGTCCCAGGGGGTCCAGAGCCGCTATCGCCGCTCTGCCCGGGGGGCAAAGAGGCCAAAGCTGCCATCAGCCCTGACTGTCTGGGGAATTAAGAGGCCCACTCTACCATCAACTCCCACCTAGCAAGCCCAACCCCAAGAATCAAGAGAAATAAAACCACAAGGCAGAAGACTACGCATGCTCTAAAAAGGCTGAGCCAAGGAGTGGCCATGCAGAACAGCTCCGGGAAAAGTTTGAATATGAATAGAGAACAGACAGTAAAAATGGTATAAAAAGGACTCACCTCTAGCATCAGGTGTGCTCTTGGCAGAGCGCCAAGGCACCCGGCCATTACCCCTTTGCTTTATTTTATGTGTCTCTTACTGTCTTTAAATTAAACTTTTAAATTCTCACAGGAAAGTGAACCTCGTTTTTCACACTACTAAGCACACCTTGTGCTGTGTGGCCTCATCCTGCAGAAGCTGTCAACAAAGGCAACTTTTGTCCAGGATAAAATCTACTTTTTTTTTAAAAAAAAAAAACAACAACTGTAAAATAACTGAGCTAGAGAAAGCATGAAGTGGGCCTTTAAGTGAGTGTTTTTATCTTCAATTTGTGATCTGTGGTAACTGCATAACTAAGAAAAAAAATATACCTTTTTCTTTTATTTAAAAAATATACCCGTACCAAGGATTTTTTACCATGCTTCAATTCCAAAGAGGAAAGACATTCAGAGATTAACAACATATACATCTCTCAAACTGCACTTGGCTAAATTAATCACAAAAGTAGCTTTAGAGTCTCTGGGGCCAATACAAAACAGGAAATGTATTTCCTTCCTCCAGCTCCCCAAAGCTGGCTTCCCTCCTGGGACCGACATGTATTTCATAGGGCTGGGTGTGGAAGCAGCTCTCCTGCCCTCAGCAACACCACGTAGCCATCCTGACCCAAAATCCATTGTGAGGGAGAAAGAAAAAAAGAATAAAAAGGAAAATGCAGAACATGCAAATTCACCCTGTCTGCCACTGAAGGAGAATAAGGGAATGATGACTTCCACTAGGCTCTGGTTGCTAGAAAAAATTTAAATTTTCAAGTTTTTCTGTCCCTTACTATGGAAATTAGCCCTCGGGCAGAGCCACTGAGGAGGGACACATGGGAGAACTGGACTATACAAAGGGGTTAATGGAATATATTTTATTCCCCTTGGATTTGACTCCAGCAAGTCTTTTAGTGTGAACAAACAAGTCGTCTGAAGGCAGGCAGAGTTGTCTAAGGGGATTGAAAACATAAGAAGAAAGCACTCTGTTTAAACTGGACTCCTGAGACACTCCTTTTTATTTCTCTTCCCTAAACATGTCTCTTGGCCTGGAAAGAAATTTATCTTACTAAAGAATCAAGAGTTTTTAAGTAGAAAAAGAAAACATGGAAGTTTAAAGTAAAACTATAAATTACAAATGTTAACATCACTGAGTAACAAAGAGGTAGACACTAAAAGGAAATATTTAGTTGTTGGTCCTGCCTGGGACTTTACCTGAGATGGAGGTTTGGGGCTGAGGAGAGAGGTTTCCCTGTTCTGAGAGGAGCCTTTGCCCATCTCAGTCACAAAAGCAGGAAGACACAGTTATTTATCTGCTGACATAAGACCTGACATCCCTAATCTGGCTGTTACTGGTGCAACAGTGACCTGGAAAGCAAAATAGTTCTGCTACCTCAGCTCCTGACCACAAGGAACTAGAGTATAAAAGAAAATAATTTTTTCCTTAGTTTTGTTCTTGGACATAATCAGGACCTAATACCATTTAAAAACCATCAAGTCTAAGCAGCCCTTTGTAAAGGGTTATGAGGCAAATGTAATACTGAAAGCCAACTGCTTGCACCTCCTGTCCTAGGGAGCCATACAGCTTCTTGACAGAACTACAGACATAACAACTCGAATGGGTAGTTTAGTGTAAATTCATTACGGAATTGAAGCCATTTTGACCTTTCCAGGAAACAGAAACAACAGTCAGTTCACACAACTTTTGGACTGAGCATGAATTTCAAAAGCAAAATGTTCACAACCAGCCTTCTGCAAATAATCTGCAGCACCAGAAGTTTTACAGACAGAACGAAGAGTCCCACAGTACAGGAGGGCCACTGTCACCACACAAACTGTACACAATCACACCAAGTGATCACAGACAAGGCTTCGAGCGGTTCTATGATCCAATCAGCACAAACAAAATAATATTACAGTCCCCATTTTTTTACTAGTTAACACTGAACAATTCTTTTGAGGAAGAAACAAATTGTCTAACATATGGATCAAAAAATTTGGTTTATCTGTGTTCAACAGCTGCCTCTGCTGATAGTAAAAGTATCAATTTTTATAGTACAAGTAATCCCTTTTCTACTTTCAATTAATTTTCCAAGTATTCTAGTTGTATCATAAGTGTGATGGCAAACAACCTGTTCAGACAGCAGTTTAACCCAATTAAATATAATACAACAGGCCTGTTTTTTTAAAACTCTGACCCATAGGAACAACACAAGCACCAAAAAGGGTTCAGAAAGGCAAAATTATAAAATACAGGATTAGATCACCCAGACATTTCAACTGAAACACTTGGAGATACACCACACCATAATCACACTGCAATCACACAGCAGTTAAGGTGTGAAGATGACTGCTTTTACAATTCTCTGCAAAAGTAGAAGGAATTGGCAATAATTCTTCTGAAAAAGCAAACCATATTTTCTTTCTGGCAAGCAGCTGAATTGTTAATGTTTGTAAAGTATGTCAAGATATATCAATAGAAAGTGTACCAGGAGCGGAAAACACATCACCACCCATGTGTTACAGAGACCTCCCTTAACTTCACTCCTTTGAAATCCAGTTTGAATTGAGAGTTACATAAAACTTTGATGTAAAGCAAATAATTGTTCTGCTTAAAATACAAGCTGGTTTTGTGCTTTGAAGATGTGTGGCAGTAAAGAGAGGGAAGTCACAAATGATTTCCATGGGAAACATATGACTCTACTGCACTCCTATCATTGCTCAGACATCTACTCCTGGGTCTTCTGATTACACTGTGAAAGGATGTGAAACCTCAGAAGTATTATTTCTTGTATATTTTTACATGTCATGAACACAATGAATTTGCTTGCTCCCAGGGACAAATCATAGAGCATGCCTATTGCTAGAATCAGAACGCACTAAACTCAGGTTTTGATCTATCAAAATAGACTATTTACAGCAAAGGTTTCCTTTTTGAAGAAACTTCCCCTCTAAAATACTAATTTTTTTTGCACTTGTAGAGTTTGATGGTACATATATGCTTAGATGAGGTCGCACCACTATGCACAGTGCACATATTGTGGTTTTGGTACCAAAGTGCAAAAGCTGATCTAGCATAACCTGTTTTCCCTTGAACATGTAGGTCTTTGCCAGAGAGAACCACCAAACTCCTCTGAGAAACCCACATTCCCTGTTTGTAGAAGCACAAGTATTTTCAGGACTTATAAAGAAATTGCATTTCTGATGCTGTAGTAAAGTTAATAGAGTGAAAATAACTTTAATTCAACAAAAGGCAAAAAAAAAGCCTAACTAACATTAGCAGATGACAGATAAGCAAATTTAGCCTTACAGCTCTGTAGGCAGACAGAATAGGATTTTACATACGTCACTGGTTTTTTTCCTCTTCTAGTTCATTTTACACCACTCACCTCTCAAAGTGTCTGAACATCTTTACAACATCTTTCTGCTCAGAGCCTCTTGGCAACACACAGTCATTCCACAGTCACTGCCTGCCATCCCTGCCTCTCTGGCAAGTGTCTGCATCATGTGAAAATTACTTTTGGCCCAAAATACCATTTCTACAAAACAAATTTTTAATCAAAATTTCATTTGAGAATCCCTTCTTATCCTAGAATCTGAAGTTACTTGAAACTAGTATTATGCACATATTTATAACCCATAAAATATTGATCTTCCTTTTTAAGTTGGTCTGGTTTGGTTTTAATTTTTAAGCCTCTCCTAGGTAAAAAAGTGACTTCTCTGAAAGAGTGCAAACAAGAGGTAGGGGTTCATTCTAGACCACATGCAAGGTGAGAGTGCATTAGCTCTTTTCAAGGCAAAAATAGAGATCATGTGAGGAATGTGCCAACTTTCCATAGATAGCCAATGGACAGCGATTTAAGTTCCTAAGTGCATTTCTGTTTTTCCTAGGACAGGGGAAAGAGAAGAACTTCAAGGAAATGAAACTCTCCAGTTACAAGTATCAGCATAATTACATCTGCAATATCTGTACTGAAAAACATGAGTTTTTCTTTCTAAGTACAGAAAGAACAGCAATGTTCTAACAAGTGACCCTGAGGTAAAGGGCACCACATGAATTTTCTGACTGACACAGAAGTAATGCTTTGGAGTTGACAGATCCTCATATTAGAAGGCACAGTAAGCCCTCCTAATGTTGACTAGGCACTGGAGCAGGCTGTTCAGTGGCTAATGCATCCTTGCTATTCCCAGCCTTGGAAAAAGCAGATGAATCTGCTCTCCAGCACAATCTTCCTTATCAGTGGCTGCATGGAAGACATTTATTTCATGGCTGAGGTGAAGTTCATTGTGTAAATTAAGCACAGACTTGATACACTGCAGATGCTGTTTTACATTGCTGACCTCATATCCACATCTTTTCAGTGTGCAAGAAATGTTTTACTGTACCCTGCATCTCTAAGGAAGTATTTCTACTATTTTGTCAGTAAATAAGTATTTGAAGCCTAACAAAATATAGTCAAGACTACTGATATTGCCTCAAAATTAGCTTAAAATTTTCCAGTTATAGACACACTATGACAGGACTGTGGCCTAAGAACTGAGCCTGTGTCACACTGTGTTTAGAGATGCAGTGTGCCAGGGAGGATGGAGGGGAAAGTGGGGATAGTATGGGCAGGAGCTCTGAGACATTTCTTAACAAACCCCTTTAAAGTGCTACCACTTATGTGGAAGCTCAGGGGAGGAAAAACCTCAAGCTTGGATATTAAGCTAAAGATGTCCAGCAGGTCTGAATATCAAAGTAACCTTTAACAGTGGCTGACTCCCAGTTCATAGAGAGCCTTTGTTCACTCTGTTCGAGGGCAGGACAGCTGAAATTTCTACCTTGCTGGTAGTTTTTAGGTAGAAGTTACCAGAATCAACAAATTTCTGTTGTTTTTCTGCAAAGGGTGATGAACAACAACAATCTGTTCTCAAAACATGAGAGCTTCTTTTAGAGTTTTGGTTACTGCAGAAAATTTTTCTTGTGTCCACTCCTACACCTCAGCCAGTCAACAGGACCCAGACTGCTTGG
Organism: Aphelocoma coerulescens; assembly: GCF_041296385.1. Lineage (NCBI taxonomy): Eukaryota > Metazoa > Chordata > Aves > Passeriformes > Corvidae > Aphelocoma > Aphelocoma coerulescens. The sequence goes on from NC_091021.1 coordinate 8,028,270, forward strand.
AAAACTTCTATGCAGATTTTTCACTTGTAGTCTCTCATCTTAAACTGTGCAGTTTTCCTGGCTTTTGTTTAACTCAGGAAACAGAACCAATAACGAGCACTGTTACAGGCAAAGGGAGAACTCATTATTTGAGTTGGAGTGCCACAAAGCTTAAATCATTCTAATGATTGGTTCCTATCATTCCTTGTGTGTGAAGCTAACCTAGAAAAGAACTTGAACTTGCAAAAAATTTAAAAATCCTAGCAACCAAATTTTAACTATTTTACCTCAAAGCAACAAATTGTTTCCTGCTTAAGGAGATACATTATTATGTTCTGCAAGAGCAGTTTTGTGACTTGGCAATCGGAATTCAGGTTTGTGATTTAATGCAATTCAAAATATTTATTAGTAGTAATAAACCTGTCTGAGAGTAGACAACACACATTTCCTGACCCTGTGAGGAGAACTGCAGACAGAAAAGTGGACTGTTACTCTGTGATCAGCTGTAATTGTCATTCTGATAACATTTTACCAGTAAGACAAGCAAGGGTTTTAGTTCCTTCTCATTCCTGACAGCAATAGTCCATGCAGGGAATCTGTGTAAAGTGCTTGATGCAATAATTTAAAATGAAAGTTTACTTGAAAAAATAAAGGTTTAGGCCTCAAATCAATAGACATCGCATTTCTGGTGTTCAACCTTTAAGTTTATATCCTCCTCATTCTAACAATAAACATTTTAAGAATCCGAAAATGAAGTTGACTGGTAAAGGCAATATTGTTTTATCTTTAAAATGCTGGAAGATCCTGTACAGATTTTTCCCCATTGTCATTAAACACTGTTATCGAGGTGAAGTGATTTCAGTGCTTACACCAAAGGGTGTTTGATTTTCCAGGCATCCAGAACCACTGGCATGTACAGTCTGAGTAACATATTTCACACAGAAGAATAAAGCTAAAGCAGGTAAAAGCAAAGCATTATCTCCATCCAGAAGCACGGTGTGTGTTGGTAAGGGGCTTTCTTACAAGGAGATGAAAAGACAGAAAGAAAGGCTGTCACCACCTAGGAATTTCATGAGCACCTTCACTAAAAGAATCTGAAACAACTGCAAGATATTGTAAAATAATTACCTTTGCCAGTGTTTTAGATTGCCGAAGATTTCTGTCTAATAGAAGGATCTGTTTGAAGTGTTTGAAGCTTCCAACCAAATTTCAATGCCTTAAGGATTTCTCAAGGAACAAACACAGCAGCAAGAGTACCATTTTAGTTTTTTCCCCATTAAAAAAAGATACAGGTACAATGTCAAATGTCCTCCATCCGTTTCTCAGAACCTTAAGCAGGGAGATGTTCAGCACAGCTGTGGTAAGGCTCCAGCAGTGGTAGGAGGAAAGCTTTGTCCTGCCTGCCAAGAATCTCAGCAATGGAGAGCAGCGAGCTGAACTTTGCCTTACATAGTGGCTGACAAGGCCAGAGGTCTGTGCAGCTTTCATATTTTCATTTGGCTTTACTTGCTTACAGAACTGTTAACTCTGTGGGAATCCAGGGGGAAGAGAAAGCTTTCACTGTAAGTAACTAATTCATACTGTGCTAAGCCTGTAGTCAGGGGTTGGCTTTTACTCTGCTACCCAGCTATGACAGAATTCTTTTAACATACCTTCTCAAAAAGACTTCCCACACACACCACATACTGCCTGATAGGGTGGATTTATTCATCTCTTAACCTAAAGAGCCCTGATTTGGCAGAAACACACAAGAGAAAACCTCACATGACATGTCCCACATTTGTATTTCACTGCTGAAGTTTTTAACCTTGCTCATGAACAGCTGAGGGAACATGGGAGGCTCCAAACCTTCAACAGCCATTTTCTTATTACCTTTACCCAAGGACAACTGATGTATTCTTGGAAGAGTTTTATTTTGTTAATTGTTTGGTTAAATCTGGTGCCTTGATGTGACATAATACCCATTCTTTCCATTTTGTTTTCATAAACCTTTACCTCTCTAAAATACAAATCAGTGAGCTGGGACTATTGCATTGAGGAATTTTTGGTGTGAATTTGGTTTAAATCGCAGAACAGCTTCAAACAAAATACACAAATTTTCCTCTTCACTAGAGTTAAAAAACAAAAACAAAAACAAAAACAAAAACAAGTAAGTTGTTTGGGGTTTGACATTTTAATGTCCTACTTTCCAGAGTTACTCTTGTTTAGAGGATGCGGCTTTTTAAGTCACACTTTGGATAAGGCTCAGTATTTTGTCTTTCCCAAAATATATTTTGGACTCTGTCTCCTTTTGTTGTTAATGTTTTGTTGTTTTTGCCAAGAACATCCAAGTGCTTGAGGCTGCGTGAGACTCATGTGTTTGGGATTGTTTTCACCTACTCAAGAAGCCTCTTTTCCCCTAGCTCAGTCACTGAACCAATATCTAGTTCCACTGACTAATGGACACTTCACGTTAGATCTAGATCATAGACCAAAGGTGCAAAGGCATTTTGGTGCCCGATTCCCACATGAGCAACAGGAATCACTACCTCCACTGAGAACTGTGCTGTTTATTTTTCACTTTTTCAGTGAGCACTGCACTATCAGGTCAGATTCTTTCCACCTCTCATTCCCAGCCCTTCCCTGCAAAGGAAATACCATGAAATTTTTCTCCAGAGGAACATGTTTGATTTCACAGATGCTGGAAGTTGCCCACACAGGCTCTTTTCCTCTGCATGCAAGGAATGGGGTGAATGTGCCAAGGGACATGATGTGCTTTACCCTATTTTCTGCCTGAAAATTGAGAAGGAACCATGAAAGCTGAGTTTATGGAGCAAGAAGGCTACTGTAACAAGGAGGCCAAAGTGTTTTCCCACAGTACACCAGCACATCAGGATTCTTCCCAGGGAAGCTCCTTCACATGCTCTTAGCTAGTTACCCACTGAGATGGCAGGACAGTGGAGAGAGGGGATCTGTGCAAAGTGTTCATTGTGAATAAAGAAAGGGGATTTAAACTGCTCAAGATTCTATCATGTAAGTTTTGTTTCCTTTTCAGTTCTAATCAGGATATTTTTGGCAAAGGCAGCAAGAACATTGCTTGCTGCTCATGAAGCTGTATTCTGATATAAAGAGTGAACTTGACTAGTGCACACCTGACTGCAGATTAAACAAGAGCTTCTCACACACACCCCGTATTTTAAGATAGTTGAATCCTACCTTTCTCATTATACTTATGTTCACACTTACAGTTCAAATTTCCAGCCTTACAGGTGACCTCTGACCTTCGCATCTTTTTCTTCACAATGTCAAATGAGTAACTGCAATCAGAACCCCAATCCTAAAAATACATGCAAGTTGCTTCCTCTGTATTAGTAGCCTTGAGAAGAGTGCTAACCCTCCTACCTGCATGCAAAGTTAGTAAAACTAATATGGTACAGAGTTGACCCTGCCATGGTTATATTTCATGGATTTCAGCTATCTTTCGTTCAAATTAACTGTCTTACAAGAATTAAAGTTTGTTAAAGAGCACCTCAGATAATTCTATTCAGCAGGAACACCTTTAGTGATCAGTGTATCTATTTGACTGAGTTCTCTCACTAAATTGTATAACCCAATGTGTTCCCATACTTACTAATGAGTGGTGCATTAATGGAATTACCATGTAATCACAGATAAAAGAAGAAAGGAAAATTATTACTAAGAAACATGTGATACCATGAGTCTGAAAATACTCTTGAGATAGGTCTGAACTACTTGCTGGCTAAGAAACTGCTGAATCATGCCCTTAGACTCATACCAAAAATAGCATTGCATTTGGCAAAGCACATACAAGCTATAAATGTTCCCTATTGTTCCAACCTGCTGATTAGCTGCTGGTCACAAAGCATGAAAAAGCATTCTCCTAGCTTTTCTGTCTCCTTGAGAGAAAGAGAATAGCAAATATGTTTTCTCCTACAGTAGTTCTCCCTTTCACAATATCAGCTTTTAACAGAAAGTTACCAAAACCTTTTCAAAGCATTCTGTGAGCTCTCTGCATCTAACACACCTCAGAAGAAACTTTACTTGCCATTTTACACACCTAGATCTCTCAGTTGTAATCCTCCCTGCTGAAACTCTGATGTTCTCTGTGTATGATTTGCAAGTTATTTCTTACAATAAACAAAAAAACATTCTTTGGCCATTTAAAGATTGTATTAATATGAGGAAAGTGATTTTCTCTGAGATCTAGGAAAAAGTCACTGCTTAATGCTGTTAATGAGGAGGGAGAGGTTTTAAAAAGTTGGATGAAAAGCTCCAGCTGGAGTTAATCATGTTCTCTAAGAGGCTTTGTAATTACTATGTTTTCTGGCCTTCAGCATCACTTCGGTGAAAGGACAGACAAGAGTTGTCCTCTGAGTTTCTCTGTGTGCCTCATTGCCTGTGGCCTGGTGTGACAGAGCCCTAGACTGAAGTCCTGGGTTTATCAGCAGCAAGGGTGCCATGCAGGGTGCTGGGATGAACTTGGACACATCTGTCTGAGGTGGCTGGACACCCCTCATCCAGCAGCACAAGTCCCATCCTCTTTCTAGCCCCTGTGCCAGTGTGCAGGGCCTCTTGCTTTGTCCCTGTTGCACCAGAGCGGCTGCCAGCCTCACCCTGGGAGTGTTAAGGATAAGGAGAGGGATAAGGAAAGGAATAGAAAGGTCAAGTAGAGCAGGCCCTCACCAGAAGTGCCAGGGGACAGGAAATGCAAAATTGTAGAGGGAAAACTAAGAAGGGAAGAAATATTTTCTCTGCTCTGTGTGGGAGTGTTACATCCCACATCTCTGGCTGACTTTACCTCTCTGCAGTGGCCGTACTGCCATCCATGCAGTTTCTGACCATATAAAACACCTTGGTGTTTTTAAGAAAAGCAGAAAGTGTATTACCCTTTAATCATCTGCTCTGTTACCTTTACCCAAGAGTCTGGGTATCACATAAAGAAACATTCTCATGCCCTTTTTAATACAGGAGGGGTAAGAAAAATGTCTGCGGTTACAGCTCTTGCATTTTATCTGTAACTTACATATCATTACATAAATTTTCTTGCAGATAAAATCCATCTTTGAAATGCAAAATAATCTCATGGGGGCCTGGCTCTCCAGTCTCTGTGGAGGGCAGTTCACTCAGAAAGCAGAGGGTGGTGTTTCCAGAGTTTCCTTTACAGAACTGTAACTCGTGGGAGGCTGGGCACATGGGGTCTGTTGAAGAGACAGGCTGAGTTAATTTGCTGCTTTAGCAAAGCTGCTGTATCCACACAGCATAGGGGGTTACAGGTGCTTTGTGCCACATATTTCTGCTATACAGAATGAACCCTCAACACACAATAATCACAGTTACCTTTGCGCTATGTATTTCTCACAAGTTCATGAGTAACTCACTGAACTCTTCAGCACAGCTCTAATTAGGTAATTCCTCTTGGTCTCTGCCACATAGGCTGCTCTTTTTCCTGAAATCCCCAAACACATTTTGCTTCATTATCCTAATTGTTTAGATTTCAACAGCAAGTAACGGAGATGCTCAGAATCCAGAAATGGTGATCCCCTGCAGTCACTGAGCCTGAGACACAACCAACCTGTAGTAATTAACTTTCAGTCAGTGTCAGTAGGATGGTACACACTGTCTTAGTCCAGGCGATTTCAGAGGCAGTAGGAGGATCTAGAGGCAATTTACTGCAGGAGACCAAGTGATGCTTCAGAGTAAGGGACCAGGGAAAGATGGGAATGTCCATGTAATAAATTGAAGGTCTGAGGGATGCAGCGATTTAAATGACTAGAAGAGAGGTAATCCCTTGAAACCGGTGATCCTTATTCTGCAGCATATCCTGTGTCACACACTCCTGCTGGGCTGCTGCACTTCCTTCTTCCTTTTATCATCCCAGTCTCCCATGCCTCTCCTTCTATCAGTCCTACTTTGCTTCTCTGTGAAACCCAGACAGAACTGTCTTTCTCACTTCAAACTAATGCTTGTACTTCAGTCTCCAGAACTGGTTTCCTTTCCCCATCCTGTTGTTTTGCGGTCGTAGCCAAACTTCTGGCATAATTTATTTAGCATGATGTAACTTAAGAACTGCTGAGTCATCCTCAAGCACATCTAATAATGCTTTGTATCACTTCCTCAGGATGGTCTTGAGAAACTGGTTTTTCCCTTTTTATTAACAGTGTTATTCGTAGATGGAAGAAAAGTTAGCTGACTAAAAATGCATTGCAGGAATTTCTACAGTCAGTACTAGTGAAGTGAGATACTCCTCACTATTTTATTGCTTAAACTTTTACTCAGTAACAGTTTTCACAAGCAGCAATATATAATGACTAAATAGTTTTTAATGTATCTAACAAGACACAGGAAAACATACTGATCTCCTATCCTGAAGTATTAACAAGGAGGATTAGAATTTTAATTTTTGTTACTGATTCTATCTTTTAATAAAGAGAATTAGAAGACCAAAATGGTAATAATCATTATCTGAATATGCATTTTTGCTAATTCAGTACAACATTTGCTTGTTGTCCTCTCCCATCATGAAGGTACTTGGAATTTATAATAGTGCTTGGAGATCTGCACAGAATTACCTCAAGTAATGCTGAAGTATGATCCCAAGAAATGCTACACACATTCAGTGAACTACAAAAATAAAAGTTGCTGTTGCCTTGGCCATCATGTTTGCACTAGGTCACAAGGGTAGTCCACGAAAACCATTGAGAACCCTGCTGGGTGCCACTAATTGGGTGCCTTCTTTATCCCCCTTTTCTGGTGTTAAATTTGTCAACGCATACAAAATTATCTTCAGCAAATATGTGATGCACTGGAAATGTACAGCCCCGGAAATCAGCACCTGTCCCAAAGACACAGGCACAACTTCCACGGTGTGGAGCTCTGTGGATGGGGAGGAATGTGGGTGAGGGTTGAGGAGAATGCTGACCTGTGCTTCAATTCCTTTGTGGCATTTAAGAGGATTTGCCAGAAAGTGCTGAGGTTACTCACATGATCTTCTAGCACTTCTGTTTCTATGCTCTGATACTGATCTAACCTCTGTCCTCCCTGACCAAGTGGGAAATTACAACTAGACAGTAGAGGCAACATGCAAAAGAAGTACAAAATCAGCCTGAAGTTACAGCTTTCTGCTGAACATTCAGCTATCAGCCTCGGTCTCTTCTGTTTGCTCTGTTCCATTTAGATAGACAGCATTTAGATTTTATCACAGCTAAGCAGATAAAATGAAACTGTACATTCCTATACAGCCCTGAACTTCAACTGGTAACCTAAATATAGGTTATAGCAGTGCTAAAAACCCAAGTAAATAAGCCAAGTTACCATTTTACTACTGAAAATTTACTCTCTGCTAGCAAAGCAGAACTGGATAAGAATTCATTAGTTGTGGAGGGAGGACATACCTAAGCAATCATCTTAAGAAAAGGAAAATCTCTTATTTTCTAATCAGGTTGCCTTTGCTGTGAAACCAAAGACTAGGCCTCCTCAGGTCTGATTCCACTATTCAGAAAGTCTGTTCCTCCTTTTGTCGACACAGTCACACAAAACTAAAGAAAATAGAGGAAACAAACAGTGGGAGAGCAGTTTCTTTTCCCTCTTTTGGTTAAGATGAACCCAATGACAGAGATTCAGGGGAAGGAATTAAAGGTGATGAGATGTACTTTGTTCTTTCATAGCTACTGTGGATTTTGCATGGAAGCTGTTGGCATCTGCCAGCCTCAGGCACTAATCGGAGCAAGAAAGAAGAAAACAAAAAAGCCAAAGCATGATTCTATTTCTTTGACAACTGAAAATCCCTGGCAAGGCTATCCTGGGACAATAAAGGCATTAAAAGTATATCTAAAGCTCCTGGACGTGTGCAAGACAAAAATGGCTTTATAATAAGATATAAGAGAAACATTTTCTTAAAAGGAAGTAAATAGAGGCTTCCCAATATGTACAAAGTTTCTTGGTATTCCAGAGGGGGAAGAAACTTTTCAAAAGACATTCAGGAGAACTTCTTGTACAAAACTTTTATACCTGGAGAAGCATTTAATTTTTTTTTCACATTCCTTTGATGGGCATATACCACTAGTGCTATTTCATGTGTTTCTCTCCAAGTGCTGTTTGTATTCCAAGTGCCCCACTGTGTGCAGGGGTTGTAGGAGAGTTTCGTACCATTCTTTCAGTCCACAGATACCTTGAGATTACACTACTGACATTTGCAGGGGGTTTGTGCAAAGCAGATGTGTCTGTGCTTAGACAGCCACTAAGGAAGCTCCACAGCTTGGATGGGCTGCTTGGTGTCTTTTTGGTCCCCAGCTGTGCCACAGTTTGCTCCCATCAGGCATGGCTAAACAATGCCAAGGTCAGTACAGGATGACAGGGAATAGTATATTGCAGTCAAGCAAATGAAGCCAAAACTGTCCCAAAGAATGGATTCTTTATCTTGTTTGGTTATCTTTAGAAGATAAATGGACTGCAGCACACTTCATACTGTAAACAGTAACTTTGACTGGCCTTACTCCAGTAGCAGCTGAGCAAATATTTCTAACATGGACAACTCCTCCCTCTTTCCCAGCTGGACAGACCACATATTTGTACAACTCTCTGTCAGTTCTTACACTTGATGTGGTCGGCCAGGGGAAGGAAGCTCCCAGAAAGAACTCACACATGGCATTTACTTTTTCAGCAGCCTGAGAACCAAAATGTGCCTTTCTAGAAGCAGGCCCAGAAAATACACTGTCCAAATTCTCCAAGTTAAGAGCTGCAGCTCTTACCTAAATCAGCAGGATACTGACAGCTAAAGGAGCTCAAAGAAGGAGGCTGGATAGGAGATGTACACATAAAATGTAGGCATGCTCTGCACAGGAGTATTATGTGAGCATTTTGAAAAACAGTGACGACCTGCTGTATTAGTGCTTGATGAAATCTGTGGTAATTCTGAAGTTCTGACAGTACTTACGAAAATACCCTTTAATTATTATAAAAGCTGCCCAAACATTTTACTAATCCTGCAGAACTACTTTTAATAGCAAATCCAAAGATTTCTTATAAACTGAAGGCAAGCAGTAAGACTATTCCACTGCCTCAGCAGCAATTCTAGAGACAACACTGAACTGGAAAAACTGCAGAAATATATTACATGCAACTGAGAAAAACAGAGCTGGAAAAAAATGGTACCAGCCCTTGAAGATTCAGCATTGGAAACTCCACAACTTGCAGGGCTTCAAGTATGCTGTAATCTGACTCGGCTAATGCTTGTCTTCTCAAGCAAGATTATGCATTATTTCCATTCCCTTTTACACAGGCAGGTATGGTTAGCACATCACCTCAGTCTCTAAATGACCTGAATTGTTTCACTCATTTCACAGAATTACAGAACGGGTAAGGTTGGAAGGGACCCCTGGAGGTCATTTAGTCCAACCTCCCTACCCAAGCAGGGTTCCCTAGAGCACTTTATTCAGCACTTCCTAGAGCTCTGAATACAACTGTTGCAGTTCTGGCTTCTCTCTGGTTATCACTGCTGTTCAAGACAGACACAAAGGAAAAATTGGATGCAAGTCTCCAATTTTTTCAATTCCAAAGAAAACAGCATTCTGTATTATTCAATTCATGAACCATAGATGTTATAGAACCCATTTCCATTTATTTTTTCACATTACTTATGTTTTCTCTTATCCTATAACCTCACAATTACTTTCTACAACAGTGGATAAGCATTCTCTACCCAGTATTTGAGGAGTCAGTTGGTTGTGCCTAAATGTAGTGCCTTGCATTGAATTTGATTTTTTTTTTTCTGGACTACTTCATCTGTTTGTTACAGTGTGCTGTTGGCAATAGACCTATTGACATGACAGACATGACATATTTTTACCCATTTTCCAGGGACAGAGAACTTACTCAATCACGCTGCTCTCTGCCACCTCCTTCCCTTCCTGACAAACAGCTTTTGAACCACTTGGTTAATTCCATCCAAATATGATGAAGGAGAAAGGCCTCCAAGTTTGACTTCAGCAGGTGGGCAGAGCAGAAGCCTGGAGCTGTTTCTGTTCCCCAAGGTCTCTGGCAGAGCACAAGGCTGCCCGGTGCCGTTTGTCCCGTCAGCTGGCTCATCCCTCCCCCGGAGCGCTCACGGGCCCGCTGCACACGTGGCCCGCCCGAGGTGCAGGCAGAGCACGGGCTCTGCTTTGCTCTGCTGATACAGCAGGGCAGGGGCAGCGCTGCGGGACCACCTCGTGGAAGAAGCTGGATTACATAAGACAGGGGTAGGAGCTACAGCTACTGCAGCTGGTGCTGTGTACGGGCAAGGACGCGCAGAGAGAGAAACCCGCGCTTCGGTGCTTGTGCTGCTCAAGGAAGAGCTTACCTTCAGACTCGAGTACGGCGGCACTGGAATGAGGATATCCTGTTATACTGTCTCCCTCCTGGCTGACATGAACAATGACTTACCACGAAAAAGCTGGGCCGTTTTCTGAGCCATACTGTACAGCCTTAACATGTGTTTTGGGTGGGGTTTTTTGATCCTAATGAGCTGTGCTTAGATATCTACTGTACATTCTCTTTCCTTTATCTGCCAAAGGAAGGGACTCCGATTTCCTAAATATAAGTAACTTCCCATGCATTTTACAAAGGATTAAGAACTCTTAACTCTGCATGTGTGAAAACAGATTGCTACCTCACTCTATACCCAAGAGTAGAAAGCACACAGTTGCATGCTTTCCTTGTGACCAAATACAATAAAGTTTAACTAGAAAGAAATATTGACCCACACAAGGACAAGCTGAAGTATTTGAAAAAGCATTATTGAGCAGCATGCACTTTGTCCATACTCTCTGCAAGCCTTTAAGCAAACATCCCTATTCAGTTTTTTCTGCCCTTCAGAGTGGCAAAATAGTGTCTTTCTTAAAGCAGAAGCTAAAGGCATAGTCTTATTCCAGGAATAAAATACTTTTTATCACAGCATGCAGTTAAAGTACCCACAAGCAAGAAAGAGAATGTGTAACTACAGAGGGCAAGACAATAAAGGACTATAACTCTAACACTTACTAACTTCTCTAGTACTAAGTACTTGAGAAAGACATGAATGTAGAGTACAGCACAATATATTCCTGGAGAACCTGAAAGCAGGCCAGCCTTGAGGCAGATAGAAAGGCATTACTACCTCCACAACGCTAGATCCAGAAAAGCCACATCTACTAGTTGAACTCTTCCCTAGCAGGAACAGTCTTCACTCTGATTCCTAGGACATCTACCACATATTTTACAGAAGCAAATACTGCAGTGACTGCAGTATTTTAAAATTACTAGATATGAACCTACTTACTCCTTTGAAATTTCTGAGTCAGATTTCTCACTAAAGAAACAAAACAGTTTAGAGTGAAGGGTCTGAGTTCACTGCTTTTCTTTAACAAGATCCAACTTTCACACCCCATTACCAGTGCTCACTTTAAGAAAATGCTTTTGAAAACAAAAGTAGTTAAATCTTTCAGAGCGGAAGAATCCAATACATATTATACAATACACCTTCCCCTCCACAGGTATCTCAACTACCTGGTAAGCCAAGTAGTGCAACAAGCAAACAAACAGCAGTAGGTATCTCCAATCATTCTACCTTTGGTTGCTGAACAGTGAATTCCACAGGGGCTTTAAAAACTCAGAACTTTGCAAAATGCTGAGTGAAAAAAACAGTGAAACCATCAAATAGTAAATTGTGAAGGGACTTCTTCAGTTTAAAGAAGTGTTCTTTACCTATTAAGTACACAATACCATTCACAAATCTTTTTCTTTTTACTTTTATATTTACAGGTGTGGATAGGTGTACCTACATTTTCAAGTCAGTATTCTAACACATCTTAATTTGTAAGGGGCAGTGAAGAAGGCAAACATTAACAACTGGGGACAAACCATAAAGGTCTGTTTCTAGGAAAATCTTAGTTCAAAGAGGAATCAGTTCAGAAAACTCCTAGTGAACTAATGAAACGTCTATAAAGATCAATTCTTTGTGCAAACATATCTTAAATACACAAAGCCAGAAGCAGTCCTATATGAAACAATCTCGGTTTAGCCTTGAAATGTACTTGACTACTAAAAATACTGCATTTATTTGTGACCACTCCTATGCCTAGGGCTCTCACCTACAGGCTGCTGCTACAGAAGGCCATCATCTCAAATTCAGTATGGTAAAGATACACGGGAAGGTATCATTTGCCTTCTTTTGCTCAGCAGGCCAAGACACAAAACTGTTCTATCACCAGTGCAAGGCCCAGGCTGAGGTTGCAAGACCTTCATCTATTGTGTCTTAACTTACCACAGTGGACAGTAAATAAAAGCAATTCACCAAAGAGTTACAGGGTCATTGGAAGATCTTGACTACATTTGTTGTTTGTATCCTCCTTAATGCTATTTCTTTGTGCTTCATGGCTGTTCCAACCCATCTTACAAAACAAGTTATCTGCTCAAAATCCATGCTAAGTGTAGCATACCAAGATACCCACAAACTGAAAAATACAGGACAAATAAGTTTTTATGCAAATTTATTAATTAGCTTTAACAATAGTAATACATAAATCAATACTATGTCCAGCATAAGGTTGTATAATAAAATATTCTGGTAAGATTGATTTCTAGTGCGTACATTTTTAAGGGCAGTTTTCATCCAATTTGGACATTTTTTAAAAAAAATAAATAAATACAAGGCCAAAAATGCTTACTTAATGAAAGTCCTGCTAAGTAAGACTTCAGGCTCCACACTGCTTCAAAGCACTACTGAGGACAGGTGTCTGCACACATCTTGGACTCGCACACAAATGGGCTGTGCTCAAGCAGCATACCTTTTTTGATATCCAACACAGACCAATATACACAAGTTTTCCAATTTAAACCTCCTTATTCCTCTTAAAACTAGCATTCACGTTTCTATTTTAGGATTGTCTTGCCTTCCAGCTGTGATGTGCACATATGAATCCTAACCACATCATGTTTACAAAATACAAAGCTCCAGTCCTCTCCCAATAGTACTGCACTATCTAGTGGAACTATTTATGAAACAAATTGCTACTCAAATTAAACAAGACTAAATTGTTCTTGAAGAAAGAAAAAAAGCCTTGGGGAACAGGCAGGAACATGGCATGCTCCCAGCTCTATTTGTCATTTTTTGGAGCTCTCTAGACTTCAGGAATACATCCTCTCTGGGATGTCTGGTGCTTAGTGCTACAGCATTAAATTTTAGGCACCCTGGGTTCTGTGCACTGTAGACAGTGCAAAAAAAAAAGCTGCATTTTCAGCTTTGTTTCCCTGATGGCCAGTGAGTCCAAGACATACAGTGGCATTCAGATGTTTTTCAAAGTGCAGTATAGAGACATTCACTGACATCTGGACTACCTCTATTTACATTTAACAATATTAAAATCTGGTCCCAATTTAGATTAGATACACATGAAAAAATATATTTGGCAAATCAGAGCTATTTTATTTACTAGTGTACTTATCATATACCACATAAGGCTATCCTTTGGACATGTTTACTCTACAAATCTACATAAGCTTGTTTTATTTGTCTTCTGACAAATTCTGCTGATGCCAAAATTCCCTTTTCCTTAAGTTACACTCAGGACTGAGTCACAAATTTTAAACCTACTCTAAATTACATCTTTTTCTTTATTATATCTAAACAAAATCCAAATGATTGGTCAAACTATAAACACTTATAAACCTAGTGAAAACATCCCTGAGAAGCTTTCAGCAAATAGAGTAATTATTAGGTTTGGTCCATTAGAGGAGAAAAATCATTACATCCAGTTATTGAAAGCTATGGGCTCCAAGTCCATTGGTTGTACATTGGAATACCATTCATTCCATTTCACACCTCTTACAAAACATTGTATCTGAGACAAAAGCCACTAGAGGTTCTTTACATTCTTTGATAGATAATGTAATTGTTACAAAAGTTGTGATGACTTTTGTAGTCAGGCCTAGATTCAGCCCTGGTGTCACGCCTTTAGTTTCAATGGAGTTCACACATATTCCAGGGTTGAAGTCTGGCAACATATATGACTGTGAAGGACAGTACCTAAAATTAAAAAAAAACCCTTAAAAGTTACAGAGGATGCTTTTCACAAGTTGCTAACATTATGTTTTCACATGCTACTTATTTTGCAAACAAACATTTTACCAATATTTAAATTTAGAAGTCAGACTGCCAAGCCATAGGAAAACTCAGAACACCACCAGGTTCAACTCTACTGAGAAAGCAAAGTGCATAGTTTCCACAAAAGTGCACATAGGGTTAATGACTATGGAAGTACTGTGTTAGTACGCATGCAGGGTAATAAAAAAACAAAACAAAACCAAAAAAAAAAAAGCAAGAACTTATTAAACAGAGGGACATATTTTCATTGCTCTGAAGTTGCTTTAGAAGGCCTCTCAGTCCACCATCTCACTGGTTTAGCAGTATTTTAGAACAAAGTCAAAATTCACATACACATCAGATAAATGCAAGTAATCCACCTTTTGAATGAAATGTTAACTATTTTCAAATGCAATTGTTTTCAGAAACCCTGTTAAAGCCTGATATATTGGAAAATCAACTAAAGCTGCTTGTACTCTGAGGCAAAAACTAAGCACTAGAATTTATCTTTCTGTACCAGTACTCCTGACCTTAGCACTTTCTGTTACAGCAAACCCGAGCAAACCTGCCACTTACAATTTGTGCTTTGTAATATTACATCAATAGCTTCTGCTAAATGAGGCTGTTTTACTCTATGAAGTGAAACAAAAGTGTAATACAATATCTTGCACCTAACACTTGTCTAATTTGTAAGGAAACATGCAAAAAACCTGCAAAGGTGTTTCCATAAAGTTAAACCAAAACAAAAAATACTATAAAGGTTTTGGAAAAAAAAAAATCAAGTCCACTTGAAGAATCCAAGAAGAATCATAGAATATTGTGAGTTAGAAGGGACCAACCCACAAGGACCATTGAAGTCTAATGTTTACAGAGAATGTTTATACCAATTTAAGAAGATAGGTGAGCAGAACTGTTCATGGTAAAAGAATATTGGAGAAAAACTCCAACCAACCAAACACTGCATAAAAAGTTATTCTAAAGTAACTAAGAAAAAGAACAAACATTTTATGCAATGCACACAAGAATTATTCAGAATTCATGAGTTAAGTGGGTATGTATAACCACTTAACAGCATCACTGTGGGGGTCAGCAATGGAACTTGAACAGTATTTTTGTGATCAAACACCAGACATATGACTTGTGGGGAACCTTTGATACGGCAGCTGTCAAGATCCAACCAGGCTGTCCTCTGCCAAACATGAAACATTTACAGAGTCACTGTAATAGGAATTTTCCCTCTTGGGACAGCTTCCCCAGACAGCTAAGTTATGCATTGAACTCTAGAGAAACACCTCAGGCAGGTTCATAAAAGGAAGTATATTTGCTTAACCATGATATTTGTGAAGCAAAGTTAGTAAGAGAAGTGGATCCTTTCAGACAGTAGATGTATTACCAGGTGGTGAACTGTCAGGGGCTGCTTTGGGATCAGGAGTGTGACAAACAAAAAGTTGTTTTCCCAAGCTTTTCTGGGCAAATCTGAAGTACATTATGTGGCCCATTGCAACAAAAGACACAGAAATTAGCACCAATAAGCCAAAAGCTTCAGGGTTTGGGGCCAAGATGACCATGATGAAGTGCAGCAAGTCAAGAAGATAATTCATGGAGTTTTGGACACCATTTATGATGCCTCTTTCAGATTCTATGACGTTTTCTTGGAGTAACTGTGTGACAGTCAAATCGAAGGACCAAAGGCCTATGGAGAGAAAAAACAGTTATCCATACAGCTGGGCTTCTCATGGCAAACTCATCACTAGCACAATTCAATTCATCCTTCCAAGAACTCACTTCTGCCAAAAATGCACAGGCTAAGATATCCTCTTGTTAACTAGAACTGGTTTCATGCTCACAGTCAAGAGCAATTTACTTTCCTTTCGCAAAAATTTCCTGAAATAATACATACAACTTTACACATTAAGTTGCCTGTCACATCCTGTTTCACCATGACTATCAAGCCAATGTTTTACTCATCCTTTCCTTGCTTAAATAGCTGGCTTACAGCTATTTACAGTGTATTCATGCTAGCTGCAATCACTAAGGCTCTGGACAAAATGTTTTTCAAAAAAATCAAATCTTTTTTAAACTATGCAGAATACTCAATAATTTTAAATGATTGACACTAGCTTCCATACTGGTTTAGTCTGTGATTCAGCTTTAGAAGCTTATCTTGCAAACAAACATAATACATATGAATCAAGTATTTTATTCCTTCAGAATTCAGCAAAAACTAACTGCAGAAACTGAGTATAAAGATTCTACAGATAACCATTATGGTTCATTACATTTATATATTTGACTGCCTATTCTGTTGACAGATACTAACACTATGCTAACCAACAATTCCTCAAAAAATTAGGCTGTCATCCAAATCAAAGCTTCCCTTCTGAAGTCCAAGATTAGACAATTTTAATATGTGGATTAATTTAGTAAACTGTGAAATTTAAAGGTTTTCATAGCAGATGTGTTTAGCTCTGTTTCCTAGTAACAAGTGGTTTCATTTGGTTGTGAACAATAATCATTTCGAGATGAGCTTTCCAAAAAAATATGTTACAATCATCTCCAAATGTGGTAAATTTTCTCCTACTAGTGACATACAATATACATGGAATTAGTACTGCAGTCTTCACCCTGGTGATACTATTGCAGGATCATTTCCTTTTTATGTAAAGCATAATCAACTAGCCCCAGAAACACAATGTAACACTTCAATTATAGCCTCTAATTCTAAAATCAATTGTATTTAGTTGACAGGCACTATAATTTTTAGAATTAAAAGCAGATAATAAACCAAATTGTAATAGAGACATAACACTTACCAACTCTAGCAGCAATGACTCCTGTAAACAGGAGACTAACAGAGATTAAAGGCACAGACTCAGGACTCATCTCTGGGTCACTGTTATCAGGAGCAACAGACCCATTTAACAAGTTGGGCGTTCCAGTTGCAAAAATCATTTCAGGTTCTGGAGATGCTATAGTAGGCAATGCTTCATTTTCAAACAGCCTGGCACTGATGTCAGCAAACGGGGAAACAGTCAAATCCATAGGACTTCCAGGCATAAATACAGAGATGGCACATAAGATCAAACAAGCAAACTGAGCAACTCCAGAAATAAGGCCCGTACGAATGAGGCCACATTTGCGCCGAAGCCAAGTGAAGGCTACTGTTCCCATGATTCCAGTGACTGCTGAGGCACCCATGAGGAGGCTTAGCACAGAGCCACTCAGCCCCTGAGTGTATGCATAGCCTGTAGTGATACAATCGAATCCCAGAACAGTCATATAGAGAAATGCAAGGCCCATGCCTGCAAGGAACACTGGCTGGTTGTAGTACGCAACCCATCCATCCCGGAACGTTATGAAAGGTTCAGCAATCCGGGTAGCACAGCCGACTTCCTTCTCCTGCTGGGGCTCAAAGCCAGTTACATCTTTCTCAATAATTAACTGCACTCCTTCAGTGGGTTTCATGTCACTCTCTGTAAACAGAAATGGAGCTGTCAGATACACTCCTGCCAGCAAAGCGCACAGTGTAAAGTGACAGACAATTGTTTACACTAAGTTTGCTACTGCAGAAGTGCATCAGTCAAACTCCACTACCAAGCTTTCTCTTAATTACCTAAATTAAATCATTTAAAGCATTCTTAAATCCTACCTAGGGAGTAAGATCAAGTTTATCCCTATCAATTTATTTAATGAAACAGTGATAGGAGAAAGCATTGCCTGCTTCTAGACTTGTGACTGAATGCTCCAGTTCCATAGGGAAATCATCTGCCTAATGATTGCCAATGTCACACAGCTTTGTATGCTTAAAAGCACTGACTGAAAAAAGAAGGGAATACTTAAACATCTCTCAGTACCTCATGTCATGGCAGAAGAACCAAGGCTGAAGCCTGTCCAGAGCCAAAAGCTTTCAAAGCTTGACTTCAAAAAAAAAAAAAAAAACCAAAACAAAAAAAAACCCCACCAAAATCTCAGACTATGCATTTCTACAATTCCATTCTCACTGTAATAAAGGAAAAAGGCACTTCCACTGGTCCCAAACAAAAATCCAAAAACTCACAGCAGTATTTACACTAGTAAGGAGGATAGAAATTCCACAAATGTCTAAATGCCTGAGCAGTGTTTTTACACTGTTAAGTTCAAAACTAACTTCACATACAGCAAGTGAGACACATGAAGTACTTCAGCAACTTTTAAAAACAGAATTCTTCTAATGAAATCAGAATACTGCAATAGCAAAGATGAAGAAGCATTTCCTACTTATTGACATTTGCTAAATCCTTCATTCTCCAGAAGTATATAATAGCCTGTTCCAAAGCTATGGAGCCTTCTACACTCTCTTGTTCTCTAATACTAGAGTGCCATCAGCCTGGTCCAACAGCTTACTGGACCAGCTATTACCACCATGGATCTGATGGGTGGGAAGATAGATCTCTTCAGTACTTTTAATAGCAGCTTTCTAACTCACAATATATTGAGACAAGATTGTTAGCTAGTATTTAAACGAAATCCAGGAATTCTTTGTATTTCAAAAAAAAAACCAAAAAAACAACAAAAACCCAAACAAAAACCCACAGCCTGTTGTAGCTGGGAGCCCATAACATGAGCTTTCAATAGTATTCATATACTGCTACCTTAAAAATGGGGAAACACTTAAGTTTAGTATTTCAGCATCTGACATTTCCAATACTTCACAATAAAAAGTCTGTTTCTGAAACAATTTTAATTTCTGGTATTAAGACTACCTGAAGTAGTGTTAGTATCAATTTCTTATTGATACAGTAATAGTAATCTTATAGTAATAGCCACAGTCATCTACACTGCATATCCCACTTGGACTACTTGACCAAGGAAGCAGAACTGAAGGCCAAAAGAGTTTCTTTTTTTTCCTCCATCGTTCCCTGGCGCATGTAAAAATCATTCAATCATGTCACAATAGAAATATGACCATCTATTCTGCAACCTCCCAAAAGCCTGTTAGTACTATGTGTAAGCAGAGATAAGTTAGCAAGGAACAGTCTTACAGAGGCTGTAGACACTACAGAGCCAAGGATCTGGTCCAGCTCCTTAGCTATAGTACAGATGGATAGGAACATTCTTTATGGTCAGCCTGAAGTTACAGGGCAGACTGTAACTCTAAGGCATTAATGAAGAGGAGAGAATTAATTCTTTGGCTGCATTTTATGGAATTCCTCAAAAAGCTGAGTATTGTTACTTAGATTAGAGTCTCTGGTATCTATACCCCAAACATGAAATCTCCAAGCTACAAGTAGAAAGATATATAACCTCAAAGCAGTGCCTGTGGAAATCAAAAGTCAATGCTTGGCTTGACTGATGCAATGAATATACAATGAATTTGAATAGTTACTTCTGTGTTTTCAATACCTTTCTTTACATTCAGCTGTTTCAGTTCTGATGCTTCAACTTTTGCAGATTTGTGAGCCAGAGTAGGGGTTTTCTGATAAACCTTCCAGAGCAGCAGATATTCCACACACATCGACATCAGGTTCCAGCCAGAAATGAATCCACAGCCAATCATCGGGGAGCCAAATGTCATTATCTGACCAACAGCCATTGGGGCCAAGATATTGGTCAACTGATCAATTCTTCTTATTGTGGCATTCATATCTGTCAGAAATGATTTGATGATATGAAATGATTGGTGAACACTTACAGCGAAATTTTCACTAACATAATTGTGAATTGCACATGTATAAAGGTAAAGCTACAAGTCTTGCTCCACCTGTAAGTGATTCCAGCAGGAGTAACCAGAGGCACCTACAGACTATTTCAATGTTTAAGTTCTCTGCAAGCAACCAAGGTGTTTGTAAGCTAAATCCCTGCTGCTGTTAGTTTCGCCTGTGTGAGGTCTTTCAGGTTTAGCATGCTGGGTTTACAGTGGCAGCATAATCCTGTTCATCATGAGATCAGGTAGAACTGTTCATCATGGTATCATTCAGATCACTTTTACACAGCACTGATACTGTGGACTCCTAGCTCTATCCCTGTAACACTCAAACCTAGCATGCACAACTCCAGGAATCTCATAAGGTGGAATTGTTTCTTGTGAAGATAGTAATCTATCTCCCAACACTGGAACATGTATTTCTTAGTCTCCTCTATTTAATTCTAATAGCTGGTGGCCACAGTACCACCATGATGGCAGCAGAATTTTGAAATGGCTTTACATTTCCTTGTTAAGTCACACTGGTTGATGGCAGCTGTAGGTGTACTTAGATCTTACTGAGCAAAGTCCTCACTCCTTTCTGGTCCTTTGATGTTTACAGTCAAAACAAGCAGCTCATTCTCAGCACAAATGCATCTGTTCATTTGCTGCTAGGAAATGCCTCACCCTGCTCAATCTTATCTACTTTACTGTCATTAAACTGTCTGGGTTCCTGTAAGTTTCCACTTAATAGTGCCATTCTTCCACTCCTAAAAGTTGCTAGACACTCAGTGGTTTCACATGTGAAAGGGTTTCACCCTTTTAGAGTCCTACAATAAAATTAGAGCTTTTGAAGGGCAAGTGAAATTCTACATGAGTATGAAGCTGCTTTATTGAATCTTTTAGAGAATTACTCCTTGCCATTCAAAGAAACATTCAGGTTACTCTATTTAAAATTCCAAGTCAATTCAATGTTAACCCTCAGTCAAGTAGTTAAGTTAGATACTTGCATAATATTTGGCTTTAAAAATTCCAAGAACTAACCTTTGTTTTTTGAGTTATTTGAGGAAGCTAATAATTCCACTCAGAAAAGGTACAAAGAGTGAATAGGAAAACTGCCAAGGGCAACGAAGTAGAGTTAAGGTAACTTTTTTATTTCCCTGTTCCACTAACCTGCATAGCTAAGAGTTCTCTTTGAGGAAAGGTAACAGCGCAGAGGTGGACAACAGTATTTTCTGCAAAGTCAGTGTCAGCACTTAATTTTTTTTTTAAAGTTAGGAATTCCAACAGCATCCAAGTTACACCACGATTAAACAGAAAACAAGACTATTCAGCCTAAAAGGAATGCTTTAGATAAATCTGTTGAACTAAGGTGCTTAATTCAGTGGTTTTCATTCTTCAATCAAGTCGCATGAGAACTTACAGTAACCTCTTGCCTGATTTCTCAGTACAAAAATGTAAGTGGTCATACAATTGTGCCTGAGCTCATGAAGCAGTAAAGAGGCAGGATTGACTCCCAGCCAGCAGCTCTCTGCAGGTGTGATCTGTACTTTATCTCATGTGTAGTATATGGGACAGGGATGGGGGAGATGATTTGCTGAATAAGGTCTGACACAAGTTTTAATAGTTCTCATTAACCTAAGACTCTTACAGATAGCTGCTATTTTTGTACCTGTGATTCACATGCATGAAGAAAGTTCACCTGTATTGCTGCTCTACAAAAGGCATGACCTAGAAAGGCACTGCAGGGTCAAAATAAAAAGACTAGGGAGTATAACCTGTAGACTGGGAAATAAAAGTATGACACTTAATGCATCTAAGAATTAGCCTTTCCTGGATGAGATGGGTAAGTAATACTCCTTCAGTGGAGATAAACTCAAGTAAAAATCTGGAATACAGGGCTCAAATTTCTAAAAGGACTATGAACTTTATGGGCAATTTAGGCAGCTTCATAGAAAATTTAGGGTCCAGAAGCTGAAATGCTGTCTAAGCCTGAAGGTATCTAAACTATGTCAGACTTAAACTTTAGTTCCAGAGTTAGTGACCTATAGAGTTCTTCATATTGTTAAACTGCTCTGTGCCTTGTTTGCAGTTCAGTATCAGTTCCTCAGTCTGAGAAGGCTTAAGTCCCCTTATGGGGTTGATTCAGAGCCCATATAGTCTGACCAAATTAATCACAAAAAAATGCTGCTTCCCACACTGTCTGTTACAATCAGAGCAGCAGGACAGCCAAAGACCTGTTGTACACCCTTTTATGTAAATTGCTTTGTGTATCCTTGGTGAGATTCCCAATCTCTCACATCCAAGTAGCATCATGACTACCAAACAGCAATAGAACATGAATGAATTCTCTCTCCTAGTAGTATCAATGTCACCATGCAAGTGCAAGGCACAGGGGGAAAAGATTATTTAGTCTGTAGTCTATGCTCAAAAGCATCAGACGTGAAAGGAAAGCAGAGCTTCCAATTCCAGCTGAAGGAAAGTGTTCACAGCTCTGAGTTAGACATGGAATGCTAGAGAAATGCAAGGTTTCAAATGTGCCTGCATGCACAGTATTACCTACTGGCAATTTCCTAGTACACCTACTTAACTGTTCTGGACTTCATTCTCATGCATCTCTTTCTTTGATCCCTATGAGAGGAGCCCAGTTACGCAAGAGTTCTCTGTTTCATTCCAGGGACCTAAAAATAAAGTATTGCAACACTTGGCTTGTTCAGCAAGACTAGTTTTCCTAACAGAGTTGCAGCAGGACTAAGAGGAGGGCAAAACAAGTTTGGGGATGCCTAACTGAATTGTAACCACAACAGTAATTTGTGATCTCAGTAGCTGTAGTCCATAGTAAGGAAGAGCAAAATAAAGGCTGCCCTTTTACCTGATGTATTCTCATAATATCTGGAATTCAAAGATGTACTGATTTCTGCAAAACTCTAGTCTTAAAAAAAAAAAAAGAAAAAAGAAAAAAGAAAAAAAATCAATCTTGGAAAGTAAGACATGCAAGGTATTATAAAGGCAACATATTTCACCTGCCAGTTTGCTTCTGTCTTCCCCTGCAACCACAACAATCCAGTCCCTCTGAATTGTGATCGCTGTGGCAGTGCTGGCCAAATTGGCAATATTTGCTATTGTGATAACCAGGATATAGCACAACGTCTAGAGAGATGAGGGGAAAGAGTTACAAGGTGAGAAAACCGATGGAGATCTCCACTTTGTACACAAACAGAAAAGACTTTTGTATTTGATTCCATACATTTTAGCATTATTCTTCAGACAAAACAAGATCAAGTCTACAATTCCTGGCAGAAAACAATCTTCATCTCTGTTTACCTAACCAGTGCAGTTTCATTTGCCAGTTTTAGCTCCCAGAAATGCCGATACAGATTAGAGAAAAAGATAAAAATTCATCCATTTCTCATGCTCCCCAAAGTTTCTTTGTAAATGAATTTATCAACAAGTTCAAGCACTCACAAGAAGCCATCCATGGTATAATGTCAAGAGCTGTGTCTTAAACAAGAAGATAATCATCAGGATAACCCCACACAGGATGACAGATGAATTCTGCACAACCAAGGATGTCTGGGCCACTGTTTAAAACCAAACAGAGAGCAACAGTTATGAACATAAGAATGAGCTAATTACAGCCTTAAGGCAGATAAAATTAAGGAACATGCACATATTTTTAAAATAACTTTATTTTTCTAGTCTCCCCCAAAATGTAAGTGGCAAAAGTATACTTCATAGTAGATTCTGAATCTTCCATTGTCTTAGAGAAACAAACTAATGTCTAATGTAACTTCATAGCTCTTGATTTACAGTCCAAGTAGGTCTTCTCTCAATCTAAGTCCCTGTTTAAATGCTGACAGTATGTTTCAAGTAGTGAAAACCTAGCTCAAGCCTCTAAAATTCATCTTCAACCTACCATGGACGGGATACCATTCTGAAAGTTTTTGGGAAGTAAAAATTCATTTGAGGAACTTGATCCCATTTTAATTATAAAACAGACTAGAGCATATAGTTACAATATGCATAACACAAATGCAGTGTGTTTACACTTAAGTGAAAGATGTTTGTATCCGGACAGAAGACAACAAATAATACAAGTGTATGTTAGTGTTATAATGTAAGAAGAACTTGGTCTGTAGTCCTAAAGTTACACATTTTTACCTTTTGTGTTTCCATACATCTCTACACATCATGGGTTTAGGCTGAGTAATAGCATATCGTGACTTAAAACTGTTTTCCTCCTGTCTTTGAGAGTATCTTTGTATAACCATCACCACTCTGAAACCACTCTGCCTTTCTTAAAGGAGATGAGCAAGCCCATTCTCATAACTGACTTGAGAAAGTCAGTCTGTCAGCTTCACCTTTTTAACATGAATTCGATCCATCTGTAAAGTAAATAACCTGCTCTAGGCATCTAACCTTTGAGCCTGGAGTTCTTGTCCACCCAGTCTCCAATAAGGGCTCCCAGGAGAAGAACTGATCCAGCCACAACCAGGCCATAGACAGCAGTCAGGAGTAAGCTGTTTCCATAAAGTTCAACCAGGAATACAGACACGGCAAAATGCCACATACGATCTCCCTTTAAGGATAAGAGAACATACGCAACATTACCGGTTGCACTTTTAGAAGCACACAAGTTCACTATTTTACTAAAGCCCTGTCAAAAGTCTGTACTAAAATAAAGGTTTGTTACACATACAGAGGTGATGTGGGTTTCTTTTGTGGTTGTTGGTTTTTTGATTGCTACATCCTGTCACCATGGATTTTATCCCAGTATCACTAAGATCATCTATCCTAATCAAGTAGATCATTACAGTAATACCACAAATCCAAAAATCCCAGATATTTTCTATTATTATATTACTGGGCAAAGTCTGTCACCGACCACATCAAAAAAAACCTCAAAAAGCTTATACAAGTTCTCCACAGATCAAATATTAACAACAGATTTACCAATCACTATTTAAATATCTTTTCAAGACAGAAGTTTGCTCTTAGATGATCAAAGCTTAAGTCCTGCTTTATAACACAGAAGTGAGTCAAGTGAAAACAAGTCATCATACAATTCAGGATAGATATGGGTAAATGTTAACTGTAGTTTCTGAAATCAATGGACTTCAGCTGTCTTTAGTGTTAACCACTGGCATATTACTCAGAGGAGGTAGAACAGCGGAGCTCATTTAACTTATCGTAAACTCACTGCTAGTTCAGCCCATTTAGCCTATTGCCCATTTAACCTAGTATTTAGAATATAACATGTTCATGTTCTGATACCACTTGCTACAGGTACAAAAAGGAAGCCTCAACTGTTAAACACATCCAAGTGAAGTAATTTTCATACTGCTCAAAACATTTTTAGGTTTGCCAATAAATACATGGAGGCTTTTGTTGTCACATCTCACTTTACTTTTAAACATATTGCAAGCAGTGCATGACAGAAAATGCTTTATGTAATCAGTAATAAAGCAGATGAATAGAAATCATTTATACCATTCTGGGGCACACAGGTTGTTTAATAAGGGTCCCTAACATTAGTCTTCTACAAACCAAACATGAAACTGTTTTCTTCTGCTGACTTATCTTAAATAAACAACTGCTATGTGATACAGCAAAGAGTACAAATTTCTAAGGACCTCAAATAGTAAGAAGGGCTGGGGGAGATGTAACATAAAAGTACTTTTAAAAATCAAAGCCTGCCAAATCTAACTTACCATGTAACACAGCAGTCAAGAGATACACAAAAAGCATACTATTTGAAGGGTCAAAATAATTGCAAAGTGTGATTAGTCTTCAGCTTAGTACAGACATAAAAAGCATTTGCCTTTTAATGTTATTTGACTTCACTGAAGGAGATTTCCATAAGCATTGTAACATGTAAACTTTTGTACATATTTCCTTAACCACAGGATGAAAAAAATTATATTCCAATCATGGAAAGAAAAATTTAATCCGTCCAAATAAAAACCGTGGGGTATTTTGGATGCTTTTTAAACTAAATCCAGTGACAAATGCTACTATAAACATGATCGTCTTGCATGTCTCCTCTCATATATTATAAACCATTTTTCACTCAAGAGACACCTAAGGTCTGCTGTAAATATGTTCTGCTTACATTCCATGGTTAGTTAGTATAAATTCATAGAACACATGCCAGCAATGAATCCACAGGCATATAATTTCCCAAGTCCAGCTTTCACTTAAACTTAGTATGACCTGAGGTGGTATTTTATACAATTTCACTTAAAATATATGCAGCTGAATTAACCTAGATAACTGTTTATTAAGCTAGAAAAATTAGCCAAAAAAAATACTTTCATATTAAGTTTGGTTTTTTTATTTGTGCAGAATGTCTCAGTTACTGGATTCTGACAAGATGAAAAAGGCATTTTTAAAAAAAATCTAAGCATGTGAAAGTCAGTGCCAGTCACTACTGTTAGAGTGAAAAACTGAATCTCACTTCAAACTCATGGAAACATTCCTTTGACTCCAGAGACATCGTGATTTTGCTGTACACTTCACTTAAGAGACTGTGAACACTGTTCAACTTTATCCAACACATTTACCCAGAGTATTTTGTTCAGGCCAACCCACAGAGATAATTTTTGGGGTAACCACAGCTATTACAACCTGGAAGTATGATTTTTCTTTCAAGAATTAAAAACCATGAAGAATAAGCAAAGATAAAGGAGAAGAACAATATTAGTGAATTGCAGAGCTTTGTAGCAGGTATGCAATTTCAAGCTAAGATCTACTGAAATTTGAACAGCAAATATTGTCTTCAGAAACAGGAAGAACCTTGATTACATATCCTTAGTCCCACCTTAAAATGTCTCAAAATGTGGATATCTCAAAACTTTTTAATAGCTACAGCTGTTTAGCATCACTATCCTTTTAAAGACAGCTCCTCCCTTTCTGTAATTATAGTCACCTTTATAATCACCTTAAACTGAATGTATACAGTCACACATCAGAACTGAGCCACAAGTTGAGGAATAGCCAGGCTACCACCTACTGACGGGCCTCCTGAGGCCTGAGGGGCACAGATAAGGCTGGGAAGTTGCAATCAACTGATCTCCTGGGAAGCATTAGGCATGACACCCACAAGGTGAACCCAGTTCCATGCTGTTCTTTCCTTCTTGCTGAGGGATAGACAGCAACAGCGTAAGGTCTGAGACTCCAGTTCAGCATTGTTGTCAAGCCTATTAAGATCCCTGAGGCCAGGCACACATTCAAATACTTTACTAAGCAAGAGTCCAACAGAGTCTAGACTTTGTTCAAGTCTGAACATTTCTGGAGATGTGACGTGTTTAATCATTTACAGGTTCTCTTGGCATTTGGGAATGGCATAGTAACACAGAAACCTAATTAGATCTCCTAGTTACAGCAAAAGCCCACTTCTCTCAGGTTTTGTATTGTGGACAGAACCATTCTAAAACAAAGATGATCTATTACTTGGAGTTCTGAAGATTCAGGTATTTGTTTACTGTTCTGTTAGCAAAAGCCTTCACGCTACAGGAACACCAAAGCTTAGGAGATACAAAAGGTGAAGTCCTGCACCCAGTTCTGTCGAAATAAGGTGGTGTAGAATAACTTCTGTTGTTTGAGCAGATTTGACTGAGGGTTTTTTGAGCCAAGATTTTCAGCACAAAACCCACCAGGGCATGACCAGGAGTATCCATTAATATTGCTACACAGACATCTTGTAGTCAAGCATTTGTTACTGTGTGCAACATTGTTTTCTAACTCTGCTTAGTCACCTTTACTCAGGGACAGAGCAATCCCACCACGGAGCTGTGAAGCACTGCTTAGAGAGGAGTAAGCAGGGCTGGCCAAATTGCCAGTGAGGCACTTTGTGGGCATGACTGACAAAAGTTGTTGGAGGCAACAACTCTGACCTCTAAAAAGCAGTGAGCCAAACAGCTCCTTCAAGATTAACAACTGCCAAAATATTGCACTTGTTTAAACAAACATTTGATACCACCCAAAGCCTTTTTCCACTAAGAGAAACATCAGTACGACCTTTCAGGTTAGTGAAAGCAAGAAGCTGCCAGTTAGGCATGCAGTGTTGTAACTGTAGATCAACCATTTGCTCAATACATACATCAAACCAGTCCAAATGCAGGACCAAAACACAAAACAAGGAAAATGGGTGGAAACATTCAATTTAATTTTGAACCAAGCCATTGTATGGAGATTTAGGATTGTGTTATGTTACACACATATTCCTAATTTTATTCTGTGAAACAGAACCAGATTGTCTATTTTTAGTGCATATTTTAAGGTAGCTTTTTTTTAGTATTCTTCAAGTGAGTAAAAGCTGGCATAGTAAGTTATACTAGCACAGAAGGAAAGCATTTCAGGAGGCAAACGATTTTACAGAGGACAACTCCTGATGCTTTCAACAAATTAGCTAGTGAGTGGCAGTAATGGGTCCATTGTAAACACTGAGCATATCCCATCAGTAAGTATATGAGTCCTTTACATATATGCTGCAATGGGCTGTCTCTCATTCTGCTCCTCTATAAGAAGTTTCACTGGTTCTGCAGTTATTTAAAAACATTAAAAGGTACAGAACCAGGCCCTCCAAAAATTGAGTACTCCATTACTCTGTGCAAAAACTAAACCTACTGCAGCATATCTTGTAAAGATTATGAAGACTTTTAATGGCAAGGTGGTGTAACAAGACCTCTATGGTGGTGTGCTAGTTTGTGAAGATTTTTGGAAAATACCAATAAAGCTCAGGTAAATCATAGCCAGATTAATCAAATCCTACTTCTACCAGGCCAGTATTTTACTTACCCAAGTGGACAGTGCATGTCCAAGATAAAGAAGAAACTTTGCAGACGTAAAATAGGCAATCACAGATCCTAAATGAGAAATAAGAAACAGATGCTAAAGCAAATGCGGGCACATCTACCGCATTTCGGTACCGCAGGCACAGTTCTCTGCCGTGGACACCGTTCTGAGAGCGGAGGCACCACCGGGACACGATGCGATTTGGTGCTCCCCACCCGCGGGCAGCCCCGCCCGGTCACCCGCGCCCGCTCCGCGCCCAGGACCCGCTCTGGAGGCGGCCCGCCCGCACTGACCGCCGCGCCGCCGGCCCTCCGGCTCCGCTGCCCGCGCCATGCCGGCCCGCTCCGCCGCTGCCCGGTGCCGAGAGAAGTAGGGACGCGCGGCTTCGCTTCGTGTTGCCTTCCCCGACTTAGCTAGCACTGTAGCTGAAGTCGGAAAGCCTTGGCCTTATGCGCCGCGGGCGGCGGGGACGCTGCGCCGCGAAGGGGCCGAGCGCCGCTCGACGCCCGGCTCGGTGCTCGCGGCTGCCGAAAGCTGCGGGCTCGGAGCTGGCGGCGCACCGCCTTTTGTACGGGGCGCTGGCACCGCCCCCGCCCGGCCCTCCCCGAGGCGGCCCCGGCCCCGGCCCCGCCAGCGCCCGGCAGAGCAGGAGGGGCGCTCCGCGGGGCTCCGGGCAGGCAGCGCTAGATGCCGCAGCCTCGGCTCCCGGGCACCGCGGGTGGGGCCCCAGCAACCGTGAGCCCGGCTTTCCATGCCTTGGGCCCCTTAGTCCTGCCTCTGGCTCGGCTCTCTGCTGTTGCCTTTTTGTTTTCTGGCATTTTAAAAACGTGACGTTCTGGAATCTGCAGATTCAAGAAGCTGGGGTTGTAAGAGAAGCACTAAGTACCACAAGCCTTTGGTTAAAACATTGCCAAGGACAGTGCTCCCAAATCGGAGCTTCCAAGGAAAAAAAAAAAAAAAAAGCTAAACAAGGTACCAAAATTAAAGCTATTTAACTGAAATAGCATTTCTCTTCTAATGAAGATGGCACAGAATTGACTCAGTTGCTGCTGGCTCAGGCTCTCTGCTTCAGATGAAGCATCCCAGTTCCTACCATAAACACTTTTTTTGCACACTACGTGACCTACTTTTTGGTATTGACCACCACGAAAAACTGCATGCCTGTAGAACTTAAAAAAACGTTAAAATGTACAATAAGCTAGATCTTTTTGCAGATACTATGAAAATACTTAAGAATTATCTGGCCTTTTGCAGTTGAAAATATAATGATTGTTCTCGGCTGCCAGAGCTGAGGTGATTTTATCATTGGGTAATACTGCAAAGTTCCCTCCTCTATGTGTAAAATTGCTTTTGTTTTGGGTTGTGGGTTTTTTGTTTGATTATTTTTTTGTTTGATTTTTCCCCCCAAGTATATAGGCCACCCCAGAAGCAAACACCTGACATAACAGACCAATAACCTGTTCTGGTGTTGCCACTCCTGTGATCTTGTTCAAAGTATTCTTACATTAATTAGATGAGTTTCTATGCATGAATCATGGATTATCCTTTGCATAATGGAAACTATACCTTGGGAAAAAGTAATTCAGAAATAAAATTTCATATAAACATAGGAAGCCTAAAATTGCTATTTTAATGGGATTGGTTATCTCAGGTGAGTTTAGTGTTTCTTCTTATGGTACATTCCTTACAAATTTGCAGAAAACCTTTTCTCAGATTGGCATCAAAAGCAGAGTAAATTTTCTTTATGATTTGTCTTATAAAGCCTTACTGCTTAAACTGTATTCTTCTTTACTAACAGCTGAAAAGATAATTACTTTTCCTAAACCTTAAAAATTTTAGTATTATAAGCCCGTGTTAAATAAAAACCGTACAGTGTACCAAAGTTGATATTTAGTGGTTTTAAGTCTCTTAACTGTCAGGTCTTGCACATCTGCTGTCAAGGGCACTGTAGTCCACAGGTAGACACACAGACTAACTCGGGTCTAACCCCCGGCTGTTATTCGTATCTCAGCAGGAAGGGACCATAACCTCGAGGAGCTCTGTGTGACAGATGCCTGCCATGCTCCATTGTAGACTATCACATTTGACTTGCATCTTTTCCACCCCTGTCCCTGGTGGCATTTGTGGCCGCTCTTATGGTTTGGTTACTGGACCAGATGGGGTCTGATCTGGTCTGTCAGGTATATAATGCATACGTACACATATGTAATACAGCAGCAGTTCATCCAGTAACACCAGGAACACTTATCAGCACAGTACTGCTGGTTAGACTTTTTTCTGTTACTAGAGAATAATGTGGATGAATTAAGAGTTTAAATAATCATTTTTGATTGAGTGTTCGCTGAACTTTATACAAGTGCATGGGATTATAGAGGTGAAATCATGATCTCTGCTATTTTTTCTACTGGTAATGACTTGGGTTTCGGTGATATTTCACCTATAACAAAAGGCAAAGAAAACATAGCAAACATCCTTTGAAATCTGAAAAGCAATGGTTGCTATATCTCTCTGCGATTTCTCACATGGAAGAATGTGTGCTCTGTCCAGTATGATACAGAGTGAACCCAATGTGTGTCTGGAATGCTGCTGTATGGGATGTCAGGGGAGGCTGTATGGTGTGCACACAGTGAGGCTGGCACATGACTGCATAGTGCAGATAAACCATGCAGTTTGTCCACTGCAGGTCACACACGTCCCAGATACACCAGAGTCATTGCACACAATGACACAGGGTACTTACTGCCAGCAGATACCAGCCAGAATTTCTGATATCCAAAGGCATATATGCTATATCCTTTTTTAACAATTTCCCTGCCAAATGTCTAGAGGTCTTAGACATATAGCTAAAAGGCCAGTTGATTTGTGAGGCATTTGTCTCCTTCCAAAAGCAGGGGAGTTGGCAGGTAAGGGAAATTCATATTTTTTTTCCTAAATTGCCACCACTTTGCTGATGATCTTTCCCCAAATGCTTATTAAAGTAAGTCTCAGCTCATGTTTTTTTTCCCTCATAATACTGATGTCCAAGCTTGAGCACTTTGATTTTTATGTCTAAGATGCTGCTAAAAAAAGCCCCAATTATTCTTATAAATACTCCACGAAATCCAAATTTTATTAGATTGCTTTATGAAGCCCTTGTAAATGTATTTTTAAAGATGCAGGTCTTTTTTCAGGTTGACTGGCTCACCAGAGTCTTTTCACCACAACATTCACAGATTTCTGATGTATTTAGGGAGGTGTTCGACAGCTGGAAGTTGTACGAGAGGAGTTACCAGTTTAACTTGGTACAGCCCCGACTCAGCGGTCTTGAAGCAATAATTTACACAATGGCACAGCACACCAGCCACAGATTTGAGACCAGGCCTGACTAATGGTCGCTGGCAGAATGGACATGGAGACAAAAAAGTGGGATGTGAATTAACAAGACATATACTCACATTATAGTTTTCCTAGCTAAAGTTTTTTCAGTGGGTAAATTCCATATGCTTTCTTGAAAACGTGTTACTAATATAATCTCTCTAGTTATTATTTGAGTGAAGAAATAAAAATACGGAATTATTTTATAGATTTTTTAAGTTTATGATTAAAATATAAAAATAATTTCATTCAAAAGACATTCTTCAAAATATTTCTAATAAGACAGCTGTCTAGAACAAAAACCCCTTATATTTAATTTGTCTGGCAACAAGGGCAACAATTCAACTACAAGATGTAAACAATTGAAAATATTTTCATTATTGGTAAGTTCATAACTATGATGTCAGTAATAGTCAAAGATACAGTTCCAGGAAAGACATGGCTTAAAGAATACGAGAGTATCTATTTTGGCTTCAAACAACTGCCCACATCAGTGGCAGCTTCTTTAAGCACTGTGCTTGTAATAGAGCTGCTGAACCCAGAACAACAGCAATTTTACCAAATAATACTTGCAATTGTCATTATGGTTTAACCAAAGAGGCATGAATCATAGTGAGAGACCTCATGCACACTCGGATCTTACACTCAGCTGAGAGGTTTCATGAAGTTTAATTATCATGCTGTTGCCATTCTTCATTAAGACACACCTCTTGGTGTGCAAAGTGGCTTTTTACTCATTTAGCTCACACAAGGCCTAGCAAAACTGGAAAGAATATATATAATCTGTGTCTTTTGAAGGGTGAAGTTTAGAAGCCTTTACTGCACTGCCATCTGCTATGACTTAAGCATGGGAAGCTGTGGCTCTGCTGCTCATAACCCCATACATTCAACCCTCAGACCTGCCATCTCCGTTTCAGCTGACACTCCATGTTTGCAACGCTCTTGCACAGGGAAACAGGCAGATGTGAGGTGGAAAACTCCCAGGTTTTACTTCAGAACTGTTCATTTCACTTACATATTAGCAATTTGAATATCTATACCTTCTAATTGTCATTAACTAAACATCTACTCCCTCCCACTTTCTCTAAGATCCACAGTGTGATGCTGCTATGGGATTTGTCTCATTCGGACTTCAAAGTGACAGCTCCTATCTCTCAGGGCTAGATGACACACCAGTCATTTTAACCTGAAACAATCATTATATTCAGGACCAGAGCTAGACTCCTGTGACAAACTCTTGTGAGAAAACCATCCAGAACCTCTAGCAAATTCCAAATTGAGAGGTTTATTTGGAGAAGCTAGAATTAAGCTTATACACAGGGCCAGCTCAGGGAGCTGAACCAGCTCTGTGCTCACATAAGCACGCTAAGACGTTTGTAACTGATAAGTGGTAGCCTGACTAGTGACCAAAACAACTTGCTTAGAACCATACGTTTTATGTTATGCCACGTTATATGACAACTTGTTTCAAGAAGAGACTCCTTTTGTGCAATCTTTCTCAGTCCTAAGAAAGCACTGTACCCTAAACTCAAATAAAGAAAACATCTTGTACCAAATAAGAAAAAAGTACCTAGAAGAAAAGAAGACACCACATCTACTTAGGGACAAGTAGATGTTTTGCACCCAAATGTCAAGAGTAACATTTCTGCAAACTCCCTATGTCATACTGCACATTCATTCTCAAGAGAGGGAATTATTTGCTTGACCTGGAACACTGTGTTGAGGAAGAGACTGAAATGAGTCTGGAGGGTAAGATAACAGCCTATCTGCAATTTAAGCTCATTTGGTTTGTTTTCTTCATTAGAACTTACTGCAGTTTGTCTCCTACAGGGTGTCATTGTTCTGTTACTAAACAATACAACAATGGTTAATAAACAGTATTTTGTTTCCTGTGTGTATTTTAGTACGCAATATGAAAAAAATGGGATTTGTTATTTTTCCCACAGCCTTCTAATACCTATGAATTTTGCTTTTATTCATTAATTCATTGTAAAGGAATTTTGATACATACAATAAAATCAAATATGAAAGCAAGTCAAGACAGTATTTGTATCCCTTAAAAAAAACCTCTGTTAAAAGTCAAAGAAATTCTTCTCTTAAATAACTCCTGTTGGAGGTTATGGTTGACCTCTTTAAGACAGTCAGATTTTGACATTCCTGTTCACATTTCTACAATGTTTTATTCTGATTCTATGTCAACGAAATACTTTAAAACACATTTTTAACTTCAGGCATGTTTAGTTTCCATTGATTTCAATGAAATAAAAAACAAACAAAAACATTTCTAGATTTAAGACAACATTGAAAAACCTTTTGGAATATAAGTGAATCAGGGAATACAAGTTTCTTTTGACCTGCCACTAGCTTGAACTGAACAATCTGTAGTATCAGTGATCCCACAGCACAGAAAGGAAAGAGCTTCAGTTGCACTATCAATTTCTGCTTCTGGGTGTCTCCAGAACAGTCTTCATAAAAACATGTTTGTCTTTAGGAGACCAAGATACACTTATGTTCAAATTAGCCACAACTTGAAAGCAATTTTTTAGAAGGCAAAGCAAAAAGTACAAGATATACTTAGAATTGCGTGATGAAGTAAGCATATGTCAGCAAATAAAATCATTGATTTGAACAGTTCTGGGGTTATACAAATAACATGCACCTCAACAGCCATCAATTGTGTAGCCATCAATCTTGCAGGTGGAACCCTTCACCCATATACAGCACCCTGTGTGAACAGAGCTCTGCACTGGGGCATGGCACTGAGCCAGATACCTTTTTAGCAAAACCTGCAGAGTTGAATCTGACACAGTTCTGAGTATGAGAAAAACCTCATACTACCACCTGCCTGTATTTGATGTCAGACAGTGATTAACTAAGTTGTCATATCTTATTAAGAATAGTAAGCCAGTCTCTTTCTCTTTTGCAATGCCATTACCATAACCCTTTGGTGTTAGTGCTATATTGATTATTTACAATAATAATAACAACATAATAATCTAGTAATTAGTCATCATTGTACAATTACTTAGCTTTCAATTCTCATAAATCCTAATCCTAGCTTCCAAAGAGTAGTTTACCCATCAAACTCAATCAGATACCTTCTTGTCACTTGTCATGGTATATGCCTTCACTATCACAGCAAACTTCAACTAACTATTGTTTCAGCTAGGGAAAGCTGTTCCCATAGAAAGCTTTGTCCATCTTCAGCCTATTTTCTTAAAGGGTGGGAAGCATAATAACCAATTTAAAAAATTTTAAAAAACCAAAACCTGAAAATTTAAGTTTGTTCTGAAATTTCTTTTATAAGGGCTCTAATAAGAATATTCATATTAATATTGTTTTGTTAATTTTCTAACTACTCTGAAGTGAAAGTTAAGATAATACCACAGAAAGCACTCTCTGTGTCATTAATGACACCCAGGGCCTGAATCATATTCCAGAGGTACAGCCAGGGAGACCCTGCAATGTCTGAAATGAAACATGCAATCTGCTGGCACCAGTATATTTATGTAGTGTGCTCAGGGACAGGACACAAACTCCTCTGCCTCAGAAAGCTTTTCAAAGCCTTTGGTCCCAGAGGTGGTCTTAGCCCTCAGCTTCAGCTCTGTGCAAACACTGTCCTATCAGAGTTGGAAACATGGCTTACCTGTTTTGGCAGAGCTCTTATTTTTTTTTAATATCTTAAGCACAAATCTACTCAGTACCTTAAGTCAGCTAACAAGAAAACACAAATATGACCGATAGCTTGCTGTTATCTAATACTACTTCACCCTATTATTATGGCTAGCACTCCCAAATGGATGAAATGATCATTAATAAATTAAGGGAACTGATATGGAAAGTTAGCAACATCATAGGATCCTGGTCATACAAAGCCTGGCACATGAGTCTTGAGGTAACAAGAATCCTTTCCTGACATATTAATGTCAGGAAAAAGGGAAAATATTTTCAAGCAACTTAAAACAACTATGAGAAGGAAAAAAATCAAAAGAAGTCTGTATATTACTAGTACTGCAAAGAACAGATGTAAATAAATAGCTAAATTTTTAAACTGCACCACTTGGGTTCACACACAGAAAACATAAAACAATGGCAAGATTAAAGGATTTCAAATTGTCTCAATAGAGTACATTGATTTTTTTTCTGACCTCAGCTGGGGCTGAGGGAGGGCTTTTGCTTCACTGCAGAAGAGGTTGACTTAAGTCGCTTTTTAAGGCAAATTTCAAGTAAGTAGTCTTTTAAATCTATGGGCTGCTCACTAATTATGTCTTCTGTCCTTTAAAACACATAACTGCCCATTACTGTATTCAGTGGAAATACTCAAACATTAATTATGCACGTGCTTCCAAGTGTTTTCAGGATAAGAATCCATGCCAAAGTCAATTAAGTATAGGTCTCCAAAGTGGTTGGGAAATTATATAGGATAAACAGGCAGAGGATGTTTCTTAAGCGAAGGTGCAATTCTGGATGTCAGACATGGTCAGAAGCATTGTTGTGATGTGTTTAACCTTGTGAACAAACACAAGAGTTATTGTAACTTATAATTATGAGAGACAATGTTGTCACAATTAAGCCTCCAACTAATGTCTACTTACACAATATTCACATCCATCCTGAGGAGCACAGGTTTTTCATTTGTGAATTCCTTTCTTCTGTAGTCTTTCTGTTTTGACCACATTCTTATTGCCAGCAATCGATTTCATACCTCCCCTTGCAAAACAAGTGTTTTGTTTATGCTTTGTCCGTAACAAGTTTCAAGACAGCGATTAATTTAGATGAAAAACTGCACGGTGACTACATGTTATTTAGGGTCAAAATAAGCTGCCAAACATAGGCATCTCGTTTAAGAGACCCTGTGAAAGTATAACACCCAAAAGGCAAATACAACATAGGTCCTGTAGGAGACCTGAGCTCTACAGGTGTATTAATTGAATGGCAGACAGGATAGCCTCTGCCATCTCAGATGATAATACATGTCTAAATTTAGAAAGATCAAATTCCTACTCTCTAATAGCCTTACTGAGGCTGTTTGATCTTTAGGACAGCAAGTGTTTAGTAGTATGGCAAGTTTTTAGCTTTTCTCAGAATACTTTGCCAGTATTTCTATGCTGAGACTCAGCAGCACTTCTGCACCAGGTTTTACAGCAACACTGGGGAAGAACATTGGTTTGGGGAGATTGAGAGCCACATTCAGTTTTCCCAAATCTACTTCAGTCCTCATGTCCAGCATTTTGCATTGGAAAACCCTACAGCCAACCAATTGAAACACTATCACTTAGTTGCCATTTGTAGGTCTGCAGGTCTGCATTTGGCCTTACATAGCTTTCTCCAGGATGATCCCTTGGAGCCAAGAGAACACTTGGATGGAGTCTTAGTGGGAACTTATCCTGACTGATTTTTAGGAGGCAGTCTGAAAGAAGAAAATGAGGCTTGTGCCCATATGAGCTTGTTGTAGTGAACTGTAGTTGTAACTGAATAAGGTACTCACTAGGAAGGTGAGAATCATCCCAAAGTGTCCAAGGGAACATGCCTGTCTTCACAATCATTATTCCTTAGATAATTAAATATATGGATATGGGCTGTGGGAATCACTGTTTGGAATAAAATAGTTCAGATCCTTAACATTTTGTATAGGAACCTAGACTTGCAGATTTATAGGAAACCATCAAAAGAAGTATTTCATTAAGTAATTCAAGACATGAGATCCATTTTTGTGATTTTTTAGATACAGACATTTAATCAGAAAAATTACATCATTATGCCCTGATATGTCAAGTTAACAAATGTAAGATTTGGTCAATTCAAGGTTTACTACTTTCTCTGAAATGCACAGTTGAAATATAGGACATAAGGGGACAAGAAGGCTGGGCATATACTTAAGTAGGGAAGGATGAGGGAAGAAAGAAAAATGAAAACTGTACCTGCCAATTTGCACATGATCTGATCTCCAGTGAGGCCTGCAGGAAGTAGAAGGCAAATGGGAAGAAAGCAAGCAAAACAAAACAAAACAAAAAAAAAATCAAGTCTTTGGCACGCAGGAAGACAAGACTGAGAAAGAGACTAAATCTAGCGACTGACCAACAGAGCGGGTGCCAGGCCCTTCTGGATTTTGATCTTAGATTCCGTGCTGACTCACCATGTGGCTGCCAACCAATGGCTCCACCTTTATGTTTCAGTTTCTCATAAGCACGCTGGTATTTATCTATTAGCCTTATGGACTGTTGTAAAGATAATTAATAAATGTTTGGAGAGTACTTTGAAGATGAAAGGCCAAATTCAAAGTAGAAGGGCATTGAACTGATTTGCGGCAAAAACAGTTTATACTTACAGAAAGCAAGCAAGAAATTGCCATTTGTTATTGCCATCTACTCCCTTCCCTACCTATTTTCACAATTATTATATATTATTGTTGATAAGCAAATCATATGTGTACTATTTATCAGCTAAAGTTAATCAAGTGCCAAATTGATTGTCAAATTAGATTCCAAGTGTAAATGGTATACAGAGTACTGTCGATTATCATACATATGACAAATACATTTAGCATTGGTCATCAGCTCTCTGAAGTTGGGACCATTTTTAAGGCTTTTTTCTACCTTAGCATCAAAGTAAACTGTTGAAGACAGGTATTTGTTAGAATTTTGTATTATTAAAATACATTTATAAAAATCACCACAAACTGACTTTCCCTAATGATTCGTCTGCTCAAGGCTGAACTCTTTCAGGAAGGCAAAATAGTCTTAGCTGTTACGCCATTAGTGTTTTATGGGTGCCATAAATCAACTGCAATTTCTATCCAACTTAATATGCCTGACTTTTCTATGAGTCTACTTATAAAGTTTTGTGTGTCAGGCTTTATAGATTCAACTATCTATGAAATCACAACTTCACCTAATTTGCTAATGTTATGTAAAAGAAGAAAGCTCACTTGAGAAAACTCACTGGCCATCCTGAAATAAAGTTTATTTCTGAACTATTCAAACAAATTATTTAATAAATATTTTGAACTAAATTTTTAGCTTGTTGCCAATTAAAATTTGTTGTGTTTGATCAGATATTGCCTCCTTAAGCATATTATCATGATCTAATATAGGAATAGAAAAGTCAGTCATTCGGTGTGAATTAGCACTTGAAATACCAGGTATGCCACACTAATCAAGTGATTAGTCCACTTCTGTTTCCCCTCTACATAATCAGTGAATAAGCCTTTTTTTCATTCTAAGGAGAACTAGAAAACCTGATGGAAGGCCAAAATATTATTAAATTCTGAGACAAAATTTACTTTTATAGCTTAATACATTTCTAGTTTAAGGCAACCCAGTGAAAAATAATTTGCTGTCTCTGCAAGATGTTCAAATGGGAATACAACTAAGCACACATATAGGTTTTGTAAAAAAGGACAGCAAGATGTAATTATTTAACAAACAAAATAACAGCTAGTTTAAAAAATAGAGGCTGCATCTCCAAACTATAGAACACAAGTGCTACTTTTCAAGAACGCTACATGTAACATGACTTGAGAAGTTGCAGAAAGAGACATTACATCTAAATCTTCACATGTGAATATGAAAAGAAAACAAGAATATTTTTGTGGCTTAACTGGCTTAACTGAAAGTTGGATGGAAGCACTGATAATTCACTGCTTGCTTTCTCCCTGATGATACCAAAATGAAATGATACAGCAGCTTGCTAACCAGTAATCCCAGTAATCTTGGATTCCTCCCAGCTGGGGGGTCTGTCACCAATGCAGGGGACACCTAGAATGCAGCCTCTCACTCCAGTCTCGTTCTGGCAGCATGGAGTTGAGCAGCAGCAGCTACAGAGCCTGGCTAGGGAAACGGGGTACATGCTCAGAAAGCTCATGTCAAGCTTCATGCTGCCAAACCTGCTGGTACCAATACTGAACTAATGCTGCACAAGCTACCAACTCCAGGAGAAGCATATCAATAGCTTGTCACATTTTCCTTTAAGCTTTATCAGAAGCTGAGTGACTGCAAAGTGAGAATCCACTGGTCAGTCTACTTTTTGATCTATCACAGGGGGTGTCTTTCCAAACAAGCATTTTTTGTCTTGATTTCCCGTGCTATAAAAAGAGAGATATTTTCTAAAGTCTTCTAAAATGTGTGGATGGATAGTGTCATGCACAGTAAGTTCAGAGCACTGTCATATGCAGGCATGTCTAGTTTTATGTCCTCCAATTTTCTCATCTATAGAATGAGGATTATTTTAGGTGTCACTAAGAGGTTGAATCCATGAGTATCGGTCAAGTATTCTGAAAACTTGAAAATGGAGACAGCATTCAACGAATTTGCTTATTAGTTTCACCACATGCATACAGCATGAAGATTAACTCTACAGAGAGGCTGGGGGCAGGAGATGGGGAACAGTGATGTTATAGTGGCCAGGGTGATATTAATGACCATTATAAGCAGATGATAATTTATTAACTGACTAATGTTGTTTGGCTATTTGTAGAGAATTGGTTTTATAGGAAATGTGTCATTCAGTTTACAGATCTACTGTACTAAGAATAAACTCCTCCCCCAATGGTACCAGTCAGGTTCCTTTGTGGCAGGATGCTGAGCTCTTCTTAAAATCCAAACCAAAAAAAAAAAATTGCAGGCAGTTTGGAGGATTGAAATGTCATGATTTGTCCTTTATGAAGAAAAGTCACACTGTTGACACCTAAAACATGTTTGCACACTGTCCACAGTACTGGGTGCTCCTCAGAAAACAGAGCAGTTGGACAAAGTATTGGAGATACCACTGTATTTTTCCTGACCTACTTGGTTACAATATATATGTGTATGTGTGTGTGTACATCACTAGCTGTTTGGTTAATTCAAACACCATTTTATGTATATAGATATATAGATATAAAATCAGCTAAGAGCACTAGAGCTTGTCACACTGAAAACTACTGACCAGCTAATATCCAGTGTGTCTCACCTTATTATAGCTCCCCAAGGAAAGATCCTTGTGTAATGAGTAAAGAGATGCTGAGTTTAGTCAGACATCACTTTCCCTGAGGGTGGTCAGAGCCCTCTCCCCACTGCACGCCTTGCACGTGTTTGCCATGGGCTTTCTGATATGCAGCAGCTTTCTGGTGAGCAATCTGCACAGGAATTGTTCGATGAAGTGTAGCTGGTAGAGCAGTAACTGTGCAGCCATACAGCAAAGCTCATAACTGCAGGATCAGAGGGGACAATAGGGAACGTGGAGCGAGTAACAGTAACATCTGAAATGCAAGATGCAAGTCATTTTAGGTATTAGAAAAAAATGGAAATTAAAGAATGACTGGAGTAAAACAATGAAAGTGGCTTCACTGCCCAGGTCAAAGCAAACAGTGTGATAAAAGCATGAAAGGAAGAGAAACAGATTAATTGATCTCAGTAGCATTGTCAGCATGGAAGAAGTAAGGAAATTAACTTCAGTAGTTAAGCATGCAGAAGTCAATACGACTTCCTCCAAATAAAAAGAATATGGTACACACTGTCCTTGTTCTCTCTCTCCACTGTAACTTCACAGAAGTTAAACAGAATTTCTGTTGCAGTCTTGGGGGCAAGTGATAAGTACAATCTTTGTACTGGAGTCTGTGGCAGATCAGTAAATATGGAAAATGGGGTTTAAGTAGCATTCCACACAGGTCATTTAACAGAAGCAGGAGATGTGAGCAGGCTTTATTGGAAAGAAGGGTCATAGACTAAAGGAAGATCTTGCAGGTAAATATCAGGCTACATTGTGGCAGGTTTTATGGGCCTTGTGAGATGCTAGACACCTTCAAGCTTTTCTTGATATCAAAGATTTGAATACTAGGAAAATTCATGTTGGAAAAGAGCACAGAAGGTCTCTTGTCTGATCTCCTACTCCAAGCAAAGTCAGCTACAAGATCAGGTTACTCAAAGCTTTATCCAGTTAGGTCTTGAAAACCTCCAAGGCCGGAGACTGCAAAATCTCCCTGGACAACCTGTTCCACTGCTTCTCTGTCATCATCTGCATCTTCTTTTATCTCATCTGAGAAATTAATTAAGGCTTCCAGCTGCCAAATATCTCCTGTATCTGCTACTGGTTCATCCTCATTGATAGTGGCACCTTAGAATTTTCCATTCTGCTAAGGAGTCATTACTAGCTGAATTTTTTTTACACATTTCATACAGTATTTCATACTGAGGAGAATAAGAGTCAAGGAAGATGATGCTGTGCTATAAAAGTAACCCCCCACCTTTGTTCACAGGATCATAAAGCATTAGAGGATGGCTATGTTATGAACAGTCTCACAGTTGATATATTTAAATTCTGCAGGCTAAAAGGCTCTAGCATAGTGCTTTTAGGAGAACCACCTGACTTCTGTACAAGCTGAAAACATTCTCACTGTCATCAGAACAAGGACTTCAGTCCCCAGGGATGTTTTATGAAAGGAAAAAAGCAGCTGTACAAGCATTTCCTGCCAAAATAATCAACAAATAGTAATTGGAGTACACAGCTGTATATTTTGCACCCTGAGAACTGTGGGGAGTCAAAGCGAGAGCAACAGCTGCGGAAGAAGTAGTCAAATAGTTAGGGAAATAGAAAAGGACAGCAAGATACTCCGTGATAAAGATTTTTATTAATTTTGAGGTATGCCTTTGTGTCCTCTGAGGCAGAGGTCAGGCTGCCATCACCTCAGCAAATTAAAAACTGGCAACGTCATTTGGGTACCAAACCAAACAATGATAAATGTTCTTCCCACACCTATGCACAGGGTGTGGCACTCTGATCTTTCATCAAATCTGTGTTTGCAGGAAAACAGCTTGCTAGATAAAGCTACTGCCTAGTAGAAGCCTTTCATAATATAATCTCTAAACCTGGCAGGATCACCCAGGAAATTTCCTCCAATTAATAATTCTTCCTGTCTGAAGTTGACATGTTTTTTATGATTCTGTAGACACTGCAGTGTGCTCAAGGACAGATAATGCAGAATTTTCAGTCAGGATGTTGCAGCTGTTCCACCACTGCATTGCAGTGTTATGCAATAATTAAGGCCAGGAAATGAAGATTACTTCATACCTAATGCAGAGTGGGTGATGAGTTTTAAAAATTCTCAGAAGTAAAGTTTTATTTTACAATTAAATAATAAGCAAATAAACACATGAAGCAACGGCACTGAAGTCAAGCAGGAAGGATGCTTAATGACTTTCAAATGCAAAGAACTGGAAGTACAGTCTAACATCCAATCACAGTAACACATGGAACATAAATTAACCAGAGTCAACTGAGTTTACCAGAAATATTTCACCTATTGGGTCATACAAAAGATGCTCCACAGGCAGTGAGAACTACTTGATCTACACACACAGTACACTGATGAGAAACAAACCATAAAGAATTAAACAATAAAATGCTGCTAAATTATTTTCCTATGTATGATCTCTGTTCTGCAAATCAGAAATTGACAGATATATAATAAATAAACCCTTGCAAAAAGACCTATTTAC
Organism: Aphelocoma coerulescens; assembly: GCF_041296385.1. Lineage (NCBI taxonomy): Eukaryota > Metazoa > Chordata > Aves > Passeriformes > Corvidae > Aphelocoma > Aphelocoma coerulescens. The sequence goes on from NC_091021.1 coordinate 8,071,630, forward strand.
TAGCTAGATATATTGCAAAATCTTGAAGATGAACTAGTTAGAAAAAACATTTTAAATGGTATTAATGTCTAAGCAGAATTCCCTGTAGCTGTATCTCAGTAAAAACTCAAGTAAATGCTTCAGTGGAAAAACAATGTTCTAATGCTAAAATGCAAATGGAACGAATTTCAGGGAATCCAGTTATTTTTAATTGGTCATGCTAATTAGCACAGTGAAAGCCTCAAAAGTGAAGATGATAACCAAGGCTTAGGATTGCCAACTGCCTATCTTCTGATACAAGACAACTGAGACTACACCAGCATTTGTGCAATTGCTTTAGTACTGAACAGCCAGCAGTAGTTAGTACAGTGCAAGATACTGTGCCTTTTTGTTGTTGCTGTTCACTTCTTAAAAGGAACATTTGATCCCACAGTGTAAGATCTATCAGATTCACCTAAGTTCCTGACATTCTGACCTGCCCTACAACAGCCAGTACTGCAGAGCAGATTTAGGTAGATGTGCAAGTCACTGTTCCTTTTGCACACACAACTACAGGAGACTTAGGGGCTTAAATTAATTCCCTTCTGACACTTATTGAAGCATGAGATTTCATTCTCCTTATTTAACTGTACTCTATGACAAAGAAATATCATTAGGGCTCAGAAAATTAGTCTATTAAAAAACCAGCATTTTAAAACTAGGAATTTCCGTGGCATTACATTTCACTTACCAACCATGAACAACAAATATTTTCAGTTCTAAATATATTGAAACCCCACCACTCAGTGCTTTTTCTGTTATAAAATTAAATTTAAAAGAGGCAACAATCTCTACTATTTGGATGTCTCTTTCAACCATTTTTCCAGTTCTGACAGAGTTGTAAATAATTCTCCCACATGTCAAACACACAGAACCAGTGAAGTGTCAGATTAGAAAGATAGCTACTGTCAACACTGTTAGCAAACATCTTGCCAATCATCTAGCAAGTATTTCCTCATTTTTGTTCTGCACAGGGCTAGATATGTAGGCAGAATAGATGGTGCAACCTGTCATTAGAAGCTCTGCTGGGAAGAGGCTGAATACTACAAACCTTCTCTTCCTCCGCTCCCCCAAATTACTTCCCTATCTACATGTTGGAACACAAAACCTTTACCCTCAGTCTCCTCAGCTTTGTCCTCAGCATCAGAATATGAGACATATTCACAACCTGCAATGGCTAAAAACTGAATTGTCCAGTAACTAGAGTAAAATCTTCAGCTTTCTTCATCAGCTACGTGCATGAAGCAGCCTGGTCAAAGAAAAATACCTTCAGCTTTGAAAATCTAAAAGCAGCTTGAGCACTATCAAGATAATATATTGAGGTATACATTTAATACTGAATATGCTTGCCAAGAGAAATACTAAGATATCCTGCATGATTTTGGAGCGGAGTAGTGCCTGAAAGAAAACAGCAAACTGCAGTGGTTTCAGAGATGTATATTTAGGTCTGATTCATTGCCTGTCAAATTGCCCCCTTTGCTGTTCTCTTTGTATGAATTCTAATTTTGTACGAGTGTTAACTCACCTGAGTTTAGGTTTTAATGACTTCTGTAAAATTGAAAAAGTATTATTTGAGTAATCCATGATGATTTAAAAATCCTTTTCAAAACAGCATCTGACATCCTCAGAGGTCATCAAGCCTAAGACAAAATTGTGTATTGGTAGGCAAGACAGATCAGAAGTGGAGCAAGAACAGCATCTCTTAAGGTATAAAGCTATTTAAAATTCTTTCTGTTCTCCTTAAGTGTTTTTTATTATTATTATTTGTTTGCAGGGGTTTTTAAGTGCTTAGTATCATCTAACTTCCTTATTTTTCCTTATTTGACAACATAAATACATATGAAACAGAATTCTACAATATAAAGAAATGCTACTAACAATAAATAGAATATCTAGGATTATTATCTAATAGGCTTATGTGCATATATATAAACTTGTATTTCTGTATTCACAAACTTGCACACACTTAAATTTATACAAATGAGACCTGAAGTTGGATTAAGGCTAATGAAAATCCTCCAGCAGCAAGATGTTCAAGACTGTGCTGCTTCAATTCCCTGCAAGAAGAATGCAATAACCCAAAAAGTTCTTCACCAGCTAAACCTTGATCACCTTGCTTTGTAATCAAGTCATTTGATTCAAATTATCTACAAGAGGAAAGCAGCAGAATTTAGCTTTGCAGAGCACTATTCATTTAAGCAAGCAAGATGCAGATCACATATCCAAGTTCTTCTATAAGATGATAATGCCTTTAATTACAGTTTAAAATACCAAATACAAGAGTCAACAAAAAATAAATCCTTTTTTTGATTCTTACTCAGAACAAGAAATGCATTTCATTTCCCAGTGTCATCTCTGAACAAAATTTTCCAGTTTTTCAGTCATTCAAATAATGTATTTTATTCTCCAAGTTGTTAGCTGTTTTATTAAAAATATAAAGGTAGAGCACTAATGGAACAAGCATACAGTCTGCTGCAGTCTAGTTTAGTGCATGATTGAAAATAAGCCTGACAAAGTCTCCTGGCAACACTTTGTGGAAAACACAGTAAACAAATAAGTGTAAGTTACATGAACAGTAACTGAATGCTTGAGCCTTCATTTCTTAGCCAAAAATATTTCCAATGGCTTTATGTGCAGCTGAGGAGTTGTTGCATCCATTTCAGCAGCAAACAATATTATGTTAGGCTATATATAGTGGACTTACTTAAACAAGGATTAAAGTCAATTAAATACTTCAGATAAAAAGTAAAATGCAAAAAAAAACAAAAAAAAAGAAAGAGCAATTATTGTCTTCCTCTGATTTTTAAAGAGATCAGAACCTCCTTCTAGATAATACTATTTTTTATCAGATATCTTAATGTCATCTCTGCAGTAGCAGTGTAAGTAATAGGGTAAATCTGACAGTTGCAAGGACGATGAAGACTTTTCAGCAGGTGTTGGCCAAACCTGCTCTGCTTTAATTGTGCTGATTATTGTATAAATTCTAGAACAGTTGTGACAGATTTATCAGTTTAACTCTGCTTACCACTAAACCAAGCATAACCCATGACACCACTGTTCAGGGGCTTTGATGTAGGGGTTTTTTCCTACTGGAATAGAGAACTCAAGAACCCCTGCCGTCAAATCTTAACCATACTCTGTGTCTAAGAACTGCTTTAAATTTTGAAGTCTTTTGAGCTCTGAACACTGTCCATAAGAGGATTTTAACCAATTCATTATTTCCTGGATAATCATTTTTCAGGATTTCATTGAGGGTGAAAACAGCAGAGAAGGCTAAGAAGAGACAAAGAAAGTAAAAAATAGTTGCCCATTTTCCCTTCTTTAGAGAGAACTTTTATCCTTTTGGACTGGAATAATTCCAGGAATGTATGTTCCTTCACTACAATTTCTTGTCATGCCTCTCTTTTTGTTCTGGTCTGGAGAGAGTCAAGTGTAGTCACATCTTGTTCATGTTGCTTGCAATTTTACCATTTTACTAATGGCCACTCTGAATTTTCCTCCTTTATGCCATGAAACCTGATGCTGACATGACTGTCACTTCAACCTGCTGAGACTATAAGCAAAATTTGGCAAAGGTTGTTTATTCTAAATTCAGTATTCTTATTTCTGACTTCCACTGCTAACCAAGGTTACAGCTTCTGAGTAAGTCTGTCAAGTTACACTGATACTCTAATACTTAAAGCCTTGTAAAAAGGTTTCTAAAGTTTGCTTTAATAGTATTAACTGAACTTACATTGCATGTAGCCTGAGATATTAACTTACAGGTATCTAGTGCTAGTTTGGGGTTGTTTTGTTTTTCGGACAGCTACTGTACTGATTTCTGAAGTGCTAAATACCAGTACCTTTCTTTAAAGAAATGCCTTTTATAAAAAGGAGGTTACTTGAATGTTCAATGTTACAAAATCTTATGATTTATCTAGGCTACCTCTCTCACACAATAATGTATGTCAGTGGCAGAAAGACCTTAATTTTGTTACCTAAATTACTGTTAAATTCAGAGTCACGGGCAACATTTTGCTAAACATTCAACAATTAAAATGCAATGATACCTCTCCCTCCCTTGAGGTTATTCTTGCCCCGAATGATGAATTAATGTTTTAAAAAACCAGCACTGAAAATACCAGGAATGCAGGCAGCATTACTGCATTTTAAGTAACCGCATCAGATACAGACAAGGCAAACATTCAAAGCCTATCAGCATTTACCTTGCTGGTTTCTCAGTTCTAGTGGTTCTGCCTTGAAAGAGAAGGAAATCTTTCGACAGCTATTACACTACCCGAAACATGAGATTCTTACACCTCACAGTAGTTACAGCCTGCCCTTTTGTACTGCCATAGGCCCTTCTTCCTTAATTGCAATAGCTGTAGTTACTCCAAAAAGTGTGCTAAAAGCGGGAAAGAGTATAGGATCAGTGATGGTGTTTCACAGGACAGTATTTGGGGAAAGCAGTTAAATCTCAGTGGTGTCTAGACTTTAAATGAGATGACAATCGGACTAAAGCTTAAGGCACAGCAACTTGCAACCAGGGAACTTTGCTTTTCATTTTACATCAACATGACAAATGGAAATGTTTTGTTCTGTGATAACCCAAAATAAATGTTTCATGAACTCTTTTCTATGAGCTTTTCTGTCAGAGCTCACCTAGCTGTGGAATGCTTAGTCTGCTGCTCCATGAGAACTTGATCAGAATATTTTCCTTCCAGCTACTGAGATGAAGGGTCTAGGCTGCCAAGCAAGCATGAAGGTTTAAAACAGTCAACATAAAAACTGTGATAAAATTAAAATAGATACACATTTGCCATTCAGTGCAGTGAATATTTCTGCAACTAGGAGTTTTCTGACTGTGACTTCATAAAGCAAAAATTGCCCCATTTAAAAAATGGAAATAGTAATTTAATCATGGAAATACGAATGCTCATAGGTGGAATGTGAATAAAAGCCAGGACCTCCAAGTTCTGTTCCTCACCCTGCCAATTCACACAGCTTTGGCTAAGACTTCCTCTCTGTATTCATCTATCTCAGTCAGGCATTTTGAGTTCTATGAAAGCACTTTGAGTTCTTCCAAAAGCACTAAGTATCACATTCATCATAAAAGGATGGTGAACAAGTGTAACCCTCAAGACTAGTAAGTTCTACTAAGGGTTCAGTTTCTTTGGATTCCAGGTTGTTCTGACGTGTGCAGGCTGATTTGTACCAAAACTTCCAGTGGAGAGAAGAAAAATAAAAATAAAACCGAAGAGGAATAAGGACAGTGGGTAATGGCATAAAAGGGAAGCCTTCAGCACAGCCTAAGACAGAAAGAATGAAGCTTAAAAATAAATGAAGCACAACAAGCTGTTTGATAACATGGCTTCTGGCACATTAGAATTTGAAAACTTAAGTGGTTCCTTTCAAATAACTCCCATCTACAAATCTGGAAAAACAATCTCTCTCCTTGGGGTCCAAGTGGCTCTATTTTCCCAGTAGCAAGAGCTAAGTCCAAATTTATGTGACAAGTAAGAATGAAGGCATAAAAAGCACATGAGAGGAATGCATTTTTAATAAAACAACCTAGGCAAGATCCTAATTAAACTGGGCATCTTAGAGCAAACAGCCTTACCTTCACTCTTGCCTCAGAGAGCCTTGCAAAAGTATTATGCATTTCCCCCTTTCTCCAGCCTGCTCAGACATGTTCTGTTCTGCCCAAGCTCACCCTTAGGCAGGTCCATTGTGTATGGAACACGCTTTATGGGGCTGTAACCTATCTCAGCTGAAATTACAAAGTCCCTCATTCCAGGAGACCCATACTATGGCAGCAAAAGCAGGCTGCTACTTCCATACCTTCAGCCCATCCTGGTCAGGCCTGCCTACTCCTTCAAAACAATCTAATCTCTGGGTCTTATCTTCCAGGAAATATCAGTTGTACATAGTATTAAACACAGTACTTACTGTCATGGAGGCACTCCCAACAGGAAAGAGAAGCAAGTCCACAATTATCCGTCTAGTCTTCTCCAGACTTCCTAGCTCAGCTTCCAAAAAGCAGACTTACTGGGCAGGTTGACTCTTCACTCAGAGTGTTTTTGGTGCAGTTCTCTTTTCCTTTTCTCATTGGGCAGAAATATTAGCACTAATCTGATTTTATATCACAATGCCCAATCCAAGGTAATCCAAATTAGGCATTGGTCTATCCAATGTTCCTGAGCAGTTTTAAGCCTCTCATATCCCTGGTCTTTGGTGGCACCAATAGAAGAGCTTCCAGCATCCAGGCAGCAGGCCCTCCATCTTCATACCGCAAACAAAATGTTTGTTTTGTAAGGCAGATCACTTGATTTTTTAAGATCCCTGAACATTCACTGCTCAAAATGTGTATCTGGAACTCTGATCCCATATTCAAACTAGATGGTTACTGCAGTAAACCTCTGCATTGGTCATTCTCAGCATGTGAGGAACTGCCCTGCAAGAGACAAACCCAAATCTTTTAGTTGTGCCTTTCTAAGTGAAACTGGCACTATCCTAACTCTCTTTTAAAGTCTAACAAAGTGCACAACAAATTGTTCTTCACTAAGGAAGCAAAAGTTATGAAAATTAAAGGTCAAACTGTCTTCTCAACTACAGCAACGTACGACCAGGAGAAAGGCTCTTGTCTTCAGTTTTACACTGAAGTCCACAGAGTAGACCCAGAAAAGTATATTTTTAAATCCTCTCTTACTTAAATCATCAGTTGAAAGACCCCTGGGAGTATTTTACAAACCAGCTGTTTGATTCAGCACTTTTAGAAGCTTTGAGGTATGCCATCAGATTGTAAAAACTAATGAGAGACTGATGATAGCTCCCAGCTATTTTGACAACAGTCTTAAAATCCTCCATGTGAAAGTGGTGAAATTCTGCTTTTAATTAGAAAATTAAGAATTTTATGCTTGTGAACTACACAGAATTTTTGTGCAAAGGAGTTCTCAGATTCCTTTAACAGTGTATCAGAAGTAAAGAGCTGAAAAAGCTGACTGTACTTCAAGACCATAAAAGTGCTCAGACTTCTTGTTTTACCTGCAGTGACAGGACTTTTAGAGTAGAATGATTATAGGCTTTGCAAGGTTTCTCCTGTAACTGACAATCCAGATACTTAACCTAAGGAAAAAAAAACACAATTTTGCCTAAATTCCAGCATATATATATCCAGATCCCTGGCTATATAAATTAACCTAACTCCCTTCAAATCCTGATGTCTCAGACAAATTAGCAGAAGGATTGCCATAAAGCAAACCAAATTAATTTAAACCATTTGAATTTTCTTAGACTGGTATAAATTAGAGAATTATTAAAATATAGGTTCAACTGTGAAATTAACACAGAGATTGATGTTAACACAGAGATGAACAGATGAACAGAAATTAACACAAAGATGATCTCAGAATCTACTCGTGTGGATTATGATGATAATAATGTCTGAATACAAAATAACCCAAGATCAGAACTGGGGATGTTCCAAAACAGACAAAAGCCTACATAAATGCCATATCCTCTGACTGTGCCATCCCCTTTTAGAGACCTCATCCATCTGTCTTTCATGGCTTGCCCCACTCTTTCTTGGACTGTCTCTGAGCAGCCAGCACAGTTTCAGCTTGCTCTCTTGTGGCCAACATGAGAGCTACAATTATCCTGGCGCTATTCCCTTCCAAAGACATGTGTGAGTGGTTCTTCTAAAGATGACAAGTTTCCTCAGATTACAGTCACTTACAGCTGAACCTCATAAACCACTCACACTTGAACCCATAACTGGTTATGGTGGCTTAACATATTACCAAGCATCAGCTGAGAGATACATAACCAAGAACTTCCAGATTCCCAGCCTGCAGTGAAACACTGAAACTTTGAGGGCCTAAGCCTCCAAGGCAGTATCAGTCCTACACTGTGCCTCTGACACAAATGTACTGCCAACATCATGAACAGAGGTCTTTAAGACTGACAGTGTTCTCACGAGGATGGCCTCACCTTTTCAGCACGCTTTTAACAGCAGCCTTTTGGAGCCTGAGCTTGGTTATTTAAAGATTACTGGTTTGGCCATGTGCTTGATAACAGGTGATGGCAACTTCAAAGACCTTCTGGCATCAGTTACTACTTCCTGGTTTTTAGCTGTTTATATGACTTGTTGGGTAAATTGTGTTGTTTTGCATATTTTTAAAAAGGCCGGATGCTGAAAAGGTGAGGACTTTAAAAGCCTGAAATATTTCTGGATACTTTTTAAACATTGTATCAGGCATTATTAATCTCCAGAAATAATTTTGCAGAATGACCAGAGATATGTCACTGAATGACATTGCCTGCTTAGCTGTCAGCCAGATGAGCTCTAAGTCACTGCTCCAGCTCTCAGGAATAACAGTGCAGGCACACTGCAACACCAGAATTGCAGCAGCCCTGAAATGAGCTTGGATGGACATGACACCACTCTGCACCGGGAGGGAAAAGGTGCTGACCTTTTCCTTTGTTGAGTTGTGGACATAGCTGCTCTTATTGTGGGTATGACTGTAATTTCGGGAGTCATCTTGTCACAGGAATCCATTCATTTTAAAAAGGACCTATCAAAAGCCTACTCCATATCAGTAGAAGAATCACCAATTTGCGGTAAGACTAGAAGTTAAAAACATTCCACATTTGCTATTATGCCTCAAAACCATTATCACCACTCTTCTGAACGAATCAATAAAACTGAGTGATGGATTTTTGATTAATAAACATTAACTGCATTTATTACTGAACGTAAAAAGGATAATCAGTACAGAAATTATACTTTGACTACTGAGTTACTTGATCATCAACCTTTGTAACGTATGAACAACAAATAAAACACTTGGACAGCAGCGGGTTGGGACTTACTCAGATTAAACAAATTACTCAACAGAACAACAGTGACAAACTACAAAGCGCACTGAGCAACAGCATCAGAACTGATCTGTGTGACCCAGATACGTGTATTTCTCCTAGAATTCAAAGGACAAGCCCCAGAACCCCGGGCAACAACTCCACAGCAGATTCAGTTGCTCTGCTTTGGGACTGCTGGAATCACAGCAGCACTGTGCACTGCAGAGAAAAACAGATCGCCTCCCTCCCCTGTCCCACTACACAGCCCTACATGCAGCTGTGGTGAGGCAAGGCTGGAGGCACAAGTGTGTGCTTAAAGGTGGAGGGAAGAGCAAGACTGACCTTTTAGGGAAGTGTAACCTCAGTTTCTCTTTCAATTAAAAGCAAATAAGCATCATGTTTGCACATCAATGTCAAATATTCTTACAGCCAAATTGTCTTTCTTCATCCTTCTACTAGGAGCCAAAATCCTTATTCTTCCTCTACTGCTGCCAAAAATTTTTATCAACATCACAGACATTCCATCCAAGCTCATGTATACAGCCAAGGGGCAATCTTGCTCACAAACTCTAAATATTATCAAAATATATAATATGTATGATTATGTGAGCCATAAAGCAAAAAAAGTCAACACTCTTACCTCTCTTGCTAAAGTTGCAAATATTTCATATGGTTCGTGAAGATTTGAACTTTATTTGCACTGCAGTCAGTACCACAAAGACCACAAGTGGGATAGAAATCTCATAAAATCCAACAACTGAGCAGACTGTAAGTTTGGATTATGCTTGAGTGTTTAGAATAATTATTCAATGTTTAAAAAGAAGAAGAGGGATAAAAATAAGACAATAATGTATTTATAAAGACAGGTAGACACATGCCTCACTGTGTCATATCTATAGTAGAATGGAAGAGATGGAGAAATGCTAAGATCATCTTAGGTGGATGGTCTTAAACATCCATCTTATATAATAAAAAACTCATAGAATCATAGAATGGTTTGGGTTGGAAGAGACCTTAAAGGTCATCTCGTTTCACCCCCTGCCGTAGGCAGGGACTAGACCAGGTGGCTCAAAGCTCTGTGCAACCTGGCCTTGAACACTTCCAGGGATGGAGCTGCCACAGCCAACCTGTGCGAGTGTCTCACTGACCCCCTCCGTGTAAACAATTTCCATCAAGTATCTAATCTAAACCTGCCCTCTCTCAGTTTAAATCCGTTCCCCCTTGTCCTGTTCTAAAAAGTCCCTCTGTATCTTTCTTGTAGAAACAAGTCCTAATAATTAACACAGTGAAATATATGATCCTAATATCTGTAAACAGTGTATGATTCATATCTCTCCTGTAATACCTTCAAGCAAACCGCTTAAAAGGGTTTGACAGCCCGCTGCCCGACAACAGCCCGGGGTCACACCACACCAAGCCGGCTCCTTTCCTCTTCCGGGTGTTCCGGCACACTCCACAAGGGGCACAGTTTCCAAGCCTCATTCCAAACATTTTAACTTGGGCCTGTCCCGGACACGGCTCCCGGGAACTCTGTCCCGCCCGGGGCACCCGGCGCAGTTCTGGCTTTCTCCGGGCGGGGGCGCGAGCCCCCTCAGCACTCCCGCCATCGGCTCGCGCCCTTGCGCGTGCTCGGCCGCGGCTGCTGATTGGTGGCGTTCCGCGCGGCCCCGCCCGCGCGCAGGCGCGCTGTTGCGGCCGGCCGTAGCGGCTGTGCGTCGGGACGCGTGGGGCTGTCGCCGCTGTCGCGTTTGAGCGCCCGCTGCCCGCCGGGGCCATGTCGGGCCTCCTGCCGCGGCAGGAGGATGGGGAGAGCGCGGCGCTGCGCCAAAAGGAGGAGCTGAGCCGGCGGGTGAGCGGAGGCGGCTACGTGGGGCCCTGTTGCCGGGGTCTGGGCCGAGGCGCGGGCAGCCCCCGGAGTCTGTCGCCTCGGGTGCGAGCAGCGTGAGGAAGAGGAGGGCGGGTGCTGTCGGGGGCTGGGGCTCTTGTGCCCGGGCTTGTGCCGTCGGGCCCCGAGAGCGCCCCGCGTGTAGCGAGCCCGTGTCGCCTCGCTAATAGCTCGCTTGCCAGATTGGCATTTTGGGTTTTACTGCTTCAAGTTGAGCTTGAAATATCAAGTGAGGCGCAGTGAGATTTTTCTCATAGAATGGTAGAGTAACGTGAGTTGCAAGAGACTCCCAATGATCGAGTCCAATTCCCGCTCTGTGCAGGACACCCCAAGAATCACAGCATGTGCCTGAGAGCGTTATCCAAAAACTGTTTGAACTCTGTCAGGCTTGGTGCTGTGACCACTTCCCTGGGGAGTTCAGTGCCCAACCACCCTCTGGGTGAAAAACCTTTTCCTGATATCCAACCTAAACATCCTCTGACCCAGCTCCAGGCCGTTCCCTGTGGTACTGTCACTGGTCACCAGGGAGACGAAAGCAGTGTCTGCCCCTCCACTTCCCCTCCTGAGGAACTTGTAGACTGCTGTGAGGTTTCCATTCAGTCTCCTCCAGGCTGAACAAACCAAGCGTCCTCAGCTGCTTCTCATATGGCTTCCCTGTAGTACCTACTTCAGCTTTATCTGCCCAAAATGTCCCAAAGGATTTCAGCCGCAGAGGCTGGTGCTCCTTGTGCATCTGCTCCCTCTTCCCTGGTGCCCGTAGCTTTGCTCAGTATGCAATCTGCCAAGCAATGTGGAACTGCTTTCACTCCAAAAAATCTCATAGCAACCTTCCAGTGTTCCAAGAGGGCCTAAGGGGAAGCCAGACAGGGGCCCTTCAGCAGGAACTGTAGTGGTAAGACAGGGAGTAATGGGTACAAATTGAAAGAGGGCAGATTTGGGTTAGATACTAGGCAGAAATTCTATACTGTGAGGATGGTGAGGCACTGGCACAGGTTGCCCAGAGAAGCTGTGGATGCCCCAACCCTGGAAGTGTTCAAGGCCAGGTTGGATAAAGCCTGGAGCAACCACATCTAGGGAGGTGTCCCTGCCATGTTGTATAGAGCCAGTGATGTTTTTGATTGCCTGGGAAGCTGCAAAGCTGGGGCATCACAGAGCTACAGATTGTCACTTCTGTTGTGCCTAAGTGGCATCCATTGAAGAGGATGGCACTGCTGCTTTGCCTGTTGGTGTTGTAGATATAAGACATTAATGTAGCTGCTGGAAAAGTTGTACTTCCAGTGTGCTGTATTCAGTTTGGCTGACCTCGTTCTGTGGCAGCTTCCTATTGTTACACCAATTCTAGGAGGTACAAAGGAAGAACAGAGAAACCCATATTGTTTGCTTCTAACAAAAAGCATTGTGCCCTCTGAACAGATTTTGTTGTAGTTTTTGGCTTTTGCAATAGTCCTGATTACTCTTTAGCATTCACAGCTGTCATTGTAAAAGAAAATGGGAATATCTGCCACATCTCTTAGTGCAGAACAGAGTGGTAAATCCCACTAATGAAGTTAAGGTAAAAATCCAGAGCAACAGAAAGGTTCCCATTGCTCCTAATACAGTTCTAGAGTATTTGGGTTTTCATTCATTTCATTTTGAATCTGGAGCATGCCTGTGACTATAAAGTGTATTTTTGATATTATGCTGAATTTTGTTTTCTAAAGTTATTTGATGTTGTATTAGTTGTGTACATGTTTTCTTCTCTTCTGAGGGGGATAAATGTGCTCTCTGATTATAAATAGCTGTAGGTACTCTGGCTTCCCAGAGGCTTTTGAGGGCAGGAGAAATACCAATGCATGCAAGATAACCTGTTTCTAGAGAAGTATGTAACTTTTATATTTACTTTGTCTTCAGTGATTCATTTGGAGAACAGCAGCTACACAGGCATGTTGCTGTCTTAAAATATCAGTAGACATGCTCACCACTAGGATTGTAATATGATGGCTTGTATTTATCATTAAATTCAAATGCATCTTTTGCCTTTCAGATTAAAGAGCAGAAGGTTGTAGTCGACGAGCTTTCTAATTTGAAGAAGAACCGGGTAAGATTTTACAGATTTGCTTTTGACTATTTCATTTTAGCAGAGAAATAAAATAGAGACAAGAAGGGAAACAAAATCAGAACATGCTGACTTTAGTTTGTTTTAATACAGATTTTAATACACATGTGGTCTGCTGTTCCCAGAACAATTTGTCCTGCAAATGATTTGATTGTGTGTACTTGTGCAGTGTAACACAGTATGTTGTTGGGATTTCTTCTTTTTTTATGTTTTGAGTTATTTCATTAAGATGTTTGAGTTGATCACAAGGATTCATGAAGTGTTCTTAATTCTTCTGTGCATTGTTTAAAATAGAATGTGATCCCTTGTGGATGAGGAAAAGAGAAATTCAGAATTGTCTTGGGTTGAGAGTTAAATGCTTTTGATGGTACAGCATTAGAATGTTGGTGTTGGCAGGGCAAAACTTACTCCTTCACTTTTATACCAGGAGTGTCTCTTTGGACCCACACCAGCTCCTGCTGCAATGTGGTTCCAGAATCTGCTGATTTGACTTAATACAGTGTGGGTTTTGTTTTACAGAAAGTTTATAAGCAGCAACCCAATAGCAACATATTCTTCCTTGCAGACCGAACAGAAACACTGTCTCAATGCAAAAGTAAGTTTGCAGTGTAAAAGCATCTCAAATAGTTGAATATTTAAAAGCTGTATTTGTAGCTGATTTCAGAGATATGTTAAAATGAGAAACTGGCAGCTGTGTGTCAAATACAGGTAATAGGAGAATGGATATTAGAGGTGATGATGGAACAAGAATTAGAAGAGTATAAATTTAGAAGTATAAATTTAATTCTCTGGAGTGAAGAATTGCTACTTCTCTTTGCTTTGATTTGCATTAATAGTGTTGCCATTTTAATTGTCAGTTCCCTCTTCTTACTACAAATGTTTAAGTCATACTGATTATATAGGTGGGAGTTGGCCATTCCCCTATTGCACTGTGGCTTTCTGTGGAAGAAAAAAAATCATCATTCTTGTATAATTAAAGAGGAACATGCTACAGTAAGCTTATATAGCTTGTGTTGGTAATGATGGAACACAAACATAGCACTTTGGTTAATTAGTGTTTTATGTTTATCACTTAAATTGATCAAGTGGCTGGAATTACTGACTTTGTAGATATACTCTTAAACTTATCTACACGTAAACTTTCTCGTTTATGAAAATGATTATTTGTATAATTTTGTCTTACACAGATACGTTAGATGAGTTAAAGAAGGCACATCAGGAGCTGGAAAATTCAGAAAAGGCTAAAATCAAGAAGTAGTTCCTGTGAATTCCCTGTTGCAATGTGTGGTATTTGCTGTGTTGTTACCTTGTGCAGCCAGCGTGCGATTTGTGATTTCCTTAGTGAAGACATCCTCTGCCATCTGAGAAGACGAGGACCAGACAGTAGTAAACAGTTGATAAAAACTGTGTCTGATCTCTCTTACGAATGTCTGTTTTCAGGCCATGTACTACACTTGAGGGGACTGGTGACTCCTCAGCCTCTGGAAGATGCCAATAGCAATATTTTCCTTTGGAATGGAGAAATTTTCAATGGAGTGCATGTAGGAGACCTAGAGAATGATACTGAAGTAATGTTTCATCATCTGGCTTTATGCAGCAGTGAAATGGACATTTTGTCACTCTTCTCATCACTGCAGGGTCCCTGGTCTTTTATTTATTATGAAGCACCCAGACACAATTTATGGTTTGGCAGAGATTATTTTGGTCGTCGTAGTTTGCTTTGGCAATTCAGTAATGAGGTTGACAGTGCTTTCTGTCTCACATCTGTAAGTGGTTGTTCTGAATCAGGCAGCCAATGGCAAGAAGTCCCAGCATCTGGAATTTTCAAAATTGATCTCAAAGCTTGCGCAACAACTAAATCTTTGTCTTTAACATTGTTTCCATGGAAGTACAGCTGCAGAGAGAAAGCAGTAGAAAAAACATGCATTAATGTTCTTGACCAAGTGTCAAAAGACTTACCAAACCATGTACGTCTTGTGGGGAATGAATCAAAGCTGTGTCTTAGGGCACCAGTTATCCCCTTAAATAAAACAGTTTCTCAGGCTTCAGGTGTGTGTCCAGACTCTAATTTTAGCAACATTAACTGTGTGGTTTCTGTAGAAACCCTTCAAGAATTTCTTGCAGAGGAGCACAAGAAAAAATTAGCCTGTCAGTTTATTGATGTTTTAAATGAAGCAGTCAAGAGGCGAGTTCTATGTCTCTTCAGAGATCGAGATCAGAAAACAAGGGAAGTTCCAAGCATGTCTCATAAGGAAGCACATGTTGCAGTGCTTTTTTCTGGTGGCATTGATTCTATGGTTATTGCAGCCCTGGCTGATAAACATGTGCCTTTGGAGGAGCCAATTGATCTTCTCAATGTAGCTTTCATGATGAAAGAGCAAGCTAAGCACAAGGGTACCACTAAAAGACATACCAGCCATGAAGTACAGCTTGATTTGCTTTGTCCTCAAGAAAGCTGTCAGGATCTTGATGCTGACACTGGTACTCATTTATCTTGCTTTGATGTTCCTGACAGAATCACTGGTAGGGCAGGACTGAAGGAATTAGAAGCCATTAACCCTTCAAGAACCTGGAACTTTGTGGAAATTAATGTAACACTAGAGGAATTGAAAAAAATGAGAAAACAACGCATTCATTACCTAATCTATCCACTGGATACAGTCTTAGATGACAGTATTGGCTGTGCAATTTGGTTTGCTTCCAGAGGAGAGGGTTTTATTAGTAACCAAGGAGAAGGACTGAAACCATATAAAAGTCCTGCAAAGGTACTGGGTTTTTCTGTTTTGTTTTCTGCCTTATGTTTGACCTCTGAATGTAAAAACAGTTTTGTTGATTCAGAAATCAGCTGGGATGTTTTGCTATTTATAAGGCTTCTGAAATTCAGTGTCAGGATGTAGAATAGTTCTATAATGACAGAATTTTTGTAATTCTAGAGTTAAAAATCACATTCAGTTCGTCATGTAGTGTGCATGGCTTTTCAGTGAACTTGGATATGCAATAATATGAATAGGAAAAAAATAACCACCATCTATAATTTTTGATTCTGATTTCTCACTTCTCTATTCCTGATGGTTTGTGTAGGGAAGAATGAACTGTTTAATTTCAGCTGTTGAAGGCACAGTAATGGGCCAGATGTAATAGTGTTTTTTCTCTTGATAACATTTTACTGTACTTACTGAGTAGTGTAAGCCATTTTTACTTTGTGTAATGTAGTTGTTACTAACCCACTAGCTGGTAAAGTAATAGTACTCTGGGTGTACATTTAGGTGACTATTTACAACATATGACATAATCTTTGGCAATAATTTTTAAAGGCTGGTGTTCAACAAATGCTGTTTATTATCATAGAATCGAACAAAGACATTCTTCAAATATACTGGTGTATATGATACATATGACGTTATTTTGATGTTTTTTCTTTGCTCCACTAGCAGTGTTTGTCTGTACTTTTATGTCTGATTGTGAACATGATTCAAGTTACCAGTGACTTTACTGGGAATTACTTCAGGCTTTGTGAATGTGTAAGGCACTGCTCATCCTGATAGGTAATATCTTTAGAAGATGTGTATTAAAATTTTTCTCCTTAAGATGCAGTTAAACATTTAAGATCTGTTACATATTAACTTGCATAGACTCTAAGTTTTCTTATATTCTGTTTTCATAGGTTGTGCTTACAGGAATTGGAGCAGATGAGCAGCTTGCTGGGTATTCTCGACATCGTGTTTGCTTCAGAAAAGATGGCCTAGAGGGTCTTAATAAAGAACTTGAAATGGAGTTAGGTCGCATTTCTTCTCGAAATCTTGGTAGAGATGACAGGATCATCGGTGATCATGGAAAAGAAGCCAGGTATTACTGTTTTAACATGGAGCAAAACTGGTTTTGCCAGTTAGATGCAGTTTTTAACACTCCTAACAAAATCTTAATTGAAACTTCTGTGTTTTATTGTCTAATTCTGCTGCAGTTTTGTTAATGTGTACTGTGTTGTGGAGTTGTTGGTTTTGTTTTTTTAAAAAGTGGTCTGTAGTATACTGTGGAAGAGTTACTTAAGGAAATTCAGCAACTTGATTTCCATCTAGTTTTAAGAAGCAGCAACAGATGTTGAAATAGGGAAATTTAAGCTGGTTTTATAATTGTAAGCTAAACAGTCTTTTGCACAACTTTGAAGTGTTCTGGTGTGGACCTTTGGTGAGTGTTTTTGGAGAATGACTATGTAACAGAAGTTGTGTATTCCTGTCCATGCAGTAAAGGCACAGTCAATATCCACCACATTTCCTGGCTGTTAAATCTGAAGAGTTGAAGAATCATTTTATTTGTATCTACTTCCTCCATGCTACCCTTAACTTGCAAAAAATTCCTTAGGTGTTACCAGTAGCAGAGGCCACTCAGGTGCATGAAAGGTTTTTTCATGTGATCTTTGTGCCAGAGTTTTTCCAAATCCATTCGTAGCCGCACATTTTCAGTTCAGCACAAGAACACTTGCAGTGGTGGATGTACAGTGCTCTTAACCATGCATGTGATTAGGTGTGAATGCCTGAAATTCAGAATGATATCAGAATTTGTTATGTAAATCTTTTTGTTTCAAATTTATGGTGTAGTTTCACACAGTCTTTGCATGTGGTAAAGAGGAAAACCAAGACTATTCCTATGAAATTTTTAAAGGGCCCTTCCCCACCTGTATCTCTTTCAGGTTTCCTTTTCTTGATGAAGATGTTGTTTCATTCCTCAATTCTCTGCCTGTCTCAGAAAAAGCTGATTTGACTTTACCTCGAGGGATCGGTGAGAAACTGATTCTGCGCCTTGCAGCCAAGGAGTTGGGCCTGACAGCCTCGACTGTTTTGCCAAAAAGGGCTGTACAGTTTGGATCTCGGATTGCAAAACTAGAGAGCAACAGTGAAAAAGCATCTGACACATGCAGCAGACTGAAGTTACTTTCAGTAGATGAATTATAAAGCTGTATTTTGAGATATTGCACTTATTCTATATGCAAATTCAGTAAATCTTCATGAAGTTTTCTTAGAATGTTCAGTCTAGTTTTTTTTACACACTTGGACATAATTATTAAAAATCATAGTTGTACTTGTGTATGTGAACAAGAGACTCACCATGAATGCATCCTGCGCTTTTATTTTTTTTTGTTGTTTTAATACTGAGAATGCTTAGTGTGGCATAGTAACTGGAGTCACTTTGGTGATAGCACACAGCATTTGTTTCTCTGATGGGTGATTGTCAACACTTGTAATCCAAGTGCAGTCACTAAACGTAACAGCATTGAAACAGTTCTTACTGAACAAGTTATAGTTGCATTTATTAAGTTACTTTTTAAGATGCCAACCATCGTATCTTTTTTAATTTTGGCACCTTGATGGAATCTTCTTCAACTCTCTTTGAAATATCAATTCCAAGGGGAGCTCTAGAAAACAAAATTAAGAATTTGTTAAAAATTAACATCATCATTGCCATAGCACACAGATGTACAGCTTCACAGACGTTTTTTACAATTGGCACAAGAGTCGAAGTATTTCAGTACATTCCCTGCACTTCTAAGACTGACCATTAAAATGATCTGTCTGAAGCTGTACCTGGAAACATCTTTACACTAAGGAAATGCTTGCATTTGTAGCCATTCCAAACTCTAGAAACACAGTTGTGATTTCAAAGCCATCTTCTGGGGCTGTTTTATTTAGATTCTGATTTTAGTTGATAATTTATTTTATATCTCACTGATGAATGCAAGACACACTAGAGATTCACAGGTATCTCCTAGGACAATCTTAAATAATGTATTTTCTACAGGACGTTAACCTTGGTCTTTTATTCACTGAAATATATACAGCAAATTATTTTTGAAGTAGGATATTTTATCATTTTTCATGTGAAAATTGATACTTTTTTTTTGTATTGAACCCATCAAGTCTGTTTTTCTGAAAAGGGAAAGGGAAAAAACCTGAAAAGAATCCCAAGTTTAAGATCAGCTGGTACTTTTGAAATATCAGCATTTTGTTTGGCCTTAAGCCTAAGATCTACACAACCATAGTAGGAAAACACATAGAACTGTTGCGATATATGGTAAATTAAGTTTCTGAGCCAAAATGAACAAAAATGCCAGCCATGATCGTTTGTATTTAACAACTGCCTTGGAACGTAACTTTTAAAATTTGTATGTGCTGCAAAGTCACTCCTCAGCAGCTTGTGCCTCTTTATCATGACCTCTTCCCCTTTCACTGCCCACAGCGAGCAGTGAGGAAAGAGACTGGGACTGCAGTCCCTTACCTTGGTTCGTAGCGGATGCCATCGGTACTGTGTAGAACCCCCAGTCCTGCACGTAACCTTTCAATGCCATTCCTGAGCAAGAAAGCAGTTACATTACAGTGTTGTCACTGTATAACTCTGTATAACTCTGAATACGAGCACAGGGTTCAGTCAGCACACAGAGAGGTTCCTGACTGAGTCCTCTGGTTCCTGTCAACTTTAAACAACATTACAGGAGCACGTACAAAGAGAAACAAATCTTACCATGCAATCATAACACCGTTATCAGTGCAGAGTCTTGGAGGAGGACACAGCAAAGCAAAATCATTTGCATCTGCCAAATTCTGTAGACCTTTTCGGATGTACTGATTACTTGCAACTCCTCCTGATACAACCTGACAGCATTCCAAAAAAAAAAAAAGGCATTAACTCAAAACTAATGATGGGTCACACACAACTAGCATCCTGTTCAAAAACGGTTATCAGTTGAAGTTCTAAAGACAGCAATAAATGCTGCATTTCAAGATTAAAACATGCCAGAAAAGAGCTAAGTGAGCTTATGCTAACAGACATTCCTGAAGCACGTCAGTCTAGTGGAAGGTGCCCCTGCCCATGGCAGGAGGGTTGGAACTGGATGATCTTTAAGGCCCCTTCCAAGCTAAACCAGTCTATGGTTCTGCTGTAACTAGAACAGCTGACAAGTACTGGGGACCACAATGTCAAATTATATGGCCTAAATTGTTATGGGAGGTTAGATTAGATAGTAAGAAAATCTCACTCTAGCTTGAAACCCAGCTAAATGTTTATATGACCATTACTTCAATCCTGGTATTTTAACAATGTAGTACCTTCAGAGATCTTCCCCACCTGTCAAGGTAGAAAGTACAGTAAGGCATCTGCATCTTCAAATGATGTTATATAGTCAGATATAAAAAGGAAAAAAAGTATACCCACCAAAGTGGCATTTTTTGATGGCAATATGCTGTTTTTGATGCAGAACAGCATGGCTCGGTATGTCCTCTGGATAATGTGAACAGCCACCGCATGCTGTACAGCAGCAGCAACATCCTTAACACAGGACAGGATCTCACCTTCTTGAATACCTATAAAAATATATCATCAAAGGGGGTTCCTGAGTCTAGGTCACCAAAAGCTCAGTTTGTATCTGACTGCCTAAAAATACCTTCTTCTTTTTCTTTTTGTACAATGGCATTATTGACAAGGTTCTGAAGTCCAGAGAAGGAGAAGCTGCAGTTCCGATAGTGTTGCATGGGCAGTCGGAAGGTGAGCAGTTCCTGGTTCCCAGTCTGAGCCAAGTGTTCTATGGCCTTCCCCCCAGCCATGCTCTGGCACTCTGGGTGCTTTTTTAGCGACAATCTTCGTGCTACCTAAGGAGATGGTAAACAACAGACTTGGAATCAGTTCCTCCTGGAACTGCATCACTGTACTGTAGTCCACAGAGTAAAATGTGACACCAAAAAATCCAATCCAATGTGAAATTACAAACAGGGCATGGTAAGAATAAGATGTAGCACCAGCCCAGCAGGATATATTTTTTTCCTGGAGTATTTAGAAATGCAATTCTAGAACAATCTGGGCAAACATAAGGATCGACAAATTTTGCAGGAAACATTAATTACTCCATTTTCGAGCAACAGGAAACACACAGAGACTGCCATACTGTATAACCAGATACACTGGAGAAAAGTTGGTTTCAGCTTTCAAAAATCCTCTTTCTTACTCCATGCACTCCCCCAATTTTTTGATTAATATGTACAAATACTGTTTAAAAATTTTGTGTCTGAGAACAAAGCCATAAGTGACCAATTTTACAGACTGTACTCAGGGACCCAGAAAACTTAAGATTCTTAAAGCCAAACCACTTTTCAAATTGTAAAAACTAAAATTAATAAGAAATGTTTTAATATGCATTGTTTTAAACCTGACAGCATCCTTCAAGATACCTCTACCAATCTTCTCAAATTAATACAACTTCTCTGTATAATCAGTATCATTGAAACTTCCAACACCAGTTTTGGTTCTGTTGCCTATTTGCTAAAATATAATTAATGTACATACATTGCAATTGATGCTTTGTGTTCATTTTTAGCAGTCTTTCGTGTCTTAAATCCATGGTACTTCAAAATAGAAAAAAAAAGTTACATAAAACTCACATTGAATTGCTGTCCTTGGGCTAATGATAATACTACCATTATGTAGTATAAATGCAATAATAAGAAGAAAACAACTAAGAAAAAGTGAGGAAAGAAAATATTACCTTATCCAGCATGTCACCTGGTGCGATGTCGATGGACTGTCCAAGCAGGAGGAAATTTGAAACTCCTTGTGCTACTGCCAAGAGACAGTGGCCTCCAGAGATTAGGAGAACTAAGAAGGGAAATTCCAGGTGATGTGTGAGCCTGATGGTCAGTGCATGAGCCTCCATGTGATGGATGGGGATGAAAGGCTTCTGGTGCCTGTTGACCAAGCTCCGGCTGTACTGCAGCCCCACGCCCAGGCTCAGAGCAAGCCCTGGTTTCACTGTAGTCGCCACAGCCGCAAGCTCGGCTACAGAAACGCCGCTGGCACGGAGGGCCTCTTGTACCACTTGATCGATGTTTTCTCTGTGAAGCTGCTGTGCCACCACAGGAATTATTCCGCCTGTTCTAGTAAAACCAAGGAATTACAATGCATCGGTACTTCATAACAGATAGAATGCCATAAAAATAGTTTTCAGGCACCTCTTAACCTTGTCATATCCTGCCTGTTTCCTTAGTGCATTCTCAAATGCACTGTCAAGAGCACTGAAGAGAGCATAATTATCAGTGGAAGGTCAGAAAAGGATGTAACTTTCCCTTTTTTGGTACAGATGCTTTTTAAATGTATCTCAACACTGTTCCAAATCAATATAACTTAATATTCACAACCCCTCACTTGTCAGTTCATGTTCTTAACCACCAATGCTTATATTTGATTAATTTTCCCTTTAAAAAGTCAAGACATTTGGTGATTTTAGCAATGATTTCATCTTTTATTCAAGCTAGAGAAGTAATCTCTCTTTGAACGCAAATACTGGAGAAAACTTGTTAAATGCATGGCATTTCTTTCCTCCCCCTTAGTACTATCTCAGGCAGTACGTGCTGTGGCCCAAGCGATTCATCTTCACACCTACCCACCACTGAGTCTTAACAGAGCAGGCAAGACTTTTATAAAGATGATCTAAGTAACAATAACAATAAAATCGTTATTGAGGCAGAAGCCTTGAGAGAAGTCTATTCTTACTGTAAATGAACATCCTTCTGACAGTGCAGTGCTTCTCCAAGAACACAGCCAGCTTCATCCACCACAGCAGCGCCGGTGTCGTCACAGCTTGTCTCTATTCCCAAAACCAGTCTTCGAAAACGCTGCTTTCCAGAGTGAGCAGAACTGCTCCTCAGACACGCAGCTCGGCCGTGCTTAACTGACTGCAAAAGGCTTTTGGCAATTCTGCTCATTGTTTATAATCTACCTGGTGGTTACGTCTAGAAGAGAACTGTATAATTTAGTATTACTGGAGGGTTTTCAAGCACGTGTTCTGCTGATTTTCTGAAGAGCTTTGGAAGTTATGAACGGCCACACATGACATTTAACACCCTAAGAAAAAGTAGTTGGGAGGTAATGTCTTGTTTTACCTGAATTACGTGTTAGGAGAGTTCCTCACCACGCTTGCTGGTGGTGCCTCTTGCAGCTGTAACGGAGGTCACAGCCCGTCCGTGGCCGGGTCACAGCCCGGGGGTGCGCGCTGCTGTGCAGGCAGGGCAGGCCTGAGCTGGCCGCTCTGCCGCTTCCCGTCACGGGCTCAGCCCCATCCCCGCGGATCCTCGTCCCGCCCGGCCAGGGGGAGCGGCGGCCGGAACCCCCCGCCGGACGCCCCGCCCGTGTCCCCGCTTCGCGCTCAGCCGCCGCCGCCCCTCGCCCGCCCCGCTCCCGGGCTCGGCTCCGCCCCGCCGGGGGCACGGGGCGGCGCTCCGGGCCCGGCGCAGCCGCTGTGGGGGAGCGCGGAGCCCTCCCCAGTCCTCCGCAACCCAAGGGCTTTGTCCGGCCGCCTCGAGGCACCCTGGCCCCGCGACCCGCGGACACTAAATTCGGGCCGTGTCGTGCAGCCCCTGCCCCTCGGCAGCGACTGTCAAAGGCAGCACAGACTTGTCATGGCCATTATTTAAAAATCAGCCACTTACCAGGTTCTGTGCAAACAACACAAAGTACTAATTACTTTCAATTGCTCAAGAAAATTCATAACTCATTGCTTTTTTTTAACAGCATCTTTATCGATTAAGTAAATAGCTAGAAAATACTGTAGCAAGAAAATAAGTACACCACTGTGGGCTTGTCTTTTTTTATTTTATTTTTTTTTCCAGCTCACTGGCTGCCACTGCAACCAAAATGTAAATCAAGTCTTAAATGGCGTCTTCTGTTAAATCTGAGCCAGTTTTGGCTGGCAGACACACAGCAGATTTCAGAATTCATCCTTTTTGCACAACAGAGAAATAAGTGCTCAGAGCTGTAGATGTACCTCCTTCACTCTAATTCCAGAGCTGATTATATACAAGATTACCGCGTACTACACAGTACCCCTAAAACACAGCGTTCCTCCACATTTCCAAGACATGCAAGTTATCTATACCTTTTTCTGCAAAAGCATAGTTAGTCCATGTGATTTGCCTACTCACCTACTTCTAGTTCAGCTTCTATTCTAGCTTACAACCTACAGTTTCCCTTACTTGTTCTGACACTTGTTCTGTAACAGAGCAGCTTCTCCTACAACAACAGCAACCCCTTTCCCCACCACCTCACAGGCCTCTCAGCTACTGAAAAATAATCCATCAGTCAGTATCAGAGAAAACAGTCAAAAATCCACACCTAAAAAGAAATTCCAATTTTTCAGGATGTCCCATTTACACATAGGAAAGTCAATATCCTGGTAAGCAAAATGAAATAAACACAACAGTGGCAACTTGTAAAAGCATACATAAACTGAGCCATCGAGTGGATGTGGAAATCCCCTGAGCTGGCAGTTAAGGACTTTCTTCAGTCACTGTGACAAAAAAAAAAAAAATTTAAAAATCACAAGAACAGAGAAGGCAGGAATTATACCATCAATTTATGCTCGCTGTCACAGTACTTACTGTGGGACAAACTTTTACAATGCAATAACAAGCACAACCACCTACAATCCATACAGCAGAAACTACCTAATTTCACTTAATCTACGAATGCGGCCTCACCAGTCCTTGGCATCAAGGATTCTGGATTTATACGTAAGGTTACCACCTGCATTATGGATGAGGGGTATTTGTGAAACTCTGCTCTCCATTTCAGCTGTTACTTGCACCTTCCTTACAAGCCACTTGCATCAGCCACATGTACAGTCTTAGTGGGGATTAGGCTTTAGAGCTGGGCCTGCCCAGTTCTTCATGGAAATCTTTCTGCTACAGGTTTCCAATCCACATTGAAGTATTTGAAGGCATCTTATAAAGCCAATTTTCATCCCAGACAATGCTGCAGGAAGCAGGAATTGTATCTCAGATGTAAAAGCATCTCTCCCTGACTATGATGAGATACTCAGCACAGCAGACTACTCGTTTCCTTCACCCGGGGAGCAGCAGTAGCCATGTCAGGGGCGGCCAGTGTTGAACCTTCTGCTTAATATTTATTGATGCCAAAGATTCGAACCCCATGCAACTGTGGCAGCTTGGGGATAAGCACGGTCAGGAGAGAGGCTGTGTTGAGGATAAAATGTGTTGGATCATACTTTGTATAGAAACTCGTCAGGAAGTACCTGCAGGAGAAAAGGGAGCAAGCTTAGCAGATGGCAGCCTTGTCTAAAACACACACAAAGCGTAGTTGAAAGAAGTGCTTTAGTGATCAGTAAGATTTTACTGGTTAACAACATCTATTCCTGTATTAAATATCTCATCAGAGGTTCTAGAATATCTACAGCAAAATTATGGTCTAAGTCTCTTCTTCCATACCTCTCAAGGGGCTAAAATGTAACTCTTTGTCTACTATTTTCTTCCAGCCCTTCTCGCCACCTTATTTTGAGGAGTTATATATATTTTTTCAGTTTCTGTCATGTATGAGCCAACTTTCTAAACATGATGCAGGATCTTCCCTCCCCTCTCACTCTGCCATGTAAGTGAACATGTAAATTTTCTTCAGGGACAAACAGAAAGACTTTTAAAATTGGATATTAAATATGTGTCTGATTTTTCTTAGTTACACAATCACACTTTTGTCAACAGAGACAGGTGTGTAGAATTTCTAAGGCATTTACATAGTTAGTGTAAATAGAAGACAATATGTACAAAGCAAAACGGACAACAGACCCCATTCACTGAGGACTGATACGCTCATAGCTCACAAAATGGTTAATAAATGCTGTCACAAAAGCAATTAGTTTAGATTTTCAATATTTATGACTTCACAATCTCTTAAAGAACTTCAAGACTTAACAGTAAGTTTTCCTCACAGCATTTCTAGTCTTTAAAACCTGCCCCATTAATAACTGTTTACAAACTTTGACTTCAGTATGTGGAGTGTCAAAAGCAGCAGAAGAAAGATTGTTGATTACACAGCCTGTAAATAAATACTCCCTACATCTGTGATGTAGAAACAAACAAACAAACAAGAAAAAATACACAGGAAATGCTTTTAGACTGTAAATTGCAACCCATTACGTTGCAGCTTTTGAAATCATGGCTTTATATGTCGATTCATCTATAACACAGTTTTGAACTCACAGAATTATAGGAGAGATTGTGAAGAACTTCCTTGAAGATGTGAATTGTACTCCATAATCCAGTTGTTCCCAGTGTGTTAGTAGCCTAGCTTTGCCCTGATCAGGTGTTTCAAAAGGAGTTCCCTTTACTGCATGCAAAAACACATACATTCCCTGGGGAAAATAAAAAGTGAATACAGAGGCACTTTTAGTAGTATTTTTAAATAATTGCTACATTGTTCAGTGCATTATAAAATCAAAGAAAAAAAAAATAAAGAGAGTGAATTCTCACCCAGAAGAGCTGCTAGCCTGTAATGACAAATTATTGAAAAGGAAGGAAGAGACAAGAAGTGATTTGCCCGAGACTGTGCAGTCATTGGCAAAGTCAGAATTAAAGCCAAAGTCTCTGTGACATCCAATCCACTCCCTTGCCTTCTACATTAACTGGCAAAAATACCATGAATTCAACAGAATTTCAACAAGCACACTAAAAAGTGTGGGGCTGCTGATTTGTATCACCATTTTTGTAGCACAGTGTGAACTGAGTGATAAGTAGAGTGTGCACAAAGCAAAAATCTAACTACAAATACTGACAATATCACACGATTTCCTGAAATCTTTCTCAGCCCCTTGCCAGCTTCAAATCCTTAGAAGCTGACTAAGCCTTCTTCTGAATACCATCTGTCCACCTCTTTGCTGCTTCTCCTTAACCACGCTGGACTTTCTCTGTGACTGTTCCTGTTTGATGGGAACATGCCATGTCTGGTTTGTTCTGAAAGACCAATTTGGGCCTCTTGGTTTCAAACAGGGGACTACACCCTCTTCCAGTTTTAAAAAACACTTGTTTTCTATCAAAGAGTGCACACCAACTCCAAGCAAGAGTCTCTATTAGAAAATATCAAAGATTTTCTTCCCTTTCTTACATACTAGAAAAAATTTTATAGAATGCTGTATATATAAAAAAGAAAAAAATCACATTTCTTCCAAATTCTTATAATGGAGGCGAAATCTCAGCAAATCACTTCATGGCTCCTTCCACATTTTTTTGGAACAGCCTCCAGACCAGAGCCCTGTGAACCTAGGACTATTGATTTTTTTTTTAATTCATTTTTTGATTCATGATGTTTGCAGTGTCTCAGTTTTAATAACCATAAAGACACTTTTAGGACAGTTCCAAATGCTTACTACACATTTTATTTCACAGTGGTACTTGCAGAAAGAACCACCAAAAATGCTTTCAAGGTTAGCTAAGAGTTTTCCATTAGTGGAAATCCAAGATGGTTTTTTTTTTTAGTCAAACCATTCAAGGATTTGTTTCCAAAAGAAGTGCCATTTAAATTCTGAAATATCCAAAAGTGCAATTTATACTCATCTTCCAGTGTTCCACTACAAAACTACTTGCCAGTGCATGCTCTCATCCCTGTTGTCAGTACAGCTACTTGCAATGAGTTCAGTAAGGCATGTGGGAAATATTTAGTAATACTTGTCTCTGCCAACATCTTCTGAAGTCAAACATGCCTGATGCTGTCAAAGACAACACACAAAATGCTCTAATCACAGTTCCAATTCCACCAGTAGTTTTAAACCTATCCTTAAAACCAAAAAGCTTAAATAAAACTTTACATTCAAGAGGATATTGCCCATCCTCAGTGAACTATCCTAAAGAAGGAAGGAGCTATCTTTTTATCAAGTCCTCTTTGCTGGTAGTGTTAGAAAGCTGAGTTAGCAAACCTCAGGTCTGATGTAAATTTCTGGGTTATGGCCCTCTTTTCTCTAAGCATGGCAGGACCAATATTGATAGCATTACTTTAGGTGATTACAAGAAAATGATAGCATCCTGGGGAGAGGAGCAGAAAGCAGCTTACCAAATATTTTGCATACAAAAATCATCATGCAAATCACAACTCTCTGAATAACAACTGGTTTCAGGGCTGGGGTCAAAGTAGTCCAGTTTATCCCACTGCTTTCAAGCATGATTTTTTTAACATCGTGTATAGTGACAACACTGTATGCTGAACTCATTCTGAGTTATGTAGCTTGGCCAGAAATCTAAGCTAGAAGAAATAGAATACAAATACTTCTCTTAAAGTAAGGTGCTAAAATTAAACATTTTGGGATACTAACAGATTTATGTGGAAAAATTAGTAGATAGTGTCCAAGAATTAAAAATGTGATAATTTATGGATTCAGCACAGCTCTCTAATAATATACAGAACCCTGTAAAAGTCAGTTGGCATGATGATTTTATGTCTGCAACCTTCCAGCCTAATTAAATGCCATTTAAAAGAATACATAACTACACAAAGAATATTTCACGTCTTTCATGCTTAAACTGAAAGTGGTCATGTATCACTCCTCCTCCCCAAAGCAGCCCATCATTTGTGGATAGGCCAAGGAGAGGTGGTGATTTGGGTAGCAGGATCTCATTGTTCATACAGACTGGCTATTTTCCACTTCCCTTGCTACTGAAAATAAATACATAGGAACAACAACTTTTGAAATCCTGTTCCAAGAGAGGGTACTCACCAGGTTGTGAATGACATTTGTTAAAGTCCAGGCGACAGGGACACTAAAGAAGGGAATGCTGAGCAGGACAATGTGCAGCATGCCAACTCCAAGCGCGTATGTCAGCCACATTCCACGGCTGTTCATCACCCGAGTGTTTGGATTTACCTCGCTGTGGGCAACTCCTACGTTCATTTTTACCCTATAAAACAGATCTGTTTGAAGACTGAGACTCTTGTTACAGAGGAGCACTTAAATGCAATTTTCAAATGTGGGAAAAAGCTGCTTTAAAGAAGCAAGTCTGGAGAGAACACAGTGCATGAACCAGGATGTACCTCAAGATCTTCAAACTATGGTTTATAGAGAAATCAATACAAAGGGACAGTTGGGAACTGTTTGTTTAAAACAAGTCCAAACAAATAAAATTCACTAGCCTGCTACAGAAGCAACATTTAAAAAAAAATAGTAAGCTGTGATGTCAGAAGCTAAAGTTGCAAAACTCTAAGAAACCAAGCTAATAACTTTTGTCCTCTGAATTGAGTTCCTCCATCCATGACAATATCCAAAGTTCTTTCTGTTTCCTACATCAGACAATCTTCCTCCTCTTTCTTGTTCATGTAAAGGTTAGTGAAGAATTCTGCATATACCAACTGCCCAGCCACCTACTTCTAGAAAGAACAATGAAGGAGTAATCTACACCTCTTTTTCTTGAAGCAAAGTGCAGATTTCCTCCCCTCCCCATCTATTAGTTTTCAGACAGACATTTCCATCTTTTAAATCCGGCTGAAATTAGAAAACAGATTCAAAAGTTTTCTAAGCAACAGACCCATGCAGAGATACACAGGATAATTTCATATGTTGATATATTCAGGAAACTGACAGAACTTCCCTACAGTGCCACTCTCGTCCTATTGCAGTAAAATTTGTAATGATAATTAAAAAACCCCTAACCTATTGCTTAGTTCAAACTCACGTCATCTCTGAGACTATGTATATTCATTTATGGGACTGGGATGAAGGTTTTTTTTAGCAATCATCTGAATCACAATACAAAAGCACTATTTAATCAGCAAAAGCAGCTTGCTTTTGGTAAGAAGTTTGTTTCTGGCACTTACTTAGTGCTGTACAGAGTATAAAATAAATATAAAATACCCGACTATTCTAAAATATTAACAGCAGTAGACTAAAAATAGATACAATGAACCTGAACCGGGGCACTGCCGACATTAATTAGTACCTGTCGCAAAGCATTGCAAGCCGTGCACTCGCAAGGGACACATTACCTGAGATGGGCGACGCGAGGCTGTTCCTCTCTCCCTGGGATGCAGCACCCGCCGAGCCAGTACCTAGACAGACATCTTGAGGTGACCCACCATCCTTTCCCATTCCACCCCACGATTCCAGCCCGATCCGAGAGGCAGCTCGCTGCACCGCCGCGTTTCCTCTGCCATCCCTCCCCTGCCGTCCCCGCTCCGCCGCCGCCGCCCCGGCCCCGCCGCTGCCCCAGGCCGCCCGTGCCCGTGGCCTTCTCTCCAGCCCCGGCGCGCAGGCGGCCCCGGCCGCCCGTCCCTCCGCCCCCCGCCGCGGCCCCACCTTTCCGCAGCCCCGCGGCCGCTGAGGAGCCGGAGCCGAGCGCGGGGCGCCGGCCGCAGGTAGAGCCCGCGGTGTCCGTGTGCAGGGCCGGGCGGGAGGGGAGCGGAGGGGCCGGGCCGGGCCGGGCCGCCCGCACCGCCCACGGGCGCGGGGCGGGCGCGCAGGTAGCGCAGCCGTGGGGGCAGCAGGAGGGGGGAAGCGCCGCCGCCTCGCTGAGGCCGCGCCGGGGCCGGGGCGCCGCTTCCCGCGGGCGGCCGAGCCGGGGCAGCCGAGCCGGGGCAGCCGAGCCGGGGCGGCCCTAGGCAGAGGCCGGGCAGGCCCTGGGGAGTAGCGGGCGCGTCGCCGAGCGGGAGCGGTGCCCCGCCTCTCGCAGCGAGAACCGGGAACTGCGGACGGCTCGTGCGGTTTGGGGTAAACTCGAGGGCCCACAGGGTTTATCTGCAGCTTTTCGCCCGCTTTTTCGTCTCGTAAACCGAAGAATTGCCTCACTGCGTGGTGGGGAGGGCCCCTGAGAAAGGCGGTGGTCGGAGGGGGGAGGTTCTTGGTGTGGCTCCAGACGTCTGTGGTGCCGGAACCATGAAGTTTAGGGAGATTTTTACTCCCGGTTTAGCTGAGGGTGTGTAGAACCGCAGTTGTTGGCATGTCGGACTTGCTGTAGAGGGATACAGGAGTTACATCAGTGATGGGGCCCACACGCAGAAAATGCTGTGCTTTCTCACAGAGCACAGCTGTAACGCGTCTGGTCCCTGAAGAGTTACAGTAGTAAGGTGGCTTGAGCTGAAATGTGTGTGTTTTAGCAAACAGTCCTCATGGGTTGGATGCATTTCCATAGGTAGGAAGTCCCAGAGGTCCCTCTCTACCTCCCAACAGGTGTTCCTGAGACCAGCGTCGCGTCCCTCAGTTTGGGTCCAGGGCAGGGGAGGGCACACCAGGAGATGGTTCCTCTCGCAAACTGCCTGCATTAGTCGCACCTCATAAAAAATACGTCTTTGAGATCTGCAGCATTTCTGTTTTAAGATCCTGCCATATCTTAGTGTATTTTGATGGAGACATCCAGCTTCCATCTGATTTACTCCCGTGAGTAACTCATGAAGCACTTGACACAGGAGTCCTGTACAATGTGTGAATACCTCAAAACCTACCTCTCTGAACACGTGTACGTGATATTAATATTGGTCCATCTTCAGCAGTGCACCTTTTCTCCTGCTCCTCTTATTTTCCAGTTGGTGGAAAAACAACTTGTCAGATCCTTTTATCACATCTGAAAGGCAAACTCTCTTTGCAATGTGAATAACAACAATAAAGAGAAAACCCCTTTGTAGCTGTTCCTAGAAAAGTTTCAGTGCTGCTTGTGCTTCATAACACTGTACTTCCTCCCCCCCAACCCAAGTAACCACAGTTTTACCTTGTCTTTTATGTTTAAAGAGTAGCTGTCTTTAGAAGGATGTTGAGGCAGAGAAATGTCCTGTAATTGCATCAGCTGCATATGCCCTGCAGGGTAGTGTTGGTTAGGGGTATTGGCTGCAATCCCTCACCAGGTCCTGACTGTGTCAGGAGGAAATCTGGGTTTGTTCCATTCCTCCACGTGTGCTCATATCCTTGGGACAGGTGCTGAGTGTGCAGTCTGTGTTCTTCAGCAGATACCGTGGACTGAATCAATGGGGAAGCCAGGACTGTCAGGATTGTTTGCCTTTCAGTGTAAGTAACATTATGTAACATAACCCAGAGAAGAGAAGAAGCCTGTTTGAACCATTCTTGAGGTGCAAAGTGCTGCCTAGCACTGCTTTTCCCTGCCTTTCTCATATGCATATAAAACTGTGGTTGAGTTCTTTTTTGGCAGGCTACAAAGATCAGCAAAATAGCTTTCCTGGGGCTTGGCTATTTGTTCAATGTAGGTACTTAAACAGAAATGCATGCTAAAATTCACAGATCCACATACAATCTCTTCATGGTACAGTGTCTGTATAATACAGCAAGAATTTCATAACCTTTCGTGTTTACAATGATTAAAGGAAGAAATCTCCACTGCTTTATAAGGCATCTTCATTTTTAAGTGAGAGATGGAGTGACATAAAATGACCTGCCTGAGGACACACAGTACATCAGATCAGAGAGGCAAGATAGTAATGGGGAAATGTTTTGGGTTTCGTTTGGTTTTCATTTTTGCCGGTGGATCACATTGCCACTGAGTATGGCTTTTCTTCAGCACCACGGTGTTGCCTCCCCATTTCCCTCCCAACACCTATTGACTGCAGAGGAAGCTGGGTCCTACTATAACTTGAAAATTTCACTTTCCAGCCATAATGTTGGGGTTCTCTGCATTTAAAAGTTCCTGTGAAACAGTTTCTTAGAAATGTGTAATTGTAGTGTTCCTTTTTACATTCTTTTTCTGTTATTTTTCTATGCAGCTTCTTTAAATCTTATTTCATCATGAAACAGCTGCCTGGAGAGACAATTCGGCTCCTTTCAAGTTCTCAGGTGATTACTTCAGTTGTCAGCGTGGTGAAGGAGCTGATAGAAAATTCCTTGGATGCCAGTGCTACAGGCATTGATATTAAACTGGTAAGTTTTTCTCTCAAAAATAATTGGATATAAAATAAGAAGTAAGAAAAATTGTTCCCCTGCAAATGTGGTTTTTTTAGGCTATTGTGGTTTGGGACATGGTGATGATCATTATATATTTATATGTATATATTCTTACGTCAACTAAAAATGGTACAAAATTAGTTTCCATTTGTGTTTTTGAGGCCCTGCTCTGAAACAGTAAAGCATATTTGTGCTTCTGAGTGTATCATGGGGAAAAAAAATCTCAGCTTCTTTAATCTTCCTTTTCCTACATAAAATTTGCATTTTCTGACTAACAGCCCGTTTTAAAAGATGTTTGACTTGGATTTGCTGCTAGGCAGACATATTTAGTGCTCGTTACAAAGTATTTTAAGAAAGGTGAAAATGGAGACAATGGTGAAGGTTGATGGGCATTCAAAACAGAAGACATTTTTATAATACAAATCACCACCCTGTCTCTAATTAGCATGGTGAACTCTGGCTACTTCTAACTCTATTTTTATAAGCTGTTAAAATAAGTTGACGTGTCACTCAAGGATAGTTTCTGACAGTAGAAAATACTACTTTTAATAAAGAATTTGAGCTTTTTTCCCCCCAGATTGGGTAAAATGGGTAACTAAGCTGCTTCTCTTGCTGTCATATTTCTGTTCTTGCAGTGTTTTGTCAGCAGCTGTATAGCAGCAGTATCTCCTGCTTAGTAAGAAAGAAGTGTTCTTATATCCCATATAAATGTATGTATTCAGAATTGTATCCAGTTTCCTTTTCTGCAAATAACAGTGCATGTATAAGATATTCTTGAATTAAACGTTAGACAAATGCTCTTAATTAGGAGAGCAGTTCAATTTCTGTTTGTTTCTTTGTCCATGTCTGCTATATTTTCTGAATGACTCTAGAGTTTTTCCATCTGAGAATAGTTTCCTGCAGATGCCAAGGAATGTGTTTGTTATTGCCTTAAGTGAGCTGAAGATACTCTCTTTGCTATGGTCTGTCAACATCTGTCTTCTCAATATTTAGATTGCAGAGTACCTTGCTTCATGGGTAACTCCAAAGTGAGTATTGTGTGCACAGTTGTGGGGGCAAGAGTATTGGAATTAGATCCTGGGAGCTTATCAGTGACTGTGAGAAGTGAACAGAAAGGTTTTGGAGCTTTCCAGAATAGTTGGAAGAAACCTTACAGAGGAGAGAGCCCTCTAACCAGCATGGGTTTTACAGCACAGTAACCAGCTGTTTTCACAGTGAGAAGTCCCAAATCAATTAAAAAGAGCATTTTCAAACATTTTCAGTGCATGAGTCATCTACAGTACTCTTAAATTCTTTGTCAGTCCATCCCAATCCAAAACACTATAGTTACAAACAAACAAACCTGTCTTTACACAAGTTTCAGTGATTAAAAGAGATTTGCTGATTATTCTTCTGTGGGTACTAGGGGAGAAGAGAAAACCTACACTGTGCACAACTCTGGACAGTAATACTGTAAAACAGTGGATTTTTTTCTGGTATTTTTTAATGGGAAATTAAAATAACTCTGACCATGTAATAGAGGTCAATGACCACATTAATTCTGGATTAGTTCAAAAGTATAACAGAGAAGAGAAACTTTGAAGTTCCATTTTGCAGCTTGATGGGTTTTGCCTGAAACTGCAGCATTTTCATTGTTTTAATCTTTTTCAGATGGGATAGGAGGGCATAGTTTACTCAATTTGCCTGAACAAAGATAACAATTACTTTTTTGCAGACAGACAGGAATGAACCTGAAGATGGAATGGTTCTCAGATAGAAGTTGTGGCAGTGGTGAACTGTAGTGGGAAGCTTTGGCTGGTGTTTAAGTCTTGATTGACAAAATGGCCATAGGTGATGTTATAGGTCTCTTTTTGAGCTTAGGTTTTGCTGTTTCCAAATCACAGGATATGAATTATGTTATTTAATTGGAGAAACCATCACTGTTATCCTAACATGGTATCTTTTTCTTTTTTTTTTTCCTAAACAGAGACATTTAATGGTTGCTCAGTTCCTCCAAACAAGCAAAACTTCCATTTCTGTATGGATGGTTAGAAGCTGTAACCTTAGCTGCTTCAAACTTGTGTCTTAATTTGGTTGATTCTCTTTTAGGAGAACTACGGGTTTAGCAAAATAGAAGTAAGAGACAATGGCAGTGGAATCAAGGTTGATGATGTTCCAGTTATGGCAATTAAACACTACACCTCAAAAATCAGCTCTTCTGAGGACCTCGAAAGGCTGACAACGTATGGTTTCCGTGGGGAAGCTTTGGGATCGATTTGCAGTGTATCAGAGGTGAGCACTTGCTATAAATGTGTAGCCTTTGTGTTAGGATTTTTGTTGTCTGTATGTGTTCATGAAAGTTTTATTCTGTGCAAAGAGTTTAAATGTTCCAGCAGCCTGCCAGGGATATGCTTGTGTATGCTGCCTTTCTCCCCAGCCCCAGAAGCCATGTCATAATGATTTTCTTGTTAGTGTCAGTCCTGCCTTTCTGTCACACAGGTCACAGCAGTGCTCTGTTTATTCTCCTCTATCAGAACATGTAACAGACGGATTGTGTTGTATTCTCTTCCTTTTGTATCAAGGAGTATCATGTCAAAGAGTATGGCTGAGTTGGCTACTTGAGTTAGGGTAAATGAAGACGAGGAGCAGCAGATGATGGCCAGGAGAGTTAATTTCAGGGAACTGATGGCTCACGTAGCTACCATTCCAGTAATGATTTCTGCCTCATTATCTAGGTGATCAGCAGTCATGGGATCTTGCTGGGCTCCTTATTGCTCTTTGACTTGAATGTGACTGCAATTGCACAAACTTTGTCCCTGTGACTAAACAGGAACCTGCTACCTGACCTATCTGAGTCTGAGCCGTATGTTTGTGTTAAGAGGATTGGCAGTGTACTGATATTTGCGACTTAACTTGTTGGCTAAAAGTAAATAAGTTGGTTCAAAACCATCTGAAAAGTGTTCAGGCTGCTAAAGGCACAGCATCTGCCAGATCTGTTGTGCTCTGCCTTTCTGTATTCATGCTACACCAAGGTCAAGTTTCAGATTCGAGTCTGCCGAGGATTAGATTGTGCAGGAAGGTACTGATACGTGTGTCTGGTTGGAACCATCAGCTGTTGAGGTCAGGAGAGATGATGTTACAGCTGGACTCCTTGATACCTTGGGCTACATTCACATTGCACTAGGCAGGAGTGGGTTGTGTATTTGGATGGGGATTTCCAAAGATGCTTTCAAAAGTCTTGGTGTTTTGAAAGATGATGACAGACTTCAATCATTCTTCTAATGAGCTCTCAGAGCAGAATGCCCTCTGTTCCGAGCTTCTAATCAACTCTATGGTACATTTCATAAGAGATGGGAGGTGGTCTGAGTGTATGCAGTGCTTTAATAGGTATTACTCCTTGTATCAGTAATTATGTTAATTAACACTCCTGGCATTAATTGTGTTCTACCTACCCAAACTGCCCCCTGAAGTTTCAGTTTGAAACTGTATTGGCCCTTAAGTAGGTCTGCAATACTGTAATTTCCAGTTAATCAATTATTGTTTTTCTCTCCAGGGGCATGACTGAATGCTGAATGATTCATATGAGACACTAAAACAAACCAAAATATCCTGAAACTCTGTATGTGTGTCAAACTTTGTCTTTCAGATGGTTAAAGAGCAGTGATTTGGTTGTTCACAATGTTGGTTACTGAACTCTGGTTTATGACTGCTCTTGCTAAAGCAATCTGGTTATTACCGTAATAGCTTACAAAACATGCTGTGACTGATTGCTAGATATGTTTAGGTGTGGAATGATAATATATTGTTTGTTTGAGAATAGTCTTTAAGTTTGTGGAATCTCACATGAATTTAAGTTTTAATAGTGTGTTTGTCTCACGGAGGGTAAGAATGCAAAACTGTCAATTGATTAAGTTTATTTCATCCTTGCTAGACTAGAAGATAGAGCAGCGTGTGTTGTAGGTAGTAGGAATTGCTATGGTTTGTGTATTAGTGTGGTAGAAATGCTTTTAGTTAAATGGATGGAAACATGCAGAATAATGCAGAATGTTTCTGTGCCTGTAAGAAATACCTGTAGAAGAAAAATTTTATAAACGAATTAACTGTAATTACGGTGATTAAAGTAACAGAGTAGTGAGTGTGGTAGCAAAGCTTATCTAAGCTCATTGTGAACTTTGTCTGTCCCTGATTAATGTAGTTATTTTAAAATCACTCTCTTCAGGTTTTGGTCACAACAAAGACAGCTGCTGATGATTTCAGCATTCAGTACGCTTTGAATAGCAACGGACATGTAACTTCTAAAAAGCCTTCCCATCTTGGGCAAGGTAGGATATCACTGTTCTGGTGTTGCACTGTGACAGAAGTACTTTGTGTTTCTCGGAGGCTCTATCTGATGTTGAAATACCTGTTGGGTACTTGAAGGCTGGATATGAAATATTTGCAGCTGTAGACATTTCTTACCTTATGTCTGTCAGCTGAGAATGTGTCATCATAGCATAAGAAATGATACATCTTGAAAGTTGTTTAGATTGTAGTTATAAACTAGTTTCTCATTCTCTGACTCACTTCTTCAAGCTGACAGTGGAAATTAAATACTTCAAGTCTGTATAAATACATGAAATACTTGTTCAGGACCAAAGTGATGTTTCAGTATGTAGCAAAATCCTTGCTTAAAGAAGGAGGAGTTGCCCTGCTGCCATACATAGGAGTTGCTGGAAGCAGCATGGCTGTAGGACCACGCAAAGTCACAATTCTTTGTAACCTGCTGGAAGGGTCTGTACCTACTTTTAACTAAGGATTCTTTTTAAGATTTAGCCTGTAGTGTTTTCTACAGCCAGAAAGCCTGCAGGTTGCAATGCCTTGTCTTTTGTTGAAATTGTTGAATGCTCTGACATATATTTAATGCTTTGCAATATCCTTATGGGCTAGGAATTTATGTGGTTGGGCTGGTAGATGAATATTCCTCCTCCTACCGTGTGCTATACCTTGAGCAGAGGTATCTGGCACTTCAGGTACTACCCTAAAGCAAATGCTTGTGAAGGCCCTTAATGAAGCACAGTGTTCCTTTGCCTCCAGAGATGTGTGATTAGATTCTAGTCTGTTAATTATCATTTTACTAATGAAGGCTAACTTATGCATTTAAAGAGTCTTCAGCTTTATTTAGTGCTGATTCTCGCTATTGTTAGGGTGTATAAAAGTAAGCTTAATGCTGCAACCATAACTCTAAATAGAGGAGAGGAGTCAAAGCTCTTGACAGACCTTTTGGGGGGGTTGGGGGGGGGGGGATGACTGCTAATTTGGTATATTTCTTCTCATGCTAATAACCTAATCTATTGCAGCAGCATACAAACATGTCTATTTAAGTAAAAATAGTTTCCTCGATATCCAGTCAGTGATTTGATTTCATTGTAACTTCTACTTATTTTTATCACCTGCTTGCAGGTACTACAGTAACAGTCCTAAATTTGTTTAAGAATCTTCCTGTAAGAAAGCAGTTTTACTCAACAAATAGAAAATGTAAGGAAGAACTGAAAAAAGTCCAAGATCTACTGACAGCATATGGTATCATAAAACCAGACCTGAGGATAACATTAACACATAATAAGGTAATAATGAGGTTTTTTCTGTCAGCTATCTTAGGGATCAGTTTCTGATGAGAATCTCTACAGTTCATTTAGTGCTTATATAAAATCTTCCATTCCTGAATTTTTTCTTTCATCATAGCTTTGTTTTGGACTTCCACTTACTTTTTCCTTTCATAGGTGTACATTTATAATGGCTACAGATTTTGATGTTAAACTAAAACTCAGGCTCAGGTATTTTTGGTCTCTTGCAGCAGATGCCTGGTTAGATATATGAAATATAAGAATTATTTTACATGCTAGGGGTTAGTAAAGATGGTGGTATTTTGCAAACAAAGAAGTGAGACCTTACTAGTCCATGGGGCCTGATAAAGCATTAACCAAAGCCACCTGAAAAAAAATTGCAAAACTTACTTTTTAGGCTGTCTACCTGGATAGAAGCTATA
The DNA here is from genome assembly GCF_041296385.1 of Aphelocoma coerulescens. NCBI lineage: Eukaryota > Metazoa > Chordata > Aves > Passeriformes > Corvidae > Aphelocoma > Aphelocoma coerulescens. The sequence goes on from NC_091021.1 coordinate 8,110,157, forward strand.
GTTCATAGAGGCTGCTTGCTGTATTCCGAGTCATAAGAGCTTAGTACATAACAATGATTATATTTTAGAAGGCTGGAAAATTCAAAAGAATTTGAGTCATTGGTGTAAGAACGGTAACGTATGTTCTAACAACAAGCTTTAGTTGAGCTAGTTGCTCTTGGTTTAGACCTAGGAGGATGAGTGCAGAGGTTACTTGGAGGTTACTTTGACTTCACTGCATACTGAATGGTATTTCTACAGCACACCTACTGAAATGACATGTTGAGCAGTTTGCCTTAACCTGACCCAAATTTAACATGGCAAATTTTATTGGCTGTACCCTGGCTTTCTACACCTCCGAGGGGGAAGTTGTGCTAATGAACTTCCAAGTTGCCACAAAGTAGAGAGTGACATCTCGTGGCCAGATCCCTCAGCAGTTCTGGTTTTGTTCTAAAATAACGCTGTTTGTTTGTATTTGTCGTGTTCATTGAGACTTGATCAGTTACCCCATCAATCAAACATTCATGCTTCAGTTCCTTTTCAGTGGGAGAAGTAAATTGGCACTGTGCTTTTCTGAAACGATAAGAAATTTCCCTTCCTTTTCTGCACTTGTTTATCATGCTTTGATTGTATTTGTGTATGTATTTTTAAATATCACTGTGTAGATACTGTGAAAAACTAAAGCTGGCTGCCAGGAAAGTGGAGCTACTTGCAGTCTTATTTCATTGAGATCACCGAGAGTTTGAAACCAGACATCTAGGGGACTGTCTGCTTCTAACATTGTATTGAGCTCCTCGACAGATCTAGCAGTGGTTCACAATACTGATCTTTAAATGTTGGTTAATAAAACTGATTTTGCCTTATTGGTTGCTTGTTTTTGCCCTCTTTGACAAGTTGCAAATGCTATTTTCTTTCTGGTATTTTGATTTAATCCGTTTGATCAGACTATTGAGTATATCGGGGCATTTTTTTCTCTGCTTAACTTAGTGCAATGGCAGTAAGGTACAAGAAGGTGATCACATGTCTTTTATGCAACACTTCCTGCAAAAATGGTGTGAAGAGTGGCATGATAGTTGCCATTGCACACTGGGGGTTTTTTGCACCTCTCCTATTAGCTTCAGAGGTATGTTCTTCAATACTCAGTTTGAGGGGTTATATGAATGGGTAAAAAAGCTATCTCTGGGCAGTTTCATTCACTATAATGACAGAGGTGGTGCTGATTATTTTTACTCTTCATTTTGCACTGCCAGCCTTTTTTTCATTTAATTTATTTTTTTAAAAAAAGGAAGAGAAGTGAGAAAGTGCTCAAACATTTCATCACAAGAGGTCGCTCGGTAGCTATTGCCGAGACAGGAAAATTAAAGGCTTAAGTAGACAGAAAGTGTAGTCTGTCTCTCTGCATGTGGAGATGCTTTAAAATAGTCTGAAAATTTAAAACTGAACTGAACTTTAAAAAATTTGAAATCAGATTCCTACCTTTCTACTGCCATTAGCATTCCATGCAAAATAAAAAGTTACCTGTTGTATCATACCTTTTAAAAAACTTGAAATTCTGAATTTCCAGTGTGTAGCAACTTGCAGTAGGTCAATGTGCATTTGTTTTACCTTGTCACAGAACATGAATATTCTTTATTTATTTTTCCTTTATATGCTAAATATTGTTGTCATTACAGTTATTAATTTGGATCAGGAAGGTGTTTTTTCTATACAGACACTACAGCATATCTGTGCTATAGTAATACCCTCCTGAATAGGGTTGTTGGTGATTTTTTTTGAGTGGGTGTCTGTTGTATTTTTGTTAGAAATGTACTAGGAGGAAGAATCAACTTCTTAGAATAGCTTCATTTTTTATGTAGCTCATAGATTATGTCTTCATTTAAAAGACAAATTATATATGCAATTATTCAGAGGAGTTCTTAGAATCCCAAATTCTTGAGGCTGAGCCAGTACTTTCTGTTGCAATGGAAGAAGATACGTGTTGGGAGTACGATCAGGTTCCGGGGCTTAAAAGAGCAAGAAGATAGCAGAGATGAACTATTACAGGAAGAGATAAGGAAAGATGGATTGAAAGAGTAAAAAAGATAGTAAGTGAAAAAAAGTGTAAATGAAAGTGTATTTCAAGGAAGTTTTCTCAATAAATTGCAAAACCAGTGCTGTAAAAAAAGCCACACCGGAAAACAAAACCAAAAGCAACCCTCCCCCAGAAAAACCAAATTCCCCCAGTTTTTAAAGTCCTGCACTTTATATGAATTAAAGGAGAATGGTAAGTTGGATGGGGTTTGAGCAACGGGTCTTGTGAAAGGTGCCCGTGGCTGGACAGTTGGAACCAGATGGTCTGCAAGGTCCCTTTCAACCCAAACCATTCTGTGATTCTGTGAAAGCATAGCCCTGGCTTTACTGAGGAAGAATGTAGTAAGGCTGAAACTGTCATAAAGTGTCTGAGGTTAAGCATCTGGAAATGGTTGCCTAATTGATTCCAGCAGAAACTTACTTTGGCAAGTCAGGCCTCTTACTGAGCTGTTGAAGTAGAGATGGTTTTAGGATGCATGATACATTGCATGTGTAATTTCCACCATGTTTGATTGTGTTTTTTCAAAAGGTGTATGTCTTAAGCTTGTGAATGAAATTTCCAGAAATTTTTCTTCTTGCTACATTTTATATCTGTGTTAGTTTGGAAAATACTGATTGCCATTAAGTCTGGTTCTTCACAGAAAAGAAATCAGACAATCCTCTTCCAGCCTTTGGTTGATTTTTAGTGGGTAAGAAAGTAGATATTCTCTATTCCTCCTCATATTTATTTATTGTGGGCTCTCCATCAGTGGGCTTCCAAGATAGGAAACACTCAATTGCTCTTTCTGCTCAGAATGTTTTGTTTGCATTAGCAATAAATAATGAATCACTTTGCAGATCAACTCTTGAGGTACTAGTGCTATTTTGACAACTTGGATTAGCTAGTGCTCCTTCTTTTTATGAAGGTTTATCCTGCCAAGACATTCTTTGAATACTGATAATGTTGATCCTCTTGCCAGTATGGTTATGTTAGAAAGAGGTATTTTTCTTCTTTCATCACCATGTTCCTTGAAAGCAGATTGAATAATGAGACAGCCAAATGGAAATAATTTACATGAGTATTCAGCAAGTTTATTTAAAGTTAATGTTATCTGAAGGCGTGTTAAGAACATTTCAAACTCAGCCACTGCTTAAACTGCCTCAAACCCTTCAGCCCCAGATGCCATGTTCTAGCAACCTGTGAGCTCTGGCTGTGTTTTAACCAAGGTGGTAAAACACAGCTTTTAGTAGTTCCAGCTCTTCTTTGGAACTGCATTTTTCATGCTCTTCTCTGTTTAATACCAGTAGCCCTCGGCTCAGTCTCTACAAACCACTGATGTTGAAGAAATGCCTTTCTGTTTTGTAAGACTGATGACATGGAATGCTTTAATTCTGTTTCGGTTGCCTTTATTCCACAAATGCCAAAATGAGCAAGGACACCCAGTAACTATACCTATTTTAGCAATATCAGATTTAGTAGAGCCAAAAAAACTTCAGCAACAGATGGTTTAGATGGTGCCTATCAGCAGGTCATAGCATGCACAACTGGTCCCATGTCTTGTGCAAAAGTACTGATGGGCCATAAGTAGGCTCAGTAAATTTTCCAGTTCCTCTTTGAGCAGCATAAGTGAATACTTTTTTTTCTCGAGTGTTTTTCACACATTACATTTTGAAGCTTGGTCACACGCAGTTCTGCCTAGAGCTGTTTCTTGTTTGTTTCTCAAGAGAGTCATGAATCAAAACTTTTGGATGCAAGGTCAATTTAAAAAGTCTTATAATAACTGTGGGTGGTATTCTTCCCCAAAACCCCTTTCGTTGGTGGTGTTGACTTAAAGGATGCCATCTTTGTTTCCTTTACAGTAAGTCTCCTCTATTTTCCAAAGTTACATAGTCTTAAACAACAGTTTGTATTAAATAATACAGATCCAGGGTTTTTTTCCTGTGTCCCTGTGCTCTCTAATAAGTGTGGGGTTTTTGAGATAGAGTGGGTGTGTTAGGGTAAATTTACCATTTTTAATAATGTCATTATACTTTGCATTAATTCATTCATTGTGCTTCCAAACTCTGCTGTAGCTGCATGTTGAAAAGAAATCCGAATTGAGCAGAAATAGCAGCACATAAACTCTATCTTGACTTGGAAAGGTTATTCTGTTTAATGTAATGATGATGAATGAAATCCCTCACTAATCTGTGTGTCTTAAAATATAAAGAGGAATTACGATTGAGAATCTGCAGTGCTTCCATGCTAACCTGGAATACAGCTCAGTCTTTGCTTCCATTCGTTGTTCAGTGGCTTTGCTGAGAAAGCCAAACAGAGAGTTAATTATGGTGTTTTTTTGTGCTGAGGACACCTGTCCACTAGGAAATGCGCTGAGACCCTCAACTCAATTTACAGCAGCCAGAGAACAGCTGCCAGATGGTAACTACTTTTGGTCACTACCAACCTGGTTGAATTTGAACTGGTGACTCAGAGGTGAAATGCTTTATATCCTATTACTAATTCCTTGAGGTTTCCAGTTTCTCATCCATCACTTTTTTCAAATGACAGCACAGTATATATCTAAAATCTCAAAACAATTACTGTTTCACATATGCGGTGTGTGTTGCAGAATCTGAGATGTGCCTTTGCAAGGCTTTTGCATTCACACTGTAGGCTTAAAAAGGTTAGTGGGAAAAAGGATGTTTCCAAAGCTGCATGGGAATTTTCCCTCTTCTTTAGCACCCTCTTACCAGCCTCTTTTCCCTCTTTGTCACTGTTATATATGTTATTTTGTTAACTACTGTTTTACAAAAGCCTTTTAAACCTCCTTTTATTTAAATGGAATTCACTGTGATGTACATTTTCTGAATCACAATTTTGGATTGGAAACTGGTTTTTGACAGTACTTTTAATTGGTTATGAGGCTTTATTTATTTATTTTGTCCTCCTGCTAGGGAAGTGGAATTTAATAGAATCTTAGAATTATCTTGAGTTGGAAGGAACCCACAAGGATCATTGAGTTCAGCTCCTGGCCCTGTACAGGATACCCCAGGAATCCCACCACGTGCTTGAGAATATTGTCCACTTGCTTCTGGGACTCTGTCATGCTTGGTGCTGTGACCATAGGCCTGGGGAGCCTGTTCCAGTGCCCAGCCACCCTCTGGGGTAATTAACCTTTTCATAGAATCAGAGAAAAATTAAGGTTGGAAAAGACTCCAAGAGCATCATTCCAGCCTTTTACCAAATACCGCCATGCCCACTAAACCATATTGTGAAGTGCCATGTCTGCTTAGTGTTTGAACACTTCCAGGGATGGTGACTCCACCACTTCCCCGGGGGGGCCTTTTCCAATATGTGACCACTCTTTCAGTGAAGAAGTTTTTCCTTACACCTAACCTGGACCTTCCTGGTGCACCTTGAGGCCATTTGCCTTGTCCTGTTGCTGGTTGCCTGGGAGAAGAGCCTGACCCTTACCTGGCTATTGACCTCCTGTCAGGTAGTGAGCAATAAGATCACCTCTGAGCCTCCTTTTGTCCAGGCTAAACACCCCCAGCTCCCTCAGGCTCTCCTCATCACACTTGTGTTCTAGCTTCATTGCCCTTCCCTGGGCGCACTCCAGCACCTCCATGTCTTACTTGTAGTGCGGAGCCCAAAACTACACGCAGGACTTGGGGTGTGGGTTCACTAGTGCTGAGTACAGAAAGACAATCACTTCCTGCTGGCTACACTATAGAGGGCAGGATGCCATTGGTTTTCTTGACCACCTGGGAACACACTGGCTCATGTTCAGCTGCAGTCAACTGGCACCCCCAGGTCCTTTTCCAGTGGGCACCTTAATAGCCACTCTTCTGCCAGCCTCTAGTGCTGCAGGGTGTTGTCATGATCCAGGTTCAGGACCTGGCACTTCATCTTGTTGAACCTTATACCATTGGCCTTGGCCCATCAGTTCAACCTGTCCAGATCCCTCTGCAGAGCCTTCCTGCCCTCCAGCAGATCAACACTCCCGCTCAACTTGGTGTTGCCTGCAAGCTGACTGAGGGTGCACTTGATCCCCTTTTCCAGATCATTGGAAAAGATATTAAACAGGCCCTGATACTGAGCTCTGGGGAACAGTAGTAGTGACCAGCTGCCAGCTGGATTTAACTCCCATTGACCACCACTCTCTGGACTTGGCCATCCAGAGTGCATCCAAAAAGAGTCCACCTGTCCAAGCCATGGGCTTCCAGTTTCTTTAGGAGAGTGCTGTGGGAGACAGTGTCCAGGGCTTTACTGATGTTTAGGTTACATCCACAGCCTTCCCCTCATCCACTGGATGGGTCACCTGGTCATAAAAGGAGATCAGGTTCTCTGAACACCCAGGGCTAAATATGTGTGATTAAAGCAATCAAAAAAGGTACAACTCTCAATAGTCTTTGGAATTCTTGAAAGGCTTTGAAGACAGACATTACCAGATAAAGACCACTGTCTCCTTGTAATACCTCTCCTCTCCTAACTAACCGCCTAACTCACAAATCCAAGCATTTCTCCATGGTGTCATGCTCAAGAAACCCTTTTAATTGAGAGGGTGCTCTCGTGTCATGAACGGGAAATCTGAGTAAGGAATACACTGGAATTTGTAGAATGAACAGTGCTGTGGAACATGACTGTCTTTCAACAAATCCCCTTGATGGCTCTAATATCCAATGCCCATGGGATAGACAGGTATGTAACTGCATCTGATGAGGGGAAAAGTGGTGCCTTGAGTTTCTCTATTGCATCTCTCCACTGGTAGTTGTCCCAGTATCGTGTACAAAATGAAGGGGGTGTACAAACTGATTCCTATGGGGTGAGTATAAAATATCCTGGAAAATAGTTGATTAGTTGCTTAATTTTTCTATAAGCTAAATTGAAAAACTGTTGTGATTTCTGTTTTCAAGGGTAGTTTATGTAAGGGTTCCCTTTTAGTAAGGTAACTTACATTGGTTTTAAAACAGGACACCAGTTAAGGCACGGAGCTGAAAAACACCAGCGCTTTTCAAGGCTGGTATTCTAAAGAATGTGGTGAAGACTTTATATTGATCAATTTTTGATCTTAGCAGATAGGTTTTCTTTCACTGCAGAGAATGTGCCAGCCCCTGGAGCTGGGTGTCTGTGCATCATTAAGCTGAAGAGCTTATAGACACTGTACAGGATGATGTGGTTTTGTTTCCCTTGGCCTCAATCAAACTTGGGATGTTTCTGCCTGGCTTTGTTCCTGTTTGTGTACTCTCTTACCAGGTAGGAAGCAATGCTTTCATTTGAAGCTTAATAAGGTATTAGGTTTGAAGTCAAGAAGCTAAGGAACATACTGGCCCAAAGAGTTATCTGTAGGGAGATCTCAGATGCCAGGGTGACAGGGTGTTTGAAGCATGTAGCCCAAAACTAAAGAGACTGTGAAATGCAGTTCTCTTTTACAGAGCTAACTCAGGTTACCAGCCTATAGCTCATGTACAGCTGCTTGCTCAACTAGACTTTTACACCCTCAAACTTTATTACAGGGTGAAGAATATGACTGTCATGAAATAAATGAAGAAAATAGGTGTGGTTTGGGTAGTAAAAGTCTCCTTAAAGTTACTGCCATTATGTAGTAATAAGGTAAATGGAATGAGTTGGTTTAACCCATAGCATCATAATTGTGCTGAAGTAGCCACAGTCGGAAACAGCATCCAGTCCCAGCTCTAATTAAGATTTTCCTTTTATCTGGGGTTGCAAATCACTGTAGCTGCTGGTAGAAATTCTAAAATATGAAGGATAGTTAGGGATGCAGAGCAACTGCATTTTTTTTCTCTGTTCTTCCTTGGGGTCTTTGAAGAAACAAATACTGAGCAGCTCTTAATTCTCTCTAGTGTTGTATAGCAGGGACCTCAGTGGGAAGAGGTTGCACACTCTTTCTCCACCCTTTACACATTTTTCAAGGAATCCTTCTGTGCCTTAGGTGTTTATCTTGAAATAACAGATGTCTAGTCCATGTGTGCATGGAGTCATAGAATCACTTAGGTTGAAATGTACATTGTCATCCTCCTTCCTATGTCGTAGGGCTGCATGGGGTGGGGAAATAGGTACACACAGACACACACATAATTATCTTCTGCGTATGTGCAATAGATTTTATATGCATTATGACATTTTGTAATATCTGGATCGTGCAATCCCCTTCAATGAAACAGAGAGGTGGGATATATTTGGCTAGCTCTTGCAAAACCTAAGATGGGCCATGTGTAATAATATATCTTTGAGTAGGCTGTTTCTGCAGCGTCATCATACTGACTAGAGTCAGATTCTTCCTTGGCTCATCCTAGACACCCGCTTTATATGACCTAGAAAAAAAAAATATGGGGGGTGTGTGAGGGGTGTATTTTTAGCTAAACTAAAGGGTATAAGCAAGGTTAAAAAAATAGGGTGTTGCAGGAACCTCATGGCAACACTTTCCAAAATAAATGAAATGGAACAGGCATTGTTTCTCTGATGTTTTTTAATGCCTGTTGATGCATCTGGTGAATCTAGAAGAATAATTATTTGTAAATTACAAGATCTTCCTGTGTTGTTGCTTCATCATGTACAGTCAGGGCTAAAAATGAATGCACACTCTATGCTGTCTTTATATGGTGTAGAAATTTAGGAGTTGCATGGCCTCTTTAGTTTGTAGGCTTTAATTTAACCTACAGTGGTAACTATTTCCTAAAATTTGTCTGTAGTACTGAGTATAAATATCTGGTGAATATATGACTATTTAAAGAAGTAAGCTGAACCTATTACAGTATCTACTTTTAGCATGTTTGCATTTAATAAGTTCTCATTTTCCACAGTTTTCTTAAAACCACCTTACTCAAGCAATCTTTTCACAGTTCTCAGTATCAGCCATTCAAGCAGGTCAAGCTGTGTAATAACCTTGCAATAATCAGCAGCTAAGGTTTATATCTGTACCTGCAGCATCACACTAGGATACCCTAAAATTAACAGCACGATGTTTATATTAGTCATGTAACAAGTGTCTTTCTCAGTTTGGTCACATGCATTTAATTTAAAATACATCCAGTAAAGAAAAAAAATCACTTGGCACTTTCTGTTTCCATTTTAAGTAATCAATTTTAAAATAGAAGCAGTACAGGATATGTTTTATAAGAGGAGCTATAAAGAAGAGGACGGATTCTTTCATCACTCCAGGATGTCTTTGAGGAGGCTTAGAGCAGGTGTAGAGGAGAGAGGCTGAGAGGCAGCCCTGGGCTGTCCTTTGCCTCTGCCTGCTCTGGAGCACAGGGGGGGACTCCCTGCCAGATCTGTGGACACCCAGCCCATGGCTCTGCTTGCTTGTTTCTCCTTCTCCCCTTCTTCTGTTCACTGCTCTCCCTGATGTAAATTGTGTTTTATGTTTGAGGGGTTCACCTCACTGTAGGATAACCAAGCTGTGATCCAGCATGTGCAAAGGGCTGTCAGGCTGCTGTATAGGAAATGAATTACATTCGGGCAGGGCTAAAAAGCCCCACTTCACAAATGCTGCAGATTGTACATGGAACTGGAAAATTAAAGGTTTGGGGAATAGTTTAGGGTCAACAGTCTCAAAAGCTTTACAATTCCACCTGTCCTGTAGGAAGGGGTTATCATGTTACAGGAGCACCGTGTTCTTCTGTGGAATTCATCCCTGAAGGGCAGCAAATATCCCCCTGGACAGGTGGAATTTTAAGGCTATGTATTGCATTTCTTGAGATGGGTGCATGTGTATTTTTTGCTCTCTCACCATCCTTTCACTTAACATCCTGTGCTTGAATACTGTGAACTCATTTTGAATTTACTGGACACCTAGTGCCTACTAAAAACATAAATTTTAACAGCACTGTAACCTCCAATTTAAAATGCAACATTCTGCATTATTTTTCCTTTTGTGTTTAAAGGTTGCACATTGAATACACCCAGGCAGCTAACAGTGGCAAAAATGAAGTGGACCTAAGTGTAGCAGTCTCAGTTGCCTAGAAGCAGAAAACCAACCAAGGATAATATTTTTATTGTTGATACAACGGCAGTGAAAGTCAGCAGATTCAGAGTTAAATTTGCGACTATTTGGTCTAGGACTTCTCATTAGTGATAGACAAAATTTCACTTCCCAAAGTAGCTAATACCTTCTGTATGCATAAGTGGACTTGACAAGTAACTTCTGTTGCAAGTTGCAGTTCATATTGCCTTACTGTATTTATTAAGTCTTTCTAATAATATTTCAAGACATGTAGCTAATACGGCAGATATTCCTTCATCCTTCTAACTTGTACAAGATTTTCATTAGACAAATAACTGCTTTCCTAATACTGTTCCTTAGAAAGTGTTTTTCTTTCTAAATGGCAGGCTTGTCATAGACCTAGAGTATGCAGGTGAGAGAGATGGAAGGACAGCTAATAGCCTGATCTCTACCAAGACAACCTCTTTGGTATATATAACATAAGCATTGCAGTGCCCACCTTCAAATGTTGACCAGCCTGTGAGAGACATGTCATAAACCCTCAATTTATATGCTGAGGAAAAGCACAAAGCCCTGCTGTATATCTAAGAGAAGTAGTATTTGTTTTGATTTGGTTTTAACAGTTGCTTCAGGTACAGAAATCCAGAGTGGCCACAAAACATTTGTGAATACAAGCTTTGCTTAGTTTTCCAATTGCTGGGTGTGTAAGTAAGTAATACGGTATGAGGAGACTTGTCAAAAGGTACCATATCGAGTCTGTTAACACTGAAAGTTGTGATTTTCAGAGGGTCAAGGTACAGAATGTTACATATACAGTGTGTGTGCAGTTGCATATGCATGTTCATAGACATGACATGAGTTCAACAAATATAATGTCAAAAATTTGACTCTGTGCCATTTGTTTCAGGCAGTTATTTGGCAGAAGACCAGGGTGTCAGATCACAAAATGGCCTGTATGTCAGTTCTGGGAACAGCCGTTATGAGCAGTATGGTACCTTTTCAACACTGCTGCGAATATCCTGAGGTGAGTTTAAACTTCCTTCTCCCAAATTCACTTCAGGTCTGTCAATGAAGAGAGCTAAAGAAAAATTCAAAAAGAAGGAGACTTCAAAAAAGAAGATGCATCTCCAGATTGACATCTGATTAATGCATTTGATTCTATTACTGTCCTCTCCGTAAAATTAATTGGTTTGGTGATTGAAAATCCACTCCAAGAATCATCTCGTCAGGACTCATGTGGCACTGATCAAATGGCAGTAAAAACAGTTGTGATGACAAATGCAGAATTGCTGATTGCTCAGAGATGTCTCAGTTGGGATTCCTGGGCCACAGGCAGGTTGTGCTCTGATTAATATCTAAGCATTGAGATTGTTCTCATCATCGTGGCCTCTTAGCCTTGTAGTCTAAAGAGTATCCCCTCAGTTTCAGTGGGGGCACCTGAGCAGTGAAAGAAACACATACTTAGAAGGGCAAGTTATGCAAAATTTCCACCAACCATGTGTTTCAAGGAAATACTTCCTAGTTTTCAAAAAAATTAGTGTTCTTGGCTTCTTCAGCCCCTTCTGAATATGAAGGAATTCCCCATGAATTCCTTTGTCTTATGTTTTCAAAAATGTTTTACTCTACTTCAGTTTTTGTTGGGAGACATATTTATTAAAGGGGAATCTTACTATTTTGGAACCTTTATAAGCTGCATTTTCCTGTATCCTGTAGTAATAAACCTTGACAGGATGAGATGAATCACTGTAAGGTTGCAACGAGACAACTTAACCAATGCTGCATTCAGCATGTGCTTAATAAGATTATTCAGACTTTAAAGTCTGACTGTTTATATGTACAGTTCAACAGCATTATTCAGACTTAAATCTCGAGTTTGCCAGAATGCTTTATACTTGCAGTAAAATGAGGGGGATCAAAGCAAGGTTACTTCTTGTACTTTACAAAGTTTTAGTTATGTCTGAATAGAACATCCAGGGCTATTCTTACCTGAATGTAGCTTGGATGTGCCCACAGGACAAGTGCAGGGAGCTCCAAAGGGAAGAGAAGGGGGTATTTAGAAGGGACTAGCTTGGAGGGGGCACTCAGGTTCTCACATTACTTCTCTGCTATATCATGAGGCATCCATATTCCTTGAATAGAAGTTGGGGAACATTCCATCTCTCTCTCTGTCTCTAAATAGTGTGTAAAATACCATGTGCATCATTTATAGGTGTATAAGTGATCCATGCATAATGTCGATGTTCAGAAACTGTTTCTGACATTTCTAAACTAGGCAGCCAAACACTACGAATGTAACCATTTTTTTCTCCCTTGAGTGCAGGTATTGGAACAGGTATTTAAGGGCAAGGCATATACTGCTTTTTTTTCCTTCCCATTAGGTCCATGTCTTTTTTGCTATACAGACCAGAGGGCAGCTCTTTAATTCTTTTAACTCCTACTTGTTCATTGTATAGCTTCCTGCTCCTTTGCTGCAAAGTCTCCTCTAAAGACAAAACTAATCTTGCTGTTCCTTACTGCAGAGTTAAAACTTCTTGAACAAGTGATCCAGGGATTTTAGACTGGCTTTCTTGGAAACATCTCCATTATGAGCACTGAATGAAACAGGAACACATCTCAAATTAGCTTTGAAGCATGCAGACTCCAGAGCTACTTGTAAAATAAAAAGAAAACTAAGAAAATAAAGAGATGACACAACTTTTTACAAGTACAAGGCAGTATTTACACTTTTCAGATCCCCAGTCTTGTAAACGGATAGATCTATTTGGGCTGAAAACTTTCACACAGGAAATTTCCCTAGTCTCTTCTTTTCCTATGAAGGCTGTTTAGCAGCTACATTTGCCACTGGGAGAAAGATAAGTATTAAAGAAAGGCATTCTGCTGTCCACCCATCACATTATATTTTAATACATGTATAAGTTGGTGTTTTTATTAAAGTATTAATTTTGAAAACAGTTGATTAGTATGAAATTAAAGTTTCATTAATATTTTTCAGTCTCTGTAATTTTGTCTTTTTTTTTCATATACTTTCATATATGAAAGTTCTACTAAGACTAGTTTTATAAATTGTAGATAACTTTTAATGAGCATACTGATAGTCGACATGGCTGTAAATAGTAACAGCAGTCAGCCATTTCTAAATCTGGCGACTTGTTAAATGAGTTATTTAGAGACTTTCAGTTTTGCTTTTATGTTTTCTTTATATAAAAATATCGTTTGAAGTGAAAGACTTGTACAAATATTTGTGAATTAGAAAAGGAGCTTGAAGCATAGAGGAAGAACATTGGGGGAGGATGTGCTAAAGTTGCAGAGTAAAATCTAGAAGTGCTGCATGTTGTTTTCTGATAATCATCCAACAGATACTTGACACCTCTTTAATTTGACCAGTGGTGTTTGGTTCTGTGCGACGTTGCTGACCAGAACACGCCAGCTTTAGCACAGAATGCTTGGTGCAAGGTCAGGAGGGAATAAGGGAGCACATGAGCAGATAGCTGGTGTGACGTAGATGAATGGGAAGGATAGGCCAAATCCCAAATTCGGATTTTAAATTCCATTTCAAATGCATGATAATTTGGATTTTAGTAAATACAAGGGGTTCTGCCAAAAGCAGACCTTATGAGGACTCATTTCTGTGTTCAATGATCCACCCTGCTACCAGAACATTCTCCAGACTTTCCCATATCTCCAAAATCTCCATCCTCATGCTGCTCCAGGGTTCTTCACCTGTTAGTTTGGGTAGGTGGCAGAGGGCAATGTGTGGGGCAGGATGTGGGCTGCCCAGCATGTCAGTTCTTGCATGCTGCTGGTTCCTGTCTTTTGAAAAGTTAAAATTGCCTTTTCCTTGGTAAGGTCATTATCTTGAGGCTGTTCTCCAAACAGCTGTCATTTATCACAGGAATTGTGGAAATACATCTTTGGGATTTCTGCTTCTTTATCAGTGATTTGAAATCCATCCAACGGTTTCAATGTTGCTTAGTGGGGGAAGGGGGAAGAGATAGGACAGGGAGCACAAGTCAGCAGGCTTATTTTGACCTGAAAAAACATGTTAAAGAGTCTCAATAGAAAAATCTTGAAGCTCGGGAGTTCATGTTAGGTACACAAATCATGTACTGTTTCTAAGGCTCCCTGGCAGTGCTGTGCTCACAGGTTCTGCTGCAGCCTGTGAATCGTGGGTGCTCAGCACTCTTGAGAGTCAGATGATTTGGATACAGGTGGCGTAGGTAAATTTAGGTGCCCTGAATAAATGCCCTATGACAGGCTATTTAAGGTGCTCTGCACATAGAAAGGGAGGGATTGTGTGTTTTGGGCTTTCCCTGTAGGGGTGGTTCACTGTTGCCCTGGCCAGGTTGGGCAGCACTCTGTGCCTTTAGCTTTGACAGGGCTTACGCTGGTGACCCTGCAGTCAGCAAGCCAAGAGCTGCTGGTCTGGCTCTCCACAGCCTCAGCTCCAGGCAGCATCCTGCTGTAACTGGCAGTCCAAATGGGAAATACCTCAATAAATTGATCAAGGGAAATAGATATAAATGCATCTTTCTCAGCCTCTTCTTTTTTTCCTTTAGCTGCCTTTATCTTTGTGTATTGTAACTGTAAAGAAGCAGTGCATGCATTTGAATGACTTGGACTCCTGTACAATTTTCTTCTACTCTCTCACCTCTATAAACAAAACATTTTGGGTTCTTTGGAAGACTTTTGCACTGTATTTGTTTTATCATTACAGATAAATCTTTCTGGATTTCTCCCAAAAGCCGAGTCAGACAGTTCTTTGACAAGCCTTTCAAGCTCAGAAAGGAGTTTCATTTTTATAAATAATCGCCCAGTTCTTCAGAAGGAAATACTGAAGGTAACATCCTCTAGCTTGTAATTCAAAGAATAGAAATGTGATTTCTTTGAGGACAGAGACACCTAAGCAATCTACAACTCTTTTTTTTCCCCACATGCAATAATTAAGAATATCACAGGTGAAGATACTAGCATTTACAGCAGAAAGCCCTTCCACAAATCTGACGCTGCTGGTGCCTCAGTTCCATTCCATTTGCTGCAGTCAGACCACAGAGCTGGAGGTTGTGTTTTTGGCTATTTAACAAAACTAATTTCAGATGCTCTGTGCAAGACGCCAGAATAGTTGGTTCTTTAGTGTATTAATCTGCAGAAATCACCTGTGCAATTTCCCATAAGGGAACTTCATGTAGTTTCTTGTAAGAGAATTCTTCTGTAAAATAGTTTTGATTTTGTCCACTTCCAGCTGTGGGCTTCTCAAGCAAACACCCATGCTTTCCCTTTAAATTTGTGTATGCATTGGATAGAAATGAAAGTGGTAGTGCAGCAGCACTGGCTACAGCTAGGCATTGTGTAGGCAGAATTTGATACTCTTGGGTTTCTCTCACTACTGAACCTTGCAGCACTTCACTTGGAGCAGCCTTGCTGTCCTAATCCTTTTCATCACCAGGGAAGAAAATCATGTTCATGCCAAAGTGTTTATGTAGGTTTTAAAGTGGACACAACGGTAGTTTTCAATTGGGAAGCAAAGTTTTGTAAATGTAAACCCTGAACTTGTGTTGGTATGTTAAATGCAGATAAGGGTAATCCATCTCCATGCATTATTTGATGTGCCTGGCTCTTCTAGGAGTTCAAAACTCAGCTTGAATCCCATGACAGAGATGGTTCTTTAATGAGAGCAGGGAAGCCTGGATTCAAAGTGGGGTTCAGCATACCACCATACAAAGTAAAAATACAGTGCCCTGCATGGAAAATAAGCTACATATCACTTTTACCTCCATGCTATGAAGGCATGGAGACCACCAGGAGCTGCCCTTTTAGTGATTATTCTGGCATACATGTATTTGAGGACCTTTTAAGCATTTCTTTAACTTCAGAAACCAACAAAACCAGCAAACCAGTTATGCTTTTATAATGTCAAATTTTTTTTCTGTGCCTTTTTGTCTATATTATTGCCTTTACTGACATCTCTTTATTAAATCAATCTCTAGTTAATTCGACAGTACTACAGTCAGATGACACAAAAGGACTGTACTCGTTTATACCCTGTTTTCTTTTTGAATATTACTGTACCTGCTTCTGCTGTGGATGTGAATATAACACCTGATAAAACACAAGTTTTGCTGCAATATAAGGTAATTACCATTTTACTCTGTTTTTGAGTTGTCAGTCTTTAAATAAGCGTAATAAGGGCCTTGGGACTACCAGAATGTTCAAACATAAACAGTGCCACTGGGGTTTTGGGTTTTTTTTAGCTACATGACAGCTTGTCTTTGTCGGAGGACTGTTTTCATCAAAAAGTACTGAACAGGCTAAGTGGGGGATTCTTCAAAATTAGTTCCCAGTTGATTTAAAAGATTTTGATGCTGTTAAATATATGTGTGTACCACTTTGGTTTCAAATGGCTTTACAGTGAGAGAAAGTAAGTGGAATTACGAAATGTGGCCCTACCTAAATCTCGTGCTTAACTTCATATGTAAACCAAGTAATCACTATTTAAACACCACCATTAAGGTGAGGGTGAGCAGGAGGGGAGTTGATTTCTCATCAAAGCACTATATTGTCATTATGTGTATAGATTATTGATGACATCAATTAAGTGGCACAGAAATTAGAAAGATTGAATTGATGGTTATAATGTGCTTATTCAAAGTAAATATAAGTAATCACACCAGTATGTTAATCCTCTTCTTCATGAGAACCTTTTGTATTTGTCTGTGTTACTCTTGTAAATGTAGTGCCTGTTAAGTTTGTCACTTGTATGAAAATTAACACGACATTTTTACATTTGATCTAGTTTTCCTTTGTCATCAGAAAAAGGGCTGGAGTTTCTTTTCTCTTTTTTTTTTTTCTGCTTTTTAAAATTTATTTTTGTTTTTTAGGGCTTTGGGTTTTTATCTTATTAATTTCCATCACTTGGTGCAAAGTTGATTTGGAAACATGCACCATAAAAGCACCTACGCAAACACATTCACATGAAGTTGGATGTTGCTGGTGCACCTGTTTTGGCTGTAAACTTCTAACTCCATATTAGGTAGGAATAGCTTTACCTGATGCTGGTTTAAGCAGTCAGAACCCTGTTACAAAGAAAGCATTTAATTAGTTTTGTGATATCAGAGTAAACTAGTGAAGCAGAATACATGTCACAAAATACTTGAGGCTGAAAGTGTCTAGTTCAGAGTCTTTTGGAATGTGTGAACAACTGAAGTGCAATAATCTGTCCAGATTTGTCTAAAAATTATTCCAAATGAGAGCATTTTGCATGTTGTTCCATATTCTTGGTATCTGGCAGTTACATTTTCACAAGTTACACTTGCGTGTATGTATTTTCTGTTTTGTTTCTTCTTTTTTTCCAGGAATCTGTCTTACTTGCAGTTGAAAACGTGTTGAAATCACTGTATGGGCCACTACCTGCCACAGTCCCTGGTGAAAGTAATAAAACAGATGTTACCTCAGAAGACATGTTTGTTCATAGAACAGACCAAACAGATGTGGCTGTTAATGAAATGGGACCATCTGGAAATGATGAGCTACATGCTCATACTTCATTCCTTTCACTCAGCAATGATGTGCAAAACTGTCAAGCAGGAAAAAACGCAGAGATCTGCTTAAATCATCAGCCATTTAGTGGTGATAATGTACACAGTCACCTGGACAAAAGAGAGGTTTCTAAGAGTGATGCCTTTCCAGACAGTTCCTTAAATTTATTGCATGAGGAGGAACAGAATGGACAGAATATGGCTGATATTCAAAGTAATAGTATTCCTGTGGACCCCGAGTCTAAAAAAGCCAATGAGCATCTTTTGAGCTCTGATAATACTGATGAAATAGATAAAAATGAGGAAGCCTTAGTCCCTAAGGACTTACCTGAAATCTCTGCTGATAGTTGGAGTATGGGAAGTGGATTTAAAGACAGTCTGGGAGACAAGCTGGAACCAGTTAAGATTTTGATTCCTGGAGTTGGAGGGACAACTAATAAGCAAAATGAATACACTGGTGAAAAAAGCAGTGATCCACAAATCTCAAGTCCAAGCATAAAGAAAAAAAATGTGATAAGTGAAAAATTTGGACATGTGACAGCTTATGACTTAATTAATAGCAGAATAATAAAGAAACCAAAGTCTGCGTTTGAATTTTTCACACACGAATGTCGTCCAAAATTGATAAATGATAATCCAAAGACCAGCATGAATGACATCCTGCTGACAATTGAAGAGCAGTGGAAGAATTTGAGTGAAGAGGAAAAAAAGAAGTAAGTTCAGGCCGTGTCCTGCTTCTGAATCTGGAAGCTACCAAAGAGTCACTTGTAATGAAATTTAACAATTGTAACTTTCCGGTTATTTATGAAAAAATAGAAAAAGACTTTTGGCTTTCCAAGATCAGAATCACTATTGTGAGTTGTCACATTTTGGTGTGTGCAGTTTGCACTGCTGATTGGAATTACTCATTTTGCTACTGCTGTGCAGCAGTTAGGTTAGAGACAGCAGTAGTTAGGGACAGTTCTGCTGAAGAGTTATTTAAGATAACAGGCAAGAAAGTGACTGTTTGAGTCTTACAAACTTCTCAGGGCTGCCTTTACCATGTCACTCCCAATGCACTGTCCTTGAAAACCAGCATGGTGATGGGTGAGGCACTGTAGAGTTCTTCAGAGGTTTTTCAACTTTCAGTGCTATAAAGTGAGAATTCTTTTTTAGGAACTTTAGTCCTTGAACATTTGGTAAATTCCATTCCTCTAAACTTAGTTTGTATCCCAACCTAGGACACCTCGAATTGTATTTGCAAAGCTCAGTCAAATGACACAAGGAATTACTTTTTCCCCTAAACAGCTATTCTAGTGCTGGTTCAGAGAGCACAGCACAGTCTAAATTTTAATCTGTTTCAAGCAAGAGCAAGTCTCTTCCTGGGCTGCAGTCTGAACAGCTAAATTCCATATTTTTCTGAAATGAATTGTCACTGAGTTTTTGAAATCCATCTGCAAGAAAAGAAAATATTTTAGGAAAACATCTGCATTGTTTTGAATGTCAGTTATATCAGAGTTAAGTGAAACCTTTTCACCTAGCTTCTGATTTACCTAATTTATAGTTTACTATGCAAGCAACACGCTATGGTCACAAATGCTTGAGAAATGCTTCCCATGCTTGAGAAAGTGTTGGTGTCCATCTCTGCATAAGCAGAAATATTAATGTAATAGTAGAAATCTACTCCAATTATATTCATGCTTTAAATGAAATGAAACAAAAGGTTCTGCCAGCTGTTTCAGAAAATTTTAATTTGCTCTGCTTTAGCTTTTGAGATTTCATGGTTGCTTTCCTGGTACAACTGTTATGTTAAAGAGTGTGCCTACAGATTAACTTTGCATTAGTTCAGGAAGGAGACCTCTCTGGTAATCAAGTTTTCCTTAGATGTAGGATTGAATGCAATATATTATACATAGTATATATATTTTCCTTATATGTAGGATTGAATCCCATGGATGTTGAAAGAAATGAAGAATTCACCACTAGTTGTATCTATAGATACCCGCTTCGGTTTACCTTTCCACTTTTATTCTCTTAAAATTGCCTCAGAAAATAACAAATAGGAAGAGATATACAGACAACTTTTCCTGCAAAGCAGCAATCCAGAAGGACTTGGAGCAGAGAACATAAGTCTTGCCTCCAGGTACTCTGGATAAATTGGGCCACCTAGAGGTAACAACAAACGTATATACATCAGGGCAGCCCAAGTGCCACAGCTCTCCTTCGTGCATCCTTGCTGGCATAACCTCATGTTTCCTGGGCTCTAGTCCCCCATCCTTCTGTGATAAAGTCCTGCCTTGTGCAATGGGTGTGCATGGTTTCAGCATCTCTGTTTCTCTCTGTGGCCCCTCCATCGGGTCTAAATTAATTTAAATCCCTTTTGGGAGTTGTACAAGCACCAGATGTCTCACAGTGACACAGGATGGCCTTTTCAAAACAAGCCAGCATTTATTACACAACCGGAATGTCAAATGTTATGGTCTTTAGGTTTATAATAGAGGAGGAAAGCTCCGTGCATGTCCATGCTGGCAGCATCGCATATCCCCCTGCTTTGCAACGGATTTCAGTCCTTGCAGTCGCTCAGCTCTTAGTTAATACAGTTTGCATGTTTCTGGCCTTAGTGTTTCCTGCTTTATCAGGCTCAGGTAGGAGTGGGAGAAATCCTTCCAAGTGCCATAACAGTGGCAGGAGTAGTTATCCCGAAGGTGTGGGAAAGGTTCAAAGCTACACACATTACCAGGGGACTAACAAATCACCTTGTCAGCACTCTGCAGTAATTCTTCATGAGTAGATTTGTGCCTTGGGAGAAACATTTTTTCAGGTAGCATGGTCTTTGCTGTCAGAGTTTGCTCCAAATACTCAAATTCACATTATTTGTTTCATAAGGGCTGAGAGACTTACATATTAAAAGGGGGGTTTTTAGTATACTGATTATTTTGTTTGGGTTTACATTGCAAGGGGAAAAGAATATATTGTGGATCCATTTTTCTAGCTAAACCAAAGCTGCCTTTGAAACTAGACTTCATTCTAGTCTTCCACTCTGTGCTTACACCCAGTTTTGCAGATTTCCTTGGCATCAGGTTTTGTAGTGTCAGAAAAGAATCGTGAATTTGCAGTCTTAATTCACGAAGCAGAGAAAAGCTGTTCTTGTAGCACTTGTTGATTATATGTTCTTCTGTGGAAGGATTTTCAGAAGGGCAAAGGTGTTCCCTCATAGTTTGTCAATCTACAGTTTTTCTTTGGTTCTGAGCAAATCACTGGTAATGATGTGTATGAATTTGGAAGATGCTCGCAATCAAATTTTTTAAGGCTGGAATTTTTCTGGTGGTAGCCTACACTGACAGGCAAGTTGGACTTTGTTTGGAAGTGCTTTTGGTTTGGATTATCAGTGATCACTGAAAGCTCAGTTCTCTTACACTTAAATATTTTTGTGCATTACTGTTAGGTCTATTCAAAACAAAGTACTTATCGATCTGGTCAGAGCTGTAAATGAATTTGGGATTAAAAAAAATTCTGTTCAAGTGATTTCATCCATTCATTTTAAAAGGAGCAGATGTTTTTTATCTTAATGTTTGCTCCATATTTTCTAGGATGTGATTTATTGCAAGAAACTATGTAAGCTGACTTTTTTAGTTAACTAAATATTAGTACCATATGTGAATGCTAGCACATCATAATTAATTGCAAATGGTGACCCTTCTGTTGACCTTAATTTTCCAGCATGCATACACATAATTGAATCAAACTGTTCCAGCAAGTAGCAATAAATAAATATGATCAGCTAAAATACTTATTTCCAATACTAACATATGATAGTACTACTTTTTTTGGTTTTGTTTTAATTGAGGATTAGGCTGATTTGAATTACCTTCTAGAATTCAGAATATCAAATAAGGGCAAAAAGAAGGAGTTCAGCAAATCACACTCTTTGCTTTCAGAAAAGTGAAATTCATATTCAGTAGGCAAGCATAAACCTGGGACCTATAAAAGTTTAGCTATCTGTCTGACATTTATAAACTCATTAAGAATCCGTTCATGTTGTAGAGGTTTAGTATGTAGTAGTGTTTTGACCATTTAGACAGCTTTTAGGAGTAGTTTTTTATTGACTGTTTTTGAAAAATCTGTAAGATTGATTATTAGTTACAGAATTCTGTGATAATCATACATATTCTGTATTCTTACACTTCATATGGCTAATTTTAGGCCATTTGAAATCAAATATGCTGTTATTAAGTAAGGCCTGAGTCTTGGGAAATTATTCAAGCTCCAAACTCCTGCCAGCCACATGGCCTCCCCTGGAAGTCTGTAGAGCTCTAGAAGCTTAAATGACTGGGAATTGAGCTGGATGTGCCTGTAACACAAAACTCCTACCAAAACTCTATGTGTGATTGCAAATTAAACAAGGGACTGAGGTGAGAAGACCCTTGCTGTAGATCTTTAAATGATGCAATCTCTTCCTTACAGTAAGAGTTCCTCCCCCTTACAGTAATTAATGTTTTGCTGGCTGTCTTGATGAAGGAAAATTTCCAGCTTGTGTTCAAGGTGTGATGTAATAGAGGCACAGTCGCCATCTCCATCGCAGTGGGCAGCGTATTGATGCAGGTACTTGAATGGACCATGGACGTGGTTGTTGGCTGTTGAAATGGTTACCATGCCTTCTGCTTTAGTGTGTTAGAAGCTGGGGTCTGGAGCTTTTTATCTGCTGATGCTTCTGGTTTGTTTTCTCCTTTAAGTTATGAAATAAAAGCCACTAAGGACCAGGAACGATACAACAGAGAGGTCAAGAAAGCCAATGCACAGCCGATACACCGACCAGCAAAGGAAGCAGAAAAACACAAACCCAAGCTAAAGAGTTCTGCATCTGACCAGCAGAAGCTTGACAAGATATTCCATGACCAGATTGAAAAGAAGGGGAAACTGGAACAGCCTGTGAAAATTGTCCCAGTGCCTTTTTCTCTGAGTTCCTGTAGACGTCACCTTCAGAGACAAGAGAAAAATGCTTCCGATGAACATGAGCTTTTCCTGATCCGTCGTCAGAGTTTTCCTGATGTGTGGATACTTGCTACTGAAAAAAATCTAAAGTTGCTGAATCCATACAGATTGGAAGAGGCCCTGCTATTTAAGAGACTACTGATGAACCATAAGCTTCCAGTAGAGAAACTGGACAATCCAATTGTGTTAACGGACAGGTATAGTACTATTGAGCAAAAATGTTTATGTTACTTGAGCATCATTTGTTATAATTATTCACAGTAAACTCTGGCAAGGCCCTGCTTACTAGTGCTGTGCTTACTTGTGCACTCACTTATCTATTAAAACAGATTTTTGGTTTTTATACTTGTATCTTGATGTAATGAGCGCCCTTGGTCTTACTCTAGTTGAAATAAGTATGATTTTGACCAGTTTCATGAGTAGTGAAGCAAATACAAATTTCCTCCCCCAGAAGAAAATTAAATGCTCCACATTCACAACTTCACTGTAGCTGACTTTCCCCCAAGAATTAGGAAATGGCTGTTAGAATTATTATTACTGTATGCTTAAGCTTGGTCACTCACTAAGATAAATGAATAGTTCTCATTTTGTTTCTTTAAACAAATTGCTTTTAAAAAATATTTTAAAAAATCTTGATCACTCCCTACCACTTGCTGCCTTTTTCTGTGGTTTTTGCACACTTGTCATTTTCACGTAAGGGATGTTGTTTTTTAACACTTGGGGGATTTTTTTTCCAGTCTTCTTGGTGGATCTCAGTATATGGCAGCTCTTCATAAGATGCAGAAGAATTACCAGAGTTTCCATGGATCAGGTTATTTGTCAGATCCAAGGCTTGTAGCAAATGGATTCCAGATAAAAGTGATAGAAGGTATGATAGTTTTAAAAACTATTAATTGCATTTTAGCTTGTTTCTTATGATTTAATGATTTAAATTACTGTTAATCTGGATCATGTTATTCTACATCACCTTGTCTTTTAAAGCACTAGCATCTTGCTTTCCTTAATACTGAGATTTTATTTCTTGGCAAAGAATGTAATCTTCTACACAGAACATTGAGCAATGGAAATTGATGACTAAACAGAAAATTTTAATAGCATTTCAAAGAATGCTCTGAAATCCATGTTTTCCGCACTTCTTCCTTCTTTTCTCAAAATGCTCAATACCCATATCCTTAACTGCCATTCTGACATAATTTAGATTAGATGGATAAGAATTCCTTAGCCCAGGCTCCTTCTTCCATGGTGTTACTTGGAGAAGCTTCTGCCTATATGTGCTTTAGCTGGCTACTCCTGTACTTTTCAGGAGTAGTTGAGGAGGTCCAGTAAGGAGCTGGATCCTGGTTGATGTCATACTTTCCCATCAGAATTGTAACACAGAGCCTAAAGGGGCCAGCAAAGAGATGGTCATAGGATCACCACACCTTTTCTCAGAGTTTGATCTGAACATACTTTTGAGGAAGTATACTTTTCAGTATCTCTTTGCTGATCACAGAATAAATGCATTTTATATAAGATTATTTTACCTATTAAGAGAGCTCAGATGTTTTTACATCTTTCTGAAGAATGATTTCTGGGGATGTGTTGGAAACACAGGGGCAACCCACTGTTGGTTCTGCAGATCACGAATTCTATAGCAGAATTCCAAGAAAAGCAAACGTCTTTGGGGGTAGCACCTAGCTGACAGCTCAGGGAAAAGACTGGCCATAAGAGCTGTTAGAAATGCTATAGCTTCATGTGTTACAGATCCCCACATATGTAGAGTGATGACAGATGTACTGTAACATATGGGATCTTTTAAGGGTAGGTACAAAAAAGGGATGTAGACCAACTCCTTCACTCAGAGGCTGGCTCTTGTGAAGAACAGAGCCAAAGCTGTTTTCCTTACTGAATCATGCACAGCAAAACCAAGGAAACTTCTTTCTGACTGACTAAATCTCTACATAAATAACACCACCTTTGTAGAAGAGGTGTTCATGGTAATAAATCATGGAATGAATAATTAGGGAAATAAAACGTACTGTAAGAGGCAGTTATTACATGGTGTATTCAGACTAGCAAATCAAAAGCTCAGGAGTTCTATGATATGTCCCTAGGCAAATGTGGCAGAGGGGAATTGTGGCTTAGCAGTTTTGCTCACAAACTTTTTTTTTACCTCCTGATGTTCTAAGTTTGCTTGAAATCTAGTTAGTGTAAACTAGATGTGAATAAATTGAATATGAAAATTTGAAGACAATTTCTTTTTCCTCCTGGGTGGAAAGTTTAATTTCTAGTTTATTTCTAGGCAGCGGTGGAGAGTTGTTGACAGATCTCGTGGTACTGCAGATGTGTCATGGTTTAACCCCAGACAGCAGATCAGCCCCACACAGCCATTCATTCACTCCCCCCTGAGCACAATGGGGGAGAGAACTGGAAGGGTAAAAGTGAGAAAACTTGTGGGTTGAGATATAAAGACAGTTCAACAGGTAAAGCAAAAGTTGTGTACAGAAATGAAACAAAAAAAAGGAGTTAATTCACCGCTTTCCATAGGCAGGCAGGTGTTCAGCTATCCCCAGAAAAGCTAGGCTCCATCCCATGTAATGGTGATTTGGGAGGACAAACATCATCACAACAAACATTCCCCACTTCCTTCTCCTTCCCCCAGCTCTGTGTGCTGAGCTTGATGCCACATGGTCTGGAATATCCCTTTGGTCAGTTGGGGTCAGTGCCCAGTGCCCCTCCTAACTCCCTGTGCACCCCCAGCCCCCTCACTGAGGAGCAGAAAGGGCCTTGATGCTGGGTAAGCCCTGCTCAGCTGTAACAAAAACATCCCTGTATTACCAACACTGTTCCCTGCACAAATCCAAAACACAGCCCCATGCTAGCTGCTGTGAACAAAATTGGCTGTCTTGGCCTAAACCAAATGGGAAACTACTTTTATGACAGCTTGGTTTGTTTAAGAGAAGCATTGTAACAGTATAATAGCAAAGGACTTGACACAGTAACTGTGAAGTAGTCTTCCAATCCCGTGTTCCTAAGATGTAAATTTAAGAAAATGAAATCTCAAGGAAACTTTTCTCATTTGGTTTACAGTTAGTGCTTTGTATGCCCTGTGGAGGTTTATGAACCATAGGAGTAGCCCAGTGAAGAATGGGAATCTAATTCAGTTCTTTGTCCCAGTCTTCTATTCTAACTACTTGAGTGAAAAGTTAATAACATCTGAGTCTTGTCAGTCATGTTTATAAGCTTCTGCTGATGACATTATAGCAGTTACAGCCTCTTTTATTAAAAGAGCATACCACTGCAGATGAAGGTAGAAATACCAGCAAACAAATGGAATTTCTCCCAGCTTTTTTCCTACTGAGCTAAGGATTTCTACTTAATCAGTCCCTCCTCTTTTTCTTAAACTTGTCCCTGAAATACACTATCTTCTACAAATGCTTATTAGAGCTGATTTTTAGACACACAGGTACTCTCCAAATGTGTCCTTCTCTGGGAATTTCACTATGCAGTGTAAGGTTATTTAATTCATAGATTCTTGTATAATCTTTACAGAAAGAGACCTGCATACCAGGAGTCATTTGTCCCACTTAGACCCTGAGTATTCTGTAGGATTTCTTAACTCTGGGAGAACCAGTTTGTTCTATAAAACATCTTTCACTATCCTTATAGAAGCATTACTTTTTTTCACTGTCCGTATTCGGTGTCTGGTTTTGTGGCGTTTTTGAAATTCAGACACATCCTGAAAGAGGTATTCAGATGATGTTGAACTAGAATTTGCTTAAGAGAGATTTTGTTTCTTCAGGATATATTGTTCATTTTTTGGGCCAGAGGTTCCTACTTTGCATGGTGGATGATAAAGTCACAGCTTGATGTGAAGAGGTCCTAGAATGGAAGTGTGCACTTAACCCATGGTAACTGGAGAGTTTCTCCTTAGCAGCATCCATAGGAGCACACCAGAACCCATTCTCTGTGCACACAACCTTTGTAACTAATTTTTTACCGACTGTGTGGATTAACTGGGTCAGTCCTATCAACTGTTTCTCTCTGTCAGGGTCCACTGTAGCATATTCGGAGGTTTGTATTTTCCTTTGGGACTTCTGCCCTCATACGGTCGTATTAGATGTTCCTTTCTGACTGCTGATTGATTTCTCATTAATAGCCACTTATTGGCACTTATTAATATGCATTCCTTCATTTTTCCTCCCGAGTGAAGGGTTTTATTTTCTGTACTAGAAAGTTTACTTTTTCTGACAGAGATCCCCTTACATCACAAGCAAATTTGCTGATTAATTGATTGATTGATTGATTTCTTAAGGTTTTGAATTTCAACCTACAAGTGGTATTTCTGATAATTTCTTCTTACAAAATAACAAGCCTTTCTGTTGATTCATGGGAATAAGGCTATGATGCTGTCACTAGCTCTAAGATACCTCCCAAAACAAGAACATAGGAAATTTAGCTGCTCCAATTCAATGTTTCAGCAGTTTTAGTCATGGAAGAGGCTTTCCTTGACCCATGGTGGTCTCTGAAGAGGACTGTTGGTCTAGTAGGTTGCACTGATTATTTGTTTAAATCTCTACAGATATTCTGCTACCAAAGAAGAGAAGGACCCAGAGTACTGCTGCCCATTACCATATATTAAGTCTACTCATAATACTCAGATACTAATTTGGAACACTGGACCTCTTGCCTTTGGTATTGTGCACCTCACTAGGAGAGTTTCCTAGACGACTGTAATGATTTAAATTTAAGTATAGGACCATAGATTTATTCCTTATTTCTTTGTGGCATTGGGGTGTTTTACAGAACTGACTGTTTATTTATTTAAGAAGATCCTAAGCAGCTGCTTGAATTTGGAAGGTGAATTTGGTAATCCCTTTGCTGCATTAAGCTTGCATCTCAACTGATCTCTTTAAAAAAATCCTTCTTTGCAGTTCAGAATCTTACCTTCTGGCAACTTGTGACACAGAGGGGCTTTTTATGAAGATTTTCATTCTAATGGTTTCTTACTTGGAAAAAAACCCACCTACAAAGTATTAATTTTTCCTTATTTGGATGACGTGTAAGGGACAGTGTCATTCATAGGATAAAAAAATGAGCAATTCATTAATTGTGCATTAATCTTGGGATTAATATTCAGAAATTGAATCTTATTCCCTTACAGTTCTTGGAATTCAAAGAAATATAGCTATGGCCAAGATGTTTTATTGTCTTTAATGTCTTTTAAGTCTTTAATGGCCAAGACATTTTAGCTAGTGGGGTTGTTCTGAGTTTTAGTTACTCTCACAATTTACCAGGAGTCTTTCTCACAGGCCTTGCTCTGAACCCCATGCCAACATGTGGCACCAGATACTCTACTCCTAGTAGGTTTTTGAAAGGTCTAATTAGCTGTTTTCTTCCTGGCAAGAACTCAGTTCTACATGGAATTTTGTTCTTGTTCTGCCATTTTGGTGGGAAAACTGCTTAAACTTCTGTATTTTCACAAATGCACTTTTGGATGTGTATTTTTACAAGAGTATGGGAGTTGCAGGCCTTACTTGCCTGTTGTTTCATTTGAGGATAAGTCTGCCTTTTGAATGTGTTCCTGCTAGAAGACAGAAAGGTAATCTACCTTTACTCTCTTCAGAGACTCTGTATGACTGCAGCCAAAGTTTTTCCAAGTGTCCTAGATTTTGAAAGTGCCCCATCTGCTTCATGTTTCTGGTAGACCTTTGGAAGATCTTTGTATTGTCTCCCTGTTTCTCTTCGTATTAACTGCTCCTAAGTATAAGGAGTTTTCAACTAGATTTTTCTCTGGATAGCTCACAGTGAAAAACATGTTGTGAAATAGCCAAGAAAACACTTCTTGCTGTCAGTGTGTCAGTTAAGCAAAATCAATGGTTTCTTTGTGGAATGTGCCAGTTGTTGTATTTTGCAAAGCTGTGACGCTGAGCTCCAGTCTATCTTCCACTGCCCTCCCACCCCCTCATGTTCTGGCCTTACTGAGACTTCAAGTGATGCTACCTTTGGGAGAGCAGTCTGTTTGCTTTTACTTAATAAAGCAGATTACTTAATACTCAGCGTTCTGGGATCTGCCAGGCATTTGTTTGCTCACAGTGACCCCTACGTGCAGGGAACATTTCAAGAAGTAAGATGGATTACTTTCTGTCCAGTTCTTCTTAAGATGTGTTTGTTATATGTGCCTTCACTGCACATCTGTCCGTTTGCCTTTAGGAAAGGCCTAGAGAGAGGTGGGAATTCTTGGCTGGAGAGGAAATGAGACCAAGGAACACACCTTAGCTGGTATTGTATCAATGGTGGGTTTTGGGCCATGCTCCAAGGCAGGCTTTTAGGGTAGCATTGTCTGCCTAATAGAACGCAGTCTGCCTCATGTAGTCAACGTGAGTATGTACAAAAAATGTGCTTATAGGGCCTCAAAGAGCAGTAATAGGTAAATAGCCCATTGTTCTTGGTAATATAAACTGCCTCAGCTCTTGCAACCCACCAGTGGAAAAGCATGCTGCAATTTAATTTCAGTTTGATTTTTGACCATAGACTGGGAGATAGACAGTGTTACAGTGTCACCTAATCTAGGTGGCAGCTGGAAGGGAACAGTTTTTCCTGGCCATCAAGAAGGAATTATCCAAAGATGATTGTAAATGCTTTGTTTGGAAAGAGAAAGGGGAAATTTGTAACAATGAGAAATCCACATTCTTAAAGTAATTTGAAAGCTAGTTTATTTGTTCATGGAAATACTTTCCTTGGAAGTTGCAAAGTATTTAATAGAAAATACCATGGCAACTGCTTGAGGACTGCTGTTTGAATACTCAAAAATCTTGTAAATTTTTGACAAAATATATATTAAGTGTACTGAGGCTTGGACATCTGCTTATATCATCGAGTGTTGCCAGCATTGAAGTTCCTGCAAAGACTTGCAGATAAACTTGTTAATCAGAATGCAACTGGGCTACTTTGCAGTTTGAAGCATGTTGGCAGAAAAGGAAACTGGCACACAAACAGAAATACCAAAGAAATAAACCTCCCTTAGCCAGGGTTTGTATTGTTTGTTCTTACATTAAACACTTTCAAGCCTGCTTTGGCTTTTAGATGGAAGAGGAAACTTAGTGAAGTTAAGTTTGGCTGTGAAAATTTGCAGATGAACAATGGCTATCGTTGAAGCTGAAGAGTGTATGAGGAAATATTTTGCAAATCCAGAACCTCACTGTCATAGAATTTTAAAAGGAAGCACAGGAAGTACAAGTTTTTAAACTGAATATCTAAATACTTGAAACTTAAAAAAAATTGTGTTCTGTCTTTGGTAACATATAGAGGGGTAATTATTGAAAGGTTTTCAAATAAACTAAGTTCTAATTCTAGAGAGAAAGCAGCATAATCAAATGGTCTGAAATAGTTCCTCAAATCTAATCTGTAATTAAATCAAAAATACAACAAAAATTAAGAGAAAAGAGCTGAAGAAGATTTTTAAAAGAGGCTTTATCTTTTCCCTGTCCCTTACTGAAAGGCTTTCCCATGGGGAAATGCTAGCATAGTACATCATCTTTTCTCACCTTTATGTCTGGCAAACTTTCTTATAATTTAACATTTTGCTTTAAGCTGAATCTGAACACAGGTTTACAGTATTATATAAAAATATGTCTCTGCTTGCTGGCCGTGATTAGGGAAAGGCAGCTTGAAAAAGAGAAGGAAGACAAGGCTGGGTGAAAAACGAAATAAAGTTTCAGATGTAAAGCAGTGTTGAATACATAGCTGGAAGAAGGTCATGTGATTTTTGGGGGGAGGGGCGATGGGGGATTGTTTCCTATATCAGATTCCCACTGGTCAAAGTATCTTGTGCCATGAAGCTTCAAAAGGTCCAAGAGCATTGTTTGCCTAGTGACACACCCATATTTAGGAAAAGTTTCAACCTGCACAGTCATCTTGTTATCTCTGCTCTTATTTAATGACTGTCCAGTAAACAGGGCCTGGACATGGACAGCTTCATTCTACCAGCTAATGAAAGTACATTTTGCTGACTTACGTTGCATATATATTTTCTCTCACTTCTGAAATGTTTCATATTGTTGTTTGGACTAGGAACGGGAGTTATCCCTTGTGACAGTTTGTTAGTTTAATCCACTTTGGAGCAATATATTTGTCTCCAGCTCTTTTGACTTCACAAAAACCATTTATGACTCGGGCTGAAGGTTATTTATCCTACCTGGAGCCATTACACAAGATTAGATTTATTTTCATTATTAATTAAATTTGTCCATGCTGTCTTTGTGAAGCTTTTTACTCATTAAACTTGTAGTGGAGGAAAAGAGAAGGTGGCTGTGCAGGTTGGGTTGAGGTTTCTGTGCACCCAGCATGAATGAGAGGATAGTCTGAAGGACTGAGTGAGAATATGTGAGCCTGACCACCAGAGAACTTGCTTCTGACTGGGAGCGGATAAAAGGTTGCTGTACGGGAACAACTTCAATCGATTTTTCCCCCATAACGTGAATAAGAAGAGAAATCGTGTAGATCTCATAACTTGAATAGATACTCTGTTAGAAAGGCTGTTTAGTTTTTTATTCATCATTCCTACTCAGAGTAGTACCTACTCCAGCAGTGATACCATATGAATGATAATATGAAGTCAGTCACAGAGCCTCTAGTTTTATGGGCTTGAGTTTTTCCTCAGATGTGGTAGGAGAAAAAACTGCTTTTTATTTCAGTAGAATTTGAATTTGTTATGATAACATTTGAACTCTACAGATGTTTCAACCAATTACATAGGAAATAGTGCCAACACTGTTTTAATTTTTTTCAAACTAAATTGTGTTTTATTGCTAGCTTCTACTTTAGTTTTATGTATGTTTAATTAAAGTCACAGAAGCTTTAATTAAAGCTCTGCTCAAGACTGGGAATGCTGCAAATATTTTAAGCATTAAACAGTGCCAGCTAGGATTTGGATTAATGTAAGCTGAGACATTTGTGATGTGAATAAACACACATCATCATAATGAAACATTGTGCAAATAAATGCTTTTCATTCCAAGGGAGGAACAAAAAAGTTTCCTAATTGTATTGGACTAAATTACTAAATGACTTTGCATCAGTTTAATTTTCAGTGAATTTCTATAGAATAGAAATTAAAGCAGTGTATGAATTGCTGTTTTGTTTTTGTATTTTCAGGTGTTTCGGCTACAGAAAGTCATCTTGAAATAGAAGGGATGGCAAATTGTCTGCCATATTTTGGAATTTCTGATTTGAAAGAAATTCTGAATGCAGTAGTTAACAGAAATGCAAAGGAAGTATATGAATGTAGGCCTCTCAAAGTGGTAAATTACTTGGAGGTGAGACAGAAGCTTTCTTTTTAAGTATTAGCCAGCTAAACTTGTAATTCCTTAAACTGCTTGAAAATCTTTTTTCAGCTTTGTGTTTTAATTAATGTTACTGTGTTCTAAACAGAAGTTACTTTTGAAAAAGAGACTATTTTATCCTCCTGAGTTGTGTATTCCTTACCAAAATACTTCCATTAGACATACCCAAAGCAGTCACCCAGTGTGATATAACACATGCCAAAAGCTGATGTTCACAAGGTGTTTCCTCTGTAAGGCACTTTGCAGACTTGAAAGGCATTTCTCCATATTAGAATACAGAACTGCCACAGAATGGCAGTGACTCGTGTTAATATTGTCTATGCAAATAAATAAATAAATTGTCCATCCAGAGATAAAAACAGCTTGAAGTTTCAGAGACAGCTAATAAATGTGGTACTAGTTAAAGCTGGAGTAACCAACAGTAGTAGTTACTACTTCTTGTCTGGCTGTGTCACTAATGCTCTTTAATACCAATTCTCTTCAAAAAGGTTACCAAAATATATGTAAAGTCTCTTCTTACTTAAGTACTTATAACATTCCTTCCTGAATTTGGTTACTTCAAATTGGGACTTAGGCACATATTTACACAGAATATGTGTTTTATCTTTTAAGCATTATTATTCAAATGTTTCCCTGTCTTTTGGAGGCAGTAAGCTGCCTTTGCAGCAAGGGATTCTGTTAGTGCTACTGAACCACTCTCATGCATTCTTGAAAGAAGCTTAAAGAAGGGATAAGTTCCGTGTTGAGACAGGAATGGTTTGTAAAAAACCCCAAACAGCTATAAAAGCTGTTATTCAGAAGTAAGCACTGAATTTTTTGACCATTCTGAGAGGTAAACACTGGAAATACCATTCACTGTCATGTTCAGAATCACAACTTTGATTATTCATTTCATGTTTGAGCAGGCAACATGTCTGCAGCCTTTGCTGTCAGTCAATAGATGCAGAAGAAAGAATAGGTAATGGTTGAAGCAGCAGCCTTCCAGGGTATAAAACAGTCCACAGTCCACAGTGATCTCTTTCTCACTTGGAGGAGTTGGAACAAACCTCAGACAAAGAAAATGGGATGATTTAGATTAAATCGTTATGAATGCTGGTCAGGTTTGTACAGTATGAAGGGAGATTGTGTGCCACATACATTTCTGCCTAAGCAACATGACTTAAGGACAGAAGAGAGGGCAATGGCAAGAAGGCCCATCTTGGAGGAGAAAACAAAACTTCTTTTTGAAGCTGCTTAGTTCTTTGAGGGTGGGTGCTTTAGCAGTCCTGTCTGCTTTCAAATGTTGAGATAAGTGGATGCAATAGACCATAGCAAATACAACATTAATCTGCAGTTTTGCTAGAGTATTTTTCAAACTTTACTCACTGACTGCTTGACTTAATTTATGATAGTTCTAAAGTTTATGGTGTGAAATGTCTCTTGTGAACTGGTAAACATCTACAGCTGATGCTGGTGAAAACAGGAAATGAGATCTTCAGAAACACAAAGCATCTTGGAAAAGTAGGCTAAAAGAGAGCAAACATGACCAGGGGCTGACTGTGCATGCCTCCATTGTAGAAATGTCATGAACTGACCAGTAAGGTATGTTTAGAGTTACATTTAGATTTCTGGGATTTGGAATATTTAATCAGCAGAAAGGGATGACCTTTAAACAGTGAGTGCTTAATTCCTGCTTTCTGGTAGCCCTAGGCTAATGTGCTAAAAAGTGGTACTTTAAAACTATTGGGGTTTTGTTTTTCCTTTCCACAGGGAGAAGCAGTACGTTTAGCTCGGCAGCTGCCCTTACATTTGTCAAAAGAAGATGTACAAAACACAATTTACAGGATGAAGCAACAGCTTGGAAAGGAAAATAAAGGCTGCGTTCATGGTCGTCCTTTTTTTCATCACTTAACAGATATTCCAGAAGTTGACAAGCACAACTCCATGGAAATTATTCAGTAAATGGAACATTTTGTTTGGAGTCATACTTCTCTTGCTTAATTTTGATCACTACTCTGTAAGTTCAGTATGTTTAGTGCAAAACTTTTGTATAATGACTTCTCATTGTTATATGTTCACCTCCTAAAGACTTTATTTAAATAAAAATGCTACTTGAAAACTGGAAATAAATACTGTAGAGAAACAACTCCCCACTATTTTTTTAAAAGAATTTATTAAAGAAGTGTTCTCAACTGGTTTCATCCTTCTCTTATTGCTGCAGGTTTAAGAAATACCAGTATGTCAGAATTTTTTAGATGTGAAGTGGTTAGAAGTTGCTTTCAACAGAGCATGGCAAAGTTTACTATACTAAGGACATCAGATGTTAATTTTCAAAGGAATGCCAGATAGCTGTAAGTATTTAAATATGGCATTGCCATAAGCAGGTATTTTAGTTAGACTTCTATGGTATTGTATTTATATTTGGAAATTCTTAGCTCATGTAAATGAGTATTGACAGTCCTAGTGTCCAATGTCCAAAAATTCTACACTTACAGAAGTGTGGTTCTTAAAGTATAGTACACTTCAAAAACTTCAGATCAACAAAAACTGGCCAGTTACTTGAAAGCAGAATGGATCTGAGTCACAGAAGCACATATTAGCACTGAAATCAGATGCCCGTGGTTGTTTATTGGTGCAGTGCTATACACAAACTGTTTGGGGGTGGGAAACTTAAACTGTCCTCCCTCGAGGAGAATGTGGCATAACTAGGGCATAGTCTGCTATATAGAGAGCTACTGATTTTGGTAAACTGGTTCATTCTACCAGAACACAATGTTTACTCCTCTATTTCAAGTAGTGGCCTACTTCTGTAAACCTACCCGCTTAGGCCTTCTGTGCATAGCAGATGCCTTGTCTCTGGAAGAGTATGTTTTAAAAGTTTGAAGCTCACCTGAAAATTCCTGTCCATCCCCAGCTGCCATTTGCAAATCTTGGCCCTATGAAAATGTGGGGGTAGGACCTAGCTTTGTAGTGTTTCTGTGCCTGCTGGGTAAATGGTTGAAGGTTGCTGAAAGGCTTGAGTACAAGCTAGTTTGTGGACAGGAGTGTTGGATCAGACAAGTAAATGTAGTATTTGAGTATGTAATCACTGATGCTGAACTGGTGAACTAATTTAAGAAATCACACCCCAGCCATACAACATGTAAATTCTAACCTGAAAGGCAATTAGTATCTTTTTAACAGAGCCTGTTGCAATAGGACAGGAGGTAATGGTTTTAAACTGAAGGAGGATCAATTTGGATTATGTATAAGAAAGAAGTTTTTTACAATGAGGGTGGTAAAACACTAGAACAGGTTACCCATAAAGGTAGTATATATCCCATCCGTGGAAATACTCAAGATCAGGTTGGATGGGGCCCTAGGCAACCTGATCTAGTTGAAGATGTCCCTGTTCACTACAGGGGAGCTGTACTTGGTGACCTTTAAAAAGACCAACTCCAACTATTCTGCAATTCTATGATTATTTCTTTATGCCATTAAAGTAAGTTTATCCTTTTCATAAAGAGCAAGGATCATCAGAGGGCACAAGCAGGATATCTTTCCAAGTTTGAAGGTGAGCAAGGCACAAAATGAGAATGTCACTTGCAAACTGAACACTTGCTGGCTCTAAATGTCACTCAGTGCAGAAGATGTGAATTTTTAGAATCGAAGTGAGAAGGTGGATGGAGATGGAGGAAGGAGACGTGACCCTTGGCTCTGATGGGGAAACAGGATCTCAGCCTTGCATGGGATACAGAAGGTTATACTTTGTTTATTTTTATTCTTGTTGGAAT
Source organism: Aphelocoma coerulescens (assembly GCF_041296385.1). NCBI lineage: Eukaryota > Metazoa > Chordata > Aves > Passeriformes > Corvidae > Aphelocoma > Aphelocoma coerulescens. Next base: position 8,145,709 of record NC_091021.1, read on the forward strand.
ACAAACTCTGGGAGTTTAGAGAGTAGCTATTAGAGTGAGAAAAGCCAAAAGCAAGCTGCAGAATAGAAATTTATCTCCTGACTAAGTTTGTTGGAACTTAAATTAATATGTGCACCAATTAATAATTGCTGATTCTTCTCCAAAATATAAGATAGCTGTATCCTAATTATACTGAAGCCAGTGCTAGTATCTTTGGTAACACCTGAGTCTACATCAAGAGGACAAGTTTTGTTAGCTACTCAGGCCCTAGACTGAGGACAAACAAGATTGGCAAATGGTATTCGCAGGTGCCAGTGTGGGTTTAGTTGCTATGGAAGCAAATTAGCATCAGGGTTTTCAGTGGGTGCAGGTGCACCAGGTTAGGCAATCGGGAGCTGGGTCTTCCCTCCTTTCCTGGCTGTGTCTGCTGTCCTTACACCTCAGAGAGCTGCTGTGGATTTCTTCCTTAGGTATGTGTACATAGGTTGTTTTCTGTCTCTGTGGAACACTGGAGGATGTTGTGTGGCTGGGTGCCAGCAGCGAGTGCTGGAGCACAGCTTTGGAGCTGTAAGTCTGGGTGTCTCCCCACCACAGTACTTGTGGTTGGGACTGTGAGCTGCAACTGTGAGTTACACTGATGCTCTGCTGATGGGAGATGGCTTTAGATAGGACAGGGTGGAGGTCTCCTTGCTTTATCCAGTGTGAACAAAAAGAAATGTTATTTCTGTTTCTAGAGATGTTCTCACTGTTCATCTTCCTCTAGTGATGCATTCATTTTATGTTACTTGTTTAAAGAATAGAAGTACCTCAGTTCTAGGTTTACAAGCTTAAAAGAAGTTAAATGGTGTGCCTGAGGTAGCAGTTCTGGAGAAGGAAGGCGCATCATCTTCTGCCATTGCATCAGCACGGAGTGCTACACGGTGAGCCCCATGAAGCTCTTGGGGAAACACACAAAGGCTGCCTGTTCCTGCAGCTCTGTGGGCTGTTTGTTTGAAAGGAAAAAGAGAACCTGAAGTGTGCAGTGCTGGGTGGGCTTGGATATTGTTATACTTGACCTCTTTCCTTAGAGGAAGAGCTGTGGAGCAGGGCGTGGTGGGCGCGTGTCCCAGCGGTGAGCGAGTGGCAGCCACCTCCCTGTGTCCCTCATGCTGCACCCACTCAGCTGCTTCCCCACGAGTGGCCGGACTGGGCCATTCCAGGGACTTCTCGTATTTGCGCTGCCCTCTGCTGGCATTTCGGTTTTGTACAATTTGGACTTAAATTGAGGTCTGAGACTGACCATGGATGAGCATCATGCCTTTCTTACTTTGCGTCCCCAGCAGGTCAGAGCATTACTGCTTACCTTGCTCCTCGTGGCGTGCACATTTGCTTTCCTAAAATACACCTAATCTGGGTAACAGTGTTCCCTAGGGGAGAGTTAGGAGCTTTCCGGACCAAATCATGATCTCGTAGTAAAACTTAAAAAGCCTTTTGGTTGTATGTAGCTTTGCATTTTTCAGAGGATCGTTTGTATGATTGGTTGGGACAGGTTTGGTTCTGGTGGTGTGTTTGCAGCTCAGGAGTCCCCCTCACCCAAATTCTGAGAAGCACGTTCCTTTAATGGGAAACCATTGAACTCAATTTATCTTTATAAATACAGGAAAATCTCATTGAAAAAAAATTTTTTTTTCTTGCATATAAATATGGGTATAAACAGGAAATAGAGGTAGCACCTTTTACATGTGTCTTTTCTGAGTGTAGTAGGAATCTTACTATAGAAGTTTCTGTTTCCTCTGAGTTAACCAGTGTGTGTGAGAAGCAGTTTGGATTATTTCATGTTTGGTTTTTTCTCTTTATCATGAATAGTAGCCATTCAGAGAACTATAGAAAAATCAGAGGAACATTGAAGCTACTTCAGGAGCACCTAGCAGTCATTAGTAATGGTAAAATCTAGATGATGTGATTTAGGATTTGCTAGAATTGATTCTTCTCTATTTCCGTATTCTGATATAGAACATTTAAAATATCTGTCAATAGAATCAATACTCCCAAGCACTTTATTTAGTTATACAAGCAAACATTCCCTAGTCTCAAGGTTTTCATTCCTTTTTCTTCCCCCTTGCACACTTACTGGTATTACTTTAATGAAAGTTAACCTCAACAAACAACTTTTTAGGTTTTTAAACGGTTTATAATATTTGGTCTTCAGAGTTTGTTTTATCTTCTGTAAAGCAGATCAGTTTTTTAGTGGGGATTGGTTTCTTTTGTTAAATAAACTTATAATTCTGCATTTATTTTTTGGCTCCAGTGGTATATTGAAGGGTTCTTGAAAATTTTGTTTCTTTTCTACCCAGCATTTAACAGGATGGATTAGCAATTACGAGAAACGTCAGGTACATCCATTTAATTTTGCAAATGGAAGGCTACCAGGACTTGCTTTTACTTTTTTTTCCCCTCTCTCCCTCTCTCTGTAAGTAAGGAGCATCATATCTGAAATTATGGAGAGTATAAATGTGGAAATGTTAAATCTTTTGTTAATGGCTTCGAATTAAGCACACATTGTTGCAGATGATTTGGAGGACTTATTTAAAGTAAATATACAATTTCAAGCTCAATTATCATTCATAGTTTAACCGAACATAGTGAGATATTCGGTCTGTGAATTTGATACAGTGTTACTTCATAATTATGATGCTTTTTTACAGTAAATTTGATATAGAACAGTTGCTAAAGGAAAGCTGCTGAATAGTGTGACCAACCATTTTATGGGACACATCTGGTGCATTAGTTCAGGATGTGCAGTGCAGGATAACAGAGCTTTTGCCCAAAAGGAGAAGGAAGCTAACTCCACATGTATACGTTCTGGGGACATGCAGAGAGGTTAAACAATTACAAGTTAATTGTGTGAGCTAATAGGAGGGGTGTTTATAATTTCATTTCAGAATAGCTAAGGAGCAAACGGAGGAGAAATATTGTTTTAAAATCTCAAATGAACGGTTTACACCTGTTAATGTTACATTTAGAACAGCTGTTTCTTTTATTATCAGTAAACAGATGCAGAAAGTAATGGAATGTTTTAAAGCAATATGTTAATCCTGTCTTCCACTACTGAATATTCTCACAATGTCATAATTAAATATTAACTGTAATACTGCTGTCATCTGCAGTTAAAGAATATTTACTTATTATTTTAATCACTTTTTATCTGAAGTGGTAAATGTTCATCCAAAGCTATTGTAGTCTTTTATCAAGCCAGCCTAAGTATTTTTGCACATCAGTAATTCTACTAATGATTTCATTGGACTGAGCTACGCAGTCAAAGTAACCCTAATTTTGGTTTTGCTCAAAGGTTATTTCTGTATTTCAGATTTCTCCCTGAAATGAAACAAGCTATATTTACGGGGGGAGAGAGGCTGGGCGGCGGGGGGGCAGAGTTGCTCTTAAGCGTCCAGGCTAACACACATTTTATATGAACTCCATGTGAAGTTGATTATGGGTGAAGCTTTCCCAGAGCATACTCAGGTTAAGCGCTGCAGTTGGCATAGTATCAGTCAGGTAGTCCAGGAGAGGGTCTTTTTTTTTGGTTTGTGTGAAAATAGTTTCAGTTCATTTCTTTTCAAATGTGTTGTGCTGCCTCAGTTTTGAAAAAAAGAGAATCTATGAGTCTGACAATCTCTTGGAAAGAAATATCTTAAAACTGCAGACACAGTATTGTGTAGTTAGGGAAAAGAAACCAAAACAACTATTTCAAAATACGAATTAGTGCCTAAACTGACCTGAAGTTTCCTAGAAACCTGTACTGGCCACTCAGATGCTCAGAGATGACAGTAAGAGTTCTTCAACTGGCAAACATGTCTTCATTTTAGTGTTGCAGTATGTGTAAATGTTCTAAAGCATGCAGCATTTCAGTGACCTAACATGCAATGGTGGAGCATTACTAACTCACCCTCGAAGAACGGAAGCGCAGAAGATTCATGCTGTATAACTTGTTTGGCAGATTAGTTTTCAGGAAATGCAGAGACCAATGAATATGGCAGCTGCATTATTAAAAATACTGTATTCAAGCCCAGGTCAAATTGTTCATTCATGCGTGGAGTAACTCAGCATTAATTGAATCATTGCATTTTTTACATATTTTAGATCACTGATATTTTTTGCTTCAGCACTTGAAATGCCTGATAAATTACTATATTCACAAGGGGCAAGCATTTTGACAGAGGAATGCTTTATAAAGCATTTATGTGTGAGTGTTTGCTCGTCAGGTCATTGCAGTAATAAAATTGCGTTGGTAGAACTAAGATTCTGTCTTAATTCTAATGTCAGGCAGCGTATTTTTGGAGAACTTCAAGATGCTTAGGTAAAACTATCTAAAATTATACAAAATAATTAAAAGGGAATGTCTTCCTTTGTACTTGTTAGCTTGATACTGCTTGTGTTAGATAAATGACAGATGTTCCTAATGAAAGGTAAGAGAGTTTATTTTCTCAATTTAAAAAAATAGGAAGGTAGGGAGAAACCCTCTCATGTCCATTAAGCAGATTTAAGAGTCCTGTCATCTCACTTCAAGAGAATGAAAGGAATATTCTTTTTGAAATAATTTGAGGTTTTTCATATAAAATAGTTTTTGTAAGTTTCAGCTTGTGAGAAGCAAATCTAGCTATGATTCTTGTCAGACTCTGCCAAAACAGTCTAGTAGTAAATAAATTATTTCAAAGGAATGTATTGTTGGAGGTCTATTCTTCCCTTAAGCAGGCAGAGTAGAAATATTATTTTGTCAGTTAACATTCCTGATGCTCCCTGACACTTTATGTGTGTATAATTTAGAACAGGAACCAGTTAATAGTTACTAAGGCAAGTGGAACTCTAGAAAACTGTCCCTCATCAGAGGAATTCACATAGTTACTTCTCCTACAAAAGGGTTACAGAACTGTTCCCTAAAGCTTCACATTAAGCTTCAAAATGCCCTTTTCCAAAACTGCTTGTCCCAGATATCATTTAGGAGAGCCATATCTTTTATGCTTTATTTACAGTGACCTTTGAGCAACTGAAAATGCTGCCAACTCCTTTAGAAAGTGTGGCTTTGAAATTTCAATTTTGGTCTATGTTTGCAAATGAGTAAATGTGATTATGCATCAACTGTAACAGCAATAAAATGGATACTGACCTTTTAGAATAATAGTATTTTATACTTCAAGTGAGCTTCACTGTAGAATCTGAAAATGCTTATTAGTGCACCAGCCACTTGTAGATTATGGAAACTGAAGAAAGAGCTCAGTCAGCCATGAGAGGGATGCAGAATTACAAGGGCGGAAAGTCCCAAGTGCTGCAATTCGGTTTTACACTTGTATTTTTACTATGATGAGCATGAACCTAATGTTTAATGGGCGTGTGCAGTTCATTCTTGCCGGATTGCAAACTTCTTGTGGAGTCCTCTATATAATTTCTTACTCTGTATTAATCCAAGTGATCAGAAGTTATGCATCTTTTCGTTATTGTTGTGTCATGCTTCTTCTGAGTTTATTTAGGTGCTCTAGAGCGGCAAAGTGTTGTGCTAAATTCCTTAATCATATAAAGTAATGAAGGTTTCAAGCACCACTAGATTTATATTTATTTTTATTTTTTTAAGCCTCTGTGGATGCAGAACTAATTAAAATCAAGTCCATCTAAAGAAAGGTTTAAATGACAAAATATATTGTAATAACTGTCTTGCCAGTTTTCTTCTGGTTACCAGTCTAAGTCTTTTAACTGTAGCTCAAAAATCTGGAGCAAGTATTTTGGCATAGCAGTTTGTTGTAAGGAAGATTTAATAGCTTGTTATGTCCTATTTCTATAAACAGAAGTCATTTAGAGTTCAGCAGATATATTTAGAATCAGCATTTGTGCTGGTAGTTACAAGCTGAATAAAATAATCTGTGAAAAGCTGAATATACAGAAGGGAATGTTCAGGTTCAAATTTACCTCACAACTAATTTGCTTTTAAGAGACTTAAGCATTTTCACAAATAGGAATGTACAAATTGGGTATCATGCTTATTATTTTATTGAAAAATCTTTTTAATAACGAGGTTTTGTTGTGTGTGAATGTTAATAGTTTGAAGAGAACTATGTGTCTACTGCTGTTCAAGAGGTCAGTGCCTGTACTCTTTACTCTGGCAAAATTCCCTGATCTTCAGAGAGGGAAATTTCCCTGTCTCAGGGAGTACAGAGGAAGGCCCAAGAAAGTGGACAGCCAGAAGCTTTGGAGAGGTCTTCTCTACTTTTGGCTGGTTTGGGACAGAATAATAATAGAAGTTTACATTGAGTGATTTGTAATCTAACCTCTGATTTTTTTACTTCAAGGTATGCGTGATACCTGAGAAACATATGCAAAGTAGTTTAAGATACGAGTTTTATATCAAATAGTAAATTAAAATCATATTGACCTTTTAGTCTTGCTGATCACGTGCAGAAGGATGTTCATGTGTTGCCCTGTACTAATCACAGTAACAGGATTCTTGCTCAGGGAATAGCAGGCACAAGCAGTACCCTCATGTATTTGTTCTTCTACTGCATTTTTAATTGAAAAAATTTTGCAATTAAAATGTTATAATCACACCTTGATGCAATTTTTGCATATTGTGTTCTGGAAAAGAGAGCAGTTCTTTTCTTATAAAAAAGGTTTTTACTTAGTGATGCAAATAGTCACCAATGCTCTAGTTCAAATGTCCGTTGTTATTGCTGTCCTGATTGCTGGCTCTGGCCACGTTTGGTGTGAAGTCTAATAATTTTTATTCTCTCAATTCTTGTATCGATTTTGCGAAACATTCCAGGAGCTTGAAAACTACTAATTAAAAGTGTAATAGATATTACACTTAAATATCTTTTTCCTTCTATTAAAAAAGATATTTCTAATATCTTTTTCCTTTTCTATTTTAACACAATAACTGCTGTGATTTCTTTTATATTGAGTGTCCATGCTTTTAGCATCACAAAAAATTTCACCCAATCGTATGATGACCCATCCTTAAAGAAGTGTCTTGCAAGAATGGTTTTGCAAATAGCAAAAGCCTTCATTTTATGTACTCATATCTAAGCAGGTCATTTTTTATTATGTTTGAATTCTGATAGTTTCAGTAAGCCTCGGAGGACTGTTCATGTAGATGTATTTTTTTAAATGTCAGTACTGAAGAGAGAGAAAACATTAATACTTTTTTTTTTCATGTTTTCCTTCTTTACAATGTTGGTAGCTGTTCGTCTGAGTGTCAGAAGCGTGAAACTGTGTACACAAATGAAGTTGTGTACACAAATTATCCTTATGATGCCCCTTTGTCCCCTCATCATACTGGAGTTTTGGAAAGAGGACTGGTTGTGTGACTGGCTCTTGGCAAATCTGGGAACTGAAAGCGCTGATAGAGTATCCCCATTTTAACTACATGGGGACTCTACTTGAGGGGGAAATGATATGCTGGTACCAAATAATCTATGTGATGTGCAACACAAAAGTTTTCCTGTTTTGGTTTCTATGACATGACCTGTGGGGTAACTGAAGAAAACATCACTGAGAAAGTGCTACATCTACATATACAAGTGCTCCTATTGATACCTTATTTTTCTAAGATTTTGCTGAGTAAAGCTATTTCCATACATAAGCGTTTTGGCCATCTGCAACTGCTTGTCAGTGAGCCTGGTTTGAGAACACTGGCTGTAATTGTAACCTCAGGAATGTGTGACCAGCTCGCGGCCAGCTGTGCATGCTCTGACTTTTCCCAGGTGTTAAGATACATGGCCACTTTTGTTCCCCTTAACCAATGGGGCAAAATACAGTCCTTGTTTTTCCACACCTTATATTAAGCCTGAAAACTGCTGGGTTTTGTTATTTTTTCAATAGGTCATAGCAAACAACTACATGAAGTTGTCCATGTTGTTTAATTATTGGGCATCTGTGACACAGTGTGCTGCATCTGTAGGATAGTAGGTATTTTGAGAAATACAGAAAGGGTACTCAGTTCACCATGGTCTTGCTATAAATTAGCAGTGCTGACCCTGCAAATCACATAAGTGCTCTTTTTTAATTGTTGTTGCTTGAAAAAGATTTTACTTATGTTTTGATAGGATAGGTATTTCTGCAGTTTAAGCCTCTTGAGCCAGAGTGAGTTTTGATGCATTTTTCAATTGGTTTTCAATTGGTATTATTTTAATGATCCATTTCATGTTCAGAGGAACACTTAGGAGCTGTTTTCTGCACAGGAGCCTAATTGGAACTCCTCTTAAATGCAGCTTGGAGTTGTCTGCATAGGGTGTTCTGCATTTTGTCGTTACCTGTGTAGCACTTTCTTAGCTTGTATTGCATTCAAGGTGAGGCCCGAATAGCCTGAAGGCAAAGTGTATGCCCACAGGTCTCCTTCTTAGAGCAGCTGGGAGGCACAGCGTTTCTAGTAATCATGAGGACAAAATTTGCTCCATGGCCTGTGACACTTCAGTCAAGTAAAAAGTGAAAACATGAGATTAATTTATGTACATGATAATTTGCATGGTGTGGTTGTTATAAAGGCATAAATCCACATCTCAAGTCGCTGCTTTTTGCTCTTCTTTGCCAACAAGCTGACATGATCTCCTCCACATAGTAGATATGGAAAAGGAATTAGTTTTTAACTTAGACCAATTCTTTGTATGGTCAAAATGACAGATATTATCCCTAAAAGTAACCTACCTACTCATTCATATTAGTTTCTAGGTCCATGGAATGAACTCAGACCTCAGATCAGATCTGTATTCTGTAACACATTCTGAGTTCTTGAATTAAAAATTTCTGCCTTTTATGGACTTTGAAAGCTTGCACTTTTGGGTTTGGTCATCTTTGAACATAGGAAGAACACAAAGATTCTAAACCAGCACTGGGGTTTTCCTAAATGCTCAGAAGTCAGGGATGAGCACATGTGAAAACTTCCATGCACCTAAATGGTTGTCAAAATCTAGTTCTTAGAGACTCAGAAAAGTTCATGTAATTTTGGAAGTCAGGGAAAAATATTAGGCTCCTAAACACTTGCTTAACCCTTTAGAAATACACCAGAGCTGTTTGTGGGGGAGAAGAGGAGCACACCAATCCAGTGCTGGGACCTGTTTGAACATAAACACCTGTAGCAAGACAAGTTCTCCCTTGTAGCTGCAGGGATATGGAGCAGTCTTGCGAGACGGGCTTACATAAAAAGACTGAACGATGTGCTTTTTCAAAGGCGTTTCTGTAGTTAAAAGTCCTGGTCTGTGAATCCCCTCAAAAAAGCAGGGGATTTTTTAAGGGGATCCACTCTTCCCCAGAGCACACAGAGCTGATGAGTCCTGGGATAAAACTGCATGATACAAATCACTGATGATTTGTGCCTCTGACTGACGTTCCTCCAGTGAGCACTCCCAGATATGTACCAGCATTGTGAGATTCCTATAACCACTGGCCTTCGGTATTTCCTGTGAAACTTAAACCTAATATTTGAAATCTGCATCAGCACTGAACTGTTCTGCCCTTTGTTTTCTGTTCGTCAAGGTGGCTTTTCTCATTAGCATAAATCACAAAGCTCCTGCAGCAGTAGTGTTGTCCATGTGATATACAGCATCTCTGCTGGGCCCAAGCAATATTTACAAGCTAAAGGGCTCTGCTTTGCTTGCTTTGGAGAAGCCTTTCATTGTTTCTTCTTTCAGTTTCTCATTATAAGATGAAATAAATGAGAGGCTTTAAGAGAAAATAATGTAGAATACCGTGATACTTTTATTATTATGCATGTCTGAAGTGGACAAAATAAATCAGTCAAAGGAAATGCAACCCTGTGGACATTCAGAAGTTTAAAAACAATGAAGTAACAATATCTGTACTGCATTACAGTAGGCTATAATAGAGAAGTTATATGACTCTAAATTGTTTGTAACCTAGTTGAAGAATAAGACCCTTCTGTGGGGTATGGATACATAAAGTAAACAATTTCAAAGAGTGTTTGGCAATCTCTTGTAACTTGCTCCAAATGCTTTTGGTTCAATGGGAGTGAAAATCTATGCTCCATTATAGCCTCACTTGATATTTTATTTTAGAGGAAAGAAGCTTGGGATCAAGTCTACTGTTTTTTCTTTAATTGCTTGAAGGTGACAATGGAAAAAAGTAAGATGAACTGCATGCTTATATTTCTTTTTCTTTTACCTACTCATCTTTCTTATTTTCGTTGTTGCCTTTAATTTTCTTTCACTTACAAAAAAATTAAAAAGCATGTGCATCAGATATATAAGTAAGAATAATTGGTGGCAACTGCTCCCTTCATTTAAGAAACTAACTGATCTGTACATGTGCTTTAGTTTCATGCTCTTTCTCAGAGGCTGATGTTGGAGAGGGAACGGGTGTTTCTGATGTTATATTCCTAACCTGTATATCTTTATAGTGTCTATTATTGTTATACCGTCTGAGATGATCTTGAGTGCTTTCTGTATGAGGAGTTAGAACTTTTTCAAGTAGGAAACATTTTTTTTCCTCTATGGCTTCTGAAAGATGGATCAGAACAGCTCTAATTCTGTGCAGCTTTCATTCCTGTTGCCTTCTGCTGCATTTTTGTGAGAAGTTGCAGCCTAAGTAATATTAATCTGCTTAGTAGTTGGGTGGAAGCAGAGAACAGCTAGAAGTTGATTTCCCCCGTTTCCTGCAGCGCACAAACCCAGTTGAGCAGAGCAGTTAGCCTTGCTCCTGAGGGCTAATATAAATTAAAGGTCCTGAGCACTAGGGGTTGTTAAAATTCTCAGAGGGCTCTTTATAAGATGTTAACCCCCGTGGTCTGGCCAGGCTCCAAATGGGGTAATTACATTCTTCCTACCTAAATTCCCCCTGCAATTGCAATTCGATGTGCTGGTATTCCTCACTTCCTCTCCTCTGCCATGCCCTGTGGAACAGTTGTTGCATTTCATCCCAGAGGTACTTGCTTTTGGTGACTGATGGAGTGATCTGTGTGTAGAGTCTATAAAGCATTTTAAGAGCCTTCTGGATGAAATGTAATTTATGATGCCTAATTTTATTTTTTTTTTTTAATTATCTGCTGTTTAAAATGAACTGGGTTAATCTGAGCCCTGAATGCATGTGAACTGTGTGCAACAGACCCGGAATGAGAAAGCATCAACAACTGTTCTCATTCCTTGTTGAACTTCTTCCCAGAGTTTTTTTTTAGATAGAAAAGGTAAAAGATCAAACTAAAAGTATAGGAAGCTTTTCTAAAGGGTTCTCTACAAAATAGGAATAATATGAAATATATAATAAGGCTAATGTGATTTTTGCCTCAATTGAAGTACAAATTGAAGTGTATACATATGTATATGTAACATTCCTCCTGCTTAGGGACTCTGTTGTAACTTTAGAAGAAGCACCTAAAATCTTACGTTCTAAAAGTTACTCTTCTTCTACCGCTTTTTATTCTAGAAAAGCTTTTTATGATAAAGACACTGTAATTTTCATTAAGGTATTACATCCTGATTGTAAGTAGACTCATTATGTGTAAATTTAAGTGTTGCTTATAAGCAGAAAAATATGTAATTAGTACTCAATGTTTAACAAGGTAGTGGGGAATATCTGTATGTGCCAAATATACAGAGACTTCAAATACAGTCTTCTCTAAATATGAGATTTGCCTGTCAGATACATGCCATGCCAACAGGATAAAGCAAGGCTGGGGGGACATCTTTCTGTTTAGTTGAGCACTGGTTTCTCTTTTCACTCTTGGAGTGTCTCATACTAAGCCTGTCTACACTACCTAGGAAACCTTTGTACAGATGCCAGCCTGAATGAGCTAAACTCTTCTTTCAAGAGGTCCCTTAGTCTGGTCTGACAGCCTGAAAGGTTGTTTATATCAGATATTTCTCTCCTAGAACATCAGACAGAAACAAAAGAACATCGTTGATCTGTGCCATGATGTCCTCACTAATTAAGGAAGATGCCTCAAGGTGGCCTAAGCAGGTGAGCTACTCACTATGCTGCAGGGCAAGGGGAAGATTTTTCAGATTTTGAAGGTTTTTGACTTGTCTGGTAGCACAAGAAATGTTCTTCCAGTCCCAGATGGAAAAAATCAATGTATGACCCTGCGCAAGTGAATGTGATGCACTACTTGAGATCCAGGGAGGATTCTTTATGTTGCCTTCTGTGCCAGGATGCTTGGAGATCTGCACTAACCCTGCATCAGCCATTTTCTGGTGCTGCTGAGGAAGGTTAGAAAAGTAAAAACAGCCAATAAAGAAACTGAAAAAATTCTTATTTATATAAAAAACATTTAAAGGACTCATCTAATACAATACAGATAATTTAAAAACCTGGAACTTAGAATGTTCTTGCAAGGTCTTCCGTTGTGTTTTAGTGAAAAACTACACTATTACAAACATATCTTTGATCTGTGATAAAAGCTGAAATAAATTTAAATATTTGACACTAAATTTAGCTCAATGTGCTCTACTGCTTGTTGCTTAGAAAGGAGCTGGCACTAACCACATAGCCAGATGTTCATATGAGTTATACCTATGTAATCCCACTCAGTGTGGCTTTAATGGATTTTAACTCGGAATAAGAAATTTAGTTCTCTTGCCTGTAATCTATTCAAACATATTCTTATTTAAAAACAGTTTGCCATTTAGAATGTAAATAAGCTATTTGTATAGTTTTAGTACTGTAACCGATGTGCTTTTTTAATTGCAATGTGTGATAGTAAATATTTGCATAAAATACAGCTGTGCTCTGAAGCATTTATCTTATGATGCTTTATAGTTGCTATTACCAACACAGTTTAAAAATGCATTTAGTTTGTAAATATATTACAGAAGGAATATTGTTATTTTTAGGTAGTTTGTGTAAATAAGTATAAATAGCTTTCTTCACACTGATGGTCTCCTGACAGGCACAAGAGCTCTGTACTCGCTCTTGACACCAACTCTCACATGCACTCATGTCTTCTAAGCATCCTAAAGTGTTTACATTTTTTTACTCGTTTGAGCTTTGGCAAATCAGCATCCTTTCATGTTTTGTACTAGGTTCTGTTGCCAAGATGAGACACAAATTCCTGGAAACTTTCATGCAGAAAAAGAAATCCATGTATTTTAGTACCAGATGAACATTTATTTTATTGAGTCATGATTTTAAGTAATCTGATAGAATAAGGTGGCAAAGGTTTTATTTAGATGGAAGGTGACTCAGAGCAAGATATTGCAGAGATGCATAAACCATAATTTTGTGTATCTGTGATCTTTCTAGCTCTTGTTTTGTATATTTTTCCTTGCCTCACATGTGCATCTGTTTTCCATTCATTTAAGTATCAAGTTTAATTTTCCAGAAATTAATATCAAAACCCAATTTATTAAATTTGTCTACATATTAAATTATTCTTAAGCCTGATATTCATTCAGCAATTAGTCTCTGCTGTTTGTGCTTTACCCCTTAAAGCTATCACACTTTATTTTTCTCCAGTAGATTCTCTCCTTTGCTTTCTGTTGGCTGTTCCTGCTTCTTGCATCCTCTTCTTCTATAAAGGAGGACTGTGCTTTTTTTTCTCCTACTCATTCATAACTTTTTCACTTTCTTTTGCTCTTTCCTTTTGTTACCCACAACTGTCTGCATGTTCTTTTCAAACTCTCCATCTACAGCTTCATTCCCTGTAGCATTGTCTGGCCTAATTAACTTTAATTAGAAATGCCTTTTTGTTGCACTCTAAATTCAGTTTTACAGAACTCAGTAGAAGCTTTCATATCTAGGGTTGAAAGACAAAGGTTTGTTCCTATTTCACCTAGTCTCCTACCTATTTCTTCTCTCTTTTTTTTTTCTTCATTGTTACCATTTTCTTCTTTCTCAACCTGTATCTTCAGTACTCCAAACACAAATTTCCTTCTGTGGTTGTATTTAATTAAAGGCACAGTCTGATAATTAAATATTCTGAAATATTTTTAAAATAAGTGAATTTGCATTCACTTGCAATTTTGGGGGGGGGGGGGGGGGGTTGGGGTGGTTTTTTTGGTTTTTGAAATAATTTTCAGTATTAGCGTCCCAGTCACCACAGGAAGCGTACTTGATTTCAAAAAAAGCATTAAAGTGAATTTTCTCAGAGCCCCAACGTCCTCATATTTAGGAGATTATGTAGTCTACCCAGAAGAATAGATTATTATTGCAATTCATTAGAGTGAAACTGTAGAAGTATCTGTAGCTTCTCCAAAAATTCATCATCATTATGGGATGTTGTCTTTAATGACTGCTCTAAATTCCATTTATTTACAAGTATTTTGTTAACTTGGTTGTGGAGACAGGTGGATTTTTACACAAAAATTTTGTTGTGCTCTTGGGGAAACCAGCCATGCCAGTAATACTCACTTTAACTGAAATTGAGATAAATAATCTGAGGGTGACTTACTTAAGGTTTGAAACAGTTAACACTCTCTTAGGAGGAGATGAGGGGTAGATAAATGGTGAACAACTGGGAAGCTGGCTCTGAAGGACATGCTCATGAATTTGGACACCGACTAATCTGTTTTGGCTGTTGCTGGCATGGCAAATAACAGCATAATGCAAAACCTTCCTGTTTCTTCCCACTCTGGCGTTTTAACTTTCCACTGAGGGCAAGCAGCGGCCACAGGCCAAAGCCTTCACTGGCAGAAGTGAGAGCAGCAGCCTCCCTCTCCCCACTGTGGCTCTTCTGGCTTTTGTGCTGACCAGTGCACAGCAGAACACAGATCTGGGAGGTTCTTCCCCCTCAGGTCTGATCATCTCCTTAATTGTCCTGTTCTTGCCTTACAAGCACCAAATCCCTTTTTAGCACTGCAAGCTCTTTTGGCTCTGTCCCATAGAGCATCAAAAGGAAATGTTCACTGAACAGCTACTCATGTTTATTCAGCCTGGTTTGGTGGTTTTCTCACCCTCTGCTCAGTGTAGGTATAGGACAGAGTTCCTGCTGTCTGTCCTTTCCAGATGCTCCTGATAGCAACCCTCTGGAAAGCCACGGCTCCATCAGTCTGGCAGCCTCTGAGGACTCCCATATGTCTACTGTGTCACTGGTCCCACACTGAGAAACCACCTACCCACTACTGGGAATTTTAGATCAGTAGAGTCTTCTGTATAGCTGTTGCCCCAACTGGAAGAGATGATAAGGAAAGGATCTTGTGGAAAATATCTCATATCCTATGTTGTGATAAGTTGTAGGTATGTTCTCAAATTTCTGTAAAAGGTAGTTTTAGGCTTTTAATGTAACCAAATGATTTATCTTTTCTCCCCCCTCTCAAAGCCCCTGTTTTATTCTGAACCACGCTAAATTTTGTGCTTGCTATGTGGAAAGATTTTTGTGTTTCAGTGTAGAGAAAAATGAATTTTCATTGTTTCCTAGAACTTTTCCATGCCTTCCATGTCTTTTGCCTACTCACAAAAGTAATAAGTTTTACCAATCCTGTCTTGATAAAGTCAGTCTTCATCTGTGTCAGACTTTTCTAACTATATTAAGACTAGCTATCAAATAACAAGGAACGTGTTAAAGTCCTGTTCCTCTGAGGCGCTGACTGTCCATGCTGCTTCCCTTCAGCAGTTCCTTGGAGTTTTTTGTGTTGCTGTTTGGAATCAGATTTATGCATGAAATTTTTACCTGTTGATGCAGAATTGTAGAAAGGATTTGTAGTGTGCTCTCTTCAGTCTTCAAATTGCACGTTTTTGTCTGAAGTTCAGTGTAGAATACCTTTGAATCCCATAGATGAGAGTCTTTGGGGAATAAATTTCATTTATGCTGAAACATGTATATACCTTTAAAGTAAATTTGTATATATCAGCAATGATCCTTTTCTGTCACCCATCCTGCCCCACCATCCCAATTAGCTGAAGAAATATAGGTTAAAAACTCTGAAGTCTAAAAAAAATTCTGTCTTGTTAAAAACAAAACAACCAATCAGCCAACCCTCCTGAAATGCAGTTAAAGCTCTGCTACCCTTATAAAGCAATAGGGAGGGCAGACAAGATACAGTCGCACCTAAAGGAATACTCATGCTAAAAAAATCTAATTGCAGGTGATGCCTTAGGTTTTAACTTTTATATTTTTCAAATCCTGTACTGCCTAGTGTGTAACTCTGAAGTTTCTTGTAGCCTGTTAACTTCTGCTCTCTCATGCTAGGCAGACATAACAAAGCCTCTCCAGGCCTGCTCTCCAAGGACACTCAGACTGTCCTAGGGCCAAAAAGTATAAACCAAAAGCCTCTAAAGGGGGGGCAGGCTTGTGGAAATTACATCATTAACTGAAGCTTTAGTTGGAGAATTAACCCTGATACGCAGATGAACCAAACTTTAAAAAGTGTGAAGAACTCGTGACCTGGGGTCCATCTTGGAGTCCATATTGGCAGTAGCCTCTGGCTCCCCAGGGGGTACCTTTGAAGGCCTTTCAAATAAATACCTGCCTTTATTTCCTTATTCCTGTCTAGTCTCTGTTTTCTAGGTAGCCACTTCAGGCATCACAGGCATTTAGCAAATGTGTAGTTTATACAGATCAGTGTGGGCAAAACATTTTCAAGACCTATTCCTCTATAAATTGTTTAGGTTCTTGCCTAGCACTTCCCTTAAGAACAGGAGATATTCTGACAAATTAAGGGAGAATAGGTTGATCATAGCTGGTAAGTGGTGACTAGAATTAATCAGAATCTTGGGGTGGTGAAATTCATACATTTTCCTCATGGTTTGATTTGTTCCTCAAATAACCTCCCATATTTTTGAGGTTTAGCAGTGATGTCAATATCTTGGACAGAGCTTAGCAAAGGAGCTCTATTAGTTTTAAATTTTCCCAGTAGTTCATTACATCATATCATGGCTCTAAAATAACTAAATTTTGTCATCAAGTTTGATTTGTACTTTTGATTTCAATTCCCAAGTTGTGTAACGCTGTCAAAACAGCTCAAGCCTGACTCAAAGTCCAGAGCAATTGTGATACTAAAAATAAGAAGAGGGATTGGTCAGTGTTTGCAGGAGTAAAACTGTCCTTTGCCTTTATGCCTGTGCTTGGAATGATGCTTGTGTAAGTTACTGACACTGAGGAATAAGATCAGTAGCAGAAGACAATCCTCAGGGATGAGGTTTCTCTTGGAAAGGAGCATCTAAGAGAAGTTTGCATATGTAAATTTGGTGTAGGTCAGCAGATGGGTGGCTTCAAAGATCTTAAAGGAAATGTTAAATGAATGCATATTAGGGGTTCTTTAAATCACAGAAGATTGGGTTTGCATGGCAAGGGTTTGGTAGTGGGAGTGCTACAGGGTCCTACTCTGATTTGATTGGTGATAAATTCAACTCATTTCCTCAAGTCCAGAGTGTTTGGCCTGCAGTGGTAATGGGCAAGTGATCTCTCCCTGCCTTTCAGATGATGAACCTTTTACTATATTTTGTATTACTTTTTCTCTCCCCTGTCCAGGTGAGGAGGGAAATGATAGAGCAGATTTGGTGGGCACCTGGCATCCAGCCAGGAGCGACCCACCACACTGATGCAGGAAAGCAAAATGGCAAGTGCCTTTGGGGGTTCCCCCTCATTTACAGAGTGAAGACTTAAGACTGTAAGAGGGCATTGAAGCAGGCATAAAGGAAAATGAGTCTTCCATGAATGTATTTAGTCAGATGCAGAGTCAAGGTAATGATGAATAATGCCTAAATACACTTGTAAACAGGTGCAAAACACTCTTCCCCTGCCTGGAGAGCTGCCACTGTTATGTGATAGCTTAATATTTCAGCTAGAACTACAGCTGGAAAGGCAATGATATTGAGTGATTTTCATTATCCATTCAGTGTGGCTGAAATGAGCATAGCCATGTAAAATAATACTAAAATAAACTCATCAAATAGACTTTGCAAAAACCTTTGCAAAACTGCAATTATTTTTTCATTAATGTATATAGTAAATAATGTATATTTGTGGAAACTCCTCCTAAGAGGTCTGGGCTGCTGATTGAGTTTTCAGTTTTAATTTGTTCAAACCTGTTTAAGACTTTGAACTACAGCTATGAAAGGCCTTACCCTTGACTTTGTAGCTGCTGCTGCTCTCCCATGTGCCAAGTGGAGTTTGAGAGTGGATCACTCACCGGGGCAGTCTGAGAGCAGCTCGTGATTGTATTCTGGTACTGCTCTTATGGCACTAGGACTCTGGTGAAGATGCTGCATATACCTGCAGCAGAGGTGCTGCCCCTAATATAGGACAGATAGGGACAGTTGCTATACTAAAGCTAATTATAAAATTAGCAATAATTTGTTTTCAAACTGTATTTCTTGGCTTTGCTAGGTTCATGCTATAGGTGGTCAATTTTGGTGAGATCATAACCTTGACTGGGGGGGAGGAGGGTTGTACTGCCTTCTATTCAGAGCATCTATTTTTATGATCAGGTATGTATAAGCCTTATAAAAACCTGCACAGCAAAGATTGTAATATTCCTGAGGCTAGAAGAAAAGCAAGAAAGCAAAAACATCACTGACTAATTGAGCATTACTATTTTAAGTTCAGTATAGCTTGCATAAGCAAACTTGGACAGGACCAGTTGGATTGAATGTCTAAGAGAGATTCTTAATAATAAATATTTTTTCTAGCCTTGGACTTTCAAACCTGGGAAACAGATGAATGTTCGAGTGCTACCTATATAATGTAGCTTAGCTTTCCATCAATGTTTTTAGTTTCTTAGCTGTTTCTAAATGTTTAGTTCAACATGTAACAATGTGAACATATGGAATACGAACATCATCTTTAGAGTGCAGAATATTATTTTGCCTTGTCTGAGTTGTGTTTGAGCTTGAATAGTAGAATATCAATCTGAGAAAGCAGGATATCAAAATACAACTGACCAATTATCCAGGTATTTAGAAAGCTGTAGTTAATTTTGTAAAGCCAAATTTGTCAAAAAATCTTATGTTAATAACAGATAATTTATTACTTCAGAAAATCCATTCTGTATTTTAAATAGGATTACCACTGGATTCAGAAGGATGAAAACCACTGCTGAAATGTATCGTATTATTCATGGCCCATAGGGGAACTGTGCACTACAGAAAAGCAGGTGTCTCCTTTCACTAGGAAGGCTTCCCTTTATAGGAATAGGATTCAGAAGGACACGTGGATCTTTGAAGAATCCTTAAAGTTTCTGCTTCCTACTTCTCTACATCCTTTTTCAACAAACTTTTAGAAGGATGAAGGAAAATTGTGTTCACTTGAGTTTTGTACTTACACAGCAGAACTGCATTCTCTTTCAAGTAATTTTATTTTGGGAGACTGCTTCTTTCTACTGGTGATTTAAAAACTGGTGTAGTTTGTGTTTTGGTTTTTTACTGTGACTTTTTCATTTTGCACAGAGTGTAGTGATAAAACCATGCAAACTTCTTCCAGGTTAACCATATTCAAATAAGTTCGGTAGATATACGAAGAAAATCTGAAAGCAGCAGATCACTGTTGAGTGTCCATCAGTGCTCAACGTAAGACAAATTGTGTGTCTTTATGGAAAGGCAGGAATTACCAAACACTGTGTGAAGGTCCTGGAGGAAGGCTAAGAAGCTGGCAACTGTCCAAAAACATTCCTTCTGTTGCATGACTGCTCTTGGGGTAGGTCATGGGGTGATGGTGTGTTACCCATCCTTGTCCAATCAAGGAATGACTTATATTTGTTAGGTATTCTTCTCTTTCTTCTGTATGTTACATTTGAAAGGAGTAATTCTTCCAGAATTAAAATACACTTTGTCCTAAAAATAAACGTCCACGTGCAGAGGTTATTCTCAAATAGCTCTCTGGTAATGTTTTATACTGAAGAAGTGTTAGCAGTTTGTCTTCTTGATGAGTAGCACTAAGTCTGTGCCATTAGTAGTTGCTTGAGACGGTGTCCTTGAAGCAATGAGTTGGGGTTTTTATCACCTAATAGGTTTTTAGCTTTAGGGATGAAAATTGAATTTCCAGTTGAATATAGGTTGGTAATCACCTGGTGACAAAGAGCTTCAGAGAAATGGACCTATTGGAAAATATCTGGCGCTCTCTGCTGCAAGATGAGGTGTCGACAGCATTCTTTTGAGGTGATGTGAAGTCTCCGAGGAAACACCCTGGCAGCTTTTTATCCAAATCACAGAGGAGTGTTCAGAAACAGTGGCAGTCCTGGGGGAATCTTTGCAGTGCTATGCTCAGAGTAGATGTATCACTTCAAGGTACAGTACTGGGCTTGCCCCTGCCATGATTTAATTCAGGTTACTTGTTTAGACCTTGGACTTCCACAGCTGGGGTCCCCATTGCACACCGATGCATTGGCCCTACAGAATAGTTAAGCTGTGGTAAACTATAATGATGGTGGAGGGAGGAGGAAAAAAATGTTTTAGGGTGTTTCAGTTTCCTACTGCTTTTGGAGTCAGTTCACCTTCTGGAATAGTACTTTCAAAAGCAAACTGTATTTCCATTACTAGTGTATCCTCACTGAAAGGCTTAAGATATTCTAAGCTTCTCATTCAGTAGGGAATTTCTTTTTTTCTCAAAGGCATTTGGTAGTGTAGGATCCTTCTGCTATAGAGTATGCTTGCATTCAGTAAAGAGCTTAATTTGATCAAGAAGTATAGAGCTAGTCAAAACTCAAAAATCTAACATATACTCTAAGTAGTACATAATAGGAGTTGGAGAAATTATTTCATTTTTATCTCTAGAATTTTCAAAAATCCAGAAGTGTTGCATACCTGTGGTGAGTTTACCCTGACTGGATGCCGGGTGCCTACCAAATTCTGTCTATCACCCCTCATCTGGGCAAGGGAGAGAAAATGTAATAAAATGCTCATGGATTGGCATAAGGGCAGGGAGAGATCACTCACCCATTACAATCACGGGCAAAACAGATGGGACGTGAGGAAATGAGCTGAATTTATTTCCAATCAAATCCAAGTAGGGTAATGAAAAATAAAAACAAATCCTAAAAACACCTTTCCCCCGCCCTCCCTTCTTCACAGGCTCAACTTCCATCCCAGTTTTCTCCACCTTTTCCCCCAGCAGTGCAGGAGGGGAGGCAATGAAGGTTGCACTCAGTTCATCACATTACTCAGGGAAACATTGAGTGTATTACCAGAAATTGCAGGAAGATGAGGCTTTTTGTGTCCCCCCAGTGTCCCAGTCCCCCCAAAAGAGCAAGTCTGGAGCATGGATTAGCTTCTAACCTACCTTCCACCGTTCTGGTCATGGTAGTTTTGAGTGTTTTTATGATTTAGTCTTCAAGGTAGACTTTTGCATGGTTTTGTTTTAGGAGTTAGATGGGAATTGAAGTGTGAATTAGGGTAACACAAAGGTTGCTGCTTCAAATTTCATGACTCTGCTGGTGGGGTTAAGAACAGCTACTGTAGCCAGAGGTACATTCCCAGATCTCAGCATTTCATATACGGTTTTCTGAAAAGAGGAATGGAAAAATCTTTCAGTGACTGTACCATTAGTTTAGGATTGTCCTAATTTCATTGTGAAGTCTTCAGCTGGATACAGAAGCTCTTTTACGCTTCAATTTTTCATTAAGGTTATTTTTGTTAGTTCTGTCTTGTGATTGGTGGTGCATGTTTTCACAGTACACATTTAGGGAAGATGGACTTCTAGTTAAGTCATTTAAAAATACTCTATATATGAATCAAAATCTATGTATCTAATATTTTTTTCAATGGGGAAATTATTAGATTAACTACTGATAAAGGGATTAATGTTGTTAAATCATCTGTGGTTTATTTAAATTATGTTTCTATTTCTTTGTAGGGCACTTCATGTGGCTCTACTATGATTACTACAAGCCATGAAGTCTGCTTTTAGCATCTGGCAACAGTCTGGGGTTTTAGAGCAGTGGCACAGAAGATAACAGGGTATCCCTTTGTCAGAGTCCATGTGTATCCCAGTCTGTGGCAGTCCGAGTTCATGCTCACATTGATATGAAAAATAGGTTTTTGAAATACACAGCTAATTATGGTTTTGATTAAGGAGCAGTCAGTCTGCTATATGATAGACAGTTTTGGTGCAAATGTTAGTTGTAAGGGACAAATACATGTTAGAATTTCCTTCCAATATTTATTTCAACTGATGGGTGCCTCTCATTTCTTCATTTGTGTAGCAGTAGTTCGGGTAACAGGAACATGGGGTTGTTGTGCTGCCCTTTTTTTAGAGCAAGCCTGCCCTGTCCTGCTGAGTGAGGCCATGCATTAGCTGAGAAAAATCTGCTGTACTTCCCAAGGGTGCCAGGTCAACAGCCTCATGATAGGGTCACTTAGTGCATTGAACAACACAGGAGTAAAACTGTCAGAATTTTGTAGCCTTAAGTGTAATTTACTATAAATTATAGCCTGCTCTGTTGAACTCTCAAGAAAGAATGAAACTATGGAATAATGCTGAAGTCAAAGCTGTGTGTTAAAGCCACTTTCTCACCTAAGGGTTTATTCACGGTCAGATTGTCCTTTAGACAGAAATACGTGAAATATAAAAGAGCATTCAAAATGTCCAACTAAAAATTTGCCTTTGAGCAGCCAGATTCCACTGTCTTCCTAACAGTGAGAGTGGAACTTCTTTGTTATTAACAGATATAGCCAAAGGAAAAGGGGCTAAGAACACATATACAAAAAATCAAACCAGAAATCTAGGCTGCTGGTTTCTGAATAGCAGTCAAATTAATGTTTGTGTCTTTCCATCCATTTGCTCATTTGGGTTTCCTGGTATTCCCAAAAAAAATTCCTGGGATTAAATGCATCTATTTGTAGTAATCTCAGTAGTGTGTTAAAGGAAACCATCACAATGGCAATATTCTCTTACATTCTTTCCACGTGGATAGAATAAAGATTGCTTGAGTATTTTAGCACAACTGAAATCTGGAATTGAAGACTTTTGTCTCACTTGTAAAATAATGGTCATGAAATTCAGATTCCAGTCCAGGATTTTGTTATTGAGTCCAAGGGGTTTTTATTCATTATTTTACTGTTTGCTTAAATATGACATCTGGGAAGAGGGGAAAA
Organism: Aphelocoma coerulescens; assembly: GCF_041296385.1. Classification (NCBI taxonomy): domain Eukaryota; kingdom Metazoa; phylum Chordata; class Aves; order Passeriformes; family Corvidae; genus Aphelocoma; species Aphelocoma coerulescens. Next base: position 8,168,623 of record NC_091021.1, read on the forward strand.
AAAAGAATTTCTCTGTGACTTTTTTTAGTAATAATGCCAATAATTCTTCCAATTATTCATGCTGGTCAAGCATTGTTGGAAAAGGTTAAATATTTTTTTTAAAAATCATTAAAGAACATAATTATTTTTACAAAAAAATAATGTAACTTTCTTTCTGAAAGGAGGACTTTCTGTCTGAAGTCCACGCAGCTCACAGAGTTGGGGTGCTTGATGGGAGTCTCATGACCTACACCACTGATGAATGGTGAGAGAAGATTTAAAAATTAGTTGGAGCAAAGGATTAAAATATTCCTCCTCCTACCTGGTGAATGAGGCTGTACCATTCTCCCATTATCCCAAGTTTTATCTATTTATTCACATTAGGTAGTAGTATTTTATTAGGAGAGTTCTCCCTTAGCTTGAGAGTGCATTCATCCAGAAGAAAAGAAATACAGAATTTAGAAGGCTTCCTCATACTTTAAAAAAACAAAACAACAACAACAACAACAAAACCCAAACCAAACAAAAAAACCAAACAAAAAACCAAACAAAAAACCAAGCAAAAAAGCAAACAAAAAACCCAAACAAACAAAAAAAACCACAAAAAACAGAAAAGCAAACAGAAATTTATTTCTCTATGGAATACACATTTAAAGTCAGATGCTTCAGTGCAGTAGGAGAACCAGTGGAACAGGGGCTTTGCAGATCCTGTAAACACATATTTTTCTATCATCATTGTAGCAATAGTCAAAAATATTGGCAATTTGAGGCACCTGATTCTGATGTCCATGTTGATGCCACACAGCCTTATTTTTGCCAAAGCTGTTCCTCCATTATTCTGCCTCCCTCATTTCCTTTGCCCTACTGTCTCAGTCACAGAATCATGGAATGGCTTGGGTTGGGACAGAACAGTTATCCTGGGTCATCACGTTCTTCCCGAGGTGTGAGTAGCAGTACCAGTGAAAAATCTTGTGCAGCACATCCCAGCCATCCTCCAGAAACCTCTAGGATTGCTGGTGTCCTGCTGCATTGCATTTCCAGCAGGTGCTGGGGGTCGTTGAAGTCCCTGTGTTAACCCAGAATTGTGAAGTTTCATCTAGCTCTTTAAAGGAGGCTTCCCAATTCCTTGGTTAGATGTTCCATAACAGATACCCACCGTGATGTCTCCCTTGGTGGGGACATCAGTTTGATCCCAGTGGCTCTGCAAATTCCTGGAAAATCCTAATTCCTCCTGCATGTTTATTTCTATGTATGATTTTTTGTTTAGGCACTTTTTATTGTGAAAATGCAATATCAGGTACACTTACAACAACTCAGTCTCATGTGGCACAGCATTCCACTCTCCCATCATTATAATAGGCAGGATCTTAGATGGATAACTTCCAACTTCTGGTATAAGCAAGCTGTGGGTTAGCTGTAGACATTGGTGTTTGCTGTAAGCTGGTGGAGAATGTGTTGCTAAATCTCTGAGTGAGATCCATGGCAACGCTGCCAAGGAACAATTGGCTTCCAAACCAGAATTAGGGTCCGTGGGAGCGGATCTGGAAAAGCCTCGTGAAGGCTGCGTGGCCAAAACTGAGTAATTGCATTTTGTTGTAAATAAGCTCTTTCTTAATCATAGCAAGAGAAATTTGTGGAACCAATTTTCAGTTGTTTTTCAATGAAAGACCTGAAGTTTAGCCGTATGTAACCCAAACAATGAGTGCTGAAGATTGCCCTGTGCCTTCCATACACATGATTTGTTTTATCTATGAGGATGGTTGTATGTGTTCACGTGGTAGTAGCAATTGCCACAACTCTGTTCAGATGAGGTCATGTACAAGTGCAGGGGGTGATGTAAAGAAGTGGGTAATCAAGGACAGCTACAGATTTCTGAAGCATTTTGTAAAGGCCAGTAGTCTTCACACAAGTACACTGCTAAAAGTAAAGCATTAGGGGTGTCACTGTGGTGAAAAGAAGGTTGTGGTAAAAAGCACCACTTGAGATGTAGGATCCGTCTCCAGAGCAATACCCTGCTAAAAATTATGGTTAAGATGAAAAAGTGCTTTTATTGAAAAATACTTTTTCTAATTTTTTTAAATGTTCCTAAGACTGCAATTTTAAAATATAAATCATTAAATTAATCCCTAGGCTGATAGTCAGCTTCGGGCTCTAGGGCTCTAGAGCTTGAGTCTAGGTCTGTGTTTGTTGAAAAGAAAAGTTGAGGCAGTTGTTTGGGAACAAGAAGAGTAAGATGCTCTTAGAAACCAAAGGAGAGTTCTGTGAAGATGCTTTACTAGTATTCCCAGCTTTACTAAGGTATTGGAGAACTGAAAATACATCAGTACAAAAAAATTTATTAATAAATAAGTCACAAGCTATACATAAAAGCAAAAAAAAAAAAGAAAAGGTAAGTCAAGTATGCTGAGACCATTTCAGAGACAACACAATGACCTCAGAAAAAGAATATTTGGGGTAGCTGCCTTTTCTATTTCCTTAGGTAAGTGGTGTAACTGTAAATGGGATGTGCTATGGTAGCAAAAAACAGGTTAAATAAATATTATTCATTTGATTTATCAAGTTGGTTGGTGACTGTTGATACATGGTGGTGTGAGGACTCAGATCTGTGAGATCTGACTGCAGGTCAGAGTATAAAATTCTGATGCTGTGGCTGCATGCTGTGATATGATGAGAGGAACACTTCTGCATTGGGGAAAAGCCCAGTTTTAGGGTGTTCTTAGAACACTCTTCTCTAGAAGGAAAAGACTCAATTATGAAGTTATGCTGCTGTTAGTTGGAATAACCCATGTTCTTTGGTACCTCGGAGCACACAGGGATCATGACTGGAATCCTGTGAGATTTGTTGTCCCACCCTGCAGTGGGTGAGCAACACAAAAGAGCAGAAAGCTCTGGCCAGCCAGCAGCAGATTGTGGTAGGTATCACCTAGAGCAGCAAAGCAATGGGCATTTTCCCCTGGACTAGCACCTAGGCTGAGCTTTCCCACATGACAGCAGCATACAGTAGGCAGCTGAGCTCAGCCCGAAGGCATGTGTTTGACGTGCCTCCCACTCCTCCGACCACCTGGCGCTGCGCGAGAGGCGAAGCTGCAACCTGATGCCATAATGCGTGACAGCCAGGTGTTCAGCTTGCTGCTTCGTATGTCAGCATGGCCGGACTTGAGGAATAACAACGGGAAAACATGATGATGAAAACGTCAGTAGGAAAGAAGATTGCTGTTGACTGAAATCAGAATAAACCTCCTCTTCAAATGCACAGATGGTAAAGCGTAAAGAAAATCTTTGCTCTCTGTGCTTTTGTGTGTGATGCTTAAGAGTGCCTAATTGGGTGCCACAAAGTGCCCTGAAATCGTGCTTTAACTCCCTAATACCACTGCTTGTTAGGAAGATAATTGCTTCTCTCCTAGGTAAAAAACGAGTAAGGATTTCTGCAGAAAGAGTGCATGAATCATGAACCTTAACTGCAAGCTACTAGCCAAGTTATGAGTAATTATATTTTGGATTCCTACATATTCAAATTATGATGCAACAGATTACACTTAAGTTAGATTTGCTGTAAAGCATCTTTTAATTTTGGCAAAGAGCAGACATTTCCAGTTCAAGCATTCTTAAGGTAGAAGAAGTAAAAGTTTAGCAAATGCCTTCAGTATCATCCTGGATTTGGGAAGAGAAAATCTTTCTTGCTGCCTTAGTTACATCCCTCAAATTATTTAACTGCTTTAAATTTTACTTTTTATATTGTACTCAGCTCTTGAAATGCATAGAAGCAGACCATTGTTAGCACACGACTGCTTTACAATGAATGTTACACCTTACATGATTTCAGGATATTGTCCTGTTTGTGTTGCAGCTGTCTCCCAAACTGCCTTTTTTAAAGTTTAGTGGAAGCTGTCTACCAAGTAATGCCTCCATAATGCTTTCCCAGGTATTCTTCCCATGCCATCATAACCTTTAAGCACTCCTGGTAATTTTACTGCTGAAACATGGAGCATAATGCCAAAACCAAGCATGTTTTATTCTTTCCTAACTGGAGATCCTAACCAGATCTCACCCAAGACCTTGTAGGCCTCATCAGGAGTAACAGGAAAGACACTGCTGAGCCAGGGCTTGTTCCCCTGCCTTTCCACAGGTTGGATTCATTCAAGCTGAATATTTTCAGCTCTTGAAGAGGGATTTGCTTTACTTGTACAGAGGGAGTATGATAAATATAATGGAAAATCTACAGGTCTGAAATTTTGCTCGGTTGTTGACTTGTAGGTAAAAGGCATTTCTATAGGCAGAAATTACGATAGCTTTTAGGACCACTGATTGCTTTTGATTCGTAATTAGATTAGAGCACAGAGAGCGTCTACATTAAGAACACAAGTTCAAGATCACAATTTGACTTGTGGACACTATGGTATTTTATATTTTCTGAAAGTACTGTTTTGAAAGCATGTGTAGTGTGAGAGTTCTGTCCACTTCTAAAGAAAAGGAACAGTCTTTCCTGTAGCCTCAGAAGGCCTTAGTGGCTAAGGCTGGTGAAAATCAGCTTGACTTACACCCAAAATTCTGTAAAGCTTGTTGCTGATCTTGACACCTCATCTACAGAGGGCTTCACAACTTGTTCTCTATATTCTGGAGCAATAAAAACAGGTTTTGTTTTTTCATTTCATACTCACTGTAATAGTTCTTCATCCCTCCAATTCACCCCATCTAGCCACCAAAGAGAATAATTCTGCTTAATTTATCAATACACCTTGTAATTAATTGGAGTAATTCACTGTTGAATGAACCGTACGTTTGCACTTCTCCATTTCTTTTGTTTTGCAAGATTGCTACAACAGATGTTAGCACTATCACTTATTTTGAGATTATTTAGAAGCAGCCAAGAGTGAACAGAGCTGTACTTTTTGCCTATTCAAATTCAGAAGTTGGCCTGTAGCCCTAACTTTTTCCTTTGGATTTTGTCAGGGCTTTTATAAACTAAATAGGAGAATTGGAACTTTAGTGTTTCCAGAGTTTGTTTTCATCTTATTTTTATGGCTTCAAACATGTTACACTTGCATTTCAAGCCAGAGTTACAGTCTTACTTCTTGCAGGGGAAGACTTGACAGAAAAGCAGATGCAGTTGCATTAGTAGTTTCTTTGCTGGTGTTAAATCGATGTATAGGTATCTACTTGCTGCAGTTAACATTGTTGGGAGGAAGCTAAAGTGGAAGCACATAGCTAACTTGGGTCAGTTAAAACACACCACTAAGGTTCTTACTGACAATTTTGCTGAGTTACATAGGTACTGTGTTGCTTGCAAAGCTTCTGGCTAGTGCATTCCATTATGTATTGTTTCCTAACTTTATTTTTTTATTGAAATGTACTAAATTTATAAGTTGAGGTGGGATAATATGGTTGTTAAGTTTGTCCATCCAATGCTTCAGATTATAATAACCTGCTTTGTTTTACTGTAGCTTTAAAAAAATCTGTCTGCCTGGACTGAGCTGTCCAAACCTAATCTCAAGCAGATTTATTTTTTGAGTCGTTTAGCCAAAATAGGTCATTCGCATCCAAGAATGAGTCAATTCAATAATCCTTCTGATTAAAAAAGAAACCACCCAAAAAAACCCTTCAAAAAACCCCAAACCCCCAATGAACAACCACAAACCCCAAACCTAGACTCCACAGACTTGAGGAAAAGCTACCTAAAGCTGTGAATGGATTTGGCCTTTAGTTCTTCCTTTGAAATCTGCTCATATTTAGCAAAACAGTACATCTGTGGAAAATTGCAGTGCATCTATGCTTAGTGGTGATGACTTCTGTGTTCAGCTGTTAAATTCCCCACGGGCTCTGTTGAGCATATTGGAAGGTTTCTCCCCTAACTGCAGCTTCCAGCAGATGCAGGATGCACTGGATCTGGTGAAGGGAAAGGAGGGCAGTACTGCAGGGGGGCTGTTCCCCCTGCAAAAGGGGCTGTGGGGCGAGAGTGTGGGGTGTGCTGGGGATGGACATTGGCTGGGATGGGATGAGATGGGATGGGATGGGATGGGATGGGATGGGATGGGATGGGATGGGATGGGATGGGATGGGATGGGATGGGATGGGATGGGATGGGATGGGATGGGATGGGATGGGAGATGCTGTGAAAAATGGGAGGGGAAATGCTACTTGAGTTACAGTGTAACTGGAGCTGGGTAAGAAATAGGGGTAGAACTGCGCTGGAAAAGGACTGGCTCATTTTGGGAGGGGAAGAGCTGGGCAGTAGAGCCAAGGGGAAGAGCTGAAGCAATACAGAGTTGAGGGACTGCCCTGTTGCGGGTGTGCATGTGCATCTTGGGGCACTTGAACACTGCCTTGGAAAGCTGGATTCTACCCGGTTCATTCCTGTTGGGATTCGTAGGATGCCAGACAAGGAAATGATGCTGTTTGTTTCTCACACATCATCCCTCACTGGCTATTTTCATTATTCTGGATACACAGCTTAACAGTGAGGTTTGAGAGCCATACAAAGTATTCACAGATGCTGCTGAAGTCTCTCAGACCTGAGCCTTGGAAGTATGAGGATGTAACGGTAAGAACAGAAGGAATCATTGACATCTTAAATTGATTGTCAATAAACACATTAATTATGAACTATTCAGCAGCTGAAATCAGCAAGATCAAAGCCCAGAGCATGCTTTGTGAGTAGCCCCTTATCTGTAAGGCCAATATTAAATCACAGGAACCAGAAGTGCTCTATGATAGTTTCAAGTTTGGCAAAATATAAAAGACGCATACTGCATAAAATTTACGTGTAATAAAATTTGTCTGAGTGTCAAGATGGAATGCCGGTTGGAGTAGATGCTCTTTGGAATTCATATTATGTATTTTCTTGGTTTAATTTTGTTTTCATTGATTCCAGGAACAAAAAAAGCCCATCACTTGTACCCTGCTTTTGTGCAGGGTACAGTTATTACCAGGCAGCCAATGATGTCACTTGTATGGGGGTAAATGAATTTGCATTAGCTTTACTTTACGCATCATGAATAAAAATAATCCTGCAGGTGTTGTAACTGCACTTTGGTGCAGACTGGGAGTGTATTTTGTTCCCTATCAACTGCAGAATCCACGCTGCTGCATCTCTGCAGCTGTTGCTATATGAACTGGCCCAATTAAAGCAGTGAATGTTTAGCTACAGGGTATATGGAAGTTAATTTGAAGTCTCTGAATGGTTTCAAAGCCTCACGCAAGGAGATGCTATGGATAGTTCACATGAGCAGGATGGCACTACTTGGTGCCTGAATGTCATGAATTAAAAGTCAAAGGGCAAAACGTTGGTCTCCCTTAAAGCCAGTGAAAGTTTTGCCTCTGACTTCAACAAACAGAGGATTTCTCCCTTAATTCTGTAACTTTGGTTAGGAGGGGAATTTTGTTGTGCTTTTAATTCTTGTGGCTTCACCAAGAGTCTGTATTCCAAAAGTTTTTAGATTTTTATTTAGTCTGATGGTGTTTTGTGGGAAACTAAATTGAAAGTGTATTTAAGGGCCCCAGGGATCTGCTCTGGTGAACTGCATCAGGAGAAGCTGAACATCTGCTTGATGCTTGGACACAGCTTTAGCAGAACTCCTTATCATTCAAAAGAAATTGCAGAAAATCTGTTTGCTTTTAAGTTTCAAACCTCATTGCTCAAACTTTAAGTTTTAATGTCCTTACATACAAATTCTAAAAAAGTAAAAATACTCGATACAAAATATTTACCACCGAGGCAGAAAATATATAAAAGGGAAGGGAAAGAAAATCAAGCAGTTTTGCAATTTTAGGGTGGTTTTACACAAAGGAAAGTTCAAAACTGAATTCCAGAATATAACAAAAACGTGCATCATACTAACATGAAGGTGTTTTAACAGTGATTGTGTTGTCTTAACAAACACCTGGTTTATCAGTTCTATTTCACATGTGAAATAAAATGGACTTTATAGTAAATAGATCTTTTTAATTTCAATTAACAATTTTTTACTATAAGGAAAATGTACAGAATTTGTGTGGAAATCCATGTATTATGTTTACTCAAATACAGAAAATACTTTGCTGCAAACTTTTAAATATAATAAAACGCATTTAATAGCAATCTTTTGTGGTATCATCATTATTTATGAACATAACATTCAAAATATGGAAATTCCATTGTGGATCAAAATGACCATAAAAACAGTAACCCAAAGAACCTTATAAACATGTCAACAGCCATCATTTGTCCTAGATGGCTCATACCAATGTAAAAAACATATAAAATGTAGAATAATTCTCAACATATGGTTTACTTTGTTGCATTGTTCCTACATATTATTTGTGTTAAAATCCATAAAATTATATTATGAAGAGAGTATTGGGGTTTGTTTATTAAAGTAAAGTACAGGTTAGAGTTATTCTTTTCTTGTGATGAACATATACCAACAGTGATTAAAAAATAAACATTTATTTACAAAATATTGATGCATACATATTACACAAGTCAGTTATATCAAAGTGGTTTTTAAACAATATCTGTAGCAACCAACTATTTGCATTGGTTTACCATAGTGCAAACGGTAATGTTGCAAAGGCAGGTTAAAATGTAGGATTGCAATTTGAATGTTGGACTTCTCTGCTGCCTTCTGTTTTTCTATGTCTAGAAAACTATTCCTTTTCATTTAAAAAATATCGATTTCTTGCGAATGTTGAATAGTGTACCTGAGGATAGGGCAAATTCATTATTAAGCCTAAATTCTTTCACTTATATAACTATCTTTCTATTTACTCAGCCTGCTTACGTAGCACCATTGCCATTGATTACTAAGATACTAATGAGAAAAAGGAATGGAAACACGCTAAATACACTATGCCATCCCTAATTTCAGGATTTGTCCGTTTATGTGGAATTTCATCTGATACATTTCACAAGTCTGCACTATATATTCAAGTGTTTAAGGATGATTCTGGTGGTATTGTGTAGTGGCGTATATGTTACCAGTATATGTGTTCCTGTAACTATGATATTAAGTGAAGCTGTGAAGAAAGGAACCTAAAAGCCTGCTCCTTCTGTCCTCAGGTGAGAAGGAGTTTGCTTTTGATTACCAACGTGTACTGAAGCCTGCATATAAATTTGCATCCGAATGACTGAATATTGATTCCCTCATAATGTAAGAACATCATGGATTAAATCCGGTGATTTGATTGTAGCTTTTCTCTTCTGCTGGCTCACAAGCAGCCGTCAGGTAATTACATTGTCCTTTAGTTCACGTTCTGTAGCTGGTGCTGCACTAAATCTGCACGGTAGCACACAGGAGGTCGGCAATGCCTTGTGTACGTAACTTCACAGTTTGAAAGACTGGTGAGGGGGTATAACTTTTTCTTTTTTTTCTTTTTTTTTTTCTCTTTTTTTTCTTTTTGTGGTAGCTTCCATGATTTGTGAAGCAGTGGATCTGACGAGGATCTCATGAGCACCCACAGCGATCTACAACCATGGCTGGTATCTTGCCGTAGATGATTTGTTCCTTCCCGTTGAAATACAGCATATTTATGGGGGACATCTTGGTGGGTGTGCAGCAAGGGCCTGCCGAGCCTCTGGGGTTTGCTTGGTGCACAAGGTGGGTGTGCGGGTATTTTTGTAAAAACACAAATTCACATTCTCCGGAGCAATAATTCGCTTTGTATCTTTTAGGAGCGATAATCCAATCCCATCCGAAAGCTTCGAAATCCACCGTCAGCGGGTAGCGACAACATCGGGATTCTGTCGAGTGCTCGTCGCAGTCGAGACCAAAATCTCTGCGGGACCGTTTCGGGGTGTCTGTAACTCTGACCTCTAAAAATGGGTTCTGTGAGAAGAGGAGAAGGAACTGGAATCATTTCTGGGGTAAGCCCAAGTTCACTAAAAACATGCAAATAATATTTCAGATGTAGGTGTATCAAATTAATATTCTGAAATGAAGTTTAAAAAACAGAATTTTACCTCCTACAATTCTGTTATCGTTATCTCTGTATTTCCCTGCTATTTCTCTATACAGAGCTTTAAGACCCTGAGTATTTATCCCTGAAATCCCCACTATCTCAATGCTAGAATCATTTAACTGCTATAAGAACATTTCAGAAATTTGGAGGATGCTGGATTTTTACTTTTGGTGTGAGTTTTGTTTGTTTGTTTTAAACTCCATAATAATAGCTTTTGTGAGTCCTTCTGAAATTTCCTCCATAAAAAGCATATTGAGTTCAGGCTTTCTGGATATCAAGGAAGGCTTTTTGTCCAGACCAAGGAGGACAAAAGTTGCTCCTCTATTGCTGCCATGCTTGAATGACTCTATGACTGAATGAAATTGGAGGGGCAGCTAAATATTTTGACTCCTGGAAGAGTCCTGTGGCCAGGAATGTACTTTTGGCAGATTTCCAGCCACATGCCTCCTACCAAGGTTGTGTTTCCACAGTCACCAACCGAGACTAGAAGGGAATTGCAACCACCATGATCATGAGTTTGAAAAAGTTCCCGAAGCTGCTCCCTTCCACACACTGATTTCTGCCCCTTGTGCTGGTTTGGCATTGATGGGGCCATTCCACAAAGACCATTCCTCCGGAGTAACAGCCCAGCTAACTTTGTTACACAGGTTTCCCTCTCCCCAGATACCCGCCTTCTTGGCTGCAAGCTGTGGAGCTGCTGGAAGTGCTTTTCCCAAAGGTAAGTTATATGGGGAGGAGTTTGGTGAGAGGAGCACCCCTGTACTGGGAGCTGCTGGAGAGGAGCTGGAGGCAAGAGAGGAGAGATTTCCTCTTCCGTTATCAGCTGTGCCTCTAACCCTGTTCTGCCACTGAAATGTTAATTTATAGATGGTGATAGCCATGGGTTATCCATATGTATAATCATTTGAATGGATGGAGGTGGTGAGGACGTTTCTGATCATGATATCCAGCTGGCCTGTTTCAAATACAGGAGATCCATATTGATATTGGATGTACAATTAAGGTATCACAGAGTTTTTCTTTTAAGCTCTTTCTAATTATATTATGCTGCTGTGAAGTTAAATGTTGCATAAATATGGTTGGACACAATGATCTTAAAGGTCTTTTCCAACCTAAATATTTCTATATTTCTGTGATCAACAGATTCATCTACTACATAAAAGTAGAATAATATTCTTCATACTGTATCCAAAAGAAGGGTTCAGAAATTTTTATAGGTTGTAGATGATTAGTGATTTGCAGAAACAAATAGCAAGGGAAATACTGTAGTTTCACCTCAGGTTTACTTCAGGTGTACTTGTGGGTACACTTCAGGTTTAATTTTTTCATCTATTCTTATAAAAACAAACCAGATAGTTACTTTATGCTCTTTCTTATCATTATGACTCAATTATTGTATCAAGCAGAATTTCTTTATTCAGACATTTCTAGAATGATGCACTCTATTAAGTATTGGAATATAAAGAACTTAACGTTATGGAGAAGATCTGTTCTCACCTTCATAAGAGACAATTCTTGTTGTTTAATAGAAAATACGTGCATAGAGAGTATGTAGGAACTCCCTTGCCTTCTCAGCAATATTGGAGGCATCTTTCCTACCAACCAAACAATCTAAAGGCTGTTCTTTTAGATTTATGTGAAATAGCTCCTTATTGAGCAGTGTTTGCTCTCAAAATTGAAAACAATGTTACTTTGATAGTATCATCCATCAGTAATTGCCAAAACCTTTTCTAGTTAATGCCTCAAAATGTCTCTCTGAAATACTACAATTTCTCTCAATTTTTTAAATAGGGAAACAGGCAGAGGAATGCTATTGATTTTTGGCATGATCAGAGAGCAAAGAATGAAAGAATTGGACATACAGAACTTTTATCTTCCATTCCCTAAACAATGCATCCATTTTAACCTTAAAACAGAGCTTAAATGCTTTTCAATGAAATGGGATTTTTCTAAATAGACTTACCAATCCATCTTCCCCCGGTCCTGGAAAAGTTACAGCAAGATTCCGTCCGTTCTCATCAAAAGCTTTTATTTCGATGCCTAAATTGGATTCAGGCTGTTTGAGCCAATTTTGCAACACTGTCTTCACATCAATACTCTGCCAAATACCGGTGCCTGGGTTCATGTCAAGTTTCAAAGATCGAATTCCAGTATATCTTGTACCATCTTTCATGGGTTTAATAAGTCTCAGGATCTGCACAAACACCGTTGTAGGTTTTTGGACTTGCCTCAAGTATATCCACAACTGGGCCTTTACTACTTTGTTATATTGTATTTTAGAGCTAAACTTAAAGAAGCAACATTTTGGTTTTCCCTCCATTTGTACAAGTAAATCAGCTATAAATGAATGGAAAGAAAAGATTACTGAACAGAGAACAAGAAAAAAAGCATATATAAACCTGACTATTTTTTTTCAGACTGTATAGGAAATACTACAATATGTTATAAAGAGTACCAGTAATAAAGTGGATTTAGTTTAATTCATTTTCTATGGTTTACACTCTACAGCAACATTAATGGATGTCAACAAAATTACTATTCTATCACCTACTACCAATTCATTTCTGCTGGTCACCTCCTGAGGACCTTCATAAAGCATGCAGAATAGCAACTCTGCATAAGCTGACTCGACACGTGTGTGGTGATCCAACTATTTCTAATTTACTCCAAAGCCTCAGCGTGCTGCAGACCATACAGCCCTGGGCAAACTGCATGAACATTTAAATTTCTTTTCTCAGTGGGAAGAAAATAATTGAGAGGATTAATATAAGGATCATTTTGTTTTCATTTGAATTATATTAGAGGAAAGTCACGTGCAGTGCTGCGTTCCTTCTTCCTGTAGCCTACGATGCAGCTGTCATACCTAGTCATGGCAATATCTCTCCATGCCAGGATAAAATGGGTAGTACTAATCCTAAATGGTGCAGGGCTTTAACATTCATAAATCTCATCACTTAAGATACCTGTCTCTTTAGTGCATTTAAAATAGCTCAAGGGCTTTTTATAAGATGTAGGAAATGAACTCAGAGCAATGAAATACAACAACTTTTCTTCAGTCACTGTAACTATGAAGCAGTTTGATTGAAAATAGTTATAAAGCCTTATACATAATAGGCTGGAATAAAAGTGCAGGCAGACCTCAGCTTTGTGATAAGGCTGCAGTAAAATAATGCTATTAAGTGCCCATCTTAATAATTACTAAGTTGAAAAATTTCACTGAAGAATTTACTTTTTCATCTGTGGGTTCATTTTTAGCTGGTGAGAGCAGCTGATATTATTCTAGTCTGCATATCATAATGATATCTCTAACTGCTAACATGTCTTATATGTCCTGTCATCTTTTTCCTTTTTGACATCATATTCATAAGTGTTATTTAAAAAAACAGCTGCCATAGTCAAATACCTTAGCTGATGAAGAACATAAGATACTACAGTATTAGCTGTGCAAAAGATACTTGATAGGAGCCATAGCAGATGTTTAGCACTCGGAAGATAACTCAGAATCTGCTCATTCAGTAAATGCCTTCATTCTTCCTTGGCATGACTACGTGAGCTGATTGCTATAGCACGGACATTTTTACATTTAAGTCTGTTACACACATATTTGCTTTAAATATATAGTTTTAACTCCGAGGTGGGTGGTGCTAGTTTATGGGATCAGCAAAGAAGCAAGAATTTAACTCTCTACTTGCACTTGCTAGAGCATGTTGCAGTGAGGTAGGTGTAGTGCTCTAAGCTGCATTTCTGTTGATTTCTATTGCTTCTAAAAATACTGGCCAGTGAAACCTCCCTCACAAAAATATAGTTCTCTCGTTATCTGCACTTGTACTTTATATTTGTGAGAGGAAATGCCCTGACTGCTGCAGATAATGAAGTTGACTAAACTGCAGATCTCCCTTTGCTTTCTAAGGCAGTGGGCAAATCCTAAGTGCTACAGGGCACACACATTATAAGGAGCCGAAAACCAAACAGTAAAACAAAGGATTGCCACACGGTCATCTGAACCTGGCTCAAATTCTTTAGTAATAATGCTCTCCTCCCTCCCTCCAGCAGACTTCAGTCAGCAGCCTGTTGGGAGAGCCTGAGGAGGAGTTGTGTGGCTCTACAGCAGAGAGACAACTCTCTCGGAGGGGCAGTGGGAGGCGAAAGAAGCAAGGTTACTTACACTCTGTAGGCATTGTGATAATCGTTTCGGTGGTGGCATGATAGTCATCATCTTCCAAAGAGCCATCGCTACTGTCATCTCTCTGGACATCATACTGATCAATCAGTTCCTGCAGTGGAGGAGCCTTGGGTAAAAGTTGTTTAATAACATCCCTGCTAATGTTAGGAGCTTGTTCCAGACGCAGTTTGCTGAGGATTTGAATTTTTATGGCTTCTATTCTGGAAGATTTTGTATTCTGTCTCCACGTACAAGCATTGCACAGTCCGTCCTTTTCAGCGTTCTCTGTGGGCTGACTATTGTCATCTAGAGCCACCGGATCAACTGAAATCAGCATGAACAGGTAAATATAAGCATAGAGCACTAGCTTTTGCATGATCTCACATTCAGTGCAGCACTTTTGCCTTCTTTTTTTTCCCCCTCCCCCTTTCCCTTTCAGTCCTAAACAGATCCGTGAAAGCAAATGCAATCTGAGAGACAGCTTGCCACACTGGTGTACCTTATATATTCCAAGGGGGCTTTTTATACTCCAACTTTGATTAGGCTCATGTCGTCAAACCCGACGATTGGTTGCTGTCCCAACAATGAATCTGGCTGTCAGAGGGTAAAGCCCTGTCGATCACAAGTCACTAGACAGCGTTTAGTTACAGCCAAGGGTGAACTGATTTATCTGGATACTTCGCAGAGGATATGCCTTCACATTCTGAAAGGATATATTTCCAAGTATTGTGGGCAGCAGTACTGAAAGACAGCACTGTCATTCTTAAATATTATACCAACTGTGTACTTGTACTATGAATCAAGAGAGACCTTGCTCTAAACTTGCTTTAGGCTTCTACCAGTTTTTCTGACTTGAGAGTTTGTTCTGTTTAAAAGAAAATCCCAAGGGGTTACTGTTAGCAGGCAGGAAAATAATACTTTAGAAATGGATTGCGAAGAGTACTAATTTATGTTGTTTAACAACTAATAAATATTCAGCAGTTCCTATTTCAAAAAACCTTACTGGGTTTTCCTAGACATTAGCTAAAGCAGTATTGGAGATTTTGTGCATATCTGACTATGCAAATGCCTCTCTTATTTGTTTGCCCCTTTAGCATACATTAAAATCCACAGAAATAATCCTTTACTGAATTAACAGTCAGTTATGAAAAGTGAGTCTGTCCCCTCTTCATGCTGTCACCAGAATCCTGGGCAGTAAATTAAGTATCTTTAGTAACAAAGGTATTTTAAGGAGTATCTTTAGCTACTCACTTTAATATTACACAGGAATAGTTCAACTTGCTATTTTCATTATTAGTGAAAACGTTAAAAGACTTAAAATATTTGAATCGCTACTGGGTATCTATCTTCTGTTTCCATGTAACCTTTTATTTCTCTTCACAATGTCTCTGTATTATGTCAACTTAAGTGGTATCTCTGTGCTTTTTTTACTTTCGATGCAAATACTTAGAAATTCTCTTACGTCTTATATATTAAAAATACAGTTTTAATATGCTTTCTGCATAAGAGAGGTACATCTATGTGTAATTGTACAGATTATGGCTTATAAAATCATATATTTGATCTTAAAATCAAATGTAGTCAGCATTTGGTGTGCTGTTAGCAATAATTATGGAACTCACAGTGTGGAGGGTGGAGGGGGTTACTGCTCAGCACAGGCTGCATGTCACAGCAAACAGAAATCCTGGAATTGGTATGTGTTGTATATATTTGTATATTTGGAATCTGTGTATTACAGAAAAGGGAAATCCTGGAATTTCATGCAATATGCCAAAGTTTGCCTAAGTTAGGACTGAATTTTCAGTTTCTCACGGTTTCTTTTCTTTTTCCATTCTGAGTACACATAAAAATATGTCAGAAAAGGTGTTTTGCGTGTGTTCATGTAAGAAAAACATTGGTATAGGTAAAGATGTGGACAGAACTCTCAAAAAAATTTTTTTTTCTGCCTGGTCATTCATATTCTTTTGTATCACCTCACCAGGGCATGCAAATTCACTGTATACCACAGAACTGAGCCTAATATTCAGCTCATTACCAGTGATATAAATCACAAGTATTCGATTGAAATTGATCGTCCTGCCCTGATGTAAAGTTGATGCAAGTGATAGATGTATCACGCTCACACATTCCAGGCATACAGCCTTAGGGTCAGACCCTGATATTCTGATTTTAGCCAAAACCCATGTTCAAAGCGAGCAGTTTGCTGCCTTAGCTCTTGAGCATCTGAGTTTTACACAGAGACCGATGCAGCTACTCTCAACATGTGATAACATAAATGGGCTGTGGTTCACTGGAACTAGAAGTCAGGAGTTTGCAGTGCAGACTGCCTGCCATGCCTATAACACCTTTAAAACAGACTCTTAGTACATTTTAAGTGCTAGAAATGTGTTTTTATGGAAGATGCATAGGACGATTCACAGCAAGAATCTTTCTGAAAAGCAGTGACCTGTTGGTGAATTTTTGGGGGGATTTAAGTTGGAGTTTGTTTACTATTATGACAGCAAATGTCATCATAAAATCACTTTTAATTTTTTCTTTATTTTAAACTAGAATGACTTAACCAGATGGCTGTGAAAAGAAATCTAGTCCAAGTGGAAACTTTGACAGGTACCAGGTTTCACAGCAGAAACAGTTTAAGATAATGATTCATCAATAAACAGATGGAAATAATGATGCAGTCATTGATATGAAAGTAATTCAGTGTTGTGGCAGACCATGTCTAAAAGCCACTCGTGAGGGAGAGGGGCAAGAGAGGTGCTCAGCAATGCCTCAGCACTGTGACTCCTCTTGGGCTGTGCTCTGCAGCCACACTGGTACCTGGCCTGCTCCTTCTCCTGCAAGCCTTCCTGCTCTGGCTGGCCAGCATGAATGTGCAGAGCTTCAAGGTTCTTTTCCCAGGCTTCTGCAGAGATTCCATTAATCTGCAAACTAGAGTCCCTTTGCACCCTTCTGTGCAGCACTTATTTATGGCTGCAGGACCAAGGCCCTCTGCTGTAAGCCTGACACCCCAGTGAGCTCTGGGGAAGAGCTCAGCTTGCTCTCAGGTGACGCGTGGTGGCAAACAGACCCTGCCGAGCACCGCTGTTTAGGAGGCAGCAATAGCAGCTGGAGTGGTGGCACAGGCACTGCTGTCTGAGGGTGACAAAAGCACCCCAGAATTCACCAGCAGCTGCATAACAGCACTATTTTTCCATTTCTCTCATAAAATGCATTTCATATGTACTCTGAATAACTCTAGGCTGTTAGTAGAATACTTTTCATCTTTTCTGGTTGCTGGCTTATTCTTTTTTCTCTGAAATTGCAAGAATTTAGGAAAGAGCACAATGAGTTGCACTTGATCAGGAGCTCTTGAAGACTAATTTCTTTGATAATAATAATAGAATATGTGGTTTTTCTGTCTGACTGGCATTGTAGTGTTTTTGGAAAGTGATGACTATAGAAGTAGGTGATAGAGGGGAGAAAAATAAGTGATAAAGAGACCAGGTAAAAGTTGTTCTAAAATTTATTAGGCAAAAAAATACTTTGAAAAACCACCACAACAACAAAACCCTAACACATTATCACTATCAAAACTAAAGAAGAGTTAAAAATGAAATGCACATCTTACTGAATGTTATGGCATTTTAATATTATCTTTGGGATTTGTGTCATTCTACCCGTTGTGCCTGCCAATAGCGAATAGTATTCCCAATCCTGACTATGTGGAGATCATGGCTCAGGCCCCCAAAATCAAGCACTGCAAGAATGTTCCTTTTTAAAGGAAAAAGGCATACATCTGTCTACCTGGCAACTTCTCCTCTACTTTCCCCCTTCCACCATGAGCTCTTGGAAAAACTTAAAATTTTTTTTTGAAAAATTAAAAAAAAAAAGGAAAAAGAAACTGAACCCACCCCCTACAAATTTGGTTGATATAGAGGTCTCAAAGACATGCTGTAACTGCAAGTTCTATGGAAAAACAGTGACTGTGCAGAGGAAAAGGAGATTACTAATGCCCTCCCTGAGGAGAAGGTGAGCAGAGCCCAAGCATTACCCATCCTTTTTGGCAGGCTTTTTAGCCAGTGAGCTCGTGCTCCCTCGGCTCAGCACGCCACTCGCCCTGGACCATCCCCAGCCTGTCACCCCTGCCCGGCCAGCAATGCACACAGTGTGCACAGGGACAGCAGGATGGGATCTCAGCTTGTTTTGGGGGAGGACCAAGCGGACATGGAAGGGAACCAGGACATTTCTGAGAAAAAGGAGAGTTACAGGAGTATGAAGGAGCTGCTTTCCTGGCAGGGGAGGAAAGGGACATGGGTTATAACCCTGCCAGCAACTGGACGACTTCATCCTGCTGTAGGCTGCATTTTCAAACACTTCTTTAAAGCCTGCAGGACCAGAAATTCACTTTTCTTTAATCTCTTGTTTAAGTTAAATGAAATAGTTCTCATAATTGATTCACCTCAGAAGGTAGAACTTGAAGAAACAAAGCAGGTGTTGCAAAATGCACTGTAAATCTGTGATTGCTCTTTACATTGATGTCAAGTCCTCCCTCTGAACCAGTTGGCTTCGCTCCCTGGTTTGCTTATAAGGAAGAGATAACATTCCTCCTGAGCTGCTGTGGAAGATACTAATTGAGTAAGCTTTTCTCTCACTTTTGTCAGCACAAAGCCTAAATTCCAGAATAGCAAAATGAAATTGATAGAGAACTCAATTTTAAGTCTTTTTGGACTAGACTCATCTCTTTCTTTGCTGCTATAAGCTGGAAATAATGATTGTGAAGTTATTTTGTTTAGAACAGTGAAATTTGAATAGAAAAATTCAGACATGTACTTAAATGTAGTGGAGTTAGGGTGTTTCAAGTGCTTAACTATGAGTCCAGCTGTCTTAGCTCACCAGATGCTTTCTCTTAGCCACTGGAATTACAAGATAAATGCATTACTTTGAACCACAAAGCAGATATAAGGCCATGTCTATAAACCACCTAGAAAGAACTCTTGCAGTAACAAAATGCCTGTGGAAACACGATCGCAATTACATTATGTAAATGCATCCACTGTAGGGCAAGCATAGCCACTTTTAAACTTACTGCCATGAACTAAAATATGAAGGCTGTAACTTGTGTGAGTTCCTGCTCTGTAACAAATGGCTTGAAAGAGTTTGTCCTTTGCTATACTTTTTTTTTTTTCCCCCTAAGAAAGTAGTCATGTATAACCTTCTAAACATTCTGGAAGTCAGCTTCATATATGTTGGTGGTATGAATATTTAATTCCCTCAGCTTGCCAAGAAAGAAACATGTCCATCTTGGTTTTACCAGTTCTGAGTTCTAGATATCCTGTTTCACACAGGAGAAGAGCCAGGCATGGCTCAGGGAATGGATTACTTGGTACACTGGCATCTGGATGGGCTATACTGCAACTCCTTCTCAACCCCTGCTGGCAGATGGCTTTCCCATGAAGACCAAGAACGTTCAGCGATTTGGGACTTTGAGTGGTCTCCCACGAGGTGTTATTTGGGTCTGTGGTTTGAGTAGCAGGACAAAATGTCACTCTCTGGAAGATGATTTCCTCCACTCAGGAGCTGTGGGTGTTGCACTAATGAGTCCTGCCTGCTAAGGAGTGTCTCACAAGCCATGGTATGCAATTGTGCGATGGATAAAATGGGGCAAACAGGTAAAACTGGTGGCAAAGGGCTGCTGTGGCCATTTCAGCCCATGCACCTCTCAGCTTGCCCAAGAGATGCTGCTGAACATAGCCTTTGGGGAAGTTGTACAGAGTTACCTTCAGCTCCTGGCCATCTCCCTCCTGCCTGCAGCTTTTTTGTTGCCGTGCATAACTATGCCTCTGGAATTGGGCCAAAAATACCCTGTTGCTTTTTCCTCTTCTGCGTGTTCCAGTACACATTGCTCCAGAACCAGCCTGATAGAATAGTTGAAATGAACTCTAGAAACAGATAGGGAAGTATATTAAGTTCCTTAAAACTTTTAAGGAAGGGTGCAGTTATAGTGAAAGCTTCCAGTTTTTCTGAGTTCTTTTGTATTTAGGATTTTATTCTGCAGCCTTTGCTAAGGTGTCTACGTATCTTATCATATATCTTGTAAAAGAGCCCTATTAAACATTAACTTAATTCTAAGGGTTCTGCCCTTCTTAAAGGATGCTGTCTTTTCTTTCTTTTATTTATAGTTGTAGCTTTTCTGCTTTTACCTATAATTCCTGACATTCATCCTGACTTTCATCTTCAATGTCTTTTAAAATAGCTGCATCAGCTGCTGCATCACTGATGACAAACCTTGGATTCCTCTAAAGAGTTGTTACCGTGCTTGGAGACGTTTCACTTGTGCATTTGCACAATCAAACTGCTTGAAATACCAAAATACTTGTCTCGGCATCACCAGCTACAAAAATGCTTGTATTTTCTCCAAGGCACAGCTCTTCGAAGGGGATTTTCATCCCAGGAGGTCAGCGATTTTGTGTGAGTGGCGTGTCCTCTGCTGGGTTGTTCTGGAACAGCATCTGTTGGGAAGCGAGGGCTGCTGCTCTGAAGTGTTTTTCTTTTTCCTTTTCCGGTTTCTTTCTCCTTTTATTTTTTTTTCATCTTTTTTTTTTTTTTTCTTAATGCATAAGGCGTTAAAAGCTAACATGTTCCTGAAAGAAGAAGAAAACGTGGTTTTGCAAAATGCAGTGAATTTGGCTCTGTTCAATCTTCCCCAGTGCCATTATGGACTGAATTAATTAGCTTTTTTATTCAGAAGATAGCTATTTGTGGAATAGATTTGGCTTCTCATCCTAAACTATCCCTTTGCTGCCGTCCTTTATGACCTGCATGCCTCCTTTGTGTTGGTCCCTCTCTGTGGTTTTTGCCTCTACTGAATCCACAGGCTGGATGGGAGCAGCCTGTAACACCCACTTGCCTGTAAGCAATAAGAAAAATCACAGCAATATAGCAACATACAGGGCTAAGAAAGCTTTTTCCCTCTTCTGCCCACTTGCACTGGTGACCATCAGGTGCAGTATCACCTCCCCCCTGGTAGGACTGTCTATTACCCGGCCAGAGGAGTTATCCTCCTTGCACTCCAGGAGTTTCCTGGGTCACCTACAGCTCACTGTGTTGCTTTCCCAGCATGTCAGGGTGGTTGAAGCCCCTCAGCAGGACAAGAGCCTGTGAATGGGCTGCCTCCTGTAGGTGGGCCAAGAAGGCTTTGTCGATAGGCTCCCCTTGATTGGGGGACCTGCAGTAGACACTATCTACAACATTCCTTGACTTCATCTCTGGTTCTTCCCCATAAGCTCTGAACCTGCTCATGGCTATTCTTTAGAGACAGCTCTTCACTTTCTGTCCACCTCCTGATGTAGAGGGCAAACCCTTGCCCTCTCTTTCCTCACCTGTCCCTTCTGAATAGCCTGTAGCCATCAATAGCCGCGCCCCAGTCCTGGCATTTGTCCCACCTGAAGAATGACAAGTAAGTCACAGTTTTTAGTAGCACAGTGGCTTCCAGCTCCTCCTGTTTGCTGCCCACGCTGTGTGCAGTGGTGTAGAGGCACCTCAGCTGGGTGCTCTGAAGTATTTCACTGGTGTTTCCATCTTGGTTCTGACTGCCTCACAGTCCCCTGGTTCATCTCTGCAAGACTTGAAGTGTGCTCCAGCACAGCCACTGTGTCTTGGAGCCACCAGCTTAGGGCTCTTGCTGGCATCTCATCCCTCTAACCCTGGCATGTCATCCCACAACTTGTCACGGCCAATCCTGATGTTATCCCCTCTCCCATCAGTCTAGTTTAAAGCTTTGTTAGTCAGCCCTGCTGGTTCATGAGCAAAGACCTTTGAGGAAGCTGAATTCCATCTGATGCCAGCAATAAGATGAAATTATGGTGAAATTAAACTTCTTTCCTTTCTGCCATGTGCTCATCTATGGTCAGGTTTAGACAGGCACAATCTTAGTGCCTCTAGGATTGAATGAAAAGCAGTGGTAACATTCTTGAAGAAATAAAGCAACATTCAGATCTGCACTCATTCAAGAACGCCTTTGAATCTGGTGTATTCATCACCAAAGTTTGAATTTACTACTGAGAGCTAGGCTACTCGATTTAACTCTGGCATTAAAAATGCTGTTAATGTAAATTTTTAATAACCCTATGGAAAAAGTTAAGAAAATAGCTGATTATGAAGAAATATGACATATCACAAACATATAACCTTACAAAGTTATTTAATGTCATAAGTGTATTATGGGAAAATGCAGGCACGAAAGGCTGTGGTTTCTGAGAAAGCTTCTCCTTTTAAAGTAGGACCCTGAAGAATCAGGTATTTATGAAAACTGCTGTACAAAATAATGCAGAGACAGGAAGTCACATAAGCTGCTTTGGGGTTTTAGAAGACAAAGAGCAGATCAGAGGCTGCCTAAAACTGCTTGATGTATTTGATTCTCACTTGGAGGAAAAGAACATAAATGCTACGTTTTGTAATAAATTAGGTACCTTTGGAGGATTTTCACGTAACTACTACAACTGTTTACAAGTGTCGGGGCATCCAAGAAGAAACTCAGCTTTAACTCCCTCTCCTTTATATCTTTCCTTATTTGTTGTTTACTCCCTGCTGATGTAGTAAAGATGTTCCCTATTTATGAGCTCCATTATGAAGCATCACATAAGAGCACCAACAGAAGGAAAGCTGCCTGTACTGGCTAAAGCATTAGATTTACTGCCCTTTTCTCTTGGGAATTGCCTCTGGTTCCTCTAGGAGACACTTCCAATTCCTAACAATTTTAAAGGCTGATACTTTAAAAATTTAAAAGTTTGGGTTTGGTTTTTGTTTATTATCCTTGGGATTTCAAGTTTTTCTCTCCCACCAGCCTACTAGTTGGCAACATTAGCCAACTGGTTGATAAAGAAGAATAAGCCACAAGGGAGTTGACTGGGGGTTTTTCGCCATCAGTAACAGACTTTCAACCCCCTCTACCATTCTGCAGAAATTTAAAACTACTTCAGGATTAACTCTTCATAGCAAAGAGCCTGACTATCACTGTATTCATGGATATATGCCCCACACTCATGGAAATCATGTAAAGATTTCATACTCTCTATTGACTATGCAAATGATTGAAAGGATGCTTAAAAAACAGAGATCACATATTAAGTCTGAAGTATTACAGTGGTTGTTTCTTCAGAGCTTATTTTTAAGATATCCTAGTATAATGAAGGCTGTAGAGTGGCTTTTAGTGAGTAGATCTGGAACAGCTAATAGAGAAGAATATTCCATGGATACCCAGATTAATAGATACAGAGTTATTTATTTGCTACTGATTTTGTGATAATTACACAAAGCTTTTTTTATGTCAAGTGAACTTTGCACCAGGGTTTTTCCAGTACACAAATCTGAGGAACTTCACAATTGCTTCTGAAGTTTTGAAAAGAAAAAGGCTTGCTGCATACAAAAGCCGAGGTTATGATCAATTAAAAATGTAAGCACTTGACCAAACTTTTGAGGCTTTCCAGAGCATATTAATGAAAAGAGATGGATGGTACAATTAGGAATGCAGTGCAAAATGGAAATAAAATTGACAACATCAAATTACTTTATTATACTTTCTACAATTTACTGGAGTAGCTCAACATTAAGAAATGGAAGCATTTTGTCATTCTGTCCAAAGCCTCTAGAATAAATGAGAATTAGTGAATAACTATTGAATTGTGCAGTTGTCTGCTTTGCTGATTCTAAACTTTAATTGATGTATCTAATGATTTATATGAGTAACTCTGAGAAAGCAGTGTGGTAAATTTTAATATCCTAGTAATAACTTGGTAGAGAGAAATTGCTTCACTAGATCCTAAACTGTGTTAAAAATGACCGTGTTGGTAAATCTCTAGTTATATGGTTTGTGTACATATAATTCCATATAGATAGATATAGATATGTTTAATTAGACATTCAAGCAAAAGAGCAGTTTCTGCTCAACAGCTTTCTCATTGCACTGGCTGGTTTAAGAAATGAGATTTCCTTTCTGTATAGCCCTTCCCTCACATCAGTCAATCAGGCATTATCTGGGGGACCATAATGGCACAAAATACTTGCCACAATTGTGCTACCTGATGAATGGTCAGTGTTTCTTTCAAGAAATAAGGTTTATCAAAATAATGTGAAGGAATTACTTATTTCAGTATGTATCTGGAATGATATGAAATGGGTATTTGCTGTTCATATAGGAAGAATGCTGTACTTAGAAATGCTAACATCTTGCACTTTGGGCTAACATTTAGTGTCACCTGATATAGATATAAATTAATAATTTATTAATCGTAACTCAGATTAACAGCTTCTTTTTTTTTTCCAGTTTGAGCATTGCTGCTGCTGCATAGGGCTGAATTTCCTGTTCTTGAAGCCATTTAGGCCTAATAAAGTGTAACAAAATGAGCAAAGCTGGTAGGCAATTTTGTAGCCTTTCCTGTGAGTAATTTTGAAACAAGCATATTACAAGTGAAAGGATGTTAGTTTTGCATTATGATGTGCTGTGTTTCAAGAAGTTTTTGAATGGCCCTACACTGTGTTAGCCCAGAGTGAAACAGAACAGTGCAGCAAGTACAAACTCAGAGGATAATACCAGCAAATACCATTGCATAGCACAGAATTTAATTTTTATTTTCCAGAGAGAATCTAATTGAAAAGTGTTTTTCAGTATAATGGTGTCATTCATGGTTTGCAGACCGTGAGAAAGTCACCTCTGTCAGTAATTGCTCCATATAGCCAGGTATGAGATGTGCTCTTTTTAGTTATCTTATAAAGGATTGGAGCCCCAGAATGCTCCGAGTGTTTGCAGCATTTGGAAAGGGTTTTGCTTCCTGAAAACAGCCATCTTCCTAAGCTGGGGCATTAGAGCCAGTCATTGGGGTTGAGTTGCTGTTTGGGAACTGGCATTAATATGCAGTTCCTACAACACACCCATCATGCTTTGTGCACCTCTTTCCTCTCAAATGAGTGTGTTTGGCATCTGCAGTATATAAATCACATATCCTCCTTCCTTGGGAAAGTAACAGGCTCTGGGACCAGAGCATGGCTGGCTGGATGCTTGTGCTGGAAGGAAGGGCAGTCAGGGAGCCCACACCCTGGCCAGAAATGCACCAAAGGATCGCCTCACATGAGAAGGGTTGTGGTGCCCTGGCCAAACTTCCTGTACAGAATAAGAAAAATCAGCCAACGGTACAAGGAGGGTGTTTCCACTTTGGCTTTCTCACAGCATGGTCCCCATGGAGTTTCTCATTCAGCATAAAAGCAGATAGCACAAGAACACACAGCACAAGCATTCCCAATCACAGGAATTTGTGGAGGATTAGAGGAGACCAACACGTGGTCTGCAGCTGCCTGGTTTGTAAAGTAACAGCTATGGAGCATGGGAATGGTGGTTCCTCTTCTCCTAGCTGCACGTTGTGGTGATGATAAATATTTTTCCATCTTCCAGCAGTGAATTGAGCTTGAAGTGTATTATTTAGGCTTTAATCTGGGGGGAAGTCAGATTTCCTCTGAGGACAAGTACATTTTCCAGCTTTGCATTGGGAGACACTTTCCTCACATTTTTTATTCCTGAGAAGTGCCAAGAAGGGAAGCAAAGGCAAGGGAAAAAATGAGAAGCTGGAATCAGCTTTCCCAAATACACTGGCACTACCTCAGCTCAGCTGGTGATGAAGGTTGGTCTGAGACATGGCTAAAGAACTGAAATTATTTTGTCTTATCTACACTGGTTCCTTTGCCCCCCAGAGCACAGGGGAAATATCCATCACAGTTTGCATCCAGGTACTCCATTTGCAAATTTGCAACAATTGCAGTAGCTGCTATAAAATAGAGTGGATTTGGTTTGGGGTTTTCCTGCAAAAATCTCTTTTGGCACTCTACAAAGGATAGAGTAAGAGCAGGTGTTTAAAGAGAAGACCTCGATAAAACACAAATCTTCTTAATGAGTTGTAGTCAACCAAAAAGCTAATGGGGTTGGGGGCAGTTCTTGTGAGTGTCTGAGGAGTCACATGTCTCCAGAGCAGGCTTTGCATCCATGTGGTAAAATCCTTGGGAGCCAGGAATTGAGGTTGCTTTCATTCCAATTCAAACAAGCCTGGTAAGGTTCCTCTGCTTTTGTAAAGATGTAACACAAATATCTTTTCAATATCTCATTGCTGACTCTCAGGGTTGTATTCTTGGATCTAATTCAGCCATTTAGTGTCCTAAGCATTAACATTCAGTTGATTTATATTTCTGTGCTTACTAATTGCTAATTCCTTAGAATTTATGGGCCTCTTTTTCATCAGATTCAAAGGGTTTTATCCAGAGGTATGAAGGGAAACATGGCTACAGGGAATGCAAACTTTGTTACTTGACCTGCTCTCACCTCTCTTATCTCTCCAGTCTCTCTTCAGGTTTTCACCAGTGTCTTGTTTTCCAGGAAAACTGTCTTTAAGCGGCATGTTCTATGACATATGTGCTTTTCTGTTTTCTGCTGTTTAATTAATAACCCACCAATTTTGGCTGAGGCTGTGAAATCAGAGATAACATGTACCTGTTTGAATATAACCAGGTCCTTTGTTATATTACCAAAATCATGGACTCTAGGAAACTGTATAATCCTCAAGAAATCTCAGCAAGCCTGCAAAATAATCTGCTGCATCACACCCTGAGCTCTGCTAAGGACTGGCTTTAGTGTCAAAGCCTGAGATCAAAAATCTTTTCCAAGCTTTGAGGTGCACACTGCAGTAGATCTGGGTGCTCTAAATCAGTTATAATGGTGGCATTTCCTGTGGGCTCTCTATGTATTAGGTATTGTCTTTTTAACCCCTATGAAATGTCTTTTCTTTCCATTCCATTATATGGTCTATTGTACTCTCTTTTTTTAAAATTTATTTTTATGAGAAATCAGTGATTTCTTATCTGCCTTCTCTGTACCATGCATAACTTTAGATAATTTATCTTGTTCTTTTTTTTCTATAGTAAATAGCTCTGCTTTTTTGGTATTGATGCTTCAGCTCTGTATCATTTTTGTCTCTCTAGGGTTACTCTGCACGGAGTTTCTTTCTCTGAAGATGGAGTAATCAACAATATTCTGCAACTGTCTACAATATTTCTAGCAAGGTAACATATAGATTATACAGATGTAGATAAACTGGAGTTGTCTTATATTTACTCATTTTACACACCAGTATTTGGAAGTTACAAAAAAAACCACCTGCATGTTGAAGAGAAGTTTTTAATTAAGCTATCCACAGTGGCATTCTCTTTAAATAATAACAATTGTTTAAAATAATAATAAACATGAAACCCTGTAAGCCTTGCAGGTAATTCAGTTGTTCCTCCGGCTGCCTGAGTGCTCCCAGCTGAACAGTTTGCTCCACAGGTTTGTCTGACTGGAAGGCAGAACAGAAGCATTTTTCCCAAAGTGTTTCCCATTTAGCTGTGGCCAAACCTCATGAGAACTGTGGCTCTTAAAAAGCAGCACTAAATTATTCCACTTTGGGCGGTTCTGGCTACTTCATTGACAAGGAAATGTCTTGAATCTAAAAAGAAATTTGCATAGGTTTAATTTGTGCAATGTATTATTAAGGTTTTTTTTAATCATGCAATAGTTTTAAATACTGCACTTGAGTTTACTGGGGTGATAATTAGAATACTAAATACTTCTAAGATGAGATTTGATTTCCTCTAGAAGATCTGAAATCTACTTCTCACAGGGTAAAAGTAAAACGTAACATCATTTTTACTACTACCCAGTGGTGTATCATGCAGCCAGTGTATACACTACCACCTGTGATTTTGCCTGCTGCATGCTCAGTGTTCAGGAAATAAGCTAGAATAAATCTACTTTCCATCTGCTGTATGCTTGAGTGTAGGAGCAGCATGACTATATTTAAAGAAAATTTATGAGGAAAAAAATGTATTCCAGAGCTTAAATAAACAGACTTTGTTCACTTGACTGAGGCTCAGTGGCGACTTTTGGAAGTGGCTGAGAACCTTCCAAAATGTCTTTTCATGGCTGTAGGACTGAGCCTGGGGGATTTTGATCTTGGGGAGGAGGGTGGGGTATGGATACCATTGCAGTGCAATGGTATCATCATCAACATGCCTACGTAAACATTTCTAACACCATCAAATTCACTGCAGGGCAGAGCACAAAACCTTGCTTGTAGTTTTCTGCTAGGGAGAGCTGAGCAGCTGTATCAATCCCCAAAAGGATGGAGACAGCTTTTCACTAAATTCTTTATTCATGCCCATAATACTGACAGAGTCAAACAGAGATATTATAGCATGAAGTGGCTTTCTTCCATCCAAGGATGAAGTAATAAATTTGAAGCATGGGAAAGGTGCAAAAAAGTCACAGTGCTGGTTGAAGAGACCAAATCTTGTGTGCGATTCTGTTCTTTACATGCACATGCACAAAGCCATGAGTAAATACTAATAACACCTGGAAAAATATCACGAAAGACAAAATATTCCAAAGGCAATGTTATCAAAATCCTTTGAAACGGAATTAAAAGATCATACGAACCTGCAAAAGCTGTGTGGATCAGGCTCCAAGAGAACTAAATTCTTGACTTTAGCTTCCAGTGTCCTTTGCCCTTTTGCATCAAGCAGGAGCTTCTTCCAAAAATAATTTCCTGAATGCAAATGACCTGTTATAGCACTTATTACTTGGGGTATAATGTTCGAAGCAGGAGTGACCCTTAAATTAGTTGACGAACACATATGAAACTTGTAACTTCTAATAATAGTGAGGCAAGTCTTCCATATGTTGTTATAAATTTCAGTCCAAGATGATTAACGTGGCTCACAGGCTACTCTTGTAAGATGATAGAAGAGATATTTTTGCTGCATCTCCTGAGAGGGCTAGTGTTTCAAATTATTTCCAAACAAGCTTCTTCCAAGTGAGAGATGGTTCTCATTTTTTTGTCACCTTAATAAAAAGGTGATGAACACTCTCTTCTTAACTGTGCCCTTATATGAACATCAAACAAATACTATGACAGTATAACGTGATAATTATGTATGTGCTATTCATGAAATAATGTTGTATTCATAAATACAAGTTATTAATTTATCGTGCCTGTCATTATGTTTGGAATAGAGTGCTTGTATTGTAAGCCTGCAGGGAATCTCAGAAGTGAATTCAATAGATATATCTTTATTCAAAATTATTTTTACTTATAGCAGGTCTCTATCTAGTATATTTTACATAAATTCTGTCCAAAGACTTTAGAAGAAAAAATCTTATGAACTCCTTTATTAATTAAAATCAAGGCAGCAGTAAATTGGGTAGCAAATTGTTTACAGCCATAAACAAGATGGAGGGGCCTAGGATCTTTTTTTTGGTATAGAGAAAGGTGACTGATGAAGCTCAAAGGATCATATTTGGTTTCAGAATATTAAAACTTGGGTCTTGGCTCTACTGAAATAATCGATAATTCTGTCACGCAAATATGGATTCATCTCTTCATTATATGAAATCTTGCTCTATGGAGTCACTATGGCAAACTGAAGAGCCAATTTTCTGGTTCTGTTCTGAGTTGTTGGGGTCACCATGGACAAATCCGTGTTTCCCGCCCAGCAGCAGTGGCACCAAGAGCACTAATAGTTGATCAGGGACCGTATTCCTCCTACTGTCACTCTCTTCCTGGCCATGCACCCATAAAGCAAAGCTCTGCTAAGGCACTGGAGCCAGCTCCAAGGGAGGTGACACATCCCTGCTGTCCCTGCAGCACAGCCATACGGCACAGCACGATTCCTTGTGCCCAGTGCCATGGCCCGGCTTGTGCAGCGCTGGCTCAGATCGCTCTGCACAGCTCTTCACTGCACACATACGGTGAGCCTACACATTTTCCAAACTTCCACACCCATTCCCCCTCACTGTCTCTCATTTTCCCACTGTTCAAAAGTAAATCTAATTTTCCACTTGGAGGGCAGTTGTGAGAACAGAATGTATGGTGCTCCAAGACAATGCCCCAGTGAGACCTCTGTTAGCAGGCAGCTGGGTATGGAGGTGGCAAATGGTACAGGTTGCAGGTAGTTAGCAGTTATTTATTTATCTACTAGTAGTATGTGATGCTGTTCCTAGATGAGATGCATAAAAACACGAAATATTCTTGTTTGGCTGAAACTATTCATCCTGATTCATTCTGTCTGATTCAGAAGAACTGAGGCTTGAAATGCCTGTCTGTATGTGGATACTGTTGACGCTGGCTGAAAAGAATTTGTCAGACTGTGTGTGTTTGTGAGCTCCTAGCTGTGCCACTGAACAACTCCTTTAGTTCACTAAATGCAGGCTTGTTTTGAAGCTAAGTGACACAAATTTTGCTGTGGAAACTGCATCCAGTTGTTGGCCTCTCATCACAGAGCCTGTATTTGAGTAAAGTTTTCCAGCTAGTAAGAGGTCATGCCGCATACAAGCAGGATCTTGAACTTTGAACTGTGTGGTATGAACAATCTTTAATTCAGCATCAAAAAGACTTCTGAAGGGGAAGAAGGGACAGCCAGAAAGAGAGTGAGAAGTTATTCAAGTTAGTATTAAGCTATAGAATTGTTGGCAGACCACCTGCATGAGAATGGCCTTCCTGGATTTTTTGTAACCCATTTGTCTCTCAGAGATTATATTACTTTCCTATATTAACTACTTTATTAAAACATAACCATATCATACTGAAACTCCCTCCAAGGCATTTTCTAGTTTTATGAGCTACTGGATCATAGATTATTAAGGTACAAAACTCTCTCTGTGTGTATGTCTGTGCATATCTGTCCTTGTTAAAACTTAGGGCCGCGTCCCAAACCGATGCGATACAGGATGTCTGATGCCTCTTGGTGTCTGCACTTTACAACAGCACAATGCTGATCCAGAGAGGTTTAATTCTCATATAATACTCATCACATTTTTCTCACATACGCTTCTGCTTGTATAACAAAACCAGCATCAGTTCATACTGCCCAAGGTGTGCTCTTTTCTAAGCCAGAGCTTGCTGGAAAATGGATGGAGATTGGAGCTACCGCCATTAAACATCCATGGATAAATTTTGTAGCCTTGGTTGTTTTTTAGCAGGCTTCTATAAACAAGATTTTGCCTTAGATCCAAGTTTTCCTCCAGTCTAAACCCTATTTCTCTTTGCCTAACCCAATGCTTAGGCATCACCTCTCGGGGCATACTGGCAGTGTATTGTAGGTCTGACTTGACCCTAGCTCCAGCCCTGGCTTAGCTCAGCAGCCTCTGCCAGTCCCAAACCTATGAGTGTGCCCACCACCTGTCAAAGGTGAACACTATATCTCAATTAACACTAAAACCTAGGTATTAATCCTGATGTTATTCTGTCTCAAAGCTTATTCCACAAATCCTTTACTATTCAAATCATGCCATCTCAATTTCTAGATTTTTTTAGCAGTAGCTAATCTTTAGCTGCAATGGCTTGTTTAGAATTATGCATATTAACAGATCAAATACTTTGAGTCTTTTTAGTCATAAAAACTTTTTTACGTGCACTCAAGATTAGCTTTCCTTCAAAGCCTTGCCTTAATGAAGTAAATGTGTAGCAAGCTTATGCCATCTAACTCCATATTCCAACTGAAATATTCTTGCTACTGCTATATTAAAGGTAGGAATGGATATCATAAAACTAATGAGAAATGGGGAAAAATGAGACTTGAAGAACTCTAGTCCAAAAGGGCCCCTGAAATGTGAGCTCATGCTCTGTTGAATCTTGCAGTGTCACCATGTAGTGGTTTGGTCTAAAATACTCATTACTGTTTCTCTTCTGTGAGATAAGACTTAGGAGAAACACAAAGCAGGCACCAAACTTGAAAGAATATAAAGAAGGTTTATTAACAGACCTAAAAGAAGGGGAAAAAATATTATACCACACCTTCAGAACTCTCCTCCTCCCCCCACCTTCCTCCCTTCTCCCACTGACAATGTAAAAAGACAACCCTTCAGATGTTCAGTCTGTTTACCACTTCCATAATAACCTTGTTCAGTCCATTTAGGAAGAGGAGTTTCTCTGCTCGCATGTGAGTCCCTTCCCCCGACTTGCAGCTTTTCCCACAACTGCTTTCGAGGGTCCACTCTTGAAGGTTTTGGGGTACAATTTTAAGGTTGAGCCGTTCAGAAACAAGAACAGAGGCCCTTCTCCTTCCCTGGGAGCAAAGGCTCTTCCTCATCTTCATCTTTAGGACTATCTCTGGGAGCATCTCTAGGGACTGAGGTTTTCTCCTTTCCCATTTGGAGCAAAAGTCCTCATCGCTTCCATCTCTCCCTGTCCAAACTTCTCATGAAATTACAGCTGTGTCAGCATCTGCCTATCTCAGCGCAGGTGCTTTTGCTTACGAGCTGAACACTCCACCCCCCATATCTTCATGAAATTACAACAGGATACTCTGACATATCATAGCTTCACAACAGACTTTCAGCTTTAAGCATCTCCTCTCTCTCTTCCCTCAGGTTTTCAGCTCTTCACAGCAATAAAAGGGTTAATCTCACCTCGGCCTTGCAGCTTTGCAGCTGGGATGTTGAATTTTTCTTATCGCAGTGGAGAAGGGGGGAGAGCCGAGCCGCTCTGGCTGCCCACGGCAAGGCAGTGGGGGGGGGTTCCATGGCTGGAACCAGGCCCATGGCTCCAGGCTGGCCGTGGCCCGGCCCGGCCTGGCCCAAGCAGGGCCTGGCCGGGCCCGCTGGCCCCCGCACGGGGCCTGCAGCCACCTGTGCCAGCGCCGGAAACGAGAGAGAGCCTGGGGGGGGAGTTTGTCTATTCTTAAGTGTGGATCACAGAGGCGGTCACAACTTTAAGTGGCTTAAAGAATTGTCCATATTCAAACTGGCCAGCTGATAGGTTCTATCAGGTCCCAGAGGAAGCTGTAAGCACCCCTTAGCAAGGACATCCCTTCCGGGACTATGCTTGCTAACCTATGAGAGCCATTACACAGGCCATCCATAACTGACGTATTTCAGCAGAGGTGTTCTACTTGCTCATGATGTCCTCAAGACAGTTGTGTTCCCCCAAATAAATGACTTTTTCAATGTTAAAAGTTATATTTTCTTCTTGAAATCAAATTGCAAAGTTATGTGTATAGGGATCTACCTATAGCCTGAATGAAATTCATTATTTGCTTCTTTGCTGTTATGTGGTTATAGATAATATTTCTAGTTATAACCTCCAAAAAAATGTTTTTGCATCTTTCTATTTGATCTATATAATGTCATAAACTTCCCTGTCTGATTTGAAGATGATGCAGCTGAAAACCTCGTGATAGAGTGGAAAGGACATCTAATATTGGATGGTATCTCAGATAAGATAATTAGAGCATTTGGGTATTGAATAATGTCTGGAGACATCAAAACATTTAGTATGTGAGGTAATCATGATGACATTGTTGGTAAATTAGACTCTTCTGAAAATTAATTTCAAATTTATCTTCTCATTTCAGTGACAGCTGAAGTCATTTTGTGACTTTATGTGCTGGTTTGGACAAATTTGGAGGAAGAATATCCTCTGATAGAAAACAGGTTACAACCAGCCCTCCCCCACCAGGTTCCGTATAAAGGCACAGAAAAGCACAAAGTTAATTTCTGGGCATAAAGCAGCAATAGGGGATACACATCATAAAGTCACCCCAAGACACTTTATAAAAGAATTTATTTTCCATTTGTGCTGCAAAAGGTGATGTTGGTGTATGAGAAAAAGTGTACAGAGGGCTTGATCTCCGTCAGCAAGGCAATTTAGGGAAATGGAAGTTTTCAGCAGCAGCAATAGCTCAAATTCAGTCACCCATAAATCTCCCTGAGGGATGCAATTCCTCAGCATCTGTATCCTTCAGTCCCTCGTCTTTGCTTTAATGTATCCTCTGAAGGAGTCACTACCCCGGCTTCTTCCTAAGGCATCTTCTGTCTCATTTCCTATTTGAAAATGCATTTGCCCTGTGCTCAAAGGAAGCCAGTTTTATTGCCCACCTCATTAGGGCACTGAGCAGTTCAGACTGCATGGCAGGGGCAGTCTTTGGTGGTCTCTCCACAGGCTGCCTGTGATATCCCTGAGAGTCGGGGGGGATGCATGCCTGCCCTCAAGGAAGATTGAGAGAAGTGGGCCAGGCTCTTAAAGCAGCAAAAGCCATCACCACTGCTCTCATGGCAGCAAGAGTTCACCCTTTCACATGTTTGTAGTGCTTAATCTTTCAAGGTGGAGAAACTGGTCTCACAGAGAAACATGGTTTGGGGACTTACTATAGGTACTAGGAAAAACTCTCAATTTCACACCCATTCATTATCTTTAGCCTAGTCCCTAAAAACACACGAAGAATATGTTTTAGGGGATGAATTAATTCTTAGGGGCAGGATGACTTACTCTGAGCAAAGCTGGGATGAAATAATGTGGTGGGTTAAGCTCAGTTAACAGCCACACACCCACCTGGCTGCTCATACCCTCCTCTCTCCTGATGGATCTGAAGAAAGTAGGAGGAAGGAAAGACTTGTGGATGGACATAAAGGCAGGTGCAGCCAAAGCGAGGTGTGAAAGCAAGGCAGAGGAGGAGGAAAAGGGAGGAGTTGTTGCTCATCATAATGCTGATTTCAGTGTGGAAATTTGAAGGTACAGATGTTGGTACAACATTCCTCTGAAACATATGACTTCTCTACATTAAGTACATTAACGTCCACAGATGTTACAAAATTTGGGGGAGCAGGGTTTTAGTGTGCCACTGCTCAGCTGATCCACAACCTCGCCTGCAGTGATGTCTGTCTTTATCTCTGCTGGGAGGCAATTTCCTGTTTAATAATTAATTTTAGTATCTTTTTGGAGCAGGAGCTCTGACAGTGATTTTTATTTTGGAGAAGGAAACGTTATGGCAAGATTGGGCCTTACATTCCTCTTATTTCTCTGTATTGTTTCCTTTTGTGTGGCAATTTTTGTACAGCTACTGCTTTGTTGGTGCCCTCAGGGCTCTTTGTTTTAGGCATGCCAGCAACCGTCTTTCAACATGACTCTTGCTTTTTTCCAGCTAATATTTGACTGTCACAAAGCTATAATTTTCAGTGTAGAAAGAAGATGGCTTTGTTGGCAGCTCTATGTCACAGGGAAGCCTGATCTGGTGGTGTATTGCAGTGCACATCCCAAAGTCTGAGTTTATTCTAGGAGAGCTCTAAATGCAAAACATTTACCCGCTTTTTCTCTGTCCGGCTTCTCAGCTGACTGTAATTCTGGTGGGTGGCTTTTCAGTCACAAATCTCCTTTGATCCTCTTTGCAATATTCTAATGCCTCATGTTTGGTTAATCCTCTTGCTGTGCTGCTGCCTGGGTTTTCCAGGGCTGCAGTTTGCATGTCTGCCTAGGCTTCATGCCTTAGTGCTGTTAGGTACTGATAAAAAATTAAGTAAAAGAGGACTTGCATATAAATTAGGAATATTTCTGTGGCTGGTATGCTGCCTTATTTGAAAAAAAAAAAGTGAATAAGATTTGGTACTTATTGTATCTATTTATGTTTTCCAGCCCTGCTCACAGGGTAAGGATGGGTCTCTGCTCCCCAGGAGGTAAGTGCCTGGCTGCACAGGCTGGTGCAAACCACACCAGGGCTGCTCAGGCTGTGGGGTGGCAGAAGCCACGTGTGTCCATAGTCAACGTATGCTCAGACTCACTGCTGACCTCCTGCCAAACACAGTCTTCAGTTTCATAAATAGACTGAAAAAAAGCAATAGCTGCCTCTTCCCCAGGCAGAGCTCCTGGGGGGGTTTGTTGCTGCTGTTTCAGTTTTCCTCCATGATGAATGTGCAGTGCTGCTGTGGTGATTTAGCACTCGGCTTCTGTGTGCAACACATAAGGAGCCATCATGAAGAAAGGTTTCTTAGAAAAAAAACAACCCTGGTTATTGCTGTGGCCCCGAGATCAGCCCTTGACCTGAGGCCAGTGTGTGTGGGGAACAGGGTGCACTCCTCTGTTACTGCAGGGCCCTGGTCAGGGCTCACTGCCAGTGAGTATTCCTTAGCTGAAATGCTCCATCTCCTCCTGCTGGAAGAAATTCCACTCTTCCAGAAAACTGTCATCTCCAGTGAGAATTAGTGCTCAATTTTTTGGCTGCTTCTGAATTCCTTGGGTGTCTTTGCTCTGTGGTTACTCAGAGACACTGATCTCACTGCCCTTGGGGAAGAGTTTGGAGAGTCCCAAGGAGTCAGCACCACTCTCTGTTCCAGGACACGAAACCTGGAAAGCCCCAAGAGCACAGATTTTGTTTTAAAGATTCCTAAAATTGCCCAAATGGATTTCCATTACAAACTTTCTAATAATTTCTGGATTAATTATGCAAATTGAAACAAAAGCATCTAACAACTAGTACAGTCAGATGAATAAACATTTGTGCTGTGTAGAAACATGTCATTTATTTTCTTGATTATCTTAGCAGTTTCCCAGCCTAAATGATTCTGTGATTCTGGTTTCTTCTTTTTTACTTTGATGGTAAGTATAGGTTGTTCTGTGGGAGAAAAGAATACCCACCTATTCCATCTCATTTTTTTGAGCAGAGTGTCTTTATAGTGTAACTTTGTCATAATTATTTTTTAGCACATTTTTAAGCATCTAGGTAAATTCTAAGTAAATAATGTTGTTTTTCTCATGGAAAATTTTGCAAATATGATGGTTTAAGCATTTCTAAATATCTTTGCGCAGGTGTTGCTGACTGGATGAAATGAATTTCTGCAACTCAGCCCCTATCCAATGAAGTCCTGCAGGATACACTGAAGTGTAAGTACATGAGTAAAACTGAGCATGTTCTTCAAGTTCTGCTGCTAAATGGGATATTTTATCAATTTTTTTTAAAAAAACCCAAGTCCTTCCCCAAATGTCTCATAATGATAATCACAAAGTTCTGGGGGTTCTTTAATGGGTACAGAATTCAGTGCATACACTGATTTTGTGTTTCTTCTTTGAGTTATAGCAGTACATGCACATCCAACTAACACCAAAAGAATTAAAACTAATAGCAATGGGTTAAACCTATTTTAAATATTCAGGATCTCTTCATACAAGAAAGTGGAATTAGGCTTTACATCTATATTCTGTTCTATTTTAACTTAAAAACTATCAAACCTTTTTTTGAAAGCAGGAGGATGGCACATGCCAAAAATAATCATGATCTAGAAATCAATGTTGTGCCCTAAGGTTTGGAGCAATTGTGCAATCCCCACTGTCATGTACTTTGGGTAGTAACAGAGTTGAAAATTAGGGCAGCACTGAGTGACTTCCATGGCATGTGCTTGGGTGTCCTGCAATCATATTTGTCCTTACTTTTAATCAACCTGGTTGCAAACAACAAGGAAATATTTTAAGAAAATAAAAGCTCTGAGAAAAGGCTTTGGTAAATCTCAGTTCTACGCAGAACAGCGAGAGCAGCTGAGAGCAGTGTATAATGAAAGAAGAATTAGGTAAAAAAAAAAGAAAAATCCATAGCTGAGGAAAGGAACACCTTTCCCATGCACAAAGTTTTTGAAAATAGAGTCTTTGTTTAGATGGAGGTTCCTTAGTCTATAAGGACTGCTTTGCATCATGGGCTTGATTTTGAAACTCTACCTAAGTACTTATTACAAGGTATTCACAGCATAACAGGTATAACTTCAAGGCTTTTGGATTATTAGGAGATTTTAGTCACTAACAAAAATCTTCAGGGCTTTCTAGCTCTTTAGACTCCATATTGATTCTTCTCAGACTGTGCAACATTTTCCAACCCGTACCAATAGTGGATTACTGCACGTATAAATAGATTTTGTAAAGTCACCGTGTGGCTGTGGGCATGCTGGGGGGAACACCTGGGGCAGAGAGTGCTTGTCATGGCTTCCCTTTAACTCTTCAGCTGAATTAGAAATATGTGCCTCAGTAAAGCCCTCCCTAGTACCAGTCTATAGTTAAAAGAATGAACTGAGAAACAGAGCAAGTGTTTCAGCCAGTGACCTCTGATGAGGGACTGAGCTGGCATTTGGATTTGGATAAATCCATGGAGTTTTGTAGCCCTTTTTTGAATGCCACATCCCTTGTCAGTGGGTTCTTAAATGAACTTAAGCACTGCTTGGGAAAAATGATGGTATTTTCTCTGCTTTCTGTCGGAAAGGCAGGGAGAATCTGACCCAGCATCTGTGGTGTGCAGGACTGAAGGACTGACCATCCGGGCAGCACACTGGCAAAACTAGAGCATGTGCTCCTGCTGCCACCTGGCCAACCACACAACTCAGGTCAGAAGATGTGGAAGAAAGCTGGGGTTACTGTAAACTGGGCACAGGAGAAATGGCAGGGAGCTGAGGTATTGCCAGGCAGAAGGGGACATGAGTAGTCCAGAAATGAGAGTGGGTTATTGTGGGTCTATGGGACAAAGAGGAGGAGTTGAAGTCTTGGAGAGGGGTTTGCAGATGTGGAGGAGTTGTGAAGAGTAGCAGATGGAAGGGCAAGGGCAGGAACTGTGAAATTGTATCAGAGGCAGAAACCAGGTTTCATTTTTTCTGTTACCCTTGGACAAACTCATTACAACTTTGCCATCTGGTGCAGAGGTTGTTAAGTGACAAATTTTAACCCAAAAGAAGTAGTTTAGTAGTTTCTTACCCAAGTTCCTCTGAAGCTTCAGCATAGCTATCATCCAGTCTGGGTACCACTCCAGCAGTACCAATGCTGACACCATTCCTTGACTTCTGTGGTTCAGTTTGCAGCAGTTTCCTCCGTTGCAGATGTATTGATGCTGCATCCACATCACTCTGGGGTGAAGATGTGCACACAGAGCAGGGCATGCAAAGAATTTAGAGGGTTTCGACCATATTATAGGAAGATCTAGCAAACTCCAATAAGCAAGTAACTAATAAAAATATCTAATAAAATATATATCAGATCTTGTGACCACAAAAAGTCAAACTTGCTTTAAAACAACTTCTGAAGGGAGAGTGCCTTCCTTACCCCTACAGGAAAATGCTTTCAGCCACTGAAATTCAGGAGAGGGGTGCAAGAGGCAGCATTTTCTGGCAAGTTGAGTCTCAGGAAAGGCTTTGATGCCTGCATTCTCCCAAACCAGTTCATGCCCAGCAAGGGTTCCTGCACCCTGGCAGGGGGTAGGGGAACTTGAAGTCCCATAGCCCTACTCCATGGGCAACTGCTGCACCTCTGAGGCCTCCATTTTGGGGCTGAGGCACCTCAGATTTGGGTATTGTGGTTTTTAACATCACAGCACCCAGGTCTGGCCCCAGCCTTGCACACTGAAATGCTTTACTATCTAAATATTTCATCGACTGCCTGGCCTGTGCCTGTGGTAGTCATTTCAAATGGATGCTCTGCATTTAAAAGCACTGACTGCTTTGCCTCAGCCCAACATAATCAGCTGTCTTACAAACTCCACAGCTAATAAAATATTAAATCTGTTTTGGCACCCAGAAATAAATACAAGCTCGAGATTCTCATCCCATGTCTCTCCCTCTCCTTAGCTTCCTGTCCCTGCCACATCACACTGAGGTGCTGCTGCTCAAGGCAAAGCTTGTTTTGGGTCGTGACACAGGAGATGAGCAGTGCACCAGGACCAGGGTATTATCAATTGGGATGCAATGAAGTGATCCAGTCAGGCACCAGCTGTGCTTGCAGCCTGTGCCATGCAGAGGAAGGCAGCCTGTGGAATGTCTGCCCCACGGCTCCAAGTTGCTCAGTGGGAGCTGCATTCATTAAAAGCTGAAGTTAAAAGTAGAGCCTTGCATTAGAAACTGGGCTAGAATAATAAAAGAGCACAGTAGCCGTAAACTATACAAAGATATTTATAATTTAGTTACTAAATTCTTGTTAAAAAACAGGAGATAGTTTAAAAATCACTGTTGTAATAATACCAGTGTGTTAATGCAAGGTAACCATGCCTTTCCAATACTTCATCTTGTTTTAATTCTCAGGGCTAAGAGTTTATTTGATTTTCTCCTCCAGCCACCTACAGGTGACCTAAAACAGTAATGAAACATCTGCACACAATCTACCCAGGTCAGCAGGTCCCAAGTCAAAGCTACTTGAAATCAGAGGGCACAGTGTCACCAGCTTTAACAAGCTTTGGGTTGAGTTCCTCAGACCTGCCCCTGCAAACACTTGCAGCACGTGTTTAGTGCCCAAGGGGCTTAATCCTGGCTGGGGATCTTGTCAGATTAAAAATCACATGTGAGGACCTGGAGCTGATGTGCACCTGAGGTTGCCTGCCCTGGGAACTGCTGCTGAGGGTCGAGCTTAGGTCTCCTGTTGCAACACAGCCCCAGAAACTCTCCCTTTGGTCTCTAAGGGAGCATAGTTCCCATTAGAGCTGGATGAAATGACACAGTAAATGGAGTGTGTACAAACCCTGTGCACAGCACTTGTCAGCACAATGCTTTCTCTGGGCTCCAAAGGCAGTAATTAGTAAAATATATGGGGTTTTTAATTCACAGGTGGACTGTTTGCAAGTAATGAGTGTAATATTATGTGCTGTTGTTGGGTGGTCACAACAGCTGTAGCAGCAACCCTTTCGTACAAGGAGCTGCTGGATTTTGTTGGTGGAGGTATACAGGGGTGGCTGCCTGCTCCCAGTCTCCCAGCTTTCTAGGCTAGGGAGAGTTCCCAGCTGCTGGAGACCAGAGGGATGTTGTTCCTGTTTTTCTGCACCTGTCCATCCCCTGGCTCTCCCATCCCTGCACAGTCCCTCCAGGACATGATCACAGTAGTGCAATGGATGATATGTGACCAGCAGCTACAGTTACAGTGGTGTTTCTTTTGACTGATGTTACCAGTGTAGTGTTGCCTTCGGCTTTGAAAATGCTGCAAGAGATTCCTTGGCAGGCCCATGACTGACTGGAAATGTGTTAGAAACCTACCTGACAATTAGAATTAGGTTTGACAATTGGAAACCTGCTTGGCAATAATCACTGAGGTGCTGCAACGTGTCCAGGAACAAGCAACAGAGCTGGTGAAGGGACTGGAGAGTCAGTCATATGAGGAGGGGCTGAGGGAGCTGGGGGTGTTTAGTCTGTCGAAAAGT
This sequence comes from Aphelocoma coerulescens, assembly GCF_041296385.1. Classification (NCBI taxonomy): domain Eukaryota; kingdom Metazoa; phylum Chordata; class Aves; order Passeriformes; family Corvidae; genus Aphelocoma; species Aphelocoma coerulescens. The sequence continues at coordinate 8,209,664 of NC_091021.1, forward strand.
AGGCTCAGGGGAGACCTTATTGCACCCTAGAACTACCTGAAAGGAGGGTGTAGTGAGATGGATTGGCCTCTTTTCCCACATAACAGCAATAGATCCAGAGGAAATGGCCTCAGGTTGTGCCAGGAGAGGTTTAGGTTGGATATTAGAAAAAGTTCCTTCATCAAAGGGGTGGCTAAGCATTGTAACAATCTGCCCAGGGCAGTGGTGGAGTCATCATCCCTGGAGGTGTTTAAAGGCTTTGTAGCTGTGTCACTAAGGGACATATGTTAGCTGTGGACATGGCAGTGCTGGATTATCAGTTGGACTTGATCTTGGAGGTCCTTTCCAATCTAAATGATTCTCTGATTCTATAAAACTGTTGCCTAAATAGATGGGAAGACTTAGCCCCAGCTCAGCACAGGCACTGAAAGCGAGTGCTAACTCCAGTGAGGGGCACGAGTGCAGTGCCCAGCCCTGCAGCACCCCAGCTTTTAGCCTGTTGCCACAGGACAAGCCAGGGCCCAGCATGAGCCTCATGTCCCCATGCCTGTCACTCTCAGGGCCAGGAGACTTCTGCAAGTCCTGGGGTGCTGTTTGCCAGCCCCAGCCAGGTGTGAGCTCTGTGACAGCCTCCCAGAGGTGATGCCCAGGCATGCTCGTGTGTAGTGTGCAGTAGTTTGGGTGTCAAGAACTCCCCCAAAACAGGAATGCTTTACTCAGGGTGTCTGTTTGCAGCCTCTCTTATGAAATAGTTTTCAGTTTTAGCATCGCTTTTATTTTTGAAAGTTGAAAATGTTATTTTAGGTCGCTCATCTCCTTCATTCTGGAAGCTTTCTTTTGGAATGGGGGCGTTTCCTAAAAAGCTTTGGTATAATTAATACTTCTCTGGGGTTGTACATGATTTGATGCTGCCTGACAGAATAAAATCAGAGATGCATCACCCAGGCCTCTTCCCCAGTCTTTCCCACTGTTTTCTTTGCTTTAACACTCACCAGTCCTTGCATGCTCAACGTGTTTTGGCACCTCAGTGCTGTCACAGGGCTGAGTGGAACACGAAATGGCAATGGCCCTAAGCTTTTGTATTCCAACGCCATTCTTTGAGCATGCTTTTCTACATTTCACAGAATCACAGAATTGTTAGGGTTGTTGGAAGGAGCCTCTGGAGATCATCCAGTCTACCCCTCCTGCCAAGGCAGGGTCACCTGGAGCAGGGGACACAGGAATGCACCCGGGTGGGTTTGGAATGTCACTGGAGACCCCATGACCTCACTGGGCAACTGTTTCAGTGCTCTGCCACCCTCAGTGTAAAGTTCTTCCTCGTGTTGAGGTGGAACTTGTTGTGTTTTAGTCTGTGGCCATTGCTCCCCATCCTGTTGCTGGGCGCCACTGAGAAGAGTCTGGCACCGTCCTCTTGGCACCCGCCTTTGAGATATTTATATGTAATGATGAGATCCCCTCTCAGCCGTCTCTTCTCCAGACTAAACAGGCCCAGCTCCCGCAGCCTCTCCTTGTAAGAGAGATCCCTCATCATCTTTGTGGCCTCCGCTGGACCCTCTCCAGTAGCTCCTCGCGTTTTTGTACTGAGGAGCCCAGACCTGGACACAGCACTCCAGATGTGCCTCACTAGGGCTGAGTAGAGGAGGAGGAGGATTTAAAGGAGGAGAAGCCAATGAGAGGCGGCTTTCCGCCTGGGTGTTTTTCCCCCCTTTTTCCCTTATTTTAAATGTCAGGGCCGGTGCGGGCGCTGAGGCGCGGCGGCCGCGCTGCCCGCGGGCGGGGCAGGAGCGCCGTGGCCGGGGCCGCGCAGGGGCTGCGGGGCGGGCACAGGTGCCGGCGGGGGGACAGGTCGGGGCCGCGGCGCTGCTCCCGGGCTCGGCGGCGCTCCCGCCCCCCGGCCCCGCCCGGCCCCGCCGCCGCCGCCCCGGGGAGGGCGGGCAGCGCCCGGCGGAGCGGCGGGAGCGGCGTGAGCGGCGGCGGGCGCGGGGGCCCTCCCGGCGCTACCTGTGCGAGCGCCGCGGGGCCGGGCGGGGGGCCGGGAGGTGCTCCCAGCATGGACTTTGACGGTGGGTTTGCGTCTTTGCCGTTCAGGAGCCCGGAGGAGGCGGCGGCGTCGGTGGGACGAGGGCCGGATCCCGCGGGCACCGCCGGAGGAAGGGGCAGCCCGGCGGCCGGGGACCGTGCGCGGCGGGGCCACGCTTCCAGCATGCTGCTCGCACGGACACCGCCCCGCCGCGCCGGTATGTGCCCGCTCCACCGCCCCGAGCCGCGCCCGGGCCGGGAGGGGGGATGCGCGGCCGCACCCGCGGGGCGAGCTGGCCGTGGGCAGCACTGGCCTTCAGCCGCCTTAGGCTCGTGTTGTGCAGGAGAGGAGGGAGAGCCGTGCTTTGAGGTGGGGTTTTTCAGGACAGGCGGCGGGGCTGCTTTACTCCTCCTCCCATCATCTCGCAGCGAGGTTGCCGGCCACGGACTCCTCCAAACTGAGCAAAGCGGAGGTGCCGCTCCCGCTGGGCACCCTGAGGAAAGGTGATGCTGTGGACAGTAATGAGAGTGATGCTGAGTGGGAAGGTAAACGGCGTGGCTGGTTCTCTCCAAGCGGTGTTCCTGCTGTGGGGAAGACGTGAGACTACTGTATTTGCTGGCCGAGGTCGTGCGAGGGTCTGTCAGCCCCTGCTTTGCCATGAGTACCTTTTCCAGGCTTCCACACAAACCCTTATACAGAGCAGGTTACCTTCATCTGGCATGTTATAAAATACAGATTTAATAATGCAAGACCTGTCATGGCAAAAATTGTTAAACATTTAGAAATATTTTATGCTTTCTCATAGTTCAGTAAGTAGCAGTCCAAATTAGATTTCTAAATATAGTAATTGGAAAAAAAAGGAAAAATGCAGGGATTTATCCTGTAGCCTTAACAAAGTGGCATTTTTAACCTTCAAGCACATACAAATTAGTTTGCTTCTGAACATCGCATTCTGCTGAGAACATTTTTGCTTTAAAACCACCTTGGTTTGTACAAGTTGCCCAAGGGGTTGGGCAGAGCCTCATGACGCTCGTGTCTCTGGGTACAAGGTGTTTCTGTGGGCAGGGTCCTGGGGGAGAGACAGCTGGCAGCAGTGCCAGGCTGTGCGGGCACCGCTGCCTCGCCTGGCTGCCGGCCTTCCCGCTTCTCAGGCGCGAAGGCGGCAACTGCTGGAAGTAGGAGCTGGCACGTTAGGAGTGATGGAATTCAAGGAAACAAATACCGGGGGAGAGCCGTGAGACAGAGTGATTTTTAAGGCTGACATAGTTCTTTGCTGAGACTCTGGGCAGTTTTTGTACAGTTGGAGCATCTGGTTGCTAACTCCTCACTTTGTCCTCTTACTCCTCAATTTGTGCTAATCAGTAGTAACATAGTTGTGATTTTAAAATGTGGGGCTGTGTTTTCCTGTACCTTCTTATGTGAGATGTGGAAAAAATGGCTTTTCTGGTGTATTCCTAATTCCCATTCTTATAATATATACTATTCCCTTCTTATAATTGGGCTTCTGGAGATTAAAGAACAGAATGGGGGTGTGTGCTGCTTTTATTTTGCTTTTCTGTGGTTGATCTTAGGCGGATCTTGATGGTCTCCTTCCTTCTGACTTTCATTTGTGTTACTCCAGTGGAACCTTTGGCTTCCTGAGGGCATCACAAAGCAGGCAGTGTCCCTCATTCATACCTTATGCTCTGCAGCTCCATATGTTCGTAGTTGAGTCTTGTGACAGCCACTACAATAAAACCCAACCCTGTCAGCCTGAGACACCGATCACTGTTTTAGCTGCTGCTGCTCCTCAGTTCCTGCTGGCAGGATCCCCAGGCTGGGCAGCAGCCAGCAATAGCTGCAGGAGGGGCTTTTCTTGCTCGTAAAGATTTGTGCATCCCTTTTCATTGTCTACAGCTCTGTCTCTGCCTAGCACCTGTGGGGGACAGTAATGCACCTTTACAAACAAGGCTAGTTCCTGAGCCTTAGCATGAGAGTAAGCAGCTTAATGTTTCACTGTGTTCCTGAAGAGGACTGTTAATAGGAAGGCTGTGGCTCCACAGCTGAGTTGTTGGGATGGATATTTTGTGGTATATGTAGCAAAATTCATGTTTCTGCTCTAGTTTGTTCCAGTGTTAGAGCATTGTAATAAACCAAGAGGCTGCTTTGTCTGGACCTGGTGCTATGCCTTAGAGCAGTCTAACCTCGGTGTGGGACTTGGCCAGTGTCTCTGAGACCTTGTGTTTTCCCCTGCTGTGGGATTGGTCTTCAGACCATGGATTTGCAGCTAGTACAGATGGGAGGGGCTGATAATTACAAGAATTGTGGGCTGTGCTGACTAATGTGTTGAACCTGCATCCTTCTGTGTTATGCAGGGCAAGAAAACAGCTGTACATCTATGTCAAAAACATTATATCCATTTCTGATATTTTGTTTCTGTTCACTCACCAGTTTTGAGCATTATTTTGTATTAGGTGTCTTGGAGAATTTTGGATCTCCTCTATCACTATTAGCCTCCACTTCCAAAGGCATTCCTTTATAGTTTCTGTAGTTGGGTTCCTTAAGACTTGGCTAAACTTCTTGCAGATGGAGTTTTTGAGAAGCTCTGCATCTTCTTCATGCCCTTTCTTCTACAGCCTTACTCCAAGGCCTTCATTGCTAAGGAAATCCATTGGTTCACTGTCACTCACCAGGAAAACAGGCTTCCATCAATGGTAGGCATCCTTCTCCTGTCCCTATGGGAGTAGTTAAGTTAATGTTCCCTCTCGGCCATGGTCTGGCAGAGTCTGTACTGGTGCACATCTGCTTGCTTATATTCTGAGACATTGGGAAAAAACCCATCAATACATTGTAAGTATTTTTTGTAAGTATATTCTGTCCAAATTTGGACTAACAGCAGTCTGTACAGCTGTTTAGACAAGCAGCTAAGGTAAAATATGAGCAGAACCTGCAAGAAGTTTTTAGCATCCTGTTCTCTGGTGTCCTTCAGGCTGCTCCCTGAGCTCTGTGTGTGCAGTTCTGGTGAATAAACTGCTGCACTGGAGGGAGGAGGGAGGATTTCAGGACAGGCCGACTGGGTACAGTTTTACTTTCATGAAATTAGACAGCTACCAAGCACACAGTGTTCTTTGCTTCTAACAAGACTTCTTTTTCCTGGATGAGGAATAACACTGTGGCTGCTGAGGGCTGTACCTACTGGTATTGCTGTTCTCTGAACTACTGCTATTTTCACCCAAAGGTTTCTTTTGGTACTTCATCTTTGCTTGCTGCTTCCCAGAGCTTGGGTAAGATTGCTAGAACAGTGCAGAAAGCACTTGTTTTTGTTCCTGGCTTCTGTGGTTGTGTGCCTTGAGGAGGGGGGAGTCTGTTACTTGATTTTGTGGGGGCTTTTGCCTTTTTTATTTTTTTCAAGTCAGTACTCATTTTAAATTTACAGAGTTTGTCAGCATAAAAACATCAACACAGCTGTACTATTTAACCGTAAAAACACCCCACTTGCATGTAAATCATAAAGTGAAGTAAGAAGAAACATTTTATTCTCTCTTGTTTTTTCCCTCTAATTTGAAGATTTTCATGTTCCTTAACTGCATTGCTGAAAGTGCTTGAGATGAAATTTGTCATGGAAATTGCCTCCATTAAGTAACTCAGTGTTCTGAGAAAGGAGGTTGTAGGCAGGTTGGGCTCAGTGTCTTCTCTCAGGTAACAAGTAATAGATCCAGAGGAATTGACCTCAAGTTGTGCCAGGAGAGGTTTAGGTTGGCTATTAGCAAAGACTCTTCACTGAAAGGGTGGTCAGGCATTGGAACAGGCAGCCCGGGGAAGTGGTAGAGTCACCATCCCTGGAGGTATTTAAAAGCTATGTAGATGTGGCCCTTAGGCACAGGTTTTAGCTATGGACATGGCAGTGCTGGGATAATGGTAGGATTTGATCTGAGAGGCCTTTTCCAACCAAACCAATTTTATGATTCTGTGATCAGCTGTGCTCTTATTGAAAAACCTTTGAAAGTAGACTAGAGGTCTGCCTGATTTGGAAAAGCAAATGTGTCGTTTCCCCATTCAGTTACAAACTGGCTTAGAAGCCTGGAAAAGCTTTATCAATTCTGGCCATGGAGGGGAAAAACCCAAGCCTTTGAAATTCCAGCACGTACCTCGAGACAGATAACCAGGAGACTTTCACTTCCACGCTAATCCTGCACAGCAGTTGCTTGCAGTTGCTGCATCCAGCCCTTTCCAATCTGTAGCTCTTATCTCTTGTTGGCACTAAGCGACAGGAGAGGGAGGGGATGGCCCTGAGAGGAATGAGATCTCCATTTTTGCTTTTCATGTCCTGAGTTGTTTTGGGATATTTGGGTATCAGTGATTGCCTGAGGCAGAAGAATCTTTGATATTGTGCTTGTCCTAAAGTAACTTCATTTAAAACTTCATTTTCCTATGATTAGGAAGAATTGTTATAATAAATGTTGCACAGTGCATCTCCTCTGTAGGATTTGCAGGAAGCTGGATGTTAAGGAGAGGCAGAATTGAAAGCCTGGTGGGCTGCTCTGGGAACCCCTGCCTGGGGCTGCTCTGCTCGAGCTCTGAGTCCTGCAGCGATGGAGGGGGTGCTGAGCACTGAGTGAATGATTCATCCCTCTGCCATTTATGTGCCGCTGCTCTGCTCGGAGCTGCAGAGTATCCAAAGGCTAATGCCACGTGTGCTCCTGAATTACAGCCCACCTTGTTAGGGAGAGACAGAGGACGTTCTGGGTTTCCTCTCCGTTATGAATGGAGGGTGTGAGTATTTTGTGTGATTGGCTGCAGTTCAGAGGTGTGGATGCCCAAGTGCTGTTTTGTTACCTCTGCTGCTAGGTCAGCTGGGTCACCTGCCCAAATTCCAGCTTTCAATACCTTTGTTCCAGAGTTGTTTCCATGATAATGGCAGCACTGGGATTGTCTGACTGTTTGCCCGGTGTCCTTGGATGATTGAGGTCCAGGTCTTAGCAGAAGCTCTGAGAGGGAGAAGGGAAAACGGGAGAGAACTTTTGAGGTTAGGCAACAGATGGGGCACATTACCCTTCCCATATCCTTGCTGAAATCCTCCTTACCTGGACTTGCTGTGGGAGGAGGTTGGCATCCTGCAGATGGGCATCCTTGCCCAAGCAGTGGCCCCACCCTGCGCCCGGGATTAGGTGCTGTATATAAATTGTTGCAGCCTGTCATTCAGTCTAATTTATTAAGTGCTGTATCATCCTTTTACCTTTGTCAAAGTCAAGTTCTGTGTGGCAGAAAAGGCAGGCAGACTTGTGCAAGGCCAGCAGTACAGATGCATCACCTTGGTAATAACGTGCACCTCTGACATCCTGGCGAGTGCTGAGCTCTGTTCCTGGGTTCCCTTTGCAGAGTCCCAGACGTGAAGCTGTCTGTGCTCTCCTGGGGACACAGGGACAACCTGTTAGAAGCAGACGTGGTTCTGGTAAGTGGCACTCTGAGCTTCTTCTGTGGATACCCAGGGGAAAACTGAAAACCTCCTTACTGGAGGAGTCATATTTGAGCCTAAAAGTTTGGCTCTGTCACAGCAGGAATTACTTGCTGCCTTCAGCTGGGCAGAGCTGCACATTTTGAAGCTATTTTGAAAACTATGACTTATTTTTAATCTGGTGGCTGCTGTAACAGAAAGTGTTGCAGAAAGCAGTTTCTCATAGCATAATATTGAACTTCAAGATTTTTTTCTGATGTTCTTATGGATGGAAAACATTTAAATGGCAGCAGGAACTTACTTGCTTATGATGGCTACAGATGTTGCATAACAGCAAAACACTTGCTCTTCTGCCTGTTTTCATCATATGATGGTGTATTGCAGAGGCCAGTAGAACCCATATTTTTTGATATTTCACATTTACCTTTTTGCAATTATTTTTATTGATTAAGTCTTTAAAAATTCCTATTTGTTTTTAAAAATGGCAGTTACATGATTAATGCTTTTTTTCCTGTATTTTATATTGTCTAATAGTGAATTGCAGGCATCCTTTCACCATTGTTTTGTTTCCTTCAGTAGTTAGAAATGAACTTACCTTGGCAGGAAACACTTTGCCAGGCTGGCAAAGAGACTTCTTAGCCTTCACATGCCAGGTGAGTTCAGCTACCACCCCCTCAATATTTTCTCTCTCTTTGTATTACCACAGTAAATAATGTAATAGGTGAAACAACACCTGAACTTATCCTTGTGAACTTCCAATTCCAATATGGAAATGATTGTTTTTAGGACTTTCCTGAAAGTAATACTGTGTTTGTCATGTTGAAGTGAAATGAAGCCTTTAAAAACATTTTGACTGTACATCCAGTAAAATTGAGCACAACTAGGAGCCTGTATTTTTCAGATGAATAAATCAGCATTTCACCTACTGTAAAATCTGTCTCTAAAAAGAGGAGTTCTGGTTTGTGATGGTGCTGCTTTAGCTCCTCGTTGAGAGCAAGCAGAGCAAGCTGAGCTCACTGACCTCTGGCTCCAGCTAAGCCCAGCAGCTTTGTCATGTGAGCAACTGTGCTGCAGAGCTCTTGGCCTGAGCCCCAAACCATCTATGCAGTGGTGTCTGAGGCACAACTGGCCACAGAGCAGAGCTTGGGCACTGAGAGAAACAGGCTCCTATCACACAACTTCGCCTTGTGCAGTTACTGGATGAAACATTGTGCTGGGAGTGAAATGAGCTGGTTTAATTTGTTGGGGTTTTTTTCTCTCGGGGAACGAGCGTTGCAAGGAAGGGTAGAGATGTTAAAATCCCTGTCAGAACTTAAGACTCTGGAGATGAGTTAGGCACAGAGGATTTAAACAGCACTTCACCATGTGTGTGCAGGAAAGGGCTGTCAGGAAAACAAGGAAGCAGCCAGAAGGTTGAGGGCAGCTTCATTTGCAATCATTTCTGTGCCAACAATTATTAACTCCAGTAGACCGAGCAAACTGTAACACTCACTGCAGTGGCTTGGAAAGTACTGAGCTCTGTAAAGACTGAAATGAGCAACAGGCAAGAATTTAAACTAAGATTGGTAACTTTGAAGCTCAACTGATTGGGAACAGTTGAGTTGTATTGTGTGCCTTGCTGTCTGCAAGCTCTGGAGCCCACCTTGTGCTCTGTGCAGGAGAGTCCCACAAATGTTTGACTTGGCCCAAATGAAGAGGCAGAGGTGGTAGGTTCTGCAGAGGAAGATGCTGACCTTAGGGAATTTCTCCCTACCTGCTTTAGGTGATGTTTATCCTCTCTCTACTCACATTCTGTCCTTTCCATTAGACACTAACTCATCTGCTGGTGTCCCCTAACAGAAATCTCCAGTTGCACAAGGGAAACATTAAAGCACTGATGAAATACTAACTAAAGCTGGCTTCTATTTATCAGGCCTCCATTATAAAGCTCAAAAAAAAAAAAAAAAAAAACTACAAAACCCCAAATTAAAAACTAGAGCTCCAAACTTGGATAAAAAAATCCAAATTGTCTATTTTAAGGAAAGTGTCAGGGATAAACTCTGATAAAAATACACTGAAGCTGTGCATTACCTTGGCTGGATCAAGACTGCAGCTTTCAGGTATCAGCAGTGGTGGGTGGTACCTGCTGTTAGTAATTCTTTACCATATACTTGGAACTACATATTTGTCCAGAAGAGCAAGGCAAAGTGATTAGTATTAATGTTTTATTAATGGTAAATATTGAAATTAGACATGCACAAGATATTACTATTAAAGCTTTGAATTATTCAGCTGTCTGAATTGCTTTCAGGCGTCTCCTTGGCCTCTGGTCTGTAGGCACGTTCAGTTTGGTCAGTGTATGTGATGGATAGATGTAGGTATGAACCTCCATAGGGAATAAATGTAGTTTCTTGTGCAGTGAAGGGAATCCTGCTGTTTCCTCATCTAATGACAAGTTATTCATCCAGTCTTTACTCATTTCATGACAAGTTATAGGAATAAAAACCTGATAGCTTGGCTCTCCCCTGTGTAGGGTAAAACTGCAAGTGGAGGTCAGCCCTTGGCAGCAGGGTTTGTGTTACAGGCCTGTGAACTACAGTGCCTGCCCCAAAGCACTGGGCACGTGCTGCAGCAGGTCAGTGTGCACAAAAGAGACTCGCTGAACTTCACTGAAGTGGCTTACAAATGTTTCTCTACAATGCTGGAATGTCCTGGTACAAAGCTAAAGGTGTGAAAACATTTGTATGAACTTTGGGGTTTCTGAAGCCCTTTAGGGCTGACTTCCTGCCAGGAGCACCAGCCACCCCTTCTCTGCTGCACTTCAGCCCTACAAACAGGTAGCAATGGTTTTTATCAACCAGCAAAGAAGAGGAGAGGAGCTTGTCCCAGGAATCTGGTTCTCCTGAGTCAGCTGCTAGACCCGGAAGTCCCATCCTACCTGTGAAGCACTATTTGCCTGCAAATGGGATTGATTTCCTCTGCAAATATTTGCTTGTGATCAGGTTACTGGATTGGAGCCCTTATTTCCTCCTGTGTATAAAGAAAATAAATAAGGCTTAACATCTTTGCCATGATTATATTTTCAAAGGCTATTTACAAAAAATCTTTAACTTTGGCTGACCTTAGCACAACGTCATTGGGTGAAGCTGTAGGGAACAGTTGGTTTCTGTGCTGCGCAGTCTTTATTTTGGCTGGCAGTCTGTTAACTCTGATAAGTGGGTAAGTGCATGCCAAGCAAAGTCAGGCATATCGTGAGATTCTGCTTTGCCTGCGGAGAGAAAGTAGCCCCAGAAACAGCTTTGTAGGCCAGTAAACAAAAATCCATATACCAGAATTTGGAGTCAACCAGTTCTGGATCTTGAGGAGTTGAAAGGGACCCTATCAGGTGTTTCATTTGTCAGTCTCCCTTCTCTAGATGTAGAGTTGTTCTGCTCTAGTGAGAATGGTGCTCTGGCTCTGTTGGAACTGCCTTGATCACAGCAGGCTGCTGCTGCTTTCCCTACCCTCTCCAGGGAAAAAACAAAAACAGCTCTTGTTCCTTGTGAATACCTTCTGGTGGCTGCCCTGCTCAAGCCTCCTTGAGCAACAGCAGAATGACACTGGGAATTAGTGTCATCATGCCCAGAGGGCGTGTGACAGCCATGACACAGAACTCTGGTTATGGTGGTTGTGTGGTGCTTCTGTGGGGTGGTTTTGGTGTTTATTTCCAGCAGCAGCAGCAGTCCCTGGAGCTAAACAGTATTTGTTTGCAGTTTCAGGAGAAGAGCAATGCATTGTCAGCTTGGAAGAAACAGACTTTATTTTTTCCCTAAGACCTTTCCATTCCTAGATGGCTTACATCCTGTACTGGGAATTGCATTCAAAGGCAGCGCAAATTCAGGTCAAACTTTGCCTACTTGTAGTAGATGGATGTTACCGATAAAAACATTTTACGCACACTGGGCAGAGATTTATTTAAGCCGCTTCTACAAGCGCCTGTAGTGAATTTAGGTTTCCTTTGAGCTCACTGAGAATGGTAAACTATTTATTGCCTTTATATGAAACACTATTTTGACAGATTTCTTCAGAAGAAGCACAAAAGGAGATGTTCTGTACTTTGAAAATAACTGGAGCCACTGGCAAGAAGCAGCAACCCTGCATCGAACGAGGGAACTGCTTCCAGGTTATCAAAACATGCTGTTGAACTGAATTTTGCAGCTGCATTTTCCGATGTACCATGGGATGCATCAAATCCAAGGCTGCCTTCCAAGGGTCCAATGCTGTCCAGGATGAAAGGATCGGGGGAGGCAGCGAAGGGTGCACTGGGGAGAAGTCGTCGCTGCTGGCGGTGAAGGCGGAGGAGAAGGGCCCCTCGAGCGCCATCGTGCTGGACTACGCGCAGCGGCTGTCGCGTGAGATCCTGGAGCAGGCGGTCAAGCAGTGGGCGGTGACCGAGAGCAAGTACAGCGACATCCCCTTCATCGAGAGCGACGTGCCCTGAGCCCTCCCGGAGCCTGGCCCGCTGCGAGCGCTCTCCGTGGCACCAGTGCAGACAAAGCACCCCCAGCTGTCCTCTGAGCATCACTGTGGGGAGGTGTTTGCAGGGAGAAAATTTGCCTTTTAACGCAGACTGCTGACAAACTAATTGGATCGCAGTCGAACCTATTTCATCAAGTGTCATTTGTTGTCAGCCGTATGTTGAGTATACTCTGTCTTTGTATGTGTTGGATGTGACCAGAAATTAGTGTTAAAAAGAGGATAGGAAGACTGTGGCTGCCCTGCACCTCTACAAGCACTGCTACAGAGGACAAAACGTGGATTATTTCTATGTTCTGCCTAAAAGATCAGTGGTTTGTCTATAGGTGAGATGAACTCTCTGTGCTTGGTGAATTTGTCTGCGTTTTGCTAAAGTGAAATCAAGGTCTGCATGTAGCAAAGGTTACTGCTATGATAAATTTTACTTTGGATTCTGTGCCCTAACTAAATCTGTAATACCACAAAATAATGAAGGTGATGAGAAGCACTTTGTAACCCAAGTGGTATTCAGGGATCCATATGGATGATGATGCTATTCACCTTCCATTGAAGTGAACCAGAGAGAAACATGCCACTGTTGATAAGCAGTGCGTTATCATTAACAGATGCTTCTGTAAATGCATGAAAGCTTGTCTCTAAAACCCTGCAGTAAGATAGGTTAATGACATCTGGTCGCTGTGTTCAGACCAAAGCTGCTTGGCTTTTTGGTTTTGTTTGGGGGTTTTTTTTGTGTTAGGGTGCTGGTTTGGGAGGATTTGGTTTTGTTTTACTGTAACCCAGAGATGTGCAAATGGGTAACTGGTGAAATGAACCTTCAAAGGTGTGGCAGTGCTTTAGGACAATTTGTTTCATGGGAACTGTGGCTGCATTACACTGAAATTCCTCTCTGAAGTACCACCCTTGGGACAGGACATCTTCCTTCAGCTTCTGGAGGCTGCTGCTTCCCAGTTGGAAAACCTGTTTGTGGCAATGCCAGTAGGAGCTACGGGAGCCCTGAGCAGTGCTCTGAAGGCAGAGTTAGGAACTAAGCCTTAGGCCCAAAGCTCAAGGGCTGCATTCCTCCCCCATTGCATCCACACACTGCTCCCTGCTTGCCCAGGACTCGCAGCCTGACCCACTGCACTCACAGCTGGCGTTTGACAGATCAGGACTCGGATGAGTTTCCCCTATTCATCCTAAAGGTGCAACGTTGCTGACGTTTTGTACAAAGTGAAGGCCTTCTAACAGCCTGGCTTTTACCACCTGTTTGTTCATTTTTCTGTGATGCCCAGTTTAAAAGACATAGTTCCTTTTTTGAGATCAAAATGCTTTCCATATTGCTTTCATTTTATAGAGAAATGCTTTCCATACTGGCTCGAAACTGTTACTATTTTTAAAAGGTACATGTAGTTCTAGTAAATGATTCAAAACATGATTTTTCAAGCAATGGGAACCAAGCAGAAAGAGGACCATGTCAATTGCTGGTTTTAGCTTATTCCCCGACATAAGACAGTCTATGAATTGAGCTGTTTTGCAAATGTTGTGACACAAACTTAGGTATTTGAAATTCACCTATATGGGGAAGTTTATCAGGAATAAAGGGTGAAAAATGCTTCTCTGTGACACAGCACAAGGCTGCCATTAAATCCCAGTGAGCAGACTGGATTCCCAGTGACCTGCTATTAAGGCTGTTCTCAGGCTTTTGCTGGAATAGGGAACACAATCAGCTTATGCTGTAACGTCGTCCTCTTTGAAGTTACGTAGTCATCTTCAAAGCCATTTGCAAAGTGGGACTAAGGTTTTATGGTTCACTTAAATTCTCCTGCTAACAGCAACATTCCTTCAAGTTCTACAGCATATAAAACATGAGATCATACTCTGTTTGCTATAAAAAACCTCCATATTAGTGTGAGTTAGAAAGCAAAGCCAAAACACTGATCAAGTCAGTACATATCAATTGGATATTGCTTAACCAGAGTATTAAAAAAGATTCCTTTTCCTATTTCCTATTCTTATTCTAGCTAAAATAAAGCTTTATTACAAAAAAGAAAAGAAAGGGCAAACCTTTCTAAGATGAGTCTGGACTTGAGAATGTTAACACTGCTAATCACAGTAACTAAATAAAAAGCCAAAGCTCTGTAGCCATTGTTGGCCAGGCAGGTGAAGAGCAGGTAGAAAACTGCACTCACTTCCAGAGCACCTTTAGGTGGATCTGCCCTGGCTCTGTACAGACACCCTGGCAGTTGCCACGGGGAGCGGGTGTTGCAGTGCTTCCTGTTGCCATGTCTGAAACCCTTCCTCTGGATGTAGCCTTAGCATCTTCAGGAATACCAGATGCACTTTTGAAAGCAGCTTCCCCGTTGGCAGGCTGCCACTGCACGCTCCAACAGCAGGCAGAGTTCTAAAGCAGCCTAAGGTTCCATCACAGCGTCCGTTCTGAGCAGCACTCGGCATTTCCCCAGAGGAGGAAGTTACCCAGGCACGCTGAACATGCCCCAAGGACCACTCCCATGTGGAGGAGCTGCAGCGAGGGGTGGCTGCCCTGCCTGCCCCCACAGCTGCCCATAGGGTGACTCAGCAGCTGCTGCTTGGTGGCCCAACCAGTTCCTCACCTGCAGCCACCAACCTCGGCCCTCACTGGTGCCTGAAGTTTACAGCAGCTTCAGAATGGCCCCAAGTGCAATTCCAGCTGCTTTACGATGCTTTCCATGACATTGGCACATCAGGGAAGGCACGCAGCAAATGGAAAGCAAACAAGCTTGCAAACAACAGGGAGAGGGCTTCTCACCAGGAAAATCATCTTTTACAGGATGCTGTCCTTATAAATAATGCACTTACCCTTAACAGAAAATAAATGTGTTCAGTACTACAGTCTGGTGAGAGATTGAGGGAGATCTCTTTCCAGAGCTCTGCTGTACGTTTAATAGGCATAATACTAATACATTGTAAAAATAAAGACTTCTTTACCTTTATAAATTCAGATTATGCTAAGCTGTGCTACAGTGTCATAGAGCCACTGACAGTGGGTTTCCAGCTAAGTTACCATTGATTCTTTGACTTGATTATGTGTAATAAAGGCACTCAAGTTTGGGACTGGCATACTCTGCAAAACTGTTTACTTCTATTTAGGAGTTAAAAATACATTTGCTTTATATATTCTCCAGGAAACAAGATTAATTTGAGTGGATATGATATGACTGACTTGATATTCTAATAATGGTTCAAAATACATTAACTGCAGCACAACTTTGTAAAGTTGACGTTTCTGGAGTAAGGCACATCAGTATTCCCAAATAAAACACACTACAATATATTTTTACAATATTTTTTGTGGAAAATATTTTCTTGTGGACCAAATAAAATTCAACTTACCATCTGCTTTTATGCCTTTTATTTGAAAAAAACACAAGATTGCACAGATTGGACAAGATCTCATTACCTTGAGCTTGGGATAATTCCTGTTCACATAAATTTTGGAAGCAACTGAACATGCAAATCAAAGTTTATTAATTCAGAAGTATATTCTTCCTGAAATTGTGTAAGTCATTTACAATCAGAGGAGACATGATCCCTACTCCCTGGGAATTACTGTGTTTTTCATTAAATATAGTTGGCTGAAGACTGCTCCATTTATACAAAAACAATGGAGTTAACAAATCTTTTAAAAATAGCAATTGTTTATGAATGTAAAACATACAAAGGTTTTTAAAAATACAGGGGGAGCTTTGCACTTCTTACGGAACCAGCTTGAGGTAGAAAGTCAAGTGATATTTTCAGAATTACCCTAAAGGTATTAATGAAATCTCAATTACTTTTGGAGCTAAACTCAAGGGCAGTCCCAATAACAAGTATGTCCATGGTAACATAAACTTGCAGCTGAAATTTTAACAAATTTATTTTACAAGACTCCAGTGACAAAGCAAGTGCCATTTTTTCTTGATTCAGTTCTCCATTTGCTCACCTCTGATTTTTTGAAAGTCACTCTGGTAGTTCACCTTGATGCCTGAATTTCCTGGACTGTGTTTCCAGGCAACAGCTCCTGGAAAGGAAGGAGCCATTAAACAATGGTTTAACCATTGTAGAGCATTGCTGTTGGTAATAAAAACTGCCCACTGTCGAAAACTCCATAATGGTTCTGCTCCAGCTCTGACTTTTTGACTCCCCAGTGCTGGCTACTGACTATGGCATTTGAACAGAAGTTTTCTTTCTTTAGTCTTCAGAGAAGCCAAAATTTGTACTTGTGACCTGCCTGTAAGTGTAGAAATAAGTAGGGAGAAGCACTGATAACGTGAACTGATGAAGCATAAAAAAGAAGGCGTAATGTTGAAGAAAGATTGGTAGCTGTGTGTTGCATACACAATAGAAAAAATAATTTCCCACTCACAAATACTTGTATCAAGGGGTTCTGGTTATGTCATATAACCTCATGTATTATCAGAACCCAGCCACCTTGAATGCACAGGAAATGTGCTGCTTGGTGTTCACAGCAAGCTTTGAGGCATTTGTTTCTTCACTACTGTAAGACCAAGAAAAACCAGCAATTTTGTGAAATCGTGAAAAACTGATTATGCAGTTGAATCAGACTTAATGCCATTTAAAAAAATGAGCTATACAAGCAAAGAGAAATGTGCTCTAGGCTCTGGCAACATTATCACATTTGAAACAATGTTTACATCACACAGCAAGGCTGAAAAATGACCAAACGTTAAATCAACAGAACAATTTCTTAGACTAATAATGTATCAGTCTGAGCTTTTATTTAAAAGGATATTTAACACCATGAATTCTGTGTTGCATTTTCCTTTGTAGCTCTGACTACATTAAAGGTTTAACCATATTTTATTTTCATTGTATACAGAAGAATCTGAGGCACAATCCCAATTTACCAATCAGTGACAGAGCCAAGAACACAAAAGGCCTCTTGACTTTTTGCTTATTAGGTCACCCCTTCACTGTGCTCTTTCCCCAAGGGCTCCTCCTAAACTAAGAGCTGATGCAAAAAATTAAATGTTAATCACTGTGTAAAGCAGTAAAAATAACAATTTGCCTTGAAGTGATTTTTCCCATTATTAACCAGAAATACAATTATTTTCTCATTATAGAGAATGTTCCTGAATGCAAAAAAAAAAAAAAAAAAAAAAAAAAAACCAACAGAAAAAAGCTTTGTGAATGTCAGGCTAGCTAAAAAGTCTTGTCAAAACTGATCACACTGCTATTAATTTTTATATCACAGAACTAAGCAGATAGATAAGATGTCACAAGGTCTGATCTTTACAGCCTGAGATCATCGTTTCCCAGTGGTTTAAAACAGTTGTCCACAAATTCATCGCTGACTTCTTCTAGAGCAGCTGGCTTCCATTTGGGGGACTGGTCTTTGTCAATCAGCACTGTCAGGTGGAATAGAGAAACACCAAAGTTACTTGTAAACTTCTTCTGCTTAAAAGGACTTAAGGTTGCATCAAGACAGATCACTACAGTGGTTACATGGGGTAGACAAATCCGTGTGCTCTGGAGAAGGCAGAGTTTTTGTAACACACATATTTCTACTCTGGTAAGAATTCCTGAGTTGTGACCTGTCCAAAGATGTATCTGGGATGATACAAGGAACAGTGCATCACTTCAGAAGTAGTGAAGGAATAGCCCTGAAATTGGTGGTTTAGTTAGACCTGCCACTCTTTGCTGACTTACACTCCTTCATGGGAACCTGGAACAATACGTTATGGTGCTACTTTGGGACAAGGCTTTCACACCTCTCTGCAAAATCTGACTCTTGGGAAGAGTACAGGAGATGACTCAGTGGTGCTAAGTGCCTAAAGCTAATTTAAACACATCATGTAAACTAATGAAATAACTCACGAGGAAGGACTAAAGCAGAGTATCTCTGTGGGAACTGAGAGTGTTTATTTGTAAATACTGACAGATACTGAGGCCTGGGCAGATTTAACTGTGACAATCTGTATGATCTTAGTATACAGACTTTATGCTGTATCCTGGGAAATACACAACTGAAGATAAAAACCATCACTGAATGAATCACATGTAAAAGGCTAACAAGGAAATGCCAATTCCCAAAAAACATTCCCTGTATCACAGGAATTTCAAAGGCATGCCAGCAACAGCTGCATTAGCAAACAATACAACAAGAAGGAGTTTCTTTGTGTGTAAAAATGACCAGCATGAATGGAACTCCAGAGCATCCTTCCAAGTACCTTTCAGGCTTTAAGAAACCCATAAAGGTGCTATTGAAAATGTGAAATTTTTATCATTTAAAAAAGAGCAGCTGTAAGAACTGTGGCTCTCTGCGATGCACTGACTGCCCAACACTCCTCACGACACACATTCTCTTCAGGTGAGTGAAATCAGCAACCTCCTGACCAACACAGCCCACAGCATGTAAGAGAGGATGGGCGGGAAGAGGGAGCATATTTCAAATTTCTCTCCTGAGAATGGCCTTTATTTGTTTGTTTTCTGACAAAGAGTTTAGAGTAGGATGGTTCTAAAGACAGGTGCACTATGACACTCACAGAGACATGATATTTCAAAGAATAACAGGTATTTTTGGGTAAGTTATGTTTTACTAAACTTTGTTCTTATTGAGTGAGCTAGAAATATCCAAGATGAGGAAGGTGCAAGGGGGTGGAATTTTACAGTGAAAAGAATACCTACCTAAAGATTGTGCTTATCAAAAAAACAGGCATTGTGGCCTGCCTACCAACTTGCAGTAAAAAATGTGACTTGAAAACTTCTCTTTAACTATTCTGTCTTTAACCAATGGTTGAGTGGCTAGAAAATAAACACCATTCAAATGACAATGGCACTAATTAATATTTCTGTAGCTGAAGGCATACAGGCATCACAACTCTTCAGCTTACATCCCTAAAGAGCAAGGCAAATCAGAGTCCCACATCCATTTAGTTGCAAATAGGGAACTAAAGACACCTTAGAAACAAACTGATTGTAGAAAGTAACCCATTATATGGACAGAAACTGAAATTCCACAGAAAACAGAATCCATGAGGACAATTCTTTAAAAGAAATGTCCTGTAAAAGAGTGCTTTTACTTTGTTGTTCAACTGGGTAACTTACTGAAAAGCTGTGATCTTCCAAGTTATTTCTGAACATGGTGAAACCATTGATTGGCTTGGGTCAAAAGATGTAACTGTCCCAAATCAACTGTATTTATTCCATTGGAGTAGTACTCATCTACTGATTTTCTTCAATTTTAGTTGAAGTTCACAGTCCAGCCAAAACAGTCTAAACTGTTATGCACAAGAGCCAATGCTGATTAGAGATGCTTTAAATTAAAGAGGAGAAAGTGTCCATGTGTATGTTACCAGAGCTTCACCTCTGCTATGCTGTAGTAAGTGCTGCCAGTTCTCCACTCCAGGGTGCCGCTGTCTATTCAGGTTCATCCTTCTGTTTGGGATCTGTGGCCAGTTTTACTCTAGTGGATAAGCTGAATGCTCATAATGGTCTCTCCTGTGAAGTCTTTAATCTTGTATGAGTCAAAATATTTGTTTTCTAGTAGTATCATGAAAATATTCCCTTTCTGCATTGACTTCTTTATATTTTGTATCTCTCCAGGTTGAGATCAATCATTACAAGAACAGAATAAAAATTCTGAAGACTTCTAAGGTAGGCTAAGGGAAATTCATTATGATCAAAGTAACTGAGCACAGACATCATGTTAAGGGTTTGTTCTTTTGTTTCACCTTTTTTTAATCAAAATCCTAAACCCCTCTGTTCAGTAGTAGTGACTTTACCAGACTTCAGTTAGTGCTCTGTTGCTGAGCTTCCTTCAGCACAGTCAAAACGCTGATATTTCCAAGTCCCTGGCGTTCTGTTTGCTGCCATAAAATCTCTGAACTCGTGCAGGGCCCTGGGGTGCCCAGGGTACAGCTCACATCTGCCAGCACTGCAGGGGAGGTGGCAGAAGCTGCACAGAAATATCATCTTTGCAGGATCAGCAAGACGTAGAAGACCTTTACAATTCCATTTCAAGTGCACATTCTGCACAAAGAGTTAGGAGGGTGCTTTAACAGGTATTTGTCCCTGAGATTTGCTGCTGAGACTGTATCCTACCTGGATGTGTTTGAGCACTGACTCCAAAAATGGCCACTTTTCTTAGGCAGTAAGATTTGAAAAACAATTCTTGGCAGCTACCCAGACCTATGCATTTCTTAGTTTACATATTATTCTATTAATCAAGGTGAAAAATTGATACCTAATGTGTTCCAAGCCCACATTTACTATTTTATGGGAAAATGTTGATGAAATATGATCCATGTGTTTTATGCTTTAAGGGTTTTGGCTTTTCTTTAATAGCTCTGATCACAAGAATCATAAACAGGGAAGATTGTTTGCCACAGCAGATTTTCAGGTTGAAAGAAAACCGGCTAAAAAAAAAAAAAAATTGACCTCAGGTCAAAGCAGGTTTAAAAAGCTTTTAAACTACTCCCTAGCATGCCCTTTAAAATTATGGTTTGAAGCAGATGAAAGGTATTATTAAAACCTGATCTGTGGCTGCTGAAAAACATTCTTAAACTAAAATCTGATTGTTGTAACTCAACTTCTTTTGGTGGTAAATCTTTTTGTGGTAGAGTGGGTCAAGAGCTGGCTCTTAAATGCTTGTAATGTAATGCTTTAAGAAAGAAAAAGCTAATACTTAACACTTTTGTCATTTTTATTCACAATGGCTGGTTGAAGTACTTAATAATCTCCCTTCCTATTAAAAAGGATGCTCAGCACATTGATGGATAATGATTTTTATGAAATTAGACCCAACTACAAAAGTGATCTTGAGTCAAAATTCTACACTCCTCTGAAATGAGAAACAATGCTGACTGAAAATCTGAGAACAAGATCTATGCACTAAGCAGAAAACAGAAGTGCTTCATGAACAAATTATTATTATAAGCAATCTCCTCAGTGCAGTTGCATCTTTCAAGGTTTTGTTTTTTCTTCCCCTGATATAGTTAAAACTTTTGCTACATCATCCTGTATAAAAGAGAAGTTTCCCAACTGCTGTTGTTGCAGCTTCTCTCTTTACAAGCAGTTTGTGTATTTCCTGGCCATACTGACAAGGGATTTGCTTTTGTACTGTACTGCAGCCCCAGATGGTTTCATGACCTTGTGCCTTACAAGGAGAAATTCAGTTGGTGTTCCTCAGACTCTCAGACTTGGAGTTTGTCACTTCCTGAATAACTACATTTCAGCAGCTTATTTGCTGATTTAGAATACATCCCAGGAATAGTAATTTTAAGATATCCTTGTCCCCATTACCAACATAATGAAAGCCACTTCTCAACACATGTGGTAAATTCTTCAAAGGAGTGTCTGCTAGTAAGTGCTAAAGACTAATTAATTAAAATCAGAAACTTTCCCCATGCTGTATGAATAAATTTTGCATCTCTCACCCCAGGCTATCTTTAATACAGTGTTACTAATAGCAGATACTCAAACTAATATCCATTCCTCAAGTGGCTTTTAAACTGCTTTATAAAGACAGATATAAAACAATGAGAAGGAGGTGATAATACATACTTGAGTACGTAACTGTGTGAATTAAAAGTCCAACCAAAAGTTATCCATCCAAATGCCTTGTACTGTAAGCTCCTTGGAAAAAGAAACGCCTGTGCTTTATTTCATCTCGTGATGAACAGTACATAAATAATTGCTACAGCCCCTAACAGATGGGACTTTGGGTTTGACAAACTGCACTGTGAATCAGCAGTAGGATCAAGGACAGACTAGAAGTCTGTCCCCTGGATGAACTTGCTGAGCCACTGCTCTACTTTTACCACTACCTCTCTTGACCAATGCCTTAAAATGCTGAATTATTTAACATTAAGTTTATGTATATAGTTTTTTAATAGTCAGACACTTCCATTTAGAGATATTCTGGACACGGGGAAAAGCAAGTCTTTGTTTTCTATGCAAACAGTTGTTCTTGATTTTGAGTCTTAAAGCATTGTGTAGCTGGCTCAACCAGCTCTGTGGCAACACTAAGCCTGGACACAGTGATACACGTAGCTACTCAGTACTGTCAGTGTTAAATGTGAAATGGTCAAACCAGGCGGATAAATAGTGTTAGGGAACTGAGATTGCACAAAGGAAACAACATGGCTCTTGTGCTTTGGAACAATAATAAATTCTGGCCACACAGAAGTCCAATAAGCAAAACCTATGGGAATCTGGGAAGTTTTCTCTCAGGTGTTGCTGTACCCACTTGTAGTGATCTCCAAAGAAGCACCACAGTAGTGAATTTCTGTATTATTATGTTTGAGAAGTGTTTTTGGTGTGCATGCTTACCTGCTCGAACCCCTTCATAGAAGTCATGGCCTTTCTGAAAGATCATTAAAAAAAAAAGTTGTAACATGACATTCTATTTATCCCATCTTTCCCTATCCCACTTCTGCTTGAAATGCAAGTTCTCAAGATTCAGTTAAATCCCACTTGTACTGTTCTTTTCTAGGCCTACTTTGTCTTTACTTATTAAAGAGCTCTGTTATCTTCTTGCTTAAATGCAGCCACATCTCAGAATCAGTCTGCCAACCTGTAGCTGATCAGGCACCTTGGCACAGTCCAAGTTCTCTCTCTGTGTAACATCTCAGATCTTTTTCTAAAGAGCTTCACATGATAGGTCTAAGGTGTGTAGTACCAGAAATTCTTCTGAGAAAGGCTAGTCTTCAGGAATTGTGCTGTATTCTGCACACTTGGAACACTTTGCAGTTAAATGGAATCCTGTAAACATCCACTTCCTTTTTGATAAAGGTAAATGTAACACTTAAATCCCTAAGCATGCTTCATTAGTAATGGAGCCACAGTGCTAGTTTTAGTCAAGCATTAGAACATAACAGAAATAGACAGATTTTCACTTCTTTAAGTATTTACTTTAAGCATTGCAAATCCTTTAATCGGACCTATAAAAACCTTATTTTAAAATGTGACACAACTAATAATAAGGATGCCATGGGGAGCCCTGCAAGGCATTTGTTCACATAATTCAGTTAGCAGCTCTGTTTCACTGGAAGGATCCCTTTCTCATATGCTATCCAAGTACTCAGCACTCAGTACAAATAGCACTAAAATTTCTTGCTGTGATAAATTTTTTATAGACAACACTCTTGAAAGGCAGTGATAAACAACTATTTGCACCCTGCTGCTGGGAACTAAGGCACTGAGGACTAAGTAATTTAAATAGAAAACCCATTCAAGAACACCAGTTTTAAAATTACAATCCAAATATGAAACTATCTATATATTAATGTTTTCATATTTTTTTAACAGAAGTCTTCGACACTTCCATCTGACCATCATTAATGTAGTGTCCTTTGCATTCCATATAATAACATGAAACTGGAAAAAAGTGACAGCCTCAAAAACTCAAAAAGATGATATTGAAAATTAAAACATATACATTATAAACTCTTGATGTAATCTACATAAAATTTTTAGCCTCTGATAAACTGCTCCCCCTCTGTGGCTGAAGAGAGAGAGAAGGGGCTCAGCTGTTGCTTACCATGCATGCTTGGCTCAGTCTGTATTCCATCCTGAGTACATCTTGTAAGCTCATGGAAGCTCCTTCTCTGAGCTGTCTGAGAGTCAGCTTTAAAGATGTAGGTGACATCTTATTAATAGTCTGGGGAAGACATTAACATTATTTTTATTTTCTTCAATTTGGACACATTTTCAAGTCTGTCTTTTGTGCAATTTAAACTTTGTGAAGTCAATGATGGCTCTCTTCTCCCTCAGCTCCCTTTGTGACACCTATTCCTCCTGCTCCCTCCCACCAGGCTGTCACATTAAATGAACTTCCCTTCATAAACTTTGATCAGCAAGATCTCTGGGATGTGTGCCACCACTTGTGGAAAGCCTACAACTCCTAAGGTCCCATTATTTAAGATCAAATTACTACTAGCCAGAGAAATTAATGAAAGACATTTTCAAGAAGAATCTTTTGCTAAGTGAAGGCAAGTGTTAGAAGCAATTATACTTTGTTTCTAAATATCATATATATGTAGTCTGAATTGCTCTTAGATGTACTGATATTGTAGCTGATATTAGTATTGCTCAGCATTTAAGTTTTACTTGGTACAAGAGAGTAATAAGGTAATAAGAGAGATTGGCAACAAACTTCAGGTAGTTGCTTTATGATCATTGGCAAAGACCAAATGATACGCAAAGAAGAAAACAGAAAGGAAATGTTACATTAAATCAAACATATTTATCCAGGCTTCTTGTCTGGGATCAACAGATACTGAAGTAATTTAGCCCTACATTACTCTGCTGATAGGAAGCTTGGAGGTCTTGCCTTACTTTTGACAGAAGTACAGGCTATAAATATTGTGCCACAGACAGGATTTGTTTAAGGCACACAAACGAATGCTGTAAATTTGGCTCTCAGGAGTATCCTTTGATGAACAGCATGCCAGTAAACAGTAGGATAAAGTGGAGAGAAAGACAAAAACCTAATTAAGAAAACAGAACTGAGCTTTAAAGATTCATGGGTTTTGGGGAAAAGGAGCTAAATCTTACTGTTGCTTATCATTGTTTTCTTATTCTAAACAAGATCCTCCTTCCTCTGTAAACCCAAATAAAAGCTCTGGATCATTCACAGTACAATAGACATTTCCTGATAATGAGGACATTTTTACCACTGTTAAAAAGCAGCAGATGGTAAGATTTGCCTCTTTACATTATTTTCATTGCAGACATTAGGCTCCTTACCACAGACTGAAATGGCAAGTTTCCAGTCATCAACAGCAACATTTTTTCTAGCTCCCAATTACTCTTCATCCCTCCAGACACCAGCTGATACAGCAGTGACCCATTTTGCCTAGTTAAGCTGGAAAACATGTGATTGCTACACAAGCAGGAGTCTGTGGAATTGGGCCTTCAAAGCACTGGTTCTGTCGTTCTGTTATGTAGGAACCCAGAGTGCTGAGAATATTTCTCTGCCTGTTTTTAATGGTTCTTACCCCCTGAACAACACTGTTTTAACCTCCAACCTTGGAAAAAATTACCAACAATCAGACAAGAACTAGAAAATACAGTGGTGTGAATTAGGTGATAGACTACTATGTAAGATTGTCACAGGGTGAAAAATTTAGAGGTTTTGGGCTTCTCTTGGTAGTAAATAGCTAAGAGTAAAAAATATCAAAATGGGATTGTTGTTGTTCTCTAAACCTTCTTCTCCTTCTTCTACTACTCCATGTTCTGCAGTAAAAGTAGTCTGGGATGATTGGATAGAGAATTCTGCAGTTCCTGCCCGTGTTACTGAATAATTGGTAGGAAAGTGAAAATAATGTACGTTTTTAGTAACTATTGGTTAAATTATCTTTAAAAGGCTGTGTAAATCTTGATAATTAGACTTCTCTCCTGCTTTCTGTGTTCTATGCTGTACCTGGGTCACACTGGTGGCTCTGTTCCTCTGATAAGACTTAATAAACAACTATCCGGCAGCATTGAAACTCCAGGAAAAGTCTCGGTTTATCTTTGAAACTCCTTGCAAGCACTTTTAAAATTCTCTCCCATCAGGAGGGATTTGATTTATGGCACAGTTCAGTGTCATGTTACTTGCATGTAACCACTGTGCTTGAGAGAGAAGCTGGCAAAGAAAGAGCCAACACTGGCTCTAAGTGCCAACAGTTCCTGAGTTCTGATCAAGCTCTCAAACAATGAGCTGCCTTTCAGCAGATTCTGCTGTACCTCTAAATACATCACTCTGTAGGTCTCAGATGGGTGGCAGCTCTTAACTGGACCCCTTATTTCCTGTAAGATGCTCTTGGTGGCCTTACCTTTCAGCTGGACCTTTCCCCTTTTGAGTTTCACATTCTGCCAGTTAGATTAGGAAGTCTTTGCTCAGACCAGGTTAAATGGTATGCATGGTACAGTCAGGTGGTTCCAGGGATGAAATGGTAATGGCAAGTTCTTTCTGGTCAAAGCAAGCATTGGAATGGGGAAGATCTGAAAACAGCACTTAAGGCAGCTGCTAGATCCACTAGACTGGTTATCTTGGCATATCAATGAGGCTGAAGGTGGAGGAGGTAGTGACATAAATCAAGCTGGAGGAAGAGGAACATGGCAGGAAAATGGGTAGGTGTAATTGCAGAAAAATGAGTCACCAGTGTAGCTATAAATACATCTCTGTACAAAGAGGAGGAGACTGGTGCTAGGGAACAAGCCTGAAAGGGAGACAGGATAGGCTGGAGTGGGGAGTACTAAAATGCAAAGAAGTCTTTTAGAAGTATTTGACATCTATTCCAGTACCTTTCAAACCATCTTGATTTTGACACAATGATCCCAAAAGCTCTGAGCTGAATTTGCAGCAGACTGAACACCAATAAAATACTATCAGAAGGTGACTGAATTAAGCGGCACTGACACAGTGGAGTCCCTTACAAGAGGGAATCGTGATTTTCTTTCACTTAAAAACCCAAAAACCTCTCAGAAGTTCAGTGCATCACTCCCCTTGCAACAGACGAAGACACCCATCACTTACATTCTGAGGTATCAATGCATTTGGTCAACCACAGGGAACAATGGTCCTGGAGGAGCTTTGACAATGTATGAGGAGTATCTAGCCAAAGCTACACAGGAAAGCTGCCTAAGGACAGAACACCACCCTCACTGGTCTGTTAGAACAGTTTCAGAATGCTGCTTTGAATTCAACACTACCAAGCTTCATTCCTGTAATCTACCTCACCCATTTGCTGCACACACATTAAAGTTTCAGGAGCTATTATGTGCATCCTTGCCTGACCAGTAGATCTGGACAACGTGTCCTGTAATTCTTAGTCTGCAGTGTCCTGCTCACTACACTGGCACTCACTCAGTAACAATGAAGGGTTTTAAACCATTAAGTGTCAGTGCTCAGAAGGTGCACTGTCCTGCCAAAAAAGCTCTAAGAAAGCATTATGTGAAAACCAAGTGAAGTATCTGATGCTTTTCAGGTTTTGACCCTGCATGTTTACTTCATCCCATTAGAAATGGTCCACCTGCCACTCAGATTAAAGCTTTTTGGCTCATGTAAATCCTGAAAACAAAGCTGTGCTGTAAAGTTAAAGGTTTGGAAACTACTGAGTTCAAAGTGCTAGTTCTCTAGCTTTCTACCTGTTTGTAACTGCATTCAAAATGTGGTAGAAATCATGAAGTCATTCTCAAGCAGAATTTTAATGAATTTATATTCTTCTTCATGCAATATTTCAGTATCAGATATGCGACAGCCTGCAAAGCAGGAATGTTTTGAAAGTAAAAAGCAGGAGTACTGTAGGTCAAAGAGAACAGGATACTTGGGATAGCATGGCTCACAGAGTACTTGGATTATGGCACAACTAGGAGTTCCATTTTATTAACACTAAAAGGTATCTATTGATCCAAGGTACAAGGTAGATGTACCAAATTAGGATATTTGTATTAAACCTTCAGTTTGGGCTTATTCCATAAGCCTTCTTATACATATAATAAATACAGGGGTAAACAAGGGGAATAAGATAGACATTGCTGTTACTGAATCAGCTGATACAGTATATATCAGTTGGATTTGCTGTTGTTCCTGTACCTGGACACTAAAGTGAAACCTTGGTTTCACAATCTTGCCTAATTCTACTGCTTAGCACAGCACGTCTGCTGTCAGAAACTCCTCTGAAACTTAAGTATTTGTTCACACTAGCAAGTCTTGCATCTGCTAGAAAATGTGGGATTTGTTTCATGGGGTTTTTCCCACGAATTTCTGCATGGACTGAAGCAAGTCATACTAACACATTCTTATCTCTTGAACAGAACAGACAATTGTTCTGAAACTTTGGTCAACTCCAAGGATGTTCACTTATGAATCACATGAAAGAAAAAAGTTGTTATAAAGTCCTATTAAAGACATGAGATAAGAGAACTGAAGAAGCAACAAAATAGCCTTTTTTCTTTTTTTTCAGAAATTTTAAAAATCAGTTACACAAAGTTGTAACTTTGAAGTAGATGACCTAGTTTTAAGTTCTTAATTAAAACTGTTAAACAAATGTACTATCATAAACAATATGGAAAAAGAACCAATAATTCTTGGTTGTTTTCAACATGCACTGAACCTAATCAATAAAATACAAACAGATAAAATTTGTGTTCTGGCACCAGAGTACATGTGACTGCTTTATTCAATGAAACTTGAATACTTGGGGGAAAAAATTAGCTTTCCATTTTATTCTACTTCACTTTTATAAGAGCTATGCTAAACTTCTTGCAAGGTACTAGATGTACTGGTTGGCACAAAAATAATCTTAAAACTTCCTTTCTCAAAAACTGTCGGATAGTTCCAGTGACAATGTGTTACATTTTTTTTTAAAAGTGACAGAATGCCTCATGTGAACACTACCTTATAAAATTCCTTCTGCTCATATCAAAGTCAGACATGATGGATGTTTTATTTTACTATGAAAGGAGGATTTCTTCTGTGAGCTGTAACTAAAGTTAAAATGACCCTTTTGTTGAGAAATCCTTCAGTTCTATCCAGCTGTAGTATTTCACTAGCTCCAAACCAAACTTTTACAAGGCACCTGAACAAAGATACTTCAAAGGAAAAAAGAAAATATAGACATCATTTATAAATGAATGTGAGTTGCTTCTTGCTTTTGAGGCTGAAGTATGAATTATGTGTGTAGCATTGCTGTACATTTTTTGAGTAGTGACTACATCCAACTCTCAGAAATGCTTTAAAAAGATAAAAAAAAATCTTTGTGATTATAAATTTTTTGCTGTTTATCCAAATGAGATATCTGGAATGGAAGAAAAACAACAACACTGTTTTGGCACTGTTTTATTCCAAGTCTTGGCAATAAAATGAGAAGCTATAAAGGGAACACTTGTTCCCAACAACCCCCCTGACTGTGGGGACAGGAAGAAAAAGGGGAGCTTGGTTTTACATTAGATTACAGTTTTATGCACTATAAGATGGTGCTCACATTGTGTGATTTTAGAGGAATACCCTTGTCTGAGTAGAACTACAGAGAATCCCTCAGGACTATGTGTGAGAAGCTGAGGCTCTCAGTCCAAAGTCCTACAGGGTGACTAAATTTTCCCTATGATAATAAACCATAAAACCACACTTAAAATCTCTAACAAAAAATGACATAGAAGACTTTACCTCAAGCTGCTTCATGGCAAAAGGAGAACCATCTTGCTTTAATTTTTTAACAATTTCTTCCATACTGTTTGCTGAAAAAAGACTAAAAGAGAAAAAATTAGTTAACAAGCTACTTCAGTCTCCCCCTTACCTCTGAAGGGTCGATAACACTGACATTAGAAACAGGGCAGAACCAGCTGATTTGGCTTTTCTTAGCAATGTCTTCCATGTTGTTCAGTTCACTAACAAACTGGTATTTATCTATGAACTTCAATTACTGCCATCAGTCTCAGCTGTGTTTTTATAACATAGCAAATCTTTAGCTATCAGTTCCATTCTACTGGTTTGGTGTCAGCATCTTTATCCCTAAATGTAGTTATTTCCATCCTTCTTCCACAGTTCTAGCTCTTTCTTATCACTCCCACTTATTTCTCCTTCCCTTTCTGATACACAGAAGTTTCAAGCTTTCATAGAAATGGCCTTAACCCAATGAGTACTATAAATGTGTTGGGTAACATTTCCTGCTCAACAGTTACTCTCACATATTCCCCTCCAATATCTACAGAAAATGTTCATTTTAATGTGCCATAGGCTATGAATCAGGCCACTATGCCCAAGTATTCAATGTACTGATGAGTGAAATATTTAATGAGCTTCAGCTAAAGCTCCCTATAAACAAAATGTTACTTAAACTTGGAGGTCATTTCTCTCACCTTATCTGTGAAATACTGTTACTAGATTTAACTTCATGTTCTCATTCATTCAAAAAGACTGCTGAATACCTGTTAATCTTCTCCATATGTTCATCAAGTACAAACTCCTTTTCTTGATCAACTGTGCACTATTTAAAAAGCAAATACGTATTTTACTTGGTTATTTTAGACTCAAAAGTGTATCAGTACCAAAAAATTTCAGTGACTTGTGTTACAGAAATATCATATCATAAATGAACACTTAATATTCATAAGACAGTGCCATTTTGAATGAATTACAATTTTGCAGTGTGTATATATGAACTTGTCACTTTTTCCTGTGAATGTTAAAGATGTTGCCTCATACTGCAGTGCTTGCTCTGAGATACTTTGTACGCATATTTGTCTGGGTGGTTATCTTGTACACAAGTAATTCTGATTATTCTATCAAAACACTTCTGTGCAATACACTAAGAAAGTCAGTGTAGATAAATCTACTCAAAAACCTGAGATTGTTTAAAAAAAAAAATTTCATTTTCTTTAAAAATATACAGGCCTATGTTTAGGCTTTTTTAATGACAAAAAAAAAGCATATCTCTTCCTTTTCTATGTCATTTAAAAGATTTATTTAGACAAAGTGTGTGATAGATCCATCGGCCTTCTGTGGGAAGGCTGTCAAATGTTTCACATCTTCTGGCATTAAGGGGTTTGGGACATAAGCAGATGTTTCAGGAACAGCAGCTGAAGCTGAAAAAGGTTCCCTGGCATTTCAGCTCTGATAACTAAAAATACACAGTTTCCTTTTCCATTCAGTGTCATCTTGTAAAGCGGGATACTGCAACATATAATCACTCCTATTTCATAGCATTCTGTTCTGTCAAAAAAATCAGTACTATGATGTAAATTAGTTTATCCCATTTATTTTTCTAGTTAATCTTATTTATGAACTTAGTAATTACAAAACAGAAATAACAAGAGTAGACACAGCACATTTTAAAGCTGAACAACAGCAGAGTAATAGACTGACTGAATAACACTGAATACTGGTTTGACTCTAGAAGTTTTCTTTCTTTTGAAAGAGAACTGCAATGCACATCAAAAGAGTTAAAACAGCCACTGATTGTAAAGGAAAAACCTTTTATTTTCATGCCCATTGTTACATGGGGCTAACACAAGTTTTATGGATAGAGCACAAAGAGTTTGGAAATTCATTATTTTCAACCATAAAAAAAGATAATCAGTAGCATGGATAAAAAAAGAATGTCTACATATATTTAACAATTTTGCTTGATTTCAATAAGTTCAGATTACCTTCATGTGGTAGGAGTTCAATAAATCTGCAATTTTTTCTTTTGAAGGGGATTTCAGTGCTATCAGGTCTTTCTCCAAGGCAGGTAGCTATTAAAAATAAGATTTAATTAGAAATAAGTAAAACAAAGCATACTACTTGCATTATTACTATGGTAATAGTAGGACATAAGTATATAAACATCGCCTCCTCCTCCCCAAATTTCTGACAGACCTTAAAGGAGGACAAAGCAAACACCACCAGGAGACGGAGTTCATTTGCCAGTGTTGAACCACCCGAATTTAATTATGTCTGCAGTGACCAGCAAAGAACTGCTTCCCAAGCAGCCCCCCAATGCAAGTAAAGCCAGGCTGCACCAGTCTGAGAGGAAAGAACACATTAATGGGGTGTTACCTTGACTGCAACCTTTGCAGCTGTATAAATCTCTAGTTTCATACACTGTTGTCTAAATTGTACATTTTTAAAGCAACTTTCATTATGCTGAGTAGATCATGCCCTTCCAACGGTGGAATTGCAAAAACAGCACCATTTGCTCCTTTCCTCAAGCAAAGCTGTCACCAGCTGGCAAGTGTTAGAAGGACAGCTTGAGAGTGTCTCACCATCCCTGTTTGCAGGGCACGGCCAGCTAATATAAGTGCACCTCTGCAGACACTCGTGTTGGTAACAGTGTATTGGGGTGCTGAAACCCCAAACCTGTCACTGTGGCTGTGGGCTGTGCCCTGGCCAGCACTGTTGGCACCTTACCTTTTCAGATTCTACAAAATGCGTAGCGATGCCAGCTTTTAGCACATCTCTTCCTTTCAGCCTACATCCTGTTAGTGCGAGGTAATAGCCCATCTTTCCTGAGAGTCTTGGCAAGAAATACCCTCCACCTACATCAGGAAAAAGGCCTGTAATAAACAACACAAAACAAAAGTGAAGGGAGAAGATCTTGTACTAATCACCACTAGCAGCAATTTTTTCTTGTCTCACTTTCTTCTCCCTCATGTAAGCACAGCAACCTTGCCCAAATTTCTTCTTGACTTGTCTTGACATTTCTGGCATCAAAACCCTTCCTAAAACCAAACTCTTGAACACTTTCCAAACTTCACCCTTTCTGCTGGCACATACTTTACAAACATATACTTTACAAAAATATTTATTCTATTTGCCAACAACTCGAGACAATTTTAGGTGCTTGAAAAATCAAGTGTGTTCTCAGCAAAGAAAGAGAAGTGACACAAAGAATTGTGAAATAATTTGTGCAAACTCAACCTGGATGCTGCTTTTTCACTGAAATCTTTTATTATGATAAAAATATCAAATACTGATGAAGCGCCTCTTGCACAGCTTAGTTTGAACCAATTTTGGGGCTGAGAGTTCAACAATAGATCAACAGTATTGCCAGGGTCTTCCTGAAGGTGGAGGCACAAGATGCTGACTTAGTACTTGGCTCTTTGACAGAACTGTGACTAAGCTGAAATTTAAAAAAATTATTAAATTCTCCAGTTTAGTAACTATCTTGTGTATTTTTTTAAATCTACAGATTAGGGTAATTTTTTAAAAATTCAAAGCTGTGAATAGGATTTAAAATACTTTAAAAAGTTGTAATTGCAAAGTATCTACCTTCTGTTCTGTACATTGATCACCAACAAAATAAATTTAGACATATTTTGTAACATACTTAAATTTGAGAAAACTTTGGCTTAGCTGTATTGATTTCAGAAATCTGAGTGCATAGAAGCAGGGTCCAGTTACTAGTTTGAAATCATGCCAATGGTGCATTCATGGAACTGAAAGTCTTTTAAAGAAATTAAAGGTGTGCTGCGTTTTTTTCACTTTCAGAGAATAAATGAATCATGGAAACAAATGAAAAAGAATATAAATGAGCAATAAGAAACTCCTAAGACACATGCCAAAGAAGAGATACTAACTGGGAAAATTCAGATGTACATAAGGAGTTTAAATGGGATTCTGATAGAAGATGGTAATTTTTCACTCACAATTAATTGCTTTTGTTCATATAAGAGTGATTGTATGTATTATAGAAAGACCCTACTCCAAGTATTTTGAGACATGGGAAATTAGTGGTCCCTGAACAGTCCTCCCCCTCAGATGGAATAAGGGGAGGTTTCTTTCAGACAGCTGCTCTTCAGTGTTTCCCTCTTAATAATATCTAACCCATCTCAGGTTCCCCTTTGGTTCCCTCTTGGTCTTTTTGTTCTACTGCTTCTAATACATCAAAAAGTTGGTTTTAGGAGTCACTTCCTATCAGCTACAGCTGTAGTATTCTATTCCCACTGATGGATGTGCTGTCATTAACTGATTTATTCCTCATCCCCCAGGCTACTGAGACATAAAACTCTCCTCCTGAAATGCTGAGTGCCTTGCTGACACCCTTTAAAAGCCCTAAGTTGTATTAACTCCAATTCATCACTTACCTTCTTTTTCATCTATACTCACATTCTCAAATAGTCTATTCTACATTGTACCTTCTCAGCTTGAGCCATCATAACATTGATGCCAAGACTTCTATTTAGTTTTATGTTTCTATTCATCTGTCTCCCCTTGGATATCCTTCTACTGCAAAAAAAAAAAAAAACCACCCAACCTCATTTCAAAATAAAACTTTTCTTAAAAATGCCCTCCAAAGCAAAAAGGTAATTACATTATTCTCTCCATCCACCAGAACAACAACAATATTTTTTGCTTTTTGCTGTAGTTAAAATACTACTTATGCTGGACTACTGTTTTCCCCACGCTCCAGCACATTTCCAGAGGAAAAACATCTTTCTATTGGGATCCATAGTGCCCCCTTCCACTTGGCCATACACAGGGAATTCAGTTCTAAATAAACTGTGAAGCTGATTAGCCTAAGTTGCTTTAGAGGCAAATAAAGCTAAATTGAATGAAGGTTTCTTTAATTAAGGAATTTACAAACAGGATTAGTGAAGGCCTACCTAATCCACTTGAAAATTACTTGGTTGCATAGTCTGCTATAGCTTCTACTGTATCCTTTTCAATATTCCTGTCTTCCTTTTTCTCTTATAATTTTACTTCTCTTGTCCATGTTCTACATATTGCTCCTAATTCTCTCAGTAACACTTCCCATATGTTTATCTTTGCTACTGGGTTCCCTTAATGTATTTCATACTTGATTTTTGTTTTTTTTGTTAGCATCTAGCAATCATTTCTCAATTTCCTACTGAAGTAAGAGAAGAGCTGTGTTACTGCTGGGCTGCCCAGGCCATAAGCCTATGCCTGTACTGCTGACTTGCAGTCTGTGCTCTGACACAGGAGCAACATGCTCTGCTGTAATCCCAAAGGTGCAACTCTGCATTTGCCAAGCATAAGAAAGGCAGTGCTGCTATGTTCTTACCTTGTCTGGCACAAGGGGTTGGGAATTTATTAGTATTGACTTACAGAAAGCTAAAAACTTAGCAGGGATATACAAGAAAGTATCCATTATTAGTGTAACACCACCTCAAAGCCCACACATTATACTTTCATGGTTTGCTCTCCCCACCAGTAGTTTTTCCATACCCTCCTACTTCTGTGCTGATTTCCAGTGCTTTATCTTATCTATGTCAAACTCCACAGTCTAAAACTGCCTTTTCTTTCCATTTGCTAAGTGGCAAATTTATCGATATCCTTTTATTTATGGTGGGGTACAAGTGCAGAGTAACTGTGTGAAAATGGAGCCACTGAATGAATGGTTTGTTTTCATTTCCCAGCAAAGGTGTCATGCCCACTGAAATGAGCACATGAAGAAAACAATTAATACAGTATCTAGAGAGCTAGACATTTCAAACACACCCCAAAGAGATCAAAACAGCTAAGCCTTTAAATCCAAACAGATTTCAGTGGTTTTACTTCTAAGTGACCCTAAAAGCAGTTTAATTACTTTCTTTCCTAAGCAAGTTCCAAGCTTTTCCTTCACGTCTTCACAGTCTATTTTTGTTTAAATACGTCCTTGTCACCACAAGAAATCTGTGTGAAGTACGTAGTTTTTGTTAATACAAAACTACTCATATCTTTACCTTTGAAGAAGAAAGTGAAGATACTTTTATTACTAGAGTAATTTCACATGCCAATGAACGTCTATGTTTAGTTAAAAAAATACAAATACAAATTTTTTACTTCAAATTATTTTCATATACAACAACCAATTCCAAACTTCAGAGTTTAGAAAACTTATGCTGTATTAAAGCTTAAGTTTAGTTTACTAAGTTTTTCTTCAGCAAAAAAACCTCCCAAACCTTAGAGGGCTGAAATAGCTTTTGGCTTTTTTGTCCCAACTTTACTCTTTCAGAAAAATTACATTACATTTATCAGCTAGCAGGAATTGCTCTAATATTTTTTCAGGAGTTAAAATGATAACAAGCTTGCTTATATTTGGGTGGTTTATTATGCTTTATTGTGCTTGACAGCTGCATCAGGAGATCACTTTAATGTGACTTTTCTTGAGCCATACCTGTATCTTTATGTAGCTCAGAAGCTCTGTAGCTCTACATTTTCTTCTGTACCTCTCAGAATTAACAAAGAAACTGTAGGATCAAACATTAGAAAACACATGGTACATGTTGCTATTTAAAAGAAAAGAAGGCGACGCTGAAGACATTGTGATCTTGCCTAGACACAATCTGTGCACAATTGTAATGGGTCTACATTATTAATCTACAAGAAAAGCTGGAATTCCAAAATCTGTCTCATTAACATTGCAGAGCAGCTTGTAGTACACCCAGTTTGACACATACTGAGTTCCCAAGGTAAAGCTGGCATACCTGCACTGGGAGCTTCAGACTTTACCTGCCTTCATCTATAGCAAGACTTAAGAGCCTCAATTATCAACTCCCAGAATACAGGTAAGTTTCTAATAATTTAATAGAAAATACTTTTCATATATGGTCATCTCTAATTCCCTTTTAAAATTCTTTCCCGACCACCAAAGCATTCAAAGATATTTCACCCTGGTTACACAAACAGTGAAACCCTAAACACATTAACTTGTGATAATCTGTTAACACACTTACCTATTGCTGTTTCTGGCATGGCAAAAAGAGTCTTTTCTGTAGCAACTCGAAAATGTCCATGGACTGAGACGCCAACTCCCTACACAGGCAAAGGACACAATTATAAAATTACTGGTAAAAATAATCATGACCACAATCCTATGTAATGTACCTCTTGCTTTGCTCTACAACGGAAATAGCATTAGATTTACCATGTGCATCTCAACAAAATATTAAAAGCTCTTTTAGGGTTCAAACGCTAATAAAGCCTCATATTACCTTCATGATTTGGCTGAAATAGCATTCTATGCTTTGAATGATGGGTGAGTCATACAGAGAATAACTTCAAAAAACCACAAGTGACCCTGTTATCTCCACTGGACTACTAGGGGAGTTGACATCCTTTTGCTAATGTTACTCCATCTATAATTTTTGCACGTACTTCAAATTACCAACCAAAAAAAAGCCAACACTTTTGGAAAATACATAAATTTCACAAACCTGTCATCCTAATACTTTCAAAAGAAATAATAATTAACTATTCTTCTAATGTGATAATTACCTACATTACAAACACAGAAGTATTTCAAGCAGAAAAAGCCTTCAGCATTATTGATTGAAATTCAAAATACGTGAAAGAAACTCACTTTTTATCCTGGGCACTTGCGTTCACTAAGTCAGTAATGGAATTTACATTTCTAAGTATCTAGCACTCTTCTCTAGCAGCCTGTTCTGATTAAACATTTCCCTCAAAAGCAGAAGAGTTTCTGTGTTGTCTACACCATATTTTCTGATTTAGGTAGTAAGCAGCAACAAGGCCCAATATAAAAAAAAATGCACTTCGCACAAAATAAATTTAATTTAGATAAATCTTCAAGAGGCAAACTGACAAGTAAAACCAAAAATGGTTATCTGAAAAAGTTACTACTACTTAGTAATAGTATTTGAAGAAATCCAAGAATATTTAGATTATAGGGCACAACCACAACACACATATTGAGGTCTCACTTCTCAAAGCTTACCTACATGATAATTGTCAATAGAAATGTGTGTTTGATCCTATCTGGAGACAAAACCTTCTGCTGAATACTTCACAAGAAGTTATTTCATACAAATATTCTCTCTCTCTTCCTTTCCACTGTTTCAGTTTACTTCCGTTCCTCACTGTTAATTTTCCCTTTGCTCAGTCCTTCCAGCCATCCATTTTTTATGTTAAAACTAAAATATCTTAAAAATCATTGGCCAGAAGAAGTCAGTGTCTGATGAGGATACAAGAGATTTTAAATAACGTTTTTAATTGTTTAAATACTAGAAAAATGGCACTTTACCCACTAAGGCTATTAGTCTTCACAAATATCTTCACAATATTTCACATTTCCCATAAAAAACAGTGGGATTAATTGGGTGATATTCCCTTGGACGACCAGTATGTATTTGACAGGTTTTAAAGATGAGAATAGAACTTCTTTTCCTTTTGCTTATCTACAGAGACCTTTGATTGGGCTTTACATCAAAATTTTTGAAAAGCTATCTCAATTTCATATAAATTCAATTTCCTTTACATCCTTCCCTGGCCTGTCTTACAATTCTGCCCAAAAAGAAATTAATTGTCACTGGTTATTCCATTAGGGTGATACACAACTAAACCTGAAAATATTTTCAAGTTTCTTCTGCGAAATGACTCTCTGCCACTCGTGGGTTTTAATAGAAATGTATGAAGTTTTTAAGATTCCAGTTTAATTTCATAGGGTAACTGGTTATCAAACTTGATTTTATATTCAGGGACTAAGCCAAATGTATTCACATGAAGAACTGCTCTTCCAAGGAGGCGAATGGGATCTGAGCAAACATCTGAATCTTATTTGCACAAGGTAAAACCTTATGTCTCATCCCTTATCTGTCCTTTAGCCCTTTCTCTGAGCACTGGTCAGATCTCATCTGAGCAGCAGCAAGAGCAATGGGCCTGTATTTAGTTCTCCTGAAAATGCAAAGCTGCATGTAAAGCTATGTTCACTCCTAAAACAGTTCCAGAACTCTTAAATGAAATGTAAATGTGACTTCATCACTTTCAACTTTTTAAATGCCATAATAGCATACTTTCACTGCATTAAGTAAAGCCTGCTGTTACTTTTATGCATGTTCAGCAATAACGATGAGCTTTTTATAAAGATAATGAAATAAAAATCATGTCCATTTTGGTCTTTCTTACACTTAAATTCATATTTTCTAATCCTATATCTAAAATACAAATACCATCTATCTCAAAGTATTTTTTCTGGCTTGTTTTCTAGACAATCAGAATTTTGTTTAAGGACTCAAATTTTTAGCTTGAGTATTAAGTAACAAAGGTTTGAGTGTGAATTCCATTAAGGGAGCTTCTCTTCCAACCTCATTCCTTTTTTAGAGTGATAAAAATAAATGTCAAGTTTTAATAATAGAAAGTTGAAAGATGTAATTTTCTTTTGAAAGAAGTAATTAAATCAGATTTCACTTTCTCAAGTGCTTAAGCCATAATTGGATTTGTTTTCTAGATAGCCTTCGAGTTTTATATCATAGATAACAGCCTTATTTCAGATATATATTTAAAAGACTAAAACTTTATTTTCTTTTTATTTATTATAAAGAAAGTGGCGCAAATACGTTCTTACTTCTCTGAAGATTATTTCTAAATAATCCAATACTAAGATAAAATTTGGAGAGAAAAATTAATTAATTGTACAAATCCCAGTAACTTCTTTACTGGTGTTCATATGCTTCAGTCTGTTTATTTGTAACTTCCCAAACAGTTAACAGATCACTGCATGTGTTTAACCTTCTAGAGCTAATACAGAGGACAGATACTCATTAGTTTAATATATCCTGTGTAAAGAACAAACCAGTCAGAAGTCTAAATGCATTCCTCCTTAATTTCTAGATTTTCTAATTTTATTTTCTTTTAATTTAGCTGAAATCTTACATAGCTAGAGTCCCCCCTAGGAGGCCCTTCACACCATTAAAAAATCTTCAATTGGACTGTGTTCACTTCACCAGGTACTTCCAGCATTTACACATACAAGTCTTAACACTATAATATCTTTATTAAAATACACTATATTCTGCTGTCAGAGTTCCGCTTTTCATGATCTTATATACTAAAGCTAATGTCTTCCTTCAGACTTTTCCAAGGTAATACACTCCCATGGTCAATCAGGCTTTTACTGGCTGGAAACTTTTTTCCACTGACACCTCAGTGTCTAAATTTTGTAAAGGATACTTAAAGAATCAGGCTAGAAGTTAAGGAGAATAAAGAAATCAACGAGCAACCAACTTAAACTCCTGGGCTGGTTTTGGCTGAGATAGTTTTCTTTCAGAGCAGCTTCTTCATAGCATGGGTGCTATGTTCTGTTTTCACTGAAAGCAGCGCTGATAATATTGAGATGTTTTTGTTAATACTGAGCAGCATTTGCACAGGGTCAAGGCCTTTTCTGTGTCTCACCCCACCCAACCAGTGAGGGGGCTGGTGGTACCAAGGAGATGGGAGGCCAGGACAGCTGACCCCAGCTGACCCAAGGGATATTCCATATCATATGGAATCAGGCTCAGCACATGAAGTGGGGGGAAAAAAGGAGGCAGAGGGAACATGTGGAGTAATGGCGTTTGTCTTCCCAGGTCACCATTATGTGTGATGGCTGGAGATGGCCGGACACCTGCCTGTCCATGGGCAGTACTGAACGAATTCCTCGTTTTGCTTTGTTCGTGTGTGTGGCTGTTGCTTCACCCGTTAAAGTGTGTTTATCTCAGCCCATGAGGTTTCTCACTTTTACACTTCTGATTCTCTCCCAGTTGTCCTGGCCCACGAGTGAGTGAGGGAGTGGCTGGGCAGGCCTTAGCTGCCAGCTGGGGTAAAGCCACGGCAACTCTCCTTCTGTAGGGTTTATATATGAATCAAAAATATAAGTAAGAGCAGAAATGAGAGTCTGACAATGTATTACTGGAGATAGGCTATCAAGGGGTTTGGTTACAAATTACAGATTTATTACTAAACGGATATTAGAGCATTAATCTTAAAAACAGTGTTAGAACTCAACTCAGTCTCAGTGTACCTCAGGGAGGCATGTAATTTTATAGGCAGTTCAGTTTGAATTCATCAACAAGCTTACAAAAAAGAATGTAGAGTATCTGAATCTTATTTCCCATACAAGACTGCCTACTCAGTGCTGTATTTCAAAAGTCATTATGTGGCTGTGTATAGAAACTTTATCACTGATCTCCATTTTTTTCTCATAAATACAGAACCTTATTACAAATTATTTTTCTAATGAAAAACAAGGTGACCGATAGATGAAGAAATGAAATACAGCTACTGTGAATCTTTTGTGTCCCGAAGGCTGTAGTATCTTAAATTGAGAATGACCCACATTTAGTAAATCAGAGAATTTATCACATCTGGGAAAGTTACTCAGAAATTGAGGGCCATCACAACAGGGAAAAAACAGAGCAAAATAAATACTCCCTTCCTGAATGACATACCTAAGCATCTGCTCACATACAGAAAAGCAGACCTGTGTCACAGCAAAACCATACATCACACTTGGCTATTTACTAAATAATCCATCCCAGACTGTAAGGAATGCGTAGGCAAGACAACAAAAGAAACATAAATAGAAAAGGCCTTCAGGAATGTTGCTTGTGTCACCTTCACCAGGCTGGTAAATAATTTTTAGCTGTTTGACTAAGCACTGTTATGATACCAATATTGACTGCAGTGAAAGACCTATTGTAACAGCTCCCATCTAGTGACTACACATTTTTAACTGCATGAAAATAGCTTCTGGTAGAGCTAGAACCAAAAAGAAATGTAGCAATCAATTGAGCATAACACAACAAAGGGCAAATATGTCTGCATACAAATGAGCAAAAATAGCTAAGGTGCAGCAAAAATGTTTTCAGATTGGAACTGATTCAGGAAGCAGCAGGAGCTTACAGCTACAGTGTATCAAAAATCAGGGATGTAAGAGCATT
Organism: Aphelocoma coerulescens; assembly: GCF_041296385.1. NCBI lineage: Eukaryota > Metazoa > Chordata > Aves > Passeriformes > Corvidae > Aphelocoma > Aphelocoma coerulescens. The sequence goes on from NC_091021.1 coordinate 8,250,676, forward strand.
ACCCCCTGCATCCAGACACAATGAACCTTAAACTGAATCAAAACTAATCTTCGTTCATCATTAATGTTATGGCCCACTCCAAAGAGTATAATTCATTTTCATCTGTAGATACTAACAGACAAGATGACAAAATGAACCTGAGCAATGCAGCGTGACAGATCAATCTGGACTTAGAATATCACTTCCTTTGGCTGTTGACATATAAATCAAACTCCATAAAGGTATTTTAAAAATATCTTTAAAAACAGTGGGTATTGTGAAATTTTTCAATAATTTAGTGTGGTAATTTAAAACATAAAATATTAATATGATATAATTTAAATATAAAATATTAATTTCCATATACTGATTATGTATTAGAGAGTCTCAGTCCAAATTGCTACAGACACATAGAAGCACAACGAGCTGACTGGAGACAGATTATCTGTAGTAATATCTGGTGTCTCGGTCTTGTTCTTCTGAACCCTAAGTATTTAAACAAATTGATCCAACTACATGAACAGCAATCATTTAGGTCAGGTTCTTCTTACAGGAAAACTTAGGGAAAAAAACACATAGGCCATTCTATGCACCAATGCTGCTGCAGTGAGTGACCTTTATCAACCAAATTTAGACTGACTTTCTAAAAGCCCAGGTTTGGTTTTTCTACTGCCAGCCCAAGCTTTCAGTGATCACTAACAATTTTTACTAGGGTAGCTATCATAATCTGCACAAATTTTTATGGGCACAAGACTTGTGCTGCAACAGAAGGAAAAGAGAAGATGTAAGAAGACCTAGATCTGAAAAGCCTACAGCTTTTAATTAGTAACAAGGTCAACTTTTTCTAGTTTTACATTTGAAAGTATTCTTTTTATCCCAATTTGGTTTCTTTATACATAACTGGCCATGTGTATTCAGAAGAAGATAGCAAATGTGGCTTTTTGATTGTTTCTAAAATTCTGGAAGAAGCTCTCCCTTTGTCCTTCTGTATCACCTAAAAATGTAGCTACTGCAAGAAATTTCTATGTCCAGCTCATCACATCCTAATGTCTGCAGGGAGGGCAGGCAAGTGGGAGGGAATGTGTTTCAGCAACGTGCATCACTGCACAACTGAGCTTTTAGGTTTTATCTTAGAATTGAAGAAACACTTCTTGTTTTTAAAGACAGGTATGTGCATCAGAACTTCATTTAAATGGTGGCACAGTTATTTGGGATAACAGGAGTGAATCCAGAGGATTTTTGTAATGATGCTCTCTTTCTCCAAAAAAAGTGCTTAGAAAGTAAAAGACTGATTAAAAGTCTTACAACTCAAGAAGAAAATGAGCACTCAAATTCTTCAGGAGTTGAGGAAAATGAGCAGAAATATGAAAGGACAGGGAAGCAGGCAAAGATAATTCCCTTTAGAACTTTATTCCTTGATCTATAATAAAGAGAAGGAGAGGAAAATAATGAGATAACTCTCAATATGAGGCTAGGAATGTACACGAAGGCCTAGAATTAGAGAAAAATAGTGGGACTTTTAGCACACCAAGAGTCTGGTGTTAAATGGAAAGAACAAATCTGTGTAGAAGCCAGCAAAAATCTCAGCCATTGTAGAGTTAGGAGAGGGAGAGAAAAGGAGTTTTACTTACTGTACCAGTACTGAGCTATAATTTAAAATAGTTGTATTCAAGACAGTGCTTTATGATAAGCCCTTTGGGGAATAACATCACGTACAAACCATTGAGCATTCAGTGGTTACATTTTGTTGATGTCAAGAGCTGCTGACATTCTAGTCCGATTAGCCACAAAATGAAGAGCACCATTTATCCCTGGGATCATATACCAGAGCCAAGCAGGCAGAGCAGCGTGGCCAGATGGCAGAGAGACAGGAACAGCAGCAAGGAGTGGAACCCTTTCTTAGGATTGCCTGAGCATTGTTTTCAACAACCTATATTTCAGAAGATAAGTGGTGCACAAGGCAATCTCACAACGATTTGTTTGTACTTGCAAAATCTGTATTCTATTTCACAGTAAAAGCTGCCCTTCAGCTTTGAAGCACTGGCAACAAAACAGGCCACAAGCTTCTCTGTGGTACACAGGCACGAGGGAGGGGGAGAGGGGGACAGGCAGGGAGAGGATTGGAAAGCAGCTTATCTAGGTTTAGTATGACAATTACTTTTACTTCAGGGCAGATTGTAGAGTGTGAATTAAAACAAAACCAAAGACGCTGCAGAGCATGATGGCTGACAAGAGGCATGACATACTTACAAAAAAGAAAGAGAAAGAGTAAGAATCAGGAGAAGTCCCAAGAAGTACTGACATTTCTAGGTTCCAGTTTCCTAGCTTTAAAAAGGGTTAAAGGGGTAATAATGTCCATTACAGTAGAGAAGTATACTATGTAAAATCATAATTTTTCATGAGCTTTCTATGATGTGCAATAAAATTTGCAGCTCAAATTAAACCAGAATAGCTTTGCTCTGTGGGCAATATCCACTTGCAAATGCACAATCCTGTAATCAAAACTTGTATCACAAGTGGGCAAAAAAGTGAGATTTTATAGATACGGTTAATCCTAATGTTTCCTAGTTTTTGAATGTTAGTCTCAAATGCTACTATCTATACTTCTGAGTAAAAGTTACATGCACACAACTTACATGAACAGATATATGTTGGTAGTGAAAGGAACATTCCTAAAGAGTTACAGCTGCACAATCTGGATAAAAATGGGACAGGATAAGGACAGCTATTGGTCAACTCCAGCTCCTTTGTGTACTAAAATTCTATTGACTAAAATGGATAACATACAAGCTGCTTATGACATCACTACCAATTTACTTGAGAACAAATATTAATGTAATAAGAATTGTTGACCAAATCCTACTAAAGTGTAAGTGTAGACGTCTGTAACTATTGGTAGATACCCCATCAGGTCCTGGGATCTGATTTACAAGGACAGGTAGATTCCTCTAACAATGTCAGCATCTGGAATGTTTTGCTGAAAATTAAATGGCAGTAATATGAAAAAGAACTAAAACTGAATATTAGGTACTGAGTTCACTCTTCTACAACACAGGTGCAGTAATCCTGATTCTGTATTCCAGAAGTGAAGATGCACAGGTAGATGCACAATAGAATGAATATTTCCAAACCGTGGAGTAGGTTCAGGAGTTTGGCTGCATGTGTTTCCCTGGAACACCTGCATTATCCCTTGATTAAAATGACATCACTCATTAAGCAGCATTCTGAAAAAGCTTCATGTTTCGAACTGCAGTGTTTGTGATGCTTCCCCATCCACAGCATAGTTTCCTTTCACAAACAAGCAAGGGAAGCACAGCCTAGATGATACCCCTGGGAAATGGAGGGCACCATCCTCTGAAACAATTTTAAGAGTCACCAGCAGTTTGCAATAAAACTGAGAGGGCACCCCAGCTGAGGTCATGCAGAAGCCAATCATTAATGAAATTTTATTTGACAGCTGTACTACCTGCTTGGATGACAAAGTAACAAGAATTTCTGTAAGTCACAGTTTACTTTTGGGGAAGGCAAACACTTTGAAGGGCAAGATTCAAAACTATCTCACTTTGGAGAAACTAACAAAATGAAAATAACTATGCTCAGGAAGGCATAATCAAATGCAGAGATGATAAGTATGCTTTCCATGGAATAAATGACTGGATGTTTTTCACAGGTTTACAGCAACCATGAAATCAGTACAAATAAGGCAATGCTGCTGTGAAAAGAACTACTGAAGGTATCACACTACAGCACAGTCTGCACCAAGGCAGCCAAGGGCTGCGGCTGGAACACTCAGCCTAGATTCAGTACATCTGGGCAGCCTCATCAGCCTAGTGCCACCTGATATGACACTCAGGTGTCTTGAAACTCAGAGAAAAGGAGTACTTTTTTTCCTTTGTAGTCTTTGAAGAAAAGAGTAGCTCTGCAAAACTGTCTCTTTGACAAATGAGTTCAGTTCAAGGAAGAAGACTTAAAATTGGTAAAAGATAAGCAATAAAAGAATGGACTGTGATGGAAGTCTGTGTGAGGCAATGAGGAAAGAGGTGAGAGTACAAGTTTTGCGAATAACTAGAAGTGGTGGCCTCCTAGGACTGGATGCTTTCAAAACTCCTATTTACATGAACTATTTGTGACAGGATATCTCTGTAATAAAGGGCGGATAATTATTCTGCTCTAGTTGGTGCTGATGAATCCTCCAGCTGAAATATGGTCTGGTCTCTGGCAATGAACTGTAAAGTACACAAATGGGAGAGATTCCAGAGGATTGCAAGAAGACTAAGAGACTTAATCTATAAGAAAGGCTGAATAGCTATCCTTATCCCTATTAAAGAGAGAGGACTAGGAGCAAGGAATGCAAGTATCTCAAAATGTCCATAGGGAGCTGTGACTAAGACTGGAATATACTGATTACACATACTAAAGACTTAAATTAGACACTAGGGAAACCAAGCTTGAAAGAGTAACTAAGCACTCAGGTGACATAGCTAGAAAAAACAGAATTCCTGCCGTTAGAGAGTTCTGAGTACTTTAGGTGAAAATCAGCTAAGCAGTCACCTAGCAGTACTTAACCCTAATGCAAGTGCAAAAAATAATCCTGATGTTCCTTCCAGCTCTACACATCTGTGTAGTCTAAAACTTAACATATTTCACATTACTACATGAGAAAGTAACACTCAAACGGGTCTTAAGAAAATTCTGCCGTCCAACAGTCACCCTAAAGAAACTCTATGTAAGTAACTTAGATGTAGACTCTCAGTGTAAGTAAAAGACCTTGCCTAAAAAACCCATATCGACAGGTGTGGTGACAAAACTAAAGGAAAGCCACTCATGAACCCAAAGACACAGTTAGGGGTTGACATTTTAATCTCCCAGTCTGTACTACTAAGGTGCTCTGAGGAAAGACTAAAGGAGTCAGTCCCGTGTACTGCTATTGCTCTCACAAACTGGGCCCCACAATCTGAGGGAGTCCGAGGTGGAAATTTGGTCAGATTTTCTTCTGTATTAAAGAAAAAACTTCCCATGATACTTCCTAAACAAGAAGATTGGAAAATAAAATCACAGTGCTTTGCAAAGGATTTAAGGGAGCTAGCAACTCTACCAAACTTAATTTCTGTACTGAAAATGTTTCAAGTTATCATGTAAGTTAAAACCTACTTCCCCCACAGGAAGACGTTTTCTCATCCTAAAACTAAAATCATAAATTTTTAAAGCAAGGCTAAAACAAACTTAGCAAATATGCTGCATAAGAGGCCAGACTAAAGGATTAAATCCTGTAGACAATTGTCCAAAGCCAAGAATTCCTATGTTTCAGCAACACTCTCTTTACTCACCAGTAAAGAAATAAGCATTTGGGGTTTTAGTTTGGCCTTACTGATAATTAAACACGTAAGCATTTAATAGTATTAAACAATAGGCCTGAAACAGCACCAAGTTGCTTTTCACAAAGCACAACACTGAACTGGGAAATCGATTGCCAGAGGCCTTTCTGAACACGAGGCTTACTTACTGTCATAAAATACAAGATGTACAGAGAGGGGAGTGAGTGTGACCACTGATGGCTATTTAGCACTGCGGATCTGAAGTGAAGCCTAGCTCAGGAAGTTTCTAAATCATGCATGATCTAGAATACAATACAGCAAAAAGGGTACTTCATTCATGCTGTTACAGATTCCTGTCTAAACTAAAAGCAGTGGCCTTTGCTCCTGAAAATGTTCTTCTGATTTTGCAAAGCTCCTTACGTTTTTTTTACATATATTTTAAACTTTTGAAAGTTAATCCAGTGACCTTGACCATTTTCACCAACTTCCAAAGTCTATGCCCTGTTTTTCTTTTTTTTCCTGTCATATATTCACCTTGAATTCCAAGCCAAATCATTGAAAAGCCACCACTCAATCTGCCTAGTGTGCTTTATTTGGCTCTGAAAGAGGTTTCAAAACAATTTTATGAATCTTTTTGTCTGTTAGAGAGAGTGACACAGTAATATATTTTGTGCCAAAGCCCTATTTAAAACCATAGCTTTGGACTGATCTTATAAATCACCTATATTCATCTCCAAAGAACTTAAGATTGTGACTTTTCGAAAACCAAGAAGACCAAACTTAGGACATCATTTGCAGACAATAGTATTTTAAAAATCCCCAGGCTTCTCAGTTTCTTGTCAACTGTTCGGGTACTTAATTTCAAGAAAAAGAAAGTTTACGGATATAAATCAGCTAAATGTGAAGTAGATTTTAGCAACATGGGAGTGCCCAGTGCTCCTTTCAACAGAGCACGTCCTTTAGCAGTAAATGTGGTATTTATAACTCATTTCACTATTTTTCAGTAAACTGCAGACACCTTTGCTTCCAACAAATTTGTCTTACAAATTTGAACTTACTGCTCCAAATAAGTACAAAAAGATGAAAAGATACGTTTATACTGAATATCAATTTTTGATGAACTACAGAACAGACAAGAAGGGGCTGAGGACAAGCTCCACAGCCCCATCTGTTGGCTAATGAAGCTCCTAAAGCCATCTACCAGCCCCTAGCCAATAAGGAAGTGGAAACAGTTCGTTTTGGATAACATTCCTGGTTTTACCATCTCGGATCTATGGTATCCGTGCATCAGTAGCAAGTTTTACTACCTAAGCACATAATAACTGAGTTTCTAACACACTTCTGTGATTTTTAACTAATTTTAAATAAGAACAGCAAGGCAATCTGCATAATGCTGTTTGTTTGAGCAAGGTTGAGACTGGCTTGCTTGCATTTTCATTCAGAGATAAATGGCCTATAGTGAAATTGCAGTGTTTAAGAAGTGTCCCTTGACTTTTAAACCCAAGCTGAAATGACTTGCTTTTAAAGCCCAGGGCTTGAATGTCCATCTTTTAAGGGCACCTACTGTAGTTTGTAAGTGACAAATGTTCTACAGACATCTGCCTACAGGGGAAGTGGTTGAAAGGAAAAGTGTGTCAGACACCTCAAATCTAGCACAAAGCACACACATGAAAATTAATCAGTGTTGAGAAATAACACTGCTAGCCTTCTTTGTTAAATTATCAGGAGATGCTTCCATGTGCTGCCAGCGTGTGGGGTTCGGAAGTGTTTTGATGCTGCACTCCTGTAGGAAGTACATTATCTCAGAGTAAACTGCAGCTGTGTTAACAAATTCAAATCAAACAGCACTCAAGGTTACACAAAAAAAAAGTTTAAAATATTCTGGAATTTGAGACCCATCTACTTGTTCCCCTAAGTTAGGCCACATACTTGCTGAGTCAAAATCTAATCCCCTACCCACAAACAAAGATAATTGCTACTTCTAGTATATGATAAGCAAATATATGGTCATTCAAACCGTAATGGCAGTTAAACTCTGTCAAGGTCCCACTGAAATTTGGGTATCCTGCACTAAAATTTGGTTATCCAAAATAAAGTTTCAGACTAATTGCTGTCTCTCAGAAGCTCTTTAGAGGAAAGAGAATTCATGAAGAATCTTAGTAATGCAGGATCATCTGACTCTATTACGTTCTTTTCAGTCCAAAAATACACTTTCCTTTCAAAGGACAGAATTCTATTCCTGCTCAGGCCACATTCATAATGAGCAATCTGCAGGACCTTTAAAAAGAGAGTGGCTGCTGGGCAGTTTTGCTCATTCATAGCTTTCCATCCTATTATTCAAAAGTCCATAAAAAAATAAATGGACTCCCTACCTCTTATCTACAAACCTTCAGGTCTCCTATGGTCAATTAAGTACTTTTCCTGCAAGAAGAGCTACAGAACAAGACCCTTTTATGCTGGAAACAATGTATGTATACTAGGCTGGGGGGAATGGCTCTCTAGCTGAGATCTTTGGGGCTTGGTAGAAAAGAAGCAAAGGGCAAGAGAGCTACTGTGTGTTTAGATCACAAGCTGAAAAGACCAAAACAGACAAAGGAAATGTGTAAGGAAAGATGGAAAGGGAAGAGTCATGACAGGTCATGGATCACGTAGTGTTCCACTTTTTGCATCCTATCTCCGACAAACTTGATTTAAATAGACTCTACACCCATATCATAGGGATGTGCCAGAAAACAATGGAAATCTAAGCAGTGACATGGTAGACATGCTTCTTAGTCAAACTCATTGTTCAAAATAACTGAGGATCATTATAGTCCACTCGCTGGTATGGTGCAAATACATCCTACAGATGTCAAACTCAACAGAACAGAATTTTAGCATGTAAAAAAAAGCACGGCATTGCCCTGTTAACTACCTACTTATGGTATTTACAGAAAACAATTGCTGAAAAAATTATTAACACTGAGTATAACTAGCAATATGATGGGAGTCTTCTCTATGTTGCTTTAGAATTAAGGTGCAGCCCTGGGTGAGGTGTGTGTGTGGAATCAGGATCCCATAAATGATGTTTTAAAAGTACCACAGAGGTGAGAAAGTAGATGCATTTCCAGATTAGTTGTTGGAAAAATACAGAACTCAGGAATGTCTGTTAAGGTGTAGCTGAGAATTTTCCCAATTTTTCAGAGTTGTTCTTTAAATGTATTTTTATATAGTTCTATTTTTTAATACACTTAGAGTGGAGAACTATTCTCAGCTTTTGTATGATATACCAACTCCCCCTCAGTATTCTGAAAACCTTTGTGAGGGTTATTTCCAGCAGTGAGGGGATTCTGCTCTTTTCCTCAGAGAAAGCACTTGTATTAGCTATCAAGGAACAGCAGAGGCCCTACAAGAGCAGCAGTGTACCCTGACAAGCAAGAGACAAGGTTCAGATGATGATGCTTGTTCTTCAATTGCCATGTTGGAAATGCCTTGTGTGTGCTTCATTCAACTCACAGACAGAACACTACATTATTTGAAACCAATCTATCAGGTAACACACCAAGGTACTTAACTTACCCCTCCCATTGTAATGCCATCAATAAGTGCCACATATGGCTTCTTGCAAGTCCCTGTAAGAAATGTAAAGAAAAACAATCATCCATCTTTTTCAAGAGTGGACCTGTGACTAGCTGCCACATGACACGTTACCCTATGTCTTACTTCAGCAAGAGCAGCAGAAAATAAATGGTAACTTAAACAGTAATTACGTTATCAACTTACAATGAAGGTACCACATGTAGTTCTAAAGAAATGAAAAGAAACACCAGTTTCTGATTTACTGGATTGTGAGTGTTGTAAGAGAACATTATACAACTGTCAAACATCAGACTGTTTGTTATGTGAGTACCTGACAGTTCAGCCATTATAAAGAGCTTTGTCTGATGTTGGGACACAGCAGATGCCCTTTCACCCCCTCTCACAGTCTGGATTAACAACAGCACAGGGTGTGTGCCAGCCCTTCAGTGCTTTACTACAAAGCCAGATGTATGGCCAAGTTCCAGTCACAATGTGACTATAAACTAATACAATGCAGGCATGTTCTGTCATGCCAGCTCTTGCATACAACCCTCAATGTGGTGCAGGCAGGTTCAGATGACAATGTCCTGAACTACCAGCTTCATCTTTTGGGGCCTTCAGAAGGCATAAAACTAAAGCCCCAATGCTTTCAATTACTATTCACAGAAAGACTCAGAGCTTCACTGTGAATGAAACAGCTGCCTTGTATTCAGTGTTTTCAGGTCAGACTTACAGTCCAGGAAGACTGCCGATAAGGTATCCCCAGCAACCACATTGTGAGTTTTTCTGTAACAACTATATAGAGCTTTGTTTAAAAAAACCCCTGTTTTTAAAAGGCAGTTCAACCCTTCAAATGAGTAGGTAGAAAATGTTAAGAGAATTGTATTTTGAACTTTGTTCTTACATGAACATACAAGCTAATGCATGAGCTGTAGATGCTACCCCTTGAACTTTCTGTAGCGCAAGCCTTTCCCATTGCAAGGCTGTGAAAGCAGCTCCCTGCTGTATTTTTAAGTTGTAAAATGTAAGATATAAATAAATCTTTTTAGCAGAAAACTCTTAAGGAATTAAAGGAATTCTTAATTCTTAATTCTTAAAGGAATACAATCATACTAAAGCTAGCAAAAATCTAGGTTTTGTAATTAGATGCATTATAGATATTGAACACCTAATAAAAAAAGAAAACAGACTTTTACGTACCCTTGCAACAGAATCATCATCAAGTTCAACGGGCAAGGTAATACTATTTTTCCCCAACTATGTGAAACCTTAAACTATTTTTTCGTTTTGTATTGGTGAAGAAAAGAAAGGTACATGACAAGCATGCTCAGTCTAGAAACACTGTCAAACAAAGTAAAAACAACTTTTTAGGAATTACTCTAATAGCTGTGCTCTTCTGTTAATGTAAGCAACACCTTCATCTGTCCTCCTGTAGTGACTAACACAATATTTTAAAACTCAAACTGTATTCAATTAAAATATGTTTGGAGTATTTTCTTCTCACCAAAACCTTCAACTCTTGACTTTTACCCTAAAGAATTAATATCCGTTTTTAATATGCTTTACTCCAGTAAACATCACCCAGTGTCTTTGCCATTCTTTGCAATAAACTAAGGCAGCTCACTCCTGAGTTATGCAGCCCTAGTCCTTCATGCAGTCTATTTAAATGGAAAGACTTAATATAATTTGATCTTCTGCTTTCTGACTGAATATTAATGATTTTCCACACATCTATTTTTACCTCAGGTCTTCTTTGAAACAGATCAATGATACTTAGGGCAGAACTGCAGTGTCTGCCACTAAAGCTAATTCTTCCACAGAGGAAATAGAACTAACCAGAACAATGGGATGGGATAAAGCAGCTGTCACAGTAACTTAAACAAAAGAAACACATTCTCCATGCAAGGTATAAAAATGAGATATGTTACATTACTGGTATTGAACTCGGTAAAAAAAAATTACTACTTCTCTGATGTTACCACAGTCTTTAATAAATTATCAAAGAGATAAGTTTACATTTGAAGCCAGTGTTATGAAAACTGTATTGGTTCAGAAATTGCTATTAACATACCAATGGCATTGTTCAGCCTATATTCTCCTCTGAAGAAATCTTGGGACAGTTTATCTCCAACTTTCCCCGCTTCTGTGATGGCTTAAGAGAAATAAAAATTCTGAAGATAACTGTAAGTTTAATAGAAAATAAAGTAAAAGAAAATAATGTCACACAAGTTGGGTATTTTCCTACAGCAAAGAGAGAGCAACTTAATCCTGCTTTATTATATTTGAGAAAATTTGCTCAAATGTAAATATGAATGTTAAGTCTCAAACTGTATTTAATTGTATTTTGCTGGAGACTGTCACATACCAGTGAGAGTATGGTCCATTTTTGAACCCCTCCTAATGTCAAGTACTTATTTGTGATATTTTTCATACCAACATTTAGAACAGTCACTTAAAACTGATTATACTGAAGACTAAATACTAAAAATGAGAAGCCAATTAGAGCATGACATAATCGAACAATAACCTGTGCTGCTTGTTTACCGACAGTTTACAACAACTGCTAATTTTGACACTTTGGAGATTTCCTGCAGTTCATAGCTAAAAAATAATCACAGATACATTGATCACTCTTGTCAGATCTGTATCTAGCCATCTAAAACATCAGACACAAATTATCCAATACTATCAGAGCTACGTGTTAGGACCCCTCAAATTTCTTGTAAAGAAGCTGTCAGTCATGAAAATCTGGGAAGAGAAAGGTAGAGACAAGAACCCTCTCTTCCCTGGAATGACTGGCTGCTATTATCAGTTATTCATAAAAATGTAATTTTTTCACTTTTATACAATGTCCTGACAGTTGTCTCTTGACAAATACCTTAAACAGCACATCTGCACATGAAGGTGTCATAAGAGTCAGCACAACTGATCTCTTACTGTTGTGTAGCAAGCTTTTTGTACCCAAGTCACAGTAAACAAAGGAGATCAACAAAAAGTAGTAACTGGGAAAGACATCAAATATTTAAGAGAGTATAGTCCTTACCTCTGATGTCACCCCCAGCACAAAAAGCTTTTCCTCCAGTTCCCTTTATAATTATGAGAAAAGTTTCAGGATCTTGTTCCCATGTCTAAAAAGAAGTAAATATTTCCACAGAAGACTTAAAATCTGTGCAAATAATGCTTCCTCTGCATAGTGTCTATAATTTTTACTTTACTTTTTCAAAAAGCAAATCAAACTGTATTTTTAAATAGTTTGTCTTAAGAGCTAAGTGTCTTTCTTCCACTTCTGCATCCTATTCAACCATGAGAGCAGAGGTCAGCAGAGCTGCCTCACATATTTCAGAAAAACACCTCTGCACAGCTCCCAGCCTCTGGGGAAAGGCAGGATACCACAAAACAGGGCCTGACAGAAATCCCAATGGGAAAACTGCGGGGGCAGAAAGGTGGGAATATGGAAGACATATAGTAACAGTGTCTCTATCCAAATCATGCAAGTTGTGTAAACCTAAGATGTCTGGCAAAGAAATCAGCATTTAAATTGTCAGTGGATTTTGTCAAAATGACTGCAGTCGACACTAATGAAGGAATGGATCAAATCCATTTGTCCATGTATGTTTTGATAGTTACAAAGACTATGGGCTTTGGATTTTTTTTCTTTAATTAAATACACTGGCACCTGACTTCAGCAGTGGTGCAACTGTAACAGAAAAAGATGCCTTTTTCAGGCATTCCACCCTTGCTCTGAAACTATGTTTACATGTCCCTTAATCAAGTAAGTGTACCCAGATAAAAGAGGGACATGGTATTTCTGTATGCCAGCAACTGCACTTAAAACTTTAAGTTTAGTGTAGTGGTTTGGTCTAAAATACTCATTACTGTTTATGACAGTATGCTTCAAATAAAGCCTGGTACCCAGTACTACAGATTAAGTATTTCTTTCTTTACATGTTCTCCAAAGAATGCACAAATTTGCAACACAACCATCTACCAAAATACCAAAAGGCATCAGACAATTATTCAAAAACTACTGGCATCTAATGAATTTTAGTCTGTGCACATGATAAATAGTATCATTAAATTAAAAGGAACTACTTTCATGCTTAAAATCTCATGGTACTTCACTAGCTTGTAGAAACAGTGCCTGTAAATCCGTGAGTTCTCATTTAAGGAATGACACTGACAGCCCCCTGCTTCCCAGTGGCTGGTATCTTTTATTTTCAGCCATGCAGCCTCCCCACAAAACATGCACTCCATCAAGAGGCAACACCGCTGGACAGCTTGAAATCTGTGCATGCCAGCTGATGAGGTGGGCGTTGCCAAAAGGAAAATACAAATGCTGAGCACTGCTTGCTCTTAATTAAGTCCTGGTATTAACACGGATGTCCATTTACCTATGGAGATGCTAAATTTAACTCTGTCTGACAGCTTGTTTCTTTGACCTGTCTTCTCCTCTTTCTAACTTGCTTGAAACAGCCTGGTTTTTCCCATGGTATAAATCTGAGCCCATTGTACTCACACAAACTTTCATTCTTTAAATCAGTACACTAAGAAGTTTCTAACTGCACTTCAAAATCGATTTCAAATAACATATGTATAGTGGATGGGTAGAAATGGAGCTACTAACCTTTATTTGAGGATAAATTTGTTGGATCATAGACAGATTTAGTGCATTGAGAGCCTTGGGTCTATTCAAAGTTATTATTCCTGCACCTCCTTTCTTTTCCAACAACACTTCTGCTGTGGAATCTGTTTGCTTAGACATTTTCTGTGCATGCAAAAGCAAATAAATAAAGCAAACGTCATCAGTTGGATAACTTGAGTAACATATTTACAAAAGTGTTTATGGAAATTTATTCTCAAAACACACTATTTAGGATCACAAAACAAACATGCATTCTGGAATTGTATGCTAAGTGTTTCCCACTGTACTTCTATTTGCATTTACTAAACAATTCTTTGGAAACTACTTTGTGTTTGAGTCCTTCAAAGTTAGAAACCTCAGACAGGTTTTTAGACCACACATTGTTTCACAGTAATATTCTGAGTTCACTTAAATAAAATTTACAACAGAAACACACACACACACACAAAAAACAAAAAAAAAACACCAAAAACCAAAATCAAACAAAGAATTCCCCATCCTACTAATAAAACACAAACCCATGGTTCCTTAAAACTGACATTCTGAAAATACTTGCAACAATTAGAACAACATCAGTTCCATATATCCTTACTGGTAGTTGGGCAGTGTAAACCCAAATATACATCCTGCTTTGTCTTTAAGTAACTTTTAACATTACAGAACAAATCCCCTGAACTTTTTTCTCACTCACAGTGGGCTGATATTTAAGGAATTTATGGAAGCTAACACAAAAACTATCTATAAAGGTAAGTAAAGCCAAAAAAATTAAGATTTAATTTACAGTAGAATAAAAACTTGTAACAAAGTGCTCAAAGATGTGAGCAATACTATGCCTGAGCAATAAATGGCAGTGTTCAGAATCACTGTGTGCAGACACATTAGAAGTTGCATGTGCTGTGTGTCTCAGGGGAGTTAAAGAGTCCTGGAAGCTTCCAGCTCAGTCAAACATGATGCTCTCCTTACCAAATGTTGTAATATTACTTGCAGTCTGTTGAGTGCCATTAGCCTGAAAAAGAAATATTAAAAAGAGCTAAAACCATAACCGAGCCACACCATTCCCCAAATATCTGACAGCTGGGTTAAGCAAAGCAACGGCAGAAATATTTCTGAACACAACTGTTTTACGTTCTCCTGTTTAAATTAAATTAGGGCACAGTTTTGTTATCGAAACAGTTGGAAATTCTTTGCTTACTAGTAAATATACAGCAGATACCAGTGTCAGCTACTAATGTTTTCAAGTTAGGAGAACCTGGAAATACCAGGACAGAGAGGTTGAGGGATATGATTGACACTTTGTGTGTGTGTTTTGAAAATTTACAACCTTTGTGCAGGCACGTTTAAATACTGACTTAAAAAAAAAAAAAAAAAAAAAAAAAAAAAAAAAAAAAGTCTTGTCAAAAACTTCGTGTATTTCCAAAAGCTTCCATGACACAAACCTGCCCTTGTGTATACGTACTTATTACATACATTTACACAGAGTTTATGTAAGAGCTCGCCCAGTGCTCGTGCTGCTGTGGGCGACAGGAGAGACCCACGCTGTCAAACTTTGCGAACATGTCACTCGTTTTGAGTAATAAGGCTATTATTTATTTACGGCCACTGAGGAAGGCTGTGCTGGCCAGATATCAGAGAGCTCGAAGCAGAAACTTCATCTTTCAGCTACTTCAGCGCACACACCCAGTCAACTACGTGTTACATGTTAGTGCCGCTGCATACTACGCTATTTTTTCATCACAGGCTCGCTCCTGAAGGTGAAAGTTAGTGAAGGCCTGGCTGATGTAGGCCCAGATTATAACTCGCAGCAGCTGCGGGGCTGCGATCCCCGGCCGGCCCGGGCCGCCGCTCCCCTCGCTCCCCGCCGCCACCTGAGCCCCTCAGGGCGGCCCCGTTACCTGGGCAGCGCCCGCGGCGCCCGGCCCGCCATGGCGGCACCGCTCCCTCACCGGCTCCGCGCCGCGGCCCCGGCGCCGCACGGCACCGCGCGCATGCGCGGGGCTCTGAGGGGCCAGCGGCGGCACCGGCACCGGCTCCCACACGCCGTTGAGCGGCCGCCCGCTCGCTCCCAAGAGCGGCCCTTTTCTATTAACGAAGGCAGATTCCTTACCTGGAGAGGGAAGGGGTGCTGCTCCCCGTCCTGGATAAGGCCGGGAAGTGTGAGGGCACCAGGTGATGCAGCTGCTTTGTCGGTGAAGCGAGTGTTGCCGCGCGTAGCAATAACATCGCCTGTGGTGGTTTACTGCTCAAGGTGGGGAAAGCTCGCATTGCCAAACTGCCTTCAGAGCTGAACTTCGTGCGCTAAAGCTGCATTTAGACGGCTTATTATTATCAGCAGTAAGACTGATTTCTTAATTTCTGACCTCCCGGCTTCTCTTGATCCTTTGCACCTGCCCTCACAGCTACTGGCAAACGGACAGCGAGTGGGGTGGGATTAAGGAGCCGCTCTAGTGTCACATCCCACCGAGAGCTGCTTATCCCTGAAGGTAAATACATGGATTGAGAACTAGCACGGTTACTGTCCCAACAGTAGCTACAGACAGCTGTAAGCTCAAATACAGCCTGTGTCTTCAGCATAAGAAGACTCAAAAATTGCAGCTGTGAAACTTGCCTTTTTTAAAAAAATAAAATATTAAGGCACTTGAGAATTTATGGTCGTCACGCTAGGAGTCAATAATAGAAAATTCGCTTTGATTTCAGTAACTAAGACCATGCCATGAATTTTTTTTTAGGCTGACACATACCAACATGAGACCGATATTGAAAAGATACGATGAACCATGGATTAAATTACAAGACAGTGCATTAGGTTGAAACGTAGCTTCATCAGCTCTTGGTGTAACAAGTTCTTAGCATCAGCTGCCTTGATTCGCATTTGTATTTAAAAGAAACGAAAATCTTAAAACCTTTTAGCAAATTTATTTTACTGGAAGAAAAAAAAAAAAAATCCCAGCTCTCAGAAGCACTTCTAGAGAAGTCTCCAGAGGGCAACCTTGTTCTTCATTTCAAAAATGATTCAGCCCCCTGCTTATATCAGCGTCATCTGTGTTGGCATTTCTGTTGCAGTCATTCTCAGAGTATATTAAATCTGGTTGTAAAAATTTTAATCTAACTAAATAGACACACACACACAAAAAATACAGAACATTTCTGTATTAATGCAGTCTCAGTTCCCAGTCTTGTACAGTGTGAACAAAAAGTAACTGAGAACAGGACATGAGGTGCTTTTGTAGGCACTGAGAGATTGCCTACTGCAAACTAATTAATTGCAGAATTCATTAGGTGATCCCGACTATTCAAACTTTCACCTAAAGGTTATATGATAATCAATGATGCAGCTTATTAGTGTCATCTTGAGTACAGACAGCCCTATATCCTGTTTTGTACCAAGTGCCATGCAATTAAATCTAAACCAGACTAAACGATGCCAAATTATCACAGTTGCCAAACCTGAACCCTGATTTAGATACATACAAAAAATATATTTTTCAGGATAACTGTGCAGCTCTCATCCAGGCATAACCAATTACAGGGAGTTTGATAAGCAGATAACATTTTTGTTTCTCATGTCCTGTGACTGAAAGTCTCTACATTTCACAGACAAATATGAAAAGAACTTTTTTGTGGGATAATCTCTTAGGACTGTTGTGAAAATGAAGAAATGGGTGTATGGCAGCTAACCTTGGGTAAGAGCAGGTGGAGGCTGTTTGAAACCCCTGGAAATCTCCTAACAAATTCCACCTGCACATGGGCAAGGCTGTGATCAGGACACGATTACACGGGATGTCTGTTTCTGGGGATCCAAAATAGAAGTTGGTGATCTGATTCATCTTTTACTTATGCTGATTTTAATCTGTTCTCGTCCTGTCTTCAGTGTAAACAATGGTGTAAACCCTTTGTGGTCTTCTAGCTGTATGTCTGATTCAAGACACAGGTGGGCCTACTCCTTTGTAAACAATGAAGTAACAGCAAGCTTTGTCTTGAGACAACTACTGATTTCTCTCCACAGTGCTGACATTGATTTTATGCTTAATGTTTTCTTTAAATTCTTTCCCTTCTTTTTTTTTTCTTTAAGTCATTTTCAAGAAGAAGGGCTGGTAACAAAAGAGCAATCTTCCTTGAGCCCTCATTTTTAAACATGCTGGTGATGGCTTGAATTTACCTATAGGGGTTTTTTTTGGCGCAGGGGATTCTTAGGTGTTAGAAAAATGCTAATTTTTCACAGCCATTTAGCTGACTGCAATCCTGTCCAAAAAGTAACTCAGATATCATCCTGTTTTTCAATAGTCCTCCTGCACACCCCATTTTTTTTCAGAGTGGAATATCAAAGTGAAAATGCTTTCTAAAAAGTAAATAAAAGAGTTCTCTAAGTAGAAATAGGAAAAAGAGTGAAAATAATGGAGTTGCCTGAGAACAAGCAGAATGAGATGACCTTTAACCTGGGAGTTTGTGGGTGATATTACTATTGGCAAAGAGGGCTGCACAACACTGGACCAAGCCAGGAACTGAGAGTGTGTAAGTGCAATAGCCAGAAGGGTAAGCAGTGTGTAATTCCTCCCCCTGGAGAAATTTCCTGGCAGCGCATTCAGCAGGTTTGAAAAGAGAAAACAAGTTGCAGACTGTAGGAGGTCTTCAGAGTTGAGCAGATGTTTTCAGTTTTGTTTTTGGTTGGTTTTTTGGGTTTTTTTGTTGTTGTTGTTTCTTTTCCAGAAAAACATATACTTTTAGAATGTGGGAGCTCTTGCTCTCAAGAAGAATTCCAAGAGCAGCTCAGCTGCATTCTGTGTGCCACCTGTACACCCCTAGTTAACCATTAATTTGTGCCTCGCATTTGCCTCTGAGAGCTCCCAGAGTAGTTGACCAAGACCAGATAATAAATGCTACAAGTACTTCATCATGCCCCATGCTGCTGTGTCCAGGCTTGCTGTAAAAGTCTTTTCCTCTGCTGGTCTAACAGCTGGCATCTAATTTCTCTATGTGTGGGTAGTTAAGTGCATCCTTACAGCGTGTGAAGGTTAAGGAAAAATGAGTCTGTGAAGGCTGGAGGAACAGAATGGGAAAATTTCCAGTTCATGCCTGCTAACTGGTTGTTACTGTGCTGACAAACAATCCTCACATTGTTATTTCTCAGTCCAGATTCAGCTGACAGCCCTCTAAAACACCCCCACAGGTGACACAGGTTGAAATTTCCTCGTGCCAGCTCGGGTACCTAATAGGAAAGGCTCAAGTTTGCAGTAAGAGTCTTCCAGGGATGTCACTGAGTGCAGAAGTAGACTTAAAGTAAGCAGAAGACTAATCTGTTTCTTCACTCTCTAACAGCAGGCCAACCCAGGGAAGGACTGAAACATCTATATAATATGGAGAAACAAATTTTTGCCTTTGTCTGTAACCTAAGTAATCTCATGCAAACAGAGTGCCTTCCCCAGGGCTTTTGGTCAGAGATCTTTCAGATAATGCATCCATGCAACATCTGAAATCATAGATTTGGAATGAGGGCACAGCTACTGGCATGCAGTAGTGAATTTCTCCTGTAACAAGAAAGTGTGTGTGTAAGGGAGGGGAAAAAAAGATCAGCTTTTATTTTCCCCTTTTTTTTTTCTTCACCAGTTAATTTCCATCTTATCAGTGGGGAACTAGAAAGTGTTTGGAAAAGGAGGAAAGCAAATCCATAATGAAACTGATGAGTGAAGTAGTTTTCATTTTCTTTTGGCCTCAGAGAGCACCGGGGAAAGTGTAGGAGTGGCTGGGTGCTGCTGCAGATGCTGCCGTGTTGATGAGACAACGAGGGAGGATTCCAAGCGAGGTCCATCCAGCAGTGAGTTCCTCTCCTCCCACCACTCCGGCTTAGACACAGCACTCGTGCTGCAGCCACCCTGCCAGAACCCCCTGGGTTAGACGGGACCTTGGGCAAACACCCTCCTACATCTTTCTTCCCTGCTGCCACAAGCAATCTGTCACTCCTCTCCCCGAACCACCCTCCACCTACGTACAAAGCCATAACTGTAAGGAACGCCCTCTTCCCTCCTCCTTTTCCCCCCCACGAGCCTGTTCTCCATGGGTGAAAAATGCAATCTTCCCAGAGATCTGGTCACCCCCGACTTTGGCTTTGAGACCCAAGCTGTTTGATACCTTTTAGGACTACAGCTTGGAAAGCTCTGCTTGCAGATCTATTGTGTTCGTTTTTCAATTGCATATAATTGCACATGTGCAGGTGGGAAGGGGCTATTTGCTTCCCACTCGCTTTGATACGCCTTCCTTCCTAAGAGGACCGCTTCCTTCCCTTTCTGCTCTCAGCCTCCCACGCATTTAGCAATGAGAAATGCTGCAGAAAACTGACCAGCTACCAACCCGCCCACCTGAGGAGGAGGAGCACTAGCAGCAGCAGCGCATTTCTCTCGCTCTCAGCTTTTTAAACACAGTTAAAAAGAGCTGTAGCGTGGGCGGAAATAGCTGTAGGGAGTGTGTGTGGGAATGGGGCTAGAGGAAAGTGCATTTTTTCCTTGGTAGGACAGTTAACTTCTAGCGGACCAAAAAAATACCCCAAAGATATCTCATTGCTGAGGGTGTCTTTGGCTGTATATTTAGTTCTTAAGGTTGAGTTTCCCAGGTCTGGAAAGAATGAAGCAGGGAATGAAGCAAGTGATGGCAGGGAAGCTTGCCTACCAGACTTCAGGAGTCTGCGTAGCAAATTATATCTGTGTTGCATCTCGTTGTGTCATCACGTCTGTTGTTCTGCTCTCAATGTGTGTGCTTGATTCTGTGAGAGTCAGAGCTGCCTGTATGTAGGAAGAGAAAAAGGCACGTGGTTTTCACAGTGTGGGTCCGTATTTCAAAATACTGTCCCTGTTGGACCTCTTGAAATAGCACTGTCCCAGAATATCAGTTAATTCAAGATTTACTCCATGTGCTTCTATAAGAAATTAAAATCAAGCTTATTTGTGTTAGCTGGTTGTTATTTGAGGTGCTTTGCTTGTATTACATGAAAATAGCAGTGGAACTAGTATAGGAAAACAGAACTTCCAAGGCTTGTGGTATAGAGTGCAAAGTGATTGTGCTGTTTCTGAAAAAATCTCTCTGATAGTCTCCAAGAACCAAGGGTCCTCAACAGCCATGAGTTTCTGACTTGGTTTGACTTTGCTATCTGAAATACAGATTTTACAATATGTAATCCTCATCAAAGTTATCCTAACCTGAGTTAGTTGCATGCAGTCTTCTCAAGCCAAAACTCTACCCATACATTGGTTTTGACTAGATTTCTCACCAGCATCAGACTTTCCAAATATGTTACTGATGCAGAATCTTCTATCAGGATGTGATTTTTAATGATTCAGAGGTGCAACAACAGCCAAATAATGAAATTTGACTGAAAGTATTGGAGATACCTGAAAAAAATATTGTGTAGGACATGTAATTTTCTCCTAGTGAGCAGAAACCTCAAGCCTGGGAACTGGGCTCACTGACTTCAGTGCTTTCCTCCACAGCCTATTTCCTGCAGCTCTGGAAATTTTACCTTAGAGTTGGAAGGAAAATGTAGGCATAATTTTTAGACTCAGAAACAAAGGAAGTTATGAATAAGCCTAATTAACACATTTGCATGTGACACAACAGACAGATCAGCTGATGGACTTGTGTTAACAAGAGCTAGAGCCCTATCAATGGAGATGTAACCTTAATGGAACTAATTATCCTGGTGTTTTAAAAGTCTTATTTATGAATGGTGAATAATATTTTAAATATATCCTTCTAACCTTCCACTGAATCTTATGTAACTCTTAATTATAATCTTCTGGAATTACATACCCAGCCTGAGGAGGAACAATATTCCAAATATTAAGTTCATGTCCCTTGACTGATTTACTTTAAAACATTGCAGCAGTTCCTTTGTCAGTACCATTTTGAAGCACTATTGGCCCATTTGTAATTCTACCTCATACTGGTTCAGTTAACTTTGAAGGTAGTGCTTTTCATACCTTTTAGACCAATGAATGTACATCAGATTTTAAATGCAGATTATATGCTTATCTTGCCAACTATCATTAGCCCGAAATGTTCCTTCTATGATCTATCTATTGTGGTAGAATTATATTATTCAAGAAAAAGAAAAAAAAAAAAAGGAATAAAATCCCCAAACATTTAGAAACATTAAGAATCTATTTTAGGAGCTCAGTCCTGTACATAAGGTTCCTCTTGGCCTCCCTATTTTGTCTGTCATTCAGCTGGAGTGTCACACACTTTGGTCTTGAACCATCTGCTTCCTTCTCAGGGGTTGTAGTGAATGACTAGTTACCTATTTTGTTTCCATCAAAATCCTAGTGAACTAAGAACAAAAGCCTTTGATGCTAATTAGTAGCTTTCTGACAGGCCAGGGAATTGATCACCTCAGATGTTTACTTCAAGAATTTGTTACTCTAAATGAAAGGGAGGCCCTTCTTCAGGGCAGTTTGGCTGACAGTGTGACAGTATCTTATTAAATGGATGTGGTGTGCTCAAACTTTTCCCTGTTTCTCATCTGGCACTTCACACAAGCATTAATTTTCACTTGAAAAGATCTACATTTTGTTATAAAAGTCAATATTAAGAATATTTTTTGAAATTTCTTTCTGTTTTATTTCATCCTGGAGTACAGTGAAAACTGTTCATAAAATAATGACTTGAACATTGCCTAGGGAAAGATACCTCATTTAATGCCACAAATGATGCAAAGGACAGCAGAGCAGATTGGAGAACTTAAAAATGAGGGGGGAAAAAAGGTCAGTAGAATAAACAGAGGCCTTTAAGCTATTAAATAAGCATATATCACTCACTGCTGCAGATATATTCTGTTCAAAGTAGAAATTATCAGCATCCAATATGGGGTAATCATGAGTTTCAATGCTACTCAATTTATCAGCTCTGTGTATAATGATTAACCCGGCAGAAGGATGTGTAGCATGTCAGAAGGGGAAGTGTTTGTCTTTGTTTTGGTTTTTTTTTGGTTTTTTCAGGAAAGAAATATGGTCACCCTGGATCATAAACAAACTTGCAATGGCAGTGACAGGGACAGAGTACTCGGTTCCTTGAGCACTTATTGAGTGGATATGCTTCCCTAGGGATATACTGCTCGGTGAAGAAAGGCAGTGGCAGCTGTGTCAGGGCACAACATAGATTTAAATTGTTCCAAAGGAAATCCATGGTCTCTAGTATCACTAGCTCCTCTCTGTAATCTCAGTCTTGCACCTGCTCCATGGATTTCATGATGCCACTGGTTCTCCTGTCCAGACCCAGACAGTCCATCTCTCTGTGTCTCTGCAATAGCATGCTGGGGCAGAGGTTCATGCTGCTAAGAGCCCTGTATGGGAATATATATAATTATTTCAGAAATAACATGGAACTCAAGGTGATTGAGTCATACTTTGACACACCTCTGTCTGCCAAGAAAAATGCAGGCACTCCCTTACAGAGCAGTTGCTAAGAGCACTTCTTCAGGCTCTAGGAGAGAGAAGATGCTTTATTGTAGAGTTAACAGCAGGGTTTCAGTCTGGGGCTTGTCAAAAAATTAAAACATGTAATTAAAGGCTGTGCTTCTGCCTAGGAGATGTTGCACCATGTAGAATTAGTCTGGGACATTATTCTGTAAATAAGACACTGTGAAAAGTGATTTTATTGGCATTTGTAGCCTAAAAAAATAAAGAAGAGAAAGTTCTGGTCAGCACTAAGAACAAACACCTTTTGTTTGTTTTATGCTAAATTTAAATAAAAGAAAGCAGAGACTTTATGTAAAAAAAAAAAAAAATGAAGAGAGAGAAATCCTTTCTCATTTTGAAATGTTAATAGAATTTTTTTTCTCCATGACTGAGCAGGAGAATCATGAAACACATTTGATCTGTGCATTCCCTTTCCTGTGTTGCCACTAGCATCCCTTAGCTTTTGTGAGCCTTTTGGAACATTCACCATTGACCAGTTACCATCCTAGTAAGAGACAGCTGAATTTTGCAGGTACAGCTCTCTGTCATCTGAATTACAACAACATACAATTTTCAGCATATTTCAAATAGTCAGAAGCAGCAGGCAATGAGAAAAAACTTTGTAGCTTTTTCACTCTTCTATTTTAGTTTTCACTTCTGTGAAGTAAAGAAAGTAATCTGTTTCATTGTAATATCAACATTAACCTTTTAGTTGAAACAGTAGGACACCATACACTGGTGATAACAAATGGCATCTTGTCATTGCTCCTATTAGTGAGCTAAAAAATAGGTTATGTTTGCAGTGCATGTACCAGAAAAAGCCACATAGCACAATGGCCCAGGATTATGGGATCTAGAGGAAGAAGCTTCAAATGCTTTGAATTTCTGTGTTGCTTTACAAGTCAACGCCTGGAATATATTCTCCAGTTATTTCTTAAAGAAAACTGTTCTGTGAACTGTTATAAACTGTTTAAAAGGGTCTTCTCTATGTTACAAGGGATGCATGCTTTTTCTTTCCAAACAAATAGTTTGACCATTGCTTCACACGGGAGCCTGTAACTCTGCCCCCTGTCAGCCGATACCCAGTTCTGCAGAAGGAAATGAGCCTATTTTTTTAGCACAGGATAAACAAATCCTCCATGTATTAAAATGCACTCACTCAGCCACACTCCTTTCCCCAGGAGTCTTTCAATTTATCTTTTCTTCTGAGGAAATTTCCCACCTATCTAAGAGTTTCCCACCTTTTTTACTTTTTAAGTAAAAAAAGCCTAGTATTTATATTTGCAGAAGTAAGAAGCCCCAAACTCTGTCATGTTCTCCAGTATGTCATTTCAGGAGGCTGTAGGGTATTTGCAATCATCTGTCTGTTTCCCAGGAACTCATTTGCTTTTGTTAGTTATTCACAGGAATCAGTCTTGATGCTTGTAGGTACCATAATTACTCACCGCAGAATGACTGCAACAACGAGTTGTGACTTTGTCACTGCATAGTAACAACCAGAGCAGTTCTCTCCGGAATATGTGTGCTAATTCTGGAAGGTGAAGGAAAACATTCTTCCTCCAAGATATGACTTCAACACCTGGAAACTTGTTGCCAAAGACTGCAGGGACCCCCACTGTGTAACCTTCGCTTTTCCTGTTTAAGAGGAGGAACTGTTGCGGATCTGTTATAATCTTTCACACCTATCTAGTATGTAGAACGTGAGCACTATATACTTCTCGCAGATACGCAGATATGTTTTAAAAGAGCTTTAGCTCAGGAAATAGCCAAATTGAAACTGTAGTTTAGTTCACTTTCTGTCTCCCTTTCCCGGATAGGCCTGGGTTAATTAGTAACTACCCTTCCAATATCCATTTCCTCCTCTTGCACTTTTTCTGTATAAACTGTGTATATTTGTTCAGCCACTGTTGTTGCAGGATCACCCCACCCTGCTCAAGTCCAAAGGTCTACCAGTTTTGTTTAGCTTATAAATCTAAAGATGAGTAAGATAAGACAGGTTTTGTAGACTAATTACTGCAATCTATTTTAGTGATACTGCACTGACTTAAAATTTGGTGCTGTTGGGTCAAAATTTAAAATATATTGCAGTTTGAAGTCTTTGAAATTCTTTTCCAGTATTACTATTTGGAATGGTAGTTTATGCTTAAGTTACTAATTTAGAAAGTGAGACATATGAGGTAGACAGACAACCTATGTGTCATGTACATTAGTGTCTATCCACATTTTCATTGTTGCCAATGAAAATTATAAA
Organism: Aphelocoma coerulescens; assembly: GCF_041296385.1. Lineage (NCBI taxonomy): Eukaryota > Metazoa > Chordata > Aves > Passeriformes > Corvidae > Aphelocoma > Aphelocoma coerulescens. The sequence continues at coordinate 8,275,858 of NC_091021.1, forward strand.
TAACACAGTCTACTGGAGAACTTTCAAAATTAGAAGTCTTACTTCTGAGAGTGCTGTCTGACGGGTTTTTAGGCATTAGGAGGGCTGATTCCCGATTGTACTCCATAGTGTTTAGTTTAATTGTTTAACTTTTTTATTCCACTTCAACCTGAACACCAAAACCCCCCTACAGTTCAGAGCTGATGGCATTTGCTCTCTCTGTAGTTATATTATTCAGCACACGTCACAAAGAAAAAAGAAACTGAGACCTTAGGCTTTCCTTAACATTCCCCGCTGTTCCTGCTGTCAGTGGCCAAGGCTATGGAAGACACGAGGACCATTTGACTACTGCTTTTCTGACTTAGATATAACTGATGACAAGGAGGGACCAGCTGCTGATAGCTTACTCTGGCTTCTTCTGTCACCCATGTAGGAAATGCTGCTGCTTTAAATACATTAGAATGGCTCTGCCATTCTGGAATAGGAAAAATTCTTTCCCGACTGAGCACATCTGTAAACTATTTTTAAGGCAAAATATGAGGATTAGTAACACTTACTACATGGTGGCCCAGGGAGCTGGAGTGCTCATGAAACCACCACTGGCCCAAAGGGGAGCTGCAAAACCCTGAAATGTTTAATCACAAGAATGCAAGATATTTTGAAAAACTGAAGGGAAAATAAATTGTGATACAAAATTTTTGAGAACTATTAATTTATTTTTATTCTAGTATCTTTTAGTTGTTCCCCAGAAGATTACAGGTCTTGGAAACAAAAAATCCAGCAACCTGGGGTTTTCTCTTCTGTGCAAGTTCCTTTGCTGGCACTTGACAAACCTTTAGCATCCACAGTATCTTTGCAAGTTTTGGACAGGTCTCCTCATAGCTTCATTTGATGTTTCATATTCCATGTATGAGAAGAAAGAGTAAATGAATTTGCTTTCTCCAATTGACGACTTTTTAGATCTGCTTTATCCCTGCTAATTAGCCTCTTTTCCTGACTGGTGAATGCTAGGCTGTTCCAGGCAGAGGATTCAGTCCAAGCATCCTTCTTAGAACCTTTTCTAACACTATCATATTCTTTTTGAAAGGAGGAGGACATCCCAATTTTTTCCCTGTAATTCTTACAAAATCTATGTCTGAATTTCTCTACATGTGAAAAAAAAAAATCCATATATAATGCTAAAATAGAATTATTTCTAACTTTCCAATTGGTTTTGCACATATAATTTTTTTTCCTCCCTCATAGGTGCTTTGACAGTTTTGAACCTTCTGGTAATAAACAGTTAACAGCATGCTGTAGCAATACAAGAAATGCTCAGGGAGCTAGGTTGTGCATCCTAAAAGCAGATAAAATTGTCCAACTCTACAGGCAACAGGCCTTTACTGAACTATTTATAGAGCTATTTATAGGGGAAGAGAAGGGAAAGAAGAAAAGGAATTAGTAAATGACTTTAAAAAGCACAGGTACTTAGAATTCATAGTGGATGTGCTGATTTAGGAAGTCAGGAGATATGACAGAGAAAAAAGGTAAGGAATGTTAGTAGTGTTACATAGACAAAGACTATTTTTTTCTACTTTTGTCACCTTCCTGTGTTTTGAATTTTTTTTTCTTTTCTCACCCAGCCATTTCAAAGGCATATCCTTGCCATGACGCATCAATTTTCTGTCTACTTGAGGTTTAGAAATAGCTGAGCTGTTATAAATAGATCACAATCTGCAAGAGACTAAGACAATGGAAATACTGTAAAAGCTTCACTGAAAAATTTAGAGGTGGATTGAGATTCCGGCTGTCTCCTAGAGTAGAAGTGCTCAGTTTGAAATGCTTTATTAACCAGTGCAGAGGAAGCCGTGCTCTTTGTGCAGTAGGGGGGAACAGCCAGGTGGAATCAGGTGGTGCTTTTGGTCACGGTGCCAAGCAGAGAGCGACGTCCAGCCCCGTCCCTGGGAGCTCTCAGCTCAATGATGTGAGAAGGAGGCACTTTGCTGTTCCTTACTGCAAAGCTGAAACACGAGAGGCAGTTACGCTTTTATACACTGTAGACACACTAAATCAGAATGTATCACTTTTACACCACAATTTTTCTGGCAGTACTTGTGTACTCTGAATTGATAGCATTTGTCAGGTTTGCTCCCTTTTTCCGCTTTGCCTCCAAAACACCTTAAATTTAGTGAGGTGTTGTAGCATATGGTTGAAAGCTCGACCTTGTCTAATAAGGCAGTGAAAAAATCAAAACTGAGAAACAGTTGAATATCCCTTTGTTTCTGTTCGAGTAATTCCTTTGTAAGGTCGTTTAGATCCTGCCAACACTTCCAAACAGACTTCAGGAGAACGAGGAGTTGTCCTGCATTGAAACCTCATACCTGGGAGTGGTGTTATTCCCCCAGCCATATACATATAGCTGAGGTCCATTTTCTTATACTTGATTATATAATTCTGTTAGAGACTGAGAAAGGTGTGGATAAAATAAGACATTAAATGGAAGGAACAAACTTTCTTGAAGATATGTTTCTGCCTTAAAGAGGAGCTGCTTCCTGAAACCAGGCTATATCACAGTAGCTATATCATGGCTTAACATAAGCTATCCATTCTCAATCCTTGTCAAACACAAGATCATACCACTAATGTACCTGATCTTTGCCTGAAGCCTGTCCCCAGTTGTTGTAATAGAACTTTAGGCCAGTACACACTGCAGAATCAGGTCCTTCAAATCTAAATTAGCATTCTGTTGAAAACTAAACATATGTTGGTTTTTTTCACTGTCGATAACTTTGTTTCCAGCTTTGGAAAAGAAACTTCCTATGGAAGAAGCCAATGAATTTATTAATGAGCTCTGTAAGTATGTAACTATTAATATCTTCTGAGATTTTGTTTGTCTTATTTTTATCTTCAAGTTCAGACTCTGAAATAAACAGATGTTCTGAAGCTTTCCACTGAGAATACTACAATATGCTGTCTTAGATACATTGTGATAACTGGGATATTGTAGGAAACAAGTGAATAGCTGTGTACAATAGTTCTGAAATAATCTGTACCTTTATATGAAGTAAAGTACTTTATCTCACATTGCACTGATAACTCTAAAAAGAAAATACCTAAAATATTTCTTGCATGTTATTAAAGATTTTTTCTTTCCAACCAGAAAAGAGAATACAAAAATTGAAAAAAATACATAACTTTGTCCTCTAATATTATCAGAGAACATTAAATGTGCTATTACTGTTCCCTGGCATGACTGGCAACATAGTTTACCTGTCCTAAGCACATTTTCAATAGCTGAGTCCTTCAATTTGTCAAAAAAGTTTCTATTTATTTCACAATCAGGTTTGATCAGAGATACTGTTTCAAGTCCCAGTGTAACTGAAGTCTATGGCAATCCTCCTACTGAGACTTAAGTACTCAGGTCCTTTTTTCTTTACAGTGAGGATATCCTTTCAAGAGTTGGAGAAGGACATCAGTAAATTGCTCAATGTTTTCACACTTTGAGGGGAGGGAACTGTTTGAAATTCACCTAGAAACTAAATTCAACTACCAGTATCACTTGGATGTTCTCCTATTAACCAAGAAATTAAGAGCTCAATCCATCAGTTTGTTGGAGGTCCTGACAGGAAATACAGACTAAAAAGATCAGTATGCTTTCTGGGGAAAGAAGCTAGAGGATTTGGCTAACTGTGACTGCCTTCTGTATGGAAAGTGACATTTACTGCTTTTATTTATAACGAGGCAAATTCAGCTCTAGAGAGAGTTAAATGTGAGGCCTCTGAAGTCAGCAGCTAGCCTTGGTCCAAATGTGGTCCAATGTGTTCTTCAGTACAAAAGATTATTTCACTGCTTATGTCACTTAAACTTACAGGTACTGAACAAAAATGCATTAGTCTTGGTTTAGGTTAACAAATCTTCTACATTGTAGAAGATCTGAATTTAACCAGGGAGATAAGACTATATGACTGCACTTGCATGTGATTAAAACAAACAAAAACCAGTTCAGGTGAAAAGTGGTCTGAGTTATCACCTTTTTTTTTTTAAGCCATATAAATTGTGAGAGCTAGTCCTTGTATTAAAAGGGAAGAATATTTAGTGCTGTATGAAATCCAAAGTCTTTTTTTTGAATAGTCTTTCACTATGTAGAAACCTATGTATGGAACCTAAAATTACTTTTGGTGAGGGAATATTTTGCCCTGCGGTAGTATGGTATTTCCTTTACAAGCTATTGTCAGAAATTTAATTTTTTTAAAAGCTGAGAACTCAAATTCCCATTGACCTCAAGTCATTGACTAGTAATTAGGAAAGCAGGGATATCTGACCCTATATGAATTTCTTTTGTGGATGTGAAGGACAATAATAGTAAAGAATTTCCTACTTGAATGCTGGTATTTGCTCAACCCCTTGCTCTCAGAGGGGACAGAAAGAAGTTCTTAGGGATCAGAGAGAAGTGGTCAGTTTGCTGTCCTTGGTCACATACCTGCAGTCATCAAACACATGAGGCTCAGCAGATACTTGGTACGCTCAGAGAACAGCATAAAACCCATAAATTTGTGTTACTAAAATAATGTAGAAGTACAGACTCATTGTGCAGGACATAGTGGGCAGAGGAGGTGGGAGGATAAGTCATATTTTTAAGTGCTTTGCCTGCCCTACTCATTTTGCATTTTAATTTTAGCATTTCTAATGCTTATTTAGAATAAGATGTATGAGCCTGTGGGAGCTGTCTTTAGAAGTTTTACAAGTTGGATTTTTTTGGGGGACCCCCCACTGGGGACCCCAGAGGGTCTAAGTGGACTCATCTCTAAGCTCCGGCCAGTTAAGATTTCTTCCCTCTGTGAAGACAGGCCAATGCAGAATTCATTGCAGGTTCAGTGGATAAATTGCATAAATTGTCTCTAGTTCCTGCCTGGACTACAGGGTCAGCAGCGCTTTGCACACTTCCCAGTCTGGAGGGTCAAGGACATCCTATTTTTGTGTCTATTCAATGGAGTCAATGTTGTCCGCAGCCCAACTTAAACATTTACACTATGGACACCAAAACCAATGAAGATGTTATTTCCTATGGGTTTGTGTATTTGCATTTTTACAATGCACTCCCTTGTATCACCACTTTAAATGCCTCACCTGTTCCCTCTCCATTTTTTCCAGTTCCCTCCTCTATTCCCTTACCTGCACCCAAGTTCTGCACTGCTGCTCAGGCACAAAAAGTGATTCACTGGACAAATGGACACTAGACACTGTGGAATTCCTGCCCTGGACTTTCCTCCCACAGAGGGCACTGTCTTGACTTTCTCTTCTGCACCAGCCACTGATGTCCACACTACGTTGTAGGAATTTAATATTTGTGCCCATCAAATTTAATATCTGCCAGTGGGTTCAAAGGTCTTGAGGTGAGGAAAGGTTGAATACTGTATCAGCAGACTCCATGCAAAAAACAAATCTGAATTTAAGGGAAAAAAAGAAAAGCCTATCCAGTAGGAAAAAATTGGTATATACACACACAGTAAAGATAGTCACAGCATACACAGTTTCTGTCTTTGGTTTTGTGCATTGCTGTCCCTTTGCTAATGAATGTAATGCTTCTAAAAGTGTTAGATTAAAATTAAGAGGAAGAGAATACTCTCCTTCCCTGCCAAACCAGACAGACCACTGCACTGGTTGTCTTACTGGCTGTGAATATTTTGCCCTTGGTTACCATTAACATTGCCACAGCTGTGTATGATTTGCTGATTCACTTGGTGACTGTTTCTCAGTTCCTCTGCTGGGATTTTTCCCTAACTGGTAACATAAGTGCTTTTAGTCTTTGAAGAAGTAAGGAAAAGTCACGCTGTTCCTCATACTGAGTTAAAGTCCTCCCAGATTTACCCTGGGATATGTATCCATATCTCTGATATCCATATCTCTGATATCCTACCAGTTTGTACTGTTGTGCTGTAAAGAACCTCAAGAGGAAGATATGAATAGTTGTCTTAATGCAGTGTCTCTCCTAGCAAAGGATTGACTAAAAAAAAAGTAGTTTTCATGTTATCCAAAATATATTAAAGGTCTCATGAACAGGAAAGCTTTTCTCTTGACTTCATTGTATTCTGGAGCAAGTCCTAGCAGCATAAATCTCACCTTCAATTTATCTTTCTAATCTGACTGATGTAAATGATGCCTTTTTTCTTTTTTCCTTTTGGCTCAGAGTTAAAAGCTGCAAAAGGACAGCAGAATATTTTGTATCAGCCAGAAATTCTTGATTTCAAAGTACAGTTCCAGCTTATTAAAGAAACCATTAAGTTTTTCTAAACATGAAAATTTAAGCTCCTAGAAACCATATTTGCTTTATTTCCCCTCTAACCTAATGAACAAATGATGGAGTCAGCTGACACCACCTTGTCCTTTTCAAGTAAAGTCGACTATGCTTAGCTGTGTGCAGTCCTAGCAAGTAATTGTAATTAATTTTATTTATTTTAATTTTAAAAGATAACTACTTTGCTTTAATTTTTCAGTTTATTTGGTGCTTTCTTTTAGACGTTAAAGTTGTTAAAGTTGCTTATTTGTTTTTTAAGCCATTGAGCATTTGTAACTATTTTTGGCAAGTATTCTCACCATTATATATGGTAAAGTTGTATGGGGAACACAAATCAAAATCTTTATAAAGTAACATATGCATTGAACCAAAATCCCACAGAAGCCCACAGGCATGGATAAGTTAACCCAGCTGTGTGTTTATAGTACAGAGGTTTTTATATGGCATGTTTATGTATGATTTATATTCATTTTAGAAAGCATTATTTCTGATTTTTCTAATATCCAGTGGTCATGTACATATTTATTAGTGTCACTCTATTAGTGTTCCAGTTTGGCCAGATTTAGAAATATATCCTCTGAGAGAAGGCAGGTTACAGTCATTCCCCTCCCCACCCCCCAGGCAGGTTTGGGAAAAAATAAATTTTCCTCAAAGGAAAGTGAAAGAGATAAAAACTATTTGTTTAGCAAACACCCAGGAAAAGGATAATGATGCTAAATGATAAAAGCTCTCGCTCTGCTGAGAGAAACCTGGGAAAATTTCAGAGTCCTTCTGCAGATCTCTCTCCCCCTCCTTGGAGCTGGGATGGGGTGGTGGGCCCACCTCCAGGGTCAAGGCCTCGGTGGAAATTCCTCCCAATGTATTCTGATGTTGAAACAGTCCAGCAAAGTTCCAGGAAAAACAAAAGTTCAACTCTCTGTCTCTCTCCAGAGAAAGAAAAAGGAGCTGAAAAACTGGCCGAAAGCAAGCCGGGTGCCTTCCCCACTCTTGCTCTGCTGCCACAGCTGAAAAAAAAGTCTCTATCAATGTGTGACCTTGAACAAGCTGCAAACTGCTTTGAAGACGTTTGCTCAGGTTTTCCTCCCCCCCTCTCAGGCTCAGTTTAAAGGCACAGAAAGGCACAAAATTAATTTCTGGGCATGGGGCAGTGATAGGGGATACACATCACAAAGTCACCCCAAGACAATTAGCTAAGAGAAAAAGATTGGTTTTGGGTATATCACATTTATATATCACATTTTACTGTCATTCAGAGCTTGAGGTTTTTGAAGAAGAGGTATTTCTATTAATTTGAATGGATTTTAATTCTGACTCAGCTTTTTAGTTGCTGTTTCATACTAGCAACTATTTTTAAAAAAAGCTTTATACTTCAAGCAGCTTACAGCTACATTTCCTTTTCTCTGAAGACTGCTTTGACTAGAAATATTTACAATAAAGATACATTAGGACAGGTTGTGAGCAGGGCAGCAGTTTCTCTATTTTTCCTAATCCTCATTTTAATAGATGAAATAACTCTCTGAGAAAGTGTAGTAATTTGTAACAGGCTGTAATCCAGATGTTTATACACAGCCTTGCTGAAAGAAATAACCATGCAGAGCCCTACTATGTTCAGTTCTGCCCAGGCTAGAATAGCTTGTCAGGCTGGAATAATGCTGTTCTGTGCTCAGGCTTCTCACAGTGCTCACCTCACCACACTCAGTTGGGGATGGATTGGGCTTTTAAATGCAGTAAGAAACGATTTATATATATATGTATAAAGACACTGTACATCACTATTAGTCTATTCTATACTCTGGTCCTCAACTGTAACTTCTTGTTCACATACCAGGTTATGCAGCCTACAAGGAAATGTTATGTATTTGGTCTTAATTCCTCTATTCAGAGAGCATTTAAAAAAATATTTTATTTTTTAAAAATTTTATTTAGTAAATGTCCCTGGTACTTCTGAAACCAAGTAGAAGGAAAGGGGATGATCACAATCCAAGTCCTTAAAAACACGGCTACAAGAAAAGGAAAAACCCAGCTCCAAGTGAGGCTGCAGAAGATGGTCACATTCTTAGTCTGGTGGGCAACAGTGAGTTATCAGAGTCTAGAGAAAAACTGCTTTTAAGGCTCCACTAAATGTAGTCTGTGACTACAAAGATCTGCTTTTTAGTTGTCAAACAGTGACTGCAAATTATTTGAATTACTTGTTGTCCCTAAAAGCTTCTGTAGTGATTTGCCGAAAGAGTCTCCATCAAAATTAAATAATTTTGTTTGGAGCTTAGATCTGGTTTATTACAGTAACATTTTGTAATAAAACCCCCACTACATGAGCTGACAATTGTCTGTCTCTGAATTCTGCTAGATTGCCAGAGGCTTGCACTCCTAGTCTCAGACGTGGTTTCTCTTTGTGGTTAATTAGCCGTGGCGGAGATTCTCAGAGATGGCGAGTTCTAAAAATCCTTCCAGAGACAGATGATAAACAAGCCTTCTCCTGCCCCAGGTAATTTCCCCTACGAAATTCAGCTTTTGTCTCCTGCCTCCTTCAGGAGAAGCCTTTACTGTAGAGGTAGGCAGGATTTTAATGGGATGGTGTCCTCAATGGCGGGTGTATCCACATACAGAGACCGTGCCCCATTGGTATGTCATTGTGGCAGGAGAACAACCTGGAGAGAGCATTGCCTTTCCTGCTGGCTGGAGTCCCTTTCACTTTGGTGAGAACTCAAATTAAATGGGTCAAATGCCTGCCATGCCTCGGTTCCCATTCGTCTGCCTCAATCACGCAAACTTGTCAATTTCTCTCGATTTCTTCCCTTGGGAAAATAATGCAAATTATGTTTTATTCTTTGAAAAAAAGGGAGATCCTCCCTCAGAAAAGGGAGATGCAAAATAAGATGCAAGTAGTAATGCGTTTGTTCTGTGGTATCCCAGTTAACGATGTCTGCAGTCAGGTCACTGACCTGGGCAGAAGCTGCCGTGCTGTGCCACTGGAAGGGATGGCCAGTGGAGCCCACTCTATTGACCTGCTTGGACTAGGGCCCAATGTAAACTCTTGTGTAAAGAACACCATCATTTGAGCTTAATCCTTAAACAGCCTCAGGGCCTCCTGTTCAGTTTAGGGCTGATAAACACCCCAAGTCTCTGGCTGGCCTTTCACTTCGTGACTATTCCCCTTCTTTAGTTTAACACCACTGATGTTTTGATATTGCAGCACGACTCAGCTGTTGCTCAGGAGTTACCCTTCCTCCCTTTTTCTGCCTCAGTAATTAGTGGGGGGGAAGTTTATGTTGTTGTTTTAAACATTTAAGTGATTTTATTTGTGCGCAAGTCTAAAGCCAGTGTTACCGAAGAGGGGATGCCAGTAGCTGTGAAAGGCACTACAGTAAATAATTCTTTATGCTGTAATACGCGCTTGGAACTTGTGAGGAGCAGGAAGCGCTCTGAATGTCATTCGGCTGTTGGGGCCCACGAACGCTGCCCAAGCAGTGATTTTAAACCCAAAGCCCGGCCCGTGTCCCAGCACAGGTGCGGACCCGGCGGCAGCAGCAGCGGCACAAGGCAGCCCGTGAGTCGATGCGCTCTGCCCGTGCGGTGGCAGCCCGGGCCGGGCCGCGGCGCGGGGCCCGTGGAGGCGTTGCCGGGCGGGTGCGCGGCCCCCCCGCGGCGGGGCGGGGGGCGGCTCCGTCCCTCCCCGCAGCGCCCCTGCGCGGCGGCGGCAGCGGTGCGGCCCGGCCGGGGGGGGCGGGAGGTGCGCGGAGCCGCCGCCCGCAGCAGCCGCGGCGGCAGGGAAGGGGCTGCGATGCTCCCGGCCGAGCGCCCCCCCGGAGCCGCCCCCGGGCGAGGTGAGTCAGCGCGGCCCCGCGGTGCGCGGGGGGCCGGGCCCGCAGCCGGGGCCGCCCGGCGGGGCGCCGCCGCCTCCCCTGCCCGCGCTCCGCGGGGACCGGCCAGCGGGGCGGCCGGGACCGGCTGTGGTGCACCGAGCCGCTGCGAGCCACCGGGCTGGGGAGGCTGTTTCCCCCCTGGTGTCTGCCCCGGCACCGGCTCCAGCGCACTCCCACCGGGGCGGCGGGCCTCGTCCCCGCAGCCGCCCGGGATGCTGCCGGTGGGCCCGCGCCGCAGCCTTTCCCCGGAGGCGTTTCCTGGCGCGCCGGGGCCGGTCAGCTGCGCCTCCGCGGAGCTGGGCGGTTGTGTCAGCCCTGATGGCCGCTCTCGTAGGTGCTGACGTTGGTGGGGTGCCGGCCCGCTTCTCCTGAAGCTCAGCATCCTGGTTGAAGCGTGCTGCGGCCGAGCCGTATAATGCTCCCTGCTCTCTCCGGTGACAGGGTGTAGACCCGGAGGTGGCCGCTGGCCGGGCCGTGTCCCGCGGGAGCTTCTGCACAGGCATCGCCGCGCTTCTCCCTGCCGCCAGCATCCAGGCGTGGCGTTCCGTGTGGCTGTCAGTAAGATCCAGAGCCCTTACATCCTTAAAATACCATAGGTTTTAGTAAGCGGGTTGTCGGTTGCTCCTCTGTTTTTGGAACAAGCGTAGGAACAGATACTTATTTAGGAAGTCGGTGGTGAAGGTGCCATAGCTGCTACGGATGCCTGCGATGTCCTAAGTTAGATGGAGTTTAAAACCTATGTCTGTTCAGCAGCTCTAAAGTTTTAACAGCAGGCTCTTTTTAAGTGTTGTATTAGTGAAAAGTGCAGTGTTGAGGAGTGATAAACTTGGAATGATAAACTTGAGGAGAGGAGAACAGCTGAATAAACATAGCACTGAAGTATTTCAGTAAAAACTTGCCCCAAACATTATTACGTTACTAAGATACATTGGGTCTTGTTGTCCACTAGTTAGTAATGTCCAAGGAAAGAGATTACAAAATGCTAGTTTTCTAGCTTGTTTTGTTTTGGTTTTTTGTGTGTGTGTTTTTTTTTGTTTCACTGGATAGAAATAATGGACAAAGATGACATGTACTTTACTGTTGGTATTCTCTGAAGACCCACTAAGGAATAGGAGAAAAGAAAACAATCATCCCTTTAAGGATGGTCTTTGTGGTAGCAGTCATAAATCCAGTAAAAATCATAAGAAGACTTAATAAAAAAATCATACAGGTGGAGTGAGAATATGAGAGGAGAAGCTGACGATATGAGGAACTAATGGGAGGAAGTTGTGGTTTATCACTAACTTAGCTGGTTCTAGAGCACAACTTGAGTGCAGCCTAAAATTCATCTTAATCTTCAGCTACAGTACAATAGGCCTGAGTTTATATAGCAGGGTGGGAAATTGTGAACTGGTGACATGATCCACCTGCAGTTGCAGCAGTTGGTCCCAGAGGCTGGAATGGCCAGGAAGGCTTTGCTGTCTCGCAGCAGATCAGTACTGCCGCTGCTGCCAGGCTTGGTGGGGCAGCTGAGTGCCCATGTCCCTCCCCAGCACTGGCAGCAGTGTGCTCCTGGAGTCCTGCAGCTCTGGGCACTTGCCTGGTTTGTATCTGAAGGTACATGTGTAAATTACCATCATTAATCAAGTGTAAACTGTGGAGGTAGTTGACAAATTGAAAACTGGTTAAAAAAACTGGAGGCTGATACCCACTAAAAATAACATGTTTAACAAATAGAGTCTACTTGGACATCTTAATTTGCACATATTAAATGGAAAACAAGATCGGAAAGCAGGAGTCCTAGGATGTGAATTTAATGGTTTTTCTTTAATAGATGAGGATTCATAGTGTTCTTTTCTTTAATGTTAATACTAGCACTATTGTAGCAACTTCAGACCTATCTTAAAGTGCATTAAGCCTATTATAAATCTGATCTTGACATATTTCAGACATACTGTTGTCTCTTAATCTAATTGACTAAATGTGTCAGTGTGTAGAGTTTTTATATCTGTATTCAAGAAGCAGAGAAACCTATACCCCAGCACATTAAGTAAGTGCATATCAGCAACACAAAATAAAGCAATTTTAAGTGTTAAGTGCTTTTGAACAGGGTTGGTTTCACTTTCATGGAAAACCCTAATTATGTTGGTTAATGTTATAACACTCATGTCTTGCTTCACAGTTGAAACAAGTACATCTCCCAGCACCAAGTTAATTCACTCTATGCGACTTACTTCTGATTTTATAAATTCAGAGCCAGCTGTTCATCCTGGGGCCTCACAGGAGGAACTGCTTAACTTTAGAGAGCAGGGGATGATGTGGGGCAAGTGAGTCAACCTGTCGAGTTGTTCTGTATGGCTTGGCAGGGAACAGCCCATCCAAGGGCTCCGCCTGGAGGTTGGCTTAACTGGGAGAGGCTTGGGAACGTGATGCAAAAGTAAATGAAGTCTAGGCACTTCTCTGTCATGATGTAAGTTGTTTGCATAACATTCTCCTCCTTTCTGGCATGGATGCAGGCAACAGTGCCAGGCTGCTCCTTAGGGATGAAACTTGCTTGAAAATGGAAAACATGGTCCATTATTTATGGCTCTTGCAGCGATGCCTTGTAGGCCTGCTGGATGCGGGGCTTCATTCTGGAGGTAGCAGAAAGTCTTTGACCGGAAGGTTTTGTAGCTTGGATCAATGGGACAGGGGGAGGTAGTGTGCATGTGCTGTGTGATGGATGTTGTGCCAGCTGGGGGATGAGTGAGGTGAGCCTTCGTATAGTTTTCAAGTCTCCTTCTCTAACAGACCTGTTCTTGATGAAACAATAATTAGTGACTTTTTTAAAAAGTGTTTTTAAGAAATATGTTCTCTATTAGCAGATTTAAAAATGTTTGTATGAAAATTTCATGTGGACTTCAATGTATTTGCTACAAAGTGAGTTTTCTAGTTGGTGAAAGGCTGGAAGGGGTCAACTAAAATGTGATGCCATTCTGGCTGGCTTTGCTTTGTCTGCACAATGCAAACAGCAAGCTGGCCTACTGTGTTCCTACAGCTGCATGTTGTTTGAGATTAATTGATCATTCCTGTTTTGAGTATGTTTTCTGAGACTGTGTAAATATAAATCTTCTACAATGAGTCATTTTGTTAGGTATTTAATGGGTTAAGCCTCTCTTGATCATTTGCACTGTCATCTGATAAACTGTCACGGGGTTTTTTGGTGGTTTGTCTTTTAACATTCACATACATCCAAACCCAGATTTGAGACTCTGCTTTGTGAGTCTTAATTATACTTTAATTCTCAAAGCCTAGTGAATGAAATATTTATGCTGAATTAAACTTTATTTTAGAACAACAGTATTCTTTCACCTCAAATCTAACTTTCTGTTAGTCTGCAAATGAAGTTTCAGTGCCTGGTGCTGTGAGTACCATGGTATTTTCCCTGAGAGGTTTAGGGATTTGGTACCCCAGTCTGATCTCTTGATTGACTTTTTTTTTTTTTTTTTTTTTTAATTTGAGGTACAGTTCAAAGCAGGTTGGTTGTTTTTTTTACCCCAGAGTTTTGGGAAGAGTGACTCCAAGGGGAGAGCTGACTTTTTAGTATACTCTATTATTATTTTTCTTTGTTTTGTAAGGAACTTCTTATAATGTCAGGTTGTCTTGAGTAGATTAGCTTTTTATCCTTTCTGATCTTGAAATCCTATTAATTATTAGGAGAGACAGACTAAATGAGGATTGATTTAAGAAATGAAATGCAAGAATGCCAAGGAGATACTTAACTAAATGTAGAATACCCTCTTTCTACCTACCTGCCAAAGAGGCTCATTACAGTCATTAAAATGACCACTGCATTGTCATCACTGAATTTCTTGGGACAAATGGTTCTTCCTCCATTCCCAAGACAGCTGCTCAAAGGTGCAAGTCTGCAGGGAAGTTTTTGTAGCTGTTTGCAGGAGATGACTGGATAAAAAAACATGTTCTAGATGCAAGGGTTTGAAAGTGGATTTTTGACTTGCTGGAGGAATAGGTCTAAAAGCAGGTGACAGCAATCTGTATCAGGAAACTTAGAAAAAATAATAGCCTCTACTTACATAAAAAGAAAAAATCCTATCTATGCAAATCTTGAAGGAAGAAGAGCCTTGTGGTTAACAAGTACATTCTTTATATCTGAGGAGAAGCACATGCACTTGTGCATAAAGAGGTTCAGAGTATGCCTGAGCTCACAGAATAATCCCCAGTGTGAGAGAGCCGGGTGTGCTTCCCGTGCAGCTGTGAGTGAGGGATGTGTGCTCCCAGGCTGGTACAGTGGCATCTCAGGCTGAGGTCTCGGGGAAATCAGCACTTCAGGTTTCAATGAGATCTTTTTCCATTGTAGCCTTGTCAGGGGTGATGGGATGGTGAGGAAACAAGGGCTTGGTTCGTGGTTCTGAATTCTGTAGCGGTTTGGAAACGTAAACCTCTGTCAAGATAAAAGCTCGTTTCTGAGTTGGAGGGCCAGAGCGCTTTCTCATGACATGCGTGTGCTGCTGTGCTGTGCCCTTGCTATGCCTCTTCCCTTTCCCTTTGCAGGGCTTTCTCAAGATCCTTGCAGAAGTTTCTTCCAGTTTGCATCTTAGGGCTTTCTTGTGCATTTCTGAACTTACCTAAGTTTGGGGGAAATAGCTCCAAACTGTTAACTCCTGTTTTTAGAGTGATGGTACCACTCTGCTGTTCTCATTTGTCTTGATTGAGTTGATTACATTCAACAGGCCTCTACCAAAATGTTGTGTTCTCTTCAAATGAGTTAAAATTTATATTCACTCTGAACTCCGTCTGTTAACTCTCTGAACCTTTCTTCCTTACTCCTGTTCTCCGTTGTTCGTTTTAAATTTGCCAGTTGTGCTTGTCTTCTGTCCTCCTATTGTCTTGTGGGTTAGAAAAAAAATTTGCTAAGTGAAGATACAGTATTTGAAGGCAATGGTTAAAATAACCAGTAGATAACTAGCCTCTTATCACTGAGAAGTATATTGATTTTCCATCTGTCTGGTTTGCTGCGCATTCAATCCCAGACTGGCATGGGGTTTTTGTCAGTAGAAGGAAAGCCCCATAGGTTCAGGGTTTTTGTAGATCTTTTTCAGTAGCGATACTACTTTGTTCATTTTCTCATGTTCAGTAGTTTATTTTTAGAATTCAAAACATTGCTAAATATGACTTTCAAAGACCTGACTCCTAAACAAACTAGTGATCAAAACAATAAAGAATGCCATATGGCTCCTACCAGTCTTAACGCTGTTATATTTCTGAAGAGTATATTCTGTATTATTAATAACATTCAATGAAGCTCTTAGTGTGGGAAAATATTTACTGAAATTATTATGGAATATACTTTTCATAGCATTCTAACCCAGGATGTTCTAGTCAGAATTGCAGGAGTGGATCTTTTGGATTAATCCTTGCATGCAATGTGTTAGAAGAAGATGGATGCTGAGGCCGTTATAAATTATGGACGAGGGAAGAATATGCAACAACTGAAGTGTTTAAAGATTAACAGTACCATAATTTGTTATGTACTCACTATTCATACAACATAGAAATTGAAATTCCACTTCAATAGAAAAGGGAAACTAAATTAAAAAAGATTGAATACTAATTGCTCTAAAAGCCTTCAGTATAATTTATATGAAACCAGATGGTTCAGAGCTCATATATGGGAATAAGCTTGTTTAAATCAGGATAATTTCAAGCCATGCTTACAAAGAAGTTGTCCTAAAATATCCACATGGTTAAAATGTGAGTTCTGTCTTGTCATGTCTGGGGAACAGGAAATCTATTCTTCAAAAATAAATGCTGTAACGCTCTAATGCAGCAAGTAAGCAAGTTGCTGCTAACAGATGAGCATATACTGGAAGCTCAGTTACACTTGACATAAGTGGGGCCCTGCACAAGTTCTGGAGTCTTTGTTGTCAAAGCAAGGCGAGGCATAAAGAAAATAACACAGATGATGACTGATCTCACTTATTAGAAGGGCTTGTTTTATGGATATAGAAATGAGGAAAAACCCCACAGTTCTTCCACCTGTCAGGTGGATGTGGCTGGCTGAACCGAAAATTGCAGGAGCTCACTAGACAGCTGCTGGTTTTTGGTTCATGTGGCTTTTGATGGTAAGAGGTAAGAGAAAGAAAATGTGCTTTCACATTTCACTGTTCTAACAACTTAATTAGGACTGTCTAATCTTTTGACAGTTGAAATACTTTTTTATAAATTTAATCGGATTGTCTCTGAAGAAACGGAAGGAAAAAACTTAAGCCTCTGTGTATGTGCTGTCATGGTTTTCATTTACTTCTAACCTTGAATACATGAATATTTAAGGTTCCAAGATTTGTATGTAGCCTTTTCTCCCTAACTGAAACCAGAGATCCTCAGTATCCCATAGAAATGACATTTAAAAGTGAAAAGCATACACAAACCTTATGAGTGTTTGGGAGTTTAATGATGGTATTTTTAGACTTGTCTATCACTGAGCTGTGTAAGGTTTAGATTATTTTCATGAACTGTTGTTTTTAGAAATATCTGTGGCTTGTTGTCAGCTGTTATATATATGTTGAATCAATAGGAAACAATTAATTTAACATACTAGTGAATGTTAGTCTCTTTTCTCTTATTAGCCTTGTATCAGTTTGCAAATCCATTGTCAGTACTAAAAAATGATGAATTGTAATTAGTTAATTTAAAGGCACTGAATATACTGTTGCATGACTAATTTTAAGGGGATGAGACTGTGCTTTCAGATGAGTAATGAAAGACTGATTTCATTGTCCCCTTCTACTTGTAATAAAGTGCAGCCCTGCAAAAAAATACTTATCATAGAATCAACATCCTGTGTTGGAAGGAACTCACTAGGATCATCCTGTTCAACTTCAAGTTCCTAGAGCAGGTCCAGATCATAAATTGACTGCTCTTAGAGAAATTTCAGGTTCTTCTGGTTCTCCTTTCAAATATTGGTCCTTGAAAAATCTCCTTTGTAATAGTAATACTAACCCAAACAGCAAAGGGATAACAAAACCAAAATATACTAAATGTTTAACTTTCTCACAAAGAACATGAACTAATCTTACTAGGTTAAATTTCCAGATACCAATAGAGGAAAAATAGTTTTCTAATAATGATTTTGAGCTTATAGCCTGCTGGCAGAGCTGGTTTTTATTCTTTGAAAAGGAAGCTTTTCTTAGGTAGCCTAGCTTATTGGAGTGGGTTGTTGTTTTTAAATGTGAAAGCTGGTTAGTCATTCAAAGTCTAAGGAGTGGTTAATTTATTTTTTAGTGTTGCTTATCAATTTTGCAGGGTCTTCTGCAGAAGATAAGCACAGGCAGCTGCAGTGCTGTTATCTCCTAGTCCGCCTTTTTTCGATTTCAGAATTTGACTCGAAGATACCTTTATAGGGCCTATCCCTGTGTTTCTTTGCTCCCAGATCTTTGATGTCTTTGAGATTGTTATCCTAATTTTGATCTTCAAGCCCCATCCTAATTCCCACCTCTCTTCCCATTCAGCCTAGAAGCTCAAGCTTGCCATCAATTTCTGCTGTAGTTGTGGAGGGCTTAGAAAAATGTGTTTCAAGAGGAGACTGATGAACCTTTTGAAGGCTGTCATGAGGCTTTGGATAGTAATTTGTTTTGATGATCAAAATAACCGAGATATATGTGGCTGCATTATTTAATTACAGAATCATGACTATCCTTTGGTATAGGAGGGAATACTGGAAATAAAGCAGTTAGCCTTGGGGAGAAAAGCCAATTTGAAAGAAGAGACTTGCAAATGCTAGCACTTAATTGCCACAGTAACTCTGAATATATGAATGATTCTCTGTCCTAAACATGAAAGATGTTTTAATGCACAATATAAAAACTGCTGTTGGGAGAACTTCACAGAATTGGTCATAAAACACATTTTTATTGATGCTACCATGTACCAGTCTAGACAAATGGCCTTCCCCACCCTGAATACTGCATTTATTGCTCAGGAATGTTACTTATAAGAAATAAGCTGTCTTTGTCCTTGATGGCTGGCATTGCAGGTCTGTTCCTCTGTGGTACCTTAACCACCTCATGTTTTATTTGTTCACAGGGTAGCCCTAGTTCCTTGAGAGTCTACCAGATACTGGATGCTTGTGGTAAACCATGGCAGCTGATGATAAGGTGGCCATTCTAACTGATGATGAAGAAGAACAGAAGAGAAAGTATGTGCTTGCTGATCCTTTCAATGGCATTTCCAAGGATCAAGACTTGCCACCCAATAATGAATCCCCTTCTACAGAGACAACCACTGTCCCAGATGAAGAGTTGGATTGGTTAGAAAAGCACTGCGTCAAAATAAACAACGATCTTCTGATTTCAAAGGTCTTTTATTTTTTCTTCTATTCTGCATATGGCTCTCTCTACCCCTTGCTGCCTGTGTACTACAAGCAGCTGGGTATGTCACCCAGTCAGAGTGGACTTCTGGTGGGTATCAGGTACTTTATTGAGTTTTGCAGTGCTCCCTTCTGGGGAGTGGTGGCAGATCGCTTCAAGAAAGGCAAGATTGTCCTCCTGTTCTCGCTTTTATGCTGGGTTTTGTTTAACCTGGGCATCGGATTTGTGAGACCAGCCACCTTGAGATGTGTACCAAAGGGCCTTCCCCCGGCACATCCCACCAATGCAAGCAGCCTTTTAACAACAATTCCGCAAAACGCCTCCATGTCCTCTCCGCTGACCACAGTGAGTGCTGCATCCCCGAAGGTCCGTGGGAGGAGAGACCTGGTCACTTCCAGTCCAGTCACTTTGGAAACAACAGGGACACCTAATCCTGAAATAACATTCCTGTTACCTACACAGAGCAATGATGTGGATTTTGTCTTGGAAAACAGTACCCATTTGATTTTGAGAAACATCACCACTAGCCCAGCCTCACCAGGGAACGCAACTCCAAGTACCACACCAGCTTCCATCAGCACGAAGCCAATGCCTTCTGACCAGGCTGTGCTCGTTTATGATCAACAAGAAGTAGAAGCCATCTTTCTACTCATTCTGCTGGTTGTCATAATAGGAGAATTTTTCAGTGCTTCCTCTGTTACCATTGTGGACACCATAACTCTGCAGTACCTTGGCAAACACAGGGACCGCTATGGATTGCAGCGTATGTGGGGGTCTCTGGGCTGGGGGCTGGCCATGCTCTCCGTGGGAATTGGCATTGACTATACTCACACAGAAGTTGCCATTGAAGGTCAAGGATGTAAAGCTCCAGAGTACAAGAACTACAGGATCGTTTTCATTGTTTTTGGTGTCCTAATGACAATGGCATTAATTGTGGCCACCCAGTTTCGATTTCATTACACGCACTTCAAGCAAGATGAGAAGAGAAAAGAGGTGGAGGTCTCACAGGTGGACAGAAATGCCTCCAATGAATCTTCAGATAACACTCCCACTAGTATGAGCCAGTCACAGTCTTTCAGTTTTTGGGACCTCATTAAACTGCTGTGCAGTATCCAGTATGGCTCTGTGCTCTTCGTGGCCTGGTTCATGGGGTTTGGATATGGCTTTGTGTTCACCTTTCTGTACTGGCACTTGGAAGACCTGAATGGCACCACCACTCTCTTTGGAGTTTGTTCTGTGCTCAGTCATGTGTCTGAGCTGACTGCCTACTTCTTCAGCCACAAACTCATTGAATTGGTTGGTCACATCAGGTAAGATGGCAGCAATCACTAAAGAGCTATACAAAAAATGTTGACTCTCGGGCTCAACTTTATGCTATGAAGTGAAATTCAAGCCAATCCTTTTTTTTTTTCGAATTCCAAGTCCTGCTCAGTTATGTGGCTTGCATGATGGAGATTTTGTTATTTTAAGAGTTGAAAATGTGCTGAAATGCTTGCTTTGCATTTGAGTTGCGTGTTAGTATGTGCTTTATGCCTGGCACCATAACCTTTTGCAGATGGTTCTAGAAGACATCCTCGTTCCATGATGAATCACTCTGTTAGAGATCTTTACAAATTACCACCCACTCAAGGGTTGTCTGTTTTGACATACAAATACCATTAGTTTTTCAGTTTTTTTCCTGTGAGTAGCAGCATTCTGCAAATCTCCTGCTTTAGCCTGCTTCCCCTTGCAGGGCAGTTCGTTGCCCCCACAGTAGCCTGGAAAGGTGTCAGCTGCAGGCTGAGAGGGGAGAAGATGAGCTGAGGAAACGAGGTGAGCACCTCCTGTGCACATGGCCTTGTAATCAGACTCTGGGTGTTGGCAGAATGAGGTTGCAGCCTGGCAGTGTCACTTACCAGTTCAGAGCTTGCTCTCCTCCTTTAGTTGCAGCAGTGTGTGTCAGCTATGGAGTGAGATGGCTGCAGGGCTTGTCCTGTTGTTTTTGCCTTGTGTAAGTGGAAGTGACTGCTTCCAGCATGTTAGTGAACATTGGTTTCCAGTAAATTCACTAAATGGACTTAATTTCCACATATTCTAAATCCCTTCACTACTCTTTAAAAAAAGCACAGGGGAGGAAGGATAGGGGAAAACCTGAGTTAATGAAGCTGCAAAGGTGGGTTCTTTCATGTTTACACAGGTATTCTGTGCATCTAAGCACAGAGCTGTGTGTTGTCAGAGTCATATCCTTTCCAAATGCCCAGTTTATAATCATACAGTCATCGAGATGTAAGTATTTTTGAACTGTTTGCACTGTTCTTTTTGTGTATTCTGTTCTGAGGTTTTGCTCTTTGTTTTGCTTTTATTGGGATGAATATTCATTTGACCTCTACTAAAAATGTCTGAGATGTTTAGCACAATAATTTGAGAGATTACTTAAAAGATTCTGTTCTTTCTTACTTTAAACTGAGGAGGATCTCTTTGCTTAGAGTTGGTCTCAATCTCTGAATTTGACAATAATTAGTAAGAGAAAATGACACCTTGCATGCAGAGCCTAGAGGAAGGATATGATGATGGAGGAATGGTGAGAACAGATCACAGTCTTGATAGCTAAAGATAGCTTGGGTATGCTCTTTCAATGTATATTATAGTACAAAATTCAGGCTTAGACTTCAACTAAAGGAAGAATGGAAATCAAAATAGTGATAGGATTGTGAATAAGATGAAATAGAAGGGATGGAAGCATTGCCGAGCAAAAAGAAGGACGATGTATGGGATTAACTCTTTTTTTCTTGGCACTGCTAAGCCTGTGAAGACAAGATTGGAGCAAGATTATTAAATTGTTTAAACACCAGTTCCTATTTGCTATGAAACAGCATTCTGCATATCTATGCCTGGGAAATGCACATTAGTCATATTTTAATGTTATCTAATGCTTACTTGTATTTAGTCATCACAGTTTGAGGTGACTCCTCCTGGCTGCCTGCCACCTTGTACTTTCTGAACTTTGTATAATGCACGGTGTGTTTGAGAGGAGGCAAGCTTTTTTCTTTTTTTTTCAAAGAAAAATGGATAGGAGCTCATAACTCATCTTCTTTGACAGTTCTGTATATGTGTTGTCTGCTGCCTTCTAGTGCAGATATTAATTTTCCTATTAATAAGAGCCAATAGCCTCCAACTCCATATCCTTAAAACAGTCTTAGCCAGAAGCATTTGGCATTGATATTTTATCTATTTTTTTAATAGCTCAAAATTCCTGTCTTCTGGGTTGTTGGACTTCCAGATGTAGACATTGTTTCTGCAGTATGTGAACATTTATCATTCAGTCTTTCTTTCCTGTGCTGAGTGTTTGAAGACAGGTATGAGTACCAGAATTGCATGCATTGTAACAGTAGCAGGAAAAAATGCTGTTGAATGTCCTTGTAGAACTACAAGAAAACAGGCTTTACACCTTATCAGACAGAAGCTCAGTTTCCCTTTTCAAGTCTTACAAATCTTTCTGTTTCTACCATTGTATGTGGTGGCATATAAAACCCTTACAACAGTTTGAACCTGTTCTGTTTTCACAGTTTTTTTAACTAATACTCAAATTACTGTCCAAGCATTTTAAGCATGACTGTGTTAAATATGTGCTGAAAAAAATGCCCAATTTCTGACTTTATTAGCTGTACTGTTGATACACTTGTGCACTACATGTGTGCCTATGTAGTACATGCTTCTAGTGTTTCTTTGAGAGGATATTGGGATGAAACTCTTTACTGTGAGGGTGGTGAGGCCCTGGCATGGGTTGCCCAGAGAAGCTGTGGGTGCCCCATCCCTGTAAGTGTTCAAGACAAGGCTGGATGGGGCTTGGAACAACCTGGTCTAGTGAATGGTGTCCCTGCCTATGGCAGAGGGGTTGGAACTACTCCATCTTTAAGGTCCCTTCCAACCCATACCATTCTATGGTACTGTGACAAAAAAGTGTACAAAACTGGTTATGAAATATTTAGACCCCATTGTTGAATGGCACCTGGTGTCGAAGCATTCAAAACTGCCAGTGGCTTAAGATGATGTCAAGCCCTGAAAATAACTTCCTACTTGAGGTTAAGCTTCAATGTGTTTGTCTGACCACAGTTGCAGCATGTGAGTTTTTATGGGAAACAGAGACTGGTAGTCATGGCTGTAAACAGCTTAGACTCCTTGACACAAATATAGATTCAATGTTTTAGATGTTTAACCTGTGAATTGAATATGGTGTCTCTGTGGGTACTGCATATAGGGTTCAAAAGGAACATCTGTTTACATTTTCCATTTAGGTCTGATAAGGAGCCTAAGTGATTATTATAAATGCATTTTTGAAAAGACGCTGTAAATACACAGAAGTTCTTGTGTGACGTACCTCTCCAGAACCATATTTATAGAGATCTTCATAAACTGTAATTTACCTAAAATTCTGTATATATATTCTAACAAATTAAGAGGTAGAACCTGACTAAATTGCTGCTCTTAAACCCTGAATCTTTCTGCGAATGTAACATGTTGGAAAAATACAGGTAGGTGAGTGGTTAGTGATGATGGAAAAACTCTGAAGCAGGAGGAAGTTGCATCTCTGGTCCGACTGTGCTGGGGAACAGATGAGGTGGGAAGAAAGTTCTTGGTGAACAGACAAGTTTTTGCTAGACAAAAGTGAAATTAAAGTGTCTAGAAGTCATCCTAAACAGAGAGGTGCATTTGTACTGCTGCTGAGTAAAACAAGTGTACACGGTGAGGCAATTTTTTTGTGTTCCCAAGAGTGTGCATCACCCTGGGCCTTTCTAGTAGGGGAATGAAGACAGGAGCCTGCAGACTTTGTGAGTTTGGTTACCTTTTGTGGCCAATGTGTCCTAATACATTTCAGAAATGTGGCTGTACATAAGAACTACATTAAGTTGTGGCTAGGAAAGGAACCAAGTTATTTGTTTGGAACAGAAGGCATTAATTAAAGGATGAGATTAAATTTGTGATTCACAGCACAAAGAACAAGTTTGTTCTCATTATTGTATAACAGTGAAGTTTTTCATGGCTTCCTGTGTTTTCTTCCATGAATGCTTGGGCTTGTGTTGCCTAAAGGCAGCTTCAACCAGCTATTCATGGACCCCACATGTATCTGGAAGATTGGTTTGATGTATGACTGAGAGGGGATGACTTCCTGCCAGCTTACCCTACTTGTTGAAAGTAAATTCATGTTGTTGTGAAATGCACAGGTCTTTTTTGATATCACTGACATGATGAAAAGTATGCTACTGGGTTTTTCACTGTCAGCATGTGTATTTGGAGACCTCAAATGTTAACAAGATGCTGCGTTTTTATGATGGTGTCTCACTCTAGATTTTCCAGTGACTCTGTACCATTTAATTAAATCTTGGTGTGCATTTGTAGAAAAACTAACTGAAAAAGCAGCACAAAGAATAACGAGCCCTTTCACAGGGTCGGTGCTTCACCTTCATTATCAATTGCATTTATTTCTCTTATGCCAAACCGGGGTTCAACCAACAAGTCCTATTTGGACAATAAATTATCCTTGTCCCTGAAAAAAAATCTTTAAAGGTTGCAATAGCCCCCTTTCTCAAGCTGTAAACATGTTTTCAATAAAGTCTTTGTTTCCCAAGATCCATCTAAAAATAAGAGAAAGATAGCTGGATGAATGAGCACCCCAGGGGGAAGCTATGCTAAATCTAAAAACTGGAAGGGAAGAGTCAACAGGTTAAATGTGCAATGGGAAATGCAGTTCACAAATAGTCTTTGTATCTCATTGTTTAAAAACTGTTGTAAGCGCTTTTTTTTTCCTAAATTCTGAGATGCAGCATCTGCTGCTTTTCAACAGGATGGCTAAGTTTTATCCTGAGGCGTGTTGTTATAAACCATATTGCTTCTGTGGGATGTGTTTTAGAGTAGTTCTGAGCAGTTTGCAGATACTGGGACTATAAACTTATATTAATTGGGTTAAAATTAATTCCTTTAATACAAACCTGCTCCAGGCTTTCACTGAAATGGCAGAATGAATCTCTGGATGATTAGAAAAGAAGGTTTGGAAAGGATGTTGAATGCACTTAGAAATTATCTCTCTGAAACACAGTCCTGTGTAGAGTGTGGCATAGAACTACAGAGCTTAGTTAAAAGCTCAGTGGGTTTGCTGTCTCTTTGATTTTTTTTTTTCCTATTAGGATTTCAAATGTGTTGAATGGGCAAGAGGAGAGTTTATGTTTGGGTGTAGGACTTAAAGGATATATTTTGTGTTGAGCAAGTGCTGCTTTAAGCTGGCAAACTGTATGCATGCAAATAACTTCTAAATCAGTAAGCTATATTATAACATGCCAGAAAGGGAAAGTGCAAACTATCCTGACTTCTCCTTTCTTTATTTCCTTTAGAGTGCTGTATATTGGTCTTGCCTGTAACACAGCACGATACATCTACATCTCGTATCTGGAAAACGCCTGGACTGTTCTTCCGATGGAGGTGCTTCAAGGTAAGACAGAGCAGTAATGACCTTCCAGCATAAGATCAGCTGCTTCAATTTATCTTGTTTTCAAGTGAGCTATGGTTAAGTAAAAAACCTGGTATTTCTCTAGTTTTTTGACCACAAATACCCCAGAAGATGCAGGTTCATAAAACACATAAACCATTACTGTTTGTCATGGGAAAGATTTGACATCAAAAGGGTGGGTGTGCACTTGATTGTGCACAGTTCTCTGTTTATTCAAACAGAACTATGCTAGAACAACACACCCATTAAATAAACAAAGAGACAGAAGCATGAGCTGGGTACACACCTACTGCAAATCCTGTTTGGTGATAAATGTGAACTTCATCAAACGAAAGAGGTTGCAGTCCTTGAAAGGATGCTGCAAAAAACCTCCAAACATAATCTGGGTCATTTGGTCTGTTGAAATATTTCGGTTTTTCAGTTTGATCAGTATTTTTAGATTACAGAATTTTTGTTTTAATAGGTAGAGCGGAATTTCTCTCAATGCTAATAGAACTTCTTTAAGATACATGCCCTTTCACAAACTTATTTACAAGGACAGAGATATGGTCTATTGACAAGTAACTTGAGTCCTGTTTTCAAATCCTGTTGTAGAAGTCTGTAAGACCGTCATTGCAATGCTAAAGGATACATTGTTCTAACTTAGTTTTTATGAGTGGGTACCACTCTCAAAACCATGAAAAAGTGGAACTATTTTACTTTCTATTTTTCAGTATTTGAAGAATACCATTTTTGACCATCTTTTTAAAGCCAATATTTTGGTTTTATACGTTAATATTTAGAAATTTTTCCACAGATTATACTTAGAAGTTTTCTGTGTGCAGCATAACTTGAATTTAAATTAACTTTTTCTACTATATTTACAGAAGTCTTTGTAAGCTAGGCTTCGAGTTACAAAATGCCATTAGAGAGCACTGTGTGGATCTCTACATACAGACAGAGAGAGGTTCATTTGTGTCCTGGCTCCTTACCCTCCCAGCTAACAAAAACAGTTTATCATATTATAACTGCCACCACAGCAAGCTTCTGAATTTTGTTATTAAAAAGCCCCCAAACCACAACTATTGAATTGATACTTCATTGTTCATACCATGTGTTAAAATAGGAAAATATTAGAAAGAACCTGAAGAATGTGTTATACTCTTGCCTGCTTAAACATCTAGGGAAAACAAATGATGAATACAAAGCTTTGGATGTTGCCTTTTAGGTAGTCCTGTTTTAAAGATAGCCCATATCAAAATATAGGAAAAAAACCTTGTGGTTTCACCAGTACAGCCATAAGTTTGTGCCCGGAAGCATCCTATAAGTCATGGCTGAAAAATAAGTTTCTTGTACTTTGAATGTGGTTTTTATTCTGCTGAAATTTCAATATGAGTTGCACAATATGTAGGTTTGCCTTTACATGCAGCAAGGCTGTGAGGGAGTGGTTTTGGTGGGGGTTTTTGTGTGGCACAATCCTGAGTAATTGATATTTGAAGAAAAAATTAAGCACCTTCAAAATAATACTTTGTCATAAATGTATCTGCCAGTTGTTACCATATTTAGCCACTGTTGAATCATGGGCTCCTTGGTTGATCTGGCTATTTACAGGTATTTATAGTCAGCAAATGAGAAAGCTAAAACCAAACCAAACCCACACACAACTCTCCCTGCCCAGCCCCCAGGTCTCTGTGCTCTTTGTGCTCTTTTCAGCCTGCATCAGGTGTCCCTTGTTGGCCCCTGAAGTCCATGGGTGCCCTGTGTGTTTCTAACGACTGCCACTGCATTTGTGGGATTCCAGTCATCTCATTCAGTCTTCCAAATGGGGGATCAAGGTTACCTTTTTAGAAGTACTGTTGACTTTCCCCCCTTCTTTATTCATTTCCCTTCCTGCTCTTACCAGTTTTCATCTCTTCTAGAGTTGTTTTTTCTGCAGCAGTTCCAAGTCCTGTTTCTTTGGGCTCTGCTTTCTCTCCTGCATAACTACTGAATTGTCAGTGGCAGTAAGAAGTGACACCTTAATGAAATTTGGTGAGGTGGAAGCTCTTGTTTTTAAGTGAGCTCATTGACAGAGGGAAGCAAGAATTGTAGCTGCTTTCCCTGTGTAAGGATTAGAAGTATTGAAAACCAAAAATAGTATATTGTGTAGAACATGTGGGCTCCATGTGGGCCATCAAGTTAAGGGATCTTCAAAAGCCCTCGGTGAAGTCCTTGTTCTAATTGTACATAACTCTTTTCCAGGAAGCTGTCAAATTCTATGTAAACTTGAGTTCCATCAGCTCGACGGGTTTTAAGGCTAACAAAAATTTCAATTGCCTTTTGTGAAAAATTTATTTTTCTATTTAATATGTTTCTGCAATACAAGCAGGATTATCCCCATGTGCTGTGCTGAAGGGCATGGAGACATTTCTGGAAGATGACTGTGCAGACTTCCATCTATTGATTGTAATAAGAACCATGCTGTGTTCCAGCTGCTGTTTGTAGCTGGGGTGAGGACAACTCGCATTGCATTGCACTCTCAAAGGAGTAAATGAGGAGTAAACTCACTTCTCAATTTAAAGTTTTCAACCACTATGCTGTATTGACTTGCACAGGCATTGTATGAAAATAAGAGCTTAAGGCTGAATCTGTAATAACAGAAGATTTCAAGACATCCTTGTAAAGTATATATATCTATGTCATCAGTATGTGGGCACACAAGTAATCTTGTTCATTTGGCACTTAGTAGATGAAGTTTTGCTATCCTAGTTAGCTGTAATTTATTGTTCCAGGGCAGTGGTCCAGATTCTCTGGTAACAGCTATGCTAGCTCACCAATTTGCATGACAGGAATTTTTCTAAATTACAAAACTATATTGTTAACCTGAAAATGAGCTGTTTTCACTTGGCAGTTACTCAACAAACTCCAAAACAGGTCCTATTCTAAGAAGTGACTCCTACTGATGTTCCAGCAGCCCAGTTTTATGTCTAGAGAGCAAAGAGTTTGGCCTTTAGCTGACAATAATTATGATACATTTTTCTCTTGAAATAAATTTGGATCCCCAAATCTTCAGGTCATGGTTTACATATAAGTTATCCTAAATTCACTAAAATTACAAGCATCACTCTAGGGTTGCTGCACTTGTTGGAACTGTAGTGCAGATGATGAAATGGTGGTTAGTGGTTTTAGCATATAATGTCATAATATATATAGTGAGCAACTTCTTTTAAAAAGAATTGTGGTTAGCAGTAACAGTAATCCAGATCAGACTTCATATGCAAGTTGTGGTAAAAACTGTTCCAAATAGTCACTATTGTATAAATAATTATAAAAAGAATCACATTAATAATGTATACATACTAAAATAAAAAGGTTGTGCCTTTAAATGCAAGTGTATTGAGCTGATTTAAAGGTATGGATTTGTTTTCAGAGAAACCAGGAACACTGTGTTCTGGTGGGACTTTCACTGGTAGAGATGAAAACATCCAAGAACCTGTTGGTTAAGTTATGGCCTTTTGTATTTAAACAAACTCGGTGGTATTGTGCTTCACAGTTCAAATAATTTCTGATGTGTTTTTTATTTGCCTGGCTTTAAAAATTGCCTCACTCCTAATAGCTGATAAAACTGCATCTTTTATGTTAATTGATATACTTTCTAAACCAAACCCACTTTACCTATTTTAAATTAGCTCTGCTTTATTATTGGGACAGTTCTTGGTTTCTATTTGCAATGCATCCATGAAATCTACATTAAAAAGAGTAGAGACTTAATGAGTTTTAAAGCTCTTAAGCTTTTTCATTAGAAAATCTGTGAGTTTTAAAACCTGGAAATATAAATTGTAAGGTAATACAGACTCATTTTAGTGCAAGCATTTTGTTTTTCAACACACTGATGTACTATTACCAAAACTTATAGAGATATATACACATATATATGTATAACACCCAGAGTTTGAGGAATTTTGGGGTTGATTTGGAATGAATTTGACCTTTACAGCCTGGTGGACATCTAATGTGTATACCTGCACTATAGCAATTTCATATATTGCTATTTATCATTTTAACTAAGCAAAATCCAAATTGTTCCCTATGTTATAAAAGTATGCTTTCTTGCTCTTAGGAGTCTTCAGCCTAAATGCCTAAGTAATTATTTATTGTCCAACTGTTCATTACTAAGTCAAGTGTAGAGGACAGAAACATGTTGATGGAATCATCAATTGTGCCAATATTTGTTTAAAACTGAGGCAGTAGAGCTCAGGCATGGGTAAACTGCGATGACTATTTTTAATACCTCTGAAATAAGGAAAAAATATTCCCACTCAATCTGAGGGTGGCAAAATAGTTCAGGCTTATTTAATGTGTGATGAACTATGAAACTGGTTTGTTTTTCTGACTTCTCCACAATCCTGCCTTTTCCTGTCCCGTTCTTCCGCACTCCACTCATGCCCTCAGGCAGGTGCTCCAAGGCGAGGGCTCCACCTGCAGCCAGTCTCCCACACTGAGGGAGCTGCACTGGCCTTCCCTTAGCCCTCCTGGGGGAGGAAAAAGTGTTCCCAGCCCTGCATCTGCCGGGCACGTGCCAGATAGACACTTGCAAGATCTCTGCTGGGGGCTGGGGCTGCCGTGGGGCCGTGGTTGATGGCACTGAGGGCTGGGGCTGCCGTGGGGCCGTGGTTGATGGCACTGAGGGCTGGGGCTGCCGTGGGGCCGTGGTTGATGGCAGTGAGGGCTCTGGGGCTGCCGTGGGGCCGTGGTTGATGGCACTGAGGGCTGGGGCTGCCGGGGGCCGTGGTTGATGGCACTGAGGGCTGGGGCTGCCGTGGGGCCGTGGTTGATGGCACTGAGGGCTGGGGCTGCCGTGGGGCCGTGGTTGATGGCAGTGAGGGCTGGGGCTGCCGGGGGCCGTGGTTGATGGCAGTGAGGGCTGGGGCTGCCGGGGGCCGTGGTTGATGGCAGTGAGGGCTGGGGCTGCCGTGGGGCCGTGGTTGATGGCAGTGAGGGCTGGGGCTGCCGGGGGCCGTGGTTGATGGCAGTGAGGGCTGGGGCTGCCGTGGGGCCGTGGTTGATGGCACTGAGGGCTGGGGCTGCCGTGGGGCCGTGGTTGATGGCACTGAGGGCTGGGGCTGCCGTGGGGCCGTGGTTGATGGCAGTGAGGACGGCTGCTGCAGGAGTGAGCGAAGCGGTGGCAGTGCCCACTCAGGATGAGTGCACAGCAGGCACAGGGCAGGATGCAGCCACAGCAGGAGGGAGGCACGCTCAACTCTGCCTCTCAACAGCAGCCATGGAAAGTGACATCTTTGGCCTACCCTGAGGAGCTTGTGTGCTGTTCTGGACCATTCCACGCCCAAATGCAGAGTGTGTTGGTGTTGAGTTCAGAAGGAGTTTGTTGGGAGGTGCTGGGTTTTTGGGGGGAGTGAGAAGGGCAGGAGGGGATTGATTCTTGCCTCTGGAATGGCATGGATACCTCTGATACCGTTTGGATTTTATGACCTTTGTGCTGCCTTCACTGTGGCAGTAAGGAGACTGCTGAGAGACATCAATGGTTTAATTGCCTGCAGCTTGTAAAATTCGGACTGTATACCAAAGGCCCTGGGTCACTTCTGAAGGCACAAGGAATCTGGCAGAGAGACTTGTCTCCCTAGGGACTGTGTCTCAAGAAGAGAAGTCATCTTAGAGGGAGAAAGAGCTTCTGACAGGCTCTGCAGAAGGAGTTGTCCTGTCTCCCTGTGGCTTGGTTGCCAGTATCACATTACCAAAAGCTGATTTGTACTCTGCAGACATTTGTCACTGGAGGGATTTTGTTGGTTTTTCTCCATGTGCTCCAGCTGGTGAGTGCAGTTGCTCAGATGTTGTGCTGGTAGCCCGTGGCCCTGGTGCTCCTGACGATGTTTCCTTTCTCCAGGTGTCACGCATGCAGCTATCTGGGCAGCCTGCATCTCGTACCTCAGCGCGGCAGTGCCTCCAGAGCTGAGAACGTCGGCACAGGGAATACTGCAAGGTCTCCACTTGGGACTGGGCAGGGGATGTGGAGCCATGGTTGGAGGGGTTTTGGTCAATTACTTCGGTAAGGAAAAATCATATGGAAAATTTCAATTTTATTTATTCTGGTTTTACTGAACTGTTGGCTTTAAACTTATTTATGCTGTAGGTATTGTTATACGTTAAAGAGTAATACACTTTGTATGGATCACAGAATCATAGAACTGCTCAGGTTGGGGAGGGCCCTGAGATCTCCAGTCCAGGCCTGTGATCAAAGCAAGGTCAGCACTACATTCAGACCAAATTGCTCATGGCTTTGTTCTGTCAGTGTTCTAGATTGATTAAATATGTTACACCTAGATATTTTCAGTATTGTGTTGAATACCCGACCTGATCTGTAAGTAAGATGAATGAATCCTTTGTGAGAGAATAGGTTGATACTATAAAGCCTCTCGATGAACAAATGAGAATCTAATTACTTGCTTAAAAATCCTTTGCAAAGCCTGTTGAAGAAGTGATGGGGGAGGAAAATGTAATGAAACAAGCTAATAAGAGGCTGCATGGGCAATATATAGTCAAGAAGCATATAATGCTGACTCATTTTATTTTATTAAGTAAGTAGGTTCTCAATTTAGAAAAAAAAAATCTTATTACAGGTCCTGCTGCCACATTCAGAGGAATAGGGATGGCTTGTTTAGTGATTCTGCTTCTGTTTGCACTGATCCAGTGGATGCTGGTTCCTGATGAAGAAGAAGGTAAATGTTCATGTCACAAAGACACTACAGAATTAGAAGTAGTGAAAAAAGATCTCTCTGTAGCTGCTCTGGCAGCTTTAATTTTGTATGTTTGGTGTCTTGACTTGGATTTTGACAAAGCAGTTTGTTTTCAAGAGGGAAGTTTTTGTCCTGAACAATTAAGACATTTAAGCAGTATGCTGCTGCTGCTGCAAGAAGGGTAGCATTGAGTTCTTGAATGTCCATAGAAGGAAAGCATGATATATTTTGCTGCCTGTATGTCCTCTCAGTTCTGGGAATCCCTTAGGTTAGTCTTAAGAGCTGTAGTGAGTCATGTCAGTTGCATCAATTCTTTAAGGTCACCTTGATCCCACTTCGTGCTCTCATGTTCTACTAGTCAAAGCCACCTGCCAGAAATTGTAGAGATGGCTTCAGAGGACACAAAATAGTTTGGTTTTTTTTAAAGCTATCTCCTCTCTGTGGAACTTGAACTTTTTAATCTCTACTTTTATCAATATAAAGGCTAACCAGAAATTAAATACTTGGAACAAACTTAGAGGTTTGCCACAAATCTAGTTCCTACAAAGACAAACTCTGGCAAAGTGTGAAAAGTCATGAATTTTTGAGCTGCTTTTTACCCAAATACTTCCCAATATGAGCTTTGAGTATGAAATGAAAGTTAGTTTTCTTCAACTGGAATATGAAATTAAGTAGTTACCAAGTTTCCTGTACTGAAGTTTTCAAATATATATTTTGCTTGTATTTTCTTCACCTGTATTCAAATGATAATGGCAAAAAATGGAAAGATGAAAAGGATATTTGCTGCTTCAGTTTCCCATCATCATCTAGTTAATTACATGGGAATCTACAAAAGTCCAGTTTGTTCAAAGTGCCCTTATTCTCTTTGTTTCTGTCTTTTGTTTTCATTTAATACACACTACTCATTTTAACAGTGTGTATGTTAATTTTAAGCATGACAGTAATTAGGCTGCTTTCAAGCAGACCAGTGGGATGAGTAAAATGAAGCATGTGGTCAAGTGTGTGCAGGAGTAGTCTCTTCATTTCTTCGCTCCCTTGCTTAAAATATCCAGTACTATCTAGGAGTTTGTAAACCAAATGTGATTTTATAATTTTGAAAAAAAGGTATTTTTAATCTGTAAAATATTTTCTTTGGAAAAAATATTTTTTCAAAGTTTACAGAATGTGTTTTTTACAGAGAGCGCACAGCTAGTACTGAAAATATCCCCCAGTTACTAAAAATCTGTTTAATTATTTTTTGTATAAATACTCTGGCTCTTCAGGATTGTAAAGCACATTGGGTTGGGTCTTGGCAGTCATTTTATGGACGACATTTCAAGATAGCTATGAAAACTATTACAGTTTATTGGAAGACCTAAGATATGTAAAGGTCTCATGGGAGGATTTCTTCCTTTACCTGAAACTCTTTGACAGATACTTTGTGTCTTCCAGTGTGTCACTATCCTTAATTCTTGTCTCACTAACTGCATAACTCCCCAGTAACTGTTGGGAACCACTGGAGTTTTTCATACTCCTCAGCCCTTGTGCAGTGGCACAGCAGCCATGCTTGTCAGGCACCAGCCACGTTTCCCTAACCAGACTGTGCTGTGTCTGGCTCCTGGCTGTTCGTGCCAGTGTTCTGCTTTCAGGGCACTGATAACCATAGTGTGAAAGCAAGAAACACTTCATGCTCATTGTCTGCTTCAGATTTTTTTTTTAAGCTTGTTGGCTTTGTCAGTGATTATTTTGTTTTGAACTTCAGAAAAGACAATGCTGGCAGAAAGGATTCCAGTGCCTTCCAGTCCTGTTCCCATAGCAACTATTGACCTTGTACAACAGCAGTCGGAAGATATCATGCCTCGGACTGAGCCCAGACTCCCTCCAAAGAAAACTAAACACCAAGAAGAGCAAGAGGATGTAAACAGGCCTGCATGGGGCATCAGTTCTTCTCCTTGGGTCACCTTAGCTTATGCTGTCTACCAGATAAAAGAGATGGTTAAACTATCCAAAACCAATCCAGCTCCTGAGAATCAGCCTTTACAGGTAATCCTCTAATGTTCAGGAAGTTCTTATGTAATTTTAGCTGCTTGAAAACCTTTATAGCTCTGTAAATCTGTTAGTACCTGGCAGGTATATTCTATCAGCTTGTAATAAAGGTGGACTTGTGACACAGTAGTTGAAATACTGTGTGAAATAGAGTTGTTTTCTATATATAATGCAGCAGGAATAACTAATTTTGCAAGTAGTGTCTTCCTGAAGATGGCAGGAGAAGAAGACACATGGAAAGGGACTCTGTTTTATGGATTTGGATATATTTGTTTACATTTCATATTAGTTGGA
Organism: Aphelocoma coerulescens; assembly: GCF_041296385.1. NCBI lineage: Eukaryota > Metazoa > Chordata > Aves > Passeriformes > Corvidae > Aphelocoma > Aphelocoma coerulescens. Next base: position 8,309,829 of record NC_091021.1, read on the forward strand.
ATGTGCAGGTTATGCATTTTGCAAAATTTACAAGGTGATAATTGAACATGAAGATGCACAGCTGCTTAACAGACTGTAAAATTATTTTTATTTAGTTTTGCTTCCTTAGATGATGCTGTCAGACATCTACATGGTTGCTGTGTGCCAGACAGCTACTGATTGGATACAGAGCCTTCTTTTCAAATGAAGTTAATCTCTTTTTTAGCTAGTTACACCAGATAAGAGCCATCCCGGGACTTAAAATATCTGGTGGCTGGTGCTTACTGTGCACCATTCCCCTTCTGTTCAGTCTCTCCCCAGAACAGCTTGTAATAGCTTCCTCAGTGGTTGGATGGGCTTGGATCTTGAACTTGAAATGCTCTGGCCATGCCTTTCAGACTGGAGCTGGAGCACGCTGCTAAGCCCAGTAGGGAAGTGCTGCCAGTCAGGGTTTAGAGCAGCACAGTCAGTCTCAGCTGCTGTGTTTACCTGTCTGGAAGGAGTGGGTGAGGCTCCTTCTTGCACCCAGTAGGAGTAAACACAGAAATGCTTTTTCCTCAAGTGCTGTCTTTAGCAATGGGTAATTTGGGATATGAATGTGTCTTGGGGTGACGTTATGATGTGTATCCCATATTGCTGCCTATGCCCAAAATTAATTTATTTTTTCCCGAACCTGGGAGGGGGAAGGGGTAGTTGTGCCTTCTCTCAGAGGATATATTTCTAAATTTGGCCAAACCGGAACAGAATGTGAATCAGCAGAGCAGTGTGTAGGAATTTCACCTGGTCACCTGCCTTTCTTACTTGACTTTATTCTTGGAAATGTGTTACAAGCGTGCTTTAGGTTGGTTGGGGTTTTTGTTTGGTTTTGACTTTTCCAGAGACAGAGAATGTGAGCTGAAGATATCACAAGGTCTCTGACATCAAAGTAATGTGTCCAAACAAACTGCTCAGTTTCCCGCTGCAAATGCCCTCAGGGTCTTGGTTAAGCTGCCTCTGTTAAATCAGAGAAAAAAAGTTATACAGAACTCAGGAAATGAACATGGCAATAAAATAATGTTTGGTAGGTGTGTGGTGTCTGAGAGTGGCTTGTCCAACACTGTTGGACACAACCCAGCTGCTTCCCTGAGCACTGTGAAGTGGCCAGAAGGGCTTTTGTGCCTGTTCTCTATGGCATATGGTCTCTTCATTATGCCTTTCTTCCTGTAAAAATACAGTGCTGATATAAAAGTACTTATTTTTGATGTGCCAAAATTCAATGCACCTCATTGTATCATTTTCTTCATCATGCATATTCTCCAGAATTTCTCATCCCTGTTTCAGTGCTCCAAGAAGACAAACCTGTTCCAAAATATTTCAGATTTTGTGCTTGGTCATTTACTTTAGGCTGATGATATTAAAATACTGAAACTAGAAAAGGCTGTCCAGGTCTCTTACTAAATATATTAAATAGCTTCCTTAAAATGAAAATAGATCATTTGGAAGGAGGGTTGGTGCACAGAGAATTAGTGACAAAAATGATTCCTTCTTATTTCATAAAGATTTTGGATCAGTTTTGCTTCTGCTTGCTTATACACATACTAGCCTTATTCTCTGTGCTTCAATGCAAACAAAAAAATCATAGGCAGTGCATCACCTTCTAATGAAATGTGTTAGTGTGCAGGTTTGCCGTTTCAGCCCTGGGAATGTAACTGGTGTTTAAATGTGCTATTATGTTCCCTGGTAAGGCTTGTTTGAGAAGACTGGATGGATTTGTTCATCAGCACAGCAAAAATCCTGCCGGTCAGGAAGTCTGAGCAGTATCTTGGGGAGGGAGGGATCAACTGAGAAAAATGGTATTTAAGAAGCATTTAAGTGAAAAAAAAAAAGTGTATTTAAGTGAAAAAAAAAAAGTTATGGACTTGCTTAGTCAAAAGAATTATCTTGTCTAAACACTTTGAAGTCCAGTTAATTGTTTTTTTCCCCTTGAAACACAACAAGTTTGTTTTTTGCATGCTTCTTGGGAAAGTGCAGTTAGGAAAAGAGATGGAAGGTAAGCTGCTGTCTGCTTGCTATTAGTGTCATCTGGATTTAAATGTACTACTTTTGCTTTGCTGCTTTACGTTTGACTTGTTATGTTGCGGGCATTCAAAGCAAGTGCTTTGTGACTTTCCAGCAGTGCCTGAATGCATCTGGGGGTGTGCCAGGGGGGAGAGTGTCCTGAGCGTTCATGGTGACTTTTGGCATGCAATCCTTTCCCCTCTGTCTAGAAAACCAATGAGAACTGCAGTGCTTCATCAGCCAGCTCAGCAAGACAACCCCAAAATCCGACAGATTCTGAGCAGTCCAGAAATTGTTCGGCACCAACACCTACAGCAACATCAGATTCTCAAGCAGATGGCAACCGTGTTGTGTCGGATCATGATGCTCAGCCTGCTGCTGCAGGGCCCTGAGATGCGCTCATCTTACCAAATCCAGTGCATGGAATTCTGCTTCTCACATGGGAAACGCTGGAGTAGGAGCTCAAAAGTAGGACTTCCTTCATCTTAACAATCATAATGTGATGCAGTGCAAGCTTTTAACTATATAAAGAATATTCATATGACTACACAGAGCAACATGAGCAGGGAGGCCAGAAGTTCGGATTCTTGAGGGAAGTGATGTGGCCAGATATGATGGTAGGAAGAATTCTCGGCTGCTTTGCTAAAGCTGAGTCCAGTGCTATGAGATTTCTTTGCAATCTGTAGAAAAAAGGGAGTTCACTCCTCATTTGTTGAGGCACAGAGTGTCTGACTTGATTGGATAATTTTTTTTCCTTAAATTTATTCCCAAATCAAAATTAAAGGACTTTTTAAGAGAGACACTGAGTTTCCCTGAATAGTCTATTAGAAAATATCAGATCCAATAATTCTAGGAATGTTATGAAACTGTCTCTGGAAAGATGTCTCAGAAATAGAGTAGCTTAAGGAAGCATATCTTAATATTACGGTGATGGATTAAGTAAACCACATACATATTCAAAGAATATGTTTTTGAAGCTAATGTTCTTTTGTTTGAGATAAAGGTTTAGTTCTGCAAAGCAAAGGTTTTGAACTGGCCTTTTAGTGCAACACAAAAGCTGGAGGAAGGCTTCTGAAGAAGTTACCCTCTGTGCTTGCAGCCCTGCAGTTGGGCGTAAGGTTGTGTGCGTTTGGGTAATTTTAGGTTTGATGTTGTATTGAGACAAGAATCTTTGATCAAGATTGCACAGCCTGAGACTGATCAGTGGTCTTTTGGGGGGTTTTATTTCATCATCTATACAAGGGTTTATTTAATGCAGTGTAATTACTATGGTTATTTATTAAGAAAACATTAAGCTTTAAGTGCCTAGGGAAGGTGGGGGGGTAGGGAGGAATCACCTAAAAATCTTAATGTTTAGGATTATAGGGGCGAAGTAGTGGATGCAGAAATCGAGTAGAGTGAGAGATTCTCAGGAGGAAGCAAATGTAACTCAATTGCAGTGTGTTTAGGAAGTTACTTTGCCCAATGTCAAGACACTGGAGGACTTTGGATTGTTTTGTTAAGCTTCTTAATACTGTCTGCAGCCAGCTCGTGCTGGTGCATAGTGAAAATTGCTGCTGGAGGGAAATCCTCGGGCTCAGGGAAGAGTCAGGGGGATTTAGTCAGGATAGTGTTTTGGCCCATTTTCTTAGATGAACAGCTGGTTCCCAGGAGATCCTGAGCACTCAGCTCCTGTGGGACTGAGGGAGCACTGCTCAGCTGCCCTCCTGGAAGTGAGATGTGTGTGAGGTGCAAAGCCTTCCGTGGGGAAGGTGCTGCTGTGGGACTGTGGTGAGCCAGAGGCAAAGCCAACCAGAGCCCAGAGTCAGGGAGAGGAAGGTGGCAGCAGCTGAGCAGGGAAGGGGGTGCACAGGTTTACCCACTTTGACATCTGTTAGCTTGACTGAAGGGGTGTCCCGTAGCTGTGCTTTAGCTGTGCTTTTAGAACAACCCATGTTCTGGCAGTGCCTGGGACCAACACCATAGACAATAAAAAGAAACATCAATGACTAGCCACTTGTTACTTTTTTTGCACTTGAACTTAAATGTACTGTACTCACATAAATCCTCATGACTTGTCTAAGTGTCCTTTAAAATCAGAAATGTATTTATTGTATGTTTGTATAACTTGGGGGAGAACTAAAGACTGAACAGGTGACAGGACAGAAGAATGCTAAAAATCATCTTGAGGCTAACCAACCATTTGTTGAGTTCATGCTGTACGGTGTTACCTCAGCTGCTACTGCATAGCACCTGGATTGTGAAGTGAAGAGCTTGTACACTGTGTTTACACTTCAGAATTGTGTATTTGAAATGCCTGCTCTTTTTGGAATTGTATAGTCATTCTATGTTGCAAAATGGACATGTACACCTGGATTTTGATATTTGTGAAACTGTAAAAACTGTGGTAAGAAATACAAAATATCCATAACATATTTAATAGTATCAACATGAACTTTTATTTCATTTGCTCATATTACAGTGTCAGCAGTGAACATAACCTGAAAAACCTGAAGTGAAAATAATTCAGTGATAATGACCTTTTACTAAAGTCACTGGAGGATGCTGAACCAAGAGCCTGGGAACTACTCTTGCACTGTGTTAAAACAGTATTTGATAATAAAATCTGACTGTAGGCACCAATTCCCTTCTGTCGCGTGCAGGGAATGTGAGGGACACAAAGCAATGTGTGCTGTAAACTGGTCGATATGGAAGAGTGCAGGGCATCACTGTAAACACTACAGAGAAAAATGTAACATCCTTTGTTAAGGGAGAAGGGCTTTTATAACAGGGCAATGGATTAATGCCTAGATTCTGTTCCCAGATTTTCTAGCTGAACAGTGGACAGTATTTAACAATTGTTTCAGTAAGGCTGTGTCATCTCCACATATCACAGGAGCACTGTGCCAGTGAACAGGGCTCCAGTGACAGCAGCTGGTTTTGGTGGCTTTTGTTTATGAAACCATTCCAGTGTTGAAACAGGCTTGGGAGGATTTTTAAGGTCACTATTAGCTACCCACTAAGGTAGCCATCATCTTTCTCATGTTGCTGCCATTCTGTCTTGCATGCATTTAGTCGTTTCGTGCTCTACTTTGGATAGCGTTTACCCATCCCTGCCAAATGATGGATCTCACAATTACATACAACATGGGTTGATTTTTATTTCTAATTTTTATTGCTTTTAAACTTTCTTCCTTGTTTGAAGTAGGTTACCTGGTATTCTTCTAAAACATATAATTACCTATACTGGGGAGGCTTTTCCATTTAACATATTGCTTAGGTAAAATACTACCTTAATGTATAATCTAGGCTATTGTATGTAAATACACATTATGTACTTATATAGTACATATATGTACTTACGTACTTCCATATTATGGAATGATAATCATCACTGCCTCACTAAAGAGAGGACATCCAGAAAAACTGTGTGTTTAAGCTCAGACAAATCTGATTCTCTTCCTTGGCCTCAAATTACTTGGATGGGAGTTCTTGGCTACCTATGAAGTACACTGAAAAAAACCTGTGTATTTTAAAACATGCAAGAAACACTAGGACTTCTCTTTGAGTATCCTTTGCCTAATCTAATGTTTTTAAGTGCTCAATTTTCACGATGGTGACACAGGCGAAGATTAAATAAATCTTAATTTGGTCTATGGTAATTGTTCAGGGAGGAATTTCCACCCTTCTCCCAAACCATCCAAGATAATGAGGCTTTCCTCCATTTTCAAAACTACTTGTTGCTACTGCCAGAGCCTCCCAAGCCAAACATGACTTCTAGAGTGTGAGTGGCAATTTAGCTGTGGATTTGGTAGCAGCAGCCTCTCTTAGGGGTGAGTCTTGCTGCTACTGGCCTTCCTATACAGAACTCTTGCTCTGTTTTTGAATGTTCCTGACTTAACAGTGAGTGCATTTTGGATCGCCTGCTTGACAGGGCTTTTCTCTGCTAAACATGCTATAGATTCTGCACAGGTACTTATCATTTTATGGCACTAAAGGGTGTTAAGTGTCTCTTCACTGTCAAATGGAAGTGTTCCTTTTAAACTGAAGCAAAGCTGAAGCAATATAAAGAAGGAAAGACCACGTAAGTAAGGCTTAGGGCTTTCAAGCACCAACTCTTGAGTCCTTTGTTACACAGAGGAGCTCTTGGATTACGGTACGGCCACACTTCTTAGCACCGTTAGAGGTAACGGGTTTTGTCCCTGGTGCAGCGATGGACAAGGGGAACCCAGGACAGCACCTGCACTGCTGCAGTCACGCTGCACCACTAGGCATGTTACAGACACCCCATTAAAGTAGATAGATCCCAGTCTCACATGTCCTTCTTGAGCCCCAGCTGCTCCCCATCGCTCACAGGTCCTGGTGAGTATGTAAGATCAGATGGTGACAGAATTAATGGTCTTTTGTTTTCTGCAGTTTGTAAGACAGTAAAGGAAAACAGCAAAGTGAGAACAAGAATATAGGGAGGGATAGTCTAAAGAACAAAAGAAGGAAGTAACATCTGCAGGTGGATGAACTGAAGTACACACTCTACTCCCTAGCCTAGGACTGCGTAATACATATGCTGACAGACATGTGACTGCCTAAATTTTTCTTCCTGGTCTATTTTTCCTCTCCCCATACCTCCTGTGAGAAGTCCCACAGACAGCTGAGAAAGGAAAGGTAAAAGCCAGGTATCCTTCCTCATTGTTTTGCCAGGAAGTACTTTCTGCATCTTACTGAGTGAGCAAACTACTGAGTACTCTGAGGCCAGTGGAGCTCTGTGTGGGTTATCTGCATTCCCAATTCCAGGGTCACAGCAGCACTCTGACCCTGCTGATAGCAGTTTCTCCAAGCAGCTGAAACAGCCTCAGCCTTTGTGGTCTTTTCTGGGCTCTTGAGAGGCCTGGAATGGACAGCAGCACCCACCTGAGGTAAGCTGACAATGAAACTGAAGGCAATAGCAAAAATGTTTGGGGATGGAAAACCTCCCCTAAACCCTCCGCATTGTCAGAGGGGGAGAAGCAGAGGGCTAGAGAAAGGTTTAGCAGATGGATCTGTACAAGTGAGAAGAAAGTACATAAATAAACAAAGACTTGGAAAGAACAAAATGCAGTATAACTACAGCAGAGATCAAGAACAGAAGAATATGGGCAGAGGGTAAAAAGTCAGGCAGCATTCTGAGGGGTAAGGGGAGCTTAAAACTAAAGGCAGAGGCAGGATGAAGCTAATGGACAGCAAGCTCAGCCAGAAGAGGAAACAAACCTCGTTCAGCTGCATTAACTCTCTATGCAAAGTCTCACGAACAATGAACACAGTTTATCAACACTCTAACAGCATTATTGGAAATGTTGACACAGAGGGTACTTAGTAAAAGGAGAGTATTAAAAATGGCTTTTCCTCCCTCTAGTGCTCAGCACAGAGGACTTGATGATGGAAAGGGCCAAAACATTCTCTGTTTTCTAGAGGTAGTATCCTTGGTAAAACAAGGCATCCTGGTGGACAGGCTGCCACCAGTACTTGCCTTGGGAATACACAATGTTTGTCTTCCCCAGTGAAAATACCAATAGCATGAGATTCCTCTTCACTTGAACAGCCCCTATGAGGGCTTCCTTCTGTTGCTCTAATCAGGTAACACTGGTGATACAGGAAACAGTTTTTTCAAAAATCCTTCTTTGTCCACGAGCAACCACAAGAAAAGGCCAAGTGTGAGTTCTCATTCTGTATCTTCCCTTTCTAGGACAAGTGTGTTTTCTGTCTTTTAAATTTTTTTTGTTATTTCTCAAAGCTCAGAGCAGCTCAGTAGCATATGGAAATGGAGTTTGTGTATGCATTTCATTTTCATTCTCCTCATCTTCATGGATGGAATTGTCTGGCTCATCTTGCTCAGACTGTGCCCCTGTCTCAAACAGCTGCTCTTCCAGGAAGGAGCTCCCAATGCCATACTGCTCATCATGCGCCTTTGTTTCTGCAGGTGAGACGTGGGGAGATCCCAAAACAAAAGCTGCAAACCTGCCAAATTTTTAAGAGGAGAAGTGATCAGCTGAGAAATTAAAAGAAGAACTACTGTAAATGCTAGGGGTATTGCTATTTAAGCAGGAATGTTGTAAGGACATCCCCACAGGCAGTGCAGATGAGGGGAAGTTCCAGTAACGGATGACAACAACCCCAAAGATCGGTTTTTCTGGCTCATCTTTTCAGTATTTTCTGTAGAAGTGACTTTTGCTCTTCTGGAGACCATCTGCAAAGTCTTGTGACTAAGCAAGAAGATCTAACTTTGTTTTCACATCTTGTCAGTACTTGTGGGGTAATCCAGAGTAAGCATTTGTACATTGGGGTAGTTGGTACTCTACATTCTATAAATAAATTAAAGCTGTAGCATATTTGAGACAAAAGCTGTAAGAATTCAGGTATGTTGATACTGCTAATGAAAGGAAAAAAAGGCAAGAATTCTGCACTCCTACATTGCTGTGCAGTCACCTTGCTGCTGGTGCTGCGTGCACACTGTGGGCAAGCTGAGTTCAAGTCTTCCAAAAGAATTCCTACCTCTGCTGAACCTGCAGCTGCAGACTGGGAATTCTGCAACTGCTCCAAGTAAATGCTGAACTGGAAGTGTGGCAGAACAAAGCATAAACTCAGCACTGTCCCTACATTGCAATTTGCCACAAATCTTACTTTCAGTGGGCAACTCCATTGAGGAGAGAGAACAGAGCTGGAGGTTTCTGGCAAGTGTGTGGGAACAGACGGCAGTTCTGACACCTGGGTAAGTGTCGACAGCATCAGAGAAATGTATGAAAAAGGAAATGCAGCTACATTCTGGAGTTCTGGTAAACTGATCAATAATTTACATTTCAGACTTAACATTTCTGTGAGATGAATGTCATCACCTCGCTGTTCTTGGAAGCTCTGTTAGTCTAAATGGGGAACAGGTTTGCCTTGGGATGAACCACCGTCTGATGCTTAATGGGAGCTGGGAGGGGTTCTCCAAATCTGATTGCTGTTGGTTCTTCTTTTTATTTCCCTATTCTCAATTAGTGAACAGTTTATAACAACTCTATTAATGAAATGATGGCTAGAAAACACTTGTGTCTCAGTTGTTTTGTACATTTGGTGGTATTTAGTTGTACAATACAACAGTAAGCTTTCACTTTTTTATCTTTCCATCATGCTAAAGCAGGCAAGCAGCTTAGCAAGTAAGACTGTTTAACAGTAAATCTATAAAACCTGGTAGAAGGCTGTCTGCATGCCAATCCAAGGAAGATTGGGCTGGGACTCCTTTAAAATCATGACACTTGGTTCTGTGGCAAGGACTAAGTCTTTGTGGCTGGCTAATATATGAAACTCTGCTTCTGGTATCTTTAAGTTTCTGTTTTGATGGGAATACACTGTTCTGATTAATTTTATATTCTGCAGGGTTTTCTGGCTTTGCTTGCTTGACCCTTCCTGACCTATATTTGTCTTAAGCTTATCTCTTAAGCTATACATGGCACAGCTCTTCTACCTGTTCCACTTGCTAGGTGCAAGCATTGATTTCTTTCTCTGTATTCTTAGTCTTAGATAGTGATACTTCAAAATAATAGGATTCCCTGACTGTGCAGGTTTGCAACTGGAGAGCTTAATATAGGTAATGTTTGAGTATGTATCTTCACCCTGCTCCAATTCTACACCATAGAAAAGGGCACTGCTCTAAAACCTGAAGGAGGGCAGTTTCACTGGTTAGAGAGCCACCAGGGTCACTGCAAGAGCTTACAGAGGCACTGGAGGAAGCCTTTAAGTTCTATGACTGTGAATAAGCTGTGAAGGGCTGCAAACTCCCAAGAGTAATTTGTGGTCAGGGAGGAACAAACAGAAGTTTAATTCCATCAGCGAGAAATACCCTTGAGAGGTGTGGCTGCGGTCCTGAGTGGGATATGCAAGATAAACACACCTGGAACAGTGCCTGAAGTGGCATTCAGGTCTGCTGTGTGCCAGTGTCTGTGCAATGTGTTTCCTATTTTAGAGGAGCCAGGTTTTCTTACCTGTGTGGAGCCTGGAGTTTGGACACAGCTATCCATGATGGGAAGTCAGGGCTCCTGCAGAATGAGCGCAGCTCCTCCAGAGCTGTGATAGTTTCACTTTCACCTTGTTCTCGATACTCCTCTTCAGTAAGGTATTTAAACACCAATTTTTTTGATTTGAAGTGATGCTTCATTTTTCTAGAATGAAATTACAATAATCAGTATTTCTAAAGTCTTCTGGCACGTAATTATTATCTATGTTAATGCTATTAACATGCATTAATCACCTCTATCTTTTCAAGAGAATAAGCTGCATTCTTACATTTGAGGACAAGGTAGGTAATGTTTGCTAGCCTGTTTACCCTAGGTCTTAACCGAAGCTGTAGAATTTCATATGATATTTAATAAGCTTCAGATAAGCTTTAGATCAGGTTCTTATTGTGTATGCATGGACTAAAATCTCACAGAATTAAAGAGATGGCTGCTTGCTCAGCCATTTCTAAGTGCAAAATGCAAAATGTGTCTGTGCAGAGACATGGGCTGAATCAAAACCCAGTCTGCATATGTTACTTCAAAGATAAGCAATGCTCTAAGCCTGTTGTGAGTTGTTCATGTTGTTTACTAGATTGCTTCTCTTAAATCTTACTCTAAGTTACAAAACTGAGTAGTCTGAGGCCAAAATGTTTACAATCTGATGGTTTTTTAGCTGCTGCGTTGCAATGTATAATATAATTAGATATAAATTAGAAAGTGTGCCATGTTCAGTTCCCTTCTGTCGACTGCTTTCAATTTAAATGTTGTGATGAGTTAAGATAAGCAAGGGCTGGATGCCCATAAAACTTTCAGCTCTGTATAAAAACACCTGCTCCAACATCAGCAGCATTCAACTTTCTTCCTTATATCCCTTTAAAGCAGAGAACTGTAGCCATTATTTAGGTCAAACAGTGAAGGGTCTTGCTGGTTCAGTGAGATCCACTGTTCTTAAAAAGAAATATCACAAGATTCTAAATTATTTTGATATATTTGCTGCTCTGAACTGTGTCCCTGGCATCATGGCCTCACACTTTGGTGCTGTGGCATACGGATTTTGAAACAGAGAAAGAAAACAGCCCTTATCATTCTCCTAAGAGAGATTTGTAGAGCTGTATTTCTTTATAGAAGCATCAGTTCATGAAAACCAAAAACTAAGAACCACATGAAGAATAAACTACAGTGTTTCAGAGTAAAGCAAGTGTGTTCTGTGAACTTGTGGCTACATACTGGAATCATACTGATTTCAGAGTGTTCTGAACCTGCTTACAACGGGTGCTGATCTTACAAGTTGCTTTTGAAACAGCTGGTGCTCCTCAGCTGTAGGCAAAAACTGGTCTACAACAAATGATAAATTCTACCTAAAATAAAAAAGCTTCAATTCTGTCCCCACTTCAGCAGGTAAAAAGAAAAGATCAAAGCAGTATGTTCTTCAAAACTAAACAATGTGTAAAAAAAAACCCAACAAAAACCCCAAATTATTTGGTTTGTATTATTTTGGTTATGCCAGTTCTAGCCTTTGCCTCTTCCTAATTCTCTGCGGTTCAGCAGAGTCCACAGCTATGGAACAGTCTGTACTAAAGACTCTGAACTTGGATGCCATCCACCACTGAAGGTAGAAAAACAGATGTAAACTGGCAGGGCTTTTTAGAATCTTCATTTGAGTGTTGTGCTTGTGCTAAAACATGCTTCAAATTCAAGGATGAGCAAACACATCGTTCCTGTATTGCTACTGAAAATACTTAGCAAGTTAAGGTCTATCTACTGCAAGCAGTTCCTTTTCTAAATCCACAATGTAAATGGGCCTCTAGGAATACAGAGGAATATCTCCATAGTTCTAATAGATTGCTTCCATGAATCACGGGGAGGTAACAACCTTGGAAAACGAAAATCAATGGAGAACACTATTTTTGTGGAAATGTGATGTTAGTCTGAACTCTCTTCAACCTCCAAGAACTGTCACTTTTCAACAGCTACTTCCTTGGTGGTGGTACACTATTTTATCCCTAAGATTCCATATGAGTTCCCTGCAGCTTCTCTCACTACACGTCAAACCAAGGCAGTATTGCTGCAGTCTAATCAATCAAACAGAAATGTTCTGGTTACCATATGCCATGCACTAGAAGGTGCTGCTACATTTGTCCTTAAGAACACAGTCCCTCCGTTATCCATAGAACAAAACTCATGCTTAAAACTGCCAAATGGAAAATAATTCCTGTGTCTCGGGTCCTGAAACCTTTCCTACTGCAGTTTTACGTTTGGCAAAATTATGAACTAGTACCAGAAATTCCTAAATCGTGACTGAAGAGCAGAGGCTTTTTTCATTATCAGTTTCCAGTATTTCCTGGTGCCCCCAGGGCCTGGACATTCACAAATAGACACAGACCTGGCGATGTGACAGGCAGCTCCCAGGGGGTAACACAGGCCTTTGGAGCAGAGGCTGACTGCTATGACTGCATATGCAACCTGAGGGATGGTGACACCACAGTAGATCAGGACAAAGGCTGTTAACTGGAGCGTCCATGTGAACAAGGTTATGCTGAGCTCCGTGGTCAGTGGCCCATGCTGATAGGAAATGGCAAAGCTGGTAATCCCAACAGCCAGAAAATACCCTGTAGATACAGAAAAGGACATGGAGAAAAAGAAGCAAACTACACCTATAAACTACTTTGTTGTAGTTAAACTACTAACTGTTGTCTTACAGTTAACTGCATGATGTTTTGTACTTCCAAAGTGTGCAAAGAGTTCACAAGGTTATCTCTGAACAGCTTTTAGCCAATGCTGTGGGCTGCACGTGAGTTCTCCTCATGTGACCGTGTCGAGGCAGGTGCCAGATCAATAGGTTTGTCAGCCCCTGCAGCCATATCCCATTAGCCATGTGTGCATCCATTTCCCACATCCAGCCAAGTGCAAGCCAGAGGAGCTGCCCTTTTGCTCTTACAGGGAAAGTATGTAACAGCAAATCAATGAACTAATAATGCAGGCAAAATCTGCTCTTAGAACTAGTCCTCTGCATCAAACTATTTAATGATACAATGTGAGTAACGCTCATTTCAGTGGATTAGGAACCTTTAGAATGTTTCAACATCTACGGCTTAGGAGAAAATAGAACTCCATAAATGAGTCACTTGATTGTCTTTTTTATGGGCAGGTATTCATCTGACCACTAAATTAAACCAAAATCTGCAGCACATTTCTTGGTAATTTTCTTACCCAACAGGTAGTTTCTGTGTTCAGACCACAACCACTGCATATTCTCTTTGAAGCAATAAATAAAATAGAGAGAGGCCATCCAGGAGCCACTCATTAAGATCCAGAAGGTACTGTGCTAGAAATTTTAAAAAAAAAGGGAAAGAAAAAAAAACTTCATCAAAAAAATTCAAGTCAGAATCAGGACCATTGTTTCCAAAGGAACTCACAGGCAAAAACAGATGTGAAATTCTTTAGAGCTACAGGGTTTATGATCTCCATTGAGACTTCCACTGCACAGTCCTCTGCACGCTACAACAAAACAGTGTCAATTCCAAGCAGAGCAACTGCATCTATATTTGTGTATCATGTCCCAGTGTTACAGTGTAACCCTGCTGCACTGTGTTCCCAATTAACATACCTCAGCAATATTATGGGAATGCACAGGCTTCATAAAAGTAAAGGAAAAATTCACATCTGCCTTAAAATGAATTGTCTTTGGTGAGTGGAAGAGAATCTGTCTCAGTAGCCACTCTATTTTTATTTAGATTGATTCACAGATTCAAAGGTAAGCTTAGCTCCAGTTCAATAAAAATAATTTATGTTTCAGAATGAACTCTTCTTGTACATCACCAATCTCCTGTTCAGTTTAAACTCAGGAGGAAGCTAAATAGAACTTGGCTCTGACCTAACTACATTTACTTGATGCAAGCAATCCTGCAGTCATTTCACTGCAGTTACCTGGCCACAAAACCAGAAGAGATTCTGGCTCTGTACCTTCACTTCTGGTATTATGATGATGACTATTATTTTGTTTTATAAATGTAGATTTACCCTTGGAATAAACCTTTTAAGTGTCAACAGGACAAAGACTAGCAGAGCAAGAGCACCCAGTATTATTCCAGAAAGGTAAAAGAACTTGGCACTCCTGTAAAGAGAACAAGAGAGAATATGGTGAGAAGTACAATTTGTAATCGGTTAAGATGCCAACATTTGTAAAAACAGCAGTGATCTTCAATAAGAACTTAACTCTGCTGTAAGTTAGAGTTGTAGTTATGTGGTTAACAGGCCCAGTTCAGGTATTAAATCTGTGTAAGGAAAAATTCCCAATAGACACTTAAGGTCACTGGAGTTGTTACAGGTTAGGAGACTGTGCTGCAGTTTTTTAAAACTCATGCTACTTCTGACTGCATTGACCTTCTAGTCTCTAGTACACAGAAGAAACTGAAATAACCAACATGGTTCTGTACTGCAAGAGAAGTTTTATTTTAATTTAAAATGCAGAAAACCCTCCGCAAACCCACAAGGTTTTTTGCCTAAGCATATGCATTTATAAATTCCAACTTACTAATTCACAGTTAATGCTATAAAACCTATGACTGCTCTGCTTGTTTTAGAGGTGCCTCCTGACAATTATTTTGTGACTCACTTTGCTTTGAAGTTGTGGGCCACTTATTTTTCTATAACAACTGAGTATCCTCCCTTACATGCTATGTAAAACGTGCATCAGAAGAAAGGCTGGCACAAAGGTGGTGGCAGAAAAGGCCCCAGATGACTTCATCCTAAATATTTTCCCCCACTGATAATCAGCATTATTTAGCATTCAGCTTCCCTCAGTGGTGAACAAAAGTGAGAAAAGACTTTTCTGATCCACACACTTGCTCACTGAGGATTGTCTTGGTGTCCCCCAGTGCAGGAAGGATACAAAAACCCTAACACAGCTAATTGATAAACAGAGTTAGGCACTCCAAGGTATGTCACAATCTGTCCAAACACAAGTGGTATGAGGAAGTTTTACATATATATTCAGTTTCTTATTTCACTTTCCCAAAGAACTGCCTCTTTAGCTTAGCAAACAGACCAAAGATGCACAGGCTTTGGGAAAGAAGCTCTAAAGTAGCTAGTACTCACCTGCTCAGGCTGTTTGCAAAATGGAACAGAAAAATTCCAGCTACAAACAAAAACAAGAGCTTTCCATCTAGCACTAAAAAAGGGGGAAAGAAATAGAAATTTACTTTAGACTAAATCAATCTGAAATGCTGATCATATAAAATATCAACAGAAAAGTCCCAAGCTTCTTACAGAAGAGATGGTACATTCAGTAGCACTGGCAATACCAAGCTATCTGTAATCTAAACTCAAAGATTTGGTACTTACTTTCTCTTTTCACCCTCACAGTGTACGGTTCAATTTTGAAGGGTTGTATTTTGAAACAAACATCCTCTCCATATTGTTTTATGCTCAGAAAAGTTTCCGTACATGTCTCTGCCTTCCAGAGGATTTGAACAGCACAAGCAGCAAACTCAAAAACAGTTTCTGAATTCCGACAGTTGTTTTTTTCTGAAATAGGCTCAAACCGGAACTTTTCTCTGCTGTTAACTTTTATCTAGAAACAAAGAACAGAATACACAGAATCACTGCAGGTTTTTGTTTTCGTGAACTATATTGAATATAAGCCATGCATGTGGTAATGACAATCAATCTCAATTGTTTAGTCTTGGTTATTTATATTATGCAAAGATTACTTGTTTACAATTAATCACCTTACGAGGTAATTCAGAGAACTCATCGGCAGCAAAATTCAGTGGAAGGAACTCCATCCATCCAAAAGCACAGTGGGTTTGGTTTTACTGTGACACTTGCCCACGAATTTTTAATGAAACCAGTAATATCTGACTGACCACATTTTCTTTTGTGAATGTTCATACCCCTCCTCCTTCCCCTCCCGAACCATAACAAATTGAACTTGCTTTTCTTTATCATGTAATCTTCATGTTGGGGACACAAGAGGGATAAGGCAAATGAAAGATAGTATAACCAGAAATTTAAAAAGAAGCACATTCCTGTTGGGTATTTGGGGTTTTTTTGCTGGTTCCCAGTGCCCTCCCCCACCAAAATGGTAGAAGATCTTGTCCATCTTCTAAGTTGGGATGATTTTCCTGAAGGCTCTGATAAATTGTGAGCTCTTCATCGGGGCCCACTAGACAAAAAAGACCCATCTGCAAAAAAGTGATGCAAGGGGTAATAAACCACGTTTGTACTGGGAGAGGAGACAATGTGTCAGCAAGCAATTTGTTGTGGAAAAAATCTGAACTTCCTGCTTTTAAACATTGACTCCAGGAAAGTCTGTGTGACTGATGGAGGGTTTTACCACCTGAAGCCTGCTACCATTCATAAAATCATCTGCAACATGTTCCTGAGGAAAATAGTCCTAGGAACAGACAAAGAGATGTTCCTCTTTCTTTTATCTGAGAGAAAAGTCCTCCAACAGAGTCAATGGAACTGTGCCCTTCCTTTGTCTGGAGAAATACTTCCCAGGAAAGAAAAGGAACTATGGAGATGGTTAGCTCATTCCTTTAGCTGTTACTGCTTCCACTCTTGAAGAGATTTTTACTCGCTTCAAACTAAACTCTAAATGTGTTTCTTGTAAGATGACCCTCTTAGTCAGGAAAACAAACACACTGCTGCTGCTGTTTGTTCATTAGTCACAATCTAACGAGCCTTTGGTTCCTACACTTCGGTATGCTATGGTGAAAGAGCCTCAGAACTGCATTTAGTCCTCAAATTTAGAAGTTTCACAAGGGCATTTGGTGACAAGCAAATCTGCAGAGATTAACACTGGTTCATCAGTAGAAAAGGTGTGCAAGAAAATAACACACAATCCTAAATTAATGTTTTTGTGGCACCATCATGCTCTAAGCCTGGCTGACATCCTTACAGTAGAGCCCAAACCTCACTGCATGCCACCTGGAGGCTCATAATGCTGCATTTTTATCATGGTCCCAACTATACACCATTTGAACTATTAATTACATGGAAATGCTGCCCTGATCTTGCTAACTGGCCATGTGGTTTGCTGGGAAAAGCTCACATGGAGCACACTGAACGGCCTCTTACCTGGAGAGATGACCAAAGGTACTGCAAGTGAATGGTTCTGTTTTGCACATAGCAGTAACAGTTTTCATCCTGCTTCTGGATGACATCCATTTCCTGCAATAAGCTGCAGTTTTTACCTGGGGGGGGGGGGGGGCAAAAAAGTTAATTTTAAGCATGAGTCAAATACAAATGTCTGATTTCAGTCCATTTCATTGTTGCAAATGCTGAAATATGTTCAATATGATTTAGATGAAAATTCAAATTGGACTTCTAATCAAGTCATTTAGGCTCCAAAGTACACTGCAACACCTTTGGAAAAAAAATAACTAGGGTGGTATTTTTAAAAAATGTAATCCAGGAAAGCTTGGCTTCAGCATGAGTGTTTTGATGGCACTGGAACAGGGCCTCTGGGCCAAATTCACTGCCAGCATGAGCGGGTGTAACTCCACCAGAGCTCCCTGCACCAGTGGTGAATGCAACTGTGGGAGTCTGAGCAGGTAAACAGACTTACATATTAACATAGTCATTTAGCACATGACACAGCTGCTGATCACAGAAGTCATACTCCTCTCCCTTGGAAATTTTTCTAATGTTAAATAACACAACTCTTCTTTTTAGAACATTTTTTCTGCTGTCACAGTCCAGCCACGGCATGTTATAGGGGAACTGCACTGACAGCTCACCACAAATCATTGAATTAGGGATGTGAATTGTTCTAACCCTCCTGAAATGTTAGTGAGCACCTAGGATCTTTAGAATTAAGATTGCACTTTTGAGCAGAAATGGACCTAAAAGACTAATGGAGCAAAGTTTGAATAACATACATTCTGATCTCTATACATGCGTAAAATATACCCTACAGTGCATTACCACAGTCTTTCAAGAACATGATTAAAGAGAAGAATAAAGGAAATAATTACACATCTGAACAGAGGGACTCATCTGGCTTACTGAATAGAAAATGTAGGTCTCAGCCAAGCTCAGTAATAACTGCTAATACACTGTCATGCACTCAGAGCAGCAAAATGGGTATGTGCAGTCTCAATCCAGACAAGGAGATGCTGTTTGCAGGTAAAAACCTGCTGTGCCTCTATAAGGAAGCTGAAATTAAGTTAAATTATATTTTAACCAATTTAGTTAAGCCAATGAAATATACTGTGTGGACGTTCTTACTTAGGTTTATTATAGCATTACAGAATTATTGTCCACACGTGATCCTACTAAATTGGTTTAACCTTAAAATTTGGGCATTTTTCTTGTGGAAAAAATAACCATCTGATTAATTTTCATCCACGGCAAATCGAGTGGGAGGGAGCACAACCCCTCAGCCAAGTGCTGCCTGTACCTTTAGACAGGCACTTTCACAAAAGTCATCGGATGATGCTGCAAAAGGATTATTTGTCACTGAAGTGCTGCCGACTGACGCAGCAAGGAGGTGAGGCTGGGCACTGCCCAGGCCTAAAACCAAGATAATCCAGTAACAGGAAATGACAATACCCTGCTAGCAGGGCCAAAACACAGCCCGGAGTGTCCACACCTTCCCTGAAGGGCATCTTAGGATCTCCTGCCACTACGGATAAACTATCCATCCATGTCAAAGGCAATGTCATCCACATGCAAGGCTAGCAAATGTTTTCTTACTACCCATAGTTTTAAGGCATTTTTCTTGGGGAAAATAATCTGCTTGAAATGTTGCATCGCTCCATAGAGTAAAACAACGATGTTACAAAAGGAAAGACGCTTCTGAACTGGTAACTCTGAGGTAGTGGGCAGGTTTAGCTACTGGGAGGACACACAGGTAGAGTACCTCGCAAATTCTGAGACTGCAAGCAAAGAAACTTGAAATTATAAGGCATCAGCATCTGCTGCAGAATCCGGAGGATGCCCAAGACTCGAGAACGTCAATGCAAGGAAGCAGCCGGTTCTCGA
Source organism: Aphelocoma coerulescens (assembly GCF_041296385.1). Lineage (NCBI taxonomy): Eukaryota > Metazoa > Chordata > Aves > Passeriformes > Corvidae > Aphelocoma > Aphelocoma coerulescens. The sequence goes on from NC_091021.1 coordinate 8,328,824, forward strand.
GTTCTATAGTGCTATTACAACTGAACACAGCCTTTAGGGGTTTTCCTGCCCTCAAATATGTTAATAAAAGATCTGTTCTGCACCCGACTCCCCTGACCCGAGCTCCTGAGGAAGCCAGTGGGAGTCGCACACGCAGAGGCAGCTCCCGGCCCCGCCGCTGAAGCGGGAGGGACGCGCCCGCCCTCTGTCCGCCGCGGGTCCTTTGTCCGTGCGGGCTCTCCCGGGCCGGCTCCCCGCGCCCCTGCCCCACCGGGGACGGCACGGGGCCGGCTTGTGGGAACCGAGCTGCGGCGGGACAACAGCGGGACACGGCAGAGCGCCTCAGGCCGCCGCCGCCCTGGCTCCGCTGCAGCTGCCGGCGGGGCGAGGCGGCGGCTCCGGCCCGTCCGCCGGGCAGCGCCATGTTGGCGGCAGCGGGATCCGCGGGGCCCAGGGACAGCGGGAGCGGAGCGTGTCCCCCGCTCCCGAGGGGATGGGGCTGAGGAACCCCGGCCTGTGAGCACCCGCCCTGCCCCGGGGGCGGGAGGGGACGGGCAGTACCTGCTGGCGGTGCCTCCCCGCTGCCCGCGGCCGCCCCGGGCAGCGCCAGCCGGACGAGCAGCAGGAGCAGACCCGGCCCCGGGCGGGCCCACGGGCGCTGCCAGCGGCGGGGCGGCCACGCCGGACCCATGCGGCCGCCGCCGGCTGCAGCCTCGGCCCTGGCGGCCGGCGAAGGGCGGGGCAGGGGCGGTGCGGCCCCGCGGGCCCCGCTTCCCGCTCCCCCCGCAGGGCCGCGACCCGCCTGGGGCTGGGGCTCCACCCGCGGCACCCAAGGCTTGTGCGGGAGCAGGCGGGAGCAGCCCGTGCGGGGGCTGAGGGGCCCGTCTGGAGTGTGACACCCCGCCCTCGGCTTCTATTACGCCTTCCCTGGGGTTGAGAGGGTGCGCTTAGAAAGAAGGAGGGAAACAAACCATCGATCGTAACAGCTCAGGCAGAGCGTGTCCCTGGATTGTGATCCCGGCAGAGCGAGAGCACTGGCTGCCCAGTAAAGGTGTAAAGTGGTTCCAAACCAAACGTGGACAGCTCTTGACACTTGCAGACCTCAACCGAGGCAGTCACCCAGCTGAACGGGAGGCAGAGGATGTTGTCCTCCTTACACACCCAGCTCCCAGCCCGAGGGAAAGGCCGAGTCAGGTCACCAGGGTGCCGGCAACCAGCGGTGGCTGAGCCAGACATCGAACCACACATTAATCAGACCCTCTGTCCACACAGAGGACTTGCCTGAGCGAAGTGTTGTTAGATGCTGTGACGGAGGTGAACATCCACAGCTTTTCTGTATTTCCTGGGCAGCCACAAGGAGAGCCTGGAGCAGGCCCAGTTCCCCTGTTGTCAACCCTATGGAGACGTGAGCGAGGTCCAACTCAGCTCAGTCCCCGCTTGCTCACTGCAGTCGTTTTAGATCACTTGTGAGTCACAGTCAGCAGTCAGGGGTGGAAAGGGCTGGAGCTTTTTTCCCTATTCTATGAAAATCAATAAACACAATTTTGCCAAGGCATTCTGCCATCGCTGTTGTCTATTTTTATACTGAGCCCTACATTTGGCTTTTCCAACCTACTTGCTTTGCTTCAATGCGTTCCCTTCCTTGTTCTTAAAACAATGCCACTTCTCTGCGTGAAGGTTGCTCTTAGTTTTATTTTTTGATTGTTTAGGGCTGTATCCAACTTCTGGGGGTGCCAGGATGGGCTCTTTTAACACCTGAAGGGTGCTGCCCACTGCCTCGCACCTTGTCGCGGCGCTTACATCTGCAGGGAGTGGGTGGTGCAGGGCTGTGGCTCTCCTCGCCTCACCTCCTACGCCCGCTTGGTGCTGGCTGGGCTCACATCTAACTGTGGATTTTTCCTTGCAAATACTGAGGAAGTGAAGGATAAGGGCAAAAATAGTTGGGATTTGATAGCGTGTGCAACATCTGACAAACTTGAGTCCCTAAAGGAAGCAGCAATTGATTTATATATTTGTCTTTATGTAACTCGGGTGTTGTCTCTATGTAACTTTGCAGGCATTTCCTCTAGAAAATTTAATGAAGAAAGAAATACTGAGGTTTGTTCCCCGGTTCCCTCATAAACCTTTAGAAATATGTTACTTCTCAGCTGTGTGTCTACACAACAAGGGACCATCACAGCCAAGTTATTAGAGGAATCCCTCTCACATTTTCAATTTGCAATATTTTTTCGGTTCTGTTAACCTTCTTGACAGTATTTTTTCTGGGAAGGGAGACACTCTGCATTCAGGTCTCACTTGTATTTTCATTTTTAGAGCTCTTAGCACTTCACCGCTAATTAACTTTCAATAACTGTCGTAGGGTTACAGTTAGTCAGCATGAATCAGACAGAAAATGCAGCTTTAGGGGACCACACTCTGTCAAAAACTATTAGAAACCTTTGCTTGATTTCCAAGGAGAATATACTCGCTCAAGCAGGGTATCACAGCTATTAGGCAGTGTTCTACTGCAGTGAGAAATCCTCAGTAAAAGAGACTCGGTGGTTTTGGTAACAGCCCTCCTTTCAGGGTGGCTCTGAGTAATTGTGCAGCCTTCTCCTTGCTTCCTGTTTGTCTGATTTCCTAAATGGTGGTGGTGCTTAGGCCAAAGCTGGGGTTCTGAGCTTAAAGGCAATGTTTTTACCTGTTTGCTCACAAATATAATTGAAAATAGGGAGAGAAAGGGTAGGCCACTTATAGGTGCAGGTCAGCTCATGGAAGCTCTGCCCTTCCCAGGCCTTCTCTGCTGTGGAAAATTGAGTGAGAACAGCTTTTGGCTGGGAGCACTCAAGGGAAGACTTGGCTGTGGCAGGCAGCAGTGCTGGTGCTACCAGCAATGGGTGACATTCCTGGGATGCAGCATGCAGAGCTCTCAAGCTCCATGTGTGACAAATTGCCACGTTAGTAATGGGGAAGGAGGCAGGGGAGCAGTGCAGAGCCATGTCCACAGCATGTGTTTTCATCCCAGGCTTTTGGAGCCCTGGGTTATGCCACCCCATACGCTCTTACCTCTGAAACACTCAACATCATCCACAATGTCCCCATCTGGCTATTTAAAAGCTGGCTGCACTGTTAGATGGGATACCAAATCCTGTCGGTACTGCTTGAATCCATGTTTTTCCACAAAGGGCCCAGGGGCTCACTGCTGGTGGTTTATTTGGCCTGTGCAGCAGGAATAGGCAGCAGGTGTGTAAGGCACTGATGGGGAGGGAGTTCTTCTGTGCCCCCCAAAGCCCTGCCTGCCTTGGGCTCTCGTGCTGTTGGAGGCAGCTCCTCTCCCCTGCAGCACCTGCGAAGTCAGGCTGAGGAGAAGGCACTCGAGTCCCATTCCCACCCCACAAAGTGATGCTCATTGCCCACTTGCAGCCTGCTCCTTACTTTCTAGCTGGAGCTAATAGAAGCTTTCAATTTTCAGGTGTGCTGCTAAAATCTCAACACATGCTCTGGATGACTAAGGATGCTTCCTCTGGTTTATTTAATTTTTCTTTTTTCCCCTTTGCCCTCCCTTCCCCCTCCTTACGTCAGCAGTGGGTATAATTTGTTTGCAGAGTTCCAGGGTGTTTTATCTTTCTTTGGCTGGCCCCAAGTGCATGGGGGTTTGTTGAAGCAACAGCATTCTTGATTTCTTAGAGCTGGTATGTGGGTGTTGGATTGTGTCATTCGTAGGAGGCGAACGTCAAAGGAAGTGGGATCAACTGCTGGAGGTTTGTAAGCCAGGTACTTAATATTTGGTTTCCTGGAAAAGCGAGGAAAAATAGCAAAAGAGGCAGCCTTTGTGTCTTTAGCTTTCCCATGTAATCAGAATAACGCAATAGCTATGGATGTTCAAGCACAGTTTGGGTTGGTTTTGCTTTTGTTGGGTCGGTTTGGTTTTTTCCCCTTGGTTTATTCAGGATGGAGAACGACTGTATTTTCCTTTAAGTAGTTTCACATATTTTGGTGTATTCTGTTGAATGTTTGTTCCAGTAATACAAATAATTTGTGTTCTGTAAGTGCCCTCACAAATGATGCGATTTATTATCAGGTACATTATGTTGTCTTTTTATTTTATATAAAATGGTGTATTTGAGTTAAAATTAGACAGAAGAGCCATTTGAGACTATTTTGTTCATCTCCAACTGTTTTTTTTTTCAAAAGTGCATTAGTCTGATGTATTTCATGGGCAAAATACTGAGTTATTTTGGGGGGAGACAAATTATCTACCAAAGAAAAGTATAGCTTCTTATTTTTACAGTAGTTTTATGGTAATCGCTGTTTTATTTGACAAGTACAGATACCGAGCTAGATAGAAAAATTCCAGCAGATTACTTTCTCCTAAACTGCTCTAGGGAGCAGGTATCTTTTGCAGTCCTTGTTCAGGCTAAGCTCAAAAATTAAATAGGACAGAGGTACCCTTTAAAAAAATTATTTATCCATCTTATGGATTAGGCAAAAGGACTGTAGCAGCTTTCTTGGCATTTCCCCCATGCTTATTTCTCCATGTCTGTCAAAAGGATCTGTAGGTCAGGAGGAAGGAAAGCTTGAACCAACCTTCAAAGCCCAAAAGAAGCCGGGATGGGAAAATGGTCAGGCTTTTAGATTAGTCAAATTTTCTTACCCATTTCACAGGAGGACTTGGCTGTAATCGCTGGAAACACAGCCCTTCCCCCTGACTTCAGCAAAGCATTGTGGTGTAAATTTATGGATCTCATTGATATTTTTCCTGATTTACACAACAGTAAGCAGTATGTAAGCACAACAGTAAGTTAAGTAGCAGTGGGCCTTAACTATTTATCTGGTTTATTTTTAGAATGGCAGTTGCAGTTATTTATAGAGCAAGGAAGCAGTGATACAAATCTGACTGGATTCCTTCTTTGCTTTGGATCTGCAATAGGGAAGCAGTTGGGATTTTTTGACCACAAACTCTTATTTATTATGTTAAATTTGCTCTGATTAATATGTTATAGACTTCATTTTTCAAGAGCCTCTGAACCCCTGCTTATAAGCATAAGGGATCTTGTTACCTCTTTAAAGGAGCATTGATGCAGCCTAAGAGGAGCTGTGAGACTGCCCTGTGCTGCTGTGCAGGCACTAATACCTTACATGGATGTATCCATGGGGAAGGGTCCCAAGAAAAAAACACACTTATGGTTGGTCATTTCTAACCCATAAAACCCCAGAATAGAATGTATTCTGCCCTGGGAGGCTTTGCTGGATGTGGGATGGGCAGATGGGGGTGTTGCTGCGAGTGGGCCTGTATCTATCTATGCCAGTGTGGTGGGGAAGGACATTCCCTCTGGAAAGCAACATGAGGGGTAAACTAGGCTGGTGGATGGAGATGCCAGAAGAGAGCATGCAGTTGTATGTGCTGACTCAGAAATTAGCACTTTTGGCTCTTAGGCCCCTGGTTGATAGGTGGCTTAGCTTAGTAGTTACCTAAATCTGTTGTTTCCTTTTGATTCCAGAGGCTTTGTGGTAAGTAGATTGGTGATCCTACCACTGATGTTGACATCCTGACTGAGTCTCAGACACCAGGGCTTCATTACAGCTGCACAGCCCTCACCCCATACAGACAGACAGGTCAGCACCTGGCAGGACCAGTTTTATTGCTGCATCCCTCCTGTGGAGAAAGAGGGCTTTCCCACTGTCATGAACTTCAAAACATCATTCTGTATTTCATTTTAAAACAAACCTTGAGAGCCTGGGAGGGAAGGAGAACTAACAGATGAAGTCAACCCCCTGCGTTTGCTATGAGAAACCACAGAAGGTGGTATGGTTTTGTAAGGAGGCCACGGGAGCGATGTTTTATTTATGGATAAGTGCATGTCTGTCTGTCTTGTGCCTTCAGATTTATCTTTATACTGACTGTTGTTTCTTGCTTCCACATTTATACACTAGACTTTAGTAATTGTCCTGGGATTTAACGAAGCACTCTTGGAAGAATGAATTGCTAGCAGTGTTAAACAAATGTGAAAAGAATTATTCTCTTTCCAGAGTTTCTTGAAATTAAATTTTAGCCCCAGTGTGCTCAACTACCTTCAGGATTAATCTCTGTATTGTCAAAGGAGCCTGTCAAGCTTTTAGATCAAAGGAGGCTGTTTTGTATTAAGGAGATTCTGATGATGTTTTCCAGCTCTTGGGTACAACACAAAGGCAACCTGTGGCTCTCCACTGCTGTTTGGCCCGTTAAGTTTTTGTGTGTCTTGCTGCTTCCTATTTTCTTCAATGTGTGTGCTCTGCCAGGTCCAGCTCAGGCAGGTGGCCACTGGCACCCCCATAACCAGGCACTTCCAAACTAACTAAAATCTCTCCATGTTCTCTCAGAGCCTGTCTGGTCAGGGTTGTTGCTGGTTTCTTTTCACAGCTTGCTGTTCCTTACGGATGCACCGCTGTACACCTGCACCCGCATGGACTCCACCGGTGTGCAGTTCCTGTTGCTGGCAGAGCACACCAGTTTGGCATGCATCCCCTCCCTTCCCAGCATGCCTGGCCTTTTTGAATTCCTACTTTTCCTGCTTTTAGACACAGTCCTCTGGCATTATACATTTTGTGAACAGGCTGCTTAATGACTTTTTTTGTTCCTCACCAGCTCAGAATTTTTTAACTGCTGCATTTTTTTCTATTTCAATATAAACATGGGAGAGACTAAGAAATGAGTGCTATGCAATGATTAAGAAGAGATATGCCAGTGGCTATGCCTGATTAATGGATTTACACTGTACATTACTCACAGGGAGCTTTCCAGTGTCTTTCTCCAAAGCAAGGTAATTTGCTTAAAGGGCTATGTTTTTGTAAAAGGCCGATAAGCAAGCAATACTTGGTGCGTGTATGGATGTCGAGGCAGGGAGAGCCAGGATAGGATGTACAGTCATTTTGCCCCTGCTAGTCACAGCCATTCCTGCAGGTACTTGAGGAATGCAGGATGTGCCCCAAATAGATCTTTACAAATATTCCCCGATGGAGTCATTTCAGCCTCTCCTGACATCCGTATTAGCTCTTGCTGACAACAACAGGATTTTTGTGATGGTGACTGCAGCAGAGTACAAACGCTTTTCTTCTCCTTTCATGCCAGCCAGCAAGTGAAGGTAAAGACTTGCTATGCTGACTCAGAGGAAGGGTTGAACAAGCCTGGGCTCCTGCCTCTGACAGTGGCCAGAGAATCTTCAAGAAAGTCAAAGAAGAAAACAAGCACTTTTCCCTGCATCATCCTCTTCACAAAGTGAGTGTTTCCAGCTCTGGCATCTATTCTAATAATAATTAAAATAATATAATAATTATTTCAGATAAGAAAGGATAACTTAAAGAAATAGTGTGGCGAGGTGAGGAGAGAGGCTTTCTCTTCGGAGTACTAGCAGGGTTTAGTTTTCTGATCTGGTGCCAAATGCAACAAAGGTACTTGCCAAATGTCCTTGCAATAGGACTTGTCCAGGGGCTTTACAGCTTTGCACCTCTCTCTCTGTGTCCTGCTGCTCTGATTCTGTTGGACTCAGCGGGATTCCTCTGATGCTGAGCCTGTGTGAAAATCCAGCTTCTCCTGACTGCAGGGCATGTGTCCAAGAGTGTGAAAGAGCGGGAGAGCCCAGTTCATGCAGGGCAAGGCATTAGTGAGAGCTGTAACTTCTTCTTGGCTGTTTGAGACTGGGGAAGGATATGTCTGCTGAGCAGGGAGATAGCCTGGTTTATCTGCTGTCCAGTTTACCACAGGGACTCGTGGACTGAGACCACCTTCTGAAAGTGAGGGGTGATGCTGGGCTGGTCTCTGTGGTTCCTACCATCTACTCATGGCCGACATTGTCTCATGCTCCAATTTCCTCCGGACGTGGAGCCGCATTCAGTGTTGTTATAAATCTGCCAAAGGTTGTGGCATCAGTACCAGGCTCCTCTGAGGCACAGGTGCCTGGAGGAGCATGGCTCAGGATTAGGATGCTGGATTATGTATGCATATAATGCTGAAAATGCACAAGAGATGCAGGCACGAGAGTGACTCCAGGCTGAAAGTCAAAACTTCTTTTCCATGCACTGCCAGCTTTTTTAACTGCATTCCTCTGGCCTTTCCAGTTATCTAATATGAATGTAAAGGGATCTAAAATATGTCTGTCTGTCCATTATGTCAAAAGGTTGAAGTTAAGTGGAGACTGAGCTTCTGACTTGGATTTTTTCTTTCACTCCTAATAAAAAAAAAACTTTTTAAGGTGTTTATTTCAAAACCAGCATGGTCTGGAAACAAGAGCTTTTCTTCTGTGTCATTAAACTTCAAGTCTGTTCCCAGAACTGTATGTCCAAAGGAAAGCATCCCTAGGCAGGTGTTATTTGCCAGCTGACTTGGACCTTTGGCACTTCCCAGCTCCAAGCAAGCTTCCTTGGCATGAGACGCCACAGAACTGGTGAGCTTGCAAACACTGCTCCCTGCTTCAAAGGAGTTACAGTACCAAACACACCAGGGGATCCTGCCAGCTCCATAAGCCAAACAGGCTGCAGTCTGAGGAAGTCAGAAACAACTTAGACACACCTGGAAATACTCATAAAGCCCTTGAGCCTCGTCATTATTGCTCAAGGTGTCCAGCAGCTCTGCAAACACTCAGATGGTGTATGAGCCAGGCAGGTGTGGCTTCAGCAGCTCGTATGCCCAAAAAAACTCAGCAGGCTGGAATCAGACAGCTAACACTTGTCCGTTTCTTAATTTGTTGTTATCTAAGTCTTTATAGTCCTTGTAGGGAGATAAGATGCTGGCTTTTCCAGGTATCCACATGTAGAAAGCACAGGGATAAAAATATCCATGGTTGTGTTCAAAGACAGTGGGAAAAAGCAGTGCCTGCTGGCATCAGGCCAGGGGAGAAGCATCCTACTCCACAGGCAGGTGGCCACTGCCTGTGGCACAGCTCTGCTCCTGCCCTTCCCATCCATGCTGCCGGTTGTCAGCAGCAGCACCCTCCAGCCCAAAACACCCATGTTTGCTAAGCTGACCTTGTGTGACAGGATGCCTTTAGAAGAATGTTAATTTTAGAGAAAGACAGAGTACTGCCACTTGCTGAGAATTAAGACATTTTTAAAAAATCTCCAAGTGACCAAAACCTGCAGTGCTCAAAATCATTGTCCAGTGTTCTGTAGGCATATATTGCTCTGCAAATGTTCCCTGTTTTGTTCCCTGGTTTTGCTTCCAAGCTGTGCATCCAAGCCAGGTGCTATAATACTTTCTTTTGCTGTGAGTTATAGCACCACAGCCCTGAGAGAGATCATTGATACTTCCACTGAAAATGCAGTCTTCAAACCTTTGAAGAAGAAAAATGGGAAGGTTGTGGAGGTTGTGTGCACAGACCTTAAAAATGGGGGGAAACAGGAACAGGGAGACTGCGGGGGAGCAATGGCTGGGGTGTTCCTCAGCCCCTTCCAGCAGAAAGGTGGAACACATTGGGGTCCATTGACTCCTTTTATTTGAAGCTGTTGAGCTTTGAAGCCTTACCTACATGACTAATGTGTGGTTGGGATGCCCAGCAATGGGACCGAGTGCTGAGATGTTCCACACTGCTCTGGGTTTCCCCTGTTGTGCTGCAGCTGGGACCAGCTTTCGGTGGGGAGCCAGACCAGCTGCTGCTGCTCTTGTTCTGAGCACTCATAAACAGAATTTGCTCCCTCATGGGAAGTACTGAGGAGATTTAAATTGTTTTGATGCAAAGCAATGTTATTACAGCTACTATGCTGTTACTGATTTAGTAGGATTTATGTTTCCAGCATGGCTAACAGGTAGCCAGTGCAAACCTCACTGTGGATTGTTTGATGTTCCTCAGAAGCAGACATTCTTCAGTCAGGGGCTCTTGTTCCCTGATGCTGCAAACCACCATGCCCTTCCCAGTCCAAAGGCAGCATTCCTCCTTTGTTCATTACTGGCATTTGCAGGAAAAATTCTTCTGTTTCAGGCTAAAATAATTCCTCCCCACTTGTTTTCAGCTGTATGTTTTCAGTGTATTGGGAGCAGAACGTCAGACTAGTATTCTGTGGGGCATGGCATGTGGATCTGCAGGACCTTTTTCATATTAGAGGAAAGTAGACATCCTGAAGGTCCTAAATGGCACAGAGAGACGGTGATGCCAGGACGAGGCAGAGTGAGGGTCAGGCAATGCAGTGCCACCATGGATGGGATATGAGTGAGCTGGGCTTAAAGAGTCTTGGTTTGGCTATTGGTCCTCTCAAGTGAGGCTTGACTACAAAATCATGAACCTCAGCCAGTTTGGAACTGGGATTTCTTGCTTAGAGATGGTGCATTCCCTGCCACAGAAACTGCATTAACTCCTTTAGTGACAGTTTCTAACACAAATCCTGGCTGTTTAATTGGATTTATCGTGGCTATTGGGAGCATAAATGTGTTTACAGATTTGTTTTGAAAGCTTTTTTGTGTGTTTTTCTCATAGCAAGTCAACTTCCATGTGGTGCAATTATGTTCAAGATGTTCCCTGTAGCACTGGAATAATGTCAGATTATACTGTGTGTGCATGTTGTTCTTCGAAAGGATTTTATCTGAGGCATTATACACTATGGCAGGAGGAGAAAAGGAGCTTAGTTTTTATTAAGAGTAGCATAAAAAGCTTAAAACACAAAAAATTCTGTCAAATCCTGTTTCCTTATTATAGGAAATACTTGTCTCCATCTACTGAAATGTGGAACTTTTTCCCCTTTAACTTCCTTCCTGCTCCATCCAGCTCTGCCAGAACTCAGTCCACACTGCTTGCTACTGTTGTGCCACAGCCATCCCAGCTGATGGCTGAGGCAAACACAGCAAGACATTTCAGAGACAAGCATTTAGGGGAAATAAAAGAAGAGATGACTTTCATTTGTTTTGGAAAGTGTCTTAGTTTTTCTTTGGTTTATGGTGTGGCCTGAAAACTTGCAGTGTGTCTAATGCAGTTGTACAGGAGGCCCATGTGAAGCCTGCTCACATCCCCAGCCACAGGGCTGGCTCCAAAGGGGTGCTGTGGTACAGGAACCACCCTTGGGTATCAGGGGCTACAGCACACAGTGCTCACTGTTAGATCTGTCTTATTTTATGCCTTATTTCTTTTTTTATTATTATTATTAACTTGGATAACAATGCAACCTAAAGTGCAATTTCCTGTCTGATAGCAGTTCAGATATTAAATGTCACATCTGCCTAGTTTTTTAATCCTTAACTGTGACAAGTTTTCCCAGCACTTCTAAAAGAGGCAGTTGTGATATGTTTCACTCCCTGCTGACTGGTAGTCAGAACCCCAAATTTGTTCTATAACCCGTCATTATTACTACTCCTAATTGTTGTTATTAGTAAGCCTTGTAAGAGGAGTTACTTGGAACAACAGCACAACACTCCCGACCGTGGGAAAGGTCAGGGTTTTCAGATGCCACCGTTTGCAGCCTGTCACTCTGTGTGTTGGTCACAGCTTTCCTTTTCAAAGCTGCGCTGAAGGGCAACTCTCAGGGACATGCCTCTGCTCTCTCTTGCTGCCTCCCAAGTCCATCCCCTCCCCACTGTGCCTCTCTGTCCCAGGGGAAGCTGCCGAGCCCTTGGCTGAGGTCGGCAATGCAGTGAACAATGCAGGCATTTGAAAACTAGAAAGCTCAAAGCTCGTGTTCTTGTGACCAAAGTGATGCATGGGAAGATCAAAGAAGAACTTGGAAGGGTGTAGTGGGTTTTGGAAACTAACAGCAGTCAGGCTCAGTGCCTGTGATGCACAGAGCATTGCTGCTGTGCCGCAAAAATGCAGATGGAAAGGCATGAGGAGCTTGCAGCTGTGCTTTGCTTCTCAAGGAGCTCCAGGCAGTGACTTGCCTTTCTGTCATAAGCTCTGATGAGGTAAGGGAGCAGGAGAAGGGATGCAGGCAGATCAGAGCTCAGTGCAAAGGGAAACCTGTGTGGCAGTTGCTCACTAAAAACAAAGCTGAGTGATCTCTGGCAATCAGATTTCTGGTGGCCCTGCGTGGATTCACACCACTGAGAGTCTGCCCCAGAAACCAAGAGTGGCAGCAGAGCTGAGAGCAGGGTAACTCTGTGAAGCTTCAGGTAATAGTTCCCGTTGGCTTAGCCAACCCCAATCTGCAGGTCTACTTTGCCAGTTGAAAATTTGGCCTTGATTTTAAAAAAGGGAAAAAAAAAAAAAAAGGGGGGGAAAAAAAAAGCCTGAAGCTCTGGGCAGGTATGTAAGTATGTACCCAAGAATGCAGAAACACACCTTTGCGGGCTTAATCAGGTGGATATTTGCCAAATTTTCCAGAACAGTTTGTATATTCAGAGGAAAATCACCTTTAAAAATCAGCATGCTTTACAGAAACTTGGTGTCCAGACTATTTTACAGAATTTGGGTTTTTACTTTGCTTCAATGAGGGTGAAAAGCTTGAAAGATGAGCTGTTTTAAAGCATTTCACAAGACCCGTGAGTCATGCAAAATCCTATCGCATTTTTCCTCTGGTTGAAATCACAGAAGTTATGAATGCTAAAAGAGTTATTAGATCATAGATAAAGAATGCTGCACAATGGGTTGGTGAAAATAAATAAATAAAACCCCCTAATTTTCCGCCGGCTTCTGATTCCCTGGGGAAGAATTCAAGAGGCAAGAGTGGAGTATCGCAGCTCACCCTCAAAAAGGAGTGGCGTGCAGCTGCATCCCTTCCAGAGTTGCCATTCCTTCTCTTGGTTTCTTCACTGCTCCAGGCAAAAGGAGAATTTAAAACCACTCCTTTATCTAGCACAGTTAATTTCCCCACCCTATACCAGCTCAGCTTCTCTGGCAGGTATGTTGGGGGATGGTGGACCCAAGCTTTCATCTGCTCCCAAGTCTTCTGCTAACAAAATTGCCCATTTGTGATCCCACAGAACCTGCTCCTTACCCAGAGAGATCCAGGCAGGCAGGTAGAAGGTGTCACTGTGTTTCTATAACTCAGCTCTACCAGTGCTGCCACTTCTGCCATGTTAGGATACCTGTATCCCCCAGGTATTTTTATTACTAAAATAAATCCTGCCTGGAACTACTGCTGGGATCTGTGGGTAAGTTCTAGGCTGGCCTTCCAACTTTTTTTCCCCGTATTTATTTCTTACACTGCTGTCACTTCTGAAATCCTTCTCCTTTTAGTTTCTTTTCCCTGAAATGCTATGGTTGGGTTTCCCAGACGTGTTCCTTGTTGATCGGGAACTTCTAAAGGCCAAGAAGGAATTGAAGGAAAGCACTAGGCAATGGGTCTTGTGGGACCATAAACCATAAAAATATTTAATCAGAGGGAGTCTTGCTTTCTATTTCAGTCACCAATTTTTGGAGCACATATTAGAGGTCAGAAATTAATTTTGGCACAAATAAAGTAAATTCAAATAAGAGGAGAAACGTGCCATTTTTGTCAGTACTTTGTGGAAAAAGAAAACCCAACTGAAGGAAAACAATTATTTTTAATTGCTTACATGATTGAAATCTGTATGATTAAACTGGTGTTTAGCTGAGGGAAAATAGTGTAGTTCAGCAACTTTGCATGTGGCACAGAGATGAATAGTTCTGCTTCTCAACAAACCTGAAATGTTCTCACTGTCCGAGATATTTCTAATGACCTCTCATTGCTACTTTTTTCAGGTTCCCTTTTTCACACATTTTTTCTTTCCCACAGTCATTTCATCCTCTCTCTAAACAGTTCCCACTGGAGAAAAGACAATGGAAAAGAGAAGTGCAGCAGCAACCTTTGGGCATTCAGCTTCTTCCTTATTCCCACCATGGTGTAGGATCTGTCATTTCCCTCCAGCTGTGCATGTGAAGGGTCAGTAACACCCTTGAAACAGGTAAAATTAAACATACTTCTGGAAGATTGCAAAATTCCACACATTGTAAGAAATGGTGATACTAATTTACTGTAAAATCTTTTGTGCATGTTAATGAGCTTGGTCTTGCCAATGCTAAAAATAAGTCTCAGTGTAGAAAAGGCTTACAGAATTGGTAAAATTGCTCACTCCCCAAAAAATTTCATCTGTTGTCAAAAACACCTGATCATGTAAGATCTCCAACTGTCTGTTTCTTGTAGGGTAGCACCAGATCTACTTACTCCTGCTCCTGCAGGTAGTGGGCATACTGAGCAATTTTAATGTCCTCTATAGTGAGGATGGTGATACAAGACTTCTCAAAACAGGTATGAAGATGCATCAACTCAAGGTAACTCAACATAATTATTTGGATTGATGTTTTCCATGTCAAAATCTAGCCAGAAGGTTTCATTACAGAAGATGTCAGGTAAGAGATGAAGCTTCCAGACCTGATAGTATTTGTCACCTTGGGATGGGTCAGCACCTTAACAAGATCATATGTTGTTCTGTCTTTGGAAAGCTGGCAGTGAATTTTGGAAAGAAAAAGGCCTATACAGCCTTTTATTTTTTGGAGTCAACCTTGCAGCCAGCCACGCAATACTCAAAGGTGACCATGTCTTTTCTGCTTTATTTCTTAGCAAACCCTTTGGAAGAGGTTCTGTTCTGTGTGTATTTCAGTGTATTTCAAAGCGGGGTTTCACTTGTATGTGACCTTTCTCAGTGATGTCAAACTTACACAGAAGAAAGCAAAGCTGCAGGCTTGGCTTTTGCTTGTTTGTTGCTAAGTCCCAGGTCTCACATGTCTGTGTTGGCCAGCAGTCACTTTCTGACAGATCACAAGGCTAGTCTTTGTTCCCTTTCACCCAGCTGTCGCTGGTGCTCTCTAAGGCACTACCACCTAGGCTGTCTGTCAAGAAAAGGCAAAATTTGCTGCTCTACCTCAAGGAAGCAGCTAGAGGAAGAAAACAGTGGGACTCTTTACTCTAGATCCCATGGAGGTGGCCACTGGTGGGACTGGTGACAGCTGTTGGAGCTGGTGATGTGTGTTGTGTGTTTCCAGCTGTCCCAGGGAGTGTGGCTTTAATGTAAGGATCTGAGGTGATCACACACGTCTTGGTGGATTAGAGGAAGAAAATTTATGGTTCATTTATGTGTCAGTAGCACCAGGATATCCCAGGCACGGGTCAGAACCCCCTGGTGCTGGATCCCAGTGAGAAGACAACCCCAGTGTCAAGAGATTGGGAGTGAATGTGTGAGTTCAGCAGGGACAGGTGGAGGGGATCTGTTACAGAATCACAGAATAGTCTTGAGTTGGAAGGGGCCCATGAGGATCATCAAGTCCGACTCTTCAGTGCATGGCCTGTACAGGGGTTTTGATGAACAGACACAGACTTTAGCAGAAAAAATAACATCCCCCTTTTCCAAGGAGAGTGACTTGTACGCATTGTGTCAGGACTGCCTTAAGAGACAGCAAACTGCCTGCTTTATAGCTTTGGACTTGATGTTTTGCCATGTGAAGAGCACTTTCTCTGAAATGCGAAGTGCACATTTCTTTGTTCTTGTGTGGTGGATGTTCCATGTGCTGATGTGTCACCATGGTGCTGGACTGGGGAAGCTGAACATCAAAAGCGTTAGGGAGCTGTATGGCTCAATTGTTTCTGCTTTCATCATCCATTAAAAAAAAAAAATCTAAATGGAAGATGAGAACCTGGCTGCCTTAGGTTCATATGGAAGCAATTGCAGGACCAGGCAGCAGCAAGGTACTTACTCAAAGATGAGTAGATGGTAGGGCCTCTACAGGAAATCTGCAGCAAACAGATCATTCAAAAATAGCTTTTTGAGGCTATAGGATGTAAATGAAAAGAAATAGCTAATCAAAAGGAGAAAACACTGAAAGGAAGTGTTTTATCTGATGTCAGAAGTTGTTGGCTTTCATTCTGATATTCTTGTTTTTTTTCTGTATATAGCTTTTAGAGTGCCCTTAAGTATTCTCAAAAGGTTATTACTTTTCCAGTGGCATTAGAAAGGCTGAGATGATATTTGCAATGAGGGTAACTGACTCTCTTGAGGTTTTGGCACCCACAGCTCCAGATTAACTGGAAATGCAGGCATTTAGTAAATCTGAAAATAAGTGCCTCTTGGCCCTGTGCACTTCAGGGAAGTCAGCCTAAGTTTTGTGAGTGGGACCAGAGCAGGAACACAGTATATTCCACACAGGGGAGATATATATTTAGGAAAATTAAGCCACCCAGAATGAATGCCAGTGGCCTCCATTCTGTTTATCCAGACTATCTCATTCATGGAAGCCTGGGAAGCCCTGCTGTTAGTTCCATTGATGGGAACAGCAAGACTTCCCTTTCTGGTATTAGTGTTGGCTGACCAGAAGTGTAATTCTTACAAATTTCTGTTACTTAAAATCTCCTCAGGTTTCCAGTTTCCAAAGTAAAAGGGCTCCATTCAAGGTCTGGGGTGGACTCAAGCAGTGACTGCTAATCAGAATTGGTTCTTGAGATGCTGCACTGGTACAGAGATGGCTTCAGCCATGATGAGGTGAAAGGCCAGGGGGACCTGGCGATCAAAAACCACCACAGGAGACAGAAGGATGATACTGATGAGGCACATGTACATACATACTCCCATATACACAGCTATGTCTCACTTGTACAGAAATGTTCCCTTGCCTCCCCAGCAGTCACTAACCCACTGCTTTTCTTCCAGAAAGTAAATCCTTGACAGACTTGAAGTGATGAGTAATGACTCCACTTTCTTCCATTCCAGCTGCCACACAGGCATGTACGTTGGTCCCTCATCAACCCAGCAAAGTTTGAATGTCTTCCCCTTTTCTTGTTGTCCTGTGTCTGCCTTATAAGTTGCTTGCTGTTATGGTACAGTTGGGATCACCTTCTCTCAGCAGGCACTGTAATTGTTTTTCACAAGGAGAAAGAAAACGCTGGTAAGCAGTGGTACACATCTAGGGAAAATGTCAGCACTTAAACCCAAGCCTTGCTTTTCCCTCTGAGCTGTCATAGCTGGATCCTCTGCCCTTCCTTACAAGTGGGTTTGAGGAGGTGGTTGTTTTGGCTGGAATTGGAGAGGCACAGGTGGTACCACCAGCTGTAAATTGGAGGAGGCACTTCCTGATTATGACCACTGCCTACACACAGATCACTGCCAAGAGAGGAGCTGGAAGGCGCAGAAGCCTTCTCCTTACTTGGAAAAGGAGGGTAGTCATCACTCCCCTCTCCTGCAGGCTTTCACCTGTAGACTTTGGGCTTCTTTGTCAGTGCTTGGCTTCCTAAAATGCTGTGATGTGAACAACCCTCAGCCACCAGTGAGAGATAGATACACTGAGGCACAGAGTATATAAATTAATGCATCTAACTTTTAGGTACTCAGGTCTGTATATACAAGTGCATGGCATGTTTGAAAGCCAGCTTACTCTTTTAAGAGGCTTCAGTATGAATTCAGATGTCTGCTTAGCCATGGCAAAATAAGTGGTGAATGACTTCCTGACCTCTGCAATGTCAAGATTTTGCCCTCTGGCTCTAAATGTCAGTGGGGAGAGGCTTGTACCAAGCTGTAGAGCAAGCATGCACCAGGCTCACCTGTGAGGAGTTTAGGATGTTGCTCTGAGAGTGGGGGCAGGAATTTCAGAGGGCAGTGACAGCTACCTGGTCTCAACTACAAGCACAAATCCCTATTTGCACTTATGTACTTTTAGTTCCAGGTTACAATTTTTAAAATATTGTCTGATGCTCATGTCTCCACCTTCACATAATGGAGACCTCTGTTTGCTGGCCTTGACTTGCCTCATCTTCAGGAAAATCGGGCTACCTTGTCACCCTGTGTGCTGAAAGCCCTTTCCCTGGGGTGATGCCTTGGCCTATTGCTCCCTCACAGTCTTGGTTTTCATTTCTTGTCCTAAGTGTGGATCCACTGCATGGGGTGCAGCAAGTGAGGGATAGGCACCGGAGGGTTCACCCACCAACTGCGTGCTCCACGCCCATGAGCACCAGAAGAGAGCCAGATTAAAAGATTAAAGTCACAAACTGCAAACCCCCTTGGGCTCCCGATGAGATCTGAGTGCCTGGCTGCGAGGCCAAACTCCCACTCCGGAGATGTGGAGCTGTGCATGCTGTCGCTCACGCTGGAGCCTCTGGCTGCCGGCATCCCCTCCTGCTGCCAGCTCTCACTGGTTTTAAGGCCCAAGAATTAAATAATAAACCAGTTTTTCCCTGAAGGAGGGTCCTGAGTGATGCCTTGGCAATACCCAGGGACTCAGGGGATGGCTTTACGCTCCCCTCGTTGCACACCTGAGCTTTGGGGTTTGTAGCCTCCACTGACACTTTGCTTGCTTGTGTTGTGGTGACTGGATTGCTTTGCTTGGGATGTGGGATGGGGCTGGAGAGGGAGGGGTGGCAGTCAGCAGCATGGTAACCACATGGGGAAGGTCGTGAGTCCTTTGATGCCATCTGGTCACTTCTTAGAGGTCTCTTACAAGCCTCACTTTAGCAAAACTACCACTAGGTATGCTCACAGGCAGTGTATTTTCTCTTTCTTTTTTTTTTTTTTTCTTTTCTCCCACTTGATCTTCATTAGGACTGGGCAAATAATGGCCTTTTTGAGTTTATGGCTGAAAGCACAGAAGTCAAACTGTCACAAAGCACTATTACTGCGTTTCTGTCTGTAATTTTTATTTGACCAAAGCAATGACTCTGAGCCAAAATGATGATTCCATCATCAGCACAATATTCAGCATGCTGAGCTCCCAAAAGGAATTTTTTCCTAGTTTTGGGGTTTTTTTAATATTGTTTTTATATTTTTGAGTGCTTTTTTATCAGAAACACGTTGTTTCAAAGCAAAAATTTCAGCCCTGCTATTTTGAAAGCGTTGAAATAGTATATTTTGACTTCTCAGCAGTTGTTCCTCCTTTTCCTCCCTGTGCTTTTCAGATGAAGCTCTTTGTCAGACACAGGTTGAACCTGTGAAGATGTTCAGTTCTGGAGCTCCCTGTTTCAGCACATTTCCCAGCTCTGCTTCCCAAGTGCTCAGGTGACACCAAAGTACAGTGCATGCCAGCACCTTCTGGCCCTTGCAAGAAACGGTGTGGGGCTGTGTGGTGGCCAGACAAGCAGTGCCAATGTGACCATGGACTGCCCATCATGCAGCCCTGCCCCACCTCCAGCTG
Source organism: Aphelocoma coerulescens (assembly GCF_041296385.1). Lineage (NCBI taxonomy): Eukaryota > Metazoa > Chordata > Aves > Passeriformes > Corvidae > Aphelocoma > Aphelocoma coerulescens. Next base: position 8,347,807 of record NC_091021.1, read on the forward strand.
TGGGAGCACTGGGATCTCGAGGGAGGACAGCAGCAGGACCTGTGTTTCCCAAGCCACTGAAATGGGCATAACCAAAATACCACACAGGCACAGCCCTAAAATGGAGTAATTTCCAGGTTTGTGTCTGTTTTGATGAAGACTAAATGCTAAGTTTTAGCAGTCTTTTTTTTATTAACTGTATGCTCACACAGGTCTTTGTGATGAATCTGTATCCTCCAACTGATTATAATTAGTGCACTGGTTTATTTACATAGGATTAATGTAATTCAAATGACTAGGTGAAATTCTTTGATCTCGAGGGTATAAGAGGTGAGATTATGATGATTTATGATTTTAAACAGTTGCTCCTGGCCATAAAATCTATTCATTTGAAAATCAATAGAAAGATATCACTTGCCATGTTGATGAGATAATTTCCTCTGCTACTCAGCCCTGACCTATTCTCTTGGTTTTCACCATCCTGTCAAGTTTAAATACCTTTCTTTTTCCTGGAAGCTCTGCTCCACCTGATCCTGCACAGCTCTTCTGCTTGTCTGGGGTACTCTACTTTTAATTTGAAGCCACTTTCTGATTTATATGCTCCAAGCATGCAAATTCTTCTTCAAAACTCTTTTCCCAACCATGCATTCAGTCAGGTGCTGGAGCTGCCAAAAATATATCCAGCTTCGTATTTGTTCTTTGTTGCATTGGGTGAATTTATAGGTGTAGTGTATTGGAGACTAAACTTTCTGATCTCTAACAAGGGCTGTTGTCTGTTCAGCAAGTCCTGCCCACTGCACAATGGTATGAATATTTATGATGCAAAATAATAATGCTTGCCTCTGACCCTCTTCATCAGCAGATCTAGCATTGCTTCACTGAGGAAGCAGTCAAATCATTATCCTAATATCCAGATGGGGAAACTGAGGTGCTGCAAGGTGAAATAACTTGTCCAATGTCAGCAAAGGAGAGCAAGAAAGGGAATTCTGTCCCCAGCTGCATGGTACAGCCACTAGACCCTTCAGCCTCCTCAATGACAGCTCATGAAATTTGTCTTTATGCAATGCATTCTTCTCTATTAACAGCAAACAATTCAAGTGTTTTCTTCACAGGTATTAATAGCCTGCCTGAGAAATATGTCTCAACATGCATTTTCAGCAGTGCTTGTGTGCGTGTTGTGCCCCAGCCAGCATCTGTGACCTGCTAGAATGAGCCAAACTGGGGCAAGGTTGCACCTACGCCCCTGCACTCTGTTCCTCTGCTCCAGCACCCCTCCGCTCCTGCAGTGGCAGTCGGGGAGGTTGGGGACCGACCACGGAGAGGTTCTGCAATACCAGCTGCTGTGTTGGCAGCCTTGGAGTTGCCTCTGGGTCTGACTTACTGTCTTGTCTCCTTGAATATAATTGCTCACTGTTGATTTTTTTTTCATTTCCCTTTGATTCAGTAGCACTCATACCCTACTCAGATTCCTCATCAATCTCGCAATCTGGGGAGTCTGAGGAAATAGAGAACGGATCATCTGCAGACTTCTTCTGTATATTATGAAAGTGTCCCTGTGCCATGTGTGATTCCAATCTCTTTTTCCTTTAATCAGACAGAACATCAGAGTGTCAGATTGCACCAGCCAGGTCTGTGCACTGGGCGGGGGAGGACGGAGCCACTTCTGCGGAGGTGCTCCCGGCTCCCTAGAGGTGACGGCACATCCCTGGCTTCCCCCTCCCTAACCCTTTTACCTCCTCACAGCACACCCTGCTCAGCTCAGCCTTGCAAATGTTCTATGGCAAGGCATGTTCTGCCCCTGGCCGAGCCCGCTGGGGCACGACTGCTTGAGTAGCACTGGCTGCAGGGAGTCCTTGAGGAGTGGCAGAACATGTCTGCCTGGAAATCTGTGTGTGCCGCAGATGAACCCATCTCTTGCTATTTGGAGGTCTCAAGGGACCAAATCACTTCATGGAATTGGCCAGAATTTTAATGACTTCCACCCAAGTATCTTAGCACAGTGGTAGAAAAAGCATGTGTAGAAGGTTGGGTGGGTTTTTGTGGGTGCGAGGGTGCGTGTGCTCCTTATACATTACACTGGAATTTCATCAAAAGCTTTTCAGCACTCTGTAGGGCCTCTGTCATGAAGATCAGACTAGGTAGTCCACACTAGGTAAGGGCCTTAAATTTTGGCATTTATTCCCTAGCTTGTAAGCATTTTAGGAAGGAAAGGAGATCTGAAATAGAGGTGAAGTTCTGCCACCTTCATCATTTGTTTAGTGTTTTATTCACTTAGTGTTACAATTTTTCGCTTTTGCCTACCTACTCTCAGTACACTACAACCATTTCAATATCGAAATATAAGAGTATAGAACAGCTATAAAATTAACAGAATTCTATCCATCCCTCCCTTCCCATTTGTGCAGGGCAATATCTGAAGGACAATTTTACCTCCAGATGTCAGGACATGCGGGAGAGGGAGCAGACTCTGAGCTTGTGTGTCCTCTGTGGGATGTAAGCAGAAACAGTACCTAGACAGGAAAGTGTTTGAATGTTAATGATAGGACAGTGCTCAAAAACACTTTAAAAACACTTCCCTGCTTTTTGCTGAGGAAATCTCAATTTGTTGGCTGCCTCTGGCCTTTTGCCCAGCATTCTCAGATCTACTGGTGAAGGGAGACAGCAGAGCACGTTTGTCCTATTCCTCCTTCCCCAGAGTGAGATGCCAGACTGGAGAGATATGCTGCTGTTTGTGTCCCTAAGGACACACTACAGCGGGGACTACAGTCTATTCAACCCTTTCCTATACCTGCCCTGCTACATTCAGTAGCCCAGGGCAGGCCTGAGTTACACCTCGCCCACCAACAGTCTCTGGAAGCACAGCCAAGTGGTGTGAGAATCTCCACAAGTCCATTCGAGTGCTCCTGGAGCAGTGCTGTTAGTCTCTCTTTCCCTAGGATACACACTCACGCTCCCAGGCATGCAGTACCCCTGCCTGAGTCCCAGCACAGCATCAGCATCACCCTGGACTTCAGCGAGGTCCCAGGAACTTCTTGTGGGAGAAAGGGTTTGTGTTGGGTGTTCCTGGTGAAAATTTGGCTTCCCACCCTGACGTGCATTGTTCCTGCTCCTTTTTTCCATCGGAGTGGCTGAATTTTTGTTGAATGGTATATAAAGCATTTAGGACAAAAAGTCTATATAAAGTGTGATACTAATAATATTTTACGGCTTTAATTACCATGATTGTAGTGCCTAGAGGCGTATGCAAAAGCATTTTGAGTGGGTGGAGAGGAGGCAGTGCTGTGAACATTTTTGTGGTTTTGCTGGGCAATGCGCAATGGAGTTTTCTCATGGGAACCACAGCATGCCAGGGAGAAAAGCTGCCTCTGCCTCCTCGTCTGCTCTGTTGGGATACTGGATCACACCCCAAAGACGAGGAGAGAGCCCCAGTCACTCCAGTTTCAGGAAAAAGCGGGGCTGACCCACACTGCTTTGCAGAGGGGCTCTAGGGGCAGGTGCTGCTCGTTCCTCCAGGCAACAGGTATTTTTCCTCAGGCAACATCCCTTCCGTGCAGTCAGCGGCAGCTTCACCTGCAGGGTGATTTTAGGATTGGGCAAGCGCTGATTTGGGGCACGGACTTGCCAGCAGGCTGGAGAGCAGCGTGCGTGGTCCGGGCCAGGGTGTGCGATGCAGACAGAGCTCCCGCCAGCCGCCCACCCGTCCGTGCCGTGCCCGCGTGGGCCGCGCCGGGCCGCACAGAGGGGCCCTGTGTGGCACCCGCCAGCGCCCTGCCCCACGGCCGGCTGCCCTAACGCCATCCAGGGACACAGCCAACGGGGAAACAGGGACATACCCCATGCAGGAATGCAAGTTTTTAGAGTTTGGGTGTTACAAAAAAAAAAAAAAAGGGTGTGAAAAAAGGGCGCTTGCTTTTTCCCCAGCTCCAGAATGCAGTTCTGCATCCTTAGAAAACTTTTAAAAACTTTGTTCCTAGATTATATATTAATTTTTAGACGTTTTTATGTAGTTTTGGTGACAGCGATTTGACATAGACGCTACAAAGCCTCAGCCTTCTATTGGAAAAACTGAAGGAGAAAGTCAATTTTGTTTGGAGTTGTTTACCAAGGAGGCAGGTCACGACTCTGCTTCCTGCCTGGCCTCTCCTCCTCAGGCAAACAGCCATGAGGTGCAACGGAGCCGAGGTATGGATGAGAAGGCAAGGAAAAAGGAAAGGATACCCTGTGTGAAAAGTCTTCCCAGCTCTAGGCAGAGCAGGACGTTGCCTACAGGACAAGCATATTTTATCGAGGCTTTTTCCCCCTCACTCGCTGATTTTTTCCACCCGTTTAATGCTTTCTTCTATTGTTATCTGTACTAAATATGAGTTACTTAATTTATTACTTATAACTTAATTTATCACTGAAACATGACTTAAAAATGCATTGTTTAACCAATTCTCCATCAGTAAAACAAGTACACACTCTCATTTCTCCTCGCTTGAAATGATACTTGGTACTTTCGCACCGGTTTCCGTACAGCTGCGTTTCGCACCCCAGGCCGGCCCTTTCTGCCCCCTCCGCCGCCCCCGGCGCGGTGTGCCCGCACCGGCAGGGGCCCCTCCGCTCGGTTCCCGTGGTGTTTTTCCATTGCGGGACCCGAGCGGAAAGTTGGGAGCCGCGTTATTCCCGCGGGGGCGGCGCGGAGGGGTCGCGGCCCCGGCGCAGTACCGCCGCGAGGGGGCGCTGCCGCTGCCGGTGCCGCCCCCGCCGGGCGCTGCGTCACGCGGCGGCCGCGCGTGGGCGGGCGGCGGAGCGCGCGCGGGCTCTCGCCATGTGACCGCGCGGGAGGGGGCGGCGTGCGCGGGGGGCGGGGGCCGCTCCCTCCCTCCCTCCCTCCCCTCTTTCCCTCCCCTCCCTTCTTTCCCTCCCTCCCTCCCTCCCTCCCGCCTGCCCGCCCGCTCGTCCCCCGCGCGCGGCGAAGGTGCGGCCGCGACGAGGCGAGGTGCGGCGGGGCGGCCGCGCGCCTCCCCGGCGGCGGCGGCAGCGAGGCGGTGGCGGGGACAGGCTCGCCCACCCGCCCCGTCGATGGGAAAGGAGGAGCCTGGGCGGGGGGGGCGCGGGCAGGAACTTCGGCGGGGCTGAGTCTGCGGCCCCGGGACGGCACCGAGGGGAGCCCCGGGCAGCCGGCGGCGGCGGCCAACTGCAGAGTACGTGCGGGGCGGCCGGGGGGGGGCGCGGGCAGCGCGGCCCCGGCGCCGCGGGGCACGGCCGGAAGGAGCGGGCGGGTCGTGCGTGGGTGATTCCCGGAGAAATCCGGCGCGGGGGGGACGGGGGAGTGGGCGGAAAGTGCAGAAGCGTCCCCGCCGTGTGTGCGCCGCGGGGCGGGGGGGCCGCGGGGCGGGGGCGGCGGGCGGGACGGCGCGGACGGGACGGGCGGAGGCGGCGCCCCGGCGGCGGGGTCCCGGGCGGGGGGCGGCGGGGCCGGCGTGGCACCGGCCGCCCCCCGGGCTCTGTGGGGCCGTGCCCCTCCGCGGCTCGGACGCGAGGGATTGTCCGGCCGCGGCGGCGCCCCGCGGGGTAGCCCCGACGGAAAAGCCGCCCCGGGGAGGTTCCTGTCACCGGGTTCAGCGGCCGCGAACTTTGTGTGGGGAGCGCAGCCCCCCGCCCGTGCCCGCGCTGTGGGCTTCCTTCCCGTGGGCTCCATCCCGCGGTGCGGGACCCTGCTCTGGAGGTATTTGTGCGCTCGTCTCGTCCTTACGCGAGGGTGTTTTTGCACGTTTCAAGTTTCTCATTAGTTGCGGCGAGGTACGGATTTGTACGTAAACGCGGAGCTCACTCATCGGCTGTATTTTGGCACATCTCAGAGCTAGACAAGACTATTTAATTTGCGAAGTCTCTCTTCTGCAGCTACATGTAATTTTCTCCTCCTGCTAAAAGTCCTTTGGAAACGCTGCAGAAATGTAATGAATATGCAAAGCAGCTAGCTCTCAAACCCAAACCCAGTTTGTCTTCAGAGACTTTTCAAAACGCCCAAAGTGATCAAGATACATTATGAAATAATCACTTTTGCCTAAAATACAGGGAAGTGATGTTTCACACTTTCTCCTTGTATTCCTAATTTAATTGGTGACAGCTCAATTAGAATTCACCTGAAATAAAATCTCTAAAAATCAGTTAGAGTTGCTCGATTGCTTTTACTTCCAGTGCAGCCTTAAAAAGCAGGAAAGCTGCTCGTGAAGTCCTTGTCCCATGCGTACATCCCACAGCTCCCGAGTTTTCCTTCTCCCGGTGCTTCACCCACATCCACCACCTGCCTACTTCTTCCGTGTATCTTCCTGCCACCTCCGGGAAGTGTGCGGCTCGGAGCGGGCACGGCGGGGAAGGAATGGCTGTTTTCCCGTGGTTAAAGATGCTGAGCGGGGCTGCTACTGCCACTGCCCGCTGTCTTGATAGAGGGAGCAGGAATAGGTTGTGATTCGTGCACTAGCTGTTTACAAATATTTAAGATCGCTCTGTGCTGTCTCTGTGGTTTTTGTTTTCCTTTTTCCCAGGAGTTATGTTTGTGGTCAGAGTTAAGGTGACAGCCAGCGTTTGGAGAGAAGGGCATGGCATGTGGGGTGATGGGCTGTGGATGTGAATGAGGTAATGTGGAAAATCAGAATGCATGGTTGTGGGTTGCAAAGGCTGAGTGAAAATCTAACTTGTGACTTCCTGGTTCTCCTGTGGCTATAACAGTATGCAGCCTTGCGTGTATTTTAAACAGCTTTGTCTGCTCTGGGGAGTTTTCTGGCTTCTTTGTTCTATATGTGAAAAATGTAAGAGATGGCTGCTCTTCCCTGTGTGTTCTGATACTTCTCACTGGTATGGACAGCAAGCAAAGAAGGGGGAGAAGTAGCAGCTCAAGTGCCATGGTTGTGTTCATTTATTCCTGTAGACCTCCCTGTGCCAGCTTTGCATTCCTGCCTCTTGCTGGGAAAAGGGTTTGCAGTTGGCCATGTGTTAGATGTACCTGCTTGCTCCTGAGACAGCAGATCGTTCTGGCTGGCTTCTTAGGGTTTGCCAGAGGACATGACCAGGCTGTTACTCCTGAACCAGGTTGGTTTGGGATCACAGATTAGACAGCCTAAGACTTATCAAGCAGCCTGCACAAGAGGGGGATCACACATGGTGCCCCAGGGCCTTATCCAAGATGCTCTTCCTGGTGAGGAGCAGACATGAGCAGGCTGTGAGCTCGTCCTGCATCTTCTCGTTGTGTAACCTCTTCTCGTGCTCACCCTTTGCCCCAAAAGCACAGTCCCCAATGCACTAAGAAGTGAAAACAGTGGTGGAAAGCAGTACTTCAGGTCTCTTAGGTACAGCTTAAAGGTCACCTGAAAGATGTGGGGCGCTGAGACTTGAGTGGGTGTGCTAAGGCTTTGTGTAGCCGGCCAGGTGAACAGAGCCAGCAGCAGCAGCAGTGCCAGATGTCCTTTGGGTTAACCTCCTCGGGTTCTGGCAGTGCTATGCTGCTTTCTCAGCACTCCTTGCTTGTTGCTTGTCCTCTTCCTAAGCCTCATCTTACTCCTGCAGGTGGACTAGCATAGCTGCTTCCCGGGCTTTGTAGGCTGTGAGCTGGGCCGAACCAGGGACCGGACCGGTCACGTCTGGAGAAACAGCATAGCTGGCAGCAGGAGAGGCCGTCTCGGAAAGGGAAGGGAGCCTTCCCCTTGTTAAAATTTAGAAATAACTTGGGATGTCATTGAGGTGAGTGCTGGAGGAACTCTGTTTAATGCAAGGAGAAAAGAGGTCAAAAGGACGAGTGTTTGAAAATGCCTTCTCTGCAGAAATCAGTAGCAGTTGTACGTGGAAAAATTGCTCGGCCCTCTCAGGAGTTACTGTACTGAATTTGAAAAACAGAATGGATCTGTAAATTATGAAACAAAGGGATTTCAGTCTTGCTTTAAATGCAAACCTCAATGCAGTCTGAACCGTGGACTCGCTGCTGACACCTCCATAGTACATATTAATCCAGTTTTATCTGTCATGAGGAGATTTGTTGATTAGAAGCCTCTAGGTAAAGGCTGCTTGTGGACTGGTGCTGCTCTTCCAGCCTGTGGGCTGGAAAAATGAGTTCAGTTCTGTGGCTTGCCTGGAGCTCTTAGGCTGTGTGTAATTTCACTGCCACCGTCCTTCCAAGATTCAATTTAGCTCTCTGCAAAGAGCCCATTTATGTAGATTTATGTAGATTTTGTGCTAAGATGAATGACTTTCAGAGGAAAAGGGCCTTCCTTTAAAAGTTATATAAGTTAATTTGTGGTATTGATGGTGAAAAGTCAGCATCATTTGAAATGGGAGGGTAGGAACAGTTTACTGAAATACCACTAAACATAAGCTATTAATTTTGTTTGTCTTGACAAAGTTTGTCAAGAGTGGATTTTTCTAAGAAATCTAGTGAAATAATGACATTTTTAAAATAGTGAATTCTGTGCCCTGAAAAGGGTTACTTTTAAGTGATTTTCCTCATTTTCCTTGTTGCTTCTTGTATCTTTGGGTGTAGACAGTGGATGATTGATTTTCTGCAGTTAACTATTATTTGTGAAGCCAAACTGTGTTTCTAAACTTTGTAGCTCTTAAATGTTTACAGTTTCACCCTGAGTTCCAAAGAGTGTAGTTGATTAGCTCTGAAGCTCACCAACAGCTCCTTGAGGTAGCTGCTCAAATCTAAACTGCTGTTGCTGTCCCTTCTGCTTTACGCATTCTGGCACACAAGGAATGGTATGTTCAGCTGGTGGTTTGGGGGGTTTGTATGTTTTGGGTCTTTTTTTTTCCCTGGGCTCCATCTCTCTTTCTGAAGAGATTGAATGAAGGTATCCTGTTGCTGCCACGTACATTTCTGGAAAGTTTCTGTTGGCCTCTTGATTTTATTTTTCTCTAGTAGAGTTAAATCAGAATTTTGTAGTAAAAGCCTGGTCTTCCAGATGCCTCCTGAATAGAAGTTGGGCTCTGCTTGTTTTTCTCTATATTTGACTTACTGAAGAAAAGGCTCATATTTAAGGAAAAAAAAAAAAAAACAAAACACCCAGACCATTTCTTTATACTATTTTACATGTTTTACAACAGGCAAAAGCTCATACTGTAAAAATAATTTCTCTCGGAGTTTTGATAGCCAATCTCCCAATGCCCCATAGCAAATGTATTTGCTTGCACTGCAGTTTTGGAGGAAGGGGAGTTGCACATTATTAAAATACTTTTCCCCCAGCATGTGCAAATCTTTCTGTAGGTATTGTTTTTTAGGTTACTGCTGTGTGCTTTTTCAAGTCCAGTGTGATAGTAGAGCCAGAGCAATGTTAGCAGACCTGCTCAATGTTTTAGTTCTGTTACTTTCTCAACCAAACTATAAATTACATGCTTTAGACCTTATTGATTGGTGGTTTAGCTTAATACAGTAATACTGGAAATTATCTGCTTGTGGCTGTGAAAGCCACCGTAGAGTGAAGAGGTGTGTGTGTGAGATCTTAGAATTCTCTGAGGAGTTTATTATTTGTGGTATAACTGGATAAGGGTTTATGAAGTTGAAACTTGTGCAAATGTTTTTTCCTGCAGCTGTAAGGGCTGAACACCGCAGCAATCTGTCTGTTGGGAGCCTTTAAGCACAACTGCTATATTGCTGAGTGGTATTTCATGTCTCAAGTGTCAGTGACAAGGCAGCCTTGTTAGCAAATGAAACGGGCAGGTGAATGCAAACTAAGGTTTTTAAACTATATGTGTTGGAATCCATCAGTATTTTTGCTTTGTCTGCAGCAGTTACTGCTATAATTAAGATTAGCAGAGGCATTAGGTCCTTTTTATGTGAAACAGGTAAAACTGTAGAAATACTTGGTTCTTAAAACACCCTTTTACTGACCCAGTTTCATTAATCCTCCGGGGTTCTGTGAAGCACTTTTCTTCTTTACTTTCCTTTTACAGTCCTCCACACTTTCTATGGGGGAAAAATGATGCGACAGTTAAGAAGAATTGAAGCTGATGAGCTTTTTTTCTTCAGGAAATCAAGTGTTCTGTAATTCTTCAGAATGTGTTTTGTGATCATTTTGATCTTAAGATATAAGAGAATTGAGTAGAAGCTTTGAGCGATATTGACTGACATTCTTGGGAATAAATATGAAGTGGGAATGTTGAAAACAAGCTGGCTTTGTGTTTGAATCATCTTTTTTGTAGGTACCTCACAACTGTCTGCTGATTTGTTTTTTTTTCAAAAATGTTTCCGTTAACAAGTCAAAATATAGAGCTTTTGCCCCTTTTTCATTTCTGTGTGTGTTCTTGTAATGAGAGAAAGAAATGCTGTCCTCTGAGTTGACAGCCTTGTGGAAAGATGAGTGGTGGGACAGTGCATCTGGATGTCAGTGCTTTGGTGCTCATCTTCTCTCTGTTTTTACTGTTTGCAGGTTCTGTCATCCGTGATGGCGTCAGCTCTACCCAGAACCCTCGGAGAACTGCAGCTGTATCGAATACTACAAAAAGCAAATCTCTTATTCTACTTCGATGCCTTCATTCAGCAGGGTGGTGATGATGTCCAGCAGCTCTGTGAAGCAGGGGAAGAGGAGTTTTTGGAGATAATGGCTCTCGTAGGCATGGCTAGCAAGCCACTTCATGTCCGACGGCTGCAGAAGGCTTTGAGGGACTGGGTCACAAACCCTGGCCTTTTTAACCAGCCTCTCACCTCCTTACCAGTCAGCAGCATTCCAATATATAAGCTGCCAGAAGGGTCTCCTGCGTGGCTGGGGATATCCTGCAGCAGCTATGAAAGGAACAGCAGCACCAGAGAGCCTCACCTGAAGATTCCGAAATGCGCTGCCACGACGTGCGTGCAGAGCGTGGGCACGAGCAAATCTGATGTGGTGGGGAGCTTATCACTGCAGAGCAGCAGTGAACCGAGACTCTGGCAAGGACACCACACCACAGAGAGTGAGCACAGCCTTTCCCCGGCTGACCTTGGCTCTCCAGCCTCACCAAAGGAAAACAGCGAGACCCTGGATGCTGCTGCTGCTCTGTCAGTTGCTGAATGTGTAGAACGTATGGTTCCCTCCCTGCCCAAAAGTGACTCCAATGAAGTCAAGGAGTTACTGAAAACAAATAAGAAACTGGCAAAGATGATTGGTCACATCTTTGAGATGAGTGACGATGACCCTCACAAAGAGGAGGAGATCAGGAAGTACAGTGCAATATATGGCAGATTTGACTCGAAAAGAAAGGATGGCAAGCATCTCACCCTCCATGAGGTAAAACACCTTGAGTGGCACTAGGCTTCCTCCCCTGTTCTTACACCTTTGATGAGATGTGTTTATAGGGTGCAATTGTTGTATGGGTACTTCTTGCTGAGTGATGAGAGTTGTGTATTTGATAGCTGTGTGTTGAGTGCTGTAGGCAGTTCTGGCCCAACATGGAAATCTCAGGTGCAGCACAAGTCCCCTTTTGTGGGTGGGTGTGGGTATGCACGTGCTGATTTCAGCTTGGTGTCTTCAGACTGCTTGGTTACTGGTGCAGCCTGTCAGACAGAAGGGTTAGAAAATTTGGCACTGAAATAGCAACCAGAATTGCACTGAGCGTGGCCTTTGGGATCCTATGGATTTGGTACATTTTAAAAGAGGTCCTGTTGTGATATTTCCTTGCAGCTTTGAGAGTAGACTTGCTTGGAAGATCAGTAACTAAAATTGCTTGTGTCTGATGTGGTTACTACCCTCTGCTGTGTTCCCTCAAGACTCTGCTCTGTAGCTTGTGCACTTGAGGTAAAAAGGATTCTGTCAACGAGGTCCCTAAACCCAGTGGCATGGATTTTTTTTTTTTTTTGCTTGGATTGGGATGAAACTCAATTATACAACCTGTGGTGGTTTTTTGGCACGGTGGTCTTAAGCCTGTCAAGTGACATGCAGACCATGTGAGGAGGAAGGGAAAGGACTGTCTCCAGTATTTATGGGTGGCTGTAATCTGAATGTTTGTCCTTTAATCCCTCAGTAGCATCTATTCCCTCTTGTCTTTGAAAGTCCATGTGGGCCTCCCTTGCTCCTCTTGTGGCATTCCTGAGGCTCACACTGCATGTGTTGTAACGCAATAGGTGTGTCTGTGTGGGGAGTAGTTTCCTAGAGCCAAAGTACAGTACAAGAGGAGAACAAACATTAATTCAAAGCAGTGCCAAAACAGTGTTGATACGAATGCTGCATCAGCATTTTCACAGTTAACAGTGATTGCAAAATTTCAGTTGGATTTAAAATTTGGCATGTAAGGCTTAGCTCCCAAAAGGAAAAGCAGTGTTTATGTTACAGGAGTGCCAAAAAAACTGTACTGGCTTTAGCCTTTTTTTGCTTCAAGAAGAAGTTTTGTAGGTGTGTGATCCATAGCATAAGACTGAGTTCTCTTTATGCTTTGGAGTAGAAGGGCAGAAGGAAACAAGGCGTATTTCTTTACATTTTTGTTTATATATTTACATTTATAAGGCAACTGCACATCACCAGCAGTGACTTGACAAGGGCTTTTACTGCAGGCTGGGGAGACACTTCCACAGTAGTCAGCCACATTCCTACCACACAGTTCTAGTTGTGCAGCTTTCACTTACGTGCTTTGTGGCTTTATGTCAAACACTTATAATCTATGAATTCATCCACTGTACAAGACGAGATCTCATCTTACTCCCCTGACCTTGTGGAAGTCTCTCTCGTAACAGAACAAGTTGTGTATGAGATGGAGGCAGGATTTGAAAGGATTAATTGTGTAGATGCCCTGTGTACATGGCTGCAGATTCAGGATTCGGAGAAAGGGGGTTCTCCCCACCTGAGGATGGAGGCACTTGAGGTGTACAGCATGCGTGGCTGTGTGCTTTCACAGCCTCTCTCTGGGGTAGCAACTGCAGAAAACGCTCTGAAATCTGGGCAGACTTCTTGTTTAGGATAATTTTCTGGCATCCAGCAGTGTACTGGAAGGTGGGCTCCGGGGCACCTTTTGTGTAGGCTCAGGCATGGCTGTGCAAAGCTGGAGGAATGAACACTGGGGTAGTGATTGAAGGAGCAGGATAGCAATAACCTGGAAGAAAGGACAACTGCTCTGCCTTGTTAATTTTTTTTAGTATTGCACTACAGATCTTTACTACATCATTGTAAAACCACGTTTAAAAATGGAATGAGAGCATGGTTTGGCTTTAGGAAATATTTCTATCACTATTGTGATTAAGGGCACAAGATCAAAGGAGTCTGTGGTTGACTTATGCCTCACTTACGCATGTGGGGCCTCGCTGAACTTGATGGGAACTGCACACATGCAAGCAAGAAGAATTTGCTCATAATTGGTTTACTGTCGGCTTAAAGAGGCTGGATTTCACAAAGTTTTGTCTTGAACAGTTTTGTCTTAATTTCTTTTTTAAAGCAGAAAATAAATAGCAGCAACGAGACCGTTTATTTTTTTGTTTAAAATCTACTAAACCAAGGTTTGCCTTTTGTAAACTTAGCCTCAGTGTGTTTTTGGTTTTGATGGCTTAAACAATTTGCTGCTCAGAAGGAAGGACCTTAAACAACCAGGGAGGTAAGTTTCTGCTTGTCCAGAGACCGTTTTTCTGCACGTGTTAATACATTCCAAGGCTGTCATTCTGCTCATTCTGCCTCCCAGCTGAAGGTTTCTCCTTGCAGCTGGCAAGGAACAGCTGAATAAACTTCACTGTGAATTTAAAAAGTTTAAGTAGTGGTTAGCTTTTTAATGTAAAGATTAGGGCATCTCTGGGTCCTCAAGCACAGAGGAGTTGTGTGTAAACTAAAATCAAACCCAATGGAATTATTAGTGGTGAATTAGTGAGAGTATTTTGTTTCAATATGAGCACTGAAGTGTCTCAGAGGGCTGGAGCAGCCATTAGAGGCCTGTGAGAGCTGCAGACACTGTGCTGGTTTGGAAGTATATGCTCCTGGTAGGAGTATTTGCCTAAGGCATTAATCTGACATAAAATCTGATGTGGATTCTTTCGAAGGTGTTCCAAAACTAATAAACATGATGTTTTTAATCCATCCCATTGTTTCAGTAGTACACAGCTTTTCAAACACAGAGAGCATTTAATGTTTAAAGTTGGACTGGAGGAGGGATGAGTGCAAGGCATGCCCTTGAACTCGGTGACCCCTGCAAGTTTGAGTCAGATTTGTAATTTGCGTGTTTATATTTCAGTGCTTGTCTCATACCTATAAGACAACAAAAAAAAATCCAGTTCAGGGGAATTAGAAAAAAACCCAATAAATTTTATCTAGCTTGGTCTCTTCCATTTCTTTTGCTGACTCACCAAAACAGTATGGTTTGGTATTTAATTATGTGGTTTCTAGTGGGGGAATCTGTGAACCCCATCAGATAAAAATATACCCATCCCTCTCCTGCATGGTTATGTGCTGCTCCATATCCTTAAGGCTTCCAGCACACAGAATCTTTATTTTTAGGCATGCAACACTTTGTATCTGCAGTATTATGCCTCCTGAAAATCCAGGAAGCCATGATGCACTTCAATTCAGTAAGTCTGAATGTGACCTGAAAGAGGAAACCAGGAAAAACAAGCGAATAAACATTTGGCTTTTCTCACATATTAGGATAAACAGCATTTGCCTACAACTACCCAAAGCATTTTCAGTCATTTCAGCTCTTTGCAACCTCTCAGCACTTTGAAGGATAAAAAATATCTCAAATTATTTTGTAAGCATTAGCCATATTATTCATCCTTGGCAAAGTAATAGCTATCACTGTTACAGAAATTAATGCCTGCTTTGGATGGTAATTCTTTTAATCGGTGTTGTATTAATCTTATATTGTATCTTTTTACTGTCTGTGTTTTTTTCTGAAAAGACAGACATTGTAGAACAGCTGTTCCTGTCTAAGGGGTTATAGTTTGTTATTTTAGTACCTTGTATTGTAGGAACATAGTAACCTGTTTGCACCCTTGTACATCTGATCTCTGTGAGATTTGGTTTTTTGTCTGTACAGAGACTAAAGGATCAGGCAACATATCTAGTTCGCCTGTAAAAAACAAGTTTGTGCTCTGATTAACATTTAGGCACCATAGGAAATGCCCTACTGAGATCAGAGGCTTTTAGGCTTAACACAGGAAAAATTGCTTATGAAGTATTAGGAGCAGCGGTTCTGTGTGAGATTTTACTGGAAATACTGCACAGGCACAGGCTGCTGAGAGAAGACTCTTGGCTCTTCTTGATACATGTTTTTGTTTTTCCAGCCTTCCTGGAGAACAGGTGTCACTTTGGGTAAAATAAATTTTTGATAGTTTGGATGCCATCAGGCCCCGTGGCGAAGGACGTTGTTCATGTCTTGTGACAGCTTCCATCCTTCAGGGATGGAGCGTGCAGCGATTCGGGTGAACTGCTGGCCTCTGTGGTTTAATTCACAGGTAACACTGCAGTGTGGTAGACAGCAGGGTGAAGGGGTGAGCTCTTGGCCTTCTCCCAAGGGACGCCCTGTAACTGCAGACCTGCTGGTCTGTGGGAGCAGTGGGTTGGGTGTCTGAGGTCGCATGTGGGCCGTCCTGCCTGTGCGGCTGCTCCCGGCGCTGCCAGATGGAGGGTCGGGGATGGCACGTCTCCATCCATCATGGATGTGCTGACTATGCTGTGGAAACCAAGCTGCTCCGGAATATTCACTAGTCTGGGACAGATACAGAACATACTGTTGACAGTAGCTCCAAAGCAGCTGTGCTCCTTTACCAGAAGCCAAGCCTATTCAAAGCAGCTTAATTTCTAGAAGTAAAAGAGTAGAAAGAGTTGTGGGCACTTGGTCAAAACACCTGTAATATTCTCTTGGCCTCTTGCTGTTACGCCTCATTACACGTTCTGGCTGTTCTTCAGCTGAGAAAAAAAGTGAGAAAGTCTCTTCAAGCCCTGCTTCCTGTGGAAGGAGCTTGGAATAGCCTCTCCAGCTATGTCGATTTGTGTCTCTCATTGCATTAATAATGTTGTGTCCATACTGCTGACTGTAGGCTTCTTGGAAAGCAGTATTATTAAGCTGATATAATTCATGACAGTATCACCGCTTCCTATAGGCTTCTGAAGAGCATTGCAAAACCATTTTGAGCCTCAACTTCAGGCTTTTTTTTCCCCGCCTTCTTTATGAATCTTTTGCCAGCAGCAGAGGCACTAGAAATGTGTCCTGGCAGGCTCAGGAAAACATCCTTGAAACAAGTTACATTTGATTCATGTCTGAAGATAGTCTTCACAAACACGAGGGTGAGAAACATAGCTAAAAAAAGTTTAATCGTTTCTTAAACCATCACCTTCTACAGAATTTATTCTGTATTCACCAGGGAAAGCCATCTGTACCCACACTCTCAGGGTGGTTGTTTTTTTTTTTTTTTTTTTTTTTTTTTCCCCAAGTCCTGGGCATATTGCATTTATAAAAATAGTATTCCCTGTAAGCCAGGCTTTGGAAGCCAAACACTGAACGTTCAGAGCTACTGTTTTATACTGAGATTTAATTAATGCTGAGATGAGGCAAAAGCAGTGCACATTGAGACAGTCCTACAATAATGTTTCACTTTATGCACCAACTACATTAATATCTTTTCTCTTCCTAAAGCCTTACCTGGTTTAGTAAGGGATATAAATAAACTGAAGAAACCCTCCAGGGTTTAGTGTACAATTATAGGTAATTTTACTTGCCATCAAAATTTTCTATTATTTCAGAAGATGTACTTTTACAAGCACAGTAGGTGAAAGTATGCAAAATCATGAGTGCCTGTTTGTTTGATTTGCAGCTAACAGTTAATGAAGCAGCTGCCCAGCTGTGTGTGAAAGATAATGCCTTGTTGACCAGGAGAGATGAGCTCTTCGCCCTGGCCCGGCAAATCTCTCGGGAGGTCACCTACAAGTACACCTACAGGACCACCAAGTAAGGCTTCATTAACTCAGAGGGTCTTTACTTGTGGGGAACTAAGTAGGCTGATGGCATTTCTTCTGAGGCACTAGAGACACTTTCTTCTTGCTCTTCAGCCAGCAAAATGCTCTTCTGAGAAGAGGAGGAAAATGCTATTTGAGTCCTGAAGCTTTTAAACTGATAAGATTCAGCTGTCTTGAATTACCTTTTTATTTGCTCTCTAGTTTTCCAAGTATTTTGAGGATAGTGCATGTTGAGAGGCACCTGAGAGGCTGGTATTTCAAACATTTAAGGCATTAGTGTATTTTAAGGTTAATGTAAATTGGCAGAGTAGCCATAGATGCTCAATGCATCCATTTCCTTTTTTCCATATACAGATTTGGCTTGTTAGCCAAAAAGATAAGGTTCACAGGGAGTGGCTTACAAACTTGCTTTGAAGGAACTGAAGCTGAGTCCTAATTTCAGTTGTTACTGTTCTGTTAAATAAACTGCTGTTACGAAATGGTGACACAGCCTTAACAGCTTTTAAATACAATTAAAACCTTAGAATTAGCAAGTATGATTAAATGTCTTGATACTTTCTTTAGATTTTAGATGTTAATTCTCTTGCCTGTAATGTAATACCCTTCCAAAATACATTTTTCTATGCTTCTAGAAAGTTTTCCTTTGTTCCTCTTTCTTTCATGGAGATTCATAAGAATATACATCCATGCTGAATAAGCAATGCCAAGGGCATTTCTGTAATTCTCTGGGGTTTCCTTCCTCTTTGGAAAGAAGAATCCATGAATCTCTTGATGCTTCTGAAAACAACACAAAATGCTTGTGTTCCTATAGTGGAATGACTTTCACTGCCATGTCAAAGTGAATTGGAGGCTTTTTTTGTGCATCTCACTTGTTCTTCCCCGATCTATATTTTTTTTCCTTGACTCCTTTTCATTATTATTGATGGTCGGGGTTAATGTGCTGTTCACTGATCATATATGTGTCTTTTCTTCTAGATCTAAATGTGGAGAAAGGGATGAGCTGTCACCAAAGAGAATCAAGATAGAGGTACAGTAATGTGACTCCTGTATTTTGACCTGTGCATGCTAAAATTCAGTTTTGTTTTGAAGGGATCTGTCTTAAGGAAATTTGTCAGAAAAACATTTGATAGACAGTTGATGGGTATGACAGAGAGGGAAGGTGGGAGAACATCACCACTGTCTCTGTAAATGTAAGTGCTTGATGGAGAAACCTGTAGGAGCAGGGGTAAAGAGTAGGATTTGTTTAATGGTAAAGATACTCTCAGTGTTTTGCACTCAGAGTGAGTAGGAGGGGAGGAATGGGACTGACTGACTTCCTGTGGTGGAATAAGCTCAAGCACTATAGGAAATGTCTTCCCATAAGGCCCCCTGCTTTTCAGTTAGCATGAGGTGGAGTTTGCCTAATTCACTGGAGTCAGCTGTTGATCATGTCCAAAATACAGAGTTCTGGATAAGGATTGATGGCAGAATATTAGCTATCTCTGACTATGCCATAAATTATGATACTGATCATATTGAAAAGTCAAAAACTAATTAAAAGCTATATATCTCAACACAAATGGTTGTGCCTGTAGATGTTAATTTACAGGTTTTTCTAATGAGTTTTGTGTCAAATGCATGTATACATGGCTAATGTATACACTTGCACAAGATGTTGCTTAGGGAGATCCTGGGAATTTCTTGTTAAGAGTGCAGGAGCAGCAGGAATGTAGTTTAGCTTTTTCTTCAGTTACCACTGCTGGAAGGGAAATTTGAGGCCTTTTAAAAAGTTACTTTTAACAAAAAAAAGTAAAAAATAAAAAAAGTCAGATGTACATATGTATACTTATATATTTGATAAGAGTAGCAGATCTTTCTTTTTAATTTGTGTGTTAAACAAATTACTGTTTCACTGTTACGTGGGTATCTAATTTATCCTTAGCACTGTGGGTGGTTTTTGTTGCACTGTCTACTCAAAAAAGGTGTAGGTTAAATGTGTGTTAGAATATGAGCTAGACCTGAGCTAGATTTGTATGTGACACAGATAGGTGATATATTCTTTAACTGTAGAGGAAAATTGCAACACATTCTGAAATGTGTTTCTTGTATGTAACGCATTCTGTGATAAATGAAGCACTGTATGTAGGAAGGCTTTAATTTTTTTTTCAGTACTGCAATGCTTTTACCTGTACAAAGGCTTTTCCTGTGAGGCACAAACCCTGGTGAGAGCAGTTGGTTTTGAAAAGGCAGTTATGAATAGGTACAGAGGAATTAATCTTATTTATTAAGTTCCATCAGCCCATATACTATTGTAGTTTTGAGTTTATGTAGTGCAAAATATACATGTGCAACGAGGATTTACTGGTAGCTTTGGTAAGTCAGTAATGTCATTTATGTGTGTCAGGATTTGCTTTTGACCTATGCTTGTTCTGTGATCCACAAAAAAGAGCAGGGAAAAGCTGCATTAAATGATTTTACCCAGCTTCACCATTATCAGCCTTGACCAACATGTTGCAGGATGGTTGCTTGAGCCTCCTCTCTTTTGTTCAGTCCAGCCCTAATTTGTTAGAGAGTGGGGAGCCACTCCTCTGCGTGAAGTAGTATTTCAATGACTTCAATTTCAGCATAAGGAAGTTTTTCCTTTATTCAGTAATAATTGATGATGAGCAAGTGTCTAAAATGACACACTGCAAGGGAGGTGCTGTTTTTTTACAGGATCTTCATTGAAAGAAAGTGTAAAATTAAAATCCTGAAAAATACAGGCTGAAACTTGAGGTTTTCTGGAGAGCAGGAAATCTGGACAGCCTTAGGGAATATGTATTCTCCTATTTTCTGCATGGTGAAATCTTAAAGAAAGGCCTGCTTCTTTTATACCCATTTTTGTTCAATAATTCTGAGAAAGGATGTTTACTTGGGTTTTATCTAAAATTACCAGTTATATTTAAAAATGCTTGTGAAGATTTTGTGTCCTAATTGTACAAATTACTATTTCAGAAATAGGTCATTTTTCCAAAATAAGAAATTGAAAATTAAATTGAATTAAATACTCTTTAATCTGATAGCCTAGCATTATTAATTTCAAAATTACCCATATTGTTATCAGCAGAAATGTCTTTTTTCCTCACAACTTTGGGAGTCTTCTAAGGAGGAGTAAAGCATTACTTTCAGTACATTATAATTTTGAGGTATGCTGTAAATCGTGGGCTTTACTTCAATGAAATGTAAAAAAGATGCAGTATGACATAGTAGATCACTGCTGTTCTGGATTCCTGGGTCTTGCATTTTGAAAAAAAAAATGTAAAAAATCCTTTTTTTAGTAGCATGTTCAGGGATTTTTTTGAGAGTTTGTTTAGGTTTGGTTTTTTTTAGAAAGGTGAAAAGTAAAAAGGAAAATGGTAGCAAATGCAGATTTTTCCTTCTGTTCCGGGGAAGAATTACTTACACTGTTTTTGAAGTTGTAGTGCTTCATTGCAGATCTGTTCACTCACTATCATGAAAACACAGAGAGGACCTGAACATGGGGTACTTTTTTGTTGTTATAACTAGCTCTTTTCTGTTTCTCTTTATTTCTTTGTTTTTTTACCTTTTTTTGAGAAGGGTCATTTTGCCTTTCTGTTTTAAGGCCGAACTCTGTATTTTGAGTCACCATTCCTTTAACCATTAGTCATTAATGTCTCTGTGAAGTGTGGCCTAAAATACTAGGGCTTCAATTTGGAAAGACTTCACAGCCTGTTTGCATAGTGTAAAAGATTACTTAAAAAAAAGATGAGTTAATTTCCTGAAATATAATAACACTTTAAAAAGCCTCCAGAGAGGCACTGAAGGTCATCCTTGAGCAGAACCAGCAGAGCTGTGTGTGCAAGCTGCAGCATTGTCAATCTGCAGCCACGTTGTAAATTTATCCTTTTCATGAATATGAAACTCGCAAAAGCATTACAAAGAAACAATGTGCCATGAATTACATCAAATTACCTGTAAAAGGCTTTCTCTTCCCCTGTGAGCTCTCCCCCTCTTATTCGTTGAGTGGGTGGGTGAGCTGTGGGAGTGAAGTGTAAAGAGGAGAAGGGGAAAAAATTCCAGGCAAATGACAGACTAAAGGTGTGAAGGGAGTGAAAAAAGGAGTGGAGTGAATTGGTATTTGGAAGCAGATTATTAAAAAGGGAGGTGGTTCCTAAACCTGCTCTGGACAAAGAGCGGGACAGGCAAATAGGGATGGAAATGGCACATCATCCTGCAGACCAAGGATCTCTCCTGCTTAGGTGTTGTGGGGTGGGGGCACCCCTTATTTTGTCATCTTCTGTGACTCAGTGCCGGCACCACTGAAAGCAATGAGCTGTTGTGGCACCAGCTTAGAAACAAAACAAGTCACAGGTACATCAGGCAGAAATCGCAGAGGGAGAGGCTGTTCATCACTATTGGGGTTGACCAGGTTCCCTTTCAGAGTCAGCATGAACAGCCAAGAGAGGAAGAAAGGAGAGTTTTAAAAAATATTCTTGTTGTCTATGGTCTAAAGAAATTAATGTGTGTGTCAGCATCTCCATTCATCTACAAGAGGGATGGGAAGAGCTTTCAAAAACTGATTTCCCAAAGCTCAGTGGGAGTCGGGGGCGCACAGGCAGGGAGACCTGAGCAGAGGTTGTAAGGAAGCATCTTCCCTTGGTGCCAGTGTGGGTGGAGGAAGAGGAGAGAAAAGCCCCATCTCCGCTATTTCTGAGAAGGCTGAAAAGAAAACCAAAGTGTGGGATTTGTGTTTTTCACAAAAACAGCAAAAGCAGTAGAAGCTACTGTTTTCATAGGAAAAATGTCATTAGAGGGAGCAAAAAAGCACATGTGGGACTGGGAACATCTGCTGCTCAAAGCCGCATGGAAAACAACTGAGCAGCAGCATGGCAAAACAAAAATGCTGCAGTGCATGTAGCAGGACCTCCAGGCAACCATGGGGCAGAGCAGGTTGGTGCTTGGCCCAGTGTGCTCCTCATCCCACAGGGCGTCAGGGACAGCCAACAGTGGGAAGGGCCTCTGGGAACGTGATCCAGAACCACATCACTCTCCAGGAGTTATCTGCCTGACTGAGGGGTGACACAGCAACAGGCAGTCAGACCCACTTTTGGGAAACAGCCTTTGGTTTTGTATAGGCAGGTGATCACAAACGTGTTATGAAGAACTGTGTTACCTGTTTTGTTGCAAAAATAGGATCCTGAGTGATAGCGTTTTGTGTGTTCAGCTTCTCATCTTCCTACACATAATCATTCTCCTCGCCCAAACACATTCAGGTCTTAGCTATGAAAGTGGTCAGTGCTTGTGGAAAAGTGCTGCAAATCCTTTGTTTCTGGGTTAGGCTAGAGGCTTTGTGGCAGTTTACCTGGTTGTGAAGTTTTTGCATAGCTATTGTGTTTATTTGTTCCGTGAGGGAGTATGTTGGGTGTTTAAAAGCAATATGCAGCATTCAGACGGATTTTAGGGTTTTTTCCTGAGTATAAAGAATAGGTTTAATGACATTACATTGCACTGAGGTTCTGGCCATCTGCCTTGGGTCAGACCACTGCTCTGCAGGTCAGTGAGCAGCCTGCCAGTAGAGGGAACCTTGTGGTCCTTCCCGTGTTTTTTCAGAAAGATCACTTCTATTTTTCTTGGGCTGTAACCCTTTTGTTCATCTATTGTCAAAAATGTAATTATTGACATGTATGTCTTTAGAACAGACAAGGAAAATATACCTAATTTGGTGTATTTTTGAGACCCAGTTCTGCAGAACCTCAGTGACTGATGTCGTTGTTCTCAGGTTTGGGTCTGTCTTAAGATCTCTGGCTTCCTCTCACATTTTGACAGAGTTACCTATACTATGCTTTTGTAAACATTTCTGGGTATTCCTCTAGTGCACATGAGCTTTCCTTTTATAATACCAAGCTGGATAAACTCCTCATCTTGAACCTTTGCTTCAATTATTAATTTATTTTAATGGAGTCTGGCAGGCTTTCACAGGAGCTTTATTTGCTTTATTGATACATATGCAAGCTGCAGAAGAGATTTGCATGTCATAAGAATTTCAGACTAGAAGAATTATTGAATCATGGTTTCCCATAGTCTATAAATTTTCCACCGTACTTCTGAAATGGTGATATTTCATTTTGTGATACTAGTGTAGGTTCTGTGTGGAAAAACATTGAATTTCAGGAGGCTTTTCTCAGTTTCACAAAGTTAATATATGTCCTCAACTACATTATAAACTTGATTTCTGAAGAGTGACAGAAACCATAGCCCTAAATCTGCCTGTGAAGGCTGAATGTAAACTAGTTTAATGTCAGTAACAGGTGTAGTCTGGATTCACCTGAGACTGAGAGAGATGAGATTGTCTGCGCCATGTTAGGTATATAGCAGTGACTGTGGAGGGGCTGTGTGTGTTTTGTGCACAAATTTAAATGAATTGGATAGCACAAACATGTAAATTGCAGTCCAGAATTTTCACAGAAGTTCAGGAATGTGTTTTTTAGTTTGGTTTTTTTTTTTTTTTTACTTCTAAGTGTACAGAGAGGATGAAGAAAAAAACAGTAATATGTCCCTCTTGGTTTGGTTTCTTTTTATGCTCAATAGGATGGTTATCCAGATTTCCAGGACACAGTCCAGACGCTCTATCAGCAAGACAAAATGCCACTTGCTTTGGCTAAAGGAAAGAGTGAAGACCCAACAGCTCTTAATTCCCAGGTAAACCAACTAAACTACACTGTGAATAACGCAGGCTGTGTCTTTGTACGCTGGTTTTGATGTGTTGTTGTTTTGATTACTAAATTAATTCCCATAATTTTTAAAAGGCTACCTAGCTTAGCTGTGATTGCATCACTCTTAATTCGTGTTTACCTCCCAAAACTGTTCTGACACAGTACTACAGCTTTGCCCTTGTTAGTTCCAAGGAGGTAAGATGCAGCATAGTAGGCTTGAAAATCTGTGGTTGCCTGTTGGGAGCAAGTAGGGTAGTATTGGTACAGTATGTGCTGTGTTACTTGCGTTATCTGCTATAAATGGAAAGCTCAAGTTACTGAGTCGAGAGGAATAGAGTAGGCGATCTTGGAGTCCTCAGTTCTGACATGTCTTACAAGAAGAAAGGCCATTATGTTTAGGAAATAAGTGAACCTCTGGATCTGAGAGGATAAATTGGCTTCCTCAACAACACCTAGCCTGGTGGAAGTGCAGTGATCGGGAGCAGACAGAAAGCTTTGTATAAATGAAGACAGGTTGCTGATTCTTTCTTTGTCTTTCCTGTATTGTATCCCAGCCTTGAGGCAAAATACCCATCTCCTACTGCCAGTTCTTGCCAAGGAGGGATTTCATGCTAAGTTGCAACAAATTTATTTTGTATAGCTGATTTGGGCAAATGTAATCACCAAATTTGCACATAAGATTACATTTAGGAGTTACCCTTCTGTTTTCTGAGAATGGATGTGTTACCCTATCATTTACCACCTTCTATTGCAAAGTAGTGCTCGGTCATACAAATCTGTGATACATCAAATGCAATTATGCCACATGTTCTGATGTCACAGAATAATTACGTGAGCTTATTTTCGTTTTGTATATGCTTTAAAGTTTTTGTTGGTCACTGCCTCATAACAAGGGACTACAGGTTTAATTCAAGCTTAAACATATCTGTAACTCTCTGGGTTTTTCTGTGGTGATCTGAAGCATCGTTGAAGTTTAAAATTCTAGTTTTATCCCAAGTAAACAACAAAGATAGCATGAATGAGAAATGTTTTATTTTTTTTTAAATTACTACACAGTTCAAAAGTTGGTAACAGGAGTGACAGAATAGCAAAATTAAAGCTCACTTGAAAGTAAACTGTTTTTTTAAATAGGGTTTTTTTTAACCTTCCTTCCAAGACCAAGCTTGAGCTATCTGTGGTCTTCTGCAGACCCTGATGAGCTCTGAGCCAGAGTATGTAAATACTGGCCATGTCATTACCCTGCTGTCAGGGTCACCACTGTGCTGGAGAAGCCCAGGTTTTGCTGGTCTGTTAGGCTGTCATTGTACATTTAAATTATTGAACTATGCTGAGCAAGCAGCCTTTTGTGGCAAGTCAGGGCTTTCAGCATCTCCCAAGAAAAGTGAAATGCTCTGCAATGAATAGAGCTCTGTAGTAGCTGAAACAATTATGGCATTACCTGAAAGAGAAATTAATTTTTCCTATCAATTGTACATGTTAAGTTTGTACACTTTCTGTTCTTATGTTCATTGTGGCTCTTCTAAATCAACTTTCTTGACTTGTGATTTTCTTCTTATTTTTGCAAGATGCTTATTTACATTCTCTCGAGAACAAGATTATAGTGAAAATTAGAATTCTCTTGGCATTAGAGTCAATGACAAACATTCAGACGCCATTTCCTCCCACGTTGCACTGGATTGTTTAGCTCCACTCTCTAGAGGTGTATAGGTCTTGTTCTTCTTCTAGACAGACATTTCACACCTTTATCCCCCACAAACATACTGTCATCCTACACTTTCAGAATGGCAGATTTTTAAGCTTGTGTAGTGCTGTTTCCTAAAATAAAGATTCCAAGATGTCTGGTGAAATCTTGGCATAAGTTTTTAGCAGATGTTGCCATTGCTCTTGGAATACTTTCTGGAATACTTTGTGAAGGCATATATTTGAACAGAGCTAACTGGATAATTATGACACTCTTTTTTGCTTTTCTTGATATTCTCTTCACGTAACCTGCAGTCCTAAAGTGCAGGAAGTGATTTTTGTGTGTTGTTGAAGAACAGAATTTAATGTTGCATTTCTATGTAGATGAACTACAACAGCTTGCATTTTAAGTATTCTTGAGTGACTCAGATGTACATTATGAAAATCTCTATGGGTGCAAAAATATTTTGTTTGCTTCATAGTTTTGAAGAAACCGTAAAACACACATCTGTACATATGAGTCAACAAAAGCCACTATCTAGGCTGTTAGTCTTTTCATCTGATATTGTTTTACCCCTGTGTTTTGACTTGCTCTATGTATGTATAAAGAGAGAAATCTTTTTTTTAATTGCAGTCGGAAAAGGTGATGGCAAAACAGATGGAGTTTCTCTGCAACCAGGCAGCGTTAGAGAGACGTCTTTCCACAGGGTGTTACAGGCAGAACTCGGAAGAGCACAGCCCCAATGGCATGTCATTAGATAATGCTGATGGACAAGGTATGGTAGCTCCCAGGCACGGGCGTTGCTGCCAGCAAAGACATCTGGTGTTATGCAACCTCTGTCAATGGTGGTGTTTATCTCGTACAGAACCCTGAGCACTGAATGGACAAGACAAGATCTCTCTCTGCCCTGAAGTGCTTACGGTCTAAATAATACAATCAGATGTACACTCAGGTTCTGTTCTGTTCCTCTTGTGTATCTGGCAAGCTGCTTTCCCCAGGGATAATGTGGGGAGGGAAGGAGGTTGGGTGCACTGCTGTTATTGACAGCAGGACTTTGCTCTACCTTTATCCTCAGTTTTGAAAAGAAAGCAGAGTGTTGCATTTCATTTGTGTTCTTGTTTTGTGGAAATTGAAAGCAGGTAATATAGTTGGTACCCCTTTTTATTTACCTGTTTGCGCAGTCTAGGAACAAAACCTGAGGAGCTGGCTATGTAAATTACTTAGCACTAAGCAGATTCTAATGATGTTCTTAGTAGCTTGTTATTCTTCAAAAAGTTTACAGTTCTGTGGTTCTCTTTGATTTACCAACTGGCTATTCCTTGTCTTGAATTAATTTTAGGAGTGTTTGTTTTGTTTGAGCATTTCTGTTTGGATTGCTTTTTTTACTGTTGTGAAATGAGACAAAATGTTACAAACAAAAGAAATATAACCAGAAGTTCTTGTGTCTGGTTTTTAAGTGCTAGTTTTTTTAAGGGGGTTGAAATAAAGTAGTAGAGGGACAACTAAGGGAATCAATACAAGTAAGTGTTAAAAACAGATTTTGATTTGTGTGTATTGGTCAAGCAATGAGGTACAGAGGTAATAATGAAGAATAGGTGTATGGATCCGGCTTTCCTTAGCCGCGCAAGCTTCTTTATGCCATTTAGCCATTGTGCAGGGGAACTAGAAATTTTTAGGATCTCAGAGGGATTGTGCAGTGGGAGAGGAAAATTTTTCTATCTTGAGGATTTTTGAGCAGAGTAAAGGGTGTTTTTAAAAAGGATTACTTTTTTTTTTTTTGTCTGGCTGGGTGTCCCTTTCTAGCAGTGTCTTGGAGTAGTCTGCGAAGCAGTGTATTTACATAAGCTTTGTTTTGCTAGAAAACTTCCCTGTGCAGCTGGAATTTAGGATGCACTTTTGCTGATAGAATTAATATGTGTTTAAGGCTCTACCTGTTTCTAAAATACTGCTTTGCTTTTAATGCATCACTGTTTCACTGTGAACAACTTGCAGGTGAAAGACCACTGAACCTCCGAATGTCCAACGTGCCAAGCAGACAGATGCAGCACATTTCACTTGATGGAGAGCAGCACGTTGGGAAATCTCTGTGCAGTGATTTGATCCGGCTTTACCCCAGTGGTGAGGCAAAGTCCCAGTCCTCGGGTTAGTGCTGCCCCTGAGAAATTACCCACCATTTCTTACTTTTCTGTGATGTCTCTGAGTGAAGCAGCTAGGAAGGCAGCCTGGCATGCACTGTGTGTAACCATGCCATCAAGGCTTTGGAGAAAACTCTAAGAGTGTTACTTGTTAATCTAGAGTCAGATTAAATATTATTTCGGAAAAGTTTAGGCGATGTAGTAACTGGAATCAGATAAGCAAGTTCTGGCATGTGTCTGTCCTCAGAGAGTGGTATTGACCCAAACTACTGCTGTTAAATACTTTAACTGCATCACAGTGACAGCAACATGATTATGACACAGCTTCATTCTGTATAAAATAATCAGGCCTTTTATAAAAAAGGCCTCTTTATTCTGGTTTGTAAGGACCTAGCACTATTTCTCTGCTGTGAACTGCATGTCTTGCAGTAAGTCTTTTCCACCTGGGTTTCTAATTCACTGACCTCTGCTTGCTGCCAGTCTTGTCATTTACCTCTGGCATTCTAGGTTTGATAGAAGAGAGCAAGAAACCTTTGTGAAATCTCTGTGGGTGGTTTCAGTTTAATACTCAGTGCACTGAGATAGAGCTAGGAGTTGTTGAGACTCTTGAAACTTTGAGAGTAATAATAAAATCCCACCTGAGTTTGAAAGATGCAGTGGCAAAGAGGTTATTTGAAAGACAAGATGCAAAAGTGGTTATTTTGAAGACAGGGCAGAATCTTGCGTTTTTCACTTTGGGATACTGCAGTCTTGTCTCACCTCTTTTGCAGATTGTCCCAATCCCAGTGATAATTCACTTAGTGAAATCTCTAGTAGAGGATTTTTACCCATTGCCTCTCAAAATGCAAGTGCAGAGTGCATCTCCATTAGCCCCTGCTCCCAGAGAGGGTTGAAGTAAATCTATGGTGCTTCCTCTGTCATCACTGTGGTGTAACTGAGGGGGTTCTAACCCAGCTGGGTTAAAGCCAAAGAGGAGGAGGCAAAATTTATTGATTCAACTGTTGATATTCATATGGTTCTTGGACCTCTTTGTTGATTTAAGAACAAAATATATGTGTTTCCAACCAGTGTTTTAACATCTTTCTTTCTTTCTTTTCTCAATGCAGAAGGCCTTGGTATTTTAAAGGATTTTCCTCATTCAGCTTTTAACAACATCGAAAGGAAGGTCATAAAAACAGAACCCGAAGACACAAGATAGTCATTCTGCTCTGGAAAACAGTGTCATAGTAAAGAATGAAACTTCACAAGAGATAAAAAAAAAACCAGCCTTAATAACCAGTGTTGCCTCATTCAAATAAGAGATTTCAATAGCCAAAGCCTAAGAACTGGTACAGTAATCCTTGGAACAGGAAAGCAAGAGACACTGCAACTGAAACAGTAATACAGGTGAATAAACATTCCTGTAAAAGTGGTTTTATAACGTGGGAAGACTCACAAATTAATATTGTGGGTCTTCATTATTTAAGAATGTATTATGTATTTGTATAACTTATCAAAGTAAATCTAGATGTCGGGACGTGTATTGAGTCCAGTAGATGTGGCTACAGTTCATTTTACTTGAAATTTCAATGTCTACTTTCAGTGTACCTAGCGTAGATATGGTTGTTAAACATTTGAATTAAAAATCATTGGAGAATTAGGAATGCAAACCTCGTGACACAATTAACAGCAAGTTTGCAACAATATTTGTAGAAAAAGGAAAACGCATACAATATTTTCATGGTTTAAAATGTTATGTGGATATAGCATTTGATAGACCTAGACCCTGATTCTGTATTATAGCAGATGTACTTGACACTTAACTATCGCTACATCACTTCCAATGGTTTCAGCAGCCTTTGTGTAACACACTTACAGCATAATACCTACATACAGGTCAGGAGTGTGGGAAATGCCAGTTAGAGTATGGAAGAGTCCATATGATTGGCTCCCATTTCCTTGGGAAAAACTGGGGTTTGATGTACCATACAATTACTAAATCTCATTTGACAGGAAACTCAAGAGACCAAGTAGTATGGACAGGGCTGCAAGAATTGTCATTCAGACCATTATAACTTCGTGGACTTCTCTGTGGATCTTAGAAAAAGGCATCCCAAGTGTGGCAAAGATGAGATATGGTGCAGGATTTATGCATTGGTGTAAAAAGGTTGCACTTGATATCCAGAAACCATAAGATTTTTTGGAGGAGAGAGACAAGGAGTTATGACTTCAGCACGTAACTCCTTATTAAGTGCTGTCCAGCCCACATGATTCTATGAATATACTGTATACTGCATACAGTATGCCAATCCGTTTCTTTATGTATGTGATTAATTAACATCTGTATTCTTTATTTATTTGACAGTTTTTATTTTTTGTACATGTTCACTTTTGAAGATGTCATTTTATCTAAGGAGGAGTAGTTGGCATATAACTTTGGAATTTACCACGGTGTGTTTGTGTGCATCCATCTTTCCTCTGTGCTGCTCTGCAGTCAGAACAGTTATATGCCTCCATTTCTGAATACAGTTTTTGCTTACAACGTGTTCTGGAGGGGAAAGGGAGAGCTGAAGAAAGTGAGTTCCCATGCCAGTGGGTAAACTTCCCTATTCAGGTGTGCACTTCATGTCTGCAGTTCGCTCTGTGTCATAGGTGTGTATTAACGAATCAGTCTCTGTTGTACTGAAATGCTCAGCAAAATGTGAGCTGAAATGTCTACACTGCAGTCTCTTATCACTGTAAACATATCTAATTATTTTATCACTTGATTTGTGGAACAAAGCTTTATAGTAGAAACACCAGTAAAACAACTTTTTATACTATTAAAGTGTTTGGTTTTTTTAAAAAAAAATGTTTCTTGAACTGTATGGTACTGTTTCACTTACTGAAGTATCTTACTTTAAGCAATGGAGTTCACAGCTTTGCTGTTTAGGCGTAAGAGATTGAATGTGTAGTTATATTTCCTCTTTCCTGTCGTGTGAGTTAGTAGCACGGATGTTTCTTCAGTTTGTAACATTAACCAGTACCCTGGTTAGTACCTGAGTAGCTTTCATGAAATGTGTTTGGAACTTGTTACAGGACAGCTTAAGGTTTGAACTGTACAGCTTGAGCAGTAGAAGGCACCAAGCAGCAAACCTTTAGAGATGCAGGAAACATTTGGTTTTCTCCAGCATCTGACACCATCAAAAGTTGTGTGTGGGTCACAGAAGAAGCTCTGAAGCTTACTGGTCTCTTCAGTTAAAGTGAGAGGAAGGAAAAAGAACTTGCTAAGCAGCACGCTGTTTCAGTTGAGTCCAGAATTTATTTTGTAAACACTAATGTATTAAATTTGCTCTAAATTAAAGTATATAACAGTTATATTTTTGAGTTGTAAATGCAGTACTTTGTGTCACGACCAGTTGGTTATCTCCAGAACGATATTTCAGTTTATAGTCCAACAGGCCATTTCAGTCTCAATAAGCTGGAAGCAATTTTTTTTACTGGTTTGCAGCTGTATGATTTTTTTTTTTTTTTTTTTTTTTTATCCTGGGGTGGGGGAGGTGGGAGGTACATTCCAAGATTGCACATACGCTTGGTAATAGCAAATACTCAAGCATCGGTCTTTCCATGACAAAGGTCTTGGTGGACTGCAACCAGGCCAGCCTCTGGAGTCGCAGGTAAAGGCTTGCCTTCGTCTGCTCGGGAAGGGTTGCTAGATCCAGGGTACTCTGGATCAAAGGCCAGCCCTGCAAATGATGCCTGTTTTATTCACATGTTTATATTGTTGCTTACAAAATAAAATTCACCGTGAGAACTCTTTAGTTTCCCCAGGGTTTGTCCTTTATTTTTTAATTGTTTTCTTAAAGGAGATGTTAATTTGGGGGGGGGGGGGAGTGGATAGGGGAGGAGGGAGTACCTCAAACTGCAGCTCTCACTGGAGGAAGCCTTTTCCTGCTCTTGTGGTTGAATCCTCATTTAGGGGTGGCCTCATTATGTGCACAGCCTGCAGGGCTCAGTGGGCCCAGGCAGGAGGGAGGAACTAAAACCCTGGAAGGGTCTGCAGCACTGAGGTACTGAGTTCCCTTCCCCCCTCCTGCGTTCCTGCTTTTGCACGTGCTCATATTTACACAGGGTTGTAAACAGCACAGAGCTGCTAGGATGGGATGCCAGGCGTGTGTGTAAGTGCTGTTTGGGAACTGGGGAGACAGAGCATTGCTGCCCTCAGCAGCTGCCTTGGTGACCCACCCTGTTCCAACTTGCTTTCTAAGCAGCAGCCCACATCTCTGCTGAGAGGTTGTTAGGGGGCAGAAACTGGATGGGAGATGGAGTGTAAAAAGGGAAGAGGAGACAAGGGAGCAAAAACATCAAAGAGAAGTTGGGGGGGCAGGGGGTAGAACCCCTCCATAAACCTTCAGAACATCCAGATTGCTGAGATGGCATGGAAGTCAGGAGTGGTTTGAAGCAGAGATGGGGTTGGAGTAGATGTGATCCTCCTGCCTTCTCACAGCCCAGAGGAGGGTAAACATGGGAAATCTGAACCAGTGTTTGCTGGCTTGTGCCTTGCACTTCAGTGCAATCTTGCCCTGTTCTGGGAGAGGAAAGAGGAGAAAGCAGCAGCTACACACTCTGGTGTTGAAGGTGCAAGGATGGGGGAGAACAGCCATGTTACTGTCAGGCTCCACACAAGTATAAATGGAAAACCTTTAGATGTCTATTTTTTGTAACTTGACGTGGGCTGAGCAGTGGCTACCCGAAGTTCAGTAAGAACACAGTGGTGCTGCTGGTGCCCACAGGTTTGCATTAGGCCTGCCTGAGTTAGTGTCACATGAGATCCTTGGTTGGAAAGTACTGTTGCATGGAACAACTTATACAAGGGTCATTAATGTTCATTTGGAGCTTCAGGAGGTTTCTCATATAGCTAAAATTTAAATTTTTATTGCTGGCTACCCTAAAGCTCCTGTGTCTTTTTCTAAATAAGCAGTTGATGTGAGGGTCAGCCAGGAGAGCCTTTGTCTGTGGCTGAGCCTCTACTCACAGCAATGACTTTGCCCATGATAACAGCTGCAGAACTCATTTCCTCCCCATTTTCCTTTCAAAATACAGAAAACTCATACACAGCACCAGTGTCAGACCTGATGGAAGCATGTCAGCAGCCACTAGTTAAAGCACAAAGGTTTGTTACTGTGGCAATGTGGGATTTGATAACTCTGTCTTGGATCTGGGCTCACAAGGCCGTGAGAAGAGCACAGCATGCTCAGCACACCTTGCTCTGCTCCTTCCCTTGAGTGTGGAGCCATTTTCCCGCTGAACAAGCAGCATCATTCCAGGCACCTTCATGCTGGCATCAGGCAGGCTGGGCTGTGGTTTTGGGGTGCCAGCTGGCAGAAGGAGGGGTGTCTGCCCCTCCAGACATGCCCCCAACCAGGGCTAGCAGGGCTTGCGCTGTTCCCAGCCTTGAGCTGGGGTGCAACTAGGTCTCAGTGTGGAGCTTGCTGGCTGTCTCCTTCAGCAGGAAAATGAGGAGAAATGCCATGAGGCTCTTTTGTGCTGTACAGAAGGGTTGAAAAGATGTTGTGCTGCAGTGATTCAGTGGGGAAAGGATAAATCCCTCACATACACCTACGCACCACCACGAGAAAGAACTCTGTGGGCAGAGAAGGAGCAGAACATGAAATATGAATTTCCTCGAGCTGCTCAGGAGGGATGGCTTTCCAGAGCCCTTCCCCCGGTGGCTCTCCGCTCCCCCTGCCTGGCTGTGCCGGGATAAAGGCAGGCCCCCTCAGGGAAGGCCCCAGGTGGGGCTGCTTGCCCTGCACCTGCAGCCCTGGGCAAGGGCGAGGACCCTCCACTTGTGGTTTTGGGCTGTGGTTCTCACTCAAGAGTGGGGCTCCAACTGACTGGCCGTGCCTGGGTTAGCTGGCAGTGCTGGCAGACAGCAGCTTCAGGGCTGAGAGGGATGGTGGAGGTGGTTCCCACTGTGGAAAAGCTTGGGAAGCCCTAATGTAAGCTACTGCCAAATCTTTGGGTCATCAAATGGTGCTCTAGACACCTGCTCACTGCAAAACCACCACTCAGCCTGATTCCTGATGCTCCTGTGTCCCTGTTCTTTGGGTAAATGCGCAACAAATACTGCTTTTGACCGTTTAAAAAAATATTTTGAGGTCTTCAAATCATATTTGTTTGAGGTGCACACTGTCTGTGACAGGTGCTAGTGAGGCAGGGGCCCTGTGGAGCCTGGGGCACAAGCAGAGACTCTGGAGGAGCCATGGCAGCAAAGGTAATCACTGCTGGTTTGGGCAGATTTAATTTACATTGCAAGAGGTTTTATTCAATTCTATTTGCTTTCTTAAATATTTTATATTACTCCTCAGTAAATCTGAATTCCTCCTCTGTCTATGGAGCATATGGGGATGCAGTTAATTTCCTATTACCTTAGGGATTTCAGACAGCTTCATTCTCAAAGCTATTTAGAAAATTATTTAATCACCTTGGAAAATCCTATGTAGCCAAAAAATCTTGTGTTTACTTATTACTCGGTTGTAAATTTGTGGTGCAAAACATAGCAGTACTGGGTTGTAACACTGCATATAAGCCTCCATTGAAATCCAGTGCCAAAATAAAAAAACCCAAAAACTAAAAACCACATTGACTCTCTGCATGCAGTGACACAAATGCAGATGAATTTTTGCATCACAAGGTTGGGCAGGAATTTCCGAGGTTTCTGCGGAGCCGCGTAATCCCGCAGATGCAGGGTAGCTCGTTGTGACACTCTGAATTAGGATGCGATCGTATTTACGCATTTTGAAAGCCCGTAATGACTCATCCCCATGCCGTTAGAAGTTTGCTCTTCGTAAATGTGTGTTTGGCTGCTGCGAAGGGGCCATGTGAACGCCCACGGGACCTGGGGAAGTCAGCCCTTCCTCCCGCCGCCTCCGGCGGGCAGGGAAT
The DNA here is from genome assembly GCF_041296385.1 of Aphelocoma coerulescens. Lineage (NCBI taxonomy): Eukaryota > Metazoa > Chordata > Aves > Passeriformes > Corvidae > Aphelocoma > Aphelocoma coerulescens. The sequence continues at coordinate 8,382,071 of NC_091021.1, forward strand.
GGAGGCAGGGATGCTGCTTTGGCAGTGGGTGCCTGCCTGTGACCTCCATTCTCCTCCCACTGGTCCCCAAAATGGGATTTGCACTGACACGAAGCTGCTACCAGAGGGGCCCTTAGGTTCAGCATTGCCATACAAAGAAGAGTGAGCCGATCCCACCCTTAACACAGAAATATGGGGGGACACATTCTTGTGTTTCGCAGGGACCCGCTGAAGTCACCTCTCTCTGCGCTTCACTGGACTTGACACGTATAAGAACCGCCTTATTTTTAAGGGACAAAATCCAGCTTTTCCCCCCCACACTGGGTGTCTGGCGAACCCCCTGCTGAGCCTGGCAGGGGGCACAGCCCCAGCCTGGGGTGACATGGGCTCCCGCTGGTTTTGGTGGAGCGGTGTCAGCCTGACGCCCATGCGGCAGCCTCGGGATCCGCCTCGCGCTCATTCAGGAGCTGCAGCTTCTCCGCCACGCACAGACTGAGCTCAGAGCATCCCTCTCGTATCTCCCCTCCCTGGCTGGCTTCCAGCCTCTCCGCGTGCGCCCGGTTATTACTGTAGCATCCAGCATGTTTTACTTCATATTCATCTCTCTTGCACATACCGGCCCACTCACGTATTAGATCCGAATCCTTTTTTTTTTTTTTCCCTTTTTTTCTTCGGCTTGTTGCTCGACAGAGCGGTGAGGCACGACACGCCGCGTGTTGTGACACATCCTGACAGGTCTCGGCGGCACGGCATGCTAGGCTTGGAGCTGCCGTCTACGCTGTGTCCCGCTTTCCCGCTGGCCGGACCCACGGGTTCCCAGCAGCAGCCACCTCCGGGGGAGCAGAGGAGAGCGGTGGTTGCTACGGGCGGTGATGGCACCAAAGGTGTCTTGGCTTTTGACATACCTCTTGCAAAAGCAGCGGAAAGGCAAGGAAAAATGCAGCCACTTGATATTCCCAAAGCGTTGTTTGCAGTCTTTTTGGATAACGTTTTGGCCTTTCATTCTCACAGGTGGTGGTGGCTGTGTTAGCTGAAGGTGACTCTGTAGGGCTGGCTGGGGCCGTGCAGGATTCCCTGCTGTATTAGTAGCACTGGCAGGTGAAGTACCAGAGATAGTGTGAATACAGAGTTTTCAAATGATTTTGGTGAGGTAGGCATGTGGCCAGTTTTGAAGGGCTTGTCACTGTGCTCCTCAGAAGGATAAGGAAAGCTTTTGAAGCTTGATAGGGACAAAGAATTGCAAATGGGAAGGAGAATGGAGCGTACCTTGCCAAGGAGCTGCTGTGAGTGGCTGGGGAAGGCAGCACTGGTTCATGGCTGCAGTGGGAGTGATGGGGGGCATTTTCTGAAATATTGTTTTTTGATTTGCTGATTTTCCTCCTCTGAAGTGACCGACTCAAAAGGCTAAAACTAATTCTGCTGGCTGGTGGAGTCTGGGTTTTATTTAAATCTGTGGAGGAAAAAAGTCGGAATGATATTCAAAGTGGCCATTTTAAAGTATGCATCCACTGCAGGAGATCCCTGATGTATCTGTGTATGTTTTAATTATGAGATAGAGGAGAATTCATGTCAGTGCTCAAAACCAAGCTTACACCTCAACCTCATGCAAACATCTTTCTCTTGGAGTCCAAAGCAGTCCCCTGGGTGTCGGTGGAGTGGGGTCCCATCTCGCTGCCCAAAGGCAGTTGGTTTCTTCCCTCAGAGATGAGCTGGCCTTGAGAGCAGCAGACACTCTGCAAATTGCTTTGTTGGCTCCACACTTGTGGCAGCTGTTTCACTTTACCCTTTGCTGTGCCCAGCAGTGGCCAGACAGTGCTGGGTCTCAGGCTGGACACTTGCTGAGGTGGATTTGTTTATTTTCTATCCATTTCCATGCCTTTGGAGGCAATGAAGATGATTGATGTGAACTCCACAGCCGAGACAGAGCTGGTGAAGCAGGTGGCAAGCTGGCATTGGGTGCAGGGAGGAAAAAAACCTGCAAACCAAACTGAAAGGCTTTTAATTAAAAAAAAAGATTAGATCAACCAGGTATTACAATAGGTGGTTAAATCCTGCGGCTAAACAGTCCAGGCTTTGTTCTCCGAGTCTGAGGCATGAAGAGAAACTTTCTACAGGGCAAACAGGGGATCCTGAATGCGTGGCATTTAATGTTTATTACAGGTAACACAGCAACACTGGCACCTGCATTTCTCAGGGAGAGAGCAGAGACATGTAAATGCACGGCTCACATCGACAGGGCCTCTCCAACAGTGTCAAAAGTTTGCGTTCCCAGGGGATGGCAAGAGGTTGATTTGGTGTGCTCCTTGCTGTGGCTGTGCTGGAGCTTCTGGCAGCCCTGTGCACCCAGGAGGTGTGTGCTGCTGGCAGGGGACACTGAGGGACCCACACTGCCTGGTTTCCTTGCGTCCTGCCCCTGGCTGGCAGTGAGGCTGGCACAGCCGTCACTCCCCCTGCTCTACACCCTCTTTCTTAAATTAATGGCATGTGTTCTGTTCCTCATGGGCTGTGGTGTTTGCAAAGCACTCAGATGTGTGCATTGTTAGGGGTTCTGGGCAGTTCTGCAGCCACGCTGGGGAAGGGGCTGGATGTGTCACCTGCTGCTGACCCTGCTCCCAACCCCATGAGGGGCAGCTGAAGTGCCTACCAGAGGTGCCTCCTTTTATGTGGGTGAGCTATATCTTGACTTTCAGAACTGTTGCACCACATTTCAGTCTCCTGATCTTGGACACCTAAACCTCAGGACACGGACCTGATGGAATGAGTCCAGAGGAGAGCCACAAATGTGGCCAAAGGGCTGAACCACCTCTCCAATGAAGATGGGCTGAGTTAGTTCAGCCTGGAAAAGAGGAGGCTTTGGGGAGCCTTACAGCAGCCTTTCAGTACCTAATGGGGGCCTACAAGAGAGCTGAAGAGGGACTGTTGGCAAGGGTACATCGTGACAGGACAAGGGGTAGGGGCTTCAGACTGGCAGAGGGCAGGTTTAGATTAGTTATTAGGAAGGAATTCTTCACTATGAGGGTGGTGAGGCCGCGGCACAGGCTTCCCAGAGAAGCTGTGGCTGTCCCTTCTCTGGAAGTGTTCAAGGCTGTGCTGGATGGAGCCCTGAAGGGGATGAGGCCAGTGCCATGGGGATGTGCCCTCACTGCAGCTGAGCATCACACTGAAGGCATTCCTGACACTGCTTGTGAGTCATCCCCATGGCGCCTCAGCATCAGGACTTGGGGAAACAGGTGAATGTTCTGCCTGCTCTCACAAACACAAATGATATCAGGAAAAAGAATCCCTATTCAGAATTGTTAGAATTTTCCTTTTAATTAAGGCTGGCGGGAAAAAGAGAAAACAGAAAGAAGAGACTCACCACTGAACTTTGGTTTGCTTTGGTTGCTTTGCTCTACAGTCTGCATTCAACAGAATCTGAGGGAATGACTCTCTTCCTGAAAGACAACCTTTAATCAGAAAAAAGTCCAACCTAAAACGCTCATTAAAATGTTCCAAAGGGAGGAATTGTATTACCTATGGCTGGGCACGGGGAGAAAAAACCCCAAGCTATCATCTGATGCTTTTAAAACATAGCTGAGACACCATTTTAGGAGGCAGGTGAGTACGGCAGGTCCCAGAGCAGTGATGCAGCTCTCCCACAGAGCGGGTACTGGCAGGCACAGGCCCAGCTCGGAGCGTCACTGCCAGCGCAGGAACCCTGGGAAGCGGTGCTGTTCTGTGCCCCGGCACTGCCTGCTATTTTTTGCAGAATGAGGAAAACGCTCTTGCCTGACCCGGGGGCTCCTTCCCCCTGGGAGAGCACAGATGGTCTCCTGGTGAAGGTGTGGGCCTGGAAATTGGGAGCTCTGGATGCCTTTCCCGGCTACATCAGAAACTTGCTATGTGGCACCACCTACTTCTGCGCCCACGTCTCCTCCTACTCCTTCTCTCTCGCTCGCCGCTTTTTCCAGACCTTTCACCTCGCTGCTCGAATGTGTTTTTCCTTTTGCAGAGTGCTTTTCTCAGACTCCAAAGTCTCCTGGCATGCTGTTGCCAGTACCTGGACCAGACACCCACTCCTGCCCAGGCTTCTTCTGCCTCATCACCCTTCTCATCAATCTCTCCCTTCCCCTTTTAGTGCTGCTGCTGTTTGATGTCTCCTCCTGACACTGCTCATGTCCAGAATTCTCCTTGCTCTTCTCTGGGAGCATCACTCCTGGCTTTCTGCAGGCTGAGTGCTCGGAGACAGAGCCAGGGTGGATGCTGAGGGCAGAGCCAGCAGCAGGCAGGCTGTAGCCCCTGCTTGGGCAAGCCTGCTGGCAGGAGTGCTGGGAAATCGATGGATGTGACTCACAGCCGAGCAGCCTGACTCAGCCTATGGGTTTTCTGTTCTGGACTGAACAAAACCCTCAGAGCTGGGTCTTGCTCATTCTCTTGGCTGCATTTGTCCCGAGGCTCTGAGTTTTGCTGTAATTTGTTGCTTCAAGGTGATGTTCCCCATGCTTGGCTGGAAGCGTGTGCTTCGTGGAGAAGGCACTGCCTAGCTAATAAGCCTGGGACACAGGTTTTTATTCCTCAAAGATGACCTGTGTGACGTGACACTGTGTGTCCCCTTCCCAAGGGTTCCTTGCAAGGGCTTTGCTTTCTGTGCTCCATCCAAGCTGTGGCTGTCAATGTCGATTGATACTGAGTGACTCATCACATCGTGTATTTATTGTGCCTCAAAAGGATGAGATGCCCGCTCCTAAGTCAAAACATCTGCAGATCTACTCCCGGCTGCCTGGCATGTGTTGCTGCTGCTGGTCACCTGAGGGACAGATCAAGGTGGTGAGCCATGGTTAGCAGTGCCCAGGTGTCAGTGGTGTCAAACCCTTCAGCAGCATCCTCTGCAGCTGCTGTTATGGCTCACTGCCCAGAGCGAGCACCAGGGACAGCCCTGTTTCCCTGCTGTTCCCACTCGGGATGAGCTTTGGGATGAGACTCAGGCTTGCTCCAACACACGTTGATGCAGCTTGTGCCCCTTGGAGAGCTCTGTTCCAGCAGTCCCATCCCTTAAGGTCCCCCTTAGTCGGGTTCTACCTTGGGCACACACAGTGGTGACTCCATGACTTCCAATCCCAGCAGAAGCCTCCCCTTGATGGAAAGAGAGTGGCTCTGTTGGGGCAGCAGACCAGTGAATTGGGTGTTTTAGTGGTGGAGTATGGGAATGCAGTAGATGCTGCAGGCCTGGTCTCCAGCCCGGCTTTCGGTGGGCAGACTCATGAAGGAGCTGGCAGGATGTCATCTGTCTGCAAATGTCCAGGGAGTCTGAGAACACCAGAGACTTCCAAGTAGGAGCGTGCTTAAGAGTGGAGACCAGAGGCATTTCCTTCCTTTGAAACACCAGAGTGAGGAGAACTGGCTCACCTAGTCTGCAGAGAAAAGCTGGGGGTGGGTGAGGGAAAGAAGCAATGCCAGCAGGACAAGGGGATGCCAGGATATAACCCTTGAACCTATGGCTCACAGCTTCAGTTTTTCTGGAGCACCCCAAAGGTGTAGCCTGGTGTTGCTGGGAGTGGGGTCTGAAGCTGGTGGCATCCCCACACACTGCAGAAGGGCAGGTAGAGTGGAGCAGCTTGGGAATGTGTGGCAAAGCAAAAGGTGAACCACAGGACTGGTTGAAAATATCGCTACTTTTCATAACCCAGTAATCCGTCTTGCATGTAAATTAGGTGTCTGAGGTGTTCCCACCACCATCAGCAGGATTTCTATCTGCCTGCAAGAAAGGGAGCTGGGTAGGAACCTTGTGTTACTGAATAATCTTGCAAGAGGAGAAAATATAAGAACTAATTAAATTAAGCCTTATTTAATACTTGGCTCAGGTTTCGGATGGTAATAAAAGAAGAGAAACAGTTTCCTTGTTGTAATATGGTAGTGCATTAATTAAGGGGAAAAAAAAAGGCCCCAAATGGTTGTAATGCCAAGCTGCATTAATATCCAGATGTTGTGCTTTGCATCTGCTGGAGTGCTGAGACAGTCCTTTAAAATATGCGGCTTCGGGTTTGCATAAATGAAAGCAACGATCAAGGCTGAGGGACAGCAAACCAAAGGAAAAGCAGAGATGCTCTGCAGTAGAGGGGCAGGAGACAGAGTTTATTAAGGACCACCAGAGGAGAACACAAATCCCTGGTCCTTCAGACCTCTCCTGCTGCCACTGCAGCCTTCAGCAAGGCTTCTGCACAGTGGAGCTGGCGGGGTTTTTCCTTCCCCTACTCAGCAAAAGACATGCCCAGTACTGCTGATGAGAAAAACAAGGGAATGTTACTTCATCCCTAAACCAGGAATCTTTTGATCTAGAAATTGAGGATTTACAAATGTCTTTTGACCTTTTAAAAACCTTATACAATTAATGCACGAATATTTTTATCAAAGATATTTTTATTTTGATAATTTATTTTGCTGTTCTAATTTATAAATGTATTGTAAATTTGAAGAAAAATCATAGATTATTTATCTAGGACCTTCTTGATGAGACAGAAACATGCCTTTGAAATATTCTGGATTCACTAAATCTGATATTTTTTTTGTCCTTGGAGATCACCTGGTTCAAAAAGAGTTCAGCAAATTTATGTGACAATACATTGCTAACCTAATCAGGCTTCAGCAGTCATTATTTGAATATGACGTTTCATAAACCCAACATATGACAGAGATATAAAGTTCATTGGATTTCAGGATTCTTATTAAATCCTCTGCTGAATTAGAGAAAACCCAAATATTTTCAGTTTTTCATAAATTGGAATTTTGGGAAATGTTTTTATTATAGTCGTTTTTAATTTTTTTTTTTTTTTTTAATTTTAGAATGCTTGAGGAAAATCTGGTTAGTGTGTGTGGATGTTTTGCCATTCCAACTTTACATGTCATCCCTGTAAAGGCAGTGCATTACGTGCCTTACAATTACCTACACATCATAGCATGACGTAAGAGCTTCAGCTATTTTTATTTTTAATTTTTTAATTAAGAGTGGTTTGGCTTGATGCTGATTAATCTCCCTCGCCTTTGTTTCTAGATCAAAGTGGCTCATGTTCATGTCGTAACAAAATGGTTTGATGACTTTGCTGGGACACAAACAGGAGCCACTTTGATCTAGAACAAAGAAAAGATATCTTGAACAGCACCAGATAACAGCTGCTCTTTGTGATTGTAATGGCAAGTAAAAGGAGAATATTTCAACTATTATTCTTGTCATAATATGACATGATAGAGTAACTACTTCTGACATGTAATTTAATAGGTAAAAATAATATTATCAGAATGAAACTCCATAAAATAAGATTTTTTTTAAATGGAGAAGCCTTCATTTATAAAGTGGCAGCTTTCATCCGTACGCATGTTTCACCACCAGCAGCTGAATTCTGCTTCTAGTGCCTTTGTGATGGAAAATATTTAGTTTGACCAAAAATTAAGGAACAGCTGTCATTAGCTTGGGGTCCTCAGTGTGCAGCCTCCTGGGATGCAGAGATGCTCTGGCAGATGTGCCCTGTACCAGGGGACAGGACAACAGCTTTGCTCTGCTGGGAATAGGAGGGGGATGCTGACTGCCACTGAAAAGTGGGGAAGCTGCAGCATTTCTTCCAAAAAGACTTACTTGCTCAGGCTTTTTCCAAAGCTGCATGTAAACAGCCCTTGTGGTCTCAGTAGGTGACTTTGTGACCTCACCTTGTGGCTCTGACTAATTTCTCTCCCTGGGACACAGAGAGCTGGTGTGGGAGGGGAGGTTTCCTCAGCCCACCGCAGCTGGGGTCGCACTGTCCTCACTCCAAAATCAAGGACCCTGTGTTGCTGACAGCCGTGGCATCGTGTGGCCATGACCCATTAAACATCCCCCCTCATCCCCCGGCAGATGCCAGGGCGGGCAGGGACCCGATACAGCAGCCTGGCCACCAGCCCACCTGGAGGCATGGCCAGGACCAGAGAAGCCTTCTGGGATTTGGGTCCAGGAGGCTCAGTTTGCTCCCAACCAGCAGGCGAAGTTTGCTGAAACTTCAGGAGCTGTCAGCAGGGTTGCTGGCCAGCCTTAGCCACAGGTGCTCCAGTGAGGAGCAGCAAACAAAAACTAAATTATTTTGTGTATGTAAATTGTCTCCTGAAACAGGCGTTTGGCAACCCTAATGGTTTTCTGCGTGCCAGGGTGTAGCCAGGCACTAAAATAAGTCAGGCTGTAGGAGGGATGGGAGGTGGGAGATAGGGAAGACTCTTTTTATATTACTCCCCTTGCTATATTAAGAGGCACTGTTCCCTTTCCTGGCTTGAGAAAAAGCTCTCCCTCGCCTTGCAGACAGTCTCCCATCCTGGTTTAACTGCTCACAAACCAGGATTTAGAGATCCTTGTTCTTGGTCTCAGCCCCTGCATCCCTGTGACCTGCAGGGATGTGAGGAGGCCGTAGCCAAGCCTGGCTGTAGGGTAGGGCTGTGGCAGCTGACACCAGGCTTTGGGGGACTGCCCTGTGTCCTGACTTGCAGATGGAGAGAATCTAGGTAACTGAGCATTTGAGGGAGGTCCTGCTCTTCCCAGAGAAGGCTGGGATGGCCAAGGGGATCACTTCTTGCTTTTCTCCTTATTTTTTCCCCCCCCTTCTCTTTCCCCCCACCCAAGGCTCGCAGCTGGGTGTTGCTGGGGGTGAGGCTGACAGGGGGTGGATAACTTCGGATGTACGTGTTTTAAATGATGGCACTGAGCCCAGAGCTTTTTGGATGGGTGCCGCCTTAGTATTGTGGAAACCCAGGGAAATAAATAACTAATCATTGACTCTGACACACAGTCTCTGCTCATGGCTGGCTACTATAGGTGAACGTAATCCCGTAACGATGACAATTTACAAGCGCTTCAGGCACTCTAATTCCCGTCCTTGGAAAAGGATCAATGAGATAGATGTTTAATCAGTGACCTCCCCCTATCTCTAGAGTTGCACCGGCTCTGCTGACATGACTTCTTGCCTCGCTGGCAGCCCGGCGCTGCTGGAAGCCGACAGAAGTGAGGAGGAACTGAGAGCAGGCTGTTTTCTTCCCGGAGTGAGTGGGAGTAGGAAGTGGGCGATGCTGCTCCCCCGCTCGTCACAGCTGTTGTTTTCTGCCTGAGTGAGGGGAAGAGATGGAGGCATGGAGAAAGCTGGATCCCACCAAACTGCTGTCCCCACACCACCTCCAAAGCCCAAACCCATCCCAATCCATCACGCTGCTCCGAGTAGTAATTAATGGGTGTTACAGCGTTCCTGAAGAGAACAGCTCAGGTGAAAAGCGGAGCAGGAACACTGATAGCCCCAGGTTCCCATGCAGTGCCTGGCAGGTTTGGCATGGCTGGCTGGGGAACCTTGGGCTCCTCACCACAAAGGGGATGGCAGCAAAAGCTGTGCCTGGGGTCAGGGAATGCTGGATAACACCCCAGACCATTTCTCTGAATGTAAAGATTTATTGTTTTTCCATGAAGCCTAAATACCGAGTTGCAGTGGAGGTGACTGTAGCTTTTAGTTCACCAGGGTTTAGGATGAAAAGCAAGTCAGAGGAGTGATCCCAAAGGGACATGTGCATATTTATTCACCCTGCTCATTGATGTTTGTGGGCTACAGCCTGAACGGAGCAGCTGAAATTACACTCTTTGTGTGGATATCTCTAACAACATCTACCCTTAATGACAGTGTCGTCGTTCCTACACAAATTACTTCAACAGAGAAAATGCAGGGGGTCCCTGCAGTAAGGACTGCCTGGTTTGTGAGCCAGCTGCCATGGCACAGCCAGGCTCTGCATCCCCAAAACGCTCTCCTTTTCTTCAGTAGTGCAAAGGGAGTAAAATGTGAGGGTCAGGGTGCTCCACAGGCCATCCTCATACTGGGATGCAGAGGAAGCCCTTGCCTCTGGCACGTGTAGGGATGTTGTGCTGATGACTGGGCTGTGAGGAGGAGGAGGGAGCAGGATGCTTGGACACTTACCTGCGGGAGTGACAGCTCTTTGCTGGGGCTGCCTACTACAATACATCACTCCGGGGGCTTGGTGTACACCCAGTCCCTGTGCAACGATGGCAACTTCAGGAGTGCAGGAAACACATCAAGGAGCATCTATCAAAACTCAATAATGACAAATTAACAAATTCCTCTGTGGTGTCTAGAGGATTTCCCCCTGTGCTCTCATTGTGTAAATGCTGGTTTACTCAGGAAAACCCAATGCGTGTTTTAAAGCCTAATATACCATTGTAATGGCTTTGAGGACGAATTCCAGAAATGATCCATTCCCATTGCTGTAACAAAACCCCACCAATTTTCCACTATAGGACCATGTTTGCCTTGTGCTTTATACAAGATCAAGGTGTCCTATAGAGCCTCCAATACTGGGAGACAGCTAATACAGTATTTTTCAACAGGAATGTTTCTACGGGTAGAAAATAAGCCATTTGTTAGCCCTTACATCTATGTAAGTGTCATCCTGTATTTTATTCCCTTTTTCTTCCTTCTTTCCCACTCCCTCACTTTTTCTCAAGCTCTCTAGAAACAGCTCCTGGTGCTAAACGGAGCCCCAGTCTGACAGTGTGACTATTGAGTACATCCAAGATTTCTTCCTGCAGTATCAGGTGTGCTTTGAGGATTAGACAGCAGAGCCCTCACCAGATGCCTTTGCTATCAAGCCTCACGAAATCTGCTCTGACAGGGGCAGGCGATCCCTGCACAGAGCCTGCTGACAGGGCTGTCTGCCTTGTGATGCTCAGCTTTATTTTTGGAGCCCTCGGAGTCTTGAATGTGTTAGGTTCTGAGATGCCATTTTGCTTTCTCCCAAAATAAATTCACAGTCTTTGTAGCTGAGGGCAAAAATGCCAAGTTTATGTTTTTCTTTCCATTGTTAAAGAGAAGACAGAAGAATTATCCTTTAAAGCTACTTTTATATGTATTTCAAAGAAAGAAGAAAAGGTATGAGGTCTTTTTTTCTCTGCAGATCACCTTGAATTCCCATTTGCCACCCTCTTGGTCCTTGGTGAAAGGAACCAAAATATAGTGAATTTTTACCTTTTTTTTTTTTGTTTTGTTTTATTTTTTTACAATTAGCTCCTCAGCTGAAATCAAAGTGGTGGTCCTGGTACAGCTGGGAGAGGGGCAGTAGCTGGCTCCTGTTCCCCAGGGACTGTGCTGATTACATTTCCTCTGGGCAGGCTGGGATGCAGCCTGTCCCTCCTTGGGCTCCCGCCTCAGGGTCTTTACTAAAATTTCTGTTCCAAAAAGAAGGCAGAAATCACATTTAAGCAGATGCTACATTTTTACTGTTTTCTTCTTTGATCTTCTGAGGACTTTCCTTGGAAAGGATGGAGAAGGGAGGATGTAAGAGGATGGATGTTACCACAGTGCCTCAGGCTTTGGTGAGATTAAAGCCTACCTTGTGGTCACTGGAAGTTGGTATCAGAAGGTAAAGGTGGGTGACACTGGCTTTTGCTTTCCTGTTTGCATGGGATTTGTCTGTGCAAGGCTGATCTTCAGGTCAGTAGGACATCAGCACTCTTATAATGCCAACTCAGCCTCTGTTTGTGGCAGAGGGCTCCCAAAAAAGGGAGTTGTTCTGCTGTCCAAACTGCAAAGTCACCTAATTCATTGTGGGCACAGCTGGGTCATGAACCACATCAACAGGAGATGTTATAGGTTTCCCTGCTGCTGTAAGTAGGTGGGAAAACAAAATGTATGTGGCACTGGTGGACATGGCAGTGTTAGGCTTATGGTTGGACTCAGTGACTGCAAATGTTTTTCAACCTAATTGATTCTATAATTCCAAGGTGAATAAAAGGGGACATTCAGACATTAAATATATTATTAATACCCCAAACAGTGTACACTGCCAGTAGGGTTTAACCTAAAGGACTGACTGTCAGTGTGGCTGTGCCCAGATGGATTGAGGTATTTAACTTGGGAGTGTTTGATCAGGCTTGCTCTAATCAGGTTTACTAGAGTTGGTGCAAAAGCCTTTCTTTTGCCTTCATTTGTTTAAATACATTAATTGATTTTTAATTAAATAGACTAGGACCCCATTCCAAGTGAAATTGAGCATTTTCCTTAAGCTAAATAAATGTTTGAAAAGGGGTTTGTGTTGATTAAGGAGTCAGTGGCTGGGGAGCTGCAGAGAGCTGGTGGTGGGGGACAGCTGTAACCCCCATCCCTGTGTCAGGTGTCCGTGGGCTGCCTCCCCTCTGCAGAGCGATGCCATGGCTGTATGGCCTGGGGCTTCCCAACCAGTGTGGCTTTGCTCCTCTCAATGGATGCAATTCCTGCTGCGAGTGGAGCCAGCAGCGCCCGCGCTTTGGCACCCGCGCTGTGAACGGCTACATCGGTGGGGCTTCTGCGCTGTACCAACGTCACTGCTCGACACACAGCTCCCTCCCTGTGCTGGAGCGAGCGGGAACAAATGTTCCCCCATTCACACACAGCCAAGGTGCTTTCAGCAGCTCTGAATGGAGAGGGAGGGCTCGTGGGGAGAGCAGCTGAATGCCAAGATGCAACAGAGAGGCAAGGCTGAAAATCCGTGTTCAAAGGCCACAGAGGTGTGAGCCTCCACCAAAGGGAAGCAAATACCCCATCTTATCCCAAAGCAGCAAACCCCAATAATATGCCCCTTGATCACAAATAAAACTTGCAAAGAAAGGATATTTAAGCCAAAAAAAAACCCCAAATAAACATGGAGTGTTGTGCAAGACCCTGGGAAGGCTCTGAATTTGAACGTTCACCCTGGCTTGCTCCAAACCTCTGCTCCAGCAGGCAAACATCCACCTCTGTGCCTGCCCACACACATGGCTGTCATGTTCCTCCCACTCCTACATCCCCAGCAGCCCAGGATGCAGAAGATTATTAATGCCAGCAGAGCAGGCACGCGAGTAGTATTTGTCTTGATCCTAAGTAAATAAGATGCGTATGGAAATAACTGAATAAACAACCATCTTTTAACTGCAGCTCTTCTGGGGTGTATCATTTAGAGCTGATGTGTTAGGAATATTAGGGGAAATCAGGCAGTTTCCATGTGGTTCCGTGATTCGTTTTGATTCTGTTTATATGTTGCATATACTTTATGGACCTGGAAGACAGAAATTCTCCCTCTTGTGACTTGATTGCCTTGCCGCTTCCTACTCGGAAGTGCTGCAAGGGATTGGCAAGGGTTGAGTGCTGCTTTCTGAGCATGATGCTCAATACTGCTGATAGCCATCAACACCCTAAAAATATTTGAGACTGTTGAGGCTTTAGTTACCATATAATATTTATTTTCTTAGAACTCTGGGTATCACAGGTTGCCGCTCCAGCTATTCAAAAACAGTTATTCAACTTCCAGTGAAACTGGTGAAAATTTGGGTTAGGCCCAAGGCAATATTTTCCAGGTTGGTGAAATATGCTGTTTTCCCAGACTTGCATGCATCATTCCCATCGAGCATAAAAAAAGCACAGGGAAAGTGCAATGCAATTCAAATCAAATCACACAATGTTTTTTCTACCCCTTTCTCTTCCTCCTCCCCCAGTTCTCCTGAAAACAAACAAAAACAAAATGAAAGAAAATGAACAAAAACAACCAGGGGAAAAAAGGGAGAAGGGGTTGTTCAGTACTGAAGTGCTACATAATTGTAGGTTTCCCAGAAAAAAACACCCAGGGAGCGTTACCCCCGGCTGGCGATCCTTGCCATGCTCCCTGGGACACTTGGGCTATTTTTGGCACTTTTTGGGGTGTCCGGGAATGGGGCACAGCTGCATTTTGCAGTAAGGGCTGGTCACTCTCTTGATGCAAATGTTATTCCTGTGACAAATTACCGGATTGAGATTCATGCTTCACTCGTCCAAGATGTTTACAATAAGAAGCAGCCCCCCTCCAGGCCGGCCGAGCATTCCCTGCGCCACACCCTGCAGTGGTCACCAGGAGGAATTACTGGAAGATACAGCACTCCCAGGGAGAGCTGACAGCAGCTGTGCACGGTGCAGGGAGCGCACAGATCCACCGGTTTGGTTTGAATAAACCTCTGGCTGCCAGAGCTCCTTTACAAGTCGGCTGCACTTTGCAGGGGGAGATGGATGGCCACAGGTTCCCCCCTCTCCTCTGGTGCCAGGCATGATCGCAGTGCTGAGACCCATTAGGAGGATGGATGGGGAATATAAAAGGGTGAGCCCAAACACCAGCCACTGGGAAGCTTTGAAGATTCGGCTTTCTGTTATTCATCTGCTGTGCAGAAGGGAGTTAATTGCTTTTATACCCAGGGAGCAAAGGGAAGCAATTTGGCCCTGGCTTTCCCATCTCTAATTGCATGCCTGCAGCTCTCTTCTCACAGGGAGGTGACAGGAGCTTTGCCATTGACTTCAGGAAGCTCAGGTGTAGGCTTCAAGTTTCACTTTCTTTTTTTTTTTCCTTAATATTTAGCATTTTAGGCATGTCTTGGAATGATCCTTGTGACAACTTCATGAAACCCATCTGGCTTCTCCATGTTTTCTTTTTTTTTAAAATTGTGTTTCAAATGCATCTGTGCAAACCTCAATAAGCCATTAGTGATATACACCCTGTGAAGTGTGAACTCCGTGTGCTTGGAGCTTGTTATCAACGAGTGCAAATCCACCAAGAAAGGCGTTTCCAACAGGGCCTCCTGTCCTTGATAACTCAGGTGGTGTTTGCGCAGATAAATCAGGGCACCAAAGCATTTATTTGCTTTTAGTGACAGGCACCATCTGCTACTTGCCTGTGAAGCATTCAGGAAGGAATGCTGCCTGCCTGCCATGCCCAGGGAGGATGCAGAATGGGAATAATGCTGGTGGCTGCAGCGGCAGTGTTTGAGGAAGGTACATCTGCAAAGTCGAGTGCAGACACAGCCAGTGGTGCTGCCTGTGGGAGGGGAGGGGTAGCTCAGGTGCAGGCTGGCACGACCTGGCCAACAGCCTCTAGGCAGGAATGAGCATCTCGGGCTATCCACACTTAGCCGTGACAGCATTCTCCACAAACCACATCATGGCTTGAAGAGATGGCAGGCTTAGAAATGCTCCCCCATGGCTTTTGTGGATCCACCCACAAGTGCTGGATAGATCACCAGGAGAAAATACCCACTCGGGAAGAATTTGGGTATCCCTGGGGCACAGCTCTCGGGGTTTAGGATAACGAGGGACCACAAATGTGCCAGATAGTAGGCGTGAAGCCTCGGTGGTAGCGTGGGTGTCGTTACTGCCTTCCCCTGTGACAGCAAGCCAAACTGCACCGCCTCGAGGTGCCCGGGACGGATCATCCCTGCTGCCTTCATTAAGGTGCTGCCAGTGGGAGGCTGGCTCCCGCTCCTGCCGAAGTGAACCCTGAGGTTTGGCACCACCGTGCTGCCATCTGCAAAGTGAGGAGAGGGTAACAAGCTGGTGGAGGCGGGAAAAGGCTGTGAAGGGGTTTGGTGGAAAGGGGTTCTGAGCATCACTGTGGCCTTATATCCGAGAAGAATGCTGTCCCCACTACATATACATATACATATACATATACATATACATATACATATACATATACATATACATATACATATACATATACATATACATATACGTGTGTGTGTAAAAAAATTTTAGAGCACAATGGGACTTTTCAATAGGAAATAATTGCTCTTCTTTTTGGATAAGTAAGCAATTCCCTCCTGGAAGAAGTTCCCAGGAATTTTGTGCTCTCGCATGCCTGTGCACTTCAGCAGGGTCAGCCCTCTGTGCAAGTCAAATTCATGCAAAACACCATACATGTAGGCTCTAGTCAACTGGGTTTAGATCAGAGACGGATCAGATGACTCACAGGAATCTATGGAAATAGATCAAAGTAGCAGCACACATTTCAAGGGAGCGTTCGGCGGGGAGCGGGGCTTTTCGAGCACGGCTCGGAGCATGAGTCAGAGCGTGGGCCGGCGTGGGTGGCGGCGTGGGCGGCTGCAGCTGTGGGTGTCGGACCGAGACAGACGCTGCAAAGAGATGGCTGCAATTAAGTAGTTAGTGAAATGACTGTAATAGTAAAATGAATTTAAAGGCGCAGGTTGCAAGCGCAGCGTTTCCCAGCTAGCTCCTTCCCGGCAGCTCGGGGGCTGGCGGGCGTTTCCCGTTGGATGCCGTGCTCCCGGAGCCAGTTATCCCTGCTGATGTGGGAGGTAACTCGGGTAGTTGCTGGCTGGAAATGGGCTGGTTTCCAGCTGCTCTGCGCACCTCCATGAGGGCACAGGATGGGTGGTGAATCCCTGCCTGGGGCTGCAGGCGGTGACCCCGGCAGAGGGAAGGGGAGCTGAGGGGAAGAAGGAATGTCAAGCAGAGACAGTAAGGGAACAAGGAGAGGAGAACAGACCTACATTTACTGGGAATAGTTGCAAAACGCCCACGCACTTCTGTGGGACTAGGATCATGCCCAGAGCTCACAGAAAATTTGCTATAGAGCTGGTGGGGATTTTTTTATGTTGCCCATCACTATTGCTTCTAGGGACTGGTGCTGGATCCCACTTGAGACATGACCCCGGTACTCCAGCCCAGAAAGCTCTCGGGCTGTACCACTGCCTTTGCAGTCAATGGAAATCCCTTGCAGCCAAGTGCCTCCAAGGGACCTGGGTTTGGCTCCTTTGCTGTTGGCCTCGGTGTCCCTGCAATGGGAGCAGCATCCAGATTACACCGTCTGGCTGACTCCGTCCCGAGGGACTCCACCTCGCTGCAGCCCCGTGTGGCAGAGTTTTGGGAGGAGGATGGAAGTGGAGCGAGACTCTTCCTTGCTGCTATTTTTAGGTATTGCTATTTCATGCCCTGACAATCAGATTTGATGAGTGTGCATGACATGAGAGAAATCTGATTAAAATAAATAAATCAATAAAGCCCTCTTTTGGTAAGGGATGTAGGAAACTCAAATCTTGTGGCCACAAACCTGCATAACCAGCTAAACCTCCTCATGTGACCTGAGCAAGGGATCAGTGGAATGACACCTGCTTTGGGCTGATATCTAGGCTTTTGATGTTCAAGCTTCACTTCTATGCAGCAGCACTGCTGACTTAATTCATAGTATTAATTTACTTGAGTCTGTTAGAATTTTTATGTGTTTTGGGGGGAAAACATTTTAAAAGTCATTCTCAAAGGCCAGCTTTGCCATTCTGTTGCAAGATGAGAGATAAATAATTCCGTATGTGTTTTCCTGCTTCTTCTAATGATGAATTGTAATTAGATTTGCTGCCAGAAAGTGCAAGTGGCTCAGGCATCTCATGTGCCATGAGGATGTTGTGTGCTGAAGCACAGCTCCCAGAAGAGATGTCATCCCAGGTCCTACAAATGGGCCCCTGCACATTTCCAGGTCTGCCAGTTCAGGATTGCCTGTAGGCTTCAGAAAATCTCTTAACTTCTGGTGGAAACCATGAGGGTTTTCAGTGGTATTTTGATAAAGTAGCCCTGCCAGGAGACATGTATACTGGGGATTTCCTTCTCCACACAGATGGCTGTGGAAAGAAGTCTTTATAATTTATTGATTTTTTTTTTTTTTTTGAGGTGTTGTGTACAGAGAAGGGTCTACAGGATTGCTCTTCACTCTGATTGATATGCAGAACAAATTTTAGCAGGGAGAAAGGGTGTTATTTTGAATAATTAAAAAAACACCCCCCCAAAAAACCCAGCCTCTTGAAGTAGTAGATGTGTAAAATTAATGTATTTTTAAAAGTCAGTGTAAGTGCTTCTAAATGTGTCCACTGTAGCATACTCTGCCCACGCAGTTGCAGCGTTTCCCAGCACATATGAGCAGCCCTGTCTCTGCTGTCAGAGCTGAGCCCAGCCACCGTCAGCTCCAGTGCCCAAATCTCACCTGGTTTCTAAACCTCAGAACTACTCCAAGACTACACCAAGCCATGGGTGCAATGATTTGCTTTTTGTGGCTACACAAGGTCATACTGAAGCAGCTGCCCAGTGTGGTACCTTCACAGCTGGTTATCCCTGCCAGCAGGGAGGAAAGGCACCTGGTAGTGAGTTGGGAGACTTTGAGGCTGGGCGGTGGATGTCCTGTACAGAGGTGAGGTACTGTACAAAGGTGAGGTGAAACTCTGTCAGTTCCAGCCACCCTGGTGCTCACCTCACTTGCTGCACTTCCTGGGACATTGCCTGCAAGCAGTTTCATGGAATATAACTTACTGGTGATAGCTTAGGTTTGCATATTAGGTAGGTTTTAATTTACAACACTCTGTGGTCTACAGAGGTATTACCCATCATAATTTAAAATGCTTATATTTCAAATTAGGGATTAGAAAGGGAAAGAAATTTAATTGCAACATGATTTTTTTTGAGAGAAATTTCTATTCCTGCCTGTTCTCAGATTGGGGTGCAATTACAGTGTGTCAGAGCTCAGGTTTCCTTTGCCCTCTTTGATTGCCAGGCAGTCAGACCCCCACCTTTTCCCACCTCCCAGCCCTGTAATTTAGCTGCTACTCTGCCATGACACTTGGCTCTGGTTTAATTATGATGATCCCTCAATATGGAAAGTTTTTTCAAGGGGGCTGAGGGCTGAGTGCCCTGAGCCCCTCCTGCTTGAAGGCTCTCCTGGAGCCAGGGCTGCTTCCTAAAGCTCTGCCCAGCAGGCTGGGGTGCAGTGGCTGTGCACCCGGCAGGAGGGCTTGGCATCTCGTGGGAGAAGCATTTTAGGCTTAACACCAGGATCAGGTGTCTGCAAAGCTGCCGGATGTGCAAGATGAAGGAGAGAGTCTGGAGCCATTAACCATCAGTTTTGTGCTTTCTTGTTTTGTGTAAAATCAGGTCTTTGGTGTTTTTTGTTTTTTCCCTGTGGCACTTGGAGCCCATGTGTTCTGCAAGGACCCTGAGCAGGAGCACGCCTGCCCACATCCCCACTCCCCCAGTCCTGCTCATGGCCCTCGCCCCAGCCCACTCACACTGACTCATCCTCCTGCCCTGCTGCACCTTCACACACTGCTGTTGCTGCTTCTCCACTCCCTGCATCACTCTGTCTTCCTTTTTTCCTTTTTTCTTTTCTTTTTTTTTAAAGCCTCTTGAAGCACTTAAAAATCAAAACCAATTTTTCTTGCCATTCCCCTTGTCCCCTGGGGATGGCAGTGAATGGCAGCCTCTTGACATGCTTGTTTGTCACCTCATACTCTCTATGGTTAAGTCAAGATGTCAGCCAGCTTGTGGATCTGTCCAGGTGCTTCAGGGGATGATGTCGTGGTCCCTGAGATCTTTAAAACTTTGTTCCCCCTTAGTATTGGGTCCCACAACCCAGCTGGACGAGCACCTCTCTTGGCTTTCATTTTCCTGGTGGTGGGATTCCAGGTAGGAGCATAACAAGTGTTATTTTTAAGCTGCTTCTGCTAAATGTCATAACTGAATTGTTGTTGAACTTTTAATGTTTTGGGAATCATTGATACCAAACCATCTCTCTCATCTCTTTTCCTGGATCTACAGGTCTCCTGCTGGGGCTTCCCTGGTGCCCTCCTGCTGGTCACTGCAGCAGGACCTGATGGTGGCAGAACTCTGATCAACCCTCACAACCTGCGCCCCACAGGCAAAGGGGCCTTGGGGTAGGGAAAAACCAAACAACTCCAATTTGAAAGTTTTCAGTTGAAAGGAGCACTGAGATGAAGAAGGGAAGAAACAGGATGGGATATATGCCATGGATGCAGGTGGATAATTCATTCCCACCAGTCACTGCCCCAGCAGAGCTCTGACACAAGCAAGCTGCTGCTGCGCTGGGCTCACAGCAGACACTGAGTGTGAAGAGGATAAAACCATTAGAATAACACTTTTTTTCATGTAAATATATTAAAAAATGTTTTATAATGATGACCATTCCCCACCTGTAATGGAGAAAGGGGTAAGTAATTTTGTATGCAGCAGCCAGGGACATGTTTCTGGCAGTTTTGACTTTGGTCAGGAAAGACTCTTCTGGAGAAAATTATGATCTCTGTGCCTGTAGTCTGGCCTTTCTGCAAGAGAAGGAAAATTTGAGGAGCAAAGCACAACTGTGCTCTTCCCAATGCCTTTCCAGTGGCAATTCATGAGGATAACTGGGATGGAGTTCATCTGCTGCAGCATCTTCCCAGGGTGAGCCAGCCCTGCTGCCCTGCCTTCAGACCAAGGGCAGTTGTGCTGCCCTGGCCCAGCTGGGCTCTTCTCTGCCCCCTTTCCCACCCCTCACCCTCTGAGTAAGAGGAGAGGGGTCCTCCAGGCCCTGGGAAATGCCAGATCCTCCAATGATGGTGCTGCACTTGATGAAAAAATCACAATATTCATTGCAAAAATATGTCAGAGTACAGAGTGGCAGTTCTGAGGCAACATGTGCTTTGGTGTTTGGTGTAACATCAGCCTCTATTCAATGCTTGTTAATGTGCAGCTGAAAGATGACATTTCATTTTCTTCTGATTTTTCCTTTTCCTCCCCTTCTCTTTTTCTCAGTTCCAGTTTCTTTTATCTCTGCCCTGTCACAGGGCTTGGCTCTTGCTCCCCAAGGCCATAATCTTTGAGCAAATATCCTTTGCTGATACACTTTGTACCAGCTAAGGAGCAGCTCGGTGTGCCTTGGGAGATCCGGTTTGGCCACATGTAGCATTTACAGAGTGAATTTGTTTATTTAAATAACTTTTGTGTTCTCTCCCTACTTGAACTTTGGTAGATGTTGGGGTGCCAGAGCCAGCTATGCTCTGGAGAGGAAGATGGGAACAGTTGGGTGTTTTCTTGCTGCCTGTAGCCACTGTAGCAGAAGTGCAGGAGGACACAGTCCTTGCCATCAGCCTCCCAGAGCTCCAGGATGAATGAGGACTGGAAAGTGAAAGCTGGAAACAGTCTGGGGGGAGGTAGAGGGATGGTGAGGCAATGGGAGCGATGGGGCCATGCAGCACTCAGGCCACGCAAGCACTTCTTTCTGTGTGTTTTTGGTCTACTCCTCTCCCTGCTGCATGTGTGCATGGGAAGTGCCATCCTGCATTCCTGACTGAGCATTTCCGTCCTGAGATGATGACTGCAGTTGTGAGCTTGCTTATTTTCTGGCAAGAATGAGTGTGGGTCATTTCAATCCCAGTGCTGTGGAGCAGTGCTAGGGCCACGTGTTTCTGTGCCAGTTGTGCTGCTCAAGCTGAGCTGTTTGCTCAAAGCCAGTAAAGCAAATCTCTTATGTTTTGCTTTCCTGAGCATCTCCCAGATGTAGGGACTGTTGGTCACCCTATTACTTTATTCTTTAGTTTTAAACGTTTGCTGAAGCATTTAATTTCTGTAAAACTCATGCTTTTCATGGTCTTTTAAAATTTGAGGAGTCTCTTGTACAAAGTAGGGTGATGGAAGCAATGTTAGCCACCAGTCCTTACAAATGACTCATCTCTATTTCAAGGTATTCCACGTTAGCATAGGCTGATGGAGCCTGTAAGCAGGAGATGGGCCTGAGGATATTTGAAGCTATGCAGGGGGATGTCAGGCATTTGTACTCCCACACTTTCACAGGGTTCTTGAAAATGGGTTTCTAGGAAGCATCCATCCTCCCCTTTGTATTTGTTCCAGGAGGGGAACAAAATACCAGGCTGTATGGATTCTGGAAAAGACACCCACATTCATGGCAGCGTTTAGGAGCAAAACCAAAGCAAGTGGACACGGCATGACTCCTGACTTTATGAACCATACTAATCAATGTTTATATTTAATAGTTACAATTGCTTTGATTTGCTCCACTGCTGGTCACTCAGCAGCTGAGGCTTTGTGGCCCAGC
Source organism: Aphelocoma coerulescens (assembly GCF_041296385.1). Classification (NCBI taxonomy): domain Eukaryota; kingdom Metazoa; phylum Chordata; class Aves; order Passeriformes; family Corvidae; genus Aphelocoma; species Aphelocoma coerulescens. The sequence continues at coordinate 8,403,728 of NC_091021.1, forward strand.
AGCTGCTCACATGCAGGATTCCCCCAGGTGATGCCTCCTTTCTGGGTGTGACAGACCTGAAGCTCAGGCCTCTATTTTTGGGAAAAGCAATGGTTGTCACTCCCTCTTACCAGTCAGTGGTCCAGCACAGCCAAGGCACTTACCCAGGGTGCAATTCCTGTTATCCTGGTGCTGCTGTCCAACTGATGGTTCCCCAGCCCATGGGCCACCTGGAGACTCCTTTTGCAGGCTCCCTGTGCAAAGTCCTCAGGACCAGGGGAGTCTGCAGTGCCAGTGGTGTAGAGGTTTGGGTGAGTTCCTGGTGGTTCCATGACATTTTCCCTCTAGGAGATGATGCACTGATAGTGATGGGCTGATTAGTGCAGCTGCTGTGCAACATCACTGAAGCCCACAGTGTTTCTGGTGAGCTGATTGAGAAGAGATTTGAGCTCCAGAGGATCCCATTGAGTGAAAGCAGTTGTTGAAGTGTTTTAGAAAATGACCTATATAGTGTTCGCCTCAAGCTCTGAAATTGCTGTGAGATGAAAAATTGCTATTTGCCTGTGTTTTTTTACTTAGTATTCACAACTCACATTGTGGAAAAGGACGCTTTGGGAGTCTCATTGCTTCTGAGAAGAGAAACCACTCAAAGCCTTGCTCTTGCACATCCTGATAAAATCCCCCTCTGTGTATTTACACTGGCTGGGCAGTCTGCATCTGGCAGCCTGGAGGGCCTAGCTCTGACCTCGTGGAAAGAGCAATGCAGACTGAAGTGGCACAAAATAGCGACATTTCCTGAAAAAACAGTTAAGAAGCATCGGTACAGTAAGTGCCCCTAAGGAAGCAGCTGTGGGTCGGTTGTCAGGCATCCTTGCCCTGTATGAGGATTGTGTGTCCTGTTAGAGAAGTGCCCAGTGGGAGGTGGCTCCTGAAACGCTAGCCAGGTCCTCAATGTGGGATGTAAGGTATCTGTGGGTGATTCTGGTCCTTGTCCGGGTGGAGGACAACTCCGTTTGTCTCCTGGTCAGGACTATGTTCCCTAGGCACCTTGATTTGGGGCCAGGCTTGTTGCCCCAGGCAGGGGATGCAGTGTCAGCTGAAATGACAGCTTATTTCTATGTGACACCTGCTGGTAAGAAGAGGCACGGCTGCCCTTTGGAAACGAGATCTGCTCGTGCCTTTTTATTTTTCCAAAAAGCACTAATCTCTTACACCCTTCCTCTGCGGGGTTTATTGGTGCTCCTGGTTGGTATTCTCAGCACTCTGACTCATTTAGGCAGGTTGGGAAGTACTTTTCTGGGGCGCTTATGTGTACAGGATGTATCTCTTTAGGTGTTTGATTTTTTTTTGAGTCTGCAGAAAATGAGCTTTCAAAAAGCCCCATCCCTAAACTTGGAATTATTTCAGTGGCAACAGAAGCTGCTCTGAATATGAACCAAGTACAATGATATGAAAGCAGTAAGTGCCTGACCAACAGAGGCTGGCATTACATTGGCCCACATTTTATGAGGAAAAAGTAAATACACTGGCTGAAAAAGAGATATTCTGTGTGCAGTATTTGATAATGTTTGTTGTGAGGACTGCTCCCTGGCTACAGAGCAAACACTGACTTCCTGAAGGCCTCTCTCTGCTTATGCAAATCCCCCTGATCTTATCCTGAAATCCAGCATCATCCTGAGAGCACTGGCAGGTTTCAAACGTGGCCCTGAGTGCTGCTAAGGTTGTGAACCCCTGATTTACAGTGTCACTATATTCTTTGGCTGGCTGTTTAAGAAGAATATCATTCAACAAACAGTAGTTGAATGCATTCATGTCAAGTGAAATCATTCCTTTAAGAGGTTTAGTTGTCAGGTATTCATTAAAGCAGGTTTCACATCAAAATGATCGTCACTAATACAGTGAAAACATCTTTTAGAGCTTTCAGGATTTTTATGTTGCATTGTGCAAATGCTGGATCTCCACTGGTATGGAAATGTCTTCCTGGACCTACACAGTAGGTATGAAACTGTGTTTCTCTGGTCCCCCTCAGAAGAAAATGAGTATAGTATGTCAGTGTGGTAGGAGCAAGGACATTCCTGGAAGTCTTTTATGTTAAATAGGGTGCAATGGATTGTAGCTACAACTTCAGCATAGCAATCCCATCACTTATGCAAGCTTTTTCCACCTAGTAAACACTAAAAATTAGAGTTTGTATTTTATTATTTCTGTAAGGTGAAAATTATCATTCTAACTTCATTAAAAAAAAAAAAAAAGGTTACTGAGTTAAAAGGCAGTTCTGGCTTAAGAAATGGAAAGTAAGTAGCAATCTGGCCACTTCAGACTTTGGATGCTTTGGAGAATTTCACTCATCTGAGAGACTGCTAAACCAGCATTTAGTACTAACCAGTCCCTTTTTGCTTGTCTCAGGCTGGAGAAACCCAGAGGACACTGCTGAGGCTGAAACGGTAAGGGGTTCCAAATTCAGGTTAATGGGAGCTGCAGCAGGCCCAGCTCTCCCTGAAAGTCAGTCAGGTGCCTAAAGAGAGATCAAGGCAGCTCACTTCAGACTAGCTATTTTTGAAGCTCCTGGCCCTGGTGTGTGAATTGATGGCATTTCAGTTGCAAAGAGCAGATGGTACTCGCTAGTGATCCAGGACGGCTTTTTTGCATTAGTGTCAAAAATAGATCAAGTGCCAGCTGTAGCTCTTTTGGGTCAGTGGAGGTGAGTTCACAGAGTGATGTGCACGATATTGCAATGTGTAGCAGCAGCAGGGAAAAATCAGGCGTTCCTTTTAGGCTTTTTTAAACTGCTGTTTCTCATGTGGTTTTGCACAGCTCAGTTCCTAGTGTGTCTCACTCAGCAGTGAACTGAACCACCTGGTGCTATAACAGTATTATTCTGTGTAGCTGGAGCTTTCGGTGCAGCACAACTCAGGGTTTGCATCCAGCTCTTGGAGGCAGCTTTGGCTGTGCTACTGGTGTGGCATTTCCCGGGGACACGGTCCCTTCCCAGCCCTGGGAGCTGGAGAACTCGCTGCATTCCACGGTGCTGGAGGGAAGAAGGAGCTGCCGTGCCCTTGTGTGCCTTCCCAGGAAACCTGGTTTCAGAGGTGCTGGTGGGAAGGCTGCCAAGCTGATCCGCCTAAGAGCAGGCAGTGTAAAGAGGAGTTTGAGAGTGTTTTATGTTTATTAGAAAACCAGAGGTGATTCTGATTCTCAGCCTGCTGTTTGTTTTATGTATTGCTGAAGTTTTGCTGTATTTTAGTGAGAAACTACAGAAAGGTGGTGTAGCATCAGCAAGGATGATCTGTTCTTGTTAGTTTAATTGGGCCACGGCCTCTTTTTCTTTTTTTTTTTTTTTTTTTTTTAAAGAAAGCTATGATGCATAAAGGGGAGAGTTTGCATCATTTAAGGAAAGAAATGAGTTGTGTGTAGGAAAGCTGGTCCACAGGCACACCCTGCTGGCTTGCAGGGAGAGTGCAAAGAAAATACATGGCTACACTTTTTATGAAGAAACAGCATTCCTGTCTTTTTATAATCTAAATTAACTTTTTTGCCGTGTTATCTCTCTTGGTTTTCACTTTTTAAAACACGAGCAGTGATGCGTGAACTGCTAAGGAGGGACCTGCAGAAGTTAGGGAGGTTGCCTGGCCAGGAGTGCTCCCATAGCAGATTCCAGTGCTTTTGGAAACCTCTACCAGACTTGTGTGCCTACCAAAATGACTTCATCATGTAGCTGAAACAGCTAACACCTAAAGTAGGTTGTATAAGACACCTCTCCATGCCCTGAGAGAGGTAAACAACACTGTGACCGTTGTTGGGATTTTTCCACAGGAAGAAAATTACTGGAATAGCAACACAGAGGAAAAAAAAAACTGTTCTTTGATTTTGCTCTGGAATCTCTCCCAGATGCCCATGTGATGATTGCCTCCATATGACTTTCCACCTAGAAAAAAAAAAAAGAATTAAAAAAAGAAGAAAAAAAAAAATCAAAAAATAATGCTCCCTTTATCCCTGAACAAAATGTCTGCAGTGATTCGGAAATAGTTATTCCAGCCAACTTCTGCATGCAGACCTGCGGCAGTTAACAGCGTGACTGAATTACCTGGGAGCAGTAAAGGTCTTTAAATTGTATGTGGCCTTCACGGGGCACGTATTAAGACTGATATTTTGAAGAGTGGTAGGTGGTGGTTGGCCACCCCATCTGAATCCTCTCAAGTGGAGCCAATTTAGAAAAATTGCTGTGCAGCCGAGAGCCAAGCCTTTTTTAGAGGTGTCAGCCCAGAGACAAACCTTGTTCATTAGTTCTGGAGTGGCTGAACACCTGCATTTTTCAAGACACAAATTTCAACGTTTATACATTTGGGAGTCACAAGCCCGATGGAGACAGAGCTGCCTGGGGAGGGGAGAATGACAAAATCTCTCCCTTCTGATGTATGACCCCCAAGGGGGCAGAGCTGACTGAGCATTAGCAGCCAGGACTCTCCTCTTTTTCCCCCATCCATGATTTAGATAACCCTGACAACCTGGTACCAGCATAGCCCTGCCTGTGATGAGTGCCCTCTAGATCCCATTCCCTGGCTGGAGCAGCCTGCTGGGATTATGCCTGAGCTCACTGGCCTCAGGTATGTTGGTGAGACTGGGAAAAAAAATTGCCTGGTGATAAAAGTAATGTCCTGGAGATGCAGAAATATTGAGTTTGGACTATTTCCCTGTGAAATCGCTGCAGGAAAGGGGGTGGAGGCAGAAGAGGTAGCCAGCAGGGTGAGCAGGCTGCATTCACAGCTACTCAGGAAGCTCCCTGAAGAGCTTTCCCTGGAGGCAACCCACCTTTCCTTTTGCTATTTCTCTTTCTGTATCTGGTATAAATAATACTTTCATGGACTCCCAAATCATCCTGACTTGTTGGCAGGGAGGTGATATTACAAATTACAGTGACTAATTCGCTCCAAGGACAGAAGAACTTCGAGGTAAAACCGTTGGATCATATGATGATCCAGCCTTCATTCACCGTGTTACTCAGTACCCAGTACTTGGATTCCTGTCTGGTTTGGAAATCCTCTTCCAGCCCCTTGCCCGGAAGGGGTAAGCGCAGGCCCTTGCTCTGGAAGGGGAACGCTTGGAGGCTGTGCATGGGGAGCTGTGGAGCTGGTATCCCTTTCACATCCATAACCGTTTTTATCCTGTCAGGAGGACTTTACGCTGCAGGACAAACTGCTTTTCCATAGGCGTGAGCCGCGCTGGTGCCTTCAGGCCGAGGCGCAGTATCAGCTTGTACCTGTAGGTTGTGCCTCTGGATAGCTTTTCCCATCAGCTCCAATTGCTCTCCGAGACCCGGCCCGGAAAATGACGCACTTTCTTGTCTTACTGCTCGCGGATTATACTAGTTGGGGAAATTATTAATCATTCGCATTTGCTAGATTACCTTTGCATCTGTATAAACCTATAATGAGCTTATTATACATCAGAGCGAGATAGCTGCTGCATGGTAAAATAACCAACAAATGCAGCAACAGCCTTAGTAATAATAATCTACACAGATACTTGCTTGTGTATATTTTACGATGCTTTCACATGATTCCAGCAGTGCACTTCAAAGCCTTGGGAGACAGATCTTTGCCCCGCAGCACTCTTGGAGCAAAAGCAGTTTGGGGGAAGGGCAATGAGGAAGGGCCTTGTCTAGTTGGGATATTGGAGCAGCGATGTCTTTGCATGATTAATTAATGTCAGTGGCATGAGGAAAATGCTGGGGCTGGTGTGTTTTCTATGGTCGAGGGGGTTTTTCCGTTGAATTCTTTGCTGTTCATGATGAAATACCTCTGTTGGTGACCACGCCTGATAATGTGCCACTCCTCAGACTTTGTGAAATGCAGTGAAAAGCCTGGGCTGATTTTGCTGTTACATGAAAGGGCTGTTGTGCCTTGTGCTGCTAAATGGAGAAGTAGCTTGGATATGGCAGGCGCAGGAGGAAACAGGCAGCTTGGCTCAGAACAAGTTGAATTTAGTTACAACAGGTTTCATTTTGTTTTGCTTAATGACTTTGTAGAAGAAACAAAAATATCCCTTGTTTCTGCATATCCAGTTTGCATTGTTTTTACAGCATGTTCCTTTCTCAGCTCTCCTCCTCCTCTCACACATAAAAAAAGATGTTATTTTGGATTAAGCCATAGCTTCGGTATGCATGGTGGTACTACTCAAGGAAGTAAACAAAACAAAGTGCACCACAACTCTTCCTCTTGCACTGCAAACCTACTGGTCTAAAACATTTCTGTTGTTCTCTGCTACCTTTTTTGATCTCCTCGCCTTGGTTCTGATTGCTGCAATAGATTTGTAAGATAAGCCATGAAAGCGGTGGTAGACACTACGTGCCCTGCCTGACAGACAAGCCTCCTGTGACACAGTAGCCCTGGTTATCTACAGCGAACCACACACTGGTGTACAAATACCTTGGATTAGGATGAGATTCATTTGGGGTGGAGCAGCAAATCCCCATTGAATCTACACGTGCCTCAGCACCCATTCAGCAGGGCTCACGTGCTGCTGCTGGAGTGCAGGGTGGCAGCCCCTCTCTCCCCAGTGGGGGAGAAGAAAGGATCATGGGGTCCCGGAGGGAGAGACTGTTACGTGCTGTTTTTGCAAAATGCTCATCCTTCAAAAAGGAAACAACACTTGGTAAGGCAATGTTCCACCAGGCAGGTAGCAAGTAAACTGGGGAGCAGTTGCAAGGTGACAAATTTCAGCTTCTCCCTTCAGCTGACGTGACTTTTTCCAGTGACACTATTCCAACAGAATGCTCTTGGGGTTTGAGAAACCACCACGTAACTACTGGCATTTCAGTTTTGAAAGTGAGTCATCTCCAAGCTGAGGAGCACACAATGATGCCTTTCAATGGCTTTTTCATTTATACATCCAGTTATCCACCTACAAGTAGGGCATTGGCAGGCATATAGGAAAATCAATGGGGACCCTGCTAATCCTTTATAAAGAAACAATAGATTCTGCTTTTAACTATACCAAAGTAATTGCTGTTGCTTGGGAAGAGGAGGCCGACAGCTAAAGATACTCTTGGCCACTGGCTTGATAATCTGCAGCAGACAGGGCAGCCAAGGATAGCATCTTGCCTGTCACCTTGTTTCAATAGTTCATTGAATCTGTGCCTGAATCTGGATCTGCAAAAGGTTTTCTTTATAAAAAGCACACTTTAAGGCAAATCTGTAATTCACTTTACACAGCAGTGAGGTGTTAATTGCTAAGATTTTATGTGTTAGGATGGTTGTCACAGAATAACTTTATCCAGGGCACCACAATTGTGCAGAATTAAGTTCAGACTTGCGTCTCTGCAGCGCCTTTGAAAATTTAGGACTCAAGATCTGATCTGAGTTCAGTTAGAACCACAAACATGGTCAGGCTTAAACCTGGTTTCCAACTTGAGTGTAGTATAAATATATATACCACAGTCTGAGTTCTTTTTGTCTCTTCCTTTTGCTTCTCAGGATTGTTACTGCAGTAACTGAACTGCTTGTCATCTCCAAATTGTTTTACACTCCCTGGATTCGAGACAATAGCATTTTTTTTCTGGCTAAGAGCGCAAAAGGGAGTTAGATGGGCTGGCATGTTTGTTATTACTGATTCTCTGGTGCCCTTTTCCAAGAGGGCTCTTGGGAGGGATGAGTCAGGGCCCAGCCCAGACTCCTTGTAACTCAAGTCATTGTTTGGGTTTTCCCTGTTTTCTGTAGTGCTTACATGACTGTGCTGCCCAGGGATCAGAGATGAGTGGCAGAGCTCTGCACAGTTAAGCAGTGTATGAACATGTGATGAAGAGACAAGTGCTGAAGAGTTTGCAGGCTATTGTTGGTGGGCAAAGCTCATCGTACAAACATTACACATTCTCTGAGCTGATTGTTTTTGGGGGGCTGGGGTGGTTTTTTCAAATGGTGAAGTCAGCTGGCATTTAGCAATGGCAAAAAGAGCAGTTATGTTTTCTTCTTTCTGGCTTGTCACTGGTACAATGGCTTATCAGAGTGCAGGACTATTTTTTGGAACTGAAGACTAAAGACTAAGGGAATAGCTAAACTGAGCTGAGCCCAAAGCTTTGCCTTATAAGGGAACTGCCCGAAAGCGCAGATCTCCGGCAAGCCTCTCCTTGGGAGAGAAATCCAGAAAGCAACGCGGCAGTGATGTGTCAGACCGGAGCTTGCAGGGATGGCCAGAAAAACAACACTCCATAAATAACTGCAAACTTCAGTGTGAAGGAGGCCACCAGCTTCCTTCTGAGGAGCAGTGTGTGTGCAGTCGACACCAAAGAAACAGCAACAAGTTTGCCTGAACAGCAGCCTCCTTTTTAAGAGCCAGTGCAGAGTCTCTGTTGCAGGCTGGTACTTCAGCTGACTTCTCAGCTGGAAGCTATAAACACGTTCTGACTACCAGGGACTTTCAGCTGGATGGAGAGAGCTCTTTCCCCTGGTTTAGGAAATGCTCCTGGTTGTCACCCCCGGCACCAGTCTAAGCTGTCCTCTCTGACTGCTGGGGCAGATAGTTCTGTGGTCAGTAAGAGCCTCACCTATCTGCAGATGTGCCCACACAGCTCAGGGGTTCTGAGAGAGGGAATCGGGCCAATAGGTTCTCTTCTTGTGCCTCAGCTCCCTTTCTGAGTTCACGTGCTGTTAGGGAGACAGCAAAGATGCTTTGCAAAGACTGGTGGCTCAGCAATGAAGGTCGTACATTTTTTAATTAAAAGGCTTAGTGGTTGTGAAATGGTCCTGAAACCAGAATGTGAGTAGACATTGACGGCACCAGTTTTGTTTGAAGCATAATCAATTTAAATAGATCTGCTCATGTCTGCCACGCAGCCATGTGACTCCCCTGGGTTTTGGCATCTCGGCTGCGAGACAGCACTCGCAGAGGGCCTGCTGGAGCGGGGCGGGATAAAGCACAGCCCTGGTGGGAGAGTACAAGGTCTTCTTTGTGCGGGGGGCAGCCTCCCAAAGCAGAGCACCATGGCAATGCTCCAGCCCCTGGCTCTGCTTGTGCTGCCTCTGGTGCAGCCATCGCAGGCTGTACAGTGTACAGTCAGACAGAAATGGAATTTGCAAGCGAGCAGATGTGGGGAACTTCCCTTCCTCGTTTTAGAAAACAAAGGCCAAAACTGGGAAATCCCCACCAGCTTGCCACGCATGTGCACGGACTGTCGTCCAACAGGAGAGCTTCACCTGGTCCCACTTGGTGTTGAGCCCAGCTTTGAAGACCCCAGCATAGGGCAGCGACCTCCAACGCTTTGGGAATTCAGTTTGGTTAGGCCCCTGCTTTGGAGGTAAATGGATCCCTCTGAGGAGCTGTTTAGTGCCAATTGTTGAGCCTGGTTATGACTTCTGGGGGAGCAGGTTCTACTCTAGAATATCCCTTCCGGGCAAGTGTTCATGTAAGACACAAAACCTGCTTGTGAGAGCACTCACGTATTGTCTGCTGCTGTTACCAGGTATGGGTGACGTTACTGTCACACAGCTGTAAAGCTGGGGTGATTTTTAGGTGTAAATGATGATAAGCTGGTGTTAATGAAAGAAAACTTTAGGTCTCCTCACTAAAGGATCAACCATAAAAATGGATTAAAAAAAAAAAAAAATATATATATATATACTGCTGTGCATGGAAAAAAATGTTTGTGCAGAAACATCTGATACCCAAGAGCTCAAATTAGGTCTGATGAAGGAGTCTGAAGTCACATTTCAAGAGCAGCCTTCAAAAGTGCAAGGTTGTTTCCCCCCATTAATTACATACGCACGTTAGTGGCTCTGTAGAGGTCTGAAACATCATCTACTGAGCACAGGTGCAGGAACATTGCACCTTGTCAAAAACTCTTGACAAAAACTCTTGACAGATTTTAGCAAAACCTAAGGTCTGGGGATAATAAGAACAATAAATATTTTTTTCGCAACATTTTCTCTATTAGCACTGTAAAAATGTGAATTTAAATTAAATCAATCCCTCCCGTATCCCCATCAGCACTTAGTGCAGGGTCCTTTCTCCCAGAGGGATCACTTCACTGTAAGTTGGTGTTTTAACTCCTGTGTTGGAGCAAGCCACACCAGAACCTGTCAGATCTAGAAACACAGGGACGTGGGTACCTATCTCTCAGGAAAGTTAAATCTGTACACTTTCATCTCAGGCTGGAGTTAATAATTGATGTCCCTCAGGTGTAAGCTACCTGCTTCTGAGGAAATTAAAAACAGACATACATTCCTGCCCCAAACAAACATCCCTGTGCCTGAATTCAAACTGCTAATGAGTAACTTTAGCATGCAGTTCAGGAAACAGGTACAAGCTCTTCTGTTTAAAACCCTTCTTGGTTAAAACTCTTGTCTTTGCGTCTTGAAAGTACTGCAGCATCTAGAGAAGTATTCTTGACCATCTTTTTTCTGACCTGTACATTCCCTAACCACTTTTCCCTACCTGGTGTCTATCCCTAAATGCACAATGTAGCTTTTTGAAGTGGACAGTCACACAGATGTGTTGTTTCAGGTGTACAGTATGACTTGTATTTGACTCATAGGTTTATCTGAGGCTCTGCTGTTGGTGGTCTGGAGCAGCCTCGGCAGTTTGCAGGACTTTGTCCAGCACTACAGCTAAATGTTGACTTGTATGATATATTTTCTTTCACTGCAGAAGGAAAATCCCAGCTTCTCTCAAGGAGGTGGTCACCAGAACCTAATGCTATGGAAAAAACACCTCACCTTGACAGAAAAAACCCATTAGGCTATTGTTCTGCTCTTCATGAAAGACTGTATGTTTGAGCACCCATCTCTAACACTTGTCTGTACAGTCAACACACAGCTCAACCACCATGACCATCCCTTCTTGCATCTGGAAAGATGTATGGTGCACCGTCTGTGTCATTGTTTTCTCATTATAGCTACCTGCCTATTAATATAATCCTTTCATTGTCATTACATTGACAAATTACATGCTGGGTGCTGTTGCACACTCCAGGAAGGCAGTTTTTCTTCCAGACATGGCATTTGCTCCTCCAGGATGACTGGCAGTGCTCACCTGGAAGGGATGGAATCACACCTGGCAAGCCAGGAATATCCTGTTTCACCACACTTTTATGCTTTCATTTATAGGTTCCATGTCCTTTTCCTGAAATACAATGCCTTCCCTCTGGCATATGTGGTTTTTTTTTTTTACTTTTTAAGTTTATCCAAAATTCAGGGAACTCAGGCCTGACTTTAGTCTGGGAACTGTAATTTTCACATTTACTTGACATGGGTGTGGTTTGACAGGGTGGCTTTGACTGAGCATCTATTTAATGGGGTGACAGCCATATTCTAGTGCTGTCAGGGTGCCAGTCAAGTCTCTTGTTAGGGAGTAAACTCAGAGGGTGTAGCCGTGCAGACCCTGAATGAAACCTGTATTATCTGATGGGCCTTAGTCCACAGAGGTGTGGAGAGCAGGTATCTATCTCAGTGTTTTGTGAAGATGTCTGTTGTTTCAGCCTGGCTAAGATCTGAACACATTCTGTCATTTAAGCAGAGACTGCGAAGAATGTGCGTCAATTAGTTGACCTGGGCTGCAAACTTTTGGGTTTGATGTAGGTAGGTGTATTCTGGCTGTGCTGATACCTCCTCTAGACAGCCTGTAAGTGGCATTTGTGGTATGAATCTTGTCTGCTGCCACTCAAGGAGGTGATGATGACTAACAAGGTGGTCAAGTTGCCATCTGTCTCTTGGTGGCTTTACAGTGTTGTGTGTTCTGTAGAGCAACATTGACTCTGGGCAGCAGGCAAGGAGGAAGAACTTCCCTCAGTGCTGCCAAGCCACATGAGTTATGCTGGACTCAGGCAGTATCAGGGGGTGACTCACAGGATGATATGTCAGCTGTGTGACCTTCTGAGCTGGGGCCTGGAGCCAGCTGGAGAACACTGGCCAGCTCTCTGAAGATAACTCATGCTTTCTTTGTTACTGTCATGCAGTCTCTTCAGTGCCATGGCTGCTGTCATCTGCATGTCCCAAATAAGCTGATATAGCACTTGACTGCTGGTAGCCCTCTCAGTCCTCTAGCAGAGCTTGAGTATTGAAATAAATGTGGAGGGGTAGGGGTGGGATTCACCTTCAGACGAATGAAAAGGATCTCTTCCACTAGCTACAGAGCTCTTGGGATGATTTAGTATATCAAAAAATGCAAGTGGTTAAACACACTACCCATATTATTGCAAATGCTTTCCAGATAAAGACATTGCATTTGTGTAAGTATTTATATAATTCTGTGGCTATAGTATTATGGCTTCTTTTATCCCACACCTTTGTCAGGGCAGGAGAAGCTTGCTTTGTGCAGTTGTGGCACTATCACGTTGCTGAAAGCCCTTGCTTCATTTATCTTCAACTCCTTGGAAGTGCTGATGGCTGCCAGCCAGGCTGCGAGGTGACAATGATCATGGCAGTCCTTTCCAGCAGCAGCTGGGGAGGATGTTTTTGTGAGCTGGGCACACAGCACAGGTACACAGGCCTCGACTGGGCCCACCTGAGAGCACGGAGGGGAAGCCTTGCATGTGTCTACTTTAATCTCTAAGGTCTAGAGATGAATATATGAATATCTGTGTGGGTTCACAGTGAGTGTGTCGGTCCTGCACACGGGAAAGCTGCCCAGAAGTGTGGAAATGTGCCAGCAACTCTTATTTCAAATGCTTGGATAGGTCATGTCTGTGCTGTGACTGACTGACTGACTGACTGACTGAGCTGTGCGCCCGCTCCCTTGCATATCCTCCCTGTGTCTGATCCACGCCGCCCTGGGCATCCAGGAAATCCTTTCCACTGAGTCAGAGAAGGGATCCTGTTGTGTAACACAGGACTCGCAATCCATCATGGCTTCAACACAGGATTAGGACAACATCCACACTTTCCCTAAACTAATCTTCAAGTATGCTGGTGGGGCTGGGGCAGCCAGCCTCCACGGGGATATCCTTGACAGTGAGGGAATTAAAGGGAGACCAAAGCTCCTCTTTGCAGGGATGAACAACAGTCACAGAATTTGCCAGGGAGAGCCAGCAGGCTCCAGGTTGCAGCTGCTTCCCATCACTTCCATTTCCTGGATAATAGTGTTCATTTCCTTTCAGATTTTACTTGCTTGGGAATGCAGTAACATCTGTTCCTCCAGGTTTCATCAAAGATGAACTTCCTCATGGCAGGACAGGCTTTTAGAAATCGTTTTGTCTTTTTCTTTTCTTTTTTTTTTTTTTTTTTTTGCAGTGGCTTCAAATGAGGTTTATCTCTAAAAGACAATTATAAAAATGATAAGCTTGTCTTGCCTCTGCCTTTGGCTTTTTGCTAAACAGTTTCTGCTCTGACTTGCTCATGACACCAGCTCCAAATGCCTGTCTTCCCACTGTTCAGGGAGCTCCAAACGCCCCTCTTCCCACTGTTCAGGGCAGCAGGCAGAACACCAGTGGCTGTGCCAGGAGCCCTGCTCCTGTGTGCTGCCTTGTGTCACACAAATGCTTGACAGATTGGCAGTGCCACTACAACATACTGTCCTATAGCCAATTCTACTGAGGATTCATGAAATGCTATGGAGAGAAACTTTTCCCTTGCAAAGGTGTGTTCAATCTGCTGCACTAATATGAGTTAAAAAACCAAAAAGGGTCACAACAATGAGAATAAACAGATTATTTTCTTAGTAAAATTTACCTCTTTAAATGGCTGCTTGCATGTGTAAGCTTGCACTCAGAGTTCTGGATATTTTTAGTAGAATGTGGCATAGTCCATCTCTATAGGATCACTTATGGAACTTACAAAATTTTTTTTAATTCTTTTTTTTTCTTTTCATAAACCCAAAACTAATTAGCTTTGTTAAGATTTCTTACCTCATGATTACCTGTAGCATCATTCCTCATTTTTCTCTTCTTGACATTTTATTATTATTGGGTTAAAAAAGTATATAATTCTTTAGGAGGAAGAGTGAAGCAGTTAAGAATAATTTTATTCTCATGCAGCCCAATTCTAAAGCATTTCAAGCACCGAGATCTTAGTGTATTCAGTGGACAGCTTTGTGACACCTGTGAGGAAGGGATTTATATAAATGACATCTCTCTTGGGCCATGGCATGGCCTTTGCAGGCATGACCCAGTGGACTGACTGGTTCCCGGGAGATCCCTTTCTGCTCCAGAGAGAGTGCCCTGACATCCTTCTGGCCACTCTGCTTTGAGGTAATGTGTAACAGACTGCCAGACCTTTTGGGAATAATCTTCTCCATCCATTTGCAGCTCTGATCTAAAAGCCTCTGAAAGCTGAAGGTTAAGCAGTTCAAGTTCTGGCTGGAAGATGCAGCTGACTTTCTACGTGAACTCTGAAATAGGCGTTCAAAGGTTACACCTGTAACTTTGTGGCACAGCTGCCTCTTACTCATGCCCTTGAACTGGGAAGACCAGGAGGCAACAGAGGTATGGACAAACCAGCTGTGTCCTGCTACGGGCAGGCTGAAGCCAGTCTGCTCTGCTGCTGCTCTCTTTGGAGCACAGCATTCCTGATATGAAGTTTCAGCAGCACTCAGCTTCAAAATTGGCCTGTGACTGTCTGTCTGGGTGACAGCCACCTGGTGACTATACTGCTTCTACCTTCATCTTATGCATACAACATTCTTCCAGTTTTTAAGATGGAGGTCTCAATGTGGCCTAAACATCAGAAGTATGCAAGAGATGAAATAAGCAGACAGAAAGCACAGCTGTAATGCTATTAAAGGTGCTTATTCTTTTTCTCCTCCCTGTAACATTTATTTGGCAGCTTTAGAGCCAATTCTGTGCAATCCATTTGGGGATGCAAAAAAAGGCTACCAACATTTTTGAGAACTACTATGTGGGAAGAGCACTGTTCCTCACGGTTTTCTTTTTCCATACAAGCACTTACCCTGAGCCAGACTGAATGCCATTGAGGTGGGATGTGCCAGGCATCCAGAGCCTGGCCAATCCTCAGGAAACGATCAGCAGCATTCCACCACACAGATCCTTCTGCTTGTCCTGAAGTACAGGGTCATTGGGCTGAGCTGGTGAATGTTTCAGCTCATTAGCTTCATAAGTTAATGGTTCTTGTTACTCAAATTAGTACTGAGATGTAAATTAACCTTTTCCCTCTTATCTGTTAAATAAAGAGTATAATCTCTATATTCAGGATGTTTCTAGAAGATTATTACTCACTAGCATGTGGTTTTGATTGATTCTTTCCAGTTCTAACAATCATTAACAACTACTGGTAGTTTACGAATTACTTCTTATTTCAAAGGGTGGAATTTATTTGGCTTTAGACCAAGGCAGATTAAATAAGCTCTGCTGAGCAGTTACCCTTCTCTTCAATCATACTTTTGTGTAAAAAGGCAATACATTCTAGTGCTTGTGCTTTTTCAACTCTGAATTTCACCTTTACTGTTAAGAAAACATGTTGACATATCAAACAATGTAACTAACAGGCAAAACAGAACAAAATGAGTTACTATTTAAGCTATTCTTTTTCCTTTAGATTATGCTTTCCCTTTTAGAATATATAGATCAAAAGACAGAAATACAACTTAAAAGGTAGATAACCAGAAGAAAAACTTGCAGAAATGTGCAAGGTGAGATAAACTGGATAGAAGAATTGCATGAAAACACACATAATGAAAGTCCAAGAAATGAAACAAATGTAACTTCTTGATGAAACGTGACTAGTAGGGCATTGTGTCTTCCTATCTTGAGAGTTTGTAACTCTGCTGCAGTCATGATATGGTAAGTGAAAGCTGGGGAGGAAACAGAAAGGTGGCCGGATGATGTTTTGTAACCATAAATATGTGAATAATTACATGTGTCTGTTCTGCATGCCTTCTGGCCCAAAATACTCAATATAGTTCATTTTTTATTTGTTGTCCTAAAGTATTTTTAGCTGAAAGTATCCTCCCTGCCGCAGGTGGGTTGCTCAACTATGCCACTGTTCTCTGTTTTAGCAGAGCTGATCCTCAAGTGTCCAGTGAGACTTTAGTCAAACACAGCATGTATAGCAAAGAGCCTGAAGACAAACCAAAAATTCCTCTTGAATGGACTACAGTAGGGCCTATTAGATTTCTTCTCAAATTAGGCCTATGATGTCTTGAGTGATTAGTGTAGGGTATTACAAGGTTATTTTCTGTGCAAGTATATGGCAGAATAAGGGGTGTTCTAGTAATTCCAGAACTTATATTTCCTAAAATCAATACAATTTTATTATTCAGATAGACAACTGGTTTGGCTTTATGCTTTATTATAGGGGTATCTAGTTGCCCAAAGCTCCATTTGTTGATCAAGGAACCAGATGAAACTTTATCTAACTATTCCAAATATCCAAGCACGTGGTCGTCGTTTAAAAACTGCCTGGGACAGGAAGGCTGTGAAGTCCGTTGTCTGACAACATCCCTTTCCTGTGGTACAAGGCCAAGAGTACAGAGAGAAACAAAATTATCAGCATTTCTTGGCTACTGCTCTTCCTCTGAGCCCTCCTACAGCATGTTAATTCAAAGCACCTCAAGACATGTTTCACAGACTTATTATGTGAAACTCCTCTTTCTCAAAGCAGAGAATGATGACCTGTCAACTTGTAACCCAGCTTGTTTCACTTCTGTTTTACAGTGCAACCCAATTCAGAAGCTGTCCCAGGACAATTGTGAGGGAGTGACAAGCCATGGCATGTGCATGGGAATGAGTGATGCTGCCACAGAGATCATGTAGTGGTAGAAACACTACCAATTTCCACATCACAACCCAGTCAGTTGAGGTAAAAGCCCAAATAATTGGGTCTAATACTGCTACGAAAAATATGATGAGGGCTAAAAATACTATTTAGGAGGTAAAATTTCTTGTCTTGTACATTTTCCCATCAGCTACTGACTTCAGTGAGAGTTGTTTCAAGCCTTGGCTGAAAAGATGGAACATTATGGAGCAGTTAAGGAGGATTTGAAGAAGTTCTGTGACAGCAGTCAGTGTTAAAGAAGCACAAATCTTTGGCTTTCACAAATGTTTCAAATGCACCAAAAATACCATACAAAAATTTTGAATGTTTTTCTTCTTGGAATTTAGGATAAACATATACATGTTTAAGCATTAGACTAGTTATTAGCAAAAAAATATGCTTAATCCAGGCTATTTTACAACCTTGATTGCTCTACTTTTTAAATTTTGGAATTCTGTTTTCCAGATCTGCAGTCCCCTGGCCTACTGTTGTGGAACTGTTCAAAAGTCCTTGGATAAACATTAAATACCCTTGGAGTGTGATGGTACACTGTGTGCTCCTGGAAGTGCTGCTGGTCTTTCTCCCTTTCACCTCCCTAGGAAAGTTACATGTTTATAAAGAGAGAATTAGATGTGGGGGAAGGAGGGAAATCTTTCAAGGTTACATCCTTCAAGAACTAAAAAAATAAGTCTGTTTTCTCATTAGTCTTTATGGGACCTTTTGTTTCTAAGTCAACAGGAGACAGAACACTTTTGCAACTTGGAAGGAGACTGGCAACTCACAGCAGCTGCAAAGGAAGGCTGAGGACTGAATCACCTGAACATTCCTCTTCCCTCAGTGCAGCAACAGAAATGAGAGGGTGCCAAAAATATCAGGCAGAAAGAAACATGTAGTTTTGCTGATTAGTTTGCCATTTCAGAGGTAGTAGGATTTTGTGGGTGCTGGCATTATACCCTGTACCCAATCAGAGTGGTTTCTATGTACTCTAGAGGAGCCTTCTGGAGGTTGAAGACTTTTCAACTATTTGGATTACTACTTATGATGAGACAGTTTCCATTACAGCCTAACTACTTGTTTTGCTTGCTTCATTTTACCTTGTTTTGTTTTGTTTTTCTGCAGGATGGGAACCCCTCCTCTTATGACTGGGTGTTCTGTTAAGCTTAAGCTTTTACATGGCCACAGGTATTTGTGAATTTGTGAAAGGGTAAAACCAGGGTTTTTCCCAACATGGGAGAATTAAATGAGATGCACTTTCATGCTTTGGCCTGAAACTCTGCCCCCCTCCCAGGGTCTTTTTAATGTGCTGAAATTCAGAGCTAAAAGCAATCATCTTAGGACAAGGGGAGGCTGCAGCACGCACTGGCTTCTCCATCACTTCAGGACTGAGGTGGCACATGTAAATGATGGAATGGGTTTGGGTTGGAAGGGACCTTAAAGATCATCTCATTCCAAACCCCTTCCATGGAGAGGGACACCTTTCACTAGACCAGGTTGCTCCAAGCACCATCCAACTTGGCCTTGAACACTTCCAGGAATGGGGCAGCCACAGCTTCTCTGGGCAACCTTTGCCAAGGCTTCATTAGCCTCACAAATGAAGAATTTCTTCCTAATATCTAATCTAAACCTGCCCTCTGTCAGTTGGAAGCCATTCCGCCTTGTCCTGGCACTGCATGCCCTTGTCAAAAATCCCTCCCCATCTTTCCTTAGGGCCCTTTAGGGGCCTAATAACTCAGGTGTTAATGGTCAGCCAGTGACTGCCCAGTACTGTGGAGCTTTGTACGTGACGAGTCAGCTTGTGGTCAGCCCAAGTGCTCAAACCTCTGCTAAATGCTGCCACCAATTTCCCATGTCTGGTTTCAAGAGCAGTGAGACATGAGCCCGTGGGCTCCCCTGAGCTCCCTCATGCATGTTAGATAGAGCAGTTGGATGATGTTGTCACTTGTTTCTCCTTGCTTGCACAAGGTTACCAAGGCCAGTATTTGAGGATTGGGAATACAAACAGAAGATCCAAATTTGCTCCCGTGCCCTGGCCTCCTGTAAGATCAAGACCTGGACTGTAGTAGTTTAAGAGATGTCATCAGAATTAAGCATTAAATGTGATTGTGGGTGGAATGCATGGGGTATGTAACAGTATGATTTAGATATGTTGTAGTGCAAGTAACATGCAGTGTGCTGGATGCAGCAAGGAATGCTTCTCTGGCAGGTAAGCTGTTGGCTTCTGAAGGTGAATGTTCTTGATATGTGAAGAATGTTGCCTCTGAAAAATGCTATTACTGATAATGAGCATGAGGAATGATGGTGCTGTCTAACCAACCAAGAGGAAAGGAAGCAGGTTAACAAATAGAGTAATAGGAAAAAATTGTGCCAGTCTTTGCAGGTCATCCTCAATAACCCTACTTCTGTGATTTGCTTGCTCTTGTTATATATACTAGAACACATCATATGTTGTCTGTCAACCACGCTAGGAATGTCCCAGGCCCTTGTAGTCTCTTTTCACGTCAGTCTCGGCAAATCCTCCAAATATTCTTCTCTTTGAATTAATTCCTCACTGCCTCTGTTTGCCTGGAATGTGAGTGATATGAACTGAGCTATTGACTCATGGATGCACTATGCAGGAAGGGCATTTTTGATTTTATTTTTATTGCTTGTCACTTGAGGTCACTCCCTCAGCCATTACTTTCCAGTTAAATAAATGCTCTGAATGTTTTCCTCCTTGTTGGATTTCTGACCTGTTATGCCCAAACATTTGAACATTCATTTTTTGAGATTAAATAGTAACTATTTACTGCTTATGCTTCTGTGCTCAGAGGAAGCTGTTCTGTATCCTCTGTACAATCCAATGGGGAATGTTTCTTGTGACTGAGCACCTTTCACTTGAATCAGTATAAAAATGTTACCCAAAGGTGCAGCAAACTAGCCTCACAAAAGAAAAAATATTTTTAGGAACTGCTCCTAGATTTGGTAGAAATACTTGAATAGATAAAAGTTTTCTCTGGTCCTTAGTTCTCTTTCAGAAAGCATTACCCAGCAACAAATGAAATGGAGCCAACATAACCATTTAAAATAGCAAAGTAAACAGTTCATGTCGTAGTCAAGATAATCCTTAATTTCTGCTGCTTATCTGAAATCTGCCCTGCTGATCTGATGGGAGGATTTAACCTTCCTGAAAGCTATCAGTGTATGTGCTTGAACTGAGAAGACCTCTTTCCACCTGCTTTTCAGAGCCCTTTCTCCTAAGAGATTAATGCTGCTATGCCCCTTTTAGAAAGGAAAACCTCTGAAATATGGATTATTTTTAGAGATCTATGCTAGGAATATTTTGCTATAATACAGCTTAAGGGAAATACTTAAAGAACAATGCCTATTTAAAAGATCCTCTTTTTTTTCCTTTCCTGAAGAACCTTGCTGTCTTAAATTAAAATAATTTTTGTCTTACAAAAGAACATGTATAGTTGTGGAAATTAAAAAGAGAGTAATTGGCTTATGGTTACTGCTGGTTGTGTAACCAACTCAAAATAAAAGCTATGGGGAATTTTAATTTCAAATTTCTTTGTACTGTGTGGAAACCATTTTGTAATTTTCTGTTTCTCTTGGGATATTATGTGAAACACAGAATGGCAGAGCAGATGGTGTGTCGTCTCTTTCCAAAGAGACGAGTAGTATCACTCTGTTCAAAGGAGAAGTCTAAAGGGGGTTTCACTGGGATATGGGAAAGCCCAGTCTAACATCTGTATCAACACAAAAATCAGTGTCAGTTTAACAGGTTTAATGGATAACACTTTTCCCAAGCAAATGGTTGTGTTTCTGATGCTATTTTTTACTACATTTCTTATGGCTCATTTTAAATTAAAAAAAAAAAAAATTAAAAATCTGTCTTTAGATTAAGACTCTCTGGTATACCTGTGGCAGTGGGAGGAAGGGAGAGAATCAGTGGGTGAAACGTCTCAGGCTTAGTCATAGTAGAAGCAAGGAGTGATGGCCTGAATTATGCAGCAAAAGTTCTCAGAATAGCGAATGAGTCACTATTGCCCTTGAACTTTCTGGATCTGAAGCTATATTTATCATTTTGCATTGTTCCCAAGCTGTGTATTTGTAGTCCCACACACAGAGCAACTTGCATTTTCTGCCCTCACGAGCTAAAACACAGACAGGGGAATTTCCAGGGAGAGAAGTCGAGGATTAATTTCTTTCAGTGAGTTTTAAGAAAAGCTTTAGTGAAGAATACATGCACTGGGAGGTATGTAATAATTAGTACTAATGTACTAATGTGAAGACAATACTAAAAGGTTAAATAAAGGAATAAGGCAATAGTGTACAAAGTGAAAAAGAAAAGAAAAGAGGAAGTGAGTAAAATGAAAGAGTTCCTGTGGGGTCAAGAACGTGTAGCATGGGGTACTGTTTCGAGAGGCAAATATTTTTGTGAATGCAGTAGCTTTTCTTTTTCCTTCCCACCACCTTATCTGCAATGTTCTGAACAGAAACCGGAACACTAAAAGGAAAGATCCAGATCATTACATTTTTCATTCTTCTGCTTCTTCTCCCCCTACAGTATAAAGGATGAATTAGACAAGCTTTTGCACCAGGTTGTGGCTAAACAGCTGGCTTAGAAAAGAGCACAGCCGTCACACCAAAAACCACCTTGGCACTAAAATTCAGAATCTTGTAATGTCTGCAGAGCTGTGTGTTCGATTAGTGACCAAATGCACATCCTGGAAGAGACAGCAGTCACTGTCTCTGGTCTTAGAGCAGCAGACTGTAGAAAGAATGGAAAAGGTGCTTGAGAGACTTCCATCTTTAGAGTATTTTACATAACAGAATTTTAAAAATGAGAAATATTATTATTGGGCAGCAGGATAAAGGAGGCAGTATTGGCTTGCCGAAAAGGACTTAGCAAATGGAAATCCAAAATTAGTTCCAGGAAATATAATAGGTAACGTAATAAGTACGTGAGAACTGCAGGTACTTTGCATTTTTGTATGTGAAGTTACTGCAGCACAGGATTACACATCCCACACTGGTATTTCAAGTTTCCTTGTTCAGTGGGAAGAAAAACCATTGGTGCGTGGAGGCTCATTTCATAGGCATAGATTATCAGCTATCTTTATATCTTCTTCCAAAAACCCTCATGGCTGTTGTGACAATTTATTAGCATAGGAAACCCCTGTGGATATTTCTGCTGCCATGTAAGTAGAAGCACAAGGAAAGACTATTCTCCATGTCTATTTGTAGTTATTTCAGAGTGCAGGAAAAACGGGTAACAGAACCCTCTCTGTTTTATGGGGGTCTTTAAGAGCAATTTACTGTGCCTAGACAGATGAAACTTTCAATCTGGGGGGGTAGTGGAAAACAAAATATCAGTACCTTCAGAGTAAAACACTTCCAATAAAGTGTGCAGCAAGATCATTCTAACTCAGAACTACAGCTTTTCCGCCCCCACCTCTGCCAAACATAATAAACATACCAGATGAAATAAACCTCAGTGCATGGGGAAATTGTTCACAAGGAAATTTAGCTGTAATAGACTCACAGCTCCACAAGTATTTACATTTTTGCTCAGAAAATTAAGATTCCTAAACTGAGAAGACTAGGGACAATTAAAAATCTAGTTTGCATGTTGGCATTATTGAGGAAGTAGGATGACAAGAAATCTCCTCTTCCACTGTTACCCATAATGGATACAGTCTGCTATTATAGATTTGTACTTATCTAGGACAAATTTAGCAGTTGGTGATCTGAACAAAGTTTCACCAAGTAACTGCAAAATCTGTGACTTCCAAAACGCTATATCCTGACAGCTGTGACAGAAGCTTAAGTGTATATAAGGACTGACATTTACACCTTGTGTCGAAGCCCTGCAGTTATTTTCTGCTACTCTTTTCTGGTACACTTTTGCTTTTAGAACTGCACTACCATGGGTCGGTGGTTCCCAAACTGGGACATGTAGGTGAGCAGCAGCAAAATTTCCACACTCTGATTAAATGCTTGACGATGTGAATGCGAAGAATGGCCGCACCCAGTTCACCTGGGCAGCCAGGTGGTTGATTTTTGTGGGTTTGTGTTTGGTTTATTTATTTTTTCCTGAAAACAAGAAACTTCATACATTTGACTGAGACTTACAGCCTCCACTGTAAGTTTTGGCAATGAGCTATGCAGTTACATTTTTATTGAAAGTATGTGGAAACCCCTTAGTAACTGCTCATTGCCAGAAGCATTTGGCCCAAAGAATGTGGGAACAAGAATTCCTCCTGAGGATATTTTCAACCGGCTCCTGTCTCCTGAACCTTTTCCTAGGGTGCCTGGTGTGTGGCTGGCACAGGCCCTGTGCCTCCTTCTCTCTTCTCTGTGGTGACCAGTGACAGGACCAGAGGGAATGGCCTGAAGCTGTGTCAGCGGAGGCTTCGTTGGGATATTAGGACAAGCTTTTTCACGCAGAGGGTGGTCGGGCAGTAGAACAGGCTCCCCAGGGAAGTGCTCACAGCCCCAGCCTGACAGAGTTGAAGAAGTGTTCGGACAAGGCTCTCAGGCACAGGGTGTGATTCCTGGGGTGTCCTGTGCAGGGCCAGGAGTTGGATTCGATGATCCTTGTGGGTCCCTTTGAAGTCAGCATATTCTGTGATCCTGCCGGCACGGGAGAGGCGGTGCACTTCGTAATCAAAAACATACAGTTTTAAAAAATGGCCATATCCATGGCAACCTGAACCCCACACCGCCGCAGCCCAGCCCGCTCCCAACGCCTTTACACGTCGCAGAGCGAGGGAGGGGGGAAAGGAAGGCGTGAGGAAGCGAATGAGAGAGGGAGGCGGCGCCCCGGGGCCCCCTCAGCGCGCCCGGTCCGCCCGCTGGGGGCGCTGCTGCTCCCGCCCCGCCGGCCGCGCGCGACACCAGCGGCCCCGCGGGGAGACTCGGCCCGCGCCGGGGGCGTGGCAAAGCTCCTGAGTGGCGTCCCCGTCGGCCAATGGGCGCGCCGCGCGCCTGACAGTTAGGCGGGCTCGGCCAATGGCGCGCGGCGGGGGGCGGGCGCGGCGCGGCGCGAGAGGCGCGGCCGGGCGGCGCGGCGGGCAGTCGGCGCGGTGGCGCAGGATGATGCGGCTGTGGCGCTCGGCGCTACTGCGGGAGCTGCTACTGCTCGGCCCGCCGGGGGCGGCCGGCGGCGGGGCCCCGGTCCCGGGACCCCCCGCCGGGACCAGGCGCCTCCCGCCGCCGCTCGCCGCCCTCGGCGCCAGCCCTCCCGCCGCCCGCCGCGGCCCGGCGGTGCTGCCGTCAGCGCGGAGTCTGTGCACCCGCTCGGAGGGAGCCTTGGAGGAGCCGGGGAAGGGGGCGCAGGCGCCGTCACCGACTCCCGGCGAGCCCCCCGCCGACAGCGGCCACAACAATAACCACGGCGGCGGCGGCAAGGAGGTGGCCGGAGGCGGCGGCGGGGAGAAGTGAGTGTGGAGGGGGCGGCGGGCGCGGGGGATGATGCGGAGGCGCCATGTGAGCGCCGCCTCCCCCTCGCACGCGTGGTGCCTGCGGAAGGGGCCGGGCTGGGCCGGGCGGGCGCTTCCCCGGCAGGTGCGGGGACCCCGGGGGTGCCGGGGTCTATCCCGGCCGCTCCCCGGGCGGTGCGGGCCCGGCTACCGGCGGGTCCCGCGGGTCGCGGCCGGGGGGTTCGGAGCGGGAGGGAAGCGTACACGCCTGGTGGGGGGGCGTGTGCGTCCCTCGGGGCTCCGCTCACCGCGGCGTGGGGCCCAGGCAGCGCCTCGGGCTTCCCCCGGCCTGCGGGTCCCTCCTGCGTGTGTGCGGGGGTGCCGTCCGTGGGGAGGCCCGGCGCAGGGAGCGTGCCGATAGGGTGGCTTTGGTAGGGTGGCTTTGGCTTTCAAGAGAAGCGAAAGCTGTGTCATCTCGCATTAATTATTAAAGGCAGTGTGCATGGTGAGTAGTGCTGCCTTGGAAGTTTTGCAGGATTGTCTTCTCCGCGTCTGTATCCACCTGGGTGCGTTCCTATGTAACCTGCCCTAGGGTGACCCAGCCTTGGCAGGGGGGTTGAACTGAGTGATCTCCGGAGGTCCCATCCAGCCCTCAGAATTCTGTGATCTAGTGCAGCCAGGGACAGATACTGCCACTCGTACGTGGTGAGTACAGATGTTTATAGGCAGGATGTGTGCCTGTGCCAAGAGGTCCCTTAGTGACAAAGGTACGTGCAGGTCATAGAATGATAAGGCTGTGTATGTTTATGGAGTTAATATTCCTTCACTCAGAACTTGAAATACTCCTAAAAAAAAAAGGTCAGAGACAGGTGTATCAGCTCCAGTTTTCTACCTGGTAATGACTGGTAGTGGATACCAGGGATAGAGTATAATGATGAGGTAAATGGATTGGCAGAGCATTCTACTTTGTTAGTCCTCAGCATTATGCAAGTCTTGAGTGTTCATTTCCTACCACCCCCTGTCTGACAGTCTATGCATTGGTTGTTTGAACATGGGTACATTTAGTATCTCAGATAACCTTTTAGAAGAAGTTTGACAGCTTAACTGCAAGCCCCATGATGACTTCTCCTTTGTGTGTGTTTGAAATGTGCCCCGTGGCATTCCTGTAGGCACCCTGTGTGCTGATTATGGGGTGGCATAATTAAAATTACACCCAAGCTGCTTTCCCAGGCTTTGCTATGCTTATTACCTAGATGAGAAGAGTAAATGACAGAAGGAACAGGGCCGAGAAAGGACACTTGACACTGAGCAAAGTCTCTGTTAGTCTAATGCTAAGAGGAAGTCTGGAAAGGATTCCACAAGGCCGGTCAGGAAGGCTTCAGTCCTTAGCTTGCTAATAGTTCTGCTTTTGAATTGTGGTTTGTGGGTTGGTTTTTTTAGCATGAATTTCAATATGGCAGGTGGGGAAGGAGGCTGTGGCCTTGCTCTCTGCTTTTTCCCCCCAGATGTGTTAGCTGCTCAGCCTGGTTCAGTGGGGTATAGCCTGCTTTGAAGGCATCACTAGTTACTTCTGCTCTCAGATGCCTTAAAAAATGCATGCACGTCAGGTTATGTAACCATGTACAATATAACACACAATCATACAGCTGTAATTTTTAAATATATGCTATTGTTCAACAAATATGAAGTCTCTTCTTTGAATTAGCTCTATATAGAATGTTTTGGAATTATATATATAATGAAAATTATTCTTCTGTGGCTTGAATAGGTGTGGTTTATAAAGATTGCACTTCTGTTTTCAAGCAGAAATACAGACATTAAAACTTTGGAAAAAACCAGCATGCCAGGTGTGATGGGTTTTTGGGGCTATTGCAAAGGTGATTTATTGAAGAGGCAATGTTTTCTTAAACTGAGCTGTTATTAGCTTCCTACAGCTAGCATCAATTAGTGAAATTCTTTAATTTCTAATGTGTGTGGTAAAGCTGTGTAATAACAAACCAGTTAAGCACTTTTAATAATTTTTGGCTTTTGACAAAAGGATGTATTTGAAAGTCAGATGCGTGTTCTTTGAGTCTTACTGCAGAGTGAACCGGGAGGAATTCTGTAAAACGTCTATCATATAGTTATGATCAAGGAAAAAGCAAGAAACTTTCTTTTCATTTCAGGTTGTGCAGGAATTCCTGGTGGGACATTAGTCAGGCTGCTGGATACTTTCATTCTTACTTTTCTTAATGCAGAACTATGAAAATCTTCCTTCAAGCATTTGTAAATGGTAGAATACGTGTGGAAATCATTGCTTTATTAAGACAGAGTACAGGGTTAAGAAGAAAAGTGAGGTTCTTCAAAAGACAGGTGTCTGAACTGCATCGACAGCTGGGCTAAGTCAGTGCAGTCTGTGTATTCTGCTGATTCCAGCACTTTGCCATCCGTAGTGTCTAACATTCGAGCGGTGTTTGGCAAGTGGTTTGTGGACCCAACTGGCAATAGTCCTTTTTACTCTTTTTTTTGTTTGTTTGTTAGCATTGGTGGGCTATTTTTTTTTTCTATTTGGTTATAAGGTCATGATTCTGGGATACTGATATAACCCACAGTGTCAAAAGGCAGCAGTAAGGTTTTCCTGATTATTTGCTTGTCTAACAGTTCTTGCATAGAGAGAGTAGCAGTTGCAAGTGAAAGCCTAAAATGTTCTGTGCAAAAACTGTAGAGAAATTTAGAGCAGTTGAATTCCTCATAGAATAAATTATGAGGTCTGTGGCTGATGAAATAACTAGTATCCCATTGCATAACCAGATCCCCTGTGCATTTTTTCCTTCACATCTTCCACAACCTCCTTATCCCTGCTATCCAGCCTTCACACTGTGTATCCAACTAAAACTTAATATATTTTGGAGAGGAAAAATAATTGAGCTTAAACTGAGAGTGGTCACAGACTGGTAAATTTAATTAATGGGAACTGTGGATTAAAATGCAATAATATCTATGCTCATGCCTGAGTTATTAAAACACAGTAGCCTAATATACTCCTCAGTTATAGAGGCGTATAATATTTAATACCCTTTGCTCCTACTTTCAATATAACTGTTCTTTTCTTGCTTTTACTTTCAGTATAAGAGTGCATTGTTCATCTTGCATCTTATGCTGGACAGTAAAGGGATCAGTTTATCTTAGTAGAAGCTATTTCTAAATTACAAAGGCCTTGATTAAGGTGACAGGGAGGAGCAAAATGTGAGTGACCCTAACTTTTGAAAGCTAAATTGCTCACTTTTTACAGCTGCATATACTGCTGGACACTAGTATATAGAATATCACAAAGCGGTTAAAAAAAATGTTTCATTAATTTTTTTAAATGACAAGGGAGTGGTAGTGCTCGTTTTTAAGGCAGAGATGAATTCTGGAGATACTTTTAAAAATAAATTTGCTTTTACAGCCAGGCCCGATTACAGAGGAATAACTAATAACCAGGTAGTGGTTCATTTTGCTGATACTCCTGTGGAGTGTGGATACAATACTCAGAGATGCAAGAAACAGTTAGAAATGCACTTTTATTAGACCTTTCATAACTTCTGTAGAGGCCAAGGTTTTGAAGCTACAGTTCTTTGTTTTACCATAAGCACTTTGATAGCTATTAAACATGTCTATCTTTGGTCTAAGTTTATAAATATGTAGTTTCCTCTTGAATCTTGTTTAAGTTCTTGGGTAATTAGTTACCCACCTCTGTTATGGGACCAGCGTCTCACTATACAAGTGGACAGAAAGTAGTTTCTTAGTGACTTGACAAGTGTTTGTGTCTCTTGCTTGGAAATATTTATCTGTATTATGGTGACAACTTCTTCAAGGTGCCTATTTTAGATAGAGGGGCTATCTGACTGTGACTTGCAGCTTTCATAGAATCCCAGAATAGTTTGGATTGGAAGAGACTATTTAAAGGTCACTTAGTACAAACCCCTCTGCAATGAGCAGGGACATCGTCAATAGATCAGGCTGCTCAGAGCCTCATGCAATCTGACCTTGAATGTTTCCAGGGATGGGGCATCTACCTCCTCTCTGGACAGCCTGTTCCAGTATTTCACCACCCTCACCATAAAATTTCTTAATTGTATCTAATATAAAGCTGTTCTCTTTTAGTGAAAAACCATTATGCCTTGTCCTATTGCAACAGACCTTGCTAAAAAGCCTGTCCCCATCTTTCTTATAAACCCCCTTTAGGTACTGAAAGGCTGCAGTGCGGTCTCCCAAGACCCTCC
Source organism: Aphelocoma coerulescens (assembly GCF_041296385.1). Classification (NCBI taxonomy): domain Eukaryota; kingdom Metazoa; phylum Chordata; class Aves; order Passeriformes; family Corvidae; genus Aphelocoma; species Aphelocoma coerulescens. Next base: position 8,432,051 of record NC_091021.1, read on the forward strand.
TCTTCTCCAGGCTGAACAACCCTATTTCCCTGAACCTTACCTCTTCACAGGGAGGTGTTCATCCCTCTGACCATCTTGGTGGCTTCCTCTGGACCTGCTCCAACAGGCCAATGTCATTCCTGTGCTGAGGACTCCAGAGCTGGATGTAGTACTCCGGGTGGGGTCTCACCAGAGCAGAGTGAAGGGAAAATCCCTTTCCTTGACCTGCTGCCCACACTCCTCTGGATGCAGCCCAGGACACGTGTGGCTCCAAGTGCACATGGCTGGGTCATGTCCAGCTGCTCCTCCACCAGCACCCACGAGTCCTTTTCGGCAGGGCTGTTCTTGATCTGTTTGTCCCCCAGTCTGTGTTGATTCCAGGAGTTACTGTGGCCCAGGTGTAGAACCCTGCACTTGGCTTTGCTGAGCTTCATGAGGTTCACACCTGGACAAGCTTCTTCAGTTTGTCCAGGTCGTTCTGAATAGTGTCCCATCCCTCAAGCTTGTCACCTGCACCACTCAGCTTGGTGTCATTGGCAAACTTGCTGAGGCTTCATTCTGTCCCACTGTCGGTGTCATTGATGAAGATACTAAACAGTACTGGTCCCAGTACAGACCCCTGAGGGACCACTGCTTGTGACAGTAATTGTGACCTCATTTTTATGACTGGTGTCATATTTGTTAATAATGCCTGAAAGTATTATTAGCAATATCATATCTCTATATCATTTGTTGTTCTGTAAATCCTGTTCTGCATTTTGGCAGTTCTGTCTTGAAGTACAAAGTAGGAATCTTCCGTGTTATTTGAAATTTAATTTTGTTTCTATCCTAGAAATGCAGCGTTTGTTAAAATGAAATCATCCCCAGAATCTGGTGTAGGCTTTGTACTGATGCAAAAGGAAGAGCTGAAAGAACGAATGATACGGACTGCAAAGTCCTTGTGCTTGGAATTCCTATATTTTTTTTTCTTTATATTTAAAACAGTCCACCAGTATTGTAGCCCACAGATTAGTACACTACCAAAGAAGTCTAGTTGTTTAATAGTCTGGTGCTTACTTGTTTTTTTAAAGAAGGTAAATAAGTATCAAAAGTCATTATTCTTGAAATCAGGTAAACTGGAATTTCCACTTAATTTGACTGTGAAAATTGCAAGTTCCCTGACCTGAAAAACAGCTTTTTTTACATGTGTGGAGCAGAATTATCTTGCTAAGTGTGCTCCCAGTGCCAAAACACATCTTTTAGGTTAAGCAAACATTGGTTACTGACATCACTGATCTGATAAACTGCAGAGCAAGCCTTTTCACCCCTATTTAGCTGATAAACTTTATGAAAAGGTGGACTATTTGACGAGGAGCAATTTTCTGTAAATATATTGAATGTCATCCTCTTTGCTTTGGTAGTCCGTGCAGCTCCATTGTTTAATTAGGCTGAGTGACCCAATATTGAACAACAGCAGATGTGAAAGATATGAAAACCATGTTGAGAGATTTTCTGCTGTGAAAGGTGCACATCTCTTTAATAGATTAAAAGCCTATGAAGAGGCAGCTAAAATCTTGGTTAAATGTCTGAAGTATTTTTCTGCACTTTTCCAGATAGAAATTCTTGGAACAGCTGTAAAATTCTGAGTAATTGCTCAGAAATGTGTAATTAAATAGGTTATCAGTTAAAATTTCTCATTGTGTTTGCTGGCTGGTTTTGCTAAAGTGAAATAGGAAAGTTTCCTCTGCCAGACCTTCAGCAGTCCAGGAATGACTCGTGTAGCATAGACATCCCTTAAAACATGAGATCTTGACACGTCGGGGAGCTCAGTTAAAAGCTCTGTGTAAATGATGAAGATGTAGGGGTGTAGACGATGTAACTTAGCATAACTTTTCAAATTAGTTCCCTGCAGAATTAGGATGCAGACACAGGGTGAAGCTTTAGTTACTGTGTTGGTAGTTCTGGTTCTGTTGGCTTGACTGGACATACTGTCCCCAAAGGACTGAAAGCAAAATATGCTGCCTGGAAGACCTGAATTTTCTTTAGGAAAAGGGCTGCTCAGTAATTTGCTTGAGGTAGTAGCAAGCGTTTGTCTTGGTTGAATTGCCAGCCTGTCTGTGCATTAGTCAGCCAGCATAATTTAAATTAAAAAAAAAAAATCTAGACTGTAAGACAAGGAAAGTTCTGTTGGCTTACAAAGCTGTCTTCTGTTCTTAGTATGTAAATACAGTGTTTTAAATTAGAAAATGAGAGGTGGTATTTTTTACTACTGGTTTTCATAGCTAGTTACTAGGAAAGGAGGGAGGCAAGGGCAATCTAGAGGTTGTCTTAAATTTAAAAGGGTATTTGGATATAATCAGATTTTTATTAAAAATAATCATAAATCTGACTTGTATAAGTATTGGGAGAGGAGAGGATTAAACGTCAGTCAGCAAGATTGCATTGGCCTATCTAGGGTCTGTGCTTAGTTGTAGCATTTTACTTTTGCAGTTAGAACCCTGAGTTCTGTTATTCAAAGTTTACTAATCTCTTGAAAACTCATGACTAGAATTTGGACCTGCTTTTTGTACACGCTTGCATGAATGTATAAAAATACATAAATGGCCACTGAGCATTCTAGTTTCAGGCATTAGTTTATCTGTTACTGTATAGTAAGAAAGTATTGCCAGTATTAATAGATTATAAGATAGACCTTTACAGTCGATGGCTAGAATAATGTAAGGCTACATACTCTGCATTTTAGTTAATATCTACATTTGTTTTCTTTTGGTTTTATGTATGTTTGCTTGTCAAACATTGGAACATTGGCTTTTTTTTGTCTGGAAACAAACCTAGGCACTTCAGGGGACCAAAGGATGGGAATCCCTTTGCTGTTGCTGCCCCTCCCAGTCTCAAAGTTTATGTTCTACTGCTTACAGGCCAAGTGTAAAGACTTGGGCTCCTGCCTGCTGCAGGGTGCTTTGGAATATCAAGGAGAGCGAAACATTTTATGGGTTAAATCTATAACATTCCAAAGGCTTTGAGGGAAAGCTGTCAGCGCTACAGCTTTCTGTCTTAGAAGGAATCTCAATGCTTAGTCTGGTAGGTTTCCTTCAGATTTCACATAAAATGGAGATGCAGGTAACAAGAAACTGCAGCCATAGGGGAAGCCTATCCTGGAGTGAAATAGGTAGCACCTGGGATCTTGGAGAGCTGGTGTGTTTACACTGATAAGCACAGTGGCCATTAAAGGTGCATCTACACTGGGTTTACTTAGCTAAGTAGGTGTGATGAGAGTCACTCCTTCTGCTTCAGGTGCTCTATTATGCTGCAGATGTCTTTGCTTGTTTCACAGTAACTGATGGGCCTTACATAAGCTTCTAGAAGGATAAGGACTTCAGGACTCCTCTGTGGAGTCCTGAAAACAGGACTGTTTTGAAGAAAATATTACACATTTATCATCTCCTCTTGCCTGTAGAACAATTGGGTCAGTATGCTCTACAACTTTATTATGAGGCATATACATCTTGGAATCTTATAAATAATTTATCCTCTTGCAAGTAACATAGCTATCTTTGGTAACATCAAAAAGAGGGATATGTGATTAATCTACTCTCAGAAAAATCTAAATGTAATCTTAGCAGTAAATGTATGACAGTAAAAATATAACTGTGTTGCAGTTAAAGAATGTTTGCTACTGTAAAATCTACTTGTAATGTTGCCCTTTTTTTTTCTACTTAAAGTCAAACTAAGCTTTGTGTTCACTGATAAAAACGTTCTTTGAAATTAGTGGTAGCAGTTACGTTGGTAGTGAAAATGTGTTTCCCTGAAAGTAATGCAAAAATGTGTATAAATAAAAATAGGCACTAAAATAATCTACACTTTTTTTTTTCTGTTTTCCAGTAAAGTGAAACAAGGTCTCCTTCCCAGTTTAGAAGATCTACTTTTCTATACTATTGCAGAAGGACAAGAAAAAATACCAGTTCATAAATTCATAACTGTAAGTTTACTGTTCCAGAGTGCTGTATGAAAGCTAAGTACCGCAAGGTTATTTTAACATTCTAAGTGCAAGAATGCAAAGCAAAGAATTTCTGTCGACCATATTTAGCTGTGGGAAGGAATATAACTGTTGCTTTTCCCCCAGTGCTGTTTCTGTAGTTGGGTAAGAGAATGATTATATTAATGTTATTATTCACTTCTTTGATGTGCAAAAGAGTATGCTTGAAAGCGTCTGTGCCTATGGCACAGCTCAGTAGTATTTGTGCTTGTGTAAAATGTAGTTGGACCACTGGATTTCAAGTAATATTAATGCTTTGACATAAAATGCAGCCAAAATTGCCAAAGGAAATTGCTAAAGAATCAGCAAAGTGTCGAAATGTCTCTGTTGATAATGCAGTGGCAGATCTCTTATAGTGATAAACGCTGAGCAGTAGATAACTTGATTGTAATAGCATATCATTTCACCTAGTAATTACTGTTTTATCATAATAGGCACTCAAATCTACAGGATTACGTACATCTGATCCACGATTGAAAGAGTGCATGGATATGCTAAGACTGACTCTTCAGACAACTTCAGATGGTGTTATGCTGGACAAAGACCTTTTTAAAAAGTAAACATTCTGTCAATTATGTAACTATAATTCTGAATGAATGCTGTCTGTGTGTTACTGAGTGCTGTCTTAAGGAGAGACATAAGGTATATAAATCGATTAGAAAGGTAGTCAAATGTACACTCCTCATGCTGTTTTGGTAAAAGTTTGTTCTCAGATTTCATGCAGCAGACAGGCTCCATGATCTCCACAAGAGTTTAATATGTCAATGTTGTTTGCATGTGTTTTCACCCCATACTGCAACTCTTGGTCAGATGCCAAACAAATGATTTGATGCAGCATGAAATGTTTAGTAGGATTATGTAAAACTGCTCTCTCACTACATCGTCAGGTTTTAATCTGAAGTTCAGGATGCTGCTTCTGTGTGGTGAGATGTTCTGAGCATGTGTGTAATTCTAAAAGTGAGTATGTGGGAAACAGTGATTTCAAGATATGTGGAAATGAGAGGGGTTAGGATGGCAGACATTCCTTTGGTCTGTTTTGGAGAAGACCTGTGTGCTGTATTTTAGTGATGCTTTTATTGTTTTTTTTTTTTTAGCAAAGTCTGTAAGCTGAATAGTATAAGCACTGTTGAGGTTGTCTTCTGTTCATTTCAAGCACACTCCTTTGCTCCTCTGCTTGCAGCTTTTGTGTGCCAAAATATTGGAAATTTGGAGGTTCTTAAATTTTGAAATGTAATTTTTAGGCTATTTTTCCATCTGCATTTTAATTCCATTTACAGGGTAAATCATAATATTTAAAACTTATATACACACATACAAAATTATATGTGCAAATATTATACATATATAATATGTTTATTTTTTTATACATATAGGTATATAAAATATATACAGTATATGCTTATGCTATACTGTGTATTTGCATAGTTTATATAAGTGTAAAAGTATAAACATAAAAGGTATGTATATATATCTTAAAATATGTATAAACATTTTTGGAAATAGATTGAGAAAAAGTGAATGTCTGTGTGTGAGAGAAAATAACAAACCAACTCCTTAAGCAGATGTGAGATACTTTGTAAAGATCCAGCATGCACTAACTTTACTCCTGTGTTAAGTTCCAGACCAGGTTTTCACTGTTTTTACTGTCAGCCCAGTAAAAACTCGGAATTGTTAGATTCAGAAACCTTCCTGGGTGTATGGATGGTTTGGAAAGGAAATGCATTAGCTATTATGTGTTACATTTGTACTAAAAGGCTTATTTGTCACAGTACACTCTGAATTACGTTTTAGGCAAGGGCTGTACATTTGAAAAAGGACAAGTGATTGCTAATTAGCAGGATTATCTTATGTTCTATGTCACACCTCTGGGATTCGATCCTCCGTGTGAGGAGAGTAGTCATTACTATAACAATTTGTGGAAAGCTTACACGGTTGCTTCTTGTGTAGGAAGGATTTTGAACATAAAGATTATACAGACATGGAGAGGTGAATCTTATTTCACATAGCAAGTTTTTCTTTGCAGCAGCAGAAGGTTCCTTTGCAACCTTTTTCGTAAATTAAAAACCCCCAAACTTCACTTACCTGTTCCTTGTAGGGACACTGCATTTGTTGTGAAGAGACTTGCACAGAGTCCCTGTATTTTCTTCTACAAGTGTTTAAGGTGTGAAATATAACTAATGTATCTACTCAACTGTACTTACCTCAGGACTTTGAAACTTCAGTTCCCTAAGCATAAAAGTCAGTGGTGTAATTCTCATCTTGAATTTGAATCCAAAGCTGCCAGATCACATAAAGTATCAAGGTTAAGTGATCTGGAGTAGTGGTAACATAAACTTGACTAAATCAATGTAGAAATTGATTCTACTAAATCAGTAGAAATTAGCTGTAAAATACACCAGCTCGTATGTCTATATTGTCTGTTTCTGTATGCCTTTTTAGTGGTTCTAAACATTAGGCTCCAATTTGACTAAAAGTGCATTATTTTGGAGTTTTTTGGCTCCACATCAGAATCTCCATGTTACAGGCAGAACAACTTGGAGTTTTAATCTTTCATGTGTGGAATTTCTTGAGTTGAAGATTTCTGGGATGCACATTTTGGAGAGAGTGCTGACATATTTATGAATTAGTTGTTTATGTTGCTAACATGGCCATGATGTGGTCTTTGCAGAGTGAGACCAAGCTGCTACTGAAAGCAGTGTGACATGCTGGTTAGCTTGCTATGTGAATTTTCTTCTTTCTGGTATTACTTAATACAGTAGTACTATCTATTATTAGATGAAACTTGGGCAACTTAATAAATACGGAAGATTGTACTTGCTAATCTTCCTTACAAAGTGTGCACATTTTGACATGCCCTGTGTTTTTAGAAGTTTCTATGACGTTGTAGCCAGTTTGTCTGGAAAAAAGTCTGATAATATTTGTAAGAAATCCTCCTACTCCTCTTAGCTTTTCCTTAACTCATAGCATGTTCCTAACAGAAAAATATATGACTTGCAGAAAGCCCTTTTTCTTAACTAACAATATTTTGGTCAGTGGGGTAGAGTGGGGAGGAGGGGTAGGAAAGGCATAAGGCAATCAGAATTGATTATAGTGTACACTTGAATGAAATGATAGCTACTGAGTAACAGTTCAACTCTTAAGTTTAAACCCTGTTTTTTTTTCAGAATAGCTTGCTCGGCTTTGTAGGATTAGCCTTTGTCACAAGGTGCTGTCTATCCTGCTTTATTGACCCAGAACTGTGGTCTTGCTACCATGTCTTTGATGCGTGGGTAAGAAGCAGCAGTCTGGGTGTGTTATGTACTGAGCATCTGTCAATCTGTTGCTGGATCTCAGATGGGGTTTGCTGTTTGCTGCTGAGTGGCTGTGCTGCTCTCAATATAGGTAGCAAATCCTGATGAAAACTTTAGCTTTAGAGGAGTTTAACCCAGGTGTTAATAAATGTTTTCATGCTGTTTGAGCCATTAGAGTTGAGCAATCTTTTGACAGAAGGTAGAGGATTTCCACCATGTTAGAATATTAATATCTGGTTTGTCAGCATGCTACTTTTTTTTCTAAAATGTTTAAATGTGTTGAACACTTCTACAGACCTAGTAATGGAATTTCATGTGGCTTTCTGTAATGCATAAACTGTAGCTTTCAAAACAGGAAAAAAAGTGTATCTGTACACATAGCTGAAAAGCTCTTTGGAATTGAAAATTCAGACTGTTTTTAGCCACGTCTGTTTTGTGTAGGGAAGCAGTAATCAGCAATCTGAGTCAGAACTTGAAAAATGATGGATAAACCTAACAAGGTGATAAAGGAAACAAAGCGATCCTAACTTCATGCTAGAGAACAAAGATGCAGTTTCCGAAAACCCTCAAACTCTTGCTTTCAAACTTGGATATACAAGTCATTGACAGTTAATATAGATCGTAAGACTTGCAGCCTAATCTTCCTAACCAAAATGTGTCTGGAAGCATTTATAGTTTGAAAAGACATTTTTTTAAAGTGGGGTGAGAAATGCTTGGATTGGGATTTGGCAAGAGAGTTGTTTTTGTTTTTTTAGGCTGAGATTGTAAAGTTCATTGAAATGGAAAAATGTAAAGTAGGAAGTTTTTAGTGTACCTGTCCTGAACACCACTAAACTGTATGAGAGATAAGAGCCAAGTTGTTCACAAGATTTGACCATAGAAACTCGTGAGGTTTTTATTGATCAATATATTCATTTATTTAAATTCCTCCCTGTGATCTTTTCCGAGTGCTCCACTTCTTTAGAGCCTGAGGCCAGCCATCTCCAGAGGGTTACCTGGAACATAAGTAGTTAAATACTTCGATGGGGAGGAGATGTCAGCTGCACAATTTTAGAGGCTGTCATGGCTCATGTCCTGGCTGACTGAAAACATTTCTGTCCTGTTAAAGGGAGACCTAAGAACTCTGTTATTTTGTCCATGCACCTATTGTTCTGAATACCCATCTAGATGACTTGAACCCTTGTATTTAATTTAGTCTGTGAATTTATGATTTGCTTGGATTAATGATAAATACCCAGACAATGACCTTGGCAGAGTCTGGGAAAAATTGGTAAGGATAGGTAATGTTCTTCACCAGCTTAGCCATTTCTGTGGTGAGTTTCAGTCTGTGCATTAAAATGGTTGTACTGCTGAAGTGAGCATCACAGACTTGGTGTGAATTTTAAGTGTATAAGTGCCCTTCCTGTTTCAGAAACACAATGTGATCTTAAGAGGACTGTATTTCAGTGCATACTGCCTTCTTGTTTTCCAGACTTTGTGTTGACTTGTTCTAATAGGTTTGGGTGAATTTTGGATTTTTTTTTTTTCTTATAAGAGTGCTTAATGCTGTCCAGGTGGTATAGGCAATGTTAGAAGCGTATCTGCAGTTTGAACCTAGTGGATGTTATGTTGTTACTCATTCTGCACACAGCTGCTATCAGTGTTATTAATTACTTTTGAAAAGGGGTTTTGCACCTGGAGTAGGTAGCTGTAATTGGAAGCTGCTGGGAACAAAAGCAAACAGGATTTTTTGCCAAATACAAAAAAAAATAAGACAGATTGTAACAAAACAACTCAACTGCAATTTTAACATAGGCTAAGAAAGAGCAGCATATTACAGACAGTAGTTTGTAAGGTGACTGTGTACATTGGAAACTTCACAATTTCACTTTCGGAGACCAGTGCCTATCAGCATTTGAAATGGGTATCAGTTGAATTTAAGATAAAGTCGTCTAAGTACTAAGGACTTTAAAGGCGACTTTAAAGGCTTAGAAAAAGAGAGGGGGTTTCAAAGGGAGGAAAATTCTGTCTCTTCACCGATCTTCATGCACCTTCATTTTGAACTGACGATGACTTTTAATAGTAGGATTATTGAAATATTGAAATATCTAATCTAAGTGAAGACATTTCCCTAAAAATTATTTTTTTTTCCTGAGTAACTCTTTAATTGGACGGTATGTTCTTCTTTGTAGCATGTGCCTAGATGTTCTTAACTTTTCATTTGCCTGCATCAATAGTATGTGTCTGCTTTTGTCAACACTACCAGAAGGCATGGCATGAAGGTGTTAGCTGTTTGTTTGGTGTTAAACCTCCCTTTGTCCTCCTTGCACTGGGATAGGGCTGTTAATACCCTTCATCAGGTCATATTTCAACTGACTTGATAATGGCTGCCAATTGCCACCCTGCTCGTGCTCTCCCCCCTCACCCACAGACACACCACTTTCAGCATGTCTCAGTTTGTGTTCATCCTTCCTTCTGTTTGTCCTAGAGAAGTCCTTTCCTTTTTACCTCCTCGGTTTTTTGACTGACCCAGATGGGCTGATGTTCAGAGGGTGTGGCCGATAGTGTAACTGTGTTCTGGGCTGAAAGGCAACAGAGATTCCTTAAGTGCTGGCGGTTTGAAGCTAGAAACTTGCGGTACTGCTCACTATGAACTTTTGCTCCGTTCAGGAGATGTTACTAAGTTTTTCCACAGGGCTTTTTTCTTATTAGAGGGGAGTCACATTCCAGTTTGATCTGTTGGCAGCGTTCTCCCCTCAGTTCGTGGTGAAAGAGTGAAGTGAGAGAAAGCAACCCTGAACCTCCTAAGTCTGATCTAACTCTGAAATTAGCACTGTTTTGGACAAGGACTGGGTTAGATAAACTACAGATGGCTTGATCCTGAGAATTGGGTGCTTTAGATCCCTTTTGCAAGCTGAGGTGCTACTTGAAGGCAGATTGATAATACCTTGCAGTATAGCTTCGCAGTTGAAACTTCAAAAAGAGAGCTTTAAGTAGAAAAAAATAAAAATGAATGCAATAAAACTATTATAACTAATTTTAAAAAAATAGAGTGGCAAATTGGAAAAGTAATAAAGCCTTGTTCTTGTAGGCATGTAGCTTCAAGGGACTGAAGGTCCTAACTAAATAACATGTAACTGCTACTTAAGTAGGCTTTTTGACAGTACATTGTCAAAGTACTAATAAACTTTTTCAACTTTTTGCAGGTGTGTACAAAGTAATATTGTGTTGCTCACTCAAGCTTTCAGAAGGAAGTTTGTCATTCCAGATTTTATGTCGTTTACTTCCCATATTGATGAGCTGTATGAAAGTGCTAAAAAACAATCTGGAGGAAAGGTAACCTGTTTATAAATTCAACTTCAAACTTCTGTAGGTTTTTAGTATTAACAAAATGCATCATTTGTTAAGTAGATAGATTTTTCTTAACATTTTTAGAAAAATTAAACTGATAGTGTAATGAAAGAGTTTTGGAAGTTCAGTTATGCCTGCAACTTGTAAACTGTGTTAGAAATACAGTTCACAGCCTGTAAGAATCTTGTAGCGTTTTGATGTTGGAATATGAAAATAGCATTATTCTTTCTTATAAAACTGCTGTATAATTTGTCAGACTACACTTAGTCTATAGAAAAATTATGCAGCTCTACACATCTGGCAATTGTCAATACCACACCTTTGTTAGTAAATAAAATTTATTCTGGTGCTTATTTTCAATAAATTAGTTTTAAAATCCCAGACTTTGTTACAAGCTAAAAATTTAATATGATTTGAAAATGCTGAACATGCTGTAATACAGAACACAGATACCTCTCTGAATGTGCTGAAAATTTTACTTTGAAAAAATGTTTTATTTGATAGTGATCCAGTGAATATAATAATTTCTAATGAAGTTTTAGATATACCAGGTCATTACTAGTAGTGTAACTCAGTTCTGCCTTGTGTATTCTTTCCATTGACATTTATTTTAAGTAACGTGGAGTTAAGTACTTTGGATATTGTAATGTGTCTCTCTTTATTTCATGCTGTAATAGGTTGCTGACTATATTCCACAACTGGCCAAGTTCAGCCCCGATTTGTGGGGGGTGTCACTTTGCACCGTTGATGGACAAAGGTATATTGTAACTTCTAGATTTTGTTCTTGGAATAGTTGAAGGACAGATAAAGGCAATACTTCTGTAGTATTAATCTTTAGAAGCTGAAAAGCTTTGTCTCATAGTACTTGTGCATCAAGCTGTATAACTTTCTGTGTAGGTCACAATGTACAAAGTGTTAGTTCCTTCTCCTCATTTTAATGTTTTCACTGTAGCATTGTTATATAATGTGTGTCACTGAAAAAATGCAGATTCATGTTCTTTAAAAAGAAAATGAAGATGTGGAAACTGGACAGAGCTGAAGATGATTTTGCTTTTCAGGTTTATCAGGCTTTTCCCTGTAAGGGTTTATGTAGGTCTTAGATACAGTCAGAGTGATTTTATTTTTCTCAGTATTAGTAACTCAGAGTAGCAGACGGTTAGGAGCCTAGATGTAAAGGGATACCTTGCACCATCTAGCTGGGGATACCTTGCACCATCTAGCTGAGAAGTAACACAAACTCTGTCTACCTTTGTGAGTACACAGTGCAAGATGTCCATCATCTCTGCTGACCTGCAGTTTGGTGTGGTCCTACTGCAGGTCCTGGAAACTGCAATTTTTGGGTGTTGGGTTTGTGAAAGGGGCATTCCTGAGAGCATCAGACTTGCTTCTGGTGACTATGGCTTGGAGGTTATTTTGCTATGATCTCTTGAGATCCATATGTTTGCTTCTAATTAGCCATATGCTCTGTCATCTCAGGGGAGGAGTTGTACAAGTGAGCTGAAGTATATTTTTCATCTCCCTGTTTAAGTGTCTGAGCTATAATCTATTAATAGTAAAAAACCTCACACTTTAAACTGGCATTTTGCTTCGTTTTGGATATTATGCGCTAATGAAAGTTTTTATAATGTTAATTTTTGTAATGTTTAATGTTGAGTAATGTTAGCTTTTGTATTGCCAAAATGGTATTGTGATTTTCACTGAAGCCTGCTTGTGTTTTCTGCAAAGAAAAGAAGCAAATACACTCCTGATTTTGTCACCAGACAAGTGACTGCTTCAAGCCTTTTGCTCTAGATGTGGCATATGCTGCTTGCATGAGTCACTCTGGTGCAGTCTGACATAGATGCTGAAAGTAAACTTTCCAAAAGATAGCATGTAATAAGTGTTATAAAACATCTCTGCCATTATCACAGGGAATGTAAATGCAGCTATTTGATTATTGTTCTCAAATTGCAAAACCAAACTGTATCTCCTATTTGTTTATATAGACATCAGTAAGTGTAGTGGCTCTGTTTGGGTCAGCTGTACCCTGTTGAGTATGTGGTTTGCAACTGAGTAGGATAAGTCTAAGACGAGAGGTCTGAGGTGATTTCTTGCTCTGGTACAAACCCATATCTGAACCCGTTTTCATTTTGTTATCTCTGCAGTAGTCACTTGCTGACTTTGTTATGCTTGGCTTATGGAGTCAGTTGCTAAAACCTGTAAATCTCATTGTTAAGTTCTTTTAAATGAGACTTAGTATTAATATGCTTTTGCTTTTTCGGCCGTTTTTGTTAATAGTCCTTGTCTGTGGAAGGATAGATGAAGCATTTAACATTCTACTGCCACAGCTGACAATCAGGAAATTCCAAGCCTCTTCATCTGTGTTTTTCCCAGGCATTCTGTGGGTGATACCAAAGTTCCATTTTGTCTTCAGTCCTGCGTAAAGCCTTTGAAATACGCGATTGCTGTCAATGATCTTGGCACAGAGTATGTGCACAGATATGTTGGTAAAGAGCCTAGTGGATTACGGTTCAACAAATTGTTCCTGAACGAAGATGGTAAGAGATACATTATACTTAATAATGCAAATACTCAGTTTTAGAAAAATAGGAGGCAAGCCTACACAGTTTTTTCAGTCTTGTCATTTTACCCTATCCTGTTAAGTCATATTACTAGGCAGTTTTCTGGAATATTTTGCATCAGCAAGGTAAACTTAGTTTTTGTTAGTCACTTTTGCCTAATTTAGAATGCTAGTAAAAGATGATGTATTGCTTCTATTCTATTTGCTAGTTATTGAGCTGTAGGAAAACCAAAGAATTTTAACAATGCAAGTATTTTAAATTTATTTTTATTTAGTTGAGTTGGTAGCTAGTGTTCCTTAATTGTGGTTTCTGTAAAAATGGTGGTGAAAGAATCAAAGATGTTAAATTGATTTTAAGAAACATATCACTTCTCAGCCTTCTGAGAAGCAGGTGCTGGTGCCAAAGGCCAGCACTGACTAGTTTCCAGAAGGCGAAATCTTCCCACAGATTATTCTAAATGGAATTTGGCTACTGATTCAAAACGATGTTTTTATTTTTTTCCCTGTGGCAGGAGTCTTTTAGCAAGAATTTCTCATACAGCACTTACCTAGATTATTTCTTTTTCATGTTATATTAATTCTCAAGCATGGAAATTTAATTTTAACAAACTTCATGGCAAAAATCTGAGAAAGGTGACTCGGGTAGCCTTAGAGGAAATACTGGATATTATCTCTGAAACACAAATGTTTCTTCTAGTGGATCTGTCTCAGTAAAAGAACAGACAATGTTTCCATTGCCATGGTATTGCAATTAATATTTAATTACCAGCATAAGGCTTGGATGACATTTTTCTCAAGGACTGTATTGAATTCTGACTTAAATATCTGTATTATTAATATATTAATGACATCTGATTAGATTTATTATGTTTATAAATATATGCAAACGATTATATAAAAATTATTTATTTATATCTTAAAATAATCTTTCCATACTTAAAAATAGAATATATCATGACAATTTATTTTCTCTGTATTATTATGTTAGTAAATGGTGATGAAATACCAGTATGAATATATTGCCAAGAGGGATTAAGCATTTTGTCAAGTTTTGCTGTCTTATTTTTGCTTTCCTAGTTTTTCCAAATATACAGTGTTGTAACAGTGTGAAGAAGACTTGTCTTTCATATCTTACAAAAGCTTTACTATAAAAAAAGCTTTGATGGTGCTGAAAATGGCTCCTTAATTCCTTTGAACTAATATAGATGTTCTGTATTTTCTCTTTTTAATAACATAACAAAATATAGAAATTATTTTCTTCTTTTTATTGCTATTAACATTGAACTATTGGAGAAGAATTGGTGGGCTGTGGTCTTTTACATTACTGTTATACTTTAAGAGTGTTTATAAGGCAAGAATGTTTCTTATGCATATTATGTTATGCATAAGAGAATTTGGACTATTGAAATTTTGACCAAGGAACATGAAATTAATAGAGAAGACTAATTCACATGATAGAAAATTTAATTTTTAAATATGTGCTTCTGTGGCTGATAGATACAGGAAAGAAGTGCTGGGACTGACCTGGATGGCCTCTTACACAGTCGTTATGAGAAGAACTAAAGCAAAAAGTAGGAGTCTAATAAATAGGAACATTTCAGTTGTAGTGAGAGAAAGGGAGGTTAAGTTTCTCCAAGTGAAGGAAGAGGAGGGAAGAAAGGATTACACTTTGCTTGTAGATTTAAACCACTGTATGAACTTCAGATGTGCAGAGTATTTGTCAGTTTGAGCATCCATAAATACTTTGAAGACCAGATTTGAAAATTAAAAAAAAAATATATAGATATTGAATCTATTTACTTTCTAAATATTCAGATGTAGTTGAATTTCATGTTCATAATCCAGATTCTGTGAAGTGATACACAGGTGTTTGAAAACTGTTTAGACATGCATCTGAAGCTATTTTTTCTATACTTACTTTATGGAAGATTCCTAAAATAGGATGTTCTTGCATTTCATTGTTTACTAGTATTGAGATTCAAGCTGGAAAGAATGAAGAATATTTTAAGACAATTTAAAATTATAGCTAAAAATGCCAATTTACAACAAAAAGTTGTTGCTGTGTTTTGAGTATGATCTGTGCTGTGCAATGGAAATTTGGAAACTTTTGCAGGCTTATGCATATTCAATTTTAAAACTTGTTTTATCAAAGAGAATATTTTGCCCAGTCCAGGTCAGATTTCTGAAGGAATAAAACAGTCTCCATGCTAATTTTAAAAAGATTATTCCAGTTGATTGAAGTAGATCAGGAATTTTACTATGTAAAATATGTCTGAAACAGGCATTATCAGGAATAATTTTCCTGGCTATGGTCATTAGGCACCTACAGGCTTTTTCATGCCTATTGAGTTCATGATGCTACAAGTGTGACAATACCTGTATATATGAACAGGTAGTATCTCTTATCCATACATACAACCTCTTCTTGGTGATAATTATTTGTGGAATTAGTCCAGTGATAGAGTAATTTGTGGAACTTAGTCCAGTAATAAAAGTTGTATTGTAATTGAATAGGGGATTGCCAGAAAAGTGTTTATTTTGCTTATATCTCATTAAGGATAAAAACATGAACTTGGAAGTATCATGAGATGAGACAGCAATACATGTGACTTGCGGAGAAGTTGTGTAAAAGATTTTATTTTTTTATCAGTTTGAGCAGATCACTGCCTTTATTATTTGATTATGGAGAGTGTGTGTGTGTTTGGTTTTGGTAATGTGTGTCAGTTAGGGTTGCAGTTTGATAGCTTTTTAAAGATTAAGGGATGAATTTGTTCATCTCTTTGGCAAGCTTGCAATTACAGTATCAGTCTTCATGCTTAGTTGTTGTACAGGATGAAATCCTTTTGCTGATGGCACCCACTGTGAGGTAGATCAGTAGTGGCTGCTGATTTAGAAATAGACCTGTGTATGAATTTCTTTAAAAATTAATGTAGTGTCAGAACCTATACATCCCCCAGCGGTGAAAAATTACCAGGGAATGGAAGACATCTCTTCTTTGAAATCTGCAGAAATCTTTCAGAGTTGAAGTTTTTATTTAGGCACCCTAGCACTTAAAAAAGGGCAATATAGCTAAAGTTTGGGGAGAGGTTCTTCATTGTAGAATGGAATATTTTGGTTGGAAGGGACCTACAACAATTATCTGTTAAGGGCATTGTCCAAATGCCTCTTAAACACTGACAGGCTTGGGGCATGGACCACCTGTAGGAAGTGTGTAGCTGTTTAGACAAGATAGAGGGTTTTCTGTCTATTACAGACACCTGTGTATGGGAAGTATTTGGGGGTATTCCCTGGTGCTATGCAGATAATGGTGAAAACTGCTTACCTGGGACCTGGATACCCTGGCAGGGTTTGTTGTGCTTAGAAGAGGCAGCAGTGGGTTAATGGTAGGTGTCCTGCTCAGTGCTGTGACGTGCTGGAGTTGGCAGCAGTAGGAGAGGCTCTCAAAGAACAGCTGTTGTTAGTGTGTGGTGAGCCGGGCTGCTGTACCTCCCCTTAGCTGGTAAGGCTCCCATAGTGATGTTCCTGCTGGCGTGTCGTGAGGGGAACAGCACAGAACTGCATTTCAGAAGCACATTCAAGAAAGTGCATATTTTGTTTTATCAGAAGGTTCTTCCCTTCGTCATATGTAGGCAGCCCATGGAGATGTGTTAGTTGTAAAGTGGCCAGAACAAGTACAGGTTGCTTGAGATGTTAAGCAGTGGGAGACAGGAATCTTCAGAGCAGAGGAGTATGTGACCAAGAATGCCTTGACTTTGCAGGTAAGTGGTGACATCTCCAAAGAAATAAGAAGCAATAGCATTTCTGAGGGTATATTCTGTGTGGACATACCACATTGATACGCTTTTCAATTGCTGAATGCTAAATAAACATTGCACTTCCTTTTTATTCAAACATACACGTGGTATGGAATCTGGTTGTATTGTTTTCTTTGTACTGTGTGGCAGATTGAAACTATAGAGGTGCACAGAAGAATCAAGAGCAAAATATTTATAAAAATATTTTTAGAATGGGCTGTGTATGATAAAATCATGAGTTTATGGACTGGAGTGATACCTAATGCTGGTGAGAGGAAGCTGTAAAGAAGAGAAGCATAGCTAGAGTGAGAAATGAGGGTGACAGTGTGTTCTGATAAAGCATGAGAGCCGTGTTGTCGTGAATTGTGTGTCCAGAGTTGGGATCCCCAGCTCAAGGAGAACAGTGAAAAACTGGGGAGGGCTCCAGCGAAGGGCTGCCAGGGTGCTGTGCAGTCCAGGGCACGTGCAACTCCCAAGGAGCAGTCAGAAGGGGGAGTCTAGGGGCTCCCCTGGAAGCCTCTTCAAATTCTTGACGAGGAATTGCCAACATGAAGAGCTCTGTAACTCTTCTTGGTAGTGGCACCTGGTACAACAAGGGCCAGTGGCCCCATGCAGTGGCTTGGGAGCTGCAGATTGGATATTAGGGTAAATTTGTCCTCTAGGATGAACAGGATTGTGGGAGAGGTAGAGGATTTGCCACATCTGGAGGTTTTCAAGGCTCAGTTAATAGAACCTTGGCAATAGCCTTGCACTGAGTGGCAGAGTGGAGGAGATGACCCCCAGATGTCCCTTCTGACGTGCAGGCTGTGATGCTGTGAGTGGTTATTTGACCTGTGTTCAGGTTTGTGGTCCCTAAGGAGCTATGGAAATTGTATGTTTCGGTTTTAATTGAAAGTCAGATACATTTGACCCTCGTTGCTTGCATTAGTAGATTACAACAGGATATTTTAGATATGTGGATCTTAAGTATAATCAAATGAAATCAGAACAATTTGTCAGTCTCGTTCAGAGAGAGAAGGAATGGCAATAACAACTTTAAAATAGTATCTAGACAACAAGTTTGTATTTTAGGGGAGCTCCGCTGTTTTGGAAGATACTGGCCTTTTTTTCCACTAATAGAATAGTTTGATTTATTTAAAAGTTCTTTTTAATATTTACTTTCTGAAAAATACTAATAAAATTGATGATCAGTTTTTGAAGATGAACTGATAGTCATAGATGGCTAAATGTCATTGACCATACCCAGTGTAATTTTCATGGGAAGATGTGTGTTGGCTGCGAATATCAGACTCATATCCAAAACCCCAATCATCTCAAGTTTCCTTTAGAGTCCATATTTGTATATCATACATAAAAGTATTAAAGAGTTTTTGTGTTGTTTTTTAATCAGTATTTTTTCAAATTTGGAGATAAAGGAATAGCAAATAAAGAATTCAAACATGTCATGATATTAATGCATTGAGAATTGTTCAAGGTTTGCTCAGAAGTCAACATCCTAGTTAAAAGGCACAGCAAAAATGTTAGTTAAAAAAAGAAAAGGGTTATTTGTTGAAGGTGGATTATTTGTGAAAAGTAAGATGGCTGATAAGGAGAGGTTTTTCAGAAAAAGAAAATAGAAGAGAATGTGATTCATTCAGCAGTCAAGAATGATTTGGGAATGCAAAGATACTGTTAATATGGAGATCAGTGGGAAAAAGGAAAATATAAGTGTAGCAGGTATGTGCAAGTCAGCTATGAAGTAGTTAAATTCTAGTGAGGATGAGTAAATACATATTTGCATTTCAGAAGCTGCTGATAGAAGCCTCTGGTTCTTAAAAAGAATCAGTTTTGTTTTCATGGTCAGCAATAAGGAAATTTAAGAACTGGATTTTAATTATTTTTTAAAGGTCCTGTTTAAATACTTTTAAAATCACTGAGACTTGGTAACTTGGGGGAAAAATTGGAAAGTCCTGGGGTTGCTCCGCTTTTAAGTGTTGCGTTGATCCAATACTGGAACACTGAAGAGCATTTGTAAGTTTCAAGAAAAGAAATTATGCCAAACCAAATAATTTACTGGATTAAGTAGCATAAGACTGAGTGTGTTCTAAGCTGTAAAATGCTGTGCTCAGAATTATAAAATATTGTGTATAGTGTTGGATTACGGTATTTTTTAAAGGTTTAGGATTATATAATAGCTATTCTGTACTAGTAACTTGAAGTCATACATCTAGAATAATTTTTCCCTTAGGCACTTGACTGGTTTTGTTTGACAGACTTGTCTTGGAATATATTTGTAATTGAAAACTTTATTTCACAGACAGGCCTCATAACCCTATGGTGAATGCTGGAGCAATTGTGATCACATCTTTAATCAAGGTAAAAAGTTAATTTTTAGTTTCTCTCCGAGTATTTTAGTAGAATGTAGAAAAAAATGTCTTGTACAGATTATAAACTGTATTTGATTTTTGACTGCAGTATCTGATGGCACTTTACTCATTGGCAGGTAGACAACCTCTGATATTTTGGAAATAGTAACCCTTGCAAACAAATGCAGTGTTAGACTAGCAGTTTCTAACAAGTATCAGTGCATCTCAAAAACTGTTTCCTTGATGGTATTACATTTGTTTCCTTCTTTAGCTGCACAACACTTGATATTCTCTTGAGAGTGTTGCCTTTTGTTAATTGCTGAGGAAGTATATTGCTCAGGAACATACTTTATAGCACTTAGAAGTACATTTCTGAGTGTCTAGTGCTCTTATAGAGCATAAAGTTACAAGAGTATTTCTTGCGGTGCAGAAGAAATGGAAGATACTATAATTTGTACAGGAGCAATGCTACTGTATCTAAATGTCAGTCTTATGTTGAATTTGTGTGCTATTAACATCCTGCACCACTAAATTATGTTAGGCTTCTATGGTACACAGTTGTTGTTGGGATTGTAAGTGTGCTTTCATAAATAAGAATGTTTGAAAATAGTCACTTATTTTGCCAAGCACACCAGGACTGAATAATGACTTTGCATCTTTAGTCCATGATCTTGAGACTTTTGGAAAGCTGTATTGTATTTTTTCCGTAGAATAGCTGTGTATAAATGTCTTGAAGTTGTTAATGGTATAAACTCCATATAATGTTAATGCTTGCCAGATACTTGACTTGTATTTTCTGCTGGTGTTGGTCGCCACAGGTACAAAAAATTATTTTTTTTTTCTAAGGGTACCTGCATAGAATTCTGGGGAACATGTCAGTCCCCTGGAATTTTTGAGTAGTAAACTTGATACTGTTACTTCAGAGGTCTAAAAGTCTTGTTTACAACCTGTTTCTTGGTTGCATTTTGAAGTCCAATAGCTACAGTGTGTTTCCTACCCTCTATTTCCAAAACGTTGATTTTAAAATTACTTAGATCTTGATTTTCTGTTATTTTATATTTAAAGAAGGTGTAAGAACTCCTGCTTAAAGACATTTATCTTTGATAGCTGTAGGTGAAAGAAAATGGCCTTAAGTATGACAGGTAAATTTATTCACATTTAATATTTTTAAAGGTTGACTGAGCATTGAAATTCACTTGGATAATAGTGAATTTTAAAAACTGACTTAACACACTTGTCTGAAATGTCAAAATGTTAGTCCAAATACAACATGCCCTGCTGATCATAAGGCAAAACAAAAGCATGTGCCTCTTGCAGAAGGCACGTAGTTCTTGATAAATGGTGTACTTCTGAATAGATAACATTGATTTGTTTATTGCATGCAACTGTGGTATTTGTTGCAAGGATGGGGGATTGGTTTTGCTGGGTGGCTTTCTTTAAACTTTTATTTGGGTTTTTTCTGTAACGTTCTTATAAAGAGTATTGCATTGCACTAACATTTCTGCATGTGGTAACTGCACGTCTAGTGGACACGTATCTTACTTATCACACCATTATTTGTTTTCAGTGTGATTAAAATGTAGATTATTTTCTGTACTGCTTTCACTAAGATACCATTTATCATTTGAATAACTAACCAAGCTAAACATATTCTGAAGAAAATTATGTAGAGGGTCCACAGGTACAAAACTACCTAGTAGTTGTATATTTTGTGAAGTAACTTCTTTACAATCTGCAACTTAACATTATTCCTACTAACCTGTGAATTACGTAATTCACGTTTGTATTTGATCTAATATCAAACTTACCTTTTTTTCTGAAAAAGGTGGTTTCATTAACTCATGTTTTGCCCTCAATTCCTCTGCATTTGTTCTTTTTATTTAAGGTGTTACTTACATATCTTGAAGGCAGCGTATGGCTCTTAAAGTACAAGAAAATTTAAATTCACCATGTATTGCAGATTTATCTAATGTGATAGCATGTTAATAACTACAGAGAGATTGTTGCTGTATTTCATACTTAAGAATGCTTTTATCCCCTTTGAGATTCATTATCTCTTTCTGAGAAATGGATCTAAGAAGTCTTTCAAAGTTCCCATACGTGGTACTGAGTTTAGCAGCTGTTAGTAGACATGCTCTTGCACACAGCTGTCCTTAGAGCCTGGCACAGATTATGGTTACTTGTGGATGAGAGATGATGCTTGGAGTAATCTTTCTGTCAGAATATGTTAACATGTAATATGTTAACATTTTAGGGGTAAAAATGGCTCTTAGCATCACATACCCAGTTCTGGCTTCTGTAAGAATTTGGTGTTCCCACCTTGGAACAGAGCAGGGACCTAAACTGTAACATTACATTGTCATTGCAATCCATAATAATAAATAATGAGGGGTATATGCATGTTAAATTGTATGTTTGTTTGAGTTACTTAGGCATGGCTGTATCATGCTCCTGCCATCTTTAGTGATTCTTTGACTGCCCTGGGTTTGGAGCTACAGTGTATTTACATTTCGGTGCCTCAACCCCTGGCTCTGTTCTGATTGTATTTGCATTACACTCCATAGACTGTTTCATCAGTTTAAAGGATGTATCTACAATAAAAATGCATTAGCAAAAGGACATCCTGCAGGTCACTTTTAAAGAAATAAAATTTAAAAAAAACCCCTAAGGATCTTTTCCCTTGTTGATAATTGTATAGCCATTTGCCTGTAATACTAGTTATATAAATGACATGGTTACAACAATATTAAAATAATTTTTATCAAAAGAAAATTGTGTGGCAATTACAGGAGTTTGTGGAAAAGTGGTATGAGATAAAACAGTAATTTTTTCCATATCTTCAAGGAAATATAGGTGCTTGAAAGAAGGTGATTCAACTCCTGTACAGATTTAGTACAGATTCAGTGCAGCTTTCTGTACATCACGGTGGCTGGGAAAAGTCTTTATTGCCTGTAGTAGGGATAGATTTTAGTGCTTTGATCTGTTTTCTTAAATTTCAAACTCAATTCTCAAAGCTTGTCAACTCCAGGAATAACAGTGGTTTTGTCAGGGACTTCCCACTTCCACATTACCTTTACTGACTTGTCGTATTAGAAGTGCAGGTGAGATGAAGAGGAAGGATTCACAGAGAAATATGTGGAAGAAGGCAGATGGCTGTGGATGGAATCACCAGAGGATAAAGGATTATCTTAAGTCATTTTTATTGTGTGCTTTAACATTCCATCTGTAGATAAAAGTTTTCCTAATCTAACAGCAAAGGTTCAGGCAAATACAGCATCTAAATCCTCTAAGTGCTGGCAGCCACATGCAGACTGTAGACAGTGTGGACTTGAAAGCTCACTGAAGGGAGGTGTTCTGTGGTCTTGAATTATGTGGGAAGCATTTAGACATATTGGGAATAACAAAATTCATAGTTCTTGCAAAAAATTCAGTGTACGAGAAAATGAAAATGCTGATCTCGCTGACCCTGAAATAACCTTAGTTCAATGGAAGCTTTTTTTTTTGATAAAACATGGAGTGGTTTGTGATAGATTTAAGAGCTTTCTAAATATACTGATAAATCAGAAAGTAAATGAGGCAAAGAGTGGTAGAAAAAAACCTGTCTGGCTGTGCCAAGGTTCTGTTTGCTGTCAGGATTCAGTTATTAGGAAAGCTATGCAGTTACAGTTTAATACTTGAGAGGTGGGAAAATGCATGGTTTATTTGGCAGTATAGTTATAATAAATGCTACTTATTTAGCTTAACTGCTTTATGCTGTCACTCCAGTAATCCTTCCTGATAGACTGTTGTGTAAATATACATACAAACCACTTTGCATCATGTGTTGGTGTTGTGATCTTCTCTACCAGATACTTGTCTTTACTTTGGTGACATTGCCTCTCTTCCTACGTTATTAATTTTTTTTTGGTAACTAATTTGGGGATAGAACTTACATCCATGTTTTTCTCCACTTGCTTTTTACTGTAACTCGAGTATATTGGATGTTATCTGATGTAGAATATGTACAAGATTCTGTGAAATGACGTCTGTTCAGTGGTCACAAATGCACAGAAGTGAAGGACACACAAAATCTGACATGTATTTGAAATTTTCATAGTATTTGTCTTAGGTCAAGTACTGTCTGTCACAGTGTACTCTCAAGTATTTCAGAGCTGAAAATGGTACACTAAACTGTCAAGACACCAGTTCTCACAGAACAGGACCATCTTAACAAATAAATATAAAAAGTGTGTAAGTACAGAAAGTTAAAATAAAGACATATAAAGAAAAGACACAAAGAAAAATGCACAAGTGTAAAAAAAAGAGTTTTCTTGCACTCTGATGCAGTATTACGATTTTTTGTTTCTGGATATTTTCATCACAGGATAGTGTTAGATTATAAATTTGGCTTTAAATATTCCAGAAATTAATTTTTAAATAATCTTCTATTATTAGAAGACTATAAACTTCTCATGATCCAGGTGTTTTTGTTAGCTTTGCTTAGATTCAAAATTGAGAAATTGCTTTAGCAAGAGACACGTGGTAAGAGCTTATATGGTCTAATCATAGAAACAGTGTTGATCAATGAAAAGTGGCTAATATTAACTACTTTTCCAATAAGTATTGCCTGATTTTGTTGTTGCAAGCTCTGGTAAGTATCCATGGGTCTCTTTCCTATGTAGGCATGTAGCCTTTGCAACTGTTTCTATTTTTTAATAGAAATACAAGTAATATAGTACAAGTACCTTGTTTAAAATAAAAAAGGGAAGATCACTAAAACCTGACACAGTCAAAAAATTCAAATTTATGATTGACAGCCATAGGTTCATTGGGGTTTTAAGTGTTTACAAAGTTGTGTTGAGCTGTCTTCTGCAAGTTTGAATTTTCTGCCTATCAAACTGCTTCAGTCCTAACATTGTAAATTTAATTTTGTATTCATTTAGAAGTGTTTTTTCATATGTTTATACACACAAGCATGTATAAGTGTGTATATGAACATATGTTCCAGTAAATGTACAAAGTGTTTGTGGAGTTAGTGCATGGAATGTTTTCTTTGATGTTCTAGACAGGTTGAATTGCATCTGAACTTTAAAAATGCTTTTTAAGAAGTATTGTCACGGTTGCCCTCAAATTCATAGGTTTATACAGTCAAGCTAAAAATAAGGGCTTGTGGAAGAACAGAAGTTTCCTTGTCTCTTATATTTGTTTAAATTATTATGGAAAAGCTGCCTCAGTACTCTAAATGTTAGGATTTTGTATTTGCAATTGAATTTTAATCATAGAATGTGTGTTGCCACTGTGTCTCTTCAGCTTTTTAGGAGGAGCAGGATACCTCTGTCAGCTGCTGAAAGAGGGGAACTAATCTACTGGGGTTTTTAGTCATCATGTGTATGGAAGTAGAGTTTCTCATTTCAGTAACATGTTGTAGTAAATCCCTACTGAGGTCTTGACCATGTGATTGCTTAAGCAAATAGTTCAGGTGAATGAGCAGTGTGATTTCAGTAACAATGCTTTTGTGTGTGATATGAAATACCTCTACAAGTGTGGGGAACATCAAGGACTAAAAACTCATCATCTGGCTTAGTACGCAGAAGATTTTCTTCCCAAAATACGAGTTTAGTTGTGAACTTTGAAAAGGAACCTTTTTTATTAAAAGTCAATGTGGAAAAAGTTTGCATTGAGTCTTTTGCCCACCAATTTAATGTGCTGCTGGTAAAGCCATGTTTTTGTTGAAGGGAATATTTTTTTCAACCGGGCAGAACAAAAAAGTGAAGTATTATGTATTTATATTTTTGCAGAAAGCATGATCTCTTTCTCCCTCTTTTCTTTTTTTTTTTTAACAAAAGAAGCTGTTTCAATTTATTAAACATGTCTAACCATACAATTATCAATGCAGCATCCCATAACTAATGCTGACCCACTTTCCCAGAAAAAGATGTTCATTGTGCATTTGAAAGGTTGAAAAGGTTTTTGTGGTTTAAATGTTGTTACATATTTTACAGCATTAGGATCTATGGAATATTTTGACAACTGCAACAGTTCAATGAAGTTGGTAATTTCTTCTTTTAATTATTTTTCATTGAACAGATTTGGAGTTAAATTTTTAAGATTTGTGTTCTGGTATATTATACAGGAACATTTTGATGAAATGTATCATGCATTTTTTTATCTAACTGAAAATTAGCTAGAGATTATTACCTTTAGGAGTAAGGTTATTAGCCTTTAAACATAAGGTAGCCATTGGCACATAATTTTGAGAGAACAGTGTGGTGTTCCTTTCACCAGTGATCATACGTGTGTGTCTGCACATCCTCTTGTAGATGAGCTGATGCATGGGCTTCCAAGATTATCTGCAATACCCTAATCCACACGCAGAGTGGGAAATGAGACTGGCTTTATGCATTTCATTAAGTAAAATACTGGTTGATATAAAGCTTCCGTTTTTTCCACTTTCTTCCCCATCCCCACACTAAACACAGTGCAAGTAGTGTCTTGAATTGTTTGAGATTTGTTAGAGGCTTGTTATTTTAAATAGAGTGTCTTTAATATTAAAATAATGTATTAAAACAGATACATTGTTTCCACTTGTATATGTGATGCCATTGTTTTTTTAAACCTCCTCCAAAAATTCTACTTGGCTACTTAAAAAAAATGAAAAACTCCCCCCAGTAGACCATATGCTATTTTTTACCTCCCACTCCTCTTTCAATCTCTTTTGATAGGAATTTGTGAAAGGCCACCCATCAGAGACCTCTGAAAAATTAGTGTTTTTAACTGGCAGCTACTAAATTTGAGAATGTTCTTCAATGTGGGAGGAAAAAAAAAATCCTCAAAATAACACCCCTCATCCTTCCTGAAAAACCCAAACCAAGCACACCCTAAGAATTTTCACTATCGTCCTTATTAAGTTGGATTTAGATTTTCCTGTACATTGTTATCACTATGATGTGCCCTATGATGTGAAATTCTATTTTTCTAGCTGTTTAACAATTTTTAATAGGTAGGACATTAATCAGATATTAACTAAATCAGATATTTTAAAATTAATTGCAGTTATTTTCATAGTAAGGGGTAACACTTCATTTTTAGTCTTCAGTCTAAATTCTTAGTATGGGCACTGGCCATGGAAATATTTTAACTTCAGTAGCCTCAATCTCCCTATGCTCAGCTCTGTTGGTAATACGAGAATACCTTTGACATACTAATCTATAAAAAGTTAGTGTTTTTACTGTAATTATCCTGTTTGTAGTTACTTCTGTATTTTTTTTGCTTTAGCTACAGCATTTACTTATGCTAAGCATGTAAAGTTGAATAGAGAGCACTTAAAATAAAGCATACCTTCATTTATTACCTTCCAGTTTAAATTAATTTCCAACATACAGGTGTTGGTTAAGATTCATAGGATTATTTAAATGGTAATTAAAGATTTACTTACCTAACACTTTAATTTTTTCATTAATATACAAAGTGATTGTAGTACCTTATTCTTAATTAGCCTCATACCTTAGTTATGTGCATTAAAAACCTAATACTGTTAAGTGAACTAACTTCTTTCCTGTGTTAACAATTTTTGTAAATTATTTTTTCTTTTCTTGCAGCAAGGAGCAAATAATGCAGAAAAATTTGACTACGTAAGTTGATGTTATAACATTGCTTTTTAAACTAAATTCAATGGAAAATTTTCAAGATGGCAAAAGAATTGAAAGTGAAATTTTAATAATATCCTATGTTTTGTCTTTGTAGATATACTTGGTTGTTTAAACATTTAGTGATTTGTATTGCATTTGTAAAATGGTGTTGCAAGATTTTGGGTAAGGCTGGGTTGAAAGTTGATAACCTTTTCATGTGTAAAAATACTGCTTTTCCTCCTCTTTGTCTCTAACAGGTGATGCAGTTCATGAATAAAATGGCTGGTAATGAGTATGTTGGATTCAGTAATGCTACGTAAGTATTTTTTATTCACTTACTGAGGTTAGGTGGAAAGTGTTTCATCTGATAACTGGCATATGAGCTTATGACAAAGTTTAGTTATTTACATTTCAACCAGCATTTCATCCCTTATATTGGAGGGTGTCTTTGACTTAAAGTTTACAGCTAAAGTTGTTGGTTACCTCTTTGAAATGTCAGTATTCTGTCTTAGTGCTCTGCTGGTGCTATGGCAATGAGAGCTGTAAGTGCAACTCTTCTCTTCCTGGCGTTCGTATTAAAAATTAAACTCTGCATGTTGGTGGCTGCGTAGCAAATGTTTAGAAAGCACTGTTCATAACAACTGGGACTCCCTCTGCTTTTTTATTTTGCATATTTCAATTCTTTTCTAGAAGAAACAGTTCCCCTCATAAACTCAGTGTATAGCATTCCAAAAATCTGGAGAGCTTTTTCAGGCAGCATGAGGGAAATCATGAAGATTCCCTTTAGCAGAGTTGCTTCCAGGTTGCCAGCTGGAATGCACATGCAGAGGTGTTTTTCCCGAGCTTTGTTACAATAAAAGGTGTGTACCATAGAAGGAACCAGGCAGGTATTCCTCCTTTAGTTTTCATCCTTACCTTAATCATCACAATGAGGAGTGCAGCCATCAGTCTGGTCATTGTCTGATCTGCTGTGTGTGTGATCCTCGGATTCCCCTGCTTCGGTCAGGAATGACCCTTTCGCTGTGGGATGTTCCATTCCACTCCGGCCTATTTAGAAATGCTGCCGAGATTAGGATCTTGCCCTCCTTTGCCTTATCTCCAAGTCAGCTTATGTTGTGTGGGTAACCAGTACTGTGTGTACTGGGGATGTCAATGCTGATTCAATCCAGCTGGGTGAACTGGGATGAACTTCTATGGCCAATTCTGTCCCATTAGTAGAATATTTGTGTTCAGAAGTGATACATCCTTTACATGCAATTTTACTGAATTACATTATACATCTTGAGTTCAGCGAATTTTGGGGGTTTTTTGGAAAGTTTGACATGTTGCCTTGTCTTTTTTTTTTTCTTTTAGGTTCCAGTCCGAAAGAGAGAGTGGAGATAGAAACTTTGCAATTGGCTATTACTTGAAAGAAAAAAAGGTTAATCTCGTTTTTTCTTGAGTGTATTTTGAAGATGGTATGCTGGGTTTTATCCATAGTCTGTGAAGACTTTTATTTTATGTACAGTATGGCATAAATTAATACTGTATATGTCTTATCAATGTTATTCAAATGCTGTCATTAAAAAAGTGTGATACTTAAGCCATTCTCATAAAACACCTCTAAATATTTTTCTGTATTGTAGCCATGGTAATTTGTTTTATTTGTTGTAAAGCATATAATCTGTGCTGTACAGGTGACTTCATAAAACTCCTGGATGCATTTTTCAGTTTGCTTATTTAAAGATGATGGAAAGATGTACTGAAAAAAGTACATTTAAAGGTGCACTGAAAAATATTTTAGTACCTAGTTTCTTGATATCGCTGCACCAAGTTATTTTAAAATCTGATGTCATCAAATATTTCTACTTATTATATTTAAATATTTATATTAAATTATTATATAAATATATTATATTAAAATAAGCTTAATGCTTAGTATGCTGACAAAAATATAGCTTAATTTACGTCTTTCTAAAAGTGATACTTAAAAAAAAAAAAATAATTTTACCTAAAGAGTCTTTATTTTTCTTCCTCAGTGCTTTCCTGAAGGCACGGATATGGTTGCTATACTAGACTTCTATTTTCAGGTAACTGACTTTAAAATTGAGACTAACTATATACTTAGAATTGCTGTTATAGGCAGTAGAAGCTGATTTGTGCCTAGACATGGAGGCTTTAATGACTTGCAGTTAAATTTGTCAGCTTCTGTTAAACTCTGGAAATGACAGATGTGTGTTTGATGTATCCAGATTTGCTTTTGTTTAGGTGATGTACTCAGGTGTCTTTATTGCTAATACAAACTAGCAATAGTCTTTAAACCACTAGTAGAAGTTTAAAATGTCTTGTATTACTTCAGTGAGTTTGACAAAACATTTCTTCTTCTTTGGGTTGCTGCTTCTTATAGTGCTGTGGAGTACTTTAACCTCTGTGTGACTGGAGAATGCATGCTGAGCTGTAGGCTTGAGGGGAGTGGTACAAGGGAAGTAACGGCAATATCTCCTTCTTTTAGTTTAATTCAGTGAGTTTAACTTTGAGTAAAGGAATCTATATATATATATTTATTCTCCCCCTCCCCCATTTTTTTTCTTTTTGACTTTCAGCAAGTTGTTTGCAACTGTCACAAAATGAGAACTTGGCAAGTGTGAGGTATTTCCTCAGTAAGGGTTTCCTAATGTTTAAATGCTCACAACTTAGCCCTGCTGTGTAGAGTTCTCAAGAGGTAGTTCAAGTTGTGTTACTGATTCACTTCATCTGGGAGAGTTTAAAAAAAAAAAAAAATACAGAGTTCAGTTCTCAAAAACTGTTTTTGACTTGGAGACTTGCTGTTACTTATGCAAATCATAAGCCATTATTTTCAAAATGCAAATTTTACTCAAGTTTTTTGTGTTGGGATGCACCTGCTCTCTTTAGATCAGATGAGTGTTTGTGAAGTAAGATATGTGTGATTAGCTGTAGCTGACCTCTTGTTGAGTTAGAAACTAGGTACAAGCTAATAGTCTGCTCTGAACTTCCCTTGTGACTGAACAGAACGTGTAATTTATCTGAATTTACTGTGTAAACGTGCTTTTTAAATGCCTTGTATCCCACTGCCTGATAATGTGTTCCAAGTGAAAGCTATTCATAACTTAAGAAATGCTAAAGCTAACTTTTCTGATGTATTTTAATTTGGCCTAATTTTTGTGCATTCTGATCTCTGATTTAATGACCATGTGTCATTCTTTCTTTTTTCCCTTGAAAAATCCCCTTTTCACTCCATGCTCAGGAAAAGGATAGCTCATACACGAGCAGCATTTCTGTTTTCTTGTTAGGGTACAACGCTTAAGTTTCCAACACTCAGATTCTACTTAAAAGTCTAGTTGTTTCTTTTCTTTGGGTTTTCTGTAATGTTCCTTCCTCCCTTTTGTAACTGGGAACTTTCTGAGCAGGAATAAAGGTATTTGCCTATTATTTCTGTAAAGTGAGGATGGATTTTTTCTCAGATTAGAGAACTGAGGTACAAAATGCAGGTGCTTAAACTGAGAACCTAGAAACAATTTTTTTTTTCAAAGTAGGTGATATTATGTAATACTTCATATGTTTAAAACACGGTTGCCATTTTAGATGCGTCTCTGACAATCTCTTGATTTGCAACTCCAGTTGATTGGACTAGGATGTATTGAGTTTGGCACCCGGAAAATAAGAATTCCAGGTAGTAACTACTCATGCAAACGTGGCTTAGGTAACTTCATGAAGTATCATGTAATGACTGTTTGGCAAAAGCAAGAATACGAGCACTAGTTTGTTTAATTTTTAGAGCAGCATTTCAGCTTCAGGTTGAAACCAACTTATCTTTTGGTTTCTGCAGAAATGAGGCAGCATCAGGTGATGGCATCATATCACATTTCCTGATGTGTCACCAAAGTATGTATAGTCTGTACTGAAGCAGGGATCCTGGGAAAAACTATGGTGTGGTTGTATAATTACTATATAAAAAATTAAATATGAGAAAGGTGAAATAAGGCTGCATCAGCAGGAAGTGCTGGCATTAATACTTGCATGTGCTAGAATTTGCAGCTTTATATTGTACTTCTAATAATGTGTGGGATCTTCTAAGGCTTTAAAATGAAAAGAACCCACCACACAAAACAAGCTCAAATTGAAAAAAGCAGTCATTCTGTGGCTTTGCCATTTAAGCAGATGCAAAATACTGAGATTGTTTTACAGACTTCTTCCTCTGAAAGGAACATAAGGGGGGTGGGGGGAGGAATTGAGCAGAGACACTAACCCATAAAAATACTGTCCCCAGCTTTTAAAAGGGCTTACAAACACTGTCACTGGGATCTTTATAGTAGAAAGATTCAGACTGTATTAATTGATGCTACTAGTGTCATCTGTAACAAATGTATGCTACAGGTGATTTTGAGATGTTATTTTAATATTTCTGTATTTTGTTGATCCTGCTGTAGTTGGTCTTACTGTGCTAGAAGTACCAGTGCTTATAATCTCTATTTCTTTTCCATAAGCTTTGCTCAATAGAAGTAACATGTGAGTCAGCAAGTGTGATGGCAGCAACTCTGGCTAATGGTGGCTTTTGCCCAATCACTGGTGAGAGAGTCCTGAGTCCTGAAGCAGTCCGGAATACCTTGAGTTTGATGCATTCCTGTGGCATGTATGACTTTTCAGGGCAGTTTGCCTTCCATGTAAGTACTTTCCAAGTGTTAATTACAGCTGACCAAGAAGACTAGTCTGTGCTATTATTTTCTGTGTTCCAGGGGTTGCTTCCTTGTTTTTGAGGCAGAGGAGAGGGTGTTACATGAATTGTTTAGAAATTGAACACACTGTAAGGGAAAATCTCACCTAAGATTGGTGGCACTATTAGTGTCACATACCTTATAGCACTCTGCCTTCACATTTGGGAATCCTTTTCCTATCAAAACATGAATACTGTTCCTTAGGAAAGGCTGTTCATGAGAGAAACAGGTCATGATGCAGATGGAACTGAAAACATGGCTGCAGAAATCCTGCTGTATGGGAGTCAAGGATAGCAGAAAGCCTTTGCAGACAGTTGTTTTTTCTTCACTAGCTCAGGCTCAGAAATGGTCCTTATGTGTTGTAAAAATGGCTGTTATACACAGCACATGTACTGTGCTCCTGTTTTCTAGCAGTGTGTTCCATACATGTAAATATTTTGAGATGGACTGTATCTTATTTATACTTTTAGTACTCTGGTTTGAGCATTTTTAGTTTTTCCTTAGTGCATACACGTAAAAGTGGTTATGGTGGCGTTGTGTGACCTAAGAGTTGCTGCTTGGAGAGCTATGAGGATATGTGACATGTTAGTTCCTTCTGGAAAAAAGTAATGCCTTTGTTCAGATTGTAAATAAGTAGGTTATTGTATGATTTCATAGACTCTCTGCAATTTTCTTGTGGTTTTGTTTTTTGCCTTTTCCAGTCAAGATTTTTACAGCTTCATTCTACCACCTTGTTGTAAGCTGTTCATGAGACATACACTTGTGTACTACTGCTTAGTCATAGTTGCTTGTTTTATAATAGATTCAAATTATCTTTTTTCACAGTATTACTGGCTCACTGTATTCTGAGAGCAAATAGTTTTATAATTCTGAACCTCGGATTGTCACAAACTGCATCAGGTTATTGTTTATCTAAAAAGAGATAAGTAATAATGCTTTCCTAGCTTCAAGTGCCTTCCAGATACATGTTTTATAAATGCTACACAATAATCTTCAGGAAAATGCTGATGCACTGTGTTACAATAGTCAGGAACATCTGCAGAGGCCAGTAATTCTCTGATTATTCTATAGGTTGGTCTTCCTGCAAAATCTGGAGTTGCTGGTGGCATTCTTCTGGTTGTTCCTAACGTCATGGGCTTGATGTGCTGGTCACCTCCTTTGGACAAGATGGGCAACAGTGTTAAAGGAATTCACTTTTGTCATGTAAGCAGCATTGCCCTTGGGGTTTTTTGGTTGTTTGGGTTTTTTTGTGTTTTTTTTTTTTTTTCTTTTGCAGCTGATGTTTACGGAGTTTCAGTTGGCATAGCTGAGATCTAAGTGAATTAAATGGTGGTTTGTGATTGTTCCCTACATAACAAGTTTCATTGATTCAAGGGTGAAAGTCTAAGAATAGATATTTGCTTTTTAGTAATAAATAGCACTTGAATTCAGTGAGTGTTAAAATATGATGCCAGAAACGCTGGAGAAATCTGTTGTGGAAAAGCTTTGAAAAGGAACACTTCATGAAGTAACAGAAGTGCTGGATGCCAGTATATTGCATTAAAAACTGTAGAGCTCTATTTATAGACTTCTTTCCCTCTCTTGTCCTAAAGTGCAGTTTTCAAAACACTGGAAATGCAACTCTTATTTCATTGCAATAAAAGAAAAAGATTGTAATGAAATATTGCCGTTCTGATGTATTTTTAAACTGATTTTTGTAAACCATGTGACATAAAAGATGTCTTCATACATGATACTCAGCTGTTGGGCAGGCTCTTCCTAGCTTCATGTTGTGCCAGTGGATAGTCTGATGATAGCAACATTAGAAGCAGGAGAGATTTTGGGGAGGATTGTGTAATGATTAATAAACATCTTTTGTGGGAGAGGAGAATGCAAAAAATTTCTTCCTTTTTTCTCCCTAAAACTACCTTGTAATGAATGATTGCTTAATTATAAATGGGAGGTTGAGCAGCAGTTAAAACTTTTCATGCTTCTATTTATCTAACATTCGCACAGCTTCAAATTAAGATGTTACTAATTCTAGTTTAAGTACTTTAAATTTCATGTGAAATTGTGCTGGTAACTTAACTCTAAAATCCTGGAATAGCAGGCTAGGTGAAGATTTACTGCCTCAATTCTGCATTCCAATGAGACCTAAAAACTGATACATGATCATAGCATACAGTAACATGAATGTAACATTCACTTTTAAAAATAGAACAGCGTTGCCAAGTTTTGTAATTACAGCCTTTCATGCTGTAACTCAAACTGACTTAGGATCCATTATGTCACACATTTCCTTGTTTCATTCTTTGGACTGCAGTTTGATGTACTGGACTAGCCCAGGCTATTCTTTCTGCTCCTGAAATGTTCCATGCAGCTGGAGTAGGAATTTATTAAAATGGGTATTTTGCAAATTGCTCCTTGTTTCGTTCTTCTTTAGAAGGAGTTTAAAGGTATTATTAGAGCTTTATCATACAGTTGTGCAATGTTTAAAGGGCCTTACAGACATGGGTATTGATTTATTAAATCAACCTCTCTTCTTACTGGTTTAAGTTACTAGGATGTGATGCAAAATGTAAGGGGTAGTATTATTATTAACTTATATGCATTTGGCTATCATATGTAGACAATAATGCGTGTTCTTAAATATTTGCAGGATCTGGTTTCTTTGTGCAATTTCCATAACTACGATAATTTGAGACACTTTGCAAAAAAGCTTGATCCTCGCAGAGAAGGTGGTGATCAGCGGGTAAGTTACTGTCTGTGTTCAGTGAGTATTGCTCGTAGACTTCAGAAGAAATATGGAAGAGTTCTCCTCTAAATGCCAAACTGCTCAATGACATGTATTGCATCAAAGCTTTCAGATAACGCAGTTAGTGTACATTATTAGTGGACACTTGCCTGGGTGGACCACACTATCACAGGGTTTTTTGTAGTAGAATTTCATATTAGAGTTGTAACTCCATTTCATACAGTTCATCTCCCCTGCTAGATTAAGTAGATGGTATCTGATCTAAGTTGCAAAGAGTTTTACTGTACTGGTTGCCTTTAATAAAGACTTGACCAGCTGGTGGGCTTAGCCTTTCTGTTGGGTGCTGCAATGCAGGAGATCTGTTTAGCTTTATTTTCATGGGGCTATCTCTGACCCCACATGACCTGCTGAGAGTTGCACAGGCAGTGAATTCAGGCATGAATAGTGCTGCAGAGAAGAGCCTGTTACTTAGGGAGCAGTGTAAGCAGTCTCTGGGAATGAACTGAATCCACTCCAGCTACACAAAAGATACAAGTGTGAGGTGTTGAGATAAGGAAAACCTCTTTGTTTTCAATACCATTAATGTTTTGACTAAGACATGAAGATTTCAATAGGTGAAGTAGAATGATTTTAAAGTGCTTCTATTTGCATGTATACATCTAAAGAATACCCAGTTTTGAATTTGATTTTTTTATAAGTGGAAAAGAGAAACTAAGAGTTTATGTGAGGAGCTGAGAAACTTGAGTCTGTTAGCAATGACTGCAAGTATGGATTTTTTTTTTTTCCCTTCAAGTACACTAATAAATAATGTATGTTGCTTGAACAACTAGCATTCCTTTGGACCAATGGACTATGAGAATCTCCAGCAAGAACTTGCTTTAAAAGAAACAGTATGGAAAAAAGTGTCACCTGAATCAAACGAGGACATCTCCAGAACCGTAGTGTATAGAATGGAAGGTCGGGGAGAGCAGAACTAAACGAATGGGTTCTAGTTTCATTAAATTCTTCATTTTAAAAACCCTCAAGCATCTCTAGATTTAACTTTGGTTTGAATATTGTTTACCTGGTGTTTCATTTATATATACATTCTGTGTAAATTCTGTATGCTATACCAAAAAGATTGTCAAAGTTCAAGGGTGTGTGGGGAAAAAGCATGTGCAAACAACAAACCCAAAGCTGTAAACTGACTTTTGTAGTTACTTAGAACACGTTTAGTTTAAAAAAAAAGTAAAGGTAAATCTTAGTGTTTTTGAAGATATACCACAAAAGTGGTATATATCTGTTTATTTTTGTTTATATCTGAGAATTTTAAGTGTACAAACTTTTGAGGCTGAGGAAGAACTTGTGTCCACTGAGCAGGGTCAGCATGTAAAGATAGAATATTAATTAAAATATAAAATAGTGTTCAACAAAGTACACCAAATTCCTGAATTTCTAAATAATTGTATATTAAGTGGAGATGGGTTCTGAGTCATGTTAGTACCACATCAGGGTTTTTTTAATGTCAGCTTTCAAATTTGAACAGAAACAGACCCTTTGCATATGCCGTGCTAGTGAAGATTATTTTTTCTTTTAATCAGACCATTAATAATTACTAATGCTAATGTTGTAATAAAGAGAGCAAAAATGCCTGGGCCAGGAGTGGGAGAAGTAGGGAGGAGGAGGAAAAAAACCTGTCTTGTTTGCAAGTTAACTAATGCAGCGGAGAGATTTCTGACACAACTATTTTGAGTGTCTCTCTTGCTGCTTGTGCTGCCAGCTGGTAGTTATGACTCAGAAGTCTGCCTTACTAATAGTGCTGTGCTCCACCCTGGAAAGGAATGTAAGCAATCTGGGGTTTAGAGTGGTAACCAACTGAGCAGTGGGCAGGAAATATGTTCAGAGGGAAGCAGAGAGGTAGATCTTACTAGAACTGTTTACCGTTAACTTACTTTTCAACCATTAATGTGTGTGCATGTTTGTATATGAAGATGAGAGGTTTCACTTACTTACACATGAGCAAAATCTTGAGAACTTATCATTAACTGCTGCTTTTTGAAATGATTTTGAGTTTGCAGCTCTGTCAGCTTGCTGAGAAAGAGTGCTTGCATTTTTCTACAGGCAGCTGCATCTCTTAAGCTGCATAATTTGATAATTTGGGTATCCTGAGTAGGGTGTAGCTCCAAATGATATATTTAAGCTTCAGGTAGGCTCAAGAGGCAGTTCTGGATAGAGGTCAAAGACTTGCTAAATTCTTAACACTTGTAGGAATTAGATTCTTAATAATGCTAAAAATCTTAGAAAATCATTCTCTGTAAAGTTTTCTCCTTTATAAATTTGCAAATCATGTGATATATCCCATCCCTAGTACACATCACACAGAGTCCCAGTTTATCAAAATGGGGAAACTTGTCCAAGCAATGATAAATGGTATTAGCTGGTAGAGGATTCTAAGAGACAGTGACAATTCTGTAGTAACACCTTCACCTCTTCTCCCTGCTCCCTTCCCCAGTCCCTCTCCCTTTTTTCATCTAAAACTCCAAAATGTTGATAGGTGAGTTTTGCCTAATGGCAGAGTTAGTTTTTTCCTGTCCCTTTTTTGACCCATCTGGGTGTTTATGAGTTTAGGAAGATGCATAAAACAGAGCTTATGTTCTCTGAGAAAGCAAGCTGCTCTTAATTACTCTGTTTAGGTATTCTTAGTTTTGCATAAACATCTGAAAAAGCTCTGACTAAACCCTGAATAATCTTCATTTAGCAGAATATTGTAAAAGGATGGGCTTCCTGTCTTTGAAGCCTAGGATGAAAATATTTAAGCAAAACAACACAGAACATCAATTTTCAGTGAATTTGATGCTCTACTGGGATGAAGAGGTAAATCTGTGGTGCAGATGTCAGTAATAAGTGTCAGTCATGAATTGCTGAATAATAACTGTTTTATAATCTTATCTCTGATGATAAGGTTAGGTTTGTTAGTGCTTATCCTCAAAATAAAGGCAAAGTCTTGAATTACAAAAATGTCTTGCCTGTTTGAGGATTTTACAGTAAATTAGTAGCTACAGAGACATAAGAAGTATTCAGATCCCACAGAACTACTTTACCTGAAATGCTCTCAGTTGCAAGAGGGAACATAATGCGTCTGTGCTGCTAATGAAAAGTATTTACAGTGGTGACATGTTGCTGGATGCATTACGGATTTAACTAAAAATGGAAAAGGCAAGATGCAGGATTTGCTTGATCTGATTCTACCCACCTTGATTTTTAGTACTGTTTGAAGCCACTTCTAAAGATGTGGTTGAAGATAGCAGATTTTTCCACACACAAAACTTGTGGTAGAGTCAAGTCCTGCATGGGAAATACAAAAATAAGGAAACGACTAGGTCTTTAATATGCATAATAAGAATATTTAGAGTACAGCTTACACAGTCTTTAAATAAATAAATAAATATGTATATATATATATTACAGTTCTGTAATATATGCTTTTGAAGCCTGCCTCAGAATTGAAGGCAGCTTCTAGCTAGGAGGGGTCAGGAGGAGACTCCTCTGACCCAGCTGTTCTTTAACTTGCCCCCACTTGTAGTTTCTTGCCCTGGCCTGCCATGTGTGCAGAAGGCTCCTCTTCATGGCAGGGCAGCTGGGAGGCCGAGGCCAGGGCTGGGTGTGCCGAGAGGCGTCACCCACGATGGGCAGGTGGGAGAGGCCAAGGCCACAGAGTTTTAGTCATTCCATGTGTGAAGTCTGCAACGGTTTTAGTGTTCACCTGTGCTACAGTAATAGCAATTCTTGATATTCAAGCATTTTAGCTGTTTGTTTGTTTTTCTTTGTCAGCATCATTAACATTTCATTAGAAATGTAAATGCTTTTTAAAGTTTTATTTTAGCATTTGTGTTGTACCTTTTGGCTCAGTTGTTAAGTTACCTGTCTCGTTTTCCATTTTTCATTTGCATTGTATGTTATTTATGTATCTTGATTTCCAGCATGCTTATTTTTGTATTGTTTAATAAATTTATTTTAAGCTGATTTTTATTGTATTTTTTTTCTCTCAATGGAGAACAGATTTGTTCAAACACATTTTTTAGATTGAAATTGAGAATAGTGAGCACTCCGTTCTAGAAAAGATTCTGAAAAAGTAGGTGGAATAAGCAGATTTGGTTAAACCAGTCACTGAAAACTTCCTGAAGATTTTGTAAACATTTTGTGCAATAATCTAGTTATTTTTCTCTTTGAACTGATGTCTTAGAAAGTGGAAAGCAAAAATCAAAGAAGCAAAACTTTGTCACCGTGGCTTTTTAATAAAGAAGTCCTGGTGCAGTAGAATATTAACATCACTGTGTATTTTTCTGGTTCTGAAGATACTGATTCAGTCACATGGAAAATGTATGGTTAGTGGTGCCAGTGCCAGCATAGTGACTGCTGATCCCGAGCATTATGAAGGGAAAAATACAGCTTGTAATAAATCCTGTATAGCAAGGATGGGTCCAAATCCCACATTGTGTTGGTAGTGGTGGTGGGGCCTTCCTATACTGAGGATGGTCAGAATTGTTAATTTAGCTTTTCTGTAGACTGGTTTATAAGCTGAAGTTACTTGTTCTATGGTTGTAAAATTAGCTGTATGTTTATTATACGTAAAACCATCGCATATCAAAAGAGTTTGTTCTCTAAAAGTCATAAAGATGATGGAAGGAAAAAGAGTAGTAGGTACAAAGAAAGAGCCACAGGTGATGTACTGTAAAATTATTTTGCCTCTTATATTGTGGTTTTCAGCATGTATTTGTGTCAGAAGACCAGTGGGTGGGTAGATAAATAAAAAGGGAATGGATTCAGAGGAGGGTGGGTGGGAGGTGGGGGATGGATTATGTTGGTTTTTCATTGCTCTTTTATCTCTTGGTCTTGATACATACATGTCATTGATGCACAGTAATTTGTGAACAAAGGAATTAATTATGAGCGTAATTTATGTACGATGTTTTAGTATCCTAAACATTGTTTGTAGGCTTTTACTGACTTTTTTTTTTTTAAATTCTAAAAAGTATTTCTGTAGATTATTTGAAGGGAGCTCAGAATCAGTTATTGCAGTTAAAGAAGAAAAAACTTGTTTCAGCTGAGCTCATATTAGAAGGACTTGATGCACCTAATTATTTGCCTTCAGTGCAGAGTCTTGTTGAGGATTTGAGTCCACAAATGTCTGTAGTAGTTGGAGGGTTGGCAAGAGGCTTCAAATTGGGTAGAAATCTTAACTAAAGCTTTATTTTTTCATCATGCTGGCATCTTGTCTGTTCCACATTTGTCCAGTCTGGAAAGCGCATGACTAACTAATATATGTAAAGACACGGTTGAGTCATGCACAGCCCCATTTTCTTTCAGGAATTTGTGTCCCAGTATGTTGAATAATTTAAATAGTCTAAATTATTAAACTACCTACCTTGAATCAAGTGTGGTTTCTGATTTGCCATTTGCTCCTTCTGGAGAATGTTGTGTGCAAAACAGAAATGCCCTCTTTTCTTTTGATTTTCCTGTGAGTAGGAGTTAATTTTATTACTGGCATCTAATCCTGCTTTTGCAGACTTTTGGTATCACTTGGACACTGAGCATTTAAAAGGTTTTGCCAGACTTGAGTGGCACCGCTCTGCACATGGTTCAGCTACTCCTAAAAATGCCACGTGCGTTTCTTCTGCGCGTAGCAGGGGTACGTGATGCTCACATCTGAGGCTGCAGCTTAGCTGAATAAAGCCTAGAATGGAGTTGAGTGGCAGAAGTGTGGTGGGGGGAAGTTTGTTGGGTATTTTGTTTGTTGTTTTGTTTTTTTACCAGTTTAATTTAAACAGGACTTAACTGAGGCAATAAAGCTGTCACAGGTGCTTGACCGAGGACAAGGCAGGGGGATGTTTGGAGAATAATAGACACTTTGACACCTCAGCAGTAAGGCTGAGGAAGAAATGGGGTTGTAGGAAGGACGAGGGGAAAAGGAAGTAATTCTAGAATGTTTTCCTATCCTCAAAAATGTTCCAGCCAAGCATACTTTGATGTATTTTATGTGCTAGGCAGGCACGTGGAGCAGCATATCTGCTGGAAGGTGCTGCTTCCTGTTTTAGCTGCTGCTCTGCTCTGATTCTGACTCAGCTGGCACATAGCTGTGCCTTTACGTGGTTTTACAAATTCATGTGCACACTGTGAATTGGAAATTTATTTTCATATTGTATCTTTTCTTAAATCAGGTCAGATTTACTTAGCTAGATGCCGTTACTGTAACCTATCTGTATGAGATGCAGGAGGCACTAGTGACTGTAAGCAACCTGAGAAGGAAACCATGAGGTCACAGAAGCTGGGAGGGATCTCTGGAGATCTTACAGTCCAGCCTCCTGCTCAAAGAAGCATCTAGTGTCAGCTGGATCATGTTGCTCAGGGGCTTTGCCAGTCAAGTGTTGAAAACCTCCAGCGATGAGGTTTTGTCATCTGGCTGGGTGACTTATCCCAGTGCTTTAATGCTTTGATTGAAGAATTTTTTCCTAACCTACAATTGGAATTTTCCCCTTTGTAGCTTGTGATGGTGACTTCTGTCATTTCACTGAGCATGATGATTTTACCACCATGTTGTAATCTATTGGCTT
This sequence comes from Aphelocoma coerulescens, assembly GCF_041296385.1. Lineage (NCBI taxonomy): Eukaryota > Metazoa > Chordata > Aves > Passeriformes > Corvidae > Aphelocoma > Aphelocoma coerulescens. Next base: position 8,473,007 of record NC_091021.1, read on the forward strand.
TTAGGGAGTCCTTGAAGTAGCATAGGTAAAAATGGCTTTTGGTCAGCAGTAACTAGTATTTTCACTTCCTGCTGTATTTTTCCTGCTGGATTCTAAGTATTTTTCCATTATGTCATTGGAAATGAAGTGATTTAGGCACTTGAAAAGGCCATATTCCCTTTATTTTTCTGCTGAAGCCCAACAGGCTAAATGCAAATGTGGAAGTGTGTTATTTGCTGAGGGATGGCATGTTACTGTTAGGACCCCTTGTGATCAGAGCGCTTGTCAAAACAATGAACTGAGAACACAAGTGGAGTGATAGGAAGAGATAATGTTACTCATTTCCTGTTGATGTCATTCACTAGCCCAGCTTTTTCCTTGAGGCAGGCAACTTTATTGTTTGTTCAGGAATTACTCATGCAATAATCAGGGGGTTTTTTTTGGACTCATAGACCTGCCTTTGGTTATATGTGTGGCTTTTACTTTCTGAATGGAAAGTACATTTCACACTTCTTTTAAAGGACCTCTCTCTTAAATTTCTCCTACCTGTAATTATTGCAAGTCAAATAATTAAAATGTAGTGTTGATCTGAGAATAAAGTTTCAGTTAAACATGTTTTAAAAAATCCCCACTCATGCCATTGCAGAGCAGGATTAAGAATTATGATTGAGGACATAGAGAAGCAGGCTTAACCAGCTGAGTACGTTTTGTCCCATATACCAGGCTGATGGGGAGTAATATGACTGTTTGCAGTGTTTAAAGATAAAAGCAGGGAGGCAGAAGATTTGATTAAGCTAATAAATATTTCCAAAATGAGGAAAACCAGGGAAGGAATGCATAGCCTAAAAATTAGAAGAAGATTTATAGCAACTTGGTCCTAGTATTTAGAAGGATCCTTCACAGCAAGAGTAGACTGCAAGCATCTGGTAAGATTTCCCCATTCTGCTTTCAACCGGTAGGGTGGAGTCAGTCTGTTTGTAGTGCAGGTGCCTTATGTCCTTTGAGAGCAAAATCCTTTCTTTTGGGAATAATTCCAGTTCCAAGTCTTGTATTTAAGAGTAAACTGTCACCCACAATTTGTGAAGTGCCTACAGGCTAGAAAGTGGGAGCATTGCCCCACTCTACTCTGTTGTGTGGGTGGGTATCAGTGTGTCAATAGGTCCTTGAAAAGGCAGACATCCTTTTGTCCTGTCTGCTTAACACAGCTCTTGTCACTAAAGCACCCATCAGCATTCCACTTGATTCATGTGACTGTTGTTGATCCCAGTCCTTTGGTCCCAAATCTTGCACTGTTAGTGATGTCTATATCCATTACTTCAAAGGCTCTTGTTTTTTTTTTTTCCTGCACCCAGGATCAATGGCTTTTCATTCATTCCTCTTTTTAAGGTTTCTGTATATATTCCCTACTCTCTTTGTTGCAGAACTGGTAGCAGGGGGTTAGTCTTTGAAAAGGCTGAAAAGGAACTACCAAAGTAGGTATCACGACATCTGTGATAGTTTACTGCAAGAATTGTTTTACCATTTTTGAACTTCCAGCCATCATTATTTACTGACAAAATGTTTCATTGCTGATGAGAAATGCTGAAAAAGTTTGATAGTGGAGTAAGTGAAACTCTTTGAGCAGGTCATTTTTCTTACATAACTTGGATGCTTTGGACATGGCAGCAACACTGAAGTGTTGCCATCCAAGCTGCTGATGGCAAATGCATGCCACCTAGAAATGAAAATTTGCTTTGTCTTTGTCTCGTGACTTGAAGGGTCTAAGTCTTTATGCTTTAAATCTTTCACTTGATCTAGTAAACTTTTTGTTGAAGTGCTTAATTGACCTACCATTCCTTTGTGATACTGTTCATGGCCAACAATGCAGCAGTAACACCTTTGGTCATCCATGACAGGAGCCAGGTTGGATTTTTCTGTGACTGACTCCCTCTTGTTAATTCACGGTTCTGTGGAACTGCCTGATTCACTATTACTCACTACTGCTATTCTAACTTAGCTTTCCTTATTAGGTGTTCAAAAACCTTTCTTGCTGGCGCAGTTTATGAGTTTATGGATATCCATGAAAGGTCTTTTAAAAAATAAACCCCAAAACCAAGAAAGTGGAATCAACCAACTTTAGCTCTTAAGTCTAGTGAAGGTTGATTAAATGCTTAGTTGATATTTTGGAGGTCTTTTCACTGATGTGCTTAATTCTGTTATTTCTAAAAGCAAAAAGTGTGATAATTCATTGGTACCAGAAGAAATTAGAAACAGCAGGTGGAAGCAAGCATGGCCATGCTCACTGTAATCTAGTGAAGGCAGCTTTGGTACTCAGTTTTCTCTCTTCTTCCCAGTATTTATACCTTCTGAAATCAACATAATCATCCCCAAAATTTAGGGATGGGGATGGGTATACCCTATGAAGCAGAGGATAAGACATCTGTCAGAAATTGTTAGTGAGTAGCTCTTGAGATCAGCTCCTCTTATGTCCAGGCTCTTCTGTTTGTGCAGGCACACATGTGCATGGGCAGGGAAGCTCTCCAGTCACATTATTATCATCTGAGCACTGCTGAAGCTTCAGCACTGGGTACTGTAAGGCCTTCTGTGTTGAAATACTTAAGATGATCTGTTGTTCCGGGATATCTGTGACAGCAATATTGGCTGGGTCCATCCTAGTACCTGTTCTTGACGCTTCATACCAGGCAGTTTTTCCTGAAAGTTTCTTCCAACTACAGATTCCTGGGATCTAATACTGATGGAGTCAGTTGGTCTGAATCTTGAGCTCTGATTTCTGTGGGAATTTCTTCTGTGTACCCCTTGAACCCAGTTCATCATTAGTTGGTTTTATCTGCTAGAAAGGAGAAATACAAACCTAGTTTGCTTCCCACAACATTTCCTGCTGTCCTGCTCCTGATGGTGGCACTGGAAAGGAGAAGCTGCCCCATCCACACACCCTGGGCGTTCTTAAGATACTATGTAATATTTGCTAGTTAAATAGGGTTGGAATTCCCTGATTCCTGGGGGAGAGGCTTGTATGCAAGGATCCAATTACACTTTGCTTTGTGTGACCCACTTTCCACCTTTGGAGATCATGTTCTGGAGTCAGGATTAGTGAATGGTTGTTTCTTCTGCCTCCATCAGGGGAGGCAGAGGCAGGAGTGGGGCAGTTCAGGAACATGGCTGGCCAGAATAGCCTTGGCTCACCCTGTGGGGTTTGCACATCTCGGGAGTGGAATAGATGGGCATGAGCTTTCTGAAAGAATCTCAGTTACTGAAGGTAAGTAGATGTTTCACTTACTCTAGTAAACATTTTTTAAAATTACTTAACTTAATTCATCGTAATTAAATAGTCTTACCTGTAATTTAAACAGCATCAGTTTACTAATACTTCAGAATTAATCAATATTCAGAACTGTAAATAACAAGGCATTGCAAATTCCCAGTGTGTGTTGCCATGAAACAAGGTCTCTGCTTCCGTCACTTGCCCTCATCAAGGGCTGTTCTGTATTTCAGGCACTTGAGTAAAACCAAACATAGCATGAAGCAGACTACAGTTGCGGAATCACAAACTATATTGGAAAGATAGATTATTTCAAATTTCATTTACAAGATTCTAAATCTCATTTAGCATTTAAAAATTAGAATAATTAAATGTAATAATCTCTGAGCATGCATTGGCTGAATTAATTGCAGAACTGAGCTCAGTCCTACCTATGGCTCTTGCTTTGTTCTGTATGAGTCAAAGGATATTTTTGGACACTTGAAGAGCTTGCACCTCCTGCCTGATAGTGTTCAGGGTGAATTCACAGGTAGAGAGATGATGTGTTGAGGAATACCAGTGTTACAAACTCCTTCCAGAAATTTGTGTCCGCTTGATGGCCATCTTATGAGCAAGAGGTTGGTGTTGGAAGAGATGAATTCTGTCTTTCATGGCTCCAAATGTGATTGGAGGAAAAGTACATCCTGCTCACAGTTACTGCTTCCTGTGTCCTTAAGCTCTTTCCATTTTATGTAAACTAGTACAGTAACAGAAAAAAAAAGAGACAAAGACTTATGGTATTGTGCTCGTTGTTAGTAAGTATCATTTTTAGATGTTTTTGAATACCTCCATTAATTTAAAGTATTTTGACAAAAAAAAGGACTTCAGGCAGAGATGGACAAGGAAATGCAGGTTACTGTAACATGTGGTATCAATACTCTTAATTATTTGCAATTTTGGGTGGCATAATCCAGTACTTATCTTGAAAAGGTTTGAATCAGAGGGAGATATGAATGGTAGAAATCCATTTGATGCCCGTGGGTGGAAGAGGGGAACAAACCACCTCTGCTCAGCCTTCTCTCCAGGAAAGCTGCACTTCTCCTTTAGCAGCCTTAGCCCATCTGTTTGCCAGTAAAGCAGGCTGACAGCTCTTCTTAGGCTGGAGAAAGGGTCCTGGTGTCAAGAGAAATTTTTGGTGTATATATTTGGTTTATTTATTTCTTACATTCAGCTGCATGCACGGCTTCTGTGACAAGTTCCAAGACTGAGCTACTGGTGCAGGCTTGTTTGAATGTTCCTGTATCTGAACTGAACCCAGTCAAAACTCCTTGCTCTGTTTTTGGATTTTAAATAGACGCTTTCAGGACCATTGAAAAGAATTTTTTTTGTTAGTGTCTACCAGCTAGTTCAAAAATGTAGGAAGTCAGAAGGAGAAAATGACTAGCTTTATTCTAAAAGATTGGGTTTGGATTTGAAGCAGTGTGAGTAGTTGAATTGCAAGAAGACATTTAAATGCCTACTGGGATTTTGGCCAGCTTTAAGTAAAAATAATAACTAACCGGTGTGCTGGCTTGCCTGAGGGTTTTGCAGCTCTGGCAGTGCAGTTGGTTTAGAGCTGCTTTGTGTTTGGATACATGAAAATACAGCCTCTTGTGTGGCTGCAGTCTAGACATCACTCATGGGAGAAGCAGCTTTTGGTATATGCATGGGTTGTGTTTGAGCAGGGCTGCTGGAAACTGGAGGGAGGAATAAATAGACGTTTTGTTAGTCTGTTAGTTTGCTATCAACAGCACAACCTATATGGATAATAGATGTGCAAAAGGCATTTCAAGTTAATTCCACCAGGGAGACTCCAGAAATAAACTCCGTGGTAGCAGCTTTGAGTCCAAAAATAAACGCTGCACCCACGGCTCGTAAGACTGAAGGAGCTGGGTATCGTCCTCTGTCCCCAGCTGTGAAGAGGGAGGACCTTGCACCATCTAGAGGAAAAGAAAGGATAGTCCAAGGGTTAGAAAAGGGACTGGGGAAGAAAACCTGACAAAATCTTGTTTCCTGTATTAGTTTTAAAACATGGCAGAGTAGATATTGGCAGATTCTAAAGTTATTTTTGCACTTTTGTCACATTACATGGGGAAACAAGGATCAGTAGTGCAGAAAATAGCCTAAGAGGTGGTGGAAGTCATCAAGAAGAAATTAAAGTTTTATGTAACAACTAGCCTTGTCTGTATTTATAAATGTATTAATATTTTAATGTGTGTAGGTATATGCATTAATTTATTCACACATCTGCTAATTATTTATAGTGTAATGGGAACAAAGACTCTTTCAAGGAATTCTACCTTTAGAATTTCTTACGACCCTTGTATTTGTTTGAAGTCAGGGTGGGAGGCTCTGTCAGTATTGGGTTTCTGTAGAGGTACATGGGGTGATTTGATCACTTGCTGAAAGCCTTACTTTTTGTGTGCTTCAGGAAGTTATTTAGAGAAATTACCTCTTCTTGTGTAACTGAGTTTTCTGTGGAATAAGGTAATGCTGAGGCTTAATCCAGAGGCTGCTTTGAGTGCCTTCAAGGACTGTCCATCCCTAAAAATATTCATGAACAGAACCTCACTGGCAAGCTCTGAGGCTACTTCAGAGCCAGCCCTTGCCTGGGTGGTCACCTAAACTAGTCTGGGATTCATTTAGTGAATAAAATATGACACTTAAGTCTGGGAGCTGTGTCCTGGCAGGTGGCTGGCAATGGAGTGGGGCAGACAGGTCAGGTCCTGGCTGTGAAATGGAGGTGATGCTTGGCTGGGCTTGGAGGGCTTAGAGCTTGGTTGGGTATTTGTCTGTAGTTCGGTCTTAGTTTTTACTTTGAAAAGTAAGTAGTTTACTTACCCTTAGGTAATAGGTTCTACTTTATTTCATGGGAAACAAAGCAGAAGCTCAATTGCAAGAACAGGCTGAGATTTCTTTCCCTACGAAGTACAACTTCATATTGAACAATGGTATTTTAAAGTAAAATTATGGCTGTCTCTTTTAGACCTGAGGAGTCTGAATTTTTTTCCCAACAATAGCCTTGTATGTGGACACTGGAGAGTAGATTCCAGGTTACTGAAAATTAAATGTAAATACAAACCTGGCCTGTTTGTAAAACAAGTGATCCTTCTGAACATACAGATACCTGTGTTCCACTCTCAGATCCAGCCCCGGTTTATTTTTGTCCTTTTAGGGACTACTACCTGCATCCTAGTTTCGAAGTTGAAACTCCAAAATTCATTTTGGGCAGGTTTGAGGGGCTTTTTTTCTGTTTGTTTTTACTTTATTTTGAAACCCTACATGCTGGGAAAAAGCTGTCTAAAGGCCGTGCTTCAGCGTAGGTGAGCTACAAGTTCAGTGTGTAAAAGCTGGATGACTAAATTGTTTACTTTGTGCTCTAGATTTACTTTTCGTGGTATCTGTTGGTCAGCACTGCTGTTTCAGAGTTTATATTGGCATCTTGGGTTTCAAGAATTGTTTTCCTTTGATAAAACAAGCATCTAAAAATCCGCAGTTCTTCCGAAGAGCAGGAGGAGGGATTGCTTTTTGCTGCAAGCCCCGATGACCTGCATCAGGGGACCAGCTTTAGGAAAAGCAGCTGAACAGTGCTACTGTGAAAGTGGATTCCTGTTGATTTTGGAGCTTTTATTGCTTTGTGCAGTCGCTTGTAGCTCACATAAACTCTGCTCCTGCCTTCCTTGTCAGGCCCTGGGCGTTTGCAGAGGCCATGGGAATAGGCAGAGCACGGAGCAGTCGGTCTGTCCCCTCTGTGCATTGCTAATCCCCGTTCACTGGACGAGTGCTCACCTTGGGCAGCTTAACAGTCTATTTCTGCGTTTCCGAGTTAAAGCCGCGCTGAGCCGGATCAGCTGTGCCGTGTGCTGTGAACAATGGATGGAGAGCCGGCGTGTGCGGGGCTCCTGGGCTCGTGTGTCCCCTGCCAGTGGGCTGCGGGAAAGCACGGAGCCTCCTGGCTGGAACGATGTGCTGCCGGGATGCGCTGTTTGGAAATGCCACCTGGCAGATTTTCCGTGTAAATAGGGAGCTGCGGAGCTGTGCTGTGTCACCCTCGGCGTGGGCGCAGGTGCCCCAGGGAGGCAGGCAGGGTGTCATACGTGCAGATGAGCTGTGCTCAGCGCCGCTGGGGGTCAGTGGCACGGAGAAGTGTGCCTTGGGGACACTTCCAGACAAGCTGGGCTGATTTCCCTGGTGTGCTCTGTGCTGGTGAAGAGCTGCAGGACTGCATTCTGATTGCTGTGCAGCCCTCCTAGGGCTGGGAGCCTCTCAGGAGCCTGGGGAGCACATAGCCCAGAGCCCTGCTTGTCTGGGACCCATTCTGAGATCCCAGTGCATCAGGCCCTGGGGTTGGTGTGATAGTCACCTGTCATTAGGGAAGTCAGGAGCTGAATTTAAATCCCAGGTTATCTCTACAGCTCTGTGCTGTGCAGGGGAACTTTTAAAACTTGGTTATTCAAGCCAGTTGGCCAGATGGGCAGGGTTCCCCAGAAGGAAACATCCTATCCCATTTTAAGCACAAAAAGTGGGATTTGAGAGAAGAGCGTGGTGCATGTTCTCTCAGCTAGCTCTACTCTCTCTTTTTAACTCCTTTTGTTCTATTTGAAAGTCTCCTCTGAGCACACTTGGTCTGGTGCACAGTAAAGGTCAGATACAGCAATGTTCCTGAGAAACAATATCCATTCAAACCTTTTTTCCTCAATATTTTGAACATCTCTTCAGAAGTCTAACCTGGGGCATCATCCCTAAATATCATGGAAAGAGCATTGGAAGGTTTAGGGGAGTTGTTTATTTATCCTTGTTTGTATTGCCTTGAGCAGCACTATTATAAACTATAGGGCTTGACTGTATTGCTCAGCCACCTGGAGAAATGTAAAGTTGGAAGTAATAATTTTTTTTCAGAATTTAATTCTGTAATGTTTTCAAAGAAATTGGAGAGGAATTGCAGAGTATTTTCAGGAAACAGAGCACAGTAGGAAATTGAAATCCAGATTCACTGACCTTTTTAGCTAAGAGCTTCTCATGGAATTAATCCAGCTTTGAGCTAAATTAATTTTTTCTGAAGGATTTGCTTTCCGTACGTGTACAGCTGTTTGGCTTTTCTCTCCTGAGCCAAGTGCAGTGCGGGGCAGAGGCTCTCCCTGCCGTGCTGGAGGCATTGCAGCCATAGCAGAGCAGGACAGAGCCCTGTGGTGACAGGGACACATGGGCAGGGACAGAGCACAGCACTGGTGTGCTCAGCTGCTTGGGTTTGGCTCCTACTCGAGGTGTGCTTGTTCTGCATTGATGATGAAGGCAGTGGGCAGAAGGTGTCAGGCCACTCTCCCTTCACCACGAGACCGTAGCAGTTCATTTCTCTCTCTGGGCCTGCATTTCCCGTCTTAGTGCCAATAGCAATGTCAGTGTGCTCTCTGTGAAGGGTTTGGAGAGGTCTTCTGTGGATGGCGTTAGAGCCGGGCAGTGACAGATGTGCTTTTCTTCAGTTTTAAAAAAATCCTCTAAACTGGTCTCTGTTAAGATCTCAGTCTTGTGTGGGCATTTGCTATTAGCCATCATGAGATTATTTAAGTAAGTCTGGATTTGGGTCTGCAGCTCAAGTAAGGAAAGACTGTTTTGTTACCAATACTCCACCAAGGCAATTCCCACATTCCAGCCAAGCCTTTCAGATCAGTTAGATGTGTTGACATTTCACTTGCAATAAGTAACTTCATCATATTAATACTGAAGTTAATTTTTTCTTTTTTTCATTAAGTTTTTCCAGTTGGTACACTGAGAAATTGAAAACCACCCCAAAAGCTCTCATGTCATGCCCAAGTCGCTTGTACTTGCAGAGAAGGGGGGCACAGCCTGCACTTGCTGTGTGCTGGGCCACGTGCTCCCTGCTGCAGTTCCTGTGCATCTGTTCACGTCAGCACTGCTGCTTGAAGGAGACTTCTTTGAAACTTGCAGCATAACCAGGCTCAGGAGATATTTAAAATAACAGTGATAGGAAAGCTTTGGACGAGGAGTCGCTTTGACACTGAGTTTCCTGTTGTAACTGTCAGTGCTGTAGCTCCCTGTAGCAGTTTGTCCATTTGGGGTTTTTGGATGGTGTTTTTTCCCTTTTGTTTTTTGCCTTTTTGTCCCCCGTGTTTATCTGAAATATCTGCTGCAGCGCTGTGACTTCCTGCCGCTCTGAAGTCCAGCTGTTTCCTTCCTTTGACATGACCTCAGTGCAGTTCTTGAGCAGCAACAGTCTTGATTTTTCTTTCTCGAGCTGCTCACATCCTCACCCAGAGACTCAAAGAACCATTAGTTGGAGAGGTACCTCTGGAGGTGTTGGTCATTTGGCCACCGCCGATGTGAAGCAGGACTTGAATCCTTCATAGCTTTTTCCAGCTGAGTCCAGGACCTCTAACACCTACTAACCTGACAGTGAAACTGTGTTTCTGATTTTTGCTGTTGAGTGACATGAGTACTTCTGAGGAACCTTTCCTTGCTGGTTTCACTGCCTGGATAACGAGGATTATACCCAGTGCTCAGGAAGGAGTGCTGTACAAAGAGGGTCTAATTGTAGCTGAGTGAGCAGTGCTCTGTATTGTTGGCATGGTGAGAAGAGAGCTGCCAAGTTCCTCTGCTTCAGTGCACGCAGGTTTTCTCTCCTGATTGACAAAAGGTGGAACAGTTCTGGTCTGGGTTTGATCCTGCCATGCAGCTGTATGGCAGTGTGTGACCCCTCCAGCTCATGTAAAGCAAAGGGACCCCATCCCTTCTCCTTTTATTAAATTTTCATAGTTAGGGAAGTACGTGCAGTAGGAAAAGGTCATTCATGGCTGTTGGGTTGAAGGGGAACTTTGTTTCTAAACATTAGGGAAGCTTGTGTTCACCAGTACAGTTATCGAAACACCAACACAGAATGTTCATGAACCACTTGGTGAGAAACTCACTGACAGTGTCTCTAAACACTTAAATTAGTTGCCTTGTGCCCTACTTAGTTTGAATGGATAGAGCTCATCTGTCATCTTCACTATTTTTTTCTCCCCTACAGTTAAAAATCCCCAAATCGTATGTTTGCTGCTGCCACTTTGGAGTTTCTTTTGCCTTTTGATGTTTTTTGCAATGAACCTGTTATTTCAAGCTAGTACACTGTGAGTTTTGGGTAGAGAATTTGTACTTGACTTTGTGGCAGCCTAAGTGAGATTCTGCACAGATACAAAGCTTATGGCAGCAAGTGCTGCTCACATAGTGGGTTTTTCTCACTGTAAATGATAACCTCTTACATGATGATTTAGTATGTATGCTGCTTAGATGAATATTCTCTTGAAAACTAAGGAAGACCCATAAGATGCTTGTGGAGATGGTATATTCTTACTTAGAGTTCAAAATGAATTTTGTATTTGCAGATTCACTTTTTATGTGAACTCAGTAGATCTTCTGTTGTTTATGGCTGCCTTCTTAGCAATTTCATTTCATACTTTATAAAATCTGTTAATTTTTTGGCCTGGACTATGCTGCTGTTACAGCAGAGTGCAGTTATGGGGTTCAAGGTGTGTTTTGTTGGTAGCAAATCCAGTCTAATTCTTCCATAAAAATCATTAAAGTCTCTCTAGAAGCTGGAGGAAGTTGTCCCAAGAGGATTTTTTCAGCTATGATGGCCACACTTGGCTTGTTCTAGCTTGAGTTCATCTTTGACCAGCTTTGGGTAATTACTCTGCTAATAGTTGTCCTGCTTAATTTGTTGGATTTCTCCTGCTTTTTGTATCCCATTACTTTTTAGTATTGGACAGGGAGCAAATTTCCTTCTGAGCTAAACAAGCAGAGATCTTTTTGTCTGGACTTGTATTTCTTTTTGTTTTGATCTGTCAAGCAGTTCAGTTTTATAGTAAAGTAACGTTTGATTTTACTTGATTTATCTTAAGGAAGGAGCAGCTTTGACCTCTCCCAGATTGCTGAGAGACATGATCTAAGGTGATTGTGTTACAAAGCCTCAGGAATCTCCGAATTACATTTTGTCACGTCATTATAGAAAACAAAAATCGCTTTTTAGCAAAATGTTCAGCTGAATCCAGGATTCTGGGTTCTGACTGCACTTGGAAAGTTGTTTTTTGAAGAGAGGAATGTGTGCTATTTTTATTTTATTACTTTAATATATATTTGCATTTCCCAGAAACATCAAGAAGCCCAGCCAAAATGGTCAGTTGCCTCTGAAATGGTTTTTATGAAAGACAGTGTGTCCTTTGCTCATCCCAGATCCTGAAAAGGGAGAGTATTCAGCACCTGTAGGACCTGCAACATGGGAGTGCTGCCAGCCCAGTCTGCCTGGGGGGCCCCAGCAGCTTCTCCTCCCCGAGAAGAGCTCCTGAATCACCTCGATGAAATGTAGAGATTATCAAACGAAATTCCCCTTTCACACCTGCATTTAATCTGCAGCCTGGTGCCTGTAACAGATGCTGTCTCTGTTAGAGGGTTTGGTATTTCAGCGTGGCTGTGGTGTTTCCTATGGAAAGCCCGGGGAGTGTGGTTGGGTGGTTGCTGCCCTGAGCTGGCCTTGCTGATGCAAGTCCATGTGTCTGTGACACTGCAGCAGCAGACCCCAGCCCTGCAGGCTGCTCCCAGGAGCTCATTCCCGTGCTCCTGCAGCCCTGCTGCTGAGCCAGGGCTGGAGAGGGGCTGAGCCCAGCATGGGGAGCTGCCTCTGGGGCAGGAGGGCTCAGCTGGGGTGGCTGGCTCTGCCTCCGGAGCAGGGCCCTGCTGACCTGCTGAGGAGTCTTGGTCACTGGTTTGGCTTTTGGCAGAAACTCCAAACAAAAAAATCTTTGTGGGAGGAATAGAATCACTCAAGGCCTGTCCTCTGTAACACTGGTGAGGAGGGTCTGAGGCGTGATGTCAGGTTTGCTACAGTTCAAGGTGTTGCGGGGTCAGAGCTGAGAGAGCCTGACCAGGGTCCCAGCCTTTGGAGCCAGTCAGGTTTAGGGACAGCCATGGGGGGCAGAGCCCCCTGAGAAAGGAGGGAGTCCTACAGATCTTAAGCCTTACAGCCCTCATGATGCAAACTGAAAAGGAGCTGCAGGAGTTTGTGGGTGCTGGAGTGAGGGTGGCTCTGTGTTCCCTTTGTATTTCCATCCTGGCCTTTGTGCCTCCTCTTCTTTATGCTTCGGTCTCTCCTTGCGTCAGTGCATATTTGAGGTGTAAAAAACAACAAGCAATTCCATGGCTTGGGTTTAGAAGAGGCGCAGATGTTGGCTCGTCTGTGGCCCTGTGAAAATATGCCAGTGTTCTTGCAGAAATCTGTGGGAGACTTGCTTGTGGGTGGGGAGTTTTCATTCTGTTCATTTCTCCTCCTTGTTGCAGAAGGTCAGTGCAGCATCAGCTCCCTCCTTTATCTCTGTTGCTTGGCTGGTGGCAGTGACAGAGCTTTGTAGACTCAGAAAGCAAAGCAGCATTTAGAAAGTTTACTGGAAGTTACTGTGAAATGGTGCCTAGAAGTGACTATGTCAGTTTATGAAAGAAGCTGATGTGGGATGCTTAAAACCATCTAGCTTGTCATTTTTGGCTCTTGTTAAAACCTGCAGAATTGTTATAGCCAGGATGTATTAAAAATATGCATGGGACAAGGTTGGTATAGCCTGACAGTATCATTTCTTACTAGAGTAATTAATACAGCTGAGAAAAAGCACTATGTACCTGAGACTTTACCTGTATCATGCTTTAAGCCCATATTTATCTAAAAAGATCCAACTTTGTCTGCCTGGAAACCTTGGTTATTATGTAACAGAATTGCTTAAAACAGTTTATTTGAGGAAAGTCTGTATGTTGGATGTATGCAAGGATAATCTGTAATATGTAGAAAAAAGGTATCATCTCTTCTCTTCTGCCGACATAGATTTCTCCTGGCATTAGGAATCTTTGCAGTTAATAATAATAATAAAAAAAAAATCTTACTGTTCCAGAATGAGTTTGCTTTATAAAGGAGTTAATGGTTTTAGAAGTTGTGCAGTGTGATGCTGTCTGTGCAATTCAATACTTTTGTTACTGGGCAACTGAAGAGAGAAATACAGTTTGCCCATAGAGCAAGGCTCATATTTTTTACCACAATAGAGCAGAAATTAATTTGTTTTAGTTCTTTTACTGTCCTTAATGACTTCAGCCTTGGAAAGACAGACCATGCAGTACTGGTAGCAAAGCAAGCTGTACTGCAAAACGTGGTCAGGCACGAACAATTAACAAGTTCATAAACACTGGACCAACTGGCCCTGCTGGGTTTTCTTTTTGAGGAAAGAAGATCAGTAAACTGGAACTTAATCTTTCTTTGTAGGTGAAATCTGTGATAAATCTGCTGTTTGCTGCCTACACAGGGGACGTTTCTGCACTCCGGAGGTAAAAATCATTGGGGGTTTGGGAACAGGATGCTGCTTGTTTGGTTCCTGCCTGTTGTTGATTTAGGAACATGTACATGCACTGTGTCTGTGTGGGGGACATGGAGCTGCATGAGCTAGAGATTATGTTCACCCAAAACCCAACCATCAAAAAAAGTACCCTCACACTATCTTAAATCCCACTGTGTTCCATTTCTTTGGATCACAGTAAAATAATTTCTTTAACCAATTTTTTTATAGTACTGGCAGAAAATCCTACCTGTACTCTCACCTGCTTTAATACTCAATTCTGAAAGTGCCACAAAAATTCAGGTTGGAAAATGTACATGGTTATTGAACAGGTTAGGACATCAGCTTTGCTTTTTAAATCTGGAAGAGAATCTAGCAAAATTTGAAGTAATAATGGTAGGAGACTAAATAAACATTAATTTGGCTAGAATATATCTAAATATAGTTAGTGGGTGGAAAATGTGTATAGTTCAACTCTGCTCTCCCATGGCACGGTAGTGTGAAGGAAGAACTCTCCCAATCCCTTAATGCTGCTCAGGATTTTCAGACTTGGGAGACTTCCTGGGATTTTCTCATCTGGTATAAATTTCCTTTGCCTTATGTAGCTTAGCTTGTCTGTGTACCATTTTAAATGAGGTGTGTTGACTGTTAATGTTTCCTGCAAAGATGCTTTATTTTTCTTCATGACAACTAAAGAGCAGAAAGAAAGAGGCACTAACGTGGTTTTTAGAGCCAAAGCCCCTTTCATGATCAGCAAAGATCCGATGTGCTCGTGGTGCTGCTTACATCCTCTTGTGGCAGAGCGATACCGTTCCATGCTAGTTTAGTAACGTGCTTTAATTATGGAAGACTTGTCTCTGCAATCTCTTTTATTTTATTTTGTTTTTTAAGGTTTGCTCTGTCAGGAATGGATATGGAGCAAAGAGACTACGACTCACGGACAGCCCTGCATGTGGCGGCTGCAGAAGGTACTGTCTCCTCACACAGCATTTGCTGTCTGTCTGCCTGTGGGAGGGGGCCAGCTTGCTTTAGAACATCTTTGCTGTCTCTGTGTGTCTGCTTTTGTCTGTACATACATGGATATATAGAAGTACGTGCACTCACAAAACTGCTTTTCCTGTAGGACATGTGGATGTTGTTAAGTTTCTGCTGGAAGCGTGCAAAGTGAATCCTTTCCCCAAAGACAGGTGAGTGTATTTATTGCTGCTTTGGAGGAAAGATGCTCCAGTAGTCCCTGTGAGGAGGAGGTGCCTGTCAAATAAGAGTGGAATGTATTAAGCCAGTCCACTGAAGTGGGGGGAAGGGGATCCTACTGATTCTCTGTAGGTTCTGCAGACTGAGCAGGAATAAAAAATGAACCGCTAAGCCCTTTTTCAAATAATTTCATTATTTGAAAGGTTATGCTCAGCTTAATGAGGTAGTTCCACAGTTACTGAACTGAGTGTGGTCTGTGTGCTGAACTATTAATGCAGTATGTAAAGAGCTGGATTTGTGGTGCTTTTTGGCTCTGTGCTTAACATGCTGATCTTAAAAATACCGTGCTGCTTTTTGTAGGTGGAATAACACTCCTATGGATGAAGCTTTACATTTTGGACACCATGATGTTTTTAAAATTCTTCAAGAATATCAGGTCCAATACACGCCATCAGAGGATAACAACGATGGGAAGGAGAACCGAACGGTTCATAAAAACCTGGATGGCTTACTATAATCATCTTCAGCTAGATCCTAAGAATCAAATCACTTACCTATTTAATTGTGGTATGCATAAGTAATGAAGAGCGTGTGTGTTTCTATCTGATAGTGGTATATATTTTACAGAAGTCTCTGTTACTTCAGTGTTACGTTGCAGGAGTTTCTATACGCACAGGACAAATCCAATCTCTTCAAAAGAAACAAAACCAACTAAGAATCTCCCTCCATAATGTGAGCAATATTACCTCATGCTGCATATAATTGATGTATAAAAATATTTAGCTGTTGTTGGCTTTACTGTGCACTATTAATTTATTTTTGTGTTCTATGTGAACTCTAGTCTGTGGTCAGGAACTTTTCTGCTGAATTTTTGTTTCTTTAGCCTTCTGTTTCCAGTATGGCCAGGATGAGCCAGAGTACTGTCAGGTATGAGCATCAGTGAGGTTTTTTGAAAGCTGAGGATGCTGATTGTACATTTAGGCTGGGTGTGTTAAGGATCTGCACTTATCTTTGGGAAAAAATAGAGAAAAGAATTCCACACAACCTTGTTTACATACTATAAATATCACAGAGTATATAGGTGACACTTGTCAATGGTCTTAGCGATAGTCTTGTCAGGGAATGTGTTTTAAGGTTTGTTTGACCAAATGGCGTAGGGGAATGTGACTTGTAGCCACTGGTGTGTAGTGGGATTTTTGTTTTGGGAGTGTTTCTCTCCGTTCCCTTTGTCTTGCCTCCCTCCTCTCTCTCTCCATGTTCAGCTGCTAAAGTACTTCCCTGTGGCCGGGGAACGTGGGTGCTTCCACTCCGTGCAGGTGTTCCTTGCAGGTATATTTGCACTACAGCAGAAGCCCTGGGGGGGCTGACAGGTGCTGCTCCTGGTGGCTGCGCAGGAGCCACCAAGGGCAATGGAAGTGCTGGAAAGGCAAAGAACTAAACCAAATACTACACGCCAATCTGAGCTCATTTAGGCTTGTAGTGAGGAACACAGATGGAGTGAAACAGCTTTAAGGAGCATAGAGCCAATCAAAACGGGAGCAGAGCAGGAGATAAGCCAGGTTTTTGGGTATGTTCTCTTCTTGCACTGCCGTCAACCAGGGAGCAGGATGTTGCATCATTGGGATTCCCCTGGTGTAGTAGGACAGGAGTTCAGCACCAGGAGCACAAGTAAGTAAATGCCTTTTGTGGTGAACAGTGGAATTCAGTTGTCTTGCCACTGAAGCCAGCGTGGCACGTGCCCCATCATGGAAAACGTAGATGCAGGTATTTGTAGTTCACAGAAGTCTAAAATTGCCACAGCTCCCTGTCCCACGTGCAATTGCTTCTGCCAGTACTGTGGCATAAAACCTCAGAAGTGAGCAGTCACTTAAGATATTCACAAAACACTACAGTTGTTGGACATAGGCAAGAATTTCAGCACAAGAGTTGTAGGCAGGAATCATTTAGCACATGGAAAAGGAGATTGTGCTTGAGAATTGTGTATATGGTGGTTTTTATCCTAGCATGTAGTGTACAAGTCATTAATAGGTCTCAGAGTTCAAATTTTCTGTGTTTTCACACCAAAATCCTCCTGAAATAATGCCCAAATTCTTCCTAGAATGGCCCAAGCACTTTATAAAGATGATTGAACCACATTACCCTCCTTTTGCAATGAGTACACTAAGGCTTGGAGAGAAGTAACTTCTCCAGAGCGACCCAGCAGGTCAGTATAGTTGAGAATAAATCCTTTCAAGTTCCTGTACAGTCTCTCGTTGAAATGCCATACTGCCTCCCTGCAGGGAGGACAAGCCACATGGAAAAGTGCTTGGTACTCATCACAAGCAGTGATTGTCTTCATGATGATGAAATCTTCGAAGAGTCTGAAAGTCCAAAGCCCTCAAATAGCATCTCGAAGCTGGCTGACATGGTTATCAAACACTTTTTCTCAAGAATCCTACTGTTCTTAAGCTGGTTGGGTTTGTTTTTTGGTTTGGTTTTTTTTGTTGTTCTTCTGAAGATCAGCTATTTTTCTGAAGGCTTTTAACCCGTTCTCTTCACATCCTGTGTCACAGCCACCCCTGTTGTAACCAAGAACTAAATGAAATGGCCTCTGGCTCCTTGTTGAGCCACACCAGTCTCTGGGTAGCACAAGGCCTCTTCTCTCCTGCACTCTGATCTAAATTCCAGCATGTTTTCTCTGGCAACAGATTTATTGGCTTCAGTGTAAAGGAATATTTTCAGATGGATCCTAGTTCAGAATTACGAATGTCAGTGCTAATCTTCCCTATTTTCCCCCTATTCCAACACATCCTATAGCTTCTCAGAAAAATACCTGATTTTGCTTTATTTAACTGACATTGCATTGTTCAAACTGGTGTTTTTAAACATAGGTATATTATATAGTACACATGATATAAACAAACCAAAACCAAAAGAAGGATTTTAACTGAGCTAACATTGAAGATCATAGCTGTTCCTCAACTTAATGCTTTTGTACCGAGTGCTTTTAGCCGGTCTTAGCTTCAGTGCATTTTTGCTGGTTAGTTCTAGTATTTTCTCATTGTGAGAAGATGGATTATTTTGTAATGTCCAATTCAGCAATGCAGCTACTTAGACATGGCATTATTTATAAATATATGCAGTACATTGGTTTGGCTGTTTATCATTCATGACACTGACATGTAGATTTTACAGTAAATAGCTTTTGGTTATCTTTACCAACGCTGACTTCCTTATGCTCCAAAGAAGATTTCCCCACTCCTTTGTTTTTATGTCATATATGTTTCTTCTGTATCACAACCTAAAATTGTTCAGCTAACTTAATGCTTTGTACTCAGAAATATTGTGGTAGTCTTAGCATTAATTAGCCTATCTTTGTGAACAAACTTTATTGTACCGGATTTTTTTGCTTCAGAGCTGGACTATCCGTGACTATATTTACTGGCAGTGTACTTCTGGTCATTGTAACTGACTGGGCTGATCTTGACTTTTAGATTCTGTATTGTGGGGACTAGACAGTGATGAATGTATTTCTAGCAGTTTCCCATGAATGAATCTAAACTTGAGCTGTACTGGTTCTGAAAATGAAAGTTATTTATTTTAAGAAATAAAATCCAGATAGTGTTGCTTTTTACAGCATAATAAATGGAAATACCAAGATGATAGTGGTGCTGGTGGGTTTTATTGGTTATCTGTGTGACTGCCATTGAAATAAGTCTTCAGTCATGGGGAAGGCTGTCCAGAAAAACCTACTCTGGTCATTTCCACTGTGCAAAGCATACAGGAAATCAGAATGCATTTATCTAGTAGCCTTTTTCTGATTTTTGTTGGTGTTTATTTTGAAACCTACACTTGCAGAGCTGTGTCCTTTCACTGGCTGCTTTTTGTTAATGCTGGAATTCTTAAGTGGATTGGCCAGGAACTCCCAACAGCTCTAGCTTTCTCTTGCCTTACTCCTGCTATCCTTCATTACACCAACAGTTTCTTTCCTTTATTATTCGTCTGGCTGTGCAGTTCATATAAAAGCCTGACAAGTGTGAGGGATTTTGTCACTTAGTTGCCCCAGAGAAAAATGATGCAGCAGTGGTCCAGCTTGGTAGCCCACAAAGATGAGCCATAGATAAGTTATCCTCCTGAGGACTCAAATTAGAAATTCAAATTCAGTTTATTGAAGTTTGTGTGGGGACAGAAACAAATTAATGAAGTGATAGAAGCAGTAATAAAGTTAAGTCACCTTCTAAGAACTCTACTGCAGACAGACCTGCAACAATGCAGAGAATTAAAAGCTGCAATACTGCCTTGGGCTTCAGAGCTTGTAACTCTTTAGTTGCACAAACAAGTTCAAAATGAGATACAGAGTAGTAAAATACTGGCAGACACGTTCACTTTAAAATAGAAATGGCCACAACATGAGAGAGAACAAAAGTGGCAACTAGCAGTTCCATTTCTTTAAAACATATATAAGAATATTCCATCGAGGAAATATCACTGCCTCCAGAACTACCAGCTATGGAAGGACCAACCTGTGAATAAGGCCACTGCTTTAACTCTCACAAAACTGAAGTATAAAAGTAATAACATGTAGAACATGAATACAAAACATAGCTCAAAAAACAAGTAACTTGGTTTTTGTATTAGCAACAGATGCACATTCAGCTAGTTACAGTAAGATAAAAGCATTAAGTCACCACTTGTGATTTCCTGTAGCACTGTTAATCTCAGTAACCCAGGGCACCAAAAATAAGTCAGTTTGGCTTTTATTTAAATTCTTGTGTTGGCAATGCTTCCATTTAAATACATGTGTTACCTGCTCTAGGTCCTTTAATTTTTCTTCGAAGCTTTTGCAGGGGACACATCAGATGCCTTGGGCACAACACACTAAAATGAACCAGTCCTTTACTTCCCAAACAGCAGCTGATGGGTCTGGAGGGGCTTTGGGAGGTCACCTTGTCCAACCCCCTGCTCAGGCATGGAGGGCCCCCATATTGGGTGCCCTGTTCCTGTCCCTGGACAGGTGGGGTGCAGCACGAGTGCTCTGCAGCCCCTCTGCTCAGCTCCATGCTAATTAGCAGCCTGCACTAATAGGTACCCTTAGAGGGAGAGACCAGCTGCCTAGAACAGCCTTGCCTCTTAACTGAGTTGTTAATTACCTTCCAACGTGCTGAGAAACAAACCTGTTCCTCCTCTAGTGGAAGCACAGCTTCAGCCTTTAAGTACTGCACACTGCAGATCCTGCAGCCACTGCTCTGGATAAACTGTAACTTCTTCACCTTCCTGTGCCTTACCCCTAATTACAAACCCACTTCATTAGCAAAGCCTGTAGAAGCTTTTAGCTATTCAAATTAACAGTTAAATAAATGCCCTGGTTGATAATGCACGAGAAAACTGAGTTCCATTCCACCTCTTACAACCTAAATGGGGTCTGTATTATGGCAAAAGTTAGGAGTGACCAGATCCCAGCCTCGGCAGACTAAGTGCAGTTAACAAAAACATACTTCAATTCCTTTTGCACTCTTTAAGAGTAGGTTCTCATTTTGTCTCATGACTGCAGTCTGCAGAGGCTTTAGTCTTGATTATACACCTTGGGTTGCAAGCTCAGCATATGCCAATGCAGCTTGAAGGTGGTGTTCTAAGAAATTCTCTTTATGAGAAAGATTGTGTGAAACATCCTACACAAGATTAAGCCTTAGGAAAACTGCAGAAATGAAATGCAGGTAACATTTTGCGCTTCTGCTCTCTCAAAGTGCTATGCCCAGAAAAGCTAAAAGCACAACAAACTTCAGCAGCACAGGGATTTGGTGGGGCATGTAGCTGTAGAGTGTTCTGCAGACAAAAACTGAAGGTATAA
Organism: Aphelocoma coerulescens; assembly: GCF_041296385.1. Taxonomy (NCBI): domain Eukaryota; kingdom Metazoa; phylum Chordata; class Aves; order Passeriformes; family Corvidae; genus Aphelocoma; species Aphelocoma coerulescens. The sequence goes on from NC_091021.1 coordinate 8,493,645, forward strand.
GCTTTCTGAACAGAACCTCTGCAAAAGAACCAGCTTTTTTTTGAAGCCTTCTGTGTATAGTCAACTGTTTTAAATGTTTAACTAATTCCTTTAAACAATGAATGCATGTTTCTCCTATCACTGTCATTGAGGAGCTCACATTCCCATCCTCCTCTTCCTCCACTCTGGCACGGTATCTTGCTAATTAAACAAAGATATGCACGTAAGGAGGCTACTCAGGCTGCTGCTGTTCATACTCCCATTAGCTAAAATTGCTACTGCACCTTCAGGTTGAGAAACCAAGGAAGTGAAGTGTGTCCCCAAGGCATTGACTACAGCACAGGATGTGTGAAGCGAATCGGCCGTGCTAATGACGCAGGGAAAACTCAGCCAAAGCTCAGAGCTGAATGTGTGTACACATCTGCAAGGAGAAAAGGAAACCTCCATGACACATGAGCCCCAGTTCCCAAGTCTTTGCTCTCCACAGAGCGTGACCAAGTTCTGCCCCAATCACACCTGATTCCCATCTTAGGATTCAACTACTCAGGGTGGGCAGTGGGAGGGATGACTTGTTTCTTTTTCTGAAGCACACCCTGCAAGGATGGCACTGCTCTGTTCACAGGCAGTACCTCACCAGCACTGGCAGGGCAGCACTTCCAAACTGCACTTCTGCTCTGGGCCCTCCCCACACAGACCCCACAGGAAGCACTACAGTGATCCTCCTTCCTCCCTTCCCATCTTCCCTCCACCTGCAAGGCACACACAAGAAGCTTTGCTCTCCTGTTCTTCACCCCCCTCCCTGCAGACAAGTGGAAAAAACAACTGCTGGCAATCCCAGTCTAACTCTGGATCCCCACCTTTTCCTATCCATGTGAGGAGACGTGTTCTCAAGGGCTTGCTTAGGTGTCTGAGGTATGTCTGAAGGGGGGAAAAAAAGGGGAAAAGCAAGTTCTGGCTCAAGCCCCCTGCTCCAGGCTGTTTGGTGATACGTACCACAGTATCAATGTCTGCCGGGTCCACCATCCGAGACACCTCATCAAACTCCTCGGGAGACATGGGGAGCAGGTTTTCTGGAGACTGGAGCCTGGAAGGGTGGCTGATGGAGAAGAGTTAAGCATCACTAAAGGAATGAGGCACAACTGGGCTATCCTGTCTGGCTCCAAGGGCCAAAGGGCCACTAAGGAGGCCTCTTGTGAAGAAGACCAGGCTTTGCAAAGCCAGCCTAACTCTAAATGAAAACTCAGACTACTCAGGGGTGCACATCCTAACCAAAGAAGTCCAACAAGTCTTTGAGAACGTGCTTTTCAGGAAATTACTTGCCAGTACAACTACCTCCAAGTTTCTAGGGTTTTTACCTAAAAATGGTGTTTTGAACACAGCACTGCATTAATGTGTTGTGATCAGATTCTCAAAGAAGAAAGACTTGACAGGGGCACCTACAGCTTAAATACTGTGAAGAAACATGAACTACAGCTAAAAACTTACGATCAATTCTTAAAAATCCAGCATTTTTGTGGGAACTTACACTTCAGATACAGAGATTAACTCAGTCTTGATGTAGCCGTTTCCCTTGGGACCATCCAAATCCATTGGCTCTGGTGCTTCAAGGAGAAAAAAAGCTTGTGGAGTTTTTTTTCAGCAATTTTACGTCACATTTTCATCTTTATTATACCAAAAATATAGCCTATGACCCAGATAATGTGCAAGTCTCTCTGTCGTGCAGTTTACAGCACTATGGTTAATTTATTCCATTTTTAGTCAGTTTTCCCTTTTCTCCTATAAAAGATGGCAAAGAAACCCCTCCCCTAACCAGGCACAGTCCGGGCTGCTAGTGGGAACCTACATTTCTGAAACAGCTCACGGGCTCACATGACAGCTGAGTTGGAGGGCCAGTGACAATTAGGGGTTTCCGTTTTTGATCTGATTAGATCTCATGTTGTGCCTCTTTGTTAACCTCTAAACATGGGACAGGCTGCCAAGACATTGAGGCCAACTGCTCCCCTTCTTTGCATGCCACAGAAATGGTACAGTGCCCCAGTAGTTCAGGAACAACCAGACAGGCTAAAAGACACAAGCCCCTCACAGCACTCACCCTCCTTAGGCCTGGAGTAGTATTTGCCAAAGGCGTTGTCTTTGGGTATGTTCGGGTACAGGAATCGCAGAGGGTTCTCAGGAATGTTTTCAGCTGCCATCACTTTGTAATTGCGGATGATATCAGGGAAAGTCACAGCAGAGAGCTCCTTCTTGGTGTAGGGTTCTACTGAGTGGAACTGGAGCTCTGCAGAGGAGAGAAGCAGCAACTCTTAAAGCTGGTTTCAAGGTTTTTTCTGAAAGGGTCCAGAAAAGCTGCAGCCACTTCCCCAAATTCAGAGTTCACATGAGCAAAAGGCTTGCCTGGATGACACCTACATTGCTGCAGTAAACATTTCATGCCTGTCAAAGGGAGCATAATTGTTCTGTGGGGTAGGGAGGCACGGGGGATATAGCACATAGTGATGGTTCTTGGCGTGCTTTGTATTCAGAATGACTGGTGTGGCTTGTCCATGGAAATTAACTGCAGTATTTCATTAACTGCAGTATTTCATTAACTGCAGTATTTCATTAACTAATTCAGGTTGTGCTGCCTTTTTAACCAAATTATGTAATTCAGACTCTGCTGCCTATTAGGAAGTTTGATCCAAATACACCACTTGAGGCTTTTATGAATCATCAAGAGACACAGATAAGCCTTCCTGAATGCTCTAAATACGATCAACCTTTTGCTTAACTTTTGGATGTCTCAGGTAGCAAAGGGAAGAAGTCAGACAAGTACATTCAGCAGTTTCTCTTCCACCTGCTGCCCTGATTTGGGCTCATCAAAGTGTCAACAGCTGCCCCATGCTGGCAGGGGAGGCTGTGTAATTAGTGTGGTAAGGGGAGAGCCCTGACTGGGTACAAGGGAGGTTATAACTTTTTGCAGCTGTGATGGCTCCAGGCTTCCTCAAGATGAGAAACGAGTCCAGCTCACTCTTTCAAAGAAGCAAGCTCTTCATTGATCCTTTTGAACAAGGGGAGGAAGGAGAACTGCTTAGAAAATGAAGTATGTAATTTACCTAGGCAGAATGTGGGAAGGAAAGAACAAAAGCTCCATTTGGGTTTGGAAAGAGATGCAGGTGTGTGTGTACTAAAGGCTGGGAGAGAGCTGAAGGAGGCACGGAAGACAGTCCAGGCAGTTTTTCCTACCCAACTTCCAGGCCAGAAGCAGAACCTGGGAAGTGCTAGCTGAAACCTTGATCAATTCATTGTGTGGTTTGAGTTACCCCAAGTATGGTGTGTCCCTGCTATTGCTTGTGCCCTGCTGCTGCAGGGATGTTGTGCTGGTCCTCAGGGTGGAGGAGAAGGGCATAAAGACTTCTTGTTCTGATGCAAGTACATGAAGAAAGGTTCTCTGTTGCTGACTTACCATTCTGAGATCCCTCCACCCAAGTAAAGGTGATTGCTCCCTCCCTGCTGCTTTCACTGAATCTCAGTAAAAATGTTCCTGGGCTCTGGTCCTTCAGTAGAGCACGTTCTCTCTCTTTGCTGATGAAACCCATGATGCAGCTGTAATGTTGAAAAGAAAGAGCCGAGTTACTCCTCAACATAAAACCTAAGCTGTGCTGGGCTAGCTAGGAAAACTAAAAAGCTTTCCTCACTTAAAAAAGATGAAGTACTGCTGAAAGCTTCACAGAAGGCTCTGTCCCGTGAACAGCTGGCAGCAGGGCTGACTGACTGACTGGCTGCAGTCAGGTGGTGATTCATGCCCCTTGGCTGCCATGAATCACCACAGCTTCCCTCAGCACTCTCACTTTTGCCTGGGGGCTTATACAAACATCTTTCTGAACTTGGAACAAAAGAGATTGTCCATTTTGCTGTCAAAGCTGGGCTGTGCAAGCAGAACTGAAGTTGCATGTGTGTAACAAGGTCAGATCCCAGCTAGCAGTTAGTTTTAGCTTCAAAAGAATGCTAAGGAACAGTTGTTTCTCCTTTTTGGCTGATGAAACAAACTTTGCTAGTTGCCAGATTACACTCTTAGAGGTGTGGGGTTTGCTTTGGTCCCTGTGCATGTTTTCTAGAGGAGCTGTTAAGCTTGTGTGACCGATTCACTATGCTCAACAGATGCTACTACATGGACAAGGAGGCTGGTGTGGTAATTATAAGAGATTGATTGATTTGGACAGGTACTGGGGAGGGAGCTGTTCAAGTCAGTACTAGGGTATAACCCTGGCCAAGCCCCACCTGTTTGGTTTTGGTTGCTTTGTTGGTTGATATTTTGCTTTTGTTAGGGTTTGTTTTGTTTTTTCAAAGGTCAGAACTTCTCTGCTTCTTATTCCTCAAAATACTCCATCAATAATGAACTTTTGAGTACTATGACTGTCCTTGTGTGCATTGTTAGGGAAAGAGGGTTTTGCACAAAAAAATACTAAATAATCATAATTTTGCTTAGAATTTCAGATGCTGTAAGCTGCCCTGTTTTACGGGGTTTGGGGGTTTGACTGGTGAGTTTTGTGTTTTGGTTTAAACACCATGCTTTAGGTAACAAATGCATTCAGTAGTCAATATCCTGTGTATAAGGAAGTCTTTTGCCTTCCTATCTCTCAAGTATGAAGAAAGGCAAGTGTTCTTGAGGCTGTATTAGTCTTTTGTATACAAGGGGAGTCTCTGCTATTCAAGCCTGTACCAAATCCACATGTAATCCCAATCCCAGAACTGACACTCTGCTTCAGTACTGGTGGCAAATATTCCCACTGCACTGCAGCCCCCTCATCAAAGAAATGGGGAGGTTTGGGGCAGTGAAACAAGGCTTTGAAGAACTCTCCTGGACCTGGGGAGGTAAAAATGTGAAGCCCACTGCTGAATGTAGCAAGACAAAGCAATCCTGGTGCTATAGATCCTGCAGAACTGTGGGACACTAGGATGCTCCACTGTCAGCGTGCTGTTTGATGAGGTTTCATAATGTGGCTGAAGCTAAAAGGCAGGATTGTGACTTTGGATAAGCCTAGTTTGGGCAGAATTACTTCCGAAATCGGAAATCCCAGAATGAAAAGTATACTAAACCAGTATTAAAGGGCAAATGGAACTGTGTTCCCATCTGGCAGAGTCCCTCTACTTAGTAATAGTCTTAAAACAAGTGAAGACTGCTGGGTTCTGGGCCCATGGTGCAGGCACAGGCATTCCAAGTCTGGCTGCTGCCACCTCCAGGCAGCTCACACTAACTCTGGGCAGGCACTTTGGTTTTTTTAAAATCATATCACGATGACTTGTACGTCCTTGTGCTTCAGTTTTTCTTGGCTGTGTTCTAGGATGTGGAAAGAACTGACTTACAGTGGGAGCAGAGGCAAAACAAAATATAATCTAACATTCAAAGCCCTGCTCTGTGACTTAAATGGGACAACTCAGTCCTCTGACGTTCCTGCTTTTAGCAGTTGCCTCATCAGAGGTTTCCTCAATACTACAATTCATTTGCTTCGGATTCTTCCGGTTTCAAGTTCCACTCTCTGCACAAACAACCACCCAGCAGCTGAGGGTGCAACTGCTGGCCTGAAAGTGAGGTCTGAGGCAATGATCACATCTTTAACTTCACTCAGGTCTTACCCATCATTCCAGAGACACAGGAGATGTTTCTTAATAAGCTCCAGGATTCCCTCAATCCACAGCCAAAAGGGGAAATTTTTATCATTTATGTTCTCCTGAAATTCAGAATACGGAAAGGCAGGGATGGGAGTAGGGAGAACAGGGATAATGAGACATGAGTTTCATTAAGCAGAGAGGAAAGCAAGATTTCAATCCTGCCACTGTCTACTTGTTCTTGTGTTTTTTTCTTTTCTCCCTTTTTCTTTTCTCCCACCCTCCCCATATTCTCTTATGACTCTTTTTCTGTCTCTCCAGGACAGGAATTATTAGTAATGAAGCATGTACCGAATCTTAAGGCAAGAGGAGAATGAGAAAAATGCCTGTCTGAGCCTCCAGTACCCACAAATATGTGATCCATCACCTCTCACATGCAATAACACTGGTCTAAGAGCAGAAAAAAGGCTCTTGTTCCTGCCTGGGTGCTATCCTTACTGGAGCTGTTGGACATGCAAACCCATTCCACTGGGGTTTTTAACTGGGCTGGCTAGCAGAAGCTTTAGAGACACTTTCTGTTGAGACTTGGATCTCAATTTCTCATGAGACATCCACATTAATGAATTTGAATGCTTGTAGGTCACCAGAGCCTTGCTCTTCCCCTGGAGTCTGCTCCTGGTTGCTGTGATTGCCTACTTATCTGTATCAGTTTAGGGTCTAAAGCTAAAGAAAATATGAAGAGTCCTCCTGTCTTGCTGCAGCCAGGGTTGTGAAATTGCATGGTGTGGCTCTCTGTCATCATACTGACCCTCTTGGCCACCCCATGTTAATCCTCACCCTAGTCCATTTGCTCCTGGCCTGGGAAATGTCCTTCAGTAAAATACAGAAGAATTGTTCATCTTGCTGATTGTTTTGTTTAAGTTTTCTGTAATAGTCAAAATGGAGAACTATTCTATTAATAGCAGCTGCATTAATAATAATGAAGGTGCTGTGTTTGAAAGATACATTTTTTTTTTTCCTATGGAGTTTACATGGATCAAAAGCAGTCTCAAAATCATCTACTCCTTGCCATTGCAAGCTCTTTTGCCTCCTTCTGCTGCTACTTTAACCTCGCCACCAAAGCCTCCCATAACTATGTAAGGTCTAGAATAATTAGAGGATCCTACTGAAAAAGAAGGCACCTCGGGGGGAAAAACAAACAAAAAAAGCCCAAACAAAATCCACAGTAGTAACATCTCAGCTTTTAAAACTGAGCTCATACCTTGCAGAATCTTGTCCAAGGAATAAGGCCATCCTGAGATCCTCCATTTGTTGGCCCTGAACACAATAAATTTTACTTCAGTCATGTTCCATAAGTTACTTAGTAAGGCTAGAAGTACTTAGAAAACCAAGTTGTGAGTTATTATTTGGAATTCAACTGTTGAACTACAAAAGAAAAGGAAGGGCAGGCTGCTGTGCTTTCACAGCTAGTGCAGGGGAGGGTGCAAAGTTCCCCCTGGGAGGTTTTATGATAACCAGATCCGTGTGAGCAGCCCTTGCGTAACGGGAGCCAATCCATCCTGACACTTCCTGTGCTGCACTGCACCAAACACTTGCCAGCTTCAAAATGCTTCCAGGAAGGAGGCTGAATCCTTGCATAGTTCTTGCCTGCACAAGAAGACTGCAGCCCACAAGCTCCTCTGCAGGGGCTCAGCAGACCCTATCTCTCTGAGATTAAGCACTTTACTACCTTGATTCTGGTGACCTGCAGGCTTTTGCCCCAGAAACTCTTGACTCCCAGGTCTACCCCAAACACAGACTCATTCCTGTTGCAACTGTTTCCCCCAGCCTTGTTTTTATGTCCACAGTGTTTTATAACCATATCCAAACCACAAAGAAAAGTCCTGTGCTGTGACTACAGTAGCTGGAGCTTTGCAGACCCTAACTGGAGTCAGAGCCAAATTCTTTCATTAATGATCATGCTATGGCTTCCAATAAATATGCTTTTCTCTGTCATTTTTCTGAAAATAAACTGGGTTAGGGAGCTTGTTACTGATACTGCTGGTGTTAAGAGATCAAGATTCTGTCAATTTTCACATTGCAAAACCAGCAGCCAGGTTGTAGCCTGGCACCCTGCTAGTTCTGTCTCCTTGCATTGAGGAAACCTGAATCTACAGTGTTCAGCAACCAGGATTTTTTCAGCTGGGTGATATTTTTATCTACAGAGGTAAGATGTAAGGAGCAAGCCTACCATTACCAGAGCTTGACAAAATTCCTGTAGTTCTGACATGCACATTTGCCATAGAAATATATCACTGGTCTCCTTGTGTTGGTTAATTAAACAAACAAGAACAAAAAAATCACTCTCCTTGTAGAATTTTAAAAAGTAATCTATTAAATTAGCAGCTTTTTGTCAGATCTTATGTCTTGGGGGAATTAGAAAGTGGAATGCTGTACTTGCCACCTAGACACACTAAACTCAAATACCTTTTAAATATAACTTTTTCCTGAAACTTAAGGTCGGTGAAATATACTGAAACAACAGTTATTTTTTATCTAGAGTCTACTGTGCAAAATCAGTAGCAGTGGCAAGTGCCCTGCCTATTCAGGAAAACTGCAAGGAGTTTGTTTCCAAACCCCATGGCTGATGAGGCTTTTACTAAGGACACTCATGTGGGAGATAATTCTATCTGATATCCTTTAGCAGTTCCATAGTGTTTGCATGTTGATATTACAACTGTGTTTATGCAGAGTGAATTCCCACTGCAGCTCAGGGCATGCACGGAGTTAAAATAAATGGAGGTGGATTTAAAAACAAAACCCAAAAGATGCCAAGAAGCATCCACTTCAAAGACTGACTAAACATGAGTGTTACTTCAAAAGGCAGAATTAGGCCCAAGTGGTGTTGTTCTAATGCATAAAACTCCCAAGTTAGAATGGCAGATTTTTTTAATGACATGATCTCATTTACAAACTCTGCCATATTGAAAAGTGGAAAATACTCAATTGCTACAAAGTTGTATTGTAGAAGGGGAAAACGTGTGAGAGGAAAGGAAAACTTAAAATAGGTTGCAGGAAAAGATGTAGAATTAGCTTCAACTGAAACAGGCCATCTGTGATGAGAGCAGACCATACCAAGAAGCTTCTCTCCCAGCATGCTCAGCTGATCTGCATTAAGTCCTCTCTTTGTTACAGAAGAAAACTGCCAACTCAGAACTTCAGAAAGCTTAGACCACTTTGCACAAGGCGGATTCAGAAAGAAGGACAAGTTCTAGAATGAAACAGAAACATACAAGCTACACAATACAACTAAACATTCATTTTGGAATGCCACTTGAATTTATAAAAGTGTATTGTTGCCAAAACAAACTCCAGATTTAAGAATGGATGTCAGCTTGAGAAGAAGCTCTGCAGAAGCAGGCAGCTATTCTTCCAGGCACTCTTTACCAGGAAAAGCAATCTCTGGGGCTCTGGGTATGTCTTCTCCCAGTGGGCAGAATTGCTGCATTACTCAATGCACCATAATTGAGTTCTTGATTGTTCATTTGTCATAGTGTATATCCTGAATACATCCTCCCCTAATCTGGGTTTCAAACATTGCTCTGTTTAGGTCAGGGAAGTTGCTGCTGCCTCTCTACCCCTGAAACTCATTAAGAGTCATCTGCAGAGCTAAAATGCAGCAGCCACTTGCATACAATGCTTGAAAATTACATATAGTACCTGATAAAATATTTTTTTCCTGCAAATACCTTGGGATCAGTAGACAGCATGTTGAACCACAAGATAGAAGCCCATCCACTGGGAAGTTGGCTCACATTTGAGATCACAACAATGGGAAGGGATGTGGTCTGAAAGGGGCACAAAAGGAAACATATCAGGTTACCCTGCACTGCTGCCACAATCCTCCTTGAGATTATTCACAAACCCATTTCCATTTTAATTCCCTGCTTGCACAGTCTTGACTTTTTCAATAGAGGTTGGTATGTAGGGGAGAAAATATCAGTATGATGAAATACTAGAAAGAACTTGGGTAATTTTTATCTAATAAAGACTTTAGTATCAGTTATGACAGCACTAATAGTGACAGTAGAGTTCACAGCACACTGCTTCTGAAATAAATGTAAACTGATAACCAACCCTGTGGTTTAAGCCCTCTAGGTATCAGACATTTTTGCAAAGCACATCTATTCTTATTTACCCAGAGATCTGACAGCATTCTCTCTCTGTCTCTATACACAGTTGTTGTGAAGTGTCATTCCCATACTTTGAAATAACTGAAAGTGCTTGATATCCCAGTACTTAAAAAAAAGAAAAAAAGAAAATAAAAAGAGAGGCAAAGAAAAGTTAAGATTGTAAGCATGAGTGACACACAGGGATTGAAGTCCGTCTGTTTCATATAAGACATACCTCTAGGTCTATTACCAAACCAGGCTGGCACAGCTGCGTCTCAAAACTCAGAGAGTGAAGCTCTTCTGTTACAATGAGAGGACCCTTCAAAAAAAATAAAGGAAAACTTTTCAGGGACTGAAAACTCCTACGGTGAAGTAGTGGGGCTTTATTATGGGGAAAACCCTTTTCTGCCCACAGGCATGAGCTCTAGACATCAGTAAGAGCTTACAGATCAAAGTCAAATGACAGTGCTGACTTCCTAGAACTGCCTCTCCAGGCATGTGTTTTTTGGTTTTTTTGTGGCTACTACCTATAAGCCACAGAAAAATCAGTGCTTGCCAGGAAGTCCTGTTAAAGGTTGATGCCAATGTGGGAGAGTCCCTCACTGCCATTCTGGCTGTAGTTCTCCTTGCAGACTGTTCCTACATGGATCCCTTTGTAGAAACACTGAACTCCTCTCCTATGATCTCTCATCCCATGTGTGTCTTCATGGGTCTGATCAGAGAGCATTGTCTTAAATGAATGCCTTGTTAGTATTATGCTAAAACTTGACAAAGAAAAGGTTAGTGCTGCTTACCTCATTTGTTCTGCTCCCTGCATTTTTCTGTTCTTTCAGTTGCTGCAAATGAACAAAAACCTCTGTCACTCGTTTGTCAGCCACAAATGGAAGTGGTAGAGGAGGTTTGCATGCTCCACTTGCTCAACTGTATGCAAACTTGCTGCACTAGTGCCTATTCTATTTGGCTCTAAGCTGTGGGAGCCAAAGGATTAAACTGTAGGTAACTACTACACCTTTATAAACTGTTCATCTGTGAAAAAAGATATTGCACAGTTATGATGCAATGCCTTTATGTAAGAGGCCTTTTAAGAACAGAAGCAGTATGAAATCAGAATCAGATGGAATATTGGTTTATCAAAGAACCCCTCTGAATAGGATGGTAAACTCTAAGCAGTCTCAGTTGTGGTCAATGAAGAGAGAGTTCCATGTTCCCTGGTTCTCGACTTGCATTTTTCCTTTCCTGTGGTAGGAAGGAACCAATCTGTTCCCTCACAATGTGCAGATCAGAAGTGTGGTACAGTCTGCTGAAGGCACTGACTTCCTTGCAGCTGCCCACTCCTTGACAATTTTCATCTACCAGACTCAGAGCTCTTTGAACTATTCCAAGCTTCCCTACCTGTGGGCCTTCCTCTGAAAGGCCCAAACCAGCCTTTCTAGGCTTTTTTAACTTCCTCCTCCAAAGAACCCATTGCAGCATAAGCTGTACAGCAGAAAATAGTCTTGTTTGCATTCCTGTCCCTATTTCAGTGACAAGCAATCATATTTTGATTGAAACAGGCCAAGTATTTCAAAAAGGAAAGAACAAAGAAAAAGGAGATAATCACAGTTCCTCTTTACACAAAAGTAAATAATGACTTCAATAACAAAAGCCATTTGTTTCCTTCCTACCACACTCTACCAACAAAATTAAGTGGCTGTATCAGTAAAAGAAAGAAAAAACCAACCCCCTACCAAGTGCCTGAATTCTGCTGCTAGACTTCCATTGGTAGATTCTTCCATGTTCATTACTTTTGTGTTTGTTCCCAAAATATTAAATTTCCTGAACCTACACAGAGAGAAAATGTAATTAAATCTCAAATTTGTTCAAAGAACCTAATAAATATACAAAACTCTGATGCCACCTACCCTTTGACTGAGTTCTTCTCAGTTACATCTCTGTCAAGAAAAAAAAAAAAGACAAAATAAGAATCTTTTAAAGATTCTGCCAGAGACAGAGAAAATGTGCATTTTTTAGTAGCTGACAGAGCTGATTGAGAACTGGTAAAACGCTTTTGTGAAATTTTTGTGCAAAAGATGAGGCAATTGGTTCAAGCAGTCAAAATAAATACTGTGCTACACAACCTATGTTTTACTGAGGCTTAGTATTGCTATGGGGGCTTTATAATCAAAGCAAGTACTTTCTTTTACTCTATCTATTTTTTTCTCTTGTGCTGAGGAAAAAAGAATATAGTTCTGCCATCTAAATCTGCTTTTAAACTTGTTGAATAAATTGCTGCATCACTTGAATTGGTTTTCCCAGTACTTGGGATTTTACTGAGTTGCATTCTGTCTAGTGCACTTCTCAAAGCCTCACCTCCCACAACCACATAAGAACTTTTTTTTATTTTTTCCCAATTCTATGCAAGTTTCTGGACCCTAGAGCCATTTCAAGTGAACAAAATTACTTGGCTGAGAAGACAAAAACCCACTTGCTTTCTTGAAAGCACAGTCCCTGTCATTATTTTGGATAGCCTGTCATATTTCTTTCCATGCCCTTGAAGTAAGTGCTAAACTCACCTGAACTGCTTACAAAATACAGAAGGTTGGTATTAATCTGTTTCAACTGCTGTGATTTTTCCTCTGATTGAGAACATGTCCTATGTTACAGGTAGGCAGATTATACCCCTAACTCAAAGGCTGCTTTAGGATAACCGTATTTCTTACTAGACACTACCCAAAAAGTAAGGTATTCTAGAGACATGACTGAATTATGTGACTGGAAATGGTGGAGTTCAATTCGACACTGTCACCTTGTGCTAATCCAGGTGGAACAACCCAGCAGAGCCGTGGCTGTTCCCCAGGTGCTGCCCTGTGCCTGATTTAGCAGTAGTGAGCTCTCCTCAGAGGAGATGATGGTGAGAAGCTGAAGCCATCTGCACTTTGTGACATGTCTCTGGTGGCAGAGATTTAGAACAAGGGAATGGGTAAGAAAAAGGGAAGGATGTACCTGCTGTCACAGAGAACCAGCCTGCTGCTGGCCTAGTCAACACTTAAAATGTGACTGCTCTTTGGTTTCTGAACGTGGGGACTGTTTACATAAGATGGATGAAATAAATGCAACATACTTATCAAATAAAACTTTCACTTTCAAGTTGTAGTTCAGTTCCTGCAGTTTCACCAGCAATCTGGAAAGAGAAGTATTTTTTTTTAATGTCAGCAATTGAAAAAGATGGGTTCTCTTCTATTGTGTTGCTTACCACAGATATTTAAGGAGCATGCTTGGGGCCACGTGCAGGCTCCAAGCTTGCTCCATACCAGAGAGCATTTAGAGATGAAACTAAATGGGCAAATGAGTTACTCTTTGGCATGACAAAGTGCTCTGCACATGTCTTCTTGCTGTTTGGTTGTGTTTGTTACGCACGCAGTACACCCCACTTCTGGTAAAGGGTAAAAGCTGAATGTGAGTTAAACTCTGCCAGAAGAAAGCTCCTGCCCGTGGCACTTCCCTCCTCCTGGCCTCAGCCCCTGGGCTGCAGGACAGGCTGTGCAATCCCCCTGGAAGCTAGTGACAGGAAAGCCTTACCACAAAACAGGAATAGGGAAAGGGGAAAACGTACCTCAGCTTCACAGTAAACTGTACTCCTGTCTTCAGGACTAGTGGCCTCTGAGGATGTGTTGGCATGCAAGGCTGCCTCTCCACCACAAAGGAGCTATGGGAAGAACAGATTAAAGGCACTGTGGTTTATCTGTGCTGTTCTTAAATAAGAAACCACATAAAAAGTGAACTTTAAAAGAATGCTGATTTACCAGTAATACTATACAATTTATTCACTCAGTTTCTATCTACACAGAGGTGTGTGTATCAGTTCCTTTCAATTGTTTCAGTGGGGCTAGAAATAGTGATTTTTAAAGTGCTGGCTTTTCTGCAATACATTGACAGCTTGAGGAGGGAGATTGCTTCATCAGACTTCCCTAAAATCAAACAGCAAGGAAACACTGTGCTGTAATTAGCACAGTGCAAGTGAAGAGTGTTGCTTTGTTTGCCATTCCCAGGACTTCCTGAATTCTTATAGTGACAGCACTGTGTAAAAGCAGGTGCCCAAGGGATGGATACACTAGCAGGGGATTTGATAAGGGCCAGCTAACCCAATGAAACAAAACTTCTGGGGCTAACTGGTTGATACACCCCAAATTTTTATATACTGTGTGTGTACAGAACAGGACTCTGATCTTACGTGAGGCAACTACAAGCTACAGTACCTTGCATCATAGAGGCGGTACAGAGGCAGGGCTGGCCTCCCTGTGCTGCAGGCAAAGATGATGTGTCCAGTGACAAAGGATTGGAGAATCTAGTGTGTATCTATCTTGGGCACAGCTTGATGCAGATTGTTTCTTGCCTCTCTTCACCTGAACTCTGCAGGGTTGCAGCTTGAAGCAAGAAGTGGACTAACAGACTGGGAGTTTGACTCTCTAATCAATGTGTACTGCAGCAAAGCACCTGCTAACTTCAGTAATGACTGATCACAAACCCTTTCCACAGGCCTGAACCTGTGGAAATCCTAGATACAGTAAATCTCAAATACAGTAATTCAGTTTAATATTTGTGACAAACTTAGGAAAACCTTGGAAAATGAAAAGTTACTATGCAAGAAATACTGAGGGAACAGTAGGGAAGGTGCTCTTCATCTATTTTTTCATGATAACACCAAAAGATCCTTCTGGTCTGTTACCTTTGGATGAGTTGTTTGAAAAGTGTGTGTGTTAGGTCCTGCAGAAATTGTTTATTTTTTGTGATGGGATCAGGGTCGTAGGTAAACTTCTGTTCCAGTTCCTCAAGCTTCTTAAGCTGCTGACGAACTTGCTGTAGACTTTCAGCAACAGTGGTGAACCTAAAATTGACACGATCTTGTTACTTTTAGCATGTTTCTGTATTTTACTAATGCAGAGGCACCAGCCAGGTGACTGTCCCTGAGGATGTGGCAGAGCTTGGAGAACACTTCATGCTCACTAGAAATATAGTTAGGTAATAAAATTAATGTAGTTATAGTAAGACAGAATGAAAAAGGATAATATAAATCATCAGTATATTTCCTAGATGTGGTGTTCCTTCATAACGTGGCTCAAATGCAGCCTTACAAAAGACTTACCAGTTCTGCAGCTGGTCGAGGCAGGCATTGGGTGGCCCACCAATGCATGCTGTCTGTTGCCTGTGCTTCCACTCCACCAGCTCATCATTAATAAGGGCAGTCTGTGTGTGCTCTGCGCTGTGCAGCAGCTGTACTATCTTATTCACCACCTCCTACACAGAACATGAGATTACCCTGTTTATTAAAAATACATCATACAGGAGAACTAAGTACTGTTTTAGCTAGTGCTCATCTGTCTTGCAAAACTCTGCAAAGACCTCAGTTCAACTGACATATTGAAAAAACTTTTCTACTGCTAATTTATGTCAATTCTATGAAAATGAACATGAGCTTAAAATGAAGAGCTGCTGACTTCTGAAAGAAAACTTGAGCACTACCTTTCTCTTGAGGTCCAGTGATAAGAACATCTGCTGGAGACTCAGCTGTTCTTTCTTGTATTCCTCCTGAGACATATTACTGGACTCGTGTTCTGTAAAATAAGTCCAAATTGTGAGCGTGAGGCTGCAGGAGTGCTGAAGGATGGGTGGGGAATATGCTGGGGGGAGAAGTGGACAAATACAAAAAGCAAGATTGTAGCTCAGTGCTTCCCTAAGTACCTTCTGAACATGTCCCTGTTCTGAGGGACAGTCAGCTCTGCCCAGCTGTGGTGGAAACTAAAGCCTTTTCTAGAACAAAGAATTTGACAACAGAGACAGATCTGTATAATGAAACCAGAGTGGACTCTGTGTGTTTCCCTTGGCGCACAAGAGCCTACAAAACCTAAAGCTAGTCTGGCATTTGTGAAATACAAGATGGCAAAGGGAAGCCTAAACATCCCTAATTAAGTGTATGGCTGAATGGCCACAGAGCCTACAGGGTTTGCTACTTCTACTGGCAAAGGGCTGCAAAGGACAAAGGAATGCTGCGTTAACAAGGAGGCTCTCTTACTTGGAACTAAAGACAGATGCAGAAATTTAGGTTTCAGTGCAAAACAGAGTTAATAAAGGAGGGACATTACCAGTAAGGCTGTGTATCATTAGGCTCAGTGTCTTGACTTAAAGAGCAGTTTACTCTGACAAACTATATGCAGTAGGGGATGTCCTTGAAAAATGATTTACCTCTATTCTGCAGGGTTTTACATTTGAAGTCATACTCATCTTGCATATCCTCTAATGTCTTGATGTCCTGCTCCACATCCTGTAATGCATGAGTGAGGGTGGCCACAATTACTTAATATTTTCAAGTAATGCAAGACTACATCTGATTAGGAACTGCCTGGTACTAGCCCTTGACAGACATGAAGTCCAGTTTTGTTACACTGCTTTTTCCTGGAACTCCCTAACAGGAAATATTCCTAAATTTCATCACCTATTAACTGTTCCTACTTCTCAGCTAACTGAAATCTGTTAATTATAAAGTATGGAAGTGCCTTTGTGGTCAAGCCAGGTAAGTTCACAGAATTTAGCAGAACCTACGCTACAGTGGAAACACTTAGAAAAGCACACAGCATTTTAAACTTTCAAATTCTTAAGTATTGCTTGGAAAAAAGCTTTCTGTTGTTACTGTATTTATTAAGACAAACATTTGTGTGCTAAAATAAAAAATCTTCTAGTTAACAACAAATTGGTCAGTTACAATTTAAGAGGTTTTTTCCCTCAGTTGCTAGTATTTCAGACAGGTAAAACGCTTTTGTTGCTAAAATTTAGGCACAAGGTACTTTCTGTCTTCAGACAATCCCTGGTTATAGACTTGAAAGCCCGTACTTTACTTTTATTTGTCACTTTATCAAGTCTAATGTACTACTGAAAGCTTTTCAACATCTGTGAATCAACAAACACTGCTATGGAAAGTTATATTATACTTACTGTAACACTGCTTTTTATAGCCTTAACTTTGGCATCAAGCTCCTTCTGTTTGTCCAGCATCCCAATCACAGTGTTCTGTACACTCCCTACTTCCATCTAAGGGAAGAAGCAGTACAAGTCAAAATAGAGTGACCCATACTTTTTTTCATTAATGTAAATTAGTGGCTTTTGTTGACAAACAACCTGAGGAAGCATGGCTCTGATAAACCATACTAAAATTTTGTAGTATAAAAAAATCAAGTTCAGGTGAATTTGAAAGAAACAAAGTATTTTTTTTGGTAAACTGCCAAAGGTCCCCCATCATGGATTTAAGTCAATGGTGGAAGTGATGGCCAAGCTGGATTGGGCATCAAGCAACCCAGTCTAGTGGAAGGTAGATGGTCTCTAAAGTCCCTCTCAATCCAAACCATTCTGTAATTCCCTTTCCCTTTTTGATGACCCCAATTTATTGCACACTGGAAAGGCAGCAGCAAGTGCTTTATGTCACATGCCAGGACTGAACAGCTGTGCTGCAGCTACAGGGGCTCTGTCAGAGTCACACTCTGAGAGCAGCTGCTTTGGACACTGTTGCAAAGGGCCCCTTGTTGAAAGCCCCTGCCCAAGTGCTCTTCCCACACTGCACATTCAAAGCCCTGCTATAAACGGAGGTATTTCAGCACCAGGAATTAACATCTTGGTCAGTCATCACTTTATTTCTATATAAATGGATTGCAGCTATCTATACATTTTTGCATGCCTTTCCCAACTGCAGAATTTTTACTGCAAAACAGTTATTTCAAAGGAAAAAGAAAAAAAAGGTGAGAAGCTGGAGAACAGGTGACGAAGGAGAAACTATGGCTTTACCTATAATTCAGAGGAAAGAAAAGGGCTTCATTAAAAAAAACACCCCAAAACCCCACCAAAATTAGAAAGAAATACTTGGAGACAACTGGGAAGGAGAATGATGCATCATTTTCCCAGAGTAAGTCCAGAGAAGCATGCTCAGCTGCTTAACAGAGAGTAAATTGGGGAGTAAAATGCAGAAGAACAAACCTAAAATCTTGCTGGATATGTAAGTTAAGCACCAATTATTAAAACAAAATCCAATTAGCATATCAGGCTACATTGTATTACAGAAGCATTAAAACAACCAGCATAGCTTTTACATCATTCAAGGAATAAAAATTATTTCCTGGCCATTTATTCTCCAAATGCTTCATTCATGAGAAAAAAGCCATGCTGTCCAGCTGGTACATATCAGCGCTCACTCATCTGTTTTTTAAGGAACTTCTTATTGTGCAGAGAGGGAACAGCCTGTTTCCCCTGACAGTCTTCATCCACTTCCCTTATGCCAAATAAAAGGAAAGGGGAGATACAACTGCAGCAGACATTTCAACACTGTTACCTCATTCGACGCCTGGGCACTGTTCAGTATTTTTCTCTCTTCTTTCAGACAGTTGTAGATGATCATTGCCATGTGTATCGGGTCTTCTTGGAAGTTATCCTAGCATTAGAGACACAGTCTATTGTTAAAGTTCATACACATCATTTCTTGTCCTTCAGTAACTTTCAGATTAGCAAAAAATAGGGAATTACCAGTGTGTGAGCCTCAGGGAACACACTGGTCGTAGCCTGCTAAAGGATTACAGGCTGTGACAGCCACAACCAGCTCCAAGAACGAGTTTCTATCGTAGTTCATTGTCATACAAAAAGACAGGACCGGCACAAAACAACAGGAAAAGGCCAAACATTACTGGGAGATGTGGGATAATACCCTACAGTCCTAGAGAGAACTCATCCCTTAAGAGCCATCCTCCCACACCTTGGTATGGCTGCTGGTTTAACACACAGTCCAGGCTGGATGCAAATTCAACGTTATTGTTTTACCTGCATACAAACTTGAAATGTGCTATGGACTGAGTACTGCCCTGCTCAGGATGGCACTACCCTGGGGGGTTTTCTTTTTCCTGGAGTTCTCAAACTGTAGCTGTTCTGATAATTAAACTGTAACTTTCTAACCATAGCAAATCAAAACAAAAATGGAGCAACACTTGAATTCTGGCTTTTAAATCAGGATTCTCACACATCTTCTATGAAAATCCCTCAGGGCAGGGTAGTTGCTTAGAGGCATCCAACTGCACTGAAGCAAATCAAGCAAATGTATATGTATAGAACCCAGGCGTACCTGAAGATTACGTTTGCTTTTCCTTATGTTGTGCTGCAGCAAAAAATTGTTTTCTATCAAGAATCTGCTAAACTGATCATCAAGCTGTGACAGCAGGTCATGGAATAACAGCGTAGCAAATGAGACATTGCTGGCGGCATGTTCCCTAGAATAAGTTAAAGCATGCTTGTGTTAAATACCCTTCCAACACAAGATCCAAGAAATACATACAGGTGTACTTGATTTTTAATCCCCAACTCCAGTTGTAGAATATGCAAGTAGTGAGAATTAGCTTCAAATGTAAGCCAATTTCATTCTCTTAACTTTGACTTTACTTTCCTCGATAAAGAAATGTTGTTTCTCTATTCTTTTTGCCACATTCTCTTCAAATTCATGTACTCATTCCATGCACGTCAGGAACCTAAAAGTGACCCTGATGCACGTGCAGGTTGTACCGCTCTCCAAAGAGAAGACACTCCACAGAAACTTTGGCAGAAGTTCAGTCTTTGAAAAGTGAGAGAGTGAGCTACAAAGGTAGTAACTAATTGGTCTTAAAACAGCCACCACTGAGAGCAATGTGAGCAAGGACACTTACTCCAGCTATCAGGTCCCTCTAGAAAGCCCTGAAGAGGGGCAGGAACACAAGCTGTAGTAGCCACATAGCTACCGAAGCATCCTACCAGCAAAGGTTCACCTAGCAGCTTGCTTCCCCAGCATTCTCCTGCTGCCTGTAACTGCATGTCCGAGGGCGTTGCTTATCACACAACCCAAAGCCTAATTAACGTCTGTGCTTACCAGTCCTGGTTTTCCAGCCACTGTGCCAGGTACTGCCTGATCTCCATAGGAAAGCTGTCATCATATAGCTGGTGAACTTGCTCCAAAAACTTGGAATCAAGTTGCTGCAGCTGATACCACTGAGTCATCCTGGGAAAGCGGTGAAAAAAAAGCCAGTGTAAATGTTTAAGGAGTATTTGGACTGAACCAGTGAAAAACTACTAATTTAAAGTTTTCATGAACATTGACAAAATTGGAGGATGTGCTGATTTTGGTTGGGATAAAGTTTATTTTGTTCACAGTAGCTAGCATGGGGCTGTGTTTTGGATTTGTGCAGGGAACAGTGTTGGTAATACAGGGATGTTTTTGTTACAGCTGAGCAGGGCTTACCCAGCATCAAGGCCCTTTCTGCTCCTCAGTGAGGGGGCTGGGGGTGCACAGGGAGTTAGGAGGGGCACTGGGCAGCTGACCCCAACTGACCAAAGGGATATTCCAGACCATGTGGCATCAAGCTCAGCACACAGAGCTGGGGGGCGGAGAAGCAGGAAAGGGGGAAATTTTGCATGATGGTGTTTGTCTTCCCAAGTCACTGTTAGGCGTGATGGAACCTGGCTTTCCCAGGATGGCTGAACACCTGCCTTTTGCTTTGCTTGTGTGCATGGCTTTTGCTTCACCTGTTAAACTGTCTTTATTTCAACCCACAATGCTCCTCACTTTTACCCTTCTGATTCTCTGCCCATCCCACCACATGGGGAGGAGGGGGAAGTGAGCAAGTGGCTGTGTGGTGCTTTCTTTTTTTTCTCCTTTTCCTCTGAACCCCTTTTCATGGCACTTAGGGTACTGCTAGTGTTACTGCTCTCTTACTTAGCAGGGATATGGGAATGAGGACCTGTGTGTTTGATACCTGTACCCTGCATAATTGAGGTCCTGAACGTGGAGTATCACCTTTTGTTTGTGCAGATGTATTCCCCATCACCCCCCGCCAGAGCATAAATGAAAAATCAAAGAGCCCTCTAAGTGCCCATTTTCAGTTGCTATTTGTGTCCACACTTGCCTGCTCTGAAAATGGACTAGATCTCAAGTCACTTTAAATGTTGAAGTACTGGAAAGATGTTTTGTCTATGTGTTTTAGTTCTCATGATCATCTTTTCAGGCTAAATTCAAGTAACCTTTCCAGCAGATACAGGGTGCTTAAATGAACTAATATTGTACAGAATAACTTCTCTCAGTCCTAACACTTTTGTGACAGAGTGGCTTTATGGTCTCTAGCAGCAGATCAGTTAGCCTTCCAGGCTGCAGGTTATCACCTTGTAGTGGAAATGGCACGTAAAGATACGTCCAAGGAACAGTCCAGGCTGAGAATACAGGTGGTGAGATGCAAATCCACTCACACCACTCTTTTTTACTGGCTGCCTATAAGACCTATCCAAAAGACCAGGACAGCATCAGGGTGAAGGACTATCTTCTATGCTCCTTCCTGCCAAATCCTTTAGTGTTTGTATGCCAGTGCCCCTGGCATGTGCTATGTGTGAGAAGGAAAGGAGTTAAAAATGTTGTTTAAAGTGAGGGCTTTGAGGCTTTTGATGTGTGTGCTTTTCAGATTACAGGTAATACAGCATTTGAGTGTGCTCTAGCAATCCCAAAAAATGAGACTCCATGACCTCCCTGGGCAGCCTGTTCCAGTCCTCTGCCATCATCAGTGTAAAGAAGTTCTTTCTCATGTTGAACTTGTGTTTTAGTTTGTGGCCATTGCTCCCCATCCTGTTGCTGGGCGCCACTGAGAAGAGTCTGGCACTGTCCTCTTGGCACCCGCCTTTGAGATATTTATATGTAATGATGAGATCCCCTCTCAGCCTTCTCTTCTCCAGACTAAACAGGCCCAGCTCCCGCAGTCTCTCCTTGTAAGAGAGATCCCTCATCATCTTTGTGGCCTCCGCTGGACCCTCTCCAGTAGTTCCTCGCGTTTCTTGTAGTGCGGAGCCCAGAACTGGACACAGCACTCCAGATGTGCCTCACTAGGGCTGAGCAGAGGTGGCTGATCACCTCCATCAACCTGCTAGCCACCTGATGCACCCCAGGACTCCTTCCTGGCCCCTCTCTACCTCGTTTTCTGCCATTCCCGGGGGATCGCGGCCGATCCACCCGGCGGGGTTCGGGAGTAAAGGACCCGGCAGGCGTCCCTACCCTCGGCCGGCTCCCTGCCCGCGTTCCCCTCGCTCCCGGCCGGCTCAGCCCCGCGGCTGGGAGCACCGCACCTGTTCAGCAGAGGCTGCCCAGCGATGCTGGAGGCACAGGATCAGCGTCAGCGCCGTGCCGGGGACAAGGGTCCGCTTCGGGCGCTCCGGCGCTCCCGGGCAGGGCAGGTCTGGAGATGCGACGGAGAGTGAAAGCTGTGGAGAAGGAGCCAAGAGTCGGACTTGGGAGCGGAGGCAACAGATGACAGAAAAGCAGGGGTGTCCCTGCAAGGAATGAAGACCGCTAGGAGATACCTCCCGCTGCCCCAGGTACAAAGACACCAAAGCGCAAAGCTCGGTGGGTGTCCCGCGGGCAGGGAACAGTCTGAGGAAGCGACAGCTTTAGTTACACCGGGCATTCATCCCGCCGGCCCCCGAGCTGCAGGCAGTGCCCGGCAGTACCCCGCCGTGCCGCTCCCGGCACCATCCCCCGGCCCCTCAGGCCCGCTCCCCTCACCTCGAGTCCGGCTCGACAGTGCCGCGCCGCCGGCTGCGCTCGGAAGCCGCGCGGCCAAGCGCGCATGCGCGGGGGCGGATCGGGGGCGTTCCCGGAGCGGGCGCGTCACGTGACTTCTGGGAAAAGCAGCGGGCCGGCGAAAGCGAAAGCGGCGCGGTGCGCTGAGGGCGGGGGGGCTGCGCGCAGAGCTGCGGCTCTTGGCTCGGGCACTCCAGCCCCTTTGCTAGCCCAGGCGCCGCTAAAATGTAGGCGGCTGAGCCTTAGTTCCCTTCCCTTCCCCTTTCTTGTAAGCCTTGCTCGCAGGGACGCTGTGGCCGTCTCTTGGACCAACGTGGTGTGGTTGGGTTTTGTCTGGCGTTTGAAGCCAACAGAGACCGGCCTATTAAGTCCAGGCTTTGCTGCGGGTCTCCAGGGTACTTTGTGCACCCTCCCTCCTCAGATGAAAGAGGCAGGTCGTACTCCATAAAAGAAAGAAATAAGAGGTCCGTTTGGTGAACTTCGTGGCATGAAATACTAGGGAGTAGTGGATATATAAACATGGCTATAGAAAAAACTATGGAAGAAGGTAACTGACCGTTTTTATGTTTTTTAATTAGGACCATAACAGTGATGCACCAAGACAGCACAAGACAATCACATTTTTTTACTTTGCTGTTGCAAAACACAGCAAAAGCACAAACACAGTAGAAGTACTTAAAAGCAGACATTTTGTTTTCTCTGGTAGTATCTGGGCACCCCTTTTTTGTGTTCCCCCCCCCCCCCCCCCCTTCACTATTTTACTAGAGAACCACCTTCGTACTCATAGTGGCATAAGAACAAAATTCTCACTTTTTTAATGGAAGGAGGCTTGGGCTGTATATATTCATCCTACAGGAAATTATTCCAGTGTTCCTTTAAAGCAGTGAAATTATTTCAAGTCATGTGCTTTTCAACGAAATGTTAAGCCTACCCTCTGCAAAAATCTGTTCTGAAGCAATAGCAGAAACTGTCCTGCCAAAACCTGATCCACGATGCTGTTCAGGAACACCAGTTTTATTGGGCTGAAGTTAATACTTGAGAGTCGAAGGGTTGCCTTGCATGGGGAGCAGGGAAGAAGGAGAGAGGAGACTGTTTCTCATGCCATATCTGATCTTTTCTTGCCATACTTCTCATGAACTTTAGATGGTCAAAAATATAGGCCATCCCCTGTTTTGTTTGTATTAAGATTGTGAGAAGAGGTTAGAATGGAAAGACATGCAAGAGCTGATGTGAGGGGAATGTTTGCTGCTTTAGAAGTCTATGTTACTGCTTGTAGCTCAGTTTAAGGTCAACAAAAAGGCAGCAAGACTATTTTTGTTGTGCCTTGAAAAAAATCCACAGAGGCCTGGGTATGCAAATTGAAGCCAAAATCTGATTTTATTCATGCTGGTTATATAAATTACAGATATTACCATGCTATATACAGAATTGCTCTTGTTTTTTACTTTATACACAATGCTTTCTGAACGTACGTGCAACTCGCTTTAAGTCACTCAGGCTAATGAACAGAGATGTGTTGTTTCTTTGAAAGCTACTTCTTTGTATCACAGAAATATCCCATTACTTTGCTTCTGCTCACTCGCTTTCAACTAAGGTAAGTAGCATGGTTGAAAGAAGAATTGGAAGTCCAATCCATGTCTTACTGATTCAAGGAGGTTATGTTTTCATCGCAGATGTCTCATTTATACCTGCCTGAGAAAGCAGTAAGGTGCAAACATTCAAGAGCTTGTATTTTAAGAACTTTGCATGCATTAACCAAGTATTCTGTGGGCAAGACTTAGGTCTTGATTGAGCCCTCATTTGTGAAATACAGTGGCCTTGTAGTTGTCTGTTTATTATTCATAAAACCATAACAACAAAACCAAACAACCCAAACTCAGCTGTAAATATGCCTGAAAGAAAAAAAGAGTATTAAAAAATTTACCATTTTTACAAAAACTAGTTGTCCTGCTTATTAAATGAGCCTGTGACAGGCACATAATATCCTGTCATGCAGCACAAATTGCCAGGTGGTCAGCAAATGCTGCAGTTCTTCAGTAACTGTTCTTTAAAACTGCCTCCCTGTTGGCGCTGACCAGTTAGTATCCAAACTGTGTCAGGTCAGGATTTTTTATGTGTAGACTTTCTGACAGTATTTTCTGCCCAAATAGATTTACTTCTGCAACTATTTTGTGAGAGGGGGAAGTTTTACTAACTCTCTCTTCCAGTGGTGAAATGGAGACAGCCTTTTTAACACCACAAGTTTTGTGTCTGCTTTCTTTGTGGAACTCCCTTTCTCCCCAGCCTTGACTACCCGACTTCCACAACTTCTGATGTGGCATCAGATAAAAATCTCTGCTGAAGGCAATTCATCTTTGGAGAAAAGCAAACCCCAGACACCTCTGGAACATTGAAAGTCAGGGGAATGAGAATCTTTGCTTTGAAACAGTATCTAAATCAGTGGTGCACAAGATTATGATTAAGCAGAAAGTATTTAACATAATAAATCCTAATTTCTCCAAACACATTAATGTCTTTAGGTATCTTTTTACACTGTTTTCAGAAGCAAAATGTTTTATTCTTATGCTCTCATATTTACAGCAATTCTATGGAAATTAGTTAAATTAGCAAGTAAAACTTATCTCTGCTGGCACCCCACTGAAGTCAAATGATTTCCAAGCCAGAAAGGATTTAGTACTTTATCTGTGACAACAGCAAATCTGACTTGCAGAAGGCTATTTGAATTCCTAGGGAGAAAATTCCTTGTTTGTGTGTTATTGATAACAGAAAGATGCCTAAGAATAACATAATGATTTCCAGGAAAAGCTGGTTTTCAGAGGTGACAGGGAAAAAAAATTATGACTTCTTTAACCCATCCAGTGTTCACATGATTACTAATTTTTCCAGTATGTGAACTTCAGTCAGTGGAGTAAGGAGAACTCAGCTAGAAGAAAAGAAGGAAAAGATTAGTCTCGTGGTACTCACAGCTGTTCCTTCAAAAGTAACTGCAGATGAAACCTTCTCTGACTCAAGGTAACTATAGCCTCACTTTGACAATGTAATACAAATCGATAAGGATCTGAGAATCGTGTTTCTAGTTATATATAGAATAGAGGAATACTCTTTAGAAAACACTGTGTGGGAAACAGTTGCAATTGGAATAAGCATAGTATTTCTTTTTATATGAACTTTTGTTGTTCTTGTGGCCTGTGGATATGTATTGCAGGGTTCTTCCTGGAGTCTTGGTTTTTTTGATGGGCAAGGGAAGCTGGATGGGGGGGGATAGAAGGGAATTCAGCAAGGCTGCAGAAAGTATGCTAAGACTGAGTTACTGAGTTGCAGGATATTTTGTCCTGCTGCAGATTTCACTCTTGTTTTCTGTATCTCACATGGTGCTTTTTTATTGGCATTTCAAGGAGAAAAAGTATTGCTTTAATAGTGCAGATTGTGTGCTTGCTGTACTTAGCCAGCTCTTCAGCGGGGTAGATTGTTATGTGAATTTGGGGTGATAAATAAAAAGCCTCCATATTTTCCTCATTTCCGTTTAGGAAGGTAAATGGAATGGAAAAAGCAAGGAAGGAATTCTTTTAAAATCTTCTAGAACTCTTTTTCTCATGAAATTTTTAGCAGAGCTTGAAAACCTTCCTGGTAAGAGCCTATAGAAGTATCAGCATCTAGCAGCACTGAACCACTTGTCTTGATACCTTTAAAACCCACATGACTGTATTTAACTTTTGCAGTTTGCCACCAGGCACACTCTTTTTGTGAGGTTATGACCCTAAACAATGGCCATGGCAACAGCTTATTCTGAAGCTCTGAATAGAGATGGTTTGAGATTTACTGTGCCTGCAAGAAGAAACCAAAAATGTTTGGAGCCTGATGTTAAACGAAAGTGAATCCAACTATTATTTACTCTGCCAAAACTTCAGGAAAGCAAATGCGTGCATAGTTCAGAAGGGCAGCTGAGGAGGTCAGAACCATTTCCACATGTTATACACCACAATAGAAATGAAAGGTGACATGTCTTGGATTGGGTGGAGTAGGTTTTAATGCAGAATTTTAGTTCAAGCTGGTTATTTCATTTTCAGCTAAAGAACTTAGTTTGTCACGAGTGCTATTGGAGAAAAAAGTGAAGAATAAAAAAAGGTATTTTGCTCTTGAGCAGTTCTTCAGCTTGATGTATTAAAGAACTCATCTATTTATATGTGAAGTCTAACTGTACTTCCAATCATTGACAGTCAGGAAGGATTCTGGTTTCGTTTTGTTCTGTTTGTGGGTAAGGAAAAGTGTTTACAGAGAGGCATTTGAAGGGGAGTTGGCAGGCTTTTAAATACATAACCATTTTAAGATCATAAATCATTGAATATGCAGAAAGTTAAGGAGATTTTCTTCTAAAGCTGCTAGAGCCAAACCACTGCTGTGTTTCCTAAGAAAAGCCTGCTGGACGAATCCCCACCCGGCTCATTACTCTAAAGACTCTGAGCCATGAGGATTCTGAACACATTTTCTAGTCAATCAGGAAAGGAGGAATTTTTTTTTTTAATACAATGTTCATAGAGTATTTTCCTAATCTTTCTATATACTAATTTAATATTACTTTGCTGAAAGTGTTTTAGTTGACTTTTAATTTTGCACTTTGAAACCCCATGTAAAAACTTGCAGCATTAAAAAGTTGTGCAAGTTTGCTGAATGGGAATTTACTGTGTTCCTTGGGCAGCTCCCCTGAGCAAGTCCAGGCCTTTGTGCTGTCTAGAGAGTTAGTATAAATTACATGTATTTGTCAGTGTAAAGCCTTCGTTTGTGCAAGAACTCTGGGATCTTTGTGTTCTGACATTCATGGTTCATTGGCCAGCATGTCAGGTAATTCCAGTGCTTTCAAGATGCTTGCAGTATCCTGCACCATTTAGAATAGGAAATATCTGCACCATTGTTTCAGAATGTAGTGCAGCAGTTGAAGAAAGAGCTGTGATTCCTTCACAATTGTGCAAGCAGCATTTTGTTAACCAGCATCTGTGCTAGACACATCCTGTTTGCTTAATATTTACTTACGAATGGGAAAGTTTACAACTTACAGCAGTTTCAATGGCTGTGGGACTCAGGTGTTCTCTCAGAACAGCATAAACGCTTGGAGACATTGGAAGAAGATCTGATGGAGAATGTGGT
Organism: Aphelocoma coerulescens; assembly: GCF_041296385.1. NCBI lineage: Eukaryota > Metazoa > Chordata > Aves > Passeriformes > Corvidae > Aphelocoma > Aphelocoma coerulescens. The sequence goes on from NC_091021.1 coordinate 8,521,095, forward strand.
TCTGTAGAATCATTTAAGCTAAAAAGAAAAAACAAGCAAAAAATATACAAAAATAATCTTAGAAAAAACTTAAATCCCTCTAACTTTATGCATATCAGTGGAGTATGGTGAATGTTTTTTAAGTTTGTTAACCCTGTACTCAGGCTTGCTGGTGGCCCTGCAAGCACATGCCAACAACCTGGTATACACTTAAAAATGTAGGAGATAGAATCATGTTTATCCTCTTTTTCCTTGGCCTTAATACCAGCTGCTGGAGAGAAAAAGGAGACAGTGAAAGATAAATAGATCAGAGTACCATGATATCTGCATTCAGTTTTTACAAATGTTTTGCCACATGAATGGGAAAAGCACCATGCAGGAAAAGTTTTTTATTTCCCTTTCTTGTGTTTAGCAGTCCTTGGCCTTGTGTTTCTATGCCAAACTATTTTCAAATAGTTTGGGGAAGGGAAGCAGGGGAAACTCTGAAATGGGATGTAAATTAAATAAAAAATAACAGTTGAAGTGTGACACACCTGTGAGGATACTTACATTTTGGAGACTGGGATAAATACAGAAGGAACATAACCTTTGCCTCCTCCATCTGAGGGCTTTGAGACTAGAATAAATAGTAAATAAATATTGTTGAGTCATTTTATTATCTATTTGAAATTGATTACTTGCTTGAAGTGCTGCAGACAATAATAAATTGAAACATCCCTGCATAAATAAATAGCCATAAAAGTGAGGAGAATTCAGGAGATTAGTCCTTGAGTTCAGGTCTTAGTCATAGAATTGTCTGTGCTCTCTTGATATGAATCACAATATAATACCACAACTGATGAAAGAGATTTCGTTAGGCCTTCAAAGCAAATACACAGATCTTTAAGTTTGGTACTCTGAGCCTCCACATTTCAGTTCTGCAAATGCTTGGAGCTCTGTCTCTACAGATACAGCTTCAGCAATGTCTTTTGCATGAAATTAAGCATATATGTAAGATTTTAGAGGATTGGAGCATTAGGCAAAGTCCACTGAGTTAAAATGAAGAGGGAGAAAAAAACCTGTAGACTCCAAATATTTTTGAGTTGTGTAGGAATTTGAGTTCAAATGGAATTGTAACCCTTGATACTGAAATTCTAGAAGAATGCGTTTTTTCAATTAAAAAATTAAGGGTTTGAGGGCTTTCTTTAAGCGAGAATGAATTTGATCTAAAAATGTAACTTGGACAAAAAAGAACGTGGGCCTGAACATATTTGGAACCATCCCTTTTGCATTTTCCAGTGCAGTTGCCAGGGGTTTTTAGGGACATTGTCTGCCATAATAACTTTGTAATTGTGCAGTGTATTGGGAAAAGGTGGTGCAGATAAATTACCTTTTTTAATGAGGTTCCATTGGATGAAATGAAACAAAGTAGGGCTTCCAAGCTGTTCGGGAAATACTGAGTTTTCTTGAAATTAAAGAAACAGCATTCTACAGTATAACACAACTATGAAGCTGATAAGCAGGATGACTTTTCAGTTTCCTCTCCTTTGAACACCCCAGCACTGAATTTTGTGATGCATCAGTCAGGAAAAAAAAAATCCATTTCTTAACTTTTTAGAAATATTTTCATCACCTCTACTGCAACCTCTAAGACTAGGGATGTATTTGCAAAATGAAGCTGTCTAAATGATAGACACATGTTAAAACAGTTCTCTTGAAGATGACTATTAAAGGAGGCATCTTAATCTGTTCTCTCCCTCCTCTCTCTACATTCTTAAAATTGCCTCTTGACTTTGCAGCTGCTGTGCAGAAAGGGTAAATAGAGAAGCGGAGCCACACCTTCATTTGGCTGACAGCTGTAGTGTTTGCCAAAGGCCTTATCTTTGGGGATATCTGGATACAGGTACTTCAGAGGGTTTTCAGGGACGTTGTCTGCCATAATAACTTTGTAATCGCGCAGTATGTCGGCAAAAGGCAGGGCAGATAGGCGACCTTTGTTATAGGGTTCCACTGAGTGAAATGTTACATCTCCTGCAAAAACACAAAGGCACCATCACCTGTAGATCAGCATCTGCAGCTGGAACACACTTTAGCCTTTCTTTTGAGGTTTACACTTGCATAGGCTTTACCTGTTCTTACCTACGTTAGTATCTTTCAATATATAATTTTGGCATATTTGGAAACAAATCTAAGGTCTGCAGTAAGCAGATACACCTCATAGAGAGCTTTGTTAATATAAAGAACTCAGAGGTGGAATGTCAGAGTTTTGGTTTGTGTTTGAGAAATTGTGATACTTGTATCTTGTCCAAAACGATACTATGTCATATGTGAATTTTACTTTCAAACCAAACAAAACGTGACTCCAGTATTGCAGGTATATTGCAGAGTTTGGGTTGATTTTTGTTTGGTTGGTTTTTTTGGTTTTTTTTCCTTTAAATTATACTTACCATTTTCTAGCTGATCCACCCAAGTAAAGGTAATTCCACCCAGATTGCTCTCACTAAACCTTAATAAAAATGTTCCTGGTGTCTTGTCTTTCAGCAGAATTCGCTCCTTTTCTTTGCTTACAAATCCCATTATGTACCTGAGGTATAACAGGAAATCATGGGTTTACTTTTGGAAAAAAATACAGACTTCCATCTGGGCAATGTGTAGAATCATAGAAGAGCCTGGGTTGGAAGGGATCTTAAAGTTCACCTGGTTCCAAACCCCCTGCTGTGGACAGGGACATCTTTCACCAGACTGGATTGCCCAGAGCTCTATTCAGCCTGGCCTTGATCTGGCCAGACTTTATACAGGTTTTCAAAATGTGGTTACAAAGCTTTATAAGGCCTAGAGACTGTCACCTAAGCTTTGTGTGATTTACATGTGGAGTATGGCATTGAGCTCAAAGTACTATGAAACCTGGTGAAATTTATCCCAGTACTTAACTGCATAGACAGAACTGAAGAACAGATCTAAACCTGCATTTCTAAGGGATTCAATGTTGTTCCCCTTTGACAAAAATTTCCAAAAGCTGTAAATGGGAGAAGGGAGAAGTATTAAACTCTTTGCAAATACTCCTCTGCATAGCTAAAACTGAGATTAGTGAAGGACAGAGAAAAAGTGGAGAGAGACCAATATACAGCAGTTCCCTTCTTGCTCACCCATCAATCCAAAGAGGAAGAATGTGTTTTTTAATCAAGTCCAGGATTGCTTCAAGCCAAACCCAAAAGGTAAAAGACTTCCCAGGCAAATGCTCCTAACGGTTAAAAACAACCACAAAACACAAACAAAACCAACACACACAAGAAGAGAATCATGAGAGTGATGTTACCCAACGTTCACATGACATAGTTTCTTCTCAGTTTCCTAAGAATAAGCTACTTTGCTCAAGTGAGAATGACAACTTGAGCTGTGGTTTTGAGTAACATTTCTCTTTCAACCTGACATAAAACCAACTGATTTTTAAGATATGCATTGGAAGCACCTCATTTTTCAAGGAAAAAAAAAATCACATCTGTTGTTTCTTCCTAGTTAGAAAATCACATTTGAATGAAATGAAGATGAGAAAGTTGAACTTCCTTCCAAGGTTCTGTTCTTGTTAAATAATGTAGTTAATGAGAATTAAACAAGCTTACCCTTCTTTATCAATACATTCTCTGTTCCTCATCAAAGTTATTGCATATATTGACTGTCTTGGAATAATTTAGGTCAAAACTGAGCATACAAAAAATAGCACCTATGCTTTACGGAAAATATATTACAGGCTTTGATAAGACTTTCAATTGATCATTTACAGAAATGTGTTAGGCACACTAAAATATCAATTTCTGATTTCTGTAGCAATATATCTAACTAGATCCCTAATCCCAAGCTTTACTCTTCTGGAAGTGTTATTTTCCTAGTTAAATTTTTACAAGGGATGTGATTGTGCTGAGCTGTAAGTCCCACATATGTCAAATGAGAATCTTATCAGTAGCATCAGGGAAACAGAGATAGGCATGGCTGTGGGTGTTATGAGACATAAGAGTCTAGTTTTACTTTTGGAACAGTACCTTGCAGAACTTTGCCCAGGATAGTTGATAATCATTGTAACTGACTTGTTGCCCTGAAAGAAAAAAAAAAGCCCAAATGGTGCATGTATTATTCTGAAGTTATGAAATAGATATAGCTTGATATCTGTATAGGTGGGTGAGAGGAGAAGTACAGTACATACCGACTTGGGGAGGGAGGGATAGGGGCATGCTAAGGGACTGTAGATCTGTTTTTCTGTATTTTTATGAAGCAGGTGATAATTGTAGTTTTGGGAATACTTGCCTAAAGTAGCCCGTGACTTGGTGACTGCAACTCTACATGCCCAGTTTCAGTTTTTAGCCTAAATGTTACTTCTCAGCTTTCCCCAAGGCCTCTCCCTTCTGGGGCACACTTGGGTCTCAGACTAGTCAACAGTTCATCTCACTGAGGTTACAGGGCCTCTTTGCTCTGCTGACACCAGTGAAGCATCTCTGGTGAGGTCCCAGAAGTGAACAGACACACAGGGACAGGTACTTAAAATGAAACAAACCCCAAACCAAACCTCATAAGCAAGCAAAAATGCTTCCTTTTGATTTCAGATGTAAGAGATAATTGCTAAGGAAGAAAAATAACATCACAGTTCAGTGTGACTTTGATGCCCTCTTCCTTCAGTTGAGCAGCCTGGAAGTTTGAAAGTTGAATTACTTTGTGATAAGAATAAGCTGATGCCTGCTTTTCTTTAAAGAAAAAAAATGTTATTGTGACATTTTTGACATCAGCCCTGGAAGTGGAGGTCATGACGTGCTGGTTTTGGCTGGGGTAGAGTTCATTTTCTTCACAGTAGCCGGTGTGTTTTGGACTTGTGCTGGAAACAGTGTTGCTAATACAGGGATGTTTTAGTTCTTGCCTAGCAGGGCTTACACACTGTCAAGGTCTTTTCTGCCTCTCACCCCACCCCATGAGCAAAGGGGCTGTGAGTGCTGAGAAGTTGGGAGAGGACATAGCTGGGACAGCTGATCCTAACTGACCAAAAGAATATTCTGCACCATATCATGACATGCTCAAACTAGGGGGAAGGAGGAGGAAGGAGGGGATGTTTGGGATGATTGCATGTGTCTTCCCAAGTAACTCTTACGCATGATGGATCCAGCCCTGATTTCCAGGCTGAACACTTGCCTGCAGATGGGAAGTAGTGAATGAATTCCTTGTTTGCCTTTGTGTGCATATGTGGCTTTTGCTTTACCTGTTAAACTGTCTTTATCTTGACCACGAGTTTTCCTACTTTTACCCTTCCAATTCTCTCCCCATCTCACTCTGGGGGAGTGAGTGAGTGGCTTTGTGAGGCTTAGTTGCCAGCTGGTGCTAAACCACAACAGGTGCTAAAGCCCTTACCTGTAGCCATCAAATATAAACCCCAAAGCAAATAAAGTCTGTGTATTTCTACACACTTACCCGTAAGTTTCTCTGCCAGCATGTTGAGCTGTTCAGAATTGAGTCCACGACCTACGTATGATGAAAATTGCCAGCTCAGTACTTCTAAGAGCTGGCTTAAAGTGGCAGCAGGGGGGTTGTTGAAGAAAGACAAATTCTGCAACAGAATGAATGCTTTGTTTAGACAGCAGCCATGAAATATGTATCAGGCTGTAACAGGAGGCTCCAAGTACTTAAGCAGAATCTGGAAGTGTTGAAAGTCAGCTCTGTGTGTGGGGAAGCATTGGGGCAAACATCTGTGGGCCCTCACACCTGCAGGCACCCAGGAAGGTCCAGTGGGGTGCCTGAGAAGAGTTGTAGGGTGACACTCCTAGAGAGAGCTTAAGTCTCTGTGTGCATCTCGGATGCTAAAATACCTTGCTATGCTTCTAGTAGTGTCCTGTGTAAAGACAATGAAAATATGCTTAAATCCTGCCTGAAAAATCTAGATATTATCACTATATGTTAATGTTTAGCACATGGAAACCTTAAACCATTACATACTGATATGGTGATGTGCTGTTGAATCATTTGGCTTATCTTAGTTTTTTCATTTGTTTTTTTTGGAATGTACACTGTGCAAAAACTCTCTGGAGTGTCACAGAGTGATAATGCAGTCCAGCCTGCTGGTCTGCTGGCCTGCCACCATGGTGGAGTGTCTGACCCTTTCCCTCCTCCAAGCATCCATGTGACTGCACTAATGCCCAGCTGAAAGCCCGAGAGCCATTGACAGCACTGTTCCACAATCTGCAAATACAGTAACGGTGACTGAATCTAAAATATGTGCTGAGACAGCTGGAGCCTTAGAAAGAATGATTCTGCCTTTGCTCAGGGTTAGAGCTACTAGAAGCTGCTACTTAACATTTATAATCTTCTCCACAGAAAGCACAAGTTCCTATAAAATCCGTGGTGGAAAGCAGCACTTAAGTACATTAGAGACTCACCTATATGCCTACTTTCATGGTTTGGAGCTGTACTGGTAAAATTATCTTCTAACAGCTCTAGTTTTAGTCAGCCACACCCAAGAAAGATAAATTCAAACTACAGAAGTTAGAGAAGTTGTGGAGAAGGGCTGTCACCTTTCCTTAGTTTAAGAACTACTTTAGGCTACAAAAAGGAAAGCTAAGTGTGCATGTGGTTTTATATCTGGGCAGGGAAAGAAAGATAAAGAGGACAGCATTAAAGTGTGATGTTGATAACAGTGTATTGTGAAAAAAAGTAAGGCCAGTTCAAGAGCGAAATACATCTTTCTTATACTTAATGTATTTAGTAACCAAATAACACAAATGTGAAGATGCAGGAAGTTGGTATTTATATACTGAGGACCTACCTGAGGATCGTTGGTTGACAGATTGTACCAAATAATAGAGGCCCAGGCATTGGGCAGTTGGCTGACGTTGGAAATCATCACCACAGGCAAAGAGCTGGTCTGGTAGAGAGAATGAATGCAGTGTGTAAATGCTGCTGAGGAAAGTATTAGTGCTGTGCTGTGCTTTGGTGTTTTAGCCTCTCTTTCTTCCCAAAGCATAGACTTATTTTCCAGAAGTTCTGAAAATCTTGTGGTTACTGCTGAGGGCCTCACCGAGGGTAGGGAGACCTGTGGTCTGGCCCAACACAGTTGTTCTTCTATGAACTGCTGGAAAATGCCTTTTACTCTTGCCCCAGAAAATCTGTCTTGAATACTCACTTCCAAATTTATGGTCAATCCGTACAGGCAGACCTGTGTTTCAAAGCTGATGGAGTGCAGTTCTTCGGTCACCATGTGAGGGCCCTGAGGGAGTAAGGAGGTTATAAAGCTGTGAGTGCACAGTTGGTGTTTAACACTGTTTCAGTGATCCAGCTGCTGAGGTCACACTTGGAAAGAAAACTCATATCAAATATATAAGCAGAACAGGAAAAGAAGGAAGTGAAGGAAACTGTTTGTTCAACTCTGACATTACATTAGTCCAGAAGCCTGGTATTTTTTCTGATGAATCTAAAAAAACCCTGAATATTGTTAAAAGAGTACTTCCAAACTTTTAACTTTTTCTAAAATGGTACTTTTAAACACAGTTTTGCACACAAGAAGTTAACAGATAATTTTGTGTGTCTGATAAAGGTTGTCTCCAACTTCCCTTTTCCTAAAGTTTCCTTACTGATTGACAATTTGACTTTGAACAGACATGTTCAACTTCAAGGAGGAACAAACTAGAAACAAAGTAAATAGCCACAGCTTTAAAGACAACTAGGCCTTCATCCAGGTTTGCTCTGTGTACTGAGATGGTACTAGTTGAAGGAGTAGAGGCCTACATCATTAATCCAAAGTAAATCTGGTATTAAAACCTCAAGCTTTTCTTGGATGGAAAAAAAAAAAAAATCTGTTTGTCATCATTGATTGAAGTTTGTAGTACAAGCATTTGTTGATTACAAACCAGCATAGCTCTGTAAAGATCCAAATCTCTGCCCCTTAGGAAACAGATCTTTCGAAATACATTTCCATCCCTAGGACTCAAAGCATAAAAATATATTTCTCCTTTTCCTGTTTTCTTTGTTGTTGGTCTTTCCCTCCCCATCATGCGTTTGTTTTGTCAGACCTTTCTTTAAAAAAAAAGAAATAAAAAGTTGCAAATCAAAATGCTTTCCTGTATTGAAATACTCTGCTTTCAGTCAATGTAAAATAAAACTATTTCTTGGCAGAGGACCTCGTGGCCTTATCTTTCCCATGGAGCACCTCCTCCAGGATATGGACAAGCCACTGCAATAAAAGACACTGAATAAATGAGGAATTGAGACCACAGGAGATCCTTAGGCATCTGAATAATAAATCTGCCTTGCAAAGGGAAAATCCAGCTTAGACCTGAAGGCTTTTACATGAAACACTCATCCATCAAATGAGCTCAGATGTTTTAATACAGGTTGAATCAATCCAGCTCAACCTGTATTACTGATACAAAGTTGAAAAGGGTTGATGAAACCACCCTTCTTCCCCTCATTATGATTTTGCTGAAACAAATTTTTCTCATGGAAAAATCATCTAGGCAAAAAGGTACATCTGCATGAAAGGACAAATCTAAAATAGAGAACTTCCACTTTTTTTAATGAGGCCAATTATGTTTAACTACACTTTTAGCATACTGAATGTCCTATAACAAACCAAGTTTTGAAAGTATTATAGTTGCTGTTAGCAAAGAAAATCCCAACTCTTGTTCTGCTAATAACCACTTTCACAGACTGACTTGACCAAGGAGAGGCTCTGTTTGAGAACATCAGCAGTGAGCCAGGTCACAGTTCAGTTGTCCTAATTCTCCACAGACCTATGATAGATTTAGATAGTTTTAAAGGCACAATGTGTGGAAGGGGGAGGAAAATGCTGCCAGAAGTAGACTGCCAGCATTTCTTAACCTACATTTTTGCATTTGCTTGTTGTGATGTCAGTGATTTTGTAAATAGCAAAGTAACTGGCAGGTGAGCCTTGAGTTTCAGTCTTGCTAATCGGGTTGTGAGTTGTTCTGTTCAGAAATGTGGGTGAAACAGGCACAAGTATCTTCTGCTCTAGGTTTTGGTAAAATTCTTCATGCTGATCACACCTTTTACTTTGTACTTAAAGACTACTTCAAATAACTGTTGTGCTTATAAAACTACAGCTATGTGAGCTGTGATATGAGTTATTTTACATACACATATACATATACATATACATATACATATACATATACATATACATATACACATACACATACATATACACGTGTATATATATATATATATATATGTTTTTTGGGTTTTTTTAGCTTGCTAATTCAACTTTACCCTCAGTTGTTGGTTTTAGTGCTTTCGTGCCATATACAGAGTCACCACGAGAGGGGAACCTATGACCAGGCTGGGATGAGTGTCAGTAAATGAAGCACATTTTTGGTCCTGGATGAGGCAGCAAATCCCTTTGATGCAAAAATAATGACATCCTGACTTCAGCTGTGAACCTGGCCAGTAAAACATATATTTAAAGGACCTTTCCTATAGGAAATAATTATTTCATTATTATTTGGTTTGGGGTTTTTTTCCAACATATAAATGACCAAAAAGGTAACCTTTGAGAGGAATGCACAAATTTGGATCATTACTCTCCACCTTCTATTGTAACTTTTTCAATATACAAATTTAAGGCATGCAATTACAATCTGAGTCGTTCCCAACAGCTCTCATTATACTTATACTAACATAATAATTGGATCCTGTACCTAGTACGTATTTCAGAATCTAACAGCTCTTTGATTTAAATAAAATCAAATATGAAATACTTGTGAGAATAGGCAAAAACAACATGTAAAATAAATGCACAAACCTCATTTCCTTTGCTTCCAGCGCTTGTTTTCATTTCTTTGGGTTGCTGTATAAAGCAAAGCAATATTTATGTGTCAGAGAGACTACAGACAGAAGTACATATAAAGAACATAATTTGTAACCAGGATGTTTTTAGTTATAATAAGATTTTATTTGCAATATACAAATGAAGTCTTCGTAAGACTCTTGACACTACACCTCAAAAATTCTATTCAGTGAGGGTCTTTTGATATTTTTAAAGAATTTTTAAGAAACTAAATGAATGTAACAAAGCATTAATTAGGGTGCTTGCCAAGTGTATAACACAAAAAAGCGCTAAAGACCATTAATCTCAATCTCCTTTTGCAAAACTACACCAAGGCACTGCATCTGTGGTTAAGCCCCAAAAATACCTCAGGCAAGGGAGTGTTAGTCAGAAAGCAGGACTCACTGGGTTCTCAGAGAAGTCACAGAAGCAGTACTCTAGTCTCTCACAAGGCTGTTATCACAGGCATTAATTTCCGATAGATTTCAAGCATTCAATTCTATTTCCCCTAGAAAATTGTGGTGTGGTTTAGGGTTTTTGTCTGTTTGTTCTGTGTGTTGGGTTTTTCTGTTTGGGTTTTTTTTGTTGTTGGTTTGGTGTTTTGGGGTTTTTTTAACCAAACGCAGTTTCTGAGAAGCTTTTTAATTCAGCATGATTAGTCTTTCCTTTTCTGGTGGTAATTAGGGTTTGCTTTGTCATTTCTGTGAAAATATATAGTCTTATTTTATGGAATGGATAAGGTATGGAATGGCATAAAGAGGTTCTAGGAGTAAACTTCCTGTATAAGCAGAAAGAAAATGAGTGTGACATTGACAGTAATACAGTTCTCCCTCCACAGCTTCCAAAGAATCTTTTATTTCTCTACCAGAAGTACACAACAGTAAAAAAGCAGTCAAACCTACCAAATGTCGAAATTCTACTGACAGGCTTCCATTTGCAGACTCATCCATGTTCATGGCTTTCACGTGCGTTCCACACAGAACGAACCTCCGGTTACTGGGGAGGACATTTCACTTATGTACTCAAATACCATTCTATTGGAAAAATTTAATAAATGTGGTACTTTTATTGTCTTACCTTACAGTTGAAACATTCCTGAAAGAGAAGAGGGGTGGGGGAGAGGAAACAGATTGTGAATCAATAAATGTGTAAGCCATGACTTGTACTGAGAAGAATATCTCAGATGGTAGATTTTGCCTGGTCAAAGTTGGTTTGCATTGACAACACAACTACAGTTTTTAAACTGAAGAACTGAAATTCATACTGTCCATTTAGAGTTTTGCATCTGGCCATACATAGGCAGTGTATTTTATCTTGCTCTTTATTATCAGACAGTACATGGCTTTTGAGAGAAACAGCCCTGGCTTCTCTCTTGCTCCCTCCTCACTAGGTGTTTTCCTTCTTTCTTGTAGGCCAACATTTATGTCCATACAGTCAAGGTGTTTTTTAGGGGCTTGCAGAAGCACAAGAAGCAGAAAGAGGGAGGTAGCTGTACTGAGGGCTGGGGATGGTGCATGGTGAGAGCTCGGAGGTATTTCAAACCTAACTATCCCATAAATGCAACACAGTTTGATTTCAAGTTTTTGTGTGATGCTGCTGTATCAGTCTGATGAATTTTTTCTAAGTCTTGAGACAAATCTTAAATGGATTTCTTGCCTCCAGTTTGAAAACATCAAATAGACTTAGCAGCTTTGTTTTAAAAAAAGAAATCGTCCACATAAAAAGGAAGTGTTACTCTGATCTTTTAACTGGTAGGGGTTTTTAATTTTTTTTCTTTTCCTTTTAAAAGCAGTTTTATAATCAGATAGAGTAGCCACTGAAAAAACCTGTCTCTGTAGGGAGAAAAAGAGAATATCTTCACTTTTAAGTTTCTTACTTGTCAATAGTTGCTTTCACTCTGATCTGGTAGTTCAGCTCTGGCAATTTAATTAGCAACCTTCAAAACAGAAAATGAGAGTGTGAATATTAACAGAATAAATGTCTCACCAGAAAACACCAGACTAGTTGCTCCAGATTAAAGTATCAGAAATTATTATAATCTGAAAACAGATTAGGCATCTAGGATTGTAACACAATTTACAGGGTTTGAATACTCAGAAAGAGGAGCTGGGCTGTACCGGTGGTGGGTGCCCTACCCTCCCTCTAAATGTGTGGAAAAGTTAGCATGTATTTGAGGGAACGTCTGGAGAGACACCAAAGTAGTAATAATTAGGAGATGGATTTGTATGATCTCTGACTGCACCACAGATTGTGTGTGGGCTTTCCTTCATGTACCTTTTCTCACCCCCAACCCTCCATGCACTTAGTGCTGCTAGGTGGAAATGAAATGAGAGTTCCTCTCCAATTTTTGTTCTTTCACAAAGTCAGGCAAGGAGCTACTGGGAGAGAAATAACTTGTCTCTGATTCACCAGAGACCCCCAAAATGCAGCAGTTTCTCTTTCCTCTGTATAGAAGTGGCTCTGAGTATTCTGATTTTGGCTTGTATGATATGGATCATTATTTATTCAGTTTGTAAAGTCATTAGAACAAGAATTCAATGCATACAGAACCCTGAAGGTGCCAGCTTTAGCCACAATGTGCCTTTCTTCCTCATGTTTTACTCTTTGCTGCCACTTGTTCTGCATGACAGATTCTGTGGACTTCATATCCCCATTCCAGAAAATCTCCCTGCAGTTGAAAGGATCCTTAACACAAGTTGGTCTGCTTTGCTTTCTAGATTCTCCTAGGATAAAATACTGTACAAAAATGAAGAACTTTATATCAGATTTTTTCCCTTACCTTAATTTAACAGTGAACTGTATTAAAGTTTTGAGAACCATTGGCCTCTGGGGATGTGTTGGCATGCAGGGCTGCCTTTCAACCACGAAGGAGCTGTGTGAAACAAATGTGTTTTTAGGAATGTGTATGAACAAACAGCTGGGTTTTTTTAGGGGGGAGAGGGGGGAATGGGGCTAGTATCTCTTAAAGACTTATTTCTCTACAGATTCTGAAGTGGGAGGTCTGCATTCCAACTCTCAGTTCTCAAAATGATCCAGTGGTCTAATTTTCATTTAAATTGTCCCCTTAAGGAACAGATACTTGGAACACATTGAAAATCACACCAAATTCTATAGTCCTAACATACAGTGATGATAAAAGTCTTGGTCTTCTAAACTTTTATCAGAACCATGAAACAGAGTATGAAAATACACTGAGTATGGCTCCAAGGAAATGAAACTATCATAATTAAACTATAATTTAAATTTATTTTTTTATATCTATATATATACATATACATGCATATATATATATATATATCTCAAACAATTGAACACACTTTGCTTTCAGAGACTCACTTGTGGTATATATCTAGTATAGCCAGTACAAAAACCAAGAGAAATGATGATATTATTTTATCTATTAATAGAATGATGAGTTGGAGGGCATCAGGAAGAGTATCTTGGTGGGTAAGAGGAAAGACAAGACACATTTACCTTAAAAAAAATAGCAAGCCTACAAACACAAAACCCCATAACTCTTCTCAGTAGAATGTACATAACTCCTCCTAAAATAAGGGGATTTCTAGCATGCAGTTAGAGTCAGAACTTGATGACAAACCCTTAAATGCTACTCATGAGAAGCTGCCTGGCACCTTCAGTTTCTATGAGTTTTGATGACAGCTGTACATACTTCTTATATTAGGAACCTGGACCTTAAAATCCTCAGATATTCAAACTTTTTCCTTTTCCTTTTTTTTTTTTTTCCTTCTTAACAGTGTGTTCTCACTGTTGTACCAGTTCAGGTAAAGTTCTGTACATTGGCAGTGGCTCACGCACTTCCGGAAGAGGTTGTAGAGCAGAAAGTTGACTTTTTCCAGCAGCTGAGGTCTTTGCACAGGAATAGGGTCCCCATCATAAGTCAGCCTGATCAAGAGTTCATCCAGCTTTTCTAGTTGCCTTCTGACTTGAAAGAGACTCTCTGCCAACAGCGTAAAGCTACAGCAAGACAAAGAATTAGTTTGCAATCTTCTGTGTAAACAGTTTCTTAGAACAAAAGAACTACTGAAGTTCTTGCTTGAGGAACATCAGAATTTGTATTGAATGGTGCTTTCCAGCTTTGCCCAAACTCACATCCATTCATCTTTTGTTTACAGGAGTTTATAAATACATTGGGCCAATCACCTGCTTTATCTTCAAAGACAGATATTTTCATAACAACACAACACTGTCTGTGACAATTTGGAAGAAATATATACACAGTCCTGATGTTGTACATGCAGGGCTCTTGTGCCAGCATTAATTCTTTCCTACAGCCCAGTAGTTTTGCAAAATGTACTCTTTAAAATGATAATATTTATACAAAATGAGTAGGTTAACAAGACTGAAGAAGTGTAAAAGCAGTGAGGAAAAATAAATCCAAACACACTTGCTAACAGCTCAATAGGGTATGTGTGCATAAAATTACATTTTTAAGCTATTTTTAGCATCTTCATTGGAAAAAAAAGTACTTCAGTAAAAAAAAAAGGAACCTACACAAAAAAAAAAGAAGGAAAAAAACACTTTTTTTTTTCAATCCTAACTTTTTTTTGTAATTTTCCTTCCTTTTTACTTTTTAATATTTACTTCACCTTTTCCATATGAGAGTTTTGATCGGAGAGTAATGATCATGATATGTTGACATTCTCTGAGTCCATTATATTTTAAATATAAAGCTATTTTCTTTTTACTTGCAATCACTTCAGAGTTGCCACCACAGAGACTACTGCCATTCAATTCCTGCACAGTGTCAAGTCTGGAGGAGTGAGTCAAAGCATAAAGCCTCTACCCAGCCCCTGCCTATACACAACTCCCACTGTCTTCAATGACAAACTCAGTCAGCACCATTCTTACTCAAGCAAAACTCCGGAGAGAGTGTCTCATGTATCTGGAGGAACTGTCAAACCCAAAAATGAGTGAGTGCCACGAGTCAGGCTCAGCAGTTCACCGTAGCGTTAATTCTGAATAGCGGCTGTTGCCCACCGCATCACTTTTAGTTGACACCTTTTAGTTATTTACTTTCTTAGCTGCTGATGAATTTGCTGCTGTTGCAGCTGATCTAAAGGAATGATCATTTCAAGTGTAGCAGACTTCCTGTGGTTTTCAGTGGAAACACGAGGTCAAGGCAGGTTTACCAGTTCTGGAGCTGATCGAGCCCACCGTGCAGGGGCCCCCCGATGCAGGCGATCTGCTGCCGTCTCTTCCAGTCCAGCAGCTCCTCAGTCAGCATGTTGCTCATCAGCATATCGATCTCATGGATCACACGCCCTATTTTACTGAGCACTTCCTGTAAAATAGGAAAGGTGTTACAAACTGACCTCAGGCAACAGCTGCAAAATGCAGCAATTATCATGAAGCGCTTATTAAATTTTTTCAATTATTCTGAAAGTAACCATATTTAGTTCCTATTGCTTCAGTGACAGGATTAATCACCCACTGTACATTAACCCTAAATCTCTATGAACTGTTCTTCAGTAAAACTTTTTTTTTTTGGGAGGGTAGGAGGGAAGATTGTTGCATTCTTTGTGGGCATAACACCTCCAAGATTTTGACACTTGCAAGCTCTGTCAAGTTCAAAAAATTCTGCTTTTGTTTTGCATCATATGAAATGCATTGTTTTTTTGTTTGCTTGATTTAATCATAAACCTGCCCCTCCCCCCCCCGACTCTACCAAATTGCTTCACTCCTGAGGTGTGCAGAACCATATCCTTCATTGAGCTGTTACTTAATTGACAATTTCTTAGCTTTTAGTCAAAATCACTCAGACCCACCCAAACATTTAGTAAATTTTTAATTCCTGTGTAATTTGTCTGTTCTTCTGAAATGAGAATTTAAAAAGGCACACATACACATTTGAGTATTTGGTGTGGGAATAAGGGGAGAAAGCAGATTAACCACAAATGACAAAATATTGTCACTAACCTTTCTCTTGTAGTCCAAAGTATTGAGCATTGCCTGCAACGCCAACATTTCCTGTTTAATGAGGGCGCTGTTTTTGTCATTCTGCTCTGCAGGGGATGAAAAAAAATCAGTATAAATACATGTGTGGGTGCGTGTGCCTGTTTATAAGGGGAGGAGAGGAAAAAAACCACGATCAGACTGCAGCATGAACTAGTGAAAAATAAACTGTGGACGTCAGTAGATTATGTAACAGAATATTTCATTTGAAAGGACTAACTTTAGTACTAGTTTAACATAAGGTGTAATGTTACCTGTCTGTAGATGTGTATGTGGGGTAGGAAAAGGCAGAAAACATACAGATGATACCCAGAGTTCCCTAAATTTCTTATCCCTGTGCATACTCCTGTGTATTATGTACATCTGGCTTGGATCAATGATTGATCTGTACACACGAATGTGCTCCTGGTGTCAGCAGTTAGGCTAAAGCTCTTTGGACTTGATGTGAATTACAATGTCTGGCTGAGAGGCATTTGAAACAGAGATGAAGTGTTCATCGCCAGGGGAATTTCAGCAGCCAGGAGCACTGATCGCTGGGCATTTCCCCCTCTCTCTGACTTCTGTCCTTCTCTAGATCATGCACTAGTTTCAAGAGTCCCTAAGCTCACCCATGCTCTTACACATGCAGCTCTTCCCCACCCTCACTTTTCCCGACCTTTTGCATCTTTCATGCTACATTCAAGAAAGAAATCGGTGCCAACTGTGTGTCTGCTAAGCTCTGGGTTGATGCCTTCCTAGTGAGTTAGGGTAGATGTTTCAGTAGAAGCAGACAAGTAACCACCAGCAGCTCAGCCACAGCAATTGCTCCCACACATTGTAAGCTGGCTGTGCTGGAGCAGAGCAGTGAAATTTTAAGCCCTGAAAGTCATTCATGTCAGCATGTTTTATTTTGCAAGTGGGGCAGCTTTCAGTTATCTGTGTGGTCAGTAATTATGATTGGCCTGATGACTAGCAACTCATTAAACTGTGGCAACTCTTCTGATTGCTGGGTCATATCCAGCCTTCAACATTTAGGATTGATGTGCTTAAGGACTCGGATGTTTCAAGCCCAGTATCTTTGCATGTTCAAAGGAAGATAATATAAAGATATCTGAGCAGACACAAGCAGACCCCAGTTTCTTTTCTGAAAAAGATCATGCAAGGACTGTTGCCACGTGCCGATCTCAACCATCACAGGCTGGTCAAACATGCATTCAGAGTGCTTACCAGCTGGTTATCACCACTGTGGTCAAAAAAGAACAGAAAGCCAAGTTAGAGGCTAGAAAAATCAGTTTTGCACAACTCTGGGAAATAAGTGTCTCTTCCTCATTCTGCCAAAGAAGGTAAAAGGTGGGGAAATTGAAAAACAAATTCTTTAAATTAAGAAACGTACTACTTTACGTGCCATTATGCAGCTTACCCATACGAAATAACTATACTTTCTTAACACAATCCCCTTTACCCTCTTAACCCCAAAGGAGTCATTATGTTCCAGGACTATAACTTTATATAAACTAAAGATCAATTTTTATGTTTACATATATTATTTAAGTAATACACAAAACCCCCTGATGCCAGAGTCTAACTGCAGAATCAGCCATTTCCTAGAGAATCTAAAATTTAGTATAAAAACTCTTACCTAAGCTCTGTATTGTTTTATACCTGAAGTCAAATTCCTCTTGCAAGTCTTCCAAGTATTTCACATCTTGGTCAGTCATCTTTCCCAGAAAAGAAATGAACAAATGCATGATGCAGTATTTTCCTTTCTTACCACTTGAAAACCCCTGAACAGTTCTGGGAACTCTCGTTTACTATCTTGTAACAGGATGATTGAATAATAAATACATGTTTATAGCTACAGATGTATTTTACTTGTTTAGAAAGTCAAATATTATCCTCTATCCTGCAGTTGACAGTGGTTGATTCAGCTTTATCCCTTCTTGTTTACTAGTGCAATGACATAGAGGAAAGTAGGAATGATTGTGTTAGCTTGAGCTAAACTGAAATTGTTATGCCAATAATGATACTCTCTTCTTGAAACTTTAAAGCAGGGCAAAGGAATAATTGTACATTTACTTAAATGGAAATTGAATTGGGGTGTCCAAAGCCAAAAAAGGTGGAGTCAGACACAGGAGTAGAGCTCACAGAATTTATCTACAGAATGTCTTAAGAATTTGGATAAAGAAATGAAACATTTTTGCTGCTTTGGCATTTTGCAAGTTTCTTTTCATACGTGCTATAAAAAAATGTTGAAGATATTTTCTAGTAACCAATCAAAAAAGCCCATCAAAAGAAGGAAAATAAAACTGTAGGAAATTATCTGTTGTGCTTTGAAGGCCTGTTTCTGTGCTGTTTATAGGAAGCCTTGATTTTGCCAACAACTCATAAACAATCCTTTTTTAGTTCCCTAAGATGTGCACATTAAGTGTCTGTGAAAGTACAGAAACTTGTTTGCTAAATGAGCCCACACACAATTAGCCATTTTGGTTTACTCTTTATTTTGGGGACTAAAGTTTTAAATTATATGTGTAAAGTATGAAATTACATACACGAGGAGCTGGCTAATTTCTGTGTTTAACTTAGTTACCTACTGAAAAAAACCCTGATATCTAGAAAATGTTCCCATTTTCACTGGTCCTTCAGGGGTGGCTGTGCTTCCCCACACAGGCAGAAGGAGCAGCGTGACAGCCTGCTGCTTTGTCTGCTCTGCAACTCTTATCTTACAACTTTATGTGTAGATAGAGATCTAGTATTGCATTCTTCTGAAACTACCTTTATCCTTCTAAGGGTCTGATCTCTCTAACCCTTCTTCCCTGTGAAAGGAGACACTGATGAGCGAATGCTGCTAGGATCTCTTTCCAGTATACCAAGAGCATTACTCTTCAACAACATATGGACAGGTATTTCAAATATAATTTCCATGCTGAGACCGGTGCAAAGCTGAAAGTGGGGCTGGGATAGCAATAAAGCCGTGGGTAATCTGAATCCTTATCCTGCCTTGAGCTGAACAGGCAGGTGTTCTCTGAGATTTCAGGGTCTCTGGGACATAGCTATGGGTTTGACTCAGCCCAGCTCTGTCCTGCAGTGGTATGAGAAACTCCTGGAGAGTGGTTACCATCAGCTCCCAGTGTTCTTGTCCCCTCTGGTCTCCAAACCGTGTAATTATGTCACGTAGCCTTCAGCTCGACAAAGGTCTTGGTACGTGACTCAGAGGTCATGAATGTTCAGCTACTGCTGATCCAGCTAAAGGAGGTGAAATTGCAAACATACATTTTCTGAACCTTTCATCTTTTTAGAGACTGTAGGTATGCTCTCATTGCACTTAGGGGTCTGTCTGCAACTCACATAGGGATGAGCGTGATAACTTTAAAATAGGCAGCTCTCACACTGAGCCCAGACAGCTGCTAACACCTGAGGATCCAGGTGGGTCCTGAGCAGTTAGTCTGGGCAGATGTCCTTGGAATAATGGAAAGTGGTTGGTGTGTCTGTTGGCAGAAGTCATTGTGCTGCCCAGCTTAAAGATAGTTCAGGTGTGTCTGTATGAAAATCACGTGGGCAGAGACAGCAAACAGGACAAAAAAACTACCTGAGCACTGTTCTTGATGGCTGACACTTTGTGTTCTACATTTCTTTGACGTTCTGAAACCACAGAGTTCTGCAGAGACTTTTCCAGTGGCCCCTGGAACACATTGAACAGATAATTGGCAGATGAGTAATAATAATAATAGGTGATAGAAACTGAACTGCAAGTTCCAGCACAGACAGGGAATTCAGAAGCCAGTGTTCAACAATCTGGAGACTGCTGTAAACACACAGACATGTTTAGTTCCACAGATTTGTAAAACATGCAGCTTTAACTTTGAAATCCAAAAGGTGAAAAGGTGTGGGTATACTGCAGACATTAAACATCTAGTAAATTAAACGTAGATTATTAGATTTTTGAAAAAGATCCATGGCACAAGGCTCTTATAGGAATACATATTACATCCATAAGTGATTAATAAAACCACATTTGTCTTAAAAATTCTCTCTGGGTTTTAATCATGTAACAATTTCCCAAAAGTAAGTTTCATGTGTAATTTGAATTATTTTTTTCTTCAAACAACATAAAAATCATCAATGACTTTATAAAATATTGGCTAGAATGTCTTTTGCATTCCATAATTAACATGAATGAATGCATTGCATAATTTAAAATACACACATCTGTTTTGCAAAGAGTAATCTCTTTAAAACCTTTCCTACAGATTAAAGTCTTTGAAGATTAGTTGTGACATAGAAGTCTCTTATAGCAATGCTTCCAGCAACAGGGCCACTAATGAAGTTCAAATGTGAGTTTAAAGGGCAACATTTGGCAACCCCTAGTGCACACAAATCACTTCAGTGGAATGAGAGGACAGGATTTGGTCTTAAAAGCATGTGAGCAGATTAACATGGAGCAGATTAATGAAATGTAATTCATTACCTGTACAGGCATGCTGGCTGCAGCCAATATTCTTCTTTCTTCTCTTAAGCAGTTTGAGATGATCACTGCTATATGCATGGGATTACCATGATATTTGCCCTGCAAGCACAAGTAAATACAAGTCAAAAGAATTCCAGAATTCAGGATGTCCCTCTGGAAATCACAAGCAATATGATGTATGAGTCTCTATGAGCTACAGATTGGTGTGGGTGGAAAAGCCTCCCCTTTTCATGTGCTGGTTCAGCCTTTCAGGGCAGCATCAGTTACTGCCACCATCATAAAATATTCTTAACAACGTTCCACAGAGATTATAAAGATACAATTCCAAGACGTGTATCATTTGAAGACCAAATTGCTCCTCTGCTAACACAGCTGTTTTGAAAAGGCTTTCCTGTCAGCCTATTCAAGGCACGATTTTATCACATCTTCGATTTTCAATAGGATGTTGCTGCTTAGCATGTAGCACTTCTGCCAACAAAAAAGTTTGTAAGCATATCAATATGGTAATGATGCAAACAGGAAAGCTTCCTCAGCATAAAGCAGAAGACTTAAATTTTAATGTCTATGAACAAATTTTCTCTTTCACAAAATAATGTGCCTAAGATGAAGGAATAAGCAACTCTTGTCCCAAGCCCAAAGAATCAAAAAAATCTGTATTTTTACACCACCATAAATAAAGTGCTGAATTGCTGATGCGTGACTGAGGACTGGGCACAATTTGAACTAATATTGGTTTATGCTGTATTTATCAAATTGGAATGATCGAGGACTCTCAAGCATCTTCTTTTATTGTGATGTATCCATTCAGTGTTTCTCAGTATCCTTCATGCCTTTCATTCAGTATCATTCATTCAGATACCCTTCATTCAGAGTTCATAGTGTTTGTCCATTCATCAGTATTAATCCATTCAATTTCTTTTCCTGTATAGTTTCCAGTCCTGGACTTCTCTATTTTCTCCTCTTTGTGATCAGCCTTTATTCTCATCCTATCTTCCTGCCACTCAGAACCTCTTTTATTCTAGATGTCTCTGAATGGGGAACAATAAGTTTATACATACTTTAACTGATGCCATATCTTCCTTTGATACCTCATACCAATCACTGTGTTAGAAACAAGGGTGTGAATGCATCTGACAGAAATGTGAACACATTGCTTCTGTATGCAACAACTATCACAGCATTAAACATACATTTCTAATGCTTTTTACTAAACATTTCCTGTGTGCTCTTGCATGAAATGTGTAATCTGAAATATGTTTTGACTTCAATCGCAAAGTAAAGAAATACTATATTAAAGATGGTATTTTTAATCATGGCAACTTGGTTTGAGCTGCTTGGTATTAAATACCATGTGTTGCTTACTGTGGTTTCAGGTACAGAGTAAGGTGAAAGATAGGACTCTTAAAACTAAATAACCAAGCTACCAAATGTTCCCTTCTAAGGAAGCTTTGACTGCCATGGCATTGTTAGCAATGAATCTACACGTTGTTTCTTTGATTTCTGAAGTCTTTTCAGGACTTTTCAGGAAAAGTACATGGCCCACAGTGCAACCAGGGCCACCCAAAGTAGCCCGAGTGTTGTGCTTCCTTTGATGTCCTTAAAAGTAGTTCAGGATGGTACTTTACTCCAGCAACCATCTGTATCAATTACCCTGAGGAACAGGAGTTATGAACCTGAGTGGTTTTTAGGAGCTTCTCTGTAAACAAGAAGTGGTGAGTAATACTACCTCAGGACACACTATGCCTCAGATGAAGCACCAAGCACTCCCTCCCTGCCTGCTCCTTCCTGGGCAGTGAGAGAAGACTTGATTAAGGATGCACTGCTGATTTCCATGTCAAATAACAGTGCCAAAGATCTGTCACTACACATTTCTCCCTGACAGCTTCATGCCTGTAAGGACAGTAACTACGATGTTGCTGCACACTTCCTTCAACACCACTGCACTTCAGGCCCAGTAATATATTCAGTCCCCTTTACTGGGCATATTCCCAATCTCTCTCTCCGTAGTGTCAGGATGTAGCTTTGGGAAGGGGATACAGAAACGTGAGAAATGGCTGTGATCTTCCTGCAAAGGATTGAGTGGGGTGTCATGTGGAACTGTGGTCCAACAGCAACAGCCAGGGCAAATCAACTGCTGCAGAGAGTGGCTATGCTCCTGGCTGTACTCCAGCCCAGCGCCTGACTCCTTAGGGAGCCAATCCAGGTTGCTAGCTGGGGTGGAAACGACTCATGCTTTTTTACTAACTGGATTTTCTGCTCTTTGGTGGACTGAAACTGCTCAGCAAAGGATGAGTTTATTGTTAAGTACAAGCACATGTGAGGTCAGAGAGGGGGAAACAGTCCAGCCTTGTTTCAGCTGTTATCACTAAGCCTGTCTATTCATCTGTACC
Organism: Aphelocoma coerulescens; assembly: GCF_041296385.1. NCBI lineage: Eukaryota > Metazoa > Chordata > Aves > Passeriformes > Corvidae > Aphelocoma > Aphelocoma coerulescens. Next base: position 8,543,671 of record NC_091021.1, read on the forward strand.
TTGATTAGAGGGGAAAAAAGTCCTGTTATTAATAGGCTTGGGATGAAAGCTGTGAGGAGAAATCTGCTACTGGTGTAAGTTTACTGATGGGCATATTAATTCCTCTGTTAATTTCTGCTTGTGGCTGTTATTTCTTTATGGTAGTAAAACAGGGTTTCACCTTCCCCCTAGATGGCCAGTAAGTGACCATGCCACACATGGGTACCTGAAGCTACAAAGCCTGGGGAGCATTTAGTCCTGGCTTACCGCTGCCCAACAGAATTCCAGCACTGCTAGGGTTTAAAGGAGTCAAACAAAAGCTATTTAACCAAGTCAAGAAGAAATAAATAATCCTCTCTTGGAGCTGGAAAAATGCATTTATGTAGAAGAGACTCTTAAAAAAAAATTCTGACAGTGGGATGTGTTAAAATTCCCCACAAAGGATGCCGGTTATTAGGGACTTTCCCAGCGTTTTTACACACTATTCATATGCAAAACTTTCAAAAACTCTTTTCTCCTTTTCTTTGTTTCATTAAGAGAAACCTATCTGAATCAAGAGATGGAGTGGAAATTCACTTTTTCACTCCTTTCTTTCTTCTCTAACTCATAAAGCTGTGTCCATAGCGATTCCCATACTTATGTCTGGCTGGTGCTTCTTCAACTTGATTCAGTTTGAGTAGATGCCAAGAAGGTCAACAGAGGGCTGCCACTTGTGCTCCTGGAACAGCCCCTTTTGCAGTAAAGGAGCAGATGGATTGCAACTCATCAGTAATAAATTGATAAATAAATTGTAACACTAAATATCTCAAGAACTGCAACTTATTAAATAACAATAGCTACTAGAAGTCACAATAACCACGTGTTTGACTCTGGAAAAATAATAACACTAAAAATTTTCTGCCTGTGTTTTATACTTCTCAGCTGTAATTACACTTCAGGATGCACCACTTGGTATTCCCCTATTATTCCCCTACTGTCAGCTCTTGTTGTTCTGCACTTCCATTTTGTCTTTGGCTGAAGGCAGAATTTGCTCAACATGACCTTGATTTCTGAATGACTAATTGAAAATTATCTCCTATCAGCAAAAGAGTAGTATACGTAGGAAAATTAAGGAATATTAACCAAAAATGGCTTGAGATGGGGGAATCCTAACTTAGTGTGACATGAACCTAGCAGCCAGAAGAGGAAGAAGAGCATGGATTCTCTAGTTATGCAAAATTGTATTAGTAAGTTTAAATATTTAAGGAGAAGATTTATAATTGTCTTTTGATAAATACCAACAAAGAGAAATTGAGGATTCGCTTTTCTTTTTTCACATCAAAATGTCTGCTAATATTACTGTAATTTTGTTGTTCACAGAAGTTTTCTTTCTCCTCTCTTCTGTTCCAATGAGGTCTTTTCATGTCATGAGTTACAACAAACAACAAATGGTCTTATTTGGACTGGCTTCTTCTCAAGAACTACCAGCATGATGCTAAATTTAAGCAAGCAGGGGAACTTGAACTTTCATTCTGAACAGGTGACAATTTTCTGTGAGCGCTGATGACATTTCCTTGGAGAAAACCTTCCTACCACCTCCTGGCATGCACTCTTTCTACTTCAGAGACATCTGTTATGACAGTATCTTACTAGATCACAGAGAAAAACAAAGAGGCATTCCCGCAAAAACAGTTTGTACATTATAGCATGCAGAGTTTATGCCCTTTAGCCAAATTTTAAAAAAACTTAAACTATTTGGAGTATGAAACAGTGGCTGGGGAAATGCAAGGTTTGATTCTGTAAGTTGCAAGGTCATGGAGAAACTTTAAAATACATATTATGACATTTTAAAATACATATGCTTTCAAAAAGAACACCAAACAACTGTCAGTTTTAGTATCTGGAATTTACTGCTTACTCTGACAGGAATGAAGAAATCTAGACCAGAGTCATTCTCTTGCTCTTCTTCCCATTGCTTACATTTTTCAAATTTTAGCTGATTTTCCTGTGGGCAGGTCCATCACAAAGTGGGTCACTCCCAGCCACACAAACACTGACTGCTGTTCATGTGTCAAAGGTTGCTGTACACACCCATCAGTGAACTCTGGATGTGCACTACATGAGCAGCTGGGTCTGTTTTCAGTGGTTAAAGCAGGGGATTAGGTGTTAGTTGGTCTGTGAAACCTTCAGAAAGTCAATCAGGGGTTTGCCTGGTTATCTCCGTGATTTCAAGGTGAACTTAGAAAAGGACTTGAGTAGGTTTTGGTGCTTTCCAGTTCTGAAAATTGCTTCAGAATTTGGTCTTTTTTCTCTTTTTTCTTTCCTTTTTATTTTTTTCTTTTTAACTCTTAAAACCATCAGCTGTATTTCTTCTCATTTCTGCTAGAAAAAACCTTCTTGAGCCTTTTAATTGTATGCAATAGGAGATTTACTTGGAGGCAAGCAAGCATTAGCTACTATGATCATTGAAGTGTTTGTTCATATTGAATGAATATTTAAAGAAGCTGATGGAAGGGAGGAGAGATAGGAAACAGCAATACAAACTCAAGCAAAAATACATTTTCTTCCCTCTTGCTAACTTGTGAAATGATTATTTTATTAAGTCTGATACTAAGCATCTTTCTGGGTAAGCAAATATCTCAACTTTCATAAAATCAAAAAGAGGGAGAAAAACCCCCATTTGTCTATCATTTTATTTGTTTGAAAGAAAGAAAGATTTGGTTTAGTTGTGTATCCTGACTGTGTGGGTGGGAAGGCTGTACACACATATTTCCCGTTTTCACCTTCAAATATGGCAAATACCGCCTGGCCTTGATTTGTTTTCTACCTTTGTTTATGCATCCAGGCAGAAAGTCTAATGAAGACAATAGCAGAATACAGAGTCGGTCCTTGTGCTAGCCTGGCAAAGGTTAAATGCTTGGGAGTTTTTTGAAACCTTGTACTTAAACAGGCAGTATTCTTACTAAAAAATCTTCTTCTACTAGAAAGATGTCTCTGTTTTATCTAGGTCTTTAAGAGGAAGTACCTGCAACACTATCTATTTAGACCGCTCTTGTTGTACTTTATTTTTAGATTTCCCCTTCCCCTCTCAAAATATGTGAGAGACCTTAAAGGGAACCTCATTGTTTTAGAAAACTCCTGTGATGTGTGGGAAGTCCTAATAAACAGGTCTGTTTTTCATAGCATATGATAGATAACTTCCAGAAGATCATAATTTCTTTAGGGCATGTGCAACCAAATTGCAATAGGCAAAGTTGTAAAAGCACAGTGAATGAGCTGTGAAGGCAGAGGTCTTTTTCTCCACCCCTCAAATTGCACTGCTGAGTCCCTCCCAGCAGCCACTAAAACCACTCAAGGAATAGTCTATAGAAACAGCAGATTTTCTGAGCAGGTAGGGTGAGATACAGCTACGGAAAATACATTTCTGTAGAAATCATAATCAGACAGTAGAACTGTACAGACAGGGAGGGATGAATAATCTAGTGATGCTTTTATTTGAGATTCATTTGAGAATAAATAACTTCCTGTTTAAATGAGATTTATTTGAAAGTAAATAAAAATACTGTGTTCCCTATGAAAAGGGTAAAACATCAGAGGACAGAGAGGACTGATCCCCACATCCCCCTCCTCCTCTGGGCACAAAGACCTGAGTATTATTAACTAATCTCTCAGGCAGATGTTCAACTGCAACTGGGCTCTTACAATTTCAGAACAAACAAAGCCCACAGGAGGTTATTTAGTTTGCTTGTATTTTTACTTCTGTCTGTAAGTTAACTCTTATTCATTCTACAAAAACAAACTGAAACATTATAAACTTTTCTAGAGTTGTGTTCCTTAAATAATAACTAGAAACCCCAAAACATTTTACTTCTAACAAGTAACCTTCTTCAGTCTTCTATCAATCATTTTTAAAAACCTTTATTAGCTGACATGCAGTCACCAGGCTGCAGTTGCTAGGAGCAGGCACCTAGCTGCTTTAGCAAACAGACTTCTGTCTGGGGTTTCCCATTTGCACGCCAAAATTTTCTGTAAACAGCTTTTATGGTTGTTCTGAAAAACTCACTGGGAGCAGTCTAGTGCAATCTGGATTGCATTAGACAGCAGGACACACTGGTTCAAAACACATGTCCTACTTTAGCATGTTGAGTTTTTGATCTGGCAGGCTGCATGCGTGCTAAATACGTGTAAATAACATTTTGAAATGGATCTTCCGTGGTTTATTAGGAACTTTCTCTGTTTTGTTCCATTCTCACCCTTTGTAAGCTTTAAGGGGAAACTGCAACTTAAACATCGATGGATGTTTCCACTCTTTGCAACTGTTTCTCAGCACAGGGCTTATTAGAATTGTTTGTCAAGGACCAACTGGAATGTCCTGTTTCAGATCTAATGCTATTTTGTCCACTTTCTTTGATGTACTGAAATAAATAATCTTATGATTCCTCATGCATGTTCCTTTCTGGTACAGAGGCTTTTGTAAGCAGTCACTTGAACTAAGGAACCTTTATATGTTCATTTAGTTCTATCTGGAGAAGGACAATGATATTCAGTTCCCATTGCAGATGGAAACAAACTGTGCATTCTAACCAAGAGTATGACACAGAATCAGGAATGCATTGCTCTGTTACTGTTTTAAATAGCATCATGTAAAGATATATTTGTTTGTACTACATAGAAATGGTGAATTTTACATGGAAAGAATTGCCTTAATGTTAATATATGTTGTTTTAGATGACAGAAGATACTTTCAGATGCTATTCCAGACCTTCCCATAAAACCAGCCAGAGCCGTGTAGGAGAAAGCAATGTAACTAAAGTAATATTTCCCAACTACTTACTGTAACTTCTGAAAGCTTGTTTTTACATAACTGGTTGCTGTGAATCGGCAGCTCTGGTGCTTCTGCCTGACCTCTCCCTTTGTAATCAGACCCTAAGGTGTTAATGGTGTGTGTGCCCACAGACCTGCTCATGCAGGCATAATCCCACTGCCCTCCCCACCCCTCATCTTAGGCTCTAGCAGGGTAGAGTTCACCAGTACTGGAGAATCTGCTGTGAGAATTAGATGAATTTCATGAATATACATAATTTACAGCAAATTGATCCCCAGAGCACACAGTATACTCATTAACTCAGGCTTCAATGGTAAATGAGCAGAGCAGCCCTTCTTATTCCCAAAATCTGTTATTTCACTTCTATAAAGGAAGATTTATGTAATCAGATTTCACCCCGAATACCATAAACAGTGAAGTAACACAGATGCATGCTGCCATTAATGAGAAGGAATTGCTTTCAGAAGTGATCTTGAAACTAGAGCATAAATAAGGGCTTCAGTTATGAGTAGGATGATTCTGGGAATTTCTGCCTTTTTCCTGATGGGGTTGTCCTGCACCCATCACAGAGCACAGCACAGACCATGGCTCTTCCTGAGAGCTCGTCTGAACCCACACTTGGGCCAGGCTGCACTCCTCAAAGCTATTTCTTCTCTAGCAAGCACCTGAGGAGTGCTGCAGGTTTCCAGCTTGGAGTGTGTGGGGGGAAGGACATCCCTGAGCTGAACAGGCAGTTGCCCACCAGCATCATTCCTAAATGGAGCAGTGGGACACAGGGGCACAGTGCCCATCTCTGATTCCCAGGCTCCTCTGAGCCTCTCCCTGAGTGCACTGCAGCCTGGCTGCTCTCCCCCAACCCAGGATTTTGGCATGTGAGTCAGGTATGTGGACAGTGCCTATCTTCCATGAGAGTCTCTGCATTTCGCCAGTCATCTGTGCACTAAATCTCCTCGCGTATTGCACAGGAGCTTACATCAGGGACAGGTACACTGTCACATAAAAACATTCCTTCTGAAAGCTAGGATGTAATTGTCCATGAGCCAAGGTCATACAGTCTCTTACATCTGCAATTTGGTTCCTAGAAGTGCTAGGCAGCTCTTCAAAGCTTAACATCTGCCCTTTACATTTTGTTGTCATAACAACAGCACAAACCATCTCCTTGTGACTAATCTGCTTTGTTTTTCTCCATCTAGATTTTAAGGAGAAAGAACCATAGGCATAGTTTCCCTGCTCTTTCCCCACTGCCTTTGAATATTTTCTCCCTCTTCCCTTTCCAAAACTGCTTCTGGGGGAAGAAGGAGCTCTGTAGGAAGATGGACAGAGAATTTAACCTTAGAAAGTGACTGTGCTGTTCTGTCTCCCACTGAAGAGCACAGCAACAAAAGGCTGCTCTGCTATAAAAAGGAATCCAATTTACTGACTAGAGAAGTAATAATAATGTAAGAAGCAAATGTGAAGGATTTTAACCTAAAATGATGACCCTGATTTTAATATAATATGTGCATTTATACCAGATTAATGTCAAGAAGAAGAGATGTTTCAATGAAAGCAAGAAATAGAGAAGCAAATTACAGAGTTAGCAGTGACCACACCAAGTGCTTATAACTTTTTCAAATGACATATTTCCTGACTAGTGTTTCTTTTCACCTGCAGATCATTTTGGAAATGTAAGCAGTCTAAGTAGGAATGCCATGTTCCATAGTTATTTCTCTAATGGTGAGAGAATAGGGAAGGTCCCTGTGTTCTAAAAGCAGGGGTGCCAGGCAGACCCACCTTCCTGCTTGGACTTCTACTCTTTGCCCTTCACAACCCCCAAGGGTGCCCAAAACTTTGTATTGCAACTGAGGCAGGCAAATTCTCTCTTCTTTCACGATTTTCATTCTTATTTTCACAGAACAACAAACATATTTATGTAAAGATGTTTCAGCAAACAGTCAGAATAGAAGGTTTTCTTAATTTTATAAAAAAATCTCAGGGAGATCTTTTAGGTGAGGTGTGCTTGGCTGTGGTGCTGGAGACTCCTCAACATACTGTTCTCCAGACTCAGTAACAGCACCAGGAATCTTGATCCTAAGGAGTCCTTATCTGTCTAGAAAACAGCTGCACAGGCCACTTATGAAGTGTACATTGCTTCCTCTTCTAAGGCTGCTCTTCACCAACCATCCCGTTGTATTTCTGATTAAACATTGGTCTCTCATTTTGTGTTTTGTTAAGAACTGCAGATTGCTTTTGAATATCTTTTGTGTGTTCCCTAATTGAATTTCTTTTTTATTATTGCTATTGTCATAGTGTTTAGGAACCTTTACCACAGCTCAACATACTATGCATAGTGATAAGTGTGCATAGTGGTAAGTGCTGGTTTCCAGTGTTGTCTATTTTGTCAAGTATTACTAAATAGGGTAATGCAATTTGGCTCAAAATAATGAACAAACGTTGTCCTCAGATTATGTATTGAGGTTGGACAGCCTTGTGTGTGTACATGATGTACACGGGTCTGTACATCTGTGTGTGGTTCAGAGGGGAAGGAAGAGGAGGGAACTGTGAAATTTCAAAGAAGTGCTTGCACTAGAGAGTGAAGCAGAGATAAAGGTGGGCTCATGGTAACTAACCTTCAGAGAAAGTACAACCAACACTGTTCACAGAGTCACCAGATAGGAAAAGATGTTTACAAAAGCAGCTTCCTCCCCTATTTAGGAACCCAGTCTTTCTTTCATCAGTTGGTCAAAAATCTCATTAATTTTACAGTGTACCATTCTAGCCTCCTTTTCCCTACGTGGTATGTTGGGACAAAACAGATCATGGCATTCTACTCTGTACATCAGTCACGTTTTTCTGGCATTGTCATGTCATGAAACTGTCACAAATTAGCTCAAATTGCAAGAGCTAGGTATCTGCAATGACTTCCAGCTGTGGGTGGGAAGCCAAATGCCCATTTCCAATCTTCTCAAATATTCAGCAATAAGATGCAACCAGTGATGCATTAAAAAAATATTAGACCCACAATTAGGTAATTTGCATACTCAAATTTAAGAACATTACAGAACATACTGTCCATGCTATGTGTCATGTTCAGTCCATTAATGACACTTGACAGTTGATAACAAGGATAGGCTGTCAGCTGGTTTCAATGACTATAGCATTTCTTTACTGATGGACTTACCTAATCAGTGAAGAAATAATTTTAATAGCTGAAGCAGGAGACTGCCTGTGCAGCTCTACAGAACATGCAGCCCACACTTTGGCTGAAAATGTATTAATCTTCTGTGTTCTAGAACTTAAAAGTTGTAACCTAGTGCTTTACAAAAAAGTAAAAAATACTGGTGTTACAGATTTCTTAAGACAGTTTAGGTTATTTGTCTTATCCAATAATAACAACCCTCAAACATTGCAAGAGCCTGGTCCTACTTCAGCCTACTCTAATAATTTTGGAAATCAGAATATAGAATACAGTGGGTGATAGTGTTAAAGATCAAAAAAAGCTACAACAGTGAAAGTGCCAGCCAATTTTTGGTGGTTTACATGTGTATTTTGAAAGTGAATGGGTAGCTTTTCGTCTAAATCCAGGTTATCTGCTGTCTTGATGCAATGAAGAAAGGTTAGCATTATTAGTGATGGGGAGAGCTTCTGGGGTTTTTTTTTTTGCCTACCTGGAAACATTCTACTGCAATGCTCAAGATTCAGATCCCTTTTTGTAAGCAGTATAATTCCAGCATCACACATGTCCTCTCACAGAGTTCATAGTGCTGTTCAGCTGTAATGGAGATGCCTGAGCATTTTGGTTTGTTCTGGAATTGTGACTCAGACCCTAGCACCTGAGAAACCATTGAATCACAAATCACTCAAAACTCCCCTCCTCCTGCCTTTCTGGAATAAGCCTCCTTTGCTTTGTGCTCTTCCTGAAGCATGATATAATTTCCAAACGTGACAGGACTTAAAGGAAAGGGTTTTTTTTTGGGCCATTTTCACACTGGTTATTACCTGAACTCATGTGTGTTTACTCAAGGCCTGATTGCTTGGCTTGGTGTGCCCAGTTTGGCAGAGCACGCAGAGCTGATGCCTCAAGTTTTGGTAAAAAATTTAAAATAAAATAAATGGTGCAAAGAGCAGGAGGAACAACGAGAGGCTTTAACTTTGTAGAGCTTATATGTAAATATATACTATCCTTCTGCCTGTGCACATTGTGATGGAATAATCACAAATGCACTGTCTTTTAAGCCAGGAATACACCAGTGCAACTGCTTGGCCTGAAATGCTCTTTCCATGTATATGCCACCGTGGAAGAATCGTTTACTAAATTGAGACAGCTTTGTGGTAAAGCTTTGTGCCAAGACCATTACGTCTGCAGTTCAGTAAATTTCGTGTTTGAAGAGTACTGAAATTATGAAAACTGCTGCTTCAAAAACCAGAAAAGAAACAAAAAGTGACTTTATTTTTAAATTACAGGAGGCTGCTTGCATAACGTACGATGAAAACGTGGTTGCAATGGAAATAGTGTCATATTTTTAAGAGGCCACCACTAGGGATAAAGAGTAGAAAGACACAGCCATTAAGAGAACAAAATAATTGACAAAGTCATGCTAAGATTTTCCAGGCCAGTGTGTGTGTATGTATATATGTCTCAAATAAAGAAAATGTTTTGCAAGCAATTGTAATTATCATTTAAGTACTTATGGAAAGCACCATCAAAGAAGAGAAAAACCCCCAAACTTTCATTAAACTTAATGGCATATCTACTTTATGCAGAAGACAGATAGATGTCAGGAAGTAGGTGACTAATGAAGTGGAATTCTGAGAATCCTTGCCTTAGATAAACAATTATTAGAGAAACATTCAGCCAATCAAAATAAATATCATTTTGCAGAAGCCTAACGGTAAATCCTTCAAGTAATTCATAACAAATAATCCCAGAAAAGCATAAAACAGCAAGCGTGCTAATGATTTGCAGTGGTTCCTTTTTCATGGTGCTGCCTTAAGCCCCAAGCATGTATTTTATTGCATAGTTAAATATCTGTAGGTGTCTGAAAGGTGTTAATTACATTTGTAATAAACATGAGCACTATACAGCCTTATTTGTAAGAGCTCAGTGAAACACACATATGCACAGAGATAAGAAGTCACAGCATTTGTATCCCAGCTGCATGCACTGAAATAGGAATTATTGTGCCACAGACAGACAGCAGAATTGTTATTTTGAATTATCTTGTTGAAGGCTCAGTCTTGCCATAGCTGCTCGGAGTCTACAGCAATCAGGGCAGGGCATTGGAACAAACTGCACTCGACAGAGCTCGAGCACTACCTCCAGAAACCAGCGAGAGTGTGCAGTGCAATCTGTCATTTGAAGTAATGACCCACCTGCAGCAGCTTCCTGACTCTTTTCAGGTTGTGTATCAAGAGCAGATTCTTCTCCTGTGAAACCCGGTCCAGCTGTTCATCCACTTGTATTATCAAATTCTGTAAAAGGATCATTGCCATTGCTTCATTGTTGGCTGCAGCCTCCCTAAAGAATCAATGAACAACAACCATGCATGTTTAAAATGTTGTATGATGTGTCAATCTAGCCGTACGGAAAATGATAATCTATTCAGAATTCTAGGCAGCAAAAAAAGACTTTAAGTATATGGTGACTTGCATGTAGTTAGAGCTTGTGAATAATTGATTTTTATGATTTTGTGCCAGTTTTTTAATATTCCTATAGATATGCACCTATAAAAACAGGGTGAAATGTTAGCACAGACAGTAGAGTCAGCCAGAGGAGACAACCAGGGTTTTCTAGTCTCTGGTCCAGTGAATATTTAAATACTTCCAGCTCACTTGTCAGAGGAAATGGGGCTTATGCAAACTGTCCCTTTCACTCAGTCACACAGATATAATTTCTGAATTTGCTGCCCAGTTTCAGACAAAGTTGGCAACAGGCTTGAAGTCCAAAAGATAGAATGTTCTTACAAATTTCATGGAAATCTGGCAGGTTGGTAGAAGAAAGGAATCCAAATTAGCGCCTCCACTGAGGAAAACGGCAGCAATAACTCGCTCCAGGAGGCAACAGCCAGATGGCCAGGCAGCAGATACATCTCTTCACACCAGGCACCAGATGAGCCTTCCCCCAGCCAAACTATTTGGGGATACAGGAAGACTCTGAGGCTACTGGTGAAGGGCATGTAGGGGACACAGGACACAAACACAGAGAAAGCCAGGCTTTACTGGTTCTGCTGTTCATGGTACAGCTTGGGATGTGCAGGGCAATGGCATTAGTCAGCAAAACTGAGGAGGAAAAATTTTGGACAGTATGGCATCCTTGTCCTTGGGATGGCCTCTTTCCTTGCCTCACAAATGGCAGGTGCCTGTTTGAGATACACTTCAACTAACTCAAAGTCTGGCAAAAAGGAGATTTTAATGTTACCCATGTTGCCACAGCCCCATAAATACTGAGCATTAACTGTAAGGAAAGATTATATTCCTTAACAGGTTTTTCTTCTTCCCCTGCACAATAGTCCTCCAATAGTCCTGTGGATTTAGCTTGAAAAATTGAGATGTCTCTATCTGATACGACTAATATAAATTTTTTTTGCCATTTAGTTTGGGATTTTCTTAAGATAACTATCAAGTGAATTGAATCCAAATTTGTGCACAGGCTGACCTCCTAGAGCAGAATTCCTGTAAACAGCTGGCTTGTTCCCCAGAATTATCCAGCTCTAAGTGCAGTTTTGGACAAGTGAATAATTTTATGCTGCAAGAGGTAAATGTATAACATTTCCATTGAAAATTAACTTGCATTATTTTTTAAATAAATTTTTATTGGATTTTCTTTAGGAGTAAGTTCAAATGTGAAACCTCACCTCCCAATATTCCTTAAGTTTAAATGGCTAAATCCATAACTAGTGAAATAGTATTACTGGAGTGTAGATACCTGCACAGTTTGTAAATGAGCACCCTAAAGCCTACCAGAAAACCAAAGAATTGTTGATGATTCAAATAATAGGAGAGAGAATAAATGAAATCCTACCAGTCCTGGCTTTCTATCCATTGTGCTAATAGATGCCGGATTTCCATGGGGAAGTTATCATCGTAGAACTGGTCTACCTGCTCCAAAAACTTTATTTCCAGTTGTTGAACTTGACTCCATTGGGACATGCTGCAAAAGAAAAGAATTAAACAGGCTTGCCCTTGGAAAGTGAATATGAATTACTAATCCAAACTGCATAAATCAGTTATTTTCATTGTAGCTCTTACATACTTTAACATTTTATTCTGTCTTTCAAAACAGGTGGCACTTGAGTAAATGTAGCGTTAAAGGGAAGAGGGAGAAAAGTGAGCAAGGCCATTAAAGAAGTTTTGGCTCTTACACGTGAATGGGCACCTCTGTCAATTCCCTTCCTTTATGTAAATGTTTTGAGGTACTTTATGATGCTTATGAAGTGGCAAGATTTACACACCATCTCTCATCAAGAGAAGAAGTTTAGGACTGTACTCTTCAAACCCAGGTAGAACTATTCTTATTGAAGAGCAGTGGAAAGCAATGATTTTGCTCTCTTCTTGGTGAATTCACACCACTCAAGTTTTTCCTAAAGCTGTAACGGTTGTGTGTTGCTGTGCTGTTCCTAAATCCCCACACTGTCTGTTTGGAGAGTACTGCTTTACAACCTAAATCTAGCACATCTTCTCTATTTAAAATTGCCATTTAATTATGTTTGATGTTACATAAAGGGGGGAAAAAAAAAAGTAAGCATAAAGTCATATGAAAACTATAAGACAAGCAAAAGTAGCACCACCTGATGACAGGATCTGAAAGTCTAATGAAAAAACTATCCCAAGTAAGTTTTGCCTGATAACTAAGATGCTGGAGATAGAAACTTGGTTGTTCTAGATTGTAGGGGGGACTGAATTAGTACCCCTGCTCCTCTCCGTGGTCAAAAGACATTATTTTGGGTGAGCAGACTCTGCAGGAGGACACCTCAGCCTGCGTGACTCCCTCCACTCATGACAGAGTCCATTCTCTAGGGTTGCACCCTGTCATTATTAATCCCACTGGTGAAAACACCATTTTCACTGTGATGTGTTCAGTGTAGAACAGACTGCATTGATAAAATGTTGCCTCAGGGCAGGCTATGCCAGGCTGTAATCCCAGATGTGGCATGTGGATAAAAAGTCAGTGGTGGGGTTGAGAACAGGCCACCCTGGATGAGCAGGGAAGAGGGATGCTCTAGGACCTGTGCCCTGGGATCCCAGTCCTCAAGTGGGCTCTGCCAACACCCTGATCCCATACCAGAGGTGGTCTTCCCTTTCATCAGACTGTTAGTTCAAGTGAACAAAATACACAAAATCCATTCTGGGGCTAAAGATTGAAGTGGGTCAAATTATGGATCTGTTGGAACATTTTTGATACAAACTTTTCCTGAAGAAAAAGACAAGATTTCATCAAAATGGACGTTTTTGCAGAAAGCTGACCTTTTTATATGCAGCTTTTCTATTTTCAGTTCTGAATCGTAGTTTCAGAATGCCAACAGTTTCAAATAGAGAAGACATTGTATTTTTAATGCTGTAGTCTTTCATTTCGCATTTTTTAAAGTTAGAGGAGAAAAAAAAAAGTAGTAGCTCAAGGTTTAATGAGCACTTACTCATGCAAAAGTAAAAGTGACAGGTTTTAGTTTCTCCCTAATGAAGGCTGATGGGGTGATTCTGTGTGTGGTATGAAGGACACTGTATATAACATCAGTGGAAATGTGTCCAGTGACACTTCCCTCCTCTTTATTATTTCCATTCTGAGAGGAAAAAGATATTGCCTGAATATTTACTTTGTTTCATTAAATTGCTGAGGAGGACTTAAGCACAGGGGTGTTTCGCTGTCTGTGCTGCTGTATTGACAGTTACAAAGAATCCCAAACCTTATTTCTGGTGATATATACAAGGAATCAAATCATAATGCATTAATAATTTATGGAATACAATCAGAGAATTGTTAAGGTTTGGAAGGGATCTCCACTATCACAGAGAGTGACTGTAACTTTTTTTCTGAACTTACACTCGGAAAAAAACTCCGGATTTTTAAGTCTGTTCACTTTCAGTGGGAGTTTTTATTGTAATTGCTAGTGAATTCTGGTGATTATGATATCCTAAAAAGATTAGCAAGGAAATTTAATATTTTTATCTAACAAACAAACAAACAAACAAACAACCACCAAAAAAAACCCACAAAAACCCAAAAAAAAAAAAAAAAACCAAAAAAAAAAAAACCAAGGAAAAAAGGGAAGATTTTGTCCAGCCTGCAGCCCCCTTAGGCCTGCCATGTAAGTTGCAGGGATGCTCACATGCATAAACTCTTAGAAAGCACACAGGTAGAGTTTGTCCCTGGGATTTTGTGTCATGCTCGGTACAACCCGTGTTCCTTTTGCGCAAAAGGTTTCGCAGGGACAGCTGAGAAGGTCGGGCAGTTGTAGCTCATTGTGAATGGCCCCTGAAGGGAACTGAAAGAAAGTTTTCAGGAAAGATGGGGCAACACTGTCTACAAGAGCACGTAGTGAGAGGACAGGGGGAATGGGCTCAAGTTGAAAGAGAGTAGGTTGAAGTTAGACATTGGAAAAAATTTCTTTACTGTGAGTGTGGCGAGGCACTGGAACAGGTTGCCCAGGGAAATTGTGGATGCCCCATCCCTGGAGGTGTTCGAGACCAGGTTGGATGGGGCTCTGAGCAACCTGGTCTCTAGTGCAAGTTGTCCCTGCCCATGGCAGGGTGTTGGAACATGATCTTTAAGGTCTCTTCCACCCCAAGCCATCCTGTTACTGCAAGGCGGCCGGCAGGAGCGGGTGCCGTGTGGCGGCGGGCATGGCGCTGTGTCCCGCCGCACTCCGGACAGCGCAGAGCAGCCCCGCTCTCCGGGTGCCCAGGTGCTCTGCCGGCTGCCGGGCTCGCCCTGGAGCCCGTTCCCATCGGCCCCGCCTGTGCCGAGGGTCGGTGCGCGCCCCGTCCCGTCCCTTCCCGTCCCGCCCGGCGCTCGCTGCGCTCTCCCCGCGCCCGCCGCCCCACTTGCCTGTGCCGGGTCCGGCCGAGCGCCGCCGCCGCCGCCGCCCCGCAGGCTGCAAGCGGCCGTGCCCCGCAGGCTGCAAGCCGCCGTGCCCCGCAGGCTGCAAGCGGCCGTGCCCCGCAGGCTGTAAGCCGCCGTGCCCCGCAGGCTGTAAGCGGCCGTGCCCCGCAGGCTGCAAGCCGCCGTGCCCCGCAGGCTGTAAGCGGCCGTGCCCCGCAGGCTGCAAGCCGCCGTGCCCGCCCCCGGCCCGTGGCAGCGCCTTCCTGTGCGTCAGCCCCGCGGGGCCCGGCACGGCCCTGCCGCGTATCGCAGGAGCCCCAGTCGCCAAAGTTACCTGGGCAAAGCTCGGAGCGTGGAGGAAGTTGTTTGTCCTCAGGACGCTGAAAAATACCAAAATCTTTCCCATTCGTGCTGTGATAGCAGAGGGCTAGGTCCGGCCTCTCTGGGGGACCAGTGACATCCCTGGGCACTCAGGGTTCTGCTGCAACCCCAAAAGCCATGGAGGCACTGATGTCCCCACTGCCCGAGCTCTGCTCAATGAACGCCAATGAAAAGGAAAAGGACAGTTCTTGGAGGAGCTGGGCAGCAGAACAAAGCATCCTGTGGCTTACACACCATCGAGTCTAACCTTTGCCTGAACATCGCCGTGGCAACTTCAGAGCCACAGTCAACTTGCTTATTGAACACCTCCAGGAATGGTGGCTTCACCCCTCTCCTGGGCAGTCCATTCCAATGCTTAGCCACCCTTTCCATGAAAAAATTCTTCCTGATATTCAGCCTGAACATCCCCTGGCACAGCTTACAACTATGTCCTCTCATCCTGTGGCTAGTTGCCTGGGAGAAGAGGCTGACCCCCACCTGGCTACAACTTCCTTTCAGGTAGGTGTAGAGAGTGTCTTTCTGCAGCATTCCTTATTCCAGGTAGTACCTGGGATGCAGGAGCTTCCCTCCAAGATGAAAGATTTGATCCCTGTCCTACGGGGTTAATGATCCAATATCGTATCTGCAAACAGTAACAGAGACATGTTCCAAGTATCTTCTCCCCAAAGAAGTATGTTATTAGAAAGGGGACTTCTATAATTTCAGATGCAACACTGCTGAAACCACAGTGAGTGAAAAATGCTAAATTATGACCATTTCAAAGCCATCTTACCTCAGCACAGACTTTGAGTGGTAGGATCATGGCTCTGGTGTGATGTGAAGCAGCTGCAATCTGCCCTAAAGCAAATCCTTTAAACTATTGTTTAGTCATATTTTGTCTTTATCAGGAACCCCAGCCATGAGCAAGACTTTTCTGCGCCAGGCTGTGCAAACCTGGAGTAAGAGACACTCACAGAACCTGCCAGGGAGCCGACAGGGCATATTACACTCTGTGCACTGGGAGGAATGTGCAGCCTTGTTCAAGGGAAAAAGCCAGGTGCTGGGGATGCAGTGAAGAGGAAGGTGTGTGTCACTACTGATGGCACAGTTCTGTTTTCTAGACAGAGCAGAGGGAGAATTAGAAGTGAGGTGAGGAGTTTTAGGGAGCTTCTAGAAGACCATATACAGGTGTCAGTAACTGACCCATGTCTGAATATTGGCTGGGTAGAGAACATATTCACCATATGCGTTTGAAATGAGATCTGGCATTATCTTTAATAGCATTTAGCAATTTTTCAGGTGCATTTGTGTAGAGAAAGGCAAGATCATAACAGGAGTTGACAAAAATCCTGTTTTATAGATTTGTGTGGTCCAGTCCATATTTGAGTCAATTCTCTTTAGTTCTGTTACTCTTTTATTTGTTCTTTTTTTTTTTTTACTTTCCCAAATGAATTGAAGATATAATCTTCTAGAAGATTTTCTTCAGCCTCTTATTTTTCAGCTAAATGACCAGAGTGTAAAATCACATTAGCTTTACAACCCAGAAATGAAAGCTAGGTGTATAAGGCTGGAGGAATGATTTGGTCGCTATTCGTGACCAGAAGCACATTTAGCCCCAAATTGCATTTGACTTCTCTAAGTGGCTATGATTGGTGCTGATTTAACTGTCACTGGCTCAAGAGAACTGGCACTAGAGCAGAAAGATAATATTTTCATTGCTTTTTGTTGGGAACTGAGGACCACACTGGCTGTCAGACTAGCTCTTTGTCCAAAGAGGTCAGTCCCCAAATACAGCCAGAATTTGGCAAGTCTCTGCTCAGGCCTGTCCTCTGTCCTTTAGGTTTCAGCAAGCACAGGAGGCTGGTTAGCTTATGTGGAACACATCAGGACAGCGAATTAGTAATTTGAGGACCACCCAGGAAATAACATTGATTAGTAATCTGAGTTTGTGCTGTCAGTAGGGGGAACTATTGCACTGTATTTCTTTTAAATAAATATTGGTAACTATTTGTTTTTCTTTTTACATTAAGCACAAATTTTCTGAGCATCCTTATGTGACTGCTGCCTGTAATGATGAGCAGACAGGTAGTTCATACTGTTGCAACAAAACAAGATAGTAACAGATTTTCAATCCCCTTTTGCTTGCTGTTTCTCTGCTTAAACCTAGAAAATAATCTATATGGTGGAGTGGTTGATATTAAGACAATACAATGCTTCCTATTATCTGATGAAAGTCTCTGTTTGGGCTTGCTTCAGGAGATCATAAGCCAAAAGTTCGGCTAGGTGATCTCAAAGTCCAGGGTAATCAGAGGTCATTCTTCAGCTGAGGTTCGGAGATCAGTTTCTGGGAAGATGGTTCCCTTCTTCCCTCCTTCCTCCTTCCCCCCCCCCCCACTTCCTGGCAGGCAGAGCAATGAAGGCAAGTCAGTGGCTGGGATGGAGACCAGCTGTGGAACCAGCTGTTGGGGGTGCAGGATGCTGGATATGAGCCATGGCTGTGGAGGCAGGAGAACAGGGGCATGATCCTTACAGCAAGGGGTGCAGGAAAATGGATGGAGTCACTTGTGATGTTACAGTGACTTTGTGGGAGCTCACTGGAGAAAGAGGAAGGGAAGGGCACTTTGTTTGGTGGAGGGGAATAAAGAGGATTGTGGTCCTAGGGCATTTGAGTTGGATTGTGAAAGGCATTGAGGTATGGCTGGGGTGTGCAGGGTCAGCCTGAGTATGGGGGTATGAGTTTGAGGGTGGGAGAGGAGGATGTGGAGCAGCAGAGCTGTCGGGGTGGTGAGAGCTAAGGGGTTCCCTTCTGAGCCTGAAGCATAGCCCAGCTCTGTGCTCTTGGACAAGGGTCAGTGGGGTGTTAGCACACTGCGAAGGATGTGATGGTGTTTGGAGATGTGAGGGAAACTGCTGTGGAGCAGGACTGAGATAAGAAAGAGATGGTCTAGGTCAGTTCAGATCCGTTCTGGAGGGGATCTGTGTGGATGGGATCCTGGAAGAGATGGCACGAGGTGTGTGGTGGATACTGCTGGGCTAGCACAGGAGGAGGCTGTGAAGGAGGCAGTGCCAGGGCTGATAGGAGAAGTTTAGGGAGTTGTGGCTCACACTCAGTGCAGGAGTTCAGTGAGCACAGATAGCACAGGCCAGGAAAAGTTCAAGCCACCATTGAGTTTGATGGGTCAAAGTTAATCTTCACTGTGTAACGTTTCATTCCACTGGTTTCAGCACTGGTCAGAGCAGGAGAATAAGAAGCAAGTGTCTGCATTGTGTGGGCTGTTTAAAGGGAAGAAAAGGTCTCAAGGGATGGAGATGGAATTCAGGACATAGTAATCTTCTCATCAAAAGTTCACAAAGTTTTTTCTAGGAACACTGAGCCAATTTATTACTTTGATCTCTCTGACCAACCTGTAATCAAGATCACCATCTCTCGTGTTTGGCCTCTAGTCATTATACTCCTTGACTAACCTTTAATTAGAGTATATGTCATCTGTCTTTTACATAAAGAACACATTCAGCTTGTCCATGCTATACATGTGTTATGTCTTGTATCTGAACTGTTCATAGCTTTCTTTGTGCATTCAGAACATGGACTTCTGGTCTCGGTGAGGCGACTAAATGCTGTAATTATGAGAAATTGTCATGCTGACAGTGTAGGTCCTTCTAGTCAGCACAAAATAAATCAGTAGTTGTGTGTGCAGGTCACATCCCTAACTGTCCTCTGTTTGGAGAAAAAAGACAGAAACAGTAAAGTTACATGTTATATTATCATAAATATAATATTTATGAATGCTGGAAAGAACTCTTATCTCTGTTCATATGTTAAAAGAATGGTCATTATCCTTAGAAAAAGAGGTCTTTGTCTGTTTGCTGGTTCTTAATTGCTGAAATACTTACTGTTTTCCCCCTTCCAGTAATGAATGAACTGTATGTGCAGATGTATAAATCCATATGAAGTAAAGATACATATCTTGCCCAAATTCAACGTGATATCAACGTGATAAGAAAAAAATTAACTTGACACATGGAGAATAATGAGAAATAAGGAATTATAAAAAATGAAGTTTTCTGCCGCTGACTTGAGTTCAGGTCTCTGCTTTCAGGGTGGATTGGCCTTTTGATACTGAAGTCTCTGGCTTTCCTTTTTTTTAGTAGGTGCAGGTAGAGTGACCCCTCAGCAGTGCACGGGCAGGTCAGAATGAGTGACCTGTAGGTAGATGACTTCTGTCCTTTTTGCTGCCCAGGCTCTAATGGAGGGTCCATGCCCATCCCTGCTACTGGGGAAAGGATCTTCTACACCAGTTCTTAGCAAGGTCAAGGTGAGATGTTCCCTTGTGCTGGGACAGTAGGAATTTTTGTCTTTTATTGTCTGTTATCTTTGAACAGCAGGTGTGTTGTTTTGGTACATGCCTTTTTCATCACTTTACCTCTTAATGTCGTATTTGCAGTTTTGCACTGGGTGCTACAGTGTGTGCCCTGGGAAAACTTGGAGGTGTTTATTCTCAAAAGAAAAGGTTTATGTAGTTCTGGTGAGATTTTTCTGGATTTTTCTTAAGGAGAAAGAAGCCTCTGCATCTTGTAGAAGTTAAGGCCAATGCCACTTGGGGTCCTACAGACACCACACAAACTTCTACACTGACAAAATTAAGCTGGGAAGAAATTACATTAAAGGCCTCAGTTCCACCTGAGTGCCAATCTGTCATTGTTTATGGAAAGGGCACATGTGGAGAAATGAAGGAAGCATGGAAAGAAGTGAGGCTAAAGACAGTAGTTTAAAAGAGGCAGGAGAAGGAGAGAAACTCTGGGGGCCTTGTATTAATTACCTTGTAGTGTAAATGAAAAATGGCATATGCAGAACATCATTGTAAATAAGCTTTGCCTTGTATGCCTGCTCCAGTCA
Source organism: Aphelocoma coerulescens (assembly GCF_041296385.1). Classification (NCBI taxonomy): domain Eukaryota; kingdom Metazoa; phylum Chordata; class Aves; order Passeriformes; family Corvidae; genus Aphelocoma; species Aphelocoma coerulescens. The sequence continues at coordinate 8,563,726 of NC_091021.1, forward strand.
TTATTTTTTTCAGCAGTATTCAGCTCTTGAAGTATGTGATTGATTTAACCTGTCCATTTCCTGAATGATATAATGCAAATTTAAGTTTTATTTTTCCTGAATTACTCTAGAGTCAGGTTTCCTTTTTTGGTTGTGATTTTGTAAATTGTTAGGAATGCTGGTAGTGCTATTTTAACAGGCTTTTTCACTCAGTGTGGACTGTGAGAGTTTAGGAAGCTTTTCTCTATACAACAGCTTCCCTGACAATTGGTAATGATCACTTTTTGTCTGTGCAGAACTTGAACATTTTAAGATCAGTGGTAGAGTGTGAGAAAGGAATACAAAGTCAGTGTGATTCAGTGAATGCCGTGGGTTTTTATATATGTACCTGTGAGATAGAGCTTGGAGGGCAAAATGAAGACCCTTGCTGGTGCAACTTGACTAATAAATAGGTCAGTGTTGGCGGGACAAGAGAAAAGAGAATTTTTTCGCAGTTAGCTCCCTTGGGATTTGTGCTGTCAATAGTTGCTGAAGTTCTTACTACCCTCCTTGCCTAGGGTCAAGATGACCGTGCATAATGGTAATTTCTGAGCATACTTAGGAATATTTTCATTTTGTAGTCTCTTAGAAGAGTCCTTGAGTTTTATTAAGCCTGCTAGCATAGGCTAATTGCAAAAACCAGTTTGATGCCAAACAATGACTTCCAAATGCAAAGATCAATAGTTTTAGAATTAGTAATGGATTGTGCACTGAGAAGATAACTTGGTTAATTAATTTAATAAAGTATTTTCACAAAGGGAGCAATTTAACCGAAATCTGATTATCTCTGCTTGATAATACTTGAAATATTACATACTGAAATTACAGGTTTTAACTCTGGTGATACCAAGAGGACCTCTTGATTTATGTTATTCTCTGAAACTCCTTATTTTGGTATTCTTTGTATAACAAAGAACACATCTTCAGAAGTAATGTCAGCTTGTTGCTTGGCTAGGCAGTAAGACACCAACAAATCTGAAGCAGTTGTACAGTTGATTGTAATTGTATTGTTGGATATCACAAGCAGGACAGCAATCCCACACCTGTTATGGACTCATTGTCTTCCTTCTGGGTTGCAAAAAAAGTGGTATTTGGTTGGATTCTTCTATTCTTGTCCAGCCTCCTATAAAAACCTCAGGTCAGATGAGATTTTATTTTATTTCATTTCTGTAAACCTGCTTTTTTTCTGGATTTCAGCCTCTCAGCATGCTGTAGAAAAGGACCCTTGTGGTGGGAAATTTAGCTGCAAACTGACATATTCCCCATTCAGTGCAATTCCCATGGCAGCAGGGAAGGAGGAGCATTATGGATGAGTGTAACCATCCTTTATTTGTTTTGAAAATTTCTGAATTTCCAAGTGGATTTTTATAGGAGGTTTCAAAATTTTCAGATGAAGCAATTTTTTAGTACAATCAGTTCACACCAGAAACAAAAAAAATGGGTTAATTTTCACTGGGAGACCATTGGGATGACAGAGAGAACTGAGACTGTATGTGGAAATTTAATATTGGAAGTTAGATTGATGCAAGTAATACTCGTGTTCTTCCCTTGCCTTCACAAGGAGAAAGAAAAGTGATTTCTAGAGCTGGCTAACATGAGGTGAAATGCCAGTATGTAAGAAAACAGCTTGTGGCCACAAGAGGACATGAGTAAAACAAAAGCTCAATTCTTTTGTCAGTTTGTGATCATCAAGTTCATGTCTTGCACTGCCCCTGAAACTGCTCTGGTCATGAGGTTCCTGTAGAGTGGGATGGATGTTCTTCTTTTTCTCCTGGAGAAACAGATCTGAGATTCAAGGAGACCATTGCTTATTCACAGCCTGGCTGCAGCCTGGCCACTCACTCAGTCCAACATCAGAGTCCAGGGATTTTGTGCCTAACAGGAAGAAGTTATGATGTCTGATACACGCAGAAGGAATCAAAGCCCAGTTATCTTCGTCGTAAAAGCTGAGGGCCTTTGTGTTTGGGCATAATGATGCTTTCATTCCTGGTCTGGGTCAAGTGGCAGAGCTTCAGTTGTGAGAGAAAATACATCCTCCCTCTGTAGGACTCTGAAGCAGACTGCAGCTTCAGGATTGCGGGAGTCTGCTGGAGAGGAAAAGAGAGAATATGTCTGAGTCCCCTCAGTCTGGTTAGGAAATTACAGCAGGTCTTTGAGTCCTGCTGAGTGCTTTAAATACTGCTTACTGATTTATTTGCAATGCAGTGCACGAATTTGAAGGGAAGCGTAACGTTTGCAGCAGGAAATCCTCCCTGAGACTGGTGCATGTCGTGTTGTTTGAGATGTGCTCTGGGTTAGAGCGTGCTGAGACTCCCAGATTGGAGAGTCCCAAATCAGAACTGGGTTGGGGCTGAAGTGAGCAGCAGGCTCTGGACAAAGCTGGGTATGGGCAGCACAACTTGAGTGGCATCACTTGGACACCCACAAATTCTGGGTGTGTAAAAGACTGCACAGCAATTCTGAGGATGCATTCCTGAGCTCGGTTCCTAAATGCTGCCCAGATTTCATTTTAAGTGCATTTAGGATCTTGTCTTTAATTAAAAATGAGGCTAAGGTTTGTGTTGCTATGGTGCCTTGTGGTAGACAACCAACTCCTGCCTTGCTGCTGCTCTGTGCACGTGGCCATGTTGGGTGGATGGGTCACAGGAAGGAACTGCTTGAGTATTTCTGCATCTGTCCCTGTCAGGCATTTGTGTGCAGGGGGAGCATCCCAGCAAGCAGTCTGCTGTTAGATTCCCACTGGTTAACAGGAATTGAACCAGGGCTTTTCCTCTTCCACCCTGTCTAGTAATGTAAATACAGCCAAAATATGAGAAGTGCTGGTACTATGTAGGTACTATTTTAAAATATAAGCCATAAATCACTTATTTTCTGATGTTCTTTGACTCTTTTGTAATTTCTAATACTTAATGATATGCATTTAACACAATTCTCAATGCTTTGAACACAGAATAAAGAGTCCCTTTTTGTATCATTTGTATCATTGGTTCTAAAACCAACACGAGTGGAAATCTGTGATCTCAATTTTCCTCTTCTCTCATCTAGTTCAGGATCCCCAGCATCAGCCTGGTAAGAAGCTGCAAGTGAGATTTTCAGACAACCTTGATGGTGAGGCCATCTAGACCAGTGGTTTTCAAGGTTTTTTTATGGCCTTCTAAACTTGTTGGAAAAAATCTGAGAATTGCCTAACCTCTATGGGGGAAAAAATGAATCACAAATGCATTGTGGAGTGCTGCCACAGTAGTTATCATTTGCAATCAAAATAATGAGGCAAAGCTTTTGAATTATTCTCATTTTTCCAGTGCTGATTTTGTTTAGTTCTTTCCATACCAAGGAAGGTACAGATATCTTCTAAAAAACATCTTACTCTGTGTAGAGTTGTTTTGCAAACTGCTGCGTGAAGGTTTTTGACCTACTTGTGACCCAGAGCCTGAGAAGTGCTGCACCAACACTACAGGAGTGCAGATAACTTACACCACTAAAACTATCTTTTGTCAAAAAAGAAACCACTGGGTTCTCTGAACCCCTGAGAACCAAGCAAGAGCTTCTCAGTTAAATTCTTGTGGTATTTTTTTTTTCAAACTTTGTTTTACAAACCCTCTGTTGGTCTTTTTTAAGGTGCTTTTACTGAGAAGGAAATAACCTAATGCTGTATTTGAACACGTGGCGCAGTCACAGCGCTGGGCGGTGCAGGGCACAGAGGTTGAAGTATTTTGTAGTACATGGCCCTGTTTGTGGCTTCTTCCCTTGATGCCCTAGAAATAAAACAGCAGCTGAGGGGTTTTGCCCAACCTGCTTGCCATTGCTGGGAGAGGTGGCTGCTGCCCAGTGGCTCGATGACTGGCACAGCTGTGGGGGCCTGAGCCCTGGGGCACCTCAGAAGGGACCTGCACAAACCCCTGAAGGTGGGAGGCACAGCTGGAGTCTGTGTGCTGCACAGTTTGAAGGCTATGTCTTACAAAGTGCCACTTCCTTTGTGGACAAATATTTTTCTTTAAACTGAGATTGTTGAAGCCAGGAGTGTAAGTGCACTTCTGTAATGAGGGGACTGCCCTGTCTGAGGAAGCCAGTGATCTCTGCCCCTTGGTGGCTCCAGTGTCACCAGCTACGAGGATATAAATATGAAAATTTAAAAAAATCATTTCTTAGTATTTAAAGAATATTTAGCAATAGGAACTAATTATGCATGCAAACTTAAATGGCCATACTCAGCTGATGAGAAGGACAATCTTGAGGCGTAGTGTTAAGTTTTGCATACTTCTGCAGTTAGATTTGTATCTTCTGTCTCGAGCTCACTGCCAGTGTTGTGTAAATCATACCATATGTTAGGCGTCTTCAAAAGAAAACTGAACAAACCACACAGTAATTAAAGTGGGTTTTTTGAAAAATCAGAGGTTTTTTGCTTATTTGAAGATTTGTTGTTTTGCAGTTCTGCTGAGAACAAGTATCTTTACATTGCTCTGTGGACTGCATTATTTTTTTCTCAATAGGAGAATAATTTTTCTGAGTAAATGCAGAATCTATGGTCTTTGTGCCATGCCCATTAGCATTAAGAGGGGGAAAAACTCTGAAGGGAATTCCCAAATTCAGCAGATTATAGCTAGGGGACAGCAAAGCCTACTGCTGTCTCAAAACTTTTCCTGTTTCATCAGTCTGAAAAGATACAAGTGCTGATAGGTTTAATGAGGCTCTCAAATTACGGGAGGTTGTGTGCTGATGTGGGGCTTGTGTGGTGACTCAGAGGTGGCGGCATTTTCATGAATGCATTTGTTTTCAAGCAGTGTGGTTATGCTACCTAGTTCACCATGATAAACACTGTGTTTTCTACGTGTCTTTCTTTATCAAAACCTAGTGTTGTGCATGGTAGTGAGTAATTAGCAAGGAGGCGTCTACAAAGAGTTATCCTGATGTAATTACCAAAATTAAAAGAACTGTGTTGCCATTCAAAAAGATCCTGTTGAGAAAGACAGTACCTTCAATTAGGCTCTACCTCACATTATGGAAAGAAGTAGTTGGATACTGAATCAGAATTATTTGGGTTGCAAGGGACATTAAAGATCATTTAGTTCCAATAGCCTGCCATGGGCAGGGGCACCTTCCACTAGACCAGGTTGCTCAGAGCTCCATCCAACTTGGCCTTGAACACTGCCAGGGATGGGGCATCCACAGCTTCTCTGGGCAGCCTGTTCCAGTGTCTCACTGCCCTCACAGTAAAGAATGTCTTCCTAATATCTCATCTAAATCTACCCTCTTTCAGTTTAAAACTGTTACCCCTCGTCCTATCACTACACTGCCTGATAAAGAGTCCCTCCCCATCTATTCTGTAGGCCCCCCATAAGTGCTGGCAGGCTGCTATAGGCTCTGTCTGGAGCCTTTTCTTCTCCAGGCTAAACAACCCCAACTCTCTTTGCCTGTCTTCATAGGGAAAATGCTCCAGTCCCTCTGGACTTGGTTGATAGAGCTTTTTTCCAAACCAGATCTTGCTCCCATAGCTACTTCTACTTGCCTAAACATTGGCTTGCCTTGGCTTTGTCCTCTGCCTGCTGGATAGAACATGGAGGATCTCTTGAAACTAAGCCAAAGTAACGGTGTTATGAGGTGTGTTTAATTCCAGCATATTGTAAAGCAAGTTGTGTCTTGCACTGAGATTCAGACTATCCAAGGAATTGTTATCCATGAAAACATGAGATCAGTATTTCTTCCATCAGTTGCAAACTATCTTTCTGGAAATGGAAAATTGGTTAAAGGGAATGCTGCTTGGAAAAGGTGCTTCAAGCAGTCCAGGAGCAAAGGCAAGATTCAAAATGCAGAAGCCCATTTCTTTCATCAACATTCAGGTTTGTATATGTCACAGTATCTGCCAGATCACAGCAGTAAGCACTTCTCCACTGCAATAAAATATTTCACTCATTCTAGTATTTGCTTTACTATTTTGGTGTTGTCCGAAAGGGGATTTTTCTAATTATGGTTCCTTTTTTTGTTCTTTTTTAGCATTTATATCTTAATCTCTGGTAGGTACTCTTGTTTGACCTGGAGAAAAAAAAGCGTGTTGGTGACAACACGCTTCAGAGTGGTGAGGTGGTACATAAGTTTTGCAATATAGAAGTATCAGATTGATATGTAATGAGCCTTATTTCAGTAAAATTTCCCTCTCACAATCATTCCTTCCCATCCATCTTATAGCCAGCCTTAGGACTGTTACCACTCTGACTGTGTGTGTGGTGATGGTGCTTAGAGGCCCTGACTGTATTTTGCTATACATCGTATGCATGTCTCAACCCAGGCATGCATTATTCAGAGGCAGATGGGTGTGCAGTTGAATAAACACTAGAAATGTGGAAAGGAGAACAGAAGGTGAAAGCAGAGCAATGATCAGCATTTGAAGCAGTAGTCAAGTTGCTCAGCTAACTCTCTGACTCAAACTTTGAGGCAAAACCCTTAGGGTAGAGCTTTTGGCTTTCAGTGGCTCTGTTTCCCTATCTGTAAAATGCATGTAGCTTTATCAGGAAAAGTGTGTTGTCCTTGCAAAGTTCTTGGTTTTGCATAAAAATGCCATTGTGATGGCACAGGCATTATTTTTGTTAATAGGGACTTATAGTATTGTTAGAACTGTCTTACCAAACTTTTTTTCAAGGAGACTGTGTTATTAAAATCATCATAATATAAATAAATAAGGCTATTTGGGTACAGCATAGGTAATTTCAAAGATCACCTCCATCTTTATCTGTTTACTTGTGTTCGTTCCTTCTTCATTTTGTTATTTGTATCCCTGTCACTCTTTTTGGTTTTTTGAGGTGTGCTGTGCCCCTGACAGATGGATCCCAAACAGTCAGGGTTTCTATTGAAATTCCCGTTCTGGGGTATGATAAGTAACAAACCAAGGAAATACTGGTGAAATGAGACCAACAAGTGACTATAGGTGTAATTTGGCAGGTTTAGTACTAGAAATGTTTACAGGCATCTTCTTAGCTAGGTTATTTATTATTGTTTCACACTAGTGTCTACTCAGTGATTCTCTCTCATGGATTCCAAGACTTCAAACCTCAACAAACTAAAATATACAAAAAAAAAAAAAAAAGGATTTTAATCCTGCTAAAATTAGCATTGAAACAAACTCCTTGTGCATAACTTTCTTAATCCTTCTGTGCAATTTTAACAATTGAGTTTTTCCTGCTTCCTCCCCATTGACCTTGACTATATGGAAAATATCTTTGAAATATATATTTAAAACAGGAGTTAGATTCAGGAGCAGACACCCACATATGCTCATCATCTGGAATTTAGTACTTTCATGACAAAACAGGGTGTAGCATAAATCTCTTTGGATATAGTATTTTAATTGAGCAAGAGTTGCTTGTAGAAACACTGGTCAAGTTGTGTTGGAGGTTTTTTAATAAAGGAAAAGATGATGCAAGTGCAAATTGTTGTAATGCTGAAATACTGTAGGTGTAGTTTCTGTTGAGGAATAATACAGTCAGGGCTAATGTCTCTGATACCTCATCCTGCTGGTTATTTGAAGGTAGTGAAATACCATTTCATTGCACATGTTAAAACTTGCCAGTATATTGTTTAACTACTGTCAGATGAATATTTAATTTAAAGGAAATATTAAAAAACCCCAAGGGCTTATTTTTCAGAGCTTCATCAAACTATGCTCACCTAGAAATTGTGCTTGAGTTCCCTTTAAATTCTCTTGAAGTTCAATAAGAGAAAGCTTGTCAGGATTTTGAGGCTTGCTATGTATTTAGACAGCTCAGCTCACAACTCTGGCTTTGAGAAATCCTGAACTCCATTACCCATCATTGTGCTGCTCCTCAGCAAGGATTGATCTAGCCTGGTACCCTGGCAAAGCACAACTTTAATTGCCTTTCAGTACTGCACTTGAATGTACAAGCCTTTTTATGAGCAGGCAGTCTTATTTGCAGTGAAATCACTTCTTACAAAGCCGTGTAGTGAAATAACGATGAAGTCACAAACCTGCAGGTATGTCAAAATGAGAGCAGTAGATAGCCCTCTGCTATAGGAGTGTTTCCTGTATAATATTGAGCTTCTCAGGAGGGACTCCTAAACTGGGAAAACCAACGCATACAGTACAGTGTTTATAAATCTAGGCAACGTCAAAGTTTCTGTTGTGGAACGGGAAGCGCGGGATTTGCTAAACCCCGTTATTGCTGTGAAGCCTGCTAATCTCTTTTTCTTGTTTCTTTGCTTTCATCACTACGCTAAATGCCCTGAGATATCTGTATAATTATTTCAGGCAGCAATCCACACTGTTAGCTTATTTCCCCTGGGTATGTTTGTTGCATTTTTGAAAGTCGATTTTAAAATTGCATGGATCCATTTGGAAGGAATACAGAAGCCTCCATTCAGTTTTGCCTTATGGGTGTCTCTAGCAGTCTGAATTACCAGAGGCACACAGCTTCTTGGGAGCCTACTGGGAAGTGGTAGAGCACAGCCCCACAGAAAAGGTGGTGTTAACACATCATGGCTCTGGTATTTGATGCTCGGGGTGAAGAATTGCAAGACCGGGAAAAGAAAATCACATGTTAAGTAATACCTGCACTTAGTCACCGAGTCTGTATAGGCAGATACCCCTGCTTCCACTTCATGCATTTGCAGGTGATTGAGCAAGGCAATGAACACAGCCAGCCTTTGCCACATTTTCAGCTGTTAAATTCACTGAAACTTTAGCTGAGACTGAACCTCTGATGCTTCTTGCCATAAAATAAAAGCAGCTGAAGATTAGAAATCTGGGTAAAAGCTAATTTACTAATTTTGTATTTTCCAAACCAGAGCCAATTGGTCACCTCAAATCTGCAAAGATCAAGGCTGCACAGTGTGCTGAGCTTTGTAAATGGCAACTCAATGGCAGTGGCAACTGCTGAGCACCCTCCTGGACCTTGCTGTGCCCAGCAGCACAAAGGTCCTGGACTGTGCCCAGTGGCTTGTGCCACAGCAGCACAGCTCTTTGGCCACATGTCCACCAAAGTCTTGGAGAGCAATTCCCTAAATCCTGGGAGCACTTGTATTTGGCCTTGCTGATGCAACTGCTGAGCTCAGTGATGGCTGAGCTGCTTCTCTCCCACCTACATTTCCTCCTTTCACAGCTATGAGCTCTGAATCCAAAAATGTGGCATCATTAGAGATGTTCCTGCCAGAGCTAGTGTCCCTTGAAGCTTTTGCCACAGGACAAGTCCTGTGCCATTCTGGGTTCAGAAAGAAAAGTCCTCTGAACAGCTGGTCTCAGCTTCCCAATCCTCAAATACTTCTCCCAGCATTAACTGCTTAGCCAAAAACCTTTCCCCCGATGCTGTTGTGTGCATTTCCATTTCAGATTGCAGCTCCCTGGTGCTTGGTGCTTATGTCTCATGTCACACCTTGCTAGGGAACAGCTGCTGGTTTCTTGCTTTCCTCTCAATTACTCAGGTGCTTGTGTCTGAAGGCCACCATGGTGGTACCGTTCAGATGCTCTCCTCCCCCTTAAATGTCACTACTGCTGGTGGATGCATTGATCTGCATTTCCATATCTGGATTTCTAATGGATTTTGCATATCTGTTTCACTATGACCTCAGCATTTAGCTGGGGTCTTACTCTCTACTAAAACCAGAAGGACTTTTTTTCATCTTCTGCCAGGGAAAAGTGACTTAACATCAGGCTTTTCATTTGTTAAAGGTCTTCTTGTAATAGCTGTGGAAATGCTGTTATGACAGAACAGAAAAAGTAGGTAAATAGTTTGCAGTCCAGACATCTGTGCTCTGTTGTTCTGCTTTTATTTTAAAAGACCTGTTCCGATTTTAATTAAACTCCTTGGTTAATTTTAGAAGAAAATGTTTTTCTGTCATCTGTGATCTAATTGTTATAATAAAAAATTGCCTCAGTCAATAAGTAGGAGGAATTCAGGGGCTTAGCCTACCATGTGTATTGCAACACGCTAAATGCAAGAAATTGTCCTCTTTACTGGGTTTACATTTCCTGCAGAGACTTGAAGTACAGACCACCTCAACATTTTATCCAGGATAAAGCTGAAGTATCACTGCCTTGCCTCAGGAAAGAGATAATAAGACTGCACTTTAAAAATATGTGATGATTACTTCTCTTACAGAAGAATGTAAGCAAGCTGTCTTCTGGCCAAGCATGAGGAACTCCATAGAAATATTGGATTTGTTTGTGTGTGTGGTGTAGATGATATTACCACTAAAATTGGCATCCAGCTTTCTGCTAAATTCCTGCATAATTCTGAGAAAAGCTCTGCAGGAACACACGGAGTCAGGGCTAGTGGACTGTACAATTAAACACTTTTGCTGACTTACAGGATTCCAACTCTTGATCAAGATGCACAACATCTCAGATAATGCCAGATGTCTTGCTGATTGACAGTCAGATAAACACAGACTTCATGAGGATTATTGCTTTGTTTTCAGAGTACCTTGTGTGTTTGACAGGCACCCAATCTATGGACCTTGGGATGCTCTTGAAATTTGCCTCTCTAGTGGCTTGGGTTGCCTTTGAACTTCAGAATAACGAGGTTTCCTTTGTGTTCAGGTGGTGGAAAGATTTTACTGTTTGGTCCACTCTCAGGCTTGTACATTTAGTGAAAAATGTAAGGTCTTCATATTTACAAGGATATCTATTTTTAAGCCATTTGCAAAATAAAGGAAAATTTTGTGGGAAATCTAATTTCATTGCAGTTGCCATGTTGAAGGTAGACAGACTTACTCATGAGTGATAAAATTTTGGATGTGTGTGTAATTCAGATAGAGTTGTACTCCAGGCTCCTATGATCCATTGGGACAGAGGTGATGTGATTTCTTCTAGTAAATGAAACATCTAAATGGAGGCCACTTGTAAGGAATACATAGCACCAGAGGATACTGCAGGTGTGAAGCCACACACTCTTACAGCTCATACCAAGTAATGCTTCTTAAATGATACACTGGGGCACTATTTTAGGTAACTTGCCATCAGATGACATAAATTCTCTTACAACTCTTAACTACACTGAAGCAAACATTCTTGGAGTAGATTGCAGTACTGGAGCCAAGCAGTTAATCAGGTGTAACATGAGGCTTTGACGTGATTTACTGCCTGCTGGTAGCTTGTACTGGGACTGTATTGTCCTTCTGTATGAACTGTGTAATAGTTTTAAGCTGTCCTTAGACAGGACCCTATTGTAAACATGCTGTCTGGCTTAACTGGGATGTCCTGTAAAAATACGTTAATAAAAACTGAAGTCATTTTAAAGGATCCTATTCCTACTATTTCTGTTTCCCAGGCTATTCCCACCAGTAAAGTACAGGCCATGCTCTTAACTCTTTCTGTGCTGTAATTCTTGTTTCAAAGCTGATCAGTCATTGTGTACCCTCTCAGTAGCCTGCTGCTGTGCCTGAGTTCTCTGCTGCTTTGGCTTGCACAGTGCAGAAGTTACTAGAGAAAAAAAGCTTGTGCTCAAGGGTCACATAAATTTATTAAGACTTACTTTATTTCATGTCCCTTCTTGTCTTGGCTTACTCAGGTCTATGGAGGGAGTTCTGAGGTAATACTTTATTTAAGTTAAAGGAGTTTTTTAAACAAGGTAACTTGTGTTTGGTATCTGTATTTGCTGGGTCCTTGTAACCTGGAGCTAGCAGGTCAAGGTACAGCAGTAAACCCTTCATGGGGTGCAATTTTCAGAAGGATATGCTGGAAAACATCATTCACTAGGACAAGCTGAAAATGTGAGTCCTTGCAAATGAGGTGTTGTTCATTTAAACAGAAAGATGCACTCTGGTGGGTTTAGGCATGCTGAATTTTTCAAGGAAACAGGTGCAGAGAGGTGCATACTGAGGGGCTTATCAGAGAAATTACTACATTTTATAGGCAGGGTGGGACATGCAGGAGAGCCTCAGAGGAGACAGTGACCTGCACAAAGGGCTCTTGTTTCCTAACCTGCCTGCAGTTCCTGGAGCACCAACACCTCGGCTAGAGGGACTTGCAAAGAGTAGCACTAAGCAGCAAGCAGAGAATGATGCTTTGGAGGGATTTCTGAGTCCTCCCTCTCTTCTTCTGATCCTGGAGCTCTGCAAAGTACAAATCCTCTGGAATATGGCCTCCAGGATTTTAGCAGGGCCTCAAAGGGACCTGTTGGTGGCTCTAGAGAAACGTATCAATCCCAGTTTGAAATAGCCCACTCCCACCCCAGCCATTTTTTTAAAGAGAAATTTGTGATGTCCTTCCTTTTGTGAACTAGTATGTAATTTTGAATGTAAAGCAGGCATCAAATGTTTTTAGTACAGATTTGAATTGCCCTCATAGTTGGAAACAATACTTGTATGTTGGGTGGTGGTTTGGGAAGGGGGGAGGGTTGTGTGTGTGCAGCTGTTGAAAGCCATTAAAAAGTGACCTGAGCCCCCCTGAGAGCAAGCCTGGCATTAACTGTAAATTGATATACCAGGTCTCAAACACTAATTTCAGATTTCTTCATGGCAGGGTTTTGCTAAATGTTCTTATTCTAGGTATTCTGGTTACACTAATCTTTCATGTACTTTTAAAAATAGACCGCATAGGAAGTGATCAGCTGTTGGTACAACTTAATAATTGAAGAGTTAATCCTTCAAATCTGAAACAGAAGAATGAATTCCCCTGATGTATTTCCAGCATAATAGTTAATTTAAAATTTATCTTAAAAAAAAAGGAAATATAAAAGGACAATTTTGATTTTTATACTACTAAAGGAAAAATTATTTTTCTTGGTTGGCTTTTAAATTAAGAAATTAATGTTGTCTTTGCTCTAGTAAATGTTTATCTCTGAATGCTACAGGACCTACTGTTGTGATTGTGCTGCTTAAAGTTTTAGTAGAGCTTGGAAAAAATTTGGCAGACAAAAAGATGGTGGGTCCTGATTTAGATTTGAAAGAAGCTTGCAAGCAAATGTCCCATGACGCAAACTCTGCTTCCTTCGTTCTGGCATTTTTTTTTTTCCCTTGATCTGACTAATTTAAAGTTGCTGCAGTGAACTTTAAAAGCTGGGTGTGGTGGTTGTTTTCTAGGCATCGGTAACAAAACTGAAGTTACTTGATCAAGACAAGGAGCTGGGCGTCTGAGCTGGATAGACGAGGAGTAGTTACCTGCTGGGAGACAATTCCACATGAAATCCCAGATATGGTGCCTCAATACTGCAGTAGAGACAAAGCAGAGGCGTTTACCTCTGCTAACAGGGACGGTGCCTGTGTGGGGCTGAGGGGATGGTGGCAGAGACCCAGCACTAGTGCAATTCATCAGGAAAAAATTAACAGTTTTGAGGTGGCAAAGAGCTACAAGCAACTAAATCCTTCAAACGGCCTGAAGATGGTGGCAGCTGGCTGGCTGCTGGGGCTGGCTCTGAAGCTTGCCTGTGTTTGCAGTCGCCTGAGTGCTGCCATGTGAAAAGGAGCTGCCAGAAAGATTTGGGTGGTAAAAAGCCATATTCTTGACTTCATGGAAGTGCTTAATTTTTTCAAGGCCTCAGTTATTATTTCTTTTGATTTCTGTGAGCAGGATGAGTTCCAATATCTCTGGAAGCAGCTGTCAGCTGTGCAGGACAGTGTTCACCTCTCTTCAGTGGGAATATAGAGCTGATGAGTTAGTGCATACCTTTTGTGCCTGCTTATGAGATTTTTATTATTGTTGTGTTATAATTATAAATTATTTTTAGTTTTGTTGCTGGTTTTTTTGGCTGTTAGCTTAATGAAAACACAAGGAATGGAACCTCATTTTTACCATCTAACTGTCTTCAAAGCAACAACACCAAAATCAATCACGTAACATTGCATGTAAATGAGCATCAATGATCTTTGGAGTAAAATACAGACAAATTGCTCATTTTCAGTAAAAAAAGGCTCTTGCTCTCCCTTACCTTCTTTTATTTTTCAGGTCCTGTCTGCGCCAGTTTGTATGGGAGTTGCACAACTTATTTCCAGCAAGGTAAAGCTGAATGTTTTCCTGTTCATGTGGAAAGGTGATGAACCATGGCCCTCAGAATACCATTTATTCACTCAAATGTGTTGGTCATGGTAGTCATGTCTTGCAAAACTTTTTGCCCTAACTTGTCTCCAAATTTTTCATTGTTGTGGTTCAGATTCATCATTTGTTTCCCTCCCTAAGCCAGTGAGACTCAGGAAGAAGTCATGGCAGAAAGTTAAAACCTGTTGTATAACTCGGTATTTAAGCTGTGTGCCTTTTGCATACAGTAAAAGCATCAGGGATTAATGAAAGCATTTAAATGGAATTCTATGTTCCTGAATCATAGCAGAACCATGAGATCACTATGGATAGCCTGACTACCAGATTTTCAGACTGGGTAGTGGTCCTCTATATTACTGAGTAGAGATTTTCCACGCATTTGAAAAATTACCTGGTGAATGAATGGTGTTTTTATGTTCCCCATTGTGTTTTTATACTGTATAAGATGCATGGTAAGGCTAATCAAAATAACGTAGACAGATACAGAATTAATCTTAAATTTGGTTGTAGATGAATGTGCCTTCTATCCTTTTTCTGAAAAAGTGAAGCCACTCTAAAATGTCATTTCACACCACAGATACTCTCTGGATTCACATTCATTCCCAACGTATGATAAAAAAGTGCCCGTCTATAAATACATTCAAGAAACATCACCAAAGCAAAAACATCATCTGTTTATTTGAAGGTAAGGTAAGAAGACCAGTTACAACTGCCTGTGACATGTAGGTTTTCTCTTAAGCATGTGGAACAATTACTCTATATGGTACCTGGAGCCAGACTGCTCAGTGCACTGAAAGGTGATGTAAAAAATGGCTGGAAGGGTAGGACAGAGCACGGGCTTGGCCATGAGCAGTTTGTGATACCTCTGCAGCCACTGTATTTCAGTAAAGCAATTTAGACTAAGCTGAATCTGAAATAAGTTAATATTTCTAGTCATTCTTTCAACAGACTTAATATATTGCCCTGATTTATGATCCCCATCAGATTTCTCCAAGGAGAAAGCTGTAGGAAGCTTCCTTTACCATGGATCTTGAGGGGTACAGGGACCATATTGTAGGCTGGATGAAGGGGATTTCTTTTATCCTGTATCTTGTATACCATACCTGTATCTTATCCATGTGCCTTTACATAGCCTGATTATAAACATGATGCAGTCTGAATTACCTTTATCCTGCCACCAAATTACCAATACCTAAGGCTTGGAAGCCAAAGATTCTTATAACTTCCCTGCCACAGGTCCACTATAGCATTTTGAGTACAGTGGGTGTCAATTCTGAATATGGGGCTAGAAAGCTGTTACCTAATGTTGCTAATAAATTTACAGATGAAATGTCACCATATGGATCACTGCTGTGCATGCAGAAAATAGAATCAGTGTGTATGGCTTGTAGTTCACTTTTCCACTCCCTTTATGTGCTGGGGAGCCTAACTTCTCCCTTTGTAATGAAACCCTGACTTCTCCCTTGGTAATGAGACCCCTTTACTGCATTCTGGCCTTATCCCTGGGCCTTAGGCTGTTTCATATGGTTCCTTGAAAGTGCTCTACACTGCTGGAGGGAGCCATAAGGAGTATTTAATGTAGATGTAAATCAGATGCAGCATGACACAATAGGCCTGTTCATTGCTCTGTTTATAAAGTCCTTAAAAAATGAGGATAGTGACTTCAAAACAGAAGAATAAGCAGAACATGTCCAAACTCCATTAGAAACTGGACAAACAGAAATTCATATTTTCTTACAAAGTGATAATTGTTTGTTATAGGGGCCATATGGAGCCTGACAAGAATAGCTGAGATGAGACTAACAGTTTTAGACATGAGCTTTCTTTAACCAGTCATCAAATTGGTTAATGGCTTTTCTCCCCCACCACAATCAACATAAAGCAGCTGCAGTGAAACACTGCAGTGGGCAATGCTATGGAAGACTTTCCATGTGGATGTTAAGTTTGTCCATTTTGCAATGACAGCAAAACCTTATTCTAAAGAAAAGGACAACACATTTAGGCAGACCTTGGTCAGTAGATTGCAGTTCTTTGTACAATCTTTGACTGTCTGCTGAAGATTCAGGGCTTGCAAAAATGCAGGCCTGGAGCATGCAAGGTTTAATACACAGCACTGTTCCATACAGACTATTTTAGGGAACTGGGGAGAATTCGCATCTAATTACTACTATGCACATTTTTTTTTTTTCTATTTTCCTGATTTAGTTTCAAAGCATAGAAAACACCATTTTCCCCATCTTTTGATTGCCCAAGTAATTTTGATTGTTAAAATACATTTTGTATAATTTCTCCACTTAGCCCTACAGTGCCCCCTTTGAGCATCTCTTTTAATTATACTGAATCAAGCTATGATTTCTCTGGCTTAAAATATCCAAGACTGAATGCCAGTAGCAATGGGTTTGGCTACTGCTTTACTCTAGTTCTGCCAAAGCAGAAACTCCCTAGGCTATTCACTTCTGATTTTTTAAAACATTTTTTGGGGGATATCAAACCTTAAAACAAGAGATGCATGATTCAGTGTTGGTTTTGATTGACTTTAAGACTCATTTATCAACACATGTTTCTTCCTCAATGCAAAAATAGTACATAGGAGATCCAAAATAATGAAATAAACCAAAAAAATAAAGTGTCTGCTTTAGCAATGAGAAGAGAAGGGATTGGAATTGGCTCAGCATGGAAATGTAGTGGTGGTGAATAGTAAGCCTTGCAGATAGTGTTTACAGCTGTAGAGGATGTTTTCTTGTAATCTCATTCCTGCCTTTATGGTTATTACACTGAATAACTTATTCTGTTTGCTCAGGAGAGTTCTGTGTTTGGCATCCTGTGGAGTGGGAATACGTAATGCTTTTTTCATTTTCTAGGAAGTGTACACTGAAGGAAGAGAACAAGACAATGTTTAGCACATCCTTTGTGCCAATAAAATGAGTTGCCATACATTACTGTTGTGTTAGAAAGCAGCTATAGCTAAGTGATTAACAAGGGAAGGGGCAGGGGGAAGGAAATGCTGCTCAACATTTCTTAACACAGATTGTGAAAGGGAACAAGCAAATGAGCAAATCTTTGCCTTTTTTTAAACAAACAAACAAACAAACTTGGTTTCTTGTTTATTTTTTAGTGCCTGAACTGAAAAAAATGTGGTATCTGAGATTAGTCATCAGCCTTACTAAGAAAAAAAAAAAATTAAGACAAGACTATAGGTATGTATGGTGTCCCTAGTTAATATTACAAACTGTTGTGATCTTAAATGAAATGGGTGATTATGTCTCAGAACACCAGCTCTAAGAGAACACGTGCAGTGAGGACTAAAAGGTGACTTCAGCTCATGGTAGGAGTCCTTGTTATGCTCCATTTCACCCTGACTGTGTTCTTGGCCCTATCAGAGGTGGTTCAAGAGTCAATCTGGGGCTCCCAGCTGCAGTTCCACCTGCTGTAGCTGGTATTCTCCTTAGTTTACAAGTTTAGCTGGCATCTGGAAGGAAGGATGCTCTTCCTTTCCTTTCTTTTTTCAGCTTACATTTCTGTAAATACTATGGGAAAATACAAGTTGAGGGGAGCAGTTTCCTCAGCTGTGTCATAGTCTTCTGCTAAAGAGGACAGAGGAGCTGTGTGTCCTAAAGGAAAATTTTGCTATTTCAGTAATAATTGGGTGTTCTTTTTTTGGATAACAGTGTGGTGGTGAATTTACCCTGTGTGAAGCAGTGGCATGATCCTGCACTGTGCTTGGGCTTCAGGAAGTTTTCCTTGCTATATGCTTTTTCTGAAGTACAGAGATAAAATTGTTCTAAACAAAATGCCCTGATATGGGTGTCTGTTTTGAAATATCCATGTAATGTGGACAGGGAATGATTATGTTATCAGTGATGTTTCCATCATATCTTAATGTAAGTAGCTTGGAATCTGAGGTTCATGATGTGTTCTGTTTGGAGTGGTGGCAGATAAGAAGACCATTGGAACAAACCCAGGCTTTCCTGAGGAAGTGTTAATGCAGCTGTAGGATCAAGCTAAAACCTGATGTCCTTCATCACCTGATACCTGCAAAGCTCCAGGGTAAGTGCATGATTTTCAGAAAGCAGTTTATTTGCTGAGTAGGAGTTTTACCAAATTTCCTAAAAGTTTGGTTTGAGTGAGGACTGAAAAAGCAGGAAGGATAACAGGCTGCAGAAGTAGCTTGACTATCACTGCCAAGGAAGAGTGCACTTGTCCCCTTATTAGTTGAATCTTGCTTGCAGAGGATAGGGCTTTGTTTCTGCAGATTGCTGAACGTATTAATTGCTATGTCATACCCCTTTCCACACACATTTTCCTGTTGCGGCCCTCTTTGAAAAGCTTCAAACATTAAAGTGCATTATTACTGCAAAAGGGAATAATACAGATGCTGAGTGAGGCAGTGCAGTAAGAAAGGATTCTGCCCTGAGGGAAGGAGTGGGAAGCTCCAGTGTCAGATATTGAATGTTTTAACAGTGATATGCCCATGATTAATATGTTCATGAGGGGCTGTTGTGCAACAGGACACTGAACAGGTCAGTGAGCAAGCATTTGAAAAGCCTTATTTTAGTAGACTGATAATTATGCAGGGCTATTATAATTTCGCAGGAGATATTTCACTGTATCAACTGAACCAATAGATATGAAAAGGATAAGTTCAAAAGGCTTCATAAAAATCTAATACTAGTAGAAATAGTTTCATTATTGAAAAATTGCACAAAAGCCTTTTTATTTTAAATTAAACACCTGTATGCTTTTTGTAACAATATCACAGCTGTAGACTCCTGGCATAATCAAAAGATAATAAAATAACAAATCAAAGGATAAAAAGAACCTGTATAAATCCACCTCATAAATGAGGTGAAGGGACTCATTTTCTGAAGGGTTTGTTTTTAAAATCGATGTGATATTTAGTTTCTGGCTTTCAGTATGGCTTTTAATTTGGAATCCTCTCTCCTAGCATGCACAAGAAATAGCAAATCAGTACGTCCAGTTGCGTTTGACTTGTTACCTTTGGCACAAAGCTTCAGCATCTCTTCTTAGCTTTTAGATACACAAACCTTTTAGAGTGGGGATGTGCCTTTCTGTTTTCCAGTAAGACTCCAGGACAGTTTCCTTTAGACTCTGGGTTTACAATGACAGCCTGAAACTCAGCATAGCTGGCTGAGGCAAAATTGCATCAAATCCTGAACATTTTGCAATCTAAAGTCCAGAATTCAAGTCCAGCCACTGCCACTTGGGATAAGCTCATTCCTTCTGGCCTGATCAATGCTTAGCAAATAAAATCTGGCTGTTCAAAAGATTGAGGACATGATGAACTCAGACACTTGCCCATATCACAGTGTGGATGTTTAAACAAGACTGAGTTGTTCATTAACATTGATAGCCTTTAAAAGAAATCCTTCCTTGCCTCTGAGCTTGATTAAGGCCTCTTGCCTCTCGAACTGCACTGTCTAAGGGTGAGCAACTGCAAAGTAATCAGGGTTGATATCCTAGTTTCTGCTCTGGGGAAAAAAAAAAAGTAATTTTCTTTGTGAGCTTTGAAATCTCAAAGTGGCAACAGTTGGTGAGTGTTTGTATGAAATGTGCAGTGGTCTCTGCAGTGCTCATTCATTCCTCTGAGCCCCTGTCTGCTGGAATTTCTCACATGGAGAAGTTAATCTGTTCTTTAAACAAGAAAATGTAAATTAATGTCTTTTGTAGGAAACATGCTGAATAAGGATCTCCTACAGACCTAGTTCTGTATGTAGGCTGAGACAGTTCCTGGACTCGAGCCATTCATTTTTCTCCCTAGAGTCAAAAACATTCATTATAGCCTACGTAGCTTTACTGAAGTCTACCAGCTTTGTTTGCAGTAAAGGCTCCAGCCTTTGCTATCTGTTCTGCTATGTTGTCTTGATAAAGATACCAGCCCTAATTCTTCCATCACAACAAATGTGTTTATCCATCCTTTCATCAGATCACAGAATCTCCCTTGCTAGATATGGGGCAGTACAGCAAGGACTTTTGACCAGTCTGGACTCTTCTTATTATTTTTGTATAGGCATTAAGTAAATGGGCTGGGTAAGAGGAGCAGGCACTGTTTCCTCATCAGTTTCCCAATATTTATAAAATGTATGGCAGGAGCAATCCTTGTGCTCTAAGTACACCACATCTAACTCTCACTGGGATGGGTGATGTGCGGGAGGAAAGGCTCATTTTTTATCTCATTCTCTCAGGACCCCCACTGTCTTTATTTTTTTAAGGCAAAAAGGCTAATTCATCCCTTAAGCAGGCACTTCAGAGCCCATGGACAAATTATGCAGAAGAACAGGCAGCTTTTAGCTGTTTTCTCTCTCAGCTGTGCTTTCTTAAAGAGAATAATCATAGAAACCATAGGGTCGTGGTTGAGCCCTTTATAGTAGCGTGTGTTATTAAAACAGTAAATCACTTTCATGAGTGTGCTTTTTCTGTGTGGAGGCTGTTGGGTAATTTAGTCCAAAGTCAGCTGAACATCTCTAGTTATTTCAGAGATAGCGTGTCCTACAGATGGCTTCAATTAATGCTTGTTCAGGGCTGTCTAAAGCAAGTAGCCAGTCTGATTGTTTAGTAAGTGTCAGTTAGAAATATCTCTATATATGCATGTGAAATGTGACCTTCAGACCTGTTGTGGTCTGCTGGGTAACACCCCCAAAATGGCTTGGCATGGGGTTTTAATTTATGTTCTTCTCTTTTCACCTTTTTTACCCCATACTGGAAGTGGGCACAATACCCGGGGCTTGTGGGATGGCCAGCCCCAAACCTGTGCATCTGTTTGAGGAACAAAAATAGTGATCTTTGTTAAGCAGCTCTTATGGATTTTACAGAGAGTATTTTCAATGTTGAAAGCCTGGCTCACGCCAATTATTCTGCTTCAAATTAGCGTGTATTTAGGAATAGAACTTAAACATGAACATGGTTTAGGAACTTCGCTGGCTTCAGTCCTTTGAGAAGTAGCAGGGCCTTTTTAGTTAAGCCAGTATTGGAGGTAAATGTGGTTTATTACTTGCACAATAAATATGTTTCTTAATAAGTGAAAACAAAATAAAGTGAATGTTTTGAAGAAAAGACAGACTGTAATCATTTGTTGAGGTGATCTATGAAAGCAAATGGTTTGTAATACATATTACAGGACATGACATGCATAGGAGCAAACACCATAAATACACAGAACTTGAATATAATGTGCTTATGTCAAAATGAGAGTCTGTATATTACACAGAATAATAATCACAGAATAGCTAAATCATACACAACCAGTGAAGCAGTGAAAGTGCTCTTTTTACAGAGAAAGACTAATGTTTAATCTGGTGACATTTAATAGAATATATTCTTGGATTCAAACAGGTAGTGGAACAGCTCGAGTAACAGCATTGATGAGGAAGCAGTTTCATCGCTGTTGCCTTGCTTCTTTCAGTAGAATTGCAATTGGTTCCTGCTAGCCTGGCTGGGCTGGATTCAAGATCCTTGCTTCCAGAAAGCTGTAAATATCTTCTCTTACAAGCACTGCATTCACCTGTGATGGAAGCAGAAACACACCACATACATATGTTATTAATTTGCTGCTTCTTGGCAAAAATTTGCACTCCTAAAGAGCTCACCATGTTGTAATAAAGTTGGAGAACAAAGAAATTGCTATTTGCCTGCGTATAAGACGTGCGTAATCCCCAGTGAGGAGTTCACATTTGGGGAACATAGGAAGAACTCTGGTGCTGGCAACATCTGCCTGGCATGTGCAGTCACATCCTTCACAGCTGAGTTACCTTTCATGGGCTTTTCTTGCAATTAAGGGGGAAGAAATAATTGTTCTTAAGTGCCCTAGATAAATTGATCTCTTTTCTTTATCTGGCAGGAGAAGTGGAAGGCTCACAGGTTTACAAAATTAGTAAGAAGGAGCTTCCAGAAACATCTAATTTTGAAGTTCTTTAGCCATTGATTTTTCCATGCTGTGATTCTCTTTCTTATTCCTACTGCTTTCATCATTGCTGCCATTCGTACACTGGTGCATAGCCAGCAAAGAGCCTGGCTGAATTGTCCCTCTGTCTGCACTTTTGCATGGACTCAAAAAGAGTTTGGATCCACAGCTTAAAACTTGCATAGTCAGTTCCCCTTTAAACCCTTCTTTAGGAAAATCACAAAGGTGAGGGAATCATACATAACTAAAGGAAACACGTGCATCATAGCCTCCGTGTCTGTAAACTGCCTGGACACTGTTCAGGATTAGTATTTAGGATGAGACCTCTTGAAAGGTCATTCTCTTTTAAACTTCTGTTGTCTAAAGCGGTGCAGCTCCTTTTCTAATACCATCTTCTGTCAATTACTTATGTAAGGAGTGGGTGTGCATTTAAAAAAATTCTAGTGGAAATTGCAGACCAGTTTTAAATAGTGGGAAAAATATTAATAAAGCATAACTCCTCAAGAGAATTTCACATCATTTCACACTACCACACAGGGATGGTCATTCCCAGACACTAGCAACTTGTTACACCTCAATATGTGGCATGGGAGATGTAGTATTATAAAATATACTTGGGTTTGTTCTGAAGGTAAGCTTGCATATACCTGCAGTTAAATTTCAATGCCTTTGTGTTGGGTAATTTTGTTGGCAAGAATGGTTGCAGGCCAGTATCCATAACCCAACTACAAGTTTTCTTTCTCAGCAGAGTCCTTGATAACAGAGGGCTACACAAATCATAGGAATGTGTCATCACCACGTCCATGTGCCTGCGGGAAGGAGGATCCCCACAAACAGATGTTACGCGTGGTTGGAAATCTCCGTAAAAGCACAGCTCCAACACATCACATATTGTGCTTGGGAATCCACAAAAATACATATATTACGAAATCAAAGGGTTCTCTGAGAAGTATATAAAATGGGAAAAGAATGTTCATAAATACTCTGCAGCAAAGGTTTTCAGGCTGTATGTCCCTGTATGCATGGAGATTGCAGTGCAAATACTTTACTGGTGATGTTTGTCTTTAGATGCACTAAAAGACATTTTCCTGGTGCTGTGTGGATTCAAACTGAAGATTTTTCTCTTGCCACTTAATGTGCTGAATGATCTGACATGAACTTTTGAATCTCACGGGACATTGGGCCTTTCCCTTTCCTAATTACAGGTTTTACATCTGGCTTGAGGGAATGCTTATGAAGGGATGCATGCAGCTATGTCTCAAAAACATTTCTTTTGCAGAGGGAGGAAATATTAACTTGTTCTACTAGGAAAAATGGGACTTTCTCCTCTTCTGTAACATCAGTGATAAAATCCTTCAGGAGAGTGGGGAAATATTACTGCAATTTCAAGACTTACCTCTGATCAGACTCTTCCTTGAACTCCTGAAATATGTTCCAAGTTTGCAGAATTAGCAAGATGGCAGTTCAGAAGGTTCTTGCAGCTCTCATGTTTGTAATTTTTTATTTTTTGTGTTCTTAATTTTAGTGGGTGTACTTACCCTTGAATTGAAAAGTAGAATAGCTAAGTGAACACTGCTTCTCAGATCCTGTACTTAATCCTAACACACAAGGTAAAATCTCCCCTGGGTGACCTCTTCTCTTAAATTCTAAGTCTAGACTTTTAGGCTGTCTTATGCAAGTCTTTGCTGCAAAGGAGAAAAATACCATTCTAATTGGAGGCATACTGCTGCCTCTAGACAAAAAGCCAAAGTCCCTCCTTGGCAAAATGAGGAGACATTATGGCAAAATGGGAAGCTGACAGTGTTTTGACAGGTGGAAATACAAATCCTGTATAAGATCCATCTCGGAGAAGGCAGATGATCTGTCTCAGTACTGAATGAGCTGATGTTTTACAAAGCACCTGAGGAGCATCCCAGCGAGTGGCTGTACAGAGCCACTGCTTGTTCTCCTAATTGTGTGCAGTTTAATTTGCCACGAGTGGGTGAAGGATGAGCTGTGCTTTCTGGTTTTTTTAGTCTAAAACCTGGAATTCTCTGGACCACTGGCAGCTTGTTTGTTGAATCATTCTCTTATGTACAGGCAGAGCTCAAACCTGTGGCCATTTTCCATTACAAAGAAGCCAGAGACTGTTAATGTTAAATCTCCTGCTCAGAGTAAAATTTTCTGTTGTTTTATGAGTACTGGGATTTTTTTTGCCTGAAGCAGAAAAGTGTTCTAACTACTCTAAGGTATATTCCCACAATTCTTGGTATACACTTAGAACAAGAGGCATAGCTGCTACATTTTATGAACATGCAGAATTTTCTCACTGAGTATAGGAAAAATGGCTAAGCTTGGTCTTGTGGCTAAGAATGGGGTTAGAAACATGGACGTCTAAACCGTTTTCCACTCTGTCAAGGAAATTTACTTATTTAAGTATTTATGTTTTTTTTGTTGTTGTTGTTTTGTTTGGGGTTTTTTTGGGTTATTCTTGCTGACTCAGTTTCTTCATTTATGAATAGCAAAAAATTTGATCTGGTTTAGTTAATCTCTCCATATATGAAAATTGTATATCCAAAGAAATATGAAATAATAAAATCATGTCAATCAGTAAATATCCTTTTGTCAGAAAGATTAAGAAAAACAAGGGTTGATTTATTTTTCTATTTTAAAAACTATTGCAAACTGATTTAAATTTATTAATAATAATAATACTTGTCTCAAGTACTGATTTGTTAGTTCTGATATTGAAGTACATGGTTCAACCAACTAAATGCATTTGAGAAACTTCCCACCCAGTTTTAATTTATACCATCAGGTGTTTGTGTATTTCTAGTGAGCTATCCTCATCCTAGGACCATGAACTGGGACTAGATTCCTCTCCTGCCTTGCTGCAAATCCTGACAGGCCGTGCAAATTGCAGTTCACAGTAGTTTTGTTCTCCGAAGTGGCTGGGACAGCTGTTCTTTGCCTCTCTTCCTGGCAAGGTTGGCTAGGAGGTACTTCCAGCCATTGACCAGAGCTCTTCTGATTGTCAGGGACTGTCAGAGGCCACTCCGAGGGCCGTTGCGTGTTTGATTCATGGTTTGTCAGACTAAACCATGCCCTAAATCTCCACAGTTTGGCCCTTTCAGTCTCAGCAACAACCAGTTTTACAGCGGGTTTTGTATCCAACTTCTCACCTTGTGAAGCTGTAGACTTTAAGGCTGTAATCAAGAAACTGTAGTTCACCCTGTGGAAACATCCAGAAAAAGAAAAGAGAAAAATGAAATGTCATTTGTAAATAAGCAGCTCTTAAACTGCTCTGATGTACATGGATGTCTGTCCCAGCTCTTGGTAAATTGTGATGCAGGACCTGCAAAACAGGGATGCAGCCACATTCCCATTTTCTTCTCTGAAATGTTTGTAGGCTGTCGGTGAACAAAGCTTCTGCCTATGCCCCTTCAGGGTGACATCTGTGTGCTAAAGAGAACATATTTAATGATTCAGTAATTGGAAATTCCCCTTAAATATCCTCCAGGTTATACCTCGTGTTTGAGAGAGACCTTAATGTGTGCCAAATACTGATTATCCCTGATCTCTTATATTTGGCTTTAAGAAATGAGCCATATCTTAAAGAAAATAATTCTTGGTGTCTGACTGATCATCTATGACCAGACATGTTTTTTAGTCTATTTGAGATTTTTTTAAATTATTATTTACTGCAGATTGTTTCAGAGGTAGTCCAGTAGCTGTAGCAAAATGAAAAATATTCTAGATTGAATTGGATACTTTCTGCATTGCACTAGTTTGCTTTAGGGAAAGAACACAGGTTTTGGGAGCTATGTTTCTTCCTTTGCTTGCTCTACAAAGCACAGAATCTCAGATACAGTGACAAGCTGCTAATTCACATTTTATAGTGAAATTCAAAACTTGCCCCAGAATAAGGATGGGTAATCATATATCTTCTTTTGCACAAATTGAAACAAGGCAGGGCGTGGAGTGCTGGAAGGCTGGGGAAAACTCTGGATAATTTTTGTTTGTTTCATGGAGGAAAAGGCAACTTCACAAAGGTGCTTAATATTATCTGTGTTACAAATGCTACCAAATATCACCAGCTGTCACGGATGGATGTTGTATTTACAGGAGTCTAAGCATCAAACGGGCATGAAGAGTGCGCCTGAGAAGTAGCCACCGTTACCCCTTTTGAAGCCTGGTGGTAGGACCATGGAAGGAAAGTTGCACTGCTTTATTCCTGTGTGACCCTTCTCTTTGGATCATATGGAGAATTTTAACCTCTGAGGTAGAAAATTTTGTATTTTCATGCCAATGCGATGACTTACGATAATTTTAATGTGTAAAGTGGAAATATGTACATTCTCAGTGAAGTGCTTGCAGTCACTGTCTCGTGGTGTTTCTTATCGTTCTGTGTGTGTTGCAGATAAATAGTGTTGACTGGACAGCAGTTGCTTTCCTTACTGAAACTTGAATTCAGTTTTCATTTAGATCTGGAGTAAAAGGAAATTGCCTTTTTTTTTTTTTTTTAATTATTATTATTTCCCTTCATTATTTGGGAAAGAATGCAATAACTATCTCCCAGAAAGTAAGCTGAGTCATGAGCAAAGCACTTACCTGAAGCAAGAATGAGGTGAAAGGACGGGCTCATGGGCTCATGCCTGTGCCTCTTTCAGACCACCCCAAAGCTAAACTATTCTCCTGAGAATACCTGCATCAGGCTGTCACTGTTTCCATACGCCTGAGTTTTGATCAAGCCCTCAGTTCTTCAGCAGGAAAAATATTTTGCTGAAGTAGGTTTTGACCACTTCTAATGAAAGCAGTAATTAATTTCACAGATATAAAAAATTAAGGGCAAGACAAATCCTAGGAGTTAAGCATCTGTGCTGAAAATAATAAAAGAGTGATGAGTCTGTGAATCAGCAGGGCTTCAAGGCTCCAGTAGCTGGGATTCATCTGAGAGCTGTCTCCAACACTTGTACAGTTACAGATTTGAAAATTGTGTGAGAACACAAATCTCTTTCTCTAAACAGAAGGACTACCAAGGAGATGTGTGTCTGGGAATGCGGTACTGACTTTGAAATATCTGAAGTGTTTTAATGAGGAAGGCTTTTAGAATGCATCTTGCATCTTCACAGTGCAGTTCTGATCACATTGAATCTGATGATATAAGCTGGATTTCTTCCACATGCTGAAGAGTTCTGGTTGTGTATCTGCAGTTCGGGTCCTCTTCTCACTGTTATCTAGCAAATGTAGGTTTAGCTCGGGGTTGAATGGAAGCTTATTGCTGTTTAGAAACAACCCAGCTTGGAAAAAGCCTGCTTGCAAACATGAGAAAGTAACAAAATGTGCTAATTGGTTTCTTAGGAAAAAAAGCACAAGCAGTGAAACTTTTCACGCGGGGTTTTTCGCCAGGAAGTGTCTCAGTGTAATATACACACCTGCACTCTCCGTCTCTTCTGTGAATGGGGAGTTTTCACGGGGGTGGGGAGAAACCTCCGTTCCTTGCCCTCAGACCCAGAAACAAAATATGAGCCCTTTAGGGCTTTTTCTTTTCCCCCCTTCTTTTCACACAATGGGGCAATCGCTCTCTATTGTTGATGGCTTCTGCGCTTATCACGGTCAGGATTGGGCAGATAAGCTATGTTATATCAAAGCTTGCTGTAAATACTTTCGGGTGCTTACCTTCAGTTGAGGAAATACTGAAAACACTATTGCAGAAACCGAGTGGGACATGTTGGGTTTCACACTGAAACAGGCCAATTTCTCTTTTTGCTCAGTTTTTGACGGCTTAAGGTGAGGGTGAAAGAAATGGAGAGCTGCAGAGCAGGCGGGTCTGGAGCGCGGGAGACCAGATGAGGAGGGCGGCGGCTCCGGGGTCGGGGGGCTCGGTGCAGTGCGGGGTTCGGTGCAGTGCGGGGTTCGGTGCAGTGCGGGGTTCGGTGCAGCCCGGGGAGTGCGAGCAGCCCGGGGAGTGGGAGCAGCCCGGGGAGTGCGAGCAGCCCGGGGAGTGGGTGCAGCCCGGGGAGTGGGAGCAGCCCGGGGAGTGCGAGCAGCCCGGGGAGTGGGTGCAGCCCGGGGAGTGGGAGCAGCCCGGGGAGTGCGAGCAGCCCGGGGAGTGGGTGCAGCCCGAGGAGTGCGAGCAGCCCGGGGAGTGGGTGCAGCCCGAGGAGCGGGAGCAGCCCGGGGAGTGGGAGCAGCCCGGGGAGTGGGTGCAGCCCGGGGAGTACGAGCAGCCCGGGGAGTACGAGCAGCCCGGGGAGTGGGTGCAGCCCGAGGAGCGGGTGCAGCCCGGGGAGTGGGTGCAGCCCGGGGAATGCGAGCAGCCCGGGGAGTGGGTGCAGCCCGAGGAGCGGGAGCAGCCCGGGGAGCGGGAGCAGCCCGGGGAGCGGGAGCAGCCCGAGGAGCGGGAGCAGCCCGGGGAGCGCGAGCAGCCCGGGCCCCCGCGCAGGGAGCGGTGCCCGCCGGGCGGCGCTGCGGGGCCGGGGCGGGCGGGCGGTGGCGCCTCCGCCCCTGTCGGGCGGGCGGGGAGGGGCCGGGGCTGGGCCCCGCTGGCTCCGGTCTGCTCCGCCGGCTCCTCGGCAGGGCAGCGTCCGCCGGCGGCTCGGGGCGGGAGGCGAAGGGCGGTCGCGGGACGGTGGGCAGCGCCCTTCGGCAGCAGAGGTACAGCACCCCCCGGGAGTCCCCGGCCCGCACGGCTCCCTTTGTTCCGCGGCGCCGGGGGCTCCGGCAGCCCGCGCGGGACACGCCGCGGGGACGGGCAAAGGGATGGGGTCGGCGCTGCAGCGGCTTGGGGTGCTGGTGTGGCGGCTCGGCGCCGGGTCTCCTGTGAGGAGGGGGCGGCGGTGCCTGCTCCGGGTGCCGAGCACGGGAGCCCCGGCGCCTCCTGGGCGCCCCTTCCCCGCGCAAAACTGCGGCTTCGGGACGCTCTGCGTGCGCTGTGGCTGGCGTTCAGCGGCTGGTGGATGGCAGCGGGGCTGGGACAGCTTCATTTAGGCATGAACGCGGTGCGCACACACGCACGGACGGTCCGGGGCTCGCTCCCTCAAGCATGTGTGTGTGTGTGTGTGCGCGTGCTCTTTCTGGGAAGAGAGCGTGGCATCTGTTTTTTCTTGTCTAAAATAATTACCCTGTGTGCGCGGCTTTGCTGAATTCAAAAGAACGGGCTCGGCTGTGGGGCTCGGAGGAACCGTGGGAAGAGTGCTGGTAACTTGGAGCAGGATGATGGATTCTGCTGCCGGGTAACACTTGGAGAGGAGACTTGAGGAAGGGCTTTCCAGGGCAGGGTCATTGTCCCAGAGAACTTCCCTGAGGGGACGGGTTGGTGTAGCCTCCCAAGGAAGACCGCCTGTCTGCGCCCATGGAGGCTGTTGGGATTCGGTGTGGGACATCTGCTGCCGCTGTGTTTTGGGAAGGGAATCCCTTTGTTCCTCGGAGTGGCCAGACTCCCCGTTGGAAAACAATGGCCTTCCTAGCAGAGCCACAGGGAGTGGGGCTGGCGGTGCAGTCACGAAGTGGTCCAGTGCTCGCTTGCATTGCCCAGGGTACCGATATGCTCACACGTCTGTGTTCACACGTGCTGTTTGCTTTTTCATGTAATTTAAAGCTTTGGAGTTTCACACCATGTCATTAAATCAGTTGCTATGCGTTTAGTCAGGACCACTGTTCTAAAGGACAAATGTAACAGTAACGAAATAAAAGCTAACTACTCTTAAAATTTATGTTAGAGAAACTCTTTAAAATATATCCAAATTGGAAATGACCGCTGGCATAAAGGTCAGGTAAAACTCCTGACTTCGCGATTTTTGTGTCGAATCATGAGTCTTCCATATCCGTCTGTCCTATTGTTAATTGTGAATTAAGGCTGGCAACAAGCTGCCCATCCTTCCCTGGATGAATCATCACTTTGTCAAGCCCTGTGTCAAAAACAAGGCTTTCCCCAAAAGTGTGCAGTGACAGAGAACAGAGAACATCTGTTAAAGTTCAGTCCTTGGCTGCTTTTAAACCTATGAAAGGTAATGACATTCTTCTCATCATGTGCTTTTATTTCCAGTTGTCCTAGGGCTGAGTTTAAGAATGTCTTCAATTTCGTGCTTAATGCAATGCGCTGCCTCTGGCTTAATTTTGTGTGAAGGTGTTAGGGTTGGAGCATTCCGATTATCCAAAGTAACATAAAGTGGTCACTGCTTACATTGGCTTGTAGCAGCTACTGGCGTGTTAGGTTGCCACAAGTTCCTCCATATCCTTAGGAAAGAAGATGTTTGTAAAACACCGGTGCGGTGTTGGATATCTAAAAGGATTCTGGCTCCTTATGAGCACCACAGATTGAATGCTCAGCAAGATGAAGGTGAAAGGACTCATGAAAGCATCCTAAATCACAGAAGCTTGCCCTTCCCCTTCCCCTTCTCCTTCTCCTTTCCTCACACCTGTGGGGAGGAACTCTGAGGAAATGATGGCAGGGGCTGGTAGTTTAGCTCTGTGTGTTAGCCCTTTCAAGCATTGTGCAAGACTTGATGTAATTGCCTTTAGAAGGGCAAATGTACATTGCAAGCCTACTAGTGCTTCTGGGGGAAGGGAAAATAAAAGTCTGGCAAATGAGGAGAGGAAGTGGGAGAGAGCAATTGGAAACATAAGCAAAGTCATTAATTTTTCCCACTGTGCACTCTTAAGAAACTGCTGGCAACATACTGGAGATACTCTGCCTCATGGAAGTGTCAGGGACTTGCTTCACATGATTCTCTGAGATCATCTGGTTTCCCTGAGCTCTGTGGGAACAGAAATTCCTCACGTTGGAGGCTGATCTCATCTTCCTTCGGCAGCAGTAGTAGCAGCGGCTTGGGAATTGGAGAGGAAGGTGAAGAGAGTGCCAGTGGGACGGTTTGGAGAAAAGCTTAGTTCTGGTGTAGGCCAAGCTGGACACTGTTTCCTCCTTTCATTTGCCTTGTGTGGTCAGAGCTGGGACAAATGCTGACATACCCACCAAAGTTCAGTGCCCTTTCAGACTGCTGAGCTCATTTAGCACAGCTCATGTACTGGACTGTCCTATAAATCTTACCCTATATTTAATTCATCTTTTTTTTTTTTTTTTTTTTACTGTACTAATGAACAGCAAACTGAAATGGAAAGGGGTAACGAGTGACTGTATGCATCAAGCTTGGGGAATTTCCTGAGTTTGATGAAAGACAAAAATAAAGGGTTTTTCCCTCCCTTATAGCTATGTAGTTAGTCTATTAAATTCTCAGAGCCTTCTAAGTAGCCTCTTTTGTTTGTTGTGGGACTACTGGCAAAAATTTTAGGAAGGCTGAAGTAGTGATGACCAGCCCTGGAGTCTGTAACTTGATCTACAGCTTTTTCTCTTCAACTGGGAAAGGAAGTAACAGCTCTTGTTACACTTATGTAACCTCTCCATTCATATCCTCCAAAAAGAAGGAAACCAGAGCTTGATTTCTGGTATATAAGCTGATATCAAGGCATGCTTTGTCATAAAGAAGCAGTAAAGAATAACATTAATTTTCTTCTGTTTTGCAGTTCCTAGAATGAAAAAAAAAAACCGAACCCAAACCCACAGCCCTCCCAAAGTTAAATATTTTAATTTTGTGCTGAGCGAATAGTGGAAATCTCTGCAACTCCTTGTCATGTGCTGTGAAGTAGCTGTTAAACTGCAACAAGGGTCTTGTGAATCTTTCCTGGTGTGTTTGAGCATTAGTCTCAAAACATTCATCATTTGCAGTTGTGCCCCAGTTCGCTTTTGGTTTGTGAAAGCTTTGGTCTTTTGGTGTGTATTACTCCAGATTTTGGTTCTTAACAGTGTGGAGACTAGGATCTCTTTTTTTTTGTTTGTTTGTTTTGCTTAGTTTGGTTTTTTAAATTTCCTGTTAGTGGCATAGCTTTTAGAGGAAACTGTACAAAAAGTTAATCTTTTTGTCTCTTCCAACTCCTTTTTACTGGGAAATTTCCCATTTGGTATCACCAAGTAAACTTGTATCCATTTCTTGATGTATATTTTAAGTCTGATAGCGAAGTCACCCTGGTGATGAAAGTGTTTCAGTGGGAAAGACTAGGGCTTAAAAATACAATTTCAGAGGCGAAGAATGATCAAGTCCCCTTTCCAGATGCAAACTGGTTGGGGAATTCTTCTATGCAGACAGTACAGCAGGAGTAATGGACCCTAGAGGCCAGAACAGCCTCTCCAGTACTCCAGCCTTTGGGAGGGACGCAGTCTGAGAGGTTGTCTCCTGCCTAAGTGACCAGATTTAACACTTCAGCAAACAAGCTGAAGGCTCAAGATAAGGAATCCGAATATCCAGAGTCCCAAGGAGTAAGGGTGAGAAACATTTACTGTCACTAAGATTTTTCTTTCCTCTGCAAGGGTGGGGAGTGGGTGTATCCTGGGGCTTAGGTAATTGCCTTGTCTCTGACTTTGTGTAGTGCTACCTTGGAATTGCTTCGTTGTGGGTGTACTAATACACTTTTCTTTGTTCTCCCTGTCTTGGAGAGGCAACAACCCTTCCAAGGGTCTTATATTGGCAGAAATCCTTATGTTGTTGGGCAAGAGGACCGTGAAAGCAAAAGACACCAGGAGGAAAGTAAGAGCATATATCAAGGAGAAAAAGAGGAGATCATTGTGAGGAAGAGGTGCTGAATAGCAGAAGGGTCTGGTGGGTGTTGTACTATCAGAAGTGCTTGTTGTGGATTTCTTTATTTTCTAAATGGAGGCAGCAAGGAAAGACTCATTTTTCCCAACTGTAAGCAGAAACCAGTTTTTAAAAGTCTGTGACCACAGCCTGGTCAGCATTGGTACAAGCTTCCTGGGCCCACAAATATGCTTTGTATGTGAGCTGTCTTGCTGTTTGCTTTATGCTTCTCTTTTTGTAATATTCTATAATTTTCATAGTTTGTACACTCTAAAGTGCTACTGGGGGTACTTTGAATTGCAATAAGAGTACAAATACAAAATTACAAATAAGAATATTTAAACTGTAGGCTTTGCTACAATGGAAAGAAAAACAGGTGGAGAGCAGAGGGACATCCTGAAGTGTTTTGTCACATCCCAAAAATTTTCTACTCTTTTATATGCATTTTCTTTATGGAGTCTGTTCTCCATTTGTCTACAAGAGTGTACTGGTGTTTAAAGATCTTTGAAAAGACTGGGCCTTAAGGTAACCACCAGTTTTTATGCACAGTGGAGCATATGCAATGTCCTGATACTGTGCTTAAATCCTTGCCAGTAACTTTTGAGAACCTGCGCCTCAGAAATGAGGAAACTGCTGGGTGATGAAGAATTCTGTATCTTGGGAAAGCACAAGCAAAGGAAGTTACACTTACTCTCTGTGTTTTAATTCCTTTGTGTTAAAACAATTTGAAGCACAATTAAGGGTATCCTTTTAGATCAAAGAAGTATCCTTAAAGTCCTTGTTGCAGAAGGACTCTGTGGATGGCACTGTAGTGAGAAGTCAGCCCTGCTTTTAGGAGAGCTGTTGAAGGGAGTGAGTTGCTATTAATCCTCTGCAGTGTGCCTCTATGGAAACAAATAAGCAGCTTAACATAGAGACACTGATGAAGAGATGAAGAGGTGCCATTTTTTCTGGGACTCTGGGAATCGGTTCACTCTTCCCTGAATAGCTCTGCTAGAGCTTCATGTTTGAGGGCTGAGAAGAAAGCCTTTCCTAGCAGAGCTCATGCTTATCTGATGTGAAAGAAGGGATACCTGGGATGTCTAACTTCCAGCAAAAATAACAGCTGCTCTACCTTTTCATCAAGAGAGGCTTGGAGAGAGGGCAGCAGGAAGGTGGTAGAGGTTGAAAGGCAGATTATTTTGGGGAATAGTTAAGCCTACAAGCTAAACAAGTGGTTGCTTGAGTGTCTGGATACCCTTCCTAGCTTTTAAGTGTGTGTAGGTCTGTGACTGATGGAGCAGTTGAGGTTTGTTGTGCAGAGTAATCTAGGGAAGTGCTAATTCCCTGTAAACCTTTGGAGAAGGAAAAAAGAGTTGTAGAGGGGGTGAAAATGAATCCCTCTCTCTGAAGGAGTATTCCTGGTGGTGGTGAGGAAATATTGCTGCCGTGATGTACCAGGAATCTCTGTACAGCCTTGGTTAAATCCCTGCTTGGCCAAGATGGGCTCAAAAAGGGGAGGGAGCAGAAGAGGGTGATTGGGATGGTAAAGGGGGATGGAAAGGCAAATGAGAGGGAAATGGGCAATACTGGCTATGCATTATTTGGAATGAAGTCCACGAGATGAACCTCTGTCAATACTTTCCTGTGAGACAGAAAACACATTTAGATTTAAAAACAAAACCAAACCACAGCAGCATTAGCAAAAGCAAAAAGAAGTAGATATTAGCTGATCATGAATAAATTTAGTCTAGAAATAAGGCACACCAAAATAACTATTTCTCATGGAGAAGGATGGAAAATGGCCCTCTGGAGCAGTGCAGTGCAGTAGTTTGTGGCTGTAGGATGCAATGTGTTTGGCACCAGTGTGGAGCACACAGAACAGATTTGGCTACAATTGCCATTGTTCAGCTCACAGGCTGTCAGGCTGCTGGAGTTAAAAGGGCTCTGGAGATTACCTTCAGTGATCAAAGAGTGCAGGGCTCTGTTGAAACAAAGTTCACTCCAGGAGAAAGCCTGGAAAATCTTCTGGCAAGCATGGGGAGAGCTGGAGCTCCTTGTGCCTTGTAACAGGTTTCTGGAACATGGGGAGCTTGCCTGTATCTCATGGGAATAGAACTTTTTGCTTCCTAAAAATTGGCAGATGATAGTTCTCATGAAATACAGGGAAACTTAGTAGCTTTGAGTTTGTGTTGAGTATGCCTGCCACGGGACCGGCTGTTTTCCGTCTGTGGAAGGGAGTTGCTTTCTATTGATGTTTTAAGAAGGTGTCCCTCTCTAAATCTGTGAAGTGTTATATTTTATTTGGAAAACCTCTGTTTATCATGCTAGTTGTTAATAAAAACACCATCTGCTGGTTTTTAACTTCATGGACATCTGGACAAGAGTGATATGATGAAATGCAACTTCATGGACCACTCCCATTGTCTGAAATCTCTCTTGATATGATACACAGGAAGAGCTGGAGATGCCTTGATTCAGAAATTGATGACTTTTGTCCTCTAATTTCAGGTGTCCATCTGAAAATGACTGTTGAGGATGAAAATAACAAAATTGTGGATATAGGTCAACTGCTTGAGACAAGCAAACGTGTCTAAACAGTACATGTAATTAAAAAATTTTTTTCCCTTAATAGATTTTAATTTTTTCCCTTAAATAGATTCTTTTTTATCTTAGGTTTGGGCAAATAATGCTTCTTCTTCCTGCAACACTTTCATCCAAATTCTTTCATTCCTTCCCTTCATTAAAAAATAGCAGTGGCTTGCTGGACAGAAATTCATGTGCAGAATAGACAGCAATGGCAAGTGGTGGGGTGAAACCTTGCACTACTGTTTTACCTTGGCAACTACTCCTGGGAGAAATGGGACTAGTCGAGTCTGACTTCCTGCAGGTTTTTCTCTTGTGATGGATTGACTTGCAAAGAAGTAATAATTTCCATTTGAAGCTTTTTGTGCAGCTAGGGAATTTTGCAGAGCAATTTTTCTGCTCTGTGGTAGTTAATAAGGGGTTTGTTCTCCTCGCAACCCATGTCTCTGATGGAATGATTGTGCTCAGAGCTCCTCTCCTGCCTGCTTTTGTGTGGAACATCAGCTGTTCTGTTGTCCTTTACTCTGTCCTGTTCAATGAAATTCAACATTAGATGTGTGTAAGAGTAGATGCATAGACCAAGAGAGGTACAGCTGGCATGATTTGTCTTATTTTCACAAAATACTAGCCTAAAAACATTCCAAACTTTATTTACAAATATTACAAGGACCCCGCCAGTGAGGTTTTGAGGAGGGGAAATTGCAATGGGCAAGAATAAGGTCTCTGGCATGGTGTTTGTGTGACTTCTTTTCCTCCTGTTTTAAATGGAAAAGTACAGGGAAATTTTTGGTTTACCCAGACTTTTACTGCTTGTAAGAGGATATAGGTGCATGGAAACTGCAGTAACCTGTGAGTGCTAACTGCTCTAGGAGTTAGGGTGTGCTCAGTTATCGTGGCTGACTTGATGCTGGGTAGATACAGGCACCAATGCCTCTTCTGGAATCTGGATTTCCTGAAGGCTCCTGATTAGGTTTGTCTTCATCTGTGACTGGTTTTAAGCCTGGTTCAGTGACTGTTGCGATGACTTCCTGTGGCTGCTTTTCCTTCTGCTGTTGGCAGCTGAGTGAAGCTGTGGTGTTACCTGGCCTGTTATTTCATTTTCTGCATATATTCAGGGCCTGTCACCGACGTCTTAACAGGCAACAAAGCATTTGAGCAGAAGATTAGCGTGTACTCTGGTATTTTAACCCTGTAGTATTATGGCATCTCTTAGTATCTACCTTCCCCACAGTGTAAATCAGAGTTCACTCCAGTTGCTCCACCATGAGTAGTTCTTTTGCCTGGATCCAGGGGTGTGTAGTTCCCGTGCTGACTGCAGGAAAGCAAGGCTTCCTTTCTGCCCATGTGCTTGTGTGGAATAGAAAGTAAAAATCCTATTATAATCAAAGATCTCGATTACAGCTGATTGCTTGATTGCTCCCGAGGGACTGAAACCTCAGTTGAGAGAAGTGATTTGACTTTGTGAGGGCTGATTGTTTGTAAAAGTGTTTTGTGGAGATCTACTACTGAGAGGTCTTTTGAACCCAAGCTCTGGTGTGGTGGCAAGCAAGTGGTGTGTGACATATTGCAAACAAAGAAGATCCCCTAATATAAATAAACACTACCTTGTTTTTTGTGCCCCTGTTCTGCAAACGTAACCTTTGGATTGGGCAGGATCCCCCAAAATTGGCAGAAAACTTTAGGCGGCAGCTTGAAAGATTAAGATAATCAGTTTAAAAAGGCACCCACTGCTTAGTGTAGCTTAGCTGTCCAACAGTAAAAGCTTTTTTTTTTTTTTCCCTGAAAGAATGGGGGTATTTTCTATGTGTCCATATCCTATACTGACAACTTTTTAAAAGTTGTGTTGTTTGAAGAACGCTGTCAGTCTGAAATCTAGCATTTGGTTTAGGGGGAGAAGGCAGGACCTTTGACAACTTTTGCCTTTGCAGTCCCATTTTGTTCCTTATTTTGAAAAAGATTCAAGGAAATCTTAGCAAGGTATGTGCCAAAAATGGAGCCCCTTTGTTCCTGAATACTTTAGCCGTTTCTGTAGATGTGGACCTGGAATGATTATAAAACTCTGTGGCTAGGCAATGACTAAGAAAAGCCTAAATATAAGAAACCACCATGGATCCTGTTTCTGCTGAACTCAGTGGGAATTTCACCAGAATTTTGGACTGTAAGTACCCTTGGTAGTGAAGGCCTATTTCTAGATGCATTCAAAATGCCCAAGGTGTTTTCCCCCATTAAACTAAATAAAGAAAAAAAGGAACAAAAGGACTCTAGAATAACCATTTACATAAAAGGCCACTTCACACCTGTATTCTTTGAAGCCTGTCAATACAATCCAAAATGTAAAGGAACATTTGCAGGGTAAAAATGGAGTAGCAGACATATTTTGACTGTATTTTCACAGCTGGTAAAGAAGAGTGCCTTAGCAACGTTGAAAGACCCAAATGTTTTTCCCAGAACCTGGTGTGACTGTATGACTGACCCAGATGAGTTAAAGCACGGCAGAAAGCTGACTTAGGAAATAGATCAACCCCAGAGTGCGATTACTGGTGGCAGTTATTGTGTTGTGGTTGCAAAATAATTATTAGAAGTAATTTGAAGACATGTACTGCTGGGACTGTAAAGTAGAAATAATAGAATAGATATACCCCGTGGTCTCGTAGAGCAGGTAATACCCATGCTAGTGTTATTCAAACTACTGGGAGAAAAATAACAGAAAGTAGCCTTAGAGAAATGCAAACACAGCCCCCCAGGCTGCTGCATTAGTCTTTTTTAAGGAAGAGAAGAAGGGCAGAGCTGTATCTTCTGCATACATGGCTCTTGTGATTTTGGTTTTGTGGTAAGATACTGTGCACCTTTTCGGTGATACCAGAGTTGTTCATAGTCTCATCTTAATATGAACAGAGGCACGAGAGAGGCATCTCTCTCACTTTAGGGGAGATTACTGATTAATGTGGGTTGCAACCGAGCTGATGTAAAAGAGAAAACACCCCACCCCCAACACCAAAACAAAACCCCCAATACTCCCCCAACGAGCCGCAAAGAACTACAGCAGCAACCAGACCTCTCACTTATGCATTTATGAAGAACCTGAATCCTGTTAATGAAGAAAGTTTCATCTACAGTTTATGTCAGGAGGAGATAATGCCCCAGCAAACATTTTGTACATGTGCTAATGCAGTCTAATTATCACACTATCAGTTTTTCTAAACTGCAGTTAAATCCATTGTTGAACTGTTAAAAGATGATATTGCCTCACGTGGTTGCAACAGTACCTTAAGTGGCCTGATTCTTTCTTGAAAATTACCCGATCTTTAGATAAATGGCGGAGCATTCATTTCGCCTATGGAATTCTCTGGTCAGATCTTCTGTCATCTAAATTGCATCCACTGGTGCGAAACTGTCCTAATCTGATGTTGCTAAAGGGCTGTTCCCATTTAGCTGATGCTGAATGCAAACATTCCTGCGGTCCCAATACAAATACACCCCGTAATGCCGCATTTTACTTTTGTAATTCACCAGAGCTGTTTGCTGTTAAGTACTCAAGGAATCCGGTGCACGTGTGTAATGTTCAGTGCCCACGGAAATTTAAGAGAGGTTGCACAAGGTTTCAAATAATAGCTCTTGCTTGGTAGGTAAGATGTGAGAAACATTAGCTAGTTCAAAAGCTCAGAATTATAAACTTTTCCAGTTTGGAAAACACTGATTTTTCAGTAGGGCTGC
The DNA here is from genome assembly GCF_041296385.1 of Aphelocoma coerulescens. NCBI lineage: Eukaryota > Metazoa > Chordata > Aves > Passeriformes > Corvidae > Aphelocoma > Aphelocoma coerulescens. The sequence goes on from NC_091021.1 coordinate 8,602,526, forward strand.
GAGAAAGAAAGGAATTCAGAAGCTATTCAGACATTGGCTAAACCAAAAGGAAAGATGGAGAGTCAGAGGAAGCATTTCAGTTCTTTGAGTGCTTTTACTGCTGTTGTGATATCCATTAACATTCCTTCCTGCAATTTGTCAGTCACGTTTCTCAAGTCCATTTTCTTGCAGGAAAAAGTAGTGGGGCTGCAGCACCGTGCTGTTTTCTGCATGCTCTTTTCCACAGGACATGGATGTGTCAGAGCAGCAATGGTGAGCAGTCACAGCTGGCAGGAGGCTGCAGGTGTTAGGTGTTTCTGGCAGACCGTGGCCTGGCAGCAGATGGGAAGGGTCTGGAGGGAAAGCAAGGGTTTCCTCTGGGTGATATCAACGTTTTTTCACGCATGCTGATGTCGGAAAATCGAGCTCTGAGTGAAAAGGGCATTGTAACAGTTCAGCTGCAGGGCCTGCCTCAGTTTGCCTGGTGAGCCAGCACAGGGTGTTTCCAACGAACTTGCACCTTCGGGGCATCAGCCAGAGGCTGGTGAGACGCAGGGTTTGCTGGGCAGCAGGACAGGATAAATTTAAATCCTGCCTCTTGCTAAACTGTATTTAGGCTTGTCATGAGCAGCTCGAGATGATGGTTGCAGCCCCTTTTGGTTTTGTTTTGTTCAAGTAATGACATTGTGGCCGTGGCTGCTTTTTGCAGCAGTGGCCCGTCGATGTCCTCACTCTGTGTGGGTTGATTGCTCCTGGACACAGGAAACAGGGAAGGGGTGGGCAGGCATAATTACAGCCTGACACGGGCTCAGGATCAGACCTGGAACATGAAATCAGTTTGAACTCCGCTATTGAATTACTGGTGTTGCACATTGTCCCTGTTAAGACTTATAAAAGAAAAAGGGGGTTATTTTCTACAGTGAGCTGGTTGTAGTGAAACCAAAGGCTTGGGTTTTGGTTTTTTTTTGTTTTTAAGTAATCGGAGCTTGAAGCATATGTAAGCACATCTGTGTCAATTTTGATGGTAGGGAAATTGTCCTCTTTCTACAATGCCAGGAAAGGCAAAAACCAAGCCACCTCTGCAGCCAGTGATAGTTCCAGTGCACCAAACTTCAAGTGTGAGCTAAGGCCTGCACAGCTGTAGGAAGCTGCTGACAATTGTTGCTGTTCTGCTGTTGGAGGGTGATGTGGAAAACCTTGGACAATTCCATAACATGCTGTATGCCAATAACAGGGCATTACTTCATTTCCCCCGTAGAGAATGTGTGCATTTCATTGTGCAAGGCTTCGGGGGTTTTGCCTATTCTCTGTATCCTCTTCTATTTATAGCTCTCATTAGCTCTTGTTTCAGAATGGCCAATGATACGACTGCTGTGGCTGTGGGATGCTATGATTTTTAATTTGCCATTCTTGTGGCCAAGAGGGGCAAGAAGGTTTTAGATTCAACCGGCCTGGCTGGATGGCAGTCCCAGGCACTGCAAGCAGTGGATGCAACAGTCTTGTGTTTTAAAAGGCTCTGTGTGGCGTGGGAGTGTGTGGATAAAAGCATTTTAAAGACACAGCCTGCCCAGCACTTCTCCTCCTAAGCTGCTTGTCCAACATAAAACAGATCAAGCTGTGAAGGATTACTGAATAAACTTTTAAAGAATTTTTCTGAGAATGGAAACATGTTGCAAAATGTTCTCACTCCATTGAATTAAGGCCTATATATGAGACTGAAGGGAGGAAGAACAGATTTGACAACTGCCTACAGGAAAAGGAGGTATTTTGAAACACTGCTGATCTTTCCTTTAGGGACAAGAAGAGTAAATTTGGGAGAAGCCTTAAGTGGTAAGTGGGTATGGGTGAGACCAGGGAGTGTTGGAGGAAGAATCTGATTTGCAGACTAGAAGCATTAGAAGAATTTTAGGGTTTTTTTTCTGAGCTAAATTTTGCTATATTAATAATTTGCAGCTGTAATCTTCATGCGCTTGCTTTTAATTGAATTTCTGAAATGACAGTGCAGTTCAAATAGAGCCTCCCAGCAGTACCTCTATTCTCCTTCCACCATTCAGCAGGCTTCATTTGAAAATCATTAAACCTGTCCTTGTTTAATAGGATACAACCCAGTCTGGTTCTTTTCTCTATCCTGAGTTTGTCCATGTTTGCTCTCTCACCAGCACAGCTGTGGCTTTGGTCACTCCTGATCTCTCAGGCACTGGGAGCAGGTTCTGGTCCCATCCCTCTCATAGATCTGGTTCTTGAGAAACATTTATCTTTTTAAAGGTGTGTGAATACGTGCAAAAGGAGAAGCCACTTGCTTTCATGTACTGCTCTCCAAACTGGTGAGCACGCTGTCAGCAGTGCTGATGGAAAATATTAACAGCTGCAAGGCATCTTTGAGTATATGGGAAATACTTGGACATTAATTTGGATTGAGTTTCTGAGCTTTTTCTGAAGTTTAGCCATGTAATGTTGCAAGGGTTTGGTTTTTTCTTTTCATGTGTAGTGTGCTAATTTTTGACTTTTTTTATAAAGCTACTTCTAAAATTAGTATTTGGTATTTTCTAAGTGCTGTATATTGATCTTCCACTACATTCTCCTAACAGATTAATTTCAGTTATGAAGTCCTATTTAATTGATTAATATATGTTTAAACATTGTTGGTTTCTCTTAGCAGTGCTTTTTTCCTCCACTTTTTACCTCAGGTAGACAACCAAATTATCCCATAAACTGGATTTTCCTTTGATAGCTAAACCAGAGCAGGGATTATAATTGGATTCCACCAAAGCAAAGGCTAACAACAGTGGTATGGCAGCATACTCTTGAACTGTACATAAGTGTATGAGGTAATCTTTAATGAATTTTTGCAGGCTAGGCTATTGAAAATGATTTTGAGCAATCAGTGTTAAATGAGTCGTCTCAGCCTATTGTCCAATATTTTCGTCATTTGGGTTTCTAGTATTTTCTAACTTGCAAGTTAATGAAAATATTTTAACCACAGAAATATGTAAATTATTGTGGAAGAAACGAAGATGAAAATTAACCTTTGACCGTAAAATCGAACTTTTCCAATATATTGTCAATATATTAAGTTAATATTTGTGTACAACTTCTTGATCCAACTTACAGTAGTAGGTATAGTGTCTTCTGCAAAACATGCCACTGAGTTTGGGAATACAGAGATGTTTTTGATCAGTTTGGCTTGCTCTTGCTCTTGAAATTCCCAAGCAGTGATGCATGAAGTGTGGTAGGTGGTATGTAATTTCACAATGGTAAATGAGGTATAGTACTTAGAACTTAAATTTTAGGTTTAAATTGCCCTTATTAGGATTTTTGTGTTGGCTTTTTTTATATGTTTGGCCACAAAGCCATTATTTAATAAGTTCCATATTTGAGAAGGGTTTTATTTTTTCAGCCTTCACAAATTATTTGAGCATTAGTTGCTGTATGGTAAGTAATTCGGTCACTGAAGAAGACTGGTAGTTTAAATAATTTGTCTTAATGGGATGCAGAAGTTAAAGTGATACCTCTGAAAAGATTCTATGAATGTTTAAAATTTTTTTGGTGAGTCAGAGAGGTGAATTTTTAAGAATAAAAGTATCTTTCTCTACAAAAATATTTGTCCAGTGTTTCTGTTTAAAATAAATGCTCTTTTGTTTGCTTAGCAGAGTTGACTCAGCTTTGGTTGGTTACCATAGTTCAGCACTGTTTTTGCATTTCCATGTGAATTTCTAGTAATTCCCAGGCTTGGTTCAGGTTTTGGGGATCTTTTTGTATCTCTCTGTTAGCTGCCTGTGGAGCTGCACTTCTCTTCGTTGAATTTGGAAAAACATCAAGCAAGACTTAAGTCTTGATCTAAAATCCCTCAAATGTCACTCACTGATGAAAAACATCAAATAATTTTTAGTAAAGTAGTGGCAGCAGGCAGAAGGGAGAGGTAAAAGGCTTTACTTGTTTTAAATTAGTTATCTGATGGAGAGCTACTATGGCAAGGTAGCACTGATTATATAAGGTAATAGCTGCTCAATGGCATTGGGGGAAACAAGAAAAATTAGAATTAAAATGTGCAGCAGGGATAGGGGAAACAAGGACAGCCTGATAACATTCCGTGGCTGGGAGGTGACAGCTGACTGGTGAAGTTGAGCTGTTGTTTTGTGTAGCTGTAGCTGTTCAGTGGCTGGTCCTTGGTTTGTGTGGTCAGCAAAGTTGTTCTCTCACCTCTGGTTCCCTGTTCACTGGCTGCTGCTGTGAATCCATCCATTTTTCAGTCTCCTCACAAAAGCTGAAAGCAGTAACTATGTGCCTGGAGTTCTTGAGGAGCTCAGTAATCTTCTCCAGCATTTGGATCGGGGGGATAAAAGGCTGGGAAGATCAAATAAGTGCCAAGTTTTGGCCTGACCTTGACTTCTTCATCTAAATGACTTCCTTTATCAGACTTGCTTACTTTGTTTGATCCTGTTCCCCTGTTCAAGACCCTCTTCTGACTTTTGCCACTTTGGTTATATTGATGCAGAGTCTCCGTCACTGCCCTGTGAAAATGTTCTCTCAAGCAGCAAAATTACAAGTGAATGAAGTCATTTGGTAGCTTCATGTAGCCAAACCCAGCACTGTACTGGAATACAGGCACTTTAGAATCCAGGGTTCATGAACTAAGATCAAATAGGGTGTTTTTTGTCTCTGAGTGGGTTCACTGAGTTGGTTTCCATTTCAATATTGATGGAGTTTGAGAAATGCAAGTTAAGGGTGAAAAAGAAATTCAGATTAAGGTGTTGGCAAATTTAAACCCTAGTTTGGAGATCCTGATGAAGCTTTCGATAAAACATGGGTTTGCATGCACTTGAACTTTGTGTTGAAGTCGTCCAAGTAATCTGGCTGTGATGCCCACTGGAATCTTCATTCCTGTTTCTAGGAGTTTCATGTTTCATGTACAGTGGACCAGAAGGCATTGTTGACTATTAGGAGTTAAATTTTGGAATCGCGTGGATTGCCTGGGTAGATGGAATGACTTTGAGAATGTTCCTTGGAAACATCATTTTAATGTAGTGTTCTTTGATGGATTTTTAACTTTTACTCCTAAAGTAGTGTTACTAGAGAATTCCTGTGAATAACTAGAGAATTCCTGTGAATAATTAGAATAACCTTGAGCTAACCTTTGCTGTTTGTTTTATTCTTGCTTTTTTTGTTTTTCCCAGGACAAAATGGCCAAAATGGAGGTCAAGACGTCACTTTTAGACGACATGATAGGGGTGGGAGATATGGTTCTTTTAGAGCCACTTAATGAAGATTCGTTCATCAATAACCTGAAGAAGCGCTTTGATCACAATGAAGTTTATGTGAGTATATGTTAAGAAATAACATCCTATGGGGAGCTATGCTGTCATTCTTACACTGTGTTCATTTTTAAGGATACACACAGACTGAATGCCTGAACATTATCTGTTGTATTAGGGATGTTTTAAACCTTACTTGTGCTGTAGTCTTTCCTGTACTGCATTCTTTGCACTTGATCTTTCCCATCTGGGATATTTTTTCTTTTTCTTTGTCCCCATTGCACAACACGGGGGACCTCTGATTTTCATAAAGAACTGTTCCAGAACTGCTGCTGACAGTAACTTCGATGCTCCTGTTTTCAGAGGGCATTTGCAGTTATAAATAATTCACTTACAGGGAAGGCTCTTCCAGGATGTTAGAGCAGGCTGAAGTAGAAACAAAACATTCTTGGAACATGCTAAGGCTAACTTAAATGTTGCCTGCTATCTTTGATTTGCAAAAGCATTGTGTTTATTAAAATGGTTGGATTTTAAACTAGATACAGTGAGCTTGGATATGTGTGGAAATAATCAAAGTCTTCAGGCATATTAATCTCTGAGTGATGATCAACAGGAGAGATGTTGTGAACTGGCAGTTGAAACAGGCAGGGAATGAAGAGGCAAATTGTGATTCCAGTTAAGCCTTTCATTTCCTGCTTCATCTCTTTGTTCCACTTCTGCTAAAGTGTGCACGGTATTGTATCTGTTATACTGCTTAGGCTGTGTGAACTTAATGGTTTGTAGAGACTTGCCAAGGCTGCTGGTGAGCCTAAATATTAAAGGCAAAGTATAGCTATGATCTGCAAGCAATTGTGTCTGCAGCTTACTACAATCAAGTAAGTGTTCTGTACTTCATTATAATTTAGTCTTCCCCCCATTTTTAATTTTTAGTGTGATTATATTTTTCATTCTTGCTAAGCATTTGGACTATCATGGTTTCATTATACTGCAGAATGGAAGGAGGTATGGAAGGATCTGTGCTGTTTTTGTTTGCTTCTTCTATCCCTTAGTTATAGTCTGTGCTTTTGTACCTCTGCTATTCATTGTCTGTCACATCTCAATTTTCCTGCTCAACCAGGCCTGCTCCCTTTTCTGGAGACATTAGGTTGGTAATACACAGTTGCTCCTAACTGCTGTTGTGTCATCTCCACTGATTTGTCCTTCAGGTTGTGCTGACAATTTAAATTAAAGAGAAAATTAAGACAAGGACTCTCAGTATCCATGAAAACCTTGTTGAGGAAGAAACTAAAACAATGTATATTTGTGGAAACATTTTTTTCCACAATGATTCAGAAAAATATCACTTTTTTTTCCAGCTTTCCTTATACCCTTGAGAGTTACATTTGCAAAACTTTGTGTCTTAAATTTTCCTTGTTCCTTGACGATGTATTCTGTTCCCTGTGGATAACCCTTGGACGTTGATACAGGCAGGTTGATATCAGACTTCTCTTTTCTGCTCTTTCATCCTGCTTCTGGCAAATCCTTCATTTTAAACAACTGCAGTGGCTGCTGCTCCTAGGATTCAGAGGGTTTTTTTTTCTGGTCAGTGGCTTGTATACTTAACATGTTCCACATCAGTTTTGGGGTTAATACTCTGTTCCTAATGGCTACAGTAACAGTGGGTGATACCAAATCATCTCATTCCACTTAAGAAAGTATGAAGGAAAAGGAAAGAGAGCTATTTGCCTGGAGATTAAAGAAGGCAGTACCATGCAGCCCAATCTTTGGGTCATAGTTGAAAGTTTTAATTAGAGCGTTAAAGATACAAACCTGTTCTGTGAGGGCACCCTGGACTATGCAGTTTCTTGTGAAGGATTGCTATAAATCTTATGGGATTGGATTTCTCAAGGGGATTTTTTGGTTTCTTTTTTTCTTCTTTTCTGTAACTACTATGGATTGCAAAGTATTTAATTACATGTTTCTGCTTAATTCAGACTGGATGTTTTTTCTTGAAAGAAATTGGTTTGAATGGGAAATGAGTATTCTGTTTTGTTTTTATCTGCTGTTATGAGCTAGCTGACAACATGTGTTCAAATGCACAGTTCTTTGAGAGGGAGACAGTGATGTATTTCCCCCAGTTTCTGATTCTGTTGCACCTGGCACTGATGTGCAATGTAATTATCTGTATTGTGTGCTTTGGTAGGTGATACCAGGTGTCACTTTTCCCTAGCAATGTAGGATCCTTTGGCTTGCAGGTGGGAAGACCTGTTTTTTTAAGGTCTTACAAGCTCTGTGTGTGAAATCACAATATGAAGGCCAAATGTTGCAGATCTTTGCAAGTATTAAAACATTCATGACATACTATGGTGGAAAAAAGGGATGTTTATACCTGTGCCACATGCTGCTACCAAGTATGCAAGTTACTTGGCTTGTGATGCTGCATGGTTTTATTTACCAAATCACTTGAGAGTATTGTCTCCTCTCCATATCAGTTGAATTTTGCTGCATTGCAAATTTTCATGCCTCTGTTGCATATTTTAGAAAACTTGTAACACAGTAACAGCTGGAATGGTGCTCAGTGTAACAACCACGTCAATTTTCAAGTACAAACTCTTCTCTACTTTCTCCTTGTTGCCACCAACTCTCTTCTCACTCATGGCAACTACACTTTGCATTTCTGCTTTTAGACTCTGATAAGGACGGTGAAGCCTCTGTTACACCTGGAAGCAGGGCTTGTTTTACCATGTAAAATCTGTAGTTTGCATTCTGGGGAAACCAAATTTCACTATTAAAGAGCTGTTGTTGGTGCTTAACCAAGACTGCAGATTTCTGCTGCTCTGACAAGCTACATACAGAAATTGACCTCTCAGGATCCTTCCAGAAGGCACTAGGAATGGATTTGTTCTTTAATGGCTCAGCTGTGGGCTGAAGTTCAGCCCTCACATCAGTGCTCCACTGCAGGCATTACCAGAAGTTGTGTCCAAGTTTAAAGAACAAAGTCAAGCTGCAGCAAGCCAGTCTTACCCAACATGGGTTTCTAAGCTGTTTCCTGCAGTCTGAAGGCTGTGTCTGTGCTACATATGTTAGTTTTAAAAGGGAGTTGCACTTATAACCTTCGAAAGGGTTTGTTGTGAGGAATGAGACCTGTAACATGGATAGCTTTGAAGGTGCTGTAAGGTTGGCTGGATGCTGCACGATTGTGTTTGCCAGTCTTGGGTAGGTAAACGCACAAAGGGGGCTTACAAGAGAAGTGGGCACAAACTTTTTAGTAAAGCCTGTTGCGATAGGATGAGGGATACTGGTTTGAAACTAAAAGAGAGTAGATTTAGACTAGATAATAAACAAGAAAAGTTTTTATGATGTGGATAGTGAAACACAACAGGTTGTCCAGAAAGGTGATAGGTGCCCCATCCCCAGAAACATTGAAGGTCAGCATGGGGTTGAGCTATGAGCAACCTGGTCTAGTTGGAGATGTCCCTGCTCATTGCAGAGGGCATTGGACTACAGACCTTTAAATATTCCTTCCAACTCAAACGCTTCTGTGATTCTGTGAAATGTGAGAGTCAGATCGAGCTATCAGTGAACAATGCCAAACCTCTCCCTTCCCCACAGCCAAAGATGACAAGATAGTTGGGCTCATTCCACTAGAAGATTTTTTTGCCTTTTCTAGTCTCTTTCACAGTTGTTATGTTTGATGCTGAATATTTGATGTTGGAGATCCAGGTGCCAGCTCCATTTGCCCCTTTGAAACTCTAGATCTTCTCCATAAGAGCTCCCTTTGCAAAAGCATTTAGGTCTGGATCCTCTGATGGTCCTTTTGTATCATCCCAGGCACATTCACTGTAAGCCTTTCAAGAACATTGGGCAGTTTCATGCCGTGGTGCAAGCAGGGCAATGACTTCCCTCGATAAGACTGAGGGAACAGACTGTGGCTTGATTACCTGTTGTTCAATTTTATGTGTATTTGGTGGAAAGTTTAATAGACTTGGGTGTTGTGTTACACACTAGAGTGTGAAGCTGGAGGCTGTGCCTATAAAAATAAGCATGAAGGCTGGTGGAGCTGGAGTTAGGCCAAATATTCTGCTAAAGACCATCAGATTCTGCAGTAATCTCATGCTGAGTGGCTTTGGTGGGGGGGAGGGTTTGTTGGGTAACACGTGTTAATTGGAAATGGGAATCTTAAAGTTTAGTCATGTCTGGAAATGTCTGAGGTATGTCTGACCAAGAAAAATCTCATTAGAAAGCTGTAATTGTTTATTATATTGTTTTTGCAACTCTTAAACTTTACATTGATAAAATTTTCATCGCTCTTCCACAAAAGTTCTTTTCTGTAACTGTTGGTAACAAAAGCCCGTGGGAGTCTTTCGTTAGCTTTACAAAGTAAAATGTGGCTCATGGGCAATGCATTAGCAAGTAGGAAAGAATCCCACAATGTTGATTATTTGAAGGTTTCAGGGAGCAGTTTGTGCGGTTAAAATGTGTGACCTGCAGACCACATGGAAAACTTTAAATACATTCATAAAGTTCAGTTTGTGTGTGATTGGTGAATTTTTGACTTGTTCTCTTGAACTCCCCCTCTTAAAGTTTTGGGGTTTTTTCTAAGTTGGCTGAAATATGCTCGCCCAATCCAGCTCAGCAATTATTTTTCCTTTGTAGTTTGGGAGGGGGCATCTGTCTATATGTGCATTTACAGTGACTCATGAATGGTAGAGATTTTGGATAAAATGTAGTATTTGTACTGGTCTGAAACTTATTTTTATACTGGGTTTGTTGCTTTGTGAGGCATGTGGAAGTGTCAAGGGAGGTGTGAGGAGTCTGGAGGGGAGTGGAGCTGTGTAGACTCACAGGAGTCAGCCTTTAGAGGTCAGATATGGCTTTATTCTGCTGCCCTGCACATTTTTCCCCACAGCTATGTTGTTTCTTGAAGTCTTCCCAAATTTGCAGAGGTCAACATTTTGTTCCTTACAAGAAAATGTTTGTTTGCTTTTTGTTCTTACAACAAAACAATCTTTCTCTGATGTCAGCGTTTAATTTGTATTTTCTGGTGCGTGGAGTTTGTGGGCTGCTTTGGGCAGCAGCAGTCTTATGTTACTGAACATTTGTTGTTTTATCACTGAAACATTAAATATTTGTCATTCCAGGGTAATAACTCTGTTTTATCTGTTTGAGGTACCATCGTCGTGGCTGCCTTCTGATGGCATGGCCATTGTGGTGTGCTTGTTTCGTAGACTGAGCTGCTGCCTGTTAATCTCTATTGCTTTAATATTTTAGGGTTAGCCTTTCTGGTTTTGACTTGCCTTTACTGCATGGTGTCTGTCTATACTATTGATTCATCCCATTTTCAGCTACCTTAGATTATTTAGGACTTCACTGAATTGCTGTCAAGCACAGTGGCTTTGTTCCTGCTGCACTCATACCTGGTATTCCAGATGCTACGTTTGCAAGAACAGGGTAGGGAACAGAATTATGTGAATGAGGCCAGTTGTTCTGGTCTGCATTAGCCTTGTGTGACCATCCCATTGCTGCTGTGAAGAAGAGAGGCTTGTGGTATTGGGATACACAAATGCAGCTTGCTGGGAAAATCTGTGTGGTAGTAGTAACTGAGTGATTGCTGAAGTTCAATTTTATTCTCAATTTCATTACCTCCTGATGCCAGCATGGTCATGTTCACCTTTAAAATGTTGTTGTTGAGGCCAGGTGGGGTCCTTTGTTAGGTTTGGGTGAGGGTTGTTGTCCCCTGTGGTTTTTGGGTACGCCCTAGCTGCGTGTGTGCTGGCTGGTAGCAGGACTGTGCTTTGCTGCTCCTGCAGCAACACGCAGAAGAGCCTTTCCTCCTGCCAGATCTGACCCTGCTCTCTTGTACTTTCATGTATTTACTTGAGTTTATCCAGCGAGTCCAGCCTGGGTTCTGGTCTTCCTTTGGGAGTTCAAGCAGTGGCAGGTGCGGTGGCTGACCAGCTTCTTAAAGGCAGGGTGATTTGAGAGTTGGATCAGAGCAGCCATCCATCTGCCTGTGATGGGAGCCCAGGGGACCTGAGTTTCCTCCCATCTCCTTCTCTTCCTCTCTTGGGGAATGCCTGTGTCAATTTGAGCAATTTTCCCATCAGTGCCTCAACAGTTTTGCCCTTTGAGGGAAGCTACTGGGTTGTAGTAATAATATTGTTGCAGCTGCCACAGGCTAAGACTTTCAAGCCTGCTGCTTCTTCAGATATGAAGAAAGGCTTGTGTGCCCAAGGCACATCTTTTGCTGTGATAGCTTGTGGCCTAAGAAGTATTCTGCCTCCCTGCAAATCTTGTTTTGCTTGTTATCTAGATAAAAATCCTGTGGGTCCTTTGGCCCTTCACATCAGCCTGCTCTGGCAAAACAAACTTTATAACTTGCCCAGAGTCAGGAGTAAAGATTCTCAGAGGCAGCAGGTTGGCTGCTTTTTACCTTGAAGTGCTTCGTGGGAGGAGAGTTATTTATCTCAAGGCAATGCTTTGTTTCCTTTCCTTTTTGTACGGCTCCCAGGATGCTGAGCCTTGCGTTTGAGGCACTGTTTGTAGGGCTGCATGCTGTATTTGCATGAAGGAGCAAGAAAACAATAATGAGGATCACAGAAAACTGTATGCATTTGGTGGCATGTATGTAGGGGTCTTCTCCTCCCCTACACACCCTTTCTTTTTTTTGCCTCTGATGTGATGCTTTGAAAAAAGAGAGGAGAAAGTGTAGGAAATGCCTCCAGTTATGGTATTGGCTTTGTCTCAAAATACTATGTGTTTCTTCACTAAGGTGATGATGACATTTGGGGCATTTATTGTTGGTTTCAGTGCTGTTATATGAAACTAAAACACAAAAGGAAGATTAATGAAAGATTGACAAATGACAGAAATAGAAGCAAAAGTGTCCAAGTGCTGTAAAAACACGGCTTTCACCCTGAAGAGCATAGGTTAGCCTTGGATGCAACAAGGCAGAAGGTTCCCCTTCTCTCCCCTCACATTTTATTTGTACAGAAATAATGGAACATTTTTGAGTGAATGCTCTTGGTAATGTTTTCACCAATGGTTTATTGGCACAGACCTATCCACTCTCCAGCTCCTGTTTGCTTGTGAAAACAAGTCTTTATCTTTTGAAAAGTGGGCAAGCACTGATGTTCGGGGGTGTTTAAATGCTGTCTTGAAAATTTCTCCTGTCAACCTTTGGGTTGTCTTCCTCATCATGTATTTACAGGTTTTGCCTATATTTGCATGGTGTGTAGAAACTCTGTTTGTATAAATCATCCCAATGTAGCCAGAGAGGAGACCAGCAGAGAGGATTAGTCTGCTTCATTAATAGTAACACCCAAGTATGTCATAATGATATTGAGGTTAGCAGCAAAGTTCAGTGAGCAGGGCAGAGATTTCTGTGCCCTCAAGAAACTCAGAAGAGAAACCTGATAATCTGTGCTCATGCATCCACTCAAGTACTCGCTCCAACTTGCTGTATGGGTGTCTTTCCCTGGCAAAATGATCTGCTCTTACTTCAGGGCAGTGTTGTTAAGGGCTTGCAGTGTTGTTAAGGGCTTGATCCTGGCCAGTGTGGGTTGCCCACAGCTTGTCCAGACTGCTGCTGTTTGCACAGTGGCTTGCAGGATCAAGCCCATATAGAAGATTATTTTAGCAGTGTGGTTATCCTCTTTGACATAGGTTGCCTGTGTTGTGAGTGTTTGCTCTGGGATATGGATGTAGGCTTCTGCCTTTGTCTGACCTATCTGAGCTTTGTTTTCTTATATCAGCCATCAATGTACTTGGTACAGGACTGTTATTTTGTCTCCTCAGTTTCTTATTTTCCTTGAATGTTTTTCCCTTCTCAGTTTCAGGAACTCATCCACTGTTCTTCTGAGTAGTTTTTTTACAGCCTTTACTTTCCCGTCCAGGTTTTACAAGGGTGCCTATCCTGGTTAATAACTGCATTAAGCACACAGAATAGCTTACCAGGATGGAGTATTTTTCTATTACAACATACAGACTTTGTCCACTATGTTTCTGGGACTAAAAGTCTGTTTCTGGGAAGGTGGGCTTGAGCAAGAGAGTTTTCATCATCATGGAGAGTAGGCTGTGTTTGTTCAGAAATCCAGTGATATCTTTCTCTGCTCAAGCTCCCAGATCACTGAAGCACAAGCAGCTTTAGCGCAGCACTGCCTCAACCTGAAGTGCAGCTGCTCAGCTTGGATCACAGGTAGAGTTTATTTTGTATGTGCTGTTGTGAAATGGCACTGGCAAACCCTGGAGTGTTACAGGATGAAATCCTCGTTTGTTTGTTTATTTGTTTGTCTTTTTCAAGTACCCAGCCCATCCCTCTCCACCAAGGAATACAAACACCTCCATTGCCATACACTGGAATACAGTAAACCAAAGCCCCAGAAAAAGCAATGGGCTCAGGTGGTTTTGCTTTTACTCTTGGTGTTACTCTTTTCCTTACTCTTTTCAAACATCATCTCTTGCAACTTTGTGTTACCAACCTGAAAAAACACAATGGACCAGAGGCACAGTGCATTTAACTGTTTTGTTGTGGCCAACCACAATGTAAAACAAATTTGAGTGCACAAATCATTGTTCAAGTAATAGGTGATATTGTAATACAGTACTGATCTAGCTGGTAATGTTTATTAAAACGGGAAACTTCATTATAGAGTGAAGTTGCAGTTTTAAATTTGCCAGGCTCTGTTTGAGATTGAGACAGCTCAAAAAACTTAGAACGTGTAAGTACAGGCTTCCTCTGCCATCTCCTTGGCCTCAGCTGTTCTGAACGTGCAGCGGCACACGTGCTTATGAATTGGCAAGATCCAGAACTGCAGTAGGTCAGGCAAATACAAAGGAAAATGAATATTATATTAGAAATATAATTTTCATGTGTCACATTAAAAAAAAACCCTCAAAACCAAAACACAGCCCTCCCCTACCACAATGAAAACAGTGCTGGGCAAGCTTTGGTTGTGGATTAATTCCAATAAAATCTAGTCACACTTTTCTTTGATCTTCCTTGTTTAGCTCTCATTTCAATGAATAGTTTTGGTGGCATGATCTGAAACGCTTCAAAGTTGTAGGAACCAAATGATTACTTGAGCATAGCCATTACTAAAGGAATGTGCATTATATATACCTGGAGTATTAAAATATGGAAGAATACACACTAGCAATCTTATTTTACTAAAATTTCTTTGTTTTCTGTTTCTGTGCTCCAAAGTTTAACAAATAAATGGAGAGAAACCTTGTTGGCCCCTGGGAATTCAGTGCACTCAGTACATTAGTGCTTGGGGCATTTTACAGCAGAACTGACTTGTGTGCAGCAGCAACTTCTCTGGGCTGTTACAGCCTACAAGAGGTAAGAAGCAGTGGGTTTGTTTTTAGCAGAGCTGACAAAAGGGATGTAGGGTACAATTCCAGAAGGCTTGCAGCAGAGCTGTTAGATGTTTAATGATTTTAAACTCTGCAGAAGGTTGCTTGGCAGAGATTGCCACAGACCCAGAAAAGCTTTTAAGGATACCGAGCGGACTTTTTGACAGCCCCAGCTGTACAACTTCTGTGCTGCAGCCTCAGCTGTTGTCGGTCATGTTCCTGGGCTTCTGCAGATGCAATCTTCTCTCTTCTGGCCCTTGAGGCATTGCAAGTCTAACTTTGACAGGGGAAAAAATAGCTTTATTAATATACTGTATCCCAGGGTGTGAAGTATTCTCCCATAAGTTGTACTAGTGGTCTTTTAAAGGATCCGCTTCTTGGGTTGGCCTGTGCTGCCTCTATCTTGTGCATCAGATTTCACTGCAGTGCTTGTGTGCCCTGGCTGCAGAGGTGTTTGGGGACCTTTCACTGGGCTCACTGTAAGGTTTCTGCAACCTCTCAGCTGAAAATGTCCAGTTTATAGCAATGACTTTCTCTAGCCCTTGACTGGGAAGAGGCTGCTGCCTGTACATTTCTCACAAGCAGCAAAAGCCTCATCAACTTGCTATTTGAGGCTTTTACTTAAGCCAGTCTGCTTGGGTTAGAAAGGCTCAGAATGCCTTGCATGGTGCCTATAAACTCGAAGTAGCACTAGTATCTTGCCCCAAGTGGTTACATTGGCTTCCAGTACTAGGGGGAGAAAGTGGGACGTCAAAGGGTCTTTCTTGGTCATTGCATCTCGACCAGTATTTAGAGGTGATGTGTGACAAACATTAACAGCTTCTCCAGTTGAATTGGAATTTGGAATTTTCTTCCTGCTTGAGGTGTTAACCCCTTAACTGAACATAAATGAGCTTTATGTGTTGTTTTGGTGGAGAATGCAGAATGTGTTGTCATTTAAGCTGATAGAAATTTGAATGCTCTGTTCTGAAGCTGATGTTTTTGCCCCTTACAGTGTCGCCACGCTACATGAGAGATGCACTGACAAACGATGAGTGAGAGTCCTTTTACTTTGTGCTCTGAGCAAACACAGAATTTGCCTTTGTGAGTTGCAACAACATAGGAATTGGGAGGAAGGAGTGTTATCAACAGTCTAGTTAGCAAAACTTGAGGATACAGCAGATCTCATCCAAACTTGCGTAACAAGACTGTGTCAAACCAAGAAAGAAATCAAACCTCCTGACTGTATTCTGCACATCCATCATCATGAGGCCACTCTTCTGGGGTTTCATTTTTGTCTTTAAGCAGGGAAATTCAAGAATCTCTTTCATCCCTGGGGTGCTGTGGTATGGTCTCCCACTACTCTTGGGCGTTCTGCTTTCAGCACTGGAATGTTTCTGTGCTTGTCACTCGCTCAAGGATTTAAGCCATTTATTTTGTTTGTTTATAATAGGGTTCTGGTGGGAAGACAGATGTTATGTGGGAAAGCTATTTTCCGGATCTGTTTATCCCTGTTATGTGGAATCTCACAGACCACCAGTAGCAAGTAGCTATTAGGCATCAGCTTTGAGAGATTGGCATTTTCAGAAGAGGAAATGTATTAATTCTTGTAAGCAGCTTTGCAACAAACCCAACGACTTCTTGGCACACTTTGGCTTGGTGTTTAAAATGGATTGGAGTATGTCTTTGTTTCAATATAGCCATTTGACCTTTTGAAATATTAGTATTTTAGGAAATGGTCCGTATTTGCTCGTGTCTGACAGTAAAGAGCTGACTTGAATTCCCAAAATACATTTTCTAAGCAGTACTTAGCTATGAAGGCATGGTTCTAAATAAATCTCATTTAAATGCCTCTATTCAAAATTAAAAATCAAGGTTTTCACTTTCAGTCGTCTTTATCTTGATGTCCCAGGGTACTTCAAGGAACTTAGCAATTAAATTGTATGCTATTATGGTAGCAGAATAGGGACAAGTCTTTGTGTTCCAAAGAATTCATGTTTCAAAATACAATGTTCAAGATTTGGCCTTCATCTCTCTCCTGCTGATACTTTGCAACAGTGGTTTCACAAGAGGCTGAACTCGCAAATTCCTCAGATTTAGCAGGAAACAATTTATTAATGTTTTATCAGAGAAGAGTCCTAATTGGGGTATCCATGCACTTGGGAAGACTAGAAAGCTTCTTACTCTTGGGCATCTGTTACTCTTGCCAGGAATCTGCAGATTTGCAAATTGCCAAGGCCGCATGTGCTGAGAGAGAGCAAAGTAAACACTGTAGAAAGGCAATTTTAGCATTTTCATCTTGTTCAGCCAAAGAGATTATCCATAGTTGGAAAATGCTTTCCTCCGTGGGGGGAGGATGACCACAAAACTAGAACAATTTTTTCTTTATTTGAAGAACATGTACATAAGCACACACTGCGGTGTGTGCTTGAAAGAAGCAAATCTCTCAATTGTTGTGGGTTGATCTCAGCATCTGAATGGTTGGGGGCACTTCCCTCTGGGTTGTGGTGCAGGGCAGGTTGGAGCTGTCCCTCTGCCGGGGTGCAACCCCACTCCCCCTCACAGCACTGGGCACAGGCTTTTGGGGTGCAACCAGCCTGTCTGGGGGTATTGGCTCTGTACTGGGCTCGAATGCATGGGGGGAAATGTTTTACAGGAGGTTTCTGGCCAGTTGAAGGGAGAGGAGGAAGTGTGTGTTGCTTAGAAATGGTGAGTCTTGAGCCCACTTAGTGAAGTACTGTGCTTCACTGTGGCGGCTGTTGTACGGTGAATTGTCAGCAGTGGCTGCTTCTGATCCATCCTGGGAGTGGGAAACACTACAAGGATGAATGGTGGAAGTCTCTGGAGACCTCATGCCACTTCTTTTATCACTGCAGTCTGGTTTATTCCACTCTGTTTGGGACAGAAAATGCCATGTGAGTTCACAGCTTGCCTGTGTGTATGTGTGCAATGGAAAATTAAAAATATTCCTCTCCTCGCTTAGGACCAGATTTAGTAGCATTTAGCAGGAAATTGCTTTAGACATGAAAGTTAGATATGGAAGGGTTGCAGCAATTAATATTTTTCATTTGTTACTGCAGCTCTGGCCGTAATTTGATGCTCTACTGAACATGTTTGTCAGTAGCTTGTCCTTCTCATATCTCTCCTTCCATTTAAAAGTGCAAATTACAGTACTTTTCTCTAAGAAATATTGTGGGGAAAAATTCAAATAGTGATTGTCAGGTGCTGAGATATCACTGCACAGAAGCCCTTTAGAACCATAGCACATTAAAAAAAATATATTGTTTTTTTTTCTTCTGTAGTTACTGCAAATGTAATCTAAGTATTGGGAACCTGCAGCTTTTGTGTAGAGCATTTACACCTCCTAGGGAGCACTGGTTACTGAAAAACCATGTTCCATCAAGTGTTATTTATTGATTTTACAGTTGTGGAAAGAGATACCAAACACTTGGGGTTTTTTTAATCTTTGGTCAGTATCTGCAGGCAGGATGGAATGGGGCTTTTGGCATTTTTTGCCACTCAGTGTGTTTGATTGCAGCCCTTGGAGCTGGAGGGAGGCACAGAAAGCTGTGGGATATCTGTCAGTAGGCTGAAGGAATTCAAGTTAATTCTGTCATGAGCAGACATGGTAGTCATGGTGTACAGAATTGGTCTTCCTTCAGGCCAGCAGTGCATGGGATCTAGCCGAGTAAAACAACACATTTCTCCCTTTTCTTTCCAAGGGTAGTGGTGAGCATGTTTAGAATCTGGAAATAAAAATTGCACTTCACATCTGCTGAGGAATCATGGTAGGACTTTGTCTGGCTTGAACCCTGGCACTAAATCTCTCCTTTGACAGAAACCTGCCAGAGGCTGTTCACCTTCAGGTTTCTTCTGTGCCTGAGACTTTGACAAAGTGACATAAAGTTCCTCCTTGGGTAGAGGGGCACAGTCCAATGCCAGCCTCGCCTTACGTGGTTTGGTGTGAGTGCCCAAGGGCTGCAGCAAAGCTCGTGTGACATTTGCCATGCAGATGGAGTCAGTTCTTTGTGAACATCTGTGTCCTTTTGCCTTTCCCTCCCCCAACTGAATTAGTCACAGAAATATAGTACGATGGGCTTTCTTCTAGAAAATGTTCATAAGAGGCTTTCAGTTATGCAGAAACAGAGAGAGTATCTAAAAGGTGTTTCAAAATGTATGAACATATTTATTCATTGCTACAATTAGACTTTTTTGTTTGTTTGTTTTCACATAAGTATTAAATAGGCAAATAGCATATAAGCAGCAAAAGTATGTTAAAAAGAAAAATCCACAGTAATATTCTCTTTTCTTTCAACAGACGTACATTGGCAGCGTGGTGATATCAATAAACCCCTACAGATCTCTACCCATTTATACTCCAGAGAAAGTGGAAGAATACAGAAACCGAAACTTTTATGAACTCAGTCCTCACATGTAAGTACAGCAAAGAAATTTTAGTTTTCGTTTTGTCCGGGAACAGATGGTACCAGCTGTCTCTCTCCTCAAAAGATCTGTTGATTGAAGCAACCAAAATGAAAATCACACCACCACTCCCCCAAAATGAATTTTTATTAGCTCATCCGTATTTTAAAGTGAAGTTAAAATGAGTTACTCTTTCTCTTTCATGCACTTAGGCCCTGGTATGTGCATTTCAGAACATTTCCCCTAATTGTTAGCAGTAGCCAGTATTACAGCACTGTAAAATAAGCAGTCTGTTTTCAAGGAAATCTGTTTCTTTCAAAGTCCAGACTGCCTCCTGGAAGCCTCGAGGTGTTAAATATGTTTGAATCACAGAGTGTTGCTTTTGATATCTGAAACTCTTAATTTATTTTTGTGCAATGAAGGAAAAGAACCCTTCTCATGATGAATGCAGAAATGTGTTGGATATGTCTGAATGGTAACTGTAGGAAAATTAAACCTTGGTCTTCTCTGTGCTGGGTAGAAATGAGCCCATTCATGTAGGACAGCCAGAGCACCATAAATGCATAATGCAAATTTTAAAACTAAAATAGGATGAATAAAAGGACAAGGTGCCGTTTGCAGGTGTGGGTGGTGTGGCTGAGAGTAAGGTGCGTGGTCTTCAAGGTCTGCATGTTGCAGAAACCATTTTATCTTGCCAGTCGTAGTGGTGAGGCTAAAGCCAGCTGTTCCTCCCCCCAGCATGATGCTGGGAAGGAGAAGAGTTTCCAGCTGGTTGTGAAGCTGCACCTGACTCTACAGCCACAAATTCAGGAGACTGACTTAGCAATCAGTGGCTGGATAAGTGTCTAAATAGGGCCATACATTTATGCATCTTCCTTCAGTGTTAACTTTTAGGTTAAATGAAAATTATGTGTAGAAAGTTTTCTGGAAGTTACTTGGTTCTGATTAAATTTTGCCTTAACGTTTCATCTGTCACTCTCCCAGGCACATTGTTTGAAATGGAAACAGCCCAATAATCAGATCAACTAACCTTCTGGTAGTTCTTGGACCTCTTGGTGCTGAACTCTGGCTATATTCAGGTTTTCTTTCTTCACAGTTTTGTTTAGCAAGCACAATTGCTAGCTAAATTGACACAGTTCCTTGCTAAAAGAACTTTCTGCTCTGCTAATTTTGTTCAGCTGCATAAAATTTGCTGTCAAATGATGGAGTATTTTGAAAATAAAATCTGTGAGTTAAACTTTGTCTGACATTCTGAAAGTCAGTATATGTACTTGGTTACACCTTGAATCAATTACATAGTAATATATTGATCTCCACATTTTTCTGTCTCTCTTGAGAGATGGTTTTCCAGAACAGAAATGGTCAGCAGTCATTCTTGTGTGTATTATGAGAGTCTTAACTTGGTACAAAAGTATTTCATAAACATCATTCATCACAAAGGACAATAATTGTATGGTCAGTTTCCCACCTCACAGCAAGGACTTTGGGAGCCCAAACACTAGAAATCCACTTTAGAGGAGGAGACTGAAGTGAGAAAATACTGACTTTTAACTTTTGTCAGGAGGTCTCAACTGCATGATAGCAATAGATTTTCCTTGCAAGTTTGGATAGAGTCCCAAGTCAAGTAAAGTGTAAGCCTAAATTGTTTTGGACAGATATGATCTCTTCACAAACTTTCTTTATTTTGTATTGCTTCTGTGTGAGAATTTTGTCTTCTGACTCTTGCTAAGTGGACAAAATAAGAATAAAGAATTAGGAAATAATCTTTGTTATGGTTTCTATTACTGATACAGCATTTCCAAACTGTAGAAATATAAAATTATCTTAGTTTATGATGACCTTGCTTCCCTTCCCACCTGTCTCTAGAGGCTTATGGGAATTGCAGAATCAAGAAGAGTCACTTTAGGCTCTGCTAAAATTGGTAGACTTCTCACCATCTTTAAGAAATACTTGGAAAGTATTGTAGGTGTATTAAATAAGTGCTAGGAAGGCTGCCTTATGCCATCTCTGGCAAGCCTAAACAACTTTTCATCCCCTTTAATGTGCAGTGCCTTGTGCTGTACCGAAGGATTTGTGCCAGTCCAGTTGTCCACTCTGCAAACCTAGAGCTGGTCCTTGAATGCTGGTTAATAGATGATGAGTTGAGCTTGCAGGGTGGCCACATAGTCCTGCAGGAGCCAAGCCTGGGCTGTTCACCAATTCTGCTTGCCTACCCCCCTGGTCAGGATGGACTAAGAACTGGGTTTGGGATGGAGCATCATCCCATCCTTGGCATCATCCTATCCTTGGAGCTTGCAGCTAATTCTAGGGTTGACTGCTCTGGCAGCCTTAGGCCACTGCTAAAAGCAGGGTTCAGGCATGTCTAGGGAGGTTGCTGCACTTCCCCAGAGACCATGCAATCTTCAAGGTGCCTTTTTTTTTTAGCGGCTCAGGAACTTTAATATAGAGATGCCATGAGACAAATTGCAGTTTGTGGTATTTGTTCTGCCACGAGGGTAAGAAACCTCCCATTGATTTGTAGAGATGTACATACCTAGTTTTCTTTGATGTGTAAATCTCTGTTGAGCCATGGCCTCTTCAGAAGAATTGATTGTGGGTAAGCCCACTGTACCACTTGGGAAAGACTTTTGGCTCCTCTTGTGTGATCCTGAGCAAAGTAAAATTCTTGACTGTTTAGAAGGGAACTAATGCATCCAGCCTAGAAAGTGTGTCTAGAACAATTAGATACAGCATGTTTCTTATTTCAGCTTCTCTTTTTTACAAATAATGTAACTTTAGTACTAGTGCCAGCTAGAAAAACCCAAGCAATTAATTAAAAAAAAATTCTAGCAGTGGTTTGCTGTGAGATTCCTACAGAAACCAGGTCAGTATGGCACCAAAACTCTTCCATCTCCTGTTGGTGTGACAGCTCACATTCTCCTGAAGTCTGCAGTTTTGGAGAGAATGTTCAGGTTTGGGAAGCCCAGGATTTAAGTGTCAGCATCCCTAGAGCAATCTGCCATGGGATGTTCCCACAGGTATGGCTCCATGTGGGAGCTCCTGGAGAACATAAATCAGGTTTTATTTATTTTCCAGGAGTTTTGTGTGACCTTCTGTCTAGGCTGGAGGTACTTGTGTGTGCCTCAGTGTGATGGGTAGGGAGGGTGTGCTTGAGAATGCTAGCTGTCCCACTTAAAGAGCAGGTCTGGTGAGCACAAGAAAACAGAAGGAAAAGAGACAGAAGTTTATAATGACATGAAGGAAATCCCTACCTGGAGATTTCCTGCTGTATATGGTCACTGGAGGAAACACTTTAGGGAGTGAAAAATCTGCTCAGGTGTTTTCTTAGCCCTAATGTGAAAGAGGAGGGAGGGAACACCTTGTCCTCTGTTCTGTGTTTCCTCAAGAGCGTCTGTGCGAGTGACTGATGCTTTCAGTGTCGCCAGTTCATACTTAATTGCAGGGCTGGGACAGGGTTTGTTTTTCTGTTTGTTTTTTTAAATGATCTCTGGAAACTAGAGTAGGACCACAGTCACACTTTCATTGGGCAGCCAAACTGAATTGCTGGTCAGGTGATTTTGGATAGTGTTCTAGCTGATAAAATTTGATCCAAGAGGTTTTATTTTAATAGTTCATTCTTCTTTGAGTACACTACTGTGCTACTGCTGTTGTGGCACCATGTAATAAGTGTTATTTTTTTAGGTCTCCTGGAATGCTTGTTTTCATAGTCTGTGGCTATTTGCATAGGTGAAATAGGAAGTTTACCAAGCTTTTTAATTGTTGGCTTGTTGTTTTTCTTTTAATGTTGGTAATCTTGCTGGTTTTGTCTTTATCTGCAAGGCAGGATCAAACTTGTCTCTGACTTGGCAGGGCAGAGTATGACATTTCAGTGTTCAAACAGTTTGCTGCTTGATTTGTGCAGTCCTTACACTTCTGTTCTGCTCTCTCAGTTGATGTAATTGCTGCTTTGCTTATCTTGAGGCTGAGCTAGTCATGAGAGCAAACCAAGCTGTCTATCTTGTTCTTTTACATTGATTTTCACCAGTGACAAAGGCAGCTGCTGGCATCTTTGAAGTGAATGCAATGGGAAATCAAATAGATTATCATCCCATGTATTTGTAACTGTTGTGCTGTATCACTTTTTGTTGAACCATGTACCAGTACCAGATTTGCATTAAGGGGTTGGAGAGTAGGTGCTTTCTTGTGTTTCCTGTTTTAACCTTGTCTCCTGGCTACTAGCAGCTCTCTGTCCCTGGCAGGGAAGGTGGCACGTGGCTTTTTGCTCCTCTTGATGTTCTGAGATGCCTTACCTGCTTGCTCTAGAAGAATTACAAATTATTTTAGGTTGAGGGACAAAGTAAAAGTGGCAGCTGTAACTGCTAATGGCCAGCTACATTCAAATAAGAGTTCAGTCCCTGTGCATTTTTTTGACTATGCACTGAAGTTTTTAGAGCAGCAGTAAAAATCCAGAGGTGGCTTTTATCAGACACCTATTGAATTCTTTCTACTTAGGCAATTTGCAATATATTCTATTCACTTGTTATGAATTCTTTTAAACCTGACATTTCTGAAGTTTTCTGAATGGTTTTTCATGTAAAGCTTTCAAACTTAGGCTTAAATTTACGCAGGCAACTGCAGAAAACCAGCTTGCCTTTATAGAGAACACGAGCACAAATATATCAATGTGATACCTGTTAAAATGCAATAATGAGGAACTTATTAATGTTCCTCATTTCAATTATTGTCATGTAGATAATTATTGGGATAAATAATTATCCTGTGGATATCTGCAGTTACTCTGACAATGGATACAATTTGCTGTTTCCTTTTCAAGTTTTGAGCCAATGTAAATGCAGAATATAGAAGTTATATTTTTGCTTCTGGCTCTTCTTCTTTTTTTTAGTGGTGTTAAAGGATTGGATATCTTCAAGAACACCAAGGTTTCAGTAACTCCTTTTCCTCTAAGATGTAAGGCAAATATTTCTGTCTGAAGGGTGTGATAAAGCCCCAGCTGTGAAGGATAGTTTCTACCTGTATGTAGAACTAAGCTTTTCCCCATAGTTAGCAGAGTGGTGAGATCCATAGTAGCTGTCTTTATTTGTTGAAGAAGATGGTGGGATGAGAGCCTGTGACAGAATTAAATGTCCTTCATTGCCCCAGTATGTTTATTTTAACATTTCCGTTTCAGTTAGTACTTTCCTAATCTTAATTTTCTTTCTTTTTCTTTTATTTTCTTTTTTTCTTTTTCTTTTTTTTTTTTAACCACCACACTGTGGTCTTCTTCACCTTGCAGTATCTGCTTTTTACAGATGTTTTGTTCTTATTCCTAATAACTCCTGACTTCTCCAGAGACTTGGTGTTTGGACTTGTTTGTGTGGCTTGGCAGAGTGCTGCTTCCAGAAGAGATTTATAGCTGAGAGAAGATGGTCACTTGAGAGGTTAGTTGGCAAAACTGACCACTGGGCAGGGAGGGAACATCTATGACTGGTGGAAATCATAAATAGCAATTAGGGAGGACTGTTGGTACCTAATTGTTAAACCCATGCTCGGAGTGAATTGAAAGAAGAGGGGGATGGAGCCCTACAGAGGACATTGAAGTCTTTTTTTGGTAGAGGTCAGACTTATTATTCTCTTAACCTCTGTAGGAGGCAGAGCTGGATGTGGTGTGCCCATGAATGTCAGTCCCTCAAGCACAGAGGTGAAAAGGGGATGGATGAAGCATCATGCTTGCTTCAAGTGCCAGAAGGACTTCATGCCTGAGAGAGCCTCTTCTATAGCAGTGTTCTCTCACACCCACCATGGGATGCACAGTTCGCTATGTTTTACGCTTGGTAGGAGACCTCACAAGTCCTTCTAGGGAAAAAAGAGTTTTGAGGAAGGCAGTTGTGATGTGGCTGTATTAAAGTGGCCATCTGACCTCTGAAGAGCATTTTGGAGCTGATTTGCCAGTTTGAAAGCGTAGGGTACAAAGCAGGGTTTCTCTCACATACAACAACAAATTTAGCTTTTTCCTGAAATTTGAGCAGGGCTGTTTTAGTGGGTTTGGATAGCACATCATGCAGCCATCTTGCCCCAGTGCTCCAGAGGTGGATATAGTCTTATTGACAAGAACAGTAGTTGCTTGTTCGCTGCTGGTTTTAGATTGCATGAAATTTCTAATAATGCAGAATAATACAGGAATTGACTTATGGCAGGATTTGTGGTTGTAAGGAAGCTCCAAAAATGCACCCAACACCCAAGAAGCATAAACAGCCTGAAAAAGCAGCGTATGTATGAATGTTGTGCTTTATTTTAATTTTCAGACTATTCTGGAGTGACATTTAGACTGGATTCCAGAGTTTGGTGGAATGAGCCTTTCCGTTGGTCCTCTAAGTAGCTCTGTCTAAATTAAGAAATGAAAAGGCCCTTTAAATTCCTTTTGCATGGCACTGGTGCTGTCATCCTCCTGTTGGTGTCCAGGACTTGGGATGTCCAGGATGGGAATGGACGATGCCGTGTAGCGGCAGAGCTTTGCGCAGGTGGGCTGGGGCTGGCAGGGCTGCCTGCACACAGTCTGTGTGGAGACTGGGTGGATTTCTGTGCTCTTGTGCCATCTGAACACTTCCTAGCCTAGGAAGGAGTATATATAGAGACCTCAGGGGATATAAAAAGCATCAAGGCAGAACTGCCACCCAAAATACCCCAGAAGATGGAGAGTACTGGCTACCTCTGGTCTCACCCTCCCTCATCTCTCGGCCTCTCAGAAGCTGCAGCAGCATATTCTGCCATGACAAAAGTATTCAAAAGCACCAGTTCTGCTGGCTCACAAACATTTGAGTGTCCACAGCCACACCAGCTGGCAGTGCTGTCAGTCCCACTGCCAGAGCCCCCCTCTCTGGGCTGGACCCACCTGGCTCCAGGAGAGCCTGCTGATCCATCAGTGTCTCCTTTGGTGAGTTGTGTGTGGTCCTAGACAACACTCGTGTGCCCAGTGGGCTTCTTGAGGAAGAAGAATGCAAGAATTTGGGTACCTTTAAAACATAGTGAGTTTGTAAGGGAAACACTTAACTTGAGATCTGTTCCAGATGCTTCTGTAACTCTATAATTGTTGTCATGGTGTACAAAGGAAAATAATCTTGGAGCATCCTTCATGAATTAACTGCTGGCTTAGAGCCTCCACAAAATAACTTTGTTTTCAGAACTGTTTTCAAATATTTACTTGTACCCCTGTACACAACATACTTCACATTTGACTTCAGTCATGTTGGGGATGTAGAGTCAAATGTTTTTAGTTATCTGTGACTGTCTCTCTTTTTTTTTTTTTTTCTGCATGTGAGTGTATTTGTTACAGTCTGTGTTTATTTGTAAGCACAGAAAAGTTTGGAGCTTGGCTAGATTGTTAGACCAAAGATAATTAAGAAAAAAAGCAAAAAAATAAAAGTGCCTTAATATATGTTGGGGATGTGTGTAAATGCTTCAGCAGTCTAAACTAATGGTAACTTTTTTGCCAGATCCCATTTCTCTCACTTTCCTGGAACTGGATTGTTCTGTCTAGCATTCATATTATGCCATTAATATTTTTAGGACATAAAATACTGAGATTTTTTAAAAACTAATTCACATTGTCACATGAAGTAGAACATTCAATAGCTTCATTTTTCCTTTCATTAGAATTTTGGGACTTTTTGCACACTGAAAATAATGAGTTGTGCTTAAAAAGGAGACACTGCTGTGTTTAGCTTCTTAAATGCAGTCTCAAAAGTGAGGACAGGTAGAGAGGCCCTGTCAAAAAGGAGACAAATCCCATTTTAAGCACTGTGTGTACATGGACCAGAATTTTCATTATGCCTTTCCTGCACTGGCAACCTGGTACTCTCTTTAAGATCTGGGATTTCAAATTGCAAGTAGGAACAGCTGTTGTCCTTTCATTGGAGGTGTCTCATTGTGTTTAATGGTTGTCTTTTTCTCTTCTTTTTTTTCCCTTTAAGCAATTTAGAGCACACCAGAAAATGCCCATCTGCTCTGCTAGGAGCCTTTGTTGTGATTTTCGATACAGCATAAACAAGGCTAATGTTTAAAGCCTTAAATAAACTCTAGTAAAATTTCAGATGTGGTACCACTGTCAGCAGCAGATCATTTCCTATTCAGTCTCTTTTTATTGGCACCATTATGCAAAAGGCTCTGTTTTATTCAGCTCTGGGTACATAATGGTTAATGTAGTTTGGGTTATTAAGGATAAACTTTTTCATGTTAGGAATCAGGAAATACAGTCTTAATATTTACAGTCTAGCACACTGAATAATCTTTTACTTGTGTTTTGAATAGATAAGAGAGCTGGGACTGGGGTTTACAAACAAAGGTCTGAACTACAAAGACAGTTTCATTGTGGTCATTTCAGTAAATTAGTTTAAATCTGCATTTTTCTTGTATACACAGTTTCCATTTTACATACCGCAGAAATGATTTTTAGTTGCTAAACCTTGTGGAGTTCAAGCTGCAACTGGTCTTAATTACTCCTGGGATGATTCTTAGTGAGGATGTAGTGAGGATGAAAACAAATATGTGCAGTTGACATCCTCCTTGAGCATCAGCATTCCAACCAAGTAGATTTTTGCTGGAAATAGTACACATGAACTGAACTGGGGCCTCGTGTTTGAGCAGTCTCAAGGAGGCTTTTCATTTCTTGCTTTGACCATTCATAGAAAGATAATTTTGGACATATGTCCACAAATCTCATTCACAAACTTGAGCAAATGCCATTTAATAGACTAGATAGACATGTTAGCTCAATGTTGTACCTGAGCTAACAAGCTCTTAGAAGCTCAGATAAGCTTCAGTGCCTACTTTGCCCAGGGGTTCATGGCAGGGGCTTTATTTGGAAAAGAGCTGGGAGGCAGAAATTAAGTTGTGTAAGACTTCTTAACAAACTACTTGGTTTGTTAAGAGAACTTGAGAGTTACTTGCAAAATCAAAAAGGATTCAGTCACACCTCTGAGTAGAGTAGCAGCATAACTATGTAATTACATAGTGTTGACATTGCCTTTCAGATGTTTTCCAGATAAGTAAATTATTTTTATTTGCAGTTCTGTCACTGTTGTCTCTGATAAACTTGTGGGCAGCTGCATTCTAGCCTTTGTTACAGAGCCCAGAGCCTGGATTTCAAATCTGGTGATTAGCAACTTTAGCTTACCAATAGCTCTGAGGATGTGAGAATACTCCTGTTGCCCGCCTACCCTGCTCTGGTGAGGCCCCACCTGCAGTGCTGCATCCAGCTCTGGGGTCCTCAGCACAGGAGGGACATCGACCTGTTGGAAGAAGTTCAGATGATCAGAGGGATTCAGCACCTCTCCTTTGAGGAAAGGCTGAGAGATTTGGGATTGTTCCGCCTGGAGAAGAGAAGGCTTTGGGGTGACCTAATTACGGCCCTCCAGTACCTGAAGGCAGCCCACAAGAAAAGTGGAGAGGGACTTTTGACAAGAGCATGAAGTGACAGTTCAAGGGGAACTGGCTTCAAGCTGAGGGTAGTTTTAGATTGGATATCAGGAAGACATTCTTTACTGTGAGGATGGTGAGGCACTGGCACAGGTTGCCCAGAGAAGCTGTGGATGCCCCATCCCTGGAAGTGTTCAAGGCCAGGTTGGATGGGGTTTGAAACAACCTGGTCTAGCAAAGGTGTCCCTGCCCATGGCAGGGGTTGGAACGAGATGATCTTTAAAGTCCTTTCCAATCCAATCCTATGATTCTGTGATTCCATTTCTCCAGTACTGTGATATGAATTTGGTGGAGTGCTTGGCATTTTTTCTGCTGGCAAACTGTTGCATTCCACTGCAGTGTGTTGCACTAATGCCTGACTGACATCTATTTACCTGTCTCACCAGACAGAGGTATAAAGTCATTCCACAATCTCATTTTCACATGAGATGATGTAGCTCTTGGGTATGTGCTGCACACTGGAGTTTAGTTGTGCTGGATTATTGTCCTGTGAGGTGAGACCTTTTACAACATATCCCTTTCTATGCAGTGAGTATGCACCTCCCTTTGCTGTTTTACTCTCCCTGAGTACTGGAACGTGTTTCTTTACTTTAGAATAAAGGCATACATTTATTTTTCTCTCTTGAGTTAGCAAAGAAGTACAGATTTGTTTGGAAAGCACTGATAGTTCTGCAATAAAATTATTTGCAGTGAGAGAAGTCCCTGCATGAACACATGGTATCAGTAAACCCTGCATGGTTCCAAAACTTGACTTGCTGTATCTCTTGCTGTCGCTGCGTCAGGAGGAAATAACTTATTTCTGCCTTCTGACTTCAGGATGCAAAAAAACCCAAAAAAGCAGGATTTTCGATTTGCGATGTAGGAGAATTTTTTTTTTTTTTGAGGCAGAGAAATGGAACACTATTTGCTAAACATTTTTTCATGTGAAGTCATAAGAGCAGCACTTTGCCCTCCTCTGCCCCAGGAAAACCCCACAACCAGTATAGCCCTGTTGTGGCTTCATTTGTGAGATCAAGAAGTCACTGGCATTTTTGAACAGATTAAATCAGTGCTCTGCCACTGACTGGGACAAGCACAAACTGTAAGCCCCAAAGATACATCCTATTTATAAATTAAAAAAAAGGAGAAAAGCAATTAATTGTATATTCCTGTCTGTATAGGAAGAGCCAAGTTATAATGATCATTGTTCCTCTGATAGGATTATAAAGTCTTGTCTTCTAAGCATCTCACTTAACCTGTATTTCTGAAATAGCTATGAATAATTATAAGGACCCCTTTTTAACCAGTATCTGTGTTTTAAAAATGAGGACTAATTGTTTTGCATTGTTTTATTTTGATGGAAAATGTATTCTTTGTAGCTAGCTAAGACAAGATGAATTTCAGGTTTTTTGGGGGAATTTACTGATAACATGCTATTCTCATGGTGTGGCAGCATAATCAAAACATTTCTTGTTCTGCAGAAAAAGATTTCTTTTATGTAAAATTTGGTCAAAGCTGACATGAACCGAACATGTGTATTTGACAAGTGAACTTCCCTGTGTTTCAGACACATGCTGTGTTAGGTACAGAAACTAATTCAATTTTCTGTGAAAGTACTGAGAGTCTCTATATTTCAGCGCAGAAAGGGAATGGCTGTTTTCTCCTGCTCCCTTTTCCCTCCCTGTCCCACCAGCGCTTCATTTACACACGTGCAAGAGCTCAGAGGTGCAGTTCAAATCTCCTTCTGTGTAGATGAAACAGTAAACTGGGATTTTAAATAATTTTGTGCCTTCTACTTAAGCTCTGACAGAAGCCAAGCATGGCAAATCAGTTTGCTCCTCTCTTCCCTTACTGTTCAGCTGTCTGACCCCTTGCTGCTCCATTTGAACCAGAGAAGTGGAATAAATCCCAAATTTTTCAAGCCCACCCTCAGGGACTGGAAAGCTTCAGAAGTTCGGTGGAGAAAAATGAGGAGCTTGCCATCAGCATTTCTGCTGTGCCATGGGGCTGCTTTGCCCCTGGTGTCTGCAGGCTCCTGTAGTGCATTTGGGATGGCAGCTCAGGGAAAAACCTGCAGCTTCTGATGCAGAATATGGCTACCAGGAAGCTTCAGCCTATAGTTTTGCCATGGAAACACATAGTATAAGGACTTGGCTGGTTTAGGCAGTCATCAAATCATGCAATTGCTGATTCATCCTAGCAAATAAACATCTAACTAAATCTGATTTTTGATGAAACAGTAAAAAACACTCCCTGAACGTCCCTTCAAGGATATCATAACCTAATAAAATTATTGATTTTGTAAACAGAAATGCCTTTTCCCTCGAGAAACTTGAAATCTTTGCTGTGCACATGACAGCAGACTGACTTGGGGTTGTTCTGTGGGAGGCCTGTCTGTGTCCTGCTGTGTGACTGTGTAGCAGCTGGTTGTCTGCCTTGGGTAATGCAGCCTGGTGTTTGGGGTGAGAGAGTTACAAACTCATCTGGTTAATGCTGTGGAACTGGGAGTTACTGGGCGTTGGTATGGGTGAGGAGGTGATGGTTATGTGCCATCCAGCTGGCTGATGTAATTTCAAGGAAAATGGGACTAGTCAAGGGGAAATCCAAGCCAAGTTGCACTTCTGAAAAGCAAGGAGATACTTGCTTCCCTGCCCCGCCTTGATTTATGCATATCTTCACTTTGACCAACATGAGCCTGCTCCAAACAGGAGTTTGCTACTTTAGTTCCTTTTTTTAGGCAGACTGGGTCACGAGCCATCCCTGTTGTTTGTGGGCAGCTGCAGGTGTTTATGGTGTGCACAGCTGGCACTGGTCCATGTCAGTTCAGCTTGGTGTGCCCTGGAATACCCAACCCAAGCTGGTGTTCCATGGTAAATGTGTCACCAAGACAGGGGACAGGCCTGGTGGCTTGGTTACCTGCAGCACCAGGGTTCTGCCTGCTGCTGCCCTCTTCCACCATCCTGCATTCCTTTGGAGGACCCAACCTTGGGCCCATGCCCAGGCCACTGTCCTGACGGTCTGCTGGGTGTATTTCACTGCCAGCTGACAGGATGGAGCTGTGGGATGGGATGTGGGCATGCTTACCAGGCTTGCTAAAACTCAGAGGGAGAATTTATTTTGTAGTCTGGGTTGGAAAGTGGTATGGTGATCCTCAGCTACAGAGTTCTTGTTTTGCACTGGTTGAAGGAAAATAAGGGAACAGCTGGGTCATAGGCTCCTGGTAAAAGGAGCCTATGTTCTTGTTTTCCATCATATTAATGTGAGCTCTAACGAGATGCCTTAGATGTTGAAATAGGCAGAAAATCAATGGCTGCATTTTTGGCTTTTCTGTACAATGCTGGGGAAAGATCACAGCTGGTTAAAAAAAAACCCCAGAGAAATAATTTCTTTTGTTCTTACAGCAAAAGGAAGTGATTAAAACTGATAAAGCCTCCCTTAGAGTGGGCATGTGTGCCATCCTGCGAGAGGGAAAAGGACTGGGCTTTGGTGAGCTGAGAGGTTGTGCAGGCACAGTATTTTAGGAAGAAGCATTGTCTGAACCTCTCTGTAGGGAGCTTTTTTGAGTTGAAGTTCATTGAACATGTCCTAAATCTGCTTCAGTCTGAGAAAGACAAGATTTTCCGCAAGAACTTTTTTTTTTTAGTCCAGACCTCAGGTTGTTGGTCTGAGACAAGTCTTCTGCTAAGCCTGCAGTGTATATATGAGCATCAGAGGGTATATTATATTCCCAGTCTACCAGAAAATAAATCACTCTGGCTTAATTTCAGCCTGTGTACTGAAGTGTTTTATTCTTGAAAATTAAGAGTGGCTTTTTCCTCTTCCCCCTCTCCCTTTTTCTCTGTCCCTTCCCTTCTGTAAATGACGGCTGCTTCTTACAAATCAAATGGGCTGATTTGCACAGTTCTGGGTTTTGTTCTGCCTCTAATAACGTCACAGGGGCTCACGTGAATAATGAAGTGAGGAGGCCTGTGCAGGAGGTACCCTTCTGCTGTGTGTATTACCACACAGTATTGTTCATAAAACAGGTTTCTGTGCTCACCAGGAAAACAAAACTGGAGGATATGAATAGGAGCAAAGGCTTTCCATCTGTCTTAGCACACCTCTTTATCCTGGTGTTTAAATTTGTTTTACTTTTTTCCCTGATTGGCATTTTTGAAAGAGCAGCTGCTTTCCTGTGAAGGTCTGTCCTAGCTGATGCTCCATCAATTCAGCTGTTACTTTATTCACTCCAGTGGCAGGCTAATCAACCTTTTCTTTTCAAGTGTGTCAAAGTGCTGAACATGAGACAGTTTGTAATTATGGAAAATGGGAATACACTTTTTATCCTTGGGGCAATTAAATGATTCTGCACCATGAGCTAATACTATAAATAGCCTCTTACAGTTGTTTTTCCTGAATGGTGAATTTTCCACTGAGCTTCAATGGGTGGGGGAATATATATAGCAAATAGTGATGATTTACAACATAAAGTCTCAAAGCACTTAATAAAATCTGCTTCTACTCTTCCTAGCTCAGGTTGTTAGAATTTTTATACTGGAGCAAATGGTAATTCTGATGTTTTTCCACTGCATGTCATGAGTGAAAGAAATAATTTGCTGCTACCCTGCTACTGAGCACTTCTGTGCATTCAGAAAGAGAAGGAAGGAAGTGAAATTATGCTCTTAACTAAACTTGAAATAATTAAATTACATTAAATGTAAAATTCATATTAAAAGCGCATGCACAATTTACATATCACTGCTGTTCTTTTTAGTCTAGTGTGGTATATAATTTTTGATAAGCACTGGCCTTTAGCATCTTGCCAGTGTGTTTAGGCACATTTGAGCAGAAATGAATCCTGGTACCTGAGCAGTTGAGCCCTGCTACCAGGACTCTGCTTTATGAGGCATTGGAACAGTCAAGAAAAGAGGTTTTCCTAATTTCCTTTGAAAGGAGTAAGTGAATTGTCAGTCAATAGCCAAGATTAAGCAATAGATGTTCTGAAATGGGGACCAAGAATCTCTGAGTCAAAGCAACAGCTGGTGAAGAGATGAATTGATTCTATTAGTGCATGAGAAGAGCAATTGGAGAGAATTTAAAATAGTGTTAACTAATTACTTTTAATTGAGAATGCTAAGGAAAATGAAAGAAAGAATGAAAATGATAGCAGAAAAAGTACCAGTATCTGGCAAGTACTGATCCTGGTGAGTTTGGCTTAAAGGAAAAGAACAGCTGCTCCTATGAGCTGAATTTCTGACAATAAAAGCGAGGTTTTTATGGCTTTTGTAGTTGTGGGTGCAATCTGGAGTGTTCAAGTGCAGCACTTGCTTCTTGTCTCAAGGTGAGTGAGTGGAAACCTCGCTCCTGTCTCTTCCTGACTCCAGTGTTCTGTTCAAGCACAGAGGTGCTGTTGAGATGCTGAAAATTACCAGAGCCCTTTGGAAATCCCGCTTGGAGGGCTGTGCTGTTTCCCTTTGTTAAATTTTTGGGTTAGGACTTTGTGACAGATCTTGCCATCTGGAGCTTGTGGCTGAACAGGCCATGCTATAAAAAAAGCAGAGCCTTCTTACTGAGCTAGGTGTGGGTGGCATTTCGATTTCAAATTGCTTTTATAGTTTAAGTCGTAGCTAAAAGAGAACTGCAGTAAATATTTCTGTGTTTGTTGTGGTAAGAGAATGTCATCTTCCTCCACGAAAACCTAAAAATCAAAGGAGAGCTTATTATAAGGTATGGTAACTGACACTGCTGACACACTCATCAGCTAATTCGAAACACATGGTTTATAACTGCTTTTTAAACTATTCTAAAATTTTACTTAGGCTCTGTAATTGTGAGGTGGCTCAAAGAGTGGTATGTGGTTTAAATCTATGGTTGCAAATGTTGACTTTACAGAGCCATGTCTCTTCATGTTGCTAAAAGGAAAAGGCTAGGGTTCTTTGTGGTCTATAGACCATTAATATGTGTTAAACTTAAATGACCTTAAATGAAATTATTTTTTTAACAAATAGGGAATAGCATGAAATTCTATTTTTTTGATCAGATAGAGTTTGAACTAAAAGACTCCAGGTTTGTTTTTGTTTGGGTTTTCTGTTACTGTAAAGATAGATGTTGAAATAGATAGGGAAGGGCTGTGAGGTGTTAACATTGTGCGGTGAAAGTCAACGTGACATCTGAATATCTTCTTCTTTGAGATAAAGATCTTTGTTCAGACTGACATAAAGGTGCTAATGCTCTTTATGCACTGCCAGAAAGACGAGTCTTAGTTGTTTAAATAGATTCTTGGTTATTCCTCCTCCAATTGGATTGTTGGAACAGTGGTTGAAACATCAGTGGTAGATTTTAGAACACTTCTGCTGGGTCACTTTTGATAAGTACTTACACAAAACTTCTTTTGAAACGAGTTGACTTATTTTTTCTTTGGTCTGTAGTAGATCATATTTGACATATTGGTGGAGTTTTAGGCTTTGTGGGTTGTGTAGATTGGAGGGAATGACAGTGTATGCCAAGCATCTCTGACTAGATTGGATTAAACCAGAACTGGATTAAATCCCCATCTCTTCTCCAACTTCGGAGACCTCATTGCAGTATTAGGCTCTCAGTTTCTCTGTGGAGGAAGGAAAAAACCGGATTTGGTGTCTTTAACTATGCAGTGCTGGCAGAGTTGATAAATACATCAAGCAGTAAAATACATTTTGACAGGGGCTGTTGAGAAACTTAAATTCAGTGTATTAGAAAAGACGAATGAGTATTGAGCTGATTAACTCGTAACTCAGTATATCAACAGAGAATACTTTCTCTGTGCTTGATGCTGATTTCATTTCCCACTGTGAAACTACTGCCAAGAAAATTGTTTCAACAGTGAAAAACTAGTTGATGGCCAAGATGGTTTGAAGGACAAGAGGTACAGAATGAGCCATCCAGTCTGTAAATTTGAAAAGTATTTCAGACTCTTTATCTTCTTGCTGAAGGACAGTTTCACTCAGTCAAACCTGTGGAAATCACAGCATTATTGTTAAAGTTTGTCTCACATGGCCCATGAATGCTCAGTGCAGTTTATTTTTTTCATCTTCATCCTGTTGCTTTTAATTTTTTCCTTATGAAAAAGAAGGTAATCTCTTCTGGAATGAGCTTTTCTGAGTGCTGTTGTACTTTTCAAATTGCAAGTATATCTGCAGCAACATTCAACAAATATTATTAATTTCCTAAATATGTCCTGTAAGAGAGTCTGGTAAAGTGTTATTGCTACTGTAGCTTGGATTCCAAACAGTGAAATGGGTGCCAGAAATTGTGTCATGGTCTCTCAGCAGCAGCAGAGTATTTTATATTTTTTTTGCTGGTTCTCCAGCGTGTTGGCCACATCACAATGTGACTTTGTTGTAATGCTAGAAACATTACAGCCTGCTACTCTCTCGTAAACACATTTTCACCTCCAGCTGAACTACTGAGTTCAAATGCTTCAATCAGCACAGCAGTATTAAGGTTTGAGAGATCAGCCTTACTCCGGGTTCAATGGGATATGTATCAAAAGGAGTTAATGACCTTTGATCGCGGGTGTTAAGTGGATGGCCCAGCCATCTGTCCAGAGAGGAGAATTGTAATTTAGTGCCTTGGACAAAGTAGGCTGGAGAAAAGCAGGGAGAGAGGTGGAGCCCTGGGCGGGTCGTAGCTGGGGAGGCAGATGTGCTGCAGGAGAGAAGATGGCAGGGGCACAAGGAGGGACGAAACGATGGCGTGAGCATCCTTGGCAGGCCCTAGAGAGGGAGGGGAGGGTGTTACTGTGTAGTAGCAAAGGGAGCTGCAAGGTATTTCATTTACCAGTTTCCTAACCTTTAAAAATGCCCCTCACTTGATTACCCATATCTCTTGCAGGGTGGCTGGGCTGGTAGCATGATGTGACCATGAAACCAAATAGGCAAACAAAACCAAAACCCAAATAAGCAAATATGAGATGAGTCTCATACAGGTGAGGGGTGAGGAAGTAGAAAATACGGTGTTGCACATGCACCTGATGATAAATTGGAGACAACATGTCATGCTCTTCATAAACTTTTTGGGGAGAGAAGCCTGGAGCTAAGGGACAGCAGTAGCAATAAATATGGATTAATTTGGGGATATATAGATTTAATATTTGAAGCTTTCAAACTGCAGCAGTAGAAGCCTCTAGAAAATGCCCTGTGTGGCTCTCACTGCTTGCTTTGTACTGTTCCTGCTTTCTCTAACTGGTGTCATGACAAAGAGCTTGCTTTTCTATAAAGGGGCTGTGGTTGCCTGTGGAAAAAAACGCCATATAGCTATGTTGTCCAAAACAAATACTTGATCTGTTTGCGATTATCAGCTGAATACAAAGTTCCTGAACTGTTGTAGAAGAAAGAATCAAGTTTCTAAAAAGTGCATTGAACCTGCAATGATTCTGCATCTTATGTTGACCTGAGAGTTCATTTCTGGTTTTCATACATGTTTTTTTTGCTGTAAATAATAAACAATATCCACTTTTGGATACATACAAACACTAAATATTTTACTAGATGCAGTAATCTAACAAAGCTTTTGGTCTGTTGAACAGCTGTTTATTTCATGTAAAAATATGCCCTGTTTGGATATCATATTTTTTCTGTAATTGGGTAATGCACGTGTGCCTTTTTATTTGGATTTTGCTTTTATGTCCTTTTACAGATACTGCTTGTTTAAGTTTTTCCAAGGGAAAAATGCTTAGTTTCCTGAGTACTTCATTCCATTAATTGAAAGATGCAGTTGAAGGAAAATCTTTATTCTGTCTCAAAATTACTACTAAAGAAAACTAAATACAAATAAAACATCTGCATTTCTCCAAAGTATATGTTGCTGCATGGCAGCAGAGCACATCTGGATTCAAATTGCAGCCCAGGGGTTTTGGGGTCATGATTATTCTGAGCTCCAGGAAAAGACATTTTTGGTACAGGAAATCTGTTGGCTCTTATTATATTCTTTAGGTTCCCTACATGACATCACACTTACTGGGTTAAGAACACAGTTTTAATGGGAAATAATTCTGCATATTCATGCACAAGTCCAGCTATACCCAAAGGCTTAAAATGCTCAGTGTTTTATAAGGTTGTGAGATTTCTTCTTACTGAGTAGAAATTGCATTTTAGTTACTGCTCAGGGGTCTCCTGTTTCCTTTATCTTAGAGATGTCGTCAGACAGAACACGCCCTGATGATGCACTGACATTTTTTTCAGTGAAGAATATGACATTTTGTTCAATGAAGAAAGATAGCTACATTTCCCTAAAATTCTGTTATTTTATTTTGACTTTGCTATCTTTAGAAAAACTTCAAGATTATCTTTGCTTGTTCCTGGAGGAGGTCTAAGTAAGCCTCTGATAAAAAGTATCAATTTTGCTTCTGCAGATCTTTATATTCTGTAAAATGAATGCTTTTATCAGTTATGCAACATTAGCACTTGGAGGATTTTGGGTTTTTATTGGTTGGGTTTTTTTTCCTGGATGTATGAAGGACAGATTGTAATTATCATTGGTATTTGGTAGTTTGTTTTTTTTTTTTTTTTCTAATTCTCAGTTGGCTCTTTCTTTCTTTGCAGCTTTGCTCTGGCTGATGAAGCTTACAGGTCTTTAAGGGACCAGGACAAAGACCAATGCATCCTTATTACAGGAGAGAGTGGAGCTGGGAAAACAGGTAAGGAGCAGTTTGGATTAAACTGAACCCTGATTAAAAAACATTCAGGGTTGTTCAGAGTCTGGCAAAGGGATGCTGGAGTCTGTAAGAGTTGAGAGATGTCAGTAACTCTTTTTGTCTGGCCATTGCAGAAAAGGGGTGCTGTCACACTTGTGGCTGCAGGTGTGAACTCACATAAAATAGTGGTTTTTTCACACTGTCACCATGTTTAAGTCTCATTTCCTGTTAGTACAGTGTCCTCATCAGTATCCAGAGTTGTACCAAAGTAATGCTGACTTGTCACAGAATATTCCAAGGGCCAGAAAACATTTAGGCTCTGCTGGTGGGAAACTTGAAGGTGTAGAAAACAGAATGCTCTGGGTTTTCTAGACTTGGTACTTCTACTTGTCTCTCAATAAATACACGCCTTTAAAAACTGGATTATGCTATTTGTCTAAGGACAAGAAATAGCAGTAGCTGATTACTTTGGAAATTTTATCAGCCTTTTGCACACTGTGCTCAACTGCAGTGCTAAGATTGGCTTGTGTACCAGAACACTGAGTTTCTTAGGCAAAGCTGACATTTCCTTGAAAATGACTGCTAGTTTTTCAACTGGAAGGTTAGAAACCAAGTGAGGATTGCGTAACTGCAGTACATTTTAGGTAGACTTTAAAAAAGAAAGAAGCCAGTTATTTTCAAAGACAGCAATTTAAAACAGAGGTGACTTGCAAAAGAGGCAGTGGGTAGGAAGGCATACATCTGTTTCCAAGTAATTTGAGAGATTTTTCCTTTGAATCTGAGACTATATGGGGCTTTGTGTGCTTATTCTGAGCAAGACTTAAAGTAGGTTACAAGAAGTTGCTTTCCAAGACTTTTGTGAAAATATAAAATGTAGACTTTATTTTTGGTGCTCCTTGATTAGTGGCATCCAATTGAGAGGTCTTGAAGTCTTGTAATATAATCCTTATTTACAGTTCAATAACAGGAAAATGTGTTCAGTAAAAGTGCAGATTAAAAAACCCAAGTTTTTATTAATATGACTGTTTGAGGTTCTGTCTAGAAGTTCAGACTTTAGAAAAGAGTCCTGTACTGGTGGTGTTTAAACTTTTGATTTCCTCACGAACTGTGAATTATCAAGCACCTCATACAACTGAAGTACACATATTATTGATTTATTCATTTGAAAGGTGAATCAGAGGTTGAGTTGTTGAACTTTGCTATATGTAAATAGTAAATTCAGATTTGTATAGAGATTTTGACTGTTCTGTAATTTTTATGGCCATATGGGAAACACTATGAATTGTTCCTTTTTTATAAAGGTAAGTACAAAATTATCTAGGATTTGAAATTCAAGTCATTCATCGACTTGGAATCTGTGATATTCTCTAACATTTAATGTAACTGCTGTTGCTGAAATGGGTCTATGAGCTGAGAACTCAGGTTTTCATTAAAAATAAAGGGGGGTGGTAGTGCAGGGGGGTGGGTAAAAAAGTTCCTGGAGTTAAGGAAACAAACCTCCTAGTACAGATACACTATACAACCATGTTTTAAAGTTTTGGTAGCCAGAATATTTGACACTTTTGCCCTAGAAGAACTGAAACTGAACTGTCATCGGTTGGGTCTGTTTATTTGCTTCCGATTTTGTTCTTGTTTCTCTGCATGTTTTTCATGTTAACTTACAGTAACACTGGGCAAGGAAACATGGTGCATCACCAGAACAAGTGGTGTATTTAAATGTTTTGAGATGTTAGGGTGATAACTCCCTTCCTGATGTCTTTCTCGGGCCAAACACAGTTCCTAAAAAGAGAAAGGGCCTTTATTTTCTTTCACTGATGTTCAAAGCCTGTATTGAAGTCATTGTGTGTGAACGATTATTACAGCTTTTTTGCTGCTTTGATGCATGCTTCTCTCAGTGATTGAGTGGCTCTGCTTAAAGATGTTGACTGTTTTAGGAAATATCTCAAATTAAATAATTTGGTCATTCCAAGATCTGGAGGGAACAGAGTCTTAAAAAGGAGGGCTGTGTTCGAGGCACAAATAAAGGAGATGGGAGCCTTCTGAACACACCTATAGTTTTTGCTCCTTGCTTGCTCCCTGTGTGGCACGTTTGATCAGTTTCCTCTACATTATGGGATGGTAATATAATGCTAACAAACAAATTTGGTTAAATAGAAAAAATCAAAATCCAAGGGATAGCATCTAATCCGTCAGTTCTTTCCTGCAATGCGACCCTTAAATTTGTAACAGATCTCCGAAGATCTGTTACAAATGGGATGTAATGATTTTTTTTATGACCACAGTCTTGAATTGATAGGGTTTCCAGCTGTTTGTAATTACATTGTATATCAGCCAATATTGCCTCAAATTTCACTGTCTTGCATCATAGTAACCATCACAGACTCACTTTATAAACAGAATCATTTTCCATCTCCTTTTTCCTGACCAGCAAAAACATAAGGGTTGGATGGATTATCTGATCCTCGTTTCTATCATGGGTGGTTGACACCGCTATGAACCCAGCTTTGAGAGTCTAAAAATTGTTCCAGACTTTGTTAAAAGCACCTCCAAATTAGTTTCATTGTTTAAATGAATGCTTCACTTTCTCTGTTGGTTATACTTTCAAACAGACTGCAGCACTTATGTGATGCTGCAGTTACTCAGTTGCTTGTAGATTACAGTTGTAATTATATATGTACAAGTGTTGCATGTTTTCACTTGTTGTGTATCTGCTGATATAAACTGATTGAATTTTGTGTCTTGAAACTGCCTGAGACTGTTTATTTTCAGGCTAGATTAAAACATTTCTGATGTGTCAGCAGGGGATAATGTTCTTCCCTTGAAGAATGCCTCTTACTGAGGCTAAATGTAAAAGGAGCAGGTAATGTGCTGTATCCAGTGATGGCTTTCTTTTAGCTTCATAGTAGAGGCTATGGGTGTTTAAATCAAGAGAATTGTTGATGTAATGGCATGGGTCTCATAGCAGGGTATGCTCCTTCTGCATTTCCAGATGGTACAACAATGCAGGAGAAAACTGAGATGAATGTGCTCACCGTTCCTGTCTGGCATTGAGAAAATGTGACAGAGATTTAGTCTGTAGAATAATGTTGTGGCCTTTTTGCCAATGCTTATCACTGTTTTATTTGGCTCTCCCCCACAGAGGCCAGCAAACTTGTCATGTCATATGTAGCTGCTGTATGTGGAAAAGGGGCAGAGGTTAATCAAGTAAAAGAACAACTTTTACAGTCAAATCCAGTCCTTGAAGGTAAGAATCTCACAGAGCATGTACGAGCATATTACCTGTGTGTATACTGGTGTTCCAGCTGAGCTGGTTTGGAAAACTGTGCCTGATGATGTTTCGTTGTTATTTGGGGTCCAAAACCATAGGAGATGCTTTATGTGAATACAGCTGCAAGATTTTTTTCAGTTCCATGTAGGTTTTCTTGAGAAGAAAATGGTTTCCCTCATGAAGGAAGAGCTTAGGAAGTTAGGTCATACTTCCCAGCCTCCTCCTGCTGCTCTTGGAGGGCTTACCCTTTCTTAACCCTGCCTTGATGATGCTTGTCTGTATCAAAAGACTTGACTTCAGTTCAGTCCCTCTGATTCATTTCCTTCCAAATCATATTATTATAGTCTCTAGTAAACAAACAAGCTCTGTAAGACATTATTTTTCTTTTAGGAAAAAAAAAGGGTGAAGAAATAGATCTTAGAAAAAACGAAGCCAATCCATATGCATGCCTGTTATTCCCTGAGACTTATTGTTCCCTGGGTCTGGTGGCTGTTGGCCTGTCTTCCTGACAACTGCCATTCCTGCTCTCCCATGAAAGACTTTTATTTTTTTAATTAGTCATTTTATTTTAAAGATGTTGGCCGCCAGAAACAAGATCTTCTTTGTTTGTTTTTTTTTTTTTTTTCCTGGAGATAGGATATATGATCCTTAAAGCTTGCAGTGTTGTCCCATTGTCTAATAATTGTCTTCAGAAGTTCCTTGGTTAGCATTGACTTATTTAGGTCTATTGTGTCGATTCCTGGCTCAGTCTTTCCCAGAATTCTCGAAGCTGTTGTAGGGCTGAGACAAAGTCAGTTGTCAAAAGACAATTTTGCACTATGGCCAGATCATATGTGATGTTTGTAAAGACTGTTGAGTGTCAACATTATGTTTATTGCCTTGCTTCTATGTGATGAATTGGAGTCTGTAGGGGACAAGCACTCTACAAGCAAGAACAGAGGGAAAAGTTAAAAAAAAGGAAAGGGAATGCAAGAAAGTGGGCAGAGAGCAGTGGGGAACTGGATGGTTAAAACGTGGTCTTTGTACACAAAACAGAAATTGTAAGCAAAGACTTGTAAAGAAAGGATGAAATGTTGTCATTTAAGAATAATGGAAGTGCTGGATAAGCCTTTCTTTGATGATCAGCTGTGTTCCCCTTAGAGCTGAATGGGGGGATTGCAGCCTTCCATTGTTTTGGGTTCACAGAGAAGAGCTGCATTGTTTTATCTCTGTTCTGGAAGCAGATTTCAGATATAGACAGAAATGGTATGGTGGGTGCAGAGGATTTTCTTGCCAAAGCTAGATTGTTCCCCAGGGACTGCTAAATGTGATTTCTTGTTGGTTTGTGAAGCTTTGGTTTAATGCAAGAGGAATCAGGTAGGCTTACTGAAGATTGCCTTATCATTTTGAGGTACTTTTTGTTCTGCTTGGTGTGCTGGTAGTGCCTGTTTAGCTTTTTTGGGAGGTTGGACACTGGCTTATTCCATAAGGAATAAAAACTGAGCAAGCCTGGCTGCTTATATAGGTTTTAGAGAGAAATTAAGCATTTGTGGTCAGATTTATTTTTCTTTGGTTATGTAGCTCTGTTTCAGTCAAACTGCAGTGCAAGAAAATGACATAAATGTTACATATGCATAATTTATCTTACGGGATTATTTTTTTAAAACTACAGTTGCTACTGTAAATTAACTTTTAGAAACAATGAACTTTAGGGAAAACCAAGGAATGTGTCTCATGCTTTATAATGGAACATTTGTGCTTGACTCCATGCAGTTATAAATGACTCTACTGTTCAGCACTGCGTTTAAGAAAATGCAGCTCAGAGATTTGGTTGTTGAAAAGATGATTTATTGCAGGGCATAAAGATTTTAAAAACAATTCTTTCACTTATCCTGGCCTTTAGGATCAACAAACTTTTCATTTTGGCTCTAGTTCTTTGGTCAAGAATAAGTCTACTCATGCAAGTTTGTAGAAGCCTAAAGGCATGTATTTATTTCTGCCCAAAAAACATTGACTTGATTTGATCTTTGAAAATATATATATGCTATGTAAATAAATACTGGGATAAATAAAGTCTCTTGTTGGAAGTAGGAGTGCTGTACCTAATGATGGAGTGGACACTCCTGTTTGACTCCATGTGCTTGGACAATGTGTGAGTTTCAGAGCTGGAATTGTCCTCCAGTCTGAGTTCTTGTCCTGC
This sequence comes from Aphelocoma coerulescens, assembly GCF_041296385.1. Taxonomy (NCBI): domain Eukaryota; kingdom Metazoa; phylum Chordata; class Aves; order Passeriformes; family Corvidae; genus Aphelocoma; species Aphelocoma coerulescens. Next base: position 8,646,019 of record NC_091021.1, read on the forward strand.
CCATGCTCTAAGATGTTGACTGCCTATCTGAACATAGCCCTGGGAAGTCCTTTCTCAGAGAATTTTCATTGTCATAAAACTTGAGCTAGAGAAATTGAAACCAAACTATTCAGAAAGCTAGTTTAGGTCAAGCTGAAGACAAACTTTCATTGTAAACCTGACTGATTTCAGCTGATTAATATTCACCTTAAGGTAGGACTAATGAGTGGAAATGGTGTAAATAAGTCAGTTTCAAAGCATTGATTAAACTGTCCCATGCAAACAATTTTAAAGTGTCATTCTGTAATTTCCTCCATTCTGGCCTCCAGCTTTTAACATACTCTTTTCTGGGAACTAGGATTCATTTCTGTCTCTGAAATGAAGAGGAAGAAGTATTTCCTGTGTTTAGTTATTTGGGTAATAAAATCATGAATTTGTTGATTCGAACCCCAAAGATATATGCTTAATATGGGTGCAGTTTTGTTTTGGAACCATTTCCTCTTGTACATTTTTTTTTTAGCTTTTTTAAACAAGGAAGGTGTTGAGACTAAACTTCTTTGGACTTCTGTAGGTTTTTCTCATTTGTGATCACGTCTGTCACACTCTGTCCCCAGTGACTGATGCCCATACAATGAGCAGAGTATTATTTCTCAGAAGTCTGTAATTCCTTTAAATATATAAGCAGACCTGGATAGTTTAGCATTTAAGTGGTTTTTTACTGATAGATTTGCTTGTCATCTTTGTTTTTCTCCAGCTTTTGGAAATGCCAAAACGGCGCGGAATGACAACTCCTCTAGATTTGTAAGTATTTTCTTCAGTCCTTTTTGAGGAGCATGCTGTGCTGTTGGCTACTTCTGTTTTACCATGTGTCACCCATCGAGGCATCTGTAAAGAGGGAAGGAATAATTTGGGGGAGCTTTCTTGTAGTTGTCTGAGGACTGTGTGTTTGAAGAAGGCAAACACCTTCAGCAACAATCAGTATTTCATTTTGTACATTGGAGCTTGTTCTCCTTCACCAGTGTGTTAGGAGGGCACTTTTAGTGACCCCTCTTAAAAGACATTTCACCTCCTTGCCAGAAATCTCTTTGGTTTCTGATATGGGCATAGAGTTCAATTGAATATCAAAGTAGAGGCTAAAAAAGAAAAACAAAATTAGGATGTGGCAGCCTGTGACCGGATGAAAACATAATTACAGTGCAGCTGGGTTCTTTAATTTTTTGGCACTGGTGGCTTTTTGTGTCAGTGACCATGTGTCCAGCAACTGGTCTGCTTAGCAAGTAGATCTTTCCATGTGATCTTGTCTTCCATTCATATGTGTATATTTTTTGTTAAAATTACTACTTTAGGTTCCCATTTGCTTTCTATAACATTTCAAAAGATGTTCACAACTTCGGTTTTAATATAAATATTTGTAACATTACTTTTTTGCTTAAATTCTTTATAACCAACTGGTTGAATTCAGCCTTTTTTAGCATGAAACTGAATGAGAAATTATCAGAATTGACAGTTGGGAAAACGGAAAAGTTGAAGCTAGAGTTGGGAGGTTCAGAAGTGTGAATACTTACCATAGTTTCTCCTGCTAAAATCAGGAAGCTGAGTACAACTCTGTCATTTGCTCACTTGTGTCCAGAAGAGTAATATTGTGAGATGTATAAAGTTGACAACAGAAGGAAGATCAATACACTGGGAGAATGGTGTGTTGTGAGTAAAAGCAAATGGATAAAAGTGCTGGACATTGTGAGACTGGAGAGAGGTGCTTTTTTTCCACTTGGGAGATTTCCTCCCCTTCCCTTCTAATTGTCAAGGGTTGATGATGTTCCACATGTCTATGAATGCTCCTTCTGCAGCTCATTGCGTCTGATTGTGAACAGAGCAAGGGGTCTTCATCACGAGGGCAGGGCCAAAATTTGGGGCACCTGTAGAGATTTTTAAAATGTTTTTTAATAGAAAGGGTAGAAACATTGCAGTTATCAGACATGACACTACAGAAATGATGAGCAGACAGCCCAGAAGTCTTTCCAGGACAAAGTGCAACTAACAACTATTTTGCTTTTCAAGTACTTGCTTATAAACACAGAGCTAAAAATGCTTTTGGAAACACCCCGCTGTCCCAGTCTATGGGAAATAAAAATTTAATTATCTGATTTAATTTTTATATCTCTGAAATTTGAATCAGCTCAGAATTAACCTTGAACAAGACAGTACAAATACTGTCCTGTCTAGCTACCTCATCTGGCAGCAAGGAAAATAAGAGTTTAAGTAGAGTCAAGCCAATCTTGACAAAATACTCAGTAAATTAGGAAGTATCTTTGACTGAGTCAGTGTAAAGTGCTTGGTTTTTTATGTTCTGTAATTAAAAGTAAAATAGAAAAATAAATAAAACCCAATCTCTTCCTAAATGCAGTGAATAAGGAAGTATAAACACAAGGCTTTTCAATGTGCTGTTTTTGCTACAGAGTCTTAGAAAAGTTTTGGCTGGAATGGACCTTAAAGGCCACCTCATTCCACCTCCCTGCCGTGGGCAGGGACACCTTCCACTGGACCAGGTTGCTCAGAGCCCTGTCCAGCCGGCCCTGAACCTGCCCTGCCTCTCTGGGCAGCCTGTTTCAGTGTTCACCCCCTCCCTCTCAGTGAACAGCATCCCCTGTTAAGTATGCGCCAGAGGGTGGAATTTGGCTGAATTACTACCAGCAGCTTTTATCTCTCTTAACTGCCTTGCCAATTCGAGCAGCATTGCTTTTGCCTTTTCCGAACAGTGTGGGTCTGTCCGTTTTGTCACTGTTAAATTTAGCTGTTACTGCATTAAGCACTTGTCAAATAAATTAAAATGATGCAAAGACCAGAGCAATCTTCTATGATGTGGAAAAGTCAAGCAGAAGTCAAGGAAACACACTGCGCCAGCACGGCCGGGATTGAAATCGCTTGTGCGGTGACAGCCCGTTAATTGTTGCCTCTGGTCTCCCGAGTTCCGAGGGAGAGAGTTCAGCGGGAAGAATCCATCACTTTTACAAGGCAGGCACACGCTCAGGGACAGGCGTCCCGCGACTGCGAGCAGCGCTCGCTGCCAGCCGCTCCTTCGGGCCAGACTGAGCGGCTCTCCATCAGCTGCCTTGATTCACGCTCTGAGAGCTCCCGTTGAGGAAAGAAGGCTGCCTGCAAGATAATTTCTTCCTTCATCCTTCAGTAAATAAGCATGGCGATACCTAAATGGCTGCAGGGATTGTTTGGTGTTCCTGGCACTCCGATGGAAGTTTGTATAACGTGCGTTTTCTTCATAGAACCTTAGAAACTGAGCAAGCTACTGGGTTGCTTTACAGACCCGATTAAAGCTGTTTTCATAAAAATCCCTGGCTGTGATAATGTCTTAGAAGATTTGAATAATTTTCTGTTTTTCAGAAATCTGACAGGAGACTCTCAGATCACTCTTTTAACCTTTCAAGCAACTAACTGAAACAATGTCTTGAACAGTTTTTCTTAAACAGAACTTATAATCTTAAAATCTGTTGCTTTCACAGGGAAAATACATGGATATTGAGTTTGATTTCAAAGGTGACCCACTTGGGGGAGTTATAAGCAACTGTGAGTATTACTTTTGGTATCAGCATATTCACAGATTAAAATGTTTTGTATAAAAAGGGAGATGGTTAAATTATTGAAAAGATCAGCTGTGTTTGTCTAATAGAATCTCTCTCCATTATGTGATAAATTCTGCTTTTTAATTTTTTTTTTGCTGTTATGGTGCTGGATAATGTACCTTAGAGTGAGTGAAAACAGACTTGAAGAAGTCAGCATGAATATTGAATTGACCGTGGTGTTTCAAAGGTACAGAGTGATGCGTGTGAGTCTGTGTGTTGTCTCTGAAGCTGGTGGCAGATGCATATGGATATCTGAGGGTCTTTTTATGCTTGAATCCGTGGAGTCAGTTGTGTCACTAGGTTTGATGGGTCATGTATTTATGGCAGATGATGTCCAGATGATGCTGTCTTGTAATTTGCAAGGGTGATACAAAGTGTGCTGGAGATCACTATGAGATGAGTATGTTCACTTGGAACCAGAGCCTTCTGTGCTAATTTACACACCTCAAAGTGTAGGAAAAGGTTTATAATGAGAGAGGATGAACATCTGTTGAGTTTAGGGAGGCAAAGGTGGCCTTGGAGGTTGTTTTATGACACCTGTAGCAATTCAGAAATTCTGACCAGCTCTCTGTTGGGAGGAAAAAGGCTGGGAATTGAATGGCAGCCCAGAATGCTTTGACTTGCTTTTCTTTTGAGGGTTTAAGTGCCGCTTTTAAAATAAATTCCTCCTCTGTGCTATATAAAGCTATATTTGTTTGGTTTTCTTTTTTTTTAAAAAGGGGAGGAAGAGAGCAGTGAGTGACTATACTAGGTGTCACTGACCTAGCCTTGACCTCTCTTTCCACTCAGCCAAATTCATCTGCTTCTTCTAAAGATGTGACTTTTGACTCCATTGGCATTTTACTGGTTGTGAAATAATGAGACTCACCCAAGGTGAACTGTACTCTCCATATATAACATAAACAGTTTAAAAATACTGTGAAGAATTTTGCACATAAATGTAGGTTTTGGCTTTTTTCATTTTTTCTGGACCAGGTCACCTTTTGGAACTGTGCCTGAAGAACATGATTTTTGTGACAGAGTAGATTTTGAAACTCAAATTAGTCACTATGTAAGTGTTTATGGATATCTATTAGATTTGACATTTGGCAGTCAACAAAATTAGGGGCCAAACATAATATATTCATAATAATGAAATGTGAGCAAAAAGGTTCTAAAAGGCTGTTATTAGTTTCTTTTTATTTCACATTCAAAATGGATACAAAAAATGAACCCTCCTTTGAAAGAGTGGACATGTAACAGTCTGTCTTTGAAAGTACTGCACTGAGTCATGTAATTAAAATATTGTGTCATATCAAAAGGCAATCCAAATAGTTGCCCTGTAGTTTATCTGCCCCATAAATCTTTGCATGGTGTAATTATAACATTACATGTAATTGTAATGATGTGATGACATATGTATCAAAGAGCAGACATATTTTTGGATCTGTCTAAAATATGCCTATTTTAGGCATTCTTTCTGTCTTGTCACATGTAATAAATATCTAATAGCAAGAAGATTAATTCAATTTAAGAATAAAGACATGATGTGTAAGCCCTATTGTGGAAAAGATGTTACTTGTTGAACTATGAAACACCCCATACATGGCAGGGTATGTCACAGGTAAATACTGAGTTCCCGTAGCAGCATGTTAATATATCACATCTTTGATTAAATGTTTGCAAAATTTGGTACTGTATCCATCTCTCTTTAAAAGAGATTTTAAATTCTTTGCAGTTTCAAAGCAAGTTGATTGTGCTGCCTTAGATTTTTTTCCACATGTCTGCAGCAGTGCATTGCAATGCCAATGTCTTTTTCTGTGAGGTATCACCATTCTGAGGATACTGGGGGCCTAAATTCTTTCACACCACTCAGAATTTACTCCAGTTTAAGTCAAAATCAGGATTTGTCTTCATAATTCATCAAGCATGAAGTCAAGTTGCATCAAGTACTGAAGTTTCTTATGCTTAAAAGGAAAAGTATGATAATGAAAATATTCATAAATATTCTTTGATTTCTGACCATCTGTTGGCTTGGTATTAATATGATGTGAAGATGACATCATAATGCTTTGATGAGACTTTAGTAGTTGTTTTCGACCAGCTTGATTTCCAAACATCAGTTAAGGTAGTGGGCTTTTTGTGCCACAGCCTATGTCACCAAGATGTATTTCATACTGTGAGTGGCTTGAAGCAGACACGGTGAACATCTAGGTTATTTTGGTGGCAAGAATGGTAACCAAGATAAGCTACTAATTTTATCAGGCTGGTGTAGATAAGCAGAGACCCATTAAGCTGAAAGGTCTCTTTTGGAATGTCCTGTTCTGTCCTGCTCTGGAATGCTGTGAAGCTCTGTGGAAGGCTGGTCACTCTGCCCATGGGGAACCTTCGTGTGGTGGCTGGTGCTGCTGTGACCTTCCTTCAGGCCATTCTCCTGGTGCCCTTCAATGATCTCCTGCTTCTTAATGGGATGGGTTAAGCTTTCACCAGATGGAGTTAGAGGGTGGAATTATCATGACAGTGCACACTGCATGTCTGCCCTGTCCAGTGTGCAGCCAGTGGGAATATCCAGCTGATAGGTCTGAAACATTTAATGTGCCATAAACGGAATGGTGAATCTTTTGAGTAGAATCAGAATGGAAGTAATGAAATGGAAGGGGTTTGTGGCACCTGTAAATTCAGAACTGGTATGTACCCAAACTGAAGATAATGTTGTGTTTGAACAGTGTAAAATCTGTGCAGTCTCATTTCATGTACAGTACATGGCAGCTCAGATCTTCTGACTGTGCTGGTTTCCAAGGAAATTGATATATTGTTATATCATCATGAACAGTCATGAAAAGAAATTGGGGATGGAGAATTTGAAATGAATGTGATTTATGCAAACTTTCAGTTTTTTACTTCAGTCAGGAATTTTTTCCCCTGAGACTACAAGGCTACATGTGTTGTTTGATCCTCCACCAGTGGGTGTGGGGGTGAGTAGGAGGGCGAAGAAGGCTGACTGAGGTGTGCCTGTAAGCCTGAGTTGTTAGTCCTCCCTTTTGTTAGCTTTCTGTGAAGATCCCAGCTTGTTTTCCTAATGGGTGGGAGACGCTGGAGCCCACAGAAGGTGCTCAGTCCTGGTGCCAGCTGCCAGCCAGCCCATCCATCCATGGGTGCCCTGTTTCATGTGCTGGGGTTAGGAAATCCAGGCTACTCCTGTGAGCATTGCTAAACATGAAACCTTTGCTGTGTTGCCACCTGGGACTGTGGGCATCCCATCACTGTTTAGTAGCAAACATCAGTCCCTGCTTAAAGTTGTGTTGCTGCTTTAAATGGCACCTGCAAGCAGGGAAATGGCATTTACATTTTCTCTCTCGGAATTGGGTCTGAGGTGTATCTGCTCTTTCTGCCCTCCTGCAGGGTGTTTACAATCACTGCTGTGGCAGCGGACAGTCTTGTCAGCACTTATGCACTCAGAGGGCTTTTTTTATGGAGCACTTACTAGTAAAGGCAGCATTGGAGTGTTGCTCTCAGCTGGATGTAATATTGTGGAAGTAAATTACAGAAAAGATCAATACTATTCTTAGTTTGCCATTTATTATAACTACTCTGTTAGTGAGGATGAGAGAAAGGAGAATGGTAGTTTCTTTTCCACCTGCAATTACACAATAATACCTACCTTACGTAAAAAAAGGTGTGCTTGGTTTTGAAGTAATAGATGCTAATTGCAATGGCTTTTTTCAGCTCTAAAATATGACTCTTTGTCCACAGACTCTGCGTGTTTTGTACTTAAGGCAGTGTTTGTGTGCACACTTGGTTTGTTAGTTTTGTGACTTGTTTTGTGTACACTAAATTTGGTGGCTGAAGTGGTTTTGCATAGTACAGCTCAAAATGTTTCACACTTACAATAGTTTAGACCTTTTGAAAAGCATGAATCTTACAGTATCTTTCCCAGAATTTTTGTAAGTCTTAAATTTTCGTGTTTCACCTGGAATTTCCTGCTGAATAATACCTGGCTTTTAGCATTAGGTGATCTTTCCTAATCTGCCTAAGCCCTTCAGTGATTTAATGATTAACTAGGAGACAACAGTGGTGCAGGGTTGTGACGTAAAGGATACGCAATGCCTGATCTGGAAAAGCCATTTTTAACCAGCACAATGTCCTCAGAGTCCAAATAACAAGAGATTAAGAAAGGGCCCTGTTTTGCCATCTTTTCCAACAACAGCATGAAAGAAATCTATGCTGTTTATCTAAGGCAACAACTTTTTTTTTTTTTTTAAAGCTAGCAAAGTGATAACTTTGCAACTTACTCTTTTTTTGCAACTTGTTTGTTCATTTTAAAAGTCGGAAGTAATTACCCACTTACTGAGAAATCTACAGCCTGAGCTGTTGTGTGGTTGCTGTTGGAAAGCTCCTTTCCTTAGGGAAATACTGTACAAATTGGACAATTAGACATTATGGGAAGAGATACCCATTCTTGTTGATTTTATTTTTGATTTTTTTTTAATCTTCACTTGTTGCAACATCTCCCTTGGTGTTCCTCTTAGCACAGTTGCCACCACCTAGGCAATGGTTTTGCCTAAATTAGGAAGAGTTTGAAAAAACAGACTACAAACTACATTAAACATTTTGATTAACTCGTTTTTAAACATCATTCATTCATTACTTGAGCAATGAGGATTTAACACTTAAAATTGTGCACTCATTGTCAATGCACATACTGCCCATGTAGTTGTTTTTGATTGACACAATTATGGATCAGTTTCTCCAGGAGAACATTATTATAAACTTGGTGGTAATAATAGGGAAAAGTTAATGAGAAACTTTTTAATCAGTGACTTTTTTTGATGACAGCTAGATAATCAAGGTAGGAAAAGAGAAAATGTGGCTGTAGAAATAAGCTGCTGTGACTAGAATATGTTCTGTAACTTTGGTTGAGCAGCTTAAAAGGGTCCTTGGTCATGGCCAGCTGAAGAGACTATGACTAAAACAAACTTCTCCTGGATTATTTAGAATGTGCCAAGGTAGTGTCATTTTTTGGTTTTACTGTTTACTTACTCCTTTCTTGAATGTTGATTTGATTTCTAGTATATTTAGAGAAATACAAATATTCTAAATATTTCTGCATCACTTGAGTTCATGGGTCAAGTAACCAAAAATAAAAACTGTGTAAAGTTGTGCATTAGAGTTTGCAGAAGTATTCAGCATCTTTTTTTTCTTTTTTTCTTTTATGTTCAGTCAAATTGTTTAGCAGGGTGCTTACACAGATCTCTTGCATTTAAACACTGATGTCTAGGAATAACAAAGAATCTTCAGAACCTGAGGCCTGTAGCTGCATTTTGAGTCATCTGAATTGATGGGTATTCAGAGAGTATGACATAAGAAGGTTGAACTTTTCCAAGGCAATTTAATTTTTCCTGGTGCTTTGGTGCATGCAACAAGTTAAACATTCCCATTGAAGCAGAAGCACTGTTAGAGAATGCAGAAATAACACCTAACCCATATGTAATTCTGTATGTGCTCTCCTGGTAATTCTGTATAGTCCCTATACATAATTCATATAGGCCATGTAACAAAATGTAGTGTCGAGAGAGTTTTGGGGTTTTTGGTTCTGTGGATTTTCACATAGATGAGCACCATCTGTCCACACTGTCAACAGAATCACCGAGTGGCCACGTGCAGCAATCTGAGGTGCAGCTTTGTCTTTCCTCTTAGGAGTGTTTGATCCTCAGAATTGATAATTGGGTGGGAGCTAACAAAAAGTTACTGGTATATGTGCTTGATTTATTAAAATGCTAATTAGGGCAAACAGAGGGAAGACGTTTTCTGAAGAATTGGGCAGATGGTCTGGATCTGTCTTACAAGTCTGATTTCAGTCTGCATGTGAACAGAAAGAAAAGGAAAAAAAAACCCAGTGAACACAGATTTGAAAAGAATTGGCAGCAGCTGCTTTGTTAAGGAAAATATCTGATTTTCTGACAGTGACTCCTTTCTGGAGCTTTTTTCCTCAATTATGACAGAATATGGAATGTTAGGACTTTTGAAAACTGATTGCTAATTGGTTAACTTTGTTGCTTCTAAAAATATATAAATAAGATAAACTAGTGAAAAAACCAAAACAGTTATCCTCCTAAACATAACTAATTTCACATACGTTCAGAAACCTGCTTTTTAAATCTGCTGAATGCATGTGATTAGAAGGCTTGCATACAATACTTTGCCAGGATGTGTAGCTGGGCTTTTATGACAGCATTTGACTAAATTTATAGGTAGAATATTTTTAAATCCAAATAAGCCAAGCCACATTGCTTCAATATCCTTTGAGAATACAGCCATTTCCTGAAGTGTGTGTAGCCACTGTGGGAGCTGAAGTTGTTTATTTTTTTGAGATTAAATTTGGCTGCGATCTGTTCCAGCACTTGCCTGGAGAACCTTCACAGCCAGCACAACTCTGAGCTGCCTGCTGCTCACCTTGCCTTTCCCAGCCCAAGTATTAACGCTTGGATGGGGGATGAGCCTCTCTCAGCCTGTAAATACTTGGAACTTGTCCTACTATCAACCAATCAGAAGATTAATAATACTGTCTGAATTTTGTCATTGTTGTCACTGGCTAATTATTAGAGCAGAAAGTAATTCTTGAACCTGACTCGCTGTAGTTTATGTGGAGGAGGGACTCCGAAGACTTGTGTAATTTTGTATGTTGAGGTTACTTTGGACCCTTCAGAAGGGTCTTTATTTCCTATTCCATGAGAAGGAATGTAGATAGGTAATTACATGCACAGGCAGCATGCACTGCCTGTAGCCAGCAGAAGTAGGAACACACTCTATTGCACTCCTCTGTTCATGGAGGGAAGCCCAGGACAGATCCACCCCGTCTCAGGCTAAGCCCTGCTGGGCCAGGAGCTCCTCAGTTGTTCCTCCCTGGTGGGACTGGGGTGGATGGTTGCAGCACAAAGGTTGCTGACCTGAGTGCCACCTCTAACTTCCCAGATTGCTGAGACTGAACAGGCTCAAGTTTCAGCACGAAGGAATCTGAGAAAAGGTGTAGTAGAATACACCTCAGATATTCCAGCAAGGGGAGGTGCTTAACAACCCCATGTAATGACTTGGCATTCCCTGTGTCTTACCTTTGTGAAACCTCATCTCACTTGGTGGATGTTCTGAAGAGTGACAGTTCCCTTTGGGAGTTTCCTTCTTGCACAGGCTTAGAGAGAACTTAACCCTCAGTCAGGGAGATGTGGTGGGTGTGTCATGGTAGGAACATGGGGGAAACTCCTCTACTGTGTGCTTGGAATGAGGCACTGGATGTCTCTATCTCCATGTCCCTGAATATGTGTAGCTTAAGAGAAACACATGGGAAGAGTGTGTTTGCTAACTGGAAAAATGTAGTTGTGCTAGTGAGAAAAGAAGAAAAAAGCATGTGTTTTGTACCAAACCAGCAGGTCACACCGATACCTCTCCAGATGTTCTCTTACTGCATTCCTCTTCCTTCTCCTGGAGCGCTGTGAACCACAGCCTTCCAGTGCAGTGCAGACTGAACAACCTTTGAATTGCCACCTCTGTGGTAAATATGATGTTGAGTCTGAGGTGGTTGCAAGGTGTTACAAGTCAGTCTGCTTGTGCTGCTTGGCTGGATTCCTGCCCTCCTGGGCAAGGCTTAGAAACATGTCTGTCACTGAGAGCAGTCTTCCTGTCAAGCTACTCCATCAGTGCAGTGCTGCTTTTCAAAGTGCTGCTTTTCCATTTCACTTTTAAGTATATCAGGATGGAGCTTCTGTCAGCCTCACTGGGAATTATTTCATAGTCTGATGTACCTGAGGATCACAAAGTGCTGCATAATTATTTGGTTCAAATGCTTTCTTTATTTGGTCTCCCCATTTCATTTACCCATCTTTCATATGCTTAGCCTGGTAACATTTTGCCTCTTTTCAAACCTTTGCCCATCCTCACCAAATCCTAATTTTGTGGTGGTACTGTAAATCAGTTAGCATCTTTTTGAGCACATTGCCTCCCTGACCTGAATTCTCTTTGCAGCTCATAGACTGCAGCCTTTACAAGTGCACTGGGCTTGCCACTTGCTCAAAGAAATATTTGAGATACATGATATACTATGATAAGGTTCATACCTACCATTTATCATCTTCTGGTTTACTGATGGTGATATAAAGCAGTGAAGTAGAAAATGATGGAGGGTTATATTCATTTTAAAGGGTTTTGCTCCAGCAGTCTGTCCCTGACCTGTGAGATTTTTGTTTTTTGTTTAGATCTACTAGAGAAGTCTCGTGTTGTTAAGCAGCCCAGAGGTGAAAGAAACTTCCACATTTTCTATCAGATCCTGTCTGGTGCATCAGAAGAGTTTCTCTGTAAGTGTTGCCCTTGTGCCATGTTCAGATACAAGTTTTCTTTATATTTGATGTGCTATTCCATGCACATTGTCTTTTGTGGGAAATGTGCTATTGATTCATTTTTTAAATTATTGGTGGTACTGGCATTGGTAATACCGAAGTCAGCAGATGCTTTGATATTATCCAGATACCTGAGCCAGAATTGGCTTAGCAATGTATTATAAACAAATTATAAAACCTGTTCTTATTAAAAGATCCTTGAAGAAAATCCAGCAATAACAACAGTTCCTGACAATACTGGTTCTGGGATAAAATGGCTACTAACGAGAATGCTGTTGCTAATGGTATTTTTATTTGGTTTCTTAGGCAAACTCAAACTGGAGAGGGACTTCAGCAGATACAACTACCTGGGCCTTGATTCTGCCAGAGTGAATGGAGTGGATGATGCTTCAAACTTCAGAACAGTCAGGGTAGGAAGGAGCAGGGGCTGGCTGTGCACTCAACACCAGTGCAGGGTTCTTACGGCCCTGGGTCTGTCTGTTCATGCAGGGCTGGGCTGGGAGAGCCACCTTTTCTGAGTGCTGGCACTCTTCATGCTGGGATAGAGTGTGTTTGCACAGGGAGTCTTGGATACAACTGGGAAATAGGATCAAGTTTCTTGAGTATTCTTATGGGAATACAAAAAGGACAAAAAAAAGAAGAATAAAAAAAGAAAAAAAAAACCAAACACCAAAAGGAAACAAACAAACAAAAAGAAAACAACAAAAGGGGGGAAAAAAGCCTAGATGCCTTGGTCAGGTCCTGGGAAAAGTTATGTTATATAGTGGCTTATGACTGCAGGGACTGAGCCTCAGGGACCAGGTGATGCTGACCAAGCCCAAAGAAAAAGGGGACTGGGATGATTCTCAAGGTGATTTGCTGTCCTCTTTTTGCTTGATTGTACTCAGGGAAAAGATGGATACAGGACCTTGTTCCCAGTGTATGCAAATTTAGATTCTAAGAGTGACTGAGAAGACAGGAGTACCTGTTCATTTGACTGTGAAAAATTGGGTTGGGTTACAAACTAAATTAAGTGGCTAAAAAAAGTACAGCATTTTAGAAACCCAAATACTGAATGAGTCCTAGAAGTGGACTGGACTGAATGCCAGCTCCATTTTCACACCTCCTGTGTATTAAAAAACTTACTTGTCTTAGCACAGGAATTATAACATGTACTTTCAGTAGCAGAAGTGTTGATGAACCATTTGTAATTTATGCTTATGCAGATAAATGTTGAATTTTTCAAGTATGGTCTGTTTAAATGTAGATGCTTTTATCTCATAATTTTATTTGTCCCACTTCCAGAATGCAATGCAGATTGTTGGGTTTATGGATCATGAAACACAGTCGGTTTTTGAAGTAGTGGCAGCCGTTCTGAAACTGGGAAATATCGAATTTAAGCCTGAATCTCGTGCGAATGGCCTAGATGAAAGTAAAATCAAAGATAAAAATGGTAAGATGAGATTAGTGATGGGAGGAAAGCCAATAATTTGTCTGAAGTCATTATTAATTTTGTAGTTTCTGCAGACATACAATATCCTTACATGTGAATTAGATTGTTTCCAGAGCTCGCCCTCGGGCAAATACAGGCTGCATTCTGTGCAATTACAGGCTGCATTCTGTGCAATTTCAATCGTTCTGTTGGAAATTCCAAAAAGGATTCTTTTCCCCCCACTTTATTAAGACTTTGTTTTAAAATGTTAAATGGTTCTGTGCCTTTCTGTAGCTGCTTGGTTTTTCTGCAGTGGAGGATTTTTGTTCTGTTGCAGTATCTCTGCCTTTAATGTCGGATTCATTTGGTGATATTTTTGCAGCTGATGTATTTTGAAAGTTCATTTGATCTGAAAGTTTTTCATTATGAAAAATAGTCTGCTATAAATGGAGGGAAAGTTTCTTCTCAAAAATAAGTAGTTAGGAAGTGCTTTCAAAACCAGTAACTCTGATTCCTTGTGCTGTGCATGTTTTTAAAAACTTTGCTTGGCAGGGTGGTGGGGAAAGAGCGTGAATGGGGAACGCTTCTGTTGAAGAACACTTTGGGAAAATACCACACTTCTTAAAAGCTGGTAGTTTTGGGGAAGAAAAAGCAACCATAAGGAACGATTAATTATGTTTACACTTTGCTTTTTCTTGCTAGAACTCAAGGAAATCTGTGAGTTGACAGGTATAGACCAGTCTGTGTTGGAGAGAGCTTTCAGCTTCCGGACGGTTGAGGCCAAACAAGAGAAAGTTTCAACAACGCTAAATGTGGCTCAGGTAAAAAGAGGTCCTGATTTTAAAGGCAAGAATAATTTTAAATGGCAATTTTTTTCTGCATGATTAAATCATAACTACCCCAATAAGAAGTACAACTGATAGGCTGTACTGAATAAATCAGAAGTGTAAGTGTGGGTTTTTTTCAGAGGTTTCTAAATGTTCAGAGATACTGGATGCTTTGGTTTTGTGTGTGAATTACCTCCAAAAGATGAGGGATAGGCAAATGTTTTAGAGAATGAAAAAACAAGCAGTCCTGCACAAAGCACATGTTGCAAGTGTTGTGGCAGACTGTTTTCATTTAGGGCAACTGCTGTAATTCCATGTGAGCTGTAGGCCCCGGGCTGCTGAAAAGCCTTTGCTGCCAGTGTGAATTCATCTTCCTGTAATGCTGCAGAGCCAGGGTGGTTGCCACCTGTGTCTCATCAGCGCAGGCTAGCAGGAATGTGCCTTCTCCAGCTGCAGCTGCTCAGGTCCCTTTGCCTTGGATTAGGATGAGTGATGTGAGTCTTCAGTGGGCATCTGGAAGAGCAGGAAGGGAGCTGGAGTGCCCTGGTTGTGGCTGCTGTTCCAGCCAGCCCCTGGCCCGGAGGGCAGAGGGGAGCACCAGCAAGGTGCTGCTGCTGAAGTGTCTGGCAGCCCTGGTCTGGCTCCTGTGCCTCCTTGGGCAGAGCCAGTGCTCCTTGTGCTGGTTTAGCTCAGTTTGTAGCACCTTTAAGACATGCCAGCAGCAGGAAAATGTTTGGTTTAGCCCAGCATTTATAACATTTTTCTTCTTTCTTCTGTTTAGGCTTATTATGCCCGTGATGCTCTGGCTAAGAATTTATACAGTCGCCTGTTCTCCTGGCTTGTTACCAGGATCAATGAGAGCATTAAGGTATTGTTGCTTTGTGCTTGTAAAAAAATCAATAGAAATCCTTTAAATTAAAGTGGACAGTAAAACCGTATTTGCCAATTTCATTTTTCCTGGCTGTTCACTGCTACACACAAACAACTGTATCACAGCTCAACAAATTGCTCTCTGCCATGTTCTTAAGCTTATAAAAATATTCACATAAAGTATATTTTGGGAAACCACACTTAACATTTTAGTTTGCAGTATTTGACAGCCTACTTATGAGATACATTCATTTTCTTGAGTCCCTAGTATGCAATGTGTAGATGACTGACTCAATGTTTATTTTGTTTAAGGCACAAACAAAAGTGAGAAAGAAGGTGATGGGGGTGCTGGACATCTATGGCTTTGAAATTTTTGAGGTAAGACCTTTATAATGGTAACCATTTAGTGAGAGAGCTGTTATTAAAGCTTAACAGAGTTGTTCACGAATTCATAATCAGAACACATGTAATTTGATTCAAGTGTGTCTTTCCTGACAAAAAGAAAGCACTAGAAAAGTAATCCAAAAAGAGATGTCTTAACATGTCTGGCAGTTGAAACAAAAAATTATGAAAGTCAAACTTGTGTTTTTACACCACAGATAAATAAATATTTATGATGGATAAACTAAATATATTTTGTTGTGACATACATTCTGAGCATAGGAGAAACTCTGGCACTGTCATTTCTGCCCTGAGGCATTTTGTGGATGTCTTTGAACAAGCTGTGTATCCTGAGAGGAGAAAAAAACCCAACAAACCCAACAAAAACTATGCATTTTTTTCCTGTCAAAATTAAACAAGGACTTATATTGCATTTCATCTCAATTCACTTAGATAAATACTCTGTACCTATTCCTAGCTAAAGATCTGTGGCTCACTGCTGTTTGTTTACAATAGTATTTTTAGACTGGTAGTATTTTGAAGCAAAACAATCAATGAGAAGTTTTTAATTGGGTTAGAGAGCACCAGGGACAGGGCATTTTCATAAATCTTGTTCTGACAGTTTTTGTTAAGAGATTTATAGGTCTTGGTTGGAATCTGTATGTGTTTAAACTAGAAACTCATCTGTGGAGAAAAAATCAGTAGAAAACATGCAATCCTGACCCGCTTCCCTATATCCCTCTTAGAAATATGGGATGTTTAAATTGTGTGGAAAATGTGAATAATCCAGAAAAGAGTAATTGTTCACATGAGGATGGTGTAAATTTCATTTCAGAAGCAAAACATCCAACTATGTGCAAATCAGAATACCTCTATGAAGAGGAAAAGGCAAGCTGGGAGTTGCCTCAAGGGCTGACAGAGCGAGGTTGTGTTGTTTGCATTAAACATAAGAGCATATTTATGAAAATATCGTGCTAGAGGTCAGGTGGCTGAACGGGGATCTTGGTGCCAGATCTCTTTATAGCTGGTGCTTGGAGTAGCTTTTAGGAAGCTGGCACTGGAATGGTGCTGCTGGCATCCTCGGGCAGGACTCTTGTTTTCTCTAGCTGCTCTGTGTTTGATTAGGTTAGACATGCACAGGGAGGTGGGAGACAGAAGCTTGCACCAGCACACAAAGCCAGCTGAGGGATCTGTGGGATGGTGTTCCAGAGGCAAGGCTGTTTCTCACATGTAATTTTCATCTTTTATACATTCAGCATCTTAGAAGGTCGTAAGTAAGTGGCTGAGTGCAGGAGAAAAATGAAAAAACAGGCTCTTTTCACTTACCTGTCATACTGCATTATGGTGCAGCTTTCTCAAAAGCTGCAAACCCAAAAGCTTTAGAATAATGTGGGTAGTTATTGTTCACTCCTTTAAATGCCGAGTGTTTGTTTTTCTGGAAAAGGTGGGAAAGGTTTTGCCTTGTGACTTGAGGATCAAATTCATCAGTACATTCATACAAGGTGTGACTCTCTCATGAGTTAAGACCTGAGGTGAGAATAGTAGCCAAGCAGCTCGGTTCAGCATCACAGAAATAACTGAATTATTGTCTAAAGTTAATTATATTAAAGCAACTAATCAATAAATAAAATTTTGACACTGTACAGCAACATAAGTCAAGGAAAATTTAATAATGTCTTAAGCTCTATAGCATAACAAATACAGTGGAATTTGGGGTGTTTTGTTGTGTGGTACATTTGTAAACATGATTGCTAAACGTGCAAAATATTAGCTGAGGTGTAGTTAATGACAGTAACATATCCATCTAATTATAAATTACTTAAAACCTGTGACTAAAAATGTGCAGTTCTCTCTTGAACCTAATTCTTAAACCAGATTTCGATTTTCACATCTGTTCCTGGAAGTTAGAACTAATGTCAGCTCTACAAAGAGTGTTGGTTGGCAAAAATGCACTTGAAAGACTTCATCTCTAAACTTGTGCATTTTAAATGTGCAAGCTGTTTGATGTGCTGAGGGTAGAAAGGCCCACATTAATCAAGTTTCTGCTCAGGAATCAGGTAAGTTTTTCATTTGTGAGTGGTCTTTTACCTGAAGTGGCCCTGTACCCTGGAGACAGACTGTATCAAAACCCACAGGAGGTGCAGCAGGAGTGTTTATTACACTGCACAATACTTACACAGGAAGCTCAGTATCACTGGAATAAGTAGCAAGGAGTGTGTTTACTGAAGAGTGATTTTTACATTTAAAACTTTTTTTTCCTTTGTTTTTGGTTTCATAATGGGCAGGGCACAATATTTCTCAGGCCTTATTTCTCTTTAGCATGATTCTTTGAATCATCCTACAGTTCCTTGTGTAAGAGTAGTGAATACAGAAATCCAGATTTACCATTCTGAAAGATCCTACACTTCACCTTCTTGATGACAATAGCAGTCTTGTTCTATTATACATAAATTGAAGCTTTTAAATGAGATTTTTTTCATCTATTTTTGAAAGATTAATTCATTTACTGCTCACTGTGGTTTCTGCAATTTTCTGTAATTTAAGCTGAAGTTAATTTACAAGGATTACTGGAGTTTTCCTAGAAATTGACAGAGAAAAAAATCACCAGGGTATTGATGCTGCTGGCATATACTTTTTGGGATTTGGGTTTTGCTAGGATATTTATTAAACACAAACCCCATTTTTCAGACAAACGCAAAAACCATCCAAGAAAGTAGATATAAGGACTTGGCTGTCTAAAAATTCAGATTAGGGAATTTAAATCTATCAATAATCCTCAGCCTCTGTGGGTTTGGCAGATGTCAGCAGCAAGCTTGGCTACACAATCCACAAAATAGGTGCTGTAAAGCTGTGTTTATTTTTGAATCCTGCCATGCCTTTTGTGGTAAGCCAAATGCTGTGACTGAATGTTTGCAAAGCAAAACGCTGAAATTTTGGGTGGCTCTGTGTGAATTGTCTGTGGGCAAGGATTTAGGGACTAGGATTAGCATGGAAATGCAGGCTGGAGGGCTGGGCTTGTTGTGTAACTGTGCTGCTGGAGTTTGGGCAGTGGACTGAAGCCTGACACTAATTGCTCCAAGTATGTTTATCCACATTTTTGAGCAGCTGCGTGCGTAGTCAGTGTGCAGTCTAGACTGTGATTTGAGATGGGGTAGGGATGATGGCTGGTGGCACTGGGATTTTTAGAATCAGCTTGATTCCAGGCTTCCTGGGGTAGGTTTGGGGCTGTTCCCATTTTATCCCATGTTTGATTATGTATTTTTGGGCAGAGTGTTGGGGCGGGGTTGTGGAAGGGTGGGGTTTGTGAACAAGAAGTGAAGGCTGTAGGAGGCAGATGATGGGGGCCTGGCAGGGCTCAGCAGAGATGAGCAGAAGGCTCTCTCCGTTTGCTTTGGGTCTTGAGTTTCCTGTTGTGTACATTTCCTATGGAAACAAGAGCTAGGGTGTCTGAACATGAATGTTGTGGAGCAGGAGTGAGTATTCCATCCTGCCCAGCCCTTCAGAGATAGAAATGTCTGTCTTTAAGCTAGCTGGTTTAAAGGCTTTATTACGAATATTCAGGCTCCACTCTGCAGCTGGTCCTTATGATGAAGTTAATGGTTTGGAGTGCAGTTTTATGAAAGTTAACGCTGCCAAACAAGGCTTATTGTTGAAATTTGCCAGGCCTTGGGAAGGCAGTGTGAGTGCTTTCTGCTCAGTCCCTTGGTGGAGCAGTTTGTTCCATGTGTTTTAGCCTGGCAAGAAACTGGGATGCAGCGGTGATAGAGCTGCAGAGAGGGACTGTTTCCATTTGGTTGACCTCAGGTGATGTGACTGCCTTGTCTGGGGACAGCATCTGACCAACTCCTTTTGCTCCAGGTACGCAAGAACACGCAAAAACATGGCAGAATCCACCACTTTCTCTGTAAAACCCACCCGTAAATAAAAATATCACCAGTAAACCAGCTAAACAAGCCGCCCAGCAGTAAAACCAGGTCCATTTCTCATAGTCTGTGAGAAATGCATTTTGATAGCACTTCATTTTATTTAAGGCAATTAACTTGCTTCTTGTGTGTAGAAGTCCCTTGAGATGACAGAAGGAAGCTTGGTCATGCTGCATGTACTAAGTAAGCTGTCATCTGGACCATGATAAAATGACAATATCTCTGTTGAGGGAATATGTTAGAAATATGAAGAATGCATTTTCTTCATATTAAAAAGTTCATAGTTGTGTTAATTGTCTGTTTTTAGAGGGAGGTAATCAAATAAAGAGCAGTAATCACTGAAAATGCCTTTCTGAGATGTTTTAAGGTATGAAAGAATAGGGGAGGTATTTCCATTTTCACCATAAACCTGTACAACAGCTTGGTCCAGTTGCTGACTGGTTGCTTTGCCTTTTTCTATCGTGTTGATTACATGAAGGACATTACAGTTTCAGAGCATACTGAGCTCTGAGAGATTGCTCCTGGATTAGGGTTTTCCCCCCACACCCCCAGGGATTATTTAACAGGAGAAGGATCTAGCTATTTGCAATCAGGATGACATATCTAAGGAGGAAGTTGACTTATCAGGATCTTATTTTATCTTTTTTTTTAAGAATCTGGGAACCTTTTCTTCATGTCTTGACTTTGGCTCTAACTCAGCCATGGATATCTGTTGTTTTGTTATTTGCCTTAATCTCCAGATCGTAACTTCCAGCTGCTTTTTCTAGGCTGTCTACCTTGCAACAGATTTCTTTTTTGAAATTGTTCAACCCTTTGCTGATGCCCAGAAGTTTAGCCTGCACTGGCAAGCAGCAGTGCCGAAATGTGTGTACCCAGCCCTCTGTGCCTTCTGGCAAAGCCCGGTCTACTGGGAAAGAGAACTGAATTTTAATCTGTAATTGATCAACTACCTCTGCTGGCAAGTGTTATGCAAGAGAGGAGCTTTACAGAGAGGGACTCTTGGTTGGACTCCTAGGTGCCAGGGAGGTTTTAAAATACTGTTAAAGCAATAATTTCTTTAAGTGATAGGATGCTCAAAGCAGAGGTGCAACCCAGGAAGTTAATCACCATTTAATTAATCGCATAATAACGTAAGTATTTAGAGAGGCTTATTTTGCAACATGCGGGATCATGAAGTAAATCCTGTTGGCTGGCTGTTTGCAAGAGGAAATACTTGAAATTCTGGAGCAAAAATACACAAATGCTCTGCTTCAGGTTGTGAGAATAGTGTTTTGCCCTACAGCAGCTATTTCTGTCTTAGTAGAGGAATGGCTCTGATTACACAGTAGGTTCTTGCCTGTTTGTAATTCCTGTTGTTCCAGGGCTGTAGTTTATCAGGTTGAGTTTGTTGAAGTGATGGTACCTGGGTTTTGCCATGAGCCACACATGCACTGGATTCACTGTAGTTTCTTGCCCTTTTAATTCCAAATTTGGTTCAGACCTGTGTGCCTGGGCAGCACAGCTGGGAGCAAGATGGATTTCAGGGTGTGTGGTTCTCTACCTGGCACACAGTAAGGGCTGGAGTTGGTTGAGCTACACAAATATGGAAAATGGATAATCCCCGAAGCTTTGGCATAGGTCTGTCTTGCTTCCATGAGGTACACCGAAACATGGTTTGCTTACATACAGTGGAATATTTATAGTTAAAAGATGTGCTTCTCTGGTTCTTTGCCTATGGAGATATTTACACAAAAGCCCAGAGCAGTCTAGTTTACAGGAAATAAAGCTTGATTGCTCAAATGTTTGTATATGTAAACAGAAAAGAAAGGGATAAATATTGATAACATGCCTTTACTAAATTTGCAAAAAATTTTGAAAAATTGTTACAGCTGAGTCACGTTATAACTGGGTCATTGCTGTCTGAGATTAAAATAGTATCTTTTTTCATTTTCTTTAAATGCAGTTTTCCCATTTTGCTGATTTTAATTTCCTAGCATTTATATTCCTTAGTTTCATCTCATAAACTCGTATGCTTGTGTGGTCATACATAAAACCCCCTATCCCCAGACACCACAGTAGCATATAAATTGAATTTGCTGCTTGGTTTCACCCTTCATTCCACCATTCATCTCAGTGAAGTGAGTATGTTGGTCTTTTATCATCATTAGTTTTGCCATCTGGCTTTTTCTCTAGGGGCCTGATGGAACTACTTGGGGTCACCTGCTTATGTTAGGAGGAGGTCAGAGACTTCTGATGCCTGGAGCTGTGTTGATACTTAAGATAACTTACCTTCTGGGGCTGTTTGTGATAGAGCAGAAGTATCAGTCTCTGTATGTCTTTTTCCCTTCTCACATTAATGTAAAAGTTCATTTTCATTACATCTGTCCTGTTGATTTCAACAGTCTCATGACTTGAAATGTTTAGGTTTTCTTTTGAAAGATGCTTTTCCTTTAAATACATCTCATGTATTATTTTAGCTGTATGTGTTCATATAATATATTTGAAGTAGTGTTGCTGGACACCTTTTTATCAGTGTGGTTGTAGACTGAGCAACGTGTACATTTTTGAATTGGCCCTGAACAAGAATGGTGTGATGAAAGATTAAGAAGGAAGAGGAGATACTGAGAAACACCTACAAAGGTGTGACATTGATGATACATACCTGAGTCTGTAGGTTTGGATCCACAACATCTGGTTAATTTGGGGGAAAGAGTGGAGAGGACACAAAAAATGGAACACCTAAAGTTAGACTTTGTTAGGCAGGTGGACGGTAAGAATTTATTTCTGCCTGCTAGTATGGAAAATGAAATGCAGTTTTCAGTTTTAAGCAGGTATCTTAGTTGCTGTGTAATCTTTGGAAATCATTGGAAACAGGGTACTCAAAAGTGAATTTGAGTTCTGTGTGAAGAGAGAAGTTTAGAAGGTATATAACACTGATAGGAAAATGTCCTGTTTTAGATATTTTCTGTTCATAAATCTAAGGGAGGCATTTCTGCCGGAGACCAGTAAGAGATTTTTAGCCTACTTTTTTGACAAAGATATTTGTGTCTGTTTCCCTTTGGTATTTTACTGGTATAAAAATGTCTAAAGTCAGGAACCACCATATATGTTTTTTTCAGATGATTCCACGGTACACAAGTGGAATCTTTCAAAGAAGTTAGGTAAAATATTAAGGAACAAAGAATATTTTCTGTAGGACTTTTAAGCACCTGCATGTAATAGCTGTGGCCCACAGATAGAACTTTATAGCTAGTTTATGTAATCACTTTATTTTTGCGTGGAGAACAAATTTTTTGGAGTTCAAAATGTGCTATTCATGAAATACGACCCTGATGACCAGTAGTTTGAAGGCTGATAAAGAATGAAGCTGTTTGAGCACGACACCATTATTTGTGAAGCGGGAAACATGGTGAAGTAGGCTTTGATTTTTTTCAGTGAATTTTTCTACTCCTCTAAATTTAGTGTTGCATCTGATAAAAGATTCAGAGGATAAGCTGAGGGTGGTTGGTTGAGCTGTATCTATAAATTCAACATGACTTTAAGCCTATCTCAGGTGACATTCTGTTTTCCTAGCACCTTTATTTAATTTGAGAGACTGTGTGGTTTTATATTCCCTGAAGGTTTTATTTTGTATTCCACAGTGCTTTCAAAGGCATAGTTAGAAAGCTGCTGTTAGAATGCAGGGATTTAAGTGATGCCTTCGACATTAAAAGTAGCAGAATTACAGCCTGGAAGAGAAGGTGACACCTTGAGAAGATATGGTCTTCGTTTCTCTTTTTTTTTTTTTACCCTCCCCCCCCCCCCCCTTAAAATTTCCTAAGAATATATGATAGCTCTTCCTCACATTTTATGTCTGACTGCACTGCTTCTGTGTTGGTCAAACCCCTTTCTGTCACTTAACACAAGTGGTCAGCATAAGGAGCAAGTAGTCTCTGATGGCTGGGTCCCTCCAGCCCATCTGCTGAGTGGGTTTAGTGATGTTCTATCACTGATATGGGTTATTCTCTACTGCCTTCTAGAAAAGAAAGGTCATAAGTCCTTTAGATCCCTTCTAGTTCTGTTGTATTCATTTCTATAAGACCTTCATTAAAATATTGGGGGGGGACAAGGGGACAATTAATCTGTGAACATTTGTATATGCTTTGTGGAGCCCTCACATAATTAAAAATTATAGATATTCATTAAGTGAGAATAAATGCACAACTGTTGTTGCCTTAGTGAGAATTGCTTAGAGATAAACACCCATTGTTTTTTTCATACCTGTTTTTTTACAGGTTTTTTAAAACCTGTAAAAGGAAACAGCTCTTTCTGAAGTATATTTAATTTGCCAAATGTCTTCTGGTCTTGCTCAGAGTTTAGTGTTTTGAGAATTTCAGTAATTTGAAACATTTTCCCTCATTTTCTTTTCTGTAATTAGCTGTTTTAGCCTTTTGCTCTGTATCATTCATAAAGAACAACATTTCTGCTGCTCTTCAATAACTTTTTTTCTGGAATAGCAATTTTCAGTGGCTTGGCAACGTCAAATAGAATTTCATAGCTCAAAGTGAGCGATTTGTGGAGAACTCTGGATTTTGGTTTGCCTTTTTTTTTTTTTTTGGCAAGCCATAAATATCATAGATACACAGCAAATCAGGAAAACATCTAGCAATTACTTTAATGTGTTGTTAATGACCTTTCAGTTAGATGGTTTAGCTGGATTTTCTGTTCAGTTTCCATCCTCTTTTGATGACTGAGCCTGTATAATTTGTGAGTGAAAAGTCCTGCAGCCCTTTTAATCAGAATAACCTGGTCTTTTGGAGAAGCAGTCTCTCTGAGTTGGGTGGCATGTGCCTGGCAGGAGGATGCAGAGTGCGTTTTGCCCTTTCTCTGGGTGATATGACAGTTGGGGTCCTCTTACTTCCAGCTCAATGTATCTGAAGTGATGGCCTTATCTGAATGTGTCAAGTAAAGTTACACTCATTCTTCCTGCAGTATTCTCTATTCCCTTCCCCATTCTCCTCTCCTGTTGCTGGGATTTGTATGCCCAAGGTTATAAATGTGGCTTTTAAAGGCAAAAAGTGCCTGGTGATTTAGAGACAGGGCAATGCAAGAATGCTGTTCTGTGTTAGGCTCTGATGTGTCTCAACCTCTTGGTTTATTTGATAATATTTGGACAGTAGCTAAAGATAGACTCAGCTATGAAGATGTAATACATAACATTTATATAGTATCTTGCATTTTCAGTGATACAAAGATTGATCTACTTGGTATGCTAAATAAATGCTAATAGATGTGTTGTTATTGTTATGGAAGTAGTACAAGTACTGACTGCAGTTTATGTAATTTCTTTTTCAACAGAATGCAGTAAGTATGACTTGTTTGCAGTGCTGATTTTGCTGCATGCCAAATTTTAACTCTCATCTTGAGCTATGTAAGTTTTGCAATTGAGTGATAATTGTAGTTGGTGAGAGGGGCAGTGTTTGTGGCTGAGGAATTTTGGTGATCAGCTATGATTTTGCTTCATTTAAAACTAAAATGATAAAAGTAATCTGTGCTACCTCAATATTTCCTAATCTGCGTGTGTGTTCTTAATCTCATTTAGCAACCAGATCCTTAATTAAAACATTCAAATGATTGCACTTGCCTTCAGTGATAAAAATTCTATCAGCATAGTTTAAGCTTCACAGGTATTGTATAGCAGATGATTTGGTAGTTTAAAAAGGCACAATGTCATGTCACAGCCTGTGATGGGGCAGTCACCGAGCCTCCTTCCTGTGCCTACCGCTCCTGCTGGGGTCTGCTCCACTCCCCGGTCCCTTCTGCAAAGGGTCACACATCTGCTTGCTCCCTAACCCAGTTTTAGATGAGTTAGCCTGTTAGAGGAATTTTAGTCAATGAAGCTCTTTTGTTTCCCATCATTTCAAGGGGCAGTTTGTTGGCAGGGAGGACGTGGGTTGACCTCTGGAACCAATAATCTCTTAACCCAGGCTCAGCTGCAACTGGAATAGCAGCTTGAGCCCTGTTCTGTAGGGAGATGGGATACTTTATTGGCTGCTGAGTGGAAAAGAGCTGATGCTACTGTCATGATTTTATTTATCGGACCCCGCAGGGGACTACATTTTACATATGGGGACAGATTGGTGCAGGCAAAACTTAGGTCATTTATTCCCTGACACCACAGGTGTCCTCATGACTTGTTGAAAGGGATCAGAATGGAGGCATCGTGAATAAAACCCACAGAGGTTTTTGTCCCTCCCAATGGACAAAGCCTCGAGGGATTTGGTCAAAAATTCCTAAACTAATCGTGATCTCAATCAAGTATTCCTCCAACCATCACATCATAAAACTGGAAGGAGTAGTTAATACAGCAGCTTGTTGACCTGCAGCTGCTGCAGTAACTTATTCCAGCTGGGTTCCAGGCTGTTTACACAAAGCAAACTCAAACATATTTCATCTGACAGGACAACAGCTTTGAGCAATTCATTATCAACTACTGTAATGAGAAGTTGCAGCAGATCTTCATTGAACTTACCCTCAAAGAAGAGCAGGAGGAATACATCCGAGAGGTAATACTTGAGTGGATCTTTCCTTATCCTCTTCCCATTGTCCCTGCAAAGATACATAGGCATGCAGGCTGGAACCATTTTTCAGGTAGCAGAGGCACTTTTTGAGCACAGGACTGACATGGAGCATGTTTGTGTTGGGCTGTGTGGTAGTTACATGAAGCAAAAAATGTTGGTTTGGCATTTGTTTCACATTATGAATTCTCCAGGTAAAAACCAGACCCAACTCTGATTTATTCATTGGCAACAATGACTGGCAGTTCTGAGCAAGGGCTAATTGATTTATTAGAACACTAATACCACTTTCTGGTATTAGTGCCATTGCCCTGCAGCCTGCATTTTGGATTACACAGCAATGTCTGGGATGCACCCCAAGAACAGCCACAGCCAGTCCTTTATCGAAGGGAATTGGGTGGCTAAAATAATAGCATGCAACACTAAAGAAAGTACAAATAGAGTTTTGGTTCTAGTGTTCTTTCAGGTAAGTATTGAAGGGAGCCGTGTGAGCTTTACGGATAAATTTAAGATGTCCTGTAGAGCCCAGCCTCTGGTGTTTGATGTTATTCTGTGAGTGAACATCAAGCTAAAATTTTAATAGGTTTTAGCAGTGCTCCACATGATACACAGGGCTCAGACAAAATACCAGCTCCCAGCTGTAAAAACTGGCACACGCTGTTTGTACTCCAACTGGATGATACCATTTTGCTGGATAAACATTTTTTTAAATTACATAAAGTTCCTGCCTTATGATCCTGAGGATAACATGAAATTTCAGCATGTCTTTTTAATTTTGCATTCAGTGGTAAACCATCATTGCTGCAGTTTGGTTCTTGAATGATATTTCAAATGCTCTGAGAAAAGTAAACTGTAAGAAGTACCACAGAGTGCAGATTTAGAATGAAATTAATATGTTCCTTCTTTCAGTCCTTTCCCCTACCAGTGTTACCTCGTGATGCATTGGCATCTCATCCTGGAAATTTTATCATTGGTATCTGAAAAAAAAATTGGGATATTAAGAACATCTGAACAAAAGTCACACTCTGGATTTTTCGAATGGTCTTATCTAAATTTAGCCCTTTTTCTTCCTCCCATTAAAAAAAAAAAAAAAAAAACAACCAAAAAAACCATCCCAACAACGAAGAACTTAGAAATTTTGATCTCAGGAGCTTGCAGTGACATGGGCTGATTTCCTTCTGGCCAGTGGGAGCATGGGCAGCATGGGAGGAGCCTGGCCTGGTGCCAGGGAGTGCATGGGAAGCTGACATGGGTGGGGGAAAGGAATGGAGAGTGAGTTTGGCAGCAGCTCAAGGACACGCATTTTGCGCAGATAATGTTAGTAGTAGATGGTTGCATTTTTTTTTTTTTCTTAATAAATAAATTGTTGGTAAGCATGCAGAATTAAATTTCAAAGTAGTACCATGGTTAATTGGAATATAATGGGAATTGCTAGAGGAAAAGCTCCCTCCATTTTTTTTCCTGTTCATACATTTACTTATATTTTCTTACAGGGGATTGAATGGACTCATATCGAATATTTCAACAATGCTATCATTTGTGACCTAATAGAAAATGTAAGTTGTAGTCAAGAATCTCTCTGGATAATTTTTTAATGTGGATTTTTTTTAATAATTTTTTTTTTAAATCCATTTTTAAAATGGATTTAATTTAGCTGTAAAATCTATATGTATCCTCGTGCACTAAATTTTGTGAAACATGCCATTCATTGTATTATTCATCTTACTTTGAATGGTAGAAGTTTATTTTACTAAAAAGGTTTTTTTTATAAGTGATGTAACTTTTGTAGAAATATTCAGCAGTATCTACACGAAAAAAGTCCCTAGATCAAATAGCTCTTAAATGTTTACATTTAGGGCTGTTCTCAATAGCAGATATCACATGCTGCATTGTAATTAACATTTCTTTTCATATGGGAACTAGAAAACTCAATTACACATTCATTACTGAGTGTTAGAGGTACTCAAAGTACTTGTATATAATGAGAAGACTTCCAAAGCAAGAAAGATAAAATTCCTTAACAATCAGAAAAGATAACTTTTTAACCATTAACATAAAATACATGATGGTTTTACTGTAAACTGGCTACTTTCAGTTGAGTTGGAGTTGCTACAGTCTGAGGAAATGACATGAAACTTCAATGTGAATTTCAGGATTCAGATCTCATAGAAAGTCTTTCAAAAATGCAAGTGCTAAAAATCGGTTGGAAATGGTTGTGAGGTAAAAAGAGCCAAACCTTGAGATGGCTTGAAGAATGTTTTTCTGGATAGCAGAAGTCAAACAGGAGAATGATCTCCTTTTTATGCTGTGATGGAAACAAGTACTAAAGCTCTTGTTTTGAAACTTCAGAACCAAACTGGAATCCTGGCCATGCTGGACGAAGAATGCCTGAGACCAGGAACTGTTACCGATGACACTTTTTTAGAAAAGCTGAACCAGGTCTGTGCCACTCACCAGCATTTTGAGAGCAGGATGAGCAAGTGCTCCCGGTTCCTCAATGACACCTCCCTGCCTCACAGCTGCTTCAGGATTCAGCACTATGCCGGCAAGGTACCTGGTGAAGGGAGCGTGTGGGGGCTGGTGGAGCTGACTAAAAAATCCACGCCTGTCTTAATCTTTTTTTGTCTTAAGCCTAAAATCTGTGATTTGGGCTGGAAGGCTTTAAGAGATCTTGAAATGGTTTTGGTTGGAAGGGATCTTAAATATCACCTAGTTCCAAGCCCCTGCCATGGGCAGGACACCTTTCACTAGACCAGGTTGCTCAGAGCCTCGTCCAGCCTGACCTTTAACACTTCCAGGGATGGGACAGCCACAGCTTCTCTGGGAAGCCTGTGCCACGGCCTCACCACCCTCATAGTGAAGAATTCCTTCCTAATAACTAATCTAAACCTGCCCTCTGCCAGTCTGAAGCCCCTACCCCTTGTCCTGTCACTACGTGCCCTTGTACAAAGTCCTGCTGCTCTGGCTGAAATCAAAACACTTCTCCTTTCATCAAAGGAGAAAGATGCCCACTGCTGCAGTGCTGCTGTTAGGTCTCTGGAAAGAAATCATTGCTCACAGTGACAAAAATTCACACACATTTGTAGGCAACATATTTTGGAAAACATGCTCTTTGTCACTGAGCTAGCTGTAGTCCTTAGTCACGTTGTTGAGAAAATGCAGTTTTGGTATGTTTGAAGGAACTGAGTTTGATACTCTGTTTAAACAGATGGAAGAGAAAGCTACACAGAGGGCTTGCAGACGTATTTGCATTTTGCAATATAAGAAGTATGAATAAATACAAGTGTGACAGCTTTCAGTGTGTAATCCATTATGACTTTTTATTAATGAAAATCAAAATAATTAAATTTGTAGACTGAAGATTTAAAAAAAAAATGAAAAGTAAATGTACAGCTGAAATTATACCTCTTGTCTGAATCTGCTGAAGCGATAATTTCACACAGTAAAGAATATTTGGAAAGTGTTTCATTTCCCTAGGACTGCTTAATGCTTTTTGAAATTTTCTTCATCTTATAATTTTGAATAGCTCAATAATTTTCTTGTTCAGAATAGTCCTGGAAATACCAGACTTTCAGCCTTTCAGGCAGCCATTCATTAACTTACATTATTTGCCAATAAGAGTTTGTAACTGCCTATAATCTATCAGGGGTTAATACCTAGGTATTTCTTTGGTTGTCAAAAAAGTAAGTGAATTGAAAATACTCAAGTACTTTGAGAAGGACTGTGCACAGACTGTGTCTTAGCAGGCTGTGAGGGTCTTTGATTGTTACAGGCATTCAGTAGAGCAAATTCCTCCTATTTTGGGAGGAATGTTGTTTTTCCATTCTCTGCTAAGAACATTTTGATCTTGTCAATGGTCAACAAAAGTTTGACCCCCCTTTTAAGAAATATAAGTCATTTCATGTGAACAGTTGTTTGGTTTTTTCAGTAGTGGCATTTACTGCACCTGTCAGAACCAGAAACGTTCTCCAAAGTAAAATGCTGCCTGAGTTCCCGCTAACTTGCTGTTGTGTGAAGTATGTGTCAGTACTATTTTCATTCAGTATTCTGTGTACATAGTACATACCTATGCAGAACTGAGAAATCATGGATCTGAAGAAGAATCTGTATTACCAGCCAGATGACTTGTCACAATTAATCAGAGAAGTTTCCTACCCTCAAAAATTAAAAAAGCCAGTAGCAATCTGAGATCTTCATGAGGTTCCTTTGGCTGCCTCCTGGGTGCCCAGCTGCAGGTCAGAGCTTTGTACTTGTGCTTGTTGTTGTTGGACTGCTTTCCTGGTAAAAGTCCTTTAAAATAACAGTCCCCTGGGGGCTGCACAGCTTGCTGCTTGCACTGCGATAGCA
Source organism: Aphelocoma coerulescens (assembly GCF_041296385.1). Lineage (NCBI taxonomy): Eukaryota > Metazoa > Chordata > Aves > Passeriformes > Corvidae > Aphelocoma > Aphelocoma coerulescens. The sequence continues at coordinate 8,676,294 of NC_091021.1, forward strand.
AGAGGTGGTATTCCATATCTTGTTTTAGTTAGGCAAATAATGTAAGCATAAGTACTTTGAAGGAAAAGGGTATTTTTGTTGTTTTGATCCAAAAGAGAGGGAGAAAACTTCATCAGACCAAGAAAAAAAGGATTGTTGTGGAGTCTTGGCAGGTGGTGGTGTGTCAGAGTTATCATGGAAAAAGGATTTCTTCCACTTCAAAAACCAGAACTGATTGACACAGGGAATTGTATGGCAGATGAGAAAATGCATCTTTCTCAGGTAGCATGTTCACAGACATTTTATCCAACAAAAAGTCATCCAAATGTTAGATTTAAAATGAAAGCTGAAATATCTTTTGTTTCTTTTGGACAGTGTGTAAGAAGGAGAAATCAATTTCTTGGGCCAGTTTTGAAGTGGTCTGTGTTGTAGTTCAAAACCTGTGCTGATGAGACTCTTTTCTGTTGTTCAGGTTATGTACCAGGTGGAAGGATTTGTTGACAAAAATAATGATCTTCTGTACCGTGACCTCTCCCAGGCCATGTGGAAGGCCAACCACTCCCTTATCAAAGCATTGTTCCCAGAAGGAAACCCTGCTAAGATCAATCTAAAGAGACCACCAACGGCAGGTTCACAGTTCAAGGCTTCAGTTGCTACCCTGATGAAAAATCTCCAGAATAAAAATCCAAACTATATCAGGTAAATTCCCCAGTGCCAAAGATTTGGTGAATTTGTTTGGTGAAGTTATATAAAAAAACCCCACCTCCATATCCAGGGATAAACTATTGAAATCTATGGTTTCTATCTATCACCATAAGAGTTGTATACGTGTACAGTGCTGCAAAGAGATGTCCCTTTCGGTTTTCCTTTCCAGGTGCATCAAGCCCAATGAAAAAAAGGCTGCAGACATTTTCAACGAGGCCCTGGTGTGCCACCAGATCCGGTACCTCGGGCTCCTGGAGAACGTGCGGGTCAGGAGGGCGGGTTATGCCTTCCGGCAGGCCTACGAACCCTGCCTGGAGAGGTACAAAATGCTCTGCAGGCAGACATGGCCCCACTGGAGAGGGCCAGCCAGGTAGGCAGACAGCAGTATTCCTACCTGTCCTGAGTGAAATTCCTGTCTTCCACCTGTCCTGATTTTAAAATTTTTTTGCATACGTTGCGAAAGGAGCATTATTGGAGCCCTTACTGGTTTGGGTCTGACAGAAAGGGCGTAAGAGAGATACTGCAGTGGATTCAAAACTGCAGGGAGGTCTGGAACGATCAGGAGGGCACTTATCTTTAATAACTAACTTTCAAAGTGTAAGAACACTCATTGTGTTGAAGACAGCCATGCAGTCTTCCCCTGCCCTCTCAGGAGTAACTTTACATAATGATTGGGGAACGATTATGAGATAATATTTCTTGCAAATCAATTGTATTAAATACATGTTTTTAAATTGCATAGTATTCACATGTATTTTTGCAAATAACGTCTGGGATGGGCAAATAAGCTTCTATTATTTCTTTTTACATGTGGGCACCAAAAACATGATTTAAATAGCTTTCATAATAGATTAACATCTTTTAGCTACAGTTTAAATCTTTAGGTTATCAAGATAATGGTGGAAGTGCAGTATTGATAAAAACAGCATTGTAATAATCATCACAAAGATCTGCACAGTTCCTCTCTCCTTTTTCTGTTGGTGTTCCTAAAATGCATTTGGTAAGAGTGGAACACTGAAGTTTGTCAAACTCATTAGTCTTTGTTTCACATTTTGACATTAGTGTGAGAGCCCTTCCTTTTTCCTTTTTTTTGTTTTTAGGTAAAATAATTATAGATATAAGAGGAAAAAATAGGCCATTGCTGATGCTGTAAAATGAAATTTGCTCTTTTTTTCATCAAATTATTCTGAATCTTTATGGTGATTATTCTTGCCTTTAGCTGAATAACCACTTGAGTAAATGAGTTAGGTTTTCAATCTTCTTATGTCAAGCAATATTTAAAAGTTTAAAATATGCTTCCATATGCTTTCCATAAATTAAGCTGTGAATATGTAAACTAAGAAGTTTTAAAGCTGGGGTTCATGTTTGTTAAGCTCATTTACTCCTTCTTAGGGCTGGAGTAGAGGTGCTGTTTAATGAATTGAGAATCCCTGAAGAGGAATTTTCGTTCGGCAGATCAAAGATATTCATCCGCAACCCAAGAACAGTAAGTGAAAAATGCCTTCTGCAAAACCAAGCCCTCTCTCTTGAGGACACCCTGCTGTAAGGTGCATCATTCACTACCTGGTTCCTACAGATTTTTCTACATGCAGTGCTTTGATATATTGATGTGAATGTAGCATTAAAAAAGCACTTTTTAATGTTAGACCCATTAAAATCAATGTGAATCAAGATTCTACAATAGCTGTCAGCCTTTATTTAATATAATTTCAGAGCATTGACTTGTGACAGTGTATCTGCCACAAATCTTGTTGGTATATCTGCCTATAGCTCTGGAGATGAATAAAACAACATGTGTCTGAGGGGGGACCTCAGTAAAAAAGTGATTTCTCTTACAAGAGCTGTGCTTATGGGTTTTTTCCCTTGTCTCTTCTTTCCTGCTGTTTTTCTTCCAATGTCAAACAAAACCCTAAAAACCCCCACACCCAGCTCTTCAAACTAGAAGACCTGAGGAAGCAGCGTTTGGAGGACTTGGCTACTCTGATTGAAAAGATTTACAGAGGCTGGAAGTGCCGTACCCGCTTCTTGTTAATGAAAAGAAGCCAGATTGTGATTGCTTCCTGGTACAGGAGATACGCAGTAAGATACCATCCTTAATACATAGGGGGTTCTCTTCATTGTTTAATACATATAACCTTCATAGGATATTCTTCCTCAATATGTACTGAGAGCTATTGAAAGAATTCAATTTTATGCTAATATTTAAGTACCAATAGCGGGAATAAAGAAAATTTAGTTTCTATAGACCACTATTAAGTGCTTACACTGTGTTTGTTCTTAAATAATTGAAAAGCTCACCAGAGTCCTTTTGCTCTGGGAAAACAGGATTCTGTGGCTCAGCTGGGAAGAGTCTTTTTCATTCAGCTTAAATGCTGTGCTTCCCAGCACTTCCGGTGCTTTCAAAACATGTGGTTAATGTGTAAAAAATGTTCAGTAATATACATGTGCAGTTCTGTGGAATTCAGTCATTCCTAAGCCTTTTTGTGTTTTTGCCTTATTTGGAACATTTGCCTTTGACTCAAGAATGCTGCCTGGGAGGAGGCAGCATATAATTTTAATTATAACTCCTAAGACTTGTAATTCAGTGTCATTATTGATACAGTCAGTCCTAAAGCAGTTTCAGATCTATCTGTGGACTGGGTGTTCGGTGCCACGAACTGAACAGCATGGTTCTATGATTCTTTGGCAGTTAGGAAATGATACTGACTTACGAGATAAAAAAGATTTATTTGTTTCTAAAACCATTCTTGAACTTCTCAGCTGTGTTTTGTTACTGCTAGAGAATAGCAAAAGCGTATCAGAAACCTTGATAAAATATGGAAAGAAAGTCTTCTTAAACTGCAAGTTGCAGAGTTGACAAATCCCTGTTTTTCAGTTGACAAGCACTTCTGTTTGTCCTCTTGAAAGCCATCAGTGTTTGGTTCACTTCTCTTGGATAATTAGAGGGAAGTATAGATGATTTGGAAAAAGTATGACTGAAGCATGCTTTTTTACTGTAAAAACTCTTCTCTCTGAACTTGTGTGATGGAAAGCCCTGTTCCTACAAACAGCATCATTACACAACTGCGTTGTGCCCATGTGGCTTCATTATGATCTCATGCAACCTTAATGAATTTAGAATGGACTTAATGCAGCTCGATTGGCACAACTTTAAATATAAGGAAATGAAAACAAATACATGGCCAAGAACTGCTGATTTTTTAACTGTGAACCTTTACTGGATCACTGGTGAAACATGGCAGCAGTTGGTTTATTGGTGATGATAGAGATGTTTTCTCAGCCTCTTCATGTGGATGGAAGGCACCATTCTCCTAACCCAACATGACTGGTAGGCACAGTGCTTTGGAAGGTTTCATGGGAAGTCCCTGGAATGAATAAAGCTTTTTTGAGCAACTCCTTGTGCTGGAGGCTTGACTCAAGGATCTGCAGACATTTGTCTGTCTGTTGCCTTGCAAGACACGGGTGGCAGCTGTGGCATGAGGGTGGCCCAGAGGGGACCCTCTCCAGCTTGCTTACAGAGATGTTCACTGTCACTGAGTGGGCTGAGTGTCAAGTCTAAAAGCCCTGTTGCAAAGTCTGTCAATTTAGTATTATACTAAATGTTAGGCTACTGGAGAACTGAGTTTTAGAACTGAAAATGCTCAGCTGTCCAGGAATTTTATAGTTCAACCTAGCATGCTTAAATAATACTCCAGCATCTCATTCTGGAATCCATGGTTTTGGTTTTTTTCCTCTTCCTGAGTTATCATCAGCACTTGGTATAATAAAAGGAAATTTTATTTTTTGGGTAATAGGAACAGCTTGTCTTATGAAAAGGTGGTAAAAAGCTTAGCCAACAAACCTGAGCATTTGGGACAGTTTGTGTGCTACTCTGGTGGTGGGCAAGACAAATAAAGCTCTTACTGTTAGCATTTAATCTGCATTTGTGCTGCTGACCATGAACTTAGTGTTTCTGTAAACAGGGTGACATTGTCCATGCAGCATTGTTGATGTGCTTTGTTTCCCCTCGAGTTGAACACTGAACGTAAACTCTGATGTGCTCAGTCAAAAATTGTTCACTTTTTACATTTAGTGCTTGTCTCCTCAAGCATATTGTCAAATGTTAGCAATGAAAGGTCTATTATGCAGTGTTTAACAGATGTAATAGTCTGTTCTAAGCATCACATACTTATTTCCAACAGCAACAAAAAAGATACCAGAAGATAAAGAGTTCGGCTATTACAGTGCAGTCGTACATCAGAGGGTGGAAGGTGAGTTTCCTGCTACTCCAGCTGTCTCTGTACGGTGGGGTGAGGAGCAGGTCAGAAAACACATCCCAAATGCACTGAGCCTCCTCCCCTTCATACCTTCTCTTCATGGAGCTGTGGCTGTGCCACAGCCGTTGTTAAACACTCATGTTTGCTGTGAGAAGAGGTGAGTTCAGGGTATCTGCATGTGCTGCCCGCACTATAAATCCCTGCAAACCCTGCAAGTGGAATGCTGGGACCACACTAAACTATTGGGTTATCCTTGAGGCATCTTCTGCCAGGGAATTTTGGAGGTAGGAGGCCTCTTAACATGGACTGGAGTGTAAATGAGTGAGGGTGGTGATTAGAGCAGACCTAATCAGGCAGGCCAACTGCTCCAGAGCAGGATGCTCTGGAGCTCTGCCAGTGGGCTTAGGAAGACTGTAGTGCTGGACTGATTTGGAAGCAACAAGTTGTGGTTGGCAATTATTTTATGCTTAACAGCATTCTCAAAGAATGAATCAAATTGAAAGCAGGATAAATAAAGAGTTTGGGTTGCCTGGGCAATTTGTTACTTGGGTTAAGTCTCCAGTTCTCCTCTGTCTGCTAAGTGGAGGAGTGAAAGTGTACTTGGGTTGAGAAAGTAGTTTATTGCTGTTGGCTTGTACTCTGCCTCAATTTGCCACAACTCCGCTTCTTCTCTGAGAGGTTTGTACTTTGTGAAGGGATAATCATGCATCCTAGTAGATATTTAAGGAGTGATGCTTTATTAAGAGGTAAAAATGAGGTTGACAGCTCACATGAGAGCAGCCATGATGCTTAAAGCAACTACTGCTGTCCATCTTCAGAAAAAATAACCCTGGGCTCCTCTGTTTCCTTATTAACCTTTCTTCACCCTACTAAAGGTGGATTTCCCCTCTAGTTAGGGAAGAGAGAACTGCCTTTAGTTCTGGAGTCAGTTCCCTTTCTGTCAGACAGGGAGGGAAGGGGCTGCAGTTAGGAGCTATTGGTGTAAATAGCCCTCTCCTGCCCAGGCAGCTTTAAAATTTGCCAGCAAAAGGTAACATAATTTGACTTTGCTGTTTCTCTGGATTTTTACTTTGTCTTTATTATTTTGTTTAAATGGGTTAAAAACATCCTTTCAGCCTAACTACTGATGTGCTGTCTTTTCCCATGAGTGTTATTTGAAGAAAACTGGGTTAAAAGCATCATCTAGAGTTATGGTTTTCTGTTTGCCATTGGAGAACAAGCTCTTTTGCAGTAGCATTACCGTGCATGAAAGCCTGATACGACAGCAGCCTTTAGTATGACCTAAAGCCAGGCAATTTACTTGTGATTTATTCTTTATTGCACTCTAAATGGATTAGACATTTACTGTATGGAGAAAAAATACTGTTGCCATTGTGCACACAGACATATAGATATCTCAGGTAATGCAGCAAATCTGGGAGAAAACCGAACATTGAACAAAGATCACCTGACCTGCCAGTCCCAAACTCTTGCAGCACAGAATCCTCCCTGGAACAGCAAATGTTAGGCTGGGCAGCACTTGTGAATGTCTTTGCTTTGCTTGGGGATTTGGAGGCAGTGTGTTTTGGTTTTGCCTAGATTTACAAGTTGCAGTGCCCTATTTCAAAAGCCATTAAAAGTTAGTTAGTAAAAAATAACGTTTTAAATTGTTTACAGGCTCGGAAACTTCTTCGGGAACTCAAGCATCTGAAGCGTTGTAATGAGGCTGCCACAGTAATTGCTGCTTATTGGCATGGTACCCAGGTAAGGAATGGCAACAAATTGTGCACTTGTGTGTCCCTACATGGAATGAAGAAGGTCCTTCAGGATAGTTATCTGGGAATAGTGTCAATGGCTTACACTGCTTTTACTGCCTAAACTGGTTTTTTGGTTTCTCTTTGCTGCTAACCTGTCATAGCTGGTACAATCTGGGAAGCAGGGACACGCTTTAATATTTGCCTTTTGTAGTGACTGGTTACTTCCTTTCTTTCTTGCACCAAGGGGAACTTGCAGTAACCTTTTCTTTCCTAAGCTTTTCTATATCCCGTTTTCAAATGCATCACAGGCACGAAGGGAACTGAGACGACTGAAAGACGAGGCTAGAAATAAACATGCTATTGCTGTTATTTGGGCTTTCTGGCTTGGATATAAGGTACTTCATGCACATATCACATGCCCCCTTCCATTACCCAACAATACCAACATTTAATCACTAGTTCATAGTAAGAATTAATGACTAATACAATTCACTCTTAAATAATAGAGCATGATCATCGATTCCTTCCATTTCCATTCATGCCACACCTAATAAATCTGATAGCATTGTTTATGCCAGTTTTTTGTAGAGTAGGAAATTCTTTGCATGGCAACCAAGTACAGATTTGCACTAACAAGCCATTAGACTAGATTAAAAAGGACTAGACTGTAGTATTCTCAAATTAGGAAATGCATTTAACTACATGTAAATATGCAAAGCATGTTTTGTGGGGGGGAGACAAGGTTGGGGTTTTTTGTTGTGTTCCTCCCCACGCCCCCAACAAGTGCTTTCAGTGACACTGTGTTAGTGATCCAGCTGAGATTTTCACCACATATTATATAATCTGTATCCTGGACAGTCATCATCTACAAGTTCAAACCAACACTATTAAGTTTTATTAAATTCTAGTTATGATTGGTTTAATTGATTCTCTGCCTATGATTTGAACCAGTAAAAAAATTTCAATAAGTACAAGTAAAGCACAAATTTATGAGCTGATCTTTTAGCAGAAAATGATGTTAGTTTGCAATTCTAAACTTACAGCCCTAGAAAAATCCCAGGAATTCCAGCATCAGCTGTTTGTTTTCAGAAGCAAAGTCCCACTGAAAGATTCTTGCTAATCCCCAGCCTGTAGTTGTGGGTTATGTGAACATTTGAAATGCTGTTCACTAGAGGCCAAAAATATATTGGTTTCAATTAATAAATTCCTAATTTAGTTGAAAACCATAAATACATTAGATTTAAAACATTTTTCAGTTGTTATTTATGTTGGGGGTGTGTTGTTAGAACACCTTGCCAACTGGATGGAGAAATGTGCTCAAATTACATCTGGAGTATAATGCTGTGTTTGACCTTTGCTATTTTGATATAAATCTATTAGATTTCTAGCAAAATGGCAGCCCTGGGAATTCACACAAACACATACAGAATTTTCTTCATGCTAGAGAGTTTTTGGAACTTTTCAGTTCTAGCTTGATATTTAGGTAACTTATAATATGTATATAATATATAATTTGACAGACACACTGTTTCCTCATTTGTTTAAGCACAATACATTGAGAATTTATTTTATTTTTAATCAGAGTTCCTTTCACCAAAAAATTGCTCAATACTTCAGAAGAAATATTTGTTTTCCTAGTTTTAAGATAAGCCTTAGAATTAAAAGATATATCCAGTGGATGCAATAGTGTTAACTATGTTAAAGCTCCTCATTTAAATATTTAGTAGATTTGGATAATTTTTAACATGGTTTAGTAGTTATTTTTATCAACTGGCTCACAGGAATTTAGTGAAAAATTGTCTCCTTATTCCTTAAATAGAAATAATCTAAATATAATAATATATATGTATATAAAGATAATCTAAATTGAATTAGGATTAGAAAAATAATTACAGTCTCTGATAAGAGAGACAACTTTTTATTGGTGTGATCTTTTATCTTTTCCTGGGGGAACAGTTAGAACAAAAGATTTTAAAAGTTACCATCAGAAGTCTCTTGCTTTACCAAAAAACCCACAAACAAATAAAAAAATAAAATAAGAGTGAGCCTCAAGTACTCAGTTTCCTTCCTTTTCACAAGATAGACAAATACTTAGCTTTGCATAGTTCTTGCTTTTACATTGCTGTGCAGTAGGAGCTTTTCTGCCTGGCAGATGAGTGGAAACATAATGTTTGAGTCTACATCCACTGCACATTAACCTTTCCATCTGCACCAGAAGAGCGTGACTGGCACAGGCTGGAACTGCTGCTGCACAAGTCTGATAACTTACAACTTGACAAGGGCAGATACAGGGCTAGAGCTGCTCTGACTGAGCCTATAATACTGGAACTGTTCCTTGACTGTTGTCATCAGATAACTGAATAAAAATGTGCTGGTATCTCCTAAAATGCGACATTCTGTTAAGTTGCCCACACATGCCTCAAATTGCTTTCCTGAAATGGAATGATTGATGAAAAGTAGGAAGGTGCCTACCTCTTTGTACATGAGGAATGCACTAGGTTTGATGGCTCTGCCCCTTAATTCCACACAGACATCATTTACCAGGCTGGAGAATTTTTTTTTTTTTAATACATAAAGATCAAAATAAAAAATAACCTTCAGAATAAAAGCCCTCGTTACAGTGCTGGAAAGTCACCATGACACGTAGTTTCAGAGCTGATTCTGTCCTGCCCAGGCACTTGCTAGTGGAAGAAGTGAGTAGATAGTGAGATTTTACTAAGTCTTGATTTTCATACACATCGTTTTGATCACGAAACTGCAGGGAAAGCTCTCCCATTAGGATCAAGTTATGAGATGTATGCACAGAAGAGAGGAGGAGGAAAGGCTGACAGTGAATAACAGGGCTGACAAAATTCCCACCTATACTTGCCACTTCAGCAGCAGTGGAGGCTTTCTCGACCTTCTCTGTGGCTTCACACCAACTCACATGGGCATGTTGGGTGTCAAAGGTCAAGCGCTGCTGCTCCATCCCTTTCCCTCCTGGTTGTAAACCTGTTTGGTTTGGGAGAGGCATCTCCTGGTCGTTGTGCTGTCTGCATCGGGCTGTCTCTTTTGTTCACTCTCTGAACCCTTTAGGCTCGGAGGGAGTTGAAACGCTTGAAGGAGGAGGCTAGGCGTAAGCATGCTGTGGCAGTCATTTGGGCTTACTGGCTTGGACTGAAGGTACTTTCTCCAACACTCCCATCTGTCAACATGAACTCAATGAAGCGTGGCACACTACTTACTAACACGTAATAAACAAGCAGTTGTGTGGGCTCACTAGAAGGGGTGGGTTTTTTCTACATTGTTTAACTTTGTCATGGACTTGGCTGAAAAAGTCGTAAGCTGAAAGTGCCTCACAGCAACATTTAGGCATCGAGGCTTTTTTTTATCATATCAGGAATTGCAGCTTTCAAGAGACAGACAAAAGTCAGATTAAAGGGACTCTATTACAGTTGTTGACTTAAAAAAACTGACCTACCTTGGCAAAGGTCCTACCTGGAAAGATTACAAGGATGTATTTTCTGGTTATGACTTCTGCTTGTTTGAACGGGAAGTAGGGTGGAAGCGTCTGACTCTCACTGCTGCTCACAGTAGACCCCTGATCCCAGTGTCGAGGAGGGCATGGTGTAAAGCCAATGGTCATGTCCTGTTGCATCCAGAAGCCTTTTTAGGGCCTGGCATTGCACACAGCTACCTGTGGCTTGTGACAGCCATGAATTCCTAGAGAAATTGAATGTGGAAAAGTGTTTTGTTTTCCGTCCCTTGCTTTCAAGGACTGGTTGGCAAAAGAAAACACATCTGTAATCTGGAAAAAAGTAGTTCTGCTCTGTAAATAGACTATGAAAATGGCATCTTCAGATGTTTCAGGTCTGTGCCCAACTGATTTACATAACACAGTTTTACAGATGCAGTCCCGAAGAACTGTGGAAATCCGAATCTGTTTGGTTTGGCTGGGGGTGACTTCTGCTATTAGGGCTATTGTAGACTACAGAGGTATGAAAGGAACAATTCACTCAGTAATGCGGAGTAAAGTTCAGCTCTCATATTCTTGTACTTAGCCTGACAGTGATGAAATGGGAAAAATAGTTAGAAAACATATATAATACGTGTTCATCTGTGTTTAAAAAGTCCATTTCAATACATACATGGAAACCAGAGCTGGAAAATACAAAGGAGCCATTTTAAGAAGTCATTCTGCAGATCAGAATCGTGCTTTGGGTACTACTGCCAAAGTAGGTCTGTTTTTATGATTTTAAAACAAGGATATGTCCCTCCTGAAAACTCGGAGGCCGTTTTATATCAAACAGTGGCATTTAAATGCAAACTGATAACTCCAAAACCTTTAGGGTGCATTACAGCAGGAATGCATCTCTGCGGTCTGTGGCGTGGTTTTCGGTGAGTTTGTTAAATAGCATAAGCAACATTTCCAATTTCCATCTCACCTGAAATACACAGATTTTTCTGAATAAGACCATAGTCTGTCATTCCAATACATCACTGTTACCACAGGTAGTTTGAAGGCAAAGTGTTCTCACCTGTGACATGCAAGGCTGAAGAATTGAAATCAGTACAATCAATCAAGATTAAACCATTAAGTTGTGAGGATTTTGTTACTTGTTGGTTTTATTTGATTATATGCCGAGTAGATTTTAATAGCATTTGTGCTACTTTCCAGATTTAGGCTTTTCTGGAGCAGCTTGCATTTCTCAGTGCTTGCTTGGCAGCTTCCCTGCAGCACCAATAGGATGTCTATTAGTCCCTTTCTTCCAAATTAATTTGCCCACCTTGCAGCTCGCAAAGAATAATATAAAGCAAGATCATTAGGGAGAGTCTATGAGAACATGGTCAGATTTGGGATGACTGTGGTTGGAGTGGCTTTGAGTGTGTTAATTACCATCCCTGAATAATTAATAAAGGATGTACTCTAATTATAGAGCACTAAGCCTTGCAGAAAATGAGTGAATAAGAACTTGAATATTTTTTTCTTATAAAGTGAGGAGGAAAAAATTATGTGCTGAATTTGCATAGAATGATGACAGCTGAATGCTGCCAGTTTTGTTGATGCATCTTAATGTGTGATTAAGCAAAACTTGTTTACTTGTGGGGTGTTTTTAGTCCCCAAATGGTGACAGATTCTTGCTTTCCGAATGCTGGTTTATCTCAAAATGCATGAGTCACTATGAGGCAGAAGGGGGTGCCAGGGTAAATTTTTTTCTGTAAGTTGGTGGGGATTTTATTCTTTGGGTTTCCCTTTATATTCTGGTTACACAGAAGCCAGCAACACACAGTGAGTTAGCTAAAACCACTAAATTTTGCTCTGGGGTGAATTATGCAAAGCCACGATGTTTTCCCTGGGTTTTGCCCAAAACCCATAACAGGTGTGTTGCAGGCTGTGCCAGAGTTTGCAAAAAAAGTTGGGGGATGTTTTGGCTGACTTGAGGTGAGCCTGGGTGTCACATAAAACTGCAAACCAGTTGGGCTTTCTCTGGTTGCCTTTTCTGAATTTTGATTTATGCTGATTAACATTGATAGAAAAGGCAAAACAAATACCCTGAAACTTGCACTTCTAAGGACATATTAAAAATTAATATCACCAGCAAAAATTGTTTCGATGATCACTTTTTTGATTTTTTTTTAAAATTGTACTGGTTTTTAAATAAATTTTGGGAGCAAATATCAAGTTTGCTGACATTAAGCAATCTTTGTGTTGATTTTCTGCTCTTACCAAGCACCAAAATATTATTTTTCTTTTGGAATGAAGACTGCTTGTGTGAAAAGAGTTTTTTCATGCAGAAGTGTGCTCTGAAAAAAAAATTTCCCTTTCTATTATAGAAAACTCTGCGTATTAAGAATTTTAATGCAGAAAAATCTGAATATTTCTCCAGTTAAGTCTGTAATTAACATCAAATCAGAGTTACTTCAGACACAAGAAAATTGTATCATCACTGGTGATGCTTCACTTTTTCCAGTCCAGCTTTATGCAAAAGCTTATTGAAAATAGATTCATGCTGTGAATTTGACAATATTTGAATAATTTGGCTTTTTGGAGGGAAGTATTTCAAATTCCTTGTCAAGTTTGCAAATAATTGCACTCAGGTCAGCTGAGGTATCTTTCAGACATCTTGGTCCATGGTCTGTTTCACATAGTTTTAACTGTGACCAGGTGATGTTCCTTTTTCAGGGAACTCTTTGCATGTACATATGCTTGTTTTAATGTTTTCTACCACAGAGCTTTTTAAAAGAATACCTGTGCAAACAAATACTTTATTTTTATTAATTTTGAGGGTTTGTTTAACTTTCCAGGTCCGTAGAGAATACAGGAAATTCTTCAGAGCCAATGCTGGAAGAAAAATTTATGAATTTACTCTTCAGAGAATTGTATGTATATATCTGTACAAAGCACACGTACATTTTCTGTGTTTTAAGTTTTTATTTTCTATCAAATGCAACAACTGTGTTATGGCCTTGATAGTCTTTGTAGGGAAATGTCCAAGATAAGCACATGGAAAAGTCACAAATTAATATTCTGATATTGTAAAGAAAGGATAGTGATAGTGTTTGGTGGTGTAGGAATGGTATGAAGTATTTGCCACACTTCTGTGATATCTAAGTCTGCATTTTGCAATATATGGCTTTTAAAATCCATATTCTGGCTTATGAGAGCTGAGAGTTGCAGTTTGGTAACTGTGCTTTTTAATCACAGAGCAGCTGCTTTTCCTTGCGTACTGTAATAACTCTGATATTTGAACATTAATAAAACATCTTGCTTCAATTTTATCACAGATGCAAAAATACTTCTTGGAAATGAAGAATAAGATGCCTTCTTTATCACCAATAGATAAAACCTGGCCCGCAAGGCCTTACCTTTTCTTGGATTCAACTCACAGAGAACTTAAGAGGATTTTCCATTTGTGGAGGGTAGGACACATTCTGGTCCAGTCTGTGCAGAACTTCTTCCCATGATTCTCAACAGTTTTGTTCACAAAGGGTCTATTTTTAGGATGTATTTCCTTCAATTCCAGCCAGGATAATTTTATTTCTTTGGAAGGAGTATGTTTTTTGGTCATTGCCTTTGGCTTGCAAGGGATATAACTATCCTGGCTACTCCTTTCTGGGGCTAGGGAGAAAGGTTTGCTTCCTGCCATCCGCCTGTTAATTAATAGCTTGTAATACTTGTGTCCATGGCCAGGACTTAGACCAATGTTGGAAGTGCTGGGTGGAATTTTTTACTTATGAGCTGTGGTTAGCTGAAATTTGTTTTGGATCTTTGGACAGAGAGAACAGCGAGAATCTGTACAAATGCTGATGGGACTGTTTTACTGATCTTGTGGGCTGTGTTTTCTGTGAATTGTCAAGGAACAGTTTTTCTTTCTGAGCCTGCAAAACTCACCCTCTCAGCTATGGTTTTTTTTCTTTCTCTCTGCCTATACAAACTTCCAAAACCGTGGAACTGTATGTATGTTTCTGTGAAGCTTTTTAGCACAGTCTTCCAATAACTGGTACCTCATAGATTAAGCTCGTGTTCAAGTGCAACATGCTTACATGAGATGTCCTATATATTGTTTCTGGTGTAATTCAGAAGTATCTAGAATGGGTGAGGAGAAAACCTCCTCTCCTGTTTATTACAGTGGCATGTAGGATGGAGCTGAGTCACTTCAGAAGCATACAAAGAATGTGCATCTTGAGCAATGAGCAAACAGTAGTCTGTGGTGCTGTGAGATTGGGAAAGATAATTTTATGGTTTGTTTAATATATCCTGTTTTGTAGTGTAAAAAGTACAGAGATCAGTTCACAGATCAGCAGAAGCTTATATATGAAGAAAAACTGGAAGCAAGTGAACTTTTCAAGGACAAGAAGGCTTTATATCCAGCCAGGTAATGACTGATTCTGCTGCCTTTAGTGTACAAGAAATTCTATATCCTTCCGTAGATTTGGGAAACTAAGTAAGATTTTGCATTTTACCTTAAGCAGGAAAGTGTATTTTCCTTGTTTGACAACATCCCTCCATCATTTGACTTTATCATCCTGAAAACTGACCTCAGTTAGAAGCAAACTTAGCTGTTGTTACAGCCACTAATCCTGTGATACCAAGAACTTCAGTCCAGAATCCATGGTGGTTTGTTGTTCCGACCCCCCATGACCCGTTCATGTTGTAAAAGTTTGGGGAACTTGCAGAAGGGAACAACTCTCACCCTTTCCCCTTGTTTCCATCAGGCTGTTTCCTGCCATGATAAAGGCAGAGTGAGCTGGGAGGCTGTAAGTGACAATGTCACTCCCTCCCAGATGAGCTTTGCTGGGGAGCTCTCCTGTGTTCAAAGTCAGCACATTTCACCATCACGCTTTAAGGTGAAGACTGGGTAATTTAACACTTCGATACACTGGTGCATATCTTTTTGCAAGGATACTTTAAAAAAAGTTCTATTTCCATTTTAGATTCTGTTTTCTTTTTTTTTTTTAAATCATGTGAAATCTCTTCCAATGAGTTTTTTGGTTTCTCAGATTATTGAGTTCTTTCAAACTGACAAGTTCTTGTCATTGCTATCTACAGAGCTAGCATTACTCAAGAAAGTACAGTAATATCTGATTTTATTTAAGGAATGCACTTCTTTTGGTATGCAATAAAACTGACAAAAGAGAGATATGATGTCCTTGAAATAAGTTGGCTTACACTTTTTAAGTGAATATGAGCTTATAAATTGTATTTTTTCTTGAAAACAAACATCTTGTCCATCTCAAGAGAGTTTTCTTGTAGAAGCTGAAATTTGAGCTGAGCAGGAGCAATTAAAATGAGAAGCAAGCTTCGACACAGGGAGAAATGGGAATCTGCAAGAGTTTATGAGAACAGTTCCATGCATGGACAAGCTCTGCTTGTTGTTTGTGTGTTTCCTTGGGTTTATTTTGTGTAATTTTTTTTTTATTGAGACATTTCCTGTTTTCCTGTAATGGGCTCAGTGTATGTTTCTCTTTTTTTTCCCTTCAGTAGATCACTTATTTAATGGCTATATATGCTAGCTTGTGGTTTGTTCCTTATTTGCTTTGGGATGTCTTTTTATGCTGCTGGGAAAAGAGAAAGATGGATTTTAATCCTTTGGATTTTCCTAGGAACAAGCAGGTTGTTTTAGGTTTTAGTCAGTATGGATCTGATCAGCAGAGAGCTCATTGGGAAGGAAGGAATTCTATTTATATCCCTGGTTTGGTACTTTTTACACCAAGGCTGAACAATGAAATAATATACATCAGAATATATTTATGTTATTTATATTTATATTTGTGTTTATGTTTATATTTATATCTAAAACTCATATATATATGTGAGTAGTTTTTTATCCAAGACATTCTTGAATAGTATACGTGATAGAGGAACTGTTGATTCATTTCAGTTTTAGTTGTAACTTGTCATCATTTGATCAGGGATGAAGTCCACAGGGAATCTACTGTTTTGATGAATATGATTTCATAATGCTAATTAATAAAAACCAAAAAACCCCGAAGCTCCAAGATGGTGGAAAGTTGGAATGCTTTCCCCACCCTGCATTAATTTAGAAACATTTCCATCTCTTTTTGTCTGGTATTCAGAGCTGATTAGCCCCTACTGTTGTTTTGTTGTTTTTTTTTTTTTTTAATAGGCCTAAGGGTAGAGAAAATTACTGTATAAAATTTCTGATTAATTAGTATGATAATGGCTCATAGGATGTGGCTAATTTTCTGTGTATAGTATAATTATTTAAGAAGAGAGAGGGACTTCTGGGTACTAAAATTCCAGTACCCTTCCTCTTCTTTCCCGTTTATCTGTGTGCCAGATTGCAATTGCAAAGGCAATGCTGTTCCACATACTGTACTGGTTTCTCTTGGGCTCCAGTCTTGGCAGGGCTTTGCTTGAATACTTTGACTGTAGTTAAATCAAAGTGATTATTTAAAGTGACTTCCAAACAAAGCAAGCAGCGACTGTATTCACCAATTCTTGACCTGTAGTGAAGCCCTTACTTTAACACCCTAAGGTGTATAAAGGTGGGGAGATTTGCAAGTGGAGCAGATCTTGACAAAGAGCTGCTCCATGCTTCACAAACAACAGCAGATCTTGAAGGCAAGTTCATGTCTGTCACTGAAGTCCTGCCTGTCAGTATCAATACTCTGTCAGTCCTACTGAGGTTTTATTTTCTGTTTTCACAGGGACTCTTACTGGGTGATTTTAAATCATAGTTGGCTGCATATGCAAGGATGTCCATGTGCCTGATATCCAAAGAAATTTGGCCCATTTAATTGGAAAATGCTTCCAGAGCAAGAAAAAACCCTATTCTGTCTTTGGTGTTAACTTTCTCTTCATTCACCATCACTGGGCTGTTAGTGTGTATAAGATTCTGTATCTAATACACATGCCATTTCTTACCCCTCCTCCTTTCTCCCTTCCCCTGGGATGATGTGCTGGGGGTTACATCCACACAACTTTGCAGCAATTCCCATGTTATTTTCTGCTGGCACACTCTGCCTGCTTGGCACAGATTAATGCTGGCACCAGCATGCTGAGTGAACAGGTACAAAAGGTGGGCATTGAGAGTAGAGGTTTCTGGCTTGTTAAGACTATTCCCTCACTAAAAGTGAAGCAGCAAGTAGCTTCCCCTGGAAGAGGGTGTGTCAAAGCTTGAGGAAGTTTCTGGCTGTATAGCCAGAAATGTATTGAAAATTATATTTGGGGCATCTCCTCATGGAGCCTGTGATGGTGTCACGTTTGCTTCTTCCCCGAGATTCATATTTAACTCGTGTTTCCTTTGCCTTTCTTTTGGGCAGTGTTGGGCAGCCATTCCAAGGGGCTTACTTGGAGATCAGTGAGAACCCCAAGTACAAAAAACTCACAGATGCCGTGGATGAAAAGATCATTATTGCAGAAGTTGTGAATAAGATCAATAGAGCCAATGGGAAGGTAATCAAATGGATTTGATTTATCCAGAAGGGTAGATAATTTTTGTTATAATATAAATACATTGAAAGTGAGACTCGTAATAGTCTGAGGATTTTTTAAAATAATGTGTATTTTTAAGGGTGCAGGACTGGAAATGTTGGTTTTCTGTAATTTGGTGATTTTAAAAACCTCTTTTAAACTTGCATAAAGATTACTAAAATACTGTTTCGTAGTTTCCAGTGACTTTAAAAAAAAAAAAAAAATCGTATCTCATCAACTGGTAACAGACTGTATTGTGTCACAACTAAATGTGGTCTCTGTACTCAGCTAAGGTCTTCTATTTGCCAATTAAAGAAAATAAACATTTAGAGAATATTGTTCTTATTCAAGTATTTAGAAAACTTAACTTTTTCAAAGTCCACGCTGTCAGTCAAGCTTCTGATTATCACATTTTATTATCTCTTAAAATTATGAGTGGTATACTCTACTAGCTTTGCCTGTCTTCCAAAGCTCTTTGGAATGAAGAGTAGTATAATTTGTATAGAGTTGTATAATTTGAATAGAATTGTTAAATATGGTGGGTACTTTTTTATTCGGCCAACACAGAACACATTTTGCATTTAAATTGTACTTATTAAAACAGGAAGTATTATTCTACCTTAGTAAATTTAATTGCATTCACCATATCTGTCTAAATATTAGAAGTAGTAGATCTCAACTTCTCAGATGTAGATGTCATTTATACATTTGTAGGAGTGAAATTAGGTTGCCTGTTGTTGATGCCAAGTTAATTTTCTGGTTTAGAAGAAACTAATTAAATGAAGACAGTATCTTTCCTGTACTTGAATAGGCTACAGCTCTCAAGATGAAAAAAAAAAAAAATTAATGAACTATGGTTCTATGTGCTTAATGCAGCTACTTCTTAATTCTAATAAAGATTTTGTTATTTAAAAGTTTACAGGAGAAAAAGCTGTATGTTAATTAAGTTCTCATTTCTCTTTCTTACTATTTTCTAAGACAAATTTAGCAACACACATTTCATGCTTTAAAAATCTTTGTCTTTTGAAAATATGGATGCTTATCCTCCTAAAGGGTAATTCCAATAGATAAAGGGAGGAGAACATAATTCTGAAAAATATTTATATGATTTGTGTTGTTCTGCATCATAGTTTTGGTGAATAATGGTCAATATAGAGACTTAGTGTGTGATGATTTTCCTGGAGATTTAAAGAGCATGAAAAATTAGGTTATCCCGATTTGCATAGTTTCAGAGTTTCGCTTTCTGAATTTTACAGCTGTAAGCTAGTAATTAAAGGAACTGTTTATACCTAAGCATATGTGCCAAAATGAGCTAAGCTTCTCAATCTATAATTAGACACATAAATAAATTTGACCTGATTTTAACTGATCTGCAGCTTTTACTGAACATCAGATGTTCACGTGTGCTAATGTGGGCCAAGCTTTTTAACTCTGTGAACTCCTTGGAGTCTTAGTAGGTGCTCAATGAAAACCAGTTCTCTCCTCATGTAGACAATGTTCTGCATTTTTGCATTTTCACAGGCTGCATCCAGGATTTTCTTATTAACCAAAAATAATGTTCTTCTTGCGGACCAAAAATCTGGGACTATCAAGTCAGAGGTTCCATTGGGAGATGTTACCAAGGTGTCCATGAGCTCCCAAAATGATGGATTCTTTGCAGTGCACCTCAAGGAGGTTGGTTACCACTCCGTCACACCACGACGACTGTTTTACATGCAGTGATGTAAAACCTGTTTGTTAATTAGTTTGTAGCATTAAATCATAGGGGTTAGCTCGTAGGCTTAGAAATTTATTGAACTTTGCCATAGCTGAAAAAACTTTGATTTAAAGCTACTGAAGCCAAATGAGAACAGTTATTACATTATGAACGATCACTTAACTGTGAAAATCAGGCTTCATTCTTCACTTCAGCCCCTTCAGGATCAGAGTTTTCCACTTGTAATATGGTTCAGGTACTTTGTGCCAGTGTTTTCCTTACATATACTGGTAGAATATTTCTCTCTTTATGGGATGCCAAGAAGTCCAGGTTGAGGCACAGTTAATTTGTTACTCCGTTCTAAAGAACTTAGCTCAGTGCTATATTTGCCTCACTGCACTGTAACCATTGCTCTGCTAAAATCATTAAGCTGGCATCTGTATTCTAGCCTAAATGGATTTGAAGACTGTTATATACAGTGTCTTTTCATACCCGCTGCCATCATCCTCAGCCTGGTGTTGGTAATTTGCTTTTGTTCCTTTCTGCACGTACTGGAAGCTTGCTGTGGTGTATCCACACGAGGGAGACAGAAACACTACAGTTTTGTAGGACAAATGAAGATGACGCTCCTTTAGGGCCAGAAGGGATTTTTTTTACCTTTCTCAACTGGTTTGTAGATTATTTGGGAGCAAATGGCTTTTTGATCCTATACACTGCACTGCATTCCCTGTTTAATTTGCAGGACAAAAGATTGTTGTTTCCTTAAACTGGGAAGAGAAGACTCCTTGTAAATCCTCCTGCTTGGCTGCCATTTAATCGTACTTAAGGTTTTGGTAGTCCTAACTACTTTCTTTCCTGTTTCAGGGCTCAGAAGCTGCCAGTAAAGGAGATTTCCTGCTCAGCAGCAATCACCTTATTGAAATGGCCACTAAACTTTACCGCACTACTCTCAGCCAAACCAAACAGAAGCTCAACATCGAGATATCTGATGAGTATGTTTCTTGTTTGTTTAAGAGTACATTTGCTTCAATGCAGCATGCTAAAAAGTCAAGTATCTAGTGTCAGAATAACAAAACACTGTTGTGTAGCTAATACTTCTTTTCTCTTGACAGAATACTTGTAAAGAAGGATCCAATTTTCAATGTGTGCTCATTATAGTATTCATTTTGGCTTTTATGTCCCTGAAAGTCATTACAGAAAATGTGCTTTTGTTAAAGTAGTTTCAAATAGGGCTGTGAAGCAGAACTGCTGCTGTAGAAATAATCAAGAGTTACTACATTTAAGAGAATGGCTTTGCATGTGACTAAAAAGTTCACCAATTTCTATGAGATATTTATAGATTAGAGTGGTGGGCAAGTTCTCCTGAAAACAACCAAAACCAGAATACAACCCCCAAGTTGTGCCAAGTTCTCCTGAAAACAACCAAAACCAGAATACAACCCCCCCCCCCTCCCCAGTTCAATGTAAGTTTATTAAGCTCTACTTTCTCTCTTGTGAAGCTGAAACAACCTATTGGTTTTTTTTTGTTTTTTCATTGTTTAAAAGCTTTGTGTGATAAAAAGTTTGCATCTCAAAATAGTATTTCTTTCTGCTTGGTACAGTTTCATATTTTGGCCTTAAGTAAGAACTGCCCTTGTAGTGTTTTTAGCTATGGAATAAAGGTGTTTGTGTGTGTGTGTGTGAACTCCTAAAGTTTGCTGAGTAAGAGTCCCTCACTTAGTCCACCATTGTCATGCACTCCTTTTGTTCTGTGAAGTGACCCCTCTTTTCAGCAGTGTTGATTTGGTGGGTTTATTCATTTTGAATAAAGAAGAAAATTTGGAACCCTTTAACAATAGTGAAGTAAATTTCCTGTAGGCAAAAATGGAACCTTTTTATCTGGCTGCACCACACTGCGTGTGTTCTAGAGTCATGGTAGCGGGTACAGTTTGTATCTGTTCAGATTTGAGGATTTATTAAAAGGCTAATTTTGCTCTTTCCTTGAAAAGAAAATCTGCCATTTTCCTTTTTTCTGTTACCAGGTATCATTTAATTTGCTCAAGGGTGTGTTTTTTAGTCTCTAAGAGTGTGGCTATTCCCAGTAAGCTTCTAGTTTAAGGGGAGCTACACAGGAATAAACTACTAAAGCAAAGTTTAAGCATGCATTGCACTAGTCTGGAGTGCCTGCTTGCCTTAGGTCTGGAAAACAGCCTGCTTTCAGGGAGTCTTTCTTGCTTTTTGGGATGTGGTTTTTGTTTCTTCTCTTGCAGATTAAAAACATTCATGTATATATTGCTATTGAGTTTATCCAGACCGAGTAATTTTAAGCTGTGCAGGGTCCTATCTCTGTTGATGGTGAAGCAGGAGTCTCTTCTCCTAGAGTTTAATCTAGAGTTTAGACACAAGTGCAACTAGGAATTAAGAGGAAAATGTGGCCTTATTTTGATTATCCTGCTTTTTGGGAAGAGAGCTGATATAAGAATGCTGTTGATGCAGGGGTATGTTTAGGAAGAGACACACCGTTCACATGTATAATATTGGAACAGTGGGTGTAGGAGAATGCAGCTCTGGTGATGAGACAATGGCTGTAGGAGCTGCTCACGTTTTTGGGGTGCCTGCATGGCTGGGAGTACTGAGCAAGCTCTGAGTGTCTGGGCTGTGCAGCAGGAAAGCAGGACCGAAGGGCAGCTCAGCGCAGCAGAGGCCACTTCCTCCCCTGAGCTCTGCCGTCAGCTTGATTTGTGGTTTCCGGCTGCAGAGCAAATTCTTTGAAGTTTTTGGCCTCTGCTGGAGGACTTTTTAAGGATGCTAAAAGGGAAAATCGGCTGTATTACAAAGGACTTTTTAGGTCAGCAACCACTGCATGTGAGCCAAGAGGCAGCGCTGCCTTGCTTATTGCTTTTAATTTCTCTATCCAGATCAGTGAGAGGTTTGAGGCTCCACAAGGAGCCTAGCCTGTTGGTTTTTTGTGTTTTGGGTTTTTTTAGGCAATTCTCTATATTCAGTGAAATTTCCCTTCCAGTAAAAAGTGAAGAGTCAAATCCAGATTAATTTACCCGGGACTGTAGAAAATGTCTAAATTTGGAGATTGCTGGGCAGGAAGTGAATTCTCCCAGTTGCCGAGCAGGGGCCTATAAAGGCCAACTGAGGATTAGACGTATGAGAGGTGCTAAAATACCAGATGTACTAAATTACATGTAAACCAGAAGAAAAGCACTCCCAATGTTGCTATAGAAGTATTGACCTTCCTTCCATGAAAACAGAGAAGTCCCTTTGGCTGACAGTGAAGTAGTTGGAAATAGTCTTCGCTGCGTTTCTGGTACATTAGAAATTCTGTTTCAAACTGCTTTTTTTTCTAAAGGAATATCAAACTAACTTCTTGTAAAATGTCCACAGTTATAGGCAAAAAGCAATACTTAAGAGATACTACCTGAAGGATATTCTAGCCATTCCATAACCTATGGCTTTTTTAATTTATTCCCCAACTCTTTATTATTAATACAGAGCTGAAAATGACATCTTTTGGAGTGATGCTTAGAACCAACAGGAAAAGACTTCTGCTCCTCCTGTGTCTTTTTTTTTTTTTCTGCCCTTAACTAAAATTTTTACTATTCCCTCTCTTAGGTTCCTGGTCCAGTTCAAACAAGAAAAAGTGTGTGTGAAGTTCATACAAGGCAGCCAGAAAAACGGCAACATCCCAACTTGCAAGCGAAAAAACAATCGGCTTCTTGAAGTGGCTGTCCCTTAACTTGCAGCTGGTGACTCTCCCTTTCATGGACTTGTTTCTTTGTAATAGTGCAATTTTAGTTGTTTGGTTTTGCTATTTTTATCCCTTTCTGGAGCTGTTGATGGCTAATAGCTTTAGAAACCCTTGGCAAAACATTTGATCGATCGACTTTGAAATCTTTTTGTCCATGCCAGAGTTTTAACCCTCGAATCGCAGATTTTTATCCAGTGAGGCATTTTTACCAGCTGGCACATATCTGTCATACAACAAATCATTCTCTTTGTTTAGCAGCCATATTTTAGTGCAGCATATCATAAACCCACATATTAATGATGAAGTACTCGTATTCCTTAGTGTAGAGATCCGCTTAACCGGAATTACACATGGCCTTGATGCTGAGTGGCCATTTGTGCCCGGTGTCCTTTTATCCCAACCTGTCCAGAGGGCTGACAGAGGCTCCTCAGGTCCCACCCCTGTGCAGACCAGTGGAGCAGAGGCTGATACAACAACTCCTGTAGCTCACACTAGGACATATGTAACTCAACCTTGCCATCAATGCAGCATAGAAACATCTAATCCTGCAAAATAGGAGGAATAGATGATTACACAAGCAGCTACACGCATCATTTTATAGAAAAACATGCAGAAATTTTGAAACAGCATTTTTAATTAGGTCAGATGTTTTTAATGACTTTATAAAGTAGAAATCAGCAGAATTAAAGAAGCTTTTTCTTTTTTTCACAAAAGCTATAAAGTTCAAGGCATATTTTCTGTTCTGCTTTTTTTCTTTTAAATTATCAGTTAAGATTAGAGCCTGAAAAATGCAATAGTATTCATAACACAAGTAAATGCGAGTTATTTAAACAGCTAGTTATCAAGTGAAAGGTTTGAGCCTTTCTTTTAAATATTGGCATGTACAATGTGCAATAAAACATACGTGACATTTTGTGAGAATTATTTATAATACACTTTTGTGTGGAAGAGAGAGGATTGGTGCAGACTGCATAGACAATGTAAGGGTTAAAATAGATCTGTTTTGTTAATTTGCAGTTTTTAGAGTGTACACTACAGTTGTCAATTTGGGAAGAATACTTAGAAAAAGAAAAAATCCTTAATTTGGGGGTCTGTATATAAATTGGTATTATGGTAATAAAACTGTTCTAATTCTGTGCTGTTTGGTACTCCTATGTTATAACCATATTTTTGTACTCCAAACTATTTTATATAACTCGTGTGCCTGATGTAAATGCGTGCACAGAAAATACAATCAAGAGCCGCATTATAAATCTTCAGTGTAACTGATTGCACTTAATCTTTTATAAGCCACAAGCATTAGCTGAAATCCTTGAGAGGAGAGATGCTTTGCCAGAAGGAAGGAACTGCTCATGTGAAGGGTTTGTGGGATGTGACTGTGATTTGTTGATGCGAGGACAGCGGAGAAAGTGCGTTGTATTTTTGCAGTCTGATATAGGACAGATTAAGGCCCTGGCTATCTGATGTGCAGTGCTGGAAGTCTGAGCATAAATAAAAGAAAGATAAAGAAAAGTTCAGAGTCTCCTTCCTGTCCCGGTGGGGATGTGATGCTCACGGCTGTGAAGGCTCCTCTGGGTAGTTCAATGTTAAAACAGTGTTCACTGCAATAGGTGTTCAAGTGCTAGTGGTTATTAGTCCAAACAATACAACTGGTTTGGGTTACACCACACTCTGCTTTGGGATTAAATGGTTTTTCTATGATTTGGACACAATTGTTTTTACAGGCTGCTTCGATGTTGCTGCTAAAAGTCCATACATGTGACCTTGAAAGGTGGGACTAATCCGAAGATCTATTTCCCAAACTGACACAAAGGTGCCTCTTCCTCATAATTGTAGTTCAAACCCTTCTTCAAATAAATGAGTCCAGTTAATAGTTTACTAAAATTTAAATAATTTTACATGTATTGTAATTATAGATGCTTGTGAAGGAAATTTTAGGATAGATTTATGATGCAAAATTATGATACTTGAAAGGAATTGTTCCATTGCCTTAAGAAGACAGCACATAATAATGACAATGTGGCATTTAAAACTCCTAAATCCTGTATTAGAATTTCTGCTTGGGAAAGATTGGAGAGTTTGTAAAACTGTTCCCTGTCTTGGAAACCTTCACAATAAGAACCACACAGAGCAAATCTGAAAATTAATACAAAAGTAAGAAAAACAAACATTTGAAATCTGGTGTAATTCTGTAGTTGTTTGTAGTTAAGAAATGGGAGAGTTTAGATTAAGAACATCTTGATATTTGGCCCATGAAACTAGGATATTACAGGATAATGTTAGGATATTTGTCCCATCCCAGCCAGGTCCAGTACACATCCCTTCTAGTTTTTGATCTTTGCAGCAAGTCATAATAGCCATACCTGCAAAAGACTGGAAGAGGGACAAACTCCTCACTTGGTTTCTCTTGTTTCCTTTCTTTTTTGGGACTTCTGCAATTTTTACCTTACATAGTAGCTGGTACTTTGTGACAATTACCTTTTGACTCTTAAATAGTTCTCAATGGACAGAGCAAGTTTTGCAGAACATGAATTATTAGATATACTAGCAGAACCATGGCATCTTGATGTTTAGATTTAAGTATCTAGGATGTTGAAAACAAAAATGCAAGGTCATCTAGCCACCTGGACTTTTTTTTTTCTTTTCCTCTGTTTTCTTTTATAACTGTCTATCAAATGGAGTTGTAAAGAGAAGAGTATTCCTCCCATGGTGCTAACCTTACTTTTGCATCCTTTTACTTTGTAAATGCTATTCTTTCATCTCAAAGCTGGGCAAGGATAATTAAGAAAAAAATTTGTTGCATGATGCTTTCTAGAATCAAATAAAATTCTGTTTCTAGACCTATACTTTCTCTATATCTGTATTTTTCTTACTGCAAAAGGAGCAGGTGACTGGTTTTTAGGTTAAATATACACAACACTGGTGTGTGACTTGAAGAAAAAAGAAATTTTTATTTTGTATGTGATTCCTTAAGACGCATCCTCGGTGATCCACAGTAACATTTTTCAGTCCTTTCCTCATCATCGTTTTTGCTGAAAATTCTACAAACTCAACTTTCCTAACATTGGGCTTTAGACCAATTGCCTGAGAACAGTATTACAGCCAGTTAAACCTGATTTTTAAAAATGGCTTTGTGCCCCAAACCTATCATACTGCATGTTGTCTTGTGATCTGTTTCTCTCCTTTTATGCTTAACAATTCTACCCTGATTTTTTTTCTATTTTTGTTCATCGTACAAGTTATGGAAGAAAAGAAACTAAAATGTAAAATCAAGAAAAGCATATTCAGTTTTAATTTGTGTTTCTTTTCTTTGCCAAAATGAAAGCCTTTTTCTATACATTTCTGGGGGGAAAAATGAAGACTTAATTCAAATTTTTGACATGGAATGAGAACATTTTCCCCAGTCTGTGTAAAGGTCTCTGTTAATTCTTAAGCTTTTAGATCCTTAATCTTGAAGAACAACATATTTTCCATATTCTGTAGGAAATGGGCGTGGTTATTTCTAAAGGGTTGCTCAGTAGTGTGATGGTGATAGGAGATGCACACGTTATGTGCTGCTTTGGACATTAGAACTTCCCAGCAAACATGTTTCAAAGACAGAACTGGAGGGGACTCTGGGGATGCTGACACCTTACACCAATATAGAGCAGTGTGAGTTTGAAGGTATCTCTAGTACGACCAAATGAGTTCCGACTCTCCTCCTGTCTAACTTCCCTCCTTATTGTAGTACTTTTTAGCTTACACAAACATATGACTATGAGTGGGAGGGACAGTTGTTTGCCAACATTTGCAAAACCCCTCAAAGTGATCAAAATTTTCTGGATACTGCTTTTAGTCATGTGATTTAAAGTACGTGCTTGGTATGTCACTGTCCCACGACCTTCCAGTTGAAATGTAGCTAAAGGTTGTTGTCATATAGTGTGATCTTGCAGCCTTTCCAGCACAGGATTTGATGATTTGTCTGTCTGCAGTTGTGTGATCTGCTCAGTAGTTTCAGGAGACTTAACTGAGGCAGTGGCATCCTCCTCAAAGAGAACACCATTCACGTGCCAGTCCCACTTACAGTGAGACTTTCCATGTTCTGATTCACTGGAGTGCTTCCTTCTGGACATGAAGGTAGAGGGAGGTTTAGTGCATGGAAAAAAAACCTTAATTGGCAGAGCAGAACTTGCTTCTGCTGAAATATTTGTAGGTGTGAGCAGTGGCTGCTTTAAGCACAGACAGACACTGCCCAGAACTGCCACGTTCTGTCTCAACAGGGTGACTCTGCCCACAGCCCTCCCTCAGCAGCGCTGGATCTCTCCCTTCCCCAGCTCTTCTGAAGTGGAGAGAGGATTGTGGTGAATTTACAGTTGCTGTTAGTAATTGTTGTGGAGAGGTGTATTTATGTAGATTGGGGCAGATTTGCATTGGGCAGTCTTGAAAAATTAGCTGGAATGCAAAGAGGAAAAAAGTGACTAAACCTATGACTTTGCTGGTTTTAAATAAATGCATCGCTATCTTATGTCTGGCTGTGTTTGTCTACAGCAAACTAGTGCTATTTAAAGAATTGGGATTCTGATATCAATCTCATTATCAGCTAGAATCAGTTCTGCTCCTGTTCCCTTCCACCCATGAAATGAGTTGAGTATTCAGACTGTAACTCAAAATGAGAGGTGGGACAGTCTGAGACCATGCAGTTAACTTTGATTATTGATGAAACTGAGTTCTAAAACTGTTAAGAAACAGATTGCCTCTCTCCTTCATTCTAAACCTTTAAACCATTGACATCTGGCTGTGAACTGACTAGGTGAAATTATGAAGTATGAAGCACAAAAGGCTTTATACGTGAATGAAAAAATAACCTCAGTCTGAATCTCTTTTCTTAATAATTCAACTGATTTCCAAGGCTGCACCCGGCACTTAGCCCAAGGTAAGGATCTCTTTGATGTGTCACATTTTACTGTTTATGGTCTCCAATTATTAAAAAAGACAAACCCAAACAACTAAATATTCTTCTGGTCAGGGAATCTTCTTCCCTAGAAACATGGGAAAGTGCTGGGGATCTGCAGGGAATCCTTCTGTAGGAGCCTGGGACTTTACTGCCGACTTTCACCTTTGCCTTCTGAAACATCGAATGCCTTTGGGCTGTTCTCTGAAAGTGGGACATACTGGGGTTTTGCCACATTGAATGGGGATTTTTACTGGCCTCGCAATGTCCCTTCTGGATGTTACAAATTCTTTCCCCACCAGTATCTTGATACTGGGTGGTCTTAGAGATGCCAGATGACGTTTCCTGCTCTGGCTCACATCACTGATTTTCTCCTGCCCCCATTCCCTCCTGTCTCTGATGTTCCCTGCAGTGATAAGGGGAGGCAGATATCTCTGAGACACAGCAACAATGTATTCCTTTAGGCTATTCCATTATCTACTGCTGCATCTTGGCACCTTGGTTGCAGCTGAACATACAGGAAATGTTTTATTTCCCTTCTAACCAAGAGCTGTTTTTAATGAAAGATGCTTTGTTCCCTTTTGAGTTACTTTGTTAGCTGTATGGTATTGTCAGTGTTTCCCAAAACTCTGACAAAACCCAAACCTGAAGCTTGAAGCATGAAAAGCTGCTGCTGCTACGTGCTCTGTCTCTTCCTGTTAGAAAGGAGATCTCCTCCAAGTGATGTTGTGAGGAGTCTCTGCTGGTTTGATTCACTGCACGAAGCCTTCAAGGTTGCTGTGTGTGCTTCTTGTAGCCTGGAAAAATGAATCCATCGGAATATCAAACAGGCAGTTTCAAACTGATGCCAAAAGGAGGGAACTCATTTTTAACTGATGCAAAGGAGCTTTAAATAGCTGTGAATACATCTGAATACCCAAAGAGGTATCACTTTACTTGCCAGTCTGCTGTATAGCTATGGGAAGGGATCTTGGCATAAGTTTAAACATGAAGACTCGAATTGGAGGCCTTCAAAGCAATTCTGTCTGATTAAATTCCCCATAAGCTATTGATTGTCATTAAAAATTAAATCTTAAAGTCCAAAAGTTGTGGCTGAGTTTGCAGAAGATCCTAAATGTTGATTGCATCGCAAACTTCTTAATATCTTACGGGGATTGTGGCCTTATGATGATGGCAGGTTCCTGAGTTTTCATGAACTGTTCTGGGGATGATTTAAAAAAAAAACCAAAACCAATTCAGCTATTTCTGATAAAGAAAACAGGCATTTGTTCTAAACAAACAGCAAACCTATAGCAACATAAGTGTAGAAATGTTTCCAGCTCATAGTCAGCCCATTACTGGCACAGAGATATTCTCCTTGACCCTTTATTTGAACACTATTTATAAACTGTTGTGTTGATATCACCTGCTGTCCTGCATGTGATTAGCTCCAGGGATGTGGGGTCTGATCCTATCTGGGTGGTTTTCTTCCTACTGCTGAGGAGGCAGGATTTCTCAGGGTAAAACAAACAAACCAAAAAGAGAGCAAACTGGAAAAGGAAAATGGGGACTGGAGTCCCCATTGGGGACTCACACTGGAGTGTGTGAGCCATTCCATGCTTCAAGTTTCAGTCCCACAGAATCACAGAACAGTTTGAATTGGAAGGACCATTAAAGATCTCTAGTCCAATCCCCACTTTGATGAGCAGGACTTGAACTACATGAGATTACTCAGAGCTGTCCAGTGTGACCATCTTCAGGTTTTTCTGCACAAAGAGGGTGAGGAAAACCTTTTCAAAGAGAGAAGAGCATCCTTACTACCTGTCAGACCCTGGGATGCCATAGGTGGGGGTTACATCCAGCCAGGGTGGAGCAAAACCGGCTTTGATCTGTTTTTGGTTACTGTGCTAGTCCCAATCCATGGTGTTACTTGGAGGCTTCCCTTGGCATGGCTTTTTCCTCATGTTTTGTGCTTCCAGGTGTTCCCTTCCCTCACATTGCCCCAGTGTGCCCTACAGCTCCCTTTTACTCAAGACCTCTGCCTGTCTCTCCAGGGTCTTGGTCATACTTGCAGGGAATTTCCTAGAATCTGATGTAAGGAGGGGCATGAAATTCTCTCAGAAAGAAAAGCAAATCCAAAGCAAGGTATGGAAAAGGTGCCTGAGCTGCCAGGCATCAGGAGCTTTCAGTGACTGCTGAACTGCAGCCACCAGGGTTTAGCTGCTTTGGCTCTTCAGTCTTGAAGACCTGGGGCTCCAAAACCCACATATCAGAACAGCAGCCATCCTACTGGTGCCTCACTCAGTTCAATGCCAACAGCAACTTGAATCAGTGGGAAAGGCATTTGGTGGCAGGGCAGCACTGAGGAAACGCTGTGCCTGCAGTTCCTGGGAAACTGCTTTTGGTGTCCTCAACTGGAGTGTGTGAACATATGTGCTTCAAGGAAATGAAAATGTGCAGGGAATGTGGACGTGTTCCTCCTGGCACATTGACTGGATGCCACTTCTCACCATCTAAGGGAACTTGTCACTTTGCTCCTTGAAGATTGTGCCTGGGCTCTTGTGGAAACCATACTTCAGGTCGAGTTTCTTTGTCCTATTTTTTTTTGGATTGTTGCAATATGGCATAAAGGTCACTGTGGCTTTAGGGATGCGTCTTTTTTCTCGTGAAGAAAAGGTAATTTTACACATTTTTGTTTCTTTTTGAGTGAACTGGCTAATGGAATGGAAAACCATTCTCAGTCTTGGAAAAAAAAAGAAACAAAATGGATCCTAGCAACTAGAAATGAGACTTGTATTTATAGCTATTTCTTTCCTAAAAATGGTTGGAAAAGTAAGACTGAGGCTGCGGTTTCACATTTCAGCGTGAGCTGAACCGGCACGTTCCCTGTCACTGCAGCACCATGGTCTGGTCCTTCCTGGACCCTTCAGTGAGCCAGGACCATGGGCTGCAAGGATTGAGAAGTCACCCGGTGACAGGAGCTCCCTGGGGGCCACAGATCCCTGCGCAGCCCCACGGGGTGGGACGGGGGAAGAGGGCATGGGGATCTGTGGCTCCGGCTTGGGCACGATGCACAGCTGTGCACTGGGATAGCAGTTGTGCTTTCTGCAGCCATGGCAGGTACCAGGGACTTCATAAACTCTATTAGAAGACACTGTGTGTCAAAATCCCAGATTTTCTAACTTAAGACAGACAAACATCCCTGAATTTTTCCAGCTGCTCTTTGAAAACACATAAAGGAGAGGAAGCAGTGGGTACAGATCCTGCTCCAATGTCACCGTCTCTTCCCAAAGTGCGGTTCAAAGACTCTCTGTGCCCTGGTGTTGACTTTGTTGTTACAAACCAGACCAGGATTTGTACAGGACGGGGCTGAGGAGTGCTGGGAGCAGCACAGCACATGTGCTAATGAGCCCAGCACTTGGCAGCCACGCAGGGAAGCCAGACGTGCAAGGCAGCAGGCGGTGTGAATGCAGCCTACTGTGTCACTGCACCACATCCGCATGGGTCACTCAGGGAAATTAGAGATGAACACGAAATTAATGACTGGATGAAACGTTCCCCCCTCCCAGATGATGACAAAATTCTCATCGGCTTTGCGGGGGCCAGAACCTCTCCCCGTTCTCATGTAGGTTTTCTGTGCAGACACCAAACAGTTCATTACAGAGCTTCCAGCTGGGATCATAATGTCATTTCCTCTGCTATTTCCCTGGATTCCTTTTTCGTATGTTCCCATTCCCTCCTCAGGCTTGCTGAAGAACTCCTTTGCTAATTTACAATTTACCTGCCAGATAGCTCTGGTGGAAAGGTTGCTCTGGGTTTCCGAAGAAGTTATTGCGCTAATCAGAGTTGGTGCGTACGGCTGGCACAGAGCAAAGCACGCGCCTCCCTTTTGGCTCTGTGGATGCAATATCCAGTGTGCAAGCTTTGGCACGAGTCCTCAGGCTGGCCTGCCTCCAGGCCAAGGATCACATCTCCTGTCCCTAGGGAATGTGAGGTTTAAATCACTGCAGCTCAGCGATGCGGGGAATGTGCCACCAGGAATCCCTGACTGTGCCCTTCTTCAAAGCAGGCGGTGCCCGCTCTCCCCACGTGCTCATGGCAAACACGAGCAATGATGCACTGTCAGTGCTCCAAACTTGGCTTCTCCAGCCCGCTTTCTACGCACAGGCTGACGATGGAAGTGTGAAGATGGAAGGAAGGAGAAGAAATGTGGGGAGGCAGCGCAGTGCTGGCACGCTTTGAAAGCTGACTCCTTCGTTCCAGATGTTCTAAATCACATGTGGAGAAGTGTTTGTGGTCAGATGCTGCTTGAAACTGATTGTTGATAATCTCCTGAGACAGCCTGTGACAAATTGAATAATAAAAATGCTGAAAATAGCATAGTTATTCCCTGGAAAAGCAAAGTTCCCACAATCCAATGAGCTGGGAAAGTTGTTGAACTTTCTTTGGACACAATGTGCTCTTTTTTTGTGTGTGCATGTTCTTCAACCTTCCATGGGTCTACAGGCTTTTTCCTTATGACCCTTCCTCTTCTTACGAGCTCAAAGCAACCACGCTTCCAGCCTCCCCAGCAGCAGCTGAACTGATCACCAGCCTTCCCCATGAAGAGCAGTCTCCCGCACTCCACGGACCTCACAGTTTGCTCCCTGGTGTCGTGGGGTGTTGCGGGTTTGTCTTTGTAGAGCATGTTTCTTGAACTGTATGAAAGCTGGCTCACAAGACACCTATCACTGAGGTCTTCACCACAACAGCCCATCCTGGCCAGCAGCAGTCCTCTCCTGGCCATGCCTGGCCTATGCCATTGTTGATTCTTTTCCCATGTTGTCCCCTTGTGGCACTGCAAGGCACAATCCTGACCTTCCATCCTCAGTGCATGGGCAACCAGGGGGCAGCCACCATGCCAGGGTTTGGTGCTCTGTGTGTTTTCCCTGAAGCAGAAGGCTTGGGGTCAGCCAGTGCTTGGTGAGGGCAGGTCCCTCTTGAGAACTTTGTAGTTTAATTACTGGAAGAGGGGGTTTTGGTGGTGAGAGGGAATTTGCTACAGGCTGCTTATGCTGCAGTAGTGAATTGCAAATCTGGTGGCAGAGGTGATAAGAACCATGGGTAATGACAAGATGTGGAAATGTTTGGAGTGCCCAGAGTGAGACTGTGTGTGCTTTGCCAGCCAGCAACTGTCCTTGTCATTTGATGGATACTAAATACAGACAAGTGACCCAAGTCTGTCTGCTACTGGAAAAACACCACCATTACAAAAACTACCCTTCTGTGTGCTGATTTCTGTATTTCTCTGATACTGGAATTAGCTATAGATCCTGTCCTTTTCTGGCATGAGTTGCAGATCTATGGGCATGTATAGTTAAAATTTTCTTGCCAATAGATTTAGGGGAAGGTCTTGCAAACGTGGGCTCATCTTAAGTGATGCATTGTGATGATCTTTCTGTGGGTGATGATTTCGACCACAGCTCAACATAGTGATTTGTTTTAGCTGACCATTCATTCTGGAGACTGGCAATGTTTGGACTTCCAGCAGAGTTCACAGCTGAGGTAGTCAGCTATTTAACGCATGCATTCAGTTAAAGTCCTGACCCTACACGCCAAAGTCTCCTCTGATGCTTTTTGCTCAATGGAATGTTCCACTCACCCACCAACCTACTCATCCAGACCTCTGCTGCTCCCCTGCTGTCAGGCAGGTCAGCAGCTGATGCCCATTTTTATGTCCTCCCTGACTGCTGTGGGGCTGTGGAGCTTTGTTAGCAAAGCATCTGCAGCGCAACTCTTCCTCCCCCACATAAAAATCTGAGGCGTGCAGAAAATTCAGGGGTAGAGTAAAACCAAAGAAATGGAGCAGGGTGCAATGAAAAGCACAAATGTTTTAGGAGTGTTATAGCCAAATATGAAAGGCTCCAGTTTCGTAATGAAATTAAGTTTGTGCTGAGCTGTTGGTCTGAAGTTTAGATCCTGCATGATGTGTTGAGAATAGCATTTGCAAAAGATTTAATCTGCTGACAGACTGGTGCTCTGTCCCAAAACCACCAGCACAGTTCTCTCCATGACTGTCGCCCACCAGGGTCTGTCTGAAATAGACTAACAAAAGACAGAAAACTGGTGGTGCTTTTTCTGCCACGAAGATGAAATGCAGAGGATGATGGCTGCAGGAAAGGCTACAGTCTCCACTGTAGTTTCTCCTAGATAGCTATGTGCCCTGAGTAATGGCTTGCACTCACAATCTTCATAGTTAACCATGCTGCTGAGTCAGAAACTATTGTGTGATCAGCTCAAGAAGTACCTAAATGAGTGTGCTGCTTCCCCAGGATGGCTGAACCCCGCGTCCCCCTGTGCCACCACTGCTGTCCCACCAGCTGCCACATCATTCCCCATTCTCCCTTCTTGGGCTTGGAAGCTCTGTCCCTGCCTGGGCCTGGAAGCTCTGTCCCTGCCTGGGCCTGAGCCACCCCTGGGTGCTTCCTTCACCAGTTGTAGTTACCTTCCACTTGGGCACAGTGATTTGTGGATCTGTGGTTCATGGGGAGTCGCTTTTGACATTTCTCCCCTTATTTACTGGAATGTGTGTGTGTTTATTTGAAGGCTGGTGTGTTTTTATGTGAAGCTTGCTGGTGGGTACAACCCTCCCACAGGTCCTTCTTCCAGCAATTCCCTGGCTCCATCACTAGTAAATAGAGCTCTCAATATTGGAAAAGATAATTGGCTATGTAATGCACAGAAAGCAAAATTGCTTTCCTCAAGATTTATTAATCAATTACAGCTTGCCCCGGATGGCGCAGCTTGAACCATTTTCTGACAGGGAGGAATATGTCAAATAGAAGGGAAGCTGTTGTTGTAATGAATGACTGGGTGCATATGTGCATGACTGCGTGGTTTAGCTCTTCCATAACAGGTATACTATTAACATGCTAATGAACATGCAAACAAGAAGCCAAGGATTATCATTATTTTTGAAACAATAATGTGTATTTTGGGGCTTTTTGCTTGTAATTAATGAGAATGTTGTCTGGTCTGTTGGTGTCCCCTGGGCTGGTTGTTGCTCTGCCAGAAGGAGGTAGCAGCCCATGCGCTGCACAAACCCTGCCTCTCCTCTTGGCAAACTCTGGTTTGCCTCCACCCACCAAGCCCTGCCACGTACTTGTGGAGGAACTCCAACATCTTACCAGCCTCCAGAGGCTGGGCATGCTGAGGTCTGAGTGAGCCCTAAAGCCAAGTCAGCTGCAGTGGATGCTCCATCTGTATTTTTAATGAAGGTTTTAATGGAAATGGGGTGTCCCTCTGGAGAACATAACGATATGACAGTGCTGTGCAGAGTATTATGAAGAAACGATGCTGCCAGTTAAGGTTCCAGTGGTGACACTGAACCGTGCTGTAAATCAAGTCCCTCTGGATGGGAGAGAATTTGCTGAAAGTCCTTGCAAGGAGTTTCAAAGATAAACCAAGACTTTTCCTTGAGTTTCAATGCTTCCAGATATTTGTTTATTAAGTCTTATCAGAGGAACAGAGCCACTAGCGTGACCCAGGTACAGCACAGAGCACAGAAAAGCAGGAGTGAGGCTCCCCTATGAAGATTTACACAGCCTTTTAAAGATAACTTAACCAATAGTTACTAAAAATGTGTATTATTTTCACTTTCCTACCAATTATTCAGTAACACGGGCAGGAACTCTGGAATTCTCTATCCAGTCATTCCAAACTACTTTTACTGCAGAACATGGAGTAGTAGAAGAAGGAGAAGAAGGTTTAGAGAACAACAACAATCCCATTTTGATATTTTTTACTCTTACCTATTTACTACAAAGAGAAGCCCAAAACCTCTAAATTTTTCACCCTGTGACAATCTTACATAGTAGTCTATCACCTAATTCATACCACTGTATTTTCTAGTTCTTGTCTGACTGTTGGTAATTTTTTCCAAGGTTTGAGGCTAAAACAGTGTTGTTCAGGGGGGTAAGAACCATTAAAAACAGGCAGAGAAATATTCTCGTCACTCTGGGTTCCTACACAGTGGGTTGCTACAGTACATGGAGAATAAGCAAAGTGACCATACGGAGGAGGAATGGTCAGGAATTCCTGAAGGGCTTGCCTGGAGGTGCTCAGTTCCCTCAGCTAATACTTACTCTAAAATAGTTTAGTGGGACTTGAGAACTCTCAGTTTTTGGTGGGATCTGGCTTCTCTGTAAATATATTCCTGTGAGGATACAAGGTGGTCTGTGACCCTGTCGCTGGCCAGGTGACTCTGCTGGTGCTGTGGCCATTGACCTTGTCGCACTGTTCATGTTAAATGGGTCTGCTAAGAGGCATTTAATTAGTTTCCTTTTTTTTTTTTTTTTTCTTTTTCCCTCAAGAATCACTTGTCTTGTAAAGCACACTGACCTGTGCTGCTTAGGAATGCATCCCTGATGCTGGGTAATGCATGAGGCAAACATTCCTGCGGTGTCTCACTCTCTGCTCTTTGTGCAGACACCCCCAGTTTGCACACTCCAAGAGGAGATTTCGTCCTGTGACCAAGGTGCCTCTCATTTATGAGGTGAGATCTTCTGAGGCAGAGATGATCAATTAAAAAAAATAACAACACCTGTACACAGGATCTGTCCCAATAGGGTTCCTGTGACATTTAGGTGCTACCTGAATATAATGAACATCTGCCAGCTGAGAGGAAGAAATAACACCACGAATGTCTTTCAGGGAATCTGTTGGTTGCTGCTGTGGCTGATAATAACATGAGAGGGAAGGAAGGAGCACAGACACCCCACCCACCCTTGTGTAGCTCTTTAACTTCAAAGAGAAACACCTAACAACCATGCTCAGGTCCCTATGTCCTGTTGCCTCCTATAAGAGCAGTAATAACCAAAATGTAATTAGCAGATGGAGGCACTGCTTGCTGTCCCACATTTTAATGGGTCTAAAAAATACAGTTATTTATGTCCCCTGCTGTAAAACTCATGGAGAAGTCTGTGTATCTCGGAAACAAAGAATAGTTGTCACCTTGTAGCACAAAAAATTGTGTGTTTGTGGGATCGAGGAGTAATTCATGCAGGAGGGGAGGCTGGAGATCTCCAGCCCAATGTGCTGCTCAAGGCAGGGCCAGCTCTGAGATCAGACCAGAAACTTTGTCCTGCTGGCCCTTGGAAACCTCCAAGGATTGAGAAGCCCCAGCTGAGGACAGCCTGTGCTTGTGTTACATCCTGTGGTGTGAGTGCTGCCTTGACTCTTGTAAAGGGCTGTTAAATGCAGTTAGGATCCCTTATTCAGAGCATGGAAAAGAAGCTCCAGCCATCTGTGTTTGTAGTCTATTTCCTTTCATTCATTTACGAGATAAAACGAAGTTGATTTGGAAGCAGTTTTGGGAGAGGAAATTCACATATCTTTCCAAGCCATCAAATATTGTTGAATTTATTATCACTTGAAGACAGAGTCATGACCTGGCCAGAAGACGAATGGCCAGAGAAGGTTTGAACTGTAATGTAAAATGAAATCCCCTTGGCCTAAGGTAAGCCCCTTAGGCTGCACACTGTAACATGGGGAGAATAATATTTACCACTTGGTGCAAGAGCAAGGATTAATGTTTTCTAGGCACTATGAAAATGAAAATATTATTCATAGAAAGCTTCTTGTTTGCAAGGAAAGTTATGTGTGCAAAGACCCCCTGGATCCTCTCCTTTGGTGAGGTGCTCTTGTTAGTTTTTTTTTAAATTATGCTTAAGATAACCAAAAGGCTCAAAACAGGAAAATGTTTGCCCCCATTCTCCCTCCATATCTCTTCTGGCAGAGAAGTAAGTGTAGAGACCTGTAGAGATGGTGAAAAGAGAGGATGAGGACATCTTCAGCTTGACACAAAATCATGGAGACCCATAACTGTGCAGTGGGGTCTAGAAAAGAGCCAGGAGGATTCTAGGTCACTGGAAAAAAGGCTGCTGGCACTGAAGGCTGCAATTATGCAAAGGTTAATGTATTCAAGCAGGGCTGAGTTTGCTCGATTGCCTGTTGGAAGCTTTGCCTCTGCAGCGAGGCCGGGTCACGCAGGTACGGCTCCCGCCCGACCTGCTGCTGCTGCCTGGGCCCGGGGTCATTGGAGCAGGTCACTGGGAGCCCGGCTTGGCTGGAGGCAGAGATGGAGAGCCCTGGGAGAGCCAGCCCAGAGTTAGTGCAGGAACACGTGAGGTGTTTGATTACCCCGCAGTGTTTTCCCACAATTCATGAATATACTTATCTCCAGAGTTTTGTAATGTGTAGACTTTTAAGTAGCTGAGTCCTGAAGCTTATCAGACACATCAGCTATGGCCTAAAATCTTGAAAGCAAATTTTGCTTAGCTGAAAAGGGAGCTTTAATGTCAACGTGCAGTGAATTACCTCCCTTCCTTTCATTCTCCTGAAATAAAGGCTGTATTTCAGGCAAAGTGATGCAGAATAGGAACAAAAGAGCAGTGGGAGGAGAGCTGTACTAAAGGTCTGGAAAACGTCTTTGAAATTTATAATGATCTTCGAGATTAAATGGGGTAAAATTGCTTCAAGATGATCTCAAGAAAACACTAAACACTCCATTCTGCTGAATGTCCTTCTAAGACTTCCTCTAGCTGATTTCAAGACACACATTTAAAAATCTGAAAGATTTTCCAGTGAGCCTTTTGATGGCACAGGGCACCATGACAGCCAGTGAGAGGGTGGTGGATGGGGTAATGCTCACACCATGTAATGACCCAGCAGGAGCCAGGTGCTGGCACACCACACAGCTGCCTCATACAGGCCCTGAACATTGACCTCCTTATCCTTGGAGAAGGACTAAATAGCACGTAGTTATTTGTGTACCGTGCACGGTGATCAGGTCCCCCACGGAGAGGTGTTTATTTGGTGCTGGTACCACACAGGACCCTTCATTTCCAGACTGCACTGCACCAGTATGTTCCAAGCAGCCCGGGGAGGACAGAGTCACACAGCAGAATGAGTCTGGTGGGACTGATCAGGATATTGATAACCCAGGGTGGCTATTTGTGCCTCCAACACGTGCTTATTCTAAGTTCAAAGGCTGTCCCATAAATACAGGGCACTGTGCTTCGTGGCTAGGACACTGGGGCTCATCTGCAGGAGTCAGGGAAGCGGCACTTCCATCGACTGTGCAGCTCCCAGGAAGGTTAAAAAGCATTTCTACCCTCCCGAGGAGGAAATAAGCCTGGGGAAGCAGCAGGTTTAGCACATGCAGAGCCCTCTGGAGGGGAGGGGTGCTGGCAGAGCCGCGAGCCTCTGCCTCGTCCTGCTCCAAGCCTCTGATCCTGCCCTCCTTCAAAACTGACATCCCACTGGTGTAAATTAGATAAGAATTGGCCCAGGGCCCTTAATTGTGATTTTTATTTTAAATTTGCATAATTAGACGTGTAATGGACTATTTCCGCAGCCTGGGGACCGCTCTGAGGCCGCTGGTGCCGGCCCTGGGAGATCGCCATCTGCCTGCGGAGGGCGAGGGCCGCGGGCAGCCTGACGAGCCTCCCGTGGCTCGTTCAAGCCTCTCCCCGCTTGAACCCCAGCTGCTTTCCCAAGCCACCCGAGGGGCTTCAGCCTTGCAAAGCATTAGTCATCCATCCCGGCTCGTGTCCTCAACAGATGCCACCGTTTAGGAGAATGTGGTGCTGAGGGGAGATTAATGGAGTCTGGGTTTTAGAACGACCCCCTCTGTATTAGCTTTGTCTTTGATGAAAGAGGATTACGGCAGAGCAAAAGGAGAGGCAATACAGCAGCTCCCAGGTTGGGGGGAGGTACCTGGAGGCAAGCAAGGCCTGGAGGGAGGCAGGAGATGGAGATGGACAGGTGCCTGGATGTCCTGGGACATGGATTGGGATGAGACTGACAGGGTGGCTGGAAGGCGAGTAGGAAAAGAAGTGCTGAGCCTTGCTGAAAATTTCACTCCCCTGAAGTCCACCTCCTTGCTTCCCACATCCTTATGACTTCTCTCCTTCCTTTCCGTCCCCTTCCTGATCCTTCCCAAGTCTGTTTCCACAGTCATGGATGGCCACAAGACACCCTTTGTATCCCATTACTCTGTCTACTTTGGACTTTGCTGCTGCGAGGTTTATTTTGCAGCTGTAAGGAGAAGAACAAAATAAATCTTCATTCTGGGGGTGGCAAAATTCCCTGTAGCCTGAATGCTGAAAGGCCTTGGGCTGGCTCTGCTGCCACATCCTGTTCTACTTAAACTGCTACTTTTAATAGACCCAAAATGTTTGCTTTGGGAAAGGTGTTTCCACCTCCTCCAGCAGAGTCACGTGCACTGGTTTGTTCATGTCAGACACAGCCTGGCCACGGGCTGTGCTGCCACGGCTGTGCTGTGTCAGCTCACAAGGCACCAGCAACACCATCACCATCAAAGCACCCCACTGGACATTTCCTCTTAGACGCCAGTCCCAGTGGAAGATGCAGATTGTTTAGAGGGGGTTGTAATGTCTCATGAGAGCACATTTCAGATGCCAGCTCCTACCTTTAGTTAACCCTTTGAAAATGGGACTTGCCCATAGGGACCCATAAAAGATTTTGGGGGTTGCATTAAGAGTAATTGGTAATTTTCCACTCTGAAGCGGGACTGCAGGAGTTAAAAAAGTGGTTCTCCTTTATACCTTTGTCACTTTTCCCTTTCAGGTTCTCTACGGCCAGTGGCATTTCTCATCAAGGATCTTTAGACAGACATTTCAAGTATTGCTAAGAATAAACATATGAAAGATGTTCCATGTAAAGTGGGGATCTCAAAGCCACACCAAAACTTTTGGCTGGGTAATGCTGTCCAGCTGCCTGCAAAGATCCTAGTGTGAATTTGGGCTGTGACTGTCACTGTGAGACTGCAATAGTGGCACACAAAACTGTGACATTTTCTCACAGCAGTGATTTGTAGGACCACTGCTTCTCCCCTCTCACCTGCTCAAATACAGTTTGGTGGTGAACAAAGCTGAGGAGAAGCCAAGACCCCTGTGAGAGCAGCTCTCCTCCCATAGTCCCTGTGCCTGCAGCAGCAGGGGGTGGGGAGCAGCAGATTGGGGTGGCTGTGCCAGAGTTTTAGTGTTCTAAAGGCAGGCACCATCATGGGCTGTGCTGCTGCACCTCATCACCCTGCCCTGGCAGCTCTCCATGGCTGTTGTGTCTCAAAACCCGGCCTGCAGGAGGCTATTTTGGGATCTGGCCACCTCCTGAGAGCATACGGCCTTGCTGGTGCCTGAAGTTCAATGAGCTCCACATGCAGGCGCCCCTGGGCCTCAAAATAATTGATAAACCGCATAAATGCTTTTTCACTACAGTATTTATTGCATCAAAGTGCTCTTCCAGAATGTTCAGGGAGGGCTCTCTCCTTCACATGTTCCCATTCAGCCAGCGGTTCTTGGCTATCTGCCCCATGCCAGGTCGGGAGGCTGGGTTGTACTGCAGCAGCTGGGTGATGAGGGCTTGGCAGGGTTCCGGCAGCCCCTCTGGGTACACCACCCCCTTCTTCTGCAGCTGGGGCATGCTCTGGACGTTGGTATCATCAAAGGGAACGTTGCCGACCACCATCATGTAAAGCATCACCCCCAAGCTCCAGATGTCGTACTTCTTGGCGTCGTAGGGGATGCCCATGAGCACCTCTGGGGAAGCGAAGGCCGCTGTCCCGCAGAACGTGGCGCTCAGGTTTGGGTAGCCATTGACTTCCTTGCTGAAGCCAAAGTCGCTGATCTTGGCCCGGCGGCCGTCAGCGGAGAGCAGCACGTTCTCACACTTGAGGTCCCGGTGCACCAGGTCGCGGTCGTGCAGGTAGCGCACGGCCCTCACAACCTGCACAAAGATGTCCCGGGCGTTGGGGGTGCAGGGCAGCTTTCCCACATTCTCCAGCATCTGCAGCAGGGTAGTGTCCATGGCCTCCATCACGATGTAGAGCTTCCTATTGCAGACCTCAATGAGCTCGAAGACGCGCACGATGTTGGGGTGCTGGATCTTGCGCACGATGGAGACCTCCCGAGGCAGAAACTTGAACACAATGGCTCGGGATGCTTGCTGCCGGTCCACCACCTTGATGGCCAGGGGGCCCTTGTATTTGTTGGAGGTGGCTGCTTTCACCTTGGAGAAGCTGCCTTCCCCTATTGTCTGACCCAGCTTGTAGCCCATCTCACTGAGTACCCTCTCTTCTCCGTCAGACTTCGGCATGATCTTTGATCCCAGTCGGCTTAACTGGAGCTGGTGTGCTGCTCCAGGATCTGGAAGCTGTAATGTCTGCTGTATGGCAACTGTTCACCTTCACCGATGGCAACCCTCGCTTCCATGCCCCACCCAGGCATTGTGATGGGTGGAATGTTGTATGTGACAGCACCTTTGGGACATGACGTGAGCATCTGGTGGGTCCCCTCTGCTCACGGGTGCCCCTGGCATGCCTGCGCACACAGGGGACAACTCTGCTGGGGCTGGATATTCTAGAGTTTTTACCCTTTCAGCCTCTTCACTTGAGTTCTCAGCATAGGGCTGTGTGGATGAAAGTTTTAATGTCAGCTTTCTGCAATCAGGGACCCATCTGAGGACCTGCACCAGTTTTCTGCAGGGCATTAGTTACATTAAAATCCAAACTACACAGAGTGGTACAAAGGAGTGACTTCTACTGGCACTAACTGTGAACCACCTTGCCTGGCTATAAATATTGAGTTCTTTGGTGATGGTGGACAGAGCTACTGTATTACTAGGGAGGCTTTCTGACTTTGTGTGGGGTGGATGGGGAACTTTAAATGCATCTTTCAGAAGAAGCAGCTTTTTGGTTTCTTGAACTTGTAATTGCTCTCTGTTTTTATCAAAATGGTATTTTGGAGACTTACAGAGAAGAAGTGAGACCAGAGATCCTTCAGAGACCTTCTGTAACTAGGATTTTAAAAGCTTTTAGTCAGTTTTAGTTGCCATACTGTGGCAGTCAAATTGAGCAGAGAGCAGCTGGGCTGGGCCACAACACCCACTCCAGAGCAAGGCATCCCTCCCATCACACGCTGCGTCTCAGGCTGGTGTCAGCTCCTTCTTCCAGGTGCTGCATCCTTAGCTTTCACAAACAGTTGTTTCTGGTTTGTGCTGGGTTTTTTAAGCTGCTTGAGGATCCTGTCCTCCCTGTGGAGCCCACATTTCCTTTCCAGCTGTACAAAGAAGCCTAGGACCACAAAACCCCATCTACCTAAATACCAACCCAAAAGCTATTTTTAATTTTTGAATATATGTTTCATTTTGCAAGTCAGTTATAAAGAGGAATGGTGATCAGCTGAAGATGAAAGAAAATCTTTCTTGTGCGTCCATCTTGTCAGTATCCTGAAGTCACTAGAGGAAATTAAAATAACTCAAGGCTGCAAACACAGGTCTATATGTGCTGCAGTGGTGCTTTGCTCTGAGCTAAGAGCAAGTAATGGAATCACCATGTCAAGTTTTATCTGCTTAGAAGTCGTGGGTCCAAACCAAACCCCTTTCCCACTTCAGATGTTATTTCTACCAGTTGGAAGTAGGGGAATTCAACATGCCATGGAAATGTGGTTGCCAGGCACATACCACCAGGAATACCATCAGGCTCTACCACCGGGCATGGTTTGGGCCTTCAAATAAATGCCCCCAGATTTCTTATTTCTGAAGTGGATCAGCAAGAAGCCATTTCCAGAAGTTCCTGCTCAGAAACTGTGGTTACTAAACAGAAAAAAAATCCCACCTAGCAATCAGCAGGCCAGATGCAGAAACCCATTTTGCTGGACATGCATGATTTCCTGACAAGTTTAGCCCTTGAGTCATAACCACAGTGACTTCAGCAGAGGTCTGAGCTGGACTTTCCAGAGGAGCTGGGAACTTTGAGATGGCTAAACATAACTGAACCAATGTGGGCATTTTTATGAGGGAAAATGCTTAGACCAGGCTTCCCTTCCCCACTTACTACCAAAGCACCTCTGGAAAATGCCACTGCTGCTCCTGGGAATAGAAGGATGCGTGTGCAGACATCTACAGGGGCTTGGCTGGTGCTCAGCATGTCTTTTAAAACAGGAATGGGCAGTCACATCACAGGCACGTTCCAAAACCTACAGGTTAATCCTCACTTACGGGAAGCCCCTTTGAAGCC
The DNA here is from genome assembly GCF_041296385.1 of Aphelocoma coerulescens. Taxonomy (NCBI): domain Eukaryota; kingdom Metazoa; phylum Chordata; class Aves; order Passeriformes; family Corvidae; genus Aphelocoma; species Aphelocoma coerulescens. Next base: position 8,720,310 of record NC_091021.1, read on the forward strand.
CCTACAGTAACATCACCAGGAGGAGGAGTGTCCACACAGCTGTGGAAAAACCAAAGTGGCAGCTACAAATCAGGTTGCAATGGTAAGGAGTAATGTTGTGGAGTCCTGCACTGCTGCTAGTTCTTCATCTGCTGAGGGAGCAGGTTGCTTTTGGGAAGTTTTCTGCAAGCTTGGCTGAAGTGGGCAGTTTCAGTCTCAGTAAGCGCTCCTGGGAGCCCAGAAAAAGCCTTATGCAGTCAGATACTGCTGGAGCATCCTGGGAGCGGGAGGGCTTGAAGGAGACAGGGAGGCAAGCCCTGGTTTCCCAGGGAGGAAGCAGCTATTGAAGCAAACACTCCCCCTCCTGTACACTCCAGGCTGCAGCTCTGCGAGCTGCCTTGGCTGCAGGCATCACTGCTGTGCATCCCTGAGCTCCTGCCCCACAGCCAGCAGCATGACCTGGGACTGCTGCAAACAGCTCCAAAGGCAGGCAGCGAGAGGCTGGGATGAGAGGGTTTGGTTTGGCAGGGCACTGCCAGGCAGAGGAGGAGGAATGACAGCTGAGCTCAGCTTTCTGTGCTGTCCTTGGATCTCAGAGAAACGGCTTTTTGCTTGGTTGGCTGCTGCCTCAACATTTATTGGTATAAAAATGCACCCAGAAATCTCTTTTGCTTTCAATCCCTGCACCGCTAGTACTGCTACCTGTGGTATAAATATTTAGGTCACTAAATATTTATATATACTTTAGTAGTGCACTCACTACCAACACACACAAAGAAATGCTGACCTTCGGTGCTTTCTAGAGCATTTTTTGCATCAAAGCTGTATTTGTAGAACTGACTTGTTCCATCGCTCTTGTTAGTGAGAACAATTAGAGATCAGGCAGCAATTACGGTTCTGTTAAGTGCGGCATTGTGAGCAGGAGGAGCTGGCCTGTAGAGGTATAAATTACTGGAGCTCACTGTCAGGGTTTTTGTTATGGGATGTTTCTGACTCTGGTGGCACGGTTGTGCATCAGCCTGGTGGGCAGCTAGTGCCTCTGACCTGGGGCTGATTTGCCCAAGGGCTCATGAAGGACTGTCCCTCTTCCAAAGGGCTGACAACTCCTGAAGGACCATCCAGGAAAGTCAGCCTTGCTGAGAAGCAGATGCAGCTGAAGCTCTCTGGCCTTATGCACTGTGTACAGCTACCTTCGACTGGAGAAAAACGTGCAAGCCATCACTTCTAACAGAGGAGGGACTTTTTCCTTTTTGCATCATCCCATAGATTTTTTTAGCTAATAATGTGCCTGTGTGATGCCTTTTGGGGGGCTGCCCTCTTGCTGAACCTCATGGAGGCAGTACTACCTCAGTGCAATTACTGAGATCCCAGCTGAGATGCGTGTGGCAAACCAGGCAGCTAACGAGGGCCATTAGATCATGCATGCTTTGGGAACTTCCCCCTCTCCCTGTGAACCCATTGCTCCCGACCCCTGGGGCAGAGTTGTGTGAGTCTCAGATGCCTGCCATTGATCTGATGACAGACTGACACCTCTGGAGCAGGGATTTCACTTGGGAGTGGACACTGCTGAGCGTAATATGGGGCCTGGTGGCCCAAGTGTACCAAAATATAACTCCTGTGACTGCAGATGGCCAAGAAGCCATAACAAACCATATTTTATACCTTATGCCATGAGGCTGTAAGTTACAATGTGTAGCATAACCTCCTCACTTGCACAGAACCCTTGAGATTTCTTAAAATACCTCTATTTCCATACAAGCAGAAATACTTTGCCCAAGGGCTGCAATGTTCAAGACCAGTCAAGGAATTCCTAGGTGTCCAATTTGAGGCAAGTCCATGACCAGACATTCTATCTTAGCACTCTGTGAATATGGGAATAGGCAAACTTTTGCGCAATAAGTAAAAATAATGTTAACATTTTTGCTTTACTAAGTCATTATAGATAGCAAAAAGGATAACCACAGTTTTTTCCCAGCAGATGCTGGAGTTACCAAGATCTTCTTGCCAGCAATGGGTAAACAAAAGTTTTCTGTGTTTTATCCTGTATTTTATTTTAGTACTTTTAAAAGTATGATTGTTTTACTTTCACAGAGAATTCTGGCCTGAAAAGAAGCATGCTGCTCACAGAACTATTTTCCATCTACGTGGGTGCTGCAGGTGCAGAAGGCTGGTGAAAATTCTGCACATGAGGATTCCTCTGTAGTCCCATGGATCTATGGTACACCCTCTAGGTCTCAGTACCAAAGGGAACAAGCCAAGCTGAGGCCACCTTGTAAGAGGTGCAGCCACTCATCAGCTAAGGCACAGCCAGTGAAGAAAAGGACACTTGGCAAGTACTCTTATTTCAACAGTGATGTTATTTGTACCTTTATTGCCAAGAACTCTTCAGTGTGGTAGCTGATCACTGGTCTGTGTGATATCTGAGCAGCTGAGAAGTGGGGCAGATCCCATGAAAGTGTACTGAATCCAAGCTGCCTCGGGAGTTGAATTGTTATCATTGCCCTAGATCCTTCCCTGCAAAATCAAGATGTCTGTGCGGTTATTTTAGGCACAGGTGTTGAACAGACCTGGGGAGTCAAAGGTACAACCCTGTCTCTGAACATCTGATGCTGTGTGTCTGCACAATGGCACCCTAAATTTGGCCATGGTCTTGTGGCTCCTTGCTGGCAGCAGCAGCAGTGCAGACAGGGAGAAAACCAGAGTCACAGATAGTCAGAAAGCTGTGCTTGGCAAGGTGCTGTTTTTGCTGCTTCTTTCTTCCCTCTCATGTTTCAAGGATTGGTGTCTGTTTCAGGTACTCAGGCTATGTTGGGGTTTTTATCCCTCTGGCAGTTAAGGAATTTTGGGACCTCATATTCCTGGCATTCAGAAGTGGCTGTGACCCTCACAGCTGTTTGCCATCACATCTTGCCCTTACCCTCTTTTCAAACAGAATAAACTAGTGAAGCAGGGTGTGGGACTAGTACAAAGTCTCCCAGAAATTCAGCAGGGTGAGAGGAATAACACCAAACAGCAAACTCTTTGGATATCCTCTTGATTAACCAAGGTGGTTCAGACACCAGAGAGAAACCTGAGGCTGGCACTCCTGAGCCAAAAACATCTCTTCATGTAAATTAAACTGTGTGAGGGACATAAAATGGGTTTGTAAGCCATCAGAGGGACTAGATTCATGGCAATAGGCCATACTACCACCTCTTGGAGCAGCGTGTGAGCACCTCAGTAGGTGCCAAAGGAGATGAAAGGTAGAAGGGCTAATGGGCTGCCCTGCAAAGAGGATTTTGCAGCTGGCATCGTCAGGCTGCACCTGCCAGGAGTCTCAAACCTGAAGGCAAAAAGCTATAGTGGGGAGGGAGACAAAAGGGGCTAAGCAGGCAGTGACAAGTGAGTTGCTGGAGGGGCAGGAAGACTCTCTTGGCAGGCCTGTCTCTGAGAGGCTTTGTACCAAAATTCTTATGGAAAGAGGAAGCAAAGTGAGATGATATGCCTCCATCCTTGTAAGTGGAAAGTCACGCCTGGCTTGTCAGAGCAAAGGAAATCCAGCTGCACAGGGAAGCTTTGCTTTTTAGTACTGGAATGCCTGCTGAGAGGGTAGGCATGGCTGCAGACAGGGGGGAGCACATGGGGCACTCGGCCTCGGAGCTCACCACACCCTTTCCTGGCTGGAGGTGTTGATCTCCCTGTGTCTTTGTTCAGAGGGCTCCTTCCCACCACCTCCCTTCCGAAAGCTGAGAAGCTGGTTCTCTCTTGGCCCGTGCTGCAGACACTTGGCTGGGCCTTCAAGTGGCTGATTCCTGAGCGCTTACCAGGGAGATCCTCCAAACAGCCCCACAAGCCAAAGGGAAGGGCTACTGGGTCAAGAGAAGCACTAAGCCTGCTCCTCCTGCCCCTCCTCAAGGCCAGGGAGACAGCCCAGTCAGCCTGCTGAGATCCCCTTTGGTGCTGGGAGCTGGTAACAAAGCCATGGGTAGGAACTAGGGCTCCATACTGCACATAGCTGAAAGCAAGGAACATGTCTCTGCTCTCCTTGTTGCTTCAGGATCCACAAAAACCCTCTTTCATAGCTGAAAGATTAAATGCCTCCTGCAGCTGGTGACTTGCTTATCTGTGTTTGTGTGCCTGCTGTCTGTCCCCAGGCAGAGTTAGCCGGTGTTCCCTCATGGCTGTCTGTCCAACAGGAGGGAGAGGCCTTCAGGTGAGCATTTAAGCAAGGCAAAGCTTTCAAAAGCCACAGCAAGGGCCTCTTGGGTTAGTGGTAATGGAATTGGAAATGGGTGGCAATGAGGGTCGAGAGGAAAGCTTCTCAGTTCCCAACTTTTCTTACCACATCAAGTTATATCTGTTAAATCCAAATACAATCTAGAAAAACAGGTAAGCATTTTGTGTTTAACTATCCCAAGCAAACAACACTTTCCTCCTCACACTGATTTACTTACCTGCCTGTGGAGAGCATGATGTATTCAGAAAGAGATTTAGTTGTCTGGCAACTATTGTAAGTAATTTGTGGCCAATTAGGGACTGCAGACTTTGGTCTATAATTAGGCTATGGCAGCCTATGGTACACAGGGTTGGAAAGCTGATGGCAAAGTTTTAGAGCTACGAAGCAGATATTTAAATGCTTTTAAGGGGTATGGATGTTACCAGAGGCTGATTTCATGAGGTACTGTGGAGTCACGTGCTAAAACCTTTCTGGAAGGTGCTCCACAAATCCCTCAAGTTACTTCTCCCACAGGTCTGGTTAGCCCTGGATGAGCCTGTCTGGGAGGACTGAAGGAGAGGACAGGCTAGACATGCAAACCAAAGAGCTTCAGAGCTGTTAAGACTGATGAGAAAGTTCAGACTGAGATTTGGAAGATTAAGGCCAGAGTCTAAAGGCACATTCTAAGTGGCAGAAGGAGGTGATCTTGGACCAGATAGTCGGTGTGCACATATTATCAAAGAGGGAGGGAGACAGGCAGGCACTTTGGGAACAGGGCTGGAGGCAGCTGACAGGGTCTGGAGGTCTGTTTGCTGAGCAGACACCATCTGTTTGCTCCATCCAGCATCTCACTGCACAGGCCTTTATGGTATTTGAAGCTGAAACTGCCTGAGAAATCAAGCAAGAAACTATCTGTGACCCTGGGAGGAAAACTGCCAAGGAAACCGAGGCTTATCTCACCCAGCTGCCAAGGGATGGGTGATTTGGGTGGGGAATGAGTACAGACCTGCTCACAGCAGTAGCAGCAGGTCTTGCATTACATTTGCTGCTTTGATTTCCAGCAAACCGGCCTTTTTGCTGCTTTCCTGCTTGTGGGTTTCCCTAAAAGGGAAGTGAATCCATCAAAGGCAGAAGCCAGGTGTTTCCCTTGCCTGCTGGCAGTGGCTGTGGGGCTGGGCTGGGCTGGGCTGGGCTGGAGGGATGGCGTTCCTTCGCCCCACTGTGGGTGCTCCCATGCCATGACATATCTATATAATCTCCCAGTGCCCAAGCCAGGAGGAATACACAATATCACAGTGCCCTCTTGGGGGCAGGTGTTCCTTGGAAACAGACCTTTGTGATTTGTGTGCTGAGGATCTCGTTGCTTGCCACCGTTGTTTATTCTGGCAGCTCCTGCTGCTTGGTTAAATCATGGAATTTCCCACTGAACAATACTCCTCCTAGAGCCAGAGTTCTGGCCTTGGGTTTTTATTTTATTGCTATTTCTCTGTTGCTGATTTGCATTTTGAATCTAAAATGACTGGGGTGAGGAGTTCCTGAGTGAAGATGGCAGTCTGCCCTCAGAAATGAAACCTGTCCTGTATAAACGCTGTCAGATCACTTGGCCCCAGCAAGAAACAAATTGGTTTAACAATAGATTTAATTAGCTGGTGTTTGTATTCCTTCACAGAGTGCTCGAGTCCTGGTCCACCTGCTGCTAGACCTGTCTGCAAGCCCTGGCATCTCCTGCACGGGGATGTGACGAACAACTGAAGCGTTAAATATGGACGTAGGTAAGTGTGGCAATTCCCTGCTGACTGCCAGAACAGCCTGGAGAGGGGGAGACTGCAGCCAGGCTCTCTTCCCCTCCAGATTTTGCAGTGCCAGATTTTGTTAAACATTAAAAAGAAATAAAATGTGAATAAAAACACAACTTCCAGCAAATATTTGAGATGATCCTATGCAACTGTAGCTATACCATACCTAATATGGCTCTCAATACCCTACTGTTGCCCTGAATGCAGGATTCTTAAGTCCAAATATTTTGCCTGTACAGTGGCCACTCTTGACTCAGACAAACTGGGCTCTTCTCCCAGGCAGCTGGTGATGGGACAAGGGGAAACAGCCTCAAGTTGCCCCAGGGGAGGTTCGGGCTGGATATTAGCAAGAATTTCTTCACAGAAAGAGTGGTTAAGTATTGGAACAGGCTCTCCTGGGAAGTGGTGGAGTCACCATCCCTGGAAGTGTTCAAACACTGAGCAGACATGGCACTTCACAATATGGTTTAGTGGGCATCATGGTATTTGGTAAAAGGCTGGAATGATGCTCTTGGAGTCTTTTCCAGCCTTAATGATTCTATGGAACAAATGAAATGATTTTATTTTTTTTTTAAGTAATGCAGACCTATAATTTCCCTGATCCCTTATGTTTGTGGGGTTGTGAAAGAACCTCTGTTTTAAGGAAGATATGAAATGACAAGCTTTAGCATTTGTGACATGTGTGCATTTGTGACAGTTTTTCCTGCATGTGTTGTTTTGGGGGTTGGTTTGGTTTTGTTTTGTTTGACTTTTTTTTTTTTTTTTTTTTTGAGCCAATTGGGCTAAAAAGCCTGTCTGTGGTGAGGATTCAGTTGAAAAAGATGTGCCACCTGGCAGATGAGTCCATGACCCTAAAAGCTGGTTTCTCTGAAAAGCCAGACTCTAAGATTGATGCTGAGGGCTTCCCTAGCTTTTGTTTTTCTATTTCTAGATCTAGTTTGCTTCACATCAGAAACAGAGTTTTCCTAAATGCCATGCCTTAAATCTTGTTCTGGGCTTTGCCAGTCAGTCTTTCATGTTGCTGCTTCTCCCCTTCCCTTTTCTCCTGTCATTATGTCCCTAAAGATAACGCTGTCACAGGGCAGCCCTTGGACATCATCTGGCTACACCTGACAGCACTGTCAGCTGAAAAGATGGAGCATGGGGCAAGAAAATCATGGTGTGAGCAATGCTTGTCCCACTAGGTGCAGCTGGAAAATACTAGGACAGATCTCCTTCTGTTTTCCTTGGTCAGCACCCTTTGTTAGCTGGGATGGAGGAGAAAACCTTTTATATCTGAGCACACCTTGCTGTGTGTGCTGAAGCCTTTTACCTTGCAAAGACAACTCCTGGTCTCCCCAAATCCCTGCTTTCTTTCTAAGCTCTGGCAAGGTAGGACAGAGCATCTCTTCTGTGCTGCCTTTGTTTCCTTGGTTCTCACTTGGCCTCAGCCTGTGTAAAGGCTTTGCTGCTTTCGTTTTGCTGTTCAGTGGCTCTCTTTTAAGGGGACGAGTTGTCTGATTGCCACTTACTGGATCCTGCTCTCAGATTGTTGTAAGTTTAGCAAGACTGAACTGTGTGGCCTGAGCTGGCTTGTGCCAGGCAGGACTACAGCTCAGTATTTTAGGAAAGTATCCATATTTTAAGAAAGCAGCACTTTTGTGGACAAGGGAAGAGGAGGGAGAAGCTATTATTTGAGAGGCTGTGGCAGTCTTACAGGGCAAGGCCTTGGCACCTGGAGGAACGGGAGCTGCTGCCAGGGACATGGCTTAAATCTGCTCGGTTCTGGCCAGCCTGTGAGCCTTGAGAGTGTGTGGGGAGCAAGGCTGAGCCATGCCCTGCAGGCAGGGTTTCCAGGCTGAGTGTGGCAGGGTCTCCTCCTGCAGCTGCTGCCAGGGCACTTGAGGAGAAAAGCAGTGTGCCTCTGCCTCCAGCATGCAGGCTCTGCCTCAGGAGCAGGCTTTGAATTTTGAGCAGAGAAAACCCTCTCTTGTGCAACTATCTTCCCACCTCCCAGTGGGTTTCTTTATACAGCTTTCAGAGAAAACAACTGATTTTTTTTTCAATTTTTTTTTTTTTTTTGAGAAGGAAGTGTATTCCACCCCTCTTTTGCTGTCCCACCAAGCCTATATCAGTAGGTTGCAATGGTAGCAAGGTAAGCAGAAGTGCAAAGATGACACCTCTGGGCTCTTAGGCACTGCTGGAATTCTGGCAGTGGTGGGAATCAGACACAGTCTGTTTGTCAAGACAGTAAATGTTTTATTTCTCCCAGACATCTGTCTGGCAGGTAGGTGTGACAGAGAGAGGCATCTGTGATCATTAAGGCGGCATTGTCTCCAGCATGCTCTTCCTCCTCCGAGTCACTCCAGAGTTCTGAATGCACAGGAGGAGTGATGAGGCAGGGTTTCATCAGTAAGTGTCAGAGGCAGAAATAAATAACTTCCAGTCATATAAATTCACTCAATTTCTCTCTGCTTGTGCTGGCCATACCTTGTATTTACATGGTACCACCAGAAACTATTTTCAAATGTTAAAATTTAAATGAGCACATGGTCCTGCAGGCTAAAGCTGTTACCAGTGATAACATTTCCACTGGAGTTTGTTTTGTAGCACCTCAAGAAAAGCAACTGATTGGAGTGATTTATTTCCAATCCTAAGGAAAAAAATAGCCTTGGAGCCTTTGTGAGCACCAGAGGAAAAGCAACCACAGAGCTGGGCAGGTGGTGTCTGCAGTCATGGAAACGACTGATAACAACTTTCTCATCTTATCACTTCACAGATTTTTTTTTTTTATGCTATAGGATGCAGACATGAAAGAGTCTCTAGGGTCCTCCTGCCCTACATGGGAACTGCAGCAACAATCCTGGCACAGCCTGAGAAACTGGTCGTCTTAGTCACTGTGTAAGGCTCAGTTGATGGATGAGGCTGTAGAGAGGAACAAGGAGCAGAGTGAGAACTGCCTGGGGTCTGGCAGGGGTGGGATGTGGGGTGACTTACACCCACAGCAGGAAGGGTTCCCAGGCACACCCATGTTTCATTTCACCCAGGTAACTGAGAAATTCATTATCATCCTATGTGCATCTGGGCACAGCCAGTACTGCTGGGACACTTCTGGGGCTGACTGTGCCCCCACAGGCTACCTGGTCCCAAAGGAGATATGGCAATAGCTGTCCAGAGATGCTTCCGATCTTTATCATTTACCAGTTCCTCGAGTGGGTTCCATGCATGTTGCACAGCAGCAATGACAAAATTAGACTGCTGTCACAGACATTACTTTCCTGTGTGACATCTGTGTGAGAAGTTGGTGTGGCACCAGCTGAGAAAGCCCCTGAGGGCCAGTGAGCAAGGAAGTCCCACTAGTGACTGAAACCTCCCCAAAAGGTGTAGTCAGACTGGGATTATGTGCAACCAGTTTTTCATCAGGGAGGCACCTGGTGGTGGCTCCCTTTCCTTCTAGCATCCCTTTTGGTAGGTTTTTGCATTCCTCAGTGAAATGCAGCATCCCTTTGCAGATTTTACAGCCTCAGTTTCTGAGAAGGAATAGTTGAAGGGGAGTTTCTGTGTCTGAATTGCTGAGGGAAAAAAAGTTTGGTTAGGAGATGAGGACTTTTTAAACCTCTTTTCCTGACTTCTCCCATTAGGAAAATACTCTTTATATTTATAATGAGGGGAATTTCCCACCTAGGTGCTTGTTTTCAGTTTGGATGTTCTTTTGTCTCCTTACCAGTAGACACAGCCTCTGGCAAGGGAGAACTGCTGTTTCTCCAGCCCCTCTGAAATTCCTTCTCACCTCTCAGAATGCCAAACATATCTGATAGCTCAGGCTTGACTGCAAGGTGCTGATCAAGCAGTTTGTCCTCAGGCATGGGAAAAGGCCCTGGATTACAAAATCTTCAATTATTCTGCTGCCAGAGGATCCTCCCTGTGCTGCTGTGACCACCAGATGGGAGATGTCCTCCTGGCAGTGGTCAGGAGAGCACAGCAAGCCACTGCTGGTGCCTTCCAGGCAGGGCATTTGCTCTCTGTAGCCCCCCTCCCCACTCTCTTTTAGGAGCATCTGATTTTTAGGCACTCTTGCTGTATCTTCCTAACTCCAAAAATAGGTGTCTCTGTTTAATTAATTATGCTTACTGCATAATTGCAGGAGCCAGGTGAGAGTGCAGTGTTTTGCTTCCTCATCTCTCTTACCCAGGACTTCATTAATGACAGCTGATTGTCCTGTCCCCATGTCCCTTGCATGCATTATTTACAGCCTCTTTCATCACAGATTGATCAGCTTTTTCCTGCTTCTTTTAAGCCTTGTGTTAACCATGGGCAAATGATGGTGGCTGGGCTGAGGTTCCTGAGGCAGACGTGGGAACAGGAGCAGTGTGTCCTGCAGCTCCCTCTCCTGTGCCTGCCTGAGACACCCCCTCACCTGCATCTACTAAGCCAGGAGATTTGCAGGGCAGGGCCCTGGGTGGGCAGCAATTACCCTTGTCCAGTGCCTGCCTCTCCTGCAACCTCCCAGAGGCACTTGTCACCACAGGGCCATCTCACAATGCTTCCTTGTAGCTGTGAGTCCCAGCTTTTCTTCTTGGAGCAGCCTCAAAGGGCATTTCACTTCCATGCTTCCTAGCGCAGGACTTGTGTGGGCACACTGGCATTTCCAGCCCTCTGCCATAAGTCTCAGAGGGAAGCTTCAGTTCCTCAAACCCTCAGATAAAATATTCTGGGGAAACTTTGCTCCTTGCTTTCCCAGTCTGTAAGACACACAATGTGATTTTTGGGGTTGTTCTGTGGAGGACCAGTGGTTGGACTTGATGAACCCTGTGGGTCCCTTTCAACTCAGGATAGTCTGTGATTCTATGAGGCTATTGCAAGGGACAGGGAAGGGCACTGGAAAAATCTCTTGCCCAGCCTGTCTGTTCTTGCGTTCATGTTGTGCTGAAAAAAATCAGCTGCTGGGTGTTGTCATGGTGTTGCCCCCTGCTTCGCATTTCACTTTGCTCTGTGTGGGTGGATGTCACCTGTTTAATTTCTGAGGTGACTGCTGCCAGTGCTGTGATGTCAGCTAATGCCCAAGACCCCAGCGAGTGACACCTGATGTAAAAGCAATCCCCTGCAGCACCGCCCCTGCCTGGGGAACCGCACCTTAACAGTGTTGGCTGTGCTGCCTCTACCCACCATAAACCCAAGTACTAAAAGTTAGAGCCAGACAGAAATTATGTCTTGCTCCCCACTGCCTGCCCGAGCCTTCCCTGGAGACCTGCATCCAGCATGGATGGGAGTCTGCAGAGGGGCTCTGCAGACGTCAGTGTGCCCACCCGCTTCCTGGGCAGCATTTCTCCCTGCACAGGGTTTGCTGCTGGGCAAAACAGCTACTGCTGCAGGAGACTTCCATGTGATTGCCTATCCAGGGGCTCGGGAGCAGCTCTTCTCTAGCTAGCAAAGAGCAGCTTTCCAGTGGAGGACATCCCAGATGCTGCACGATGGGCAAAGGGAGGGCTCATCCCTCTGGGCAGCAGAGAAAAAAGCTGGCTGGGCGGGGGTGGCAGTGAGGGCAGGGGAAGGGACTGTTGAGAAAGGATTTGTTTGTGTCCATGCTTCATGCTGGCAGCCTGCATGGAGAGTTATCATTTGTCATCTGTCTTTAAGAGCCTGCTCTACACCCTTCCTCTGGGGAATCAGAGCCACTTTGTAATTCACAGGGTTTAGCATATATAAGCTTTATTTTTTACCAAACTCTTGTAGTGAGGGGGCATCTGGGGCAGGTAGGTAACTTTAGGAAGCATCAGCCTCTTGAACTGAAAAGAAGTTCTCTTTATCTCCTGTTCTAAATCCCTGTAACTTCTCCAGTGACTTCTCTGACATATCCCCAGGAAGCAAAATAAACATGGGGTTTGGACTGGTTTATTGTGCAGAACAACGACTTGCAAAATCAATGGTGGGTTGTTTTTCTTCTCCTTTGCTGAAGCCAGAAATAGGTCAAGCAGCAAACCAGAATTTCTGAGGCAGCCAGGAGTGACTGGTGTACGTAGGTGTGTTTCAGAGGTGGCCTCTCTCTGGGGTTACTGCTCTGCCTAAAATCCCCGCATCTCCCTTGTGCTAGAGGAAGGAGGAAGTGAATTGTTTGCAGCAGAGAAGTGAAACCACTTAAGATTTCCTCGAACAAAGAGGGTAGGTTTTTCAATAGAAAATACATCTCGTACATCCTCTTCCAAGGCTCTGTGTCCTCTGTGACACCCAGCTCTGCTCGTTCTCGCCTGTCTGTGCTCGGGAGCCCCCCTCTCATTAACACTGTACCTTGCCTGCAGTCAGGCTGTGTGAGGCAGGAAATCTTCTTAATGGAAGTGAATAAAAGCATCTTGCATTGTATGAAGCTATTCTGGATCACATATGGGCTTGTCAGGTCTATTCTAAGTCACATTAAAGTTAATATGGTCACAGCAAGACAGCAATATTCACAGTATTTTAGGTCCACTCTTCAGTAAGGTTGTCCCACTTAATTTCCCTTGGAAAATCCTAGCCCTGGTGATTGGCTTTATTTTCTGCAGGTATTTTGGATGCTTGCTTGTCGCTTTTGGATGTCTGGCAGCATTGTCACTGACAGAGGCTGTGACAAGCTGCTGCATGGGCTTTCACAAGCAGTCAGTCACTGCCTTGGAAAAAATAGGGGTCTTTGTTTCCTCATGTGCCATGTGCCCCTCTGAGTGTGAAATCAACCCTTCAGAACACACAGTTGGGCCATGAGGGTGACAGCCCTCAGATCGTTTAGCATTGCTCTTAATTGTTGGGACAGCAGAGGAACAGTAATTAGACACATGCAATATTCTATTTCCTATCTATACTGTGGGGTTTTTTATATCAAACTGGCTTGCTTGAAAGGCTGAGTTCCTGTACCTGAAACCTGGGAGCCACGGGGTGTCTGCCACTGGCGTGCATGGGCTGAGAACTGCCAAAATGTCCTCTTAGGAGTGCTCACGTCAAATAGCAGAAGTAGTTTGAGGACTCTCTCCAGCCAAGGTCATAGGAAAGAATTTTACAAAAGCAAACAAACCATCAGCCTGTTTTGGAAAATGCAAATTAGAAACCTGCTTTATCACAGCATCTGAATGGGAGCTGCTGGTAGAGGAGAGCAAAGAAAGCCAGGGATGGGAAATGACCTTCCAGAGCTTTCACCCTGCTGCCACGTGGGTGGCTCTGTCACCAGGGACTGTTCCCTAGCACAGCTGCTGTGACAGCCCCTCAGAGCCCTTTCCTTGCCAGCTTCCTCACCAGTTCTTCAGAAGAGATCACAATAGCCCTCCCCAGATAACACCCGATGTGCTTGTGCCTCCTTCCATATGCAGGTCTCTTTCAACATCTTCTGTGTTGGCTGCTGCAGCCTCTTGCACCCAACTATGCAAATAGCTCCCTCCAGTCCAGGAAATACACAGCTAAGTTGAGTTTTCTCCAGTGTGACCTTGTAATTTCTCCCATCTTTTGAATTCCTGCATGGTCCAGGCCATGATCAAATACAATGTCAGAGAGCAGCAGCTCATTTCTTAGCTCCATTCATATTTGGTAGGGTCAGTGTAACATCACTTCCTTTTTATGGAATACGTAGGCCGAATACATGCAAAGAAAAGGCTTTTACCCACTCTTGTTGTTAATGATGGTCATTATGGGAGGCAGAAGGAACAGGCAACAAGACTGAGATCCCATTGTGATGCACAGTGCATGAACACCAAGTGTTGCACTGGCCCTGCTTTGTATTAGAGTCTAATTGCAGCCTGTCACAGTCAACAAACCATTTCTTCCATAATGGAAACCACACAAGCTCTGTATTACACAGTATGCTAAAAGATATTGTGAGAGCTGGAGAAAAGAGCCCCTCACTTTTCAGTTATGATGAATTTTCGTTAGTATGTATAATTTATCTATTCAATAAAGGGTAGTTATTCCCCTATTGACCTACAGGATTTTAATAAAGAGTAACTGTGTGGCCTGACAACCTTCTTTAAGCACCTAGTTAAAAAGTAACAGATGTTAGGCTAGCATGAATAATATTCTGTGAACAGGGTTTTTTTTCATTTTGTGTACCTCCTTAGCCCACGCCAGCAGTGGGGGAGAGCCTCTACTTACATAATTATTAGAATTTGGATGACACAAGTCCTTGCCCTGCCCAGCCTGTGTCTTGATGCTGTGTGATCTGCTTTGCTGTTCTCTGCCCTCGGTGTACAACTGAGAGTCAGAGTGCTCAGGGCCTGGTTCCTCAGTCAGGGACTGGAAAACCAGGGGCTGTTAACAAAGCCTGGGAAGGTGTGTGTGGTGAGAAACACACAGTGGTGTTTCATCCCTGGGCTTTCCTGTGAAAACTTCTGTATGAAGGGTTTTGCTCCTGTTTGTTGTTGCTGATTTGATATTTGTATCGACACTGCAGTTTGTCCTTTATATCCTGGTATTCTGCAGGGGCTACAAGAAAGGATGGTGCTTGTGAGCCTAAAGCCTAAGGAAAGAATGTGATGAGAAAGCTTTGATAGCAGTGAAGTGGCTGGGGACAGAGGGAAGGAAATGGGCAAATATTAGCAAGGAGGATATAGATGAGCATGGGAATGCTCTGAAATGCCAAGATTTTGTATGAGTTTGGAATTTGTTTGTTAACTGAATTAAGTGACTCTGAAGCACAAACACTTGAGCAAAAGCAGATCAGCAAAGAAGTCTCTGCATAACAGCAGCTTCCAGCAAAATCCAAACAACAAAAAACCCTGTGAGACCCAGACCTCATGCTCACCTTTCCTGTAGCATCTGCAGCATCAGGGGACTCACTTGTAACTTGATGCACCAAAGAGATTTATGGTACAGCTCCCTCTCAGCGTGTGCTGCACAGCAAGCAGGTCAGTGATCAACCTGCTCTTCCCTTGGGACTTCATCTCCCTGAAGCTGGAGAGTCTCTGCATTGCCATCAGCTTCACAGACTTTGGAGCAGGCTCTGAAGCTTGTCCTCAGCCAGCTGAACCCTATTCCAGTTCTGAAGCATAATATTTCATATAGGTTTCTTGTTTCCTGAGGCTGTGGACAGTCTTACATGAAAGAAAGAGCTCAGGGACTTGAGGCTGAGTCTGCTCCCTGAGGAGTGTGGGGGCTCAGAGCAGAGCAGGGCTGCAGGAATGGCAGTGCTGGCTCCAGACATTCCTGCCTGGCCCTCAGCCCATGCTGGACCCCTGTGGGGAGCTGGTAAATAAGATCCTGTGAAGCTAAGTGGCTTGGCAGCAGTAGCAGGAGCTGATCATCGCTGTCTCCTCAGGTGCCAGCCCCCAGAACAGGAGCGGGTGAGTGGATGATGCTGTTGTGCTGGAGTGGGCAAAATGTGGAAGGCATGGTGAGGGTATGTAAGTGGTGCTCTGCTCCATCCCCACAGCTGCCCCTGTCCTCACCTAAATCCAGGTGAGCATTCCCTCCTCTCCCTGCTGGGGAACTGGTGTTAGCCTTTTACCTGTGCCTGGATTGGCTTTTTATTCATGTCTTGCAGGGGAGAAAAGAGGATGATGACATATCAGTCCTAAGCATTGGCTGCTGCTGCTGCTTTTTGTACAATTATTTTTAATGCAATAATCATTTTATACAGTGCTAAATCCAGCTGAGCAATGTTAAAAGGAAGACAGTATTTAATGCAAAAGCACAACCTCTGCAGAAATGGCAGTAGGTTTACACTAGGTATTAGAAATAAATTCTTCCCTCTGAGGGTGGTGAGGCACTGGCACAGGTTGCCCAGAGAAGCTGTGGCTGCCCCATCCCTGGAATTGTTCAAGGCCAGGTTGGGTGGGGCTCTGAGCAACCTGGTCTAGTGGAAGGTGTCCCTGCCCATAACAGGGAGGTTGGACCTGCGTGATGTTTAAGGCCCAACCCAAGCCATGCTATGATTCTATGAAGAGAGTGCAATGCAGAAGATAGACAAGGGTTGTTCTGCATCAGCTTCTTTCTGCTCTGGCCCTAGTGTCAGTCAGGATGCACAGGCTGTTCCCTGCCAATAGCCATGTGAAGTCAAACTGATTGAGGATGATATGTGAATTCAAGCATGTGGTGAGAATGATTTCATCTCTTTGGACAGGCAGTGTGAAATGGAAGCTGAAGAGTGTGTGGCTCTCACAACCAGAGCATTGCTCTCAGCACACATGTTAGTGGTTTGGGTGCTAATTAGTCTTCCACCTAGGCAAAGAAAAGGAGATGACTGTTCTGGATGGCTTTTAAAAGGAATGGCAGGACTGTTAGGAAGCTAACAGTCATCTCTCTAAGTCACATCTGATTCAGCTTTGCTGTTACTTGGAAGGAAGGCTAGAGAGCAGCCTCTCCGAGGAAAGCTTGAAAGTTAGAGAGAGCCACTGAGGGAGTCTGAAGTATGGAGCGCCTCTCCAATGTGGACAGGGTAAGAGAGCTGGGACTGTTCAGTGTGGAGAAGAGAATACTCTGGAGAGGCCTTGTTGCACCCTTCCAGTACACAAAGGTGGCCTGTAAGAAGAATGAGAAGAGAAATTTTAGCAGGGCCTGTTGTGACAGCTCTAAACTAAAAGATGGCAGATTGAGACCCCAACCACGACCTTGCCCCAGGTTTGGTGTTAGTGAGATCTTTATTCCATGTGCAGCTTCTGCTTTTTTTTCAGGTTGCTCTGGTGCCTGCTCCCCATGTCAGACAGGGGAAGACATGCTCAGTGTGTTTAGCCCTAGCTTAATGCTTTCTTTGTGGCTACCTGGTGACCATATTCACCTCTGCTGGGTGTACTTGACCTGGTGTATTTACATCAGTGGTGCAGCTGCTCTGGAAATAGATATGTTGTTTGCTGTTGGATGTAAAATACCAGAGCTACTGATGAGAAAAGCCCCCCTCTCCCCTTGCTCTGATTCTACCTTTCTGGGCTTTACAGCCGCTGCAATATTTATCTTATTTCAGGTACATTTGAAAGCATAGTATTCTGGTACAGTTCACAAGTAATCGCAAGATTAACCCATCACTGGAAGACTCCAGCGCCCACTGCAGCCTGCGAGGAGAACCTTTGTGTGGATCTGCTTTGGGTTCCCGTGTCTGCATGAAACCGTCTCCCGATGGGCAAGTCCCTTCTCTGCAGCCCCAGGCTACCAGGAGAGGGCAGGCAGCTGCCAGCAGCCCGCTGGAGGATGAGAAACCCTTCACACTGAACTAAGAAACCCACAGATAAAAGCAGAAAATCAAGTGACATGACAGCACGTCTAACACCTGTTCATTGAAATTACAGGAGCAGAAAGCAGAAATTTGCCGCATTTCCAGGTGTGGACATGAACTAACAATCAATACCCAAATACCTGCCATGCTTAAGGATTTTTTAAAAAATGAATCCAGCATCACAGCCTGAGCCTCTCTTTAATTGTTTCTAAGTAATATTTCTTTTCTGGCTCCGGGAGATGACCTGCAGGCTCTCTAGTGTGCACAGGCATCCAAAGACTAATCAGATAATCAGGTGGAGAGTTATTTTTTTTCCTGACTTCTCAGATGAACACAGGCAGGTGAGCAGGTACTCCTTGCAGGTGGCTGAGCAGACTTGGGGGTCGGGTTCTGCAGCCCTGGTATTGCTCCCTACGATCAGTCATGCTTCCCTTGCCCAGGTGTAGCCTGTCAGGGAGTCTGCTGCAGCAGAGGTTTGGGAGAGGGCTAGGGAGTCCTTCATGTCCCTCCTCGAGTTAAGGCTGTGGGGAGCAGTAGGTTCAGTCAGCCCAGCATGAGTTTTAAGGTGTTTTCCAGATTTTCTGCATTCAGACTTGAGGCATGTTCTTATGAGGCTGATTTTTAAGCTGCCTGAAGATGTTCTCAAAATCTCAGAAGAGCACACACCTGTTTGTGTGTGGCACGTGCAGATTGGGAATGCTGAGCCCCCACACCCAGCCCAGAGCTGCTGCAGGTTCCTTTGCTGTGCCTTTGCAGTGAACTTCGGCTGCCGTCTGCCTGCCCCCGTAAGTCTGTGCCAGCAGGGATCTGCTGATTGCAGCCTGACATTTATATTCAGGGGAAGACAGGTTTTGTCAAAACCTATCATTGAATCTCCTTCTGAGGAACTCATACAGCAAATTCTACAAACCCCATGTTTTCTGCTATTTTTGACATTCCATAGTTCAGTGGCTTGTAATTACAGACAGTATGCTGCTGCAGGATCTTCTGCTTCACAGAGGGTGGCTGCTAATAGGGCTTCAGTGCTTCCCCTTGCATGCCTGGGTATTCAATTAGAAATACAGCTATACCTTATCTCAGGATAAGCTTGGTTAAAAAGGTTGATCCCCCACCAGCTGCAAGGCAACAACAGTCACCTGGGCACCTCTGGGCATGATGCCTTGCTGTGCCTGTGGTCAGCATGAGAGTGCCTCTATCCCCTGGCAGAGCTTCCGCTGGGCTTGAAGTGACCTCAGGAACCAATCAACACGTTGGTCCTTCACAACTGAGCCTTGTGTGCCCTGCTGCAGCCTGAGGTGAGCTTGCTGTGTGCTGAAAGATATGCATTGCCCCAGTCTGCTGTCTCAAGGCTGGTGTCACATGGTGGCACTGCAGGGTGTCCTGGTGCAGAGCAAGTTCCCCTGGATCTGCCTGCCAAAGATATTACAGGAGTACTGCTGAAGGCAGATATGTCCCAGGAGACTGGGCTCCCGCTCTTGCATCTCCCTTCTTGCGGGAATTTGTAGACCTAAAAGCAAAGGGCATAGTCTGCCACAAGCTGGGAAGGACATCTGATGTAGGTTATTGGCCACAGAGCAAGGAAAGGGCTTTGAGAATTCCCAGAGCTGTGGGTTGTACTGAACTGTTCTGTTCCCCTACAGGTGGGCGTAGTGAGCCCAAAACTAAATGAGTCAGCAAACACTCTGAGCAGAGGGCAGGAGGCGAAAGAAATTAGATGGGGTTTAAGATGCAGCAGGCCATTTCAGGATGTACCATTAGATGGTGGGGTTTTAGGAACAGCACTGGAAACAGAGGATGTAGGGAGTGAGTGAGCAGGAGTGTAGCACAAATCAATAATAAAAAATAATAATACTAAGACATCGTTTCAGTGCTTTGTGATAGAAAAAAATAATTATCTTACTGCACAAACAAATGGAAGATCAGGGATGATTAAAATTATAATTAAAGCAAGAGAATGACACTGGAACCACAGACATCTCTGCAGACTATTTGAACAGTGTTAAACAAAGTCAATCATTTCTTCATAATAATGGTACTTACAGTAACACAATGGGAATGCAAGGCATTTCACTGCAGGCAGCCTGGTTTTTAAAAATATACTTACAGCATTAATAACCAGAAAGAATAGGTATGGTCTGTGCTGAAAAAACGGTTAATGCTACAGTTCAGTTTTCAGATGCCAGGTTTCAGCATAATAAGCAGCAGCAAAGGAAATTAAAATGAGGGAGAACGTTGAACAAGGGCTTTAAAAAGAGGATTTGCTATAGAGAGTTTAGAGCAGGATAATTTTGATTATGTTACTGTACTAGATAAAACGAAGCTGGGGGGATTCATAATTATTAGCATCTCTAATCCACAAAAAAGAATTTAAAGATAAGATGATAGAATATTATTAGCAACTTCAGGCAAAGCTTTCCTATTTGTGGTCATTATTAGTTGCCTTCTTTGGATATAATTTTTAAAAATCCAACAAGACACAGTTTTGGATGATTTTTTTTGTTTTAAAGGAAGCTTCAAAATTTGGCTGCAAATGTGTTAGTAGCCCTGGGAAAGTTTAACAGGTACTAGAAAAGAATAAGGAGTACTGTCATGTGCCATGCCACACACTGTGATAGTGTGAGGAGAGAATCAGGTGCTCCATGTCCCTTCTCTCTTTTGAGGATAAACAGGAGGCAGTGAAAGATGCAAAAACCTAGAAGGGTTAAACCAATCAAAGGAATGCTTAGAACTGATTTATGTAAATCCTTGCCAATAAATACTACTTTATGTAAGAGGTTGGTATGGTGCAGAAGAGATCATAAAGTGAAGTTGTTAGTCAGTGCCCTTGAGTTGTACCAGCCCTGCATGTGTCTGCCTCTAACATATTTAAAAATTGCTTTTTCTGATTGGTATTTTTCTGGAAGAACCTTTCCTTTTCTGTTTTGCTTTTTGTTACTGCTTACTTATACTCTTGGGTTGTTAGCCTGCTCTGTGATGCAAGATCCCATACTCCAGTTACCTGACTGAAAAAACAAACACCATCCAACAGATTAAATTTGTACATCTTTTCATCTGCTTTTCATTCGCAGGTACAGATCCACCTGATAGCAGGGCTGAGCTAGCAGAGCCTCATTGTTTGTCTGGAGAAACCTTGTCTCTGCTGTCCCAGTCTGCTGGGGCTCTTCCTGCTTTCCAAGCTGGGCTCTGTGAGAGCTGAGACACTGCAGGGCAGAGGTCTGGAATCAGCAGCACCTTCTTGCCTCGCACGCCAAATTATCAGAAAAATACTGGGCAAGAAAAAGACAAGGACAAGGGACCTTAACGAGGTTCCTTACTGCCTATAAATGTTTTGCTTGTGCCTTCAGAAGGCAGGCCTTCCTTGGGGAAAAGGAAAAATGTATCACAGAATCCAGCTGGTTTTGGAACCTTTAAAACCTTTTGCTTGGAGTTATTTAAAGGCTAAAGTGATGGAAAAAAGTAGGAAAGGTGGTGTACACAAAGATGGGGAAGACAGCACAAACGTGCTGTTTGGAGAGTATTGCTCTCTGTAGAATAGCAGTGAAGGGAAATACAGGCAGGAGGAATCTTCAATTAAGATAGTGTAAGGAAGCAAATATTTGAGGAACCAGTAAATCAACTAGATAAGGGTAGAATAAATGTAATTCAAAGACCAATTTCTTGTTGTAAGATGTTGCAAACATCAGAGCGCAGCACTGCATTTGATGATGGACTATACAGTACAAAGTTGGAAAAGAGGCAGTAGCTCTCTCTAAAGCTCACTGAAAGATAAATAAATCACAAAGGTTATTGTATCATACTGTCAGTACTGTCATACCGTCAGTGAGGTTTTTAATAAGTAGGTACAATTATTTTAGGCATGAAGAAAATATAAGAACTATCTGCCCCCAAGGGCTGTTATTCTCACAACAAATGTGCTGGCAGAGAAAGTCAAGCAAAGACATAAATATAATAGGATGGGAAACTGTGTGCTGGGGACAAAGGGACTGTGATGCTGTTAGATGTGCCCAGCACAAAGAACCACATCCCAGTGGAAGACTTTCACAGAGCAGGGGGGAAAATCCCCAAGTTTTACATATGGCAATGAAAATGGGATACAAGGCATAAACCCAGATATCAATAAATTCATAAAAATTTCGTATTTACTTGGCAATAGAAATATCCTTGGGATGATCTCTGCAGTTGATCGGCACTGGGATGGGAGGTGTGAAGTCCCACTTGCATAGTAAGGGCCAGTTTAGAAAGCCTTTGCTCTTACTGGTGAGCATTTAAGGCTCATCTGGGGTGAATAAATTCTCCTTCAGTTCAATTTCAGGCCAAGTCTGATGATTCAAAATGAATTTTTCCCAAGTAATGGCTCCCCAAATAAGGACTGGAGGATTAGGAGCATTAGAGACTATCCCTGTCAGCTATATGAGTACCAATAGAGCGCTAGTAGGTTACCAAAGGAAGAATAACATTTATCTCTCTGTTACAGAAGGTAAACGTAAAGCAATGGAGAAATGTTTAAAGCAAATAAGGATAAATGTGTCAGATCAAGCTCTCACACTTAGATTCAAAGAGTAGGGGTAAGTGGCAGGGTTACTTACACGTGCAACTTGAATTGTAAAGTAGTCCAGTGGCTTAGGAACACGCCACCCACGCACTGTCTGATGTACACTGCAGAGGGCAGTCCATGTATCTGACTTACAGGGTGCACAGCAAGTCCCAGTCTCACACCAAGCTTGTTCCCAGCCTGCCAAGGAGAGCCCTTAATGCTCTTGGTTATCTTGACTCTCTGTCTCTGTACCTATTTCACTTAGGTTTCAATGTGCCATTTTTAAAACCTGGAGGGAGGAGATTTGGGGGGGCATTTTTAAAAAAAAAATTTCCCCCAAAGTTCTTGGGAGAGCAGTGCTCAGCTCTGTACTGAGGATGCCACCAGTGCCCACACATGGACCAAACTTTGCTCTTACTGTCTGGTTCAGGGCTAATCTGCAGAGCCTGGCAGCAGCAGGCTTTTAAGCATTTGAGTTGAGCATACTTACAGTTTGACAGAAAAAACCTCCTCTGTCTCTCCCTTAGAAAAGAAAACCACCGTGGTTACTGTAGTAACCATGATCTCATCTGCTAGCAGACAGACTGCTGGACAGTCAGTACTGCAGTGGGGAAGTGTTGCACATGTACGACTGTAGCAAACGGCTTGGATATCATTGTTTCTAAGTCATTCAGGCTACCCTCTGCCCCAGGGCAGGACTGGCTTTGCCTTCACCAGGCAGGTTCTTGTCTAACTCGGTCTTTTAAATCTCCAGTGATGAGGAAGGGAATGTTTTTCCTTGTCACAGCTGTTGCCTGTTTCATAGCCTGCAGTGTGAAAAGGATGGCATTTCCATGCAGTTTTTATATTCACTGGTGTAATTGTAGTTCTTGTCTCTGGTTGTTTGATAGATTGAACTAATGACCAGCCATTTGTGTAGTGATCTTTGTTGCCTCCCTTTTAATGTTCTGGGAGCTGGAATATGATCTGGGAATCCTTAGGAGGTGGTGAAGAGCAGAGCTGTCCTGTGACTTTCCATGGCTGGAGAGCACCTGGGCAGACTCAGAATCAGCCTTTTTCTCTATATTCTATTAGACTCTATTCCTGATTTACAGAATTGACTCTCTCCCAAGCCTGAAGGTAGTATCAAATTGCTCTTCTTTGTGGCTCAGTTCCTTCTTTTTGTATTTTAAATATGCTGTTACCAGTAAATAATAAATCTGTGATAACACTGGGTTGTGAGAATTTCTAGTTCTTGAGGAAGAAAGAAATGGCCATGTAAGTAATTATTGGCCAGAAGGTGTAACACGTTTACCAGATGAAACAAGTCAGAGGCCATAATGTCTGAATACCGGCAGCATGAGCAGCAGAAACATCATTTCAGTGTCCTGTGGGAGGTTTTTTCTGTTTTATTTATCAGTTTGAGCTTGTGTGTCCTCCTTTCACACCCCCTCTGGACAGTACTTCAGTCCATTGCTCCAAGGAGGCTGGATGCAGATGCCACCCCATTACATCCTGCAGCAGTACAGAGACAAGGACATTATTTAGCAGCCTCACAGTGCATTTTTATCTCATACTTTGCTCCTTTCACATGGTTACAAATGGTTTTACAGACTTTAAACTCTTAATACATTAATAAAAAATATGGAGAGTTTATTTTTACATTTCTTTAGCTCTTAAAGTGTTTTGGTTTTGCCGGTTTCCAGTCGGGTTTTTCCCAGGTAAGCTCTGTTGTGTTTATTTTGCCTGGGCTCTGCTTTCATTTCTTGAAGCACAGCTTTAGACTTTAAAGTGATGAGTGAACTTTGCCACTTGGTCATAAAGCTTGTCTCCTGCCTCCTGCTCCTCTTCCTCTGCTCTGCTCTAGGTTGTGGATAGAAATGAGATCAGCTTCAAGGCTTGGTATAACTTCTTGTGCAGCCTCCATGCTGAGTTTAAGAACTTTAATGGTTGCATGGGTGCCACTAAGAGCCCTTGTCCCCAGAAACTCTGCTTCTTCTCCCACCCTGCCTATTTCTCCAGTCCTTATCAAAATTTTGTGTCAGAAGCTAAGCTAATTCCTTCTTGAAGATATGGAAATTTAACGACTGCTCGGTGAGGGTAACTGGGTTTCTGCATGGACCCATTTCCATTGGCCAAGCCAGAAGCAGGAGGCAAGAGGTAAAGCCCAGGTCAGGTCCCACAGTCCAAAACCAGCAGCCTGGCCAAGGAAATCCAGAACAAGACATTTGAGTCCAAAGCCCTTCAGCCTCTCACTGAGTCACTGTCCCACAGAGAACCCAGCAGGGTTGTGCCTCTGCCCAGCTGGGAAGGAAGGTGGCCAGGGAAACACAAGCCTTGGCCAGCTGCAGCCTCTGTTCATGCTGTGTGGGCCCTTTGCAAAGAGAGATCCCACCTGTGGATCTCACTGCCTCGGTTGTTTGGCTACATGACATGATTGCCAAGCTTAATTTAATTTTTGACTGGCCAAGATTTGGCTGATTTGATCAGTACAATTCTCCAGAGACAAAAAAGAAAAAGCCATTATTTCCACTTCCTGCTATATTTGACTTTGATAAAACAACAGATTAGTTATCACTAAGGTAAAGGCATCAGCTGACCAGAGTTTTCTGCTGGAGTATTGTGTATTTAAATGATAACAGGGCTATGTGAGCACAAACACCTTTTTGTTAAGGGTGCCTCCTACTTAATGAAGTGTTACATAAAAACTGAAGTGTCCCCAGGTAGTTTTAGTCTGGAGTATTTGGGTAATACACAGAGCAAGAGCTTATTGAAATGGAAGAAGCAAACAAAAATAACAATGATGAAAGGGATCCTTGATTCAAAATGATATTGTGTGTCTTAGAGCATTGACATTTGTGTCAATACCGTATTAGTGGTAATCAAATTTCTCATTGTCTGCTGCAATGTAACCAACTCCTTGAGTGTAAAAGTCCATTAATCATGGAGGTGTGCTCTCTGTGCCTGTGTCGGTGGGAAGATAAATTAGGTGGCACTTTGCAGATCTGCTGAAAGAGAGGAGGACATGCATTGGGTATAGATGGAGTAGGATAAGCAAAACCTACTCCTAGATCTTTTTCCTTGACATTTTCCCTGTGCCAAGCCAAATAATTTTTCAGAGATTGTACTTCTACTAACTATTCTGCATATTCCTGTATCACACTTTTCACTTTAGACCAAATGAAAGTGCATTTCTGTGCTTACAGCAAGAGGTTGGGGGGGATGAGTTTCTGTGACTGCAGACTCTGCAGGCACTTTTCACCCTCTTAAAATGGGGTAACTATATTTCATAGTTATCTTGGTCCTGATAGAAACTGCAATGCTTTCAGCAGGCTCTGGGGACCCAAGTCTGCCATAGATCTGCCACAGACCTCTTGCAGGATGTTGGCAGATCATTTTGCTCTACCTTGTTTGCCCTACTCTTACTGCAGGCAACAGCTTCCCTGCATCCAGAAGGCACAGCATTAATAACACCGTGTTAATGTTCATGAGATAGATCCAAAGAAAAAACTTATGGGTGTGTTTTCTTCATTCCTGAAACCGTGTGAGATGAGGACGTGCTGCACATGAAGGATGCCATCTGGATGGATGAGGGGTCTTAGAGGCTCTGTATCCTGTCCCTGGCTCACTCATCATGGCTCTAGGAACAGCCCTTGTTGTGTGTGCAATCACGTCAGAGTAGCCCTGTTATGCCCGGTCCAGCTGGGAAGGACGCTCCTCTTCCCAAGGGAAGGGGCGGCCAGGGAGCACAGGCCTTGGCACATGCTGAGGTGGGCCCTTTGCAAGGAGAGATCCCACCTGTGGGTCAGGTGTGCAGTGCTGTGCGTGCAGTCAGAGGCTGCTCTCTACAGAGCTGCAGCTTCTGCAGCCACGACTACGTGCATGGCAAAACTTGACTCCACGGACCTTTCTCCCCATTAATTCCCCTGTCATTCTCTAGAACCTGCTCTTATCCCAGCAACTTGCTTCCATATAGTTTGCCCCTGCCGTTGTGTGGGCTATCTGAAGGGGCTGCATGTTTGAGGAGGTGATTTCACGTGTCAGAGCATTTAAACGGGTGGGGGTTACCTGAGGGATCGGTTTCACCTCAGAGTGATCGGACATTCCGCATCTTCAGTTGAAAAGTGATTATTATATAAAAGTATTCCTTACTTTCCAACATGGAGCTCTTGATAACAGAAATGCCAAGTGTTTCTGCAGTGTACAGAGTGTTGTGGCTCTGCTCTGCAACAGTTTAGAAATCTTTGGTTGTCCATAGCAACCTGCAGGCATTGAAATATAGGCTTGCACTTACGTGGGGGTTTAAAACGCTGTTGCTGGAGGCTGATAGGAAAAGGCTCTCAGCTTTGCTCCTGTGTGGACCTTTTCCCCACTGTTCCTCCTCACCCCACACAGGTTGTGGCTTCTGCCAGCACAGCAGTTTTTACCAGGCTGCAGGTCCTCCGGTGGAGCACTGTGGATGGCCAGAAACCAGGACCGAGGCAATGTGTGCAGGACAGTCCTACTCAGCCCCCATCCAGCACAGAATCAGAGCTCTGATGTCCACCCTATACAGAAGACCACTGAGTTCACTGGTGACTGATGCATTGTAAAAGACAGACTTGCTTGCAGTTGAAACTAGGAAAGAAAAGAAGGAAAGGAAGGAAAGGAAGGAAAGGAAGGAAAGGAAGGAAAGGAAGGAAAGGAAGGAAAGGAAGGAAAGGAAGGAAAGGAAGGAAAGGAAGGAAAGGAAGGAAAGGAAGGAAAGGAAGGAAGGAAGGAAGGAAGGAAGGAAGGAAGGAAGATCAGAGCCACTCTATTTCACACTCCCAGGCCATGGTCTGGGCAAAATTCCCTGTGCCCCAGCTAACAAGCAGGAGGCAGGGCAGCATCCCAGACTGTAGCCAAGTCACTGGCCCAAAGCAGTGGCTGTGTGACATGACTCAACATCGCAGTGCTCCCCCTCTGCAGCAAATGTCTCAGATCAACACACTGGGTCACCCTGCACCTATTAGTGACCTTGTCCCCCATGTGTTTTGGAGGACCCTCGTGGCAGCCAGCTAGTGCACACTATCCTGGTGCAGGGTGTTGTGACAGCCCTGAAAGGGTTGCTGCCATGTGTGCTGTGTCACTGCCTGTCACTGCCTCACTCCTTAATATTCCCCTCTGTGGGGAGACAGCCTGGACCAACTGCTTGGCTTCAGCGAGCCACTTTTGCAATATTACAGTATGAAGACATTCTGAGCAGCTTCTGTGCTTTTGGCAGCACCCAGTCCCTACTGTAATTAGGCTTGGGTGTCCTCCAAAATGACAAAAACTTTAAAAGCCCCAAGCGTAACCCTGGGGGAATGTAGGTGGGGCTGTGATCTCCAGGCAACGTCATCCTGGGAGTCTTTCAGCTCCAGTGGCCAGTTTACATAATCAAGACCTGACACAGCAAAAGAGAGACTTAAAGTCCGATGGCTTCAGTCTTTTAATCCCCATTTCTACCAGTAATCCTTTCTCTGCCAGTAGGCCCTACTCGTGCAAGTAGTTCTCTTGGCTTCAGTGAGTGTCTTTGACCTGTACTTAATGTAAACTAAGATTACTTTTGGCATCTTTGGAATCCTAAAAAAATCCTAAAACGGCAGAGTACGATTGAGGGCAACAGGCTTTACAGACCCAGGAGGTCACACTGGAGTTTACATTTGCTGCTGGCAATCCAAGGGCTCGCTAGAACAGCTACAGCAGATGAATTTCCTTTCTAACTGCAGAATAAACACTGCATGTGGAGTAAATATTAAAGGAATTACAGTAATGGGAAAGGGAAGGGGAGGGAAGGGGAGGGGAGGGGAGGGAAGGGGAGGGGAGGGGAGGGAAGGGAAGGGGAGGGGAGGGAAGGGAAGGGAAGGGAAGGGAAGGGAAGGGAAGGGAAGGGAAGGGAAGGGAAGGGAAGGGAAGGGAAGGGAAGGGAAGGGAAGGGAAGGGAAGGGAAGGGAAGGGAAGGGAAGGGAAGGGAAGGGAAGGGAAGGGAAGGGAAGGGAAGGGAAGGGAAGGGAAGGGAAGGGAAGGGAAGGGAAGGGAAGGGGGCTCCTTTGTCAAACAAAAAGGATGTCTGCTCACCTGTAGCAGACAGTGCTTATTGGAGCATTTTGCAAGTCAAGAGATAAACCCTTAAATGAGGACGGCCAATGCACAAAGATGAGTGCTCTTCCAGCTTTTCAAGTTCTGGGTAATTATGGCCATTGCTAATTTTCATACCATGATGGCTCAACAGTTATATGCCTGTGATTGTGCAGCCCAACTCACATGGGAAATGTTTCTTGGAGTCTAATAAGCACTGAGGTGCACATCCTGCGTGCTGCCATGGCAACAGCAGGATGCAGGAGAGCTGGGAGGGCTGGCTGCCAGGAGCTGTTGCACTTTGGCAAGAGAACTGCCCTTTGGATGTCCAAATCGGTTTAATTACCAGCTGTGGAAACTACCTGGTGTTCAGTGACTGATTCTTCAAAGATGTGATACCCCTGTGAGCAGAATGAACACTTTGGCTGCTGGCTTCAGGTGTGTGCTGGGCCAGCACAGCTGTGTCATGGGGGACAGGCAGTCCTGGGGACACTGCCACGCAGTGCACAGGCTGGCAGTGTTTGTGCAAAGCTGTCAGGCCTGATAAGGAAGCCCAGGAATGGTGTTCTGGCATTCAGTGTCAGACTGTGTTTGGGGATTTTGTTTTAACCTCGCTTTCCTGGTCATTGCTGATGCCTGTCCCTTTCCCTGCTGGCAGGGCACGTGCAGGGCAGCCTTCACTCCCTGCTGACCCTCTCTGGACAGGGCAGAGTGGGCTTTTGGCAGGAGAGTTGGTAACAACAATTTCTGTCCCATGGAGAACTGTGGTACTTTGACACTTATTTTCCCCCAGGTGAGGTGTTTTCCCTGCTGAAAAAGATCATGGCTCTGCAATGCTGAGGCTGTTTCTGCCAGGTCAGCCAGGAAGAGAAGTCCCCTGCCCAAGCAGCACAGTGTCCATGGGAACTGGTGGTTTGGATACTCTGTGTTCTCAATTTTCCTCCATGGCAGAGACTTCCAACAGGGCAGCGACTCCTGTGCTGTGTCATAGCCAAGGAAATCACATGAGGCCTTGTCACTGGTGAGGGAGGACAGTGGGATGGAAAATTAGATGGGGGGACATGGTCCATGTAGGAGAATAGGGACATGAAATAATTTAGCTATAGTTTCTATGAAGTACTCTGGCAGCTTGGGTAGGTACCTGTTAATTCCAAGATGAACCAAAATCAACTGTTTTGGGTTTTTTTAAAAAATCCATTTGACAAATGGAAGGAATATGATTAAATTACCACAAACCTGAAACTGTTTAGTTTTGACATATCTTTGCTCAAGCTGTGGTAAAAATTAGTATTTCCCACTCTTGGGTCTTGACATGAAAGAAAGCAAGTGTCTTGCATCATCCACTGCTGCTGATTTCAGTTGAAGGATGCAGCTTTAGCAATGGGGGTCCTGCCAATGGTATGAGTGTTGCTACTGGGCTGAGGAGAGTGATGGTTGATACAAAGACTGAGTCTTGTGATATGGCTCTTCACCTGGTCTGCGATGTGCAGCCCAGGTACCTCCATGCCAGATCCAGACCATGAAATTAGAGGGTGGCTATCAAAATGATGCTCTGAGTGTCCTACACCTCTCTGCTGAGGTGTTGGGTAAGCTGGTGAGCTCTCCCAGGAAGAGCCTGCATGGTCGTAATGCCAGCATGGAGTGGCTTGTGTGACATATGCTCCATGTGAGTTCCCTGCACCCTCCACTGGTGCATCACTTGGCTGAAAACAGACAACACTCATGGCTAATTATGTGTTGCTCTGCCACCTGCTAATTAAGAAAAGCTGCAAAGCTGAGATGTGTGTTTTCTGGGGTAGTGACCACCTGAACTCAGTGACTGAAGAAGTAAAGGATAAAAAACCTGGGAGAGAGAACCTGGCATGACAATACAATACAATAGTGGTTGCTTGGGTTTTTTAACCTTCTTCAGGATTTACTGATATTCCTGTTCAGAAATACAGCAACATTGACTGGGATAAATAAATGTATGTAAAGATCACAGTTTCTAACTCAAGGGAAGTGAGCACATTGCAGTAGGAAAAGCCACTTCTTATCTGGCTGGAAAAGAAACCCAGCAGTGTTGGCACAGATGCATTTTGGAAAATTAAACAGCAAGAAGGGAAATGACGCCACAGTTCCACAGGCATGCAGGGAGGCCATCAGGAGGGAGCTCCCTTGCCCTGCAGGCTTCAGAGAAGGCTGAGGGGAACTGCAGGAGTGGCTCCCACTGCAGGGAATTCAGCTGGGTTTTCTGGGGCTGAGCATCTATGGCAAGGCTGTGCTGAGAAGGTCTCTGACAGACCAAACTCAAATCAGCAATGAGATCTTGGTATTGCCCCACGGTCCCTGTGCATTGCAGATGTGCAGGGATGGTCAGATGTACATCTCTGGCCATTATTTCACCTTGGTAGCTAGGCTGACAAATGCCATGGGAAGGTTTCTTAATACATATACACTGAAGAGTTTCATTATAGTTCCAATATAGGGCTGGTTTTCAAAACCAGAACGGTGCCATCAAGCTTCTGAAATTAACATCTGGTTAAAGTGTGGTTTATAGCAACTTTTTAGAAACTCTTGATCTAACACAAGATAAAAATGAGCCTGAATATGGAAAACTTGTACAAAAATATTCATGATGTGTGTCACTACAGATCTTCTTTTACGTGGCATCTGACAAGAATCAGGATATAACTTAGGGGGTTACTGAACTGTGTTATTGAGGTGTTGATGTCTCTCAATTCTGCACCACAGCAGCTGAAGCTCTGTCGTAAGAGATGGATGACTAAATGACAACATGCAGATGATGTGCCTCCTGTGGAAGCATCTATGGAAGATGCTAAATGGGTATAAGATACTATTCATTTTATCAGTAATAAAATACCAGCAATACAAAATACTTTTCTTGTGTGCTAAGATTTTGGTATTGTCTGGCTTGCCTGGAGAACACAATGAAACTATGGCACCAATAGATAATACAACTGCAAGCTGAATTAAATGGGGTTTTTGGTCCTCTGGCTATATAAGAATTTATTTGTGTTTTCTTGTTAAGCTAAATTGCAATAATTAATTATTCTTTTGCAGAAAATATGTTCTATTAAGTATTATCTAATACCACTCTGCAGAAAAGATGAGACTCTTATAAAAGCTCTAAATATAACCTCGACAAGAAGTATTCTTGGCAGCACCAGTGTCTTCATGGCTAAAAACACACAAAAATTTAGTCCATACAAGAACCGAATCTTAAGCTCTCCTTTGCACATATCTAATAGCAACAGGAAGGGAATGGAGTGACTTGCTGCATTTTACATTTTACTATTACTAAAGCCTTTTATTGGTCAAGGAGATCCAGCAGAACAGGAACACTAGTTAATTCCTGTAGTACTAGTTTTACAATAGTGGAAATGCAGCCAGCTGGCAAACCACTTTAAATGAAATCAGTGAAGGCATCTGAATGGCTTGGGATAACCACTTCCCCAGCAGTGCCAGGGAGGAATCATGCTCCTTTTTCCTAAAGTGAAGCTGCATTCACTGAGACAATGGATACAGATTGTTTGGTGTGCGTAAAATCCCCTTTGAGTACCTGATGGCTACTCCACTATTTTCGTGGAGGAGCTCCTGGAGACCTAAATGAGGCTTCTAAAGGTTAACCTGCAGGTAGGTGTAGGATGCCAGGAGGGAATGTTCATGCAGCTGGTCTGAGGCGGATGACGTGCAATGGTAACCCGAGAGCCTGTTGCACAGCTTTTTTGCCTGGGGTTGCTGTGGGATCATGCGGACCTGGCTGGCTCTGTCCCTGTGTGTGCCATGCCCACACCAGCTCTGTCCCTGTGTGTGCCATGCCCATGTCAGCTCTGTCCCTGGTGTGCCATGCCCACACCAGCTCTGTCCCTGTGTGTGCCATGCCCATGTCAGCTCTGTCCCTGGTGTGCCATGCCCACACCAGCTCTGTCCCTGTGTGCCATGCCCATGTCAGCTCTGTCCCTGGTGTGCCATGCCCACACCAGCTCTGTCCCTGTGTGTGCCATGCCCACACTGGCTCTGTCCCTGGTGTGCCATGCCCACACCAGCTCTGTCCCTGTGTGCCATGCCCACACCAGCTCTGTCCCTGGTGTGCCATGCCCATGTCAGCTCTGTCCCTGTGTGTGCCATGCCCACACCAGCTCTGTCCCTGTGTGCCATGCTCACACCAGCTCTGTCCCTGTGTGTGCCATGCCCACACCAGCTCTGTCCCTGTGTGTGCCATGCCCACACCAGCTCTGTCCCTGTGTGCCATGCCCATGTCAGCTCTGTCCCTGTGTGCCATGCCCACACCAGCTCTGTCCCTGTGTGTGCCATGCTCACACCAGCTCTGTCCCTGTGTGTGCCATGCCCACACCAGCTCTGTCCCTGTGTGCCATGCCCACACCAGCTCTGTCCCTGGTGTGCCATGCCCACGTCAGCTCTGTCCCTGGTGTGCCATGCCCACACCAGCTCTGTCCCTGTGTGCCATGCTCACACCAGCTCTGTCCCTGGTGTGCCATGCCCACACCAGCTCTGTCCCTGTGTGTGCCATGCTCACACCAGCTCTGTCCCTGGTGTGCCATGCCCACACCAGCTCTGTCCCTGTGTGCCATGCTCACACCAGCTCTGTCCCTGGTGTGCCATGCCCATGTCAGCTCTGTCCCTGGTGTGCCATGCCCACACCAGCTCTGTCCCTGTGTGCCATGCTCACACCAGCTCTGTCCCTGGTGTGCCATGCCCATGTCAGCTCTGTCCCTGTGTGCACCATGCCCACACCAGCTCTGTCCCTGTGTGTGCCATGCCCACACCAGCTCTGTCCCTGTGTGCCATGCCCACACCAGCTCTGTCCCTGTGTGTGCCATGCCCATGTCAGCTCTGTCCCTGGTGTGCCATGCCCACACCAGCTCTGTCCCTGTGTGCCATGCCCATGTCAGCTCTGTCCCTGGTGTGCCATGCTCACACCAGCTCTGTCCCTGTGTGTGCCATGCCCATGTCAGCTCTGTCCCTGTGTGCCATGCTCACACCAGCTCTGTCCCTGTGTGCCATGCCCACACCAGCTCTGTCCCTGGTGTGCCATGCCCACACCAGCTCTGTCCCTGGTGTGCCATGCCCATGTCAGCTCTGTCCCTGGTGTGCCATGCCCACACCAGCTCTGTCCCTGTGTGCCATGCCCACACCAGCTCTGTCCCTGGTGTGCCATGCCCATGTCAGCTCTGTCCCTGTGTGCCATGCCCACACCAGCTCTGTCCCTGGTGTGCCATGCCCATGTCAGCTCTGTCCCTGGTGTGCCATGCCCACACCAGCTCTGTCCCTGTGTGTGCCATGCCCACACCAGCTCTGTCCCTGTGTGCCATGCCCACACCAGCTCTGTCCCTGTGTGTGCCATGCCCACACCAGCTCTGTCCCTGTGTGCCATGCCCATGTCAGCTCTGTCCCTGGTGTGCCATGCCCATGTCAGCTCTGTCCCTGTGTGCCATGCCCACACCAGCTCTGTCCCTGGTGTGCCATGCCCACACCAGCTCTGTCCCTGGTGTGCCATGCCCATGTCACTCGGCTGTGCTGCCCTTCCTGAGCCTTTCAGTTGTGTTTGAATTCAATGTGCAATGCCTGTTTCTCAGTAACTCACTGGCTGCACGCTCCTATTCTGCGCTGCCCTGTCTGCATTATTCAGGAATATCTGGGAACCTGTGTTCCTGAACTGTCTGTTATCAGCAAGCCCAAGAGCTGGAAAGTCCTAGGAAGCTTTCACTGTACTCTGTTTATTTTTCCATTCCCTCCCACACCTCACACAATATGGGGCAACAACACAGAATGCAGTCAAATAGCTCCTACAAACATACTAGCACTGTGAGTAAGGCTTTTTAATTCCTCTTT
This sequence comes from Aphelocoma coerulescens, assembly GCF_041296385.1. Taxonomy (NCBI): domain Eukaryota; kingdom Metazoa; phylum Chordata; class Aves; order Passeriformes; family Corvidae; genus Aphelocoma; species Aphelocoma coerulescens. The sequence continues at coordinate 8,753,867 of NC_091021.1, forward strand.
TAAAAGATCCCAAACTACAACTTGGTTTCAAACAGTACCTTCCCAGAGGTGCTCATTCCAAAGGACCACTTGAAGTCCCCATTCTTTATCACATATAGTCACGGCTTTCAAAAGGAACAATTTCCTTTGTTATCCCACCTGGACAGGAATGTTGTTATATATGGTCAGAAAATGGAAGTGAAAATACAAAAGCTGTGGTACAAAACCTCTTCTTATTACCAGTGGTACTTGAAATGTGCTGCATCATCAGGTTAAATGTTCTGAAAGAACTTTTTTTTTTTTACCTACTGACCCTTTTTGGCCCAAGTAGATGATTCCTAGGTCTTTTCCTAATGTCTTAAATAGCAATGATGATATGCAGCTTATAGAAATCTGCAGCAATTGTTACTCATTAGTCACTGACACAAAGCTTTGCACAGCAGAATCTATCTACAGGTGCCACAGGGAGAAGGCAAGAAAGAAAAATGTGTCATACTCTGAGGTAAACAGCTTTATTCCCTATTAGTCTGCCAGAGGCTGAATTAGTAATTGATGAAGCACTTTGCCACTATGAGATTTGTTTAGTCCACTTAGGATTTGTTTTTCGCTGTTAACACAGAGCTAAACAAGCGAGGCTGTGTCTACATGCTCTTCTGCAGATAGGAGCTTGCTCCGTGCCTGGTGCCTGTCAGCTGTGAGCCACATCCCGGCAGCACAGCTGCCTTGTTTGCACAGCACCGAGGGGAGGGTTAATATTCCCACAGTTACTCATCCCAGCACCGAACCCCCTTCCTCCACCAGGTGCTGTAGCTGCCTCTGCCTTGCTAGCGAAGGGCTGGCACGCTGTCTGCCGCACAGGAATGCAGCTGTCACACACGGAGCACTGCTCGCAGGCCAGGGGGAGGGCTGGTGACAGCCTTGGGCAGGGTGGGGGTCATGGCATCTTCATCCAGCTCTGTGGCAGTGTGAACAAAGTGGTTCCTCTGCCTAGGGAACACATCTGTGGGAAGTTTTTTCCATCTTTAACGCACCCTTATTGCTTATTTAGATTTGCAAAAGGTGGAAGTCCATATTGTTAAGACCCCCACCAAATTTTCGGAAAGAAGCCAACACTGCTACAGGAAAAAAAAAAAAGAAACAAGAATATAGAAAAGAAACACAAATCCCTATCTCAAAAAGTAAATCCAAACCAAATTAAATTTTCAAAGCCTCCTTCCTGGACATAAATCCCCTAGTTTTCTTTTGAAGGTCAGCATTAGATGATGCAAGAACAAGGCTGAACTTCCAGCCCATTAGGCTCTGCGGAGCCAGGCGGCAGACAGGGTGATGTGGTGTGTCTGCATAACCTCCCCCAGGCACTGGAGAAGAGGTGAGAAACAAAACCCTTCCTGCAGTGGAAGGAGTTACAAGATCCTTCTCATCTCCAAGGGAACGTGCTGCTATCACAGGGCTGCCATGGGACAAGCTCATGGACTGCAGGAATCACTCCTAGCAGAGACAGGGCTGCAAAAGGAGAAGCCATTTGCAAAGCCTTCTGAAATGTTGCCTCCCCTGGCTAAACTGATAGGCAAGGGCTCGCCTTGCTGGTATTTGAACGGTATGTATCTGAGCCACTTCAGACAACTCCCCAGTGCCGACCGTCCTGTGTGAGCCTCGTGTGTGTGAAACAAAGGACTCAGCTCACGCAGGAAGGCAGAGGTCTCTCAGAGCCTGGCGTTCCACTGGAACTGCCCTCATCCTCCAACTTGAAGCGTTTGTATCTTCTATCAGCCATGGCAGGGGCAGTTTAAGGGATCACTCCATGTTTTTGTTGGCGTAAAGCTGCTATCTATTTTCCCTATGTAAGCAGGAGTTACTGAACTGGTTCAGGTGACTGTGACTGGAGTCCCTGTGAACAGAGTGTGGGTTATTCTGGCACAGCTACAGTGGGAAAGTGCTAATCTCCTCATCTGTACTTGTTAACCTTTCAACTAAAGATCGCTCTGATGAAGGTGTGAGGCTGAGAGGTCTGGGTTTTGCTAGAGCACTCACCAGAGACCCAAGCAACAGCAGCTGAGTGGTGGTGGGCTTTGAGACTTGTCCTTGGAGCTCTAGTGGAAAAGATAAAGAGGCACTAGCTTCTATGCTCTCCATCTGTATGGGGCAAAGTTAGACCCAAATTTCTCTGGTTCAAGATGATTCACAGCTGAGTAGGAAAGTTGCCCTAGAACTGCCCCACATCAGCGATTTAATGTAAGTCATCTGAATGATGTGTGTAGAATTCAGCGAAAGAGGGAAATGAGTAACTTCCAAAAACACCTTGCAGGACTGGGTTCTCAGATGAACACATCTGCTAGAATGTGTGGAACCCAGGGAGAAAAGGCTACATTAGTGCAGCAGCACAAGCATGTGGCTCCTCTGGAAAGAATAAGAATGCTGCAAATTCTGATTCTTTGCTTTGCCTGCTTGTGCTTTTTTTTTTTTTTTTTTTTTTCTCCCTGCAGTATTTACAGTGCCCTGGTATTCATTCAGCTTTCTTAGCTACCAGCTAGGGAGGTAGATGGAGCTGCCTGGAATCCTGGCATCAGACACCTGACAGTCCTTCCTGCTTCAGGCATCTTGCAGGTACATTGCCTCGAGGCAGGAGGGTAGCAGGCAGCTTGGATGTGTTCCTGTGTTGGGAACAGGACCCCAACAGAGCAGGGATTCCCCAATGCATCTGCCCCACCGACTTCTGGATGAAATTCCTCTCACACCTGTGTGGCATTCCCAGGCGTCATCCATATTTCCCTGGGGAAATACTGGCCCTGATGGCAGAATATGGTGTGTTTGAGATGCTGAAGACACCAAACTACTGTTTGCTGGAGTCTCCAGACTGCCAGACTGGCTGCCAGCTTGTTGAACACACACTGATGTGCCATTAGGGAGCTGAAGTGTCATCAATGTTAAAAACCTGAACCTGCAGCTTAATTTAGGGGCTTGTCAGACATATGGTAATGGGCTGGTAAGGCTTGGTTAAAGGTGGCATTTGCAGGCATCTGTACATTTTTAATCTCTGTATACAATAAAATATTACACATTAGCTTTTGCTCTTGCTGGCAGATTTCTTGTGGGAAGATCTACTTTGGGACTCCAGTAGCACTGAATACTGAACAACTGACAGAAATAGGGAGTTTGGACCAATGTCTCTGCTGGCATAACTCCATTGCAGCCAGAGGGTGAAATCCCAGCCCTGTTGAGATGCACGGGACTTCTGCCAGGCTTCAACTGCTGAGAACTCTTTTAGCAACTCAACCCTGATTTTGCTTTGGACTGAAACCTCCCTGTGGATCTCAGCCTAGAAACACTTGCATCTTTCATACAGAAGAAAAATGTTCTGCAGCAAGCAAACGAGCTTGGAAATTATTTTAACTTCATCAGTGGAACCCTTGCTGTAGACATTCACTGCAGGCTAAATTTGGTTTGTGTGGTAAGACACTGAGTGCCTCAGAGACACCCATCTCCCTCAGAGATGGAAGGGCTCCTGCTTTGGCTGTAGTCACAGTTCATTGGACGTGCTCCCTGTTACTCCTGTGAATGGCATGAGCAAAGCTTTGGTGCTCTCAGTGTGACCCATTCATGCAGTCAGAACTCATCAACATTTTTTTAATGTCGGGAACCCAAGATATTGACAATGTACCTCTCTCTTCTCTTTACAGTGTATATCGCTGTCCTGGCATCCCAGCTCCTTTTCCAGGCATATCCATTGTTACAGAGTGTTTGCTGGAAGCTCTTGAGGATGAAGACAGACCTGCATCAAAGTCCCTGCACTCCTGTTTGTGCAAGACTGACTACAGCCCCAGCAAGGTCACAGAGCTGGTGCTTCCATTACCCACAGCTGTGACTTCCTAACCTTATGGTACTGAGATCAAAAACAAAACAGGAAAAAAAGAGCTGGAAAACCAAAATAAATTAATAATAATTCTGCTCTCTTTATACATTATAAAGAAGCAGGATGGGGAAAACTGTTTTGCTTTGCAGGTCACCTTCACAGCAAACAGGAATCCTTCAGTCACTGCTAGATAATACCAAGGGCACTCTCAGAGGCTGGCAATTGGAATGATTAAAAAAATATGAGCACGATTTTAAGTGTCTCTTTGAGAAACAAACAGAGAAAAATTGTTCATCAGTGGTAGAATAGACACTGTAAACAATGTATTTAATGAATCTGGAAGGATCTTGTAAGGGAAGAGATGACCAGCTCTGCCTTTCCAGCACAGTCCCAGCCCCTTACAGGAGTTTGTAACCTTGCCTTCCTATCACACACATCAAGCTTTCTGCAGCTGTGTCTTGCATTTGAGAAAACAGGAAATATTTCACACAGAATCAATGAAACTGGCTGGTGAGCTAGCGCAGGTTGGCAAGGACGGTGAACCAGTTGGGTTTTGAGTATCTCCATGGAGTGAGATTCCATCACCTTTCTGCACAACTGACTTGTTTATGAGTACACAGTAAAAAAAAAGTATTTTTGTGTTCAGGTGGAATCTGGTGATTCAGTTTGTGTCTCTTACCCTGTGAGAGAGCACTACTGAAGAGTCTGCCTCCCTCTTGTTGCGTGTGCTTGGGATGGACCTTTGCAGCACTTGCAGGCAATCTTTGAAAGCCAGGCAGCTTTTCTGGATGCTGTGATCTCCAGGACCATCTCACAAGCAGATCCCTAAAGAGACCAAAGTCTGCTCTTCAGAATCAGAGTTGTGGTCTTGCCTTTTGTGCTACTGTTCCCTCTCAGGATCCTGAACTCCACCATCTCAAAGGCACTGCACTGAATGCTGACCCACCTTCACATTTCCAACCAGTTCTTCCTTGATTCTGAGGTCCAACAGAGCACCCTCGCTTATTAGTTCCTCAATCAAACACGCCAGGGAGTTATCAGTGTGCTCTTGAACTCACCTAGATTGCTGTATTGTCATTTCTAGTTTAAACCTCTTCCTACCAGCTTCAAAAGGAACCTTGGTATAAAATAAATCCATCTCCCTCTGTGCTCTCTGCTGGTCCCTGTGCTCCCTGCTGCAGGCCTGGTGCAGCATTTCCAGGTGTACTGGCTGCAAGGTGGCTTGGAGCCCACATCTGTTGTCCTCTGCACCTCTCCAGCTGCTCTGGAGCACTGGCACTTGCCTTCCTGGACAGATGTTCACCTGAAACCATCTTACCAGTGACACATGACAGAAGCATGCTCTTGGTGAAGTGTTTTAGTGTTTTCTGCTTTTCAGCTAATTACCCTCGTGACTTCCTTTCTGCCCGAGGCTTGCCATGAGGTGAATAAACTTTCTCAACTGGTTGTTTAGTGCTTTTTTCCCTTGAAAAATGGAAGGGTTCTCCCCAAATCTACTGTGCTCAGGGCTGAAAACACAGGATACAAAATTAGTTTTTCCAACGGCTCTAAATAAATGCGGCAGACAAAAGGAAGAAGTGAAGGCAGAAAACTACCTATGTATGAAAAAATTTTACCAGTTCTAAATAAAGATAAAAGTATTTTTGCCCAACCTTTGCCAGAGACACTGTCGTTCCTGGAATTTGGTTTGAAATCCTTCCCAAGTGACTAAATTAAAGCCATTCATGTACTGAAATACAGTTGATGACTATGAAAGTTTTCGTGCTACCGTATTATAGATCCTGCCACGAAATAGGCCCCTGAGGAAATCTGTCACTCCCCTCATCTGCACTCACTGAAGGATTTGGGACAGAAGTGGATTAAGCTCTCAGGGGCTTTAAGCAAACTCTTTCAGATTCCTGCAGGCAGTGTATTTCACTCCGAGCCCTGAGTGGCACCCAGCAAGGCTGCTCCGCTGCCTACACACAAACATTGCTCAACATTCCTTGGGCCTGAGATCCTGTGTGGCAGAACACGTGGCCAGGCATTTCACAACTGCTGTCATCTATGGATTTCTGCTCACACAAATAGAAAGCCCATCTAGCTAGGTTTGGCGCTGACAAGGAGCAGCTAAGTGCACGTACACTGATATGCTACTCTTCCTAAGGGGAAGAGGTGAATTACAGGACCATCTGCACGTCTTTGGGCTGTTCTGTGGCATGGAGCTGTTTCCTTGGGACCAGCCAGCCAAGGATGTCACAAGGCTGTGGGGGCTTGTCCACCATCTCGATGGCTTCCTACTTGGAGAAGATGCCCTTCCTTCATGTTTTACACCATACCCGTAGGCAAGCTCAAGGGAGTAACACATCTCCTCAAGAAGCTGCTAGCAGAATTCAGAATGTTTTAGATACTTTTTAGTACTCATCAGGATTTACGCTCACATTTTAAGCACGGGAAGGCTCAAGGCAGGGTACTGCACAATCCCTGGCTTCCCCTACATGCCACGGGCATTCGGTCCCAGGAGCAGAATGATGTGGAGCAGCCCTACTAAGCCCTGAAGTGCCCGCAGCCCCCACAACTGCCTTTTCTGCTTGGTGGAGACCAAGATCAAGTTTCTCCCGGAAAAAAACCCCTAACAAATCTTTTTTTTTTTTTTTTTTTTTTTTTTTAATCCCAGTGAAGGAGAGCGGAACTACCGGGAACTCGCCCCCTGGGACACCTGTGACAACGCTCCTCTCGGTGTTACAGCCGACGCTTAAAATGGCGTGGGAGGGCAGCGAACCGCTCCCTTACTCTGCTGTGCCGCACCAGCCGCACTCGGGGCGCCGCGGGGCTGTACCCCGGAGGGAAGTCAGTCGGCGGGCGAGGGGGTGAGGCAAGGTAGAGGGAGTGAGGCAAGGTAGAGTGGGTGAGAGGAAGCAGAAGGGGTGAGGCGAGGCAGGGCGAGCTGGCGGAAGACACCCGAGGAGGCAGCCCCGGCTCAGCAGCGGCAGCGCCCTGAGAAGGAGAAGATGGCGGCGGCAGCGCTGGCCAATCAGCGCGCGGCGCCGGCTCGCGCCCGCCCGTTACCCAGTCCTGGCGCTCCGCGTGCCCCGGACGGTTCCATTCGCCGCAAGCGCCCCCTCCCAGCGCCCGCGTTGGTGGCGCCCAGCCGGTATAAAGCGGAGCGCGGCGCACGTGTGCTCCTCAGTGCCGGCGGGAGAGGGAGGTGGGGTGGGCTCTGTGCTGGTAGTGGCGGTGTGGAGAGGGAGCGGTGGGGGTCGGGCGTGCCGCACAGTCACCGCACAGCCCCTCTGTGCTCGTGTCCCCGTCCCCTGTGAGGGTCGCCGGTGCCCCCCTGCCCGGCCCCGCGCTGCTTCTGCTCCCCCGCGGGATGCGGGCTCGGCCCGCCCCGCTAGCCCTCACCCCCGCGCCGGCCACAGTATGAGCGCGGCGAGCGACACGTATTTTCTCATAAAAGACATAAAACCCGGACTGAAAAACTTAAATGTCATCTTTATTGTGCTGGAGATCGGTAAGTGGCGCCCGGCACGCCCCACCCCCGGGCCGCCCACGCGTGTCACGGCGGGCGGGGGGGCCGGCGGCGCTGTGCCCCCCCCTGAGCCGCGCTTCTCCCCGCAGGGCGAGTCACCAAGACGAAGGACGGGCACGAGGTGAGGTCCTGCAAGGTGGCGGACAAGACGGGCAGCATCACCATCTGCGTGTGGGACGAGATCGGCGGCCTCATCCAGCCGGGGGACATCATCCGCCTGACCAAAGGGTGCGTACGGGGCCGCCCCGCGCCCGCCGGGCCGCGCAGCCCTTTGTCACCCGCGGGGCCCCTCCAGGATCACGGGGCACACGGCTGCCCCCTCCGACCCTCTCCCTGTTACCGAGCCAGCGCCCTAAGGTCACTCGCCAAATTGAACCCAACCTTTCCCAGGCCAGAACATCCCTAGTGTGAGTGTACAGGCTAGGAGGGACTTGGGTTTGTAATGAGGACGTGGTGGTGAAGAGATTTGGGTTGGCTTTAGAATAGGTCCCTAGGAGAATACTTCTGGGGCAGGGGGGAATGCAACAGTCAAGTCCTGGTCTGTAACTCAAGCAGGGGAAGTCCAAAGCATGTTCTCACTTTCCCAGCTAGTTCTTTACTCTGGCAGTGAGCTCCTTAATGAATGGAAGGGATGATTACATATCATGCAGAAAAGTTGCTTTTCACTGGAATGAGTTTAACAAAAATGACAGGCAGAGGAGAACCCTTTCAGTTTCACTGTAAGAATTCATGCTAGGGCTACACTGTAGAGTGTGTTAATTTGGTTAGGTGCAAATAATTTCTCAGAGGTAACTTAATGAGGAAAAAGAAACAAACCCAACCCCCAAACTTATTGTGAGAAAGAATGTTAGAGTCAATCTGAAAATCCTTTTCCATGTCATTTAAATTGTCAGTAGCAAAGTTATAGGCACTTTGGTTTGAGTTCTCCATGCCTGTTAAGTTACACTTTTAGAAATCCATTACACTGATCCTTTGGCCTACAGCAGTCCAGGACATGGTGAAACTGCAGTGTGTATAAGGTCCTGTTAATTTGTTTTTATGAAAAAGTAGGTGAAAGGTGACTCAGTGAGGCTGCTAACTGAGCTGCTCTTAAGTTGTTCATTTGAGTGTAATTCTCAGTTCTGGACTTAAACTGGATGACCCTTGCCACCAAAACTACAGCTGCTTCCTCCTATGCAAATGCCCTTTTACACGAAATGGGCTGACTTCTCAGCAGAGGTGGTTCTGGGGAACGCTGCTTGCGTGGAGAGCACGTGTAGTGCAGGGATGGGTGGAACTAAACCAGAGCTCTGGGCCAGCACAAAGCCTTGTGTGTAGATGACATTGAAACAAATTAAGAGCGATGCTGTTCAGCAGCGTTACTGTACTCCCCTCCGTGACTGGCTTACTGTAGCTGCTCTGGTGTTTCTGTGCAACAGATGGGGGAGTCATGGCATCCTCTAATGTGAAAAACTGAGCTTGGCTTGTATGTATTAAATTTATGAGCTGACATCACTATTTCTGGTGGGTGGCAAAGTCATGCCTTCATTTACATGAATTGCATGCTCCCTTAGGACTGCGGAGGGAGTGAAATGGCTAAAGCTAAATGCATTCTGGTTTGGCTCTCATCTTCAGAAAACTGCCCTCATGCTGGCATACAGGGTTCTCCAAACACAATTTTAGATTTAAATAGAATTGAGTGTGTGATGCTGCCATTGCAAGGCAGGTAAATTTCAGCTCTGTAGGCTAATCTGACTTCATAGTGCAGAATGCCCTCTGATACAAGCAGAAAAGCTTAACCAGGCCCCCCCATGTAAACATGCTTTTTTTTCCCCCTTTGCTGAATTTCAAGCTGCAGATGCATTCTTCTGGAAAAGCAGACACTGATGCCTAATTTTGTCACTGGGTGGTGAACCCATTTACAGGAAGCCATTACACTTAATATTTGTAAATTTGAAACTAGTGTTGGAGTTTAGTGCTTTATGCCCAGCTCTTTTTGAGATAAAAACAAATGCTTGCATACGTGGAATAACTTTATGCTGGGGGTTGTTAGTCACATTACTTGCTGGGTCTTTCCCAGTAAATGTATGTTTGACTTACATTTATTGTGTGGTAATGCTTTTCTTTTGTTTTCTGCCACAAGACTGCCCAGCTGGGTGGTGATTAAAGGTTAGGCAGTGAGGGAATCCTTAAAGTGAAAGGTAGCCCTATGAAGTGAAGAACACTAATCCTGGTTCTGGGTGGAAAGCTCCCAAGATGGTATCTACAGTTACAGTGCCTGTGCTTTCCTGCTGGTGCTGAAGTATGGAGAAGGTTATCACTGCACTGGCAGTGCTGTCCTCTCCTGCCAACCTGCCTCCTCCCTGGTGCCTCTTTAGGGCCCTGTGTGTGGCCGGATGTCTCCCAGTCTCAGCAGATAAGGCAAAGGGCAAGAGGAAGGTTTGTTATCTCTGTTCCAGAGATAAACCCGGAGTGTAAGGAAGTGGTGACTTGTCCAGATTGGTGACTCCGTGAGTGCAATTGCTGAGGCTCCCTGTTCCTGTGCTAGAAGACACACATATTCCTTTTAACTCCATTGCTCTGTGCCTGTGTTTCTGGTCTGCATTTTCCTCATTCTCTACACATATGTGATGCCCCTCACCTAAGGGAACAATTACGCAGAAAGTTTTGTATGGCTCAAATTTCAGTGCTTGAAGTCAAGTGCCACTATAAAGAATAGAGTGCACTCACACTGTCTTTGTAAGGGGATGTTCCTGCAATTGAAAAACTATGTCAGTGTGTTTCTATATGTCACTTGGAGTTTGATGGCCAAACTTGTGCCTTTGAAAAGCCTAATCTGGTAAGGACCTATATTAAGAATGGAAGCACTTTTGATCATATGCATTCAGTAGCAGTTCTCCAGCAAGCAAAGGAGATTCTTCCTGGCTCCTGCTGAAAGCAGAACTGAGAGTTGTCACCGAATATAACACAGATACTGCTTTTGGCAAAATGCCTGTTCTCTGCAGGACAAGTCATAAGGGTTGCTCCAGTCAACAAAAGATCATCCAATTTCAAAATAATTGGCTGCTTTCCTGGAATTGTCAAAGGAGTCTGCTGAGCTTCCGGTACCTTTTGCTAGAAGTAGTACATGGGGATCTATACAGGATTAGTGTTGGTGACACTGGGGGCCCTGGGAGTTTTTTTAGTCTATGCTGATCTGTAATACATGTCAACTTCCTGGAAGATAGCATGTTTCCACTTCCTCTGTCAGCTCATTCACTAAGAAACTGCTTCACTTCTCCTTTCTTTGCCCAGGTATGCATCTCTGTGGAAAGGATGCCTGACACTTTACACGGGACGAGGAGGGGAGCTGCATAAAATTGGGGAGTAAGTATTGCGTGTTCATACTTCCCTTCTCAGCAGAGTGTCATGGTAAGTATGAGACCTGGTGGCTCTTAGGAAATGAAATTTAGGGCAGCAAAAGTGTGTTCTCAGTTGGTCATGGATGTAATGAGCTCTGACCCTCTCTACACTGTAGGTACTTTGAGGAAAATCAGCCTCTGTCATTGGCACAGGTCTAGGAGGGGGAAATGGATAAATGACAGGGGACTGAATCTGCATTGCTTACCTAGGCCTTATCTTGATTAACCACTTCATTTTGGTGGAAGCCTTTTGTATGTGTGTCATCCTGGAGGGACAGGCAATGCAGAGAAGGAAGAGCAAGGTCATTCCAGTGAATCATATCCAAGCAGAAGCAAGCCTCATTAAGCCTGCTTTAAACTGCCCACAGACTGGGGCAACAGCTCCTGCCTAAGAACAAACATGAGTAACATACTTGAGCAACAGGAAAAATAGCAGCATTTTCTAAGCAGAAGAGTACTTCCACTGTTGCACAAAGTGCTGTGGGAAACCTTACAGTCATCAGGAAAGTGGGGCTCTGGGGTTGCTACGCCTCTTCCTGTATGGTTCAGAAATGCCCAGTGTTCAGATGGAATTACACAAAGAAAAATCTACAGATTCTCTAGTACAAAATTCATTACCTCAGAAACGTCACCCAGCTGGCTGGAGTGATGAGAGTCCTTATCTGGGTTGTGCCTCCCAGCAGCAGGTGGGAGCTCCACTTCTGCTTAACCACTCCAAGCAGTGCAATGATCCAGATCTTTCTTCCTCTGTGCCATAATTTCCATGTGGTGAGTTGATGGGCCTATTCTGCCATAGTCTCCTTGAGTGGAAAAGGATGCTTTGAATTTCATTGCCTGTTTTGGACTCCTCTGTGCTATTATTGTTAATGGGGCACTGCATAGCATGGGAGCATGTGGGAGTGTTTGAGTTTTCTCTAGAGGTGTAATGCAATCCCTGTCTGGGAGCAGGCTGGATGACTCAGTGCCTTGGGTGACCTTGTGAGTGGGCGCTGGACAAGATTGTGCAGCTGGAAGAGAGACAAAGGGAACCCTTTCATCACCTTCTGTTTTATTTAGGCCAGTTTACCTCCTTGAGTAAATGAATACTTGCCTCTGCTTGACTGAAATGCCCTCACCAGGAAGATGTGGCAGCCTCACCACAAGCCTATAAAGGGATCAAAGAGCCTTTTAATACCTACAGATATTCTCTGAACCATGGGGTCTGGATTAATTACTTCTAGGTGATGGGATGTGTCAAGAACATATGCTCTGTGAATTGTGGAGTTGAGAACTCTGTTAAAAAATGGCTTTAGAACTTCCTAATAATCCTCATTTCTTCCCAGGTTCTGCATGGTGTACTCAGAAGTGCCAAACTACAGCGAACCCAACTCAGAACACATCGGGCAGAACAAACTGGTATGTTAAACTTGTCTGAAGCTTCTGGCCTAAAGTGCTCTTTGTTCTGAGTATTTCACACTAGGCTGTGATCAGATGTGACTCTTCTGGTAAAATTGACTCAGTGATATATAGCTTAAAATGAGCCAGTAATTGAAGTAGTAGATAAATTCCATGTGGAGCCACTGTAAGAACATGGCGGGGGAAAAATCATCCCCTTTCTGTAGAAATGAGAATTTTCTTTCTCTGATCCATGTCTCTTTGTTTTTTGTTTTTTGTTTTTTTTTTAACCTTTCTCCAAAGGCACAGGGTGAACAGAATAATATTTCTGCGTCAAGTGGTATGGGTACTTGTACTTTTGGGCCACTGGGTAAGTTTTTTTCAGTTTGTAGATGTGAAAAGACGAGAAGTACTTAATGGGAATAGAAATTTATTTCAAGGGTTCTCCATTCTTGGGATAAAAAAGTGTACTAGGCTCTAAAACATCATTCAGACAGGGGCCTGAACCTCAAGCATGTAAGCATGAACATCTCCTTGAAACTGTTTTCAGGATTTCTTCTGTAGGAGAGAAGGACATGAGAATATTTGGGGTGCCTATATCACATAAAGGGTCTTGACTAACCTTAAATTGTTTTGATGCTTTCGAAAAGTTTTTGCAGTGCTTGAAATTCTGCTTTTTTAAACTTCCAGAGACATTGGCTTTAAAAATTACTTCAGTCTTGCTAGACACCATGGCTTTCCTGCCAGGTTAGCTCCCGAAAACAGCAGTGGTGGTAATCTGAATTCCAATATTTGACTTATCCAGATTGTTTTGTGCTGTATTTAAACACAGAATCTTAAATACAAAAATGCTTCAAGGCCTTGAACAGGTGTAAGCTGAGAGGGAACCTTAGTTCTGGCCTGGCTACACAATGCCTGTGCTCAGTAGCTGGTGTTCTAAAGCTACTATTGTGACCCTTCTTGCTTTAGCTGAGGAAGTGGCGTAGGAATGAAGGGAAGGTAGTTTAGGAGAGGAAGGGTAAGCTGTGGTTTGGGGTCTTGCAGTGCCAGAGAGGCTTTTCTTTCTGGTCTTCAGGGTTTGGTGGTTACTGCAAACTCCATGTATTCCCTATTGCTAAACTTATGTAAGGAATCGGTGATTTCAACCCATGGAACTCGTGATAACCTTTCTTCTGTCTTTTTAGGAAATGGTTTACAAACTGGACCTGAAGCAAGTGGATTTCCATTCACGTATAACCACGGCCACATTTATGCAGGTAGCGGGAGAGGCAATGGACGAGGACCTGTAAATCCAGCACCAGCTAATAGTGTTCAGCCTCTTCCCCCTGCCGTCAGTAATGGGAGGGACCCACGCAGGGCCTTTAAAAGATGACTATGCCAAATGTGGTTGTACAGCTTGCTTAAACTCTACACTCTACTTGAACACTTACTGCACTTTTATTTATAGTTAACTGTGAACCAGTTTGTCCTTTGGTTTTGTTTTTTTTTTTACCTTTTGGTGTATGGAGCAAACTTGATGTGTGATCTATTTCTTGTTTTGCATCAGGGAAGCACAGTGAGTCTTCCCCATACATAAAGGGGGTAGGGGGAGAAAGTGGATACAAGGAAGTAAGAGTCACATGTGGAAGTGTCCCAGTTAAAACTTGGTGCCCTTTGCTAAACAGAAGACAATTTCAGTTACATACATGTATTTCTGTTTCTATTGGTCAGCCATGTAGCCTTAATAGGTCTACTCTGTCCTGTGCACGTGTGCATTGACTTCCATTAGGGAAAATGGGAGCTCTTCCTATTGGAAGAGAAACAAAGGGGAAGAGCAAAAACTCTGGTGAGCCAGGTGTCCTGGGAATGAATATGGCTTGTAAAAGCAATAAGTGTAAGGAAATGGTGGTGCCAGACTAGTGTTGTCTCTGGAATCAGGGAAGGGGTAACTTGGAACAAAGCTGAAGATGTGGTGAGTGTCTTGAAGCTTGGTTCTGGTTCCAGGAGGGTGTACACTACTTGAAAAATTCTCTCTAAACACCATTATCACTGTCAAGGAAAGTGATACTGATTTTTGCCTTGGATAGAAGCTTGGATATTTGTTCTTGCTTTGCATGAGATAGCAGAATAGGAGGACCTAAATTCAGACAGTGTTTGGGAATACGCTTTTTGTAGCCACTCCTTGTGTAAAAGCCCAAGGTTACTTTTCAGGAGTCTGAATTTCCATGAGTGGACTGTTCTCAAATGCTGCATTACCCATCTCTTCAGTGAGTCTGCCTACTCCTTCTTCCTCCATTCACTTCATTCCACATGAATTATGTATTAGATGAAGCTGTGTATGTGGATTGCAGAGGTACTGGCTGAGCACACAGCTGCACTTCTGATGCTGTTAAGCTTTCCTTCCTCTGTTTTATATGAAATATGAATTATCCCTTGAAGAGCCCCACAACCTCCATGTCCTGGGGGGCAAATAGCTGGTTTTATTTCTGAGATCACAAATGCCTTGACTCTAGATGAGAGTCCAGTGCCATATTTCAGATCAGGTTCAAAAACAGCTCAGAAACTGAGGTGTCATACTGGATTCATCTGTTTAACTCTTCTTAACTGACCTCTCAAATAAAAAAAAATTGCACTAACCACATCAAAAACAAATCTAACTTTCTTTCTGTCAAGCCATAAAGACTTCATGACAAAAGGCTGTTTCTGAATTGTCTCTGTGGTCATTCATGTTGTTTGAATTTACCACTGTGTTACTAATGTTTACAAGTTGTTTACATTTGATACTTTTTGCTTATGGTACTCTGTCATGATTTGTTGAAATTTGCTTCTAATTGGTGCACGTTCCTTGCTTGGTGTGAAATACTGAACTTCGTTTGAAATGCAAGCATCAGCAACAACAAACTTCTGAAGGGAGGTTTAGAGAGACCTGTGTGCCCAGACACCTGAGGGGTGTTTGTCTCTAATCTGGTAAAGTGCTTTCCTGGTACTTGCAGGTGGAACTAGTGAAACTTGTTTTGGACACAAGAGGGTGGCATGCCTCAGGAGTTCCCCTCTGGGTGCTGCTGTGGAAGAACAGTGCTCACTGGTGAAGCAGAAAGCGTGCAGTCACTTCTGGGGAAATGGTGTAAGGAGGCGACGTGTAACTCAGGGACTTTAAATTGCTTACTTGTTTAAATAAATGTGATGTATAGTCTAGATGCATGGACAACCTCTTCTGCAATGTTGCTTTAAGACATTTGATGTGCTTGTGAGAAGGAAGCCAAGAGGACTTCTAGACCTGGGAAGTACCTGTGATGTGTTGCAGAGGTACATAAGATGTAAGTATGGTGTGAGAGCCACACTGCCCAGTAGTAGCTGTAAAGTTAGCAAGTGATATGTGCAGGTGGTGGCATGTTGGGGACTATGCCATGTGGATCTCAAGTCCTGGTGGTCTTCTCTGTGGCATGAAGAAGTAAAATGAAGGGCAACCCTGTGTTAGTGTGTGCTGAGGTGCCTGATATTTGTAGCTCTATGCATCTGAGCTTTTATTAAGCTAATAAACAGAATACTTGTTCACAAATTCCAAGTGAAAATTGAGATGATTAATGCTAATAAGTGGCCTAAAATTAAAACCCTGCAGTCAAGTGGATGATTGATGTGCAGTCGGGAGGAAAAAAGCAAGAGACTGGTCTTCATGTTCTCAAGGTTAGTAGCATTCCTGCTTTCCTGTTTGTTATGTGAAACTATTGCAGTTTATTAATAAATTTTTACTTCTTTGCAGGGGAAATCTGTGCCCTGAAATGGACATGGACTTAAATACAGTAATTTTTCAAGGTCCTCTGATCTTCCACTGAACCTATGACAAAGTTGTTTCCCTCAGAGGTATCAGTGTCAAGATAGTGAGCTCTCAGCTTGCAGAGGAATCTGGGAGTCTGCCTTACAGCTGCTGGGATCATACCACCTCGGTTCAGAGACACACATGCATCTCTCTATGCAAACAAGCAGCTGTGAACAACTGACATTAAAAGGCAGTTCACAGGGGCCCAGGGGTTAGGTCAGGGAGTCTCTTCACAGATGTCTTCCTATTAAAGGTTAGGCTGCACTTTGGGTAGTCTCATTCTGGATAATTTCCAAAGGAAGAAGGACACTGGAAGGTGTTCATGTATCCAGGCACAAAGTGCACAGTGCTGAAGTGCAGCTCACTAGCCCCCATACACCTGAATCACAAGATGCCCGGTTCTCAGTGCCCACCAACAGCTCCCCCTCTCTTACCTGTCCCAGCACCAGGACTGATGGCAGACTGCAGCAAAGTGGCAGTGGAAAGAGTGCTGCTGTATTTCTGCTGCTGTCATCTATGTAGTTTTTCTGTCCATCCTCTGCATGAGTCTTTTCCCTTGATTCAAAAGTGGCAAAGCAGTTCTGTACTGTGAAATACTGTCCTAACTTTAGGCACAGGGGAAAGTCATGCACTCCATGTCCACGGTGAAAATGGGAAGGTGCTGTAAGAACAAATACAAATGCTGGACCAAGTGCTGCATGTGAAATGTAATCTGCCTTCACAACTCGTTTAATTAGCTTTGGCCATAACTTGGAACCGGCAGGTTGCAGTCCTGTGCTCTCCAAATAATGCTGCTCTTCAGCATCACAAATCACAGGAAGGGTGTCTGCAGTGAGTGCTGCTTCTGCAGAACTGTGATGGGTGGTACAAAACACCTTTTATACCTCAGTGCAGTGTCTGCAGAGACAACCCCCTTGGCAGCATTGCAGGGCTGTATACCATGTTCTCTGGAAGGGGAGTGTTCAGTAGACAGGTGCTGAAACCCTTGTTTTTCGTAGACATTAAACCTTGTGTTTTGTAATGACCTGGCTGCTGTGGCCGTCTTCTGCAGCTCATGTACATACTCCCAAAACAAGGGATCTTTTCCCCACTATAAGGCAATTTTCTTCAGAAGTTCCTGAAGTGCTTTTATAGGACTAGGAATTAGTAAACGCAGTGGGTTTTGGAGTGTTTCTGGGGAAGTCTCTTGGGTTCCTTCATGGCCCATGTATTTTCACCTGCCAGGTTGTTCCCTTGCTTCCTCAAGTGCTTGTAGCTTTGCCCAGTCAGACACGCTCGTTGTTCTTAGCCCCTGAGCCAAGCAGTTACTTGCACTGCGTGTGTGGTGTCCAGCGCTGCTTTCCCACGGGATCCCGGGAGGTGCCTTGTCTCCCTGCAGCCCTTGCCGGCGGCTGGCTCAGGAGCTGCAGTCAGTTAATTTGGGGAATTACCCCTCAGTCCAGCACCTGTGCATGCTCCTGAGGAGGCTGCAGGGCTGTGACTGCCCAGCCCGGGGCTGGTGAGCTCTGGTGATGACCACAGTGGAGCTGTGCCCCAGCCAGGTGCTCCCCTGGCTGTGCAGTGCTGCGGAGTGAGCCTGGCCCTTCCTGCTGAGGAGCACAGGGGCCCCAGGCGTCCCAGGAATTCATTAAGACATGCTCCTTCTGACTTCAGCCTTAGTCATGCTACTAAGTCCTTTATTCTTGATTCCAGAGAATGTGAAATTGTTATGGCTCTTTATAGGGACTCTGCTTTTTAATTTATTCTGTGATGGACATTTGTGTGTGTGTGTGTAACTGGGATGAGAAGATTAATCCAAAACAAGCTGTTGATTAAACTACTAGAGTTCAAAGGGATTAGGAAAAAACTTTGGAAGTGACTAAGGGGAACTCTTAAGGACTTAATTTAGGTTTTTAAATTTCTCTAAATTGCTGATGGTTTTTTTCTCATAAAGAAAACAATGCAGTTGTAAGAGCTTCATCTAAAACTGCCCTCCCACACCCCCAGCTGATACTGTCTGGATTTGTACTTGTCCTAGGAAGTAAGATTAGGAAAGGAGGAAAACATCAGGATGTAGCTCAGAGAAGAAAATTCTTCTGCTCTAAATGTAACTTCAGAGCTAAATGTTTCCTTGTTATACAAGTTTAAACGGGATGGTATCTGCTGTGTAGAGTGGATTGTAGGGCTGACCGCCTGCTACATGTTAAATACATTTGCATATAAAAGACAAAATTGGTTAATACACCATCAACTGTGACTCCACAGGAGCACAGTGGTAGTGTGTCAGAAGAGCCCTCTGCCAAGCTTTCTTTGGGTTCATGTCCAGAGGGTGATATGGCTTTGCAAAGTACTGGACAGCTATTTGGGAAATTTAGAACCATGCTTGTCCAGCTCTTCCTATGTCCCATGGGGGTCAGTGGGAGATCCCATCAACTTCAAGGATAATTTGGATCAGGTCCTGTGCAGGCAGTAGTTTCTCATCTGTAAAACTGGGATAAAGTGGTAGTGCAGATCTGTCAGATGCTAAATTCATAATTTAGGAAGACGCTGGATGGCGTGGAAAAGCTGAAACCCATACCCAATACGTAGATTTCTTTCTTTCTAAATCAGGAAACTCTTACAAATATGTGTTTTAAGTCTGGATCCTTTGTAGTTAGGTAATTGGGCTTGTCCTTTTGGGTTTGCTCTTTTTTTTTTCCAGTGGTGCCAAGTGCTGCAGTTCTGTGCCCAAAACTGCAGCAAAAGTGACCTGTGCGACTGGGAGGGGCTGCTGCTTTCCTGGGCTGTGCCTGCCAGGGCAGGGGTGGGGGATACCCCAAATCCCCGTAGCTGGAGGATGCCATGGCAAGGCCTGTAGCAGAAGGGCTGGTGGGACCCAGCAGGGCTCTGACTGGTGACTTTGGTACCTGTGTTGTGGGTAAATTTTTGAAAGAGTTGGACAATAACTGTCTGGAGTGGCTTAGGGAGAGGGGGAATTGATTCTGGTGTGGGACAAGTGTGAAGATGCATTAAATGACCTCTAGCTGGCTCCACCATTCTTTTCTATGATTTATGCATTAGCTTAATTTTTGTAATTTCCTTCTTCCTAGCTTGATTAATACTAAATTTAATTTTCTATAATCAACTTGAGCATGTAACTTGGAGAGATGAGGTTTAGGCTGATTGCAGTAAAAATCTACCTATCCAGCCTAGATTGAATAAAGCAAAACTATTTTTATCTCTAAATTATGCAATATTTTCATGGAGCTCTGCAGCCTACTTATATTTAACCTTTGAAAGGAGTGCTCTATTTTTTCAGATCACCTAATGCAAACTTTGCAAATGCGTTTTTTAATTATGAGAAATCCACCTGCATGCCATCAACCGAATTATTAGTGAGGCAGAGAAGGATAACCAATAGTGCTGTCAGACTTAAGGTGAATATGAAAAATGTTTAAATGCTGAGAGCAGAAGTTGCCAAGAAATGACTTTAAACACCAGGTGCTGGAGGAACAAATTAATATGACTTACTTTATTTTTAGAAATAGTGAGTTGAGGCCTGATGCAGATAAACATTTCTATGTGCAGCAGCAGCACTTGGCTATGCAACAGGACCAACAAAATCAACACAACCTTCTTTTAGAAGAAAATAAAGTATCTATTTTAGTTTTAAAAAGCCTTAGGTAGGGAGAGAAAGAGAACTTCATAAACTCTACTATTTTTAAGTCTCTGGTGAACTGTTGTGCTGTTGCTTATCAGAGCTGTCTGTGATGTGGGTTGAGATGACCTTGAAGTAAGAAACTTCTGTGCAAAAGCCATTCTTGCAAGTACTTCCCTAGAATGCCCAGTCTGGTTTCATTTTGGCTATGCTTTACTGATGGCAGGGCCCATTGCTAGGGACAGTGAGTCTAAATGTTCTTGCTGAGCTTATTTTCCCCAGTAGTATGGGGAGTCAGAGGTAATTTCTAGATGAAGTGGGACCCAAACCATCAGTAAGTCAGTATCATGAAGCCAATTAGAAGGATGTGTCAGCTCAGGAAAATTGCTGCAATAAGCTTCCTGTAGATTTTTTAGCCAAGAGGATTTGCGGGAGCTCTCTGTGCAACTTCATCAGTGTTGGACCTGAAGGCATGAGGTACAAAAATCTGAGTCTTTCTAGTAGATGTAAATGTCTGGAAGCCACAGTGGAAAAAAGAGGTGCATTGATCATGGTTGTTCTGTTGGATGTCTGGTGACTGGGAAACAAGAACTGATAGTAGATCTGTAATTACCTTGTGTTTTTGGGGATATGCTTCAGCAGTGTGTTGTCACTGGGCTAATTGTGATTTAGTTTGGGTGGTATGAGCAAATGGCTCTGGCTGTGGCTGCTTTGATGGCCAAAGCTGGTAAGGCTTCTTCTTCAGTCCAGGCACGCAGGTGGCCCCTGAGGAATTAGCTTAAGGGATTATCTTCAGGTGCTGTGTGTAGTCTGTGACCAGAAGTAACAGCCTGTCAGAGGGCCCCAGCTGTCAGCAGGGTGATGCACAGGAGGAGGCCTCCACAGGAAAGTATTTTTAGGTACCACAGGTCTTACCTCATCTTCCAAAAATATTTGGTTCACTCAGGATATGAGGGCTCTGGGTTTGGGGTTTTTTTTTTGTTTCTTGTAAACTTGAGAGCTGCCTGCTGTGCAGCTCTGTGGTTTCTTTGACTGTCTTCTTTTTTACCTCTCCTGAGAAGATCTTCTCAGTGGAGGTGCTCACCTGGTGTCCTGCTGAGCATTCTCTGCCTGTTGTTTACCTTGCCTTGGGAGTACTTGCACTGCTGCTCGTGCCAGTGCTCGACTTCTTCTCGTTTGTCTCTAACATGTTATTACTCTTTGGGTATTTGACAGGTCTGTCTCATTATTTCTGCTTGTTCCAGCTCCTTTCTGTATTACCAAAGTAATTTACAGCCCTGCCCAATTAGAGCCCCTGTTTCCTTCCCCAGCTGGGTGTGACATTGCCTGCCCTCAAGAATAACCATGATCTTGCTGTAATCCCATTGATGGAATCTGCTGAGGCTGGAGGTGTTTTGTGCATCACTGTAACGAGTTGTTCACAGCTCCCCATGTGCTGGGCTTCAAATTCAGCCTTTCAAAAGGCTTTGATAGAGAAGAAAGGATCATTTTTTTCCTGACTGCTGCAAATGAAAAAGCTTCTCACTTGGGAGTTGTGGGTCATATTTATGGAAATGGGGAGAGCGGTTGCAATATTTATGGCAGTTACAGAAGCGCTTGAATCTATATTTTATTGATATGTATTTACGTGCCCACAAAAATCTCATTGCACAGTAGTTGAGAGAACTTTATTTAGATTTAGTATTTTGAAGTCATTTTTTAGTGCTTCTTTATTATCCATGGAGTGCGAGATCCAATATTTCAAGTAGGACTGTCACCAAACAGCCGGAGGTTTTTAAAAGATTTTTATTTTACATAAAGATAAATGTTGAAGCCACATTTTTCAGAGGCACCATCTGTTCTGTGTTGACCTTAATTTTCTGGATGAGTGCTTTTCTTCAAACATTTTAAGTCTTGTCTACATTTCATTTGGTTGGGAGTGTTTAGGTTATTTGTTGAACAGGAAATCAGATATTCAGAATGCAAACATACCATTACGTTGCAAATTATTCCCTTTGTATAATTTAGCAAACGGCTTCGTAAATACTCTGCAGACTTGCTGGGGTAGCTCTGTGCCTCTGGCATCTGGTGGGTTGGCCCTGTGTGGAGCTGGATTTCTTTGGAATGTCACCGTCATGCCTTGCACTGGGCAGTGGGGTGCAGAATGCCGAGGGAGAGCTGTGGAGTAGCTTTTTGATGGATAATTTGTGGGAGCAAGGGTTGGGTAAGGATTTCTCTGTTGGCTTCATGGCCTTGGAAGGATTTGCTGTGCAACAAACAACAATATCTGATCCTACTAAAAAGGGAACACTAAAATAGCTGTATGACTACATATGCATTGTTCCCACAGGGCAATACTCCCCTTTCTTCCTTCAAATTCTTTTCGCTTTCATGTCTTCAGCTGAAATAGGTTTATAGATTATTTTTGCCTTCCTTAGCCTCTGGCCTTGCTCTGTGGCTTGTCTGAACTTCTGTGGCTCCAGCGGTTCAGCTGTTTGTTACTCTGCCATTTCCAAGGGCTTTCAGGACCCTGCCTGTCTGTTCCTTCTCTCCTGTGTCAGCTCAGTGCCTTGCCCTATCCAAAGCTTGTCCCTTATCATAAAAACTTCTTGGCACCACCTGTCCCTGTCCCTTCCAGGGGGCTGTGGCCTAGGCCTGTCCAGCTGAATGTCAGGTGTTCTCTATTGATCTGTGGTCGATCTGGGCTAACGCTGGCCTGCAGCAGCAACTATTTTAGTGACAAAATGTTCTCTTGGCAGAGACAGTAACTTCTTTGTGGCTTTGGATTGGAGGTGAGACCATAATCCTGCTCTTACATGGCTTTTTAGTTTTAATTTAGGATCTCCTTTTGCCCCTGCAAAATGCAGAGTGATAGTGAGACTTTTTTTCCCCTCAGAGTATGGATTTGGAAGTAAAACTTATGATGTGGTAGAAAAAGTGTTACAATATAATTTTTTTTGTGTGTGTGCTTCCAGAAATTCCCGGAGGGGAAAGCTGTAAGGACTGCACTCTTTTAAATTAACCAGCTGGTTTCTTTACAGCTCTGCTATGTAAGAGCCGAGTAAAGCCCATTTCAATGAGGTGCCAAGATATGAAGGAAAAGAGCTGAACAAACAACAAAATATCTGCTTAAAGCAAGGCTGAGCTGTTCTGAATACCAAAGCCTGGAGTCTGTCTCACCAGACTGGCTGTATTTGGAAATACCTATTCCTATCCCAATTTTTGAGGGAAGTGATGGATAGGGAGGCAGAAGGAGCGACTGCTGGATTTGTGGCTTGTGCTAGTGGCTGTTTGCCATCCCAAAAACCGTATAGTGCTCTGGTGCTGGATACTTAGAAGGTTTTTAGATGTTCATGGGGTATGTGAGGCCCTGTGGAGAAAGGCAGTGTGTGGCCAGGGCAGAGGAGGCAATGGGTCAGGCCACCTGCTGTTCTTCTTCCTCACCATGCCCAGGGCACCAGGAGTCTCTGCTGGGAAGTGGGGATGTCAGTCTCACTTCAACTCCAGGATCTTTTCCTAATCTGTGCTATGAAATAATTAAATCTAGGCTAGGTAAGTTTTGCCTCTCCTGGTTATCTCTAGCATCTAGATTTATATCTTTTTTTTTCAAGGACAGAAGTCATTAATACTGGAGAAAACAAAGTCTGCTCTCCCTTTACCATGGAAATAAATGTTTTTCTACTTCTGAAAAAGCACTGAGTCCTGCAAATGGAAAATGAGAGTGGTTTGGGTTGTTTTGAGACTATGACTATAAAATAAGGCAAATTGCACATCTCTAAGCAGGTGAAGAGTAACTTATCCTGAGAACTACAGCATCATCCTGCACCTGTGAGATGGGCCCTTTCTGAAGGGAAGGTATCTGGATTAACTGCCAGAAGGTCAGCTCTTCATTATTGCTGTAATTAATCTCAGGTGATCTTTTTTATCTACTCAGCAGAAAGAGCTGTTGCAGAAACTCATTAAAAGCATGACTTTAGTAGACAGCAGAGTAGGGGGTTGTTCTTGGGCTCTCCCAGGGGTGGGTGAGACTCAGAAACAGCACAATGGGCTGACAGCAGCATTTAGGACCTCAAATGCCATTCTAGGGTAGCTTGAAACATCTGAGCTGTCAAAAAGTTGGACTGTGCACTTGATGTGGAAGTTTTGGGCAATCTGGTGGCTTCCTAGTGTGCTGCTAACTGCCCTGGCAGCAGTCCCCCTTTCATGGGCATTCCCAATCGAGGGTCACAATCAAAATCGGAACGTTCCAAGACAGAGCCCAGTTTTGCAGCTGTTGAAGACTATGGCAGCAGCAGGGGTAAGTGAATGAGCAACAGCTGTGTTGTTTTCATAACAGATCTACATTAAAAACAGTATTTCTCTCTCTCCAACAGAAAAATATTTAATTTTACAAGACAAAGACCTATTTTTTCTTTCCTATGCATCTGACTTTCTAAAATTGGCTAAGAAAGCACCTAACTTCAGTAGCATTGTGGTAGAATAAATTGCTTGGTGCCTGTTCATAATGTTTCTTTTGGTAGTTCTGTAGCATGAAGTTTGTGAGGGTTTGAGCAAATAATTCTTTTGAGCTAAAAAAACTAACTTTCATGAGACTTGAGGTAGGCATTCTGCAAGTACTGCCTTTGTTTTGATATCGTCATATCTGGACCACATGAGTGTATTAGAGGTGACCAAAAGCTCTGTGATTTGCTGGGCAGCAAGTTAAATATGAAGTCACCATAAAACTATTTGGAAGACTACAACTTTGTTTCTTGGGTTGAAACTTAAGTAGTTATCCATGGGAATGTCCGAACCATCACCACCATGTGATTTTAGATATAAAAAAAAAGTGTTGTGAATCTAGGGGGCAATATGCTTTTCACTGGCACATAAGGATAGGTTATTACCTAACAAAGGCAGCTCCATCCACTTCAAATATGGCATCACCCTCCCCAAAATCTGTGCTCACTTTTCACTGTTAGTACTTTTATGTTTTGTGGTCAAATCCAATGCCCTGCTGTCTAATTTTTGAGGGAGGCTGCCGTGCAGTCTGTCTCTCATGGTGAAACTCTGATGCTGAAAAATCTACTAGAAAACTGGTGGGTTATGTGGGGAAGCAGTACTGATGTTGCTTTTGTTTGTCAGGGTGAAACAAGGTGTTCAATAACAGGAGATTTTGTGTATTGCTGGAATTTTGTGTGTATGACTGGGCTAACCCCAACATGCAGGTCAGGAAGATGAATTGACAGGCAAGGGACAGCTGAAGGTTGTCAGTGGGAGGTTCACAGGGAGGTTATTAAGGGCTGCAGAGAAGGCAAACACAAGCTAATGGGTTTTGATTCTTCTAGTCTGCAGCAAGAAAAGAAACCTTCACCCAGTCATAGCCCTGCCACTTGGTTGCAGCACCCTTGATGAGAAAACAAACCCACAATTTGCCAGCTGGTGCTGGCTGCCCGGGTCTCACCTGTCTGCTGTGAAGGCTCTGCCTCAGCAGGTACTCTGGTCTCTCCCGAAGGGCTGCAGCCTCTCTCCTCGCTGGCCTGGGGCAGCACAGATCTCCTGGGGCTCCCACTACTCAAAAAAAAAAGCTTCAAAATGACTACTTGATGTTTGGAAGAAACAGCGAGGTTGGTCTCCTGGGCTTCTGAGAACTGTTTTCATATTCACTTCTCACAGTAAACAATTAAAATTGCTACTTTGTTTGTATCCATAGCTTTTATAAAGCAGGCTCCTCTTTAAGAAAATTGCCACAAACCCACATGTTCATAAGCCAAGTGTCATTTTTCCTTATTAGAGCTTGCTATTATCCCATGTAATCTCTGAATTATAACTAATGAATATATCTGCACCTAATTACTGAGCTAGCTACAGGTGAGAAGTTTTAATGAGATTTTTGTTTGATGGGAATGAGTGGGTTCTTCAAATTCTATTCTTACATTCAGAATTTTTTACTGAGAACTGGGTATTCTGGTGATGTAGGTTGTAGTTTGTTTTGTTGTTTTATTTTTCCAAATATAATGCAAAATGTAATGTGTGGTAACTTGGCTGACTGCTCAGGAGTGAAGAATGCTGTTTGCGAAGAGGCTTCCAGTGTTCTACTAGGATTCCCAAATGTAAGAAACTCACAGTGCAGACACTAGCATAGAGATACTGATATTTTTGATAGCAGTGATGTGGCAATAAAGTCAGTGCTTGGAAGCTGGACATGTGGGAGAGACACCCTGTGTCTCTCTAGTGTGTCAGAAAGCCCCAGAACAGTGTACAGGTGCAGCTTGTGGGCAGCCCCAAATGTTGTTAATTCCCTGCACAAGGGATTCTGATCTAACACAGGCTGGTCCTGCTGAGCCATGAACCATTTTCTCCCTGGCCTAGCTGGCACTGTTGCTTGGAATATTCCAACCAAAATCTGAGAGAGAAAAGGATGTCCCTTTTGCTGTACTTGGTGAGGCTGATGAGCGGTACATTCTCACTATAAAATTGGTGTCACACTTTGGAGCCAAATTCAGTCCTAGACATCATTTATAGGTTCATCCAAATGCAGACAAATAGTTTTCCCACTATTATGAAAATAATTTGTTTACTTGCCATCTGGTTATTATACATGATTTGCTTTTTTTTTTTCCCCCAAGATAAAATGAAGATCTTTTGATTAGCGACTACAGTAAAATGTGGCTGTTTTATTTGTGAGAGTTGCTGTTTGCCAAGTACATTGCTGCAGCACAAGCACTGTTTGTTATGACATTGTACTGAGTCACTTGTTGATGCTATTTGAGGGAGAAAATTTAGTTAAAGGAACTGGAACAGGATGTCCATTTTATTTCAGTGCTTGTAATCCTGAGTCATCTCAGATAGCTGATGAAATACAGCACCTCACATTTTAGACAGGGCTTCTCTTAACATAATTTGGGGATGCTGTAATTTGATAGAGGGTAGAAAAATACACTGAGCTGATTTTATGCAGAGAGGTTTATTTTAGTTGTCACTCTCTGTTGAAGCACTCTTAATCTTTGCACATCTGTGGCACTTTACCAGGTCTTTAAATACTTTGTGCTTAGAGTGAAACAGGAACCGATGTGTAGATAGCACACAGCTGTGCAGGTGCTGGGATTTTGAGGACTCTGTCTCAAGTATGTGGATTCTGGCTGTGGAGATCAGTTAGGTTTATCTGTGGTTGATCATGTTGACTGCCTCCCAGTTTACTTCCACTGCAAAAATAGAAGTCCAGAGGTGTTTGGCTGAGTGCATGGGAAACAAGCAACCAATGGGATGGTTATTTCTCATGGATGAGGTTGAATTCAAATATTAAGTGAAATTTTGGATGTGATTTTATGCAAGCCTGTATATCGGTGTGAGTATTAAGGTCTCTGTCAAAGCAGTACAAACCATCAAATGTGTATTGTTGTTACTTCCTGTATGAATTTGTTAATGATAGTAAGATTCTGAGAATTGAGCATATTTCCTCTTAGGAGCTCAGAGGCCTTTCAAAATAATTTGTACATATACCATTAGCTTCACTTTGGAGTAGCAGGCAGCAAAGCTTTAAAACACAGAATATTTATGAGCAGAAAATAAAGAATATCAACTCAATTTAAGGCTGTGGGAAGAATTCACACTGGAATATTATAATTATTTGGTTTGGAATTTGTCCTGTGAAACACAATAGTGCTTTAGGTGAGGGATGCTACTATAGGGTGAACACTGGTCAGAGCATATAAGGGTCTGCTTTCACTTTTAATTTGAACACGTGCATGTTCGGTAGTTGCAGAAACCAAGAAGATAAGGGGTCAATGTGTTTGTCTCAAACACTGATAGCCAGATAGCTGTGGAACCAACCAAAGACTGTTGGTAGTAACAGCCAAGGGTTGTTGGTGATAACACACTGTGAGAAAGAATAGGATGTGGCTGGAGAAGGGGCCTTACAGAGGTAGGGCAGCACTTTCCTGGGACAAACATCCTTGTTCTGGCTCCTGGGGAGAAGCACAACCCAGCATAGCACAAGCACAGGAATGAGGCTGAGAAGTGGGCGTAGGAGGTAGGGGGAATCAAGACAACCAAAACCCTCTGACCTGTTTCCAGAAAGGTCTGAAAGAATGGACTGTGCATGATAACTAATTTGCATAGAAAATGAGAGAATTTCCAGGGCAGGGAAAGCCTACCTATGAAAATTTACCCCCACCAAGCCCAGGTGTGCGGGTACCCCAAGGACCCTGGACACCGCATCAGCTGGACCATGCTGGGGATGGTAATCTTTATTTCTCTCCTCCTCTTTAATTAATCTTTCTCTGTCTCTCTTCCCTTTCACGCTCCCTCTTTATCCAAACCCCACTGTGTGTACCTACAGAGGTGGTCAGGGGCTATTGGAGCAATTTCCATGCCAAGTGAGTAATTTACTAACAAAACTTTGTAAGTTTTTGCTGACCCTCTGATTTTTGTCATTCTTCTCAACCACAACCATCTGTGAATCTTGGGTTCTGCCTTCTCCTTAAGGGTGTGGCACATCACAGTAGCACAGTTAATGTTCTTGGAACCAAGGTGACAATCTGGTTGGAAAAGCAAAATGATACCACCCCTCACGCCATGTTGTTTTCCTCTTGGGATCCTGTGGATCTAGGATAGCCAGGTTTGATCTGGCACTGGTATGGCAGTGTGCTTGTCCAATGGCTTCTCCTTTCATCCTTTCACCTCCTGACGTTCCCAGGAAATCTATGTGACCGGGCAGGAGAGTAGCTAGGAAAGCTCCTTCATCCCTTAACAGGAAAGAACAATGAATAGAGGTAATGTATGTAAAACTGTACATTTAAATTATCTGCAGTCAGGAAGGGAAATACATTCATCTCTTCTGGCACTCTTGCTAATTTATATTTAAAGCAATATGAATTTCATAAGCATTTTAAAAAATCATATTTTAAATTCAATCTGCTGTCAAGTCATTTGATGTTTTGTGTAGAGTCATTTCCCGTAAACAGGTTATTGAATATCAAAAGACTTGTCTCATACATAATTTTAGGAAAGAAACAATATTATAATAAAGATGAGAATCTGGCCCTTGTGAGTTGGTGAGTACTTTCTGGATCACTGCAGTTCCTTGGTGCTTACTTTATCCCAGTCAAGGGAGTGACCTGGGCAAGGAACATTCGAGAAGGAGTTAATAATAGTAATAATAATAATAATAAAGTTTTCTAGGTTACAGTAGGTTATTCTGCAATTAACTAGTGATATACAATATATGAGGAAAGACAATCGTGTTGTTTTTTCCGAATAGCAAACAAAGAGTTGGAAAAAAATGGATTAAAATACCTCAAATCTGACAGACCTTTTAAGATGTAGAGCTCATGCAGAGTAATGGACTGGGTAATACTAGCAGGTACGTTGAAAAGCTAAGACATGTTTGTTCAGAACTGTTGATGAAATAACTGCTGTATTTTCTTGGCATGAGGTTCTTACCTGTGCTTGGAGACTGCTGTCATTTGGCAGATGCTGCACTATGTAAAACTGAGCATCAAAGATGGTATGTAGCTGAGTTTCAGCAAAAAAGAAATAAATTTGCCTCTGGATGCCAGCAGTTTCTCTTCCAAGTGCTGACTAATATACCCTGGGTGTAAGTGTATAAAACACACAACTAAGGTGCTTGGGGTCTCAAAGGTTTGATGGATCAGGCCAGTAGGGTTAAAACAGCTTTTTATTTAATCATTTATTCATTCATTCATTCATTTCAACAATCTCTGTTGTGAAAGGGGGTTTCTCCTTCTGACTTTGAAGACTGCCAGAAAAAGGAGTTTCTAAATTTTGCATCTCTCGTATCGTAGTTTAATGTGATGAATCAGTATAACATAAACACTGAAATGGTCTCAGTTATATTAAAGAGGCAGCTGGACATTGTGCTGAGTAGAACTGGATTGTACTTCTGGCTTTCTCCAGCAAGCTGCCTCCTACTTCATACAGGTTTGAAGCAGTTTTACACCTTAATAAACTTCAAATTTAAACTTTGAAATCCCAAGCTTTCCCAAGTCAGTGGTTTTTTTGTTTATTTTTTTCCCAGGTGTTGATTGTCCTGGAATTTGTGTGTTATTTCAATCAGGAAAGGAAGTTCCACCTTATTTCTAAATGTCCAAATGACCTAAAACATAGAATTTCTGAGCTCGAGGCCACTGGAGCATTTCTGAAATGGCACCAACTCTGAAGCCACGTGGGGCTCCTCTCTGGTTGTCTCTGAGGTTTGCTGTGCATGTTTTGTGGCTCTTGGAGATGTTAAGACTCTGGAACAGGACTCAGACAAAAGAGTTCTCCAATCTTTCCTCTTCCTCATCACTTCTGGGCTGGCTTCAGGTGTGATACCTGTGGCCAGAGCTTTGTCCTCCTGGGCTGGAGGTTTGGAGCTGGATCCTGCCTGCTGCGAGCCCACGGGCCGAGCTGACGGCAGCAGTGCCCACTTAGGCATTTATCCTCCATCAGCTACATGTGCTTCAGGATGTTGTTAGTGAGCTTGGAAAAGACTCGGGAGCCAAAGGGCTCGTTGGCAAGGAGATCAAAGCAGGTCCACACTGCAGGGGTGGGAGAGAAGGATGAGTCCTGGAAGGGGCTGAAGGAACCCCTTTTACTGCAGAGGGTGGAGAATGGTGTCACCACCAAAAGGAGCAAAGAGCAGCTGGTTTTTGCCCTCTGCTCTGTATGTTTTATCATTGTTGGGCAAAGTCTCATCTGCTGGGTGTTGCCTCTGTTTCTTTATCTCCACAGGAACTGATGTGACTTAATGTGTGTCTGAGAAAATGATTCATTATGAGGAATGGGGAGGTGATTGGTGTTCAAATCCTTGGTGTTCATACGGTAACATTTTCCCCGTGTTCCTTTTATGAACAAGGTGAAATCAATCCCTGAGGGTCATAGACATCTAATGACCTAAATCTAATGCCTTCTAAAGACCTAATCTGAAAATGCTGAAAAATCTAATCTGAAAACCACCATTGCTTTGATTTGATTCTTGGAAAAGAACTTGGAGCAGGAAGAAAGCAGAGCGTGGGCCAAGTACAAGGGGAAAAATGGGAATAAAACCAGCTTTTCCCAGGGAGCTCACAGCTTTGAAGGAGTAAAAATGTAATGTGCACTGGTAATGCTGTAGTCTGCAAGTTATAATATGGAGCAAATCCACAATACCCACAGTAGGAAGCTCAGCGCATTACGGTGGAATTAATGTACCATTTCTGTGGTCAAAGCATGGGGCATGCTGAATAGCAGCTAAATCGTCTGGGAAGAGCCTGGCCAGACTCCCTGTATTCCTGTGGAGCTCTTGTTCTGAGGGCGTTTGTCTTCTCCCTTCCGGCTCCAAGGAGCAGCAAAAGAAAAGCTTCCCAGCTCCTGCGCCCTGGGCAGGACGGATGTCCATCTCGGTCACACCAGCCCTGTACTTTGAGAGGCTGCTGTGTTCTCAGGTCACTGAGATTCCTCCTCTGCAGAGCCCCTGACCTGAGGGCACTGAGTGGTGGTCAAAGGTGAGGAAGAAATAGCATCCTTTGTTTGCTGGCAGGCATTGTGTGGCTATTGTGTTCAGTGCTCATAGCAGTGACTGGTATTCAAAGAAGTCACCGCAGGTGTCACCACCTGGGACAGCCTGCCAAAGTATCTGTAGCTCTCTGCTGCACAGAGAGGAGAGATGATGCGGGGAGAAAATTTTATATAATGTAGTATTTCTGATAATAGCAATGTGTCCGTGCCTGCTGTGAAGTGTGCAGGAGAGGTGCCACAGGGATGTCTGCAACCTGCACAGGGGATGGGCACCCCTTCCCTGCGGGGTCCGTGCAGTAAACTGAGTTTGTGATACAGTAGGAATAAATTAAATCGGAGAAAATGTTGCCTTTGGGTCATTGGAATACGTGGGAAGGAGGAAAAAAGGTTAATTTCAAGTAGGATGCCGGGAGTACAGTGATGAGTTTCTGTACTACGGAGCACTCATAGATTTCTGTGCTGCCTTTCCGGCCCCAAACCAGCGGCTCTGTTGTGTCGATAGGTGGTGCAAGTTTGCTACGGCTTCTGGAGAGCTGGAGCAGCTTTTCAAAGATTGCAGTCCATGTGAGGCTACAGGGATCAGAGAAGGAAAAGCTGAGCCCTGTGCCAGCTGTAAGTAAAAGCTAAATCTTAAATATAACGGCTCTCAATATCTAGCCAGTACCAAAACAGCAGAGGCAGTGTCCTGTCATGTGTGTCACGTCCATGGGCACTCGAGGTTGTGCCCAGGAGGTGGCATTTAGAGAGGTTGTGTTGCAGAGGGATGCCCCAGGGTAATGACCAGGTCGGTGAGAGCCCTGGGTTTGCTGCAAGAGGGGTGAGCTGTGCTCGCTCAAAATGAGCCCTGGAGAAAACAGGGGAGGACAGCAAAGCAATCAGACTGTTGGTCTCCATGTTCTGCATGCCATTAAATGGTTATGACGGAAAGTGAAAACCTTGCCCATGCTCAGCAGAAGTGATAAAGCCCCTGGTGTCAGCTAAAGGAGCTATGACTGCTAAAAATAAAGGAAAAAGAGGATTTAAACCAAAGCTGGGTGTCTAACAAGTCCTTGCATGCTGAATGTACAATAGCATAGTTTGCCAATCAGACTGTAAATGTATCCTTTAAGGCTTGTGAATGGTTGTGTTGCCAGTTGGGGAAATCTGGTATAAATCAGAGTCAGAATTAATAGTGTGCAGGAGCACAAGGCCATCAGGACCTCTACTGCCAGAGGAACTCTGTCCTAGTGTTTCCAGTGGTTAACTGTGTGGTTGTGGAGTCTAAATTTATTATATGGAAGTATTTGGCTTAGCTTTTTCTTCAAAAGAGGTCCCTATGGGACCTTGTTAGCAGGTCCATCCAACAGATTATGCTCATAGGCCCCCCAATGTAAGGAGACTATGAAGCTGGGGAGCAAGAAACTTAAGGGGTGCAGTCTGGCTGCAGGAATATTTTCTCTGAGGGTTTGTTTCTGTGCCCTTTAGCTGGCAGTCACCCTGTCCCAGCTGTCCTGGGAATGGCAATTTCTCTTTGCTGCAGCTTTCAAAGTTTTTAGCTGCGTCTGTTCCACATTGAAACAAAAACTATTTTGGACTGTTTTCATCAAAGTGGAAACATCTGGTTTGGGTGTAAAAATAGCCAGGTGTGTGGTGTTCTCAAGGCAGAGCACATTTTACTTCTGCTTGTTCTGCAAGAGCATTAGGTGCAACCACTAGCTTCCCCCATGGTCACTGTGGCACCGATTTGCTGAACCCATGGAATATGTGTGTGCCTGCTTGCCCCCTGTCCAGCCTCCCTGCCTGCTCTCCTGAGCAGTTTTAATTGAAAGCAGTATATCTGCAAGCAGAAATGCTTTCTGGAAAAGCAGTGTGCTTCAGGAATATGTCACTTGGTTAAACAGGTCTCAAGCAGCAAGAACATTGCTCGTGGTAGAAGTGGAGATAATGGGGTTTGGACAGCTTTTCTACTATGTTATTATTTTGCCAGATTTGTGGATTAATCAAGGCCTTCCTCAGGTTGGAAGAGAAAAGTTAAGGTAGATCTGGTATTTCTGCCATTTGTTCTCTCGCTTCCCTCCCTGCAGAGCACAGTGTTGAAGTCAAGCAACAGGAAAAAGTGGCAGTGGTC
The DNA here is from genome assembly GCF_041296385.1 of Aphelocoma coerulescens. Lineage (NCBI taxonomy): Eukaryota > Metazoa > Chordata > Aves > Passeriformes > Corvidae > Aphelocoma > Aphelocoma coerulescens. The sequence continues at coordinate 8,786,937 of NC_091021.1, forward strand.
TCCAGTCACTGTAGCCAAGGAGCAGACCTTGCCCTGGTCCCCAGCTTCTCTGCTGGCTCTGGCCCACCACATAACTTGCTCTGCCAAGCAGGAGGGGTCTCTTCACATTATATTGTGTGATTCTCTGGTTGCCGATTTCAGGGGTTCACTTTGCAGTGAAACACAGAGTGCACCTGAGATGGATGGCTGAAAACACTGCCCTGAGATCTCTTGCTAATAATCCTTGATTAATGTGGTTATACTGTTCTTGTTAAAGGCTGTCGCTGGACAGGATTAAGGAAGAAAGACCTGTGAGAAGCAGGATTGGTTCTGAGCTATCTTCTTGTATCTTTTAATCTTTCATGTGCTACTGCCTGATGTTTTCAAGTCTTCCTTTTGAAATGGCAGATAGAAACATATTACTGCTGTCTAGAACCTGTAATCTTCAAATGAAAATAAGCTTTTCTTGCAAAAGTAGGCTGCTTTTTCAGATGCTTTCAGAACTGCTGATGTTGTGCCTTGGTTGATCTGGCTAATTAAAAATGAGCTTCTGTCAATCAAAACTATTACTATAATGGTAATGGCAAAAATGCAAAGTGCAGCTCTGGTAAATCAGTGTTAGAAATGTGCCTTATTTATTCTGTCTGATTCACTCAGTGAGAACTGAAATTTTTGTGAGTTTTGATATTCACAGATTCTTCTGTTACAAATTTTACCCTTTTAATTCCTGTTGTCTGCTTAGATGACGAAGTGTTTATTCAAAATGCTTAATTACCTGCTTAAAGTTCGTGAAGGGTGTGGCCTCAAGGTTTCTGCTGGTCTGAGTCCAGCTGGGTTTGAGTCTCCTCTTCCTTCTCCTCCCCCTTGTACTGACTGCACCCTGTCCCCCTGGGAACACCTTGCTTTAGCAGACACTACATTCTGCTCCATGTAAAAATGGGCAGAACTGAGCACACAGTCCAAGGTTTTCTATCCTGCTGTCAGTCCCTGAGTTATGACATTCCCCAGGGTTTGTTTGCTGTCCTAGATGTTCAGAAAACTCACCCTGATGATGCTGAATCCTACTCTGAAGAGGCCCATCTCACTGGCTATGACAGCCTGAGAAGGCTCCCTGATTAAGCACATATGGACAGGAAAGTATTTTTACTCCCTCACATCCTTTGTAGTGTATTTGGCTTTTAAAATCTATTTCTGCACCAAATAGATGAGTAGTTACAGTGAAAGATGTTCTGAGTATACAGTTTGACTTAGAAGTGCACACATGAAATGCTTATAAAGATACCTGATTGTCAAGGTTTGAAGGTTACAAGCATGCAGTGTTATAAGCATGCAGGATGATGTTAGATCTGCCCCGGCTTTGTTTTCAGCAAAGACACAAACCAAAGCACCAGAGCAAACCTGTCTTTATATGTTGAATCTCTCAAATGTCATTACAAAGACTCCAGGTGCCTTAATGATTAATTAGACTCAAAATGGCAAATATGACTGCCTAGCAGCAAAAACTAATTATAAGCAAATAGTGAATTAAATTCAACCCAAGGTAACTCAAAAGATCACAAAGCAGCTCAAGGATTTTAAGAAGTATTTCTTATCCTTCCCCCCCTCCCGCCCACCAAATGCAAGGAGCTTGACCTTCCTCAAAGCAGCCTTGTATAGAAAGACTCTGACTTTCCCTTCTTTTCCTGTATTTGCTAACCCCCAGTATCTCTCTTTGTCACTTAAACTTTCCAGTGGTGAAGTCCTCCTGCTTCTGTCTGACCTGAGCTCCTTCCCCTGCTGACTCCTGTTATCTCTGGCTCAGCCGTTCCTGTCCCTCCCATCATTTTGAAATAATACTCTTTTGTTCTGCCTGTGTGCATGTTCTTGCATCCCACAGTCCAGTAGCACTTTCCTGGCTCCTCAGCTGCTGCCTCATCCCTCTTTTCCATTCTTGCCTTAGGCGTTTCTCCTGCCTGTCTGCAACCCCACTGAACTGTGAGCTAAAAATCCCCACCCGGGAAGATGCAACTGGGGCAATTTAATAGCAGGCCTGAATGCATCAGGACAGGCTACCTCAGGTTCAATACCTTTTCCCAGGTGTTGTAAAAGTCAGTCCTCCCTATTACTTTCACTGTTTTTCAGATTTAGTTTGACACTAAATCTGCATGGTGGCACCAGTTTACTTCAGGAGGTCCTACTTTAGCCTGTGTCTGTGTGGGAGCCCTGGAAGTTTGCAGGGATCTGTGACAAGGAAGAGCTGACATTGATTCTGGACACATTTGCAGCAGACCCTCTTGCCTTCCCAAGGTGGAGGCCTCAAAGAAAGTGTCTGCTAGGGTATTCCAGTGCTCTTACACCCCTAATTACGTTCTCATGACTAAATAATAAGCTGCCTTTTGCTCAGGTCTGCTTGTAGCATCTTCCTCTTTTCTCCTTCTGACGCGCGGGCTTTCTCTTTAATGTAGCAGCTGTTCAGCTCCTCTCCGAGTGATGGGTTTGAAATACCTGCAGACAAGCAGAGGCTCTTTCAAATTCCTTTTGAAATACACCTGGAAATTGCAAATTCAGTTCTCAGATGGAAAGCTGAACTGCCTGCCACCCGAGGGGAGAAGCCAGGCACGTGCTTCCTGCACAAACATGCAAGTGGCATGGATAGGAAACACAGCCTCTATGTTTAAAGACCTCTCCCCTTCACAATTCACCCCTCTTCCATTGCAAGGCAGTCTCATGATGGTCAGTATTTTCCTCAGGCCTCAAGATTCCAGTCTTGTGATCAGATTGCTTTCATCAAATAAAATTGGCCTGAAAGCCTGGGGGGGGGTGTTCAATGGGGGTGGGCATCTGGCTTGAAAACTACAAGGCAAAGATACATAACCCCTCATTATAAAGCTTTTTGGCTTTAGAGGCCATGATTTCTTTGGAGGAAACCAGAGTGATAATATTAGAGTGCTATTGGCAACTATTCCCAGCTGTCTTTTATTTTTAAGGTGGCACATGAAGGAATGTTTTCCCCTGGATTTGCCTCTTTGAGATATAGCTCAGGGTGAAAAGGATCATTCTAAAAAGTCTTTTTGTTTTGTATGACTTTTACATTTTAAATACTGGGGTTTTTTTAGACTGGAAGGCATGTATTTTTAGCCAAGCTGTTTTGGTCAGGGCTGTTGACTCGTGCACATTGAGAAGAGTTCACCTTGGTTAAAGTGTGCTACCAGTGAAGGTGGAAGGCAGCCTTTTATCTTTCTGGTCATGGTCATGTGTGTGCTGAAGTAATTTTTCCTTTGGATGATGTAAGCACACAAGGAACAAATTAAAACACAGCATCCTTTGTGCTCTGTTGGGTCCCCTCAAGACTTGATTTTTTGATAGTAAGAAAAGAGAATGTGCCCAAGTGAGGGGAAAAAATATACCAGTATATAGCAGCCCTAAGTTAGGATGAAAAATACATAGAAAAAGCACCCTTTATTTCTCTCAGGTCCTGCAGCAAAGCTGGGAATGATCTGCCTTATCTAAGGTAAAAATAAGATTCACTTTTAAAACAAGTTTCTAGAGTGTTTAAATTAAAAAATAAAATTTAACTGAGTTACAAAACAAATAACACACTGGTTACCTTTATCATCTATTTAATGAAAACTGAAAGAAATCTACGGCCAAAGTAAAAGGCTAAGGTCTAGCAGAATTCTGGCAATAAATTTGGGAGCTCCAAAATCTTGAGAACTGTGTATTTGGATCATGCTTTCATCTAGTGACAAAAAGAAAGATAAATCTCCAGAGTCACCTTCCTAACCCTTTGCTGTATGTGATACATTTGTCTTTCTAATGCATACTGCGAATTCACCTGACTCACATCTATGCACAAATAAACATTATAATGAGAAGGAATTACTGCTGCCACCAGTGGATGTGGCTGGCTGGCTGCCAGGGAGTTCACTGATTGCTGGGGAGATGCCAGTGCTTATGAAAAACGAGTATTCTTTCAAATCACAAAATTGTTTTTGATTGAGGGTGAATTATGAATAGCTGCTGTCTCTGCCATGGCCAAATAAGTTTACTTGGAAATCAGTGCTTGGGCTCTGATTGGCAAATGGCTCCACAGCTATTGAGGTTTTTGGGCCTAATTTTCTGGTGTGCAGAGAGCTGCCAGTTGGGACCAGGCTTGCACAAAGTGGGTCTGGTCCTCAAAACCCTTTGCTGGTGACTGGCTGCTTGTCTCTGGACTGTCTGATGGCCCTTCCTGAGCTGGCTCCTGCTGCTAATGAGAAGTGGGAAAAAACCTTTGGTCTGGAGGATGTCCAGGAAGAGTCTGTATTTCCTTTAGTTGGTCCTGATACCTTCTCCCTTTCCCCACGTGTGATCCTGCCTCCGTTTGGCTGCTTTACTGTGGTCTCTGTAGTTTGGTTAGGCTCGCTTTGCCCTCCTGTGGCTGACAGCAGATATTCAAGAGGTCTGTACGGTGGCCACTCCGGGCAGACTGAGCCCTGCCATCAGGCTGGACTTACCCACAAGCCAACCCTTTTGCTCAAAGCAGCTCCTTGATGATGGTGCTCAGTGTTTAGGACTTGTTTTTTAAGGGCAAACTCAAATGTCTTATCATTGCCTATATTGTTTTGAACATCTCTGACTGGACTAGCTAATAGATATGTCTGGTTTAGGATTTATTTATTCACCCTGAAATACAACCAAATTTTTAAGAAGAATAGTGCACTGCTGGTTCTTCTTTGTCTGAATCCAAATAATTATAACTTCAGACAAAAGAATTCACAGTAACAAAAGCTTTTTTGGTAAGAGATGAAGCATTCAAAATCACTTCCTGAAATATATAATTAATAAAAATTTAAAATAATATTCATATTATTAGCCTCCTGCAGAACTGTTGCATCTTCAGATCTGTGGCTACTTCAGCCTGTTGGTGTTGCTTCCTTTGTTGGTTTATTTTCAGCTCCCGGTTTGTGTTCAGAAGGTACTAAAATATGTGTAGGGAGGGGTAAGACTGGGGAAATGTTTACTGGCTCTGCGTGTTGTTGCCTTCTAAGACACTGCAGAGGCAGGCTGTGTCAGCAGCATGCAGGGTGGCCTGGACACATGTGTGGCAGTGCAGCACCTCGTGTGCTGGCACCTGGCTCTCCCCACCTGTCTCACACGGGCATGGGGGGCCATCTCCTGTCTCAGGTGGAGCAGCTGGGGCTGCAGGATGGTGTTTGACTTCATTCTGAGAAACTGGAGGTGTCACGTGTGACAGTGGGAAACGGCTTCCGAATTTATAGCTGGTGCATGTCAAGGTGACTTTACTCACTGGAAGGGGATTTTTAAAGTGAAGACAAAAACCCCCCATGTTTTAATAGTTGTGAAGAGAAAATTACTGCAATAAGGGAAGCTGTTGATGCTTGCATCTGACCTAGGAGGGCTCAGCAGGTACTCGTTGGCTGTGTTTCCAGTTTCAGCATGGTTCATGGATATCCTTGGGATATTTTGATTTCTAGGTGGAGAAATGAGAGGACAGCATAAACACACATAAAAGAAAGCTTTCTTAAGAAATATGTCTTTACTATAAATGGGTTTGTAATTAACTTGTACTCCATTTAAAATAGCTGAAATCTAGGTAGCTTAGGTCAGGTAAGGGTTTTTATTCTCTGGTATGTGTGTGGTTCCCTATAGATCTCTTAACTGTTTGTAAGGTTTATGAAGACGGATGAGGGAAAGGAGAGCAAACTTGATGCTGTAAGAATTGCAGCCCTCTAAAATAAACCACCTGAGATAAACTCAGTAGACTAAGGAAAGCCAACTGATAATCCAAGGAAAACCAGTCATTAAAGCAAGTGGGAGCTCTTCCTTTTCCTGCTGTGGACATGCTGCTACCCTGGGTAAGCTGGCCCAATGCATGTGCTCCATAGTAATAGGGTAACATTTTTAGTGAGTCCCTTTCTCCTATTTTTGAGCATTAATTAATATTACAAGCATCTGTTACTGGCTGTGCATCCTCCTGGCTAAATTCCTGAAATGTGCTCTTACAGTTTGTGGAGGATGAACTCTGGGAAAAATTGGGAATTCCAGTTTGAAGCATGTGTTTGATGCATTTTGCGTCAAAAAAATACGAAGGGTTTGGGTGTAAAATTGATTTTTCCTGTTCTACTTGAAGAGTAGGTAACAAATTCTTATCCCTCTTAGAGCATAGTTGTCCTATCCCTAAGCTCGGAAAAATCCAGCATTCTTTCAGAGAGACAGTAACAAAATCTCTCCATTTGATGCTAGAACATTGTTCCTTTTTCTGCACCTCCATTTATTAGAGAGGCTGTTGAGGATTCTGCACCACAGGCTGTTGCAGCCAGAAGTCCAGGTGCAGGAGCTGGTGCATTCAGATGGTGAGGAGTCAGTCTCTTGACAGTGGCAATAATGATTCCACACGGCTTACCCAGAGATGTGTGCTGTGTGTTGGGAGATATGTCCCTGCCTGCAGCCATGAAATTGCCAAAGCAGGGCTGGGACCCGAATGTGATTATAATGTGAGTCAGAATGTAATTACGAATGCAGGAGGGGATGTGGGAGTGCAAACTCTTGTTTGATATGGTAAAATCTTCGCTGTTGTTCTCAGCCTGAAGTTCTGCACCTATTGAAGATTTCTAAAGTTAGAGCTTTGGAGTTGCTTTAATGTGCAATATTTATTTTTACATTACAAAGAAAATAATGGTTTGGGAAAAAAAAAAAATCTAGGGAAAGTGTTCACAAAACACCAAGATTAGGACTGTGAAAAATTGCATAGAATATTGCTTTCAGGTCGACATTTCAGAGCCAAAGTGGCATGAGTTCTCAGATGTGACAAGCAATCACCATCTCTTCTTAGATGCTCCAGGAGCTGCTGAGTGCTCAGTGTGTGTTTGAAAATGAGGCCACTGATTTAGGCTTCTGTGTAGGGACTTAATGGCCTGATCTGAGGCATCCGCTTCAGAAAGTTCTGACTGGATTCACATAAGCCCTTCAAGTCAGAATATACAATTTTGTATTTCCTGTGGCCAGTCGGAGACTTAACTCCAGGTTTGCATTTCATATGCCGAGATTGTTTATAGCCCCGGGAGGGAGAAAGGTATTTTAAGCAGTGCTGTTCGGAGGACTGGTTAGTCTCTTAAAACTGCCTGGTGTTTCCATTCCTGCAGGCAGAGGGTAGCAGAAAGCTGAGTGGATGCTGGATGTGACTCGGGGAGGCTTGACTCAGCAACGCCCTCACTTCCACCCTTGCCAGAGAACAGAACTGGAGCCTCAGTGCTGCAAGGGTCTGGTCCCACCACCTCGGCCAGCTACAAGTACGTCATTCCTAGCAGAGGTTTGTCCAACGTGCTTTAACTAGCAGCTGATGATGGTGGCTCCTCAGCCTCCCCAAGCCATCTCACTAGAGCTTTGTGGTGGCTGCTGCTAAAGAGCATCCCCTCACCTCTTCTGATGTTCACTCTCATTCTCACTACTGACATCTTAAGTCATTACTTTTCCCCCTTGCTTTCGGGAGGTAATACCTAGATGATTCCTTCCTAGTTTTGGAAGGTTCTCCTTGTACCTCACAGCTAGTTATGTTTTCATTCAATCTGCACTTTGTGCAGGATGGCTGAAAGAATTATGACAAATGCATCATTGTCATAGTTTCTGTTCCTTTGATACTCTTGGCTCTTTCCAACTGGCCTGTAGCTCTGTAAGGGCAGTATTTCAGCCAAGGGCTAAGGACTGTTGGCTCTTCTGTTATTTTTGCTCCATAGAGATTTCTTACAGACACTGCATTTTATGATCTAAGTCTTTTTGAATTAACATAACTTTGACACATCTTAATTTTAAGATTCCTTACAAACATCCCAGAAACATTCCTGTGCCATTGCCTTGCCCTCATTTCACACAGGTGCTTATCTTTACTAAATGTAGACCACTGCATTTTTCTTCACTGGATTACATTTTAAAAACTATTTGTTCTTCTGCTTTATCAAAATCATGTTCATTCTAGCTCTGTTGTCAAATTTCCTTAAAGCTTTTGTCATCTTCAGGATTAGTAAGCATGCTCTTTTCCATCATCCAGATTATTTGTGAAAGTGTTCAAGTCACCCAAGACAGATCATCATGGAAAATATCCTTTCAATTTAACAGTGAACCACTGATATTGCTTTCTGAGAACAGAATTTCTTCTGTAGTCTAGGTCATGTTTCCTCCTTTTTTTTTAATGATTGTCTGCAAAGAAAGCCTTCCTGAAGGCAAAATATGTATCATCACCCCTATTTTAAAAAGAAGCACCAGATGATCATGGATACTCATGCAAGTTTTGTCCAGTCCTACTATATGATCCTGTTAAAGCAGGGACAAACTTGATGGACAGGCCAAGGAGAAAGAAATGGACACAGGGGAATTTCCTTTCCATATTTATTTTCCTCTGAGCTCTCTAGGATCTGGATGACCCGAGCTTAGGCAGGTTCCTTCGGCGTGGTCCTGCGCTACCTCCTGGCCAGGCTGCCTGCACACACCCCCCAGCACGGACGTGCTGCCTGGACATGCTCTCGCTTCGCCCTGCCAGCCCTGACCTCCCGAACAAGGGCTGGCCCTTGGGAGCACAGCACCACAGCACCAGCTTTAATTGCTTTCAACCAGGGCTTGAGATGCAGCCAGAAAACGAACCAGCTCTGAAAGCTACTGTCTCAGCAGGGCTGTGTTGACAGGAGGCTTAATGAGGGGAATGCAGATGGGTGGATGGGTGCTGGAGAGCTGGTTTGTGCCCTTTTAGCGCCTGCCATGGTAAGAGGGGCTTCTGCCCTGCCAGCCTGCAGCCTGAGGGAGGGCTGAGGAAGAGATCCTGAGTGTAATGCAGCTGGGTGATCTGCCCTGGCCCCTCTCTGAGGTTGTGCCAGCCTGTAGGGCAGCTGTTGTTGGAGAAGGTTTGGGCAATGGGAGCAAGCAGCCTGGTGCTGTGGAGATGTTCTCCCAAATTATATTCTTTCCCCCGGTGAGCAAGAGGCCAATACACACAGAGATTTGAGATACTTGATTTATTTGCAATTCTGCACAGAAAGGGGAGCTGGGTGGCAGATCCCCAAAGCCAGCACAACTACTAAAACTTTTCACTATTTATACACTTTAGCAAACAAAAGCCTCAATGTTCATTGGCTACAACTTACCTAGTTCTCTTATTAATTAGTATTATATCTTCCATTGGTTCATTAATCTCTTGCTTCCCATGCTAATGGGTCCATATGCTCAGTCTTTCTCTTCTTTAGGGTTGGGGCATTTTTTGGGTGAGTGGCCATGAGTTGGTGGTTGTGATCTGTCCCTGCCAGAACTACCTTTTAGGCAGCTGGAGCTGATTCAACACAGTTCTGTGGTGGCTTTTTTATTTTCATCCTTATCTTAAGGGTTCTGCCAGATGTCCTTGTGGCCTGTAAATTCTGCATTTTTTTGTGTGCACTATCAAGGATACATCCTTCTTCCCAAGCTTTGGTAACCTCTGCCTGGGTCGGAGATCATTGAAACATGTGAAGCCCTAAACCTTAACAGGACAATTCTGCCCACAAGTAATTTGTCTTTCTAACACTTGGGCATCACCCAGAGCTTGCCTGCTAGCTGCTGTCTCACAGAGATTATATCTCCCTTCTTGTTGATTGGGCTTGAAAGTATACAAAGCTCAAACAACAAAGAATATTCTTGAGAAAGCTTTTACATATTCCACGCTTTGCAACAGAGTGGCCATGTTTGGGCTCCCATCGCTGTGGGGACAGAGCGAGTGCCTGTCCTTTGGCACAGCCTTGGCTGCCACCCCTCAATGTCACGGCATGGGGAGCTTGCGTTTGAGCAGGCTGGCTTCTCCTGGAGTCCGTGGGCTCAGGAGGAGAGATGGCAGTGCTGGCCAGTCTGGAGCTGGGCGAGGAGTGGCCTTGTGGGGGCCAGGCTATCCCAGGTGTGGGAGCTGGCCACTGCCTGCCTGCAAAATGGCTGCACCAGAACTTTGTGCTGCTGGGCATGCAATAAATATTCTTTAAAAAAGACACATGCACTGGACATACTGTAACTTTAAGCACAAGATCTTGTGGAAGGAAAATACAGCTTTTGTGTGAACACACACTGACTCATGCTAAATTTTGCGGGTCCAGAAAATTCCTGTCCTGAGGCGTTTGCAGCCTGAGCTGTCCTGAGGAGATAGCACTGAGCTGCCCTTAGCTGGGGTGAACTGTGGGTTTTCCCAGAGCATTTCCAAACCATGTTCCCTGTCGGATAAGCAACCTTGAAGATCTATAATGTCAGAGGAAGGGGAAATCCTGTGAACTGAGCCCCACCTATATGCAAAGCAGAAAATGCGTCTGTGTGTCCTTGGGTTTTGCCTGTGCTACGCAGCATCCTACATAAATGAGTGATGAATCATAACACAGTGACAAACTCCAGTCCCCGCCACTACCTCTCTTCCCTTCCTTATCTTCTGGCTGCTGCCTTGCTTTGTGCTAAGCAGGTCACCAGACCATAATAGTTCAGTAATTCTTGCATAGATGACTTGAAAGTATGGGCTGGGGAAAGAAAAAAAAAAGAGTGCTAAGTATTAAAAACATGTCATAACTCTGGTGCTGTAATAAGGAGATATTTCATACCGTAAATGTTAGTCACCGCTAATGGGATGCATCATATATAAATAACAGTCCCATCTGGTTAAATATTTTCCACTGGAAGGTAATTCCCAACTACACACTTTTTCCTGAAGCAGACACTGTCTCCTGCTCTGGCCTGATGCTTAGCCATGCAGGCATGCAGTGCACTGATACTAGGTAGTGAGGCATGTTAAGCTTTTAGTACCAGAGTCTTATCTTAATTGAAATTCATAACACTCTGACACTTTCATGGGGAGGGGAGGAGAAGGCAGAGCTGTGAATTAAAACACCTGTGTGTGTGAGGCATATAGAGAAAGTTGATTTCTTATAGTTTCATCTTGTGAGGTATGATATAAGCTAAGCTGGAGAAAATGCTAGTTGTTTCATCTCCCGAGGCATCCGAGTTACCTTTGTGTTATGGGAGGGCAGATTTTCAGTTGAATTGAAGTGCAATAGTGGAACTAGCAATAATAATAATTCTTGCTTTTGTATTGTTTCAGTAAGTGGTGCTAAGGACCTGTTCCTTGGTGCCCTCTCCAGTGCTTTCAGGGTGGGTTAGATGGATCTGACATTCACAGCTTGTTAATCACCAGAACCCCAGGTAAAAATAACTGGATACTTTAAGTGCTGTAACATTTTCAATTGAAATTCAATAGCACCCTGGATGTTTTTCTTAGCTCTTGTACTGTCTGTACATTGTAGGAGTTTCATCATCACAACATAAATGTATCTGCAGCCACATTGAGATGGAGTAGGAAATGGGGGGGGAGGAGGTTTGAAGCTGCCACAATGTTTTTTTGTTATGTTTGGCAATTTCATTTCAAACCATTTTATTTGGCTTATTGTGAGTGGGTAAAAAATGTCCTTGAGAGTGGTTCAAGCCATACAAAAAGATGCTGTGCTGCAAGGAGCATTATGGACTTCAGAGCCTCATACCACTCTTTTTCAGGAAAGGACAAATGACATGTACCTCTTGTGTGTTTACTCTTAGATGCTGTTCCTGTTTTGACATCAGGGACACAGTTGCATTCATGCGATGTTTTCATTTTGAATTGATGTTCTCATACCAAGAAGGATGTGCTTTGGAAACAGTGAATTTCAGAGGGTGGGATTGCTGTAGCTCAAAGGACTGTAATATTGAAGAAGAGGAAGATGGTCTTCAATATGTTTTTGTTAAACAATATTTTTGACACTAAAGTAAAAGATTACATAGTCTGATTTCTGCTATTTGTATTCAGGGTGCTCTTGTCCCTAAACAGAACAAAGCCCAGATAAAATAGCAAGGCTCTGTGCCCCTGCCTTCTGGGGAGCAGCTAAGAAATCTCAATGGCTGTCATAAGTTTTTTCAATGTTAGCTGGGGTTACAGAGCGTTGTTTGTCAGGTGATATTCTCATTGTCATAGATGTGATAAGCACCTGCCAGAATCTGACTGGCATCCAGCTCACGGACCCAGATTAAACAGAGAGGGATTTGTTGTTAAATGCTTGTTGGAGTTCCCACCTGGAAATTCAGGACAATTAAACTGAACTACCTGATGCCTAATAAGCTAATTTTCCTCCCTTGCAAACACAAATCAATTGTCTTAACAAGCAATACATTATTAAAGAGAATTAAGTTCCCCTAGCTGGTGCTGCTTTCTGCCCATATTACCCCAGACAGCAGATGCTTGTCTTTGGTTTTGCCACAGATGCAGCATTTTTGCTTTCCTGAAGCCCCCAGAGTACCCATAAATGCTGATTATCATCTGGTGGGAGATGCTGCTGCCTCAGGTGCTCACCACTGTGGGCAAAGGATGCCTGATCAGAGCCCTGTTTGTCTGAATTAGGGAAATTCATTATCTCCTGGCCTTTTTTGGGTCTCTACTAGCGACCCCTTCATATTGCGTAGCTTCCTTTACACAAAGTGTTAAGACAGGATTCCTAATAAGAGTTGACTTGGAACTCTAAAGCACTGGAAAATACTGCAGGCCTTGTCCATGCATGGTTTATTGCATTCCTTACATTGATACTGTGTGACATAAATTTGTTCCTGGACATGCAAACTCTGTCCTTGTGCTAGTTCTAGGTAGCGTGTATATTGCAGGGAGCGATTTACACGTCAGGCATGTCTTTGAATCACAGAGCACCCCAATATCGATAGTTCCAGGTTTTAATATTGCTGTGACAGTTTGCTGAAAACAGATACATGTATCCTCACCAACACTGATACATGAAAACTCTGCTGTAAGCTGAGGAAAGGGGCCAATTTATTTTTGCTTTGTGTTCGTGCCTTTTGGCGTCATGAGCAGCAGTGCTGGCCACAACTGATGTCACAGAGTCCATGGCTAACAAGCAGGAAAGAAAATCAGTGTTTTCACAGCCTTGTAATGCCCTATTTATTTATGTAATAGATTGAATGTCATGTAAAGTTTGAATCTGCACTTAGCTTTTCTCAGCTCCCTTGATCTGTCTCCCAGCTGCGGTAGATGGTTCTCTCAGCTGCTGCCGCTGCCTCTCTAATCTGCACTTTGGTTCTGTAGGCATTTCTTATCTGCTTGCTGTGGTCTGTTTGACATGTCCAGCTATGAAAGGAAAAACAGACTGTTGAGAACTTGTGTGATAATACTTCTGCCTCGGTACAAAGGAACTTTATGTTCTTTGCAAACTTGCCATATGCATGCAAAGCAGTGTGTCTTAAAAAATTCTTACAAGCACCAAGTTATTCAATGCCAGTGTTACCCCAATTCATTTTGTGCTTGATTTTTCAGTGGGTATGAGCTGATGTATCAGTGGAGCTGTATGTGCTTTTTGAGAAAAATTCAGAGCTACAAAGTTCCAGGAACTATGTGATGAGCTGGTTTTACTAAATCTGCTCCTGATGATTAATCTTTTTGCGTGTCTGTATCACAAGGGCTGTCCCTGGAGACAAAACTCTGGGGTCAGAAGCCCCACTGGACAATGTGGGAGCCAGAGGAGTGAACACAGGCAGTGGCTTAGTGAAAGAACTGCCCAGGGTGGTGCTGCCTCCCTGCAGCTGTTACAGGCTGGGGTGGGTTACAGGGTGTGCCGTGCCATAGCCAGGCTAAAGTTCATCCTGAGCAACAGCGTTGGCTCTGTGACATGGCCCTGGCACTGGAGCCTCGTGTAACTCAGGGGAAGCTTGTGTGTTGTGAGGCACATCTGTGCACCAACCCTCTCTCCACAGTGCAGAATCTGTCTTACCTAGGCTCGTGATTTTTTTTAGCACGTAAGTTTATTTTACTATGTGTGCAAATCACGGTTATTTTAAAAATTAAAATTACATAAGCAGGCTTAAAATTTGTCTTCTTTGGTCTGCTTCTAGCTCCATTTGGGAAGCCAGCCACCAATGCCCACTCTGACTTCCATTTTGTCCTCTGTCCTGAAAAAGCTGGTGTAAAAGAAAATAAGCTGCCTCTGCTTACCTCCTGCTTTCCTGTAGTCTCAATGACAGAAACCTGCTCCTTCAGTGGCATAAGGCTACGGGTAAGTGTGTTGCTGGAGCTGTGATATACGTAACCAGCTGTTCATCTTCTCTAAGTGGGGAAGAAAGTCACCCAGAGGAGCAATGGTTGTCCCTGAGGCAGCAGCTGATGTGGATTTATGAGCCTGTAGCAGACATAATCAACCTATTTTGTTTTCCCAAAGCGGGAAGTGAAGCTCTCCTGTGGGAACAGACCTTCTGTACCCTTGAGCAAAATAGATCTTGCTTCCTGGGTGATTCTGCTCGATGGGAGCCAAAAGCTGGATGTTGTGTCGCTTCAGCTGTGGGAAGCTTATTTACCTGCTTGTGGAACAAGAGCTGCTGAGGATGCTTGGGGCTTTATATCACCTGGCAGGTATCACCGTCTATCCTAAACCTTTGGAAATAGCTTTCTAATGGATTCTTGCCTGCCTGGGGAAAAGCCAGTACTCATCCTCGCTTTCTCACTGCTTTAGGCTTCAGTTAGTGCCAGTCTTTCTGAAACACTTTTGCTTGGCCACCTCTGGAATGACCTGAGTAGACAGCAGTGCCCAGTACAGCCAATGCTGTTGAACCTGGGGCTGGTTAGAGAGAGAGAGAGCGCACATCAAATCTATGGCAAACAGTGCACAAGTGAGCTGTGCTGTTTCCTACTCTGGCGTTTTCTCCTTTGAATTGTTTGAGGGCAGGGCAGACTGAGCAACCAGGGCCAGGGGTGAGCCAGGGCTCAGGGAAGTGTGCGTGCCTAACTGTGGCTCTTGAGAGGGAAATCTTCTCCTTTACCTCTCCTGAGACTGGGGAACACAGGAACTCTTCTGAGAGCAGCGCCGTCTGTGCCTCTGATTGTTTGGATCATCGCTTATCGCTGTGAGGCAAGTGCCTGGATGCAATCCTCCCGGGGGAAACCTGGTGTTGTTTCCACTGTTTACTCTTTATTGTGGTGGTATCTGAGAGCCACAGTCACAGTTCAGAGCCCCCTTGTGCAGGGAATTGATTATGAGCAGGATTGGGATGAAAGGCGACAGTTCCTCGGGGACTGGCTGAAGTTTGGTATTTTTCTCAAGTTTTATGGAAAAGCGCATTCGTTCTTAGATGAGTGGTGGAGCTGTTGGTATTTACAGCCAATCTGAGCAATATAGCCCCTTTCAGCATTTTTCTTCAGGGTGTGAGCAGTAGAAGGCTGAGACCTGGGAAAAGGAGTCTGTAAGCCAAATTCCAAAAGTGGTGTTAAATTCAGGTGGCACGTTTTGGTGGCAAATTCTGGCATTTTTAGGCAGTACCAGTGTTTTCAGAAAAATATGAGGCAAAAAACAGGTTTGAGAAGATGTAGGAGTCATCTTCAAGGGGGAGACTGTTTGCTATCTGTTAGAAGATCTAGTGTTTAAATGTGTTTAAACATTTGCATGGTGCAGAGTAAGGAAGCTGGTAAATGCCTGTGGAAACTTTCATTGTTTTCTGTTAAGTGTGACCTTTACTTACCCTCCTTTTTCTATTTTATTTTGTTGGCTGAGTTTGGTTTTGTTTTTGTGGTTTTTTTTTTTTTTTTTTTTTTTTTTTTTTTTTTTTTTAAATCAAAATAACTCCCTGGGAATTGCTGTAGATCTTCTTCAAAATTCCTTTGTAAAACACTGGATATTTTGCCTGTCTAATTCATGCTGAGAAGTAGCGTAGCCCACAGGAAGCACCGTTAATTTCCATGAACCAATCAGCCTTAGTGAGGCTATTAGTTGAGATTATTAGGTGAGAGTTTGTGCAATATTGAAAGTGCCAAGCTTTTACCAAATTTTACATTTATTTTTTTCCAACTGTCATATTTTTTGACAAGTGTTTTAATTGTTTACTGGAAAAGGAAATGAGTGTTCATGTTCCTTCTTTTGCTGCCTCTGTTTTAGAGAGAGGAGTAATTAATTATCTTACAGATAGAAAACAATTAAAGTGTTGTTTCCTTCATGACTGCACGATAATGGAGTAACAAAACGGCACCTCAGACCCGCAGCTCTTACAGAGTTCTTGGGAGGGAGATGAGTACTGTGTGCAGCTGAGCTGGCACCAGAAATGTCTCATTTCTTGTGTGCTGAGGGTGATTGAAATCTCCCTGCAAGCTACTCTATTAGATATGCTTATGCACTACTGAAAAAGATGCAGGCGGTGGAAGAAAATACCACTGCAAGCACACCCTGAATATAGTAATACTTAATTTGTAGGCAGAGCTTCACTTATCTGGCTGAGAGCCAGTTTTTTATGATACAGGCATCAGTGTTTGTTTAATGTGTCCCTTATCAAATCCCAAAGCTAATATTTGCATTAGTCCTCTATGAAGATAAACAGGAACTGTTTGAGTGAGAATTAAGATATTGTGTATCATACTCCTCAGAACTGTATCTGGGTACTTTGCCTTGGATCCAAAGAAATGTCCTGTGGATGTGTATTCACTCTGTGTTCAGAGCAGGCTCCCTTTAAAGCTAGTTTTTGTAGTTAAAGTATTTGGGAAGGGCATAGCAACAAGGGAGATCTTGGTTTTCATCAAATGCAAAGCACTCTGGAGTTGGTTTGAATCCATCAACTGCCTTCCAGGGCAAGCTTTTAGTCCTGAAGGTAGTAAAGAGATGGTATTTTGAAGAAACTCGAACAGGACTCCTGTATTCCTGCAAAGAGGAGTTCTGCAATCCCAGCCTGGCTGTGCAGGGGAATCTGGTTCATGTTCATCTCCTCTGCTACACAGCACAGGCAGAGCTTACACAGCCCCCCTTGCCTTCAGCACATTCATTCCAAAACTGCATCCATGTATACAAAAGTAGAATTAATCTCCCCATACAAACTCAGATTTGAAGACAAGCAGCAACATGAGGACTCTTACTTGACTGGTCAGGGTAAAGGTAAATAAATGGATGGTAAAACAAATGATTCCTGGATTCTGTTGCTGATCCATGCCAGGACCCCACCTTCCTCATTACCACCACTTCAAAAAAACAAGGTGGGTGGCTGCAGCACCACTCTGTAGAAGCCTGTGAAAAACCATCTGGTACTGCAAATCATGGTGGTAATGGTAGTGAAACAGGGATGGGGGGAAAAAGAGTGAGGAACTTAGAAGACAGAGTCACAGCAATGCAACTGGGCAAAGGAACAACAACAAATGATCACTGTATTAAAATAATATGTAGTATGTTTTTCTTCACCAGGCAGTATTCATGTAGTATTCAAAGCTGAACAGGAAGATCTGAAAATATCATGATGTTTTGGAAGGAGGATTCTTGTGCAAAAAGAAATTTGTAGTAATGAGGAAAAATAGCATTTCATAGTAAGGGCAAGTTTACTATTGAGATAAGAACAATAGCAACTGTTAATGCTTATAATCATGAACATTTGAGGTTTTCAGATTCTTGCCAGTCTCACCACATGCTTTGTCAAGCTAAATGCTGGGAGGAAGCAATGTAGCTGGAACTTGCTAGAGTGCATTAGGTGGAGAAGAGGAAACCTTGTTTCCTGACAAATAACTTTTTCAGCTAATGCTTTTTTTGCAGTTTTTGGCCAGCTGCACTGTTGAGTGAAAATAATATTTGGAGAAAGACAGCAGAATGCAATGAATAATATACAACCTTAAAGAATAAATTGTCTCCATCCCAGTAGGGATACAGGACTAGGCTAAAGTCTCTTCATTACCTACATAAAGTAATTATTCTGTGGATCTCGGGAATGTCAGAAAAGTATCTTTCCATTTCTTCCACCTCAGGCCCGTGTGTTTCTGTGGATGGCAGAGCCACAGCAGGAGAGCTGCTGGTGGTGATAAATGTGACTGTGAGCTTTCCCCAGGGCCCCAGAGGATGGGGCTGTGTGCCACGGAGGGGCAGGCACATGCCTTGCTACTGAGTCCATAGGCAATATTTCATGTGACTTTCCCTGGAGGATTTAGGCTAGAAGAAAACCCCTGCAGAGTTTAGCTGATCCCTCCTTTACTCTCATATTAAGCCTTGTACAAAGAAGTGAGAGCAGACACCAAGGGCTGTATTGTAGGGTGATGATTAGGATCTACAGAATCAAAATAATGTTCCAGTTTGCTCCAGTAGGATGGCATCAGAGAGGGATTTTTGCCATGCTTTCTGCTATAACAAGCAAATCAGCTGAGTTCTGAGTAGACATTTTTACCTCTGGCTTCAGTACTTACTACATTTACCAGATTTCTTTGTTCTATTTTAAATTATAGTCTGAAGATTCATTTCAGTCCAATACTTGGGGTAGATGAGGCATTAACCGAGCAACAGTGGATTTAACACCCCCTGCAACTGCATTGTTCATGCAGGCAAAACTCCCTGAGTATTGTAGAGGCAGAGATGATCTCACCCTGTCTGCATTTTGAGCTGACCAGGCACCATATGGATGCAGTTAGTGCAGTGCCCTAATGAGAGACATGGCATATTAGCTTGGGGCAACATCTGACATTTACCATGTCTTCCAGTTGGCTTGAAGCATGGGCAGAGCGAGCTGGTGTCTGCCTCAGTGTGAACATTGCCTCTGCCTGAAAAATATTGTGCAAAACTGGGCGTGAAAGGCTTGCAAAGTGATTTTGTGAAATCGTTATAAAGTGAAACACTCAGTAATATGAAATTACTCCTATTAGAGCTGCAGCTTGAGTAGGTTATATATGATCAAGACGACCAATTCAAGTTCTCTTGTCCCTGATTTTCTATAAACACTGATTTTGTTAGTCTCCCACTGCTGGCATAGATTTTGACTGCTGTTACATCATGCAAAAGGGAACTGTCTGAAATTGTTTCGTTTTCAGGCTGGATGCTGAATCCTGAGATAGCATAGGCACTTTTAAAAAGTATCAGGAGGAAAACTTTTGGGAGACTTTGTCTTTACTAGTTTATAGAAAGAGGTATAAGTGTGCAGATGTCTTCAAAATTAAGGAGACCTGGATGCCAAATATTTTTTGTAGGGTTTAGAACACTAAACATTGTATTAAATAGTAAGGATGGATACGAAGGTGAGCATATAGAGGTATCTTCCCCTTCCTCTCTTCTGTAGAAGAAGACTTTCAGGCACTGAAATTTGACAGCAGCAAACAAATAGGTGTGAGAAGACATTTTCCACTTGAAGATTAGAACCCTAATCCAGGTTTTTCCTTCTGTTGTTTCCAAAGCTTGTCATTGTTTTGTCCCCATGTCTTCTTCTGCACAGGAAATGATCCATGTAAGGCAATTATGAAAACCCCTGTATCTGTTAACCTGCATCCTGTAAGCTGCTAACAAGAATCCATAGTACAGCCTTCCATTTTATGAGAGAGTTATATAGCAAACTGAGAGTTTCTGAAAAAGTACAATAAAATGTTGGGCAACAACCTAGGAGATGTTAGGAGTGGAGCAGGAGAGAGCAGCTGCTTTATTTTTTGAGGAATGCAAGGAAGGAAGGGGACTTGGGCAGGTCTGTTCTGGAGTTAGAGCAGAACCTGGCTTCCACTGTGTGAAGTGGCAGCACTAAATAAAGAAACTGAGGAAAGCCAGAAAGAACAAGCTGTTTCTCAGCAGATACGTGAGAATGGAG
This sequence comes from Aphelocoma coerulescens, assembly GCF_041296385.1. Lineage (NCBI taxonomy): Eukaryota > Metazoa > Chordata > Aves > Passeriformes > Corvidae > Aphelocoma > Aphelocoma coerulescens. The sequence continues at coordinate 8,806,485 of NC_091021.1, forward strand.
CAACTCCCATGGGAGGCCAACCATGAAGGAAAAATGGCCCAGCCAGCATGGCTGCCTCATATCTTAATATAGCCCAGCTTCTTGGCAAAGCTAGGGGGTGAGGCCTGGTGGAGGAGGAGAGCTGGGTTTCCTTTCCCAAAAACCTGTTTGCAATAGGAAAGAAATCCCACTGGCTGTGTTACAGTGACACATTGGGATTCAGAGATCTGCCAGTGAAATCCAGCTGTTGGGGGTGCATTCCTCAGTGCTTCCAGCAGATCCTGCCTGTCCCTTGTCTGCAGGAGGTCTGTACTCAGTGGGGAATTACCTAAATGTATGGACATGGGGAGACCCCATCCTGCTGTTCGCAGCACCTCTCCTCTTCCCCCTGACCTCTCTCCTCCAAGCCTTGGAAGCAAGTAGACGTGGCAAACGTGATCTGGGAGCTTGCACTGCAGGCCTGATGTGCTATCACCATCATGGGTTTCTGCAGGCTCAGGCTGAGCTATTTTGATGTGTGTAAGATGTTGCTTTTGCCTATTCCAGACTAACTTTTCTCATACAAAACAAAAACCAAAAACGCTAAGCAAAATAAAAATGATTGACCACATTGCACAGTAAAAATCACTTCTAGACCTAATCCTGGGCATTGCCTCTGCAATACATTTTGGCAGGTAGAGAGATGATAAATATTGAGCTCTTCGCTCTGTTGCTGTCTCTTACATGGCAGCTGTCCCACAGTAATTTCTGATTCCCTACTCTCTCTTCCATCCTTTTGAACAATAGACCTTATTGATCCTTGTTTTTCCTTTTTCCCATTTTTGTTGGTGCCTCTTGGTTCTGTCCCAGCCTTTGTTCTGGGCACTCTGCTGGTATTTCTCAGTAGCCTTTCAGCTCCTTCCTCCAGTTCCCCACCCTTCCTAGAGACTCCTTCCCTCACACATTCCCTTCTCTCATGCACACCCCACTGTTCCATTTCTTATCCACATTTTCCTACTTTTTCCTCCTCCTACACACTTCTTGTTTAATGCCTCTCTTCACTTCTGGCTGCACGTCAAGTATTGTACCATTAAGAAGTACTGAGAACTAATTAAAAAAAAAAAATCCATGGTGCATTGTTTTTTAGGACTAGATTTGTAGGATCCTATCAGTCTATTTCTTTTTTAGCAAAAGAATTTACAGCCACTTCAAAATCCATCAAAGCCTTTCCAGGTTTTCACCTTATTTGAAACTGCTTGTCATATATATTACATATCTATGACATACATAATGTTTAATAGCTACAGCATAACGTGATCTCATTTCAATTGAGATCTCTGTGCTGTTCAGCCTAACCCAGGAATGCATATATTTCCATGTCCTGCAGTTTTATTTCCTTTGAAGAGTTGGTCAGTGGCATGCAGAGGACATAGGTAATCTTCTAAAGAGCTTATGCCTGAATATGCCAAAAGAAACCTCCTTCTTTTCAGTTTTACTCGGGACCTATTTACACAGGTCTTGAATGACATACCACCCTTCAGCTCTCAGTCATAACCTGCTCTCTGACTTTCAATCTCCAGCTATTGCCAGCAGTAGGATGGTGAACTTTGGAGGGAAATGAAGGTTACTTAGAAGTAGCCACACAGTGCTTATAGCTTTCACTGTGGCCGTGTGGAAGTGACAATTGACTCTGCAAATCAGGCAACTTCCATGTGTTCATAATTTGTTTACCACTATTCAGATGTTCTCAGTGTCCCTTCCTCCATGTCTCTGGCAGCGCTGTGTTGAGTTGCAGTGATTCAGGGACCAGGCAGCTGGTTAATGCAGCTGATGTTGTCACCCTCACGGGGCTCGTTTGCCTACAGGCATGTCAGAAGGAACAAGTAATATAAGGGTATATATAACTGTAGCTGGCAGCGTACTGAAAAGATGCTGAAACTCCCTTTAAATGACTAGTGTAGGACATCAGGAGCTAAGTAGCTGAGGAATAAGATAAATTTCCTTTAACAGCGCTGTGTTTCTGTAGTTAGGCTGTGCCTGGTACTTGATCTAAACGAGTATGTGGTGTGCAGTGTAGACATCCCTCGTGTGCTATTTGTTCCTAACACTGTCTTGCACATTTCCAGTATCCATCACAGTTCACATCACCTGCACTTCTACACAGCTCAAGCCTGATGGGAGGGAGTAAAGAAGGCAAAGCCAGTCTCCTCACTGCAGATAATGGCATAGAGGTTACAGTGACTTTCTGCTCCCTACGTTCAGAAATTTGAAGGTTCAGGGTGTTTTTCCACAAACCTTCAGGGAGGAGTAGAGGAGCCTGTAGTGTGATTGATGCTGTGTTAGTTGATGTTCTGCTCTTTCACGGTGTGCCTGCACAAGCCTGAGCCTGCGTGTGCAGCTTCGTACTGGAAAGGCCAAGAGCAAACCACGTGTCCCTTCTGTTGGTGCAATCTGGGCTTGGTTTAGCTGCTGGGGATCACACTGCGGAGCAGGGAGAGATGCAAGCTTGTTCCATCTCTCCACTTGGTTTATAGCTGTTGACTGAATGTGTGTGTCCTTGAATTTGCTAATTGTGTTTTCTAATTATTCTCCTGCAACAGGCACTACAGGTTTCCTGAGCACTTTGCACCAGTACACAGCAGACTGCATAGTAAGGGAAATGTAGGACAGCCACACACACACACAAAAAGTCATCTAATCTCTCGTGATGAACCAATGTGATTATCTGCTGAGATATTCTGGGGAGCTGTATGGATAAGTTGTTCCAAAGCCAGATTTTCACTGTGAAGGGAGTAAAGAGTATCACCATTATTAGTGAATTTGGACAGTGTATTGTAGCTGTGTTCTGAAGGAGAGGAAATGTTGGAGATTTTAAACCCATTTGACTGCCAGAGGAGCGCCATGCTAGTGTGCAACCTTGCTGCCACCCAGAATAATACTGCTTCCAGTTTGGATCAATTCCACCTCTCAGACCCCAATTTACTAACCATGGTGGGAAGGACATGAGTTTTCTTTTAGAAGGTCAGTATTATTTAAGGTTATTGAAAGTGAGTAAACCTGTTCCACCTTTATTAAGAAAACATTGCTGTGGAGTTTTTAGGAGCCACAGAGTTATAATGAATATATGATACTTTGTGTGGTGTTTAGCTCAGCCTGAGAGAGAGAAAATAATGGAAGTCTCTTCTTTCTGCCTGGGTGTTAAAATGAAGGAAAATCAAAGCTGTTATACCAGAGCTATATATCAGCTAACGTATTTTAGGAACTGTGGAATGATCATAATTACAAAAAAGTCCTCCAGAGAGAAATTATGAGTCATAGTTTATGTTCTCTTTAGTGTTGCTATGGAAAAAGAGGTTATTGCCAATGGTCATACAGCAATATTAATCTCTGATCTGAAAGAAAAATAAATAACAATCTCTCGCTTAACCCAAAGCAGATTTATTCTCAGTTACTGCAGCACACTCCATTAAAGGGGATAACCATGTAAGAAAAATTAAAGATGACATTGATTATCAGTTCTCAACATGCAGTTAGGGAGAGTTCCTTATGTGAATTAGTGTGCACTTCAGACTCCTGCAAATGACTTGGTGGAGTGAGAGGAAGGGGAAAAAGGCATTTTGATCAAAACGAGGGCAGGAAAGATCAGCCACCACTGACAGCTGCAAGTACGCTGATTAAAATTTCTTTATGCATGCAGTTAGACTCAGCCCGGGGTGGATGCTGGTTCAAATGCAAATCCTGAAACAAAACCCTGGCAACGGGCAGTTTGAAGTGGTGGAAAGTGGCTCTCAGCCTTTTTCCGTTTATTTGGGAAAGCCAGGGCCGTGAGTCAGGGAGCGGTGGATACTTGGGTGCTGAGTCAGCACCTCCAGGGCTCTGCCAAGTTGTTCCGTGCCCCTTGTTTCCTTGCCGAGGCAAAACCCTGACTAATACCGGGGCCAAACAGCTGCGTGCTTGCTTCGCTTTGCTATGGGTGAATCTTTCCCTCTGCCTGCAGGAAGACTACCTGACACCTTCCCCTTGACACCCAGAGTGGGTGTGTGTCTCAGTGGGTCACAGTAAAACTTTTCCACCTGCCTGCCTGACGTTGTTTCCAGGAGTTGTAGCTACACCCACTCCCTCACAGGCAGAGCCCGACAGCAAAGACCTTGCAGTCAGAACTTAGCTTGACATTTTGCTCACAATGCACCCTGCAAAGTAGGGCAGAGCCTTCCTTTCTGCCACACCGCTGCATCCGCTGTGCTGATGGCAGGAAAACTTTTTGTTCGGGGGATGAGCTAAGCAGATAGGATAGGGGAGATACACGGATCTCATGTCCTGCATCTGTGCACACAGCTTACTGATGATCACAGGAGCTGTACGTGTGGCCCAAAACCATTGTACGGCTCAAAGGCTGAAGGCTTTTCACTGACTTTCAGGGCTGGACTGGCCCCTTGTGAACAGTTTGACCTCTAACAAATTGCCATTACTTCACTAATTCTTCTGAGCTTACCTCTTTTTTAATTGTGTGACTACCAGTCATCAGTTGTGCAGCTGTTTGGCATTACAACCTACAACAAAGGGTTTTCATTGCATCAGTGTAAAGGGCTATCAGGTGTATTTTACCTTCTGATCCTTTTCTTCTCTGCTTTCTTCTGTCAAAGAGACAGAACACACTTCAGTCAGGCCTGTGTGATGGCTTTCACTACACTCTCTTATTTAACAGTGAAATGGTCCAGAAAACCCGTATCTGTGCCTTTTCACAGAGGAGCTGGCTCGTGGATTAGCACGTGGGGGTCAACGGGATGCTCTTTGCTCTTTCCCCTAAAAGGGGACAGAAATGTCAGCTGGTTTTCTGTCATTGAAAATGGAAGTATCAGCAGCTGCTGAGTGCTGCTAGTTTAAATATTTATACCATAAGGGCTTTATCACACCCTTTTTCTTTGTGCAAAGCTCCCACTGATTCCGGTGGAGGTCAAACTCTGAATCTGTGCAGCAGCTCACAGGTCAGGTGTTCAAAGGAATAATGGTACAAGTGGAGCTCACTGTTACTGTGTCAGGAAGTGTAAACAAGCAGTTTTTAAAAACAGTAATTATGTAGGCAAACCTGTCAGCACAATCGTGGAATACTCGTGCATATGCTTGACATCTGCCAGCCTGACAAGATCCAGGCACATACTTGAGATACTTGAAAGAATACAGTGCTGCTGGTCCCACAGTCTGTCTCCTCCCTCAAACAGTAAGTTCTGCAGGCTGATGTTTTCAGTCAGGCCTTGAGAATGGAAGGCAAGGGGAAGAAACAGCTTGGGGGACATCTTGAGAGGCTGAGCTTGCTTCCTCCTCTGGTTTATAAAACAGCACAAGAGCAGACATTCACAACTTGAGTAAACATTTTCCTCTCGTGTAAAGCATGCTTTCTTTTGTTTGTTAGGATTACAGACCCACCTGTCCCTGTAAATGTGCAATTGTGATGGAGAAAACATTTAATTCTTGTCCTGCAACTGATGGCCGTGTGCATGCCGTATTCTGAAGTGGGTATTTGAGTTAATTCTCCCAGATGCTCAGTATCTGCATTTCCAATGGTTTTACTGGATAGCATTGTAATGCTCTTAGAACAGTGTGCATGGGATTCATTTCAGCATCTCTAAAACTGGATAAAGCACGGCCAGGGGTATTGTTTGAATTAAAGCTTAGCAGGACAAACAAACCAGCATATCTGAAAGCAAAATGTAAACATGATGCTGGGGCTCCTGGTTAGCACTTGGTGACTGTGGGAGGTTGACAGCTGCTACATAAAGGTTAGAAGTGCTTTCTTTGGTCTGTCAGTAAAATTAAGCCTGCTAAAGACTATGTGGCACTCCAGAAGACAAGAGTTTATCTGTGTGCATAAACAGAACACAGACTTCAATATAAATATCCTTTCAGGACTATTTAGAGTATTAGGAATATGCCGCAGTCCAATAAAAAGATGCAGACTGAGCCAGCAGATTTTGGAAAGTGCCTGAGTACATTTAGATGGGCTAGAAATCTGACAAGTATCTGGAAAGTAAAGCACTGGTGTTTGCATTGCTAAATAACAGCACAGGATGAGAAAGAAAATGGTATAGGTACAACAGGGACATGAACTGAAGTAATAAACACTTGACCTTTAAATTTCATCTTTGCCAGCTTCTCAGACTGCTTCTCCCAAAGACTGACATGGCTGTGTTTTATATTATGCTTTTATTTGTCATATTCATAGTTAGTTACAAGTAAAAATTATTGAAATCCATTGTAGTTAATACAAAATAAAAATATAGCTGCACGAGTTATGCCATGATTTTTCTTAGAAACAATATCTTCTATATGATACCATGCACTTAAGAGCTTAACTCTTAATAGTACTCGCCTACACTAAGCTCTGACTAACTAACTTCCAGTGTGGTTTGCTGGTTACAGATATTATCCCTGTGGAGTAATACCTGTTAATTATTTCATAATGGTACTTCTGCTGTAGCTTTTATTTCCCCTGTAATTTGTGATTCTAAACACAAAAGGAAGCAACCTTTTAGTGCAATGTTAAGTATCAGTAGAATTTATATATATATAAAAAAATAAAAATAACCCACTGCATAAACAACCAAGGATGTAAGGGAACTGTTGTGGGTATTGTGCTTCCCTTTCCTCCCTTGCCCCTTACCTTTGTTAAGTGACAGGAATGAACATTCATAGTGAACAAACTACCTTGTAACCTCTCATTTTCAATTAATTTTGAAAAATTACAGGCTAGTAATTTTGAGAGCAGGTAGGTGACTTTGATCAAAGTTATTAGCAGAGAACCAAATCCTGTGGCTTTGCAGGCACATACTTACGTAAACTCATCCCTGCCATGAAGTTCAATGCACAACACATTGTTCCCTTTGGACATGCCTGAAAGAGTATTTCACCTTTTTAAAGAAATTGTCCTTACATCCCTGTAATTATCTAACTCTGTGTAGATATAGCTCTATATATGAAATAATCTGTAAAAAGATAAATTATGCTATTTGCAAAATACTCTGAGATACAAAGTTGTGCAGGTGCAAAGTTTGATAGTATATTGCTATAAAGACTATGAATTAATTTGTGTTATCTGAGTATATATACTTTAAGCTGGGAGTATAGATTGAATATTGTGGGGGGTTATTTTTGCTTTTTTTACATTTCATAGCATTTCATATTTTCTTCAGGCTACCTTCATGTTCCTATGAAACACCTAGTTTTTCCTTTTCAATTTCTGAACCCTTAAAGGTGCAGTAACTGATCACACATTCATGCTTGTCATTAATGTATTTCCATAAGTCTGTTAGATTGAAAAATACCTTTCCCCCCCACCTAAACACAGTCATTTCTTCTAAATGAATAGCAAGTGGCTACCGGCAAAAATCTTTCCCCCACTGAAAGGGATGGAACTGAGTTTTCAGCTTCGCCCTCTAAGTACTCTGCTCTTTTAGTCCTACAGTGCTGTGGAGCAAAGCCCCAAACAAACTATACGTGTGTGCAGAGTTACTGAGGCTGTTAGTATTCATGGAGCATGGCAAGGCAACTGAGATCAAATGTTCTCATTGGTATTCCTACATTTACATACAGAACTACTCACAGTGCTGTGAAATGCTGGGGGAAGAAAAGACAACAGAAATGCTTGAGTCTTGACTACTCTCCATGCATTCCTCTGACCTAAGAAAGCCAGCTGACCAGCTTGCTTCTACCAGACATACTCTCTTCCTGCTAGTCTCTTACACCAGTTGGCAGCATCTCTAAAATTCATGACCACCAGTGACTTGGCCTAACCAGAGCACGCTGCAGCCTAAGTCATTGACCTTGTCCACTCTGCATTCCAACACGATGCAATAAATTATCACTGCAGAGCAAAGGATGAAAGAGGCTTAGTCACTTTTCCTGCCTGTGCAGCTGAAACCAGTTCCTTGCCTAAGGAAAACCGTGTGTGTTAGGCAGACGAAGGAGGGCTTGGGACGCTTACGCTGTTTGGTCCACCTGCAGGACGGCTGCTTGGGTCGTTTCTTCATCAGACTGTTCCATTTCCCCACCAACTGCGCTGTTTCTCTCATCGTACAGTTTCTGGCTAGAAACTTCTAGAGGCACCCCGTACTCTTCATCATCTTCCACAATGGATAGCTCGATGTTGTTGTTTATCATGGCCTTCCCTTCCACTTTGGCCTCCTTCTCTAGAGAGTCGACAGCTGCTTTGTCCTCCTCGGTCAGGGAGGTGCTGGGTGTCATATCCGAGTGCATGTCGGCGAAGGACATTTCATCCTCGTTCTCAGCCTGCTCGTTGCTTGCAGTTTCTGATGGTCTGTCCTCAGCTTCTGCAGGGCTTTCTCCTTCACGGCCTTTCTTTGTGCTGAATGTGAGGGGAGAAACTTTGAAACCTGAGCCCTTTGAAGAGGAGGATTTCTGGTGATGCACAGTAAGTGATTTCTTGATCTTTTCTCTCCGTTCAGGCGACACAATCTTTGTGCTGATCTTGTTCATCTTCTTCTCAATGTTTTGGCGGGAAAATGCTTTTTTGAGGCTGTCCACCTTCTTGAGGCTGGATCTTTTAAGCTTCTCAGCTCTTGATTCTTCTGTTTTCTCCTCTGCACTGTCATCCAAGTCATCTCCCTCATGAAACATTTCATCATCTGAACCCAACTCCACTGTGTGTAATGTTTCTTCCAGTGTTTTGTTCTCATCCACAGGCTCCTCTTTTCCTTCTGTAATGCTAGGAATGGGCTCTTTTGCGAAAACACTGGCAGGGATCTCATTTTCCTCCTGAAAGAATTGACAATATTTGAGTTTCATAGTTCACAGGACACAAATTTAATAAACAAAGCACAACCCTGAACAATTATTTCTTTCCCCCCCAATGATGAGATGAATGTTTATTGTTTTATTCAATACACTTAACCAGTAACAAACCACTCAAAGACCACTGAACTATTATCTGGTAAAGTTTAAGACTTACGAGCTGTCAGCTGTAAGACTACTCTTTCAAAGTGACTTGGAATGTATGCAGAATGGAAATCCTGTTCTTTGTCATTTATTTTAGATACTCTTAAATGAGAGTCTAGCTGTTAGGTTGTTCAGCTGGGGAGAAAGCAGGGTGTGGTGGGGAGGGAGGTTGTACTGCAGAGCACTGTGCAGACCTCCAGAAGTCACAGAACCCCACAGAGCTCTCAGTTTCTTGAGCCAAAGATGAGAATATCCCTGCAGAGGTGTTGGTTGCATCTGGGAAGTATCTCAAATGGCAAATGCAGTTAGCACTTCCGCCGTATTCCTGGAAAATGTATATTGCTGTTAAAAACGGATTGTTGATATTGAGAAACCATGCAGTTCATGATGGTTAGAGTATATCCTGTTTTACAGCTATACAGAAAAAAAAACCCTAATAAATTTGGTTGGTAAATATTAAAGTGTGGACAGGACAACTCCTTGAAATGTAAGAATAAAAATTCATGGTATACAAAAATGAAAAGACATTATACTGCATAGAAAAGAGGAGCTTCTAGCTAAAAGGAAAAGTATTGCTTTTTAGAAACAAAACCAAAAAAGGACACAGAAAGAAAGAAGATATCTGAAAACAAAACAGGCTGAGCAAGGGCAAAAGCTGCAGGTTGTAACGAGGGATGTCTGTGACCACTGAGCGCAGAAGCTCTGCAACCCCGAGCAGCTCAGAGGCAGCACAATGAACACTCTGTTCTGTGGGAGGTTTTGCAGGCATCTACCCATGCAAAGAAAATGAGGCTCCTTGCACACTCCCTTCTCTCAGCACTTTGAACCTTAAATCTGCATAGTCTCTATTAATTACCTTTTTTATCACTTCCAGACAGAGTACATGCAATTGCACTTCCTCACATGCATTGGAAGGATTTTCCTTTCCCTCCTCCCTCCATATTTATCTTAAGATACAAAAAAGCAGTAAGTGCTGACTGAAATGGTTGTAATAGTCTCAGATCTGTCCCTAGTGGGCCTGAGTGCACAGTTAAGGGGAAAAAAGGCCACATACACTTCCAAGTTCATGCTCATTATTTCAGGACTGAGCATACAGTTGTGATCACTGCAGAGAATAGTGCCTTGGGTTAAATTTGCTGTCGAGGCTGTTGTACGTGGTTGTTGTTTAGCCTGGAGAAGAGAAGGCTCAGGGCTGACCTCATTGTTCTCTACAACTCCCTGAAAGGAGGTTGTGGCCAGGTGGGGGTCAGGCTCTTCTCCCAGGCAAGCAGTGATAGGACAAGAGGACACTTAAACTGTGTGTCAGGGAGGTTGAGGTTGGACATTAGGAAGAATTTCTTCACAGGAGGAGTGATTAGACACTGGAATGGGCTTCCCAGGAAGGCGGTGGAGTCACTGTCCCTGGAGGTGCGTAAGAGAAGACTGGACATGACACTTAGTGCCATGATCTGGTTGACATGGTGGTGCTGGGTCATAGGTTGGACTCAATGATCTCGAGGGGTCATTTCCAACCTAATTGTTTCTGTTATTCTGTGATTCTATTAAAAACAAGGGCTACTTTGTAGCCCTCCTGGAACTCAAGAATATGCCATGTAGAGGGGCAGAATAATTTTATACTGTGTCAATACAGTGATTCAGGTATGCTGGTTAATATCCCTTGAGGATATAAAAATGGAAAGTAAAGAGAAATGGATGCTGGTTTGACAGTTTGTATATGCTTTATTCCTACGCTTTCTGCACACCTTTCTGGCCCAGTGGCCTCAGTCAGATACACTGCCACAAAGCTTTACAAGCCCTCTGCCTGCAGTGAACATTTCATAAAGCCCACACTCTTCTCCTGACTCCTGTAATGTTGTTGCAACTATCAGCAACAGCGACCAAGATAACAAAACAAAGGAAACCTGCACCAGCTTTAAGTGAAACCAGCTGTTAACTGCTGTACAAATATTTGTATTTTCTCTCCACTGCAGTTAATGAAATGTGGATTACATGAGTGGGTGCAGCATTGAATTATTCTCCAGAGCACGAGAACTCAATATAAAGCACAGTTTTCATGTCTAGTTAATTCTTTCCAAACCTAGGTAATCACACACAGTTTTAGACATCTGAACTTTCAGGTCTAAGTGCCTGAATGGTATAGAAAACTCTGATTTTAATGAGTAGAGAGGTGGGTTGTTGCTTTTTAAGTATTTTATCTAGGAAAGTGGTGTCATATGAGTTTGATCACAGCACAGTCTGAGCCAGAGATGGGTATGAGAGGTCCTTCTCAAAGGTCAGTTTAGCTCTGGCTACAGTATTCATATTAAACTGAAGTACTGCATGCAATCCCTAGAAGAATGTGGACATAGATTTGATTTCAATTTTTATCAAATTTCTGAGTAGAAGAGAGACTGTCAAACTACCCATATTAATAAAGAAAAAAAAAACCCCTCCAAACAAAAATATCCTGCATAATAATGAGCTAATGATTCAATTAAAAGCACATCCTTGGTGGTATTTGGCTATCAGGCAGTACTGGCATTCAAGTGATCACCCCTCTGTCTAAGCTTCCTGCATGGCTCTGGAAAACATCAGCCTCTGGGCATCTATTTGTGTGCTTATAAAATGGGAATGACACGCTTTCCTATGTCATGTTTCCGAAAGACCTCAGGATTACAGGAACTATTAAAATGCAAATGAAAATAAATTAAGTAAAATGCTTTGAAAACACAAGGGTGGTATAGCAGGAATGCTCTGTGGTGGAGCAGACATTTCTATTTCAAACATGGTTAGTGATAACACATTTTAAGTGGGCTATTGATAACTTTTTGGTCTTACAAGTTTATATGACAGCTATATTTTGTTTTGATACATTTTTAAGCAGTCTGCTATTTCATTTAGGAAGACTAGAACAATACACTGAAAAATACCAGCTGTTACAAACTGCATAACTATTTTCCATGCCAAAAGAAGTAAAACTTTGATCTTTTCTTCTTGATCTAATCTAAAATTCTAAGAAAGCAATACATCTTTGTATTTTCCACATCTGAGTTCAAAAACAGCCCTTGCATTTTTTCCTCAGATGGGCTTGACTGTAGGTAGCTAGCTCCTCTGAATTTTATTTTTCCATGTAGGAGATGAATAGAACAGTGGAAGTTCTCTGCATAAAACAACTCTTGCTAACACTAGTAATACTTGCATAGTTAAAATCAGTGCCTTCCTTGTGGCTTTGATCAGCCATTCTTCATAACTTTCTGTAGGTCGTAATTTCATCCTTATCTTTTACGAAAAGGAGTAAGATCCGTAACAGTGTACTACCAAACTGGGTGGCCTGAGTGAACAGGCAGTTAATTTACTCAAGACCAGCTGAATCTCTGATGCTGCAGGAGGGAAATCAATCTGCTTTGGTTTGGTTTTTTTGTTACATTTGCTGTATGAGGCCATGACCTTCAAGAAGGAGAGATGGCATTTTCCCAGTCCAGGCTCCTCTGTATGTTGCTGTTGTATGCCTAAATGATCACTAGCCTAAAACTTGCTTTGCTACACAAAATAGGTAAAAACATGACAAATCCTTCTGAAGCCAGCTCCAGCTCCCCCTACTTTCCTTTCTTACAAATACGTGCTCTTCAGACTTGGATGTCACCGTGGGGAGGGAGGGCAGGAAGCAGAAAGTGCCACCCGCCCATTTGCCCGTCCTGTGCAGGCTGGGGCGGTGACTGCACCGTCCCCCTGACCTCCCCCAGCACAGCTGGTCCAAGTCCAAAGAGCTGTGGGAGGTATTTTTGTCATTAATATAAGAGTATTCTCTCTGCAAGGCTCCAGCGGGAAATACAGCATTATCGACTTGTAATTCTTCTGGTTCCCTCACTCGTTCATTTTTGAGTTTGAAGTTGCTTTTTCAAAGATTACTGCAGTGATCCATATAAGATACAATCAAATGGCTAATTTTCTGTGCCCTCCTCTTGCTTCATTTTAGGATGAAGGATTTACCAACGGCAGCATCTGAAAGAGACTTGAATATTAGTGTGCTTGACCCCAAGCTGCAATTCTGACTTATTTTATCTGTCCTATTTGCATGACATTTAACCAGTAAACATGACATTTAATTGAAAAATTAAACATGAGCCTTTTTTTTATCTTCCATTTTGCTTTTGCAGCTAAAAAAGCAAACAAAACCCCCACCAAACCAGAACCAAAAAGCTGGTCATGGGGCAAGAACAAAATAGAGGGGAACAATGCCAAAGCTTAACAAGGATTTTTAAAACAGTCACTTCAGTGTTTTGCTGAATTGCTGTGTCATTTATAATAACTTTTGCATCCCCAAATTCTTGGAATGGAGCTCCCTTAAAATATGCCACCAATTAAAGAAATATATGCAGACATTCTAGAGAGAGAAAACTAAGAGCATTTTAATGGAAAATATGTAAATAACTGAACTTTTCTAAACACAGTTCATTCTCAGTGCATATGCAGGGGGAAAGCTGATGCTGGCGAGTGGCAGCACAATTTCATAAAATGCAGATCTGGAGCTCAGTTGTGTGTTTTGGCTCTGCTCAGTGCTCCCACCAAGTATTAGGGAGTTTAGGGTATGTGGTGAAAGCAGAACTGAATCACAAATGTGAATTATTGTTTTCATATTGAGCTGTCTCCCTAAGCTGGAGAAGCTGGTTCTAATGAGAAACATGCTCTCTGAAGTTTGGGATTGCTTTTTTCAGTGGAAAAGAAGGATCCCCCAGCTGAAGAGGAGTCTCATACATCCAGGTTTCCCTTTGTTTTCACAGAAACCTGGCGTCAATATGGCTTCATTACTGTGACTTCTCCTTCCTGCAATTGTTTTTTCCATGGATTCCTGTGCAAGGCAGGACAGAAACCCAGCCAGCCTGCTGTTTTTCCCCCTGTACAATTATCCTAGCAAGGCACTGGCCCTGCTGACTACCAGATTGTCCCTCCTCCAGCCTGAAAGAAGATCCTGCGGGGAGATTTCAAGGAGGTGGGCATGCAGGTACAGCCTGGGCACAGCCTGGCCACCCCTCAGGCTGCAGCCACTTCTCAGTGGAAAATCCCAGCTCCTGCCAAACTCCACTGGAGAAAGCCCTGGGTGCTGCCTGCCCCAGTCACCTTCTCATGCCCCCAAGGAGCTCTGATGACCATCCTGGCTTTCCAGACAGCTATGCTGCCATTTAACTGCAGGCCCCTGCCAGGAGCAATTCCCAGCTGACAGCTGATTTTTTTTTTTAAGTAAATTTTTAACTGCACTTTTTCTTTTTTAAGTTTTGTGTTCCTGATCTGCATTGGTTTGGGAGTGGTTAAGTTCATCATCCTGCACTGTGGTGACATATTTTCTGGTGAGACATGAGAACAGAGTCAACTAAATCCCTGTAAAAGCTGTGGAGAACAGACCTGTTGTCCAAAGGCACCAGCCCAGTGACAGGCAGTGGATTTTGTTTACCTGTTTTATGGGGACATGGACCTGTGTTGTTTGCTTTTGTTTTGTGCAGTGTTAAGGAAAGGTTCAGAGGTTTAAACAGGCCTTAGCTTTACAACACTATTTAGTGTCAGGAAATGAGCCAGCAGGACACTGCTTTACCCCTCAAACTTGGTGATTTTCACTGTTGCTTTCACCCAGTCCCTGCAAATTACTGCCAGTGGAAGATCCCCACCCGAGGGAATGTCAACTGTCCTGCACACACAGAGCTCTGTTTGTCTTTCCTCTCTGCATTATGTCATCCTAAAATAGGAAATATTGAGTTCTCTGGAGGAAGACGCTTGTTGCAACAGCAAGGCCTTAATTCTCATGCTCAGAGGTATGAGAAATGTTAAAAATTACCTTCCCCCAGGCCTTGCTGATGCACCCACGCCACAGGACATTTTCTAGGTCTCGGTCTGAGCCTGGAGGCAGGAGCCAGTCATTATCTAACAGGGCCTGGGGGATGGCACTGTTTTGACATACAGTAATAGATCTTAAATTACTTGCAGAACTGCAGAGAACATGTGTCTTTTAATTTACCCAGTCTCTGGAATAATTTCCACATTCCTTCTGGGGTGGAAACATGCCGCAGCTCCTCCTCTTCTGGCTTGACAAGCCTGGACTGTAATTTGGGACAACAATAAGCAGGGAGGTGGGGGCTTCCTTTCTGGGGGAATTGCCTGTGCACTAACCAGGCCTGCCAGCTTTTTAGAATCAAGTACCACTCTCTTATTTTGGGATGGTTTAAATAGGAAGAAACCCCAACAACCCAAGGAGCAGAGTCAGTGGCTGACAGAGGTAATGCCCAGCTGCCAAGTTCAGCATGAGGCACTGGTGAAGTGCCCGAGCTGTGACTACCCCAGCCCAGCATTTGCTCTCCTGCCCTCCCTCAGTGATTTGTGGAGGCCTGTATTTTTTTAAAATATGTGAAAGTCACGTCCTGTGTTTAGTTAAAGCTCACGGCGTGTTCTAGCCAGACCATTGCTTAAAAAGGGGAAAATATGCAAACTGCTGCTATCACTGGATGGACTCCCGGGAAGCTGCGTTTTTAAGCTGAATTTTCAGCTCATCCCTGAATGGGCCAAATCCGCCCGCACGAGGAGACAGGGAGCTGCAGCCCTGCCCCTCTCCTGTGTCTGAGGGCAGATGCAGTGGCAGTTTTTAGGGGCATTTCTACTGCAGTTTTACAAAATAGGTTCTTTCCTCAAGTTTGCCAAGAGTTTGGAAAAACACAAGGGCCCTTCAAGTTTACTTTAAAAAAACCCCCAAAACACACAATGAAGCAAGCCTTTCCACACATATGCTAGTTAGTAAAATATGGCTCTTTCCCCTTGTTTGCAGAGAATAAAAGGTGGCAGTTTCCTCAGGCATGCTAAGAGTTAGCAAAACAAGGTCTCTTTCCTCAGGTTCACTAGGAGTTAAAAGACAACTTTATCTCTAAGACTGCAGGAGTTAAGGAGGGCTCTTTCCTGACGTTTGCTAAAAGTTTCCAAAAAAAAAAAAAAAAAAAGGGCTTTTCCCTCAAGTTTGCAAGAGTAAAAAAGAAAGACAGCTCTTTTCCTAGGTTTCCTAAAAGTTAGAAAACATGTTTTCCCCACGTCCACCGAGAGGAAAAGTGGGCGTTACTCCTGAATTTGCTAAAAGTAAAAGAGGGCACTTTCCTCAAGCTTAAAAGTTAGCAAAAGACTACTCTTTCCCCAAGTTTGCTAGGATGAAAAGGTTTTTCTTCCACATTTGCCAAGTTAGCAAAGAGATATCTCTGGTTTCCAAGCTTGCTAAGAGTTAGTAACCAGCGAGCTCTTTTCCCGAGTTCGCGAGGAGTTAGCAGCAAGGTGCTGTTCCCTCGGGGTCGGGAGCAGGCTGGGGTGGCCGGGAGAGGGTGGTGCGCAGGGCTCTCACCTGGAAGATGAGCACCTTGAAGCGGTCCCGGCGGAGCAGCTGGGCGTGGTGCTGCTCCAGGCGCCGCACCTGGTCGCACTGCCTGTCCAGGCGCTCCCGCACGGCGCGGGTGTTCGCGCACACCTTCCGCGACTTCTCCAGCAGCTTCTCCACCGCCTCCCCCGTGGCGCCGTGGCTGCGGCACAGCTTTACCAGGTCTCCCTGAATGCTCCGCACGGCCCCTTCCAAGCCCCGCTGCCTCTGCTCCATCTGCCGCTGGTGGCCTTCCACCGCCTCCAGCATGGAGACCAGCTTCTCCAGCAGGGCCAGCACGGTCAGCGCGTTCACCTGCCCGCCGACCGCCTCCGCGGCCGGGAGCGGGGGCACCGCGCTGCCTCCCGCCGCCTCCCCCATGGCTGCACCGGGACGGCACCGCGCTGCGGGGGCCGCTATTAAGGGCTGCGCCTTCCCCCTCCCCCGGGGAGGTTTCGGGCAGAGCCCGGCCCCGGCCCGCCCCGGGCAGCCAGGCTGTGACCGCCCCGGGACGGCGGTGCCTCTCCCCACCCCGCTTGGAGCAGCCGGCGGGGAATTCTCGGCCCGCGCTCGGCCAAACGCGCTCGTTGCCTCCTCGCAAGCATCAGTAGATGGCAGGAGATACCGCGGGATGCAGCCCCTCAGAAGGGGCTGGCGAAAGAAAGAGAAGGAAAATGTGTTGGTGATGGTCCGGGAGAGAGATTGTGGGTGTAGACTGGAGTTCAAGCCTGCCATATAATCTGGAGGCCTTAAATTAATAAGAATAATTAAAAGTGTTTAAGTTATTGCTGTAATTAATATCACAATCATAACAATTGTATATTGACATGCTTTTAAAAAGTAAATTACTGCTGTAATAAATACATCAATTATTACATTAATCACGTATTGATGTGCTCTGACAACATACAGTGATATAGTATCAGTATATTTATTATTATATTAGTATCCTGATGATGATTTATAATTGTCATAATATTTAACACACTTATAAAACATTCACACGTAGTACATCAAATCTCCCATAACTCCTTCCACCAAGTGAACACCCCATGCAACACCAGACTGGGGTTTGGGTTTTTTTTTTACTAATAATGTTAATGTTTTTTCCTCCTCATTGTTATTATTGTTATTATTACAGGGCTTCTAAAAGTAATTTAGGTGACGATTATTCTATTCTATTCTATTCTATTCTATTCTATTCTATTCTATTCTATTCTATTCTATTCTATTCTATTCTATTCTATTCTTCTTGGTTTTGTTAGTAAAAAATTCCAAATAAAGAACAGTGTGGTGTTGCATGGGGTGCTTACTTGGTGGAAGGAGTGCCAAGAGCTTGGATTCACTGCTTGGGGTGTGGAGGTTAGCTGGGCACTCTGGTTGTCCTGCCTGGATTCTCCTGTGTTTCTTCAGTAAGAAAGAATGATAAGGTTTAGCATAGCTGTTTTGGGGGAATAGTGATAAACTGGGTGTGGTGGCAAAGGCACTCTGTTCCCAAGCACCAAAAGGAGCTATTTGGCAGGAAGAAGTACAAAGCTGTTTATTTAGAATTAGTGCATAACTGTTGCCAGGAGGGACCCAAAGGGAAAATGTTGCAAAGTTCCATGGACTTGGGTGGCTCATCCTGTACTGATGTTCTCAAGCAGTCAATGTCTGTCTTCTGTCCTTTACATTTGCTTGGAAACAGGACTTCTTGCTGCAACACAGATGTTTCTAATGCTTGGGTTTATAAAATTCTAATATTTGGGTAGCTGAAATATAACGTTTTCTAATATTTGGCCAAATATACTTCATTATTTCCCTGCATCCTGCGGATCAAAAACAACTATCTGGAGTCCAAATGACCATGATACCTGCCCTTTCCTTTGTACACAGAAAGAAAAAAAGCATTTTACCCTGAAAAGGAATAAAAATTAATAACTGAAGAACTTTGCAAATGAGTTATGTTTCAAACACTGTGTGCTTGAGCCCCTGAATGTTCTGCAATGTTACCTTTTTTAGATCCTTGCTCTTTTTTTTCCTCAGGCTGCGACTTCTATTCTTCAAGTTGTGGGAGCTTGAAAAATGCATTTGTGAGTGAGTTCACTTCAGAAAAAAAATCACCGAGTCTGCCAGAGCTATCCACAGGGGAAACTATGCTGAGACTGTAAAATATGCAGGCTGAGAGGGGAGTGGACATATTTTAAATGCACAACCTAAACAAAACCATTCTGTTTCCGAGAGCTCTCCCTGGCAGCACTACCTGATACGCCCTTCCCTAGGAAGGATGTGTTTGTGTTTCCAGAGGGCTGCCAGTGTCTGGCCCTCTCAGCACAGGATCCTGCCCACCTTGCTTCCTCTCCCTCACTTCATTTTGGCTGGGGCCATGGAGCTGAGGCAAGGAGGAGGAATTTTTGCAGAGAGCAGTAGCTCACCTTGCCCTGGCAGGGAGCAACTAGTGTCCGTGCCCAGCTACATATCTTTCCTGTGGCAAAACATCTTTTTAATTTTGTAAATTAATTTTTTCTTCAGTTTTGCTGGGCTGTGTTGAAGCCTGAGGCAATGCTGTGGGGAAAGGAGGGGTGATGATAACAGGAGAAAAGATGGCCCCAAACTGGTACCTCTCCCAGTCTGCTGCTAAATTCCAGCTGTGGGTTTTGACACCAGCTGTCAGCTCTGATTACCTGTCACTTTTGTAACAACACTGTCAGGCTGCTGGGCTGCCAGTGTTTGGAGGAATTGGAGAATTTTTATTCAGGTTTGTTTTTTTTTTTAATTTTATCGATTAATTTGGCAGAGTAGTGGAGGAGGATTTTTGCCAAGTTTCGATACAGATTTTACTGGTGAGAAACTTTCCAGAGGAAAACATTTTGCATTTATTTAGAAAGAAGAAGCATTGAAGAGATTAAATTTATCAGGGTCATCCAATGTAAGTCAAGAGTTCTTTTCATGTAAAATCAATATGTGTGAATTATACGGACAAAACTTGGAGGTTAACTCACTCATTACTCACATGGTGCTCAGGATAATAAATGTTTGATGCTGGAGCATTACTGATAATTTATTAGGCATGGAGTAATAGGTAAAACAATATGGCAGGAAAGGATGGAGAAGGGAATTAATAGGGGAGGGAAGAACATCAGGGACCATACAGGTCATCATCTTACTGAATTTTTTTGTCCAAGCTGCCAGTGACTTTAAAGAGAAGGTGTGAGGCCATCTAACTGCTAAGGTAAAGGGCTGGCTAATGGGAAGAGCTGTGGAGGGTGTGGGAGGAGAGCCCAGCATGGGAGGGCTGGTGCCTTGTGGGGGCTGTTGTTGGCTCCCGTCAGACAGCGGAGAAAAGAGAATATGGATGGGACATGGGTCAGGAGGAAGTGATGCTGCATCTAATGCACCAGGGCCAGCAGTGTCTGCACCCAGCAAGGGCTGAAGACATGAAATCTGGTTGCCTGTTGCGAAGAGCTTCTCTGAGGACTGGGTTACAGTGACATTTCCCTCCTGTCAGCCTGCTCCATCTGTCACAGTGACGCTTGTGCCGTTGCCACCTCTGCCGCTCAGCCAGGGTTGTTTGACACTGGTCAGAAGCTTCTGAGGAAAGGGAGGCTGGACTGGCTGGTTTGTTAAACGTGTGATGATTGAGTGGGGTTTGTGTTGTTCGGCAGGGAGACTAGCAATGTTGATGGGACTTATTCCAGTGGAAGGCATTTCCCCTCTCAGCACAGGTTGCTCCTTCCAGGGTCACAGCCCAGAGAAATTAGTCCATTGTCATAGGTTAGCAAGCATAGTCCCGGAAGGGATGTCCTTGTTAAGGGGTGCTTACAGTTTCCTCTGGGACCTGATAGAACCTATCAGCTGGCCAGTTTGAATATGGACAATTCTTTAAGCCACTTAAAGTTGTGACCGCCTCTTGTTGTGATCCACACTTAAGAATAGACAAATTCCCCCCAGGCTCTCTCTCGTTTCCGGCGCTGGGACAGGTGGCTGCGGGCCCCGTGCGGGGGCCAGCGGGCCCAGCCCAGGCCCTGCTTGGGCCAGGCCAGGCTGGGCCACGGCTCCAGGATGATCCCCCCAGCAGGGCTGTGGGCGGCCAGAGCGGCTCGGAACCCCCCCCCCCCCCCCCCCCCCCCACTGCGGCCAAGATTTCAGCAAAGCGGCACCTCTGCCCGGCAGAGGTCAGTGACCAACTGCGATAAGCCACATTCCAGCTGCAAGGCCGAGGTGAGATTAACCCTTTTAGTGCTGTGAAGAGCTGAAAACCTGAGGGAAGAGCGAGAGGAGATGCTTAAAGCTGAAATTCTGTTGTGAAGCTATGATATATCAGAGTACCCGTTGTAATTTCATGAAGATATGGGGGGTGGAGTGTTCAGCTCGTAAGCAAAAGCACCTGCGCTGAGATAGGCAGATGCTGACGCAGCTGTAATTTCATGAGAAATTTGGACAGGGAGAGATGGACCAGATGAGGACTTTTGCTCCAAACGGGAAAGGAGAAAACCTCAGTCCCTAGAGATGGACCAGATGAGGACTTTTGCTCCAAATGGGAAAGGAGAAAACCTCAGTTCCTAGAGATGCTCCCAGAGATAGTCCTAGAGATGAAGATGAGGAAGACCCTTTGCTCCCAGGGAAGGAGAAGGGCCTCTGTTCTTGTTTCTGAACGGCTCAACCTTAAAATTGTACCCCAAAAACTTCAAGAGTGGACCCTCGAAAGCAGTTGTGGGAAAAGCTGCAAGTCGGGGGAAGGGACTCGCATGCGAGCAGAGAGACTCCTCTTCCTAAATGGACTGAACAAGGTTATTATGGAAGTGGTAAACAGACTGAACATCTCAAGGGTTGTCTTTTTACATTGTCAGTGGGAGAAGGGAGGAAGGTGGGGGGAGGAGGAGAGTTCTGAAGGTATGGTATAATTTTTTTTCCCCTCTTTTAGGTCTATTAATAAACTTCTTTATATTCTTTCAAGTTTGGTGCCTGCTTTGCATTTCTCCTAATTCTTATCTCGCAGAAGATAAACAGTAATGAGTATTTTGGACCAAACCACTACATCCATGAACACCTAATGTTGCCTTTTGATGCTTTTTTAAAAGTAGTATGTTTGTTATGAGTCAGTCGCACCCAGTTTGTGTTGTGCTCTGAAAGCATTAGAGAAGAAATATAATGGGTTAAAGAAGCAGAGACTGATTTCCTGCATTGTTGTTGGCACCAAGCAGCCAGTCTGGGCAAGTACAACTCACCCAACCGTGCTGATGGGTGCCAGTAACTGCAGTGGATTGTGGACGGGCTTTCCTTTAGCAGCAGTTACTAGCCCTTACATTTTGAGAAGGTATCAGTATCTCAGATGTGATGTAGTATTTTGTGTAGAGGAGCAAGCACTGAGCTGGGGAGGAGAAACCTCTCACTGCTCCACAGCTCCTGAGGCGAGGGATTCAACCCAGGAGGCTGCACACAGCCTGGCAGGTACATGGAATATTTAGCATGAGGTGAGCAAGGGGAATCCCACCACCCATGCACAAGGTGGGTTGGGATCTGGGCAGCATGTGGGCCCTGGGGCTTCTTCTGGAAGAGAGGGAGGTTGATGAAACAGGAGCTGTAGAAGGAGGATGCAGCAGCATCCTTGGCACACCAGCAGTGAGAGCCTTTGAGAAGCAGAGAGAGACTCTGGGTGAGGCAGTGGTGGAAGAGGCTCTGGGAAGACACCACCTCTCCTGCAGCACTGTCCCTGGGGTGTGCAGGGCAGCAGGGCGTAGGGCCCACCCTGCAAGGGATCTGTTTGTCCCATGGCCACCCAGCCTGCTCCCTGCAGGAGGGAACCCCAGCGCCTGGCTCCCAGCTGGCACCTCTGTGCTCACAAGAGTAACTGTCTTTGGAGAGCCAATACGCGAGAACGGGAAATTTGGAGAGTCACTGCTGGGAGAAATTTTAATATTTGGGGAAAGAGAGAGATGTAGCTGCCTGACAGGAAATGTATCAGCATAGAAGATCATGAAACTGCAATTTTGCTCTCTTGTGCAAATGGTATCCAGCAGAACTTAATATGCAATGAAGAAATCCACTTCCACTTTATCGGCCAGACTAAATCATGTTGTGCACAGGAGACTTCCTTTTGCTGTGTGCCAAATAGTAATGATTCTTTGCAGACTTGCAGACAAGGGAAAAAAATAAGCCACATAAAAATACCATATGTGCCAGGCATTTTCTGTGTATTTCCTCAGACCTTCGAGGAGCACAATAATAAACTACTTGCTTTTTTTTTTTTTTTTCTTTTGAAAAGCAAATTAAGTTTTGTGAAGGGGGAAAAATAGTTTCCTTAGCTTCAGATAAAAGAGAATATTTCAGCTGCTCAGTTGGACTTTTCTGCAGCTCGGACAAAAGCGAGGTCAGGACACCAGCAGTTACAAATTGAAGAGCATATGGCCGCTCAGCCCGGACCTGCCAGTGCATTGTATTCCTCTAGTGGATATGTGGGGCACGGAGCAGGAGAAGCAGCTCCATTAAAAAATGATACAGAGCTGATATTAAAAGGACGTGAAAAATGGCAGGATCTGCAGGTTGGGCCGTGGTTACCTACAGGGAACAAGCTCTGCTTTTGGAGCGGAGAACCGGCTTCGTCCTCGACACCTGCTCCCGCAGCCAAGCCTTTGTGGTGGCTGTGAGGATCTGCAAGGTCGCAGAGACCAGGCAGCCGGAGCTTCAGAGAAGGGGTTGTGTTGTTTTTGGTAAAAGCCCTTTCCAAATGGAAGATGGGCTTTTAGGAAGTGTGATTGAAATGCTCACCAGTGTTTTAACTTCCTTCAAAAGTGCTATGTTCTTTGGAAGAAAATGCTATTTGTTTTTCCCAGTTTCAGATCAGAAGCTATATATGGAAACAGAACTACTTTTCCCTTTCATTTTTGGATATTTCTGGGAAAAGGGGACATAGTTTTCAGTGAAAGGCAGGATAACATGTCTTCTTTTTCTTTCCATCTTCAATAAAAGAGAGTAAAAATGAGAAAGATTTAATAACTTGAAACTGAATACATACCGATGCTTTCTTCTAGGATGCTTTTCATTACAATGTGTTCTCAATGATTTATTGTTTTCTGAAATTTCTTGAGGAACATTTAAGAAAACAACCTTCTTCAAAAGGACAAGAATGGGCTGCTCCTGTGAAGACTGACAGAGTGTTCTCCATAGAGTGTTGCCCTATGGAGATTACTTGAGGTGATGCCTCTTTGTAACAGAGGGGAGATTTTCTAGCAGTAAATAAGGGATTATGATGAGTATTGTGCTTAAAAGGAATTGTGCCTTTATCCACAATTTTTATTGTTGCTAAAAAGCTGAAAGAACAGATTTTCCTACTTTGTAATCAGGTTGTTTGGAATAAGATGATAATGAAATAACATTTAAAGGAAAAAAATAGAGCATTAATTATGTGAAAAGCAGGTGAATGGAGATCTGTTTTCTGCAGATAACTGGGGAGACTTGAGGCACTTTTGGCCTGCAGACACACCATCATTCATATCCTTTGAATCTTTTATTTGAGAGGAGCTATAATGGACTTGGAATCTAGAGAGTGTCTTTCCTTCATTGCTGAGGCATCTGTCATGTTGTGCCATGTGGCTTCATGTTGTTCTGATGACATGGCAGAAGATAACAGTGCAGTGCAAAGCCAAGCGTGACAAATATGACATGGCATGTCCAAAACAATACTTGCTTTTAGTAGATCAGTTATCCTTTAAAAGCTAGTATTTAGGTTTGTCCTCAGATAATTCAATAGCTCCCATCTCTGGTAGGAATGATGTCAACCTGAGTTACTGTTTGTGATGAACAGTGCTGATGGGACATGATGGCATGAAAAGGATGAAAGAGCAGCAGGCTCTGGGTGCACATCCCAGAGCTCAATCCTGAGTACCTGGTCAGGGCCAGGTTCACAGGGCTGGGCATGACAACAGTGTGAGAAATAGTCGGACAGGATCTGTCACAGGCCAGCTGGCCTCAGTGACAATGACAGCCTCTGCCCACCACAGCACTTTGGGTTTTAATTTATCCTTTTACAGAGGTCACCAGTAGCATGCCTATATTAAGGTAGTGAAAGAAGAAGGAAAGAAATGAAGCTCCCCAAAAATATGGAAAATTGTGTGAACTGGTTAAATGAGGAACTAAAATAAAATTATTAAAACCCAAAGTTGGACGTAAATCTTGCCCAGCCAGTTTGTCATGCAAGCTGCATCAGTGTGACCTGACAGGGCTCCAGGGAGAAGCCAGCCCCAGCTCCCTGAGAGAGACGGGGTCAGAGAGCCTCCAAAAAGTGGAGTGCATCCTGGACCTCCAGTGTTACTTCCTCTTCACAGAGGAATATTTTGAAAACTGTTTATTCTTATACGCGAA
Organism: Aphelocoma coerulescens; assembly: GCF_041296385.1. Lineage (NCBI taxonomy): Eukaryota > Metazoa > Chordata > Aves > Passeriformes > Corvidae > Aphelocoma > Aphelocoma coerulescens. Next base: position 8,831,089 of record NC_091021.1, read on the forward strand.
AAGCAGAAATCTAGACTGGAAGAATCTGGGGTATTTGACAGTATCTTCTCTCTTGTTCTCCCTCTCTCTCACCTGCACTCTCCCTTGCTGGCTTTTATATGCCCTATGCATACTACTGTCTGTTCATGATACTAGTTATTTTCAGTGATTGAAAAGACTTACCAACTTAGTTATAAAAAAAATTGCATATTTCTCAGAGCCCCTGTTGAGATTAGAAGACGAAAAAGAAGGTTAAATCAGGTACTGAGCATCCATGGTGCACAGTATTAATAGCTTATTTATTACTTGACAGGCATTAAGCATTTTTATTCAGAAGTATTGAATAAGCAGAAAGTCATCTACATAGGACACGGCTAAAATGTCAGGCTGCAAATGAGTTTGTTTACGCAGCAAGCACTGAGGGTTTCAGACTTGCTCTCTTGCGTGCTGCCGTGCTCTGGGTTACAGGCGGTGAACCCGCTTTCAAATCACAGCCACGAGTGGCCTGAACTTGGTTTTTAACCCAAGCACAGTTCACCAGGAGTTATTTACATGTGCTGGCTGCAGAACTGAACCCATGGTGCTGCTCAGGGTTTCAGATGACCGCTTGCTGGTGCCCTGCAGCAGCCTGTAACCCACCCCAGAGCTGTGAACCTCCTCCTCTGCCATCTGAGAGAATCTCCCATTGCCTGCACCAAGTGCACCTGGAGGCTGCTGCAGCCCTCGAACGGGTGTATGTATGTCTTGGTTTTATATTAGCTCATGGATCTTTAACTACTAAAGCCTGACTCTGTCTGCTGGCTCCAGGCTGTCTTGCCAGCCTTTCTGGAGATCTCAGACAATTCAGAGTTGCAGCCACATAAAGGTTATTCCTGCCGTGAGAAATGATGGTGAAGGGGTTGCAGTGGGTGCACCCTGCTACTCTTGATCCTTTGCCACAGTCCATTCTGTTTTGCAGTGTTGAATGTGTTTGAGCAAGCTCGTGGAAGAAGATTCTGTTCTCTGGGTGTCAGGGAAGCTGGTGGGGTAGCCTATCATCCAGGCTGGCCTCTTGCTGTGCATCAAATCAGCCCTGAGATCTCTGATTACACTGCCAACGCAAAGATCAATTAGTCCCGGCCATACAGGGTACCCCAAGGAGCAGCCCAGTACCCTACAAACTGGTCTGGACCTGTGGAGCATTTCCTGTCTGCCACCAAGGAGCTATCAAAGAGTAATGACCTTGTCGCTAGTATGCAGCTGAGATGGATGTGAAACCATGACCCAGATGTGTAAGACTCTGTCCCATAATTACTCCTCCAAACCAAGCAGCTGCTGGGCCATTGCTTTTCGACTGGCTCTCACCTTGATCTCATACTGACATGGTGCTACTTGAATCATTTCACTAAAAATTCTCTTAAGTGACGCACAAATAAATCTGTGGCAACTGTACCTATCCCTGTCTGCACAATGCCAGCTGCAGGCAGGTCCCTGGGTCCCCCAGCTTCCCCTGTGAGTGGAGATTCATCTCTTCTGCTCTTCATCTCTTAGAAAGGGAGGACAGGGGGAGCTCGGGGATTTAGGGCACAGGAAGAGTACATGGGAATCTCACATACCTTAGAGTTTTCCTCAGCATAGGATTTTGATTTTTGGTAATGCAGGCCTATTGTAAAGGGACCTCATCCCTCAAAAAAGCAACCCAAAGCAAACACCAAAGTATTTTTCTCTCTGAATCTTCTGACAGCATTGCAGATTGCCGAAAGAAGGGTTGAGAAAATCAATCTTCATCCGGGAAGGGCTTTTTCTCCTAGCATGCTTTTTCTGCGGAATCTCCCTTTCCAGATTCTTCATTGCCTGCCAGGAGCAGTAGGCACAAATCCAATACTGAATGGGAGCAAGGAAGGCCATAGCAGGGGAAAGCTGTAATTGAAGAAATAAAGCAGCATGTTTTTGCTTTTGTTGGTTTTCTTTTCCTTAGATAAACTCCCTTTCATAAAACATATAGGCCTCCCCCAATAAATATTTTTTCCCATTGGCATTTTGCTTTAATAAAATTTGTCCTAAAAAGTACAGAAGAACAAAACAAGCCTGGTCCCTCACTGCTAAACATGCTTGCCCAGCCTCAGAGCTTCACTAATAACTCTGTTTCTTAGCACTAGACATCACAGCAACTATTCTGCAGTGTACTATACAGTGCTACAGTGGGTTGGTTTGTTTGTTTCTGAGTTAAGGCAAGCACTGGGTTAGGGCAAGCAAGATGCTTTTAACCTTCATGCACAGATAGAAAAAAACTGGCTGCTCTAAATGAGCTACATGTAAATCCAAGGACTAATATGAATGGGGATCCAGGCTTCTATAGCTGACTTGAGTTGAAAAATGCCATCTAATTGACTCAGAAAAATATCTTGTCCTCTTGGACAACACCCAGCTGAATGGGAGGTGAATTTAATGCTAAATTCTGCATTAAAACACAGCACTCTTCCATCCTCTCTTTTCCTCTTTTCTTTTTAATGCTGATAAATATTTTTCCCCTGTTTATCATCACATCAATCAACAGCTTTGTGTAGTGTGACAGCACGTAGTTCAAGGGAGCAAGCAGCATTCTTTAAAGCTGTGCATTTTCCCAGATTCAACATCGTTGTGCCAGACAGCAGGTCTGCACCTTCTGATGCTCTAATGAGCTTTGAGAGGACCAGGCAGACAGAACAGAGTGTCGCTCTCCACCTGAATCCTCTCTATGTCATTTGCCAGATCCGCATTTGTGAGAGTCCTGTGTCCATGAGAACTCTCCATCTTGAGATGCAAGAGTGTGGGTGTTAATAAAAATGAAGTGATTTAAAAATAAAAAAGAGAAAAAACCCCCTGCTTCTGGCCAAGTTGCACTCAAGGTATGTGCCATAGGGATGATGCAGGATGTTTGCAGTGAGTTGTTGGATGATTTGAGAGGAGCAGATCCAGACTAAAAAACCAAAAAATTTAAAAAAAAAATCAAATTCTCTTCACTTGATACCTTCAGCAAATAATTTCACATCTTCTCCTGTTACTAAATATGGTAATATTTAAAGTATTAAGAGCTGATCATAGGAGCATATGAAGTAGAAGTTTGTGGGAGGTTAAAGAAGTCTATTGAACTCCAACTTCCCGAATAATCTTCCTCTTGCAAAAAATTGATTGCCTTTCAAACAACCCTGCTCAGGATGCGTTTGCTGATCATCATCCCGCGGGCTCACAGCCTGTAATGGACCCTCCCTGCCGCTGTCGCTCGGAGCGCGGTGCTTCTGGGCCTGGCAGGCTCCGGGGGCTGTGCCGCGTGTGCCGGGGCGGTGTCCCAGCTCACCCCCTCTCCTGACATCAGCTCCTGTCCCTCCTCTCCTGCTGCTTTTAAAGGACAGCTAAAGTATTTCAAGGGCTGAAATCCCCACCTCACTGAAATTGCTCTCAAGTGGCTGATTTCCTTTGCCTTGCAACTGGAAATTAATAAGGAAAAGGTTAATTCTGAGCCTTCCAGAACTTACTCTCCAATATTATTCAGACCGTGGTTATTCAGACCCTTTCTCCCTCTTTCCTCTGTCTCTCCTGTAAGACTGGCTTTTTAGGATTAGTCGGTTTCTGATCTTGGCATTTTTGTCTGTTGCCTTGCACATCTCTATTTAACAGCATATTACCGGTGTCACTTCATGTGCAATCCATGTAATTATTTTTAGGTTTGAAAGGTTTTTGCTTTTAAAGGGCAAACAACAGTTTTCAGCAGTCTTTCCAGGTGCATTAAGACACGTGGGAATTTCCAAACACAGTGGGAGGAGAAGTTTCACCATCAGCAGTGTCTAGAAGTGCTAGCTGGTGTCCCTTGACACTTTCTTTGTGGAGGATGATGGTTGTCTGCAGAGGCTTTTCAGCAGCTAATTTTAAGAGCAGCTTAAACAAATCTCTCCTTTAGTTACAAAGAGAGAATACCAGGTAGGGACAAAATGTCTAAAATCTATTGTGTGTGCCCTTCTGGAAAAATTCAAGGTGAGAAAACGAAGTTTGAGAAAATGTCAGGGCCTCTTTCAAAATATTTATTTCTGGATTCAGGGTTTTCTTTCCTCATCAAAAGTATTTACCAAATTCAGCATGATGTCACCAGTTGACCAGATCAGTCTTAGGTGTCACCAAAGGCTATTTGCTGTCCCCAAATTCTGTCCAGCAAAATCAGGGGCAGTGATGTGTTCTTCCTTTGCAAATCCTTGTCCTGCAGTGTTAGTATTATTAATTTTCTTTGTGCCAGGAGCACTGGGGAGCAGTGTGGTGCAGTCAGTGGTGCTCAGTTAGGGGCAGGACACCAAACCCTGGCTGATGGCCAGAGCATCGTTGCTGTCACAAAACATCTTCTGACATATTTGCTCTTTGTGAGCTGCTATCTTTCTGCCACTCCCTTCAGAGAATGACTGCAGAAAAGGCCACAGACACGGGGATAATCCATGTTTGAGACTCTTCTGGTGGGACCAGAGGTTTCACATAGGAGGGTAGTCCTATTGGACTGGTGAAGGATAGTGCTGTGTGACACTGTTGGTTTTGCTGCTTCACCCTGCTATGATTGACATGTTTTGCCATCAGGATTTGTTGATATGCCCAAGAAAAAAAAATCTCATCTAGAAACACTAAACACATACACAGAGCAACCAAAGGTACAGGGACATGGGAGAGCAGGTCAAACCAGTGAGAGGATCATATCTAGCACTTGTGGGGGGCTTTGGGGGTTCCAGTGACTCACAGGGAGGTGATGCTGTTTCCAGTGATGTGGGTGAATGTGATGATGTGGAAGTTGTGGCAGTGTAACACAGAGTACCTGTGTAATAGGTGACATACAAATACATTCTGCATCCATTAGACCAGCCTTTAATGATGCTGTGTAAAGCACACAACTCTCCCCCAGCCCTCTAGTCCCTGGAGTCCTCACAAGGGTGAGATAAGGACATGGTCAAGAGGTTCCTTCACTCTCTTCCTATTTTTGACAGGAGAGGGTTGGAAGTACTTCAGCTGTGTTGCTGAACTCCTGGTTTTGGGCTTACTATTTCTTAGTATTCTCGTTTTTTTCTTACTTTATTCAAGTACTAATTACAACATCAATATACCCCAATTTTAATACTGACTAAACATGTACCATTTGTGAAGACATGGGAGGAAGAGAGAGGGGAGACAAGGTCCCCCTTGCTGTTACTGCACAAAGCAGGGTGGGCCATCCAGTGCAGCATTTGTCCACCCCAAAGTCCCCAGGCTGCCCTTCCCCAGTGTTGATCCATTGGCATTGATGGAAGAGGGCCTGCAGGTGACTGCCAGAAGGCAGCAGCAGTGCATGTTCATCAGGGCAGCCCTGCTGAGGGACACAGTGTGCTGAGGGACACAACCTTCCTCTGCTATTGACTGCAGCCAGGGGCGAGGAGCTGGGCTGGCTGGACCTTTCATGTGCCCTGGTGTGAGGGGCCCTGTGTTCCTCGTGTGGCCTCTGGCACAGCAGCTGTGACTGCCTCAGCAGGTGGCGTGTGTTGAGATGAAGAAATTCGGCTCCCTGGGGGAGAAATGGCATTGATCACTTGCAGCCAGGCATTTAAGTGCCTTTTGGTAGAAGAAGTGCATTTAAAAAATAATATTTTTGAAACAACAGAGGTGTAGATACTATATTCCTGTCTTCCAAGGATCATTTTTCTCCCAACTTTGAGGAGAGCAGGGCCAACCCACCCAGCTGTCCTACAGGCATGGCCCCAGCCCCACATGCTCTCTGTGCAGCATGCCCTAAATGTCACTCACCCTCTTTTGAAATTACTTTTTCACTTTTAGGCATGGGATTGTTTTTTGACCTTCAGGCTTCCACCTCCAGCACAAGACTTGTCGGCTTCTGGGACATGGGCTGTAGACAACTCCAAGATGAAAGGCTGCCCACTTGTCTTTTCATCTCATGCCAGGCTGTCCTTCGGGTTAGGGCTGGGCTCCAGCAACTGCAGCACAGGCAAACCAAGTGATGGCTGGGGTTTGCAGAGACCACAGGGCTCTTGTTGATGGGCAGCCTCGGTAAGAGCGGTCCTACACGAACCTGAAAGGCAAGGGGATAAATCTAACCTCCGGGGGTTAATTTATTAATGCTATTTCCAACCAACATTGTTTCCTCACTCTCTTTGTACTGCCTGTGATTTTAATGCTGCCTGCCTGCAGTCTCAGGGAGAATTGCCCAGAAGCAGAGCGGGTGTGAAGTAAAGGCGGAAAGAGGAGATCTGAGCCCTCCAGCCTTTGCTGGTGGAGGGCACAGCGGTCGGTGTGTGTGAGCTATGAAAAAGCACTGCAGATCAGCGCAGAGCACGCTCACCCTGGCCCTCCTGACCATTCCTCTGGGGGGGTTTCCCCCGCAGCAGCCCTTGCGGTGAACGCCGGTGTTGTTTTTGACATCGGTGGGGTCTCTGTCACTGTGGCAGTCCCGCATGGGCCCTGCCTCTCCAAATTGCTGGGGCAGACTGGCCCCCCGCCGGCCCCGCCAGCTCCATCAGCCTAATTGGGGCTCCCGGCAGGGCTCTGCTGCGTGGAGCAGCTGGTGCAGACGGGGCATCCTCGGCAGCAGTCGCTGCTCTTAATGAGTTTGTTGCTGTTTCATTAATGAGTGAATGGCTGGGATTTCATTTTCCCCCTGTACTGGTTTTCCAGACCCCTTCTTGAGAAAGCAGACCATATTCAGACAAAAGCGACACTACAGTTTTCTAGATTAAATTACTTCCATTGTTTTCTTTCTGATTTCCTCTAAACCAGAGCAGAGTCTCTGAAGGTATCAAAATTGATACTTTTTGCATATACAGTGCTACTGCATTTGAAACTATTTGCCCCTGTTAACTAACATTAACACATCTTTAAAAGTCATGGTTATTCCTGATAGAGTATTATCACATATTTCCAGGGAGAATTTGGATTTTGAGGAGGGGAGGGCTTTATGCTCCCAGAACCTAATACACACAAACCCCACCACCTGAACCACATGTATTTCTTTGAATGCATTTTCCACAGACTTCTGCAAGGTCTGTTGTGAAGGGAGCAGTAGCCAGAGACTGGCTTCACACACCACAAATGTCAGGAAGTCAATCTAGGGCAGCAAAATATTTCCCTCCTTGGAAAGTGGGGATGCTTTCCTTCCCAGCCCTGGAGAGGCACACACGGCACAGCCAAGAGAGGGGCGAGCAAACTGCTGAGCTGGGCTGCAGAGCAAGGGCTCGACCTGCAGTCCCAGGGAGCCTGGGGTCTGATGGGATTAGCCTGCTTATCTGCTTTTCTGGCTTTCAGTTAGGATTTAGTTAAGAATTTCCTGCATCTGCATCAGCAAGAAGAAATGGCTGTTCCCGGGATTCAGAAAGGTCAGCAGTAGGCCAAAGATATTTAAGCACAGAGTTGGAGAATTTTAAGGAATGGAAATGCATAGGCTGGAGCCAAATCCTAAAAGTAGGTCCTTGGCATAAGGAAGGAATCTTCTAGCAAGGACTGCCTTGCTATGTCTCTGTGCGCTTGTAAGCAGCAGGAGATGTTCCCACTCCATTTTGTGCTGGCTGTTTGTCCCTCCACACCAAACCTGCAGCAAAGCTCCCACAGGCTCAGGTGCTCCCAGATCTCACTGGGCACGTGGCATTTGGGAGACCATCCTCCCCGTGCTGCAGAGCTCAGGGCCCTGACTTTTGCCACCCCATCTGTGCTTTGCCCACCAGCCGGCATCTGGTAGGTGCCTGCTCTGAAGCATTACTCCTCTGCAGGCAGAAAAAGCCCCTCAGATTAATGGTCTGCCTAAAAGCTAAAGAGAAAAAAAAAAAAAAAAGAGAAATAATTTTAAGTATCACATTAAAATGCCACTCCACATCTGAAAGGATCCATTAAAACTTTTATAGAGCTTTTTACAATTGTTTCCCCTCTTTTATATTTTGTTCTGATTCAGGCACTTCTCTCTTATAATTCTCCTATGTAATAAACATTTTCGCCTCAGTTGGCTCTGCTCTAAGAGGGAGGGACTATTTTTGGTGCAGAGGAAAATGTGGGGCTTTTGAAAGAATAGTTTTTGTTTCCAAAATCTCCATTTGCAAGGATCCAGCCTGGGCAGGAGCCTTGGGCTAGCTCCCTGAATGTGTTCCTGCACAATCTTTCTTAAAAATGTTGTATTTTTTTAAGGGATTTGGAGAACGCACCTAGGCTTCACCCTCTGGTTCTTCTCTTTCTTAGAAGGAAAGGTTTCTAGGGTCCAGCAGAAATCCCTGAAAACATTCAAGGCCGGGCTGGACTGGCTTCTGAGGAGTCTGGTCTAATTGAGGATGTTCCTGCTCATTGCAGGGGGTTCAACTAGATGACCTTTAAAAGGTCCCTTCCAACTCAAACCACTCTATGACTCTATGACTGGGCTAATTGGGCAGGTGGCTCCCTCCTCCTCAGGACTGTGGGCAAAAAATAGAGCTTTCACCTGCTTAGCCTTTGTAATTACTTTAAAAAATATTCTAATTCCTAAGTGCTGGAGGGGTGCTGACACAGGCCCGGCTGTCTGCAAGGGAAGCCAGGAGCTGCAGGCCGTGTCCTGCACCCTGCCCAGCCTGTCCCCTCCCTCTGGGCTGGGGACATGCTCACTGTCCCACCTGCCTGCCCAGGGAGGAGCAGCCTCTCCTGGTGAAACCTGCTCCTCATGGCACACTGTGCACAGGGAACTGGTGGTGCCAATGTGTTACTTGGAAAATAATTTTAAGACCTCAAATTTAGATTAGGCTCAAGTGTGTCCATAGGAAAAAGCCAGCAGCTTACCAGGTTAGTCACAAACAACCCCAGGGAGCAAGTTGTGCCATGTATTGCCCTTGCCTTGCCTTGCCTTTCCTCCTTCTCCTGTGTCCATGACATTGCAGATCCTGCCAGATGAAATCCCACTCGCTGCTTCCCTTTACTTCCTGACTGAGGGATTTGACAGTGTATTATTTAACCCTTCATCTTGTCTCTAGTCCATGGTCCTACCCCTTACATGGATATGCATTTTTTTGAATGTTAAATGCTTGAAACAAAGCATCTCAGTGCACTGGGAAGAGTGTGGCCACCCCAGTGGGCATTTCGCAGGACCAATAAGGGTTTAACATCAGCATTGCCAAGCTCCTTGCAGGGCTCCTCTTCTCTCTGTACTGCCTTGTTGCTGTACCTGCTGCTCGGGTTTTCCTGCCCTTCCTCTGCCTGCTTGGCACCAGCACACCCAAGCCTTGCAAACTGAGGGCTGACTTCAGGAATGCAAATAATGTTCCCTGTGCATCCAAACCATGTTTCTAAAAACCTTTTCGTCTTGTTCCTTGTTGCCCTGGAGGATAATTACTTCAAAGAGCAGCCCTGTTGCCTGGTATTTCAGTTTATCTCATTACCATTGTGTTTGCCAAGCCAGCCAGCTTTGCCAAAAACAGAATCAAGGTTGCTGGCAGTGCTGGCTGGCTCACATCTTCACCCTCTCTGCTGGCGGAGATGCTAATTTCCCCTTGATTGCAAACCCTGCATTCATCTTTTGTGAGTAAGCTGTGCCTACAGTCACGGCATAATGGCTTTAAAAAACCTGGGCTCAAGCCTGTGGGCCCCTCTGCTTGGGCCATCCAAGGCAGGCCTAATGGATGCTGTTAGATTATTTACTTGCCACTCTTTTATCCCAGGGTGGCAGCTGGCTGGCACCCACCGCTGGCTGAGGGCAGGCAGGAGCGTCAGGGTGGAGAGCTGCTTGGCAGGCAGAGTGCCCAGGGGAGGAACTGGAGGAGGCACAGCAGGCTGGACGGACGGATGGATGGATGGATGGATGGATGGATGGATGGATGGACAGACAGTGGGTGGGTGCAGGAATGCACGTGCCGCTCAAAGGTCATTTGTCACGGCAGGGGCTGGTCGCAAGAAAAGAGATGAGAGCTGACAGCTTCTGGCTCTAGGGGCTTCCCTGGGCTTCAGGAAGACTGGAAGAGCCTCAGGATACCCTCAGGATGGTTTTAATATAATCTGATTTCCCTCTTGTCATCTTGAGTTCATTGCAACAAACTGTGTGTAAATTTTTTAAAAGTCTCCGGTGCAGAATGCTGAGCTGGCAGTAGCACAGCACAACCTGAGCAGCTCATGCTCATGCTGACTTGGGTTGGCATTGCCAACATGATCAGAATAGGACAGTAAGCTTTGGGTTGTTTGATTGTTTTTAAGATCCCTAAAATGAAACACATCTCAGAGGAAAAAAAAAAGAGGAAAAAAAAGAAAAAAAAGAAGAAAAGTAACAAATCCTGGCTCTATTAAGCAGCTGTGAGCAGCATTTGCAGGGATGGGTGAGAGCAGTGGACAGCCACATCCCTGGGCTTTATGTTCCTGTTTAGGATAAACCTGCCCCAAGCAATGCTATGGCTGTTGCTAAGCAACAGGTGATGCTTGCTATAGCCAATATTGCCCTCTTAAAGGTACGTTTGCAAGGAGCAATCTGCTGTGTGCATGAAATTAATTTGCAGATGTATGGATTTGTATTAGTTAGTGGCAATAAACTTTGGCAATGCTTCAGCGTGGTGTTCAAATGGAATACAATGTGGCATGAAGATATTGTGCAGCAAAAGCATTAAGCCCTCCCCTTTAATTAACTGGAACTTAAAGCTGGGATATCTTACTCACCAAAATAAATTAACAGTAAATCAGGTTACAGAATAAATTAACAAATTAAATTGGGTTAGTTGGAAAGTTTAAAAACGAGGAGCATCTGTGAGCTGCTTGCATTACAAATACAGTTACAAAACCTTGAGCTGGAAGGGAAGACTCACATAGAAACATGTAACTGTCCCAGTGCTGTTTGATTTCCAGTCTTTATCAGCAAAAGACTGGACCTGCTCTAAACATGGATTAAAACTCAGTCACAGTATAACACTGACCAAAATCAAAGCACCCACACCAAGAAAGGCTTTTGACTTCTTGTCTTCTTCTGGTTTTGTGAATAGTTGCCAGAAATTTGCAGACGATAGAGCTCTTTTCATAGGACGTCACAAACTCCCTTTTTCATTTTCTTAAGCATCTTTTCCTTCACTTGCTTTTCCCCACCAGCCAGCACCTCACTTTATCTCCTGGAGCTGAAAAAGATTATCCCACCCCTTTCTTGCTCCCCAGGAACATACCCCTGGTCCTACCTGTGGATGCAGTGGCTCTCCTCACCCCTTAACCTTGGCCAGCACAGTGACTTTGGACATGCACAAAGCCATTTGCAAGGCCTGGGCTGAGGTGCTGCTGGCTCTCAGGGCCTCCAGGAGGGACTGGAGTGCTGGTCTTGCCGTGCCACAGAACTTGCCTGTGCTCCTTCAGTCACCCTGGGCTCACTCTGCTGCCACGACAAGGCTTAGGAAACTCTAATCTGATGGCAGCAGTGCAAAAGGGAACTGTGGCAAGGTATTTTAACTGCATTACTTTCAGGTGGTTGCCACATCTTTTCTAATTAAAATAAAATCATCTTAGGACTCCTGAAATGAATATTTGGTATAATAGACTCAGAAAGTGATGAAAATGTTTTCATTAAATAGTGAGAGAGGGAGAGAGACCCTGCAAGGCATAGCATTTTATCTCAACTCTCTAATAACATTAATAAACTCTTTAATCTTTGTCACGTTTATGACTTAATGGCAATCCTTAAAGACATGACAGACAAGTTAGAGCTGCCAGGTTCCTTTAACCTATAAGCATTCATATTCTTTGCAGGATTTTGATTAAGTGGAAAATTCCTCTGCAACGGGCTTTATTCTCCTTGTAAATCTGTGCTCTGCACTCATGTGAGAGCTGGAGGATGCTCAGGTGGGACCTGGTCATGTTGTGGGATGGGGGTATCACCAGGGGCCAGGTGAGTGCTGGGGGTACTTAGTGTCAGCCCTGGTATGAGCAGCCCTGGCTGTTCCCCTTCTCCCACCCGGGCACTGACCTGGTGCTGCTGATGGGCTTTGCTCCATCGCTCACCTGGGGGACTTCAGCTCTCCTCTCCATGAAAACTGTGTTTAGAGTGACTGAGGGCTGGCTGTGTGGTGTGCCCTCCTCTCCCTCTGGGCCAAAGAGCACTGAGAATCCCCACCCCTGTGCCTTTGCTCACACACACATGGGGCTGTGGCAGTCTGGTTTCACACAAGCAGTATTTGCTAAGAAACAGCATGGAGAGAGTGTCATTTGGTTGCAAGCTCAACACTCCAGTTTTGGATGCTGCGAGCTGCCAAGGCCAGACTTCACTCTGCCCCAGTGTGCCATTGTATGTGTGTGGTCCAAAAAAGCAGATATCCATGGGGAAAATAGTATGGGTCATGTAATTAGGGAGCTGCACAACAAGACAGGCACAGCTGGGGGCTCACTCCAGCCTTGGGATTTTCCTTTTTTTTTTCCCAGAAATCTGGCATTTTCTGACCATCAAGTTCCTGACTATAAAAGCTAATTAATATTCCTTTAATATAAGGTTTTTGCATTTAATCTCCCTTCTTTCTTTTGTTTTGTTAATGTTACGTGAAAGTGCAGCCTTTTTTGCCTCTGTTGGTGGGGTTTGGACCCAGAACATCCATTTCTGCAGCTGCCACCCCACTGTTCCCAGCTGGAAGTAGAGGGATGCTCCAAGGATCATCAGTGGCAGCTTGGTCCCCCTGGGGACCCTGTACCTTTGGGAGGGCTGTGGCAGCCACATCCCTTCCCCTGAGGCATCTGCAGTGCCCAAACCCAAAGATCTCCACATGGTACAGGTGTTCTTTCATCCAGATTTGGTTCACTGTTATCTGCTGCACACACAAGTACCAGCTCGGTAAATTCACTCTTGTAAATGATAAGCTGAAGCCTCTTTAATTGTTTCTCAGTCACATGCCAGCAATAAAATGAAAAATCACCATTAACCCCCTCTTTTATTTGCATAATTTTGATGCTGTCAAAAAAAAGAGACAATACTCATGTAGCATAAGGAGAATTTTTAAATAGAAGCATTACATTTTAAAACCCTAATAAAGATAAAAGCAAAATAAACACTGGAACTTGGATTTAGAGAATGAGAGAAGAAAGATTAGGCTGTGCTGGTGAAGTAATGAAGGTAGTGGCTGGTAACCATTTTCAATAGCACATTAATGCTGAATTACTTTGGAATTTGCGCAGGAGTCGAGATGACATCCACATAAACACCAAATGAATTCCAAATGATTGGTATTATCATAAAGAGCACCAAATGAATTAATAATGATGGAACACTTAAACTAAAATGTTATCTTCTCTAATCTGTTTTCTCTTTTACACACTGGGCAATTCATTTTTAGCCAACTATGACCCTTTCTTTCCTTTGTCTTTTAATTTAAAAACGTATATATTTATTTTTGCATGGATGTTCTGCTCCTGCACTGTTTGAAGTGGGACTTGGACTAGTCTGTCTTCACAACAGTTTTGTGTTGGCATCAGAAAATTTAGGCAATGGATGGGAAGACATCTGGACACGAGACTTATCGCTGGGAAAATGACTATGACTAATAAGAAACAATAATAATAACGATTCCCTCTTGATGGTCCCACATGTGCACAGACCTCAGGGCACTCTGAACAGCGTTTAATAAGCTAAATGGCTGGCGTTACTGCAAGGCAATATGTCTCGCCCCCCCATGGAGAAGCCCAACAGGAGAGGAAGCCTGAGCTCTCAGTCTGTGTAGATGAGCCAAAAAAGATCAGTAAACAGGAGGCTGGGGCTGGTTTTAGGTGTCCCAGGGAGGAGCTGAGCCCCAGCACTGTTGCTACACAAGTGTGTGGCTCTTTGGGGTCCCCCATCCCTGTCACATGGAGGCTCCTTGGCACAGCCTGGGCAGGGAACACCAGCTCAGATTGCTGTCTGTGGGCAGTGCTGGCCCTGGTCACTGCAGGTCCCTCCCCACAGCCGGGCTGGGTGTGCACACTGACATATTAGCAGTCAAATGACATTTAGAGAGAACAAGTCTCACTCTCTCCTGCAGGCCAAGTAAATATCATTAGTAATGATATTAAATCTCAAATTGTGCTCCTGCACTATGGCAACCACGTAGCAATTTGCTATTGCAGCTTGTTCCTAACAATTACTTTCATAGACTTTATTTCTTAGAAAACTATTATTGACCATAATCCTCCACATGGCATGCCATGAAAAGAAATAATATTAATAATAAATAAATTAAAAAAAAAGTCAACCCAGCTTTCAGAGTGAGGGTGCAGTGCTGCCATGAGGCTGGCATGGCAGGTTTTGGTTTTGTTAGGAAGGTGGCAGAGCTGGGAGCTGCACAGGGAGCTGGGCAGGGCACAGCTCCTCTGGCCTGTTATTCTTTGTGGCTTTGATGCAGGATGTGCTGCAGGGCAGTCAGCTTGCTCTTCTCTACAGTATCCATCACACAAATATAATTTTGTTTTTCTATATAAAATGATATTTTTGTGTGTGTTTATTTATTACATGTGTGAGTATGCAGGTATATCCATGTGTGTACATGAGTGTGTATATAGGGAACACGTGTGTATACACACACGCAGGTGCATATATGTGTCCATATATGCATTTATAGATCCCAACGTGTCCATATCCGTGTATACGCACACACACAGAGCCCCTGAGCTCTTGGCTGCTCCTCACTGCAGCAACGCTGGCTGGGCTGTGGCACTGGCAGGCTGCTGGCCCAACACACGTGCTGCACTTCTGTGACAGAAGCAACATATAATTATATTACAAATTCACTTGCAAATGCTGGTGGTGATGTACTCCACAAAAAAAAAAAAAAAAAAATCATCGGTTTCATCTTCTCTCGTGTCTTGTAGCTGGTCCCTCCAGCATGGTCTGCATCTGTCAGTATCCATGCCCTGGGAGCACTAATCATTTTTATTAACCATTAAACAAGAAGATCTTTTTTATTTGAAAATGTAAAACATGCAGGAAGCACTATCTATAGCTGCTAATTCAGGTCACATTACACGGCTCTCGCTCACCTCTCTGCTCATCCCTGCTCTGCTGAAAGCTCTGCCGTAGGACCAGCGCTGCCGTCGGGGCTGATGGGCTGTCGCCGCGATTGCATTTAGAGGCCGGATCTTACCCTGAATAATTACACTTCTTTTCTGAGTGACCCCATGTAAACCAAGCCCCTTTTAAAGCTTCTCTCATGGCAAGTTTATGAGGTGTTACTACATTTTCTTAACATCTTTCACCTTCCGATCGTTTTGACTTCGCGGTGGGGCGGTGAGAGGTGACCCCCGCAAAGCGAGGCCGAGGGTGGCGGTGGCCGCGGTCACCTCTGTGTCCGTGGGGCTGGGATGACGCCCCGCCGCGCTGGCCCATGGCTCCCACAGCCCAGGGAACATCAAATGGAAGAGGAGCTGACACAAGGCTCGTCCCTGGGTGTCCGTGCTCCCTGAACTGAGCAAAATGGGCCTCCCATTTTATTGACGGAGCGGTGGTGGCGGGTGCCACCTCGTTAGCATTATAGAGCAGATTCCTCACATGCTTTTTTTATTCTGCAGCTTGGCTGCTGCTGTGTGAGACTGCGGAATATTTTACTGCCTTGTGGCTCGCATTCAATACGGCAAATAATAAAAAAAAACAAAACAAGGAAAAGTTGACAAAAATCCTGCCTTTTTTTTTTTTTTTTTTTACACGCATCTCTGTTTTTAACAGCCCTCCTGCTGTGACAAAACTGTTAATTAAACTGAAACTAAAATAAATTAAGCCCACCTAATATGACAAGCATTTGAAGGCAAAGCATCAGCCCAAAGGCTGGCAGGGTAGGAGCTGCTGTGCCTGTTCCTTCTGCCCCTCCTGTCCCCCTGCCCTCATGCTTGAAGGTGCCAGCAGAGGCTGCATTGGTGGCACTGTCAGGGGGCAGCACCCCAGGTGCCGTGTGGCAGGGGTGGCAAAAAAAAGATAGATCTTTGGCTTCCATGTCAGACAGAGCACAGTGTAAGAGGCTGTGGCCCGTCGAGACCAGAAATATAGAAAAATGTTAATATTCTTAATATTATTAATAATAATTTTAAATTACTCTAGAAACTTAATGTGTAATGGTGCAGCGTTTCTTCATCTCCCTTCCAGTTTAGTTGAGGTTGTTGAATAATCTGGAAAAGCCCCCCCAGCAGCACTAGACACACTCAGCCTGCCTTAAAACAAACCTGTGGGGGCTGTAGATGCCTTACAAGCAGAGCTGCAGCCTGGCCATGCACCCATAAATTAAAGAAAGGGCCAGGCCGGCTGAGGCACAGTGCCAGCTTTGATGTGCAGTAATGAACTTCGCTTTTAATTCGGGGTTGTAACTTCCATGCCGACGCAAAACTGGGAGCTGGGAAAAGCTGCATGCATAATCAGGGGTGAAAGCAAGGATGCGGCGTGCGATGTGTCTGATGTTGGATGAGAAGGAAGATAGCCTTTAATCATTTTGTTTTCAAAGAAGCTTTAGAAAGCTCTTTGAAGATGAGGCTTTTTTGAGGACTGCTTCTGGAAAATAGGAGGCAGCGATAGACGGCACCCACGTCCACCTGCCCGCTCGGTTAACCTGTGCACGGGACACACCCGGGCATCCCTGGCACCAGCACGGGTCCCCCACAGCCGGCACCCAGAGAACTCTTGCAAAGCTGAGCTGCCCAGAGCTGCCCATGCTGGTGACATCCTGATGGAGGAGGAACTGCCCCACTGTCTTTGCTGTTGAGGTGATCCCCATTCCTCAGTGTGCAGAGCAAGACAAGCAGTTAGAATAGGGTGTCCAGCCTCCCTTCATTAATTATAATATACTTGTAATGATAATGTTCCGTAAATCATGTCTTATTATCTTTGGATGAAAGGAAATGATAATGAACACCTGATCAGACTTTATTTTAAGGAGAAGCATCATGATGATGAGGCGTGGGGCTGTGCCTGTCCTCTAATGCAGCATTTGGGGTGGGGAAAGGTGAGATGTGTGTCACACCCCCCTCCACAACGCCCACCACTGCAATCCATCAGGGTGGTAGCTATAGGTGACAGATCCAGCCCAGCATCCGAAGGCACAAAGGTGTTGGACAGCATCTGACCATCCCAGGTGGGGGAGGGTGAGGGGCTCTGCCAATAGCATGCCTGGCGTATTTTGAGGACTGAGGTCAGGATGCTGTTGTGATAAATGCATCATATACAAAATAAGGACACGGTTTCTTGCTCCAGAAATCTTACAGACTGTTCCTTAGGGAATGGGTGTACCAACAGTCCTATTTTTACCTCTTCTTACCTTTTATACTTTTGGTGTGGCTTGTGGCAAAACAACAGCCAGGCCAGCAAGTGACTGCAGGCAGCTGGGTAATGTCTGTTGCCCCAAAGCAATCACATTGAGTGTGGTATTACTGGTCTTTTCAGTGGTTTTTGTACATTCGCTCATTTAGTGTGGTTTTTAAAGTAGGTGAGCGCTGGTAGTTGAGATTATTTGCAGTTGCTATAGTGCCATGACAAAAAACCCAGCCAAAATGGATGAATTACTGCCCTCCCCAAGGACTGAGTCAATCTCCATGGGCATCATGAGGGACCTTGCTCATGCTGCTGCAAATGTGCACTGAAAAGAGGACAAACAGCAACACATTTTCACTCTGTGTGACTCCAGGTGGAGGAGCTGGGCTTTCCCTTGGTGCACGGCACAATCCCCATGGCCGTGGCTTTGCCTGGCCGGGTCCTTATGTGCCCAGCCCACCTCCCTGCATCTTCTGTTAAACTGCACAGAGATTGCCATGTCTCGAGTTCTGGCCAGCATAGGGATCTAACAAACACGCACTTTCCAGACCCTTCAGAAAAGGAAAAAGCAACCCCAAATCCACATCTCCAAATTTGCTGCTGCATTTTGTACAATTTCTGCAAATGTCTTTAGTAGAAATCTCTGTTTCTGTACGTACAACCCGAGGACACCGTTACTGTCAGAATGTGTGCCCATGCCAGCATGTTGAAGGTTAAATTTTAAACACCTAAAGAGGTGGGACCTGCCCCCTGTGTGTTAAAACGAAAATTCCTTTCCCCTCTCTGCCCTCCTATCTGCAGCAGGTATTTAAGCACTGGCCTTGTTGGGGAGGTGCGAGGCTTTGTGACAGGCCCAGCCGCTGGGGATGCAGCTAATGACACCTGGCAAACGCAGGCTGTTTGGGGATTAAATGTGCCACTGCTCGGTAAAAGCCAGGCTCATAATGTCGGGAAGTTTGGAGACATCGTGTCGGACTCCTGTTTTCACTCTTGTGCTATTTTTGTCCAGGCCAAACCTTGCCTTTTTTAATTAGGTTTACTGCTCTAGCTACATGGTGATGTGTATGTGCTAACGTTTGTTTTTTGTACCTAACGTAAGCGACCGAAATAAACAATCCAGACCTGATAGTCCCAGTGGGGGGACTGACATTTGGAATCGGCTCAAAATATGCGGTTTTGACACTTGTCAGACTCCAACACTTCGCTCAAGCACAAAGCACGGGAAGGTGTCTGCAGGGTAGGGCTACGTTTGCCTCCTCCAGCCTAATCCTCAACCTGCTGCTGAAGTGCTCCTCAGAGGAGCTCGCTGCTGTCGCTGTGTCACGTGTAGCAATGGAGGGGTCTGAGGGGGGAACATTGTAATGCCACTGGGGCATGAATTACCAGAGCTTGCAAAGTCTCCCTGGAGGGCATCTTGTGCCACCAAAACTGTACAATGCAGCGCTGCTGTGCCTGGGCTGCACTCCCTATCAGACCACCACTGCTGAGCCTGAGCGTGGGACACAAATCCAGCAAGGACTGGGACAGAGAGGAGTATTTTCCAGTGGGTTTGAGCATGGAAACATCCCTGTGGTGCAGCCAGCCAGGATCACACCTGCTTGCAGCCTCTGCTGTGCACTACTGCCCCACACCATCACTCTTCCCATCTGAAAACAAGGCTCCAAGATTGGAGAGCTGGGGCGAGGGCTGAGGAGCAGGGGGCGGCTGTGCAGCCCCCTCTCCTTCTGCCTCGGCCCAGCCTACGGCTCCAGGGAGCAGAAGGTCCCTGCAAGGCCAGCACCCCAGTGCCAGAGAGCTGCCCTGTGCAATCATCTGCCCCTCTGCCTGTGCAAGCACCACACTCCCACTCCCATCAATCAGCACAGACCAGGTGTCTGGAAGCATCTCTTGCCAATCACCTTTTATTACCTTTAAAAAGCCAAGAAACCCAGAACAAGACAAAAACTGAGACCGTGTGAACATCATGCAATGGATTCACTTCAAAGCAGGCTGGAGTAGGGAGGGGAAGACCAAAAGTCGTGTTAGAGTAGACGTATCGCTGCACCCGTGTCTGAAGGCCAGACTGGGTGGGCTGTCATTGGTGGGGTTGGTGGTGACTGTTGTGAGTGACCAGACGGATGCTGAAGCAGGAAATGGAAACACACTCATGAGACATCATCCCAGGTAAGCCCAGGTCTGACTCTGACATGGTGATGACAGTGAAAAATACTCCTAACTCTTGTCTTGGGTATGTTCTGCCTGGGCAAAGTCTCTTTGGAGAGGAGCAGCACAGGGACTGCTGTTACAAGGGCTCTTTAACTCAGTTGTGCTACTCAGTGGGACTAGAGCTGGGGCACTCAATTAGTGGAGTGGATGTTATGCAGCAGCAGTGATGTTACCCCACTCTGCCCTTCAGTCTCGCTCTGCCGTCTTCAAAATTCATAGCACAAACTAGAGCAGAATTACCTTCTCGAAAGGGTGTGTTTTGGAGAGTTTCAGCTATCACGGAAATAACTTTGCATCTTGTCCATCATGTGGATGTGACAAAACACATGCCCTTATTTTCCTGAGGTATAGCCAACATTTGGGTTCATTACATTTAATGGAGTAGGGTCACCCATAAAGTTATTCATAAGGTATTTTCTGAGTGGTTTTCACCTTCTCTTAGAAAAAATAAATTATATCAGCATGTTCACGAGGTACAAATGGGACTGGCATTTCAGCTGTTATTATGTTATTAACTTTTTTAACCTAATAATTTTCAATCAAGAGTGAGAAGCAATTTTCACTCACTCCAGTGACCAGAGCTGGAGATTCTGCGAAGTGTTCTCGTAGGGTTCACCTTGACAGACACCTAATTCCATCCCAAATGGAAACATTACCCCCGACACTCTCATTGTGGTTACCGAGAATTTCCATTTCCCCTTTGGTTAGGATTTAATTTAGAAGGCAAAGACTTCCTAAGCTATGGGAGAGTAAAGATAGATGGTATGGGAGAAGAAGGCTGATGAAATGTAGTTGACTCCGGATCTGAAATATTTTATCCCTCCTCAATGTAGGTTAAATTATTCTTCACCTTTCCCACATCCATAATTGTCGCTGATCTTGGACCAACTCAAAACCCTACTACTGAGTTCAGTAGACTCAAAATTGCCACTAGAACTGGAAAAAGAAAAAAAAAGAGATTTGTTAGTGTCCATATACAATATCCCAAGACTATACACAGCTATGAGATACAGCAAATTTAAGAAAGGCAATTTTTTTCTCATCACTGAGTATTTATTATATATAACAAATACATGAAAAAGAAAAAACTATATTGTGTGATATAAATAGTTTATTTACATTACAGAAAAACATCAAGACAATGTATACTATTTCAAATATATCCATACATAATCAAATATAGCTGTAGTACATGTTCTCATTGGTGTAGATTACCACAAATGCAAGGCAACATGTGTAGATCTTGTCTTAATCTTTTGTCTATAATACTGTATTTTGTAGTCCAAGCTCTCTGCAGTTAGTTTTGCCATTGTGGAAACATGCGCTCTTTAAATTAACCTTGTCGATGCTCTTGTTGTGTTGTCTGAACTGTAGTGCCCTGTGTTTTGCTTCTGTCTGTGGATTCTGTTGCTCCTGGGACATTTCCTGGAAAAGAGAGTTGTGAGAATACACAGCTCTTAGCAACACATCTGCTCAAGAGGTGGCGGGGGCAGCAGGGATGCGAGGGCAAGAGGTGCATCCTCCAGCCCTCGGCGTGCTTCCTCCTCAATGAAATGAAATGTGCAGGCTAATGGCAATGGCATCACAAAAAAAGCCACAACCCCCCCAAAACATACTGTGAACAAAATTATGGCAAGGGAGACTTTCAGATTCCTGAACACTGGCCACTCTTGCTACATCACAAGGGTCCCAGCTGCACCACATTGCTCAGCTTTAAATAATAATGTGTTTAAATAATGTGTTTATTTTGAGCAAGGCAGAGGTGGAAGACTCAGGATGGTCTCATGCTCACCTGGTCAGCGTCCCAGGTCTGTGATGTGTTTACAAAGTGGCTGCAGGGGCTGCCTTTCCAAGGCCCTAAGTATCTGCAGTCCCTCTTAGCCTCCATGGAAATGCTCCATGCTTCAGCCCATGAGCAAACAGCTACTTTACTTACAGGTGCCCGCACCATGCCACAGCTGCTTGGCTTGGTGTGGAAAGCAACTGTGCTGGAAAGCCCCAAATCTGATATTCCTTTGGACAGCTGCAGAGGCTGTCCTCAGGACCTGTGGTGCTCCTCAGTGAGAGCACATTTCAATCTTTCACCTGCAGCAACACCGGCTGTGGGGATGCTACGTTTCCCCCTAATGGAAAGCTAATGGTGTGTTTCTGGTTCCCTCCCATGGAAAGGCACCCTCAGGCAGAAAGCACAGACAAGTTTAATCCCGGGTGGAGGCCACAGGAAGTCCTGAGCAGCTGAAAGCCAAGGGTGGTTATGGTAGAAACTGGGCAGCTGCACAACAGAGACTGAAACATCCTCTTGGAGTGCCACAAGAAGAGGCCCCAGAGTACCCCAGATCATGCTGATATGGAAAAACATTCCCTTTGTATGGGACTGGCTTGTTCTTCTGTTACAGGAGGGCTTCCAGCAACACCGTGTGAAACCCTACGGGTTATGCACCTTCTCAGAGCAGTGGGAGCTTAAGGCACTTGCCTGAAGCTCTGTGTCAAATAACTAAGAGCACAACAGAGTGAAATAGATTTTTATTGACCCCTTAAAGTAAAAAAGGTCATTTTCCCCCCCGTTGAATGGAAGTGATGTTACAGTTTTGTGACGTCAACTGAAAGGCTAAACAAGAGCCTAAGAACTTTGGAAGCATTTAAAAAAATGCTGGAATACAATTATGTAAGTGTCTAGCAAAATATGGGTCAGACTGTCCTGACTTGCCTCACTTTTAAGCCACCAGGACCACCCCCTCATGAGAAGCTGTATGGCTGTGGGCTATATTTTGCCTCGTTCCTTCCTGGGAAGCAGTGAAGTAGGCTGCTATCATTACTCCAGGAAAAACCAGCCTGTGTCTCCTGCGCTCTCGGGGGTCACGGCAGAGCTTTCATTACAGAACTAAGGCAGACTTTAGCTGGTCTGTGATCTCATGACAAACTCATTATTCCCTGCGAGTCCCCTGAAAAGGCGCTCAAACTTTGGGAGTGAGTCAGGGAGCCGCTGTTGGCAAACACAGGGCTGATTCACTGCCGGCGCGCCATGTGCACCGAGCGCTTCCTGCCCGCTGTCCCCGCGCGGCCTCCCCTGCCCGGCCGGCCAGGGATGCACAGCGGGGCCCGTGGGCTCTGCACGACACGGCCAGGGACACGGCCAGGGACACGGCCAGGGACACGGCCAGGGACACGGCCAGGGACACCTCCACGAGCTGAGACAGCCCCACCAACGCCCACGGCCGGCGGCCACACAGTGCAGCCCAGCTTCCAGGGCTCCTCCCGAGCCTCCAGCAGCTGGAGTAACAGCCCTGCTTTGCCCCAGTGCTCAGCCATGCGAAGCAGGGTTAGGGAACCAGGGCACAGTGGGCACAACCAGACTGATTTTCTATGAAACACGGAGGAGCCAGGTGGCTGGGGGATGATCAGGATGGTCAGCAATCCCAGGGGATGCAGCTGTGCATGGTGGACACTAACTGCTCCAGCTGGAAGCAAGGAGATGAACAGACACTTTCCTCAAACCAACACTGACAGTATCTACGCAGTCACTTACTTTAAGGTCGAGAGAAATCAATTCAAGTGTAGCGATTACTCCAATTAAGATGATGAAAAAGCATCTTTGAACCAAAAATGCCCATGTTTCAACTGTACATTACCAATGTCTGGGAGCTTGGGAAGGCCCCAGGGCCCAGCACCAACACCGCGGCTGCTTACATGCAGTGCAATTGCATTTACAGGTGGGTTGTGTCTGAAGTGCAGCAGGGATTCTTAAGAGGGGCACTGGCATTTAACCAGCTTTTTAGACTTAATCATCTGCTAAAAAGGAGTGATAGGTTTTCCTTGGTCCTTAACTCTTTAATCAAAAGTCCTTTGTAGTGCACTGTGTGGGGGATGCATTCATTTACGAACACAGCAGTTACATCGATGTAAACCAAGTACTGGAGCACAGGCTGCCCTCCCTCCCTCCCTCCCTCCACTGAAGCTTTGCTCAAAAGCTCGAGTTACTCACAATGTGATTCATAGCAGGTAAAACACGTTATGCATTCATTTTTAATCAAGTTATTTCTTCACATAAATAAGCTGCTGTGACTAAACATTAGGGAAGCACTAGAAATGCAAAGCTGTAAAGAAAACTGCTGAGAATCATTATGACACTAGGCCATATCTATATTATTTGCCATCCTCCTTCACTTTTATCACTGCTTCCTTTTTTGCCTTATCTCTAAGCTAGAAGTCCTTGGGCAGACTGTGCCTCACTGTTTCGCCTCCTGGCCTCTGGTTCCCTACTCCTCCACCCCAGAAGCTTATTCCCATTGCTGGCACTAGTGATGAGTAGTCAAGCAGCCGACCTCTTCCAGGAACTGAGTCAGTAAAACCCCAATCATCACTTCTGTTGGTTTCATTTTCAGCTGAGTCCATCCCCTGACTGCGTTGTTTTCGTGGCTAAAGAAATGGTAATGGTGGCAACAGAGCATTGGAGGGACAAGTGCCCAGGAGGCAGAGGAAGGGGCAAACCTCAGCTGTCAGCAGCCCATTTATTCAATAGTGTCTGTGCAACAATGGCCCTAAAAGCAACGGAGGGTACCCCCATAGGTTTGCACCACTGTACAGGTAACATTTTAAGAGCAACAACAGTAGTGATAGCTGGAAGATTACAGTGGTAGTTTTGTGCAGCTCAAATGGACACAGTGCACCAAACTTACTTGATAAATTAATTAGGTGAAGTTGCACTGAAATGAGCAGCAAAGAATTTGGCCGCAGCGGCCTCTGAGTAAAGTTTCCCTTCTTTCTCCCAGGAACTTGGCAAGGTGTTTTCAGCACTTTCAAGAACTCAGGGTGTGGAGTTCAAACCAGTACAGTCAGGTTCTCCAAAGCAGACAACTTCATAAACTCAATTGCTTACGCATATGCTGCCACAACGCTCTCTTGTCATGAGGATTTTTCTTAGGCCACTTAAGAGCACCCTTTTGCAAATGTATCTCAAATCATTATGCTGGGATGGAGGATGCTCTGCAGTAATTACATGCATTACAGAAAAAAGTCAAAAGATCATAAATTGACTTGGTTACAAAGTGTGGGGGGAAAGGTACTGTCTCTGTATGAAAACAGTGTGATGGGTAATTTGCATTACAGCACCAGATCACTCAGAGCTCCCTGTCTTCATTCTTCAGAATAAAGTACTTTGCTCACTGCATCAAGGTGACAAAACTAGTCACTTCACAAAACAATACCCATTTGTTCCATTATCAGCTAATTCACCACCTTCTTTCCTCACAACATGCTATATTTTTGGTCCTTTGAATTACCTCTGTGAATACCGCCTCCTGTAATCTGACTCATTCCGTAGCTGCCATTCAGGTGATGAACTCAGTTTGGCCAAAATAGGTTTTGTTTTGTGCCTTTAGGCCAGAGAAGGATTTATGAATTTTTTTTTTTGTTGTTTTTTTTCCAGGAACAAATGCTCTACACTTGTCTTCCTGCCAAGTTGTGCAACATAGAGACTGAAATAAAGTAGATTTTATTTTATATGGAGGTATGATACCTGGCCTTTTTTTTTTTTTATTATTTTAAAAAGAAAATAATTTGTAAAAGAGTGATTTATTGGTGCTGCTAACTGACTTAATTTAACCTTGTGATTTCTAAGAGAAGCCCGTAGATGTTTGATATGGGGAAAGTTCATTCCAGAACTTACCCCAAGCTCTCTCAGAGACAGTAACACAGTCAAGTGGGGGAGTAGAGCAACACATGGAGGGGAAGGATTGCATTTACCCCTCTCATTCTGAACTACCCTGGGGCTGTCTTTTCCATTCACACAACCCTCTGCTCCTCACTAAAGAAAAAAAACCCAAGTACATCATATATGGAAGACCCTAAAACATGTGCAGTGCCTTTGAACATGCACTCAAGCCTAATGAAATCATTTAATCAGCAGGGTTGCAAACAGGCTTAAAAGTTTGTCTGCTTTGCCTGATTAGGACTAAGGGAATGGGCCCTTAAGGAAACCAGATGGAGATATGATTAGTTTTATTAAGTGTTGATCCAGCTGCTGTATTTATATTCCCCTTATTTATATGAACAATATTTGTCCAAGCATCTGAATACAAAATAGAGAACTTCGCTTGCTGTAGGCACCCTTGCTCCCTAAGTTTGATTAAGATGGAAGTAAAAATTCAGTCATAATAACGAAGGAGCACTGGCTGGCTGGACCAGATGATATCTTGTGTTTGTTGGTGAATTAAATAGCATTTGTTATCAGTAGTGTCACTGCAGAAATCGGTATAATCAGTGCACATTGCAAGAAAAACAAAAGTATTTTCTCTTTCTACTGTGAAGTACCAGAGATACTGACCTTGTAATACAGAGGACTACAACACAGATGATAGCAATCTGGATAGTTCCAATCACAGCTGCTATTAAGACATACTGAAATCGTACTGGACCTGGAACCACGTATAAAACGCTGTAGTCCTTTTTTTCACAGTGTTGTCCAGTATAGCCGGCATCACATCTGAAACAAAACATATTTTTTTCTCGTTATACCTGCTGCTTTCAAGGAATGCTGGGAAAATTGTATCTGGAAAAAAAAAAAAATTAGTGGCTGGAGCATAAGCTTATGTGTTTTTTTTTTTTTTTTGTTTGTTTTTTTTGTTTTTTTTTTTTTTTTCCCAGAATGGACTCCCACAGAGAGAGTACCAGTGAGTGCTCAACCTCTCAGAGGGAAGAATTCTGGTCCTCAGTGTCACCAAGGTCTGTGAGAGTGAACAACACTGTGAGAGTGCCAGGAGGTGCCCAGGGGACCGAGACATAACTGGCTTCAAGTGGAACTACTTGCACGTTGTGATGAGAACTCATTTAGTTCCTTGCACAACATACTTTAGACTTCTCCCTTTCTTTGGGGAGGTGGGGGAGGGTGAAAAGCCCTTGAGTTGTGGTTCCTTATGCAGATTACCCCTAAGGAGGTGATAAGCAATCATCCAGGCTCCATATGAAATGTGATTAGATGTTCCTGAAAGTGGATACATCATTTACATTTCATTTGGTTGCTATAAAAAAACCCTCTATTGATGCTGCAGCCATCCACCCCGATGCTGCTTGCTGCACTGCTCACCAGTTCCCATCCTGCAGCCTGACATCTCCACTCTGCTCTGTGATTTTGGGGCCAAGCAGTGTTTTTACAGTTTTAGCCCTTGTCCTGTTTCCCCTTAATTGGCCAAGCAAGATATGAAAATCCAGGTCAGTGGCAGCAGCAACTGTCAGGGACTTAGACAGACGGCTTGGGTTCCTCTCAGGTGTGTTAGTGGAGCACTAATCCTGATAGGTTAAGCCTTGAGCTTCCTCCCTTTTCTTGTGCATTCCCACAGCTGCCAGCACCTTGAGGAAAGGACATTTTCCAGCTGAATGGAGCACCTAAAATGCAGCAGCTGCAAAGAGCAAAACGTGCCCTGGCTGTTTGTGTGAGCCCAGAGAAGCTGGCTTAAGGTTCTGCCCTGGGGAGAAAGTCTGTTCTCTATCTTTGCGCTCCCATTCCAGTGTCCCAGGAAATGGTGCTTCACGTGTAATAGTCCTTTTCCAGCCACCTGGCCACTGTGTGGACTTCAGAAGTAATATCTGCACCTGTGCAGGGAGGCATTCACTGCGGGAGCACTACAGTGCTTTCACTAGATCCCTCCTGCCTGCCCAAACCTCCTCCAAAATCACCCCCCGCTGAAGCAGCCACCTCTGCCCCAGCCAGCTGCCCCACGAGCATCACTCCTGCCACAGCAGGGACACATCCTCTCCCTCAGGCTGAGGAGGGTACCTAGCATGGTCTGAGCGCTTTGTGAAGGGCTTTTAAAAACACATCTAAATAGAACTGGAGCTTATTGGATGGCTTTACAGTCAATTAACATTGTTCATAACTCAATACACTTTTGGGACTTCATTGAATAATTTAAGTCTGATGGATTTTGTAGCACAAAGGACCATGGTTGCCATTATTTTCCACAGCTGATCTAGACAAAATGTTTCTGTAAGTCAGTATTTCCCTGTGTGTAGCCTTCCCTTGTTGGCAGGAGAAGGGTTACCTGCAAGACGGTTCCAGCATGTTTGTGGAGTGCTCACACTTGCCATGCATGCAGAAGCCATTGTAATGCTCTGGACAAGGGATGTAGATCCCTCTTGCACTTTCTTCCAGTTTGTTTGCATTCTCTGTGAACACAGGTGAAGGGAATGTTAACCTGGCCATGTAAGATAAGGTGAAATGATGGGAAGAACTCAACATATGAAAGAAAGGAAAATCAGAAGAACAAGATGTGAAAGATGTTCAAGGGAAGCAAGAGTAAGGGTTTGCCCCTTCAAACAGGTTGGTTGATGTGAAGATTTGCAAGGTTTTATCTCATTCTTTTATAATTCCTGTCAAGTTGCAGCAAATGAGATACCAGAGAAAATAACGTGACTATTCAAAAACTTATGACAGAATAGCACAGGCAAAATACCTGATTATTTCTGTTACACTTTATGGACTGTCTCCTCAAACTGAGACAAGGTTAGGAGAGAGACTCTAAACATTTGCGTGTAATATACATTACAGTACTTTAGGTCATTCAACAGAACATATAAAGAAAGATAGTTTTATGGCTGAAGTAGGGCAGGAGTCCAGAGCTGAAGTTTAGCATCAGTGCTGTGTGCCCGTGCCCCAAAGCCCAGTGGCCTCCTCCACATCCCACAGCATCCAGCACTTTAAACTAGTTTGACATTCCAAGCCTACTTCTGCAGCAGTTAAAGAGTCACTGAGACTGCAAATCCCTTCATGCAGCCATGCAAATGGAGGCTTCATTTAGTTTTGAAACAGGTATGGGCTCAACTTCACAGGATGAAGCAGAGTGTCACCACCATGAACTCACATGAATTTTGTAAGCCACCAAGGTATTAATTACTCTGGGTAATTTTGGCAAATTCTTCCATTTAACCAATACTTATGATACCTCAAATGGTAACACTCCTTTTTCTGTGACAGTATCTTCTAGCCATGATTAATTAAAAACAGAAGAAAGAAATCTCGTGATGGATGTCTGAGGAAATGTAGTTTGCACACAAATAAGTTGAAGCATTTTTATCTTCCAAAGGAAGTCCCTCAGTGTTATAAAACAATTGCAATTTGTGTTCTGCCTCCGAGCCAGCCATGCCGGCAGCAGGCATGCTTAGGTATTATCCCACCTCTGGGAAAAGTGTGTGCAGCAGATCCAAGAGTCAGATTTTCATAATGAATTTCTTTTCTGTCACTGCTGTCCAAGGAGAGTTGTAAGAGTCTCTAACCACTTGCACTAATAAAGTTGGTTATATTGTCCTTATGTGGAAACAGGCGAGGACCAGCTCCCAGCAAATGAGAATGACAGGCAACCTCTACATCCCTGCTGACAGCATTAGCTTCTCTTTCATCCTTAGGATTTTCACTGTGGATCCCTATTGCATCTTTTCAAATGCACATATGCTGAACACAAGCCCGTGTGCCTCCCCCTGTTCCCTGATTACATTGGGATACCTGGAGGCTGGGGGAGGCTGTTATGGACCATGCAGCGCAGGAGCATCGGGGGCAGGGAGAATTCCTGGGCTGGGGGCTGACAGCTGCCTCTGGGACAGCACAGACAGGATGTGCTGACGGGAGGCAGGCTAGAGGTATGGTATAACCTCCTTTGACAGCTTGCCCAGGAATTTGTGCTATCAGAAGAAGGTGGGAACACAAGGTCCATTTGGTCTGGCACTAAGCATTTTTGGCTGCCTATCATCCTCTAAGTGAGACACTGGCTACCAATACATGAAATATATACACAGAGTTATCACCCCACCAGGACTCCATGCATGTTCCTTTATGCCCCTGGAAATCCTCCCAGACAGAATAAATGTGTGTGATGTGTCAGCTATCTGTCAGCTATCTGTGGACTTGCTCATGGCACACACACAGATCCCAATGTGCTCAGGACTTGTGGGACTCCATACCCATATAGCCACTGTGTCTAATGGGTTCTGGGTGTGCTGGACCTCTGCTATGGCCCACATTCAAATCTATTTCTGTCCAGGAAACTGCAGTGAGAAATATGGGATCCTTATTAATACACATTTTTTTCTGTTGTGGAGAACATAATGCCATTTCCTTCAAATCCTCCATTACCAAAGGAAATTTGCTTCCTCTCTGAAGAACAGGAGACTGCTCTGTGTGCACACACCCGTGTGTTTATCTCTGATTGTTTCTTCTTAGGTACTGAGGTATCTCTGCCATGTCTGTGCACTACCACTCAGTGCAAGAATCCCTCCGCTCTCAGATCAGCCAGCAGTGTGGTTAAAACAGTATGAAACCATTTTTTTTTTTTTTTTTAAAGGTACACTTCAAGATGCAGGAGAATTGTAACTTTCAGGACAGACTAATCTAGGAGTTGAAAGGGGGACCAGGACCTATCTGGACATGCAGATGCTCTCATTGTGTGTAGGCTGTAGGCCTAGCAATCATGTGGGTAGAAACCATGTTTTCTTTAACAAGGTCTCTAGCACACTTTAAAGTAAATCTAGGATCATGCAGAACTTGTAATTACACCTCTAAGCATAATGTTGTGATGGAAAATGCTTTACTGAATCTAAAATGAGATGGCCTAAGCTTTGCTAGCATTTGTAGGATAAACACTTCATAGGGTAAACACTTCATACAGGAACACTTGTCACCTGGCTCAGAAGAGCCCACAAAACTTAGACACAAATTATCTGTATCTGTAGCTCATTTTGACTGATGACTCCTCTGAAAGAGTCAGGGATTTAACATAAAGGCAGAGAGGGGGAAAAACTCATCTTTAGTTTGATCTGCCGTTTTGGTTACTCAAAATACAGACCACAATAAAACCATCATTTCATTCAGACTGAGAAGTTCCCCCTCTCAGCACATTTTGAACGCACACAAAATATTTCCCTGCCTCAAAACAGGTTATTTTTCCCATTACAAAACCCATCTTTTCAGAGCCAATGTAGAGATCCAAACACCCAGGCATGCTTTGAAAAGTCCGTTCATGTTAAAACTGACTGCTCCCATTTCGGGAAGGACGTGAGCACTGTTCAGCAATCCAGCTGTTGATGAGATACCAAGCCTTATGAACGCATCACAGGGTTTACATCACCATGAAACAAGAACTATAAATTGGTTCTAAAAATAAAACCATGCTGAGGTTATAAAGCAAACAAGAACTGTACATATCTTAAAAAATTAAACCTAAATTAAATAAATTAAGACTTCCACCCTTATTATAACTTTGAATTATTTATAAATTCAGTATTGGATGCAATTGCACTAATCAAACTGCAGTATCACTATACTAAGGAGCCCCTCTACCACACCCACCTCACACCTTCAGAGAGCAAAGCTAAATACAGAGTAACCCACTTTTTTCCAAGCACAGCAGATCTGTATGCATAAAGCAATGACAAAGACCAAATTCAAAGTTACTCAGGTTTCAGTAATGTTAAATTCAGTAGCTGCTCTTCACACACTAGACTTGCTGCATTGTTATTAGCAACAATGTGGGAAAGTTTTATTTGTGCCAGAAGGACAGACTTGTACCTCTTTGTGATGGACAGGATTTGAGGCAGAAGCCAGCTTTAAAGACTAGAGGTAAAAATTGGACTGACTGGGTCAGTCTCTCCTATTTCTGGACAAAAGAAATTCCTGCCATGTTTCTCAAAATGCTTGTCCTTTTCATTTCAAAAAAGAAATACACCCTCACCCTTCAGAACAACTGTATTCAGAAATCTTGAAGCGCTTTTCTGATCGAAAAAGTCACTTTGATGAAGCCAACATCTTTTGCATTTCTGCAGCATTTTTTGCATCTTTAGCCTAACATGACATTTCATATTGTTCGCATCTCTTGTTAGTGCCAGCACATGACATGATAGCCTATCAAATAAGACACACTAGTCAAAACACATTATTTTTAAGTGTGTGGAGGCCAGATGCTACTTTGTGTAGCCTGAAACAGTTTATCATCTCTCTTACTGGAAAAATCTCCCAGCTGAACTCTTGTTCTCCAACCTCTCTGTGGATGGCAGGGAGATGCTGAGATGATGAGCTGTTTCTCTGGGATAAACCGGATCCTAAAAAGATATCCAGTGTGACTGACCACCCACGCAGTGATCTTGCTTTTCTTGATGGATTGTCTTCTGAAATGTTCAATAAATTATTTAAAGCCATCTTGTCTAAATTAATATCTGTGCCTGTTCCTGTCTTTCATTAAGAAGGAGCAGAAGAATTATTTCAAATATATTTTGTATCATTCTGAATTTAATTTCTAGTTTGGCTACATGGCTTTCCTTCAGTCTTTGGAAGTTGAATGTACACCCCTCAGATCCTCAGGTAACTATATCAGTGAAAGCAGAAATTCAAAATCTGGAACAGTCTGCCTGGTTGCAGGATGTGACTCTGCAAGTGATGAAAACAAAGCAGCCAGACTCTTCTCTGGGCAGCCCTCACTGGTCCCCAGCTCCCATCTGAGCTAACGTGGAGCTTCTGTTCCACAACCAAACATGTGCAGTAGTGCCGCTGACAAAGGAATAAATCCATTAGTGCCCTTGATGAGGATTATATGAAGTACTGTCTGGAGTGCCCAGAAAATTCTTTCCAGACATAAGGTCCTACAATCCACTTTAGAGGAATTAAAATAAAAATCTAGGCAAAAATAGGATTCTTGCATCTAAGAATTGACTGCCAGGCACTTAACAATTAGTTCTGCAGGGCTGATAATTCTGTCATTCTTCATGTGTGAATCAGTGAGACTTTCTAGGTGATTTCAAGCAAGCAAAGTAGAGAGCCACAGCCTGTAAATTCTGATATTAACATTTTAGCTGATGTACAGCAGGTAATGTGGGAGCTTTGGAAATAATAACTATTAGGCTATGCCCAGATGAGAAAATATTGGCTTGTGTACAGTGTTAACACCTAGTGTACAGTCATCCCTAGACCAAGGGAAGTCCTGAAAATCCATATATACACATATATTTCATCAAATAAGGGATGAGACAGTGAATGATGTGCAGCAGAAGCTATTTTGACACCTATCTCATTGGAAAAAGTGGTTAAGGAGAATTGACTTAAATAATAATTTAATCTTTTAATACTGCTGAGGTCAGTCAAACTTGCAGACGGAAGCTCTTGCTGATATTGAAGTAGTGACTCCTCACACACCACATTATCAGAGGACATATGAAGGGAAAAAAGGTTTCTTGGATCAGATGTATGTCTTTAACCTTCTCAGCCCCCTTTGGAAGCATACCCCCCTCACTCCTTTCACCTCCTTGCTGGCTCTCCCAAAGAGATGCTGCGGAGCATAGCATTAGGAACTTTCTTAAGAAACCTCTTCTGCACTGGGTGAAAGATGCTTCATGTGCAATTCTTGCTTGAAATCAAAACAAACATCTAGAGAGTATCCACCTGTGGAGCAAAGGCAGGGATGCCCTGACTTTTGGGAAAGAGCTTCAGCTGATTGACTACAGGTAGGAATCTGAACCCTGTGCATAAGCCTGGGGATAGTTTATGTTACTCATCTTCAGTCTTCACAGAGTCAGCAACTGCTGCTCTTTTGATGTGAAACAGAACTTTCTCAGGCCACAAACATCTGCAGGAGGGCTTCAAAGGTCCAGGAGGAGGATGGTAATGGTGCTGTTCTCTCCAAAAGTGCAGAATTGCTTTAGCAGGCTTGCTGGTACTTCCCCCTCTCTTCAATAGCATCCAACAGTAAGTGAGGTCCCACAGCAACTTAGGGATGAAGTCCTTAGGCAGGCTTCCTAATCACTTGTAATGAAGAACTGCCATGATAAATCCCAGTTCAGACCCAGCTCTGATGAGAGAAAAGAGATTCCTCCTGGGTCTTTGCTGACCAGCTCCAAGGCACAGCATCCTTGGCAAACCTGCCCTGCTGCATGGCCACACTGCGCTGCTGCCAGCTGCTCAGGGCAGCCTGGGGAGCACCTTCACCCCGCATGTTCCCTCCCCTGAAACCTAGCTTTTACAATTATAGAGCACCTCTTAACAACAAAGAAAATGTGTGCAAGCAGCTTGCCTGAAAATCACTGTTTGGGTGGGCGTTGAGTGAGAATTCCGAAGGAAGTGCTTGCTGCTGCTCAAGAGGGAGCTCACCAGCCCACTCTCCCTGAGAGCAAGTGGAAAATGAGACACCAAATGTCAGCTGAAAACGTCTGGCACCACTATGCTGCAGCCTGAGCCTAAATTCCTCCTGCAGCCACTCCAAGTACAAACTTGAAGCTAGTTTTTCTACATCAACTGCACAAAAAATACCCTTCCCATATTAGCTGCTTCACCAAGGGGAAAAAAAGAGATGGAACATGGTGAAATAAATTACATTCACTTCTTTTCTCAGGCACAAAATAGGCTTGCTGAACACAGTAATTTATTAATTTTAAATGTCCCTATGCAAATCAGTTCCCTGGAATAAGATAAAATCCACTTTCCTTTTTAAAAATAATCTAGGGCTTTTTATGTTTGAGATGATGGCAAGATGTCCTAGTGCACTTTGAAAAAAAATACTGTGCTCTGTCTTTGCAGCAATGCATCATAATTATTCAGCCTGCTGCCATAATTAATAATAGAAACCAATGAATTAAGACACTAATAATCCCCAGATGTTCAAATGGAGAACAAAATACTTTCAGCTTGTCAGCATATATATGGGGGCTATGCTATATATGTTAAAGCTGTTGCTGAACTTTGGAAATCAAGAAGCACTTTTTTTTACAACATCTGTGAATATATCTTCCCTCTTTGAGAAAACTGATTGAAATCAAGCAACTTGTTAATCATTTTCCTGCATACATAACAAGACTGTTTGTCTACTCAAAACTAAACAGGACTGTTTTTCTTATTTTTTTCCCCCTTGTTTTCACAGTATCTGTTGTCCCCTTGAATTCACACATGCCTTACCCTAGAGATTGTACAGGCTCCTCAAAGCAAGGCTCCTGCACACACAAGGAGGTGCTACCAGGTAGTTACTGCAACACAAGGTGCAATACAACCCAAAATTGCACAGTGATGCAAGTACCTGGCAGCAACCATTGCTCGCACTTCTGAATGGGAACACCCAGCAATATAAGCTAAGCTGAAAGGGGAAAAACCTCACAGGGGCTAATGTGTTGCTCCAAAGCAGCATTTTCTCCATGTCCAGGTGCTCACATTAGACTCAACTCCCCCCTGGGGTGATTGTTTCATTCAGGGAGGTAAGGCAGGCTGCAGCCTCCCCTTGTCCAGCCTCCTCTGCTTCCCTGCCACCATGTTTCATCCTCTCAGCCTGACTGAGGCCACCCCTAAAAGCAGCAGTCACTGCTCTTGGATGCTGCTCTCCACAGCGGATTCCAGGACATCAAGAGGAGGATGCTGCACTGAGCTCTCCCTCCAGCAGCTCCACGGAGCAGCTCACCCCACGTGCCAGCAGCACCTGCCACTTCCCAGGCCAGCAGACTGGCGAGGTCTCTGGCTCCTCGTGCTGTCTCTGTGTCAGCTGTCCCCAAGCCATCCATCCATAGTTTTGTGGATGAAATAACACATAGCTCTTTAAGGCAGCCACTACGGGGGCCGGTCTTGAGGGCTGCAGTCATTCCTAGGGTTGTGATTTAATGATGTGGGGCTGTACTGTGGATTTATCAAAGCCCTGGGTAAAGAGGCCCTTACAGTTTGTGCTGCCTTCTTTTGTGTCAGGATTGAATAAATCTGTGCTAACTCCATTCGTAGACTAGATTAAATCCCTCTTTGTGCTAACTCAGCTACTCTTTGTTTTTGGCAAGCTGCTGCTGTTCCCTTCACTCAGATTCTCCTGCCTAAGAGAGATGCCACCAGCCCTGTGGGAGCAGCATCCTCCCCCTTCAGAATCCAGCAGTGTAAAGAAATAAAGTCATAGTTTATCTCCTTGCATATGATCTCCTTAGGCAGCTCATGACAGAGCCCTTAGAGGATGAGTTAACCTTATTATTATTGTAATTCTGTGTTGAAAAAGAGTTGATGTCAGTTTAGAGATTTGTGAGGTTCCCTCCAATTAGGCTGCGTGCCTGAAGGCAGAGGGGCGAGTGCTGGATCCATCACACGCGCACTGTGTGAGCGGAGCGGGTGTCACCCTCTGTGAGAAATTCCTCCCAACAGCTGAGCCAAAGGCTTGTTTTCTCTCCCATCCACCTCTCCTCCAGATACTCATTAGTGCTGGTGCTGGAGGGGGTAAAAAATGGACAGGAACAACCAGATCAGGGCTCCTCTCTATGTCCTCCCCTGTGAAAAAGTACGCCTGAGAATTTCAATTTACTGTTTAATACCAGATTAAATAGAGATGGAAATACCACCCCAGTATGTGGATGTAAGCAGCACAAGATGCTTCTTTATACGACCAAATGGTGTCTCCTTCAGAGAAAGCAGGCATGGATCTGCAGAGGAGGAAGAGAGTGGCTAGGAGGGATGCTGCCAGAGGAACATATCTGTGTGCAGCACTACCTTTTGGGGCACAGGAGACAAACCACCATCCCTACACTGCACAGCCCCAGCAGCGCACACACATGATTCTCACTAACCAGCAGCTCTTCACAACCCTTCCCAGCCTAGCACAGCAGTGACACAGCAATATTAGTTAACTTAGTTAAGTGATGATCAAGGAACAAAACTCCCCGAACTTGACCAAGTGGCGTCCTGCTGTTTCTGCTTTGTGTGCTACTATGCAATTTCTATATCAAAGCAGCCTGGCTAGTGCAGCACTCCAGAGCAGCTTATTTATATGTAGATGTGGCTATATGACATTTCCAAATGCCATACATTTGCATATGAAGGTTCCACTTTTTTTTCCCCACTTCAAGTAAACAGAGTGCTGCGATTCCAAAGCAGTGCTTTCACTCACTTGGAGCTGACTGAGAACCATCCTCCTTAAGCAGCTTAAAAAACCCCTGAAACATCTAATTTTCACAATTCGGCAACCTTGGCTATCAGTAGTGTCTCTGGGTGGGTCTTGTGATTTATAGCTGTACCTTTGATACCAAACCAAGCTCGGAGAGCAGAACTGCAAGACCTTAAGATTTCATATGAAATGGCTACAGCTAATCTTCAATACCAATCAATATTTGCAAATAGGCCCTGGACATATGATGGAAGCTTGTGGTCATCCTAAAAAAAAGCCTGTGGGTCACATTCATTATAGCTATGAAGATGGTATTGATTTTTGTCACTGATGCTCCACTTGAAAACAAGAGCAGGAGCATGTTGCAGGAGCTTCTGAGGGGCTCCGAAACTGCAAACCTAACACAAAACCACAACCTTATATAACACCAGGAAAGCCAAGTGGACATTATATATTCAGCTTTCTTGTCAAGGGAAGATAAGGCTGAAGCAGATGGTATGTGGGCAAAGTTTCAACCTGAATACATTGCCTTCTAAAAACCAACAGTGCTATGAAAACAGCCCAATTTGGTGGCATGAGGCCGATGAACACGTTACCTGCACATTAAAGAGCTGCCTGATGCCAGGCCTTGAGGTATGTGCTACAGAGGAGCTGGAAGAGTTTCCCGTTAGCAGCGTGTGCATGGAAAAACACGGCTCTCAGCACTTCTCCTGTACCACCCTGCATGTGCAGTATGAATTATGCATAACACACAGACTGAGCCCCATCCTCGTGCACATTGGAGCTGGGATGCACAGCCAGGGTGTGCGCTGAGGGAAGCAGCCCTTCGGCATCCATCACCAGGCGCTGTGGGAGGGCTGGTGGGCAGCAGCGCGGATGGTGGTCACCAGACATCAGCTCTCCTCCTCTCCCAGAGCTCAGCCCTGCTCCCTGGCTGCGCTCCCTGCTCCCTCCACATCCCCCGGGCTGGGAAACACCGAGGTGAGGGTGAGCCGCTCCTGTGAGCCCTGGGGCTCTGTCTGCTCTCAGAGGACCATGAGAGGCACTTCCTGACTGTGACATCAGGCACAACAACTCCCAGGAGTCACCCTCACTGTGTCTCAGCTTACGGAGTTTCATCCACCCTCCACTGCATTTCCAGAGCACCTCATCCTCCACTGCCAACTAGTAGATAGCATCAACTATGACAAATGGGATGAGGTGCCAGAAAGCTGATAAATACTTTTGATATGGCTCTAAAAATAGTGAAGGGATATTTGTATCCTTCTGACACTTTTTGAAAAGTAGATGGATATGCATGACCTAAGTTTTAAGACGGGTGTCAGGAATATTGATGTGTGGAGGGAGCAGGATCGTTTGGCTGGCGTTGCCCCAGGGGACAGTCGCATGACTAATGATGTCTCCATCCCCCAGCTGAGGGTGTGCTTGGAAGGGGCTCAAGCAGAAAGATAGGAGCCGATCCAGAAAAAAAACCAGGATTCATCCTGCCTACCTAGGCCATATCTTTTCCTCCATGGGGATGATGAAATGGGAGAAATGGGGTGCAAGTGCTCTCGGAGCAGCCTTGCTGTGCCCTAAGTTATGCCCTTGCAATTCCTGCCAGGTTAACTCCTGTACCATGTATGATTGAGCCTGATGTGTTCCCGGGATCACACCTGTAAATTTAATCTGGTATTTCTAGCCCCCCTCTGGAAATGTGGAAGTCAAATACAGTTTCTTCCTCTTCCCTCCAGTCTCTAGAACAATACAGACTCCAAAGCTCTCCAATTTGCACATCCAATCCCAGATGTCCTGAAGTTTCCCCTTCTTTGGCACCTATGCAGGTGGGCTCCAGGAATTTAAGTACTG
The DNA here is from genome assembly GCF_041296385.1 of Aphelocoma coerulescens. NCBI lineage: Eukaryota > Metazoa > Chordata > Aves > Passeriformes > Corvidae > Aphelocoma > Aphelocoma coerulescens. The sequence continues at coordinate 8,869,174 of NC_091021.1, forward strand.
GTGCAACTAGCAGCGCTTCCAGATTTTAAGGACTACACTGATAGAAATGGCTTTTAAGCAATTAAACTGCAGATTAACAAAGCATGCTTCCAGCTTGAATGGAGATACACTTACAACCTGTATCCACCTGATCGTACTCAGAGAACAGGCACGTCTTACATAACACAGAGCTGCATTTTCCATCCATCCTCGCCCCTTCAGCTGTGTTCGTGGCTTTTACCGGCAGAACGATCAGCCAGGCAATCAATGAAACAAAGCAGGAACTTCCTTTTGAGAAACTGCTGCACATAAAAGCACACCCTAATCCAATTACCAGGCGGCCCCCTAATTTCCAATAGGAACTCCAGGCCTGAATGGATTAGAAGCAGTGTTTGAAAAGGTCTCTGACTTATATTTATGTTTGCCAGCATGGCGTTATGAGACTTTACTTTCTGGTTGCACACTTCAAACAAACTCAAAAAATTACAACTGAAAGCAAGTATGAATGGCAAAATTGTCAGAGAGGTTTGAAGGAAGGCATGGCAACGAAAAGGTTACCCAAGGTACGTGACAGCACGGACAAGTAGGTCAGGGATGTCATTTTGACTACAAGGCGTTTCCTTCAGTCCTTTTGACAATCTGAGGGTTTTACAGTCAGTTTTGCACTGATTTTATATTCAGTTTTGATTACTAAAAGCAGTCCTTTTTTTTCCTTTTTTTTTTGGGGCACATGTTGGCAAGATGCTGCCAAGCTGAAGTGTGACACCCATTTGGCTCCCTTCCCTCCTTTCTTTTTTTCCAAGGTAGCATCTGTGCTTGTAAAAACATGCTCCCTGAGAGGATTCATCCAGGAAACTAAAGAAAGAGCTGCAGAATTTGGGGGGAGTGTGTGTGAGAAAATAGGAGACTGAAATAAAAATACTTGACTCCTATATGTGGTATTTTTGTACACTTCCTGAATCACATGCCTGGCAAATCCCCTGTGAATATCCTGGATATTTTAGTTGCCAGAGCATGACCCTGAATGGCCTGTGACTACTCAGAGATGTGTCTGCTGTTAGCTAAAAGCATGGTTTCAGCCATACTTTTCACTGTTTTGTTCAGGCTATTCAGAAAAGTTTTGTTATGCTCAGAAACATTTTATTGGCATGTTGCAAACCCGTGATCACTCCTCCGTACAAATCAAACGCTACACTTGCTGAGGGATGAATCCTGCGTGGCTTGATGCTATTTTTACTCACCCCTCTGCCCTGAGTCCTGCATTGTAAAACTGTGATGGCAATGGGTTCACACAGCCTACAACCTTGCTTTTTGTATCAGTCCACCTGTATTGTTAAAATCTTTTGTGGCTTCTCAGAGGGTTGGCTTTAAGCAGACTATATGTTTGAAATTCCTACCTGGAAAACAGGAGCATACCAAGCAGTGTGCTTCCTTTCCCATGCCTGGAGCTGGAGAGATATCCCTTACTATTCCCAATTTTAAGTGTAGGAGAAAATGGTAAAACAATATAAAATGCCACTGCAGCAAAACTTGCTACATTCCTTTACCTATTTTACCAAAGATACACTTTCCAATCTGCCATGAAACCCTGCGATGGAGAGACAGAGCCAAAACCTTTCTGTGCTCTTGGGTTTGCATCAAAAGGGTTCAATGTCACCACACAATTTAAGCTTTTTGCCTATTTCTCCAGTGCCAAAGGTCTATCGGGCAGTAGCTGACCTCTGGGCTGCAGAGAGGAGCCCACCCAAGGCTGCAGAACACACTTAGTGCCTCTCATAGCCTGAGGGGCTGCGAGAGACCCCTCCAGGGCACACTCACCCTGAAGACACCGCTGTGGAGCCGTCCCTCTCCTTGTCTGCTGACTGCAAACTCTTCCACAAGCACAGTGTCCTTGAGCTGACTTCCCTACGGACCCAGCCCAGACTCTGCCTGCTGAAATATGCCAACAGCAGACTGGGTCTGGTTGCCTATCTCCCGCCAAACTCTTCCATCCAGACCCACGGCTCTCCCTGTGTGATGGGACAGAAAGCAAGCACAGAGCTCGCCCTGCAATTTCCTTCCATAAAGAGTAGAACAGCTTCTCTACGCCACAGAGGTCCTGGGAGTCATCACCAGTCACAGCTCATTTTGAAGCACAGACAGAAAAGTCTATTAAGAACATTTTTTTTTTTTTTTATAAATGAATACCTCCGTTTACTATTTTTGTACACCTGTTATTATTGTCTTACAGCAGTGCCACAGAAGTGAGCTATAAAGATGGCATTTGTGAAAATAAAGGGTTTGGTATTTTAACTCTGCACTCACTTCTAGAGCGAATATTGGAAGCGGGAGAAGCTGCATGGAAAAGAAAGGGCAATTCTGGGAAATGGAAAATTTACTAAGAATGAAAATGGACAAAAAAGCCATACAGAGAAATCTCAAAGCCATTAAACTCAATGGCCATTCTCCCACTACTTTCAGGAAGGCTGGAATTTTACCTACTGCCTCTTTAAATCTTATTGACTCTTATAACAGTATTTTAAACCAAACAGCTGACATCCTGCTGCCCAGCCAAGGCCTTTTAAATCACTGAAATGCAGGATGGAAAAAAATCTGCAGTGCCAGATGTGTCTAAAAACAGTCACAGTTCTTGTTGAGGCAATCTGTAGAGGAAAATGTTTAGCATTTATCATGCCTGACAAAACACTAATAGTTTATCAGTTTTGATATTATAGACTAATAACAAGCTTTTCCATGGCTACTTCATTTGCAGAGCTACACTACTGTTACTTGATTTTAGAACAGTGCTTTTCATTTAATCCTTTTCCATCCTAGCCGGATGGAAGTACACTTCCATTATTAAATGAAATTGTAAGCTAAATACTCTAGGGAAGGGGTGTTTTGATGTATACCTGACACAGCTTTAAACCACAGATAAAATATGAGGAAGACTAAAACCACAGGGAGAGTTTTAATTTTTTTTTCCCCCTGAAAAATATTTTGCCATTATGTAATGCTGTCTAAAATGGCTAAGGCTTGTGATAACAGCAGTAGGCAAAGCAGTGCATTTTGATTCAGTGTTGATTATATTCTGACATGCACTGCCACGGGTACTCTAATAGCACATTTTGTTTACAGCTGTTGTATTTCCAAGAAGAGAGTTTCACAGCTCATGGGTACAAGGTAATATGACAGCCCAAGTGTGTAAGAAGTCACCTTTCTAGGCAGGTAAATGTTGCTTTTCAAACCTGAGTTATTAAGAGCACTTCTGCTTTCTCAGTGATACAGAGGTGCTCCTTAAACTGCCAAGGCTGGGTTTATCCTGAATGCAGAGCAACGTTTCTATGGACAGAAGTATGGGAGAAGGCAAAGCTTATATCCAAAATGCTGCATCTCATGCTAAAATTCATACTTTCTCTAAACCTTTTCCATTTTCCTTCAGAAACAAGTTTCTGTCACTCATGGTTTCATACACTAAATGTTAATATGAAAAGAATACTTGTGTTGCATTGCTTGAAAAATCAGTGCACGGTGTGGCTTTTAGCAGGTGTGTTCAATGGAAAAGGTAAATACACCCTTTAGCAGGTGTATTCAATTTAGCAGGTGTATTCAATGGAAAGAAGTGGAACCATCAGCCAAGTGAAACTCTTGAGGCAAAATATTTGTCTGTGTTTACTTTCTTTACTCAAATCTACTAAACCAGGCAAAATTTGCCCCTTGTCTCCATCTAGCCTAATTCTGAAGGTCTACTAAAAATAAATACACAGCTCCTTCTTTTCCTCCCCAACCATATTTCCTTTAATTCCACCAGATGCATTTATACTCCTGAATCCAGGTGAAAGCCTTTGTTATCTTAAGGCTCAGGTTACCACTGCACGTGTCTAAGTGATCAAATTATCTCGTGTTTGTATTGCAATTTGACATGATGATACTCCTTCTACAAAAGAGGATGTTTCAGTCAGCTCTAAGTAGCAACTTTCCTTACGGTTACAACTTACTTATTACAACTGTCATATGCTTTCATCTCATGGTATTTTGATATCTAACATTTCATAAAGAATGCCAAAACATCCCATGAAACAAAATTCTGAGGAAATTCAGTTCTATGAATATTTCAAAATAAATTTTTTTTAACATTTCAGGCTAGATCAAACACAAATATTTAAATGTTGATGTTTCCTGAAAATGGATATTCTATCATCTCATTATAACTAACTCTCAAATCCTTGGGAAGGCTCTGTAATTCCTAACAGCAAATTTACAGAAACTAGGCCTAAAACAGAGCTGCTGGGCATAAAAGTACACTGTGGTACTCCTTAATATCTATCAACTAATTCAAATTAGTGTAGTGGATGGCAAACAGCTGCTGTGCACCATCTTGAACAGTATCCTTCAAGGATGACTCTTGAGATATCAAAGTGCCTGGAGCCCAAAAGAAGGATGGAACCAAAGGTGAGGGAAATTCCTCCCCAAATCCAGAAAACAGGATTAATTTTCCACCCTAGTCCTTGGGGAAGATTGATAGAGTCTTATCTCAGTTCCCTTTCTTTTTTTTTTTTTTACTTTCTTTTCTTGTAGGGGAAGCAGGGGAGTTGAGAAAAGAAAGAAGATGCTATCAAGAGGGAAACGCCTTCAGGGTGTCAGAATGTCAAAGACAGTTGGTATCTACCATCCTCCTGGCATGTGGATGAAGTGCTGGGGATTACAGACTGGTACCTTGAACAGCAGCACAGCTGATACAGTGTGAAACACAGGCACCACAGCAGAGTGCCCCAGGAGTCACATGTGCCACCACCCTGCATCACCCTAAGTGTCAGATTGTTGGCCCTACAGAGGAACCTGGCTGCACAGTCCTTCTAGATCCCAAAGGGAGAAGGACTTAAGCTTCCCTGTGACTTCTGGTGTGCAGTAGGTCTGGGGCTGTCTGCAGTAAATTTAGGTACAGATCTGTGAAGCCACTTTGTGGCCTGCGTTGTTAGATGGAGTTCATACTGAGCTCTCCTCTTTAACATTGATCAAAGGAGGGGCCTGAAAAGTGGCAAAGATGCAGCATTAACTAGGTGCTACAGTGTGATTTAGTCAGATATAAAAAGACCTTTTTGGATAACTGTAAACCCTTTCACAATGGTGGGGGCTGCAGCCAGGAATTACGGTGCATATTCCATATGTCCATGGCAGATGAACACTGGTTGTAGATCATGTTGCTTCATTCCCATAAACCTCTGAAAACAAAGGTTAGCAAAAACAAGTTTTGGGAGTTGCTTTAACTAGAGCATGACAACTAGCATGATTGCAAACCATAAAAGTGATTTTCCAAGGGTCCCTACCCTTGCAATTAGAGGTCCTTTTTAAGCAGTAGGTATCTGGTTAAAGACAGCTTGAGAAATCAAGCACAATTCAGCTTGTGCTGAGTTTTGGGGATCACATTTTTATGTGTAAGCAGGAAGGTGTCTTTCTTTTCTGCCAGCTTTACCTGCTTTTGAGCTTACCCATTCCTCTGATCAAAACACAGATACTGAGCAGAGGGCCAAAAGGATCAGCAAGTACTGAAAGGTTCAGGTTTGCTCGTGAAGATGGGTTCCTGTGCTCCAAATAACACCAAACTTATGTAAATGAAACGTTATGTGTTTATGGACTGGGACACAAATGGAAGAATCTGTAGAAATGCCTACATGAACTCAGGTCTGCTCATCTCTATTGCACTTAGAATTTCTGTTTTTATCCATAACCTTTAAGAGAACAAAATGTTACAGAAGACTGCTAACATGACAGCAGAAGGGGAAAACCAACAAGTAAGGCACACAGTCTTGGGCAAGCAGAAGTGTTTGGAGCAAGTTTCATAAATTTCTCACAGTTCTGATGGAAATCCCAGATGAAAAAATATACTTGGATTACAACTTCCACCCTCACCCCATATCTTAAGGAAGCTTTACACCTGAATTCATTTCCAGGAGTTAAATGCTTCAGGGATGCTGACAACTGCAAAACAGCCTGGTCTGATTTTGTATCTTTTAGGCTGCCCATGCCAATGCTGGTGTTGCAAGTTGGAACTTGTTTTTCCCATTTGTTTCATACAGATCAAATTCTTAGCCTGGATTTACTGAATTTTCAGGCTACCAAGCTTTAATGCAAATCAAATAGCTTTCTTTATAATATTCACTCGCAACAATACTGAATTTGTTTATTATGGGAAGAAAGCACAAACAAATTCTGCAACTTTTGATTCACATTCATTAGTGACTGAATTAAGGGCTAAGCTTTAGAGGCACAAATGGAAATGTTCTTCCTCCTTGAGCTTCATCATTCTATGTAAAGAGATGTCTAGCAGTTCACCTGAGACCTAATTTAAGTTTTAATGCTAACAATTACAGGTTCCATGAACATGACACTGGGAAATCATAAGTAATGAAAAGGCACAATTTATCTCATTATAGAACCACAAACTCCCCAGAAATCCAAAAAAACCAAGGCACATTTTACCAAGCTTAGTGCATGCAATTCAAAGTTAGAGGAGAACTCCCATGAAAAGTGAGGTATTCTCTTGAGGCTGGCAGATTAAATGAGCAATATTTCTCTCTCCCTCTTGCTTGTTTTTAAAATCTCCATAAGCCTGTTTTTATTTTGCATGCTCCTCAGGAAGAGACTGTTAGGAGTAAGTGCAGTTAAATCACATGGCACAGTGCTCTGGAGTGCTGCAACTTCCTTCCTGGCAGGGGGCTTGTTTGTGAGGCCATTATGTGACCCCTACAACAGTGCCTGTCTCCCATTCCAAAAAAAGTTATGTAGATTTCAGCAAGATAGGGCCAAGCAGGATCTGAAGGTAAAATTCAGAGGGCTCTACAGAAGAAAAACACTTGGGGTAGCCTGTGCTGCAGTGCCCATTGCAAGACAACTGCATTATTGCCCCAGTCTTTCCTATTTTAGAAATAAAGCATCCAGCCTTCCTCATGAAAAATGCTGGAGTGGGACTTTCCACACTCCACCTTTTACAGCCCTGGAGTTAAAAAGAAGCAGCTGCAAATTTTCATCTCAAAAACACCCAGGACAAGTGGAGTGTTTGAGGGCCAAGAGAGTCATTGGGACTGACTCTGTTGGCTACTCAGACTTGAGTTCAGAATTAGCTGGCAGTAGGATTTATTGACTTACCAGGTGGTATCTATTTCTGCCTTTTAGATTTTCTTCTGTATATCAACAAGACTGGAGGAGATGCAAGGCAGCAGAAGGGCTGGAGACCACCAGGCTACCAGAACACAGTAATCTCTCTCTTGTGTTTGAAAACCTCTCAGAAGAATCTAGGCTCTTTTTTCTCCTGTGTTTTGCAGAGCTCATCTACCACCTTTTGAGGACCTTAAATATATTTTCATAAAACTTGCAAACAAATGCAGATAGCAATTTGTAAATGCAAATAACAATTCAAGCAACATTTAAAAGCTTCCCATTTAAAAAAAAAATGTACCAATTGTACCATTCTTGTTTGCCCACAGGTCAGTGTGTGTGTGTCTGTGTGCGTGTGACTGCAGGTGGAGGCCGCAGCTAGAAAGCATTCATGCTGCCACACAGCTGTCAAAATACTAAAATCTAGTTTTTTTCAATTTTAAAGTGGTTTGATGGAATAGCAGGAACGCTTTCTATATAATCTATTTGTTTAGTGTGACAAACTCTGACTCCAAGTCTGAGGAATCGAAAGCCAAGCAAATCTGCATATGCAAGGATGTAATTTCCCCCACATTCTTACAAAGCAGCAGATGAGAAATAGTTTCTCTCTAGCCGTGATGGTTGCACAGTGTTCAGCTTTGTGTCTCACTTGCTAATTCCATTAAGAAGAAAGGAAAGCCTGGTTCACAAAGGCATAGCAAAAATGCACCATAGTTTATATCCCATAGCTAAGCTCTGGGGCTTTATTATTCTTCAGCAGTTCAGCAAATGGCTGACATAGTAGTAGACACAAAATTTAATTTAAACGGACAATGTCAAGTGGTTTAGACTCCAAACTGAACCTACTTTGAAAATGTTATGATAGGGAGAAGGAATCTAGTCTGAAGTTCTCATATTTTAGTCCGGGGGGGGGAAAAAAATTAGAAAACAGTCACTATAGAAATTCAGCACTGCTGTTCTGATTCCTGGCCACTCTCCACGCCTGTTACAGACAACGAAGATGGCTGTGACTGAATTGTATTTATTTTGGAGTCCAAGACTCCTGGACTTTTGAGCGGACTCATTGAAGAGTCCGAGACTCTCCTTTATCCTTGTAATGTGCGATGGCTCTCATGGCCCTCATCCCACAGCCGTGTCCCAGCCAAGGGAAGATGATGTGTTGACACAGATGGATTTTGCCCTTTTTGGTGGAGCTCTGAGTTTGCTTGGGCAACACAGCCATCTGCCGGATTACTCGCCCAAGCACCCCTGGGAGTGCCAGGACAGCCCCGGTGCCAGAAAGTGGTCTGAAAAAGATCCAAGACTGTCATGTACGTTTGAAATCCCATGGGAACCCAGGAGGGTGAGCAGGGAACAGAGCAGCCATGTGAAGACGTGCAGCATTTTGTGCTCATTATCGGTTCTGGGCACAGAAACAGCTCTGGCAAGACAGGCCAAGACACTGCCTGCAGGAGAGTTTACTGCCACTGAGAACCCAAAAATACAGCTCAAACTGACCACTCAGGGATGCACATTTTTCACCAGAGGAGACTATTTGGGCTGAAAATGCCTCCTTCCCTCTTCCATCAGCTTCTCTGCGCTGCTGGCATTCAGCTGCTGAGACTTGATCTAATCAATGCTCATATGGGGAGGTTTGTCTGGCCTGGAAGATGATATTATTGAATAGGTCTATCAAATTTGTCAGTGTCTTCGCTGACAATTTTCATGAATATATAACACTGAAATATGGCACATCCATACTGACTTATTTCTTATCGTGCTCAAAATGGCTTGAAAAAAAACCTCTGTAATTTGATAATGAGAAAGGATAAAATCATTAGGGGGATAATTGCTAATATCCAGATCTTAAGAAGAGAATATAAATATTGAAGAATACAAATAAATAGGCAAGTGGATTAACAAGATGAGAACTCCTTGATTGCCTGGACTCTGAATTCCAAAATGCCACCAAAACAGCCTTATTTATGCCTGTAATGGGGAAATTCAAGAAAACATCGATCACAGGACTTTCAGCTCAGACACTACATTCTAAAACATACATTACACTTAAAATGCTCAAAAATGCTCTTTCATGGAAATTGCAAGGTAAAGTGTATTTCTATTGGATTTGAGGGAAAAATCGCACCCATTCATTTATTCACTAAAACCAAATCTCACTGCACAAACTTGATCAAGGTCAACAGTCTGCCATTTGTTGAGGAGAGTGAAAATCTCCCCAAGTCTGATAAATACCTTGGGGTTTCAGAAAAAGAAGAGGCCAGAACTGCACAGAGGCACAAACGCACACGTGTGCAGACACCGTGCTGACGTGTATGGCACAGGCAGCCATGGCAAGGGCAGACTGGTGATCCTGGAGAGGCGGGACAGGGTCAGAGAAGGGCCTCCTACAGCTCACTCTTCTTAGGTTTGCTTTGTTGAAAAAGGGGTACTGCTTTTTGGGAGCCTCTGCTATTACTCAGGCATTTACAGTGCTGGCATAAATCTTGCCTGTGTAAAGCAAGAGCCCTTAAGAACGGAAGCGATGCAAACCCAAGGCAAAGATTTACCCCCCATAGGAACGAGTACCCTCAGCTTTGCAAACAGAAAGATTCTGCATTGCTGGTGAGTATCAGCAGGCTTGCCAGAACAGGAGGGAGCAGAGATGCTGATTGAACAGACGGTTTGAATAGTTTGGTATGGAAAAACTCAGCTGGGTGTTGGGACTTGTGGCTGTTCGCAGAGCTGCCGCGTTCCCGGGCCCCCATGGTGGGCGTGCGGGGGTGGCTATGGAAAAACCCACACTGCTCAGCCACCACAGTCCCTGCAAAGAGCATTTGGCACAGCTGCATTAGTGTAATTGGCAACATCAGTTATGCCCACTGCTATATTCTCCCCTGGGAAAGTCCGTCCATACAAGTCAATGTTTTTAAAAGCGTGTGGTGTTCACGGTCTCAGTGATTTTTAGTGCCATTAAATGGTAGAGAACAAAGGTATTCTCTAGAAAGCCGCAGGCTCAGGGAAATTGCTTCAGAGGCTGAGGAACTGCTGCTTTTCCCATGGTTAGGGCAACATTTCCTGTCTGAGGAGATGAGAAGGTGGGAAGAAAGTAGCACATGCCACATTCTTGTAACAGCCTTCACCATCAAATGTTTCTGCAGCTGAAAGAACACGAGGATGGCACAGAGCTTCCTGTGTGGCAAACGCATGAATGTTCACTGAGCCTCAGTTATACTGCTGTCTTCCTTTTCCCTGATGAATTCTGAAAGGCTGGAGTTGTTGCAGCTTTTTGATACAGCAGTCCCTTTCCCCTAGGGTCTCCTGACGGGGTTATGCCACAAACATTTGGGGACACTGGAGGAATGTAGATTGCCCCGCATGAACTAGCAATTTCACCCTACATGCTGTTACTGTATGTAAAAAAGAAAAAATAAAGCCAGAGCAATAGTTAGGTACACACAAAAAAGACATCAGCTGGCACAGGTGACTGTGGCTGAGGTTCAGTCAATGGACAGTACCTGATGAGACCCGCCCAGATGACACAGTCACCACCCTTGAGAAGCCCACTGGGGCCTGAGCCACACCAGAAGCCCCAAGAAGTGGCTTTCTAAGGTGCAATAATGGTGTCTTCCTGTGCCAGAGGTACCTACTGGACTTCACTGCTGATTCAGGATGCCTCCATCACTCCCATGGCTGTAGGGAAGGGAGGTGCCCTGTCTCCTTTCCACAGGTCTCTGTCATCTCTCACTGGACCATCTATTCCCAAACTCCTTCTGATCTCTTGGCACTTGGAGACCATCTCCACTACAGGCCTGCTCCTCTGTGCCATGGTTCTGCTCTCCCTGCCCAGTTCTCTCCTGAGTTCCCTCCTTGGCTCCCAACCCCTGACAACCTTTTGCTGCAATCAATTTTCTTCATCCCACCTCTCCTCTTGAGTGTGGGCGGAAATATCATCTCTCTCCCGAGCAACAGCTGTTCTCATCCTCCTGCTCACTTGAGCTCAAGGTGCCTTCTGTGCTCCTCTTCCTCCATGTCTGAATCTGATGGGGAATGGAGATTGACTGTGGACTATCATGCCTTGAATGAAGTGACTCCACCACTGAGCGCTGCTGTGCCGGACATGTCGGAGCTCCAGTACGAGCTGGAGTCCAAAGCAGCAAAGTGGTATGCCACTATTGACATTGCTAATGCATTTTTCTCCATTCCTCTGGCAGCAGAGTGCAGGCCTCAGTTTGCTTTCACCTGGAGGGGTGTGCAGTACACCTGGAAGCAACTGCCCCAGGGGTGGAAGCACAGTCCCACCATCTGCCATGGACTAATCCAGACTGCACTAGAAAAGGGTGAGGCTCCAGAACATTTGCAGTAATGAGCATTTTAGACCAAACCACTACACTCCATGACCCATGATGTGGCTTTCTCTTGTCACCACTGTGATCTCCTCCTCATCCCTAATCCCCAACCTGCCTTTTGTCCCTTCTTGTTACAACTCAGTTGCTTCATGCTTCACTGTGCTGTCTCCTCTCTAGCTGACGTGGGTCACTGCCATCCTAAAGCAAATCCACCAGACAGGAGCAGCAGCATAGGACAGGCTGCACACTGAAAATGGGCTCCAGGCCTTCATCTTGGCTTGGGGAAGCCAGCGCTCTCAGCTCTCCAGCAAGAAAGAGAAAGGATTTAATATAACATTACTTGGCCTTGTTTCTAACTTAAAATAAATAATTTTGGCCTACTTGGCCCTATCTCCTGCCCGTCACCAGATACCACCTCAGCCTTTCGAGCATTTTAAGAAAACTGGCTACTTCCTCCCACAAAAAGCTGAGGGTAATCAGGAGTTTGGAGGAAAGACACTGAAGACTGTTTTCTCTTTGCATGTCCCTGTCTTCACCAGTGAAGGGCTCCTTATCAGTAGGAAATACTTGGACCGTGGCTCACCCTTGATCTTTTAGAAATTCATCCCAGCATTTTCTTTCCATGGCAACTTCTACCCTCCCTGCTTCGTGCTGCAGCAACCCCTAACACCTCACACTGTTCTGCCTCACCGAGACATCATTCATTCAGAGCTCTATGTTTTAATCAGAGCTCTATGTTTTACTGGTCATGCACTGTTTTAAGTAGGAACAGAACAATTGTTTCTGAGGCTGGGTACCCCACTGTCACAGGGATGGCACAGAGGACCCGCACAGGAGATGCCCAGCTGAATTAACTACTGCCTCAGGACTCTCGCAGCAAGAAGTGTTAACACCTGTGAAACCGTCAGCTAGATTTCACCCAAGCCATGCAGCTCAGGCAAACCCAGGGATCCACACCTACTCTCTCCAAACACTTTAAAACCACAGAAATATCATGAAACTGAAGCAATGAATGCATCACCTGACCCATTTTCACCAGACCTTCCCAGAGGGTTTCATCCTCAGTGTGAGCTGTGAACATTTGCATGCACGTGTGCGTGCACACACACGTTCAATTTCTAAATCAATCCTTCCAGGCAAAGGGTGTAAAAAATGTCTCCCAAACCTCACTAGTATTTACATGTTTTTAATTTCAAGTACCATATAGGGCTATTCAGCCATTATATTTTACTGTAGCTTCTAAATAAATTAAACCCATTTATCATTTAAACCCCTCACACTTTAAGAACCTGATTAACTTCATAGTTAAACACCGACAGGTAATATCTATTATGGCAGTGTTTCATGGTATCCCAACAGTGCTATGCACTGGATTTTCACATCCTTAAACCTGTATATCATGACAAAAATATGCACAATCTAGTGCACTGATTCTATAATTTTCAACAATGTCTGCTAATTCTGGCAAATAATTTACAGTACTTATTTCCTCTGTCAGAACAGGTGTTTTATGGCCAGAGTATCTGTAGGTTGACAAAAATAGAAGCAGCCCATTTATTAAGAAGAGAGTTTGTAGCAAAAGAAAGAGTAATGGAAAGACAGTGTTTTCTTAAAGTAAACCAGGAAAACCATACTAGAAGATGAGGACACTTCAACTTAGCAAATGAAGGAGAAAAGAGACTTACACATATCCTGTGAATTGTGATTCTCACAGAATAGGAACCGTACCTGCATAATCTGTTCTTGCATAATGCCCATCTTCTGATTTTGTAGTTGTTGTGGTATTGTCTGTGTGAAAAGAAATGTGTTGAGTTGCCTGGGGAGCCTGGACTCGATACAGCCAAGCCCTGGCCGCAGTGCCCAGGCAGAGCTAACTTCACTTGCACACACATCATCTCTGCTGGCTGCAAGGCTCTCCCGGGCCTGCCAGGTGAAAACAGCAGGATCTTTTTCTAACAATATGTGGTAACAGATTGCAGCTGGGATAAATATATCAGTCTGAAGCAGGAGTTGTCATTTCTGCTCTACTTGAAGTAATTGGGGAGTTTTAATATGTACCCTGAAATGAACTGCCACTCAGGGTGGTTAACTTTAAAGAGCTAGGAATAAACTGGAATGTGTTTAATACATCTGTATACTATGGCGTTGTAAGTAGATGTACTGAGGATTTATGGGTCAGAAGCTAAGGAAAAAAGCTATTGAGAGTCTGAGGCTCAGTAGACACTTTATTTACAGGAGCTAGTTAAAGGCAAATTTTCTTCATTTTTATTTTAGAGAAAAACAGGGTTTTTAAAGTCAGGTCAAAGGTTACAGGTGTAGTAGCTCAAGAGCTGGGCACAGAGAAGCATTGTATTTATGGGGAAAGAGAGAGAGCCTTGGGCCACGATTGGAAAACTTCCTTCTAGGCACCTTGGGCATCCTGGGGCTCAGTGCAGGTCACTCGAAGAACCAGCCCAAGCACTGCGTTTGGGAGCACATCTCTGGGGAGTCTCCCGAGACTGCCTCATGCTGCTCCAGTTAAGGGAGCACCAAAAAATCCACCCTGGGTGGCAAAATGTATCTGAGGGGCATTCCTGCTGTCTGGCTCCAACTGCTGCCTGGAAGACAGAGCTCTGGGCAAGCTGCTCTGGGTGGAGACTGGTGACTGATGCTGAAATCAGAGCAGGGCTGGGCAGTCCCCTGCTGCTGCTGCTGTGGGCAGGCCAAGGGCAGGGTTAGGAGTGGTGCCCTCCTCACGCTTCACTGCATCTGCACCATGGAGGGCTCTGCCTCTCCCCACAGCCTGTGCTCTACAGTATGAACTGCAATGTAACAATTGCCAAGTAAGAACCCAGCCCTGGTTGGTTTTTTTTTCTCCCTGAACAAAAACTGAAAACATTCTTTGAAATGAGTTTTGTTATGAGAGTTACCTTGACATCGACCCAAAGACATGACTTCAATTTTCTCCTGTTTCTGGCATGATGCCTCTTTGATTTGACATGCATTATCATAAGATTTCCCATCGGAAGCACAAAGAGGATTGAAGTTGGTTTGAGAACAGTCAATGTTGCACACACACCTGAAATGATACAGAAAGAGAAAAAAGAAGAGGCTAATATGAGAAACTTTTTTCATGACATCATAAATACATCTCAGAAATGTAAGTGTTTGTATTATCCTGACTGTACAATGCAAATCAATATAAGGAAAGTGGAAAGTTCTGTCGAGAGGTCATTTGTATTTCTCAATGGAAATGAGATGTGGGGAGAGGGAAGAGGCACATAAAAGCAAGCAAAAAGAAAGATAAAAGAAGTGTGTTTTACACGGAGAACTGTGCCACAGCATTACCACTTGTAATCTCTTGTAAACCAAAGAGATATGCAGATAAAGCAAGCCGCTGAGCCTTCCTGCAAACTAAGGGAGCCACAAAATTCTCCTCTGTTCAGGAGCTGTCCATTGTATGTAACAACATATAAATGTGGGTCTATATTGATTTATGATTTGATTCTGAAAATAATTACAGGAACTAGAGGCACTCTGATTGTAACAGAAGATGTGATACTGAAGCCTCACTTCACCCCCCTGGAATAAAACCACCTGCCAAGACCGAGATTGAAGCAGGGATGTGACCACACTCTCTGTGCCTCAGGTTGATGGGATCTCCCCAGCTCCTGGACACAGAGAGGCTACTCACTATTAAAACCAGCAGAGTGCTGTTTTAGGGAAGACGTTGTGCACAAGCACTTTCTGAAGCACTTGGATAACTCAGCAACCAAAAAGCGTTACCCAGGTGTTACTCAGGAAGGTCAGTGCCCAATCCTGGCTGGGTGTCGTGCTCTGTGCAGGGTGAAGGCTCCCACGTCCAAGAGCACAGTGTGGGCAAATGCAGGCAGGGCAGTGGTAGCCCTGTTCTCAGATTGCTTAGGGCCACCTCCAGAGACCACAGCTTGTGAGCTCCTGGGCTGCCCTGAGATGTGAACCAGAGCACAGGGAGGGATTCATTTCCGAAGTCTGCTCTGGATCTGAACTAATGCACTAATGTGGACACGTACTGATCCCAGCAAGCCTCGCCATTGCTTCTAAGATGGAGAAACCTAATTATTTCCATCAACAGCAGGCTGCAGACTCTTTTCTTTAGGTTTCTCCTATTTCATTATCATTAGCAATGTCAGACACCCTTGGGCATCAGCAGAGCATAGGCACGCTAATCTTCTGTCCCCCAACTGTGCCGTGTAACAGACAGCTCAGCCTCAGCAAACCCAACGTGATCTTGCTTGGGGACAAAGCCAGAGGTCTAACCTGGCAGCTGCTCCAGCTCTTCTGAGCACGTAATTGTGCACATGCTGCTATCTAAACTCTTCCCGGCTCCTTCTGACATTCAGGCAAAGTAATGCAATTGATGCTCTATCTCCAGCCCACTGGTTGTGCTGAACCTCACGGCGCCAGCTCCACAGCTCTCCCTTTGGAAAGCTAACTAATGGAAATGTCAAGCCTCTAGCCTCACTGCTTGATTTAAGAAAGTATTTAAAAGTCAGTCCACCTCCCATTTTCAGCAGACATCTGGACACCTTTGACTACTGGAGGTGTAGAGGGATATACACAAAACTTTGGTGGAAAGAGGAAGAAGGAAATTAGAGTGTGGGTCAAATCCCTCCATCACCCCGTTTGGTCTCTGGCCTCCAGGAATGTGACCAGGGTGATGGGAGACAGTGGAACCAGTAGTTGTCTTCTTCCAGAATTTTTTTTTACACTGGGTAGGTCTATTTACTCCAAATGTTCACAAAACACAGGAATCTTCAGTTCAAAAAGAGGCCAGTGGTGAAAAGCTGTGGTTATAAATTAAATTACATGATTTCATAACCCGAAGAAAAGCGTCTAGCTCCCTGTGTGTAGCAATTTCCCCGCACTGATAAACATACAGAATATAAGAAAAAAACTCCAGCACATTTCCTAAGAATCTCCTTATCAGCAGAATAAGAATGTTCTGCTCCACTGAAATATTAACCATCATCATTTCTTTCTGCAGCCATTTCCAGCTTCCCACCTTAGTCAAACTCACTTCATTAGGAAACATTTACTGCTCAAGTAATAGCAATTCTTTCCACGTAGCTCCACCATTTGCATTTCAGATGGGACACAATCAGCCATATGCTCCCTTTTTTTGTAATAAACCAGCTAAGAAACAGCTTCACTTCTCTACATTTTGCTACAAAAAATGAGTGAAGGTTAATATATATTATGTCTCAAGTCAAGAGAAAATTAAGCCAACAGGAAAATTACAACCAAACGGTGCTCTTTAGGGGAAATCTTAGCAACTTTGGATGCAATTTCAAAAATACCTAGGGGATGCAGGAACCTATGCTCAGAGTTAGACGCTTTAGAGACATATTTTTAAAGGTGTTTAAATGCTTATGGATGCATGCAAACACTTTGTGTGGGATTTTTGGTATCTCTGAGACCTATCTCCCACTGATTTCAAAGAGCTTCAGAGCACACCAGGCATTTATTTACATCTTTTGATACCTTCCAAAACACAAAGATCCAAAATTACTTTCCTGACCTGTTCCAGCAGAAGTGAGAAGAGAACCAATGTTTTTCTGAACCCCATTCTAAAATCTCTACTGCGAGACCAGCCTTTCTTTCCAAGCAAACCTCTGCAGCAGCCACACGAAGAGGATGCGCCACGTGAGCACCACAAACCACACGCGGCTTGTGCTGGGGTCACATTGCTCCTGTGCCAGGGAGAGCAGAAAGGGACACCCCCAGGATGACACTGTATGCTCCAGAGCCTTATAGGATCTATAGTGTGAAGCCTGATTCTCAGGGCCAACTAGATGGATGCTGAAAAAACACCAAACTTGTTGCCCTGATCTCCTTGCTGCAAGGATCCGTGCGCCATCCACCCCTTGCACAGTTTTCAGCAGACAACTTCTAGCTTGCTTCTGCAGTTTATTACTGCTTTTGCACTTATATACTCAAATCCTACTTTAAGGCTGCACAATTAAGTTGACATCAAATATAATGTCAGGAAATGTGAAAGGTAGGACTGCATCAAGAAGATTAATGTGCCTGTGTTGCTGACTCTTTAATTTATAGTGCTCCTCTTATCAGGGAAAATGATGGTATTCAAACACATTTTTTCAAACTGGAGGAAGAAACAGTCTGCCATTTGGACCACACCACCAAATTCCAGAAGGGCAAATTGCAGGGAAAGAGGTGAGGCATGTACTCCAAACGTGTGTGCCCAGGCAAAAGCAGCCTCTGAGAATGCCTCAGACTTGAGTGGGATCCACCAGTGAGGCAATAAATACATAACGAACAGCACTTAATACATTTGATTGAATGAAATGCTGTAAAGGTGCCTTCACTTTTTGAAGCATTATAAAATGCAGAAGTGGGACTCTCTTGTATTAAACAAGAACCCCACTGTGACATCCCCGCTTGGCCCCGCAGTGTATGTTAGGCAAGAGTACCAATGGTGTTCAAGACTTCAGCTCTTGTGGGACACAGAAGCCCCCTACCCTGAAGAGAGCCTTCCCTGACACCTGTCATATACAGGGCTGGCAGCACCCATCCCCCTGCCATGAGTGTGTCCAATGGGCTGGCTGGCTGCCTGCAGCTTCCCAGTCCCTGAGGCACTCCAGTAGGCCTCAAATTTTGAGTAATTTGACCATTTGACCATGTTAACATCCTGCCTATGACTTCTGATTATAGTTCTACCAATAAATCTATTTGGTTTCTGTGTTCCCAAGTGTAGCACTGAAGAAAACCTGGCAATAGAAAGGCTGACTGAGCATTCCTGGGGCTCAAGACACTGTGGGAAGGTCAATGAGGTCTCCTAGGGGGGTTACAGGATGAAACTGTACCCAAGAACATATACAAAATGCATGTGTAGGATTTAACCATGCCTTCTGCAGTCAGAAACACAGCTTTGAAAGCCTCTGTGAGGAAGGTGAGCCTCCAAGACATCAGCAGACACCCTGCAGTTCCTCTGACAAAGGAAGAAATGCTGGTCCACAGGCCCTGCACATCTTCAAGTAATGGGCTCACACACTAATTGATTAAAATTTGGGCTGCTACCATAAACAATCATTAAACAAGGCTCATTTTCTTATGTCCTTTCTTCCAGGTCATTGTGATAGTCTCCAATGAATTCCCTTTATTTTATAGGCTTTATTTTATTCCATTTCATTTCATATGATGATGATCTTGGAGGAACTGAACATCCAGCAATCTGTGTGGTTACTTTGGTGATCGTGGAAGCAAAAAACACCAAAGGAAACTAAAAAGACCGTCCAAGGGGCAAACCTGGGCACCTCCTGAGGAGATTTTGGGCTAACTCCCCATGGTGCATTTTGCAGCACTGCTTGATGAATTTGCTGGACCCTGTCATAGGAATGTCACACCCAGGATGAACCAGACGGT
Source organism: Aphelocoma coerulescens (assembly GCF_041296385.1). NCBI lineage: Eukaryota > Metazoa > Chordata > Aves > Passeriformes > Corvidae > Aphelocoma > Aphelocoma coerulescens. The sequence continues at coordinate 8,888,016 of NC_091021.1, forward strand.
GTCTGCAGGAAGAGGTGCAGCTCTGCAGATAAGATGCAGGAGAGGCCCAGGAGGACGCCTGGGGGAGAGTTGGCAGAACTGAGCTTAGCCTGAGGCAGGTGAGATGCTGACAGGCACCTCCTTGTGGGCTGTGTGTTGCTGCACTCCGGTCTGTGAGCTTCGGGAGCTTCTGTCAAGGCAGGAACTGCAAAGAGGGTGCTCAACAGCACAAGGGAACCCACGGGCATTTTGGGAGTGATCATCACTATTTCACCTGTTTAACATGCTTCTCCCCTCCCCAGAGAAATGAGAGAAGAGCACAAAGAATTCCTTTCCAGCCCAGATCCTGAAGAAATGCTGCCCAGCCCTCAGTCTGGTCTATGTGCCAGTAGTGATGGTGATGGGCTGCACCAGGCTGCTTGGCCAAGCTGGAACAGCCAACTGGGCTTTCTGTTGAATCAGTCTCCATAAAAATTAATGGGGTCAATAAACCAGGCACCGGTTGAGTGCACAGTCTCCTAACTCCCTACACTTCTGCAAATAACATATGGTATTATTTTCTGGGCACAGAGAATACCTTTGCCTGCAGAGAGCAAGATACTGAAGAGAGGAGTCATGGCTATGAAGAACTGTCCCTGGAAGGAGGAACTGCATTTTAAGGAGGAGTCTCAATAAAATGAGAGAATGCTTCTTTGCCCATGAAAGGTAGGGGAATGCTGTAATTCTATTTCCTTAGTTCATGAACAGAATATAATCATTAGTGACACAGTGATGACAAAAAGAAACGCACTCCATGCTTTATCTTTACTCCTATAAGAGCAGCTATTGGGTCTTTGTTTCCAGCAATGTATTACTGAAAAATAATTAAAAAAAATTACTATGCAGTATCTGCACGTAGTATGAGGAAGGTTTCCCACGTAGCTCTGATGGGAAGCAACGAGGATAAATGAGACAATGCTTCCAAAAGAGCGGTTTCACTGGGAACAGATGCAGGCACATTTCTGTCATTGTGAGATGCCAATGGCAGTTCTTCCCCATTCAGCATCTTTTAATTAGCCCTCTGCTGTTTGGAAACCTGAGAGCATTGTTGGTACTACCTCTGTTTATTAAAGATTCATATTTAGACTTTGCTGGCCATGGGTTATTTGCTTTTTGGAACCAGAGCAACAGAAAATTGTGCCTGAGATATCTGAATGAGAAGTACTTAATGAAATGACTAACGTCTTCAGCCAAGTGTCTAGTTGATTACAGGGTCCAAACAGCAGAACAGCAATAAATCTGCCACAAAGAGAATTGTCAGTCAAGAAAAAAGGCATAAAACCAAAGAGACAGGGAAGCAAGAGCTAAAAATGTGAAAATGCAAATCTAGTGTTATTTTTACTAGTCAGAGCTCATATGCTAATTTGGTCAAGTGTGAGATCCCACCATGTCTCAGAGAGCACTGTTTTACAGGGAAGGTGAAGTTCCATTCTGCAATCATTTTAAACATTATATATTTTCTCCAGGCAAAAAAAAAAAAAAAAAATTAAAAAAACCAATGAAAAACCCAACAACATTTTGCAGCATAAAAATGCCCAAAGCCTTTCCTTTGCCACAAAACAGTGTATACATAAAAACACAGCTGTACATTTACAATATTTCCACCAGAGACCTTTCTTATCTTCCTCTGCTCTGACTAGAAAATGGTGATCAGAAACTCAAATTTTTGGATGTCAGCATAGTCCTCTGCAAGCCCCCTGCCCCTCTGAGTAGGACAATAAGTGCCCATTTAAAGCAAACCTGGCAGTATACGCCTGCATAAAGAGCCTGGCAATCAGTCCCAAATGCCTTCTCAATCATTTGGATTCCTGCAAGGTTTTTCTTTCTGGTACACAGGGCATCTTTGTTGACACTACCAGCAGGCAAGCTGAAATGAAGCCAGGCTTAACATTACGCCTTGACACTGGAACAGGCATTGTAGCACGGTTCAGCTGTGTGTCAGGAGGCTGGTGGGAGCTCTCATGTACCCAGGCAGCTTTGGGGGTGTTTAATGCCTCAACACAACACCATGCAGAGACACTTGAACAAGCCCTAGGCAGGGACTGGGCAAGGTGAGCCTCTGGGAGCTCAGGTAGCCTGCTCAGACTAGCATCACACCTTGTACAAACACACAGCCTGTGATAGCCCTTCACTGGCAAGCAGTGACAGCCACCTCTGTACCCACCTCAGCACACCACCCATCCACAAAGCCACCTGCACACATGGGCAGCTAAACTGGATTGTTCCAGGGGGCTTGGACACACCTCTGTTTCGACGTGAGTGTCAAAAGGACCCCATAAATCCGAGCTTCTGCCGCTGCCCCTCAGCCCATCTCCAAGCCCACCAGTGAGCGCTACAGTGATCTCAGACAGCCCTACAGCAGCAATGGCCTGGCACCTTTACACCCCTTTAACAGAGAGTTAAACAGGATGTTTCAAAGTCCTGACACCCTCAAGGCAGATTCAACAGGGACTTTTGGTAGTCTGGCCAAACTCAGGTACCCCATGGTGGTCTCTGCAGCACCTGGAGCACAGCCCAAGAGGATGGCACCCAACGGATGACAAAACTGCCTGGCATCATTGCCTGCTTTGGCATGCACTGAACATCAGGTATGCTGACATACATATATATCAAATATATTCATCATGCACACTGGCACACAGTGTTTTACACTTTCTATGAATCATACCCTACAACCTGTCTGTGCTTGCCAGGAGACTGAAATTCTATCACTGCACTCTTAAGAACATCATTAAGGGGCTTAAAGAATAGAGACTCTGCGTGTCTCCTTCAAAACAAATTTTGCTGTAATTTTTGAGGTTGATGCAAAACTTTAGCTGCAGTGCAGAACAATAAACAATACATATTTTATAATGGCAGCACAAAAATAGCATGCAGTATTTCTTTCCTGGGCCTGCTAGTGCTTCTCTTCTGCTTTAAGATCACAGGAGAAGAAAAGCACGGCTTATTTTGAGTGTCTTCCATTCACTGGTTGTTACTTATTTATTTATTTATCTAATTTATTTTTCCTTTTTGTCCTTTGCAGCCCTGCTTCTGCACTAAGGGCTTTAGCATGTCTACTTTGCACGGTGGCTTCCCTGGGATATTTTACCTCTATCAACTGTTCAAATGTTTATCTTCACCAGGAGTAAAAGGAGAAAAGCTTGATTCCCTCAGGGTGATGCAATGTTTCTGCATGGCATTTCAATGGCATCCTGTTATTCAAACAATTAGAAATCACAGAGACCATGCACAGAATTATCAGCATACTGCATGGAGATTTTTATTATTATGTAGTGCATAATGAAAATGATTTGAAGGACCCCAAAGCATCATAACAGAAGGAAGCACTGAATAATCAGGTGATTTTTTTTTTTTTTTACTGCAAGAGCCCAAAATATTGTTTACTGGACATATGTCAAGCTAAAATGCACTAAAGTGGTGAATATATTTACTGATGGCCTTCCTTGCATACCAAATTCACTACTCTAGGAATGTAGCTGGAGACAGAGCCAGGAGCCTGGGCTACAGCTGCCACGCTGCTGCTGCTGCATAGCAGGGACTGACTGGCAGTGCTTAAAAATACACACGGATTTGTCAGAGCACGTTTTTCATGGCAGCTCGGGGAGGATGTTTCAAAACCATGGACTGCTCCTGGAGACACCTTGCTGTACCGCCATGAGGAGAGTCCCTGGGCACTGGCTGCTTCCCAGAGTTCAGTGAGGAGCTTGTCTCATGCTCCTCCAGTTTTCAAGAAGTCATCCTGGAGACTGCAGCTCATGAAAAATGCTTTAATCTGCAGTGCAGGACAATGCAACTTCAGTCCTAATTCCCCTTTAATTTTTGACCTGTACCTTTTTTTACTAAATTTTTGACAAAAAACATAACAAACTTCACCTTTGCTTCCTTCTTACAATTCCCAGCACCAATTATAGTACAACCTTCACCTGGCTTCCCAATGCCTCTGGTGCCCTCAGCACCAGACTAACAACTATAGAGCAAAACAAATGTCTCTCTTTTTTTTTTTTCCTGTCCTTCTAAATATAATTTTTATTTAGAAAGTAATAAGGTGTATAAAGCAATCTTTGCTACACTGGACACTTTAAAGCCAAACAGAGAATCACAAGGCTGATGACTGGGTTTGAAGAGTCATGGAAAAACTCTCCTGCTAGCTGTGTGACCAGAGAAGAAAATTCTAATTCTGTGCACATGCCAGTTCAAGTGTCTGCAGGTATCTAATGTGTGAAGTTTATTTCAAACTCATAGAATAAAATACATGCCTTTTTATGGTTTGCCTACCCCTGGTGTCCTTCATGTCTCTGTGGTCTGTGCTAAAACAAAGCTTTGCTGAGTGTTTGTGTAAACATGGGAGGCTGTCCTTCATGAACGGTTTATTGCTGTGCGCCTCAGACTGCTGATATTGTTCACTCCTATCTTGAAGCCAGCAGAATAACGAAAATTGTTTCCACAAATCCAAGAGCTTCACCCCAGACTGAGCAACCAGTGGGAATATTGTAATGTCCAGTGGGAAGCATGGGACACTAACTAGCTGCAGGTTCTGGCATGGACCTGCCACGCAGGAAGGATCCGTCTGCTCATAAAAAACTGCAGCACTGTCTGGGACCAATGGCAAATTTCTGCTAAAACCTTTGTTAACAACACTAGAAGTTACTCCTGAAAGTGGAAAGTGGACTGATTTATCAGTGAAAGTAAAGGGATGATGGCTTTTTGGCTAGGAGAGACCAGTGTGCTGCTAGCCCCCTCCCTTCCAGCACGAGCCATCCACTGCTGGTGGGGAAGGGAAGTGGGGACCTTCCTAAAATGAGTGAAAACGGTGGTAAAGAAATTCCTCAATGTAAAGTCTGCCTCCACATGTGCAAACCCAGACCAGCTCTCCCCACAAACATGTGTGCTTTAAACATGTGTGCCTCCCGCTTCCTCACAGATTCACAGATGTGTACACAGATGTGTAAGAGACCTGCAAAGATCATCTTCAGTAAACAGCCCACGCAGGGGTTGGACCCACAACCTTGGTGCTGTTAGCACCAGGCTCTAACCGGGGATACCTGCCTGATGCAGCACCATCTGAACTGGCCACACACTCCAGGCTACCCTGCTTGGTCAGCTGCCTTCAATGACAAAACAAAATCCAGTCTAGCTATTTAATGAAATTTTGGTGGGATACTTCCAGGCTTTCCTTCACGCATTGTTGACACCTCCTGCACAGAAATAAGGCAGGATAACCTCATGTTATCCTGCCCAGCAGTGAAATGAGATCTCAGCCCCCAGGTATGAGCCTGGGACCCAAGCAAATCACTGCATTTGCAAGAAGGAGGGTGCAGTAGTGACCCTCTTTTCCTCAAAGCATTCAGGTCTGTAGGTGAAAGCTGATGTACAAAACTAGGCATTAGTGCTGGCTGGGGATCTGCCTCTTCTCTTGCTGCCTTGTGCTGACCACAGTAGCTGCCTGCTTTTGGGATCAAGCCCCAAGGGACAGTCCACTGCCAGGGAAAAGAAGACAGAGAAATGACTGCAATGTGCCATCCCAAGGACATGTCCTTGCCAGCAAGCTAATGGGATGAGAATAATCTTCTTCAGGTCAGTGGAATGCATCTGCAGCTCCTTGAAAGGAGCAAGTGCTGTGCACTGGTCAGGACAGGTGTCCCCGGGCACCCGTGCTGTTCCACAGGAGAGAGCTCTGTTACAAAATGGGCAGGCTGAGACATAGCAATTAAATCTGTATGTCTGGGGATGTCTGGGGACATCTCACACAGGCTTTTAGCTGCAGCCTGCACACGGGAAGGGACTGAGGCAGGAGATGGGCTCTGTGAGGAAGGGACACCTGCCACTTGGCAGGGGCTGTGAGAGCCGAGGTCAGCCCTGTGCGTCAGCTCCTATTGAGTTTTCCTCAGGCTCATATTTAATGCATGGGATGTATTTTTAATGGTTTAGATGTGTGAACAAACCGTGGCCTTGATGTTCCTACATGGGTGTGTGAAGGAGCCTTCGACCTTCTGCAATGGATGCAGTTCTATTTTAATAGTTAACATAAAGTGGGATGGAAGAGATGAAGCATTCTATTAAGACATTTGATAATAAATTGGTAAGTGCTTTCCCAGTGTTTTACATAGTTATTCTCTCTGCTGATCTATTTAGCCAACACATGTAATTCTGAGCTACAAAGTTGTATTCCTGCTTTCGTAAACATACTTACATAAAACTCAATAACAACACAGTCTATTTATTGCTAAAACGCTAGTAGGAAATTGGAAAAGGTATAAATACAATTCATTGCTGGTGATCTCCTGCCCCCTGAAGGCACTGTAAGGCTCCAAATCTTGCTCAGTTCACAGCATCATAAAACCGAAGCAATAAATGTCACTCCTTTCTTGATTGCGCATTAGGCCAATCGGCTTTTTATTGCGACTAAATAGGCCGTCAGGAAGGCACCGCTCGCTTTACTGCTAGGGGATGACTTTGGCTAAATGGGGGGCCAGGGAGGGAGAAAGCTTACTTTTAAATAACAAGGCTAAGAGAAAACAGGGGGAAAAAGAAGGTGCAAAAGCACGTTGCCCTGCAAGGCCTTTGCGCTTGCTCTTTCATGCTGTAATGCCTTGATGTACGCAGACGATTACGTGTCAATGCACATTAATATCTGATGTGCATTACCATATTATCATCCTTTATGTGCACTTTCACAGCCTGGTGAGCCCAGGCTCTCCCAGCCATGGGGTTACACAACCAACGTCACTGTGGGGGTACAAACTCAGTCTCGCACAGCTCCGGGGAGCACCAGCGCACAGCTCTGCCCTTGCAGGGCCCAAAGGGACCCTCCTGTGTCCCCCTCACAAAGCAGCAGGAGCTGGGCATGATCTTTACAACACAGTATTACAGCAAGAGCGCAAAACAGTGTGCCAAAACCACTCCTCCCAGTGCAAATAAAGCCACGTGCTCAGAAGGCTAGGACACTTTCCTACCCAGGACTGAAAACCACAGTCATAGCTGGAAGCAGGGAGTAAAAAAAAAGCTCCAGACCCTGGGTTCATTTGCTCCCCTGCTGAACTGTTCACATGGAATGGTTCTCTCCACCATGCTGTCACGTGTATGTGCTGTATGCTGACATTGCCTGAAAAGACAGGGGGATGCTGTTGCTGTCCCACACAATGCTGAGCCACCCATGTGCATCCTTGAAACAGGTACGGGTTGGTGTTAACACAGTCCCACAGCCACCTCGATGCTGCCACTGTGCCACATCCTCCAGCTGCCCCATCACATAAATTAATTCAGATGTTCATGCTGGATGAGCCTTTCCAGCCTCCCAGCAGGCAGAAGGAAGGCAGGAGAGGATAACCTCCCTCCCACCCTTGGGTAGTGCTCCCAAAACCCTCCCCGAGCCCCTGAATGTCGGCAGCCACTGCAGTTCCTCCCCACTCTCCAGCAAACAGTTGACTGGACTAGCTGCAAGTCAGCTTTACATTTCCTCCCTGCTTCCACAGTCCTCTGTCCCTCCAGCCTTCTCTGCCATGACCACCCATCCCTCCATGCCTCCTGTCCACACACCACAGAGACGCATCTTGGCCATGGAAACCTAACAGGAAAGTTGGTCTATGTTGAGCCACGCTTAAAAAATTATTGGAGCTTTCTTCCCCCAACTGTAATGCTGACTGACTCCTAATTGCAAAGACAAATGATCACTGTGTCTCTTACAAGCCTTCCTCTCCCTGAATTTCAGAAGAATTTGTGTCTTGCTCCTACAAGAGCATGGCACGGTAAGACATGAAAACCCCCCAAAATCTCAGAAGCTATTTTTGGCTTTTGACAAATCAATATTTCCTCTGAAGCAATTGAAGCAGTCAGTAAGGCAAATTCTGCTTTTATCATCACAATTTCCAAGTTATTCCTTTGCACTGTGTGACTGACAGAGCATTCACACTCCAACTGAGTTTGTTCTCCCTTCTACCAGCAAAAGGCTCCACAGGCTACTGAGAAGTTACTCCATAGTTATCAAACTGGGAGAGAACTTTTGTTTCACTGAAGTCAGTGGGATAACTTTCATTGACTTCCCTAAGTTGGAAGTTCACCTTCTGAACTGAAAACCAAGTTTGGGTGAGCATCTGAAAAGAGGAGCTTAAGGAAAAAAAAATCTGTAAGCTTTATGACTGTGTAGAGTATTATTCCCTGGACACACAGCAGGTTTTGCTGTAATTGCAAAAGATAAAAAATGCCTTTTTTATTACAAAACCAAATGTTAGGAATTCTAGTTTTTGGATAAGAGATGGATGTGTCGTATGGGGTCCTTAAAAACCTACTTGGGTGAGTAGTACAGATGGAATACAATGTGGGTTTGCATTTATCTGAGAACATTTAGACCCATGATATATAGTCTACACAACAGACTTCCTCGATGTATAGAGAAAATATAGCCAATTTCTTTGTGTAGGCTGAATTATTTACCAGAGTGTTCCAAAGTGTATTGGTAATAAAACACTATGAAGTATAAGTAACTCCAGACAATCTTGGCTTATGTTAAAACAAGTTTCTTTCTTTTTTTTTTTTTTTTTTTTCCTAAAGAATGTTATTAAGAAAATAAATCCTGAGAATCTGGAAAGGCAGGACTTACTCAAATGAACATAAGCCTCTGAAGGATTGTGTTGACTCAATGGGTAGAAAGGTCAAAGTCTCCCAACCATCATCCTAAAGGAGTTGGGAATCAGTCTCACTTCAAAATTAAATAGGCTATTTTGGCACAGGATGAAGGATGCAGAGATGGTAAAGTGATTCTGTGAAACTCACCTGACTGGGAAAAATGGCTGGTTTTAACTAAACCCAAATAATATATATATGTATATATATAGAGTAAAACAACTTCACCAGATGGCCAAACAAGCCATCATTTTTCCAAGCTTTAACTTTCTAGCATGGCCACTAGTAGTGCAATCAGTTTAGAAACACAAAGTGCTCATTCCCTCATCCTCCTCTGGAGAACTGGACCATAAGCTTTTCTTGAAGCTGCTGAAGATAAAGCTGGTTTTTCCACACCTTTCCTGGCTCCTTCTGCAGACTCCTTCTGAGAAAGAGGAAACCCACTTATTTTTGGATTGACTTAGGGTCTTTTTGAAGTCTGCAGGGATCTTTCCCTGTTTATGGTTGGGTACAAAGTCACTTTTACACCTAGGCCAGTTTAGGTTGGAATTGCCCTCTGAAAGAGTCCTACAGTATCTCAGCAGCTTGACAGAGAGAAACCTGACAGGAACCGTGGCATTTGTGCAATGCTCACCTGGCGACCTTATATCCTGACCCTAACATGATGTCTAGACACTGGTTTCTAATAAGCCAAATCTTTCACCTAAGCTGGAGCTGCTGCAACGTTCTTGTTTGTGCTGTGGACAGCAACTCAAGCTACAATTTTGTATTTTGCTAGTTTTCCCACTTTTGTGTCTGTTCATGTGGCATTTTTTTCCCAAGTCCCAAATGGAGAAACAGGGCTGGGTTGTCTGTTCAGCTCTCATACTCCAGATAGCAGGATCTGGCTGACCAGCCTCCAACCTGGCCCTTTCTCAGAACAGGCTTTGTAATTAAAACATAACATACAGACAGGTAGGCATCATCTCGCTTTTTCTATCATTCCTCATGTTTTGTCTTTCATGGCAAACCCTTCATTGACTAATTTCCAGTTGCTCAGGCTACACTTTTTCCAGTATTGCTGACTCCTAGCCCTGCACAGTGTCTCTACACTCATCTCAACATGTCATCTCAACAGTTTCCCTGGAAGTCAGCGGCTTTCCTTTTCTTTCAAAATCTTTTAACCATAGAACATGCACCAAATGAAACATTACCAGTTAACAGAGACAGCAGTGGGCTCATTTCTGGGCAGGCACTGGAGGTAGCTCTGCTATCAGGTTGAGGCTAAGGTAAGTGATATGGGTGTGAGAAGGTGCAACCTGCTTGGTCATCTGCTGCTGTGCAACGCAGAGATTGTGCTGCAGTGCCTTTACTTCCCTCTGCAAACCCTTTCCTGGACTCTTACTAGACATGACTACTAAGCTCCATGTGAAGATTTATGCAACAGCATCTTCACTTCATACCTTAGGTATGATCTCAAGTTAAACAGAAATTTAAATTTTTGGAGAATTGTGTATTTTTAAGGATTTGATTCCATTTCTCTCTTTATTTGAAGCACAAGTCCAATGTGTATGTTTAAGTGTTATGCCTAGGTATGAACAAAGATCTACTTTTTCTCTAGAAGAGAAAGAAAAGCAGTAGAAAACAGCAATGTATCTACTGTATAATGCTTGGGACATTGCAGATGTTAAAGCAGCTCGTTGTTTCTGCATCTGGAACAAGTAGGTCACACATAGTTATTATACACACTGCTGAACACGAAGCAGCCAATACCCGTGTAATGTATGTGAGACTTCAAACTACCTTTTAGTACTTTATAGCAGTACAGCATCTTGTTTGCAAATCCTCTGCTTGAGAGCAACTGATGGAAGGGGGAAGGGACCCAAAGCTGACTGACCTAATTGCTGTGTGGATCGAGAAGCTGGCAAAATCATTAGTTTCTTTTACATGTTTTCTTTCTATACTATAATAAAGATAAATATTGATTGCTAGGGCAGTATGGATTGCAGGGGTCGCTGCAGATGGCAGCTGCATGATTTGCACAGATACATCCCATGTACAGAGCCACTTATTTGCATGAGAATGCAGTTTCACCCTCCTCGTGCTGTCGCTTGCCTTATAGGAGCATTTACCCACACTAAATGTACCAGTGATTAGCAGTAAAATATGAAATGAGCGACTGAAACGGTTCATCTTCGTAATATCTTTTGTGTATGTGCCTGCCTGCTGCGGGTAAGTGGAGTTTATTGTCCCAGCCGTGTGGACAGCAGCACAGGACACAGGGGACCTGCTGTAATTATGCTGCAGTGTCACCACCTCACCCGGGAATGCCACCCAGCCGCACAGCACTGGGGCCAGCGCTCCTTCCTTCCCCACCGACCCACACACTGAACAAGCCAAGCTCCTTCCTCCAAGCTCCCAGCCTGGGGTCATCAGTGTCCTTGCAGAATGGCTTCAGCATCTTCTCCTGAGCTGAACTTGCCCAGTGGGATCCTTGTCCACTCACAAGGAACGGAAAAGGCCCCTCCAGTGTGGGCCAGGCTCATGAGGAGGGAGGAAAGTTGCCTACCATGACTACAGTGTCTATTGCAGAGCATGACACCTCACACCCAGCCAAGGAGGAGTCCTTGGGGTGAGTGGGACCATGTTGCAGGAAGCAGCAGGGGCATTTAGACCCCTTTTTGTCACTGGTGCAAACCCTCAAGTGACCTGTCTCAGGGTTAGGCACCTCCTGCCAGGGAACTGCTGCCTCTCTCCTCCACCTGCAGCCTCCCACAGGGAGGAAGGGCCAGGCAGAGGAGCACTCTGGGGGTGGCCTCCTCATCTCCTTGGACACTGCCAGGCTGCAGGGGAAGCACTCTCAGAGCACACCACACACCTCTGTGTGTCTGCCTTCCAGCTAGCAACCTGCATCTTACTGTGGGGCAGTGCTGCACTTCCACACTGCTGCTGGCTGACCTGCTGATACTGGAATTCAAAGGGAAAGTATGCATATTTAACCCCAATTCATCATCTTGATTTTGATTAACTCTGCAAGTCAGAGGTTTGCAGGATTTAATCTTGTTTTAAGAAAATATTCCTGTCCTCTCCATTGTCAGCATTTTCCAACAGGAAACTCAACCAAAGGATCTTTCTTATTATATATCTCCTGCCACTTTGGACATATTGGTGGACCTCTGAAATAGCTGCCCAGTATTTATCCAAACCACAGCTTGTCCAGTGTAGGGAGTGCTCTTATTTCCTCAGTGGCCCATAAGGAGGAGATTAATGCTGGAACCCAGGTTTCTGACGTGGTTCTGCACTGACACTAAGCCACTCCAGCAGAGAGCAGGCACTCCACTTGGTGAGCACTATTTATGTACAGAGAGTGTTTCATAGAGGCTTTTTGGAAGATCTGAGCAATACACCACTGTTCAAAATGTTACGCCTCATTCTTCAATTCCTTCTAAGTGTATCTCTCGGGGTGTTATGTTGAGTAGCCCCGTCTTACAAAATCAATTATTCCTTAGCCAGCTCAGAAATAAAACCCAAAGCAAGCAACACCAAATGTCTGATTTACCAATAGATTGCAACCCCGTGCTAAAGAGCGCAGCCACTGCCCTGCTTTAAATATTCATGAAGCCCACTGGTGCAAAATGCATTAAAGGTGGGAATAATGCCAGTAATACACGATCCTCTTAGTGACAAGAAGCTTTCACATATTAAAGCAGCAAGATGTTAAAGACTTTCAAGTGAACAGTCTTTGTTTTTAACTTAGAGAAAGAGATTCACTAATGGAATGCCAAATTGCATTCACTCTCATGCTACTTGACTGCAGAATAGGATAATAACACATGTGTGCTTCTGCATGCCATGGAAAACCTGTTATTACAGAGGTTTCTTTCCTGCCTTTTCTCTGTACTTTCCAGAAAATGTTCACATAAATCTTCCCCCTTCAAGTAATCTTCTGGGTGCCAACCCCCCATTAGAATCCCAGGAGTCTAGCCATTAACAGATTCGTTTAACGCAAATAAAGAGATTTAAAAATAATGGTGACACAGTACAATAGCACAATTTAAATGAGTGACAACTGGCAATGAATAACCAAAAAAAAAAAAAAAATTAAACCAGAGATAACGGTCCACAAAATATAGACTGTGACAATGCAGAATAATGTCAATTGTCACTGTAAATCATCAGCAGCCCAACCACATCTGCTATCACACCTGTGCTCTCTTTTCTGATCTGCTCTGGCACCCTAGAAATAGAAGGCGAATAGCCAGCCTCACATTTCCAGCTCTCTGAAGTCTGGCACTGCTAGCAGCCTGCATTCCTCTCAACCTGGAGTGGATCAGGCACTCACCCTGCACCCTCAAACTGTTCCTGACTGATAGGGATTCGCTGCTGGTGCTGGGATTATCATCCTGCAGTAACAGTCCCAGGACCACGAGGAACTGCTGACCCTGTTTGGATTTTACAAACCTCATCAGTCAGGTGAGATAGCTAAAGGAGCCCTGCTTACATCTGATACCTGATCCACAGAAAAATAGTGATTAAATAATAAATTGGCATTTCTTGGCAAGGAGAGTGGGGCAATATGCATCTCTGGTGCCAAACATGAAAATTCAATTAACATGTATTTGAAAGAGGGATCTAGAACCTCCATATGTGGTCCACTTTTATTCTAGAAATAAGAATAGTGAGAAGCTGACACGCAGAAGGCTCATTGTTTAGAAAGATGCTTATCCAAGGCTAATCAGGGGGCCAAGACAGGAAAACAGGGCTCTGTTACAGCACATGAGGTTGCTTACTTCAAAGCAGAACTTTAACAGGCTTTACATGGTCTCCGTACTTTGGGTTGGAAATCGGCTTTCCTGCCTCCTAACAGTTTGTCTGGGAGCATCTTCCCAGCACCAGCCCTTCCCTGCTTCCTGCCCCGAGAAGCACCTTCCCCTGCAGAAAGAGTGCCTGTCAGTAAAGACAGAGCACCTCAGCTCCTGCCATCATTATGCTGCTCCGTAAAAGCCAAGTTGTTTCAAAGGGGAGGAATTAGATTGTGCAAAAGCTGCAGTGGGAACACTGGGGTAAGTTGGATCAGGCAGTTTTACCAAGCTATTTCTGGAAAAAAATAAACACTGCTACTCAGTGCTTATGATTAATAATGTTATCTTGTAGCTAATTTTATTCCTTGCCCCTCTCTTCTCCTGCCTTCCAATTTGGAAGCGCACTTAATTATGAAAACATGAGCACCAGACTGTGAATTTTGATATATTAATTTCACCACGGTTTTGTTTCTACACTGCGCCACCAAAGCTCTCAAGGACAACCAGTCAAGGAGACAATGAAAATCATAACACCTGGGGTAATTTTCTTAAGCAAAGTCAACATTAGGCAATTTCTTACTCACAAATTTCATTACATTACTGAAACTTATAACCATGATGCACCTTGCTCCTGTTTTTCAACATCACAATTTTCTTTGATGACTGGAGCCAGAGCAAGGACTCAGTGGTTTGTTTTCTTGGGGCTTTTTAAGAACTAGAACTAGAGATTACTGATTACTAAGAGGCTGGCAAGACAAGACTAAAATGAACACAGTGGATAACCATGACCATATTCCTGAGCTTCTTCACTGAACAGCAGAACTGTTCCTAATTCCAAGCCTGGCCAAGGGGGCACGGATTCCTTGCCTGGGTGGGGCCACAGCTGCCCAACACTGGGCCCAGCTCTCACGTTCACCATTCATTTATTGACTCCTCTCTGCTCCATTCTCATTCTCCACGTTAGAGCTCTGTTTTATTGACCTCACTGTTTTATTGACATCTCACTGCCTGGTCTGTGCATCCATTCTTTAGCTACCACTAGCCCATAGCTCCAGAAGCACCATCCAGACAACAGCTCTAACATTTGAATGGTTATTTTGTTGTCTCTCTAAATATGGTTTAATTACTTAGAGGGAAACATGAGGCATGGCATTAGGGCAGTGTTAGAAATATAGCTCTGTGAATAGTGACCTTTTTGATCTATTGGCTGTTCCAAAATCACAATGAAATTATTAGCTCACAGTTGGCTTAATATAAGTTTCCATATTTCCTAGGCAAAATGAAAAATAAAAGTCTGAGTTGATAGAATTATTTCCCCGCAGCTTATGTAATTAAAGTTTAAAACAGCAAAAAAATCTGAATAATTTTGTAACCCCTTTTAAAAAAATAAAAATTAAAAGCATTTCCATTGAGAAAATGTCTAAACGTATACTCTCATTTTTTCAAGCAATTGAGGGCAAGGTTTTCAACTTCAGCAAACTAGGGAAAAGCGAGACAGATTTCCCAGCGCTTCTAATGCCACACATGAATTAACATGATGATAATACTAATGATACTTTTTAACTGGAAAAGCTTTAGGTCAATTATTTTTCCCAATTCTATTTTTACTGAAGTATGAAGCTGTAAAACCCCAGATGGAATAACATAAGTTATAATGGCAACAAAATGGATAACTGTGTTTCTAAACTTGGTCTAAATTGTGCATGTTCCAAAATTATAAACCAGAGTGTTCTACACATTTTTTTCAGAGTAATAACCACCTCAGTCACTTTGAGATGAAGCTCTGGGTGCAGAAAATTGAGTATCTAACATTTGTAATGCTTTCTAAACCACAGTACCTTTAAATAATACAACATTCATTAAAATAGAAGAGTAGAGCAAATTACTGTACCAAACATCCTCTGCATCTTCGTCACACTCTGCCCCAAACTGGCAAATGTCACAGGTCGATGTCTCTTTTTGATTGGTTTCACCTGAGCCTTCATTGACTGTTTGATGGAAAGCAGAAGAATGAACATTAGTAAAGACAGCACTGTAGCAAAGCACTTCTCTCTCTCTCTAGAAAAATCTATTCACTGCATCAGCTTAATGCGCTGCTCACAAAGCCGACGGCTGGCCAGCACTGCTCCTGAGCGGGCCAACGCAGAGATTTCCATGCTGGCCTGTGATAAATCCCCTCAATTACAGAGCTAAAAGGAAAACCAGAGAAAAACCCTTCCTTTTCTCTCTCCCCTTACACAATGACCCCCTTCAAGCTGCAGCCCAGGAAGGTCGTGTCCCCACTGAGCCTCACTGCTTTGTTCCCTGGGAAAATAATGGAGGGGCACTGATAGCATCGCATGCTGCCTCGTGTCCTTACCCGTGAAGGCCTTGAGATGGCCCCAAGGGGATGCTTTCCTCGAAAATGTTTTGAAATTACCTGCCATGTGGTGCAATCTAGCCCACTCCAAAGGCAAAACATTTTTCTCTGCAGAAGCACAGCTATGAGCCCCAAGGACTAGTTATCTCTGGCAGGAAAGATTTAGTGCTGTCCAGAGGAGAGGACAATCTCTAGCACAGGTTAAATTTGAAACCTGGGAAAGTCAATGCTGATGTCTGCAATTGTGTAAGGTTTGTACCTGGCCCTTAAGTAAAAAACAAGAAGGGACTAAAGGGAAAATAAAAATATGGGTGTAAGAGGACTGTGAAAAATACTGACGGCTGAGTATTGAAAGACAGAAAGAGACCACTAAGGTAGGCACCAAGAAGAGGGTTTGTTAAAAGACCCAAAGGAAACATTATCTATGTTTCTACTGAAGTGTATAGACACCCTTTGATATCTTTTGAAAGACACCACTCTCCAGCGAGACACTGTACCTAGCGATATCCTTCTGCCAGTTGCAGAGTTATTAAACCAATGCAGACTTTAGGCATCAATCTGCTCTGACTGATGTTGTTATCTGCACTAACAGCCTCTGCAGTGTCATCTCTCTTGCACTTGGAGTCAGCACCGTGGTGCAGCCTTCTGCACACCTGGGTGCAGGCTTCTGCACACCTGGGTGCAACCCACCAAAGCTGGTGCACACGTTGATGTGTGTTGGTAGCCCCAGTGACACTGACTGGACAAATCATCTGCCTGATGTACATCCAGTTGGCTACCAGAGGCTTTTGTGTCAGAGTGTTCTGACTTTGAATAAGCTGCTTTAATTATTTACTCAAAAAAGGACAAGAATCCCAGGCTTTCACAAAGCTGTTCAAGGAATAAGGGCTTTTGCCCCTTGAAGAGCAAGTGTGACTCCAATGCCTGTTTTTCAACAAACTTGTTTCCCTATCCTGGACAAGTTATGTAACCTCTGCCATGCTTCCCACTATGTGATAACAGGAATAATATAATTTCCTACCAAGAGAGAATGTGGAAACAAGTATATTAAAATATTGTGATATACTTAGATACTACAGCGACAGAAATCACAGAAATACCAAAGGTAGATGACTTATCTAAAATGTGTTTTTCCTAAGCCTTAATATAGTCAAAGGAAGTGTTGGTATTTTTAGGTATGGACTATGCTGCATTAATTTCCTATCAGTCATGCTTGAATTTAGACTATATTAAACTGAAAAAAAATCACCTATGAAAAGCATTCTGATTATCTGATTATGCCAAAAGGAGAAAAAAAAGTTTTGCTGTATTTGTACTAACTTGCTCACCTTTATATCCGTAAAATTCATGTAACAAAAACCAAAGGGGAAACCAGGAAAAACACACTCTGGATTTTTGTTCTGTTGCATTGTCAGGCTTTACAGGGAGGGGCTGAGCTGTGTTTTTTCTGTCTCCTAAAATGACTGAGAAACTCTGTAGGCTCACATGTTATAAAAGCCAATGTACAATGGGGAACAAGGTGTCCAAGCACCACATCCTCACACCAGTAGCATCTCCAAGTGCTGCCTGTGTGATTCTGGCCCCACATCACCGCGCCACTCATGACCCTCCCCACCTCCCTGCAGCTGCACCCAGGCCTGCAATGTTGCATTTACATTTTAAATATAGAAATCTCTTTTATTGAGGAGATAACTTTGACAGCCAGCCATGGCAGGGGATTTCCAGTGGTTAAGATACTATGCAGGGCATGTAATGAGTAACGAGGGGACCTATGGGCAGAAGACTTCTTACAACAGCCAAGCATTCCTCACCTATCGGAAATATGACAATTGCTCCAGTTCAGGAGGGTGAGAATGTATACTTTATGGAATGGAGCTTTAATTTCTTTATTTTGTTATTCTGCAAATCGCTTCCCATGCATTTCCTTTTAATTTAAAACATATGCCCTGCTTTCTTCCTCCCTGTAATGTTTCTATTCATAACTGTCCAGCACGTGTCGTTTGACCGGGGACCTCACATGGCTCTACATCACAGAATAAGTGAAACTGCTACTTAAGCCATTAAAAAAGGCATTTGAAAGACTGAGCACGTTGAAGAGAAGTAACTGATTTAGAGAAGATCATCCACACTACGGCACATTGCAGTTCTGAATTTCTACTTGAAATAGGTCACTCCTTCGTATTTTTCTGAAGAAGCTCTGTGACCAGCTTTCCATAGTCAATGTGCATGTTGTCATTAAATGTGCAAATGTGCAGCAGTCCTTACTAAAAAAGACAGCTGTTCATCTGCTTATGCTCTTTCTGTTGTCAGTAACACAGATAATATTATTCTTTATGTTTCTTAAAGGTGTGTTTTCTTTCCCTACACAAACATACCCACTGGCATATGCACCCACACCCAGAACTGACACACACAGGGCTTGTTTTCTCCATGCTGTGCAGATAAGTGCTTTGATAAATCAGACATCTTACAACGAGTTATTTTCCCAATACATCCTGCTGCTTTCTAGCTTGAGGACTAGTGGATGCTTATTTTCTAAGGTGACTCTTTTTCCTTTTTTCCCCTCACTGCACTTGCTGATTTGCACTTCTTTCCTAACCCAACTGAAAAAAATTGTTAGCAAAAATAATCTAGTTTCTGGATTCCTCTTCTACAAAGGAGAATGATTCTTCTCCTCATGCATGTTAGGTAGTTCTCATATTGGCAGCTGTTGAGGTTTTAACACCAAGGCCCTGCAGGGACATAGTAGGGCTCCAGGGAGGTTAATCACTGAAGCCCACCACTTACTACTCACACAATTGAGAAGTGTTAAGCTGCAAAATTCTTATTTGTATTAGCAAGATTATCAACTTTGAGAGTCCAAAGAAATGTGCTAACAAGGGTTAGGAGGTCACTAACATTATCTGAAAGTCACTTCAGAGACTACGTCAATCTCCTAAGCAATATAAATTCTCAGCTGTGAAGGCACTACACACAATTTACAGAGTCAATGGACTGTGGTAACCACAACAGCTCCTGTTTTAATCGTTTGGTCCGTCTCTGGTGTTCTCACAGCACTCAGATCAGATAACTGTGATTTCAAGAATATCTGTATTGTTTGCAGCTCCCACAAGAAAGAAACCATTTCTGAGGCATTTTACTCTGTTTCCCTAGCTGAAAAAAACCTGATTGAAAGTATCATTGCTAGATTGGTCTGACCCTGTGCTTATTTCCTGTAACATCAGGAGAAACTAAAAGCCCAAAACTGCCCACTTCCACTGTAAACATCTCTAGTTTCTCTTTACACTTAATCTCTTTGATTCAAGTCTCCTGTAGGTGCTGCAACCCCAAAAAATCATGCTAGGACTTTACCCACATAGCTTCCCAGACTCATGCTCTATTAGGAGTTGAATTGGTGGTTTAGAGGTTTTAAAACATGTACATCAAAATCTCTGTGCTAGAGCTTCTGAATAACCCTTTATCAGTGTCTTGAGAAGGTGCTTGATGAGTGGCAAAGCCAGGATGGAAATAAATTCCTTGCAATTTCCAGAAAAGCAGCTCCAGTGGGATGGTTAGGAATATGCACAGCATCTTGATCTGATACACAAAGGACCACAGGGGACACAGGGCATGCACCTTGCCCCACAGACCAGACTGTGAAGAGGAAATGGGAGAGGGAAGAGCAACTGATGAGCCACAAGAGTGAAAGACAATCAGGTGGCAACACTGGCCAGACACAGATCTCTGAATCTCTCTTTGCTAACACGCCTCTGAAGGTAACGGCAAACTCAAGAAAGCCTCAGCTAAGTTTTCACATAGCTTTGTAGGACTATTATAATAACTCTTATTCAATATATTTCAACTACACTAGAGAACAGAACAAAGAAACAATATAAAACATCACCACACACTTGACTATACAAAATATGACTATAATGAATTATGAATTATGACTACTCTGATGTAGTCTTCCTTTGATCGATGTGATCAGACACGTGCTCATCACAACCCCTGATTCTGACTTGACTCCTCATGGTGGGATACCTTTGCTAATGTTGAAAGAAAAACTTCAAAAAAAGGTTTGCTCTAGCTCATCCTAACAGGATATATGCTTGTTTTCAGCTATAAAAATCCAGGTAATAACAAAAATCACATGGAGATGAGAGTTGATGGCCATTTTTGTACTGCGGAATGAAAGACAATGTGCAAATTAAAGTGTAGTGGAGGAGGATGCTCTTCAGAACAGCTGAGGTGATCTTGCCACATGCTTCAGTCCTAACAGAAGTGCTCTGGGCAGGTGAGAAGGTGAGTGGATGAAGTGAGAAAGCTCTAAGCAAGCAGGGCAGAGAAGCCAGCAGAATTTACAAATGTGTGAGAACAAGCACTACCTGCGCCTCTATCGGGCGGCTAACAACACCTCACAAACTGCACCAATAAAAGCCCAGATCCTGCAAGCGACTTCACTCTAATCAATAAGCCTTTTTTTCCTGAAAGCATTAGCTCAGTGAAAACCTGCAAAGTGAGGAAAATGAAGGGTGCGAAGCAGGGGGTCAACTCGCCAATGACTCTGCCCTCGAAACCTGGCAGAGGCTCAGAACAGCATTACAGTCAAAATGAAAGGAAAATGGCCTACAGTATTGGTAATAAATTCAAACTCTGATGTGCCTTGTTCTGCTTTACTCCTGCTGGCTGGCTCCTTCTCAATAAATACAAATTTGCCCTCTCCCGCACCCATAAACACTCTGGGGAAATACCTTATTGCAGGGGAAAACAGTGTCTCCACCCAGCTCAGGAGCCAACACAGAACTTCTTAAGGAGACCTGGAATATTCTCCTTCACACCAACGTGCCTTTGACAGTTTCTCCATAGCACCACAGGTGATTCCTTGAAACCCCCTCTCTGCTATATGGCCAGGTGACTTAAACAGCACCGGGGCTGTGCCATACCCGGGCTGGCTGCCTGAGGAATCAGACCCCCTTTCTCAGGGTTTACACTGCCTCAGGTCCCATCTTTGGATACCTTTGTGTTGCCATTCTCAGTCAAGTGCGGGAAAAGGTTAATGGGATGACTTTGGCATGATGCAAATACCTAGCAGGGTTTTTGAGGATGAACTAGATGCACCCAGCCAGCTCAGATTGCTGATAAAATGTGCTCTTATCTTATTGCTAAAGACCATGTAGATAGAGCCTGGCACTGCTTTGATGCCAGTCAGACTCAATTTGCAGTATTTTTCAGCTCTCGTATTTATATTGTGACTCTCAGATTATATTTTTTTTTCTTAAAAATCATAACCAGTGGATTATCTCAATGTATCAGGATCTTGGCTTCCACGTAAACATTTGCTTTGAAAGGTATGTCTAAGCTTTAGAGCAGTGGAGAAAAAGCTTGTGAGTATAACAATACCAGGAACTCTCACATTTATAATTTTTAAAAGCTACTTTCATAGGGCTGATTCACGATTTTTCAGTCCAACGCTGCACCAATGCTGGACAGGAAAGCAGCACTTCCGGAGCAGCTCACCCTTGTGCACAGCCCTGTGGTGAGCTCACCCACACCTTGTGGGTGAAGGCTGTGCTTCTGCCTGGATACAGAGTCTCATCAGAGCAAGAAAACCGCCTGGGAATGCCCTGAGTTCGGGGAATAACTAGTAAAAAATTGTTTCACACTGTTACTAAGCACTGCTGCTCTGTCTTTACTTTATACCTCTTGTCTTGCTTCCTGTCATGCCTTTCTTCTCTTGTCATTTCTTTCCTTTTCCCACCACCCCCGTTTTTCCAGCGGCACTTTCCCAAACCGAGGTCCCACCCGGAGCAGCTCTGGCAGCCCTGCAGATGGGGAGGTGCTGTTGTGAGGGGAGGTGTGGGCTCACGTGCACAGCTCAACATCTTGGAAACCTCGGAACTCTTCTCCAGCTGTCACCCAACGCGGGGACTCAAGGGTCTGCCCTGGCAAGATGGGCAGCATTCCCACCCTCTAAACCTCACTTTTTGTGGCTAAAAGTGGATGGGATGGGAATGGTTTCACAGGAACAGCACTGCTCCTCTGCATGTGTCTGCCTGCAGCTCTCTCCTTTCGGCAGGCGCAGCTGGAGGTCTCTCGCAGCATCCGTGTCTGAAGCCAGGCCGTGACCTCTGCGGGGACTTGTCAGCATTTGTACCACCGTGGCCAGGAGGGAACGGATTCAATTCTTACTCAAAGTGTATTTATCCTAAATAAACACCACTTGCTTGTCGCTGTCTCATGCATATTCCTGCAGCTCCCACAGTGCATTTGATAAAAAATTAAACACGATTAGTTGAGGCCAGCTTCTCCTAGCGAATATCTCTAATGGCGTTACAAAAGGAATGGCTCATTGAATAAAACCCTATTGTAAGCTTTCTGAATGCTGACACGAAACAGCTGTGGTTATTGCACCATTGTGTGGTGCCCCTACAAAATTTGATGTTTGCCTGGTGTCTGTGGGCTGCCAGCACTGCAGATTTATGAAGGTGTACGATGACCAGCACTGACAGTATTTGCCAGCGTGAGGAAGAGTAGGCTCATTTAATTTTGCCAAGAGCTTCCCCTCATAAACAGCTTTGAGTAAAAAGCCAAATAGCACATGGGGACTATTCATCTCTGCCTTGCATTAATTTAAAGAGAAATCTCACTTCCTTGGAGGAGAATTTTCAAGAAATAGATACATCTTTTTGTAAAAACATGCTTGCAATGCTGCCAAAGCTTTTTTGGCATCAGTTCCTGCTTTTATGTATTTTAATATGCACAAAAGCACAAACAAAACAACCAAGTGGACATGGCCACAGCTGGGAGCATGCAATGCCACGGGTCACCAATCAAGGCCATTATTAAAGAGCCTGGAAGGAAATTACTGTAGCCCTAATTGCAAGGACTGGAAGATTTTTCAGGATCAAGGAGAAATAATAAAAGATGGTGTCTGATTCCTCTCTCAGGTTGACTTGCCTGGCCACACTGATCATTATTGCTCAGCACTGTGTCAAGGTAGGTAGGAAGCTGCAGTCCAGGAAAGTGCCCAATATCTTAACGCTTTTCTTATTTGTCAGAAAATGGCCATCACAGGTTACCCCGAAGCAGAGTCAAGTGTGAGCTGCTTCTGGCTGGTTGGTCCTGTGTGCCAGAAAGAAGCAGATCAGGCCAGGATGGAATTCCATAGATGGAATGTATGGACTCTATATGTGCTGTAACATGGCACTTGCAAATTCCGTCAAGAAATCCTGCATTAGATGTAGGTTCAGTTAGAGGAATGCAAGGCAGCGCTGCCTTCCTCTGTAGGAGATGTTACAGTTGGACATAAACCACAGAAATTACCCATCTGTGCTTTCCCTGACCTCTGCCAAGAATTCACATCCCACCTGAGGTTCTGAGCACTTTCATTCACTCTAGGCAGAGAGGAACCTGCATGTGAGTTTACAGAAATTCAGTGGAAAAAAAGATTCAAACCCATGGTTTCACAAAGCCTACAATAAGCAAGTCCCAAATGGGTGATATGACTTTCCAGGGTTTTCCACACTGAAAGGGTGCTTTTGCCAGCTTCCTACCTGGTGGAAAGATTAACAGAAGTCTTAAATGTGAACCCTTACAGCTACTCATCTTTCAAGAAACAGAATGAAAGGAACAAAGATAAAACCTAAAAGAGCTGTCTGGCATCCACGTGGTGACTACTTCAGTTTTATCTGAAGTAGTGATCTTTGTCACTTTGCTATTGATTTAAGCCTGTGTATCCTTTTGAATATTAGTATGGCTAGCAAGATAGCAACATCATACATAAAAATGTTCTTTATTCCAGAACAGATGAAACTCCCAGTGGTAAAAGAAGATTTAGGTATCTCTGAAGATTTCTTATCGCTGTGCAACATAACTCTCTAATGGTTCAGTGCCTTGGAGGGTCATCTGAGATCACTTATCACATAAATCAAATAGGTGGCAGGCTATAAGAATGGAAGCCTATAGCAATTTCATGTCTTTGCTTGCAGACATCAAATCTATCTTTTAGGCAGACTATAGAGGAGATAATATGCCACTCCATTTAAGCCACTGAAGAAGCCCAAATCTGGGTATTAACCAATCTTAGGAAGCTGCTCCTAGTCTCGACTGCACCACAATTATCTTGGGAAATGATGGGTTTTAAATCCTAAAATGTGGATGGCAGACACTGGTCCTGGTTTTAATTTACATTAAAGCTTCTGTAAATCACTCTGGCAATGGAAGGGAGTGCCAGAGCAAGTGAAAGTCCAATTTAGTTTATGTCCCATTTACATAATCAGCAGTGTGTAAAGTGGATCCCCTGTAAAAATGACTTGGGTCTACCTTTCACTGGATTCAACAAGAGGAGCACAGCTTTCTTCTCCCTCTCCACTTTTCTTCCATGTAAGACTCCTTCCTCTTGATTTCTGTGGTGTTAATGCAGGTTACACACACATAACAGAGCTGGGGCTGCCCTGGGGCTCCGAAACATCAACCAGATGTGTGCCAAACTCATTTTTAGTAGTGGGGTCTCAGAAGGGGGCCAAAACTGACAGTCAAAACCCATGTTCAGCCAGGCTGTAACCTCATGACTGTGCCGTGAGAGATGGCTCCTCAGCAGCCTCTTCCTCCACCAGCCCAGTGGATCCCCGATTCCCTTTCACAGCTCCTGCACCAGAATTTCCTATTTCTGCAGCAGCCCTCCCTGATCTGCAATTGCCACCACTGATGTGACCTTCTGAACTTGTAAACCAGGGCTCATCCCTGAGTTTGCTCCTTCCCCTGTGAGAATTCCCTTTAAAGACAAAGAGGAAAATGCATCTCAGAGATAATTGTAAAGACATCCCTGCTGACATATGTGAAGCTGTTTCTGCCTTCCCGAGGCTGTAGGTAGGTAGTCCTTGGGTCTCTGCTGCAGCTTGGGGTGCACAGGAGTGCTAGCACCTAAAGAACTTGCCAAAAGCTAAGATGAGGGCAGCTGCAAAGTCTCCAAGTCTTGCTGGAGGAGATACAATATTTATGCAACGTAGATCCTATCTTTTACATAATCCTACTCTTCAACAAACATGAAAACATATGGCATCAGTTAATTGCATGAAAATATTTGGTAGTAAGACAATCTTTCGGGACAAATGGGAAAAAAACCCAATCAAGCCATGTTTTTCCCTTTTTTTCCCATTATTAGTGGGCAGGTTGAGGCAGTGCATAAGTGGCACCATTACTGGCTTAAAGCATTCCTTGGCTTATGGTTTATGCAGTGGAATAGTTGTGTCCACAGCACAAAAGCCATGAGAAACACTGGCAGCACTGCTGATAACCTAAGCAGAAAGGCAGGGCAGTTCATGAATGAGTAGCACAGCCACTCCTTGCAAGGGTGGCCAGGATTTAGGAGAAGGAGCCTCCATGCACCAGGTCTGTGAATAAACAGGGGATCTGATTTTGTGCTGTCACTCAGAATTTAAATGACTGGGAGAAAAAGCCTCCCAGACCTCCACCATCAGGACAAACAGGCTGAGTGTGACACTTCGAACTCAGCCTTGAGTTTGAAGCAGCAGGAAAGCGTGGATTGGACTCCATTCACACCAGAACAATGTTGCCCTTCTGAGTATAATTTTACAGACGTGTTTATGATATAGGGGGAGCCATATGGCACAAAAGGTTTAAACATTTAATCTCACTTAGCTTCAATACACTGCATATACAGAGAATTGGAAGCCCAGCAGGAAAATGCCAGATTTCATTCTCACTTAGTCATGATTAACCTTTATGAGCTTGCTCAGAGTTTTGTCACCTGTGAAGTCACTTGGGGCAGGCAGGCTGCAAAGGCCCTGCCTTGCTGCTTTGGCCAGGGGGCCACAGCTGCTGAGCTTGAGCTCTGCAAGAGCTCTGCTGCCCAAAATGGGGGCACTCCCCTGCCCCAAATGGCAGTGCACCCTGCCCCTACCTTCCCTGAGTATGCAAAGTGTAAAAGGGACTATAGGGAACGAATGACCTGGAGGGACTCTTGCCTTTCTCCTCCTGCAGCTGGGCCTCCTTGCGTCGCTGAGCTGGGTCCAGTTGAGAGCAGCCTTGCCCCAGCAGACAGGCATAAGGCAAACAGCTGATACACACCACACTTTGCAAATATGCTCTTTCTCATTAATACTGATTCCCACACACAAACACTTTAGCTATATTCACTGATTGCATTACCATTGCAGAAGTGTAATTAACAAATTAAAAGGGAGGACTGTGATTCAGTTTAATTTGGGGAAAATCTTTAAATAAATAAAATAAAAAAAAGGAGTCTGATGAGTCTGATGTCTGAGGATCGTTACCCTCTGCTATTTGCTTTAATTTCTTGGACATGCTCTAAGAGCAATGCTTTCCTCAAAACAAACATGTCCTGAGTATGCCGCAGTAGTGGCTACACGGGTACTTAGAGAAGCAACAATGACAAAAACCCCAAAGAAATGAAAAAATCCTGACAGATGCTGAACCAGATACAAGATTGCAAATGAAGGTGTATCATCATGGAGAGAGGAAGGGGGGAAATGCCAACTGGAAGGTGGTCAGATGGAACTGAGCCTGACAGCTTATTCACCAAAACTTATGAAAAGAAACAAAGAACATGATCACCACCTGCCCACAAATATTTGTGGATGGAGGCAAGGCAGAAAATCCCCCGTACTTGCTGCCCGTCCAGATCCTTGTATGATAAAATAAATCAGTTCCACCAAGTAAATCAGTATTTTTGAGAGCAGTCAAAACTCCTGAGCCAAAGTCGGTCTGAATTTCTCTCCGAACACCAACTGAGCACACCTGGAAGAATGGCTGTGAAATGATACATACTGCCCCTCACATTTCCTACAGAAAACACCTTTCAGGTGATCTAATATTATGAGAAACCATAATCATTAAGGATTGATCATGCTAATATAATTTTCTGGATGGCTTATTAACCTACTAAGACATGTTTTTCTCTACTTCCCTTCATTAGCGACAGCAATAATTAGGTAAGGACAGAGTAGCAAAATTGATCATATGCTACTGCTGAAGGGGACAGAGAATGTATCATGGACATTCGGCATAATGTTCTCCAAACTCGAGATGCATTAATTTTATTTAGTGCCACAGCTATTTTCTGCCTTTGATAGAAGGAATCCGTTAATGTAGATATTGCATAAAAGGAGCTTATTTTTCTCGTTTTCCAAAATGGAATTTTCTTTTTCCTTTAAAGTTCCTAGCACAAAATGAGATGAGACAGGAAAACATCCCCCTCTCAAGTCGTCCTCTCCTTATTTCAGTCTCCTAATGAAAGCAGCACTTTGAAAGCAGAGCAGCTGCAGAGCCCTGGCTGGGAAGCAAAGGAGTGAGTTATACTGTCCCCTCCCGGGCAATAACCCCAGAGCTCCGGCAGACCTGCAGCATGAACTTTCCCCCACCATCCCACTGATGTGGCAAGTGCCTGTAAACCCAAGAGTGACAAAGGCGTCACAGCCAGGGTGAATTTTTAGGTCTTTTTAGAAAATGTGAGCAACTGGCTTTCCCTGAGCTCTCCCCCATGTGAGCAAGAGGCAGCTTTCTGTAGATACATGCATTATAGGGAGCTGACAAGGGTTGACTTTACAAACTTGGCACTCTGATGGGAGTGCCTCTGAAGGGAGGATCTGCCAAAGTGAGAGCCAGACATAGCATAAAAAGCAACAACCCAGCATATTGACCTTATTTAAGCCCAAACAGCATAACACTAGAATACTTGATGCAAAAATGTCATAAATATTCTTTATTCTACATGCACATTAATGTTTTCTTTAAATATGCAATTCACTTGATATCTGCAATCCTCCTTCTTCAGATGCAAAATCCAAAATAATGATTATATCAGCCATTGCTTAATACATTCAACTGTGGCCCTGATTTTCATGCATGAATGGTCATTTACATATCATTACCCATCATGCCATCCACTCAGATTTTTCTTTCTAAACAGAGTAATACATTTAAAGTTGTCATTTTTAAACAAAAATGCTTAAAAAAGGGACTTTCATTTCTCGTTATCTTATCTGTGCTCTTAGCAGCTAATAGACCAGAATATTAAAATGGAAAATTCTCAGTGTGTGTGACAACTGTCACAGTGAGAAGATCTTAGAGAAGAGGTAATTATCAAGGGATTTTTCTCAAATTTGGAAACACAGATAAATATGAACAGAAAAGCCGAAGCAAACCGACCAGAAGCAAAACAGTAATTATAGTACATTCTTCTATTTTCCTAACACAAGTCCTTCTTAGGGGCAAAGCTGGTTCCATGTTAGCAAAATCACTGTGGACATGAGGTGCAGTTAGAAGCTTTGCATGAATAAATTACAGTTTTTCAATTAATTTTGCCCATGCTCACATAGAGGAAGGATTTTTCCCCACCCCCCTCCTCCTGCTACTTTTAAAGTAATTTTCTGCTATGTTTAATTAGGAAATTTCTCTACAGAAGGGAATGTGATAGAAGATTAATTCTCTATTTTCTCACCCACTGTGTCAGTAGACTCAAGTGGACACTATAAACCCCAGTTAAATACGACGAGGATGATCAAGCACGGAGCTCCTTTTGAGAGGTCGCGTCTGCAGACTGTGGATCTCATTCCAAAACAATAGAAATGAGTTAGGAAATGGTGTCTCTCCGTGGTGCAGCGCCACAGAGGAGCGATTCCAAGTGCTCTGTGGTGTGAGGGTTCACCATGCCAGCTGAGAGGGTTTGCTATCATGGCTAATGACACCAAGCGACAAATGACATTGCCACAACTGCTGATATCTTGGGTCTGCTTCTCCCCTTCACCACTAATAACTATTCCTCCCATCCTATTTTACATCTTTTATGCCAAGTAGGGAACAGCAGTTTAACAATAAATAATGAAATATTCGCTGGTGGGCAATATAGTAAAGTTTGTTGGTTTTTTTTTTAAGGGGAGAGATAAAGGGTGCAAACTGTATTTGTTTTTAATGAACAATGAAGGGAACGAGCTATTTAGCCTCAGGACATAAAACCCCATGAATGGACTGTTGCTGCCAATGCTGATTAAATATCAGGTTAAGACTTTTAAAAATTGAAATCCAAGGCAGAATAAGAACAATTACTCAGAGGAAACTCGCCCACAAGATGGAGAAAGATGCAAGATACTACCCTTTGACAAAGAGGGTAAGCAGTTTTCTCAGAAGCGTTAGCAGTGAAGTGGCTGAACACCAAAACAGAGAAAGCATGAATGATTTAGAGGAGAAAACACAGACATGTAGCCTAGTAGAGACCAAGAGCTTTGTGCATTGATTAACCAGGACCAGATTGTTATAATCCAATAGAAGTTGCCAGTACAAACCTCCTGGGGACAGGAAAGGTCAAAATAGGACAATTGGCAGAGAAAGTGTGTAATGCAGAAGAAAATTAGAAACTTCAATTCCAGTTTTATTCTGAGTTAAAAAAAAAATAAATCAGTATTTTGGCTAGTCCAATGCCTATTTATTTCTTCACATTTTCACACAATTATAAGACATTCTTATCCTACTCTGTTTGTTGCTATTCTGGTTTCATGTAGAGAAACACTCCAGCAGAGCATTTAAGAAGGGACAGCCACCTTTGCAGAGTCCAAGGGGGAACTGCAAGGATGACAAGATCTAGAAAACACAGTTCTGTGGTGAGCTTAGGGGAATGGAAATTTTTTACTTTGGAGAAGACTGGAAGGAGACTACTCATCTGATATGAAAAGGAATGTAAAAAAGGCTGCTATAAAAAGAAGGATAATCAATTGTTCTCCACATCCATTATTCCTGAGACAAGAAATAATTGACATAATTTACAGCAAAGGAGATTTAAGTTAGGTATTAGGAGATTCTGTCCCCTCAACTTCTAATAATTACCGTGGGCTGGAACAGGCTGCACTGAAATGAAGCCGGTGTGCTCAGAGGTGGCTTCCGAGACTGGTCCGTGCAAAGTCTGAGTGAGGGACAGTCTAACTATAGCTGCTCCCATCAGACTTGAGCAGGATGGATGAGATGATCAGTTGAAGATACTTCCAGAACTATGTGCCTATGACTACAGCTTTTCTGCAAGCCAGTGGATGGCTGGGGTCCACACTGGGCACAACTCAAATCTTTACTTGTACAAATTCCCACTGAAATCATGGGGCATCTTTTGATAACATAATTAAAACACCTTCATGTCACCTGGGTGTGTGATGTCTGCTCACATATGGGGCCAGTATATATTTCTGCATAATCTCTAAAAGTTTTTGACTCCTGCAAATTTGGAGGATTTGGTCACACCTAAGACCTTGCGGACAAGATTTCAGCTCATCTGATACTGAAGAGGTAGAGGAGCCAACCACATCTTCTTCCTCTCTCAGGAGAGATGGTTATTTCCTTAGACACAGTGATTTGAATATATCTGTTCCAGCTGACCAAGATTTTGTTCCATTATAATAAAATACCTTTTAGAGAAAAGGCATAGACCTCTTTAAAATCAAGACACTTAAAAAAAATTGTTAAATGGGCTGCAAAATCTATGTTAATACAGAAATACAGGCAATGCATTTCCCAGAGCAGTCAGCAATGAATTTCCAGTGTTAGCACTCAGCTCGTCACCCTCACGCCAAAATGACACTACCTGTGGTGACTGCGTCCTGATGAAGAGGGCAGGAGGTGATGGTAGGAGTGAAGCTCCTAATGCTAGCTCCAAATCTGCAGCCAGGAAAGCTGGGAATCTCAGGGAGCCCTACTTTCAACCAGAGCAGCCTGTGCCTGACGGAATGTGTGTCAGGAGCCTCGGCAGCCCGTGCGAGAGACAAGAGCCACGCAGCGCAGAGGGCTTGCAGCCACCTTTGTTCTGAGTCCCCTGGGGCTGCACTTTCTGTACCGCACCTGCCAGAGGAACAGCACAAAGCCTGTCCCCTCTGCTCCTGTTTCCAAGCAGTGAGCAGCCCTTCCACAGCAAAGCCAGCCTCTGGTGGTTCCTCAGCCTCCAGTGCCCACTCCACATAGTTGCCCAGGGGCACACGGGGTGCGCTTTGCTCCCCTCCTTTTTCCCCTGACAGCAGCCAGGCCCAAGGCAGGATCCCAGTTTGTTTGCACAGTGATAACACAGCCTTCCAGAAAGGAAATACAAAATAATGGATCAGGTGCAGGCACATCCATCTGTCATCTCAAATAAGCACACGGGTGCCATGTGAATGCCTGGTCACTCCTGTAATTACCTGTTAAAGCTGAATGGGCAATTTTCAGCCTGAAGTACATGAAATGCGTGAACATTTTAATGATGCACAGAACAATTAAGAATATTACATGCACGGTTCCTGATCACCTTGAGATTTTCTCTCTACTTAGCGCTTGGGGAAACTCAACCTCTATAACCCTGCTAGAGCAAGAGGGCACAGCTAGAATCAGGAAACAGTGAGCTGAATAAATTGCAGCAAGGCAGGCACTTTTTAAAATGCAACTTTTCCTTCCACAAACTCTTAGATAATGATGGAAAAAATGTCCGCAGTGAATTCTGATGAAAGAAAAAAAAAGAAAGGCAAGAATAATAAATGTGTCCCATGTGACAGGCAGGAAAAATGAAGGGTTTGATTCAGGTCCTGTTCTAATCAACGGGACTCTCTCCATTACCTCTGCTAACAATCCTACTAAACCCTTTATGTCTGGTTGAGTAGATAGAGCACAGAGCTAAGAAGCAAGAAAGCCTAGCCAGAGAAATGGCAGCTAAGCCAAAGAAATGGCAGCTAAGCAGCACTTAAGGCACCTGAACTCACCCTGCAGTGAAGCTGTGTGTATGAATACACACAGAGCACATACCCATGGTATCGATGCTATTTCAGCAGACAGAAAACCCCTTGTGTCTTTCCCCCAAACATGGGATGAGGGAATCTGGACCAAAAAATAAATCTGAGAGAAAGGCAGCCAGATTCTCCATGCATAGCCAAACAATGTAAACACAGCAAAGGAGTGCAATCCAATGTGTCCATACAGAGAGGCAGAAAAAAGGATGTGGCCCAGTGTGGTAGGGAAAAGTTTCCAGTTATCACATATTAAGTATTTGCAACAGACGATGCAGTGTTGTTCTTGCTCAAAACACTGTGCAAATTTGGCTTCAGGAAAACCCCTGAGGATAAATTCTACCTGGTATGTGCCAGCCTAAAATGCAGGAACTGATGTGGCCCCAGACATATAGCATGATGAGGAAGGAGGATGTGCCTCCTAGTTCATGCATGGGAGGTCAGCTTTCAGCTCCTCTCAGGTGAGTGCCCATCAGACTTCAGGGGAGCAGAGCTGCCTCCTAACATGTTGGGACCAAGCCCTGCATGTTCACCATGAAAATGTCTTAGGACAAGATAATTAGCATATGGTAGATGTGGGTATGTATGTTTCTTTTCAAAGCCTGTTCACAGGGAAAGAAGCGTAAACACCACCTAACCCAACCATTGCTTTCAAGTACCTTATTTTCACACCGAGTTGCTATAAACTATCCCCATAGAATTTTGTTGTAATTACATGCAGTAAAAGGAACAACCAGGTAATTACCTCAGGCTCCGCAATAACATTTCTACATTAAAATGTAAGTGCAAGGTGCATAGCTTGTATCCGTGTTTCAGCCACAGGAAAAACAGAAAACTGCTCATTTGAGGGGTTTAAAAAGCCCTCTGGCAGCTGCCAGTGGTCCGGTGCTGTCCCAGTTCAGGCTGCTTATAACCCCACTGACAGCACAGCTTTGAAAACAACCATGTGTGTCTCCAAGGGGTGTTTTATCCTCCTTGGGAGCCTGGCACCCTGAAGCATACACAGGCAAGCTTAAAAGAGTCCATTTACATGTGGGAGAGAGGTAGTGGAGAAATCGGCTTTCTGACCCCGCTCCCTGAGCACGCCACGGGCTGGGATAAATGGGGGCTGCCAGCCCCTTGCACTGCTCTCAGGCAGGAACCGAGAACACCGGGGGGAAGGTGGCATTGGATTAGCCACATTTCACCTCCACAGGCTTGTCTTCCACGTTGAAGAATTTTCTGTCTTTCATGAGCTTTTGCGCTTCATTTAAGCCCTAAATAAAGCGCAAATAGCCTACGGGAGTAAACTTTACTTTCTACCTGTCAGAATAATTTCCTACCTAAATTAACTTGTGAATACACCTTAAAAAAACCAGATGCATCTTCTCTGTAGCCTGATTATTTGCCTGCTTTATTTTCCAAATGCCTTTTTTAAGCTGCTTTCCCATTTTGGGTACAAGTGGAATCATGTTAATGGACTGACAGGGTGCAGAGCAAACGCAGGCTCGGACTTTACATGGTGTGTGTGATCTGGTTTATATACCTCCCCCAGGCATGACTCTTCCTTTAACAGTATGCACAGGGGCTCTGTGCCTACCTAACGTCCTAGTGCCTGCATGTTTTGCAGGCATACTGCAGTGAGCTCTTGCCATGGGGGTTGTGACTTTTCTCATCCTTTTGCATCAGGAGGGTCTACACAAACCACCCCCCCCTCCCCCCAAGTCTGGCCTGGCTGAGTGGGAAGAGGAAGTTTAGGGATGCCCCATCACAAATCTCGGGAAGACACTTCAAAGAGCAAAAATGAAAGAAAAGGAGAAAAAGCATTGGTAAAATATCACTATTCGAAATGCCAGCAGCCCCGATGAGCGGCAGCCCTCCAGACAGAGGTGATTCATAAAAGACCCACCATCTGATAAAGCCTTCTCTCAGCTTAACAAAACTTGGTGTCTGCATCACATCTCTTATTTTGGGATTCTCCAGGCACCAGCTCCTCCTGCCCATTCCATGGGAGGTGGCAGCGTGGTTCCTGCAGCACCGCGGGAAGGTGGTGGCAAACCCCCACCGCCCGCCAGCAGCTCCGGCCTCCCTCCCAGCTCCAGGCAGCACCACCTTTCTGATCACATTGGTCAAACAAACCCGAAACAATTATCAGCTTTGATTCGTGCTCCGAGATTTCTTTTGAATCTGAACGCCCATGGAGGCCAGCACAGGCTTTTGCATCACTGCCCAGAATCTGGACAGGCCAGAAAATCCCAGCTGTCCAAACCAGAGCTGGTGGCCCTTTCTTTCCTAAGATAACCATGGTTGTAGGAAGTTCGCTAATGGCCTTGCTTTTTGGTAGAGCAGAACTCATCCTCTGCCCTCCAGCGTTTGGTGGGAGCATCAGCAGCACATCATGGACAGCTGCAGAAGTCAGGGGAGGGCTGGAAGAAGTCAGGGTGGGTAGCAGGAGTCCATCTGAGAGGATCCCAGCTGCACCACACAGCCATCCACCAGATGCTCTGCCTCGCTCCCAGTTACCATTTTACTAAGGAAAACACAGATCTCCTTTCCCAGTCTTATTATCACAGGTAGTTTAATCAAAGAGCTAATGAAGCAAGTGGTAAAAACACAGCCAGGCATTGTGCTGGCTGCAAGAAAGACGCTTTAGAGGAGTAGAAACCTCCAGTGACCTGACAGTTGGTGACTGAGCTGGCTGCAAAGCAGGCGACCCAGCTCTGCCAACACAGTGGACCACTTCCAGGAGCTAAGCCTGCAAAGAGCTCCAAGTGCCCACCAGCATATCCAAAACCCTGCAGCAGAGCACAAAGCATGGTTCTCTCTTATCTCAAAGAGCCTGGTATTTATCACTCTTAAATCAGGCACAGCCTTCTTCATCTCATCCCACCTTCTTGTCTGGATCTGGGTCCACTTTCTTCACTGTTTTCCATCTCAAGAGTCCTCACTCACAAGCACAGTATCTGCTCCTGTACAGTTTTGGTATGCACCTAAGGGATGGTTCTTCTCAAAGACCCCAAGCCAACTTGCAAATTCCCATTTCTTTCTTAGTTCATGTATCTAAAATGGGATTATTTTATGGGGATCATCTCCCTAATGTCTGAGCAGCTTCATGGTCTTACACTGTGCCTCTCTGCTTCATTAATGCTGCTGTTTTCCTAACAATATTTCTGTACTAGAGTGAAATTCACACACTTTGCATCCCATGAACATTAAAGACTTTTCAGGGAATAAATATAATTGCTCAGTGCATCAAGTATGATTGATCCCTCTGCATTTCCTGGTAATTACCCTCAAGAACAGTGTGCATTAGACACTCTCTGCTATCAGAAGTAGTGTCTAGGGACTTGTGGTCAGGTTTACTAAAATACCCCCCGCAGTACGTGACCTGTAAGACATATATGCATATCCTACTTCAGTGGATTCCATTTTGCTCTTGGACTTGCATCCAGCCGAAGGAAAAACATCCATTAAGCTATTCTACACTACAATTATTTGAAACAAAGAAAAAAAAATACAGTCACTGAATTACAGAATGTTCTGAGTTGGAAAGGACCCACAAGGATCATCGAGCCCAACTCTTAAGTGAATGGCCCATACAGGGATCAAAAGCACAACCTTGGTGTTATTAGCATCATGCTCTGACCATCTGAGCTAATCTCAGTGGTATATACAGCATTATGTTTTACTATCAGCTCCTACATTTTTTATTCCTCCCCTTTACAAAATACATTTACAAACAGAATTCCATACTTAGACTGGGCTCTGGATATTAACATTTACAGACCATCTATTTTCCCTCTGGAAGCATAAGATTTTGTGCTGATTTTGGCTGAGGTACAGTTAATTTTCTTCACAGTGACTCACAGAGGGCTGTATTTTGTCTGGCTGGGGTTAAACCACTACAGGCCTTTCAATGGTTAATTTTTATTTACAATATAAATAGATTAGCAGAAGTCATGCAGCATCAGAAGCTTCATCTCAGCCTGTGGTCACACATGCCTATGGGACAGGTACCTGTCTTTTCCTGGTTCTATCTGTAAGTACTGATTGTCACTGCCTCCCTGACAGGTCAGAACACGCTCTTAGTGCTCTGAAGCAATCCCCTATTTAAATACTGATGCTGAAGTATGCTCCTACTTACCAAGTAGTACTATTACTTTAACTTTGGCTTTGAATCTTGTTATTTCTCATCCGTCTAAAACAGTGGCAAACCTAAGCATCTGAGTAAATGCTATCCCAAATAATTTGTGGTCTTTCACCACTGCCAAGGTAAAACAGTTCACCTGCTTTAAGCTTGCTTCTCCAGTATTTGGTTCAGAACCCTTTCAAAGCCAATGAGGACATTAAGCAGTTGAAAAACATTATAGTCAGCTTCAAAAATCCTTGCCAGGGCCGTAAACACCTTGTCTCTGTGAGCTACTCTTCTCTCTTGCTACCAGTATCCAAATGGATGAATCTAAATACTCCAACTAGCTGAGCTCTAAATCACAACAAAGGTATCATTAACAAATGGAAAAAATGATACAGGTCATTCTTGGAGACATTCAATTTCCTGTAGCCTACCTGCATTCCTTCTTCACACTCTTTTGGCTTGGGATCCCTTAGACTTAATCAGAGTTCAGTGATTTATTCCCAGGGAGTCTTTGGTAACATTGTTCCCTTTTTTATTTATCTTCTGCAACCAGTCTGGTGCCAGCAGACATTCCCCAGCACTTATATAATATTTCAGGCATTCCCCAGCACCTATATAATATTTCAGTGGATTCCCCAGCACCTATATAATGTTTCAGTGTACCCTGGTGTGTACTTTGCAAAAGGCCATACGTCCTTGATGTTCCCCCTTTCCACGCTGCTCTGGCTGAGCAGCCGCCACTCTCCCTGTCTGTCCATGCTCTCCAGCTGGCCCATAAACCAGTCCTGAAATCCTGGACAGGCCTCATGACACCAGGGCTTTTTCCTTAATTGCTTCCACAAATTCTGAACATCACTATTGCCTCTTACTTTGGAGTTAGATGGGAAGGAGGGAACCACAACCTCTGCTGTCTACTCAGATCACAATATTGTTGCAATCTAGTTTTTCAAACCTTTTAAGTACACTTGAATTCATAGCAATTTTGTACCCTGCTCCACAGAAAAGGCTAAGGGGTGCAGATAATGCTTTCAGGCTATTACTAATACATTTTTATTCTCTCTAGATACTCTAGCACCCATCTTCATGCCTTAATTGAGTTTGGGATTTCAGGTGTTGAAATTATTGCTCCTAGGACTACGCAGCCATCCGTAATGCTAACCTCTCTGTTACTAGATGAAGAATCTGCTAGAAAAATTCAGAAGATAAATAAAGATGTCACCTGTTGATCACATGATAGCAAATCCCACCATTATTATACCAGAGATTAAGTGCCATGGACCCACACCAAAGAGGTCATCCTCTGATGAGCTGTCCTTTGATCTCGAGGACATTTTTTCTGGTGGGATGATTTCAGGAACCAAAATATAGCTACCACATTCTCATTTACCTGTCACCTGCTCTCAAAGCTGTTGAATGCCCCAGAAGAACTCACCAATATCATCCTGGAAACACCTACTTCCCAGCACATGTTAATCTGCAGGAGCAGCCATGTGAGTCCTGAGCTAGAGAAAAAGGGTGACTTTGCACAGGAGAATAGTGGTTGCTGGATGCTGAAGGAAATGGAAGGGGACAGGATGGTTTTGATGGACATTTACGGTGTCTCATTGGCTCTTAGTCACCCTTTTGAGTCCCTAGCTTTCTTTTCCAATGTGTCAAATGCATGGAAAATTTCCTAGAGAGAAAACCATTTTCCACAGTTCACATGAAGAAACCTAAGCAGGGAGTCTGTGCTGAGGCTGCCCACTGCATGGGCACTGCAGAGCTGTACGTTCCCACTGCCCACGGCCTGGCAGACTTGGCCTCCTCCTGGGGCCACAAACTTGGATTTTCTAACTTTACACATGCTGAGGGTAGGATCTGGGATTATGCACCATACGCCGTCCTTGTATAGGACCAGAACATGGCCACTCTCATCACAGTCTTTGGGAATAAGACTCTGAACTCAACTTGGCAGAAGCCCAGGCTAATGTTTTCACTACCAGTCACTGTTCCTCTGGAAGCATCCCAGTATGGAGCAGAAGGCTTTGAAGAAGACAGGGCCTGCGGCGATGAAACAGGGTAGACATTCCAAAGACAGGTATGAAGAAATTACTATGGCAACACCACACGTCTTCGTCAGAGGTGGAAGAGCTGTTTCCAGTAGAGCAGGATGTTCCATAAGGTCTAATGTAAACTTGTCTTCACAGCTGGAGAATACTTGAGAAAAATAGCTGGGTGTGTAGATAACTACAAAGTCAGCCTGTACTGTCAGAACACGTGGAAAGC
This sequence comes from Aphelocoma coerulescens, assembly GCF_041296385.1. Taxonomy (NCBI): domain Eukaryota; kingdom Metazoa; phylum Chordata; class Aves; order Passeriformes; family Corvidae; genus Aphelocoma; species Aphelocoma coerulescens. The sequence goes on from NC_091021.1 coordinate 8,925,927, forward strand.
ACAGGATAAAATGACAAAGAATATCAGGGCCTCCATCACCAGGCTTTGGAGGAGCAATGCTAACTACATCAACATTTGTGCCTGCCCCACTAAATAAGACCACACATCTTTACCTGTTAAAACTGCCAACTCACTAAGTTCAACTATGAAGTTCATATTTCTATGAATTTTGCATTTCTAAGGGAGTCCAGAATACCACCAGTGATTTAATAAATTTATAATAAGTACACCCAGGCCTACTGTAGTGACAATGTCTGGGTAGCAGTTCTGCATGCTCTGAATACAAGTGGATATTAAAAGAGCCAAGAGCAAGGGTTAATCTTGGTATTTAAAAAAAAAAACAACACCTCTGCCTATGATTCCTTTCACAGACTTCAGTGTTTCATGAAACAAGGCACGTAGTTGAGTAAATAATCCTTGTGGGCTCAATTTGAACCACTTGTAGAAATGAAGAAGGGTGGGTACAGTATTTCCTTGGATAGGGAAGGAAAGTCATCACATTAAGGGAGGGGGTTGGCTCTGTGTGAATAAAACCCGGCTGCTACTGAATATATTGAAACATGATCTAAAATCAGATTTGCGGTCGTGCTGCCAGGAGACTGAAGAGGTCAGCTGTTTGTTTTATAAACTGCCGATGTTTTCCCCTCTCCCTGCCTGCTCCAGCCTCACCAGAAAGCAGCATGATGGATGGGACAACGTCTCTCTGCTCCCAAAAACCCCTGCAACAGAGGCTGTGGGCAGGCTGTCACCTCTGCCTGTCACTCCTGCCAGGACAAGGAACTACAAAATATGTTTGGTGCCAAGGGTCCCTGATGAGCCCCACATTCAGCACAAAGCCATCGTTATCCTTGCTCCTTGGGCCATAATTGTTACACCCATGGCCCTCTAATGGCATTTATAAGCTGTGTCTCAGATAATATAACACTGCCTGTTGAGTGGCAATGCTCTGCAGGACAGGAGACAGGCCTGGCTGGAAAATGCCTGCCCTCTTTGGCAGGCAGCAGCTCTGCTGGGCTCCACGTAAGCCCTAGAGAAAGATGCACTGCTCGGACAGATCAAGCACTGGGCAGGTTATCAGCCTAGGAAGAGGGGCCACAGGCTCTCGGTAGAAAAGGGGGAAAAACTTCCCCAGTCTGAGCATGTGAAAGCCTGAAAACTTTCAGACTTTTTGGATGAAAGGTGGCTTTAAGCACCTCCCCTCGGAAGAGACTGGCAGAATAAAGTCACTGTTGGAGCACTTGAGCTTTCTACTCTCAAGCTTGCCTAAATCCACAGGGAACATTGTGCTGCCTTTGGTCAGCATTGGATCAAGCCACAGATGCCAGCAAAAGCCATCCCAAGAGCAGAATTACCTGTGCTGGTGCAGTCTGCCTGCATCCCACAAGAAAAAAATCAAGAAGTACGGAGAATTATCTGAAGGGAAAATAATCCTGAATTTACACTTGGGGAAAGCACAAAGCTTTGTCTTTATTACCTCTCTCCCTAGGTAAATTTTTTCTTTCCTCTTTCATGTTCACCCTTGAATTCTCTGCTTGCTTTCTGGGGACATGGGCAGGTTTTGACTCTCACAGTAGATACTACCAAAAGAACAATAAACAGGTGGTTTTCACCTTCAGGTGCCTGAAACTTCCTTTAATGTTTCATTACAAGTACATACAGTGGGCTGGCAGTGCACACAGTGCAACTTGAAAAGAACTGTGGGTTGAAGTATCTCACAGCAGAATATTACTGTGGATTTAGCACTAATTCCAGCTTTATTCCTTTCCTAATTCCTGTATCACATATCCTTATCTACAGAGATAAAGTCCCTTGAAGTGCAATTGCTTTGATGCACGGATGGAAGACTTTTGTCACAAAAATGTAAGATTTGCTTTGAAAACAATCATCACTATATTTAGACCACAGTCCACTCCAAACTCCCCTGACAGGTTTCAGTGCAAACAAGCAAAAGCTTCCCTTGGCTGCCTACAAAAGTCACACTTCAGACAAGCCTGTAGTGTACCAGGATTTTAACCTCTTGCAGTGCTGCGAGCATGGCCATGCTCTCTTAAAGCTAAAGCCACCACTACCAGCACAGTATTTGCACACCACGTAGCAAATTCCCCGAGTGCCTCAGAGTATCAGTGTCCCTGAAGGGCACACTATTGATCCATAGGTAGATTATGTTACTTGCTTGGCTTTGGAAGATTCGTGCTCCCTGCCTGGCATCCTTGCAGCAAAGAGCTGTGTTTAAGGCACGCTCTGCCCGGGCTTTCAGGAGCTCTTCAAGTCAAATCATAGTGGTGCAAGGCATAGATCTTTTGATGTCAAATCCTGTATGATTTTACAGCTGGCAACAAAGAAAATTTACATTTACAGCTGACAGCAACTTTCAGCCAGAAGTATTTCAAAGCACTTTAAGAACTATAATTCAAAACAAATAACGCTGAATTAAGATATTTCTGGGTTGAAATATAGAAAATATTGAACAGAACTACTCAGCAGCTTGGGGTAAAAGGTGAAGAATATGCCATCCAATTGAATTAGTGCAATGCAATTTTAGTTAGGCAGGATGCAATTACAAAAGCTGGAGTCTGGCCAAGCCACCAAGGTTAACTACTCTACTTTTTCTAAAAGTATCATGGGATTTTTCTAATGACCACAAGTTAATGATGTTGTGTCTGAAAGTCAGCACCTCTCCCCTTACAGTGGCCTTTACAATCATTTAACAGCAATGGCCCGATACCAGATCCAGTGAGAAAACCCCAAATTACCATTCCTACCACCTCAGAAATTTGCTTCTCTTAGAAAAATGGGTTTGGAAGGGACCCAGTGAGCCACTAGGTCCAGTTCTCTAGAAGCACAAGAAAGTTCACACATACTATCACATCTCTGATAACGACTCTAGAAAGTTTGTTACACCTTCAAGATTGACTTCAAAGTTTTGAACACCATAAACTTAGCACCTATCACAAAAGGAGGGACACACATAAATCAAAGAGGACTATCAGAAAATCACGCATGGCGAGCCAACTTAAATACAGGCATTAACACAACAGAAACTTTATGTTGTTTGTACCAATTTTCCTGTCTTCAGATATTAATATTGGTGTACAAATCTTCAGCTGAAAAAGGTGGCAAATAAATGATGTACACTTTTTAGTTTGCCACACATGCCTTTGGATTTATCTTGGTCAATCCATTTCTTTTAAATGAACTTTGACACCATACTCAGTCAAGAGATGACCTGTGTTTTCAATTGCTTGCTAGACAAATAATTAAAAATAAAATGCAGAAATTAATTGTGATGACAAATGGAATGGAAAGACTAAAGATCCCAAAGGCCTTTATAATCTTCCGTTCACGTCTTGAACATTGCCCATGCAGACCAAACCATCAGGTATCACTTGTTGGTGAACATATATAACATTCTTTTCTGCCAGATATAAAAACTGCACGTGTCAGTAAGCCCTAGGGTGTGCTCTACCAAAATCAACAGAGGTTTTTAGGTTGATTTCTCTGTGCTCTGACCCTCACGTAGCAGATTACAACATCTTACCAGCTGCAGAACAGCACTTGCACAGCTCGTTGGCTCATGCCCCTCTGTTGAGTGTCGATCTGATTAGGTAAATGAGATATTATGACTGAACCTCTAGAAAGTTTTGGGCTATGCTTTTCTTGTGCAGGATATTAGATAAAGAAATCATAATAGCCTGTGATTGCCTGGTCTCAAAAATAATGGTATTCTAAATCAAACAAAGGCAAAACAAATCCAGCTCAGAGAAGTCGGGGCAATTTCTTAGAGAGCATCTCTGCCAGCCATGAAGATTTCTACTGCCATCAGTGAACTAAGCACCTATCCTAGAGGATCTATCTTGTTTTAATTCATTACATTCTAAGAAAACCACACAATAGCTTCACTGTTATTTTTAACACCTAGCACATTGTACCATCATTTGCCAACAGTTATTTTTTCTTGGTGCCAACAATTAGCTTAGAGACCTAGTGAGAACTTAATGAGACTGAGATTCACATCAAGTTTGCCAGAAAGCTCAGCTTCTGACATATTTTAAGGTTGCTGGTAGTCAGTTCTTTGATTTCTCACTTCTTTAATTGTTTACAGGTGAAATGGCAAACCTGATCTTTGCTCTTATGCTAGCTGAAAGTGAGCATATATTTGTGAGTATCTGGTGAGAATTTTTCATCTGGGATTTCATTTCCTGTAGATGAAAAAGCTATCTTCTGGTCCTAATACTCTGATCTTTATTTGATTAAAAGGATTCATTCTGATTTCTTTCCCTGTGATATTGCATAATATCACGGTGCCTTGTCTCTTTTGTGAGATGTCTTCAGAGGTCACTGCTTGGCCCTTCTCTGAGTCCTCACCTCAAAAGTACCACTGTAGGCACAGGGCTGATTTTGCTCAGTCTTGAAATATGCAAAGATGTTTAAGTATGCAGGCAATGCAGCCAAGCTATATTCAAAGGTCTCTTCTGTCATCTGAACTGAGAATCTAAAACCTGGCGTTAATATTAATCAAAACTGGTTTATGAATGTAAGCTTCTGCTGAAAACAGAGGGATGTGCATTTTCTCTTAGCTCGGATCAAACCTTTGATGACTGAAATATTTTTCAGCTAGAGACACCAAACAGAAACAAAGAGACATTGAAGAAAGCGTAGTTGTTAGCACTGCCTTTTCTCTCAGCAAGGAGGGTTTTACAGCTGTGCATTTGGAGAAGGAAAAAACCCAAGCCCCACAACGTTTATGTACCTTGGTATGAGAGCAATAACTCAGTAATAACCCAGCACATAAAAAAGGAGCACACAAAAGGCTCCGGGTGAAACTCTCTGCTGTGCAGATTGCTTGTCTGCTTTGCCGGTTCCCCCTCCAGCTCTGTGCAAGGCCTGGGAGAGGGAACGGATCACACTCAGGCTCTGCCCATTAAAAGCAGCACTGACAGCTGTCTTCAGGCATTTGGCTCTCTGTGCTCAAACCCAGACCTGAACACAGCAACCAAAGGCAGCACAGACACACCTAGCGTGCTTGGTGAATAGATGGATGAAAAACGAAACCATAAGAAACTAAATTTCACTGAAAATTTAATGTTTCTCCAATAAAAAATGTCCTTCTTAACCCAAATGCAGCATTCAGTGCAAAAGTTTCTGCTTTCAATGAAAACCTTCAGGTTTTTTTTTTTTTGTTCAAGAACTCAAGCTTGTATTTTTATTCCAGTGACTCTAACTGTACATTACACAGTGGTGCAGGCTCACTGCAAACACCTGACTGTTCCAGGGCCTCTCCTCAGGGGCAGCAGACCCTGCCACAACACATTCATTCTGTGCTAAGAGCAGGTGAACGGGCATAAGCTGCAATTCACTGGGCATTTTTCTTACGAGATACCCGGGATCCAATTCCATGCTACGTGTTATCCTAGTGTGGCAATGCCAGTAGGGCTTGCACTTCTGTATCCCTACAGACTGTGAAGATGAAGCAGTATTTACTATCTCAAAAAGAAAATAATTACACAACTGTGAAGTACAGCAAGGCAGAAGAATAAGTCTTTGTATTTAGAAAATAAAAGTGTCCGGGGACGGCTGAGAACCCATGTTCATTAAAAAATCAAATGTAAAACCAGTTTTTTTGTGACCAAGCTACTGGAATAATTTTTTTAAAATGAAAACCATACCAAAAGTCAAAGTGTAAGTGTAACTTTACATCTTGAAAATATTTTTCCTTCCCCCTTTTTTTTCTAAGCAATAGACTCTCATGTTTGTGGAAACCTGGCTTAGCAGAGCTTTCTAGGAATCACAGATTGTTCTGCTTCTGATTGTATCAGAAACATTTTTTTTTTTTCTTCTTCTTAATGTTGGCATGAAAGCAGATGATCTAAACACTGAAGTGGTTTTGGCAGCATGAGTTTTAAACCTCATATCAAACAAGAAATTTTTGTCACTGCACCTTTTTTCAGACATGTAGCTGGAATTGCTGGGGCCCATCCCCTCACGTCCCGAGCAGTCACTTGAAGAGGCTGAGGGGTGTGTACCTTACACTCGTGTGTATAAAGTGAGATTAATATGACAAAATGTCAACTGAACTTCCCAATACATGAAGAGCATGCAAAAAGGAGCTGTCAGTTGGCTAAACAGTTCTTCAGACACCAACTTTAGGAAAAACTAAGATTACAGAGAATTTAATAAATCCCAGGGATGTCTCACTTCCCCAGAGGAAAGAAACCACCTGCCCGAGCCCACCACTGAGCTCTTGCTGTCTTGCACCGCACAGTGGGGATCTTCCTCCACCTGCCATTTCTTGCTTCTAAAAGTTGTCTGCCTTAGTTGGGATTTGATTCCTTTCCATGACGTCTTACAGCCTAACTCTTGCACCCTGCAAATACACGCAAGACTCTCTGCCAGTAAAAACATTCTCAGAACAGTGTTTTGACCAGCCTTCCTCTTTCCAGGAGTGCAGTATTGCTTTAACATTACATCTCCTCCAGCAGCACGACACTTTTCCCTTGCTTCCCCCACCATGTGTTTGAATCCCTGGCACCTTCCTGATGTCCAGCCCATCTCTCTGGCTCTTTTAAAGATTTCAAACCCATACATCCATTGCTTTCTTGCTTTCATAGAAGACCTATTAAGTCAATCAACCTTCATGACACTTTCCTGACCATCATTTTCTGACATGAATCATACTCGAAAAGGGAAACAAAATCAGCATAAAAGGAAGAGGGAAGTTACTATGTTAAGGTGTGACCACAATCAATTTTTACAGCTTTGCTTGCATCCTGCAGTCTTTTTGCAATAACAGTCTCTGCTTACTCACCTTTCTGCTTGAAGAATTTGAACTCTCTGGGTCTTCTTTTTCAGCCAGAAGGATTTTAACACCTTATGGATATTACCATAGTAAATAATAAAATAGTCATATAAGACAGTCCTCCAGACCAGTAGACAAGCCCTGATCTTTTCCAGGTGCTCCCAAAGAGCATTTCCTCTTTAACTCTGGACTGGGGTTTACATAATAATGCAAGCTCTGATCCACAGACGTATTAGACACCACCATTTTAATGGGAGTTTAACAGTCTGATGCATTATTTGATTTCCAAATGCAGTCAGCGCCAGCCCATCATTAGACATCAAGGCAATAATGTGGCCCCAGGGAACACTTCTCCCTAGGCCCTAGTAATCACCATCGGCCCTTAAATTCATGCCAATGTGTTAGTTCATTCAACATTTTGCTCTTTTTTTGTTACAGCTTAAAGAGAAGAACAGAGGGTAATTTCATACACAAATGTACAAGAGATTTGGTGTTCATCTGGTGTGAAGAAGGTAATTTAAAAGCTTTTCTATTTAGGAAACCTAAATATAAGAAACTTTGGCCTTCATTTATTGAGATTCTGAATCAGGTCTGGAGACCAATAATAGTTCAGCTCACAAACCATAAAGAGATGCAAGCCCCACTAATTTCATGCTCCTTTAATCTGCTTTCATCAACTGTGTGGATTTTGTAAAAGCACTCAAAAATTAGATGTTACCATTTAGCAAAAGCATTGACTGATTTCTAAAGGGTTAGCTTGCAGCTACTGAAAACATTAGTGACATGGCAAATAATCCAGTGCTATGAGCTCCCTGCACTACATGAGTTCAGCTCTAGCAACATATATATAACTGTAGGAAAGTTATTCCATGCTCTTAATAAAGAGAGAGAAATAAAGCTTGGCCTGGATGTTGATCTGATTCCGATGAGGTTATAAATAAACTGCTGTAGTCCCCAAGACAAACAGTTTGGATGTGCTCAAACATCATATTCATTAACACAGATTGTATTTACACAAATGGAGAAAAAAAGGCACTAGTGAACAAGGCCATTGATTTCACTGTAACGAGCAAAGCAAAGCAACTGAATGCTGTTAATCAACAGTGTGGGCAATATTGCTTTTACCACTTTTCTTATAAGTTTTTTTAACATGTATTTTCTTCATTTCTGTCATCATTGTTACAAATAATTGCATTAAGAATGCTGTTTCATCAAATTGTCTTGCAACTGCAATAACCTTTCATGAAGATTTCTAGGGTAACAGTTACTGTGAGTATAGAGAGCTGAGTTCTGAGGAAAAAAACCCCAAACATCTTAGTGCAAATGAAAACACACTGTGTACAGCAGGTCCTGGCGCTGTGCTGTGCAGTTACAGGGAGCATTAATGGAGAACAAGCCTCATGGCATCCAGCTCATCAACTATCATCAGTTTCTCGACTAGAAAAACCAACATCACCTCCATCCTTCTACTCCAAGTGAGCAAAACGCTGAAAAAGCTCCTGTGAGTGACAGTCACAGAGCACCTCAAAGCACAGATGCTGTTCATGTTACCCATCAGGAAGGATCTGTGACAAAATTTAGACCTCCTGCCACGTGTGACCCTATGCCTGACCTGCATTCCTTGCCTCCTTGGAGAGGAGAGATGCAGAAGGATAACTTGCCACGAGCTGAAGTGGTAGATAGGCACTAATAAACTTGCTACACACCATCTGAGCATAAAACCCTCTCCAGGAAGGCAACAGGAAAGTCACCTGCAGCATCAACTTCCAGTGGCACCCGAGCATCCAGACTTTAGAGCCAAGCTTAGGTGGCAGCAGCAATGACCAGAACTCCCTTAGCCAGGAGAAACACTGCAGATATGGCAACGCCACAGGGGTAATGAGGCAGTGACGGACAGACTGAGATCTGATGGCACCGCGAGAAAGGCGCAAAATCTTAGAATTTCTGAGATGACATGTTTTCACCACCAGGAGAAACAAAAAACTGTCATTGCTAATACTGGAGCGCTGTGCTAAGCTCTAGGTAGCCATGCTCAAGGAATTCTGATTTCTCAATCTAATTTCTGCAGATAAGGGGAAGTAAAAAAGGTGCACAAGACTGTGGCCTGTTTGACCTAAGACAGAGGCTGAGAAGAAGTGCAGTGGCTATCATAGGATACTGTGGTTTGGAGAGAGAGGACATGTGTCAGGAGGAGGAAAGAACTGGCATCAATGAGCCATTTGGTCTCTGCCACTTTGGTACGTAGCTACTCAGCTGATTCTCATCAGAGGAGATTTGGACTGTCAATTTGGACAACTTCTTTCCTGATAAGAAGAATCAAACCCAGGAATTACCATGAGATCCAACTATTCTGTTGGAATTTATAGGTTAAACTTCTCACCTCTCTGGAAAAAATTACAGCATTTTTGTAAGCTTTTAAAGCCTACAATAACATCTTTCAAAATGGGGGAAAAATAAAGCACAAGAGAGAAGGAAATGCACATGGAAATATCATTCCTTACTGAAATCAATGGACACTGGATTTAACATTACACTGTATTTATCATGTCCCCTTCCCTCCTCCCGAATGGGGCCAGTGAAATTCTGACATGAACTCAGTGACACCCTGCTCTGATTACTGCATGATCTCTGCAAGATGAGATCCAGGCAGTGTTAATGTTTTCAAAGGAAATGCAAGGTGTTTAATAATTTCAACTCAAAGGCTTCTGCGAAAATTTAGTAGTATGTTCATTTTGATTACTTTGGTGTTCAGAGTAGACAGGCTCCAGTGATTTTATCACAGTCCCGGTATGGCTGAAACTCACTGGAAAGAAAAATCACCCATTTCACTGCTCCTTCGAGAATCAATTGGTAAAGCCCTTTATCAACAGAAAGCAGGGGGAGGTGAGCTAAAGCACTGCTTGTATTTGTTCAAAGTACAAAACGTGCAAGTCAGATCTAAGGGAAAATTATATGACAACTGGGTTAGAACTACGCAAGGCCAACCTTTTCTCTACTGTCTAGAGATTCCTTGCTCATAACCTCGGGCTACTATCAGCACTGTGATGCCTGCAACAAAGTACTATGTGCATATCAGCACTTGATGAACTGAATGAATAAATGTTAAATCCCAAAGCATGATGTTCCTTGTGATCTCTGTTAAAAGCCTGCAACCCTTTAAAACAGAAGGCTTAGCTTCATAATCTCGGTGGCATCTAAATCATCATGAGAAATGAGCTCATTTTCCGTACACCGTGTTCTGCCAAGCAAAGTTATTTTTCCAAATACTTATGTAACTGTTCAAGGGGAAAGGCAAGACTGGAGCTAACCCCAAGTGTGCTCTGTGCTCAGCTTGGGCTGATGAGATGCCTTCTGCTAATTGGAGCAAGTTCCTCTTCAGGTTCCACCCTCCTTTGGCTCTTCATCTCCCTTGCACTCTCTTGTCAAAGTGCTGGCAGAGGCCCTGAGCAATAAGCAGCTCATCCATTGCTCGGGCAGTGCTGGAGCAACTGCCTTGTGCTGGCAACCTGCTGTTTATTCCCAGGGATCCATTCATGTCAAAGTGCTTTATCAAGGTTCAGACTCAAAGAACAGGAACAGCACATCTGTGTTCGGGGTCTGATCTGCAATTAAAAGATTTCTGTTGAGCTGGATGTTTGGACTGAATCCTGGACCTGCCTTTCCATACTCTTCTCCATTTTAATCACAGGCTTTCTTTAGGCCTCTTTTGTGCTTTCACTCTTTGTAGTTACCTTGGATGGCTGTAAACTGGCTGAACAGGATAAAACACCTTCATACCCAGCACTGTTAAGAGTGAGAAAGCAAAGCAGCATGGCTGCAGAGCAAGGGTTCAGCAAACAAGGACAAGCATTCAGACTGATGAGAGAGGACCCAGGAACCATGAATCCAGCTCAAAAAATGCTTTTCATCAAAATTAATAAATCCGAAGCACACTTTTCCCCCCTTTGGTTTCTAGACTGCATTTCCAGCTTGCTTTCTACCACAGAGGGGCAAGAGAAACTCCTCAAAAGCAATCAAAGAAATCTCAGATCTTCAACAAATCACATGTAGAGGATCCTAAGCTTGTGTATAAATTCAAAAGACCACAGAGCCCATGACGAAACCACAAAACTTGGTGGCAAGTGCCACCCCTTGCTATGCACAGTTGGGAAAGAAGCCATCTTCCCAAAGCATTTATTAACAGCTCTCTTGACAAAATATAGCTACACCTGGAGCCATTAAGCCAACATCAGCATTCCCAATGCTTTTAAGCATCTCCAGAGCAGGCCTCTAGAGACAGCCAGTCTGCGAGCCACAGAAGAGAAAACCAGCAGTGTGGAGATGGAGGTTTTCTCAGGCCTCAGGGACAAGATGTATGGCAGCTCCCAACGGGTTTGATTTCCCTCATGCAGACCCAGAAGGAAGCCTGTATTTGGACTAGACCAGTCAGACTGAAAGCAAGTTCTGATTCTGGCATAAATCAAGAGGAGACAGCACAAGGCCTATGGGGAGCAAAGAAAAGATGGAATCAGGAAACCACAATTCATCATTTATCTTCCCAGTATCCTGCTAACAACGGAAACTTCCAAACTAATGACTATTTGAATGCGGCCTTACATGCAATGTATCATCCCTGAGCAGAGTACTGAAACATCAAATACAGAGTTCTAAGATTAACAGGATGTTTACAAATAATTATTAGGAGGTGATTGCCTAATTTTGGTCTACGGTTTGGTGTATTTACATTCTCATATTCAAACATATCTGTACTTTGTAATATTTACATATCTCTAGTTTGCGGCTTCCCATAGCAGTGTTATAAAAATGCTGATTTACTACTTATGCAGACACAGTACACATTTTACTGTGCTGCAAATGCAATTTGCCAAGCTGTTTCATTCCTCCCTTTGTAGTTGCATGATTAAATATTTTGATTTTCCTCTATTTATTGTGCTTAATAAACTTTCATGCATTTTGTTCAACAAATACAACAAAGTTTGGTTCTTGCTAAAAAACATAATCTCAAAAAGGAAAAAAAATAGGTTTTCCCTATCAGTCTTTAGGTTACCACTTGACTGAAATATTACCCCATATACTATGAGAATTACTGTGCTGAGCATTCAGTTTTGACCAAGGAAGAGTATTAATGAACACCAATGCTTTCTACTTCACTGTAGGAAATACTTAGAAACCAAATTCCAGGTACAAAGAATGACAATTCTAAAAGCACAAGTCTGGGGTGGTTGTGGATGTTTTCTTACACACACCCAGAGATTTCTGTTTTCTCTGTTCTTGCATAAATCTTCCTCCATCAGCTGATTTGGTCAGATTTCTGAGAGATGATCTGCCTCTCTCAAAGCTCCTTCTACGATCTCAGTAAAACTATTATGCTTATTTATATCTCAATTGCTTATCTGTAAAATGAAAATAACTGTACTCTTCTGAGAGAGGAACTTCGCTTCATCACAAGAAGACATACACTGACTGCAAATACTGTAATATTCTTCTTTAAGCCATAATAATACTGACATTTCACTAGTGTTTTGGTTCTTCCCCTCTCAGAATTGTTAGAGCTAAAACCCAATGCTTCATACCATGTGCTGAAGTGCCAAGGAAGAGTATGATATAAATATACAGATATGAAACAGCATCTAGAAATGATGAGTTTGATCTTTCAAAAGACAAATCACTAATCTCTGTCTCTAATAAGATATGGGATGATAAAGGTCAGGCTGAGTAATGGACTAAGCTGACCGATCAGTCCAAAAGTTTCAAAACTGATGTTGCTACTCCTGTGCCATTGGGGAAAAGAAGCAATCCTTTGTGTGACCTGCAGCAGAGCGTTACAGGCACATTGGAGAGACCCTTTCGCTGTGCTTAACGCAAGGGCAATTTTAAACTCACCCAAGGATGTGCAGACTGAAACGTGGCACAGTGGTATTTTAAATGCCACAAAATTATTCCATTTATTCTTTCAAAAGACACTTTCAGTCTGAAACTGGTAAAAGCTTTTTCACCTCTGCACATCTTTATGAGGATGATTAATGTGATTCAGTAGAAGTTGCCAGGTGACTGTGAAAGGACCTTTGGTCAACAGTAACTTGGATTAGCTGCTGACATGAAAAAGGAATTGCAGAGTAACACAGCTTTATTCAATTTGGGGCTTGCTAGTTTAGGACTTGATGTAAATCTGATCCACCACTGCCAGCAAATGAGAGAGCCTCAGCAGAGCACTACCAAAATCCCTGATTTACACCTTTTGTCCCCAACAGTGCGAGCATTTCACGGTAACTCCCATTGGGGTGATAACAGGTGTATGGCACTCTGCAGAGCTCTGCAAAGAGTGGAATTCCATTTCACAGGCTGACCTTTCTTCGATTTCTTTTGCTCAGGTGAACTGGGTGCTGCCTTGTAAAACCTAGCCCACGGTGCTTATCTCTACAATAAGGGCAGTAAAGATCTGTGGCCTCTCACAGCCACAGAAGCTGTTACAAAAATGCTGCACTTCACCTGCTGCTCTTTTACTTAGTCACCACTGAACTGGCTTGTCCATTGCTTTCAAGATCTTTGATGAAAGCCAATGTCCTACCACTAAAAAAGTCTGAGAAAACAGCCAAACCTTTTCCATTGAAGAGTTTATTCTTCTGTGTCCCCAGATGAACAAATGCTGTAAGATGTAGCTGAAAAAGTGTCTTGTTCTCTACTTTCCTTTCAGAAGCCACTTTAAGCTTATTCTGGGTTGAATTTGCAACTATGCTCTCAGGTAAAGATCAGGTTGTACTACACTGATCAGATTCAGCAGACTGCACAGACAAGGAGCAAGAGAAGGCAGAGAGAGGAGGAAGAGGAGAAGAGAAAATGAGGGTACACTTTTGGGGGAGCTGTGAAGTGAGGCTACTTCACTCTTGTGTTTTCTCTGCCACCCAAGTGAGCTCATTAATGCGTGCAGAATTTGAGGGAGATTGATTGATTGCATAAGGGTCCAGAATGGACATGGTTATTGTCATTAATTCTAAATAAATACAGTATCATACAAATTGCATCTAAGGGGAACAAAAAAAGCTTTTGTCCCTCTCAGCAGTGAGGAAAATACTAAGCAAACAGTGTTAATTATAGAAGCAAAGGGATGGAGTCAGGCACAAAGCTTTTAGGTCACTGACTCCATTCATAGAAGGGGGAAAGAAAAGAGGGTAAGGTACAATCTAACCTAATTATAGCTTTGTAAAAATTATTTTCAAGCCATTAACTGAGATTTGGCCTACTTAGATTTCAAACTTCTAGGGGCAAAGACTTGTTCTCAGTACTTGCCTGTCTGGCAAAATGCAGACTGTGTCCCTGACCAGAGCTCCTGGACCCCAGTATATTAATCCTCCACGCCATGAAGGTGAGCCAGCCTTGGCTGGACATGTGCCAGGAGCTATGCCTGCTGCTGAAGGACCTCTGGACCTCTCCCTTGAAATTAGCAGCTGGCAAAATGTGGTTTTGAAATTTGTGAGCTATAGTGGAAAGAAGAGAGAAAGGCTCCTCAATCTAACACTCAAGTCTTCCCATGAAAGCACAGCTTCTCTGGCGTTAGCATAGGCAAGCATCCTCTCCATGCAAAGATCAGCATGAGCCAGAAGCCAGGCCAAGAAAAGCTTTTCCTGAGAACTCAGGGATATATTTACAGTCCTCCCTAAAATCAGTCATCCAGAATCTGGGTCAGTGTAAAAAAGAATTAGGAGAGTTACAAAGTTGAGTGGGAGAGGACCTCTCGGGGACTGATCCCAAGTATCTTTCAGGCTGAAAGTGCTGTTCATTGAGAATGAGCACATTCTTTTTGATTTTCTATTTCTTCCAGGTCAGTGCTGGCATAACCTGCTATCTGCAGAGACCCACTTATTGTCATGGTTTTGCTGTGATATGTATGATACCTGCTCGTTTTGTTCAGGCCTTGGGTGCTGGAACCAAGAAAACACAGAAGTGATTCCGTGGAGTGGGTGGGGGTAGGTTTGAGGAGATGTCTTGCCCGACTCTCTGACTGCAGTGAAGAAAAACCTCAAAAATATAAGTGCACCATTAAAGATCCTGAAACTGAAAGGCAATAACAGAACTGAAACACACTTTAAAACAAGATGATTTAGAGTCATTCCTAATTTTAAAATGTGCTGTGAGGGACTCCACAGTGTAGAAATTCTGTGTTCTTGAATGGCCCACACCTCCCAGCACCCCGGTGATTACTTTTCAATTGCAGGTGAAGAAGCTCCACAATGTAATTTATAAGACATCTCCAATCTGTGGAAAGCTCTGATATATTACAGGTAAAAGCACTTCGCTTCTTACATGGCAATCAGGAGGTGTCAGTAGTACAAGTGCTTGGTTCTACTGGTATTCAGCCTCATGCATAGGTTTGAAAAACACGTGCAGAAGAGCTGGCCAGAAGCATTATTTTTTAATTAAGAGGGAAAAAAAATCTTTACAAAGCACCTTAAACTGACAAGGTGAGGTGTGTGGAATGACCTAAGACAGACAGGCACTGATTGAAAGCCATTGAGGTAATTCCCAAAGTAATTAGATCTTTGGACAACAAAGTGATGAAACAGGACAAATGACCTTTTCTCATTCGCACACCAGCAGCTTATTTTTCTGATTTGTTCCACTCTCCAGGAACAGTATTTCTTTTAAATACTATCAGAAAAAAAAATATGGCCACGGCACTGAGCTAGGATGCAGAGTATCTGGATTCAGAGGCTGGCTCTGCTGCAGCTTTCCAGTATGACCTTGGGCACATCCATTAATCTCTTGCATCTCAGTTCTTTAGCAGTAAAATGGAAGGAGAGCTACTACTTTTTCCTTGCCCGCTTGCTTGTCTTCTCTGCGGAGCCCATAAGCGTTTTTAGAGCAGAGTTTCCTGGCATAACCACCTCTATAAATTTAGCAGAGGCCATGAAAGTCAAATGCTGCGCTAAAAGTCAGGCAGAGGGAGGCCAAAGGCAGCATTTGGAAGCACTCCCTGGTCCCTGTACTACCTGTACCTGTGTCTTGGCTGTATCTGGGACATTCCCAGACTGCTCCCTGCCCAGTGCAGCACTGCTGGCCTGGGCAGGAGATGAGCCCCCGCTGCCCACTGACCTGCCCGCCACAGGAAACGCAGCAGCCGTGCATTTGTGAGGCGGCTCCCATGACCTCAAAACCCCACTTGAAATACAGAACTTACTTTTAGAACACAGGAGGAAGACAGATTTAAGCCTAAGCCACATGGCAACTTTTATGTAAGGCACCGCATCAGAGAATTACATGTTGGCCTTGCAACGTTACTGTGAAAATGTACCTTTTTTGGCATCTAATCACCCATTTGCTGCATGTGTGAGAGCAAATACATAAATATGCACCCAGGCAATGCCATGCAAGTTCTGCCTGCATATAATATGCAGATACCTATGTGTGCATGAATACACATCATTACACACCCACACATGATCACATTTCATCATAGAGAGCAATGTCAGAGTTGGTTTACCATCGGAATAAACATCCAGCTTGACACATTTTCCATGAGATCTCTGTGAATGCTGCATAATTACATTTTTGAGGATGTATTTTGCAAATGTGCCAGATAACGCCAGAAGCACAGCTTTGAGTTGACTACATTCTTACTCCCACCAGTGTCCTTGCTATGACAGTTTTGATACAAACAGTGTGTATTAGATCATTAGTACAGAGACAGCCCTCTCTCCCTGCCACGCTTTTGAAGCTCAGTCTGATGAATGGGAGCTTGCTACTTTTGTGTGGAGCTCGGCCAATATATCACAAAGCTGTGCCCAGGAAATGACACCTAGATTGCCTCTGACCACGCTGCTGGGGTGTTCCCCATCAGCAGAAACAAACACACAAAAACACATGCCCACAATCAATCAAGATATTATTTTCTAGAAACATATAGAAGGTCACTTATTGACTAATAAGGCAGCCAATTATCCAGGGCCCATTAAGAAGTATGAGCACTCAAACCTTCACCTGCTCATGTGAGGTTTCTCAGTGCCCCATTTGCAGTCCCACTTAAAGAGGTGAAAAACGTCTAACTTATGGAAATGTGCAAAAATAATAGGTCTAAGATTTCTGTGAATGAACCAGGAACGAGGGAGGGCTTTCTAATTTTTGTTTGTTTATTTTTAAACACGGACTATTTGAAAAGATAAAACTTGTAAAATCTCTCCCTGATCTGGAAGACCATGAAATGACCTGGAAGAGGTGACAGTAATTACAATCAGAAGTCATCCACTGATCCAGCCTTACGCTCTGCATCACCCTTCTGCTAATCAAGTGGCTGTATTGATCCCCTCTCCTTGGATGCTTTCCCTGTTACCCCAGGGCCTATGCAGTGCTCTACATATGGGCTGCAGCTTGAGCTTTCACAACTCCATTACAGCCAGGGATTGAATCTGATTTGGAACAGAGTGGGGCAGCCCTGCACCACAAATACAAAAATGTTTTAGCTCTCCTATAGTTAAATCTGCCCTCCAGAGATCACATGCTACTTCTATCACTGCTAGAGAAGCACAATAACTTTTTGATTTTCTCTTTCCATCAATCTCTGCATGACTCCCACAACTTTTGGATCAGATTTTAAAAGAATACTAATTCCCTACAAGCCTCATGAGAATGAGCGGCTTCATTCAGATGAGATACCCAGCCGGAGCTCCCACTGATGGAAAGGCTGTGCTGGAAATCATGCTGGATTAAGGACTTTTGGAGGAGAGAGTTGCTGTGAACCCAAACCACAGGAACTGGCTTTATATATTCTTCTGACCATGAAAGCATTCAGAAATCTGAATTTTGGCTATTTTTGCAAGAAGCAAAAAAGGAAGCTCTCCTTCCATCCATATTTATGGACTCTGTTATTTTTCATTCTTGTTCAAGATCAAATTCTGGCATAAACTGGCTCTTCTCTGTTGACTTTGCAATTACACACAATGCTCACACTGGGCTCTGCATTGACCCTGCTGATCCTCCTTGTCATTTCTTCCTGATGTGTTCCTGTGCAATCTCTCCTCTGAATACCACAGCAATGATCAGTTACCTCTTAGAATCAGTGACCGGTCTAAAAAGACTTATTCCAATTTTAATTAAAAAGACAGTTATTACAGTCATATTTGAAATTCAGCTTTTTTTTAAAAAAAAACCCCAACAAAACAACCAACCAACAAAATCCCCAACCACATCCAGTTTCTCTCCCTCTATACTAATAAAATTGAAAAATTCTGGTGGAAAATTCTAAAGATAATGTTGTATACTTAAATTTCAAGACACACTAAGTTTAGAACAAGATAATGTGGCATTTTAATTATGGTTTTTCTATTTATACATTTCCTATGTGGCACAAGCCCCCTTTAATGAAAGCATGTTTTAGAGTAGCTTCAACACCCAGCATTATTGCAAGTTTTTGAATGTGCCAGAAGCTTATCAGCTAAAATATGTTAATTTCTCTAATAGGGTAATGAAGTCTAAATGCTTTCAGGAAGACATTGCTATGATAATGGGTCTACTTAAAACACAACATTAGGAGAACCTTGATTACAGGTTGCTCAGTAGTTTCTGACTTCCTTAGGAACCAGAGTTTGTTCCATTGCTAATTTGCTGCAAGAGCTGCTGGGAAGGAAGCTCATTTCCATTTATTTAGTCAATCACCTTTGATGACAAAAGCAGAGTTAGACTCTTGGAAAAACTGCTAATATAACTGCATTATCAAGGCCTTAAGAGCGACTTAGAGCTGCAAAATCTTCGATGATGCAGCGAGTCCAGGGGAGCAAGTGGCTGGCATGGTGGTAGCACTTGGATAAGAAGCTGATGGACAGTCAGAATGAAGTGACAGGTTGGACAAGATGAGAAAAAGGCAGGGGAAGAGTTCTATGAAGCGATGAAGGTGGCAAGCCCAGTAAGGAACCACCTGGCTGAGGTCTGTGCACCTCTCTGGAACAAGCCTCTGCGTTTCTACACGTGCAATGCTTGGTAACTTGGGAAGTTCCTCATCAGAGCCTCAAGACGCTTGTGTTATCTGATATGGGAGGTCCTCTTGGCTTTATAAACCTGGTGACTTCCCAAGACTTGAGCCTTATCAACACATGTTTCTTTCACCTTCAACACACACAGCCAGCCCTTGGTGCCAGCTTTTAAAGTCCCCCATGTTTCAGACCCCTGGGAAGCAGGATAACACCACACAACTGGAGACCAGGAAGGTGCAGAAGCAGAGCTGTGGTATCAGCTTTGTGTCCCCCAGCCAGCACCTCTACACAAAGCACCACCCATCAAAGCCCTGGACATCTCAACCCTGCACTTGCCCTTGCCTCCCTGCAGGATGCAGGATGCAACACTCCCACGTCCCTTCCCACACCCATGCATTTATTGTACCACCAAGGCCTGTTCCCCTGAGCACCCCCTGGGTTTGCCAGGCTGCCAGTTGCCTGGCCTGACTACAGACACACACTTCTTTATTTCTCCACATATCCTCCCAGCTGCAGGACCAGGCCACTACAGGATCAGCCAAGACAGCAATGACTCAGCTTCTTGCTGGATGGGAGAACAGGTACGTGGTGTGCACCTTGTGTGTACGTGGAAGCATCTTGCCAAGCAGCAACCCATGCACAAGCCAGCAACCTTATACTGAAAATTAGATAGAAACTGACTGAAAAAAGAAAAAGAGATACTTCTGTACTTCACAATGCATCACACCAAGCTCTGACCCCAGACATCACATCTGATATCCATTATAGGAAAATCATGAAAGTCTGACCATGTCGTACGGATACACTCCTTGAAAGGAAAAGGGCTTGATATTTGTCTCCATGTGTTCAGCTGTGACTATGCTCTCCCTCGCTGTGGAAACAAATGGTGCTGTAAATCTAGCAGTATTGAGCTCAGTGTGATCTAAGTGAACTAAATAGTCTAGCTTGATATTTGCATTTTCTCTTTTATCAAAACAAATAGTAATCCACTCATTAAATCCAGTATTTCTGTAATTAATTTGCAGTCATTACGAATCACCTTTAATTGGATTAGCTATAATTACTATAAAATAATTTCCTGAAATCATGTTATATTTGTGGGATTTTTTTTTAAATTTTATTTTTAGAGATGTGAACTTAGCTGAACATAATGAGAGATGAGAAACGCTTCAGAGGTAAATATCAGAACCCCCTCTACTCTTATTTTTGCTGAACTCATCTGTGTATTGCCTCCTTCTGTCCCCAGTGTTGTACTTGAACTTGACAGACCCCAATTAGCCAAAACAGTGACTCATTGCTGCTCTTCCACTCCCTCAAAGGCCCTGCAGCTGGGGGGGTTCCTCAGGAGTCTGGTGCCCACCATGACTCTCCTTTCCTCCAGTGCCAGTCTGTCCCTGGCATTAATCACCTCCTTCTGACACAGAGGGATCAAAGCCACGTCTATGTTTTAAAAGCAGACAGGCATTTTCCTTGGCACAGCGTGACATGACTTTAAGGTGCCAATTCCTCTGAAACCTCACATTTTTGTAGCAAAACAAATGTCTCAAGCCAGGGATCCACAAAATACTTACCACCCCACTTTTGGGAGGGGTTATTTCCCAGCCAAGGGTGCTTCAACTCTTCACCTCTTGGGTTATGCTCTTCCTCTGCTGACCTGTGCTAACACAGCTCCAGAGACTTCAGTCAACACTGGCTGAAGATGTGGAGCACACCTCACACAAAAGGGATGTCCTCATGCACTGTACATTATTTTAGAGCTGCAGAACCCACCTAGGCTTTCTCTGCTCATATTCTGAGATGAAATCAAATGTCGTGTAAGGAAGAAATCAAACATAAAGGGGGCAATGACCTATGGGCATAGCTGACCCTAGACAAATGGAATAAATTTGCTGGAAATACAGGGTTCTCATTCAAGACCTTTCATTCTTAAAATAAAATTACATGGCACATTGGCAGGAGTTCTGGCACTGCTCTAACACCAGCCACAATTTCACATTTAATACATGCCGTAAAAATAGCACATTTGATTCACATGAGCATGTCACGTCACATAAATGTAGCACTGTGCTGCAAGTCACATTTTCTACCACTTATGTGAGTGTGCTGCCTTCCTCTCCCACACTCCAGCTATCAAAGCTCCTTGTGAACAGAAGTCCAGTAAGGTTTAATCAGGCTGAGCAATCTCAAAACTCATTTTTTAAATAGGTGGAGTCAAACCAGCTGCTAAAGCACGAAAAAAAGTCCTCTGGAAAAAAAAGAGGGAGTTCAACCAGGTGTTACAAAAAGAACAAACACCAAAACTCATAGATGATGCTCATTTCACACAACCTGATTTTACTTAAGGCTCTAGTGTTTCTATTTGACTAACCCCTTAAACAAAACACAACTCTAGGGCTTTCAACAGCATCTCTTCTTCCACTGCTCCTGCACACATACCTCTGGCCTGATCTGTCTCCTCCTCCCCATTTTCCACAACAGACACTCGCTCCTTTTAAAAAGTGAATTCTTCCATAAGGAAGAGAAAAGTGAGACTGACAACCATGATCCTTGTGGACCACTCCAACCACGTAGCTTCACACACAGGTTTATCCTCCCCAGCTCCTCTGCTGTCCCTCCTCTGAGGCACTCCTGGCCCATGCCTGGCCCTCTGCTGAGCCCCTGCACTGCAACAGTCAGCAGAGGACAAAGCCACGGGCACAGGAGCTGTTCCCTGCTGGGTGTTGTCCTGGAAGGGGCTGAGAAAACTGCCAGGCCAGCAAAAGGCAGGGCAGGACCTCGGCAGCCCACGGCGAGCTGAGCTGAGATTGCTGCGCTTGACAAAACAGCCGGATCAATATGTAAAGGAGAAAGAGGGTAGAGAAAGAGCATTTAGAATGAAATGTAACTTCCCTCAGTTTCTCTTCGGGTTCCATGGCCAATCATGGCATAAATGATGCAGAGCTCATATATTTAGAATCGTTGTTGAAGACGTTGCGGGGCCCAATTCATTTTGCTTACAGTTTATATACTTCTTGAAAATACGGTCTCTGACTTGATGCTCAGACATTAGGCAGACATTAAGTATGTTAATATTGCAGTTGTAATTACATGTTTTTTTCTTCTAATTTTGGAAGGATAATTCTTTGGAATAATTACATAGAGGGTGACTTAAGTTCTGGGAAATGGTTGAGTCACCAAGAGTCACATCTGCACTCATGCAGAAAGGCTCGTTGAAATCCTAAACATTTTTATCCCTTATAATTATAAGAGCTGGGAAAAGCAAAAAGTTGGTTTATGCCTTTTAGGAGAAACACATGAAATCTATTTGAAAGATGCTATAGGGATTTCCTCTTATGGAAACAGTGTAGCTGCTGTGACCAGTTTCAGACTTTAGACTTGCTGAAGATTTTCCACTTCACAATTAGAACAGTATTTTATGTTTATCCAGTACCTTCGTACTTAGAGCACACAGCCAAACTACAAACAACAACATCTCTCAAATCTTGTAAGCTTCCCACACAGAACTCCCACCTAGAGCGAGAGATGAAATGGAAGGGGACATGCAATCCACTGGACACAGACAACTCCAGTTTGTAGTACAGTCACTGCATAATAGGACACTAAAATACTCCCAAAAGGACTGAAGAAGGAAATTACATACAACTGAAACTGCCATTGAAATGTCAGGCTTGCAGAATTCTAACTCTGAAGCTGCTTATTTTGGAGCAACCAAGGACCCGTGGAAAAACAAACAAATGAAAAGCAAATGGAACTTTTCGGTGTTCAAAAATGTGATTTTAAAAGTCTACCATTTTAACAAATTCATCACCCGCCAAAATAAGTTCAAGTGGACCTGCTGCACCTTGTTATCCTCTTTCCTTGCTCAGCTGTAATGCAGATTTATTTCAGCAGCCCAGGGTCTCTTAGTAGTGTTTGTGTGCTACCCGCAGGTCTGGAGTCCTCTATTCATTCACTTTATTTAAATAATAATACATATGTATAATCCTCCTTCCTTCTGTAACTGTTCTACTTGAAGAACCAATTAATTCTATTTGTTACTTCCTGGTGTATTATTTCTTCTCTACAAGCTGGAATCCCTTTAGGAACCCTCTCTGCCCTTGACTACTGATTATTTCCTTGGATTTTCAATCATCAGAGCTTCTTCCTGTGGATTTTAGAGCATTATTGTGATTGTCAATTTTAATAATGCAGGTTTCCATAGTCTCTGCCTGCTGCAGGCCTTTCAAAAAAAAAAAGAAAGAAAAAAAGGACAATCCTGCTTTCCATGGCTTTAAAAATAAATGAACCAATAATTTTGATTTTTTTAAAATATAAGTAACTTGTTCTTGCTTATTATATGCCCATATATTACATGATGCATATGCAAACACTGACACTCACACAGCGCTTCTCTCTTTCTTTTCTGGTCTAAGGAATAGCCACAAAATGCCTTCAGATTTAGAGAAAGCAAGCTTCCAAAAGAACAAAGCAGGAAAAGGATCATTAAAAATGATCCTTAAAAAGGATGGATGATCCTTAAAAATGGCTTGAAGGCCATTTAAATGCCTTTAAGCAGAAGGCACTAAACTCAGACCTTCTTTGAATCCTGACCCCCTTCAAGAATGGCATAAGCCATTGTATCTGCTGAGGTTACATCAGCTTTTTGTCATGACATGATAGATGAAAAACATTTCACATATTCTCAGGAATTTATTTCTTTTGTAAGCACCTGACTAAATGATCCTTAAGTGCTTGAATAAATACTTAGAGGCAGACAGTTCAGAAACAAAGGCACTTCCTGAGGCACCAGACTTCAGGAAGCAAAGTTTCAGATCACCTGTACTTCCTTCTGCAGTATTACATGATTAGGGGAAGCATTAAATGCCTACACACTGCTGTGGCTGGGTGGATGGTTTAATTTAGCTATCAGGCTTCAGGCAGAGCTACACCACCACCAGATTCACTCCTCCAGCTGCAGTCTTGGAAATTATAAATCTCCACCCAATGTCACTGGTCATCTCTACTTGCCTGCACCCAGACTGCTCTGGCATGGAGTGCAGAAAGGGTATCAAAACTCTTCCCTATCCATCTGCCAAAATGGACAGCACAGTAATGCCTCCAGTTTCAGCAAGGGCTTCTGCTGATGGTTTTGATAGTTGAATTAACACCATACACAGAAACGACACTTCATCTTAATACTCTGCTCTGTGCTGCTATCACCACCTGAAGTGGTGCTCTGGAGCTGAGAGCAGGAGAGGAGTCAATGGGAAGTTTCCTGGATGTTACCTTGGCGAAGCTCCACAGCACGTCTCCTGTCCTGCTGCCTGAGTGATGGCAAGGCGCCTACACAGTTTTTTAGAACTGTTCACTGCAGCAGTGCAAAATTAGGCGTAGATCTGAGCTTCCAGTTACATCTGTCTGTAAATAAACAGCGCATCTGCTCTCTGAGCTGCACAGGCACCGAGAGGCTGATGTTTGCGAGGTTATTCGGGACCAGCTGAGATGCAGCTCTGCCCCAGTTTTGTCCAAATAATGATTTCCAAATTAAACCCACCATAAGGCTGCTGATGAGAGCAAGCCAAAGCTCACAGCCGTACTGTATCTATGAGCTTTCAAATGCTGCCTTCCTTTTAGTTACTGATCAACATAAGCACGAGCTCATCTGCTTTGAAAGAAGCGCTATGAAAAAATACAACAAACCAGTTATGTCATGCTATGGGAATGTGCCACAGTCAGTCACCAAACAATTAGTAACAGAACTCAATAAAGATATGACTGGTAATGTCCTATTAGCACAGAAAGCAGTGTACAAAGAGCATGGGGAGGAAATGGACAAGCTGAAATGCTGGGAAAGAAAATGCTCTCAAGAGTAGCAGCGCTCCCCTAAAACAACACGTCTTTTACAAAGGAGTTGAAGCTGAGAGGAGCACACAGAAGCAAAACAAGATAAGGGCCAGCACAGGGAAAGGTCCTCAGCATCCTGAAGGGTCTTGTGTTCAGCTTTCAGAATCCAAGGAAAACAGAATATCCAGTGAAATCGGTTTCACTCCAGCAAAGGGGATCGCTATTGAACTCATTATCGTATCACCAGACCCCAGCATTTCATTTATTCACAGCTGGTTCTCACATACAAACACATTTTTTATGAGACCATTCATGTTCACATTTACACTCCCATATTGGTGCACAAGCCAAGCATTTGTTGGTGGTTTTCAGCGAGCCATTTCCCACTAGGGTAGCTCAAGGATGAAGCTTCTTTCACCTTCTTTGGAAACAGCTGCTCCTGGCTATCTCCAGTGACATGATTTGGAAATACACTGACCCCAGCCTGATCCATGATGAATATGCACATAGAAACATAAAAACTGTGGGCATGCATTTACGCAGAATAATGCACACAAAATATGCATTAGGCTCCCTTGTAATGCTCATACCTACAAAAGGTTAAATAGCCTTTGGTGAGAGAGAGCTATTTAAATGGACCTTTTTATAACAGCAAACAATATTGCATCCTGGTTACCTTCTGACATGGCTTACTTCCAGTCAGCATTAAGGAAAATTACTACCTGATTTCAATTCATCTTGGTTCAATTTCATGCAAGCTTATTGTCTTCTAATTATCAACACAGCAATTTGATCTGCATCCCGATTAAGGCACTGCCCTGACTTCTAACACCAGAGCAACGCCTGTGGTGGTGTACTGATTTCTCAAGCAGTAAGCAGTTTGCTCTTGTCTCACATCCCCAAGGCACAAATAAGCAGATGCTGCATTAAAGCTTGTTTTACAAAACTGCTTCTGTTGTGGTATACATTTTTAATATACTGACTGCATTACAGCAAAAACTTCCAGGGCCAGTAAACTCCTACAAATTCATTAGCAAAATCAGCTTCTCAATTAAATCTAGCTGAAGACTAGATCTAGATGAAAATTGTTGTCCAGCAGCAGCTGAAATGAGTGAAAAGGTTGATCATGTCTGCCCCACATGAGCTAGGCTCAGTTTACCACCCCAGTTTTCTGAATGTCAGTTGGGATTGCTTCTCATCAAGGATGGGCTTCACTGACCTTTCTCTTCCTTTTCTCACAAGGATACCGTGGTTGGCTTAAAAGCTTGAATTTTTTTTACAAAATTGCAATTCTGAATGTAAAAGCAGAGGCACAGCTTTTCATAGTCAGAATGGTTTCTACACAGAAGGCACTAGTAGGGAAATGTTTTGGAGCACGCCCTAACACGCTTTCATTCAAGGGTAGGTTTAAAGGATCAGAAATTACACCTTCTGTTTTTGAAAGACAAGCCAAAGGAAAAAGCAACATTTTCACTCTCTTTGGCTTATTTGCATTTCTTACCTACATTCTTCTCCCTCAGTTGACATTGTCAGCTGCAGGATGACAAGTGAAGAGCACCTCTGGAGTACTCTCTAGCTAATCCTCTACAATGCCTGTAAACTATACATTGAGGCGCTGGTTACAACAGGAGCTCTTAAAAAGCACATATTTTGTCCTTCCTCCAAAGAGAGGGGAATCTTTGTTGAGCATTTTGAAGAAACTCAAGCTAGGAGAGGATTATAATTCTAAAAGTATTTGTTGAATGGCAGTGTAATGTAAAACATACAAAAAATTAATCTGGCCAGCAGCAGACTAAGGTTTCGATAAATCATCTGGTGGCTGCCTCTGGTGAATGAGACATTTGTCTCAATGGTGCTTATGGCATAAGTGGCTGCCATTGCCGAGGGCCATGTTCCAGCAGCCTCGTGTGACCGCCTACCTTAAAGGAGGAGAAGTTCTGTAACACAACCTGCAGGATTACTGTCTTTTATGAAACTCTCTGGCACTAAATCTTTCCAGACAATAACAGTGCAACCACAGCAAGAAGGATGAGAACAGAAGAGCTTTCCCTTCCTCACCACTGGTTATTTCTTCTGTGCTTCACTGTGTTCCCTCACCACTTCTCTTGGATGTATTCAGCATGTGTCCCAAAGGGTCACCAGGCCAGGGTGCTCTGCAGTGTCCCCTGCCTCTCCTGTTGATGTACAAACATGACGATGACAGTGTGCTTACTTTTGTCTCCACAAGGTGATGGCACCTTCACCACCATTCTTCCCCCTCATGGGAGGTAAGGAAGATGAGAACTGCTTATAAGCTCAGCTGAGACACCAAGGTGAACCAGTCCAACCCCTTATGAATAACACTAAAAGTTGTACTACGTCCTAAAAAACAAAAAGAATTTCATTGCCTGCCCCACTCTGAGACACTGCCATCTGCCAAGTGACATGACTAAATGAATTCTCCATGCCATTAATTTAAGACTGGAATTTTCTGGGATTTATACAGTGACACTTGTATCATACATGCTAGCACCTACTACCATTGTACAAGTAATTGGGCACTAATTTAACCTGACCTTAGCAACTTGTGCAGTCTGACAGCTCCCTGTGCAGTTTACTACAGTTAGATCAGAGTCTGCTGGGGATCTTACGCTCCTTCTTCATCCCTCCAAATTAATAGCATTTCATCAGTTAGTTCTACAATGCCATTAAACACAGAAACAGCAGAGACAACTGAGGCCCTGATCCTGAAGGCACAGCACTTTTATGGGAAAGGAGAAAATGCAGATTATATGCCTAGCCACCACGTATTATCTAAAACAAATGGGGGTGCATATTCCTAATTATATAGATTGCACCAGTAATCTCTTCAAGAAGATACATCTTGTATAATACGATGAAAGATTGATTGCTTGTGCCACCATTTTTTTCTGCCCCTAGCAGCTGTTTAATTCCCTAGTTAAGACAGAGCAAAATCCCTCCTTCCCATGAAGTTGAAAAGCAATCTAGCAGGAAAACCTAAAGATGAAGACAGGAAAATACGGTGAAGTAGCCTGGTGAATTCCCAGGGTACTATGTGTAGAGGTTTCTTCCCATTTGTTTATCAACTTTAAGCCTTCTTGTATTCTGCATTTGTAATTGTTTGCAGATAACTGTAATGCTTTCAAAAGTTACTTCAGATATTCTTTCCAATATATAAACCACTGACAGATTTTCTCAGCATTACTTCCAAATTAAGGGTACTTATTTGTCTGCCCTGGCACTGGCTTGAGACTGTAACAAATCCTAGATTATTCTCAGTGTAACTGATCTCTGTAAAACAGGTTTACCTTAACATAACTGCACATGGAAATCAAGAGGTTCTCCTTTAACCAACAAATGTAGCACAGGAGTTGAAGTGGAAAGGAGGTACCTAAACCTCAGGTAGAGGGTAGATGGATAGGCACAAAGAAAACAGAAAATCCTGTGGAAGACTGCCTGGCAGCAGCTCATGCCTGTTAAAACTGCTCTTTACAAGTAAGAATGAATGCCTTAAACCCAAAACTTTTTACTTCATACATATTATTGTCAATTCAGAAGTGGCTCATGGTAGTGTTTTCAAATAGAAAGGGAATCCAAGAAAATCTTCCTGACAATAGAAGGAAAATTTCAGACTAAAAGCAGCTGTTATGCAGCTAAGAGCATCCAGAAAAGAGTTCCTTATAGCAGAGGTGCTAGTGCATGCTGCACCTTTGTATCCTGAGCCCATAAGTAACACTAATGGGTTCAGAGACAGATTTACTCTACTGGTTTTAAAAGAGTTCCTCTCTGTGTAAAATGCTCTCTTTTCAACAAAAAACCCCAAATTATTGCTGCTGCCTATAGACACTGCTTAGTCATTTGGCACCCTTACCTTTAGGAGATTGATGAAACGTTGAGATTGAGGGCCTCAGATCTGATGAAGCACATTTTTCCAGGATCCCACACCACAGGAAAATGCAACCTTCCCCTGCTGACACGACAGAACCTGGCCTGGCCCAAACACTACCACAGCAAGGGAACAGTCACCACCACAGGGGCAGGAGGAGAAAAACCCCAGGAGGAAACCAGAAAGAACTCCAACAGCAAGAATGGAGCCAGGCTCGGCATGGGCCTGATCCCTGACATCTCGTGGTTTGACTCTGTAACTTGCTGGGTGCCCTCAGTTCCCCTCTCCTTTTGGGAAATACAAGGGGTGCAAAAGCAGCTATGGGCAGTATCCAAGGGAGCAGTGTCAGGAGGGGCTTGTGATGACAAAGGTGTCTGGGCAAGTGTCAGCTTTTCCTTGCTGCTGTCTAGGTAGATTCCTGGCACACGGACAGCTCAGCCAGGCCATCTTATCCATGAGCTGTGCTGTCACAGTGTCATCTGCTGAGCCTCTCCAGTGCTGCCTGCAAAGGCTTCACAGGGCACTCCTACTGCCAGCTTTTAAAGGTCCCCTGCTGCTGTTCCTGTGCCACCTGAGGGAATGGCAGGACCCTGCCCCTGAAGTTCTGAGCCACTTTGTTGAGCTTTCATTTCCAGCACAGATACACAGGTGCATCATCACCACTGATCCCAGCATACCAGGTCCTGGGAAGAGAGACAGGACACCAGGACATTCATTGCACAAATGGGGCAGGGGGGACTTGTCCATAGCCCATGGTGTCCTGTACTATGGGGCTGAGTGTCCAGCTGAGAGGGGACAGCACTGCTCTGCCATGCCACAGGACGCTGGAGGCAGGATCCAGGTGACAGCACCCAATACTCACCATGGCAGAGCTCACAGCTTTGCAAACACTCAAATGCTCCATTTCTCAGGGATTGCTATACAAGGGCAGGGGACTGCTCTGCACATTACTAGCAAAAGCTTTCAGAGAGCCAAGGAAGAAAGAAAAGACTAACAACATCTTTCAAAAATATTTGAGAGAACCTGTGCCAAAATCTCCTTGGATGTGTATCCATTACTAAGCACGAGAAGTGAATTGCTGCTGCCATGCAGAGGGTGCTGTGTGCTGGTCACGGTCTAAAAGCACTGATGCAGCAATAAGAACAGCTTAATTGCCAAGAAGCTTCCATATTAATAGCAGAATTTTTGGTCAGAAACACGTGAAAGCCTGTAGGCTTTGGAGCAGTAAAATAGAACTGGGGCCGTATGGTGGCAGAACAAAGTCTGCTGAAGAATGTTGTATTTTCTGCCTTTGATAGGGACTTTCCAGAGCTGTCAGCTGCGCTGCAGAATTAGAAACCTGACATTGCAGCAATCAGTTTTTAGATTTCAAGCTGTTCAAATGACTTGTCTCCAGGGAGGAATATGCAGCATGCAGGAATCAATAGTGGAACAGGTAAAGATTCCAGTGTACAAGGGCAGCCGCCCCAACACCACACCACACCCCAGCCAGCCAGGCACATCTGCCAAAAAGAAGTCCTGGGAGAGGATGACAGGAAAACTTGCTCTGTCTCTGAATCAGTACCAGAGGGGTGCTTTAGACAATTCACTACATTTGTGAGATTGCAGCTTGATTATATTTGCTTCCACCTTACACATTGATCTTCCACACGCCCTCAGTTCACACTACGCCAGTGCTCTGAGCCACTTGCTGAAGAGATTATAAAAGAACCTCTTTTATCATATCCTCACCTCTGAATGCGTTACAAGTGACACCGCTTAATTTTAGCCAATCTGAACAGCTAATTAGATGTAAACAGATTGAAAAATTGTATACACGGGACAACTCATTTTTCAAAAGGCCACTGATCTAAACAAACCTGAGTCCATCAATTCACTTCAACATTTGTCTAAATGAATTACAGCACAGACCTGTCCTGCACTGGCCTTGTGATTCATGTAAGAGGCTTCCTCCTCTTTTGATGAAAATTTCAGGCACTGTTCAAAAGAATAAGCTATTTATTTATCAAGGCCCTATTATAACAAATATGAAGATGTCTCTCTGTCTGAGTCTAGTGGACAAGGTATAGTAGCCAAAGCAATTCCAGCCTGCTCCAGTACCTTCTCTCTTGCCTCCCAATCACACACACACCACATCAAACACAGGGAAGCTCTCTGTAGTAACAGATAAAAATCAAATTCTATTTAATCATCATCAATACTGGTTGGAATTTCAGAGCTCTTTGGGTGTGATCCTCCCCTGGAGAAATGAGGAGGAAAAAAATCCTGGACAGATCCTCCAGAGACATCTGGTGATCCTCCTCCCCTTTAGGACTCCCTCCAAGCACCAGCTGGAGCAGACCAGTAAATACACTGGGAATCAGGGAAGCAGTGCAGGACAGAGAGAGGCCCAAAGGGGCCCATCACAACTCAGATGAGATCAGGAGCTACTGAAGTTATCCAGTGCCTGGCAACATAGAGAAGTGTTAGGATGAAATGCACTGTAGTGTGGCCTATTTTTTAATACAGAGCAATTAGCAGAGCATTATGCATGAAGTTTTCCACTTGCTACTAAAGCCCACATTGCTTCCACTACCTGCAGATGTAAATGTACACAGTGAGATGGGAGAGGGCAGAGAAACACACTTGTGTGGATTCTGAAATGAGCAAACATACCCACATAATCAATCCCTTTCTGGACTGCTTAGCACAGCAATCCCGCTGAACAAAATAGGCTAAACTCTGCCTATTTCATGTGTAAACTAATTTATGGTACCTAGAACTAAGGGTCTGCTGAGCATGTTCTTCCATGTGACAGAGGCTCTGGACTTTCAAATTCATCCTCATTTGAGCAGAGCAATCCAGACATCCAAGGGCCAAAACCTCAAGCACTGCAGAATCCTACATAACTTTTAATCACTTACTTCATTGTGCTACTGCCTTCCTTTAAAAACACACATATAAACTTCACTCAGAGTTTGTCTAGCTTTAATTGCCAGTCCAGCATCTCATTAGACCTTTGTCTGTCAGCATAAAGAGCCCTGCTGCTCGTTTGAGTTCCCCACGCTGGTACTTACTGATGGTGACCTAAGCAACCCTTTCCTTTCCTTTCCCCTGACAAAGCCTAAGGCATCAAAGCTTTCAGGGCTGCGTTTGCTCGGCAGCCACGCCCTTGGCTGTACACAGCCTGCTTCCCCTGCTTCTCAGGGCCTTTGGAGCTGCAGCCACCTCCTCTGGTAAAGGTGGAGGTACTCTGACACCCTTACCCCTGCTCAAGAGTCTGATTCATAAACATACCAGCGGCCCTTTGCCGTGCTGCACTTGCAGAGCGCTCTCTACCAAAACTCTTTGGAGCTTTCTTTGGAATATCACTGTTCCCTGTTCACTTTCTGCTTTCTTGTCTTTGCTCTGTGGTTGAGGCTTTATGTTTGGCCACATTAAAGGACTTGCTCTTGCACCAGAGTACAAGTGGTGCAAATCAGAGCGGGTTGCAACAGTGAACCACTCATTTCTTATTTCCCCACAAATACCTTTTGAGAACCTGATCAGTGAGAAAAGTATGTGCCCACCTAGGCCACTGCTAAAACAAACAAATAAATAAAGAGCATAAGGCTGATCGCTTTGCTGTCCATCTAACAATGATAAATCCACTTGTAATTACATCCTGAAAGGCAGCTTTTACTCCGCTAATTGCATACCACGTCAATTTTGCATGATTCTTGTTCCTTAATCATAGTGTCATGTAGCAGCATGCCAAATGCTTCACCGACATCCACGTACACTATATCAACCAAACTTGTAGCTTCATAAATAACATTTCAATTAGTTGACAGAATCTATTACATCAGCCCATATTGCTCAGCATTAATTCTCATTTATTTCTTTATTGAGCAGGTCTGGGACTGCATGCCCTGTTCTACCTCAATCAATGTCAGATTGGCAGGCCTATAAATATCTAACGTTTCCCCCCTCTCTACTCTTTTTAATACCTACACATGTACATTCTCTCAGACCTTTAGAACTTTCCCATGTTCTTGGGTTTACGAAAAACCAACATTAAAATTCCTCAACTAGCTTTCTTTACATTGCTACCTGCAAGATATATGGGGCTGCAGGGGTAAAAAGAGACCTGCTTTGATATCTGCTTTTTTAATGGGCTTAAATAGGCACCATCATTATCTAACTCTCATGCAGCTAGAACAAACAGGATCAAGAAGTCCAAGGCATTAAAAAATTCACCTGAAATAACATGGAGTGCTTTTGACTCTTCTTCCCTAAGTTGTGGTATTTTCATACCTCAGTTTAGAGATCTCCCTACTGTCAAACACTTTGGGCTTCTATTCAAGAATTCTCCTGAGCAACAAGCAAAGTGTTTATTTTAAATTAGAAACTAAGCATTTTCTACAAAGCTGTTCAAAAACCTGGGCTAAAAGACTCGTGGCAACATCTTAAGAACTGGTAGTGCTCTCCCATAAAATTCTAACTCATCTGGATTTGATTATGAGCTGCTCTGGATTCCTGGGCTTGCACCACACTCATTAAACTTGTCCTCTGTGTGTGTGCATT
This sequence comes from Aphelocoma coerulescens, assembly GCF_041296385.1. Classification (NCBI taxonomy): domain Eukaryota; kingdom Metazoa; phylum Chordata; class Aves; order Passeriformes; family Corvidae; genus Aphelocoma; species Aphelocoma coerulescens. The sequence goes on from NC_091021.1 coordinate 8,958,937, forward strand.
TACATAAAGTAGGTAGCTGTCTCCAGTTTGCTAAGTCTCTAGGAATCAGTTGTGCCCTTCCTGCAGATAAGCTCCCACTGACTTCAAAAATAGCAGGCAAAATTTCTGGTTTCATTTCCCAATCTCTGAAAGGAAAGAAAACCTCTTAGACAAAAGAGAATTTAAACATCCAGTGCAGAATGTATTAAATTTGCCAGATGCAGCTGAGGTCTGAAATGCAGGAGTCACAGAAAGCAAATACATGAACCTTTAGAGAGACTTGGCAGTTCTCATCCCATTTGTTATTTTTTAAGATCTCATGAGAGCATCTAACAAAATCCCATGTCACACCAAAACCAGTTCAAAGCGAGTGCACAGTGAATCAGCTTCTCCAATCACTAAACCTCAGAATATATAATGATGAGATGCATGAGGATCTGAAGTGGTTCTGGTCAGACCCAGGCTGCCTCAGATCCCGCTTGTGCAAAACATCCACATTCAGAAGGAAAATTCAAAAGTCAATGGCATTTAAGCATGTGATAGAAATGAGGCACGTGCTTGAACACATGCTCTTGCCCCATGAAATAAGGTGTTTGTAGAAAGCTTGGAAGAGCCATTTGAAAGTTAAAACCAATTTCTTTTCTCTGTGGAAGAAATCCCGGCATAAAAAAGAAGAACGGTGGGCTAGATTTGCCTCTCACTGTCATCATGGCTAATCTCTAGTGACTCCACAGTTGTCACAAGGAAAATTAATCCAGGTTTACAGAGATGTAGCAGACAAATCTGGACCATGACATCTCTCTCTTGCTGTGTTTACAACAACAGACCAATAAATGAGTATTTGTGATCGAGCGCTCCCTTTTTAATCTGTTCGCTGGAGTATCATAGGATTTGTTTGATGATTTCACGACTTAGTTATTCATGGATTTACAGATTGCACATGATTAGACAGCACATTTTGGATTTTTTTTCTCTGTTTCTATGCAGAGAAGCAATTTTGACTCCTAAAGCAAAACCAGGGCATCCTCAGTATTTTTTGATGTAGGTGAGCATCTTCCATTCATAGAATCCCTGTGTAGCTCTGAACTACTTACACAAAGTGCCAAAAGCCTAAAGGATTGCATAATGCAGGAAAGAGGCTATGAATGAACGTCATTCATGCTTCTCGCCTACAGAAGTCTGGGGATCTTCATGGCATCTTCTATTCATTTTCTCCAGTTTTGCATGAATGGCTGAAAATGGGCCACAAATCATTCACTACCCGTCAGCTGTTCCCCGTGGCATTCCTCAGTGTCGACAGCCTGCTTGATGGGACCAGGAACACAGCAAGGACTTCTGCCCATCAATAACACAGCAAGCACAGGTACAGAATGCACCACTTTTCATTGGGTGTTTGCATTCTAGCTTCAGGAGTGGCACGCAAAACACAGGAAGAACCCAGGCAACTAAATCCAAATCCAACATCTTCCAGGGCTGGTACATTATCTATAACCCTGGAGAGCTTCTAGGAGATATGGGGATTTGCTCAAACATCTCAGCCTAGCAGGGTCAATGAGCTCAGTACTTAGCTCAAATGAGAACCTAAGAGAAATCCAAAAACTGGTATCCTGGTCATCTCCATACCTTCCTAGGATTTTCCGAAACTGCTACTGCACCCTACCCAGCACAAAATGCCCCTGGCAGGGGTCTAGAAGTCCGGCACTTGTGAATGCCCAAGTGCTTCTCTTCTAGTCAACAAAAACATATGGGAACTTCATCCTTTCCCGATTTTTAAAGGCCACAAAGAGACATGAACTGCCTTTCCCTGACCTAACTCTTATATAGGTCAGATGAGCACCAGCCCTGAACTGGAAGTCATGTAATCATGTTAGGACAGCAAAGAGCCTGAGCTAATAAACCCGGCCTTTCAAAGAGCTTATTGGTTTGGGCTCAGTGCCACGCTGAGGTTAACAAGGTAAAAACCCGTTTAACAAAGGAGACATATTTGACCATCCACAGTTAGGTCAATCATTTAAGATTTAAACATTCCCTCCAGAGGTATTTACCCAGTCAGTGCACGTTGCTTACAGTTGATTCTGGACATTCTGATGCTGCTTTAAATTATATCTCCCAAATCAAATTAGGGTAGAAGAAGCTTCCTATTTCCTTACTGCAGTTGACGGTCGCACATGAGGTCAGCAGATATTCTAAATTCAGGTGAGAGAAGCTTGAATCACCTATTAAACCCAGGAAAAGCATCTGTAGCTCAAAATATGAACACCTTTTCTTTCCAAGGTTAAACTAGAACAGCCAGAGTATTCTCCTGTATATTGGGACCATGTGTGTATGTGTGTGTTTATCAGCACTGCATTTTATACACTGCTTCATTCAAACCAATATACACTCCAGGCTTTATGGTGTATTTTGGCTCAAGTGTGATTGCTAGGACAGTGTTTACAGCAATATTCACCGTGTTCTGCATAGGCCTGCACATCAATCAACACTGGAATAAAACAGAAAGGGAAATCACTGGAAAAGCAGCAGAGCTGCTGAATTCAAGTAAGCCATGCAAAAACAGCATGGAGACAAATGCAAATGCAGCTGGGTCAAAGTAGCCATTAACCTGTTGATTAAAGGAAAAAAAAAAGTATATACATGCTGCATTACGGTTTGCCTTAAAAAAATAACATAAGCTTCAAAGTGTTAATTTTTTCCTCCCTATTTTCTCTGGGTTAGTGTTTCAAGATGACTGCTGCTCCATATAGATTTATAATATGTATGTGTTTATTCACACATCTCTAAGTCAACAGGAAAGGCAGACCAGAATACCAAATCTATCATTAAATCTACATGTTGGCACCTACAAAGAGCTGCAGGACTTCATTTTTTTCCAGCTAAGATTGAAAGAACGAACAAACAAACAAGCCATGCTCATCCTTAAAATACACACACAAAGCAAGAGAGGCGGAGAGAGGCAGAAAAGAAGATGGCTTGTAAGGTTGTTGGTTTTCAGGTTTGTCTAACAGATCAGGAATAAGTTTAAGAGCAGTATAATCTCTGAATCTTTCTGGGTATCATATGGGTTTGCTGACAAACATTGGGGTTCAAAAGCCCCAGCACTAGCTTGGCTCTGAAGCAGCATGTGCTATTCCCAATTCAGATACTGAAGCGTGATGCAGCTTCCAGCCCTTGCCCAGCTTGGATATCCAGACTGCTTCACAGTTTTTATTTCTCTCCCTCTCTGTGAAGAAGTGCCTCACAGTGTCAGGGTGTACCATGCTGGAGTCTAATCTTAGAATTAGCATCTAGATGCTACTGTAAAATAAATGGTGATGATGGTATTGATGAATTATCACTCGTTTGGTTGGTTTATTTTAATTTTGCTTTATTCTAGATCATAAAGAATTAACATAAATTCAAACTAGGATAAGATCTGTGTACCTAGGACCCCACAGAATTCCCACTGAAGTCATCAGGACTTGAACAGAAACTGAAGGAGATTCTGAATCTAATTCAAGGTAGGTGCTTATGCACTGCCATGGAGGGGGTCACAGCAACACCCAGCGTGACAGTCACCCCCAGTGAATCCATCAGACTGTGAATGAAAGCCAGTCAACAGAGCTGGGAGTGCAGACAATGCAGGGAGGGCAAAGAAGTGCTCAGTGTGAAAATGAAACCAAGGAGAGATGTTCTTAGCCCATTAAGAGCTATAATGAAATACAGCATCTTGAGTTTGTTGCTGTTAGAAGGAAGCCAGGAAACGAGCAAGAATTCATTATAAAGCTGCTCAAGACCAAAACATGAATCATTGGGTTCTAAAAAAACCCAGTTGTCTAGAGAACGGCATAGATGAAAATGAATGGAATCTCTTTAAATTACTCTCTGTATAAAGTCTTTCACATCCATCCTTTCTGGCTTTCTGATTAGTATCTTTCTGGGATGTGGGTTTTTAAATAATTCCACACCATACTCCCAGCTTCTGCAATCAAAACACTGAAATGGCTCTTGATTCTGCATTTTTCATCTTCATTTACAGGGAAAAATGTCTTCTGCAGTAAGAAACTCGAACACCTACTGTCCTACCCATCTACTGGGTATCCCCAAAAGTGTATGCTGAAGCTCAGTAATCAAATGAGATTAAGATCTCCTCATCACTTTACAAATAAGGGGACTTTTATATGTTATTGCTGCATAAAAGAGGATTAAATCACCTCTGGAAAGCCCTCAAGATCAGTAAAGTGCTGAAAAGGTGGGACCTCTCTGATGTCAGGATCCCTTATAAAAGAGCAAAAAAACCCCAATCCTTCACAGTAAATTGAGAAGACTTCCCTGCAAACCCAGATGGGAAACACAGCCTCTGGCTGTTTTGTTCATGCTCTGACCAGTGTCCTGAGAAAAGGAGGCATGTATGACCACATGGTGTGCTTATCTGCATCTGTCCCTTGCACCAACCCCTTTCCAGCTCTTCTGAGCCCTTTAGCAATTATAGCTTCATGTGAAAAGCTCCACTGAAGGAGCAGCAGTTTTGGGAGCTGAACTGGTGTCAGTCATGGGGGAAACCACCTGGAAAGTTGCCATGTTTTAAGAACCAGAAAAACACAACTTGAGTTAATTTCTTAGTGGATGTGTACCTCATCAGACCAAAGAAATCCAACCAAGAGATACAAGCCTGTTGAAAACTTGGTTCCCTTATCTCCCAGCTGGCTGGCTGGCAGGGTCCCTGTGGCAGGAGTTCTGATAAAAAAGATGCTGCACTGGTTACTCTTAACTGAGACCACTTGGAGAAGCATAAGAAAGAAAGAATTTTCAGGAAAAATCAGAAACACAAGATTGCCTAAGACCTGAGGCTTCTCATGGGAACATGCCCCACTCATGACTGCTGGAGTGGATTTTACAAGGCTTACTGTGATGACATCCAAAATTTATTACAGCTTTTACAACAAGACCATGTCTAGTAAAGAGTGATGTAGTGACAGTATTTACTTGTCTGGATTTAGCTTCTTTGGCTTCTTAGGGCACATAAATATACTTTTGTACTTCAAGAACAGCCGTAGCTGCCTACTAAATCTTGAATAATACAAGGCAGCTTTGTAGACCTTTAAACACACGTCCCAACTTGGTTCTGTCTCATTCACAAATCTGCTTCCTTACTACCTGCACAATCAGCCCCAAGGCCCTGCTCTGCTCGTCTTCTGCCGACCTTAGCTTCTAAAATGAAACTGTTTGGAAATCATGCTTTTTAACTCCTATGCTTTCTGAGAATGGAATTCATTACCTTCAGCAAGTGGCCAAGTTTGTTTTCCCACCTCCTCAGTTACCAAACAAACTGAAAACCTTATCTGTCTTCCTTGATACATGCGTGATGAATTTTGTACAACTTCATTCGAAAACCAATTTATTGACCATCGGTGTGACAACCCTATCATACATATAAATCAAATTGTAAATTTCTGATAAGCACTGAAAAAGGTATTTTTCTGGTGTAATGGTTTAAAAAGACAATTTACAAGGACATCAGAGTAAAATAGGAATAGCTGGAAAAAACTAGCAATATTTTATGTTGCAGTTTTTGGGGAGCCAGACTTGAAGCATCTTGAAGTGTCCTGAGTTCCAGAAAACAGCCTGAGTCTGATGTCAGAAAATCAGCCCCCTTGAAGTGCCTCATGCTCATGTTGTTGACCACCTCACAGGTAAAAATAATATGTTCCATACACATTGTGCTTGCTGATATCCTGGTTACCAAAATTAAAAAAGGACTAGGGGATACTTTGCCAAGTAACGTGACTGCATTTGAAAAACCTGAACCCAACCAGGAGCAGCCACAAAACTGGGTCAGGGCCCAGCCCTGCTGTCTGTGTCATGCCAAAAGCTGGCTCAGCTCCTGGTGGCTGCCCCAGCCAGAGGAGCCCAGCAGCCTCCCAGCCCAATGCTGGCCTTGCCCTTGCCCTGCTGTGGGGCTCCTTGAGCTTATCAGGGAGCTGGGGCAGAATGAGGGGAACTCTCAAGGACAACCTTCCCCAGGTACCCAGACTAGGCCTGGCCCTCCCAGAGAAGCCTGACCTATGAGCCCTAAAAGTCACACTCCCTACCCCGAGGCAGGGCACTACCCAGACCCAACACTTGTGCTTCCAAGAAGGACTGCTGTCAGGCAAGCAAATCCATTAATGACTGCAGCAAGAAATAAAAAAGATAAACCCAAAATAAACCCCAACTTAAATGCTAGTTTACCTACATTTTACAGTATTCCCCATATGCCACAAAGGGCTCAGGCTATTTCCACATTCAGTTTTGCTGTTGCTGTTCTCATAAAAACACATTCTTCTTTCCCTGTGACATTTCTTCATATCTTTGAAAGAATGCTCTCTGCTACCACAAAATATTTGGCTTGAATCCTCCAGTGAGGAGGAGCCAAGGGTTCAGCTCATGTTTTAAAAACAAAAGAAATATTACCCTAAACATAAAACAAATGAGTGCAACTGTAACAGTAGATGGAGATAGAGCTCCTAGCACAACCTATGAATAATTCCAAGTCCTATTAGAAGTAACAGAGCTTTCTGAATTTCCCTAGAAAACAGCATGTCATGATTAGGTTCCAGCTTGACTGAAATGCAAAATACCACTTTTTTCAAAGACAGAGCTGAATGAAAGACAATATGTAGTGCAACAATTAAATTGCAAAGCATATTCACTCAGAATCCGAAATTGTGGAAGACAATGTGTGTACACAAAAGCACAGAGATATTAAAAGAGGGCTCTTACCTCCGTCCCCAGATCCTGAGCCAGCATCTGAGAAAAGAACAGAAAGAAATTTACATTCATGTGCTCCAGTATGTCCTGTGAGCATGCAAAGCAAGGCTTCAGTGAAGTGTACTACAGTGTACCTCGTGTTAGATGGCATCCCTGGGTAAATTACAGAGATCTAATCTGAATGTAATTCACTCAAGCCATCTTTCTCGTGTTTCCATTTCTTTTTTTTTCTTCAAAGTCTCTGTATCAGATGAAAATAATATAAGCCACAGAATACTGCAATGTCCTTAGAAATCTCTAATTGGTTTTGCTGTATTTAGACTGATATATCTTTGTTATCAACAGTTGTGCAAAGTTATTCCACTTGGTCAATACCAAATCCTCACCAAGGAAATATTTTAAAATCCATTTGTTTGAGAAGACACCAATTGTAAATTCATATCATTATCTTTAGAAAACAGTGACATCTCATCAGATCATAACTGGCTGGAATAAACCATTAAATGACTATTATTCAAAGTCTTCATATAAATTATTAAAATGCCATTTTTCTCAAGGTTGTTGCTGAATTTCAAAACTGTTGCTGAGTGCTTTCTTTTTTCTCTGCTCGTCATTTTGTTGCCTGGAATGATGAGACTCACAAACTTAGAAGGTGCAACATCACAAAATTGCCAAGCCCAGAGCTTCAGTAAGAAACTTTGTAAGCAAGTCAAAGCATGGAAATGCACTCATGTAGGGTTACCAAAAATAACACCAAAGAGTAGTTTCTTCTGCAGGGAAGGGAGGGTGGCTGCCATCCTATCCTCCCCCTTAGTGCAACAGTCATGCATTTATCAGCATCAAGATTAATGGAAAGAGTTTGGAAAAGCTGCTTTGGGATCAAAGTACCCTATGAACTGTTAGATCTCATTTACTGACAGCAAGGTCCGGTGGATCAGAACTTGCACATGCCATCACTGCTCAAAACTAAGAAAGAAACGGAAAATCATTGCTAAATAATTTGTTGCAAGAATTGCTTCAAATGGTAGATTTATCCAGCAAGGCTGCAAAGGACAGATGCAAAAGGTGGCTGAAAAGGGGAATAGAAATAATGGTGTTTTCCCAGAGACCATGTCCTGAATTTTCCTGATCTCATCTTTTGTCCTGATGCTCCTTCCCAAATGAACTGCTGAGGAAAGAGGAAAGAAAGGTGTCTGCATTGCAGAGCCCTCATGGCTCTGGGAAGCGCTGCTTTTCCAGGTGTGACGGATCTCCCCAGCACGGAAGAAGAAATGAACACCTGCTCTCACCTGCCTGCTACAGTGAGCAACCACGTTCTCTGGCTCTCTGGAGGAAAAGGACCTCGTGTTTCGCCTCCTGCCCCACCCTTCAGTGCCCAGACCCCTGCCAGGCATGGCCACAAGGGCTGCTCACTGCCACTTCTCCCAGAAGCCCAGGTCTCTTCTGGGCATTCTTGAGCACCCTCTCTCTTTGCCCCATCCCATAGGGAAAACCTAAGGAAAATGGCTGCTCCCCTCTCAACTGAACTCCTCCTTGAGAGAAGGAAAAAGGCCAAAGACCTTGATCAAGGCTTCAGGAAAACTTTTATTTTTCCCCCCTTCTCTGTTTCTGAAATCCACAATGTGTTTCAAAAGAACGCTGCCAACACAGTCATTGCCAGCAGGCAAACAAGTTTCAGAAAAGTTGTAGCAATGTGCTGAAATTATCCCTTTAATCAAAAAGTTTGAGCCCAGAAAAGACCAGTTGCTGTGCTGAGAGAATTTACTAAGTTGAACAAATCCTACACCACAGTAGGTTTTGTCAGCCTGAACTCCATTTAATACCAATTTATGGACAAAAAAATTGCAGCATATGTTTTTTTCTTCTTGAAAATTGTCAGGTAACAGCTTCAGAGAAGAACAACATTTCCAGGGAAAGGAGTTTATTTTCTCTCAGGTGTATGAAACATGAAATTACCGAACTGAAAAAAGTTTGTCTAATGTACTTTTTATTGACTCCTCCATCCTCAGCCAAGAAAAAATTCTGCTTTAAGTTTAAAGAACTCTCTCAAGAACAAAGGCTTACTCCTGCTCTTTTCAAGTCAACTTCACTGCCCACCTCTAACAGATACTGAGCACAAAAGAAAAACATCAAGAACTCCTGCACATAAGCAACTAGGTTTTCCTGACATATTTTGCTCATTCACCTTTCTACCTGTTCCATAAAAGCTGAGATATAAACAGCTCACGAGGCTCAGAGTTAAGCAAAGCTGCCTTATATGCCAGTCAGTTTTCACAAGTCCAGAACAAAACACCTGTGGCACAGACCTGTTTGTTTTGCGTGCTTTGGACTAAATCTTCAGCTGGTGTAAATTGGCAACCATTACAACCAGTGGTCTGGTTCCTGTACCAGCTAGGAATCTGGCTCTATAAGGTTAAGGAAAAACCTAAGAAACTGGATTGCAGGCAATAATGCTCCAGTTCTCTCCAGATTATGGAGAGGTTTGTGGTAATCCAGATGCCCATTTATCAGACATCTGCTCACTTAATCTGTTACCAGTTCACTTGTCATAACAGCTCAGAAGTGTACCCTGGGCACAGGATGGTCAGGAGCACAAGATACAAATTAAAACAGAAATCTATTTCTGTGCTGAACTCTTCCAAACAGTGCCAGGGGTACAATGTATCATGGAGTGTGAGCCTATACTAAGTTACTTTAAAGGGAAGGATGGCAGCGACTTCTCATGCCCCAAACTGCAAAGAATTAACCTGTAATGAATCCAAAGCAAGAACTCAAATGGCTTTTGCCATCCACAGGCCATTTTCCTGGGGGGCATGGCAAGGTGGGCAGGCAGCCTGGAGTGAGTTATACGTACCAGTGGCACACGATCCCTCGGACACCAGCAGGATTTCACTCTGCTGCTTGCAGGCAGCCTGTTTCAAGTAGCACTCGTTCTGGTAGGTGTCACCATTGGAGCCACACACGGGCACGTAGTCATTGTTACACTGACGGGAAAGGACAGAGAGCAGCAGCGTTAGTCACACGAGCAGGGGGCATGGCACCCATTCAGGTGTCCCCACACACGCCCTGCTCCTTCCCAGCATTAAAACCCTAGGAAAACAAGTGAGAGGGAGACACTGACAATCCTCTCCTCACCTTTACAGCCACTAAGAAAGAGAGAGGGAGGGGTATTTTTAAAAAGAAGCATCAGACTTGAAGAGATTAGGGGAAAGGTAGTCTGAATGGGCAAAGTGTTTAGTAAGTACCCCAGAGAGGCCTCTCACTGCCAGCAGGAGCAGGGGGCATTCCCAGGGAAGGAATATGGGCAAGGCAAACGACTCCTCACATCTGCAATAACAGCTGCTGTGTTTCCATCGGACGGCTCCAAACAAATGGCAATGAGCAGGCTCTCTCCATCCCTCCTCCTGCACACACACGCCCTCAGTGCTACGGAGGTCTGCACACACACAGGTGTGTGTCTAGCTATTTAAGTACTGACTGGACACAGGGAAATTATTTCTGAGACACCAACGATCAAAGTCCATCCCTCTTTCTGCACAGACATTCCCATTCCTGGCAAGCTGCAGCTGGGATGCTCCACAAAGGTCCAAGCTCTCCCCACGGTGGCCAGTGGGCAGGGGTGGCAGCACTGCAGAGAGCCCAGCCAGTGCACAAGTTTCTCACACCATGCACCCCTGCTTTGGCTCAAACTCCTGCTGAGCTCTGCTTGATTTCCTCTACCACTGGAAGACAGTTTTGCCCCTTCTCGTTCATTTAAAAAAATAACCATTTCATTTTATACTGGAAATTGGGCAACCTACCGGGTGCATTTATCACAAGATAATCATGCTTGGAGGCTTAGAAATACTTGGATGTGCCCTGTACATGGCAATTATACCAGGGATATGATTATCTCGTGATTACCCTACTCCTGGTATGCCTCATTGTTTAATTAGAACAAATGGAATTATCACAATTATTATTTACAAATGCTCACCTCTGCCTAAATCCAAGTAAAAATTTAGAAGAAATCGTACATCCTATTTAGCTGTATTATGCCACAAAGTCTGAGGTGTGTTTGTTGGGCACAATGTAAAACAGAGAACTGAAATATCAGGGATATTAACGTCAAAAATGCTTTAAACTGAATGACTACAGAAGTGATTAACACAAACAATTGCATAGATTGCATTAATTGCAGGCCTCCACACAGAGCAGCTGCCAAGAAATTATTCATAGTTGGTCAGAGTGACATTTTGATTGGGCCAAAACAAATGACATTTTCCTTTTGCATTGTATTCTCTTAAATCTTCCCAAGCTGTTGCCCACCCCCAGCACCCTCTTCCCTCAGAACAAGGAAGAAAAACAGCAGCCACAACAGTAGAAATCCTCTCCTTCTGCTCCTCACAAAGGGCTCCATGCAGAGATTTTAAACTGTTGATTAAAAATGTTTCTAGGCTATTTTCACCATTATGTTCCAAATCTGAGCAATGTTTCAAGCATAAAATGCCAACTTCATCCAGAAGCTCAACAGCAATTGCTGGAGGCCGATCTGGAATACATAACCAGGACAATTAACACAATTGTGCGTATTTTTTAAAGCATGAAGTATCAAATCCTGCTTGCTTTAGGTGTAATATCTGCTTGTCACCCAAGGATTTGTGAGGAATTTGGCCTGGAGTATCTCAACAGGCTCTGTTACATGCAGAAACGAGGTCGGAGTCTTTGCCCAAGAAACACAGTGGCAACTTCTCTGCCCAAGAAACATAAAGGCAACTCCTCTGCTGGTTTTGCCCAGAGCAGGGGACAATCTTTCACACTGACTCAGCTGCAGATCTGAAAGGCCAGACAGCCCCACATAAATGGTGAATTCCTGATCCACGGAAAGGAGTGCTATGAGCTAGGCTGGAACTTCTTCCAAAGCTTGGCAATTTTAAAACACATTTGAGAGACACCAGAATCCCAGGAAGTATTAGTCCACTCTTCCCACCAGCACCTTTGAAAAACTAGTATTCAGATGGAAAAGGCAGGAGCCACAAGGAGAAAGGGAAGGTTATCTTCCAGATGGATCCTGCCTTGGCTTTGAGCTGGAAACTCTAGTGGAAGTTACCCAGAGAAGAAAACAAGACCACTGATGAGAGGGTTGTGATGTTTGTCACCAGGTGGTTCCTAACCCACTAGAGCTAGACTCTTGTACTTGCCCATGCTGAATCCTGTACTCACAGCTCGTCACTATCACAAAGTACTTGCTGCTACTACTGGAGAATATCAGGTATTGAATGTCAGTTTCCTCAGTCTAGAGACATGTTTTTGTCATTGGTTTAGAGGTCAACAGACCAGACCCTAGATGTAAGAATGATTCTTCATCCCCAAGTAAGGACTGATCAAGCCCTTAGGGAAATCCATGTCAAAACTAAACCCAGCAGCACAGTGCCACACTGCTCACTTCTCTCTTATACATGCCAGTTTTTGAAATACAGCTGTAGAGCAGGGAAATAGATGCATCCAATTCAGCCAAGTGTCAGGCAAAGGCTGCCTGCCTCAGCACCTGCAGCCTTGAGTGCCCACTGCCACAGCCAGGGACAAACCAGCTTTGGGAGCCTTTGGGCCAGTACTGAGCACTGAAAGCAGGTGGTTTGTTTCCTAAAGATAATGGTAACCCGTGTAACTCCTCCTCCTGATAACACCATTAAAAGCTTGACCTTCTCCTACTTTCATGGATCAAGCACTCCCAAAATGCCACCCACATCTTGAACCAAGTAGCCCAAAAATATATTCCAGAAATATAACAAAGCTGGAAGTCAGAAAGGTGATGTTGCAGCTCCACAAACACTGAAGCACGTGGAAGATTCAACATGCATGAAAACAGGACTCCATCCTTCCATGAAAAACAGTGACTCGTCCACAGTCTTGTTGACTCAAGAGAAAAGACACTGATGGAAATAGCTGGAATATTTTTTTGATATGCTCATGAAATGTAAGAGGGAAGAGCCCAGCTGCCAGACTGGTGGCTTTGGGCAAACAGGTACAGACCCCAGCAAGCCATGCCTCCAACCACGTGCCTGCTGGCACAGCTCTACACCTTGTGTTGGACCCACTGAGCCTGAGGGAAGGGAGGGGTGGTGGTTTCCCTCACGCTCAGCCCTCCGGCTGGAGCCAGCACTGTGCCAGCGCCTTCTCTGCCTGCCAGAACCGAAGTCTGGGCTTGTCCTGCACAGGGGATGGGTCTGCATCTCCTGATCAGAGCGGGACATGGTGTTTCTCAATGAAATACATGTCTTGCTGTGAGGTGTCACAGCGGACTGTGACAAGAGAACCAGCCAATATGAACCTCTTTCTCAGCACATGCCTGCTGGCTCTCCAGTTGGAAGTCTAACTTGGGTGTTCCGGAGCAGTCTGATCATATTCACCCCTTCAAATAAAACAAATTCATTTTAACTCCACTTGGACAGACATGAAGCATCTGGGATTCTGGTTTGAACGAACCCAGAGAAAGACTGCAGAAGCTCTGCTCCCCACTTTTGTGTTCCTCAGCCCCTCAAGGCACAGGCTGGTCAGCCCAGAACTCTTCATCAGTACAGAGGCAAAATGAGCTCTCTATCCTTGTCTACTCCCTCAAATTTCTGAAGAAAACAAAACACAGTTACAGTGATGAGGAGTCTGCTACTGATTTGCTCACTATCACCACAAAGAGTTGTCACTGAAATGGGAGCCCTGAATTCTGATGGGGGCCCCCTTACTCATGACATAAATTACCTGCCCAGCTCTGCCTCACTTAGCCAGCTTCTGACACCACACTAGAAATTAATTTTCTACTCCAGTGGCATATCTTTTTGGCTTGTCACACTGTCCACTGATGTTACAAGAGAAGCTAACATCCCCCCAAGCTCTGTCTGTATCAAAGTGCTCGCGTTTGACTACAGAAGCCCGGCACCACACCGCCCTGGGCAGCGCTGGCACAGCATCAGCCACAGGTAATTTGCCCTCCAAGGTCACAGTCAGCCCTGCGGCTCCACAGAGGGCTCACAGCAAGACAAAGAGCTCTGAGTGTTTACAGGGCCTGATCCAAAGGCCACTGAAACCAAAGATTGCTGTTGATTTCAACCTATTGCCCAGTGATCGGGCCCACAATTGCCTGACTCATTCTTTTGATCTCATTTACATATCCATATACCAACTACCTAATTTCCTTAAATCTCTTTCAACTTCCCCCTACAGAACTGCTAAACTCAGCATACTTGTAGTGTTCACCTCTCAAAGAGGGGACCACACAGCCTGGAGAGATTTACTTAGCTTCATTTACCCCAGATCGCCAGGCATCAGCATCCTGCCTTGGGAAAACAGTGCTCCCAATGCCTTCTTCCCTGCCGACAGCAATATCTGAATTAGCACCCTCCAGGCTATGAGTTCACTGCTTTGTGCCACATGGCAACATCACACAGGGACCAAAGACAAGACCCAAGGACTCTCAGTGGCTGCTCTAAGTTCCCAAGGCTCATGGCACAACATCTGCCCTGGCTTACCACCAGGCAATGGGACAAGTCACAGACGTTTCACTGCCTTACAGATTTTTCTTTGAAAGAGAAAACAGACCAGACCATAACCCTTATACCATTGCATATGCTGAGCCAAGGCAAATGCTCAGAACAGCATTCTCAGACTGAATTTTTGATTGCATGCAAACTCCAAATGGAATAAAAGACTCCCATGGTCAATATGAATTCCCTTCCAACATGGGAAACACAAGCATTTTGGAACTACTGTCTTGCTCTCATTAGAGAAAATTCCTTCTTTGTTTAAAATGAAGGAAATTATTACTTGGGTTTTTTCTCCGAAGGCACATTTGGCTCCAGAAATATAAACGATACTTGCTATGCTTCAAAGTGAATAGTCTATCAGAGCTCAATATTAACATAATCATTACAGATGTGCACAATCTTGAGCTGTGCACTATTTGGCCTGCTCTACTGTAAACACTCAAATCAGCATTCTAAGTTTCACAACTGCACAAATCCACATTAAAATGCAGAGAAACACTGGGGCGTAAACACACGTACAATCCTGTGCTGGTACATGCTTTAAACTCCTTTAATTTGTGTGGTTTCTATTCAGGTCATTATTTAAAGACCAGCTGTTTTGAGAGTTAGCTAAAACATTAAATGGAATCGTTCATAATGAAATCGTCGGACTTTGAGAATGGCTCAGGTTTGGATGTAGCTGCAAGAGAAAGAGAGAAGAAATAGAAGGAAAACCCCCTACTACTCAGTAATAGCTCTCCTAAAACTATATAAAACCTAAAGGAAGTTCATCATTTTGGAACAGAGGGATTGCTCCTTAATCTGATCAGCTGGGCAGATAAACAGGCAGAAGCATTGTCACTATGCAGCCCTTCCTGAAAATATTGCATAAGCACATTACAGATCCATTTCTTTAACTAGATCAGAACTCCGAACACAATAAGCCATGATCTGTATCAGAAATGAATTTAGAAAGGACTCTAAATCCTTGTTAAAAAGACAGAGATGAAAAATCAGAAATGTACAACCTGGAACTGCAGACCCAAAGGGACATTTAAAGCCACAGCGTCTGCATTTTCCCAGAGAAACTTATGTCTTCTTGACACCAGTTGGTTCTCCTGCCAGCTTTTATACACACTGCCAGGTTTTCCCTCTAACTTCTCTGCACATAGAGAAATAAATTGCCAAGTGATAGGTTATAAAGGGAGACCCTTGTTTTGTATTCTCATTAGTGAATTAGAGAACGAAATATCAATCTTCTTACCTTGAACTGACAGACACAAGTCACACTGTCTCCAATCCTTAAACACTCCCCATCAAATTTACAGGTATTGGTGTCGCAGAGAAAGAGATCATTTTCTCTGTCATCGTAACCTCAAATGTAAAGAGAGGAAAGAAAAAAGTCAGCTTTGGTCTAGCAAGAGGAACAATACGGAATAATGGCATTTTAATGCACATAGCACGATAACCTTGTTGATGAAGTGATAGAGTCCCAGATTTTCTTTTGTCCTTCCCTGTCCTCAGCTTTTCACTTTTCCTCTTGCTTCTCCCTCAGCGTTTCTCTCAGTTCTTATTCCCCACTACCTCACTGACTTTTTTTTCTATTTCACGGACTGGGTTTCCTCAAAAGTCACCCGGTAATTATGCTATTTCATGGCTCTGGGTTGGAAATGTCATTAGCTTATCCCTATCCGATCACAAATCTGTTGGACAAAAGTCCAAATTGGAATTTCTCCTGCCCATGACACAACAAAGCCCCCAATAATAAAGACAAACAGGCTGTGTGTTTTCTGTGATGGTCTGCCTGATCCCAATGAAGATTGATGACCTCTAAGTTAACAGGAGAAGTGCCAGGTTCCCCATGAGCCGATGAGTGAACCGAGCTCTTTGCCTTCATATTCTCCGGGAAAAACCAACAGATCTGACTGAAGATTCAGTTCACGAATACAAGCATGAATTTCAGATTTCGCTAGCTGACTTCCCACTCCAACAGCGAGTGGCAAGACACTAAACAAAACAGCTATATCCGACTCCAAACCCATTAAGATCTGAATCCATTGATTTTTTAAAAAAACATCCGAGTGCTCTTAACCACATCGCTACATGTTTAAAACGAAGAGCTCACAGCGCAAATTCCCCCCGATCCAACACGTCATGTGCGATGCACACAGTACCCCAAATAACGCTCTTCCCCTTAGAAGGCTACTACAGTCTAATTTAATTTAATTTACACACTGGAGAATGATCAGCTCCTAGTCTACATAGGAAACCGGTTACAAAGGTCAGCCCGACTTTAAGGAACAGGCAGCGGGTTCCCGGTGTCGCGGCGCCCATAGCCCGATCCGCTCTCCGTTCTGTGCGCACGGAAACAGCCGCCCGCAGGTTGCGCACACGCGGCGCCGTATCCCCGCGCCCCGCTCCCGCAGCCGAGCGCCCCGTTCCAGCGCAGAGCCGGGTCTCTCTCTCTGCCCGGGGAGCCGCCCGCACCGGCGGAGGGCGCGGCTGCCGCGCCCGGCGCCGCGGAGTGAGGGGCAAGCGGGGCCCCGGGGGCTGCGGTCGCACCGGGAGCGGCGGCGAGCCCCGACGCCCGGGACTTTTAGCCTTCGCTGTTCCCGTGCATTCAACGGGACGCGGCATCACCCTCTGAAGTTGCCTCCCCAGGGCTCGTCCGCGCAACTCCGAGCGCCCGGCGGAGCACGGCGGGGCTGCCGGGACGCTCGGCGGGGACGGGCGCGGGGTGCTCCGGTGCTTACCGGAGCAGTTCCAGCCGGTGGGCGTCTGGCAGTCACTTAAGGAGGTAGGGAAGGCCGCCAGCTTGTCGGGGCGGGCGAGGACGAGCAGCACGGCGGGCAGCAGCAGCCAGCAGCAGCAGTCGCAGAGCGTCCAGCCGCCGCCGCCGCCGCCGCACTGCCGGGGCGGGGAGGGCTCCCAGGGCACCATGACTTCTTAACTCAACTCTCCGGCGGCGGCGTGCCCCCCGGGCGGCGCGGCGGGCGGCAGGGACGGGCGGCGGGGCCGCTGGGCATCCCGGGGCCCCGGCCGGCGGCGGCAGCGGGTCAGCGAGCGGCGGCCGGGCGCTACGCTGGGGCGAGCGGCGGAGCCCGGCGGGGCGGCGCGGGGGTGCGGGCGGCGGCGGGGCGGGGAGCGGCTGCCATAGGGGCCGGGCGGCGGGGAGCGGGGGGAGGGCGCGGAGGGGCCGCCGCCGCGCAGCCGCCGCCGCCGCCGCCTGCCCCGCTCTGCCGCCCGCATCCCTCTGCGCGGGGGAAGCAGCAGGTCCCGGCCCGCCGCGTCACGTGCGCCGCCGCGCCGCCCCCATTGGCCGAGCGGGATGCGGGGCCCGGCGGGCGGGGCCGGCGGTGCCGCTGCGCCCCGCGGCAGCGCCCGGGGCAGGGCAGGGCCGGGCCGGGCCGGGCCAGCGGGGCCGCGGGCAGCGCTGCGCACCCCTGCGCACCCCTGCGCACCCCTGCGCCCGGGGGCGCCGTCCCGCCGGCTGCGGGGATGCGCCGGCCCCGTCGGGGCGCGGGCCAGGCAGCGCCGCGCCTCTCCGCGCCCCTCCGCACCCAGACATGTGCGCGTACGGCCCGGGCCGGCGCCGAGCCGCAGGTGGCAAGCGCGCCCGCGGGCAGGGACATCCGTGACACCCTCCGCGTACACACACCGCACACGCTCGGGCGCTGCTGAAGTTGCCAACCGCGCGCCCGGGTGCCGGTATTTAATCACGCGCGGATGCGACGTTAGGAAAATAAAACACGGTCACGGCTGTAGGGTCTGGAGCGGGCAGAGGGCCGGAGAGGTGACGAGGGGAAGAAACGAGCACTGCGGGGAAAAACAGGGAGAAGAGAGAGAGGAAAGATCTTGCCCAGCCTCGGCAGGCAGCGGCCAAGGTTTCCTCGGGCTGCAGCACCATCCCACCATCCCCGCCACGGAGCCGGAGGAAAATGCACCATCACGCTGGCACGGAGGGCTGCTCTGCCCCCCACACCTCAGGCACGCTGGCGGAGCGCAGCCCCGTAGCAGCATCCCGCCGCCTCCAGCCGGCGATGTGCCACGGGGCTGCGGGAGCCGCCTCCCCGCTGCGCCCTGCGCCGCGGATCCTCCTCCCCTGCTCCTATCTGGGGCTTCAATTTTAGGAGGCCGTTGCCAGGACGGTCGCTGGGGACTCCCCTCGCTCTCCGGGCGGCGGGAGCACAGGAGCAGTGTCCCCCTCACCCTCCCTCCGCGGTCGGTGTTGGGAGCCGCCGGCCCAGCCCCTGCCCCGGCCCCGCCGCAGGGCTCGGGGCGGCCCAAGTTCGCCCCCTCCTCCGCGCATCTCCGGGCCCGTCGCCGATCGGCGCCCGGGCGTAGCGAAGCCGACAGACACCCGCCAGGTAAATCGGACCCCTCGCCCCCCGACCGGCGCTTAACGCGCGGCCGTGCTGCCGGCGGGATGGGGCGGCCGGCGGCTTGGGAGACAAGGACGCGTTAGACTGGAGAATAATAAAAAAAGATCGGATCGATTTCTGCAGACGGCAGCAGGGAAGCGCTTTCTAAACACGGGCGCTGGACCCCGCGGCCGCCCGTGCCGGTGGGAGCAGCCGGCGGAGCTGCCGGGCCGGGCAGGACCGCGGGGCTCGGGGAGGATGCCAGGCGTTCGGCAGGCGGGCTGGGCTGGGCGGGCTGGTCCTGCCCCTCCTCCGGCCCCTCCTCCGCCCGTGGGGGCAGCTCGGCATCTCCGAGGGCTCCGGCAGCGCACGGCCGAGCCCCGAGAGCGGGCGCTGCAGGCGGGAATAGGGTACGGTTCCCTCTGGGCCTGGAGACCCCCGAATGTGTCCGAGGAGACCCTGCTGGAAATTTGCTGTTCCCGAAAGTATGACCTCCTTTTCGACCCCTAAGTTAAAGATTTAGAACTTGCTTCTTAAAAACACTGGCTGACATGTTCAGTGCATCCACGCTTTGATGAGTCCACACAAATCCTTGCACCAGTACTACTGCTTGTTATCCCTTCATACAGGGGCATGGTATGCAGGAGCCAAGGAATACTTCATGCTCCTTTAATTCCCGTCTAGCTTCTCTGTAAGATCTAAACCAGGTTTTCTTCTGCCTCCTGTCTCCCCTGTGCATCTCTGTCTGCTCCCTGCTCTGCCTACCTGCTGCTATCTGTACTGACCTCTTCTGCCCACCTGTACTCCAGAAGCCTTTGCTACAATTAAAGGGTATCAATTTGCACATTCCAATGTGTTCTAAAACTCTGATGAAGATTCACACAAATCTGTGCCTACAGTTTCCTATTTACTAATCAAGACCTAAGCAGAAAGAAAATACTAATTTTTACTGCCTGCTAGTGGTTGCACTGAATCTTATGTTTCATCTTCTGTGGGCTTACAGAGCATCTGCCAGCTGAGCACCTGGTGCCAGATAATTTTTTTCCTTCATTTTATCTCTTTACTTCACTTTTTTATGCCATTTGGTTATTTCATATACTACCACATTCCTTTTATTTCCCCTGTCCCCTCTTCCCTCTTCCTTTTTGTTTTAACTTTTTTTTTCTTTCTCATATTTATTACTGCTTGCTAAAACTCAGCTTTCTGCTTGAAAGATCACTGAGGTGCTTAAAAATCAAAAATGTCCTGGCTGGCCAGTTACCACAGTCACACATCCTCACCAGGGGAATGTCCTCAACCTTCCTATCTTTCTGCTCCCCCCTTGTTTCTTCTTCCCACTTCCCTGCTTCTTCTGTGTGGTCTCACTTTTCTGCATTCTCCTGGTTGCAATTAGCAAAGCCTGCAGTTTCTATTCCCTTCTTCTTCTTTTCCTCCACTCTCCTCCCTTCTTCCACCCCAACCTGCCTTCATTTCCACGTAGCTACAGGTCATAAAGGCACCACTGGCCTCATCTGTGGACCATTTTAGCCAGACCACACAGGGAATGAAACTGCTAGGTCAGTCTTTCCCAGATGAGCAGCCAGACCCTCTCTGACGTGTCCCTCCTGCCACAATAACTCACGCTCAAGATGATGCCACAAGTGTACCCAGCCTTCACAGAGTACCATTAAATCCAGCAGCAGAGCCTGGCTCTGGCCCGTGTTGTCCCCAGAGTGCCATATAACACTGCAACCACCGAGCTTCAGGCTCACGGTGCTGACTAACAACCACCCTGCTTTATTTTCAGCCACTCACACAACAGGCACTGCTTGGGAACAACGAAGAAGCCCCTCTGTTTGTATGCTGGTTCTCAGACTTTGGGATGTGGAAGTTTCACCAGAGGTCCTGTAATTGCCGCAACATGACACCTGAACTGTGAACCTGAAACTGTCTGAAGGGCAATCTCCTTACGGCACAGTAGAACAGTGTTTGCTCTGACTAGCACTGGTACTCTCCTTAAAAAGATTTTTGTTGTTGATATGAAAACTCTACTTATAAAAACATTTTTATAAGAGAAGAATACGCCTGTCTGTTCCAAAAGGGACGGCTAGGCCCACAAGCCCCTTTTCTCAATTACGCTCTCTAGCAATTTTTTTTGAATTGTGGAGACTGAGATGCAATCATTTTTTCATGTAGTTCTTTGCTCCAAAGCATTCTACCCTCTTAATGCGACACCGCACACACAATCTCTCAGTAACACATTATTCCCAGCTATACTTCAACACTTAGGATAGTTGACATCTACAGTCTTGTACTCCCTGATGTGCCCATCCCATCTCACCACTGCACAAAATCCACTACTTGTAAACCATGCAGGCAGCGCTAGGCTGGTGTGAGGTACAAATTGTGACCAGCATCTCCTCACTGAAACACTGAGGGCATGCTACTGAGCCACCAGTGGGGATCCTTGCGGCTACCTGTTTGACTCTAATGCCAGGTGAGCAGCAAAAATAATCAACCTTCTTGGAAGAGCCCTTCTAGAAAGTGATGAGGGCAGGCTACATCTTGAGTGTTAGACCCATCTCTTGTAGAGCTTTACTGAGGCCTGCACAGTTTTTAGGTGCTTATGCTGCAAGAAACAGGCCGATGAGAGGCTTCAAGGGCAGCTGATACCGGTGCAGATTTATCCAATACACGTGGCCATGCCATGTGTACCCATGCTCGGAGATCAGCTCCCAGCTGTCAAGCAGCTGTTTGAGATATTTCAGGCCCTCAAAGATCTCAAAGCGAGGGCAGGGTGTGTCCTGGCTCTGCACTGCACTCCTTGAGCTGGGACTGGGCAGCAGCAGCTGGCAGAGAAGGCCTGGGGCCAGACTGCACCTGATCCCAGTCCCACGTAGCCATGTCTGTGAGTAATGCCTTCTGTTGCTGTGCTTGGCCAGGAGACGCTGTACTGGCGAGGAATTACGCAACCTCAGTTATTCACACTTGTGTTATATCTTGGCTGTGCTGCTCTTGAGAGGCTGCAGATTCCAAAAAGTTTCCCACAACTTGGGAGAAGCCAAATGGTACAAGATGAGTGTACCAAAACCTCCTCAACAACACAAGCTCTGGGTACACAACACCCGTTCTCTTTCTTCTCTGTCTATCCAAGGACTATGAAGCTAAGTTCATGGATCCTTATCTTTAAAACACTTTATGGCCTGTTTCTGATGTCTCTGAAGGCCCTAGGAAGGCAACCTTGGCCAAGAATATCAGTGAAAAAAAGTTTTTACAGTTCAGTTAATATTTAGAAACAATGTTCTCATTGAATCCGCACTAAAAGTATGGGCTAATGCTCCACAGCTGCTAAGAACAAATCCCACCAAATGTATGAGGGACATTTGAGTTAGCCTCTTCCCTGATGATGCCACATCACAGCCTGTTTATGAAACACACATTGACAGAATTGAAGAAACCCCAACCAAACCCCACTCTGCACAATTCTTTAGAGACAGAGAGCTACGCATATGTGAGCTACTGCAAGCTACCGCCACTAGTTATAGTTCCTAAGAAAAAAAAAAGTGAAAAAATCGATTTAACCTACAAGAGACTTGCCCAAATATGGTCCCAGCCAATCCTAAAGAGAATGGAGTGTGGGGATCACCTATTTTCAATGGTAATGCCTCTTGACAAAAGCATGGATCTGATTCAAAAGATCCCACCAGAAAAGGTTTGGAAGCCCACTTGCCAGTCAAAAGACCCAACGCAGAAGGAAAGGATGTTACCTATTCCAGCAAAGACCAGTGAAGGACACACAACCTGTATGCACTTGCTCTGTATGAAGCTGGAATTTCTCCCCTCACTGTGGAGGAACAATGCTTATTCCAGGTCTGTATATTTTCAGGCCTGCTTTGACCAAAAGTTGGCATACTTAGCCTAGACACGTGTTTCTGTCAGAAGTTTGTGAATCTCAAGCAGATTTTATGATCATCTATTTTTCATGTGTGCAGGAAAAGCACACATGGCTTCACTCGAATGCACAGGCAGTAGGGAGCTCTTTGCCTACATGCAGTTTTACAGATTTTATACAGCTTTCAGCTACATCACATATCTCAATGCAAAGTATGCCACTCTTGGATATCACATGGATTTTTAATGCTCTGAGGGATCCTTTGGGTCTATAAACAACAAGTAGATTACATACATCTATATCATGACAGACTTTTTCTCCCCCTTGCTTGTGAGAGAAATATGGCTTGTTGTTCCCTGGAACTAGTATGGAATCCAAGTGCAGTTCATGTACACTTGTGAGAAAAGCGTGCCACATTTTTCATTGTAATTAACTGCTTCAGAGCAAGACTTCTCATGTATAAAGATGAAGAAAGGTCTCAGCTTTGCCTGAAAGACAATTTGCCTTTCAGCAATGTCTCACACTTTGAGTTTTGACTGAAACATTCCCCTACTTTGGTGACCTGTTGTGCCAAAAAAGCTGTCTTGTGTTACTCTTTGCTTTCAACTGAATTTGCTGGCACATGCCAAGGGACAGAACAAAGTATTGCAATTTATACTGGAACACTATTTGGTGCTGCTCCACACATGAAATTGATGTCAGGAAAAAGTGCACAATGGGCATGGAAAACGCAAATAAATACTGTGATCCTTTTATCTTCAGTTTTAAATAGATGGATTGAAATGCATGGATCCTAAAGGTTTATGAATCTGTTTGTAGTCCATTCTGGAGTTTTAACGTTTCATGCAGCTTGTAGGAGGGAGTGTATTATTTATAAAAAGTCATGGTTATTCAGCAGTGTTTATTTCTGAAGAGCAACAAAACATCTTCAAGGGAGAAGAAGAAATTCATAACTCTGGTTTACTACCAGGGTTAGCCAACTTAACAGTCTTTTTTCATGATTAATTTACAAAGAACTTTACTCTTATGAGCACGTTTGGAGCACTGGACATTTTGCTACCAGCAGTAGAAATCACCTCCATCTCTCAGGACAGACAGCACTGCAATGGATTCAATGGCTTGACAGCCTTTCAAAGAGCAGATAAAGAAAGAGGTGGATGGTGAGAACTTTACTGTTGTAGAGAGACCTGAGCTTTATTTTTGCAGCTCTTTTCCCAGCACAGTATTGAATGGAAATTCAGAACCAGGGCCTGCAAGGAGAAAACCCACAGCAGCTATTCACCGATATAATTTCTGTGTGACATGAGTTTCTTGGCCATGTGAACAATTTCTTCTGTCTGATGAAACGTAACATCCAATTTCTTGTTTTCATTTTCTATCTTTGGGCTCCTTTAGCCAGAGTTGTTTTTAAGACAACGGGCCTGAAAGGATTATAATGTAAAAGTAAGTGCAGCCTTAGCACATCTTTGGTCTTTCTAGCTACTTTACCTCATTGGAATTGCAGTGATTGCTTTTCTTCCTAGCAGGTAATAAATCAGTTTCAATGGAAAAGAAAAACAACTCAGACATAAACCAGCATTTTCAAATGGTGTTTCTCTGTCAACTTTTAGCTTCACCCTCTAAGAAAGTGGAGCTTGCAGAAGTTACGTTCAGCTCACCTCAACTGACCACACAGTATCCTTCTACCTAGATACAATTCCTGCAAGCCACCAAGGGGAATTCATAGTTTAACTGAACAAATCCCAAGCAGTCTGACCTATCTGTCCTGTCTCTGTTTGGCAATGATGTCAACAGAAACACCTGAAACTGTGTCTGTCTGTAGAGCAGAGAGCCCAGCCACAGAGAGATGTAGCACTGCTCATCACTGGAGCCATTTCTGGCTTGTCTCCAGCAGAGCCTTGAGGACAGGTGGATGGGACTGCTCAGGATGACAGAGAGTGTCTCTGTGGTTAATAGTTCCCAATAGATTTTATTTCCATGAATTTCCCACAAACCATGCAAACATATGGCAGCCAGGAGGACCTCTGGTCACAAGCTTCATGATCTGTGTGAGAAGATAACTTTCCGAGCCTTGGCACCTGCTAACATCATTTGATACTCCTACTTCTTGCATTATGAAACAATAAACAATCATTTTGTATTCAGCACCTTGTGCCAGCCCTTATCTGTAAGCTCTGCTCTGTGCCTCCTGATATATTGCTAAATCATCCTAACAGATAACATCCTGCCCATGCTTTCCTTTTGCGTAGGAATGGAGATCTGGCACCTGTGCCCCTACTCATGAGAGGCATCAATGGGCAGTGTCTGACCACTGCATGCACTGCCAGCATGAGTGTCCCTGCCACAGTCCTGCGAGTGTCCCTGCTGTCCTGAGCACATGGCATGGGTACAGTGTGTGAGCCCAAAGACGCTGCTACCTGTTAAACACAAGGGTTTGGGATCTAAAGGGCACTTGTACACTCCAGGCAAGTATGGGCATAAGTTCAACTGCTCTGTCATGGTATCATGCCAAAGTGGTGACCAGAGGGGTGATGTGGTCCTGTGTGGCACTCAGTGAGAGCCTGGTGGACAGCCTTCAGCTGGCCTGTCTCAGGTCAGAGAATGAAGGGTCATGGGAGCATTTCCAATTGTCCTTGGGAACGGAGCATCAATGAAAATCAAGTATAACAGAAAAAGCTCTTGAAGGATTTGCATAAGAAGGATTTGCACCTGGATCAGAAGTCAAAATCCTTAGAAATTTTTGCATACGCACACACACACACACACACACACTCATACCCACATGCATGCACGAAACATAATGCTTTAGATATTATGAAATCAGATTCCACATCTGAGAAGGGAGAGGCCCAGAAGAGCTGCAGTTTTGTAAAACATCATTTGGCACTTTCTATCTCAGGATCTGAAAGGGATGTTCTGGCAATACTGACCTTGTACACAACAGACTACCAACAGCACGCACAGAGATGGTGTTCTAAGGGAAGCGAATACTGCTTCCCGTTTAATGTATGCCACCAATATTCAGGTAGAGTAGTCAGGTAGAGTATCTTAGCAAGCCACACTAATCTCCTATCTGATTTGCAAGCTATGACACATGTATTTAACTTTACCTTAAATGAAACAAAACAGCAATACAGTGAAATATTGTTGAAACCTGAAAACAGTTCACTCCACGTAATTAAATTTTAATTTAAAATGTCATTGCTTGTGTATGATAGAAACATTTTTTATGATCAGTCAGACAATTTCTAAATAATAGTTACCTTTATTTGAAGGCATATCAACTCAAAACAGTAAAAAATGCAAATGAAGATTCTTCACTAGCTAAAACATTGATGTCAAATTATATACATAAATAGTAACTTATTTAAAAAAAAAACATTTGTCAAGTACATCAAGTAAAGCTCTGGAATAATACAGAGCTTGTGCTGCCTTAACCAGAAAGTTTAATAGCTTCCATTTAAAAATAGAGGAATTAAAGGCAGAGTGCAGTCCTAAATACCACTCCCATCTACTCTGCAAATAGTGGCAGAGTAATTTTTCTTTGGTCTGTGACACATGAACAGAAAGCATCCTGGGTATTTGCTGCCCAATACATGAGAAGTGGATTTTGGATCTAATATTGGGAGACCCAAACTGAAGGTGAGCAAAACACCTCTGCACTTGTGATATCCACAAAGTTACTCATCCCTCTCCACAGCCTCTCAGCTGTGTTTTCCTCTGCTGGTGATCCGTGTCTTTGCTGACCCCACTCTGCTCCCGGACCCTGTGCAGTGAGGTTTCCAGGCACAGCATACACCCTGCTTTCCTGCAGTCCCACGCTGATGGGAGAAGTGGGACCCTCTGGCACAAGTTGTCTTGGTTGAGTGTCTACCCTCCTCCTGCTGCAGCTCTGCTGGAGGATCTCAACCCCAGATGGGTGAGGATATGAGGATAGGACCGGCAAAGGCTTTGGCTTCCTATGGAAATGGCACACACTGCCCAGAACAGAGCCTTGCCACTTGTTTTTCCTTTACTTCCTAGAACTTGCCCCAACTTTGGAGCAAGGCAATCACCGTTAAATTCTGTGCAGGAGAAATACACAGCAATTATGAGAAGTTCTCTGCAATCCCCTGTCCTGCATTAGCCACTGCCTCACTGCAGGATGCAGACAGGGCGTGGAGGAGTCTGGTGCAAGAAGGACTCCAAGAGATCCCCTGCAGGTGATTTATGAGCTTAGACTGCTCTAAATGGTTCTTATTCCCGTCATAGCAGGAGGATGTAAAATCTGTGCTGTGCCAGCTCTGTAAAGCGAGCAGGGTGTGTGGATATGCAATAGTTGATAACAGACAAGGTGCCAGTAGATGGCTCTCAAGATATGAGGCCTATGGCTTTCACAGGGCTGAGACACCTTCCTGGTTAGGGAGCAATGCTGCTGCTGCTGCATGCCGGGAACAAAGCAGCCCCTCCAGCTGCACCTTGGGACAGGACAGGGACTGCATGGAACTGTGGCATCTTCTCCCCAGACATGCCTGAAAATAGCAAAGTTCTTAGCTTTGTTATTTTTGATAACTCAAGGCAAAAATGCACTCCTCACTAAAGCATGCTTGAAATCTCCCTTTAATTCTTTAAGTGAGATTTAAGGGCTGTTTAAGTAGGCTGGGAAAAGCTGAGATTATGCTTCTGCAGTACCCCTGTTAGTGTGCAAGAAGAGGTACTGCCAGTCCCAGCGGGGTTATGTAGTTAATAAGTCAGATTTTCTTAACTAAACAGTTGAGCTATGTCTATTTAGAGTTGATTTTCTGAAGCATACATGAACTAACACCCCTAAGGGGAGGGGGTCCAGGAGGGATGCTCACAGTTAGAAATTCTACAGAGGATTGAAATGAATTTTTAGTACTGTGTAACTACAGTAGATAAGATTTAATTTCAGAAGGGAGAAGAGAAGAGAAGAGAAGAGAAGAGAAGAGAAGAGAAGAGAAGAGAAGAGAAGAGAAGAGAAGAGAAGAGAAGAGAAGAGAAGAGAAGAGAAGAGAAGAGAAGAGAAGAGAAGAGAAGAGAAGAGAAGAGAAGAGGAGATCTCATTCTCAATTTAGGCAGTGATTTATATCCCAAGTCTAAATTTTGTGAATTAAGGTAGATAACAAAACCAGTTAAATTCTTTTAGCTATTCAATCACTCCTAAAACAAGGAAGAGGATTTGTACACCACAACTTTATTCACACACCTGGCCATTTAGTGTATAAACTAGAAATTCTGCTGGAAATGTTATTAAAATTTTAATTATATTTGATTTTATTGTTACTTTAAATGCAGTTTTTTCACAAAGCATGTCCTGAGGCCTTAGCCACTCAGCTGTGATATATTTTCCTGGTCAGCAACACCAGTCTATATTTATTATGCTCCTTCTGTTTCTTGGTTTCATGTCAGGGACAGCCAGAGTGATTTCTGACTAAATAATTAGCCAAGGGAACACCAGCTCTGTGTTTCTGTACTCATTAGGTTAGCGAGAAAAGAAAACTAACTTTCATAATCTCTTTCCCTATAGGTACCTGGCAGTTTCCAGGAGCAAAGCAGGGAGAAAATGTAATTGCTAGAATCTCACACACTCATTAGACTAATGATACCTTTTTCTCTCAATCTTGCCCTATAAAGGCATCTGTAGAAGTGAAGGTGTAGAGCTGCTGCTTCCCATTATAATAGGAAGGAGAAATGCAGGCTTGTATTTCAGCCCCATCAAGCAATAGTGTGAGCATGTAGAATATTACAGTATTATGTAATATGGTAGAATAAGATAATAGCATAATACAGTATTGTTATACACAGTGTGCCCAAACCATTTCCAGCCACAAGCAAAATAAGGGTGAGGGCAGGGGGCTTTTACTGGCACCAGCAAAGGTTAGGAGTCCTGAGTGACCTGCCTTCCTTCTGTGCCCTCCAGTGGAACAACACTTCCTAATTTCCAGCTCTGCTCCCGAGTTCATGTGTGTTCTTGTCTTTCCTCTTGTTTCCTCCCACTCCAATCCAACCACAGGCTACTGAGGGAATTTAAGGAAGGTAGCTGGGTAAGTTTTGTCAGGTAAGTTAGGTCTGCTACCTGTTTTGCATGAAGAGTATGTAGTATTTCAGACTATTTAAAAAAATAAAAAAGGATGAACTTTCACTGAGAAGTCGGGATGAGTTGAGCTGGGAACAAACTGCTTTATTTTGGTTTTATGAACCTGAACTCTTTACAGAAGATGAGTGTCACTCAATCTGTGATACTCTCCAAAGCCTTGCATGGAACTCTGCTCTCAGGTTTGAGAAGGAACTGTTGAACTTAAACTATGTTAATATAAATTACATCAGTGAACTGTAACCTTTCTGGTATTAATAGGGGTACCAGAAGCTGTATGAGTCATGTAAAAAAAGCTTCCATTCTCACACAAGGTCATAATTCCTCTTCCCCCCCCAAGATTTCTCCCATATGAGGAAGTGGAGGCTGGTATTAGCATTGGAAAGCAGTCGGCTAACATTCCGATCCCACTGAAATAAATGTGTGTTAGTTATTTTAGTTAGCTGGGGTTTTTTTCCCTCAGCTTTCATGACTAACATAGTTAGTCCTTGATTTACATGCTATTATCTGCCTATGAACTTTAGAGAATCTTGTGCTCATTTCTTTTTATTACAGCACTAGAAACTATTAAAGAAAAGCTCACCTTGAAGTGTAGAAGACAAGGTGGTGGTTCTGCAAATACAGGCTATCTAATGAATTCATGGCTTCCCCTACAGAACTGTTCTGGTAATGGTGATGAAAATTTTTTAAGATAAATTTGATGACATGAATTTCACTTATTATGCTTCTCCTTTTATGGACCTGTGCCCTGATTCAATCTCCCATTCTGAACATCTGGTGTGCCTTAAAAAGATTCTTCCACGTGGAGCCTGGTTCCCGATTTCCTCAGCTATTATTTATTACATCGTTTGGGCTTTAGAAGGGATTGCTGAACCAGTGTGGATAATCTAAAAAATAAACTTAATCTAAAGCTAATGCAAACTGTACAGCATAGGAGATTTAGAAAAGCCTACTAAGCAGTCAAGTAAAACCTTTCATTTATCTTGGTACTTCCTGAATCCACCTCTGAACAGATATGGGACCATGAGGGAAAAAAAACCCCAAGTACTTTTTGAGTGACCAGAAGGCAGAAATTCTCACACACTTGAAAACAATTGTTTGAGCAATGTTTAGGGATCAGAGAGGTTTGAACTCCCTCACATTGCCCCCATCTCTGTTGCCAGGTGGCATCAGGGAGTTTCAGCCCTTGTTTTGAGAACAGTGTCTATTACCCACACTTAAGCCAAAGCATCTTTTTCAATTTAAATTATGGCTGCCTTAATAGCCTGCTGCCTGAAATGTTCTTCGATACTGAGGCAGAACGCTTTCCAACCATGCACAATCAAATCTGTGGGGCCTGTTAATGCTGCGTGCTGGCAAAGCCCCTATTTGGGAGATAGAAAGGTGATTAGCACCTTCCAGGCTCTGTCCAAATAGAAAGCTAAACCAATCTGGATTGGATGTGAACACTGCGTACAAAATTTTAACATCGCGTGTCTCCAGAGTCGAGGTTAGTGCCAATGGCTTCAGCAAATGAAGCAAAATAATCCCAGATCCAAAGGCTTTCAGGAGTGAGAAAGGCAGAACTATTGGTAGCAGCAGTGCTGCTCTCACACCGTTCGTTACACATTGTGTGGAAACGTGAACGCTCAGGAGCTCATGAACCCAGATGGAGGATTCTGAACGTGTTCTTGCTGTAACAGAGACTAACTCTGCTCAGGGCCAGGGGACCTACTACGTGTGGTACCACAGACCTTCTGGCACTCTTGGGGATTTTCCACACCTCAAGCAGCAAGTTTTAGTTAGAACTATTAACTTTTTTCCCAGAGAAGAAGGCTTCTCTTTTTTTGTGTCAATAATACTTATTTCAAGCACAGATTATTTGTGTATAATACTTGTTTCTTTTCTCTCAGGCTTAACTGTTGTTAAGGGTTTGTGTTGCCATAACAGCGCATTTTTCTGTAATACTGATGGGGCAGATCCAGTCCAAACCCTCCTCCCCATCACATTAATCTGTTCTAATATACATATGACATATCTGTCATTCAGAGAATGTAAAATGGCCCAGAAGATGTGGGGAGTAAGCTCTGGATTGCCTGGTCAGATCCTCTTTACTTTTGTTACAAACACATCTGGGTTATTTTGCTGAATCAAAATCAACCGTTTTCTTGTTTGACCTTCAAAAGCACTTTTAACCAACTCGGCACCTTGAAATATAGAGAAAACAGTTTCTTAGAAGCACCACTACCTTTCTATATGGTACCTAAAGACAACATGCCAGCACTTTATTGCAGAAATTTGTCCTGTGCTGGAAAGCAGCCCCAGTACAGACTTAAAAGACAAAGTCTCCCTGCCTGATTAGCAAAGCTGCCCAGGGCAGACCTGAGCTGCCCACCATGGCTCCCCCGAGGCACATTTGCTGGTTACAGCTGACCCAAAGAGGTGGGGAAGCTGTGGCTGGATCTAAGCTCAGGAGCGCTTCCCAAATCCGAGTTCAAATGTATTTCTGACTTCCCACTGGGGCAGGAATTGAGCATGTGGCCTGTCCCTCCCCTGTGCCAGGAGGTCCTGCAGCAAGCACGGCGTGAAGGCCACGAGGGCTGGTGCTGGTGTCTGGCTGGGTGCCCAGCCCAGCCACGACCAAGGGAAAGTGTGAGCCTGAGGAGCAGCCACAGAGCCAAGACTGCTCATCCAGAGAACCCCTACCCGTGAGAGATGGTGCTCCAGGGGCAAATGCTCAACTGCATTCTGCAAATGATATGTTTGCTAAAGACCCTCAAACGGCTTAGAAGTAAGATTTCTGGAAAATGTACGAAATGAAAACAAAATTACAGCACTGCTGTAGATAGTGACAAAGCATGAAGATACATCAGCGTTAAATAAATAGCCAGCTTGGGGTTCTCAACTGCAATTACCACATATGCTCTCTGTTTGTAATACCTAGGAGACCCATAGCACATTACAGAATTTTGTTAATTACTAAGTAAGTGAAGGAGAGAAAACAAATACGGTGACCAAAATGTATATTGTGTATTGATTTCGAGAACTGTAATTTAAAATTAATAATTTATCATTCCTCTTAATGGGCTACACGGTATTTTATAAAAAGGAATGAAACCTTTGGAATACAGAGGAAATCACTTCCTATTCTGTCACTTCATCTGTGCTGAGAAATGGGAAGGAGTGGTTTGTCTTCCTCTTGCCCTATTTATAAAATGTGTGGTTTGGCAAAGAGTAGATTAGCAAGGTTACAGATTTCTCTTTGCTGTTATTTATCATGCAACAGTGGACAAAATATTAACTGGTGTGTGATGTTAAGAGAGTCTTCCCAGGTAATACCCTCGGGAAGCAACCACAGGAGCATTCAAAACAGTGGCAGTCATTGTCCCATCAGTTTCAGCAGCTCTAACCAGCAAAAGTTGCTTGGCTCATTGAATGATAATGAGATCATCTCTCTATTGCTCGAAAAGCTAAGTCACTTAGATCAGGACTTCCACAACTAAAAGAACACTGCAAGCTCTTAATGAAATCACAGTTGGTTCACATCTAACTAGAGGAACAACCACAACAAAACTAACTTGTCATCAGAAGTTATTTAATCTTGCTGCAGCTGCAACCTTTGTTTTGAGTGCATGTGCCCATTTGGGCTAAATAATTTCCTAAAACCTCACTGTGAAAACTTTAGGGGAAAAAAGCTTCATACAGAGCTTCAAACAAAACCAAGTACTAAGTTCTTATGTGGGCTTTCTTTATGGAGGTATTAATCATTTTCAGTTATTGCTCATTTTTAGTGCAGATAACTCCTGCTACATCCTCGCCGTTAGAGACGTGAAAAGCTTCACAGCACGGTGAGGAGGTCAGGTCCCAGCCTCCTTTCCAGTGGAAACAGGGCTTATGGGATTACATTGATTATGTGCATGCAACTCTTTTCTCCCTCATACATTATTTATTTAATTGGCTGCTTTCAGCCAAACTAGAGAATCACAGATTTCTCAAAAGTAATTAAATTCCTACAAGTTTCATTGAAGCAGACAAATAGGAAAAGGACAGAGACCCTAGACATGCTCTGAACTGAGCTCCTTTTTAATAGACACCAAAGGACCTCAAGAGGAGATTCAACTAATGATACCGACTACAAGTAAAATCCGTGTGAAACTCTGACCCGTGTCAAGGGTCTTTAGAGACAAATTAGACACCAGTAGACACAAATGTGGTGCTGATGAATCTGTGCCAGCTGCCATCAGCTGCTGCATATACCTTGCATTGGCGTGGATGCTCAATGTGTTGAAAGTGTAGTCCAAAGTTAGGACACTGTCCTAAAACTTGGAGAGACCTTAGTGCTCTGCCACACACTTCTGTGTGATTATGGGTGAGGATTTGTATGATGATGCTAAAATGAGGATAATGCCTGTGGTCTCTATAAAGAAAGATGCAACAGATAGTAAGGCACTCACATAATGTGGGGACACAAAGAGGGAACCTCAAAGACAAAACCAAGATGCCTAACCCTGGAGAAAATTAAGGCCTCATTTTCTCCCACTTATGCATAACTTGTCTTCTAGATTTTAGGCACATTATTTTTACATACCTTGTTTCTTGTAACTTTTATTTTTTTTTCTGATCACTTACCCTCTGACACCAGCTGTTTCCTTCCAAGTGATTCAAAATATGTAATCAGCCTGGGAAGCACTAGAGGAACAGCTCATAACTTCAGAATGAGGCCTTAGGAAGAGAGTCCAAAGCATCTGAAGAGGAAGCATCCCAGGATTGCTGGGATTTTCAGAGAACTGCTACTCTGCCTGCAGTTTGATTTACATCTCCTGTTGACTGCAATGATATATCCCCAGTACTTTTCTCTTGAGACTTAATTATAAAATTAGCATCCCAAATTTTAAAAATTTGGACAGGTCTCCAAACAAAAGCATTGGAAGTAGGAAAAACATATATATGTGGTAATCACCCATTCAGAGCCACAGACATAAGGAATGGCATCTAATCCACTAATCCCCAACAGCTGGAGAAAAGTCATTACTTGTAGACAAGCTAAGCCCCGGTGTCCTTTCAGAGCTACACTCACTTCCATGCACTCTTTTTTCAGGGATGGAATACAATAACAGAACAGAGGTAGCCGTTCTGACAGGGCACACACATTACAAACTTATGTCTTCATGAGTATAGTGCACATGGTGGTTTGTTTTTCTTTCCCCCTCCCAATTAATTACTTAATTTTTCTTTAAAGCTCACATTTTTTTTAATTGGTGGAAATTCTGTTCTACTTAGGATCATTTCACTTTCTCTTGATTTTTTTTGTGGTTCTCAAAGCATCTCCCTTTCTGGGGAAAAAAAAAAAAACACCCACCAAAAGCAACAACCACAAAACCACAACACCCAAATCTGACATGTCAAATACTAGTGTAAAGTCACTTCTTTTATCTAGATGAGAAGAGAATTACCTATTTCATATACAGTAGGCACTCTGGGACAAAACCAGAAACTAAGTGGCTTCCCATAGATCTCTTTATGCCTAGTCATGGGTCATTTTACTGTTGTGCAGGGGATGATGAAAGATAACAAAGGCCCTCCCATACTGCCAGATCACTTTTCTTCTACTTAAATGCATCCTCAATGATATAACTACCCACAATCTCATCCCTAAGCAGGTCAACAGAATACAGAGATGGTAAATATCTAAGTGGCTCTTAGAAGAACTTCCCTGGTGTTATCCCTGGGAAACACTCTCTATTACACTGCCAAATTAATGTAGACCAAACCAGTGAAAAATTCTGGGTGACAAAACAAAGTACATCACCTAGCTCTAGATGGACCACTGAATGATCATTCCTCTGCTCACAAAGCTTGGTTCCAATTACACCTCTGAATTGCTCATTCCTTGAAGACATCTGGTGTAAATTGCTTTCTGAAAAGTGGCCACATCTTTCACAAAGTTTTGCAGATACAACAGCTGTTGTATATATGCTCACCCAAAAGCGAGAAGTGGCATTCTGCTTCTTCCCCATCTTGGAACATAAACTCACTTCTTTGTACCTACTGTGCAAGAAGAATTTGATTTTTTTTGTTGATGTTGAATTTGGGGGGTTTTGCTTTGTTTTGTTCTATTTTGTTGGTTCTTTTTTTTTTTTTCTTTCCTGCTGGCTCCATTCCTTACACACAAACCTATGCCTGCAAATTACAAATGCTGTGTTGCTAAGTTCTGGCTTTATACCTAGAAAGCACTTCAAAATCCTGGCTGAGGTTGTGCTGAGTGCTTGGGGCTATTTTGGTGGCAGCTGTTTTCTCTGAGTCAGCTGGAAACCAGCTCTTAGTTAGCTATCTTCTCCTTGGTTAGAGGATGCTCACTGGAGGCAATCTCTGGGCTTTGTGGTTCATTTGCAGGAGCATTCTGGACAGATCCCCCTTCTCCCAAATGCTGGAAGGCCACCTCTGCAAACAGCTGTGTGATTTAGAAAGGTGTGACAACATTCTTGCTTTTGAAAGTTTGATTAATCAATATAATGTGAATTTTGTTCTAAACTGTATGGGTCCAACCTAAATTTCAGTTATCAACAGGAATGTCTCAGCACACTTCACTGAGCTTTGAGTTAGATTGTGCTAAATATGGCATCTCTATTCTTCCAGCAGATGATGGCTGGAAACAAGTTTCATCTGTGTGCAGAGAGATCAGGAAAACAAAATCTATACCCAACTCAAGCAATGAATAAGCTGTATCTGAGTTAGCAATGTGGTTTGAGTCAGCTGTCGTTCAGTCTGGCTTGGTGTCAGTATCTCCTGACCTCAGTCAAATGATTCTGGCAGTCCCCTGAAGAACAGGGACAAAACAAAGCTCCAGTGCTTTGAAATAGCAAAACATGAGCTATTGGTTTGGAGCTTCTAGTAATAGACAAGACACATGCAGTATCCATATTTGGAGTTAAATAAGGATGTTATTTACTCTGAAATGAAGGGCTGACTTGGATCCTGGCCCTACAATAATAAATGGCAAAAAACCCCCCAACAACACCACTCCACTGATATTTCTTAAACGAAAACCTTAACAGGATTCTTTTTCCTATGAGAGACACGAAGAGGTATCTTTTCTCACATTACTTTAAGGCCTGTTTAATAAATCCACATGAATTGTCAGTATATTTATCTGATTTGATTTTATGTGATGGGAAAAGGGGAAATAAATGTGTTTAACACAGAAAACCAATCACGCATCTAAAATGATGAGATTTGTCCCAGCCTTTGCTGTGATCATTTGATTCTACATCCCCCCTGCCCCCACTCTTGTGTTTCTGTGCCTCTGTTCTTTCAGATTTTATCTGACCCTGAGACTCAGCTCCTGTCTCTGGAACAGAGATAGCACACCTAGGGTACTGCAGTCGGAGTAATGAAAAATGGCTATTAGTAGGCTATTAATTGTTGCAGGAAGAGAAAATTTTGAAATGTTCTAGCTGTATAGTA
Organism: Aphelocoma coerulescens; assembly: GCF_041296385.1. Taxonomy (NCBI): domain Eukaryota; kingdom Metazoa; phylum Chordata; class Aves; order Passeriformes; family Corvidae; genus Aphelocoma; species Aphelocoma coerulescens. The sequence continues at coordinate 8,994,907 of NC_091021.1, forward strand.
ACTGCCATAAAGTATTATACACAACACAAATGTATGCCTAGAAATGGACAAACCCCCATGGACCTTTTCAGTTTTCCCCAGTTTCTCGGGTTATTTTTTTTCTGTTTTTCTTTAAATTCTCATCAGCCTGTATCACAGGAGGCATGCACAAACATAATCATACAATAAGCTATCTAAATATTTATAGTACCAGGGGACAAGGAGACATTTTAAACACTTAATTGCAGTAAAAAGCTGAATACAGGAGCCAACACATGAGCCATTCCCCAATTCTCCTTGGCTAAGGAGAGGGACAAATATTAATATAACATAGGGCAAGCACAACACCTACAAAAACTGGATCGACCCTTCTCCCAGGGCACTGCCAATCAGCAATTCTTGATGGAAGATGTGAAACAGGAAAATATTTCTAAGAAGTTGTATATGAGCCCGTCCCTGGGCTCAGCCTCCCCAACTGAGAAATGGGCTGGTGACCTGCTGTCCTCGCCCTTCTGCCCTCCCTGGTGTGGCACTTTAAAGCACTGCTCCCAGTAAGGAGATGAGGCAAAGGAGGTGGGAGTGGAAGGGAGAGTTTTTTCTTGAAGCAAAAGGATTTTTCCAGTGATAGAAACCCACATGTTACAGATGGGTACATGCTCAGCTCCTGCCTGCTATCAGAATGGTTTCTGCTCTCCAACACCTACTGTTGCTTTTTTCCCTCTACATCATCAGCAAGGATCGACTCTGTGCAAATGGGATTTATTCTGGAGAAAAAGCAGAAGTCGGAGTCCTTGCAAAGAGCAGCAAAACTACTTCTGAATGAATTGCCCTTGTGACCACAATCTGATACCACACAAACACGGAACTAATGCTGCTCCTGTAAAGGTTACAGGATTTGTCTTGTCTCTGTTGAACCTTAGGCTGCTGTTTCATATTCTGATGGAAATTAAAGAGCAGTTATGTACAATTTAGACTACACATGAGGGACACAGGCTCAGCTTCCAGCTGAGCTGGGAAAATTTTAATTGTTTTGTTAGAAAAGCAATCTATTTGGAGACGTGGGAAAGCAACTTCTGATTCTAGGTTAAAAGTCATCAGAGCAAGTTATGATCTTACAACTATTAATTTCCTAATTTAGATCGAGGAATAGCAACTGTAAGGAAAAAGCAGTGACTGTGAAGATTAGATCATTAGACCCACAGTCAGCAGAACTAATGTCCATTAACCTAAGTGGCAGCATTAACACCCTTCTTCCTGGCACCAAACCACTGCCTCCCCCTAATCTGCTTTTCTGGAAGAACACCTGGCTACAACAGAGTGAGGCAATTCCAGGAAAAAAACACCAGACAAACTAGGCAGAAAGGCAGCATCCATGCTTATTAATCCAAATGGCTATGGGATTTTCCACTGTGATATGGAGTCCACCCATGAGGGGTGCAAGGCAAGTGTGTCCTCTCCTTCCCACCAGACCGCTCAGGACACAAAGGATCCCAAAATCACTTTATTGGGAAATGACTGTGGGAAACTGCAGGGCAGAAGGAAGGAAAAGCACCAGTTTTCTGGCCAGCATCAATGTCACCTGCCACTTCTCTCCTGCCTGGTCAAGTCACCCAAAAACCTGACAGACAGCTTCCCGCAGAGACTGGCTGTGGTGCCACTGGCAACCACAGGACATTTACACTGAAGTAAAAAAAAGAACCAGCAGAGAAACTTCAAAGGCATTTTATTTTCATCATGATGAAAAAGTGTCTTCATGTTCCAGTAATGAATGTGAACACACACATTTGAGGAAACTTTTAATAATATTTACTCCTTAGCTATTCTCATTTTCCAAAAGCGCCCCTTTCTGGGTCTGCCCCCATCAGTTCTGTACAGTCCACAGTCAGCGAGGAATGTCATTTAAAAACTGCTAATGTGTAGGATTTAAATAGCATTTATGTGGCTGACAGATTCTGTCTTACTGTGCAGAAGGGAGTAACAAAAACCAACAATAAATTAGAAACTTGCAACAACAGTGAGATTTAACGAGAGCGCATTCACAGAGAGCTGCCGAGGGCAAATTAAACGAACCAGGATGGATTGCCATCTGTTTTGGGCAGTGTCACTTGGCAAGGGCCTAAGGCCAGAAGGGACTGGTGTTGTCTTTGCTGTCTAGGTCACCACACCATGCTGCCTAGGACAGGCTCGAGCCCTGGATTGAAACAAAATAGTCTCTTTCAACTTCCCCTCATGCCAAAGTACCACAAAGCAAATACATTTTGCATAACCATTGACAAGTTATCTGCCATATTAATCTGGTGATTTGCTCAGTTGAGTCTCCAGATTTATGTGCTCTCTTTTAATTGTGGCCATGATTCAGTCATCACATCCATTTTTGGTGATATCAGTGAAACTGTACTATGTTTATTCAGTAATATTCTTATTTTATTAAAAAAGATAAGGAAGCAAATATAAAATGAAAGCTATTAATAAACATTGGACTGACTTAGTACATCAAACCACCATGAGTACTCATAATTTAAAAAAAAATCATGTCAGTCACTGAATTAATGCAACTAAAGATCTGGGTTCTGTTTTCTAGGGTCTACACAAATCTGTTATAAAAAAGAAATACACAACCTCTGCTTTGAGGCAAAAATATTGGGTAACTGTTTCAACACCAATCACTAAATAGATTGCCTGAAAAGTTCAAAATTTTTGGTCCAAGATCATCATAAACCCTCTAAAACAGAATAAAACACACTGCTCCCCTTCAGCCCTTCCACAGTACTGACTGAACTGCCACTGATCTTCACTGCTCAGGTGAATATCTGGGTGGTGAGAAGGGGCCTGGGCAGGTCTAGAGCAATGTGCTTTTACCATTCTGCAGAAAACTGCTGGAGGACATGAAGGTAAAGTGCTCTGTGTCCCCATCCACCTGAATGTCATGGGATCAAGCTGCGTTTTAGCTGCGAGGGGACTGAGTCTGTGAATCAGTGGTGCTGCTCAGACAGAGCAGTGGTGACTCTGGTCCCTCAGCTTCTGTGATGGGATAGTAAAGCTAGATCTTTCTGGTTCTTTCCTGAGTTCAGATGCACAGAATACATGTTGCCTGGAGATTTCCATTTCCCACCCATCACGAAGAGGGCAGAGACATGAAAGTCTTCAGGATGTTGTTATGTGACCTCTGAGGCCACGTTAGAATCTATCAACAGCACTAGCAGTGAGCTCCCTTTGGAGAGAAACTGCTGGAGCCCTTGACAACACTGCTCAATATGTACTCATATAGTCCACTGATGTAGAACTGTCAGGGCAATAAAAATAAGAATACTGTCTTCATTCTTTTCAGTTTCCCCAGCACAAATGTCATAACACCATACTCGTGCTTCTCTCCTAAATAGCAGCAAAGCTGTTCTATGTGTCAGAGCTTTTGTTTCTTACCAGAGAAGGGAAATTATTATATTGGGGTGGTTACTTTTAGTCCTTGTTACTGCAGAGTTAAGGCACTGCCATGGGAAGAGAATATTGCTACAGGGAATATTAATTTTTTGGCCTTTTCTGGGCTTTGACCCACAAAAGTGAACACGGGGCCTTTACTAAATGCATATTTTCAAGGGATATGTGTGGTACCTCAGATCACAAAGATACTGAGGTGAGAGGTGGCTCTGCACAGGAAAGTGAATCCACACCTATCTCCAGCAGGTTTGGACATGAGATCTTGATTTTGCTCTTTGTAGACATAGACAACAGCCCCTTCACCCAGCTTTACTGACCTCCAGCTCTAAACCAGCCTGTGTCACATTGCCTAAAACCACAAAGGCTGATCAAAAATATATCAGTAAACAGAGAATTGCACTCTTGCTGACTTTCAAGCCTCTAGAGAACATTTTAGTTATTTTGCAAACTTTTCTTCATATTCAAAAAGAAGTCCAGAGAAATACTTCCTTTAAACGAAAACAGCTTTTTACATAACCCTTAGATTCTTGAGCTCTGTCTAGAAAAATACATCCAAGTATCACAGGAGTCTGAAGAAAAGAAAATATGAGAAGTCAGAGCCAGCAACACTAGCATTTTAAATGAGAACATGAATTTCTCTGACATGTGGGGATAGTCAAAGAAAAGAGAAGGTGAGGACTGTGCTCAGGGCAGACAAGGGCATTGGAAAGGGAGATGGACAAAGAATTTGGCAGAATTCAACTCACAGGCTGCCTCAGCTGAAGCAGATAAAACTTGCCTTTTTCTTAGAGATCTGTTGTTATGGTTTTAAAACTTTCTTTCTTTTTTTCCCCTCCAGCCTCCTGCCTATCTTTCTGCTGCAGATTTAAAGAAATAGGAGGCAGGTGCATTGTGAGATGAAGGACTGAAAAAAATGAAAAAAGCAGCAGCCCTTATCATTCTCTGCTCTCTTTCCCAAATCTATGAAGCAGGCTGTGAAGGAGCTGCTTTTTAGCCATCCGAAGAGAAAGCACCTGATGCAGCCTGTGCCGTGTCTGATGCCTCACAGGGAGAAGGGTCCTGCTGTCCCATTTCACAGGGCCACAGTGGGGAGCAAGTTCCTTCTCAGGCTCCGTGGCAGGGTGGCTAGGGGGGAAAGCTGGCAAGGGAGCCAGGGAACAGAGTGCCAAGAGCAGGGAAAAGGAAGCAGGAAAACTACCAAGACAGACAGAGTGGAGGAGGCTGGATGAGAATTCAAACAGTCACAGCCAAAATGCAAAGCTGAAGCTGAACACTATATTTAACACAACTGCTCAATTGAATGCTGCTGGAGAGCTCAAGTTTTGAAGGATCATAGAGTTAGGGAGTCACCTTAGGTTTAGTGCCTCTTCCCCACTCTGTTCATGACCTTCACTGCTCACATCCCATTCAGACATAGGTAGGAACTTCCCCAGATGGCATCTTTGCACCTGGCATTTCCTGGAGTGGTCGTACATACCTAATAAACCCTTTCAAATATTATGTCTTGCTTAATTGAACACCACTGTCCTGATGTAGGTGAACGCTATGGAACATGTTTTGAAAACTACCTTAAATTTGGCTTCCATAAGAGCTGGGGAGCACTGAGGGTTTAGTAGCAATCTAAGCTCACTTTAAGGCACTGCTTGCAGAACCAAGTAGGATGGAGAAAGATCTTGAAGAAAAGTCAGGAAAGGGTAGTTATGTGGAATTCCTCTACTTTTCCTCATAGTTTCCTGATTTATGATCATTTCCAACAATTGTAAAGTAAGATAAATAATTAATATTACAACATAGACTGTTACAATATGAATACATGTTGGTGGAGTTGCATGCAGCTTCAGCAAACTAGTCCATGTTGCCATCTTCATCCTTAGATTCGATAGCAAAATCCTGATCAAACCTTATTTGATGCCGATATACTGATTGTCCTGGTGGAATCTATATTGTTGAATATGCAACTGTTTGGTCAAGTTAGGTCACATGTCAGACAACACTAAAAGTTTCTGAAAGAGTTGCACAAGATTGCAGCAAAAGCCATCAAAATAAAGCAGCATGATAGCAAATACAGCAGTCTAAACAAGGGTTCAATGTTTAATACTGTATTCAATTTTGTATTTTGATAGGCTGGCAAGGATTAAGCTTGAAGAATTGAAATAATTTATTTCATAGGTCTTTATTCAATCCACATAGCAAAAAACACTGTCTATCGTGGCCTCAAAACCATGACACAGATGAATTGCTTCATTCTGTTTCCACACAAGGAATGAATTGGATATTGTTTAATTAGGGAGAGATATTTTAAGATGCTATGAGATTGACTGGAATATTTCTGAGACTTTTCTAGTTTGCTGTTAGGACTGAAACACAACTGTGAATGCAATGAAAACAGAACCTGTTTCTTCCCCGGGAATTTACCATTATGGAAATTACTCTGTGTTACAGAACAATGTTCTTGCACTTATATGGCCTGAGCCAAAGTCCACTGAAGCTGGCATGTTTGGGACCAGACTCGGAATGACCTGCGTCAACGTCAGAACATCCGTGGATGTGCATCCCCTTATTCTGCTCGCTTTGGTGGAGCTGAGCCAGCTACCCCAGCTCAGAACACAGCCTTATCCACCTCAGGCAACAGGGCTGTGTGCTCAGAGCACAGACCAGCTCCACAGCAGAGGAGTAACCAGCACTTTCTGAGATGTGGCACAACTGTAATTAACAATTATCTTCAAGACTTAATTACACTTAATGCTCTCCTGTGACAGAGTGAGGTGGCAAGAGAGACTCCCATACCTATTTGTCAATGGAAATACCAGAGCTAATAACAGCAGTCTCTAATAAATTCCATCTTGAACTTCAGAATATGACCAGCTGTCATCTCTTGTCCCTGCCAGGAGACGGGGTTGAGCTGAGGAGTGTGAACTCCCACTATTAACTATTGGACAAGGAAGTTGCCATGATGCAATTGTTTCTCCCCTTATGTCAGTTTTTGCCAAGGTTTCCAGAATACCAGGATCTCTCTTTCTGTGCAGTCACAAAGGTCTAGACTCTTTCTGGACCCTGCAGTAGCCACAACCATACTGCTGGGCTGCAGGAGACCACACTGGCACCACACACGTTTCAGGGTGTGTGCACAAGAGAGAGAGGGTGGGCACAGAGTTCAATTCATGCTGCCTGTTTTCCATCCTGAAACACAAGGAAATGTGTCCAGGATGAATTCATCTGTCACTTAATGGAATGCCAGACCTCATTTCTTCTTTAAACAGCAAAATGAAACAAAGCCCTCCACTTAATATTGGGAAATACAAAAGGTTTAGATTGTAAAGCTGGGTAAGGCTCCTTTATTTGCAAATTTCACTGGATAACCAAGAATAAAGCTGTTCTGAAATACCACAGAAAACAAGAGCTTTAGATCTACTTTGTGCCCACTCTATGAATGAGCCACAGGGAGGAAGCCAGGCACAGATCTGTGATGAACACCAAACACCTCAGACCCACCCAGAACAGTGGTAGCAACATCCTAAGGACTATTGGGGTGTCAAAATATGAGTGCTTTAGAAATAGCAGGAACACATTCTTCAAGTATTTCAACTGTTGAACAGTGTGCACTTTTGGAGTGAAAAAACATTCATTAAAAGGAAAGATGCAGTTACTTGAGGGTTTGTGATCTGAATATAACAATGGGCAAAAACTAACAGAGGGAGACAATGTTTGTGAACTCGTGTTCACAACCTTCTCCTTCACTGACCTTCTCCCCTCCAAAGAGTACCCTCAGGTCTTGCCTGAACCTTTTCTTGAACAGTTACCTGTTCCAGAATTGAAGGGGCTACAGCATTTTACCAAGTGATCCCCCTCAGCCTGTTCCTCCCTGAGAGGGGGAAGAGAGCTTCCTTTGGCCCTCATGCTAAAAGGACAAAGGGAAGGAGAGCACTGCAGAGCTATCACAAGAACTCAGCTGAGCTCAGCTAAGCCTAATATGGAGCACAGCCAGAAAGGTGTCTGAGGAGAAAGCTTGGACCAGCACATCCCTAATATTCCTCTTAAGTGGAGGTGTCCAGCAGATCCCTCCCCTTGTTTCCACACTGCAACTTGAATTGTACAGCCTTAAGGGACACTGTCTGAAGGTGGAGGTGTTTACGGACACATGGGGCACCAAACAGGGAACTGCCCTCCTGGAGGAGGCAACAGCCTCCAGCCACTGTGGTTTTGGCAAAGTGACTCAAAGAAGTGACAGGAACACCCACAGATGTGGGATTTCCTGAAATTCCCACCACTGGACTGTGGAGGGTACCTGAATTCCCCAGTGTAGAACACTGGAGCCCCTAAAATGCAAACCCGCAGAAAGATGCCCAAGCTGGAGATGACCAGCACTTCTTACAAGAGAAGCCAGAAATCACAGATTTCCAGAGGCTGCAGGCTGTGTGCTCCACATGCAGAGGGAAGAAGAAAGAAATACAGTACCAATAATTTTCCTACTGCTTTTTTAGGAGTATCTGCAAAAGTGCTAGAAAAACTGCTTTCCCCATTCCAGTTAAATAAGACTAGCATTTTCTTCCCGTAATTACTAGTAGGGTGCATATTTGGTTTCCTGTAAACTATAAATTCACAAAGACAAGCCCCACAAACCAGCATGAGTAGGAATCATCTCAAGATTTATGTGTGTATGACATTTTCAAAAAAATTCCTGCAAATCATTTATACGGCAGGATGTGTACATGCTGGCTGTGAGCAAGTAATCAGGAAACAACATTTCACATCCCTGGGCTGGCACTTGAGGTGGGGCCTGGAATAGAGCTGGGTGGAGAAAAGGGAACTTGTACATCTTGTAAATGCAGCAGAGCTCTCCATGTGAGACTAGACAGGAGAGTTATGGAGGAAACAAGCCTTGTGGATTTGTTGGGATGGGAGGAAGAGCTGCTGCATTTGCTGAGACTTCTCTCCAGGAAGCTGCCTGGGTCTGTTCAGTTATGAGCTGTGCCAGCGAGGAAGGAGAATGCTGGACCTACAGCATATCCTCACTGCTCTCTTGCTGACATTTCTGGGCTGCATTCTTGGATCCCCTTCCTCATGGATTCTCCGGTTATTCCTCACTCCTCTCTCACAGTAACTTGTCCCCTGCAGTATGTAAGAAAAGAGCAGCTGCTGCTGGAAGTCACAGACAGATAACTGCTTCAGGATGCTCAAGTACCACCAGGAGAACCGAGATTTGAAGGGAATCCTCGAAGTGCCGTCGCTTACGTTTCACAAGAGCAAGCACAGCTCGTGGCTGTTCCTCTGAATACCAAGTTGATTGTAAATTCATGATTCTTGTCATTTCAGGAAATTGTCATCACCTACTCAAAATCTGCAAAACTTTAAATACATTTTTAGTGGGCTCAGAGAGAATTAAGCATAATTTTGTGACAACTGTAATTAAAAGCTCGCTATCAATCCAGTTTTACTCTTAGTGGAAGGAGTCAGAAGCATAAAACCAGGCATCAGCCTGCAGTGAGTCTGCTGAGAAAGGAGAAAGTATTCCTCCTTTTGTCAGAGTAAACCAGATTTCAAACTCAACCTGAGTAAAGCAAATCTCCAGTCACTGTGGAAAAACATAGCTGAAAAGCCAGCAATTAGCCCTAACAGAATGCAGTTTTTTGTACTAGGGTTGCAAATCCACATTTTTAAACTCAAGGGGCTTTGCACCCATCTCACAACAGCCTAACCAGTGGTGTCACGATGGCCACAGTGGCCATAACTTAAACCCAGGATTTAAAAGAACAAAAATCAACTTCTCCAAGCACAGGGACTGCCCGATCTCTTTCAAGCTAGGATGAATAATACAGATATGTTTAAATTTGAAATACTCTTCTTGTGAGCTTTATCTTCCAGCAGCAAATGCCTATCCTCTTTCCCCAGCTGAGCCTAGATATTCCTGAATATTTTATAACTAAAAATCTTTTTCTCTTTGCCCTCCTATGTAGATTCTCACACCCTGCAGCCCAGCATGACAAGTTCTTCTCTTTGAAATATTGAGCCACTTTTGGTGGGTCTTGTCAATCCTTGACACATATTTTAATTGAATATTTCAAAGCGGAGCGAGATCAGAGCACTCTGCCTGGGTGGGCACTGGCTGGTGGTGTCAGGCTCTCTGCTCACCTCCAGCTGAAGTGATCAGATCCCTCGCCTCTTTGGACTGAGAGGATGATGGATGTCACAGCCTAATGGGTGAAAAGTGGCAATGAGGGAGCTTGAAACAGAGTAGATAAAGCATGCTAAATTTAGCAGCTGTTTGTTTTCAAGAATGGGTTTGAACTTTAACTCACACAAAAATTCCACTCTTCTGTGACATCTTTGTTCCTCAGCTAGGGCCACATAATACAATATCATTCTATTATTAATAGCAAGATTCATTGGGTTTTTTTCCCTCCACATCTCCAAGGGTGGATGCCTGGATCATATAGGCAGATGTGGCATCCAGGTCTGCTCTAGATGCAGTGTAGTAGCTGCATCCAGCCCAAGCTCTTTCCAAAGAAAATTAATGGGAAACACTGGAGGCTTGGTGTTATTCATACAAGAGTCAAACCAATATGTAAGCTTCCATGCTGGTATAATATTTAAATCTTAGATAGAATCTGAACAACTACTAAAGGACTATTAAATTTCTCAAGGAGATTATTCTTCTGGATAAATTAGAAGACAGCATAAAATAGGATCTACTGTACTTCAATTAGATTTCTTTGCTTACATGAAAATCAGCCTTTTTAGAGGGAAGGACTGCAGAAGAAATGGCTGTCTGAACCCAAAAACTCCCACCAAGACATTCTGAATATTGGTGACCGTCAGCTCCAGTAGCATCAGGCCACAGGTAGAGAACTAAGAGAGGCTGCCATGAGAAAATGTCCTGAAACTGAGTACAAGCCAAAGGGGAAAAGGAGGACAGTATTTTCTTGAAAGCAAGACAGTTAAGGAAACACTGGTAAGATATTTTGAGGTGAGAATTATTTTTTCTTTTTTTTTTTTTTCTTTAAATCATCAGTTTGTTTTAGCTGGCAATGACACTGTGAAATTAATTCTCTGTGTTGTCCCAGACAGATCCCCTGCAATTCCTTGAAAAACTCCTAACTCATCCTCGTGTCTTTATCAATTTAGAGTCTTTACTTCCCATTAGAACTAGTTGTTTACGGTTGACAAATAGTATCTGTATTTTCCTTGCTAAAATGATCATGGGGATAAAACTTCCATTTTTATATTCACAAATAAAGCTGAAAAATTATACGGCTTTTGGCATAAACAGGAATGTAACAAGATTTCTTTTCAAATATTTTTCCTCCCTTAAATTCTCTATTGTGGTATTTTGGATCCAACGCCCAAACATTCAGCATAAGTAATTAAGCTTTTTATTTTCAAGAGTATTTTAATGGGATTTGCCAGAAAATGTTTGGGAAATGGCTATGCATTTAATAATACATGCATTGGCCACTGTTCCAGCACTGTAGGAGTGAATAGCCACAATAAGCATAAAAACTCAGTTATGACTAGGAACTGTGTCCCTGTTACATAAACACAGCTTAAAACCAAGAGATGGGTTTTGCATTACTCCAAATGATAAATAACATATCAGAGAGAGAACCCAGTTACAGGTAAATTTGCCCAGATTGTGAAGGGTAGAGTGAGTCATTTTGGTCATCAAAAGGCTGGAGCAATGGATGGAAAAGCAAAGAGTAAACATGTAGAGGAGCTGATGGAGGAAGCCTGAGGACTGAAAGTACAGGCTTCTGAGACCAGAAGTGCACTCCAGAAAATGTCCTGTGCTGAAATAGCCTCCAGCAGGTCTCTACTCTTCACAGTGATCTGGGTGCAACCTCTATCTCATAAACATTCACTTTTATGTTTGCTTTCTTCCTTACATGTTTATTCCATTGGCAGAGTCACCAAAAATTAGGCTAATAAAACAGGCTTCAAACCCAAAGAGAAAATGCAGGGTGGCTTCACACTATAGCTACTAAACCATTTCTTTTGGTACCCAGGGTATCTAGGTTGGAGCTCACTCAAGAGTCTGAGTGCTGCACTGGGCCCTGCAGCTCAAAAAGCCTTTACTCGTCATCACTATGAGCTGGGTCTGCCTCCAAAAAATCTGTTTGCATAGGAGCTGTTGTGTTGTAGCCTCACTACTACAGCCATGTCAATAGCAAAGGGAAAATAATGAATCTGGTCACTCTGCTTACGGAGGTTTCCAATCAATGAAGACGTTTGGGTTGCTGGTTTACCAGCTCTTGGGCCCGTTTAAGGTTTCATTTCCTGGGCCTCAGCAGAGAAGAAATCTGCACTTCTAATGGAGTACAAGAGCATTGTCTGAAGTTGCTTAGAAAGGAAATCCAAGATGCACGCAGCCCTGACCACAACTCTTCCCTCTGTTACTTAAGGCATGATAAACTAATAATTAAAAATCTGAGATCCTTCAAGTACCATATGTGTTTTTTCAAACAGCTTCCCTTTATATGATTCTTTAATCAAATGTGCAAGAAAGCAGCACAATGAAGGCTGACATGTTTCTGCAGTAGTAAAGGGGGGATCATATTGAGTTTTGATGCAAGCATATGCAGCCCTTGTAGACTGCAGCCTGACACGGATAATTGTTTTGCCCCACGAGTCTAGAACCATTGGCATAGACTCTACTAGCAAGATACCCTACAAAATATGGGCCTGACCCCATGCTTCCTGGAGTTAATTGGATTTTTTTCTATGACACTGGCAGAGATGATTTTAAGCCCCTAGAGCAGAAATTGGCTTGTAATTGTCCATTTTCTCTCATTATTCACAGAAAAGAAATTCTACTGTGGCTTTTCAAAGATGATAGCTGACTGTTAAATTCATGCTTTTATTTTGCTTAAGGAGAATGAATTTCTTTCAAATAAAATGTCCTTTTTTTTTCTTTTTAGCAGAGTTCTGGCACACGTTTTCAGTGTCAAGATCTAATAATAGCCCTTACAAAACCCCCACAGTTGTGACATTCATGCTTTGGTGCAGCAAACAATGAGAGTGTAATGATGATGATGATTGTGTTTATTTTTGATTCTGGGCAAATGTCATCCATTCTCCATCCACTCCCATTGTGGAAAGGCCTGAGCCATGACCTCCCGCAGGATCAGCTGACAAAGTTCCACTCGGCCCAAATTTGCAACAATCTGCTGAAATATGGCAATCTTAATTTTTTTCTATTTTCTCACTGCTGAAGAGATTGCCAGTAAGAAATGCTACCTTTAATTTATGTTAAAATATTTCAGCTAAAGTTAAGCCAAAATAATGGGTGCAAATGATGCACTTGAGATCCTCCCACTGCAGACACACCTGGTGTCTGTTAGAGATCCCTCACCTACCCAGTGGAGATTTGCCTTCAAAAACACAAACACACCTATCTGCCAGCACTCTTGCATCCTCTAGCTGCCCTACTGCCCCATTTTAAGGGAGACCATCTGCATCTAGGGTCTAAAGAGGTGATTTTAACTTCTTCTGTAATGTATTTCCCTGTTGCCACTAAGCTGAGGTCATACTGCACGCTGGGGATGAAAGTAAAATGAAGGATGAGAGTAGGAGGGAGAAAGGGAAAAGGAGGAAACTTACAAAGATCTTAGGTATGTGACAGATTTCTTCCAAGTAATTCTGAATTTGTAAAAAAAGCCAAAGTATTTGAATATCTTTTGATTGATAGTTCAATAAATTTTGAATAGATAGTTGCATATATTTTTTGAATGCTGAGGTAATAAGAAAAAGAAAGGATTGGAAACTGCCTTGGAAGTATATTGCTTGAAGTTAATATTTGAATATTTTAAAGAATTATTTTGTACCTCAGCAGTCCAGCAGAGCCCTTCTTTAAAGCAGTCCTATTCTATGTATGTTTACTTAAGAGAATTGAAGTGATTCTCTTCCTTACCTAATATCTTGTTTTCCCCTCCTTCTTTCATTAACAGACTTTGATTTAATAGTTTTTGCTGGAGACATAGTTCATCATTGTACCAAAGATGGTAGCATCCAGCAATTTACCTGTCAACCTCTTCTCAATACACAAGCAATTTTTCATAGAAGAGAGGAACTTACTGGAGCAGTGGTCTATTCTTATGGCATATGGACCTATTAGCGTAGTAAATTTATCATTATACATGACATAAAAGATGCATTACCATCCATTAAGTTCAGGTAGAAGCAAACCATTGGATGCCTACCACTGGGTCTCTTACACACCACAATATCCTTTCCAGTAATGCCTGTGTGGTCTTTGAGGAGAGTTTCCCTTCTAAATGGTACCCTACAATTAAATGTGCAGGCCTTTCAAATGCAAGCCAGCTGTAAGATATTGGCATCAACATTTACTACTGTGTAATGAGGTGCAGCCAGTTAAAAGTGCATAAATTATTACTTGTTTTAAACGGACAGGAAGCCTGATTTTGCATTTATCTTCTGCACCACCTTCCACATCCCTCAGATATAAACTGAAAAAAACCTCATTATCTTTTTTTCCTTTTGTGTTTTAATGCAGCAGTGCCAGGCAGGGAGGGGAAATCTTCAGTCCTGTGCTTCTACAGCAGAGGAACAGGACCCCCAGGCAAAAAGCCACCATGCCCTACAAGCACAAAGGGAGCCCCCAGAGCTTTGCTCATAGTCTCAAACCCCCTCTATTTTCAATTAAATGATCTAAATAGCAAAATTACTTTGTGCTGTCACAAACTATGTTGCTGCCCTAAGAGAAGCATGATTTGATCTAAATTTACACCTGTAGCTGACTAGTTACAGGAAGATAATTTCTTTATTGAGTTTTGCCTGTTTTCATTCTAATAATGCTCTTTGGCAAACCTAGATGTCTTTTTCTCTTTTTTTCATTCTGTCTCCAAGAAGTAAGGCCCAAGACAGGATTGGAAAGGTCATTCTCCCTTTCCTTTTCTCTTCTCCTCCACAGTGAGAAATGTTCCAAGATAAACACACCCCTCTACCCATTGTACTTGGCCTGAATTCACCCATTGAGGTCTTTGGGGTTTCACACTAAAACTTCAACAAGACCAAGAAACACACAGAAGTGAAGAACATTTTCATTTAAAGGGTGATAAAATTAATCACAAATTCTTGAGACTGATCTATAAAGATTGAGAGCTTTCTTCAAGCAGTCTGCACTGTTGGGTCATTTTACAGATATTGCCACTACCTTAAAAAAAGGAAGAAAAAAAAAAAAACAAGGAAAGGGTAGTAGGCAGACTAATTTTACAGGGTGATGAAATTGAGGACACCAAGAACAAACACCTAAATCTTATAGTATTTATCCAACTTCTGCATGCCTCCTTCCCTCCTCAGGAAAAAAAAAAAAAAGAGGCAATTATACTCCAAACTGATAATGATGGTAAAGTTCCAGGAAGTAGCACATACAGCAGTGAGCAGTTTTCTTTAATTATTTGTTGTATTCAAAGGCAAAAATTATACTTAGATACACTGCTTCAGTGTTGTCTACCGGAGAAAAGGCTTTTACTGAGCAAGGTAAGAAAGCAAGGAGGGAGAAAGTAACCAATATTATTTAAAACATTCATATTGAGAAGAGATACTGTTTGGTGGACTTTTCTGCTTGAACAATCATTGAAGAAAAAAAACTTCTAACAATATTAACAGTTAAGAATCAATTGTCAATCCCTCAGTCAGTGCAGAAGAGACGCACAGATCAGATACACAAATTGTGGACCCTCATCACACATCTGCAGTGCTGCAGCCTTAAGACTTTGCAAAGTTATTTTAGCAGTGATATGGTGCCTTTTAGCTTGAGCAGAGCACACGCAGAGGGGTGCCTTGGAGGAGTGTGAAGCTGCCCCGGGTGTGTTCAGGATTGGTAAAGGAGGTCCCATGGAGTGATCACTTAGCAGAGAAACACATAACAGCCCTCTCGCAGTGTTTGCGCTGTTGGCAACCATTACAAACCAATTATTTCCTTTGGTCTCTTAAAAGGGAGAGGAATATAGGCTTCCTAAGGACTGCCAGCACCCCGGAATGGCATCACATCATTGCTTCAAAGGGAGCTGTGCCGAACGTGAGGAGCCACTGTCTGACCTGCCCTCCCACCGCTGAGCAAGCCCACGAGCTATGGCTACAGGAATGAAAACTGCTCCCCAGGTGCTTTCTCTTATAAACTGGTGAAGGCAGGGGAAAATTCTCTGAAACCTCAAAGACCTCAATTCAAATGTGCTTGCAGAAGCATCTTTTTATCTATGAAATGCTTTTGGACTCCAATTAAGCAAAGTACAGAAAGGGATGGAATGGCCCTGAATAACCTTTGCACAAGATATTGCTTGTATGCCAAGTGCACAAAAATCCATGTAAGTTATTTAAACCTATATTTTTTTGTCCATTTGCAGCAACAGCTACCACTCCATGCTGTGTATCAGTGGGCTGACTTGTCAGTGGCTGAAGCCTGCTATTAGCCAATGAGTAACAGGGCTTCACGCCCTCAGACCTTAGGAAGGATTAGCTTTCGCTGTGAAATACAGACATATTGGCAACACATGCATTTTGGAACATTACTGGAACACTCTGGTACACTTCTAAAGTATAGATTCTTTACATTTTCCCACAGTGGCAGGCCCTGCAGGGAATATTCAACATTAAGTGTAATTATTTTCTTTTATGGAGTCTGTCTCAGGCTCTAGATGCCTGTTCATAATTTATGTTTTAAGAGCAATACACACAGATTGCAACAGGTATTGATGTACACTTAAGTTCCAAAGTACTGTCACTTCAGACAACACTTCCAAACCATCCTTATCCCAAACAGCATCTCTGCTGGGGGGGACCAAGTTTTAAGCCTGCTGTACCCAACTTCACCTGAATAGCAGAGAGAGCATTTCAGAGTAAGGAAAACTGAACACTAGGATGCCTTGAAATCTGAAACAAATGGAATAAAATGATAATGCTAAAAAATAGAGGAATATAATGCCTCATTGCACTAACCATGAGACTGCATTTACTGACTTTAGGAGTACAAGCCCCTAAATGGCAGCTACACACAGTTTTACCATCAGGGAGCTCATCAGGAAAATGTTCCTAAAGTCAGACCCTAGTGCACTGAGCTGGTATTGCTCATTCTCAACACAATCCATCAAACACAGGCATACCCTTGATTCTTCATTACTTACTGCTGTTCCCCCTCAGCTGTTCGTTTCCTTCTATTACGAAAGCAAATAATATCACCCTGAAGACTTTTTTGGTCTTCTATGTCTGGCTCCATCATTCAAGATATTGGATGGAGAGTCACTTCCTATGCAAGGATGAAAAAGGTGGACTCTTGGAGCCAGTTTGGCTGCATGGTCCTGTTGGGGGGCAGCACCCTTCCCTGTATATGTTCTGCTGAGCTCTGCACACCAGGAAACACAGTCTGGCCTCAGGCACATCCGTTCACACCTACAAGCCATGGAAAGAGAAAACCCTCAAAACTTCTCCTGAGTCCCTGGATATCCATGCCATGCCTTTCCTCCATCTTCCTCTCCCCTTTGTGGGAGCAATTTGCCCTCCTTGCCCATCTCACTGCTGTGGGATAAGTTTCTTGGGCTATTGTGGCAAGTCACTTCAGCACAGGTCCTACCACCCTTCTCCCCAACTTAGTATATTTAGGTACTTAGAGGTATGATCACTTGGATTTTCAGCTCCACACCTTTGACAGCCCAGTGAGGTATCTGCCTGTAATTTCTAGCACAGGCTGCTCTAAATAGATGAAAATACATTTGAGTAAAAATACCCTTCTTTCCCATTCTGCATTTCATTTTTCAACTGTATGTTGAGAACGGTGGTGTCCTTCAAGAGGGCACATGAGAGGCATGTGGGTACAGCAGCAGAAAGGCTGGCAAGAGGTGGCCAGGAATCCTAGCAGAGGACACAGTACAATGATCTCCTAGGCCAGGGGGCTGTGTACATTTTTGTAATTACCATATTTTACCTCTACTCCTGTGAAGTGTCTTAGATGGCAGTCCCTGATACTCGTTACCAGACTGTGTCTAACCTAAAGCACTCTGGGTTGAAACCTTATTTTAAAAATCAAACAACAAAATACTTGGAATTCAACATCATATATTACTCCAAATAAGAAACCAACAGGAGTGCTCTGCACCTTGCAGGGAAGGAGGGCCAGAGAGATACTTCATCCATTTGTTTAGAGCACTAAATATCAGTCAGAGTTAAGGATTTTTGACTGGGTCCATCACAGTCCGTTCCCGCAGGTACTTTTTAATTTGTTTGACCAAGAAGGACCAGCTATTGTTACAAGGATTGTCCCTGTCAGCACTGCTCAAGGCAGTTAAACAGAAGATGTTATCACTGGGGAAGAAAAGCTGGCCCTTTATTTTTATGGATGGGAGAAGCAGCTTGTTACCATAGCAATGTTGCATTTTTGCACGTGGAGGCTGCAGCTGAAAGGGGCAAGCAACCTCTAAACTTTAGCAGTGATGACTGCGGGACAAAATAGAGGACAAAATATTTGTTTTTCTGTTGCAACAACATTTACAATTGGAGGGAAAAATGCTTAAGGTATCTTGTGTGTGGTCACACCAGTGTTTTGCTTCACTCTTGCAAGCATACACCTCTTCTTGGTGTTGATTAGATAGACATTTTAGTGCTGCTCACATCACCTGTCTTCATTATCCACAACGTTAAGTGGACATGGGTAAGAAAATGAACATGTAAAACTTATTACTGTGAGCTAATTAGCAGAGGTTTTTACGTTTATTTAAATATAGATATTTAAAAGCTTCCCTCTGGGAGAAAGGAAAACATTCCCCAGAGTGGCCTTGCATTTTAAGACCTAAAAAGCAGTATGCACTTGTGCACACACACAGATATTGAACATGAACATGAGAAGTCCTCATCAGCTTCACAGGCATCGAAGCACCAGGTGAAGCACCGTCCCTTAGGAAGGCTCATTTGCCCAATTACAAGAGGGAATTTTGCCCAGTAAGGTGAGGGGAGCATCGGCAAGCATGCCAAGGTAGAGTCCTTCTAGCCAGACAGTCACTGGAACTCAGTGCAATGAATTGTAGCAAAATCATCATCACCAGCACTCTGCTTTCACTGTGCTAAACACAAACAGAAAACAGACAAAAATAGGAGGGTGGGCACCCAGGAGCATTAACTCACAGCTTGGTGCTTGCCAAACAGAGAGTAGTACTTAACACTGTCTCCTGGAGCAATGTGCTTGAGACTGCTGTTCACAATGAGCAGGCTCAGTTTGTTCAAAGTGGGAAAAACAAGAGTATTTTGGTACAGAGTTCTGTGATTCATAATGCAAGCAGGATAACTGATGGAGGCAATAGAGGAAGGGAAGAGAGAAGTAAGGATGATACAAGAAGTTCTTTCACTATGGTCTAAGAAAGAGCTTATACCACAAAGACTTAGATGTCTTTTAAAGCTTTCTCTTTTGAATAAGTATTTAAAATATTATTAACACTTCAACCACTTTCATGGTTCTTATTAAATTTCTAGCTAGAATGAAATCTTGTGGCACTGCCTTTCATAGCATAGCACACATCTTATGAAAGACTCATTGCCATCCAACCTTCAGTTGCCACTTTCCAGTTTAACTGGATTTAACAAAGATTCCTGTGTTCTCTCAGTTGCTTAAAGGGGGGGGGGGGGGGGGGGGGGGGGGGGAAGGGAATCTGCAGGCAGCTTTTTTCTTTGCTTCCTCTCTTTACACTCTATCCAAAAGAAGTCAAAACTTACAGACACAAAAAGTTAAGATTTTTTTCCCTTTTTAAAGAAAGCTGGTCCAAGCCAAACAGGATTGCTTGAAATGTTGGTCATGAAAATCTCTTGCATAGTGAATTATCCATCTGCGAGCTTGGAACAGAATGCAGGCTTCTTACTTGGACTTGTGTTGGTATTTAATGTTCTTTCCAATACACCATTCATGAAATCCATGGATATAGATGATCCCAGTTATTCTGTTTCTTTTAGCACATCTGTCTTGGAAAGTCACTCCCACATCTTTACCAAGGGGTGTGCAGAAGGGCAGTGATGGACCTACAGTGATCTTAGGCCCCATGTTCTTATCTGCAGCTATCACACAGCAGTGGACAAACAGTCAATTATGCAACTGCTAACAGTGTGTTTGATGATTTTCCATTTCTCTTCATCTCCAAAATATGTATCCTAAGAAAACAGCACTGTGGGTTCAGCAGTGCTTTTCATGCCTTTGCAGGAAGTGGGAGCCATGGGAGCCATTTCAGCAAGAACAGAGATGGATCCAAAGGCAGAGCTGGATGAGACTAAGCTCCCACATTTCTGTGGGCCTTAATTTCCAGCTATTCTCTCATCATTACTTTCCCCCTTCTCCACCCTCACTGTTCCTCCTAGAGACAGGGTAACTGGGGTTTTGCCCAAAGGAGCTAATAATAGCAAGGCTGCTTTAATTGGGATTTTAAAAAAGAGACTGTTTCCTTTTTGAGGGAAAATGTCCAGCTAATGGCTGTTTCTCTTCACCTTCAAGTAAACAGAAGCCAATAGTTTTCTAACGTGCTTCGATTAGAAAAAATTATCAGAAAGGAAACATTTAGGGTGGTGCTTGAATAGCTTCAGGAAAGGACAATCCACGTCTCAACTCATTTGCAAGATGCATCTCAGCATGCTCATGACATGAGAAAATAACCCTAAAGGTGCACAGGGCACCTAAGCAGTACTTGGCAAGTTATTAGTCTTTCTGATGACTCTGGGCAAATTTTAGTATGAAGTGACATTATGTTTCTGTGCCTACATCCACTGAACTTATCTGGTCTTGGGACCATCAGTGATTTACTGAAGAGAACCTGAAGACCACAAGTCACCTCTGAAAAGCCACAGCACTCCTATAAGGGAGCAGCTGTACTGTCACTATCACATATCCCCTTGCCTCTCCATCACTTTCACTGTGTTAGAGAACAGCTTATTTAAGAACATCACACTGTGCACCAATTAATCTGAAACAAAGGAAGATGGCATTGAAATCAAGTTGGCAGAAAATTTAATTCTCCACTTTCCTTGGAGCCTAAAATAAATGAGTTGTATGACAGACATGGAAGGATAAATGGGAGATGAGAAGAATGTATGGGTAGCATTCTTTGATCCACTTTTGAAAAGACAGTTTTGCCACATGTCTGCTGTAGGAAGACAGAGATAAAGGACATTCTCACAAATAAAGTCCTGGAGGCTATTCCACTGCCCTCCCACACAGTACACCTGCTTTTCGTCATGTATCCCATCAGATAGTTCTCATTTCTTAGACTGTTTTGCATTTCCATATGTCTTCAGAATGCTTTTCTACTACTTAAAAAACAAACAACAGCCGTAACAAAGCCATCAAGAGTTTTGCTAGTTGTCATGGCATTTCTTCACACACACATGCACAAAGACTCAAACCCTTTCTCCTCCCCTTAAAGCACAGCAGATTAATTTAGTTTGCCTCCATATCTGCAGAACAGCATTGCCATGACAAAAATTTAAATGTCAGGAAGAATTCAGTACTGTATTAGAAAATGAGACATCTGCTATGGTAGGCCCTGGCAAGGAGTGAGGTTCTCTAAATGAAATGCCCAACCTCTAGTGGGTTTCTACTCAATAAACATCCTCATTGTTGGTGAAATTGTTACAGACAGAAGCTTCCAAGTTAGAGAAGCCAGCAATAAGCCTTGCTTCTGTACACAGAGAAAAAAATCTGAGCCTCATACATATAAGTTCATAGGATGAGGACAATGAGGGAGACAAGCAAAGACAACTGTATTTATTCAGAGAGAATGGCTGAACCTCATTCCTCTCCTGAAAACTATTTCCATTTCCAATATGGATGTTGGCTGAGTGGTTAGATCAGAAGTGTGCTGTAGCTAACAGCTACTTGAGCTTTATAGTTCTGTTTCCCTCATCAGGACTCTAGTACCTTTTTGTTGCAAATCTAATCCTCAGCAATAATATTCTTTAGTGACCTAAAATCTAAAATAGAGTTTTCCTCTAAAATATTGGTCCACAACTTTTACATTTGATATCACTGGGAAAGTCTACTGCTGGTTTCACTGAAATACCTAAACAACCTTGCATTTTTTTCTTTTCTATATTATAGTTTGTTATTTCTAATTTTAAAGCGTGTTACCTGTTCTATTCTTCCTTTTACAATAAATGCAGTGTCATGCCAAATAAAGTCTTATTTAAGAATAACGTGGAGTCATAGAAAACTAAAATCAGAGAAATGTTGACTCTCCCAACCAGCAGCAAACACACATGAGCTGCAGCACGTTGCAAGTGAAGCGAGCTGCATTGCACACAAAAGCAACAAAAAATAGGCAACCTGGGAATGGCATGAAGAATCCACTGAAGCAGGAGACAAAACTACAGAACTGCTCTATGCACACAAAAGCTTGCACTTGCACAATTCACCGGTGAAACAAAAAGCGTGTTGGGATGCAGCAGTTCAGAGATGTGACTCGTGAGCGCCCAGGGCTAATTCTAAAAGGAAGGTTGCAGGTGGAGGATAAGCAAAGTGTTTGCTCTTTGACAGAGATCACGTAACTGTTTCCAATGAAATAGAATAAACGTTACCTGACATCAAAAGCTTAGTTCTGATCAAAACTCACCCGTGAAAGGAGGCAACAGCAGTGGAACAAGTTATTCTCCATATGCACTTTAAATAGGGAGATGAACCAAAAGGGGAAAGTCACTTTACATAAAAATGCAGTTTTACCACCCTACTTAAAAAGAGCAGCAGCAGAATTGGATCATACTTTGTCATCACTGACACTTCAAATGTCCTTTTATTTCTTTGTAATCTCTTTCCCGATCGTGTTCACCTCATGCAGACAGACAAGAAGGGAAACTTGCTCCTGCATTCTGAGTACTTAAAGACCTGTTTCCCTTAAAAGAGAGGAAGTGCTTTTTGAGTACAAGCTGAGAGATACAGATCTCAGATTAGAGAACCTATTTGTTACTCTGATATAAACTTGTTTCTCAGTGGTTTTATGCTCCTAATATCACCTTCTGTTCAGTTTAATGATCTTTTTACTCACTCAGTTATTTTGTTTTACTACTTAATTTGCGCTTAATCACATATCATTTTATGATTAGCAATATTACTACGAGAAGAATGCTTCACGTTTCTATGGCTCTGTTAATTCTGAAATGTTTTTAAAAATCCCATGAACACCCACCCTGTGTGACCCAGATTTTTGCTGATGAAGCAACTAACGTATAAAAGGGTAGAAAAGAGAAAAAAGAAAATTTGAGTTTCTTGCTATGAGCCATGCAATTACCACAGGATTATTCCCACTTCATTGTCTTGTCTTGCATTGTCTTGTCTTGCAGCGTCTATGAATACATTTAATTTACAATCATGTTCTGGTTGAGGGTTAGGGCTTAGGGCTTACAATAGAGGAAAAAAGCTCAGAAATACCTTTAACTGAAGTTGCTTCACAGGGAACTTCACAAGCAGTTCACACCATTTTTTTAGATGTTACATTTTAATGGCCAGCTATGTCCTTCTGATTTAACTTAAGGGAAGACACACGAGGTGACAGCAATGCTTCCAACACACTGCCTGTACAAAAGACCCTGTTAAGCAATTGCCCATCACCGAGGAAGCTTTGACAAGGTGAGTGCCCCTCCACAACCTTAAACAGCACAGAGTTTTAAGTCTGAAATCCCTTCTATTTTGCAAGATCCTTTTACAACCCATGGCAGATACTCAAATTCAGAAAGAAAGAGAAGCAGCACATTGATCTAAATTATCAAGTACTTAAAAGTGTATTTTAGAGCATGAACAAGGATGTTGAACCGAGGTGGCACAAAGAACTTTAGCATTTCCAAACAAATTAGACTTTAACTTTGTCATCTTTAAGTTCTTCAAACACCACCTTTTAAATTGCAGTCACTATGAGACCACACTGGACATGGAGACCCTCAAAGCTGTCACATCCCATGATCTGCAAGCAGTAATGAGAAATGTAAGTTACTAATGCATTCACAAATCCAAAGAGCAAAGTCCAGGATTCAGACCAACTATTTCCTGGCCTTCAGAAATTCTTCATTTAAGGGTAAGTTTGGTCTTCTGGTTATTTGCAGTTATTATCTTGGTTTTACCTAGCTACCCGTAAAAAATGGGGCAAAACTTCATTTAACTTCATAGTATCCACAAAGGGCCGTAACTTGAGACTTATGAGACCACCTACTTCTGCTTCTATTGTTTGCCTTTAAGTAAAACAAGCCCTGCAAGGAACTTTTAAATTGTTCCTACCAAGTCTAGACTTAAAGGTTCTCTACCTTTCTATGCTTTCTTCCTATTGCAACCTAAACTCAGCAATTCTCCCATCATGTTGTTCTCTGCTCCACAGCTATGACTGTTAGTAACTTGCATTCAGCAAACTTGCATTTAGTAACTTGCTGTGCCTGGAATGTAGGATTCTCCCAACAGTTTCCTCTTTCAAGGTCTCCCAAATTATCTACTAGACCTTTACGGGATTTGTTTTCTTAGAAAACCAGGGGTTTAGCCTATATTCTATAAACATATTCACGCTTTTGCAGCGCTCCAATTTATCACCCTTAAATAACTTCATATAAATGTATAGCAAGGTACATAGCAATTATTTTAACATCTAGACACACATAGAGGAGGACAGGTATAAAGAGATGGTTAAAATAAGAGGTGTGCTTGGAGGTCAGAACTGTAGAATCTAGACAGCATGAATATAAAACATAAGCACAGGGATAATAGGAAAAAATATCAAGACCTACAGAGACGTCTTGGTAAATGTCAGTGCAGAATTTGACCTTTTGGTATCTATCATATATTCACCTGTCTTTGTTTGGGACCGGTATCTCCTATGTCATTTTGCATTGCCTTGCAAATCCTCTGATGCCTGTTTAGAAATGTTGTACTGGGAGGATCCAAGAAATAAGACAGACAACTTCGGCAACTGCAGGGACAAAAGTCTCATCTCCAAGTGTCTCAGAACCTAAAAACTGCTGTCCTTCTGCATCCAAGGTGTTGTGTGAGCATTACTTACAATTATATTTCATGCTTTTGAACATGGGGATCCACATTGTTTGGATTCAGGTAGAAAGGAATGCACTTACTTAGCCACGGCACCTGTAAACTTTCATTGACTTCAATGCCTGAACAGACAGGTTTTTTGGCAAAAATAGGTTGTTGTCGGCTACTCAAAAAAGTACCCTTTTTTATAGACTTTTTTTGAACTAGCAGTACACTGATAGTGATCCTGAGGCAAACTTGGGCACTGAACCCTGCCCCTTAATACCAAAACTGACACACACCAGGGAGGGCCCAGCATGGGAAGGGATGCCTCATTAGCCTTGCAACTTTTCACCTGGTAACTGGAGGAAGAGAATGTGGGAAGAAGATTAAAAGTGAAGTTATTCTATTAACAAGAGTGGGACCCAGAGGACCTGGATGTGCCCTGATGTTGTGACAGAGTACTGAAACACTGGAGTCACCAAGATCTAGAGAGATTTTACACGATCCCCTTGACAGAGCAGGTGCTGTTCAGACAAGCACTCAGATGGCACCATGTTCTCACCCACAATTACCAAGCTTATCCCATCAAATGGAGGTTGAGGCCCACATCCAAGGCATGTGTTTGGGACTACATGGCAATTCAAGTGTGTATTCCAGAGAGCTCAGATTCTCTGCAAGGCACCAGAGCTGCAGTCCAGCTGTGTTTCTGGACTGAAAGGATTTCACCATCCCATTTTTTGCTTTGGCACTGAGTTTTATAGGGGCATACTGAACTGTATAACAAAGCAACACTGACTGGTAGATGTTTCCTAAAGCAGATTTCTTTTAAAATTAAGAGTTATTAAAAACCCCTCCCCTCTTTTTAATTAAGAGAAAAGAACATGACTTTCTGACATTGATGACTAGAATAGCACACACAAAGGTGCTGCTGATTGCCCCATCTGCAAGCAGGCCCTGTATAAACAGAAGGGTAACATTTCCAAAGAAGCCCAATGTAGCAGGTTGGGTTTGTAACCGGGAAGAAACACCAATTTCGTGTAGTGGTTTGGTCCAAAATACTCATTACTGTTTATCTTCTGTGAGATAAGAATTAGGAGAAATGCAAAGCAGGCACCAAACTTGAAAGAATATAAAGAAGTTTATTAACAGACCTAAAAGAAGAAAAAAAATTATAACACCTTCAGAACTCTCTTCCTCCCCCCACCTTCCTCCCTTCTCCCACTGACAATGTAAAAAGACAACCCTTGAGATGTTCAGTCTGTTTACCACTTCCATAATAACCTTGTTCAGTCCATTTAGGAAGAGGAGTCTCTCTGCTCGCATGTGAGTCCCTTCCCCCGACTTGCAGCTTTTTCCGCAACTGCTTTCGAGGGTCCACTCTTGAAGTTTTTGGGGTACAATTTTAAGGTTGAGCCGTTCAGAAACAAAAAACAGAGGCCCTTCTCCTTCCCTGGGAGCAAAGGGTCTTCCTCATCTTCATCTTTAGGACTATCCCTGGGAGCATCTCTAGGAACTGAGGTTTTCTCCTTTCCCATTTGGAGCAAAAGTCCTCATCTGGTCCATCTCTCCCTGTCCAAATTTCTCATTAAATTACAGCTGCGTCAGCATCTGCCTATCTCAGCGCAGGTGCTTTTGCTTACGAGTTGAACTGAACACTCCACCCCCCAGATCTTCATGAAATTACAATGGGATACTCTGATACATCACAGCTTCACAACAGAATTTCAGCTTTAAGCATCTCCTCTCTCTCTTCCCTCAGGTTTTCAGCTCTTCACAGCAATAAAAGGGTTAATCTCACCTCGGCCTTGCAGCTGGAATGTGTCTTATCGCAGTGGAGGTGGGGGGGGGAGCCGAGCTGCTCCGGCTGCCCACAGCAGGGCTGTGGGGTGTTCCGTGGGTGGATCAGGGCCCATCGGCTCCAGGATGGCCGTGGCCCGGCCCGGCCTGGCCCAAGCAGGGCCTGGGCTGGGCCCGCTGGCCCCCACACGGGGCCCGCAGCCACCTGTCCCAGCGCCGGAAACGAGAGAGAGCCTGGGGGGAATTTGTCTATTCTTAAGTGTGGATCACAGAGGTCACAACTTTAAGTGGCTTAAAGAATTGTCCATATTCAAACTGGCCAGCTGATAGGTTCTATCAGGTCCCAGAGGAAACTGTAAGCACCCCTTAGCAAGAACATCCCTTCCAGGACTATGCTTGCTAACCTATGACAGCCAAATCCATTTCCACGGAGGTATAGAAACACATTTGTTACAGTGAGGATACTGTAACACGTCTATATCAAACCAGGAGTCCCGTGGAAAAGAAATCTATACGGACCGATTCTTGGTAGATGTTTCAGAGATGTTTATTTCCCCAGCCGCATGGCCGGGCTCTGCCGAGGAACTGTTACAGTCAGGACCCGAGGGTCCTTTGCCCGCGCAGGGGAACACAAACCAACCCATGGGGAACGAGGCTGAGCAGGGGCAGGGAAACCCCGTGTGTCTGTGCCCTCAGGGCTCCCAGGGCTACATGGGGAGGGAGGGACCCCGACACACATTCTTTTTGTTTTCTGTTCAAGGGAGTGGAGAAAGGTCTGAAGGAGACAGAAGCTGGTACAGATATGATCAGCTGAAGCTAATCTTGTCTCCAAATGAGCAAGTTGCTTGATCAGTGCTCTAAGTGCTCTGTTATTGATGCTGAAAGAGGCACTGCTCCTGGAAACCAAGCAGGTACTGCAGTACTTCACGGAACCAGGGCCTCTGGGCACGCTTTTTTGAAACTCTCTGGAGGGTGTGGGTTTAGTTTTTGGGGGTTTGGTTGGCTTTTGTTTGCTTTTGCTTTATGTTGTTGGTTTGGTTTTAGTTTTTTTTTTTAATTTCCCTCCCTCCAAAACAAGATATTCCACCTATAAGGTCTGTATGTGGAAGGTGGAAGTCTTTTCTCTTTTCAAAACATGTTAATTAAGATCAATATTTGCAATTTGAATTTTTCATCTAGTTAACATAAAACAATGAGGAAATGCCTAGAAAAGTTGCTGGTTATAAATTATAGCACCTCAATAACAAAAACACTGGAATATTGAAAACCCAATAATAAATTTATTTCCTTTCATTTTAACAAACCCCAGGATTTTAATTTTGAAAATAATCTTGTAAGAAAATGAATGCAAACCTCCCATAAAATTCCAAAGACCAGCAAACATGAGAAATATGGAGAGACAGAAGCACTGAACAGACAGCATGGTTTGTCTTGTTCAGTCTGCCCAACATCTGCAGCCCTTCCTCCTTTCTGATTTCCACTAAGTTTACTAAGCTTTGTTTCTTTGCTCAATTTTCCCTTTCTCTGCAGCTTGAATGTGTTTTACCTTTCTCAAGAGATGATTTCCACAGGCTGTGGCTCAGGCCCTGTGGCTGGCTGGCAGTGTCACCTCCTTGCCCCTCAGGACTACAACTATTGATTTATCTGCTACTGAAAGTCTGTAAAAAACAAACCTGCTTTATTCAAACACCCTGAAAAAGCCAGATCTGAATACACATATATTCAGGAATCTGAGGAAAGAGTGGAGGGAGATGATCAAACATGCCAGCTACTTTTTTGGCAGTTAACAATTTTGGTCAGCTCCAGCTGCTGTACATCTTGCTGCAATAGAACTATATTTTGACTGAGAGCTTCTCCTTGCTGCAGCAATCCGTCTGCAATCGATAGATTACCTGGCAGCAGGCACCCCTGGGATGCACTGGTCAATACACATGTGCAAGGAGTGCTTTCTTTCAGAGCTAAGTGTGGATAAATTCCTGCTGTCCACATCCACCTTGGCACCCTCTAACAACTGCCCTTTATTCAGAGCCCCTAGGCCTCACTATTTGAGAGCTCTATTTATGGCACACTGACACCAATCCTCCACCGCCCCCCAGAAAGACCTCACATGTGCTTGGCTTATATCACTTGGACATAAGCAACCAAGTCAGAGAAAATAAAGTGCCTTCATATATATTTAGGTTATTTTTCAACTTGTAAAAACAAGTGGGATGTATCCAGTCTTCAAAACTATTCATATTTAGAAATTTACCCCCCTCTCCAGAGGGACGGAACAGTTAACTCAGTACATTCTGCATCCTCATACCAACATTTGGGTTAAAAACTACTAGTGGTCACCTATCCCTTGACACAATTTTACATTACTTTATGGGAAAGAAATGATATGTTATGATAAAGAAAACCTGAATATATCCTTCTCAGCTTGTACATTTACCTTCCTCTAAGACTTTGGTAAAGGACCTCCGATCCTGTTTGCTACTTTTCCATCACAGCTTTGCACTGACTTGTCTGAAGGACCAAGGATATTTGATTAAATTTCTCCATTAAGTAACTTCTGCTTGAAAAAATATGAACTCTGTGAGTTTCCTTCCTGGTTCAGACCATATCTCCTCTGCTCCTACATTCACGGACCATCTTTGGTTACTGATTTCCAGAACCAGTGTGGTGCTGCACCCTCCCAAATGACATACCTTAGTCATGGTTTTATAACAGCAGTTTTCTGAGGCTATAAATGGAAATGCAGAAGAAGCCACAACAAATAATTTCAGGAATTTGAGCCAAAATATGAATGTTTCAGGCAAACATGTGGAAGAGAAGATTGCTCCCTATGTGCAAAGCCTTTCCTACTTTGTAAAAATCAGTTTGTTTGGCTGCTGTAACTCTCCTGGCCCACCCGAGGCAGGGTGTGCTCAGTCTGCACTGATGGCCTCTACTGCCAAAGTCTTTTTTTACACTGCTTTTGGAGCTCCAACAGGAATGACCACACTCAGGCTGCCAGAAATTTCCTGATGGTAATTAGCCAAACAAAAAGACCAAATTCTTGGTTCCTGATGCCCAGCCCAAGGACATCCTCCCTCCCCCAGACTCTGAGATACTCTCTGTCAGAAGGGGCATTTCAGAGTGTTTTGCACAGATCAGAGCACTTGCTTCCCTGACTCCCTCTGATTTCTCTGCTCTGTCCCTTCCTTCCCTGTGTTGCAAGGCAGAGAAAAGCATCTGCCTCTAGGATAGCTCAGGACCTAACAGTAGCCCCATTCTTGCCTTTCTGGCAAGGAAGGAGAGTTAGGTGCTTCAACAACATGTCATGCATGGGGAGTGGGAGGGGGGAAGGGATGAAAGAAGGCACCAATTTCTGACAACATGTGCCATTTGGGTGCCTGCCTAACACTAATTTCAAGACAGAATAATAAAAATTTACCACTAACACAATTTATTATCTATTTGCATTTCAGGATCTTAAAAATAGAGCAGACAAATCATAATACATGATGTCCCCAGTGATTTCTATTCCCTAATTGCACAGATAACTTGCTTGATTAGTGCTGTGCTTTGTACAACAGGACTAGCTGGAACACAGCGAGTCTATTTACTTCAGAAGTGCTCTGGATATGATTAGCAGGAGTGCATAAATGTACATTAGCGCATATTAATGCAGCAACTAATCTAGACTGTGGACAGAAACAATACATATTGTATTTTTCCACCCAGTATGTTTCTATTTGAAAATTCCTTCCACAACAAGTGCCTCTGAGGTACTTACTTTAATTTTCCAGTTGCAATTTGTAATTACCTTAGATTGATATGTCTGTTTTTCTAAATAAATTGCTTTACTGGCAAAAATATGCCCTCTTTGTAAGCAGATTATATCTAGTGCCTCACAGCACACTTAACTTCTTTCTCATTGGGAGAGGAGGGTTTGAACTCTTTGCTGCCAGGGTTTTTTTTAATTTTGTTTTTAAATACATCAAGGATGTTTTCTGTCCAGAAACAAAGCTGCCCTCTAAATGATGGGGATGGTTCTGACATCCATCTTCTAAGGATATTTGCATTTTTGGGACTTCCACTGTGCTCTCTGCAGCAGAGAGAAGTAGCTTTTGTACACAAAAACTGGCACCAGAAGAAAGAGATCGTTTACAACTCTGTTGTCAAATGGTACACTTCTTGTGACCTTTTCTATGACACACAGGCTAATTACTCACCATGACAAATATTTACCACGCAATGTAGGAAATACAATAAATAATATTTCTGATACAATGGGAAAGTCATTAAATACCAGAAAATGGAGAGGAAGTTCAGCCCTTTTGTCTGTGGTGCCTTCGGGCTCCTGCACAGCACTACAGCTGAACTACAATCTACAGGATACCAACCACCACTTGCCAGAAGAGGGGCACCCCTCAGCAGGACAAAGAACACACTGCTGATGGATTCATGCTCCTGAGCCATGGACAGTGTGATTCTTTCAAGAGGGATAAAAACTAAACCTCACCCCAGGACCTTATTTTCAGGCTTTGCAGAGATAGACTGATTTCAGTAGCACGCTTCACTTTACATTTGAAAGTGCACTGCCCTCCTCAAGTCTTGGAGGTCATGCCCTCATCCCCAAGTTCCTTTCACCATTATCTGTTGTCAATAGAAGAGTCAATGATTGTTTTAAAGTTATTTATCTTTTTCACGTAAGTCTCTGTAAGCGTTTCCATGTTTTTCATACTGCCCAGAGAGCTCTTGGCCATGCTATAGTGACATTTGGTGATTGACAGTTAGCATTGGGATCACTTCCAATAGAATTTTCTATATAAACATACAGGGATTGAACAATCTTCTGTTCAAAAAGCAAAAAAAAAGACAACTTAAACCCCCAAATATAAATCCCAAGAAAAGGATAAGATGGACTTAGTAGTTGCTGACTGTACAAACTAGACAGGCAAGGTTTCTCTTTCTTCCTTACCTCACCTCAGAAGGAATGTGCTCACCCTCCTTATGCTGTCATCACAGAATATCCTGGGCTAGAAGGGACTCAACTAGGATCAAAGTTCAGATCCTGGTTCTGCACGGAACAGCTCCAAAAATCCACCTCTTCCTAATATCCAGCCTAAGCCTCCCCTGACCCAGCTCCAGGCCATTCCCTTGGGGCCTGTCACTGGTCACCACAGAGAAGAGCTCAGTGCCTGCCCCTCTGCTTTCCCTCGTGAGGAAGTTGGAGACTGGGATGAGGTCCCCTCTCAGCTGTAGCAAGCACACACTTACTACAACCACTTGTATTCCTCCTAACCTGGCTTCAGTGAGACAGGCTGTACTGTAAATTCACAGATATTTGCTCCTTATCTCCTGCTAACCAAGTTTCACTGCTGGCAGCCAAAAGGATGATGCCCAGATTTCATGAGATCTGGAGCATGGCAGATTCCTGTTCTGCTGGGTATCTCACCATGTCAATCTGCAGCCTTGCCAACACTCAGCAGGGCAATTTCATGAAGGTAAACACCAATACCAGATCACCAGAAGGTGATTGATCACAGAGACTGTGCGCCGTGTGCATCATGTGTCACGGTGCCAAGGCAATACAGGAAAGGATGGTCATGACAGCTGAGAGGAAGGAGGACAGTGTGGAAAGGAATTGTCTTCAGAACAGTGCAGCTGGCCATGCTGATGCTTTGGAGGCTGCGACACACTTCAGGCGAGCCTACGGCTCAGCACAAAGAGCAGGTTGGAAAAAGAAGCATCCAGCACTTTGTTTAACTGTAACCAGAAGAAAATGTCTCACCCTCTGCCTTCAGAACTGGGTAGTTAGATTAGAGCCTAGGAAACTGCATAGCTTTTCTGATGGGATGCTACTCTGCAGTATCTATCATTTCATTTTCAATTTCTTTCCAAGAGTTATGGGTCAATGGCTAGAGTCAAATATAACCACTTCCTCATGCTTATGGTAATTACTAACTCCCACTTTATCACAGTGCCTTTTATCTGAAGTATCCCAAAGCATTTTACAAATTCAGCAACACATCAACGTTGGACCTGATCCAAAGCGCATTAGGGTTAATGAAGTTAATATACAATGCATTATATGCATGTAAACATTTCATAAATTGCTTGCAAAAGCATAATTACAGTTGAGGGCATCCAAACAGC
This sequence comes from Aphelocoma coerulescens, assembly GCF_041296385.1. Taxonomy (NCBI): domain Eukaryota; kingdom Metazoa; phylum Chordata; class Aves; order Passeriformes; family Corvidae; genus Aphelocoma; species Aphelocoma coerulescens. The sequence goes on from NC_091021.1 coordinate 9,027,221, forward strand.
CTTAACTCTGCCCTATAGTGATGGAAACAATAAAAAAGAACAAATGGATGAGTCTTCCAAAAACAAGCTGCATTTTTTGCAGCTAATTCAAGCAAGGACCATATTTAAGTACTTAAATAATAATTCATGTGTACTGTTGGCAAAGGACTGGGTTTAGGTTATGTGTGCCAGTTAGGTGAACACTCCCATTCTTGTGGTTTTTACAGTTTGACTGTCAGGCTGAATTTCCCAGATTGAATGCAATTTATCAGATAGATTTTGAAAGAAATTATTAGGGTAGAAGAGATGACAAATGCTAGTTCAGTTTTAAGACCGTATTTATCTAACTAGTGATCAAAATGAGCCTAGGCACATCAGTGTGCCATCTTGACACCTTCCAGAACACTTGCTAATGCATACTGCCCCAGGGAGTCTTTAAATTGAAGGTGTACTAGGAAAAATATCAACCTCTTCTTCACACCTTTTTTAATGCTCTTTCCTTAAGTAGTCTCAAATGCCTACAGTTTGAAAAAAGACACAAGTTGGATGGACACTTCACCCGACCAAGTGCAGCAACAGTGCTGGGAATCACATGTTTTCAAACAAAGACTTTGAGCTTTACACCAAGACTTTCAGAGAGCTCAAACTAGCAAACCTACAGATCCATTTCAGCCATCCTTATGACATCATATATCCTAACAAAGGCCCACATTGAAATACCTCATGTCTACCCTAAGGTGGGGCTGGGGTTTTAAATGTGGACACCAGTTATTTAAAGTTGCTATAAATAGTAATTGCCATTTGAAGCTTGAATAGCTTGAAGTCCATCATTATGAACACCTGTCTGCTATTTGGAATTTGGCTCCCTCTCTCTTAGTGACTTTGCTGGACTTTTGCTGAGTAAACGACCTACCAAGTATTGTCCAGTGTGGACTTGTGTTTTCCTCAGCGCTACAAGGAAGAGGAGATTGAGAAGAACTAAAAGGGCTGAGGGATAAATGACATTTAATAAACCAAAGCACTCCCTTAAGTCTGCTCTGGGAGACAAAGGGACAGCACTTTAGAGCACTGTGTTATGATCAGTGCAGGAATCATTCCCCACACTCAGTGCCTGCTCCTAAAGTGCTTCCACTAGAACAACACAATTCCCATCCTTCTTCCCAGTAATTCACCCAGAGTATGCCTCAATTCCCATGGGAGGGATCACAGCGAAATTGCAGTGCTTGTGAGGTACATTGTGTTGGCAGCCTTGGATGCCAATGCAAACGTCTGTTCAGCAGAGACTCTCAAAACAGGTATAAAACAATGCAAGCAGATCCCATTTCCTCTACAGAAAGAGCTCAGCTCCGAAAAAGCTTTCCTTCTGCCTTGGATCAGGGTCCCCAGGGACAGCACAGCTTTTCTGCCAACTGAAGCACAAACTGATGCTGTCTAACCCAGCATGCTTTTTGTGATAACTAGACTTGGAGCATCTACCCACTGCACAGTGACAACTTCCAGCAGCAGCAGCAACCCTCAGCCACTCAGATGTCTGTTCTGAAGATACAGAACATTATCTTGTTACAGAACAATTACAATATTTCATTTATCTGGAAAACATCACAGTTCTTCAGTTTTGAATGGAAAATGTTTTCGCAACAAAACTCTTTTCTGTGTCAAAGCAGAAAGTTTGTACAAAACCCTTCCTGTTCAGATTTGCATTGATTTAATAACTATATGTTGTCCCATCACTTACTAAAATTTTTAAAGTAATAACTTAGGGCAGTTTAATCAAGACTATGAAAAAAATTCCCTTAACTTCAAACACTGCAGAAATTTATAGAAACTGTGTGAAGGTGAAAGGGACAAGAGAAGTCTTTTCACCATGAAGACTGAGGAACGGGGAACCCAGACAGGCTGTGCAGTTTCCACACTTGAAAGTTTTCAAGGTCTGCCTGGTTAATGCCCTGAGCAGCCTTGTCTCACATCTAACACTGCTTGGAGCAGGTTGGAATAGGGGTCCCTTTGAAGCTGAATTATCCCACGATCCTGTGGAAGTAATTGTCTGACGTAAACATAAGACAAAATAACTTCAAAGTTAGTATGGGATTATCAAAGTATTTGATAACAAGTGCATTTGAGCTGGAAAAAATCTCCCTCTTCTTTTCAAGCACAGAAGGCCAAAGACCTGACCGATAAGGGCAAAAATAATGATACAAGCTAGCCTTTTGCCATGGGATTATCTCAACTCAGATGTTCACAACATAATTAAAGATCTTTATAATGGACACATTAATGAACAACTCAACAACTCCTTTCTAAATTTAAAGACTTAACAGTTGTACAGCTTCTACCAGATATAGGCAACATCAGCAAACCAGATCTGAGTCAGTGGAGTCCTGAAGGGATCAGGTTTGATGCAATTCAATAACGAGGCATGCATAGCTGGAAACACTTGTGAAAGTGCTGAGCACACAGATTATTTCGGCAGTAAAATGCAAAAATGAGTAGGTAAACTGGTGATAGTACAGTGACCTGGTAAACTGGCAATAATCCAAGAATATGTTTAATACAACCATATGGAAAAAAATCCTGGCTGGAACTATGAAATGAGTTAGAGTGTTTAAGGATCACAGTTAACTTGTTCAAGAGGAGCTCTTAGCTGACATTAAATTAGTGGGGCTTATGTCCTCTTGAGTGGCATGCAAGGGAAATATATTTCTAAATATTGCATTCCAGTTTAGGAAGCCATATTTCAGGAATATGGAAATAACAGTAAATCATAAAAGTCAGTGACAAAAAAACCAAAAAACCTTAGGATATTTTAATTACATTGCCCAGTTATTTAATTAATTCAAATTTTAGTGGCAAAATTTTAGGATTTTTATGTTTGCTGTTCATAAAAGCCACAAATAAAGAGCTCTCAAAGCACACAACAGAGGAAGGCTCTTCCAATCAGGTAGACAAAGAAATAACAGGAGCCAGTGATTGGTCTAACAGCAGCTTCAATTCTTGGGAACCACATTACAACAAAAACCTCCAAGTCCCTAGAACACTCTAAAAGCAAACAAATACAACAGTGGCTGTCACTTTGCATTGATGCTCATTTAAAAATAATTTTGTAAGAGGCACCTGGTGTAATTCTGAATGCAGATAACACAGGTGTGCGTGTTTAGGACTCACTGCAGTTGTGCACCCACCATGCCAAGAACCAGCAACTCTCAAATAGAAGGGATCCATATCAGTAGTTTTCAACTGGCAGCCGAACTCTGCTTTACCTTCCTCTATTTGTGATTCTAAACATCTAGAATATTCAGAAGCCATAACCTCATTTTAACATTTCCACTCTTACTTCAATGGGGCTGTGACATACAGCACATAGGATATAAGTGTTAGGAGCAAGCATCTAATTCCCTCTGCCAAAGGCAGGAAAAATTTGGATTGCCTTGAATACTTGGCATTGTGAGTGTGCACAAACCTGAAAGAGCATAATTAAGATGAACATTGGCCTGTTAAGTCTTTTCTTAAATGGTGCTAGTCATGGAGGAGAAAAAAAGAAGCGCAGAATAAAAAAAGTGATTAGAAGCATTAAATCTGGTCATTTGGCTTAAATCCCACCCTGAGTCACAGTGTAGTAGGAAATACAGACACTTGATCTCTTTTTCCTCCTCTGTCCTTTCCCAGTGAACTAAGTGTTATGCCACCCTCTGTCACCCTTCCTGTTGTGCCACTTTTCTTCAGACTGGCTTTTTTACTCTGGTTATGTCATTATCTGCCTTTCAGATCATATTATCATACCCACCCCAAAAATTTCCATTTAACAAGGGCCAGCTACTTTGTGTAAGCATTTTGAGCAGATGACTTTATAGCCACTTTCCTTGCTGCATTATAGCTTCCCAAAGCTAAGAACACGTTTCCATTTTTCAATTAATTAGAGCAATAAGATGTAAAACAGTTTTAGAAAGTGGCTGATCAGCAGGCTATTTGGTGGGTCTTTTAGTTGGTTGGGTTGTTTGAGAGTGGGTTGTTTTTTGGGGGGTTTTGTTGTTTTAAAATGAAGCTGTTTGTCAGTATTCTCATTATAAACTTCTCAAAACCAAACCTCTCCTTTTTTGTTCAAAATAAAAAATATTAGCAATGCAGTCTAGCCAAGATTACAGCTCAAAATATCTCTTTATCCAATAAATTCACCTATTTAATTTTTTCCCAAACCCCCAAGCCTTCAGAGCATTGTTAACAATCTAAACTCTGTGGTGCATCCTTTCATTTTCAGCTGCACTAGAGGCAAAACAAATTAAACACTGACCTAACATCTTTGCTAAATGGCCACCAGAAATCTCCACAGCAGCTGGAGTGTGGGAAATAGGGCTGTGGAGAAGCAATATGATATTTTAGTATTGCAGGAGAGCGAGAGCACTTCCTTGCCAGCTGGGTCAAAACAACCCACAAGGAATGGGGTGTTCTAAACCTCACAGTTCTGCTGCAGTGTCACTGGTGGTGACCAATTTACACCATGACCCAAATACAGAACATTGCAGGAAAAAAGCCCTTCCTGGCCACACCACTTGACAGCTACTTACAAGGAGGACAAATTTACTGCATTTGAGGCAGGTGCTGCCAGTCCATCTTTGTGGGCAGTGGTGTGACCTGGCCTTGCCCACCCTGGCATGCCAGGGGAGGGAGATCCATCTCACCCCCGCCCAGGTATCACTCAGGCTGAGCAGTTCAGCAGGTGTTTTTGCTCACATTAAAGGCTTGCAAATGGTGCTGCTAATTGAATTACAAATTAACTCATTATCAGATACAGTAAGTAATTTCTTTAAATTAAGTGGAGATTAATTAGAATAGCTGGGCAGAACAACTGAAGCAAAATGGTCCCACCCCCGCCATCAACACCTAAACCTGTCAAATTATTCTAATCTGACCAAAATTGATTTGGGATTATCAAGCACATCTGTCAAACTAAAATCAAAATCCTTCAAAACTTAAGTGATTCTCCTAATATTAAAACTTAGGTATTCGACACCTATTACACTTGAGAATATCCTCAAAAATAAAGAGCTGTTTACCAATGTTTGTTGAAAGAATGGATTCAAACATGCATTCAGGTGTTTATGAAGGGCACACTTAATTGCTGCTTTAGTAGATTAAAAATCGCAAGAGAAACCAGCCTCTATTGTCCTTTGAAACTTTATTACTTCTGAAATAGTTATTAGTACCAGAGTACTATTCCCTGATAGCTAATAATTAAACTGAGCTTTCCTCAGGTTGTACAAATACATTCATGGCCACCACCAGTGACACTGCAGCTTTCAAGGTTATCCTTCATAGCATGACACTGTGTCTATCTGTGGAACAGAATGAGACAATAAAAGTGCTAAAAAAAATCCCAAACCCAATATTTTTTGGAACAGAACATTCAGATACAGTAATTTTTAAAATCTGTCCCTAAAGGAGGAAAAAATGGTCAAGCATTATAAATCATTATTAGCAACTGTAACATTAAGGACAAAGCCAATTTAGAAATAATCCATCAACTGATCAAGAATTTTCTTTCTCCTCCCATATGTATAAGCAGTGCCACATGAAATCACCCAAAGCCTTACAAATAGCATTTCCACCTGCTGAAAATTAATCCCTTAAAGTCTTTTCATGTGAGCCACAATAAAGTACATCATGATAAACCGTATTTTAATTGGAGACTATGAGAAGGAAATTAATTCCACCAATAACCTTCTGTGATAAGGAGACATACAGATAATTTGATGCCAGCTTGTAACTCTAACTTCCCAAGGAAAACTGGGATTCAAAACACCATCATTTATAATCCCAGAAAAAGATGCAATAGGGGGGGGCCTGAGAAACATACGACAAGCAAGTAAAATATTAATTAACACCTCAAAATACCAGCTCCCCAGCAATGAACAATAACCCAGAGGACTGGGAGGCACAAGAGGCTGGTAAAAGGCAACAGCCCTTCCCAGGCGGGCTCAATTTTCTGTACAGTGACCAACACAGAGCTGACAACTGAACAGACACCATCAAAAAATTACTGGAAAAAATTGTGCCCCCTGCAAGGACTTTCCCACACACCCCTGTTGCAAGCCCAGAACTCCCTATGGGGAGTGCTGAGCACCCAAAGAGACTCTCTGGAGAAATTACAGGGAAAGGAAGGCAGGTCAGGATTCTGATATCCCCTGGGTTCTCGTGCCAGGTTATGAAATTAATTTTATTCAAACAGAATACCCAGAAGTCGAAAAAACATTTAAATCACATTTTATATTAAACAATCACAGGAGAACAAATTTGACTGAAGAACTGGGTGGCAAATGATGAAAAACTTGTTTCTTTCCCTTTTAATGCAAATTAAAACGGTATGGAAACATGACAACTGCCAGGTCTGGTCTGTGGAGATACAGCCACATCATGGCAAGCCCCCCATGGCCTCCTTATCATTTTGGAACTGGAAACATTTAAGGAAGACATTCACCATCACTGACAAACCTGCTTATTCTCGTCCCCACACCTAAAATGAATGTGTGTTACAATGTAGGAGTAGCAAGGATAAAGTAGATAAATTGGAGTCCAGCAGCAGGAATCCTCACTTCTGGAAAGGAATGAGCAAAGAAGGGGGTTAGAGGAGTTAAAAATGCTAACTGTAAGGCAATTAAAATTCTCTATAAAACTATCCGTGGTATCATATTAGAAAGCAGACCATTACCACAGCCCCTAGAAGAGGTACCATAAATTAACCAAATGGCACACTAAAAAGCTTAAACTTAAAATCTGCTAATCCCCTTAGACTCAGCCTCTAACAATTTTGCAACAGGAGCTGCAGTTCCTTTTGACAGAAACAGTAAATCATCCCCTCAAGCAGCATATCTTACTGCAAAATAGGTATGTAGGAAACTATATCTGTCCCAGTCGGTTCAGAACAATGTTTTATGCTTATGATTATATTTTAGAAGAAGTTTTTCCCCATTTAAAATTTAAAAAATCCATCTGTTTTAACGTTAAATCCAGAGATAAACTGGACACTTAAGAGATATTAGAGGCTTTTTCAGTAGATGTTCTAGACATTTTGCTACCTTTCATGTTATTCTAGAGGCTAGTTAAGCTCATTGTTTGAAGTCCAAAAGCTTTTGGAAATTGATGTCTATGGCTAAGCTTAAATCTTTAAACACTTTTCAAAAGCAAGATTCATTCAGAGAGCCAAACAGTCTTAGCAGTCAGCCTTTTCAACAGGACCTATTTGCAAAGATGGATCTAAAATAGATTACTTTATCTGGCTGTTCCAATGAAAGTAATTTTCAAAAAAAATTTCTCTAATACATCAGTCTGTTGTAGTCACAGAAAGTAGCAGTTTCTAATTTGTCCTTCATACAGCTGCAAGTGCAGTGAGGATCTTAAATTCTTAATCTCACTGGGGTGAGAGGTAAAGAAGGGAAATGCAGATGTAAAATACTGAACTCATTTATTTGGACAGTGGATGAAGCAACAGTGATACGTTTATTGATTTGCTGCTCCACTAATTAACACAGTGCTTTCAGTCTTCAAGTTTTCATCAAAAGATTGAGCTGGTTTGCAAAGTCACTTCTCAGAGATGCCACCTTAAACCAGAGCAAAAGCTCTGTAATTTCTGGTTTTAATTGGTAATGAAGAGGCCAGTTCTCTGAAGACTCCAATCCATGTACTGGGACACGCAGGCTTGTGCACAACAATGTAAAAAGCAAGCCAAAATAAAATGTTGCATATTTGTTTCTAAGTAGCAAACACATTGGAACAGGATCCCAGCGTGGAAAACACTTCCCGTTATAAACATGGACACATCGGACCTGCATCCCTCCTCAGACACCTCCCTCCCCCCTATGATGCACCCTTGCATGACTAGCAAGTCAACAAATACTTCCTTCCAGGTGTGAGAGAGGAAGTAAAAAACGGGGTCCCAGAAATTAAGAACACATTTCCATTAAATTCTACCATGCTTAACAAGGGGGCAGCTCATTAATTTCCTGAGATCTGCTTGCTCATAGCCACAACAAACAACCACAGCTCGAGCAGCAGCAATGGAGAGACAATGCTCTTCACGGTATTTTCATGTCTCCTGGCATCAGGCCTGTGTTTATTAATGCAAGCTTTTTTTTTTTTTAATGACCTTTCCACAAGCAGCACCTCAGAAGGCAGAAGACGAGTGATTATGGTCTTCATGAGCCTGAAGTCCAGCTTGTTTTCTTAACTCCTGACTTTTCTCAGCAATTTCTTAGAAAATTCTCTTTCATTCAGAATATCAGCACATATCCCTGACCTTTGTTCCTTGCTACGTACAGATAGTTAACCCACCAAAACAGTACTTTTACACCATGAAAGAAGAAAACAAGACTACTGCCTGGGAATTAATCTACTCCCTGGATGGCAGAACACACAGTCTCAGTTAACAGCCCCAAAAAAGGCTTCTGATAATATTGTCTCATTGACAGCATTAAGTCATGATAGAGGTCTTGGCCTTACAAACACATCTACAGAAGCAGGACTCAGGGCCCTTGCAAAACTTGGACGGTGAGGACAAAGGCAAAGGGCTTTCCTTTCCCTTCCCCCTGTTTCAAGGAAAGAAAGGGGTAAGAAGGATAATAAATCCACTGGGCTCTGAAGAATGTGCTGCCCACGGAGTGGTGTGAAGCCCAGGGTTTTCTAAACTCGACACCTGCTTGAAGGATGTATATCACTGCTCTCAAACAAACCACCGTGGCATGGGGACCTTGGCCCACGGACTGCTGGAGGTAGAGGTGGGCCCCATGTGGAGAATTCTTCCTCTGGTTTCTGTGTCTCCTTTTTTTTTTTCTTTTTCCATTATTTCTGGCAACTGAGAGAGCTAGAGGACCTGGACATACAGAGGTACTTTAACACCTCAGTGGATACCCACCTAGTACTGTTGTTTGGGTACAAAACCGAGGAGCAAACCCAGTCACGCTGGACTACAACACAATTTGCTCCGAAAGACACCACAGAAAATGACTAGGAGCCTTGTGCTAAGGAGCACATATTTTAATTCCAGGTAAGCCTCTTCCACAGGAGTGTGGAACTGCTATTCATGCCCAATACAGTTCAAATGAACTATATAAGTTGGGTTTTTTCCTGATACATTTTAATCATATTTTCCTTATATTAACAGCAAAATGAAAACTTTTCCTTATGTGCCATGAAGCCCATTTGCAACTAATTAATTCTCAGGGTTTTTATGCTGGTCTTTCTACTTACAATTTTACTTTTCAAAAGAATAAAATACAACTTCTTTGATTAAAACAATATGCAGAGCCTTTTCACTGAGAGTAGCAATACAGTGATGTTGTGACAAGATGGACTATAAGGGTATTTATTAAAGTTGCAACCTCAAGCAGGATGAAGACGTGTCAATATTATAAGAAGAAAATGAAGAAAAAAGCATGTGGGAGAAAAAAAAAAATCACAGGGATAAAACAAAATAGTTGTGACCACACATTGGGATTCTACAATAAACTCAAATACAGCAACCACACAGGAACCAGTCAACAAAATGATCATATGTTCCATTTATGTGTATCTACATTGTAATCAGAAAAAATCTTGCAAATCTTGTCTAGAAAGAACTCAAGGAATCCCTTTGTCCCTCATCCTGCTGGATTCAGCAGTATTTCCAAGGGAGTGGATGGGAGAGGAAGAGGTAACTGCTTTTATAACCATCAACATTTCTTAACAAATGAACAGTGACAAGTGGATTTCTTCTCTGTCCGTTTTACTTTGCAGATAGCAGATTTAAAAAATGTCACCAAAAAAAAAAAAAATCTCCAGACACTTGAGAATTACAGAGCCTGTTCCAGCCTCTGAACACACTGGTTTAGGAAGAGATGCCTGCAAGCAGCAGCTTCAGAGTGACATGACTGAAGATCTTGGTGGATGCAGAGGAGCGGTGTCCTGGCGCTAGCTCGGAAACCAAAGCTTTACTTGGTCGACCAAACTTTAGTAAACATAGGTGTGAATTTATACCCTGGGACAAACTGATTTTGACCCATCTCCACTTTGGATCAACTTTAACCCACAAAGTAGCCATCTGTGTCCAAAAGGCCACTCACCAAAACTTTCACAAACGCTAGAGGACAAATTGTCCTCCAGGGAGCGAATCTTCTGCCCCACATGCCTCATTGTTTGCCTCAATGACCCACACCTCACACTGGAACCCACCAGAATTTTTAGGTAAGGGACTTCTTTTGCCTGCAGTGCTGAAGGAACCTGGACGCTGATCATGCCTATTCATGCAATACTCACCAAACAGAAGCCATCCAACAACCCTGGGCTGTAAAGCAGCTTTAAATTAAACAGTCAAAAAAACTTCCTTCTGTTGGGGAATTAGGGAAAAACTCCATGCTACAGCCTCCCAGAAGCAGGCACCTATAGAAGCTCCTAAGAACACAACCAGCTGCCTAATGTAAAAGATTTATTTTCCTGGCTAGCAGCACAGTTGCATTTCAGGATATGACTGTGTGAAGATGTCAACTATTTGTTTGTCTGTCTAGCAGATGTGTTCCTCAAGTGTAAACGTATCTGTGGCCATGCCAAAAAGAAAATTATTTTCCCCCTTCCCAAGTCCTGTTAGTTTTACAGAGCCAACACAACAGCAGGCAAGCCAGATTTGAGTCCCCTCACACAACAAGGAGAGCTGTTTGCTAGGCTGTATTTTGTCGCACCTGCACAAGCACACTGAAAAAGCAGGTGTAAACAGAAGCTGTAATTTGTCCTGCTGGTGCTGATGCATGGGAAGGCAAAAAACCCAGCTTGAGCCAGAGCCTCAGTTGAATGCACAAGGCTGCCAGGTAGAAAAACAAAAGGATCTTTTCAGTCCCAACCTGCACGTATTTTATATGAAAATCACTAAGGCACAATAAACATGGAACCCCACAAAGAAAGTTTTTTTCCAGTCAATTTTCAGAGGAGAGCTGCAATTTCTGTAATGAACATGCATTAAACCCTCCATAAAAAAGTTAATTAAGAAAATGAGTTTGTTTTTTCTAATCAAAATAAGTATTTTGCTTTTTAAAAATACAGTATGTACAGTAAATATGGTTTGGCAAGAAAGGCTTGTTGCAGAGCTCTATTGATATAGATAACAGAGTTCTTTTCCAGTGCAGCTTATAACAAATTTAGACACTCTATGCATGGAAATAAAATATGAAAAAAAAAAAAAAGCAGTACATGAAACACCACAAGATCATTAAAAAAAAAAAGCTGAACAGAGATGTGCAGAAATGGCACAAAACCCTTGGAAAAAAGAAAGGTCAGATATTTGCTATTAAAATGGATAACTAAAGTGGATTCTTCCCCCCATCCCACATTACAGATAGTTTCAGTAGAAGCAGAGGACTCCACAGTGTTTCCATAGGTACTTTGGAAAAAAAGGTCTTTAAAGAACTGAAGGCTTCCTTTTTCAGTCACACAGATCAAGAGGGAGACTTTTGAAACCACATTCAAGCAATTCTGTATTGACAGTTTCCAAATTTTCTGTAACTTATCCAAGAAAAGAAATAATGACAGTGCCCTGAAACAAAAGGCAGTAAATAAGGCTGTCACAGAGGTGACAAAGAAAAATATTGAACATGGTTGAGAGAAAAACGTGTATGGTTTGACATAGACACAACCTAGATGGAAGAATAGCTACAGATTAAAAGGGTCTTAGCTGCAAGCAGAGAAAGAACAGGAGGAAGAATTCAAAGAAAAAGATCTTGTTAAGAGAGGAGAAATACAGAGTAAATCTCTAAAATGGAAAAAAAAAGGTCCTAAGCTTTACTGCAGTTCATTGTTAGAACGGAAAGTGCAAGTTTTGCCAAAGAAGACAAAAAACCCTTTGGGGTGCTGCAGACTTGGTGCCAAGCCCAGAGAAGGAAAGGGAGCCACAGCCCATCACTGAGGCTCCTGGTCATCAACAGTAGTGGATAACTTCCCAAGGGATGGCTGAGACACCCCTCACCTCTGGGCAGCCAGCACTTGTGCTCTGCAGCACAAATAACGAGATCCTTGAAAAGATGGCAGCTGCAATGGTTGTGACAGTCTCTCTATCAATACCTCCTTCCCCAGCTGCAAGTAAAACTGGTTTCTAGCCTTCTCAACAGCTAAAGATTAAGTTTACCTCAGATATGGTAACAGTGGGGTGGATTCATCAGGGCAGAAGTTTGTTGGGACCAACATTCTGTTCCCAACTAATTTTTTTTTCTTTTTATGACCACTTGAGGAAGCAAAATGTGCCAACAGCCTGCAAACATGATAAACTAAGAGTATGGAAAGACACTTATTTTCATAGCACCCAGAAAATGAGACATCCTCACCTGTAGCTCAAAGAGCCCCTTTGACTAACACCCCCCAGACAGGCACCACTCAAGTGACGAAACCCCAGCCTGAGAGCACAACGCACACCGTGCCCAGAAGAGCCCATCACAAAGAACCCTGAAGAGCAGACTGGAGCACACCCCTCAGACAGGGCTCAGAGTCATTCCTGTACCTCCAGAGCTCCCTCTTGACACTTACACCTTCTCCAAAAACCCGTCATAGAGGCAGCACACAGACACCCACATGCTCCTTTTCTCTTTGGTTTATTGTGTAACACTCCAAACCAAGCCGAGCGAGCAGAGCAGGGCCTCAGCTAACACCAGGCAGGGAGACACACACTCCCCACTAAACTGGAAATATCAGTGTAACTTGATTTAGCTACATCACTTCACAAAGCACAAATTTTCTTACCAGTTGTCAGGTGACTAAAAAGGAGCTCTAGTTTGCTCTCATTCAATGTCTTTTTCTTTCACAGTCAAGAAACCAAACCTGCTTGCTACTGCCTGGGAGCTGCCTGCTCCCAGGGCCCAGCCAGCCCACCTGAGGCTGATTTAGAGCCTTGACCATGGCACAGAGCCGGTGGGGCAGGTGGAGGCTGCGTGGGTAACTCAGCTTCAAAAGGGAACTTTGTAGGCAAAACTCTCATTGCTCATTCCAGGGTGGAAAGGGGAAATAATTCTCTCTTAATTTAGCTGTTTTCCTACCCTTACCCTTACTCTCATTCCTTTCCAACTTTATCTCTTAATCTGCTTTTCTTTTTACATCAAGCACTTATATAGCTCCAATTTCCTGAAAAGGAATAAGCTTAAATGAAAACCTAAAGTCACATTTTAGACCTAAGTGAAAACATGGTTTACTCTGGTAAACTAAAACCTGTATGCAGGAATTGTTGGTATTTTACCAATTGTCTTTCACAAAACATTGTCTGAAAGGAACATTTGCTTGTGAGTTGATGGGAAAACCTTCTCATCAGTGTGCTCTGCTTAACAAGTCACGGCAGCTCCTGCTGGACCAGAGCAGGAATCCAGCTTGGCCACATCACCAGCCTTGCTCAGTGACAGACATTAGCAGGTGCTTTGGGGAACAGGAACAAGAACTTAGGAAATCACCTTTCCCTATGTGGAGGTTGCAATCCTTACCAGATAGAAGAGCATTTTCCATGTTTGGTCTCTCACAAAGGTGTTTTAAGATGTTTGTGGGAGCCTTTGTGTGCCAGGGCTTCTTCAGATGTGTATTTGAGTTCCTTTCCATATATTAAGGTTTTAACAGAAATGTCTCTGCAAACAAGATATTTCTTATACAAATGTTCATAGCAAGTCATAAGTAATATTAATTTGATTTAAAAAGAAGTGTTCAGGTCTTTCTGCATGTAGTGTCTTCTGTAAATGCAGACTGACTGACTCCCCTGCAGGGAGGAACCTGAAGCATCACTTAATTGTTTGGAAAATTAAAAGAACAGGAAAAACTTAGGCTGATTTCCAAACAGGCAAGTTCAGTCCACAGATGGGGGGCATGTGAAGCCTTCCCACTAGAACTCTTCCCTCTCACACATGCCTGATCTCAATGCTGGGGTAATTAATTCTCATGTCCTCTCAACACATCTTCCCCCTCATTACCAAGACTCTGATGATACTGCATGGTGCCTTGTCTAGTCTATTAAAATGCAGATTACATGACAGAAAGACCTTCAGCACCCAGAACTGTCAGTCCAGCACATTTCAGCTCCCGCTGGTGCTGTTGGAGTCCCCCATATGTGGGAGCTGAATATCTGAGCAGGGATCTGTGGCATAGATATCAGGACATTGTAGTCTTTAGCCACTGCTGGCACACAAGCAAGTAGAGAGACATTTTTCTTCAGTCTGTTTTTTGCTATCCTGAAGACAAAGCATCTTTACTCTCTTCAAGAAACTCACCATGTGCTTCACTGGCGGAAAAAAGTCAGGAATAATTAAAGAAGACATGTGCTGTCCGAACTTCTGACAGAAGCTTCTTTGATAAATAATTCATCTTAAAAATCTTGAGAGGTATGAATGAGATGGCAAACGAGGTGCTCCTCTCGAGCACATGGGCCTTCCCAGGTGACCTCCCCTGGCACAAGCAGCTCATAATACCCTGGAGGGGGCACAAAGAGAAAAGAATTTCAACAAATTTGTCAATGAAGCTGTCAAATACAGGCATATGCTATAATCAGGTACTTGAATATTTAACAGAAGACACTACTGTGCAATTCATAAAGTATCAGATAGCTTCCCACAATGAATTCAGGGAAGACAAGGGAAAACATCAGGCTCAGCTCTCACCATCAGAACTGAAAAGCACATTAACAAGAGTTTGCACAGTGTGTGTCCTTCATGCAGGATTGCAGTGACAAATGTCCATGCAGTTACAAACTACACGACATTACACCATTTAGACCTCAGGGAGCGTCCTGCCAAGTTTCTGTCCATCATTTATTTTTAGATCTGGTGGTGTGCACACTTTGAGTGCTCTAAGCCGAAGGTCACATCCAGTGAAGCTTCAGCAACAAGCCATTTTCCATCTCTGGCTTTGAATTGTTTGATTTAAAATAGTTTGTTATACTTCTGTTCAGGGCATGTATCCATAATAATCAGAAGGGAGCTGAGTCTTCCAGCAATGCTATTCTTTAGCTTTCTCCAGCATTTACTCTTACACACATGAACTGAAACAACTGCAGTAAAAATTTTGCTATTTTTAACCTTACATCATTCTTCCTTGGCTCTCTTGACCCCTGTGCTAAGGATGTTTATGACAAATGTATAAAAACCTACTTTATCTATTCTTAGAGTTAACAAGTAACATTAAATAGTCTTCATAATGGTAAAACATACAACTAACATTTTAACAGAACCAATTTGTAAGTCAGGGTGTTAACTGAAGGGCAGCTCTGGACAAGAATATACAGATCAAAAAAAGTGCATGTAATATACACATAAATTATATATACGTATTTGGACTAGATTAGCCTATGTGAAAATCCTTAAGGAGAGAGGATTGAAAAGGCACATTTCTTTGTTGAGGGTACTTGAGATGCTCTCGTGCAAAAAAGGTATTTCAAAGAGGTATTGTTATGTGACAGGCACTGCATTAATGTGAGGCTCAGCTCAGCTCTGTGCAGAGTAAGGACTCCCACATGGTTTGAATTTGACAAATTCAAAACAGCAGTAGGGTGGTTCATCAGGAAATGTGAGATGGAGAAGCAGAAAGTATTTGAGTACAGCCTGCAGTGAGCAACTCCATGCTCATAGTTTGAGATCTCAAAAAAGTTTTCAAAGGTTTTTTTTCCCCATTTGTGTGTTATATAGGTCAATTACTTTAAACTTTGGATATTTTCCCATCTACTTGCCAACCACCACTTACTTAACATAAATATTGATTTTTTTGTCTCAGTTAATCAGAGATCATCTGTCAGACTCTTATGGTGTCTAGCTGACCCTGCCAAAGGAAAACCCCATGCTGATCCTCTTAGATTGCCATTACTTTACTGAGGGGGAAATATTTTTATATCTGATTTTACCTTCTTTCCATTTCTGACACAAGAGAAGTCACAAGCTGAATAGAACTTACCTAAATCCATCCTACAGAGGCAGGAGAAAGGGTGTGTAAGATTAGTCACAACCATATTTAATTAGGACCCATTTTGGATAATAAAACTGAATTAAAAGAAGGGAGAAAGGAAAAAAAACCAACCCTTACTCAGTTCTACACAGAAGATATTACATACATGAGTATGTGTCAAAGCTACTCTAAGGACTGTTTTTGACTTGGAAATAGGTGTTGTTTAATAGAGATTTTACAGTTTATGAAAGAAAAGTATGTAAAGACACAGACATTTTCCTGTCTCATGTTTGTACATTTCTGTTATTTAGGCTGAGAAAACAAGCACGACATTTGTGCTGCAGAAGTATTTAACACTTTACACATTGCTAAGAGGGGAAAAAAGTTTTACAAGTTCTGTTGTAAGAGCCTCCAGCACAGCTGCTCTTGTCTCCCTTCAGTAAGATCCCAAGAATCCTGTTTAGATGAGTGTTAAGCCTGGGAAGCCCTAAGGTGCACATGGACAGTAACCACTCTTCTGCTGCTTTCAGCTTCTCTTGATTACATGTAGTGCACCTCATCCACAACTTTCCACACTTTTGATAGAAGGCCACAGTCCAGCTCCAATTTACTTTTATTTATTGGCTGGCCTGGCCCATCAGCAAGGTCACATTACACAGAGATGAGCCCCCTGCTAAATAGCAGGTGATTACACACAGTCAGTGATCATAGTTAATGCTAAGGAAAAGTTCAAGGCTGTTAACGAGGCTACAACTAAGAAGCTTTTTATTGAACAACGTCTAATATTCTGAGGATTTTTTTTTTTTTTTTTTTAGTGAGACCAGATAACTAAACTTAAAAGGGCACCACAAAACTATTACTGGGTGCCATTTAAATCTTGTAATTTTGCTGACGCCTGTTGTTTGAAGAAAAAAATAAGGCTAAATCTGGTCACATAAAACAAAAGCAGATTTTTGTTCGCAAGTCAATCCACAGAAGACCTGGAGCAAATAATTTAGAAAAACTTTTAAAGAATGGAGTGTCACAGCTACCCTTCCACAAAAATAACTCATGCAATTTATGGTCTCCCAATACTATGTTGTATCTGTGATCCAGACAGGGAGAAATCTAATTTATGTGGACATCCACATCTTGAAATAACAATCTTGAAAATAAGAAGGAAATGTATTTTCTCAAAATAAATTAAGTGAAAAAAGTCCACTTCTCTTATGACCACGATGAGACTAGTTTTATGCAGCTTATGTAGGATTTTTGTTGGGTGAAAGAGGATATTCTAAGCTAAAATACAATTATTTTTACCAAAAAACATACTCTTGTGCCCTTACAAGAATGTACGATAAACTGAGGAGCTGAATTTGATAGACATTATTGAGCAAATAACTTTTTCCTCCAGAGAATGTCATATTATGTGTCCTATACAATGCAATACAATTCATTGCACAATGCATTTTCACAGAAATACCTTGCTATTCACAGAAGTTATGTAATACCAAAGCATCCTATTGTGGAGTGCTTCGATGAGAGGGAAGTGGTGTGGATGCAGGCAGATTAAAAACTGAGCTACAAAACTTTGTATGGCAGCACTCAGGGTGCTGGGCTCAAGCTGGGAGCTGGCAATGAACAGAAACTCTCCTACTGCAGACAGCACAAGGAATCCAAACTTTCCCAATGCATCTCTAAAGTGGATGTGAGACAGAGAAGTGCAGAGCCTGGCAGGGTGAGGGGGAGCTACTGCAAACAGCAGAGAGGGGAGAAGAGAATCACACAATCATTTGGGTTGGAAAAGACCTCCAAGGTCATCGAGTCCAACTTGTGACCCAACACCACCTTGTCAACCAGACCAGAGCGCTGCGTGCCACATCCAGTCATTCCTTGAACTCCTCCAGGGAGAGTGTCTCCAGCATCAACCTGGGCAGCCCATTCTAATGCTTGAAAACCCTTTCCAAGAAGAAATTCTTCCTGATGTCCAGCCTGAATTTCCCCTGGCACAGCTGAAGGCTGTCCTCTCTTCCTGTCACTGGTTGCCTGGCAGAAGAGCCTGACCCCCACCTGGCCACAACTTCCATTCAGGGAGTTACAGAGAGTGATAAGGTCTCCCCTGAGCCTCTTTTTCTCTAAACAGCCCCAGCTTCCTCAGCTGTTCCTCACAGGACTTACTTTAAATGGTCACTGCACCCATCAATATTGGGAGCACAAAAAATTACAGACATATTAATTCCACTATGCACCTGCAATGGTAATTGCAATGATGCTTCTGGTTCTTACACAAAATTGGTTTGGAACTTAGGATGAATTTTTTTTGTTGTTGTGGTTTTGGGTTTTTTTTCTTCTGAGCTGAAATGAGAGCAAGATTTCCTGAAAAAAATGAAGCTCTGACTTTTGTCCATCTCAAGAGACAGTGTTAAGGCTCAAGAATCAATTGCAGGAACTAAGGCATGGCATAATATCAGCAGCTCAGAGGAGAGGATGTGTAGTTTTATGGCTGATCATGAACCACGGGACACTCACTGAGTTGCTGTTGACTCCAGAATTGTTCTAAAGACAAATGGAGTGTAATAGCACATCACACCATGATTGCATGTTGATGCCATTTCCTGAAGTGATGTGATGACACTGTGGTAGCACCATTAACCCATCTGTCACTTTCTGCATTTGTCTCAATCAAACTGACAGGAGCATTGTGTAAATATGACTTTGGGCAATGCAAACCCGGAGTTACAGACCTGACACAGAAAAAGGCAGCTGGTATTGAGAGGAGGGACTGACATGACACAGACATATGTTTGAAAGGAGGACTCTTGCTAGAGGACATTTAAATAAAAGATTTGTCATTCCTCTCAAGCAATTTGAGATTATTGCTAAGGCACCCTAAAGATTGCTGTGACTTTTTGACAACCTGCCTACACATCTTATACAGAGCATCACACTAAGCATCAGGAACAGAAAATCCTTGGAGGAACAGAGACATCCATTTAACTTTAGGCACACCTGAAAATACTACTGCTGCACTGGTAGGTTTAGAAATACTCTTCAGGACTCTCAGGAACAATAGTACTGTTGCCTATCTCTTGGCCAAAATTTCCATTTCCATTAACTGAAATTCTGGTGGATTGAGGATTATAAGGCTTGGTTTGAACATGGCAATACAGATCAGAACCATCCTTCCCTTTCATATTTATTTAAAAAGATAGAAGTATCATTTATATGCATTTTCTCTTTTCTTTATGGCATGATATATCTTTACCATATAACTGAATCTCCAAAAATGCAAAAAGTGCTATTGTAACATTATCTTCTTCTTTTATTAGCTAAATAAAGATATAAATATCCAATTACTGTAGAAAGATGAAATAATAATTAAATGTCTCTGCAAAATTTTTTCCTTCTTGCCTTCCCTTTTAATCTAATGCATTCAAGAGCTCATGGAACACAATTTTTCTGCTGCCTTCTAACAGATTTTGGTCTGTTAAAGTGTCATCCATCTTGGAATGTAAATAATGAATAAGTACAGAACAGGTTCTAGAAGTGAAGAAAAATAGAGAACATTTTCTGGAGCCCAAAAAATTCTACAGAATGCCTGCTAGGACATCGATATTTAGAACTAGTATGTAAAAATAGATAATAATGAAAACTAGTATTTAAAAGAGCTGAAGACTCGTGACAGACTTAAGACTGAAAACCAATAGAAATCATACTGCAATGCACTCAATGAGAATTGCTCTGCTTTCCAAATATTGCTTCACTAATAAAAAGACTAGAAGTGTTAAATTCTAGAACATTTAAGGGTAGAGCAGATGAAAAAGCCTGCAGTTGTTTAATAATTACTAACTAGGGGCTAGAAATAGGAACTGAAAGTCACAGGGTACACAGTGATACTGCCTTGGGGACGCATTTTCCCCCCCAGCCTCTAATGCCCCTCAGCGTCCCAAAGTTACCTCTCCTTGGGAAAAAAAACCCCAACCCAATGTTAATTTCTCTATTCCCTGCTATCCATTTTTTTATTCCCAACACTGAGCCTCTTTATTTGTTGACTTTGTTGCCCAAGTAACATTTGATCAGGATCAGTTCCATGACCCTGGTGACAACGAGTCCACCCCAAACACCATGGCCAGCACAAAGACGTGTGCAGCCGCTGAGGCCATCCCCGACATCACACTCACCTCTGCCAGACTATTTATTTCCAGATCCAGACTGCTGCCTTGTCACGGCTGAATGAACAGGGCAAGGGGGAATCAAGCTACTGAAGTAGGAACAAATGGAAGTGCATGGGCAGAGGGAATCTCCAGCTTGCACTGACACCAAAAATGTACCTCCGCCGGGGCCTTTGGTGTTGTTTCTCCCAGAAGTGCAGAGCAGAAAGAACAAATTGAGGAGGTCTTGTGAAAGCTCACCTGTTTTCCTTTTATATCAATTCCCTAAAAATGTTATTACCACTCCCGAAAGCCTTGTCTAACAAATAATATGTTTTATCTGCCAAGTTTTCTTTTTTTTTTGTCTTTCTCTCTCTTTTTTTTTATTTTTTATTTTTTTTTTTATTCCTCAATCATCCAGGGATAAAGGAACGGCAACTGTATTTATTTTATTTCCCTAAGTGTAATCTCTCTCCCCAGCAGATGTGACAATTTACTGCCAAAGTAAGTTCATCACACAATTAGTGGTGTGAAAGGAAAGCCTATTGTGTACCATAATGGTTTTTCTCGCCATTAGCAGTTAATAATTACCGACACCGGCTTCAGGGCAGGCTCTTCATCCCCATCTCTCTGCAGCTCCGACAGAGCTGTTCTGAGAGCCCCAGGGACACGGGCAGGAGAAGAAGCTTCCTGATGGGTCCTGATAAAGCCAGGGCTTTACCTCCCCCAGACGCATGTGCTGAGGTGGCCTGCACGGCTGGGTCCGCGTTGGCATCAGCTCCCTGAAGTCACTTGACTCATCTGATGCAGGCACATTTCTTCCCTACTGGCGGTATTTGGGATGAGCCCGTGCTTTATGGTCACAGTAATGACTTTCCTATAAACTTTTATCGTATTCTATAATACCATTTCATAAATATTACTAGCATAATACTTAGTTCAACATTTTATTTGAAAGCCCATAAAGTAATAATAAAGGTTGTCAAAACTGGACCTTTAAACTACACAACGTATTTTCATACAAATCACATTCCAGTAACTGACCCTGCCTCGCTCTTTTGTTGCATTCAGCACTTCCTGTGACAGGTACACTGGATCCCCAGTGAACAACTGTCTCTGCTACCATTGCTAACTTTTCTGCCTTTAAAAAATTGTTTCTATTTTGAGGTGGTTGGGTTTTTGGGGTTTGTCGGGTTTTTTTTTGGAATGGTTTTGAGGGTTATTTTTTTCCCTGAGAAATCACAGAGATTGTTGTTTTCTGGTAAAACTACAACAAAGAGCTAAAATAAACCCAAGAGAACTCCCAAAAGGGTCAATACATCAGAAATTTATGAAGAGCCAGCTAAGAGTGTAAAGTTAATGAGCATATATTGAAGCCTGTTAAACCACTATGTACAGGCTTCTCATCTGGGAGTAAGACAGCCTTCAAACTACATTAACCTAAGAGTACTTTGCCCCAAACAAAGGCATGCACACTGTACTTTAAAGGCTTTTATTTATGCCCATTAGCTTTACTTGAGCTATTTGCATTTTCCTGCTCTTCTCCAGGCAAGTTCTCAAATTGCTGCTTCTCTAAACCACCTCCCACCCAAAGCAGCAGCTTTTCTTTTCCAACCAGAGGGCCACGGTTATCCCTAAACCTTCATCATTAATTCACTCCACCTGTCGATCAGTGATTTCAACAGGGGATGGGGCAGTCACCCTGGGAGCCTGCCACACCCAGGTCCCTTTCCTGAATTGTACCAGAGTGGGTGCTCTCTTTCTGTTGCTGCAGTGAGAAATAAGACACATGGTTTTGATATCTGATTCAGATGCATTAGGTGGGTGTACAAATAGCACATCTTTTGGGACACGCTGGGGAGCCAAGAGAAGAAGAAAGCACTAATGAGATTATTCAGTGAGAAGGGTTGAGTGCCCTGGTTGATGCCTCAGGATAGCTGATAAGAACTCTCCATTGCCCAATTTAGAAATGAGTAATATTCAGGAAGCATTATTGACACAACAGGAAATTATTTCTGTAAAATATAGGTAGTTTTTTTTAATGCTTGAAAATACATGGTCAGTGGGAGGCAGATGCTGGCTACAAAGACGTCTGCATTCACAACAAGCAGCTTGACACAGCCACGTAACTGGCAAATCTCTGGGCAGCTCTCACTCCTCTCACAGATGCATCATAATTTCTCAGACTAACTTTGGCTACATCATAGTCATATGTGGACTTCTTGGATGTTTTTTTTGCTGCTTCTGACTGGTGCCTCCACTCCTTGCAGGACTTTCAGCCTACATGACTACATGTCACCTTTCCGTGGGAATGTAGTTGCAGATCTCAATGCTGTCCCTTTTCACTCACCATGAACCAGCACTCCTACCAAGTACAGCTGGCATGCTTATCCAGCTCTTATCCCTGCACCTGGGCCCTGCTGGGACCATGGATTGCCCTGCCAGCTGGGGAGAGGCAGTGCACAAGCAATGTGGTCCAAAGGTACATGTGCATTTATGCCCATCCCAGGCCTAAACCCTCCCTGCCAGCAAGCCTTTGAGACCATTTTGTGGTCTGCCAACAGAAACTACAGAGAAAGTTCATAAAATTGCTATATTGGCTGTCATTATAATGGACTGTGTGATATCACAGGTGACTGATCATTTTCCTCTGATCAAGATAACTGTTGTGCTGAGTGGATGTGAGAAAAGAGCCTCCCAAATTGTGTCTACCTTTCATCCATCTCCCAATCCTCTCTGTGTGCTCAGAAAATGCATTGCAGCTAGTGAGCAGGGAACAGTTAATCCCCTCACTTTGTAGTGGTTCAGGCCAAATCCACTCTTATGCCCTGTATCACCTTCCTTAAAGCAGTTGCACCCACACCAGAGCTGTCTTCACCAGCTGTCTCTCTCTGGTCCCTGTGCTTTGCCTGCCAAGCTGGTAATACACCGTGTTCACAAAAAAAGCTGGAAGATATGGAACAGGATTGAGGAATAACATTTCATCAAGAAGATTCATTCATCCTAGGCTATTTAGGATCTGAAATTGGCACCAGCGATTCCTCAAAAGATAGATTGCAGAGCTGCAGAAAACAGGGTGAAAAAAAATTTGAGAGGTCATCTAATCTACCCCATCTCCAAAGGGCCATCTGTGGCACATTTGTCCAGCCTGTTCTCAAAACCTTTCAAAGACCAAGTGCCTGTGATCGATCTCTCGGGGAGTTTTCAGAGTGACAATCCCCAGGACGTGGAAAGAGGCATCTCTGGCTCCTTCCTGGCAGCTCAGCTGCACTGCACAGCTCCCACTCGTGTCTCCACAGGCTGTGAAGCGCTATCTGGCACTGGGGGAAAGCTGGCTGCTACATTTCCCAATGCCAGCATCGTACAAAAGCAAAAAATCCCCCTTTGGAGCAAATCCTCTCACAAACATAAGCACTCAGAAGATTTTTTTTTCTGGCTCCCAAGAGAGTTGCTGCTGAGCCTGGAGCATATTGTACCATGTGGGAGGATTTCGCCCCAATCCTTTCCATCCTAAGCTTCCTCATAATTTCTGTGTCAATTTCAATACATCAAATTAGGGATTTCTAGCAAAGCTGGGTGGAAGCAAAAGCACTAAGTCACACTTTTTTGAACAAAGAGTTACTGGCCAAGAGTTATGCATTAAGTATCATCTTTTTAAAATTTCATTTTGTAGGTTCTTCCTCCCTCACACCAGCCCACCAGTGCCTGAAAAAGGAACCTCTATACTTTTTCCAGTCTTTGCACACCGCCTTATTATCTGCACAGTTCCATTTGGATATTTAAAAACAAGGCTGCAGCCACTTCCAGCTGATTTTTCCATAAAAGCAAATTGCTGTTTAATGTTTTCAGTCTTCTCGCTCTGCAGTGCATCAGATATTGACTAGGCTGCTTTTTGCTAATCTGAGCACTAAACTTAATTGTCACTCAGAAGTAAATTCTTCTGTAACACTTCCTTCCCCTTCTGTCATCCTGGGTTTCTCACCAAACTGAATTAGCTCGTACAGGGTGATTTGTTTCTTTTAAATGATGCTGATCAAAAAGAAATCCCAGTCTGGTAGCACGCGACTTGGCAATGGCAAACAAAGAGTAGTTGTATTCTTCTGAACGTGAACTTTAACAGGAGGGAGGAACAGAAGCATTTTCCCCCCTTATTGCTCTCAGTTGGGTTTTGTTTTGTTGGTTATATATATATATTTTTATATATATATATATGTATATATGTATGTATGTATGTATGTAAAAGGCTGCACACTACCTTTCCATCGTAGCCTTCACTTTTAAAGCAGCAGAAAGAATCTCCTTGCAGACTCTCCACTATTAATTGTTTATAAAGCATCTATCTGAAGGAAACACAATGGTATCTCAGCAAACATTTCATATTATTCATATCTGTAAGTGCTCTACGAAGTTTGTATGAGCCTACTTCATACCTACCAGTACTGTAGTGCCTCGGGACTTAGTGCAGTAGACATACATTTTAACGTTATATAAGATCAATTTTTTATGCCACTGAAGTGGATTGGCTTTGTAATTAAATTTATTTTCCGTTGTCTTTTTTTAATTGTTAATCTACAATGCTACTTAGCTTACATTTGCATCTGGAAGCTGAAGTATTATTGAGTATTATAATATGGTATGGAAGAGCTATGTTAAAATATATTTTCTAAGAAAACTAAACGCCCATAATTTATGGGTAATTATGTAAAATATTTTATAATCAAAAGGGCTCGAGAGAGAAGGAATTCTCCATCTGAATTTTTATCTGTTGATGGAAAGAGAATTCATTAAGGCAGAAATAATATCCATAAGTAAGGAATAGATGTGTCTCTATCTCTTCTGAGTGTGAGCACAGAATATCATATGAACTCACTAATACTAAAAGAACAGGAGATGTGATGGCTACATTATGCATGAACCTGGTGTAGTTTGCTCCTTCAGACTTTGTCAGCTTACTTGTGCTTTTTCATTCCTCTTGCAGCAGAGATCAGAGAGCAAAAGATTCCCTTGGCAGGGGAGCTAAATTGGATAATGATATATTAAAGGTAATAGGAAAGGGGAAGGGAGGAAGGAGGGTTTTCACCCAACAGCCTCCAAAGATCATTAATGGGAAGTTAACACTGCAAATGCCAGTTTGCTTTCCCAAATTTATTTTTTTAAGTGTGCCAATGGAGCAAACAACACAAGAAAATCTCTGGGGTCAATGAATAGGTTTCCCTGCCAGGTAGGAATCATTCCCAAGAAAATGTTTACTACTATCATATTTTGTTATCTAAGAATGTCTCAAGAAATATTTCACTTGAAACAGCAAAAATCATATTCTGCTCTGATGAAATGTATCTTTTTAATATTTATATCTCCCCAAGTGATGATCTCCCCACATCAGGGACAGGATGGTAGGTACATAAACTGCTGCCAGCTCCTTTACTTTTCAACTCAGGAAAGCATTCTTATTCAGAGCAGCACTTAAGTAAATGTTTAAGTGCTTTCTTGAATTTGAACCAAAATTGTCACTCTCTAGGTGATATATATTTGGCTTTTTAAAACTTTATAATTTTTTTCCCTACTCTTCTTCCAGTTTTTTTTTTTTT
Source organism: Aphelocoma coerulescens (assembly GCF_041296385.1). Lineage (NCBI taxonomy): Eukaryota > Metazoa > Chordata > Aves > Passeriformes > Corvidae > Aphelocoma > Aphelocoma coerulescens. Next base: position 9,052,824 of record NC_091021.1, read on the forward strand.
TTTTCTGAGACTTCTCATTTTTTTCTTATCAGCATTCTGGTGATTGTGTTTCCAGAACCAAAGGAATGGTGGTCACTACTCTCATATCCACCCACTTTATTAAAAACTTCAAAATTCAATTAAATCCCTTCTTGCTTTTAGCCAAAAATCAGGCCAGTATGAGAAAGAGCATGACTTTGAAACATCTCTTACTGATACATTTCATCTTCTAAAACTATATAAATTAAATGAATGAGAAACCTTTTTTCTCCTTAGGGTTATGTAAAGATATGGAGAGTTGAAGCAAGAACAACTTTTACAAGTCTTCTTCTTGGTATTTAGAGTTCAGAAATTCTGACTTTTAGCATCCAAGCAACTTTTCCAAAGTGCATTCCTTGGCAGAGGCAAGAATCTCAAATTTTTCCAGCATTCTAAAGATATAATTTACAAAGACACAGTATTAGATCCTCAAAAGGAGGAAGTCACCAGCACGTTGAATGCTTTGGGAAACCTGTCTCAAGCATGACAATCAGCAGGCTAATGGTGCATTGTTCATTTTCAGACTGGAACCAGGCTCCCTGTGTGTCTCCAGCTGCTATGTTTGTCTGACTGCAGCGTTAGAAAGAACTGTGTAATTGCAGTGCAGATGTGTCTTCAATACATGGGTTATTCACCAGCCCCCAACATGCAGCTTCTATGACACTATATGGAAATTGTTAAGGATTATATATAAAGATACTAATTACTAACAGCACCTGCTGATGTCCTATGACCAAACCCCACTTGCAACAAGGTTTTCAGAAAGGTTTCACCATCTAATTACACACAGGCTTCTGTATGTAAGCAGTAATCATTGCTGAGAAAAGGAGATGAGGATTCTCTGTTGACTTCCCAACTGCTGTTCCCAGTGCTGGTCAGGTTTGAAGCAACACACACCAAAGTTTTCCATTCAATAGAGAATCCACGTGAAATTAACACAGCCCACAAAAATAACCCAAACTATCCCTTCAGAAATAATACCTTGGGAATGAGGACTGGACACTTCAAACCAATTTGACCTTCACGAGTAAGTGTCTTTTCAGATAGTAACAGGGTGTCTAGTCTCTCATTTCAGCTGTGGATGTTCTAGAGAACAGTGAGCTCATAAATCTGTAATACACGTGCAGGCTGCATTTGAAGTTTCATGGGGAGAAAGAAAATGACCAAATTGGGAATTTTTGTGCTTTAAACAAAATCAAAGCACACATGTGCTGTGCATGTCTGCATGGAGAGGGACAGCTGGGCATCACACACCAGGTAAGAGGCCGATATAGATGCTGTAACACGTTTAACCATCATACATCAGCCTGAATTCAGTCTGGGGCTGGCTGGCACACAGAAAATGAGAGATGATGGACACTACACCTTTGCCTCTGCCTGGGGCAAAAGGAACAACCTTCCTCTGAAGTGTCCCTGTGAAACAGAGAGGATACTCTGGGGGTGGGGAAAGGAGAGGATGTGAGTAATGGACAGGCTTCAGAAGGCCACCATGCAAAGCTGATCCAGCTGTCCACGTGCCTTAGAACCAGTGCCACCAGGAAAGCACATAAAGTATCAGTAATTAGAGATTGCCTTCCAAGAGGCACCAAAACACCCATTTACCACCCAGACAATTTGTCTAGAGTTTGCTGCCTAGCAGGAGCTCATGTTCACTGAGCCTGGTGAGAGCTACAGAGCATCATCTGCTACTCCATGTAGGGTCTCATGATATTGCAACAAGACAGCTCAAAACCCAAAAGAGATAAGGTGTTCCTCAGATCAATGCTAAAAGGATCAGGAGCAGAGATAATGGTCCCCTTTACTCATCCAATCAAGACAAGTGGTGCAGTAGATTCTCTAGAGGAAAAGGATGCCATCCAGAGGGATCTGGACAGGCTTGCGGAGTGCGTCATGCAAACCTCCTACTTTTCAACAACTCCAAGTGCAAGGTCCTGCATCTGGGTCCTGCACTGGGGACAATCCCCAATATCAGTACAGACTAGAGCATGAAGGGATTCAGAGCTTTTGTTTAAACCTAAACAAAAAGGTGATAAGATCTTGTTTCAGTAGAGGTTGCCAAATAAATTACTTGTGTGCAACTGAAAAAAAAGAAAGGCAGCATGAAGTATATTCTATCTCTAAATAAAGATAGCGGCTCAGAGTTGGATCCACTCATAATGAGTAAGAACCATAAAATTTTCAGTGTTTCTGACTGGAAAATTTGTTAAAATAGTGGTACACAGTTCCTAATTACAATGATTATACAAAATAGTATAATAAATCCTATTAGACAAAAAAGTCAGGGTGTTCTGTTTTTGAAATCCAATTTAATCTAGTGAATAAGAAAAGTGATCTTTTGTCTCTAACAACTTGGGGGAAATAAACTGGATTTTAATTAGAAAGAACTATGATGAAATTAAAGCTAAAGGAAGAACAAGGCCTTAACAAAACTAGCTGAAGTGTTTAAAAAAAAAAGTGTTTCCACTTTTTAATTGTAAAGTGAATTAAGGAGTACATAGTTATTATATAAGGAAGATAATTACAGGAAAATATTCAGCTGGAGAAGTGCTTTAGAAGTCAGCTGGGATATATTCTTCAGGTTTTCGTTTATTCCATGGAAAGCACCCACAGTTGCCTGTGTGTGCAGGACTGATCCACTCCTGAGCTCAGCACGGGCAGCTGCTGACGAACACCTCCTGCCACAGCTCATGGTCCCCAGCCTCCTGCCCCTGCCCTGCCGACAGGGGATCAGGAGACAAAGCTGGCTGGAAGAAGAGGATGTGTGTTTTCCACAGGAGATGTGACAAGTGGGGTGGGATGGGGTGGAACTGGAGGAAGTGCAGCAGGCTGAAACAGACATCAGGTGATATTTTGGCAAGAAGCTCCGTCAAGAAAAGATCCCAGAAAGGAAAGGCACTCCGTGTGGCCACAGTGCCTGCCCAGCAGTGTGGGCTGGCTGGGGGGGTGGCAGCCAGGCAGGGATGCTCGTTTGTGTGTGCACAGGCCTGCAGAGCACAAATTCATAAAGAGCCAGTCACGGGCTCTTCCCCAAGAGCACAGGGCATGGTTGGAGCCTTGCAGAGGAACAGGGTGAGAGGGAGATGAAAAAAGAGAAACAAAAAAAAAAAAAGGAAAGACTGAAGAAGAAAAACAGCCTGTGGAGTGGAAACATTTTTGGCTACAAAGAAGGAAGACTCCTTGCTGACAAGCAATTCATAGAACCATAGAAAGGCCTGGGTTGGAAGGGACCTTAAAGATATCCAGTTCCAGCCCCCAATTCCTCTCCCGTGTCACTTCTTCCCCTTCCACAGAAATCATGGATGGCAAGTATTCTCCAGCTGGCCATCAGACTACCTCTTTTGCAGTTTCTTTACCTTCACTAGCCACAAAAGCAGATTCTCTACTGCCTTAATTCACAAAGGTTTTAACAAGCCAGGCCTAAAGAGAAAAGGCAGGGAGAACATCATCTCAGGCTTACCAAGCTGCGGGTGTGCAGTCTGCTCACTCATCCTTTCCCAGTTCCATGCTGCTCTCTATCTGATAAACTTTGCTTTGTGGAGGAGATAAGAAAATCAGAGAAATAAATCTCTCAGAAGAGAAGCTGAGCACATTCTCTTCTGCAGGCACCAACTTGTAAGTATTCACACTCTAAGCCTAAATATTTGCCTCTCCATAACGGCATCTTAGGCCGATTTACAAAGCCAGGGGACCAGCTCCTGTTTCATTAAACAGGGTGTCCTTTCCTTTCTCACCATACTCTCTCCAGACTGTATTGATTTGGACAACACAATTAGTACTGACTCAGATTAAATACAGTCTCAAAAACCACTTTTTTGTCTCATGACACAAAGGCAAACTGAAGGCCCTCATGATTTGTACTGTAGCAGCATAAAAATAGAAAAGAAAATTCTGCAAAAAGGTATGGAAATTTTACAGTTCTATGTGAATCAAATATGAACCTGAAGCAAAGTCCTTGGGCATCTGATAATGTGTACAGTAATTTCCAGAAATATAGAAATAATTGATTTATGTTGTTTCAGAGAAGGGTCCTTGGAGCAAGGACCATTTACCTTTAGGGATTCAGAACTGCTTAGTCAGACAACCAAGTGGAAGCAGAAGTCACATTTAAACTCTGTACCCAGTAATTAAAATGTGGAGCTACATTTTCTTATACCTTTTGACTTATTAGGAATAAAAAAACCCACAACAACAACAAAGGCCAAACCCAGCAAAAAAAACCCCAACAAACCAACAAAACTGACAAAAAACAAACTGAAAAAACCCAAAAGACCACATGTTCCCCAAACCCCATAGAGCTAAAAGTCTTTTTTCTCCCTTGCATGGGTGGGAGCTCCCCACCTTATGGATTTACAGACGCTAATATTTTACCACAAATGCCTATTGACAAATAATAGGCCTTTTTCTGAGGGCTCTGTCCTGTTATCTGTTTTTCTATTGCCATCCTGACAGAATTATGTGTGCCCTTTAGCTTTGTTTCTGCTAAAATATAAAGGCCTCTTGAGAGCAGGGCTCCCCTGGAAGCAGCAGTCACTGTCGGTTCTGGTGTTCTTGCATGGATGATTTCTGCCATCAAACACAAACTCTGGCCAAAAACAGCCTCCACAAAAATGAAGACTAGCCACAAAAATGACACCTTCTAGCAGGAATGACATGTACTTAGCACTGCAGCCCAGCCTGCCAAGCCTCTGGTGCTGGGAGCTCAGCTAGCAGGTTTGCCTGTGCTACCAGCACGGGCATTTTTCCTGTCAGGATTTTACTGCTTTCCCAGCTGAAGTGTACAAATGGTTTTCTGCTTTTCCTTCATTACAAGTCAGCCTGCTTTAATTTGTGCAATTCTGATTTTTTGTCAGTAGCTTGTCATCACATTGTCTTCAGAATAATTGAGAAACATTAATGAAACACAAAAATGTGCTAGTTTGTGAAAATACTTAGAAGGAAGGGAGTACATTTATACTGGTAGCGATGCAGACAGACATCAGTCATTATTCTACCTACCACCTCACCCAAACTGTGGTCTCCCTGCCTTAAAGAGGAATGGGAGAATCACCATCAGATTCTTAAAACATGTCCAAAGACATATTTTCACCTCCTCTGATGGGCCTTTCTCCATTTAACCTCTTGTTCAGCCATTCAGGAAGAAGCACTGGTGCAACCTTGCAGAGAGTTTATAAGTTCTGGCCCAGGGACATCAGTGTGCTGTGTATGTCTGAAGAAATAGTTGGAGAACATTTAAGTGTTGTTCCTGCTTAATTACAGCTCAAAAAAAAAAAAAAAAAAAAGCATAGAGAAAGGAAGGAAAAGGCTGTAACAACTACCCAGACAGGCTAGCAGATGGGAAAGAACAGAGCCTCTACAAGGTCATACAGAGCAGGTGGCTGCTTGTTTATAGACTCCTATTTTCAGGAGAATATGTATTTTGCAGTGTGAATTATGGAATATCCCCTAGTTATTTGCTGCTTGTTTATAGACTCCTATTTTCAGGAGAATATGTATTTTGAAGTGTGAATTATGGAATATCCCCTAGTTATTATAAAGGAGGACCAGAACAACTCATCTCCTCTTATTGTGTTTCATAGGGGAACCTGTGCTTGGGTTTTAAATAGGAAATGATTCTTTCAAGGTTCTGTATTCCTCAAGAGGAGCTTAAAAGAAAGGCCTGTGACTCCCAAGCCTGGAAATCTCCCAGAACTGGTAACACCACTGTGCTGTTGGCCTTCCCCATGTCTCAGACCCACACACATCCATTGTCAGAAACCAAGCTATTACAAACAGGAGTTTCATGAACCTAAAGCCAAAGTCTCTTAACCAGAGTTCAAAATTCATTAAGTACACAGATTAATTCCTTATGAGTGTTAAAATCAGTACACCACTAAGGACTCGAGCAGAACAACCTGTATTGCCACTAGTTTAAATTTTTATTATTTTGAGGCCAAAACAAATACTTAGGTCTATTTACCTCTTCCATAGCACAGCTAGCTGAACTGCCCCTAGGAATCCTCCACCAGGGATGAATCCAGCAGAACTTGTTTCAGGGCAGCTTGAAAAATTACTTCATGAAAGTTAAAGCACCCTGATCTCAGTGATCAATCCAAATCCTGCTCAAATGCCAACTGTTTTGACACAGACCAATCTTTTTTCTCTGAGAGCCAGCACAGAACCTTGAAATGTTGCAGTATTTGCTAGTATAACAAGGAAATTATTGCACAGGTAATGTCCATGATGAACAAAGGCAGACTGTAGCTGCCAGATCACTGCATTTCTATAACACACATCGCTGCAACAATCAATAGGTTATTTTGCAATTTTCCTAATAAAATATTTAATGCACAACCAATACAGAAAAAAAATTTAACTAGACACTAAACTGAGCTGCCAAAAGTAAAGAAAAACACAGGACACGTGCAACATAATTGTTTGTGTGTTGCTGCTGTAATTCACAGAATGGAGCTCCACTACCTGAACGCAGCAGTCCTCCCTTGTCCTTCAGTGACTTAGAGCCAAGACCTTGGTTTCTCAAAATATTTATTGTTCAAAGACCTCCATAGCCAAATACTGTTGAGAAAATTAAGACAGCAAGGCTACAAAACCAGGATCTAGTCCACTGAGGTCCAAGCTCTGTACAGGAGCAGAAAGTTCCTTATAGCCACTCTAAAAAGAGACTCTTTCCCTTTCATCAGCCCTTTTTTCAGTTCTGACCACCCCCAAAATGGCATTTCCTATCCAGAGGCATTTCAGAGCCTGCTTTATCTTCTCATTCATATTGTCTTACTCCATCCCCTTTAAGATTATCACTCATCTCTGGCTCCCTTTAAGTGTAAATCCTCCCAGCTGACATAAACCCACACATCTTCACTGAAATCAGAGAGCCTTAATCAGTTTAATCTGATGAGGAACTTATGCTTTCTGCCTGCTTCTTCTGCTTTGTCCACTTAATTCATGCCTTTTAAAAGGATGGATCCACCCTGTTTCCTTTCATCCTATTTCTTAAGGAGCTTCCTGGTATATCTGGTAACTGCTAGTTTTTCATCTACATCAAAACCTCTTCTCCAAAGTCTGTTAATTTCCTTCAATCCTCTATTCCAGTAATATTCCAGCAAAAATATTCTGAATTACATAATCAATTTCTCTATTTTTAAATTTTGCTATATTAATAAATTATCATAAATGCATTGTAGGAATTATATGTATAAAAGTTTCCTTTTAAGCAAAATACGCAAATGGAATATAGTCCACATTGAATGTTTCCTTTTAGAGGTATTGGAGGAAGGAGAAAGGCTGCTTTTCTTAATGTGGGTGGTAGGACTGAAAGAAAATGAGAACTTCTCCAATCTGTTAGAAAAACTTGTTTGCTATCCTGAATGAACACCCATGCTACCAGCAGTTATTTTTACCTAGCCCATCGTTTTACAGCTGGGAGAGGATAACAAAATCTACTGAGAATTTAAGGTTTGGGAGACAGTGGCTCCATGCAATAACATTTCAATACCCTGCATCCTACATGACTGATCATGGAATACAAATTATACACTTGTCCGTGGCTCTGTCAGAGGTAGAATGCCAGCCTCTCAAATCAGCATGCTGCAGAACACTTTTACCACCAGGAGCAAATTTAGTTGCACATGCTGGTGCACCCCGGGCGGGGAGCCAAGAGAGCGTCCCCCGCCACACACGCACACAGTCGAGTCAGGAAGTGTGGCATTCACACATGGCTTAGTGCTGCATCTGGAAACACGCCCCAAAAACTCATGCTGGGCACCAGCTCTGAAATACTTTTAGAAGTAGTTTCTGGAAATGCTGTTGTTTCAGTAAATAGTGTGAATTGAGCACTGTTATTTCCTAAACCACAGGAAATGGTGCCTTTTTAAAGCTTGGAGCTTAAACTGGCACAACTACTTTACACAAAGATCATATTTTTAAGGATTGGGGGGTTTTGCCTAAATTTTTCAAGGCACAGCAAGTACTTCATTATGATGAAGGGTCTCTGTATCAGGAACCACACAGTCATAAAAAATAAAACCTCTGGAAGTTATTTCAGTAGGCTGTGTTCTTCAGCTGGTGTCAAACGTTTGCAGACTGTGGATTCAAAATTTGACCTACCAGAAAAACTAGCAGAGGTCAAAGTTTTTATTCACACAGCCCCAGTGAGCAGTAGCTAGCACAGCAAGGCAAGTTAGGCAGGGATAAGGACAAGGATAAAAAGTAGTTCTCTCTCTGTCTGCCTGGAGGGAACGAAGACACCTACTTTTGCAGCTCCAATGTTCAAATCCTTTTTGCTTTCATGTGGTTACTGTGAATGTTCTCTGGAGTATTAAATGAAAGGAAGGCATTACAGTTTTTAACTTTGATGCCCTATTAAGATGAATATGCACCTAATGAGCTGAGAAATTACTGTTGCTGCTTTTTTTTTGTGCTGCTGTACAAGAGTAGCTAATCAGGACAGGGGCATGCTCTTTGTGTTCTTAACCCAACAGCAGTGAAAGTTAGAGGATCATATTCAAACATATGTTTAATGCAGCAACAATAAAGACAATAATAGCTTCTTCTATGAAAGGAGAACTAAAAGGGCACTTTTTTTTTTTTTTTTTAATTATTTTAAGGGCTACAGTAACTATCTCTTGCAGTTCAGATGCTTTTTGGCATAAAACTTTAGGGATGTTATTTGTAAACCAGCTATACCAACCAAAATTGTAAACACTTAACTGTCTTAAGACAAACAGTAACAAAAATAATCATCACAACTGAAACTACTGATTATTCTGGGAGAAAAAAAAAAGGCAGTTTTAGGTTAATAGCAACATTTGAACTCTATCAAAGCTCCTCAATGCAGTGAGTTAATCCTGTTGGAGTTTGAAATACGTCCTTGTTTCTCAGGTCAGGCTCCCTAAGAATGAAGCTGTATCTAGTGACAACATGAGAAGATAAAACCAATTATATTCCAGCATTATTGACTAATATTTCCTACTTGTCAACTGGAGTGTGGCAAGCCTTATTCATACTGTGATATGTGATCATGGATATGAATCTCTGTTTCCCCCTAAGGGAAATCTGCAACAAACAGTTGACAGAGCAACAAACAATTTTGAAAGTAACAAATTAAAAATCTAGTAAATATGATGCAAAGAAAGAACGTGGGAATTTAAGAATTTTTTAGTGCCTAAAAGAAAACACAAGTTTTCTTTCCTTTCAAAGATACCTTAGTGGGAAGGTACTGCTGAAGTAATGAAGAGAGCACCACCATGCTGACGCCTTGCAAAGGTTCATGTCCTGCAAAGTTTCAGTCCCCTGTGAGCCCCACAAGTGTTTTATCAGATAACTTTACTCAGGTGGTGAAAGGTTTGTGAGCCTGAGCTCAGTAACAGCTCTGAAGTCTTGCACAGCTGAAAAGCAGAAATTTGAGTATCTGCAGCTCCTTTGGCTGGTGTAATAGTCCAGGAGCTCTCTGAACCAAACCTTTAGAATGGTTACACTACATTTTTGTAAAGAAACCACAGGGAAGTGGGTTTCCTCTTCCCTCTACTCCTGCAAGCATTTGTTTCCAGTGCTTAAAAAAGGCAAGATGGTGTTTTCTTGGGAGTTTTTTAGTGTTTTAGACAAGGTGTTGCTTTTCTTATGTACCACATTTAGCCTATGGTAGAGATGACATAAGAAACATTCTCCTAAAGTCTCCTTTTTAAAAAATCACCAAAGTCCCAGAAGATCTGGTAACCTTATAGGGAAAATAAGAGTAAGGATGATTCATCCCTGGTTCTCTTTGATGCTTTTTGCCTTCTGGAAGATGCACTCCAACATTTTGCAAGAGTATTTTCCCTTTGATAGAAGTATTACTGCAAAATGTGATGCAGGGGATTATGTTGTTAGGTAGTACTCGGCCCCTAGCTCTTCACTTACATTTGTGTCAGCCCTGTACTTGTTGTTTGAATTTTGGCCAGCCTCAGTAAGGACTCTGGCACGGGACTGTCCCTCTGTACACGTAGCCACAGCACATCCTCGTGGTGTGTTTGCTTGGAGAGGGAGTTTGAAGAACATTATTTTAACCCAGGTGCCTGGAAACACAGCACCCTGATCTCTCCTTTGACACAGCAAAGGAGCAAAGCAAGCTCTGCTCTTTCTGGGCTCCTGAATTCCCCTCACACCGACTTCTGCTGCTACAGCAGCAAACAAAAGGAATCCCACAGGGAATCTGAACAGAGGGAATGATTTTCTAAAGAGAAAATGTCACACAGAAGGAAGGGGAGAGGAGGAAGTATTTTAGAGTTGTATTTAAGATGTGATTCCACTTTGAAGGCAAGACCTGGTAGATCTCACTTTCCCACAAGTAATTTGCATCCTCTGTGCACTCAGTCACATCAACAGGAAAAATTAAGAGTGATTACTACATGAGATCTGTGCAGCCAGAGATCAGCAGTAATCCCACCTGATATATCAAAAATTCCAATTAGGATTAAAGGGTCAGGAATGATTTTTAAGGAGAAATATAATAAAAATAAAAAAAGAAGCAGGTGCATTTCAGACAGTAAAAATCTTATTTTTTGGGATTAACTCACCTCTCTTCCTTTTCCCATTTAATGGGAAAGTAGAATGGTGAAGAAAGTAATAGAAAAAGGAAAGAGAATCTCAAGCTTGAGGTTCTTCAGGATGTACTTAGACACAGTAAGTTTCAAGCGAAAACCAGGGAATTTTCACAACAGTTTATCTTTCATCTAAGCACACATTATTTTAATATAACATTTTGGTGAGCATAAATTTAGGTTCCAGCATGCATGGCTGCTAAGAAGTGTGCCACAGTCACAGCTGTAATCTGCTTCACAGAGGTATTGATACAGGTGGCAGAGGAAAAGAGAGCAAAACTCTATTTTACCCCAATTTACTGGCCTACCATGGAGAAGGAGAATGGGAAAAAGAGCACTTTATTCAGAAAATAAGTAAAATACCTGCAAAAGTCACAAGATAAGTAGAAAAGCTCTAGAGCCTACATCAACCACTTCCAAACCCATTCTTCTGAGTTACAGCATGCTTTATAAATCAGCTTAAGACTTATTAAAGTTGTTTAAGAATGTGAAAGAAGAAACAACAAGCTTTGAAGCAAATTGATTTATTTTACATCGTCAGTGTTACGAGCTCAGGAAGGCTGGTTTGCTGCTGGGAATTTAAGAAAACCTGCTCTGTAGTAGTCAGCACGGGGGAATTCAGCGAGCGCAATTCAATAAACAAATCCAGTGCAACCTGACTATTTTGCCATCGTGCTCCACCACTACGAGGCAGAAGGTCTGGTTTCCTCACACCACTTTGCAGTGGACATTAGATCAGAAGTGCTGCCACGTGCACCTGTGTTCATGTGCAGTGATTCCGCTAAGCACCTCGCTGAGAGAGGCCTTCAGGGGCCACGAGCACTCTGCTCTCCCCCGTGGCTCACTACAAACAATCTCCTGCCCCACAGCACAGGGCTGGAAGCTAAAAGAAAAAATGAATACGGCAGTAATTTCTTTGCAACAGTGATTTGACACCCAGCTGATGGAAGGAGCTAACCATGTGACCTCTACACCTTGGGTTCTGCTAAAAGAGATTCTCTCGAAGTACCCACGGGGTTATGGATTCCTGCTAATAGCAGCAATAGGATGGATGATAAAATTATGGCGGTGTAGAAATGCTCTCTCAATTAATTTCCCATCATGTTAAGGCCATTATCAGTGGATGTCATCTGGCAAAATGGAAAAGAAAAACACAAACCCAGAAGCCTTCAATACCTCTGAAAGTTTCACTCACTTAGCACATGATATAATTGCAGGGTAGAGCAGCCTCTTGAAATAGTTTACCTTCAAATAGAGCTGCAATGGTATTGATTTAAAGCATTGACAGGCAGAGCTGCTTAAAACACATAAACATAGATGGAATTAAAAAAGAAACAAGTACACAGCCCAGAAGGGAAGCAGGCAGAGATTCATCTCTCCCCTCGCCAAAAATGGGTTAATTCAAGATTTCTAGATGTCAACCAGAGCCTTTTTGCACCAGTTTTCCACACAAAGCTCACAGACCATTGTTTTACAGATCTTTATATCATACCATGTTGTACAATGCAGCTATTTCTCTAAAGGAGCTGTTTCTAAATACAGGTCTCCTTAGCTGTTATCTGCAGTTTTTCAGGGGGAAGATGAGAGAGTTCTGAAAGGTTTGGATGGAAGAAACACAATGTAACCTCTGTGGAAGGGCTTTCACTTACGTATTCACACACAGACATAGGCACACACATGTTCTTATATATGAAGGTACGTATGCATTTATGTGTGCATGTATATTTATATATATGTAAATGCACAGCCGTACATGGTAATTAACTGGAACCTATTCTTATTTTGACAAAATGAAGACTCTGTAAGAGAATAAAACAGGCAGACTCTGCTCTCTTTTCTTCACAGGCTGTCTCCCCCTTGCTTGCTACCCGCCAGTTTTGTCACTGCCTTCCCAATGCAGACATGGCCGTGTATCAGCAGGGAGCAGAGATCTTGGGATGCTGCAGGCACAGCTGAGCCAAACATATATGAAAAGATCATTGGTGTATGGAAGGTTCCTTCTGTGTGTCGATCTGGAGATATGATTTCCCCTACTATAATTAAGGTACAAGACATATGATTAAGAATTAAAACTCAGCCTAAGAGAAACTGTGTGTGCCAGGAAGAAGTGAGCAGAAGAACATTTACAGTAAGACAGGCAGCAAGAAAGCAAGGAGCCCAAGCCAGCTGGAAGGGTTAGAGACTTTCTTTAACATACCCAAAGAAAAATGTACACCCATAAGCAAGAAAGAGGACAGAATCCTCTGGGCTGTATTTTTGTCTCTCCACTTCTGAAAATGTACAGGTTATATCAGGGAAGCATTTGCATTTACAATGCAATTGAAACAGTCTTCTGGATATGCACATGCAACTATTCATTGGTACAAAGCATCCAAGTCAATTCTTATTATAAAAGTCAAAATTCCTTTCAGCTGTGAGAGGAACTGGTAAAAGCCCTAACATTGAAGGGAAAACTTCTAGGCTGATGCACATGAAAATGTCTCACAGAGTGCCTCAGACTATGGTCCCATGGCTTGGTTTCAGCTGATTATTGCAAAGAGCGCTCTGTGATCCTGTGAAGAGATGACTGACTCACATTATCACCCCAGCAGAGTTTACAGCCTGCTGGGATTGCTACTGCTCCCCTCCCCTTTCCATACTGTCTCAGCAATCTAGATGGCATTGACCCTTGAAAGAGGAGTTTTTACTAACCCAGAGCATTCAGACATAGCCATGTTAGGCAATCACCACAGAGGCAAATCCAACAGGGAGGTTCTTCTGGCAGCAGCTGCGATAGGGCAGGACACAGGTGACATTCTAAGTGTGAGGATGTCTTCCAGCATGGTTCAGAAAGCATTACCAAAGATGACTGAACTCTAATTCCAGATTTCATAGCTCTGAATAAAAACAGGTGCCCAAATGAAAGAATGCCCTTTAGCAATGGTTACTACTGCAAATAAGTCACAAACTGAATTCTACATCAAAATTCAATAGTTACATCGATTTACTTTTTTCCCCCCTCCAGCATTACAAGAAACAGCTCTAAGCACAGCTAGCATCTCAAGAAACTTCAGGCAGAGAAAAGCTTGCTCTGTTTGTAGAGATCACCAAATAACTTAAAAATCAGGAGAAAATACTTTTGGAAACAAATGCTTCTCAGCTTGCTGAGGTAGCAATTGTTGCCATTATTGACAGCTCAGAAACATAGGACATAATTTCTTCCTTTATGCCTGTTTCCACTCCCCAAAACAAAGCAACTGGGAAAGGGCTTTGACTGACACCCCTGAGACTCAGGCTCCTTTTGCTCAGTGCGGCCCTGGCCTGGCCCTACCACTGCATTTGCCTCATTCCAGTCTACACCTGCCTGAAGGAATTACACAACGGCAGCAAAATAGATCTTAACCTTATTCCACAGGCAGCTTCCTTGTTTCAGCTGCCAGCATCCATAGTACCATTGCATTAAGGACTATTTGTTCTCATTTAAATGGGCTGCTTTACAAAGCAAAATGGAGAAATGTAGACTTTATGTCTACATCAGGGGCATCTTCAGCTTTGAAGACTGTGTCTTTTAAGCATCTCTGGATGTCAGCCATGTGAGATGTAAGTGGACATCTAGGGCATGTTAATAGTTTTATTTAAAAAAAAATGTAACCCCGAACAGAAAAAGCAGCTCTTTCTTCCTTAAATGAAACCTACAAGAGCAAAGGCATTCAGCTACAGACACAGCTTGGAATCACTGATAGTAGGGGTGGGAAACCCCACACTTTCACCTTCAAAACCCCCTCTGGCCATCATGTCAAGCAGAAAGAAGATGCAGTGAAATTTTCCCAGCAGTAGTGGATCATCACTATGCTCCTTGCCATAGCAATTGATGTTTAATTCCACCTTTTTGAAAGTTAGATCACTGGAAATGCCTACAGCTGCTCTGTATCTGCTTCACTTCAATACCTCTCTCGTTTGGGAACCTGCCTTTGTAGATGGTTATGTAACTTCATTTTAATCCTCATTACAAAACACATACCACTGAACTCCTCTCCGCCCCGATGACTTGCATATCCCTTTGTTTCATGGGGCAATTTCAACCACTCCCAATAGCCTCAGTTTTGACTGATATTCTTCCTCTACCTAGATTCTGTGAAGAAAGTGATGGCACTGACTTTTTTTTTTTTTTGACTGGATAGGACTTTGGCTTGAGATACAGCTGCAAGGATCAATCACATGAGTGCACGGCTTCCCCCAGCTCTGCTGCAGCCAGAGGATCTGGAGAACATCAGTCTGTGCTGTTACTGTAATAAAACACCCCGGGATTTCTGTTAAATTAAAAGTGGAAGGTTTTGATGTTTCATCCCAAAACTCGGAATGTAACAGAATCAGAATTTGGTGCCCAAGCCAAAACACATAACATCATTTCAATTTAGCCTTCACTGAATGGTCTAAGCCAGCCAAAATACAAAAAAAACCCCACCAAAACAGCTATAGGTACAATAAGAATTTTAATAAGGGCCGACTCCAGCCCACTCAGTCCCTGCTGTGGAACTGGCAGCTTTGTTACATCCTCATGAGATGGGTGAGGCACAGAATTATACAAATTCCTTATAGGGTTTGACAAGTCCATTGCACCTATGATGCCTTTAACCTTGTTCTACTTTATTGTACTGAACTTATGTCAAAGTAAATATTCCAGAATAATTGCCTGATAATGTTTGATTGCTGTGGCAACCCTGCAGAAGACACAGTACTGAGCTGTTCCTCCAGCTCATGGAAAACTGTACTTATCTCTGCCGTGAGGAGGAGATCGAGGAGCCAAATTAACTAGAAGCTGATGGTGACATTTTCCCAAAATTAAACTGAATTTTTTTTAATGACTAATAGCTGAAATAACTTTTGATCTGCTAATTTTTAATTATTGCTTGCTTCTGTGTTCCAGTCCTGATGAGGAATGGAAACAAAGAGTACAAAACAGCAGGAGACATTACTTCTGTTTCTGCTCTTCTTTAGGGACAGAAATTACTCAAATTTTCTGGTGGCCACCTTCTAATGCTCCTTTTTCAGCTTCCTGGACAAAAAAAGTGTTTAATTTGTGAAGCAGCTGTATCCAATTGCTGCACAGTGCCTTTCAGCCTGGGTGGCAGACTGGGGTCGTTCAGGTGGGTTTGGATGACACTGCCATCACAAGTACAATCTGGGTATGATAAGAATAACAAAGCCCTGAGTAAGATAAGAGTAGCAGTAGCTATTGCGGTGTTTGCCAAGAGCTGCTAAAAGGTGGATCTGTGGGAGGGCTGTTTAAAAAGCAAGAGGCATAGGCAGGTAGTTATAAAGTGAGCTGTCTGCTACCACAGATGATTTCCTAATCATCGGGAGTCACTGCCATGCACTGCGGATTGCTTATTTTAAACAGGAGGAAGAGTTACTCACTCTCTCCACATCTCTAATTTCTTTAATTAGCAGCAGAATAACCAAGAAGATGCCAAACTTGAATCTCTGGCACACCAAACTTTAGTCCTTATGTGATCTCAAACTTTTTTTTCTCCCTAACATCCTGAGTAATTGAAGTAGGATAAACCTAACCATAAGCCCACAGACATGCCCTTAATATTAAACACCATAACACATACAATGTACAAATAAGATCACATGTTTTATGTTGCATAAACGTTCGTGGTTTAAATACCTGAAGTGGTAAAACATGGTAACAATTTCCCTGAAAAAGACAGATTCACTAAAAATTGGTACTAAATGGAGAATCTTGTTTGAAGAAATTCAGTGAAATTAAAGAGTGGTAAAGGGATATTTCAGCCCTAGTTACTTTTTAAGATCTTGGTACACTGTTTTATAATGATATTGTCATTCAAAACCAAAGATCTCAAAGCCCCGTGTGCACCACAGAAGTTCAGGATTTGAAAGACCTGTATTGTTTTGAGGCAGGGAAATATTAAAATCCTCTACATACAAAAGGTAGCACCACACAAAGATAGAAGAGAGAAGACAAAATCCAAGCTGGAGTCTAACTTTCCTAGGTGCTTCTGAGAAATCCCACGTCCAGCCCCACATGATTTATTCAAGTCAGAAGAAGAGAACAAAGAGCAAACAGAAGAGTCCCCCTGAATCCCAAGCCTCTGCTCCAATTATTGACCCATGCTCTCCTTCAGCACCACTTCCTGTCACACAGTTTAACCAATTTTTAAGCCTTGATTAAAAAATAAATAAAACAATAATAATACAAAATCTTTAAACCATTTGTCCCCAACCTCCCCATATTACATCTAACATACATCAAGACAGAACCCGTATTTTTGTATTATCTGAACGTGCAGCGATGCTTTCACATCTCTCAGACTGTGCCACTGCTGGATTCCACTTTCTGTATAAAAATTAGAGCCAAAGGCAAGCAACTGGTACTGCACCTACCAGTCCTGGATCTTATAACCCTTAAATAATTTGCCTGGTAATGCTGAAGTGTATAAAAAAAGGATTTAGTGCAGCAACAAGATATGAAATAAGCATCTGTATTCAGACGTGAAATGTTTCAATTTGCCATATATCTCCCAGTTCCTGAGCACATGCCTTGCCAAAGGCCTTTCTGATTAATAGCTTGGAATCCCCTTCCATGGCTCCAGGGAAAGGGGAGTGGATGTACTAATCTGTTATCCACCTGTCTTTGTGTTATGTCATACAACACTTACTTTATCCAGGAAGATTCATCACCATTGACACCATAATAATCACAGCTTAAATTGCATACCAATGAACTCCCAGTGCTAGCCTTAACTCAGTCTGGTAACTAGAGCTGAATCAGATTTGTCCATCAAAAGCTAACCAGAAATCTCTAATTATTTCCTAAATAAAACTAAAGAAGTATTAATTCAAAATGAACCTAAACACCTAGATTAAAAATAACCAGTTAAAAAGAAAAAACCAAAACTTTCCGCTATGCAACTAAGCACAGTAAATACAAATAAACAAAATCTATTCCTCCTTCACAAACAAATGCACTTTTATATAAACTATCAATATGTCTGTTTTTAGTAAGACATAAGCTTAGTCCTGCTTACATCAGGGCAGAATCAGATCTGCCACAAGTC
This sequence comes from Aphelocoma coerulescens, assembly GCF_041296385.1. Taxonomy (NCBI): domain Eukaryota; kingdom Metazoa; phylum Chordata; class Aves; order Passeriformes; family Corvidae; genus Aphelocoma; species Aphelocoma coerulescens. The sequence continues at coordinate 9,070,474 of NC_091021.1, forward strand.
CAGTGAAAGATGATGTAAAAGAATAATAATTGTGACAAGGGTTACACCTTAAGGACCAGCTAGGGTTTGAATTAAAGCAAGCCTAGACTCTGGGATATGTTAGATTGTATAAAAGACTCCAAACATCTCTTTGTTGTACGGGAACAAGGGGGAGGTTATTTCACAGCACCTCAGATCTCTTTGTCCACTCCCAAAGGGAGAAGAAATCTCTGCAGTTGTGAGGTCCTTTCTTTTATAAGGAGAAACCTTTGAAGAAGTGACTTCCAGTGACACATGTTTCAGGACTGAAAAGTCTTAGGTTCACGTGCCTTTCATTCATTTGTGGGTAAGCTCTGGCTGCCTTTGGTTTCTGAAAGGAAACAGACTGACAACACAGAACTAAAGTACAATATTTCCTGTAATTTTAAACATTTACTTAGACTTTTGCATATTTAGAAGAACATAGTAGTGCAGGTAGCTGCAGCTACTCTTTGTCCTGAGGAGAACTCAGACAACCAGCTGTGGTGGTGAGCAACCCAAGTTTAGCATTGTAACCTTCAGTCATGGTGAGAACCCATGATTCCCTTGTTTTGTCTTTTGCATGTTTTCCCCTGATTGGTTAATACTTTGTCTTCCTGTGTTATGTATGAAGTTATGTATATTCATTTTCCATCTTTAATATGTATTAGTTCTAGAAACTTCCTTGTTTCTCAACGCCCCATTGGCTCCTTCCCTGAGTCCCTCCTCTGTATTGTTCCCATTGGTTCCCTTCCTGTCAGTCCCACCTGCTTGTCTCTATCCCATTGGTGAGATCCCTTTCCCCACCTATTCCGTACCCAGTATAAGACCCTTGACCCTCCCAGCAATTGGCCTCTTCGTCCTTGTCTTTTCATGGGAATAAATCTGTGTGGAACACATATGGAGAGTCCCCTCTCTTTACTTCTTTGCCTTTGCCTGCCTGGCAGCGACAGGAGGATCCAGCCCCTTTTGGGTGAGGAGCTCTGTCCCGTTTGTGTGTTGGGCACTGAGTGCTGCCTTCCAGAGGGGTTTCAGCATTGACCTCCGGGCTTCTTTGTGTCGGCACGTGAGGGGTAAAACCCCCTTCTGCCAGCTCCCAGTGGCTGAAAAACCCTCCAGAAGAATATTTGTGCCACAACTGATTTCCACTGCTGCAGGAATGTATCTGTTCATGTTCAAATCAAGCTGCATAATTGGCAGCTTTCGACCATTTTTTACCTGAGAAAAATTCCCCTAATACACACGTGGGCTAGGGGAGAAAGTATCCCATCTGCTGACTGGCTCTGCAGGCATCTGGTGAATCCTGTCTTTTCCTGTTCCTAACAAGCTATAGAAGCTGGCATAGCCAGCCCGATGAAAGATAATGTTAGTGCTCACAGAAATCCTCCTATGTTCTTCCTCAGTCACCTTTAGCACAGGCAATGAGCACACCTGTCCTGCAGCCTTGTCACCTCACTAGAGAGGTGAGTTCTCTCTAGCTGGGGATTCTCTCTACTGTTGCGGTGGCCATTGCAGTAGAGCATTTGAGGACTGGTGGACAGGCTTCCAAAACACCGAGGTCTAATCCTCATCCCTTGGTTATGGTGAGTTCCCATGTTCCTAGGGGTTCTTAGTTTACATGTTTTAAGTTTATTGGCTTAGGAGTTCTCCAGTTAGTTTTATGTATAAGCTCATGGTTATGCATTTGCCTTAATTGCCTATGTATTAGTTCTGGAAAGTTCTCCCATCTTTGATGCCCTATTGGTCCACTCATGTAATTCCCTCCCCTAGGTTATCCCCATTGGTTATTCCTCTGTTATCTCCTCCTCAGTCGATCTCCATTGGTTGTTTCCCTTTGTTCCACCCCCATATAAAATACTGTGTCCTCCCTTGTCCCTGGGGTCTTTGTCCCTGGACTTTCCATCTGCCATAAACCAGCTGGAATCTATGCAAAGATTCGTCTCTCATCCTTTGTCTCTGCTGATGCTTTTACACCCCCTTTGTTTGGGGCTCGCTCCTTACGAAGGAGCCAGCTTTTCCTGCAAGCTGCAGCTGACACCAGGGGCATCTGCAGCTGGATGCTGTGCTGCCTCGGGCAGCCCCAACAGTGTCTATCTACAAGTTCAGTTTGGCAAAAAGGACATCCTGACTTCATTCAAACATACATTAGGAGTCCTGTAGAACAACAGTCTACCAAGAAAGACCACCAAGGGTATTAATAAGTTCTTTCTGATCAGTTTGGGACCTTTGAGAAGGTTTAACCTCCTCTTTTCTTTGAGCATTACTATCACTGATGAATGTATCAAAACTGCATTATTTGGATGGAGCTGCACCTTAGAGTGATCTTCCAGACTAACCACCAGTAGCAGGCCCATTGTACATTTGAGAAAGAACATGTGGAACTTGCACTTCAAGAGATGAACTTGTTTCCTGGAGTTTGATCTCAATAATCAGTGTGCACTAAGAGATTGTCAGAAGTCCTGGGTGCAGCTTTTTATTTGGAAGCAGCAGGTGCAACTTCCCACTGAAGTGAGAGGCCTGACTTTAAGAGAAAAACTATGTTCATGACTCTGAAATAAGCCTTCTTCCTTGGTCCACTAAAACCAGTTTTCAGCAGTTGCAAAAGAAGCGAGCACTAAAACCAGTTGCTGCAATTTTTTATCAAGTTTTTGTTGTGTGAAACTGAATGATGTTTTTAGGTGATATCTCAGGCTAGGGAAAAAGTGATTTAAAGCTTTATTAGGTAAAAGATATACCATCATATCATTGATGTTTTGACAAATTTTAGATATTCTAAAGATACTCTTGAGATTCTGGGAAACACTCAATGCTCAGGAGACAAGTGAAATAAATTGAGCTAATCAATAACTAGATGGAAAATAACTCAGTGTGGTATGAGCAGAAAATCTTCCAGCACCTTCTGTGCTCCTGATTACCAATGGGCTAGAAATATCTCAATATCAGACTCATTCAGTAGGACTACACACATCCATTGGCATCTGACACTCAAATTTCTGGTGAAGACCAATTGTATAGCATGTGTCTCTACTTGCAAACATCCCATTGCTTAAAGAGATATTTATATCCATGCCTGTGTTTGCTATGGCATTGAGATAAAAAAAAAAAAAAAGAATAAAATAGTGCCAAAATACTGTGTCCTCTCTCTTCCCCTCAGCCTAGCCAGCACATAAACGTGGTACAAGTTGCAGACCACCATGTATTGATGCTGGTGTTCCTCAGCATACAGGATTTCTTGCTGCTGAAGTACACCCGAGTGTCTGTCCTGGACCAGGTTGCTTCAAGTAGTCCCACGGCGAGGTCAAAAAGATCACTGCTCTCAAAAGCATGTGGTTTTCTCCCTCATACGAACAGAAATCACTGTATCTGTGATAAAAACTGTGGGGGGGGAGTGAGGGAAGAAGTCACAAGAAAGATATTTTTGCTCTAGAAGTAAATTTCTGGTTTGTAGTAATATTCCACTATAAAATGCATGAAAATTTGGATTCTGAATTAACTTACTGTTCTTATATTTGACTTCCTCCTAGACCACTAAATTAACATTAATAATGTATACATGTGCTGGTGACTTTATGCCCAGAATGGCACTGTGGGCACTATTGTGAAGCTTTCGTCTATAGATGTCTGTACTTGTAGTACAGCAGTAACATCATTATGTCAAAAATGTCATACTGGGAACAAATAGTAGAATCTAGATCAGGAGAACTTTCATTTGTTTTGCTGCACTTGTGGACAGTGGAACTTTCTCCCAAAGTAGCAATAGTTCAGCAAACAGTCCACTTAATGACAAGTCAGAGGTCTAAATTCATATTTTCTCTGCGATGGACCAAAGATTTGAACCTGCTCCTCCTTAACCTACCACGTATCCCTGGAAAAAAGCTCCCTAAAGCAGGTCTGCTTCTGCATCATACTGACTTTAACTAAAGCTAGAAAGGAATACTGCACTGTCAAAACCTTCCTGGTTGGTTTACAGGAACCATTTCCCATCCCATTCTCTTTTTTTGGGGGCAGGATACCCCTTCAAGTTAACTCAGGGCTAGTATGTCTTATCTATAGTTATATCCAGTGTATACTCATAAATTAACTCCTTAGTAAGAGGTATTTCCTTTACCTGAAGACGTCACTTTGCCTATCACAGCTCAAGTGATTACTTCTGATTATATTTTCAGGAGTAACCTGAAAAAAAATTGTTACATTTTCCATCCAGGGTATGGCGTAGTTACTTGCCTTCGGTCTATTTTTTATAGGATCACAGAAGTACTTAGAGCAATTAGAGAGGTTATTTGATGTCTTTCTGTTACAGAGGCTGTCAAGTCTAGCCCTTTCCAGCAGAAAGAAAACATCCCCTAAATCCATAAAACATACAAAGATCTGTGTTCTGGTTGAGTTTTTTGAACTCTATTCCTGTGTGTGGTTTATAATCTCTCAACTCATATTAGTCACCTGGGCCTGAACAAACATTTTGCAGTGTTTTATCATCAAGTCCAAGACAAAACTATCAACAGGACTACTGCTTGTTCTGTACACATTCACATCACACTTGAGTTTTAGTATTGCAACAGTGGAATATCATGTTTGCTTGACAACAGGGATCCTACAAATTCATTTGGAGCATAGCAGCTCCACCTAAGTAGAACAGCATCACTTGATGTGGAACATTATTGCCAGTTATGTTAAAGGAACAGAGCAAATGCCCTGAGAATGAAAGTGCATGCTACCGCCTCTCATGAAACATTTATCAGTAAATGTGATACGTGCAGGGAGGCTGCTCAGATCCTGTTTGTCTTTTTGGACACACTTCTCAAAAACCAGCACAGTTCACAAAAGCACTTACTCAGGGTTTCCCAGGTGAGGAGTTTGGTTACATCCTCCCGCAGCAAAGCACAAGGCTGTGTCAGTGGTGTTCTCCTCACCCCAGATCCTTCCCCTGCACCACCCCGAGAGAGATGGACACTGCTGCTCATTTCAGAGAGAAGAACAGATCTGGGCACATGTCAGACCACCACTACATGGGAGGGCCGATTTTTTGCCACCTAATGAGAAGCTGCAGCATAGGACTGTAAGATCTTTAGTGAGAAAGATGCAATCTGTATTTAGAAGCAAAGAGATATCAACTGAACTGAAAGTTCTCCCCCACGTTCTAAATAGAAACTTCATCACTTTTCCCTTTTCAGAGCTTCCTGCTCACAGTTAAGTTTGCCACCACAAACAGGTAGCCCCTTTCCTCGTCCAACATCTCATTGTTGCCCTGAAGGTAGATAAAGTCTTGTCTGCCACTCTGCAAAGACTCAGTTTGGGAAAAGTAGTGCCAGTAACAGGACATAGGTTTGTTGAGAAGCAGCCTCATTAACCTAAAGAGATTTCCTGGGAGTTTTCCTTCTAACCAAATAGTCCTAGACATGTGCCAGGATGTAGACAAGGACTTGTAAGTTATTTCTTCTCTGTGTCCTTAAGTGGTCTGTTTAGCTGGTAAATGATACAGCACTCATTTCACAGCATGGGGATTTTTGTCTGCAGAATTAGCAAGGGTTTTCATGCACATTTCACCTGTAGCCTCAAAGGCTGGAAACTTGATAGTAATAAAATTAAACCAAAGCAATTTCTGCGGTGGGGACTCCTCAGCTCCAGGTCAGCCCTTGCCTGGGGCGTTTTTTGAGTTTGCTGCTCCAGAGCCTGTTTTCATTGGTGCTGCTGCTGGGCTCTCCTCCATCTTTGACTCCAGTCAAGAGCTGCTGCCCTGTTTGTCAGATTGCCCTCTGCCCAGCCCTCCAGGCCCCCGCCAAGAGCTCACACCCAGCACACTGAGTTACATCTGCTAGCTCAAACACTCTCCATACCTTTTAAGCATTGCGCAAGAGCGAAGCACCAACTCTTCCGTTTTCATCAGAATTATGACCCTCATCTTCACTGTCTGGAAGAGCTGAAGTGTCTTCAAACATTTCTTCCTACACGATCGCCCTTCAGTGAGGGGATAGAAATAATGTAGTAAAAGAGCCTAATCTATTTCTGGCTGTTACAGGTGAGTACCTTCCCTTCCCCAGAGCCTGCTTCTTCAGATCTGCCCTTTTCCAGGGGCGTGTTTAACCTGAATAAAATTAAGGGCTCCTCTTCTGCCATGAACAATATTTTCACTTAAAAAGATAAAGCAAAATACATGGCATCAGGGGAAGATTTAATCAAAGTGGGAAAAAATATAAATTACTTCCTATTTCAGAAAGCGATTCTTGGAAGCTGTCAAATCTAAATTGGTTTTATTTGGCTTTTGACCTTTCCTGCAACAAAGCAGCTGAATTCAGAGGCCAGTTCAGTATCATGTGTGGAAAAGTGGAAAAGTTAACACGTGTACCCTCCAAGGACTTTACAATCAACTCTTTGGATCTTCAGAGAAAGGAATAGGCACAAAATGCAGATTACACCACCAGTTAGAAAACCCAAACCAGATCAATGCCTTAGATCTGACAGACTTTTTTAAAGGCTATAGAGAGGACTAAGTGACATCAAGGATTTCAGTGGAGCGTATGGATTTTTTTGCTCCAGAGAACTAAGGGAAGCTGTGTACATTGGAGTACTGGCAAGACCTTTACACTCAGAGCTCCTCAAGCTATTGGGACTGTGCTTATGCCAAGCTCTAGATAATATCAATGCTCTGGAAAATTCATGGCACGTTATGGGAAGAGTTCCTGCACCTCATCCAAACAGCATTATGTTTGATGCCAAGCACTTCAGAGCATCTCAAACTGAGGCATGGTGAGGTAGGAGAAAGCACACACAGCCACATGCACACTGCTGTAATTCTGATGCTGCAAAATGTTCCATACTCAGAATAGTCTGTGATTTCAGCAATTCAGGACATTATCTCTTTTATGCAGAGTTATTTAAGTCTGTTTGGTTAATGAAAGAAGATGGTTACAAATCTAATTATTTCAATTAAAACCTTTGGCTAAGTCCCTTAGAAGCAGGTCTCTGACCTCTTTCTAACCATGAAATGGTAAATTTCAACACATTTTTATATATATATAGATACATGTACACATATAAATTTATGTATCTGTGGCCTAAGTACTCAAATTCCTAATCTCCTTATATTTGCATAGAAATAAAGTATCTTAGAATATTGCAGGTTCCGTAGATTTGTCTAAATTCTGGTACACTTCTTACAAAAGAAAAGGAAATACAGGAAAGAATCCTCATTTCACTGAACTAACTATAGATGCAGAGCCAGAACCTCTAAGCATAAATCAGTATAAATCTATTGAAGATAGTGCTAATGGAAATAGTGATTTATACCAGCTGAAATACCACCCCATATCATTTAGAATTGTTTGTAAAGACTTTCTGTGTCAAACACTGTCTACATTTATTTGCTGAAGCAGTCCTGCTAACTTTAATTGAATCAATTCCTTAAATTGAGCAGAGTTTACCCTGTCTTCTTCTTGTATAACTTACATACAATGATACTGTTCTGCAAATACACCAAATAACAAAATAAACACTGATCAATATGAACAGAAACATGTATTTGCTTAATTCTGGAGCCAGGCAGTTTGCAGTTTACATTACCTGCACTTTGTAGTTGATATGATATCACTTTTGGATACACAAGCTTTTGCTAATATGTGAGAGAGTACTTTGGGTGATTTAGGAAAGAGAATATTTAAAAATGCAAAAATCCACAACTTCATTTCTACATGTTTTCTTCTGAAATGATTCATACTTCCTTTTCTGAAGCTGTTTAGTTTATGCACATTTCTTTAGCAACATTAAATTTCTACAGCTACATTTTTTCTGAAGCTTTACCTTCTTACTTCAGAAAAAGGCTCATTAGCCACACAGAGAAACTTGTTACTCAGAGCTTCTTTCCCAACAGCATCCACAGTTACAGGGCAATAGCTTAAATAATCTTTTAAACCCACACCACTCCTGTCTCTCAGCTCCTTTCGAATTTGAGTTGTGGTGTGCATTTTTATTCTTAGGATGTTTACCTTGAATTGTATGCCTGAACCCTAGGAGGGACACCTATCAACACGTCCTACTTTTCTTTAGACTTTGATAGTCCATAAGAAGTTAGAATTTAGTTGTCAGCTCCAAGCAGCCTACACCAGAACCTGCACATTTGCCCTGGGCACAGGTTAGATGTAGCTTTCACACCACGCTTGTGCTGAGCAAAACTCAAGGACCTTCCAACCCCACTCCTCCCACACGAACATCTGGAGTTTTTCATGTATTTGGCAGTTATCCTCTAAACAGGAAAACCCCTTTGGATCAGGTTTGTCGCATGCAGTTTGGATGGTCAGCAGGAATTCACTCAGGATCACACGATCCATTGCAATTTTAAGTGAGTAGTGTAGGAATAGGTGGATATTTTTAATAAGAAAATACACTTACATCTAGAGAGTCACAAAAGGTGGCTTCAGCTACTTAGAAAATCAGGATATGTCTCAAAAGTTACAGCAAATTTATGAACCCAAATTGGCACCTTAATACTATTATTATTTGTTCAACAAAACAATAAACCAGACTGACTGAAACTCACATGAATGAAACTAATAGAAGACAGACAAGCCAGAAACAGACATATTTGTACACACATTGGGATTTACTTTCAAAGTCAATTTTTAAAAGGGTCCCCAAAGGACTTTTTTTCAGTGCATCACTGTTAGCCTCAATCTCTTTTCCTACCTATTAGAACTGGAGTGAAGAACAACTGAAATACCCTCTTCAATCACTCTGTTATCTCTTTTGGGGAGCATCCACGTGTCTACAGCATGATAGTTCCAACCATGACCCTCAATAGCAATATATTCTATTTGGTAAGTTCTTATTTCTGGTCTTTATTGGCAGTCCTTTGGAGACTGAGTTTCTCAAGAAGCTGTTATGGTGGCACAAAAGCTGGGATGACAGCACTTTATTCTCTTAAAGAGAAAATACTTTATAAAAATTATAGAGCAAACTTTCTTCTCGCTGTTTCAGGATTGCATCCCTTTAACTCCATTGGCATTCTCAAAATTATTCTCTTGATATATCTTAGCAAAACCCAAGGCTTTCCACTTACATCACTGGGTGATTAAATATTAAAATAGACTGATACCCAGCATTAGGAAGGTGGTCTATCCTCAAAGTTGTAGCTGACCTTTTTGGTGACCAGAGAAAGGTAATGTCATTGCTTTCATCACTTTCTGATCCTGCTTTTTTCTGTCAGCACTTACTGTAAGGTTTGTGTGATAAGGGGTGTCTCTTACCCTACATTTATACAGTGCCAGGCGCGCTGATGTTTCTGTTTACTAGACATAAAAAAAAATTGCAAGACCATTTAAAAACCAGAAGAGATACAAAGCTGACCTTTTCATTGCTTCATCCAGCTTGTGTACAGCGCCCTGGACTACACTGTTGTGCTTTGTCTGTGTACATTATTCTTACAATAAAATACCCCAATTTCACACACACGAGAACCGTGGGTTCAGAAATAGCACATCGATCAGGCCCTGTTGTAAATATAATATGACACGGAGTGCAGATCAATATTCTGCTGCGCCTGCTACTACAATGCAGAGTGTGAGCAAATCATTATTTTTTGCTCTTAATAACTATGGGAGCTTAATTTCATAATTTTAAAGGTGAAGAGAAGCATTTGAAAAACAATCTCATTAGTGGCCACTGTGTGAGCCCCTGCCAGTGTGGGGATGTAGCAGGCAATAGCCATGCACAGGCACTAAGCAAGCCCTTTTTCTGTTCATGGGCCCAAGGCATGGCAACTGTTCTGCTCCCCCTGTGCAGCCACTCTCTGCAAAGGCAGAAGTGCCTTTTCGGTAGTTTTCCAGAGCTCCAGAATGTTTGGGGAAGGCTGAGGAGAGGTTTGCACTTGTCACCAGGGTGCATTTTGCCCTTTGAGGCAGGCTGGGTGCAGTCCCTGCCCTGATGTGTTGCATTCAATACACAGAGCCTAGAGGAATTTCTTCTCTATGGAGCTGCAGACAAGATGACACAGGGATGGCTTAGAGTGCAGAGTAACCCAAACTTGCTCCAAAATTTCTCTGAACATCTCCTCCTCTTTTCATCTTCTCCTTCCAAAATTGAGAAAACCCAATTAGACTGACAGGCACTTAGTGAACTGTACTTTGTCTATCAAGGGCAACAAATCCAAGAACTGAATAAAACAGCACTTTATGAAACAGAGAAAACAAAAATAGCAAACCAGAAAGATAACCAAGATGAAAAAAAAGTAAAATCAACAACTTCAGTAACACTTTTGAAACCTTTCCTAAAGAACAACTGCTAGGACAAGTTTATTCTCTCCCATGCTGTTACCACCCTTGAAGTCTGAGATTGTCAAGGCTCAAGTCTCCTGGTCATCCTTCTGACCACTGAGGCCTTATCCAGACTGCATCCAAACCCAACTGCACAAGCTGTAAGTAGTTCACTCAAAAATTCATGAGCACAGAAAGGATCATCTGTAAATGTCCTCTTAGATGTAGAAGCCACTGATTTTATTTAGTTCAAACTGGCCTCAGGTGATTGTCTTTTCTGTTTTCCTAAACATTAATTTCTGATGTTTGAACTTCATTTCCAATGTTCTAACTTCAGTAATTGCTGCTTTAATCTTTTGCAACTTCACATGTTCTTGGTAATAGAGAATAATAAATGTAAATGTAACATTTAGGCCATCAGTAATTTATCCTGGGAGAGCAGTTCAAAGGGAGCATCAGCTTGAAACTCTTGGTTCATTTGTGAAGTTTGAGGCAGGAGACTGAGCTGTCATTTGACTTCAAGGAGCCTTTGCATGGGACTAATTATAAGACAAAGCCACTGGACTTGTACTGATTAGTTATTTATATTTTTGATGAAGTTATCTGCAGTTATTTTTTGATCTCTAATTAGAGGTGACCTCTAAAGCAGGGGTTTACTTCATTTTCCGGAAGAGCAGCTCAGGAATCATTCAATCACTCACTTAAAATAAATACCACGGTGATCTCAACATTCCCTAGAGTTGATTCTTAGTTAACAAGAGAAGAAAAACATCTGATTAAGTTCCCAGAGCTGGCTCTCTGAGTGGCTGAGGGCTTTTTTTAAATATGTCACACAGATGGAAAATGTTTTCTGGTAGTATCTACAGCGAGTCACGACACTCTCTTTTAGATCCTTCATAATTTGTGAGACAGAATTAACAGCTGTTTTTAAAGTAAAATATAACCCCTGGGAAATGGGAGGAGAGGATGAATCCTGACGCTTCACTTTCTGACATTCTCAGACCAGGAAAGGAAAGGTTTCATTTTTGTCATTTAAATGCTAATATAATTTCATGACCACCTGTCACTCCATAAAATGTTTTCCATTGCCTTAATCACATTCTGCTCTCCTCAGCAGAAAATTAGCTGATGCTAAAATACCAAAAGATTATTAGGGAAGTTTTATTTTTATGGGTAGATCATTTGGTATATAAGAATGATCTACTTGGGGCAATGTCCTAATCAAATGCTGATGTATGCAGCAGTCACTTTCAGATACTGGGGCGAACAAACTGATGTGTTCAATAGCCTCAAGGTGCACTGGGGGAGTTTTAGATTAGATATTAGGAAAAAATTTCTTCACAGGAAGGATTTTCAATCACTGGAGCAGACTGCCCATGGAAGTGGTGGAATCCCCATCTTTGGAAGCGCTCAAAGAATGTGAGGATCTGGCCCATGGGTATGGACATGATTTAGTGAACATGGTGGTGGAGCTGGGTTAACTGTTGGACTTCATAGCCTTGGAAGGCTTTTCCAACCTTAATGATTCCATGGTCTGCACCAGAAGTGTCTCTACAGCTCTCCATCCCTAACTTCTGGTACTTTGAGTGGTGAATGCCACATCCAGGGGATAGAAAAATATTCCTTCAGTTGCAATGGATGAGACGACTCTGACTCCCTCTTATAGAAGCTTCCCCAGAAGTGAAGCAGCTTTCCTGTATTTTAGGGAAACAACAGACACAAGCTGCTTTCTCAATGTGTTTCTTCTCATAAATAAAATGTATTTTCAGCTGTTTTGACTAGACACTGTTTTTAAGTAATTAAGTAGAAAAAAAATCAAGGTGCCTGGCAATATCTTAAAAAAAAATAGGAAATAGCAAAGACACTAAAACATATCTAGAAGGAAGCAAGGGATAAAAACCTGGAAGCAGCAGTCCAGCAGATATTGAAGAGATCTGCTTTTGGAAGACAGGAGAAAGGTTTTGTCTGAGAAATGCTGATGAGTACTTTCAGACATGGAGGTTCACCAATTAGAGCAAAACTACCATGCTATGCCTTATTACTTTCCTGATTTCTTCCCACCTGAGTACCTTACTCAAAGAAATACTTGCTACCAAATCTTTGTTTATGGCCACTGTTAATAAAATCCCCCATCAACACACTTTTTTTGGAATTGCAGAATGTTCTGGATATTAGTTCCTACTCTTCTTACGTGAGGATATAGCATGGGAAAGGACTTTAACCTTCATCATCTTAGGAGATGACATATAGTTCTTAGCATGGTAGGAAAATTATAAAATATTTTCTTTATTTTTAGCAGAAATAATGATGAATTCCAATTTAGTATTATAACCAGAAATTTAGTCATATTCTTCCAGTGATCTCGCTAGCTGGACCGGTCAAATATAATTAAATGGATTAAGTAAATGCTGTTAAATTTATTTTAACATTGGGATTAGCCATATAATGATAACATGGTCCACTTTAGTTTGTTAAAATGTTACTTTCCTAATGTATACTAAAAACAATGTTTTATTTAACCTCATGCCTTAGCATCATCTAAGATGATGCTCTTTCCTGGAACAGAAGAACTCAAAGACTGAAAATCTAGTGCTCAGATTCTCATCCTCCTCATACATTCTTCCTACAAATCTTAGCTAAGAATGAGTCTTCAGTCTTCCAGAGAGGTTTTTCTGCAGACCCAAGTGGCATTAAACAATCTCTATCAACCACTGACAGCAGACTTCCCCAAATTCCTCCTAACTCTATTACTGCCCTTAATGGAACAGCACGGCTCGAGCAGTTACAGCTGCAGCCAGCACAGGCACTGCTCTAGTCTGGCCTTTGATCTGTAACAATTTGATGATCTGGCCTTATTACCAATTCAACAAATTTTATCTCCTTTTAATCTCAAACCTACTCCATTACAGTCGAGTCAGTTATTAATTTCTCATATAAACTTAAAATAAAAAAGAAGGCCTTCAGAGGGACTGAGTTTTTTTATTTTTTCTAAATTCCTACTCCAGTGCTTAAAGAGCAAATTGTTCCCAGATATTTCTGAACAGCCCTACCATTTTAACAGCAACTGGTTATTAGGAGTACATTTAAAAACAGCTTGTAATCTTTCTTTAGATAGTTTCTTTATGTTTCAGGGGAACCATGCACCCAAAGTGCAAACAATAAGGTAATTTTCCAGGCTTCTTTGGACTTTCATTATTACTGATTTGTCTCCATCACTGTTACAATGAATCTGAATTTTCCAGTGGAAACTACCCTTTCAGAGCATAGCTTACTATTTCTAATAAAAAGCCCTGATTATTCAAGATAGATGGGGTTTTTGTGTTTTGGTGGAGGTTTTTTAGCATGTTCCAAGTTTTACATTATAACGTTACTACAAAAAGCTAATGGCTCAAATTTTTCAATCAAATTGGACTATGTTCTTGAACAAGGCTACATGATTCTTGCAATAGGAGCCACACTGATTTTGGAGTGAATAATTTTTTTTGAAGCCAATCTGACAGCATTTTGACAGTCCCTTTGACACACTGCAGTTTCTCATTCTAAGACCTCAAAATAAAACCCAAGACACCATGGAGCGATGCAGAATCTTGCACTTACAGTTTCAGCAAATGTTGCAGACAGTTTCATCAGTGTCTTTCACACCAGTGGGAAACGAGCAAAGCCTCATCCATTGGTAAAGAAAGTTAGGTTTAGTGGGTAGAAGGGAACTTTTGGATCCTTTGGCAAAGATTCTGTAAATACGAGATGAAGATGGTATGATGCTGTAGTTGCGTGACAACAAATTTTCCCAACTGATAACAGAGTGTTTTTCACAATGTGTAACTTCTCAATATCAGGATGATCGTTCCACTTCATTATTTACATTTGCTGCAGCACTTCCAATCCTTGGGAATAAGGTGGTAGCAACAGAACACACACATGAATCACTCAGGTGTCACAGTGGTAGATATTAAAAAAGTCAAGGCTTGCCACAGCACTGGAATAGTTATGTCCTATTTTTAAAATGCTGGTGCCACTCTTCTCCCATACGTGACTGCTGAAGTGTAACCTTCAGCAATTCTGGACTATAATTGTAATTGTAAATTTAAAAAAATTGTTCAGTATACTTTGAACAGATACTTATTATGCAGACCACACACACATCTATATGTGATGGTGTTGCACATAAAGTACTCATCAGACACTGGGAGTGTCTGATGGCTGCAATATGAAAAGTCACTCTGTTGTACATTATATGCAAACAAAATCAACATAACCTATTTTATAATAAGCTGAAACCACTTTTCCTTCCCTAAAAAAAAAGCTACAGGACACTGTCCAGCCCTTAAACCTTGGAGCTATTGCTTGATTGCACCAAGGCCGCTGCTGTCTCTCTTTTCAGAGGTATCAGGGAGAAAAAACATGTCACTCCTGAACTGAGCATCTGACTGGAGACAAGCTGTAGCCTAATTTTTCTCCCATCCAAATGGCAATCTGAGGACAGCACAGTTTTAGTATTTGCATACTAAACAGATGTTGGTATTAGTTATTTGGTGAATCCTGAGGGACATCAGCAGCATACAAAGAAATCAACATACTTGCACTGTCAGAAACAACTCTGAAAGAAAAGACAGTAAACACAGATTAAATTAATCTGAGAGGTCCATCCTGGGTAGGCAAATACAACTGACAATTTGAATGGGAATCCCTAATTGACCACTAACAAACAATTCATTTTTGCATATAGCTTTTTTAAAGACCATCATATACACCAGTGTCGGCACTGTTATTTACAAAAGCAGTGCTAGGCCAAGAGACTGGGACACAACCACCTGGATGATTAAGGAAGAGGAACCAGGGTTCAAAGTGAGGTAGTTTCTGTCACAGCTTGGGCTTCGATCTCCTGAGCTACATTTCCCAAGCTCAATCTTTTGCTGAACCTGTGCTGGGAGGTCAGGCAGACTTCTAGTTGAGGCTGTGAGAAATTTTTCCTGGGTTGGCAATTAAAATCACATTAATTAAAACCAAGCTCAAATTTTGAATGATAATGACACTATAGAGAAAGAAGAAAGAAATAGGTATTTGTTTCACATAATCTGCAATGAGGGTTTGCATTTTGCTTCCTCACTGAAGATCCTGGTATCTTAATTGGTTTGACTGATCATAAGAGAAGTAGCCAAGTTTGGAAATTGTGAGCAAAGCCTACTCTGAAATGTGGAAAACCCCCCAAACAGCTGAAACAGTTCCAAATCAAAAGTCCAACTAGCACAGGCAATTCTGACAGTATCCAAAAAGTGGATACCAAGGGCAGAAGGAAAAGCACACACCACCACCTTTCCTCCAGCATCCACACTTTTCATGTTCAGGGGCTTTTTTAGCCAGGTATATTTTCTGTGTATTGAGCAATTCTCAACAGGTTTATTTTCTGTGAACTGTCTTGAAACCATGCAAACTCCTGGCACTTTCAATATCCTTTTGTGGCTTCCTAAACTCAGGCGCTTTTAAAAGGAAGAATTGTCTTCATCTAGTCTAAGCAAAGATCCTCCCAGGATCACTGCGGGGCTCCATTTTTTTTATTGGAAGTAGGAATGGTATCCTGCTTCTTCAAATGACTCTATAAACTTCCTTTGCTTCCTCAGCTGTTTCTTTTCCAGACTAAAATTTATCCAACCAGTCCTTCTTTAGAAGGCAGCCACATGTCCCCAGTACAAGTGACTCATACTTTTGATGTACAAAGAAAGATCAGAGGACAGTCTGCCTGTTCTAAATTCCTCAGAAAAACTAGTCTGGATCATTATGTCCTAAGATGCTTGTCTGCTGTGAGGCACTCACTTAACAACCTTTTCTTTTACATGACTCAAAGCACACAGTCCTAACACCTGGGCCATTTCACCCTACTGAAACCGCAAAGGGACTGTAGTGGTTTGGCCCAAAATACTCATTACTGTTCATCTTCTGTGAAATAAGAATTAGGAGAAACACAAAGCAGGTACCACTCTTGAAAGAACATCACTTCCGGGACTATGCTTGCTAACCCATGACAGGGGCTCACATTAGCTCTGGTAGAAATGATTTACAAACTGTCCCTGTTTGCTGTATTACCACGCTGTGACAAACATTTTTTCTATCACACTGCAGAGTGTATTTTTATGTTCCAGAGAGCTGAACGTTTCTGCACCAGGACCTTCAACCAGTGGAGCACCAGCCACAGCACATTCACAGAAGTTTGACTGCTGCCCTCTGTGCTCCTCCAGGGTTATCATGGCAGTGGAACCCCCTGCTCTTGCTTTTGCCTCTGTCCACAAGAGACTCAGGCAGTGGAACTGAGCCCAAACCCACTGCTGGGGCCTGTGTGGAGAGGGAAGTCACTACACTGGACCCACAGGTGTTCACTCAAAAGTTCTGCTAGAACATACACGAGTCCTGTGTTTGCCTGCTGCCCTCCGCAGTGACATGAACCGATAATGGGGCCTTTGGAACAAAGCTATGTATTGACTATGGATATTCCAGGTGATACCATTTTCTTGATGTTTCCAAATTCTTGTACTGAACTCATAAAGGCCATACTGCATCTGCAGCAAGCAGCTCTATATTTAAAATACAGCTTCTGGTGGAAAATACCTTGGATTCATTAGAGTGTCTGTATGGGAAGCCACTAATGCATCGCTTTCCTCACACACAGAATTCTACAATTCCAGCTGTTAATTAAATCACTATATTCTCAATTTAAGCTATCTTAGCATAACTGACTCATACTTTTAGTGTGCAAAGAAAGATCAGAGGACAGATTGCCTACTCTAAATTCCTTTGAAAAACTAATTCAAATCATCATATCCTAGTCTGCTTCTCTCCTGTGAGGCACTCGCTTAACAATCTATTCTTTTACATAAGTCAAAGAGCAATTTAATTTTAAAATCACAGACCTTGAAATTTTACAACTAGCCCAATTATCATTTTAAAACCTGATGATTTAAACATTAAAGTATACCCAATTAGAAATGTCACATGTGCCTAATTTATATAAATGCTACTTAAATTACAATGAAATGGATTAGTTTTCAAGATAATTATATGTAAAATATAACTTAATAATTTCAAACACTGAAGTTTATCCCTATAACTCTCCCTATTTGTCCTCCTTTCCTGATCTGGAGTACAAATTGGTCATATTTCACCAATGACAGGATTGAAGTGCACTGTTAATGGAAATTAAACCCAAAATTTCTGAAACACAGAAATGGGAAGATGCTATGAAGCATATCTGTCCTGAAGGACAGACACTGCTCATCACCGTAGTCAGTAACATTGTCAATATTGTCATTTAACACAGAAACAGCAGGCAAAGAGACTCCATTTCCAAGGCACACAGAGAGGGCACACTCACGGAAATCTATGAACATTTTTTTTTTTGCTTGACAGTAAAAGAAGCTGCATGATTTTTGCTTTGCCCAGTAATATGACTCAACTGACTACATTGATAGCTTCAGTTTATAGGTATTGAATGCTAAAGCATAATTTTGCTGCCTTTAGAATAACATTTATTACAGACAGCATTGAAAAACATTTAATATTTTCATGAACAAAAGTGTTAAGATGCCTTTACAATTACTGTGCAATAACATAGCATTTATTCTGCTCTGGGTGATGAATTTATTCTTTCATGTAATGAGCTGTCATGATTTTCTTTATTACTTTTTTTTACTGAGCAGGAGGTTACAATGCAGTAGGTGTCTAGGTTAGCTTGTCCCCAGAGCAGTACTTGATATGCAAAATACAACTTATTAGTTTTCAATTTGCCACTAGCTTAGTTAGGAGATGCAGTTAAAATTCCTCAGCAGCAGGTAACACTTCTGCATTATAAAATGGTGTTGCAGGTGATGTGTGAAGAAAAAACACGATGCAAAGTTAGCCTCACCAGGTTTCACCCAACCTGCAGTTTATATAACTTGTGAAAGGCAGTAGGAAGAGGAATGCAATTTACCTGCAACTCAAACACAAACTGAAAAGGCCAGGATAGTTCATTGTGAGCACATTTAACCTGTTCCAAGGGGTGTAGTGGCAGCTAGTTAAGAGATGAATTTATGGTATATTGGTCCTTGGACAGTAATTAAGAGGGAGAAGGTGAAGATGGCTGCTGAGACAGTGGTTGAGGTGACAACATGAAGATTCAGAAGTGAAGGCAAGTCCATTACAGCCTGAATTTATTACAGAAGTATTAATGTTCTGCATCAAATAAAATTCCTGGGAATGAAAATCAGAGGTTCAAAGATGTAATTTGAGAAATCGGAGAAAAAACAGATTAAGGCAGAGGAAGGGATTGTCCAATGGCTGAACAAGTTTGCAGTACTGCAGAACAAGAAGAGAAAATGAAGTTTAACATTTAAACACTCAGAAAGATTTCTTCTATAAGATATGGGTCCATCAATTAGAAGTTATGGAACAAAGATATGGAGTTCTGCTTAGCAGATTATACACAAACACAATGACCCTCAAAACTCATGCAGATTCACTCCTGAAATTACTCAGGATGTTTCTGATGGACATAAAGGAGTATTCATGTTACCATACTGGATAGAAATATTCTCTGTCATCCTAGAATAGGTCAGTTCAAACTGGGGAAAAACCAGAAGAGTTTCCCTGGCAAAGAGAGAATGATGAGGCTATTTCAAAAGAACAGACTAAAAGAGCTTGCCTTGTTTAGCCAACCAGAAACCTGAGAAGGCTACTGTTGGTCTCTCAGGATAAATGAAAATGCTAAAACCAAGGGAGCAAGAGGAGTTACTGCATCTTGAAATGTAATGGTAGTTGGAAAACAAATTGTTAAAACAGACCACTAAGAATCTTCGAATAGAAATTAGTGATAAAGGACCACCCCCATAGTTTTGAAAGAGGATATGCCAGAAAAGTTACAGTGGCTGGGGTTTTGATACAGGAGGTCCTTTCTGGATTTAGTTTTTGCAACTCATCTTTAAAGGGATAGATACAGCTCAGCTGAATTCCTGAGAAATTTCTTGGAAAAAAAAGCATGATTTGATTTTCTCTGGTGCTAACAGTTCAGTAACCTTCATGAGATAAAACTTTTCCATAATTATGTGGTTTTCTACCCTCAAAACTAGCAAAATACCACTAAAACCACACCCAAACCATCTTTGGTGTAATCAAGCTCGATAACCCATAACCTCTGTCAACAGGGAGACAGATTTCCAGGCAAATCCAGCCATTCTGTTTGGTTTTGCAGAGCAAAATGCTGATTTACCCCATCCCCAGCTGCTACCAGAAGCAACTTGATGATATTAGTGTCCTACCTGTCACAGAATCACAGAATATTCCCAGCTGGAAGGGATCCACAAGGATCCTTGAGTCCAACTCTTAAGTGAATGGCCCATACAGGGATCAAACCCACAACCCTGACATTAATAACACCATGTTCTGACCAAATAAGCTGATGTCACTGGCAGTTGTCTTGAGGTCAGTGACTATTCCTAGCACACAAAATATTTCCAGAGTCCTTGAGATTATGCCCTATGCACCTGCTGGCCATAGAAATATCCTGACCTGTGGGGATAACTCCATGTGCAGGTATACAGCATGCCTCTTTTTTAAATGATGACACAGTAAGACAATGATGGTACAATGAAATGATGCCAAATACTCCATAAAGTCAATAGGCTTGAAAGTGGAAAAAATATGACTGGAGTGAATGACTCTAAGGCACAGTAAATACATTCCTTTTATTAGTTGTTTACAGTCGTGGCAATAACATGGGTATGCTATAATGGTATGTGTTTATTTGCTGCATGAAAGATGTATTGCCACAAGCTATTTGCAGCTGACAGCCCCAGCAAAACAACATTTGTAATGCAAAATCAGCATATAAGGGGCTCATCCTCATTAAGTATGCAACAAGGCATGACAACTCAATAAAATACAGGGATGCTCTCAGCAAATGTCAGATCTGTCTGCCTCTTGACTGATTATGATCTCTGCTCTTACATGCTTGTGGCACCTGTACTGGGTCATTTTTTTTGACGGTTTCATACTCTGACTCATGTTTTGCAGGTGATTTGGCTCAGAGGGTTAAACCCAAGAAGAGGAGAAGGGACATGCTAAGGACTACTGGCTGACCTCGTTTTACTTCTTTGCCATGCTGTGCAAAAGAGACCTTCGCTCTGAAGTACTTCATGCATCAGTGACACACACAAACTAAACAATTAACTGATCAACATAGATCTTTCCTCTAATACAACAATGTGCTACTTACTAGGTGCTTTTTAACCTACTCAATAATCTCTAGGCTGAGGTGAAGAGTGAATTATTTGCACAAAGTGACTCAGTAAGTCAGTGCTGGAACCAGATGGAGAATAAGACAATCGTCATTAGTAAGTCACAATTACAATCACTACACACCAAAAAGCTAATAGGAACATTTTACAGTTTGTGCAATGAAGATGGTTAACCTAAATTGTAAGCTTGCTATGGTGGAAATTCTTGGACAGTCCCACCCTAAAAGGAGGATTCATATATTTGGGAGTACCTGGGACAAAAGTTTTCAAAAAAACCACTAATTCAGAATTGTCAGGTTTTGCTTAGACTCTTGATTTCAGGTCATTCTTCTCTTCAGCCAAGTGATCAGTCACTGTGATTTATAATAATCCATAGGTGTTTGCAATAGCACTTCTGTTGCAGGTCTTGCTCTCCATCTATCATAACACTGAGTATCACAACCAATGCATCTTGGGAAACAGAGTCTGGAAAGAGAGCAGGTGACACAGATACAGCCTTGGTCCTGAGGGATTCCCAGGACAGCTACTCTTTGGTTTTAAGATAAAGCAGAGATGACCTTTGACCTGACCAGACACTTCTTATTACTATTTTTCTGAGAGAAATGTCAGTTAAAACTAATTTCTGACAGAGTAAATTGGCTTTTTCATTTTGTATATGCCATTTTCATTGAACTCTCCTGCCTCACCTAAGCTGTGCCTGTAGCTCATCATTACTCATAACTTCAGCTATTCAACCTTTCTTTTGCTTCCTAAGGACCTAGACACCCAACACTGGAAGTTGTGACTTTGCTGTAAATGACTGACACCTGAAATTTGGGGAACTATTGTCACATATTTCTACACATGGAAAATTTGGCAGAGGACAACAGACACTTGGCAATCTTTCCTCTAATCTATTCATTTAGGACTAAAGCAGTGTGCTTAGCCTTGGAGCCATCAAATTGGTGATGGTCATTCCTTCATGCTTAGAGTCCCTAAATAACTCCAGGTAGCAAAAAGCTCCAATAAAATGGATCTCCTCACAAGGATAAATGGTCCCAAGCAATTTTCAGACATACGTGTAAGACCTGCAGTGTTCAACTCCTTAGATCAAAAAAGAAAAAAAATACTAAAGAATGAATTCGATGATATGGTAGAGCTCTCTTGATCCCAGGGTCTTTATTCACTGGATAAGAATAACAAAACCAATTTATTGGCAAAAATCCTACTTCACAGTAGTAGCGGAAGGGGCTTGGAGGAATAGCAGAAATATCTTGTTAGAAACTATTAGAGCAGATATATTCTCCAGGTGATCCTGGAGACTGTCCAAAAGAAGAGCTCCAACAACAAATACCAGATTCTAGAAATCGGATGCACAGCCTTCATCGCATAAAACAGCCACTGTGAACTTGCAGTGATAAAACATGGAATTAGTTTTAAATACTACTTCACAATTTTTGGTCCCTGAGTAGCTGATGGAATCATCTTTGAAAGAATCACTTTATACAAGTCATTTAGAATGCAAGCTTTTGCTGGAAAAAACACAAGATTTCCAAAGGTGACCAAGGTCTTTTAATTTTACTTACACACACTTGTGAGATTGAAGGTAGCAGTCTCATGCCTTGCTGTTAATTATTTTGATTATGTATCATATACTTTAAAGCATTTTCTGATTGACTTTTCTTTCTAAGGAGATGTAGTTCATAGAACACAGTTTTTTATCTCACTGCAATTTCCTTTTAATTATTAACACTGGGAACTCCATGTAATATCCTGGCATTTATTATTTTTCTTTTTGGTATGGGAAATTAAATTGTATATGAGATCACATAAAAGCAAATGTGAATTTTAGAAATAAGTGTGCTACAATGACTACACAGAAAGTTGCATCTGGTTAATTAGGTAGCTGGGAGTATCTTACTGATTTAGAGGTGCACTAAAAAGTGCTCCTGTACACGTGCCTCTTAAGGGCACAGCCTAATTATCAGTGGCAATACAAAGTGGAGGAGAAGGGAGGGAAAAGGTTGTTTCCCTTTGATTCAGCACCTTCTATAACTTTGCAGGTTTTTTCCTTAAAAGCCAAGACAAGGCTTCCTTCTTACCTTACCAAAGATACAACATTTCTAAGAGCTCACAAAGGACGTTAAATACCAAAATTCTCTAGAAAATTAGGTCAGTAATCAATCTGTGTTATTCTAGTCAAGCAAGGAACAGAGCATGAAGGATGGAACATGAGTTACACCCCTTTTTTTTAATGAAATCCTTTAATATTTTTCATTTTTATTGTCATATCTTTCAATTAGAGTGGTATCTTTCCATGAGGAATTAGAAGTATTAGCAATTTGGCTTGTGGTCTTATTTCTTACCCTCTTTCTTCTGCTTTTCATATTAACTGATATACTGATGAGTATTACACTTATAAAATTATATGACATGGATCCTACCATTCCATTCCTTCAGCGGAACAGAACCTGAGCCAGCCTTCTCACAGCCAAAAGTAAGAAGAAATGGCTTTCATGTTTAATTCATTAAACTAGTGTGACAAGCACCTATTTAACCAACTATGTTAGCTGGCTGCAGTGGAGAAGCCTTTAAAATAGATAAGCTGGATGAGTTATATTTTTAATAGGCTGGTGCACGGCTAAAATGATCTGTAATATAGAATTTGGAAAATTCTATACTCCACTGCATCAGCACTAATTTGAAAGACTCTCCTAGCTAACACTCCAGATTTGTGTCTCTGAATATGTGTGAATGCTGATACATTGAAATGAGTTCAGGTTAGGTTCATTTTTGCATAAGGGCTCATAGCAGGGCTTCATCACAGGGAGAGGAGACCCACGAGCAGCCCCACACCAGGGCTGCTCTCAAACAGCCATTAACTACAGCTCCATGTAAAAAGGACTGACAAGGATCATAAATTGGGACCAAAAGTATTTCAGTCACACTACCTGGCTTTTAAACTTGCAGTTAAGCAAATGCCAGTGGGATGGCATTTCCATGTAAGAGAGCCTTATCCAGGCTCTCCTAACCCTGAGGGGTCAAAATGCACTGCTGTTCCCAACTCTTCCATCGGTTAGGACATGGCTTCACTCTGCCAGCTGAATAAGAGATCAGGGTTTGAAAGGCTCTTGTTGTTTGCCGTACCAAACCACTCATTTTTGGCTGTATGGAACAGCTGAGATAATCTGCAATAATTTGACTGTTTTTCAGCTTCACTGCAAACACGAGGTGTGAAATGACCCATGAAAAAAACCTAAGCAACAAAAGTCCACCCACGCACAAAAAATCTCAAACCTTCAAACAACACTTTGGTTTTTTTTAACTTTAACCTGCCACTTCACCAGCTGTTAAATTGTGACGTACACATCCCACTGCCCAGCAGTCTCAGGAGTTTTAACCTGAACCAGAAAGATGCCTGTCCTTTTCACAAAAGACAATAAGGAAGAAATTTTACTAAGAGAAACTGACTAAAAACCCATTTTCTGCCTTGTCTCCTACTTTCCTGGCAGCTAATTACTTGCACAGTCAATAGTCCTCCCAGCTACATTGGCTCCCTGTTTACAGAGTCATTAACTGAGGAGAAGACAGCGCAGTGAGCAAACACCCATTCTGCAACACCACATTTATGGGGGAGTAGTAAAGGATCAGCAACATTCACAGGGATACCCGCACACCCCCTGTGTTCCAGAGCAGACTGCTGGGGCTACAAAGGGAACACATGGAGCTTGGGTCACCAGACTTTAGCTTTGAACTTGATCCTGCATGAATAAATTTGAAGTTCTGCTCTCAGTACTTGCATTCTTCGGGGGAATCTCAAACTAAAACATTTGAAATCTGCAGAGGAACTCAAGCCAGAATGACATAGATGCATTAGGTATTAAAATATCAATGTACTAATGTCTGCATTTTTTAAAGTTATGGATTAAGTGATTTGATACAGTGGATAAAATAATCGATACATTTCCCAAAAATCTAGGAAGTTTCTGCATCAAAAAATATATCTGGAGCACTGAATTCTACTCATACTTGAGAAAGATGCTGAGATAACAAAACCTCAAGATATTTTTTCATGACTTCACAGTGAGTACTGATGCTCCCAGATGTGCCAGGAATAAGCACCAGCCCAAGACACTCAAAGTTCATTGTTTTATCTTGAGCTGTGCAAAAAGACAACTTCTGGTACAGAAAATATAGGCAACTGGAAAGATAAAGTGTAAATCTATTTTTTCTTTTCTGCATGGCCTGTGGAATACTAGCCATTGGAGAAGTTCTGCTGCTCATTTTAAGTCACTGCAATCAGACACCCCTTACTTTGAGCTTCAGAAACTGTTATGGCCACACACCTGCTGTGATTGCTTGCTCGAGGGTTCTCTATCCAAGCAGGAACCACAAATAGTGCACAAATCCCCATTATTCTGTGCGTCTCCATGTCAGCAAGAGCGAAGCAGGAGATGACACCAGGTTACTCAGGAGAAATAGCTTCTGTAACGATCAGCAGTATTGCAGGGGGTGTCTAGGGATGCTTGAAAGGGAGAAAAAAAGGAAAAGAAAACTGCAGTATAGAGGCCATCATCCCACATGGGTCAAAGGAAACAATACTGAACTGATTGAAATCTTCCTACACAGTGACACAGTCTCATGGGACACATAGAAACATAAGAGGAGTCTGATGGAAAAAACCCAGCAGAACAGAAAGGGGTGGAGATGAGGAAAACCTAAACTCCACAGGGAGCTGCTCAGGGGAATGAAAGAGAAAACCAAAACCTCAGGCTGTTGCACATTTTTGGAGATAAAGAAAAAAACAGTGATGTGCAGAGGGTTCAGTGAGATGCAGAAACAGAGCCAAGAAAGCAGAGAAATACAGGTGGAAAAGATGTAGCACAGGTTTGTGTGAGAAATGAGGGGGAAAAAAACAAATAAAGAAAAGAAGGCAAAAAAATCCCAGAGGATTAAGGAGGCATTATTAAAACAATAAGGTGGCAGGAAGGGGTAAATAAAGAAAAGCTCTACTGATCATCCAGAAAAACAACAGAAGAGAGGCAGCCAGCAAAAACAATCTGTGCTGGGAAGAAGCAGGGTGACTCTACAGTTTGCTGTGTCAGACTTTGTACTTTTTGCTTGAACTGTTTCCACCTTACATAATTTCTCAACTTCTTCTGTTTTAGCAGACTCTGGAACCACTTGAAAATAAGCTTTTAAAGTAAATATATGCTTATAATTCAGCTTTAGAAACTCACTTTTTAAAGTACCGTAAATTATTTCCACAGAATATTTCAGTATTTTGCCAAATGAAATGCTGTTTCTAAAGCAATCAATATGAAGAATTTAAAAGAGTCATTCCAGACACTTGGCTGCACCGTCTGAAGCATTGCCTGTGGCTCCAGTGCTGGAGGAGAAAGGACATTTCTGTGGCTGCCAGCCCTGGTGCTACAGTAAATTATGCTAGCTCACATGTGACTCCAGGGCCAGGCTTTGCTGAAAGAAATTAATGATAAACAGCAGTTTTCAATTCTCACCTTAGTCTGTAAGAAAGAACACGTGTATGGCCAGTAAGCCAGGAAAGAAGGAAGTGAGAACACAGACGTGATGCCACTGGTTTGATACCCATTGCAAAAAGTTCAAAATGAAGAAATCATAAAGAACCTCACAGATTGAGAATTCATATTGCAAGATACCAAATGAAGAGAAGAAGCAGAGAGGGAGAAGATAAAAGCTGCAGGAGAAGAATTACCCCTTTACAACAGCCCGCAGGTTCCACTGGCCCATCCCATTGGGTAGAGGACTGTGGCCACGATGGATTCATTAGATGATGACACCAAAAGTATGACCATATTTAATGCCCAGATGGACAACCTGTCTGACTCAGGCCACAACTCTGTGCTGTAGATGAATAATTGCGTGTTCAAAAGTTTTGTGTGCATATGACCTTGCTTTGAAATGTCCAAGCCTGGTAGAAGATTCCCAAACAGAGAGAGACAAAGATTTGAGGGCTAACTCGTAGGAGCTGTGCACCAATCTGTGCTTTACTCAAATTTGTTGATTATTTTAACAAGAATATTTTGAGGCTTTTTTCTTTTGTGTTAGGATAGGTGAAAAGCTGTTTTTTTAAAAATTCAATTGAATATTGTTTAAAAGATCCCTTTATAGCTGACAATAAAAAATAAACTTGGCCAAGAGTTATTGTGTCTGAAATTTTAAGGAATAAAGGCTTATTTCTCTTTTAAACTTATTCCTTATGTTTAGCTGGAAGTCTTCAGCACACAGAGTAAATTTTTAAATGAATAGTCCTTGAATTGAAGATCATTGCTGTATTCCCATATGCACTCTTCCTTACATACCAGTGCAATTTAATTCTCCTTCCTTTCAGCACCTATTCTATATCCAACCTATGCCTGTCATGGCCTAGAAATCTAAAGACATTTTAATTCCCAGATGGACCCAGTAGGGCAACAGATTTTGTTGCCTCCTGTTCTCCTGTGTGATCACATAAATGGTAGTTGGAGCCCAAGAAACATAAGTGCCAACTGCACACTCGACTGTGGAATTCCAAGAGGCACTTACATGTTTGGTAAATGGCTCAAGTTTGAAGAAAAAAGCTAGAATAGAATTCCCTCCCTGGAGATTTTTGCCTTATGCTTTTATAAGGATAGGCAGAAAATGTTTCAGCACTATTTTGTAGGTATAAAATATAATAAAACCATTTTGCTTTTCATTTAAATATTTGCATGTATAAATTATACCTGATTTCTGAGAAGATTCTTGAGTTTTCATCAGGAAGGTTAAGCTGCAGCATTAACAACGTAAAACATAATTGAGCTGGATGTGCCATCATAATTCATGAGCAAATAAAGTTATGAGGCTGCAAGTAAGGAACTTTTAAAATCTCTTGCCAGTCCTTTGCTTACTAAGCAGATAACTGGGATGCCTCAGAAAGAGTAAAGAGCAGAAAAGAGCAATGTGTACTGTGTTGGATCTTCAAAAAGACAGTTTGAGATCTACAGATGGCACAAACTTAAACAAATATCAGAATTGAAGGAGATTTTAAAAAGTTCTAAGTAGCCAAAGAGTTGAAGTGCATTGTGACAGATTTTTTTTGGTCCCACAACTCCTACAAAAACATGTTTATAAATACCAGGTGGAAGGCCAATAGTCTGCCAGCATTACACTTACCCTTCTTGTGCAATATGGTTCTCAGGTACTCTGAAAGCTTTTTGAGCCATTGTCCTTTTTAAATTTTTTTTTTCCCTTTTACTTTTCTATTTTTATAATCCACCTTCAGAGCAGATCACAAAAGATTTTGGTTCTATGTGTTTACAGCCTCCTTGTAAAAAAGTATTGAACTTAATCCCAAAACCTGGGTAGCCCAAACAATGGCACTGAAGAACAGTTTGAGGGAGATAACCTCACCCAACACAAAGAGCTATTACAGTGCTGGGATTTTCTCATCCAGGACCTTTTTAAAAAGTGGAGGTACAACATGGCAAAGACTGAGACTCTGCCCATAGAATAGTTTTGGGAGGAGAAGTTGGTTTATCTTTTAAATGAAAACATGGCCACAAGTGTGTAACTTCATTGTGCTCACTGTTGTTAGAGAAGAAATAGAACTGTTGAGCAGAAGTGGATTACCTCATGTCTGACAACAGTGACATCAACAGGGGAGATTGGCTTTAGCAAACTAGAGGAAATATGTACCTATTGCCTTAATAAGAATTTTTTGTTATTGGTTAATCTGTCAGTTACACTACAGAGCCCTCAAAATGAGTGACTCAAACTCATGATTCCCATTAATTGAGATCTTGAACTGCAGCTCGTAGAGCTGGGGGAGAAACGGCAAATTAGAAGGAAAGGCCAATAGAGAACTCCAAGAAATATCCATGGACACAGCAAGTCACTGAAACAAGTTCAAGCAAGAATTTTATATTTATATATATAGGCAAAAGGAAAATTGAGCTTCTGAAATGAAAGATGAGGAAAAAAGATACCAGTTTATTTTAATGTTACAAGTTAGTGGCACTGACTTTACTTTGAGTAATCTCTATTTTAAAAGCTAAGTGAGGAAGACCAATTCAGTTATCAGAAGAAGACTAAGTTATCAGTTACAAAAATTTATAGAATGTTACACTCCTAAAAATAATACATCTCTTGGAAGTTATCTGCTTCATATGAAAATCCAAAACCAAGAAGATTTAATAGATTTGATCATGCTGAGGCAAACATGTTGTTTTAAATAATTTGTGGAATTTCTCCTCCAAGGCCAGATGGTAAAGGGGATCACAGACTCGTAACTGAAAAAGATCCCCAGACAGCTTAAACTTATAGAAAGCTATTAAATGTGAAAAAGAATGAAACTGGAGCAGATTGACAGTTTTGAAAACTAAACAACAGAATGTAACATTAGTCTGGGTTAGGAGGGAAAAAAAATTATGGAGAAATCTGCAAAATGAAACCAGACTGAACTTGAGGCAAGACCAATAGAAGCAGATGAAGACCTAAGCAGTGTCCTGTCTCTGGAAACTTCCTGTAGCTCAAGCAGCAACTCAGTTTTGCAAAAACCTACAGGAGAAGTAGAACTTTTTGTAGAGAAAAGGATGTATGCTGGCTCGGCAAAGGAAAAAGGACTTTTTTCCATCGGCTCTGAAGCCTGCTGTGATATTTCTGCTCCCTGTTCTTAACAGTTTCCAAACCTTCCAATTCACTGCAGATGTGCTCCTTTCTCTCCTACTCCAACTCCTAGTCTGGAAAAGCCTCTCCTGGCTGAGCTTTTCCTTTGCTGAAAGCAACTGAGCACTCCCTCCAGAAGGTCTGCACGACCCAGTGCGACAGCCAGAACCAGGCAAACAGTTGGCTTCCTCCTTGGCTGTGCAGTCACATATTTTAAGAAACAGAACAGACTGTAGCACACAGCAGATAGTGAGCAAGTAGAACATGTGCACCATCCATGAAAATAACAAAAAGGGTAAGAGCCAGGTCCCCAAGGAGTTAACATAACTTGTAAAAATAATTATATTTTCTGATATGTGTACGGAGTCAGAACTGAGAATGAGGATTATGACTGGAGTGTGATACTGCGCTTTAAAACATTCCTGAAGAAACTTCAGCTTGAAGAGCCCCAAAATAATGCAGGTTTGTTTCTATGTACTAGAAAATGAGGTGAATTTTGGTTCTAAATTACCAGCTCCAATTTCTATTGCAACTTTATTCGAGAATAGAGTTACTGAACATTTAATTTCAGATATAAAACCCTCTCTTTGCAAGATACAACACTCCAGTTGAGAAACTGTCAGACAACATTGTAATTTGACTGTTAAGAACGCAAATTATTAGCAAGACAACATGATTTTTGAAGGTTGTCTTAAGTTCAGGACATCCACAGTGCCTTGGCCTATGGAAAATAGCGGTCAAAATTAGTTGAAAACACTTAAAACTTGGATGATCAATGATGAATCTCTACACAACTTGGTTATAAATGAGACCATCACCCTCAGAACCAGAACTGTCAAGTGTGAAAAGTTGTTTGATAGCAAGTTTAGAATTTTGAACTCAGTAATTGGGTGTTTTGCTCAACTATAAACTCACTGAGGCAAACATAGCAGTCTTGAAATATCTATAAATGCCTTACAAAAGTCAAAACACACATCTCAGTACACCAGCCTTACAGCCCTGTGACGATTTATCTCCAATTGCAGAGAAAGGGGTGAAACAGCTATGTTACCACAGCTGTTCTATTGACATGATTACTAATCAAAGACATGCCTGTAAAAATTTAGGAGACACCTTTTTTCTACTTTTGAGAAATAACAACCTGAGAAATATTCTGAACTTCCAAGATCCAAAACAAAATAGATGGCTGAAAAGCAAGTACATTGGAAAATACCAAGGGAATGGAGCAATGCAGGAGGAACTTGAAAAGCCTGACAGCTTTTGATACATGTATGTATTGTCAAGGGGCTGTTTTTTTTTTTCCTCCCATGAGGAAGAGAGAATTACTGGCCTTTTAGGAAGACTGCAACATCCTTTGCACAGTCTAGTTCAAACCAGTTGTTACAGAGTAGTGTTATTGTAAAGGGAGACAGAAGTCCCCTTTCTCACATATTTTCCTTTAAGGGTTTGTTATCCTCTTTGTTATGTGAAAGACTGAGTTAAGGGCTCAGATCTCTCACTAATAGCCCCACATTTACATTACACTGTGATGAATAGAGAAGGCACTACACCACCCAGCCAGAGAAATAAAAATACCGTTGTGCAGGACAGCACCAATAAAACCGGATTTTCCCGAAGGCAGAATGGAAGTTGACTTTTTATTCCTTTGTATGCAAGGAGTAATAGAAATATTTATATTTTTATATAAATAAAACATCTGAACACTCAAGGAGCCTTGCTCACTGCTCCTGGTTTTAGTAGCTAACCTTTTGATTGCCTGAGTCACCTCTATCCTTGGCCATAGGTGAGTAATTTACTTCAGGTCGACAGCCTTGGTCAATTTGTAGGTAAAATTTATGTACTTGGACTTATGCTTTAAGTAGATTTTTGAGTGTTGCCATAGCTAATGATAAGTAACACTCTCGAAGAAAGATAACACTCCTGCTGTACCAGGATTTTCACTGAACTGCAGTGAAAGCGATCAGGATGAGGTAGGTATGGGGTGTGCATCCTTCTGTGGTTTATCTGGAGCTACCCACTGCTGAATGGCAGTTCTTATGGTCACAGCTTTCTACAAAAATAACTATGGCTGAACAAGAGCTCATTCTAAAGTAAAGGGCAATAGACATGCTGAAAATGATTCTTCCTTATTCCTCACATTTGGGGTTTATCTGTACAGTGTGTATACCAATAAAGCTGTTTTTTTGGATCTTTCTTAGTGCACCTATCATTTGGGGACTTTTAACAATGGGTTATCAAAATTTTAAAGCTTGTTTTGATGTTTCTATTAAATCTTCCTCAGTAGGTGAGAATGGTTTGGCTACACAGTACAGCAGTAATTTTACGTTTTAACAGCTTCCTAATTGTTGGGGCCCTCCCCCTGCCATGTGGTCCTGGGAGAGGGGCCCTGGGTGGGAGACACGGGGTTTCCCTGCCCCTGGTCAGCCTCGTTCCCCATTGGTTGTGTTCCCCTGTGTGGGCAAGGACCTTTGGGTCCCGTGATTGAGCAGTTCCTCGGCAGATCCCGGCCATGTGGCTGGAGAAATAAACATCTCTCTGAAACATCTATCAAGAATTGGTCCATATATATTTCTTTCCACGGGCCTTGTTGTCTGATACGTGTGTTGCAGTATCTGCACTGTAACAAATGGTAGAGAAACGCTGGCAAGACATCGATCCCTAAGGACAGAAAATTCATGAGTAAAAAACACTCTAGATCTCTCTCTTCTCGCCTTGGTTTGGATATTCTCTCTAAACTATGGAGGAACTGTGGGAAGACTCTTGGCTCTCAGAGCCGCATATGGACATTTATCTTAAACTTGAAAAGATTCTTGAACAGCAATTTGTAAATTTTAGCTTAATTCAAACTCAAAAAGAACTGAAACATTTCCTTTCATGGTTGTTTAAGAACTTTTTCTATGTTTCTTGGGATTTAATTCTTACCAAAGATTTTTGGAAGTCCGTTTGGACACAGTTCATTTCTGAGTCAAAATATGTGCCGATGGAAGAATATTTTCGTGAATATTATTTAATTACTGAGACTGTTGAACAATGTCAGCTGTGTCTTGGTGAAGGGAAGCCTGGCTCAGGGACCGTGCGGCCTCGGCTACGTGGACCGAGCCCTCTCCAAGCAGCAGTGAGGCAGTTCCCGCGCACGGGCGGAGCCACACAAGCCGCAGTGTCGGTGGCGAAACGAGGCGCGGCAGGAGCGGCGGGACCCGGCAGTGCCCACCCAGCCCTGCACAGCGCGTGGTGGAGCGAGCCCCGAGAGCGCCCGAACGAGAGGGGCGGCGCGCGGGCGGTGGCTGGCGGAGGTGGAGCGGAGCCGTGCCCAGCCAGAACGCGCGCTGGAGCAGGGCACGGGGAGGTCATCGCTTGGGGGCCCGGCCGAGATGTGGGTGCAGCGCCTGGCAGCGGCAGTGAAGCCGAGAGCAGAGGAGACGGCGCGTGGGGAGCTGAGCGGTGTGGCCTGGTCCATGTGGCCCTGAATGTGACCCTGGGAAGAGCGCGCAGGCACGAGCAGCCCCGAGAGCTCCAATGCAGGAGTGAGCGAAAACGAAAGAGAAACCAGGAATGCAGCGAGACAGAAAACAGCAGCCACTCAGAAAAAGGAAAAAATCACCGTAGCTAAGGTTTTAGGAATAGTAAAATGGTATAATGTTAAACAAAATTATGGTTTTATAACAAGATGTAACAACCAGCAAGACATATTCATTCATAGAACTGCTATTAAAAAGAATAACCCTGAAAAATGCATCCCAAGCTTAGGAGATGGAGAAGTGGTAGAGTTCAAAATTGTGCAAGGTAGAAAACGGTTACAAGCAGCAGAGGTCACTGAGCCTGATGGTGTTTCTGTAAAAGGCAGTATATATGCTAAAAATCGTAGTCATGTTAGACAATATCTCCATTGTAAGCCCCCCCCTACAGTCTCCCTTTCCTAATCCCACCTTTCCCTTTTACCTTACATCCTATTACCCCCAGTGTATTCCCAATCCATTTTTCCACCCATGGTTTCCCTCACAAAACCATGCCTTTGCCAATTGTTTCCCCAAAAATCCCTTTCCAATGATGAGTGGGGGTTAAAAAGGGGGAGGGAAGAAATTAACTATTTTTGTTTAGCGCTCTAACAGGTACAAATAGAAGAAACCCTCTCCTGCCTCAGTTTCCCCACAAAGCATGCTTGGAGAATCCTGTCTCCCTTCTGTCAGCCTTAAGATGTTCCAGAGAATCTGTCTGGACATTTAAAGACTCAGGAGGGTGGCTTGTATTGTTTTGAAACTGTCCTTGTTATCTCATGTTTATCCGGTTGTTTTCAATGTTAAGTTTTAAATCTCTTTTTGTTAAAAATAAATGGGTGAAATGTCGGGGTCCCTCGTCCCGCCATGTAGTCCTGGGAGAGGGGCCCTGGGAGGACACACGGGGTTTCCCTGCCCCTGGTCAGCCTCGTTCTCCATTGGTTGGTTTGTGTTCCCCTGTGCAGGGAAGGACCCTTGGGTCCTGTGATTGCAGCAGTTCCTCAGCAGAGCCCGGCCATGCGGCTGGGGAAATAAACATCTCTGAAACATCTAGCAAGAACTGGTCCATATGTATGTCTTTTCCATGGCCCTCGTTGTCTGATATGCGTGTTGCAGTATCTGCACTGTAACACCTAATTTTTCAAATATTTACAGCTCCTTTTTCTTTCTTTGCTAGGACCTTTTCTCCTGTCTTTCAAATTGCTCTTTATTGTTTTCAACTTTGGTCTTTCTGCTCCTTCTCTCCCCTTTTCTCCTCTTTTTTTTTTTTTTTTTTAATTTGTTTTTTAGTATTGACAATGAAGAGAACATTTAATTAGGGCTTAAAAGGGAGAAAAGAATCCCAATGACTTCACTTGAACTTATCCAAAACCTATTCATTTGCCCAAAAGTGTTACAGGACAGCAACCCTTTAGAAGTAAATCAGGGTTTTCTTAATGGTCTTCTCCACTCATTCAGCCTTACTTTCCTGTTAGACTCCTAATGTAACCTCTCGTTTAACATAATTTCAATTTCCATAGGCAACTAATTCTTAAGGAACGTTAGCCAAATTGTACATCTGAAATTATCACCAGAACTTCTTGATTCAAATAAATTACTCCAAAATCATACATAAAAATATTTTCTTAAAGTAATTTAGTAATTTAGTAGTTCTGCCACAGATTGCCAGAGAAACCTGAAATACAAAAATTGAAATATTTTCTCTTTAATCTTTAAAACATTTTTGATACGTAGAAATGTACATCAACAAACGGGACAGGAACAGCTCAAATCTCCTTTTTGCTGCACATAGCCCAGGTCTCCAGAGACTCGGTTACACATGGAGTCTGCCAGTGCTTCACCATATCCTACCTCCAACAGTTTATAACAACTTAAATACCTGTTCTATACCCCAGCACAAGTCAGAAAACATTCCTAGTATCCTTGATAACTAACCCTTGGGAAAAGCATGGCCCATGTAAGAGATTTTGTTTCCCAGCTTCCATTATTTCATTGCCAGTATTGTCATCATCACTGAGAGATAGAGACCTTTTTAAAACAATCTGAATGACCTCTGCCTCCAATTCTTTAGAACATGATGTATTCGTTTCATTTTTTAACATCTTTTCAGTTTTTAGCTAAGTGTTCATTTAAAATGTGTGCACTGTCTGGAAGTAAATTAAAGGGGGAAAAGGGCATTTTGAGATGACTGAAAATGTACCTCTCAAGCTGTTTCTTTTTCTATTTCCTAGCTAGTCTTGCTGAAAAGGTGGTTAGAAGATCTTATTTCATAGGCAAACATTATTTTTTTCTATTTCAGTACATTCTTTGTGTGTCCATCATGCTACACTCGGAAAGCTTGAGGAAATTCAGTTGCACTTAAACACAGGCCATCTGGGTTTGCAATGGACAGAATTTTCTTTATGTTTATTTGTATTTTTACTAGTTGTTCTATGGTAGGTGCAGATTGCACTGTAGCAGTGGCTGCAGTTAACAAAGCAGATTTCACTGTGGAGCACATGAGCAGGATTCCTGTGAGGGAAAGCCAAGCCAGTGTTCTGGCCCCTGGTGGGTTCAGGACAACAGACCAGGCAAGACTTCAAACTACTTACTAGCAAATAATGTAACGTAGAGACCCACAGAATGAAACTGATATGACTCAATATCTGTGCAATGTGATTTTTACCCTGGAATAGGCAACCTAATCTAAACTAGGGCTATCTATGGGGCCTGGCACAACAACTGAGCTTGGTTGCAAGTCCAAAGCCGGCTGTGTTTCCCAGTGATTTTCTAAGCCTTCTCTACTATACCCTTGCTTTTCCTCGTGCAAACAAGACCTACTCTTCTGAACATGCACATCGTGGAGCTGCTCTCCCAGGGACTTCATCTTTGCACCTGGCATTACTTGGGAGTTTTACACTTTTTCACGGTTGCTGAACATAATATTAGCATCAGGATAGGCTGGGTACAGGACAGCAATAGAACAAAGTCAGTGTAGTAAACAGGACTAAAAGGAAAGATTTAATTTGCCTATAGATGTAAAGCACTCTTTCTGCAGTAGTGAGGCAGCAAAGAAAGCAGTACTCCCCAGGCACCATTCCATGACACATTTGGAAAGCTTTTGCTGAAATATCCTACACCATCAACGTTAAAATATTTTCACTCTCATAAATCTCTTCACAAAAGGTAATACCAATAAGGCTTGCTTGACTTGCAGCAATCCAGGATGACACATCATGCCCTAGATCAGGCAAGAATTTCAACATCTCCCAGAGCTCAAGTCAATATCTAAGTCTCCAGGTTATAATCACACATACACATACTTCTATTCCTCCTGAGCCCTGTTCTTCACCTGGAAATACTGTCAGCTTCAGCAGGCTCTAGAGATAAGCCAGTTCTATTGAGTAGGGACTGACATCTCAGGAATACCCTAATTATAACAAGGTTTTGCATGTTATATTTAAGAGACATTTTTGTATCATCATTTACTAGTTAAGACAATAAGGAATATAATTAATAGTTATATGGCAAGATTTCTGCAATTTGTAATTCCCTAATTGCTATTTTGGATTTCTAACTGAACATCAAAATGTCATAATCTAGTGGCACCAAACACAGAACACTTAAAATGTCAGTGAGCAAAGAAAATGACTTCAGAGAATGGGGTTCAAGAAGTACAGATCTGTGATTTAAAATGTACAGTTCCTGATGGTATGAATTACATTAAGCAGAAACAGCTCTTCTCAGTGCTGTATACTCAAGATTAGAGACTGCAAAATGCCTTTTTCAGAATCACAGCTCTCCACTTCCCCTGCTGAGATGTCAGATAGACTTGGGCTAAATTTGATGGCAAGTGTTCCAGGTCCCGTCTGTCAGGTTCTCCTATGCTTAATGAGCAGCACACACTGTGTAAACAATGAAACAGCACATCGAAGAGGTGTAAATGAACTTGCTTCTGCAGGATTTTCAGTCAGAGCAGGGTTTGGGACTTCTAGGCAGGCCTGCAAAGCCCTGCTGTGTCCCTAGAACATAATTGGCTCCTGAGAGCAACAGCATATATTAGGCACAGTAAAGCAGTTTAGGAAGGTCTTTCAATAAACTTTCTATAAATGCAACTCATTCATTTTAATACGAAGCCTGTGGTTCCAGTGGGTGGGCTGTAAGAAAGAGCTGTCTAAGCCCTTGCTCGTTTTATTTCCTGTAAGTAACACCATCACTGTAGGTACTTGACTGCTTTGGACAAAAGAATGCACAAAGACCATCAAGTACTCTTTTGTGCATGGATGTATAGTCACCCCCTAAATATCCATTCCCCAAAATCGCCACTCAGAAGGATATGTGCAGCACAAAGACTCCCAAGCAGCAAAGAAGGGAACCCCACAGCTCTTGGAAGGATTATATTTTCAGGAATGACGACAGGCTGATCAGCTCGTAGAGTGCATGGGCCACCCTTCTTGGCTTCAGTGTACCTAATGAGTTATGGATTTAAAGTTATTTTGCAGCTTTACAGCAGCTGGGTTAGTCCCTGGCTTCCCAGCTGGGGTTATAAATAACACAGAAAATAATGGCAATTTGTGATACAGGCAGGCAGTGCTCATTTGTGCTCCCCCCAGCACCCATGCATGCACTGTACCAGCGAGCCTTCACAGGTGTCCCTGTTTATATCCAGGGCCCAATTCACACTGTTTATTGTGCTGAAGTAGGTTTTAATTGACACTACTAAAGCAAAAAGCACTTTTTCGTTACTATACCTATTTATATTAGTCTAGGAGAGAGATCACTGAATTTGCTTTATGATATGTACAGTGTAGTTCATGATTACGCTGCTGAAGAGGTTCATCACACATTTTGGAGAGTTTCCCTCTAGATTATTAAGGAATAGGTCAATGCAGTGCCCAGATTAACTGTTTTAAAAACAGCGGTCAAATAGAAGCTACACAGGAAAAAAAAAAATCATTTACTTTGGGAAACTAAAAGAAAAAATGGGTAAACACCACAGATCTATTTCTAGCTAATGTCTTTAGTTAAATTAGCATTTACATAAGAGCCATGGATAAATAGCAAAAAGATTTAAGTTCTGGAATGACAGATCAGTCAATCAGAATTAACTGAAAAGAAAACAAAACTTTTTTAGCAAGTAAACACATCGCATTATGAAGGTATGCTGCCACTTCAAAGATTACAGATGTTTCTGGCAAGACAATTAGCCCAGCTGTTTTTCTGTTCAGATCAGTGCCTTTTCTATGACTATACACATTGCAAGTGGTCAGAGAGGAATCCCAGGGCACCTGCTCTGCAGCTATTTTTGCATTGTTTCAGCCTCATCCATAAGAAGAAAAATCGGTCTCATCATAGTCCTTTTCTGTTTGAAAGGATTGTCTTTCACCATGGGGAAAAATCTCTCTTGTTGAATAAGAGCATCCATCATAGTTTAAACAGAATTTCAGGAATGACAGGTACCTTATTTAGATAAGGTGACACATTACTGCTTCCTCTTTCTTCCTTTTTCTTATACAGTAAGATCTATATGGAGAGTAAATTACTCTATCACACCAAGTAAGTATCAAAGTCAAGCTCCATTTTCTGAGTTTCCTATTCCACATCCCCTTGAATTGCCCATCTAGCTGTTTGAAGGACATCTGAAGTGGATTTCTGGTTCCACTGCTCTTAGTATCAAATATTTCTGTTGGCTACGCTGAGTGATAAAGCTTACTGAAATCCGTTTTCCTAGGAGAAGGTTACTGGCAGGAACTGGATTGCTACTGAATTGCTGTTACTGCCTGTTAAGAATGGGGACTTCAAAAAAATGAAGCAGCTATAAATATCACCAATTTAAAATACTTTTTTCATGCCTTCCAGATTGCTTTAAATTGTTTTCTTTAAAACAGAAAAAAGATTAATGCACTGAATAGAAATTAAGGCATTTAGATTTCTTTGAAGTCCTTATTGCCATGACCAGTGCACTGTGAGGCAAGGGGCACCTCGGCCATGAGATTTAGCTACAAAGTAGGGCAGTGCAGCACTAGCTTAGGGACCTCCTCATTTTCAAATCTGACATCTATTTGTCATTTCTCTACTTTAACAGCTATTTTGGAGGTGAACTGCTAAGCATGACCTAGATGGGCAATACTGGAAACCGCAGGAGATGCTCTCATTGATTGCAGAAAAACAAACTGTTAAATTAGGCCAATTATATAGTGTACATCCTTTTGTATGGGAAAGCTGAGAATTAAATGGATCCTGGTAGAAGAGACCCTACCTGACAGGCTTCACAGACACTGACATCCCTGGGCAACTCAGCCCCTATTTGCTACAATGGGTACTAATGTGTGACTCAGTAAGCTTGAAAACATGAACAGGAAAAGCATAGTGAAATCAACTTTATCAGAAAAGGGACTCAGCATTATATGCAATCAGAAAAATCTGACCAGTTACACTCATCGCCCCACTACTGAAATTGAAGGTATTACACTATGGAAAGGGGGGATTGAAACAGAAATACATCTGTTGCATAAGGCTTTCATGAAAGACTCACTCAAGATCCCCGAAGGTGATTTATAGAAGATGCACGGGGATGGGGAGAACACTGAGAATTAAACACTACCTCAAACAAGGATTTAGCTGTAGACAGAGCATACCTGAAGTAAATGCCATGCCAGCTTAGAGAAGTAACACACTAATGTAAAGTTCCTTGGCCCCTATTATTGGAGTCCAATGTACCTTCTCATCTGGCTTATCTTCAGCAAACCTATAGGAAAGCCTTAAGAGCTATGAAAAATGCCTCTCAATGGTTCTCTGGTGCTTTTAACAAAAATCCTTCATACATCCTGTAGGAGCATTTCCTTTAGTCTGAGTACAATTTACTCACAGGATGAAAATCAATTTTTGCCAGTACTCTCTGCAAAGGGGCACATGGACTGGAAAGGAGACAATACAGATATGTGGAAGATCGGGGGAAGCAGAGGTAGGAGAAATATTTAGATGGAAAATAAAGGCTTTGCATCTCATTGACAGTGCCTCAAGTGCAGAGGCAGGGAGCACAGTCACACTGAATGCACATGCCATTATGGAAAAGGAGCAGACACTCGTCATGTGCAGGATGAAAAGCACATGGATCCAAAACGCTGGATTGACAGAGAGCACAAGTCAGCAAGTTTCAGAGAAGGCGAGATGAGGTACCTGAGTCACAATTCAGCTGTGAAATGAATCATGACTTGCAATAAAGAATCTCATGGACTAAGGGAGCATGCAAGAGCTTAGGGAAGGAGCAGAGGTAGGCATTTGCTTTGTTGGTTTTCCGGCTGCCAAAATGATTTTCTCATATGCCTGTTGTGACCATCCTGAATCCATGTAATTGCAAGGCTGACCAACATATGCGTGAATGTCTAAGGACT
Organism: Aphelocoma coerulescens; assembly: GCF_041296385.1. Classification (NCBI taxonomy): domain Eukaryota; kingdom Metazoa; phylum Chordata; class Aves; order Passeriformes; family Corvidae; genus Aphelocoma; species Aphelocoma coerulescens. The sequence continues at coordinate 9,110,484 of NC_091021.1, forward strand.
GGGGATGGAGACATTTGAAGCTGTGTTTAAACAGAAGGAAAAGAAGCCAGATATGAGTCCTCTGTACCTTTTGCATGTATATGCACACATTTTTTTTCTGCTCATATGCGCACCTCAGGTTTTACTGGAATGGGTCCTAAACCAGCCTAAATCATCTTGGCATGATTTAGTTTCTGCCCTCAGAAACTAGGAAATGAATAATGCATGACAAGTCAGGAGTTCCCTGAGCCTTTGGTCGCAGCAGGATGCACCGGGCAGGTGAGTGGGACAGTTACAGACTGGGCAGGACTGAGGGAATTTAGAACATTTGGCAGCAGGGGGAACCAGAAGTGACTTGATAGAAAAGATAAGAAGGATATCAATGGATACAGAAGTACAAATTTTCTCAGGAAGCCTTTAGCACGTCAATTATAGCTGACAATTAACACCCCTACTCAGCCTCCAGGGATTTCACAAGCTGTCCCCATTTGTGGCAGGATAAAAGGAAGAGACAAATAAAGGAATAGGCAGCGAATTATTTTTGCATCTTGTTGCTGTTGGAGTTCTTTTGCACAGTTTATCATCAGTCTTAACAGAGAAAGAGAGGTTGCTATAAGAATCTTAATTCCAACAAATGACTTAAATTATTTACAAAAATAATGTTAATTCATGTTCTCCTCCATGCTTCCTGAATGGAAAGGTGTGAGGGCTGTCTTCAGGACAACTCAATAAATGAACTCCAAGATTCTTCTATAAATAACATTTCTATAAATCCAGCTCAAGAGCCAGAAAAGGTAATAAACAGTTAAGGAGCCTGGTTTACAGGGTTTCTTCTATGTTTCATTCCCCAAAAATACTCACCATTAAAATATTTTAGCTGAGATTTTCAAAGCAGTGTGGGCAAATTCTCTGCACATCTCACATTAATTAACAGCAAGTGTGTGGGTAATTCCCTGTAGTACTTTGATAATGTCAGTTTTTTATACCCGTTTAGCATATCCACGCAGAATAGGATGGAGGAAATGTGTACAGTGATTCCAAACTGCACCTCAATAAAAAATGCCATTTTGTTCTGACCTTATGAGCCTCTGATCTGTTCCAATAGAGGGATTCTGACCAGCTATTTTGGGCAGATCCAGAAACAGGAAATAAATGTGCCTCATCATCATGGTGATCTGAGCCTAGTCAAGTATCTCATCTTAATAATATTTTTCTGTTTAGAGGGCTTGGGGGAAGGTGAGGGGAATAAACCTTTCTGTTTACTCTTAGCATCAGACAAATCCACTGGGAGGGACTGCACAATTAACATATTAATGAAGGCTGGCCTCAGATGTGGTGCCTGAAAGCAATTATGGGCAAATTAAGAATATAAATGTAAGATAAAAAACTCGTGCCTGTTTGGGACAGAAGGAACATAAGCTGCTTAGCACTGAAACAAGACTATACATTTTTCCTTTTCCATGGGGAAGGAATCCTGTTTTACTCGGCTTGGAAAAGGCAGCATTGGTAAAGTGCACTATACCAGGTGCAAAAGACCAATATCACTGTGATACCCCTGCTGGTTTGTACAATGATTGCTGAGCTGGATATTGGAGTTCAGACAGTTAAAACCTGGAATTGTAACAAAGCCTGAAAGTCTCTACTCAGCTGAAGTGGAGGAAATAGGTAATTTTCCCACGTTGATCTCTGTACATTAACATGATTGAATTAAATATAATGGTCATAATTTTTCTATGGGATTCTTTTGTTTTGGGATATCAGTCACAAACAATAATAAGTATTTGCATTAAGTCTTAAATGCATTAATGGTGATGAAACTCAACGTGGCCTTACAGAATATCAAACTGAGGAAGGTATAAATGCCTCCAGCACAAGAGACTCTGATTTTCTATTCCTCATTAGCACCAGGTGAAGGCTACAAAAGAACTGGCTGGAAAGCAGGATTTCCATTCATGGCTGATTTTGTTTTACTCTTCTAGGTTACAGTCCAATTCAGACCAAAAACTAACATGTGCTAAATTCCCCAGGCCCTGCAACCACTTAGTGATATTGATGTTCCTGTCAGCTTTCATGACCAGAGCGAAGATGACAATGTTGCTGAGGAGCAACAGAAAATGATGGCTCTCAGGCTCCAGCATCAGAAGACTGACCAAAGTCCGAAGTCCTGGCAGCTCCCTCCGTCCATGTCCCTTAAGAAAAACCATCAGGAATCCAGGCACTCTTCACCTGGCACCCTGCTCCAGGCTTGGCAAGCACTCGCACCATGGACATTATGAATGAAACATTTAGGGCTCAACAAAATGGCATTTTTACATGAAAGTATTCAGCCAGCTCTGCTATCAAAAGCCTTTACAACTAAAGACAGAGCCAAATAAAAAAAAAAAACCTGGAGGCAGGAAAAGCAAATTTTTGAACATTTAGAGTTTTCTCCAAAACATTTCAACACACATGAATGAAAGCCATCAAACAGTGCCACCGCAGATACATTTTTAGAAAGTTAAAGCAGTGGAAAGTTGTCTTCCCACCCCAGAAAAACAAAAGAAGTTAGAATTAAATGAACTAACTTAATTATTAACAAAATCACTAATACTTCCCTGACTAGATGTGGAACATCTTGTTCTATGGTTGCCTATTCTTACTATCTATAGTTGTCTATTCTTATTGCTTTCTGCTGAATAAGACAAGGAGCAAGCTTGCAGAAGCCTCCTCCCTTGACACCAGTTCTTGGAAAACTTATCTTAAAGATGAGCCTCTAGATTAATGTTTTTTTTTTTATTATTTCTCTATTTTAAACTCCTATAACTAATCTACCTTAAAGGCCAGGTAAATGTAGTATCTATTGTCTCTTAATGGATTTTGCCAAGGCTAAAGCTACAAGCCCAGAAATTCCTTTGCTGAGCTTTGACCAGGTACCTTGGCCCTATTCCTCGAACGGTTCTTTGGAAAATCTCCAGATGCCTGGCCATCTATGGAATGCATTCCCAGCAGGAGGCTTCTGGGTCAGCCCCAAACCTGCTTGTTAACAACCCCCTGCTTGGCTCCCACATCTTTGTATCTTATTGCAGTTCACAACAGACAATGCTCTTAGCATTTTTGCCACTGAAGGCTTAAGGTTTTCTTTGCCAGTGTCCCTGCCTGTGATTTTCTACTCAGACAGAAAACCTTGTTTTCCAATATACCTGCTATTGACACTAGCAAGTCAAATATATTTTCTTCTGTGCAGGGTCACTGAGACATCTTTTTTTAAGGTACTACATCTTATTTTTGCCAGCAGAGATTTCAGCATTCCTCTTCCTGCTGCTGTGCAGCCTGTGAATCAGAATTGCCAACAGGGTCTCTGCTCCCTACTGGTTTGCTCAAAGATCTCCACAGCCAGGAGAAACTGAATGCTGAAGTTGTTTTCTATGTAAGTGTAACACAACCTCCCACTGGACGGCTGCTGGGGAGCCTGGCAGTGCAGCATCAAGGAGCCAAAGCATGTATCTAAGTTGGAGATCTAGTGGCAGCTCACTCAAAAATCTTGTAACCTCTGACAGGCTGCAGAACTATTTGATTCATTTGTTTGGAGTTAATGGCATATGCTGCACGTTCTGCTTTCATATATAAAAAGGTGCAGCTAGGCAATGGGGAGGAATCTGCCTGTTCACCTCATATGCTCTGGGTCAGGCAGTGTCTTCTAGAGGGAGGAGAGGCTGTCCATCCCGAGAGCAGCATGTGAACACAGCAGGAAAATACAGGCAGGGATGAGCCAAGTGATTTGCAAAATGGGATTGCATTGAGGGAAGCCAAAAACATGCCAAAACATTCCTGAGAAGCAGTGGGGAGACACTTTCCTAGCATGCAGGAAACTGTAACCTTCCCTGCAGGGGCTCAGCTGCATGTGAGGCAACTCACAACTTGCATAACCTCGGCTCCAACTTCCCAGGAACCAGCTGCTATAAAGAATGCAGACAAAGGCCATGAAAGATCAGGAAGAGGTAAAACTTCAGACAGAGATTAGATTATTGAGATGGGGATGGATCACAGTTCAACACAGAAAAACACTGATGTGAACAGTTATAAAGTCTTATAGAAAAAGCAGTTGAAGGGTGGCAATTTATTGACTCTGAAGATCAGTCCCTTGAAGGGAGCCATGGACTTCGACCATTTCTAGCCTGACAACTGCATGGCAATAAAGACATCAAAGGTGGTGTGCAAATTAAGGCCCAGCTTTTAGCTACCTGTTAGATATATTAGCTATATTACCTGTTTCTTCTGTGGTTTTAGCTACTACACTGCCTACCTTTGCTCATGTCAAGTTGCCCAGAGTGATTCAAAGTCTTAGAAAGTTGCTTGGCCAGAAAACAGAGCAAGAGGGAAGGACATGACCAGCCATAACACAATGAGGAAAGAATATGTTCATTGTTAAAATTTATTTCATCTGCAGAGCAAAGTATCTGGATTTTCTCTATTTAAATATCCTCTTTAAATATATTGTTCAATTTTATCTCTTTTTTGGTCTACTAAAACTTCATTTTATTGATTGGAGGCATCTGATGTCTTTTAGTTTTCTCCCTTCAAGAAAAGGGAGGTGGGATCATTTCACTTCAAGGCTCTTGGCAACATCAAGTTTCTGTGGCACAGCTGCCAAGTTTTTGCCTTTTTTCCCCCCTTGTGTGTGAATGTAAGGACTTAATGCTTCTCAGAGGTCTGCTGCTGCTTATTTTTGTGATAACCCCACAATTAAAGAGAAATATGATGCCAGGATCTGTAAGGGCAGAATGTGACTGGCTCAAATCACATTCATGTCCACTGACAAGAGCTTCTTGCGAAATTCTATGCTTTCGGAGAGTAGGATTAGAGCTGTCTGTAAGTTTTTCTTCATGCTGAAAATGCTCTACATGTTAAATATATCACTGGAGTTATGAAAGAAAACCAAGAATACATTTGCAATGACAGGTAAATACATATATTTATATAAATGAAGAAAAAAAATAGAAATAACCTTAGCAAGCAGCTATATTCCATGGTTGTGTACAAAGCATCATATACTGAGGCTTTGGAGCTGAGAAAAAAAGTGTCTTGCATCAAAAGTTTCTGCATTTGTGAATTATAATTGTGCATGATATGAGTTACTAGGCTCAGCCAACAAGGTTTCTATTCCCTTTTTTTGCATCAGGTGGAAATGAACAATTGCCATTTCTGTTACCAATTTAGGAACAGTAGGTAAGTAATTATGTCTCAGCAGCCTATTGATTCACCCTTTGGGGACACACGGAGAAGACTTTAGGCCTGGCATCTGTCAGAATGAGATTTCAACAGAATCAGGAGAAGGTAGTGCTTGAGCCTCCTTTTCCAAGAAACCCCAGGATGTGACACAGCACATCCCTCACCGTCCCCTTTCTGTCACCTCCCCTGTGTCAACAGCATGTTCACACAAAAACACAGCTCTGGGGAGAGGAACTGCCTCGGTTATTGTGGGGCTGCCCCTCAGCTGTGGCTGTCTTTGCATGGACAGGATGGGAACTGAGAGATTATCTTCTCCCTTAGGCCCCCTGGGCTCCTACATAATGCTGACTTGCTAAAACCCCTTCCTCAAACCCTTCTCGTCCCTTTTCCTTCTGCTGCTGCAGCACAGTCTGACAGGGAAAACAGCCTGACAAGAGATGTACTCCTTTCCTCCTGCTCCTGCAGTGCTTGTTTGTGAAGAAGACTGAAGAAAAACTATGAAAACATAAAGTTTGAGGAAAAAAAAGCCCAAACTTTTCCTAGCATATACCTGCAGGCCATGGGAGTGCAATGCCACTGATGTAGTTCCCAGAAGCAGTAACATCAGAGTAGGTCAGTAGGGCTCGGAGATAAACTCCTTGCCTGTTGTAAGATATATATCTGTTTATTAAAAAATATAGTATACTGTCAATCTCTCTACTGAAATAAGTTATAAAGCATTTAGAGTACCTCCATACTGAAATCTGGGGTGGCAAAAGGCAGTGCTGGGGTTAGTGCTGCTCCTACCAAGCCTTAAACAACATTATTTGTTTGAGAAATTGTGTGTTGATCTGAAGGCCTGCCAATCACAGCAGTTGTTGTAATAGATGGGACACCCAAGGGATGGTCCCAGGAAGAGCTCTGGGACTCTCAGAAACAGAACCTTTGAACTCAGAGTGTCCTGTAGCTCTCAGTGCCTGAATGTCCCCCATCTTCCCAAAGAAATCTATTCCCTGAATTGTGCAGAGAATTAAAGTATTTTAATGACATAATTGTCTCTAATTTAAAAGTAGCCATTTATTACAGTACACAAATACAAACCATGAACTAGCAAGTTCTTGTAGCATTAAACATAAGAATTATAAAGAATCACCTCACTGACATTAGCATTTTCTTAACCCTATACATTTTTTCCCCTAGAACAAATCTTTGAGTGGGTAAATAACATCAGAGTTGTTTGCAGTAAAATAAAATCCATTTAAGAGTGATACAGATACTGCAGTAGTGGATCAAACAAAAATACAGTGATTTTAAAGCAACTTTCGTCCAAAAGTGATGATAAGTCTAGAGTTAGGGAATTTACACACTTAATTTAAAATATCTTTTTCATCTTCAAGTTTTGTATAAAAATTACTGAATTTATGTTTGGTCCGGATTGAAGTTATTTCAAATTTATATTGTAATCTTCATCTGATGGCAGTGCTTTCAATAGAAAAACACAAAGAAAACATGAAGGGTTGTTGATGAAAAAGGTGATTGCATGAATTACAGCCTTCCTGAGAAGGCTGAAGAGATCTGGTCTGTCTGTACCTTCTTGGTACAAGAAAGAAACAACCGAAGATTGTAAGAATGCATGTTCCCAACTGTCTATCAACTGGATTTACTTGCAGTGGTGAAGAAAACAAATTGTCTTTGTGTCTTGGGGCATCATTTGTCATGAGCTGTTATCTAAAGTAGAATTTCCTGCTTCAGGAACACCTTAATACAGAGTGAAGTTCTTTAAAAAAAAAAACAACAACCAAAAAAAAAACAAATTGAGAGAAATGGCTATGATGAGCAAACTGAAACAAAAACTAAGCACTTGTTCACATTATTAAAAATCTCTGAAAAAAACAATGCAAGTTTGATATTGGCTGAAATTGCCAAAGCTCACAGATTTGAAGAATTGCACAAAAGGACACCAGTTCCTAAGACACAGTTGGTGTTCCTTACATGATTTGTTATGTTGTTACTTAAACCATTCATTATGGAGATATCAAACAGTAGCTTCTCAAATGGTTTCACGTGGGATATGTGAAACACAGGACCACCTCATAATAATGATGTACAAATACTGACATCACTGATCCTCTGCCACTTGTGCACGTTCCACTTGGAGACTTATTTTTGAAGGCATATCAAGGTGTACAACGACAGGGGAAAAAGCAAGCTTCATTTGCTTCCTGGAGGAGCTGGTGAATGGAAAAGATGGTTGGGTTCTCCTGCGAGGGAGCATGAGCAATGCTCGGGGAACAGGGGGAACTCAAAGGGCAGCGCCAGCGCTAAGTTCACTTCCCCACTGTAGCATCCTTCAGAAAATGCCAGTTGCCCCAGATTGCCCATCAATCTGAAAGTCATCCCAGATCAGTGTGAAAGGTGGAAAATGTAATTAAAACACAAGTGACGTGCTCACTTTTGTTTCCAGTTCTCTTCAGTAAAGTGGGAAGTGATCACAATCTTCTCCAAGCACGAGAGCTCCCATGTGGAAAGGTGTTGACTTGGCCCCTGACAGTTCTACTTTATCTTTTTCTAAGGTAAAGCTTTTCATGGTGATTTTGGTTTCGAAGGTGCTGATTGCTTTGGGAATGACTTGTGGCCATGAAGACCAGTCTATTAACTTGCTTGCACATCTCAATGAACTGAGAATGCACAAGAAAACCAAACTGAAAGCTACACCTTTTAATATTTGTGACAAGTGTTAAAGGCAGTGCAATTTATAAAGCACAAAGGACATAGGGAAAAATATGCCAAACATTAAATCCCTCCTTAAAAAGAAATTTAAAGTTCATCCCTACCTAACTACTGATTGTGATGTATCACATATATATATATACATACATGTATTTAGGCACTGAATTTAATTGATACTGTACTGACAGTGAAAAATCAAAGTTGGATCAGAGGTCCAATTTTCACAGAAGACGTTTTGCCACCTGACTTCACAACAAAAGGAAAAAGGCTTTTGATAGAACTGTCAGGTGATGATGAACTCAAGTTCAAATCCAACAAAGCGTAGCTTAGCAACTTTTTGTGGTGAAGGAATGAATTTAGTCTGGTGTCTGACTGAACCCTTAAGCTCCACATTTCTCTGCAAGAGCAGCTTTCCCTGCCTTATTCACTACTGAAAATAAGTAAACCAGACTTTTAACTGAAGCTTACCAATATCTCAAATGACAAAAAGCAGCTGTGGAGCAAGCGCATGCTTCCTGCCAGTGCCAGCCTTTGATTTCCCCAGGTGCTACTTTAAATCATAGCTTTTCTCTTCATTTGAATTTTGTCAAGAGTGAGCAAGGTGAACTTTGATGTCCGCTCACCGATACTGCACTGAAGAATGGGCAGGAAGCTCAAAACAAATTAAATAACTTGAAAAGGCAAATCATTGTTGCAGCTCAGCAGCACAGTGCAAGAGAGCAAGTCATTTATAGCATTTTGATTGTTTCTTATAATTTAAAGCAACTTGGAAAACATTAATAATAATGCTTGCTTCATTGAGTTTCCCTTTGATATATTGTCTTGTACCTGCAATGTTTAATAAGGATGTTATAAATTGAACAGTTTAGGCTTTCTCTGGCACTTATTTTAGTAGAGAGCACGGAAGCACAAGTCGGCTAAAGGCATAAAAGTGAAAGGAAATGAGACATGAGTTTCAAGGGTACAGAACAAAGCAAGAAAGTTTGGGAGCTGCACCTTTAGAAGACATTCCTTATCCTTTATGACTCACTTCAGCTCTTTCATTTCATATTTCATACTAGAAGGGGAAAAGGCAGAATACCTAATTTTGTCTTGTATTTTGAACAGTGTCTGGCTAAAAGAGTTGGATTCTAATTCTTTACATACACAAGGGGTGTCAAAATAGCCAAATGTTTAGGTAACAGGGAATCTGCAGTCAATTATATCTGCAAAGAGGAACCCCCGTGCCAAGCCCCCTGGAAAACTGCCTTAAGGGAAGACACAGGCAGCTGTTTCTGCCACAGGAGAGGAGGCAGCTGCACAAGGGGCCTTTGGCAAGTGCAGCTCCCATCCCACCACTTTGCCTGAGCACACAACAAGAGCTGCAACCACAAGCCACAGAACTCAGTTTGGAGAGGGACAATTGGGTTACAGGTTATGGTGCCTTCCTTGAGGAAGCATTTTAAAACCTTATGGAATAACATTGTGGAATAACCCTATATACAATGATTGCCTGCTGGCAGATGCAGCAAGAGATGCTGTAGAGGTAAGCAAAATGATCCCTTACTGCCTTTGCTGTGCAGAGGTGTGATAAGTCTTCTTCCTTGGGCTTTTAAAGCAATTTCAGATCTGAAGACAGACACCAGGGAGGAACAAATTGGAACCTAGATTTTTGTTTATATTTGTCTGGTTTTGACCAGACAGTGTTTCAAACTAGGAAACAGTGAATGGGAAAAAGTAGGACAATGAAAACAGAAAGGTATAAATTGTTTGTACTGGAAAAATGTTTGCCAGCTGTTGAAGAGGTAAGGAAGCCCTTTAAAAGTAGATCTGCCAAAACAAAAGTAGCGTTCAGCCCAGAACAGTATAAGAAAAATTTCTCTTGGGGAAATAGAAAGAAAAGAAAGACAGGAAAGACCTAATTAAAAGTGAAGGTCTTGCAGTAAATAAATGATTAAACTTGCTTCAAAAGTGTGTAGAAACATGATTCTCTGAAAAGAATACTGAGTTAAAGTGTAGGAAAAATCCCCCATAAAATTGTTAAATTTTTTGGTTTTTAATGGAGAGTAGCAGTGAAATCCTACTGTTTTATAAACAGAGCATTAAAGCACAGATATGCCTTCCTAATCAGTTACATTAGAATCCCCACAGCTTTCAGGCAACACATATATTAGTTTGGATTAAAAAAAAATTCCAAGAAAAATAAGTTCATTATTTCCATTTTGGAGATATCTCCTCTCTCTACAGTAAGAAAACTGCATCTCTTTAATTTCAGAGGTAATTTTACATACAAACCACAGTATTGAATCAGTATCATATTAAAACACATGAATAAAGGTACCAGCGGGAAACCTATTAAGCCAGCACTTAAATGCTTTCTTAAATTATATTTCCTATTGCAATTTCCCTACTCCACTAAGTTGACTTGAAAGCTCTGAACAAGCATTTATTCTGTAGGATACCCAACCAGGCTGAATAGAAACCCCGAGTATATTGAGTTCCCTCTTGAGAAAACTTAAGAGTGACAAGAAAAATTATGGAGTGGGAGGCTACAAAAATACAATTCCAAGAACACATCAGAGAAAAAAAAAGGCACAGATGAAAATGTAAATTAATACATAGGCATCTTAAGAAAATAGTTACAGTTAGGTAATGAAGAAAGAGCAGAGGAACCAAGTTTTTTGTTTCATTTTGTTGGTTTTTGAAGGCTTATAATTATATGAAAATCATAGTTGATATTTAATGAGTTGCAACCAGTTGCATTATTTTAATTAGTTTATGGTGATAAGGATGAATCCAAAGCAGACAGCTGTGAAGATTTGTTATTTTAATTAGCTAAGCAGACAGGAAAATCAAGAATAGTCTTGATCCACCACAGCAGACCCTGTTCAGCAGGGCCATGAGGGAAAAGAACCTCGGCAGCAACACATCATGACTTCTGTACTAAAAAAGGGGCTTGTTGGCTGCTTTAGACAGGGAAAACACTCCAAATAAATAGCACCCACTTCACAAGAGCAAAGCATTTCTGAGAGGCCAAAACAATAAGCATGACAAAGAACTGCAAAGACCACAGTTATCAAGCTTATTACAGTAGCTACTTGGACATGCTTGCAGTGTGTGTTATGTACAGATTTACAACCCTAAATATAGAAGTATAATTACTGATTACAGCTTTACCTGATTTGTTTTGGGGCTTAGGGATAAAATAGGTGTTCTTCAGTCAAAAAAGTTTGGGGCTTCTGAGAAGTAAATGGGATTAAGGGTAAGAATAAGCAGCTCCTTTTAAAGAGCTGCTGAGTATTTCCACACCATATGGACAGATCAATTAATGAAACAGCTTTATGCCAGAATTCAAAATGTGGAGCAAGAATACAGTTGTCGGTATCACTGGGAACAAAATTAGACGTGAAGAAACGTTTCCTTTACATCATTCATCACCTTGTCTTTGCTCTTGACTGGATCTGCTGGGAGAAATGCACCTGAAATGCTGGGAGAAATGCAATCTTATCCTGGCCAATAACCTTAAAATTTGTTTCCTAGCAGCTGCTGCACCAGTTGTAACAGTCTGAGTGAGCCTGTAACCAGCACAGTCACCTTCAGGTAGGCAAAAGTCTGACCTCTCAAGCTAAGCCCAGGTTCCCACCTCGTCCCTGGGTTTGAAAATAACCAGTTATTTCTGACTCTGTTCACATTCTCCACATACATTTTCAATCCTACTTAAAGATAAGTTATTACTATACACAAATTACAACACATAGACTTATGAGTTAATAATTTACTTGTCTAGCTGGGGAATTTTCCTTTTAGTGCATTATAGATGAACCACAGACAAATTCAGTACTTTCTTGAATTAAGCTCATCTAGCCAATCTAATTCTGAATATATCAAGCAGTGCTGTTTTCTGTGGGGACAATTTAGAATGAAGTGTGCTTCGGTATAAGGAAGAATATCAAGTATTACCCAAGACTGAACAGAAATCTGTAAAAGATGCCAACAGCAATAGCAGCACAGTTTGGATTACTAATCTCTGCTCTTTCACAGCAAACATTATTGGGTTTTTTGGCCGCTACAAAAAGATCAGTGGTCCTTCAAAGAAATTAAGAAGGATCTGTAACATGAAAATGTTTAAATAAGAGTCAACACAGGCGGGTTTAAACTAAGCTGTTCTTTCCTTACGTTCAGGGATTAGTCAATCACCTATTAGATGATTTAAGACTGACAATGGCACACAAACACTTTCCTTCCTGGAGAGTGTTTGCAATGCATAATTTTAGGCACAGGGCAGCCCTGTTAATGTGGTCTGTATCTTGCATGTTCTCCATTTTGAGAAGTAAAGGAACTTCCAGTGAGGACATCTAGACTTAAACAGTTTAATACAGCTGGTTCCAAGAGGTTGGGGTATATATAAAGCCTACAGATGCCAACAAAGAATACAAAGTGGATTTTGAATTAACCATCATATTTGTAAGAGAAATTACACAGGGCACTAGACTCTCACTATTACACAGACAGCAAATATCACTAAAAAATAGAAGCTTATAAAGTATTTTCCCCTCATCTTGATACATTTTGAATTCAGCAATTAAAAGCCACTGAATATGAAGAGTCAGGCCCACAGAGTTTCCCCTCTGAATAGAGCATCTTCTGTACTCTTCAAGGCCTGGTGTCACTTGTGTCTCCCTTTCTGTTTTGAATCTGCACAATGCTGAATCCATTTATTGTTGCTAATTGTCCTTCATTAGTTACCTTGCAGTTTTGATTGGTTTGACTCTTCACCCTAATTGATTTGCTACTGTAATTGACTTTCCCCTCCACTGATTTGCCTTGTGTGTTTTATCACTTTAAAGTGTAGAAGAAACACAGAATGGAATTAAATTCCCAGTAATTGCTTATTACCATCTTGTGGTGCTTTTATTTCCCACCCTAAAACAACTACACATAGCTTCAAATTTGTGTGCTGTGCCATTTTTTTACTGGTATCCACTGTGTTTCTGAAATATCATTCTATGTCTTCCATCTTCATCCTTTTCTTTTGCTGTTCACTCCTGACACTGAGATCTTACTGTCGCTCCTCACCACTTCCCTGAAGTCCATCCTAAATCCATTAATATCCATACCCCTTTCCTCCATCTCTTCTACTTTGCCTTCTTTAGTGGGGAAGCAATGAGGGTTTCACAGGGTACATAATAATCCACACAAGCAAAAACCCTGCCAGTTTAAATCCTCTGCAGCACTAATAGACTGTGGACTCTCAAGCTATAAAACAACAGAATTTGCCCACGTGCTTGTTGCAATATTTTGATAGGCTGCAGAGAGGAGCCTCTCTTCTCCTGGCATGGAGTTGTCTTTAATCTGTAACCACTAAACAGAAAGAAACACACTAAAGAAAGACCAAATTACACCTGACTTGAATAAAGGATAAACAGTGTCATTTGGTGAGGCACCCATCTGGTCTCACCCATTCCAGAACCAGTGCAGCACTAGAGCTGGGTGGGGACAGTGTTTCCCTGAGTCCTGTGAAAAGAAGAGCAAGGGGAATCATTCAAAGCATTGCTCTTAGTCCCATTTCACCCCCTTCTCTTGCTTCTCCGTTAAAATCCTTTCTAATTCCTGCAACATTTCATCCTTGCTCCAACTCCCTTGCATGACTGCTTTTCATCCTCACTCACAGTTTTGCTGCCTTCTTTAACTGTGGCTTTAACACTTCCCCTTCATTTTCTTCCCTTTGCTTCCACCTCCAGTTCAGAAGTGTCTCATTTTCCTGCCTGCTGACTCCTTAAATCTGCTCCCTTGCTCCCAGCTCTCTTAACCTCCTAACAGCCACTCTCTTCTTCCTCACCCTTAGCTGACCTGGGTTTTTACACCTACACTTGTTACAAAACAATTATATTCTCTTGCTTTTTTTTTCTTCCTTGATTTAGGCAATCTTGTTCCCTCCCTCTCCTTTTATTTTCTTCTCCTGTGATTATAGAATTGCTTTATTTTCATGTAGATCTGGACTTTAAAACGCCTCTTGAAGATGCAGAGGCAACATTCCTGCTCCCAAAACAACTGTGAGTTCGTTTTATTAATGTTCCTCCTACCGAGCTACATCACTGCTCAGTAAATGGTGCAAAACTTACAGACATACAGATGTATATATAAAAATAAAAGAACTAAAACCAATCTGAGCACAGCCACAGCCATAGGTATCAATGAACTGAGAAAAGGGGCATGTTATTAGCTATGTAGGGGAGACTACCTTAGCTCAATGTAAGTTAAATTGTGCATGGAGAGAAGGGAGCATAGTGAGTGAGCAGCTGGAGAAAATACTGATTCAGACCAGACCTGGTCAGAAACAGCTCTCTCAAACTACAAAAATTTCAGTTTATAGAATGATCTATTCTAACCTGTACGGGGACACACCCAAACTTCTTCAAAGGTTTATTCTTTGACATGCAATAATTGATTTTACTCTTTAATGAAGAGACAGTTAGTAGTGTAATTACCCATCTTGCATACTCTAGGGAAATCACCCCATTTGCAGCAGAAGTTAATTTTTGCTGCCCTGTTAATACCTGAATGACAACAGGCCTGAGTTATAGGCAGTTGTTGGTTAGGGCACCTTATTAACTGAGGGAGTTGAACCCATAGAACCTTCCTAACATAATATTTTACTGAAATAGAAGCACCTACAAGGAAAAGGCCCAGGGAAATGGATCCTAAAATAAACACAAAGTGATGAATAGCACATTTAGGAGGTGCCCTGAATTTCAGGCTTCCTATCTAACCCAAAAAACACGTAAGTCTCCTGTTGTGGAGATGGCCTTCCTCAACCACTTCTTGCTGGAAAACTTGGATGGAGAGCTCCTAAGAACGTTTTTGGTCCTCTGTATTTTTCAATTTACAAAATAAGTTTTAAAAAAATGGGAACACCTTCTCTTCATATTCTCAACTGGTAAAATACCAGCACCATTAATTTGATCTAGGTCAATTTGTACTGCTCAAAGATCCCACAAAAGCTTAAAAATCCTCTCTCATAAAAAAAATGTTCTTACAAAATGTTCTGAACTAAGTTATTGCTTTGGCCAATTTATATCCAGTCTCTCTCTACTGAATTTGATACCAGATTATAATGGACATCAACAAGGTTGGTCAACACAATGAATTAATAAAAATTTAAATTCCATGAAACGGAAAATATCACAGATTTTTTTTTTTTATTTAATTGCATAGAGCTATTCTATATCTAAGCCCACAAACAGTTATTTTCTCAGTTTCTTATTTTAATTACAAGTTTGTAATTTACTGCACGGGTTTTAGAATCTGTTTCTGGTATGCTGTATTTTTAGAGCTTCATTTACTTTGTTCTGCTCTATTACAGAACCATGCATATTATTTGAAAAGCAAAAAAGACAATTTCTGGAGAGTCTCAATTTTAACTGCATTTTTTTTTCCATTTTCATATTTAGGATGCTTGTTAATTGAGAGATTTCAAAAGGAGAGCCAAGACATTCTTACAGTATTCAATATCTCCTAACAAACATTCTGCTGTATTTATGCCATGGACTTATGAAAACAGCAAAACAGTAATAAGAAATATACTTCAGTTTATAGTAAATTGATGCTTTCAGTAAAGCATAATTAAAGTTACTCTGTAAAATGGGATAAATAAGAAATTATTATGGTGCTCATAGCACCCAGCATAGCATATATTTGCATCTTAAACACATGGGAAACAATATTTGTAGGGCAGCATAGCAGGTACCTTTGCCCCAGGTGCTCTGCACAGTACCTGTATTTCCAAGGAAAAATTTATTTTAGATACCCATGCTTACTTTGCTTCATAGCTACTCTTCATTTGTTTCACAGTCACCATTGAATTAGGTAACAGCAGTGGGAAATTTTTTTTTAAATTCTCAAACTAGATAATTTTCTCAGGAGAAACATGGATTTGGGCTATTTTCTGCAGAGCCCAAGAATGTCTGCAGATTAATTTTTCATGAGATCTAGCCTGTACACTACAGCACACGGCAGCTTTTGCTGCAACATGATTAATACGAAGCTCTGTGCTAAGCACTTGTTAAGCATTAATGCTTTCCAGAGTCCACATCAGTCTCTCTGCTGCCTTGTTTGGAACCTGACCCAGAGCCAGGTCATTTCAACAGGAATTCCTTACCGGGAAAACTAAAGGACACAGCACAACCTGCCTGTGGGTGTGGATAGAGAGATAAATACACATGTGTATCTAGACACAAATACACACAGACATGAGATCTTGGCACTGGTATTCCCTGTAAAGACAGGACATCAAACTGGCTCTCTGGATTCTATCCTATGCCTTGTTAGATCGAAAGGGCAGTTGTTGGTGTCTTGGTTTACAGCATGTAAACGACATTCAATGATAATTTCTCCTGGTAGCTTGACTATTTCTATGGTTTAAATGCCATCCTTTGTGGCTTGGGCTGGTTTCTGCTTTATGAAGACCTCATCTATGGATGCAAGACCTGGAACCCCCAACATTATGCAAGGTGAGGCCACCTCTGCAGTGATGCTCAGGCACATGGTGCTTGATAGGAGGCAGATGGGCTGCAGAGCCACAGGCCACTCTTGCCTCCCAGCTGGCTTTTTAAAAAGGCCCTATTTGGACAGGTAAGCCTGACCTCACTGACTGCTTACAAAGCCTGCTGGTAATTTCATGCTACTGAGAACTGCATTCTGCAATGACAGCTTCCAACGGGGTCTGTCAAAACAAAATAGCCAAGAGACTGCAAACCATTAGGGAAATAGCCTAACAAATATCACTGGAAGACCATACTAAAGGAGCACTATTGTTTTGTTTAGAGCCTCATACGAGAGAGGCAGGAAGAATAAACAGCAGGAGACGTTTCAATATAAACGTTTCATTTAACAGTGTAGTAAGTTCCCAAATTTATCTCTCTGATAAACTAGCACTGCTCAATTTTTACCCATGTGTGTAAATAGCTGCTGACATTGCTCATGTGCTATGCAGTCCACAAGGTTTTGTATCCAAAAGGATCATACTTAAACACTTTCATTTAAATTAAAGGTGTCATCAATGCCAGTCTCTCATAGCTTATCAAGATTTTGACCTGACCTTGCACATAAAGCGGAATAAACCTTTGAAGAGTAAGTCAGGCCTGGAAATGTACAGATCAGTAAATTCTTTCCCTAAAAACAGATGGGTGCCTGGGAAATGCCCAGCATTCTGATAATATTCACACCAGATTATCAGTGTCACCCCAATCCTGAATGGTCACCAGCCTTCTACCTCATCACGATGATCATTATTCACTTGAACTGCAGCCCAGCTCAAACTGATTTCACACAAACTGTTAAATACAGAGAGAAAATCTGCGCCAGTGGGAAGCTTTGCTTCATAGCTACATAAGAGACTAATGTGTTGCCTTGCTTTGACCCAGATGGGATTGCTTACAAGCAAATTGCAAATCCTTGACATTGGATTAGTTTATTTTTCAATCTCTGATGAGGGAATCCTTCCCTCCACCACCCCACTACACTTATGGGAAGTTTCACATTTTCAAACACTTTTGTTCCTTACTTGTTTGTGTTGCTACTGCAGTATTACATTACTGCTACAAGTGAGAGCTGAATAATTTTTGTGCATTTTTTTTCTACCTGAAGATAATGGCACGAGGCCTTCAGAGATGGGAATTAAACATATCGGGCATATGAGGATCAAGGCCACTTTACAATACTCATCTTTGACGAATTTCACATTTCCACTCACCCTCTCAATCAATCTGTTGTTATTCTATTTGCCTTATGTTCTAACTCAACATGTCATCACTGTTCAAAATACATCACTTCTACCCTGGCATGCTACTTTTGCCTGTCAGCTGTCATGGAGAACTTGTGACCAATCAGTATTTTGCTTTTTCTGCAAGGGACCACTTAAAACATCCTTCAATTGCTTCCCAAGAGACAAACTTTGTCCCTTGCCAAAGTAAGTCCCTACGTTAGGTACCTGGGGTTTCACGTGCCATGCATGAGCCTGAATCAGAGTTACAGAACAGGGTTTACTAAGGGTGAAAATCAGAAGGGTTCTGTATGCTGATTACATACGCTTCATGTGAACTAAACACCAACTTGCCCAACTAAAAGACAAAATTGGATAAAAGCAGAGTGCTGGTAACATCTACTGCACTAACTAGTAGCCACATATTACGAAACACAACAGTTGGTGCACATAATCCATCGAATATGCTGGATATGGAATCCATGGAATAGGTGTAATATACAAAGTGAGGCATTACTAACAGCCTTTGTGTCTTGGCTACAAAATCATGTAGGATTAAGGGACCCTTAAGAGACCATCTACTTCAACCTCTTGGTCAAAGCATATCCAGTTAGAGAAGGTTGCCAGGGCTTTGTTTATATTACTATTATCAACTAGTGGTCTTAAGGTATTGTCACTCTTCTGCCCCAACAAAGAAAAGTCAAGTAACAAGGGTCCTCTTATGGAGGCTTCACAGCACACATAGATGATGCACTGCAAAGCTTTGCTGTCATCACAAACCTCCTTAATACCAGGAATTTTTAGCACTGCCTGTCTTAGGCCTGGATTTATCTCCTGTATATCATTAACATTTCATACCCTTACAGAAGGAATGCCAGAGCTGCTGTCTTGGTGGCTCTCCTGTTTACTTGCAAGTATAGTCAGCTCCATTATCCATGGGACAGGATACTGAGTGATGGCAGGTGATTTGTGTACTACTGAGCTGGGCTCCAGCCAGCTCAGAAGCCTCTCCCCTTGCTCGCTGCTCTGGGAGAGTTTATTTGCAGAGGCAGCAGAGCACGTTCTAGTGCACATCCAGGAAGTCTGGCACTGACCTGAAGCCAATGAGCCCTGCTGAACTCAGGCAAGCTCTGCTGAGGGGCTGACTCTCTGTCTTCCCACTCTGCTCCCCTCACTCCTGGTTCTGGGAATGCAGCCCAGACCCACCTGAGCAGGCTCTGTGCGCTGCCAGGCTTGGTTGGGAAAACAAGCATCCTGCTTCTGGGCCTCAGTTGGATCTGAAAGCCACTTAACCATATTTGTATTATGTTGCACCTGCCAGACCCAGACTGGCGGGTGAGCCAATACAAAAACCACCCAGCTGGCTGTGTCCACGGCATTGCTCACACAACAGGGATTCCATGCCTATGGAAAACAGTGTGCTATTTGTAATGGTTTGTTATCCAGCATGCTTGTCCTTAAAGCAATAATGAGTTCACAACTCTAAAAGAAATTAATCAAAATATTCCTAGTTTATATTACCTGATTACAAACATAATAGTGAGGTTTACTCATTTGTCTGAAGTGGAGATGCTGCAGAACATAATGTAGCTCTTTTCTAGTTTCATTAATATTGTAAAAAGCACAGAAAGATGCTCTGACCTGTCCAAATTAACAATGTTTCCCCTTCTGTGTTGATCAAGCACATCTAAATGATGGCTAAGAGTTGACCAACAAAAGGTAATTGATTTTTCTGACATTTATTTGCTAACATCCAATAACCTCATTCCTTGAAGTAAGTTCATCAGTATGCTGAAAAAAAAGCTGTAACTTCTGGTATTTGAAAGCTTGAATGGCTGCTGCTCAATCTTATAAAGTTGGGAAAAGCTAGAAGTAGTAGTATTCTGCATGAAGGAGAAAGATAGGAATGACTGCCCAGCACAGCAGCGGAGATGGAGAGAATCCAATCAGTTACAACCCCCCCACCATCTTCATTAAACATCAATTTTCAATTTACTGTAGCTTCAGCTCATGAAGTGCTTTGCACATTTAAAAGGGGTTAAGTTTAAAGAATCAAACTATTGACATATTTGTACCATTTACTATGCAGCACATCTGTAATACAGTGGCAACGTCCTGCATCACTTGACTATCACTGCTAGGATGGACTGCACTCATCTACTACATGCTGCACCTGTATTCCAGCACAGAGAGTAAAAAACCCAGTTTGCTCTTTGGAAGTGTCTTCTTTAGGGCATTGAAATGTATCCAAAATAGAAATGAGCTCAGATGATTCAAATAGTTAAAATGATGGCAAACAGACTGGCTTTGCCAGGGACATATACAAAGCACTGGGAAACCACAGCATTGCAGCCTTTTTACATTAGTGGCTGTTTCTTGTCTACCTTCCAAGTTGTGTAAAAATGCCCACAGGTAGCACAAGAGAATCACTTTTAAAAATAATTTTGGTTTTATGCACGAAATGAGGCTAAAAGCACTGAAAAGCATGGACCTAAACACCTTCAAAAACTTGCTCAGAATTACAAGGTAGTAAATTCATTTGTTGGAAGGTCCAAATTGAGACCTCCTCTTTAACTCAAGTGTAATAGGAATGTATGCAGAATTTGGATACCAAATTCCAGGGCCACTTATTTACTTTTCATGCAGGTTGTTTAGTTTCATGTCCATCATTTTTTGAACATAGCTATAAACCTCATTATTCATTTTTAGCAATCAAGGCAGCCTCAAGGCCTGATTTTCCCAGGCTGTTGTTTCTATGTCTCCCAATGATTTAGAGGAAAAATCTGTTTGTATTTACACAATCTGAACTTCTCTCAATGCACATAGGGTTTTCAGCTATTTTTCACTGATAATTTACAAGATTTTTCCACCTAGCAAACAGTTAAGATGTCTTCATTCATCAGTCATAAACAACATGTAACTATTTTGCTGTTGATTAATTCTGGAGTTTTAGGGATCTTCTTGCAGCAGTTCAGGAACATGGTCAGTATGATACAGCTACAGGA
Organism: Aphelocoma coerulescens; assembly: GCF_041296385.1. Lineage (NCBI taxonomy): Eukaryota > Metazoa > Chordata > Aves > Passeriformes > Corvidae > Aphelocoma > Aphelocoma coerulescens. The sequence continues at coordinate 9,131,124 of NC_091021.1, forward strand.
GTGAAGCTACTTTTTAACATTTTTTGACATAGATTTTTTGCATAAATATAGACTCCAGAAAGCAACTGGTTAACTTTCAGGCTATAAGGGCACAGTATTGCAATTTGAAATGTTCATTACGAGCTTGTCGTTTAGAAAATACTAGATAAATCTCACCAATTTACTCAGTGTTTAGTCTAAGTGACTTCATACCCAAGGGTAACTACATTGTGCATGCTCTTCCAGACAGGAATGCTGGGATGCTCTGTATAATAAAGCTGTAACTGAGTTTCTTCCTACCTGAGCCCCGATAAGTTAAAGTAGTCACAATTTTAACAGAATCCTTTAGTTGCCTGAAACAAAACACGGTATTGATCCTTTGCCAGATAAGAATGGTCAGTAACACGTGTTCCTCTCCTCACTCTATTTGGTGTTTTTTGTTTAGACAAATTGGAAGCCTAAGAATGAGAATTCCTCAACATTTGTAAAATAAAAATACATTGTGAATTTACATAATTGCAGGAGGTGCGTTATACTCAAATGAAACCTTTGATTCAACAGTTGCAAACACAGTGGCATTTGCAAAGTTGTAGAGATTAATTCACAAGGCTGTGAATTGATTTATCTCTTACTGATTTGGCTACATTGATTATTCTGATGCCTTCTTAACTGGCTTAACTTTGGATGTCATTTTTAGTATATGTGCTTACTATACTCCTCTCATTTGATTAAATTAGAACTGTGAATCAATTCTCTCTGCCATGCAACTGAATTTTCAGAAATGGTTTCACTTAACTGTATATGAGGTTATTTAGCTTTTTCCACCACAGACTGTTTCAATAAATGTGTATTCATTCTACAGGGTTGCAAATAGAAACAGTATTTTACTTTTACTAATTTTAATAGTGAGGCTCAAGGGTAAATCTCACTCAGCATCACAGAAGGGATACATTTGCTAACTTACAATATCTTTCACACTTAACAAGCTTCTCAGCTTCTTTTTGGAATGAAATCCCTGCAAATTGAGTCAAATTTCTCATCAGTGATTCTGTAAACTGGTAGATATTTGACAAGATGTTAATGCAAAAACAATGCAGTGGCTTCTCATCATGTTCATATTTAGCCTCAACTCCTCCTTTCCTAATCCATCTTTGTTTTTTTTGGGTTCATACCCCATAGGAAGAAGAGTAAACCAATTTTTAGATGTCAACAATTAAAAAAAAACCCACAAAAGATTTTTGCAACCAAGAGGAACAGTCTTTGTAAAACAGCCCCAAGACTGGTTTTGCACCACAGTTTGTATTCTCAGCAGAAGACATCGAGTCACATGAATGGGCACATAATGTTTTAAGCTGTATTGTAGCTGCAGATGCATCTCTATTCAGGATAAATGTAACTTTTTGGATTCTCCATACATCCTAAAAAACAGCACTCCCTTTTTCCATAGTCTCAAACACAGGTTTTAAGCATTTATTTTATAATATTTTAAAGTGTAAGACTTTTCTGTAAAATCTTTTATTGATGATCCAGTAAAAGTGATGAAGACTGTGCAAAGGAGTGCAGCATAGAGTGCTTTCCTCTTATGTGAAACTTCCATAAGTAGGAAACACTCATGTCCAAGTGATTCATTACTATATAAAAGTGATGCTTTCTCTCTACTTGAGGAAGAGAAATTAGACAGAAACTAGATGCTAGAATTATGTACCTGCATACGCTGCTGCTCTTGACTGTGAATAATTCAATTAATTCTTCTCACCACTATGTCCATTTCTAGAGGTTTTTTGAGGGAACAATTCCTCTGACTCCATCAGAACATAATCACAAAGGTATGAGCATTTTTTATATGATGCTCAATAAATTATATTGATCCTCTATGATTAGGCTCCACATTTGTTTCAAAGAAGGTTTGAACCTTTATAGAAAAGGAAACTGAGTCCACTGTCTTCTATTAATCAAGTCTCCTATTTTTCTTCTGCAATGTAAATCTCCCTACCTCCCTGTAACTCGAGTTTTACGTAGCTCCCTGCATAGTAATTATGGAAATAAGCGGTTTACATTTTAAGAGAGGTAGAGTACAGAAGCAGTTACAGAAATGTGGAGATATTGTACAATATTTTTTACCTAGTACAATACCATGTAATAGTCAAAAGCCAGGAGTTTTAAGGTCTTGACTGAACTTTGCTAAAACCCTTAACTTTTATTGTGGTGATACCACGTTCTGTCTTCTTCCCAAGCACTGTCCCTTACAGCTTCTGCTGTTAGAAGCTTCTCTGTGCTGTCAGCCTTTGTTCTGATTGAGACTGCACTGAGAGCAGTAGAGCATGCACATATGTTGACAGAGAGGTCTGAGAGTAGCTTCTAAACCCAGAATATATCGCCTTCACATCAGCAGAACTTCCTCAAATTCATTCACAGCCAGCTCAGACATAACTACAACACAGAGTCTTCCTCTGCTTGGGGTTTCTTTGTATGCACACAGCCCGCTGTCAGCTCTGATCAATGCAGGGAAATATTTCAATACACTTGCAACACATGCATTTTCATTGCTCACATTAAATCTAATTTACTATTTTCACAAGCTATCTGGTGCTAATTACAAACACTGGGAATTACCTTAAGCGGGACTTACTGTTTTTTAAGAATCCAGTTTGATAGTCAGAAACCAAAATTCTGCTGTGATAGCACAATGCCATTGTATTTGTTTTTTTTGCTTTGGGAAAACCTTAAAGCACCTAACACCTCTGACCTCAGTACACTTCTTGTTATCACAAATTCATACCTAAATATAATTCTTAAGAAAATAATTTCCATTTTAAATGGCATGCCTCTCCTCCCCACACACACCTTCTTCAATTTCCCTTATGTCCTTAGTCTGCACTGAAAGGTCTGAAATAAGTAGGTGTTGGGGGGGGCTCAATGGGATCAATGATGTCTTTAACGTTTTTTAACTGGCAGGAGCCTTCCTCTGGTGTTAAAGGTGACGTTTAGGCACAGTGTGCTCATGGTGCATCTCATTCTCATTCCTTCTCCCTGCCCCTCCTGTGCTGAGCCAGGCTCGGTGCCGGCAGGTCTGCTCACTGCATGTGCAGCATGGCAGGGAATGAGCCTGGTTCTGCTGCAAGTTACAGGGTTCTGGCAGGGACAGGCCCCAGTGCCACCAACCCCAGTGACAGCTCCACTCACCCTAACCCCAGGCTGCAATATGTGGCTTGGGACACACTGATCTCCATGGCTAAGGACTGCACAGGGTGCAACTCTCACAGCTGGCCATCCTTTGCTTTGGCCCTGAGCCCTGCTTCCCTCCAGGCATCTTGGATTTACCATTCTGAGAGCTCTAACCTTAACCTAAATCCCTTGGAGAACCCCAGGAGCTCAGCCACATGCCCATACTAATTAAAAGGGGTGAATTCCACTAGCAGCCCCCGTATTTCTGTGCCCTCCCCCTTAAACCACACTCTTAGTACACGACTAAGCCACAGCTTTCTCCTTCTTTGAACAGGAAGAGACATGGAGATATTTTCCCACGTAGGAGTTCTGGTGCCAAACCACGCAGAAATCCTGGTTGTGTACTTTCACTTTTCCCTATGCAAGTTAACCAAACTGCTGTTAATCAAGTAGTCCTATGCTAAGAGTCTGTTCACAGATACTCAGATAAATGCTAACTGCACGTATTTACTACAAAATGGAACACTCAAACCACCCTGACAATCCATGATCAGGGCAGGTGACAGTAACAGAATGAGATGTGGTCAATGTCCTCAAGGCAGCGGCCAAGGAATTAGGATTTCTGAATACTCTGATGTGAACTTGCTATGTGTTTCAGATGAGCTGACAGGGCACAATAGCTCTCAGCTCACCTTGGCTGACGGTATGGTGGTTGTGAGCTGTTACCAAAAAAAGCTAGAGGAATACTGGCCATGAAGCCACCTGAACACAGCTTAAAGAATACAGCAGTTCCTACAGTACAGCCATGAAAAAGACAACATCCTCTACAATACAGTTTGTTAACTTCCAGGGAAGCTGTGGATGCTCCATTCCCAGAAGTGTTCAAGGCCAGGCTGGATGGGGCTTTGAGTAACCTGGTGTAGTGGAAGGTGTCCCTGCCCATGGCAGGGGAGTTGTAACTAGGTGATCTTTAATGTCCTTCCAACCCAAATTATTCTATGATTCCATGAACTCAGGGCAAATTGCGTTCTCAAGATGATGCCATTCAGACCACAAATGCTGCTACTTGAGGTGCTGAGCTCTGAAACATAGTGGAAAAATTAAGCCTATGGTAAGCTTTTCTGTTTCAGCTACATGATGTCCATATTCTACATGAAAAATAAAGAGAGCTAGAGTAAGGTGTACTATTACTACATATTTATGATTGCAACAACCTCTTAATGAATTTTCTGTGTTTTCTCTTGTACCTGCCATCCTTACGCTGTGTTACAGAGCACGTGAACGTGTTTTTACCATCATATAGATAATCGTCAGCCTTTGCTTCATTTGTCAAAAGTAATGCTTTGTACACCTCTGCTGGGAATGCTGAGCTGGCTGCTGAATACAGAGCCAAGAGGTCTGGATATTGGCTTAGTTCCTTTTAATTATCATCTCACATGTAAAGGAGACTGTTTTATCTTTCAGAGCACAAGGGTCATATAAATAGCCTTTAGTAAGAAAAGAGCTAGACAGTTTCATGGTTATAATTTAGAATGTAGTTCCATTTCAGTTATTTAGTCTTGAAGTCAAATGAAGCAGAGAAATGTGAGGTTTTATGATATTATCTCTTCCAAAAATATTATTTTGATCTTATTCAAATCTTTCTTCCTGATAAGCCAAAGACACTTATAAAAAAATGCTAGTCTCAACAAAATGAAAATGAAATATTCCAGCAACTTCCCAAACCCAGATGGAAAGAAATAAGGCCACGTTTTCTGTTCACTTTTTTCCCCCCCTGAAAGCTACATTAATAAAACCAATTCATCAAAAAGTTCACCTCCAGTGTAAATATCTTCATTTAAACACAGCCATCAGTGTTTGAACATAAGCATGATTGATTCTTTATTTTTGAGATTATATTCATTTCAGGAATTTTACTATGTAGATATAATATATACTTTTCTAAGTCCCTTGGCTGAGCATAACATGACATTCTGATTAAAAGATTAGCACTGTGCTGTACCAGTAGAACACATTTTAAAGGGATTAGGAACCGACGACTGGACAGATCTCAAAACAGAGCAACTTACTATTCAGAGAAATAAGGGGATTTCTTAAACCATGGAACTGCAAAATTGAGCTAAGATTCGTAATCCAAGACCTGCACAGAATTTTTTGTTGCTCTGCACTTTGAAACAGAAAAAGTTGCAATATGTAAATATATTTGTATCTATGTCTCATTAAAAACAGACAGGTGGATCTTAATACAAGACACCACCTGCATGAAACACCAGGGAAATGATTCTGTTTTAATCTGCTTCTGTACTTGTGGGACAAGTGAGAGAGAGCACCACCACTTTCTGAACACCAGCCATTACAAGAGTAGAAATCATCAGAGCTGTCCGAGCATTTCAGCAATTTACCATGTCTGCCTCAAATGGGCTTTCTTTATTAAAAGACCCAGTCTGATCACATTGTGGTCTCCAGAACTCTGCAAACACCTTCCTGAAAATGAGCCAAGACGTTCAGGAGCAATTCCCAGTTTGGTTCCACAATCCCTTCAAACCCTGCAGGACTATGAGCACTCATCATAGCTGTGCAAGCTGTTCCTCTTTGCACTACTGACAAATGGGGGGTGAGAACTTGCCTGAGCACTCACAAGTCAGTGAATTCCCCTGCTCCTGCTTTGGAGGAGTGGGGTTACAGATGTTTTTAAACAACTGATGCATGGCTCCCAGAAAAAAATTGAAATACCATCGTACAGGTTGTGTCTCGCAACGTGATACTGTCCTGCAAAGACAAACATAGGTGTTAAAACAAGTACATAGGTGTTAAAACCTCCTTCATTAGTTTTCAGAGCATTCAGGAAAGAAACCATGGATCTTGATTTGTAAAGAGCTTGGATTAAGGCAGGGTCAAAGAGGAGGGTTGAGAGAGAGAGATAAAGCAGCCTTCTCATCTCAGGTGAGGCTGAGTAAGGGAGGAATGAATCTGCAGCATGTCCCTAAGTGGGGCCCTACAACTCTGGGACCTTTTTGCTGTGTGTGCAACAGTACTTTAACTAAGTCCTTTTCATTAGATTCTGTGAACCACTTTCAATTTGGGAAGGCAGCTTAAAACTTTTTGGTGCTTAATTGAGAAGAAAAAGTTTTAAAAAAATTCTTGGGGCCTGGACCAACTCTGCTTCCTTTGACTCCAAACAAGAAAAAACTTCCTTGCCTTTCTTTTAAGTGTGTGGGGACATGGGATCACTATTCCCACAAAACCAGGCATGTTGGTTAGTGATACAGGGGAGGATCTGGGGAACAGCAGAAGCACTTGGCCTTTCCAGCTGCTGGAAATCAGGAAATTGCCACAGACTTGATGGGTCTCCCTTCACCACATTCCCTCTGTTTTCAAAGGGAGGGAAGAAGCCAGGCCTAAGGTCCACCTCCATGTTTCCTACCTCTCTTTCTACAGAAAGGTGACTAGAATACATTACACTTCATGATATAAGAGTATTTTTACTTGAAAAAGTTTGAAATTTAGAGAAAAGAGCTGTGTACTTAATTAAAAACAACTAATCCCCAAATACTGCCACCACCAAAAATTGTCTTTTGGCAAACACATTTTCCTAACCTGATAAAACTTGTCAAAATAATGTGAATCTGCTTCTTCTTCTCTATATGCACGAGCAGTCAGGTAAACATGCACTAAAGCATCGAGACAATCCACCTTGGTTATTCTTTTGGGTACGATTTTTGTTTTCTCTCCATCATTACTCTTGCTGTTTCTGCAGCACAATGTCACTTCTAAGCACACATCTGCAAAACCAAAAGAATTCTTTGTCTTCTTCATCCTCCCAACCAAGTTTGATTTATCTTAGCACCAGCTATCAAACCCGAAATATAAACATTTTTTCCCTGACACAAGGAATTAGCATAGAGTCATAGAATATCTTGAATTGAAAGGGACCCACAAAGAATAATAGGATTTGTAGCTGCTCTTGGTTAGGAGGAAAAAAAAAAAAAAAATCACAGGATTCACTTCTTAGGTGACTAAACCTCATGGATGCAAAAATCACATGACCAAATTCCCTCCCCTCCCTCCCCCTCCCCTCAAATATTTAATCTGGTGACACATACTGTAAAGTGACCTATGTTTGATCATGCAAATGAATCAATCAAAATCAGCCTTTCAGTCCAGGCAGCACAGAGCATAATAATCAAAATTGTGAACAGAACTGTTGTATTGATTTTTGTTAATCTAATCTCCCCCTTAGCACCAGTCCATCATTAGATCCTTACACCTCCCCAACTCCTGCCTGGCAGCAGTGACAGCTGGGACTGGAGCTGTATTGACAGCATTCTCATTAAACAAAGCCAGCCATTATCAAAGTACACTTATCAAAAAATGGGACAACTGCCACTCGTGACTGAAGGATTGTATAACCATAATGCAACTCTCCTTCTAATACTGCTATAAAATTAGTAAATAAGAGCTCTGCATAAAACAGGGAGATACTTATTAACTTCACTTTTTATAGCACTTAATATAGCATTGTTTTAATTGTGTTCATTTGTTATATCTCTGCTCTACAGAAACTGCTAGAGTGGTTTGTAAATCCCATTGTGTCAAAAGACAAGCAACTGACTCAGCCTGCAGTGCAGGAATAGGCAACAGAAAATCACTTAATCCCCAGGTGGTTTAGTTCTACCCCACTGACTGTGATAAAGGTGTAGACACAGGAAAGCAGATTTAGTACAAATATCAAAAGCAAGGCTCAAATCCTAGGTCCCAGTTGGCCTCTTAGTGTACCTCTGAAATTCAAGGGCTGGGATAAGAAGGCTGCTTCAAACAGTCAACAAGTATTTCCTTCCAAATAAACTAGCTCTTTATTAGGCTGGGAAAATAGTGTCCACAGCACTACTCACAACAGGCTCCTGACCCTAAAGGACATTATAAGGTCAAAAAGTGTGCTGACAGCTGCACCACTGTTTAATTAGCACTCTCATCCACAAGTAATACATAGAATTCTACATAACTTGTTCTCCAAAAAAAGAAAAACAATTTTGCTCTGGTTTACCTTATGGAGGATCCTCTCTCTCATCATTATCAGGACTGTAAAGAAATTAACTTCCTTATTTAGTTGTCTAATGTTTAGTGATGTAAAATCTCTTACGTGTCACTGAGTAAAATAGGAGGAAAAACTGAGCATCTTTCAGGAACACTACTGAAAGAAAGTTCTTAGGAAAAAATAGATTTTTAAATTAAAAAAAAACAAACCAGAAAACAAAACCCAACAAACCCAATCAGCTAACCAAAAAACCCCAAGATTCAAACTACAACAAAAATGGTCAGTTTCACAAATCATTTGAGTTCTGGTTGCCTTGCATGAAAAATCTACTCTAACTCCTCAGTCTTGTGTGCTCTATGCTGCATACATAATTAAAGCCTACCATTTTTTATTACAGAGAACAAGTGGCTAGATTTTTACCAGCAATATAAAAATAACATGACATTTGCTTTGGAACGCTAGTAAAAATTTCGTGATCAAACGCAAGGTGTTTTATGGAAGCTTCCTTTCTCTATCATTATCTGTCATTTTCAGTCAAAACACAGCTACTATTGGACATCTGGGAGAAAGACTGCTTTTGCAGGCTTTGCTTCATGAGCAGAATATGGCAAATAACAGAATATTTTAAAGTTTTTCCCCTTTGTGGTCAGAAATGAAAAGGATAATAAATATGTTAAAAAGGGCTAATGAGTCCCAAGTAGCAAGATCTTCATCTTTTGAAGACTTTTATGAATCATAATTATCTAATTACTGTTAATTTGTTGAGTGGGATGAGGGAGTACTATGGGTCTAGGAGGGCATGCATTGTGCTGCACACTCAGAACTCATCCTGGCACCACTGGGTGTAATACACAACTTGCTCAGGAAAATCAACAATTTACATGAAAAGTTTTTTGATTTGGTTTGCAGTTTTCATCTGTGGTTTAAAAACTGTTGCTGATTCTTCATGCCCTGTGCATGCTAAGTTAGAAAATTGTCTGGCTTCCTCTCGTACTCATGAGATCTAGAGAAATCCATAGAATCTACATTTTTACTTTATTTTCTATGCAAATATCTCCACTCTAAAAATTGCAAAATGCAGCCCAGAAGTAACCCTGAAGCAGCTAATTTTTTGCATCCTGAATCCCAGGCACATAGCAGAGGGCTAACTCTAATGCAATTTGCCAGAATGGACTCTGTGAACCCATCATGAAGGCTTAAAATATTCTGAAAGTAGTTTTGGCTCATGGTGCTGCCACTCTGGTTTTGGACATATGATTTTAAGTATCTCTAGAACACTGTTGAATGGAAGGCATGGTCCCCTCCAGTGAGGATTCTGGCAGTGCTGTGTCTCAAGGATTAACCCCTCTTCAAGAAGTTTAACGGGGGCAAGATGATCAGAAAATTATCAGTTAAGCCCAATAATACAGTTTGTGACACTCAACTTTGTGCCAGAACACTTTTGCAGGTGTGAATATTAAAATCTCGTCTTGCTCCATGCAACATGAAGAGCAAATTTAATGTGCTCAACTAATTGTTACTCTGATCTAGCAGAACTTGAATGAGTGGTTCTGTAATGAAGAGGTCTGTGAAGTCAGGCTTCTTTCTCCAGAAATGAAGAACAAAACTAACTCACAATGCTAGAAAAGTGGAATCCCTGACTAATATATTGATCTTTGGTCAAATGCTTTCCTCTTCTGAGAAAATGGAATGTGAGGATTTTCAGATTTCTGGCGCATTAGGAAAATAAATGAAAGGGAAAACAAATGGAAGCACCACTATCTGGCACACATCATTACCTGCTCACCCAGGTGGGCAAGGCACAAACTGAGCCTAATAGCCCTCCTTTGTCTTCTAAAACACAGCCCAAGGTCCTAAACACGTTACTTACTGTCCAGAAATCGGCGTTTCATTAAACAGCCACTTTGCTTATTAACACCTTCTGCAGTGACAGTTCTGTGGTGACAGTGCATGCCACACAGCAGCATCACTGACACTGCAAGTTTAACAGGCATGTCAGAGTTTGAAGAGCAGCCCGGATCTGTTGAATCAGGGAAGGATAGACACATCATTGCTGCCTACTCCTCATATCTCAAGTAATTGAGCCAGTAAAGTGTTGCCCCTGAGAGGCTGGAAATGCTGGCACACGCACCGGCTCCTTCAGTAACAGGTGACTCTGCCCAGTTAGCAAAATGCTGGCAAGGGGGAACAGGTGTTTTTTTTTTTAAAGAAGATAGGAAGGTGTGTTTTGGCATGGAGGAGCTTGGTGAAGAGAGTGACCTCAAAGAAATGAGAAGGGTAATCTGAATACAGAAGAAATACTGCTATATGCACTTCTATCCCACCTATATTTTGCAACTCACTGTAGTTGTGAAAATAGCCACTGCTTTTATTCTGTTTAGTTTCCTAGAAAAAGTGAGATTAAGTGCCCTTTGGAATACCATTTCCACTTAACGACAAAAACACTGCTCTCACTATATTACTATTACCACACTATTTCATGCTCTACATTTCAGACAAAATGCTATGCCCAAAATAGTTACTCTCATATTTTGCTTTTTAATATTTTCCCCCAAAATTTCTGTTACAGGCTGGCTGTGCTTCCAATGAAAGAGAAATTCCCATGTGCAACTGAAACAGAGATGCTGAACAATGTGTTATGTGTCCAGAGTCTCAGCAGTGCTTAACAGAACTTTGAAATGTGCAGAGAGATTCAAACTGTCCATACCTTTCTCACCCTGGGCTTGATCAAACAACTCTGACTCTTGCATGACCAGGAGAGGCTATTCCAGGATCTGTAACAGCACACATCCAGCTGTCACTTTTGTTTACCCAACCTCAGCCTCCTTTGTAGGGGAGTGTAGGATCATCAAGTGATGACTTGGGGATTTTGCTCAGCAACATCATAAACCCCCATCCTTCCAATATTATTTAGAAACAATAACAACAGCCTCAAAAGTAGCTTGGATAGCACTTATATTCGTGTTCCAAACTTTCACTGTCAGTCTCACACCATAATTGCCCAGCATTCTATAGTGAAGAGCACAGACATACAATTGAAAGATGTACAAACTGTTCTACTTCCTCCATGTCTCATAAAAGCTCAGCCCGAATTTTTCAACAAATTGAACACTTGTTCTCATTCTATGTATCAACCTAAACAAATCTGTGAGAATTTAATGCTCTTTCTACTCTTTTTTTGCTATCTCATTGTTGACATCAGATTTATCACAAGAGTTTCTAACCATCCATGATTAATTTTGTAAGCAGCACTATAGGACGATCAACAACACATTCTTTTAATTTTACATCTGATCATCCAGCAAACACCATTTTCTCCTGAAGTGTTTTCCACAAAGAAATTTAAAAGTGGGAATTAATATGGTCTTGAATTAATTTCCCTCATCAACCAGATGGTTTAATTACTGGAACTGAAAGAGCCAAGAAGGAAGAGTCCTTGTATCAAATTCAAAAGGCTATAGAATGTAGCATCCCTTGTTTATTTCTTAAGTCTCAGTGAAACTCAGAGTATTAAAACACATGTGGAGAAATTTCACTTAAAATCACAGTACTTTTTCTGCTCTCTGTCAAAGTGAAACATATTAAAAAGTCATTTTAAAAATTGGCTGTTTTCTGCAGTGTGAATATAATTGAATGTACAGACTTTTTCCAATACAAGTTTTAAGTAGGAGAGTAATGATAAAAGATAATGTAAATATCACTCCAGTGCCCCTTTCCATCTGTGACTCACACTGTTATGTGCTTATGAGCTCCACCATCTTGATACTCTGTGAAGCCTGCAGGTATTCTTCATATTCTATACATCTGAAGAGTCAAATTGTGGGTTTTTTTTCTTTCTATATTCCCTATTTTTTCTCTTTTTTCTTTTTTAATTAAATAAGATTTTAAATAAGCAAAGGCTTGATGTTTAAGTGTGAAATGAGGATTTTTGACATATCTGTTGGCAACGTTCCAGCCCTTTGTGGTCCTCTCAAATCCACCACAGCTGCACAATCTTTTCTGAGTAGCACTGCAAGATTACAACTTACATAAAAGTATGATAGTAAATATGTAAGGTAAAAAACTTCATTGCAACTTCATCTTTTCATCTAGTGGGTTTGAAATCACAAATACATATTTGTTTTAATCTCTGTGATTTTCTGGCACGTTAAAGCACAGCAATACAAAAGGATTCTTAGTGTACTCAGGTACTGCAGCATCATCTGAATTTCAGTGAATAGACTAATCCAGGCTGGAATAAGGCAGCCTTCTCTACCTTGCTCTCTTGCTTCTTCATATTTTGGTCTTCCTGACTCTGACCAGATCTTACCTGAAGTATGTGGGAATGGTGGCCCCCTGCCCAGTGGCTGCTGGGATGTAACTGCTCTGACACTTGTGCTGTTGTCCCCTTCTGGTGTAAAGCAAAAACATTTTCTGTCTTAGTCCCTGCATCCTGACTCCTGGATAAGACACCTTAGTGTGCTGGGAGTTTTGATTAACATGTAAATCTTTGAGACTCTTTACCAAAGGCAGCAGGGCAGAGCAGTGTTTTTCAAATTGCATTGCAGGGGGAAGCTCGTTAGATCTGCGATAAAGCTACCTGATCATCAAAGGCAACAGCTCCCATTGGCTTCTGTGGATTGAGCTGTAGCCCTGAATGAGCACAATCTCATTTATTAAGTCCTTGTTCATGGCCTCGTTGTTTTTCTCTCTGGCTAGTGATTTGCTCTGGTTGTCCTTCTGATACGCTCCATAGTAGAAACATTTTCACAGAGCTAAAACATATTACCTCCCCAAATGAAAACACTCAAAGGGAGAAATCATTTATGGCCATGACTTGAGAGGAAATGTTTCATGATTCTGAGGTCATTTGCATTTGAATTAATCTCTAAAATCTCAGCTGAACCCTCCTGCACTTACAAAGCTGCATACAACTTTCACTTTAGCAAATAGGCTAAGGTACCATACCTTTCACCATGGGAGTTTATCCTATTCAGAAATAGCAGATATTGCTTAAACCTTTCAGAGTGAAGTTCATCTGGGCATTTCAAGGATCATATATTTCATGAAGTTAAATGCTTCCCCTCAAGCATCCCTGGCAGGGTGGGCTAAAAGCTTCACTGATATTCAGAAGACTCCTGTTTCTCAGAACCAACATTGCTTTAACTGTGTGTGAAGATTCAACTACTGAGTGCAGCAACAGTGACATGGAAACCATCAAAAGAATAGGTCCCAAGTGTAGTGACCAGCACTACAAATTCCATTGGGAGGCCAGTCCCTGGTCTTGTGCCCCAGAGACTGATACTGAGGCCAAATTAACATCTGCACTAGTGCTGTGGATAATAGGACAGCAAATACCCTCAGCAAATGTGCAGAAATGTAACTCTGAGGAGTGACTGATGCAGTTAATGATTGAGATGCTGCTCAAAGAGATCTCAACAGATTAAAGAAATGAACAGGAAGGAATATAATGGAATTCAAAGGAAAATGCAAAGCCCCACATCTGGGAAGGAATAACCCCATGCAGCACTACAGGCTGGACATCCAGTGTCTTGAAAGCAGCTTTGCAGAAAAAGACCTGGAGGTCCTGGTGCTCAGCAAGCTGACCAGAGCCAGTGATACATCCTTGTGGCATTGGCGGCTGAGACCATCACAGGCCACATTCGGAAGAGCATTGCCAGCAGGTCAAGGGGGGCAGTCCGTCCCCTCTTCTCTGCCTTGGTGAGACACATCTGAGTGCTGTGTCCTGTTTGGGGCTTCCCAGCGTGAGACAGACAGGAGTGTGTGCTGCAGGGAGCCAAATAAAAGGACACAAAGGTGAAGGGATCTGAGCATCTGCTCCCACATGATGGGTGGCTGACACTGCTGAACTGATCAGCTTGGAGAAGAGAAGGCTCAGGGAAGATCTCGCTAATATGTCTATAAATACCCAGGAGAGTAAAGAGGATGAAGTCAGACCCTCCTCAGAGGTATCCAATATCAGAAAGAGAAGTACTGGAAACACAAAAATACAAGATGTGCCATTGAAACAATAAGGAAAAAACCACTTCTTGACTATGAGGGTGGTGCAGATTTACCCCAGGGGCTGTGGAGTCTCCATCCTTGAGAATGTTCAATGCTCAGACACAATCCTGAGCAATCTGCTGTAGCTGACCTTCCTTGAGCAGTAGGTTGTACTAAACCATCTCCAGAGGTTTCTGATCACCTCATTTTGTAAACCTTTGACACAATTCATTTTGGTTTCTGTCACGCAATGTTAATAAACACAGTAATTCCTCCTGTTGCAACAAATGTGTCTAATTTAAAAGCGCGAGTTTAAAACTACCTATATTCTAATCTCTAAATCATAGTTCTCTTTGCAAAATAGAAGAAACTGAGGATTAGAATGTCTCCACAAGTAAACCATACGTACATCCACACAAATGCAAGAATATTTGCTCCCAAATTTTACTGTGACATGGCACAGAATAGATTCGCTATCTCTGAATGTTAAAGAACTAGGAGAAAAAAAAAAAAAAACAAACAGCCAAAATTGTTTTCCTATCCCCTCTCTTTGTGTTCTTTTCCTCGGAAAATGTTAATCCATACACTCATTTTGTGTTCATAATTCCATGCCACTCTCTCTCCTCTAATCTTTTATTTGCTTTCTTTCCTGAAAAGTCTTTTTTAGGATATACCTAGGCTGATGGGCAAGAAGCAAATCAGGAAACTTGTCTCTGAGCTCTGGCATTCACTTTAGTTAATTGAAATCTTTCAGGTCTAACAAATCCACTTTTATTTCTCAAACTAGCTAGGAGAGAGTCACAAAAGCATCTTTGCACAATAAAAAGAAAAGAGCTAAATGTTATTTCTGACTGGATTTGCAATGATCTTTTTGTAAAAGAAAAAACTGCAAAGAATTTATAGTAGCCTCTAAGTATGAATGTGTCATATTCTTAGCATGAAGTGAGTGATTACTACTATTTCATATGAATACATTGCCCTGGAGAGATGGAACCCTCATTTATTATGCTGGGAAGTTATAGCTAAACCTCACACTTTCCATGGCGATAGACAGTTTTCACTACAGCAACATCCTTCTGTCACAAAGTAGGCAGCTTTCTCCTTCAAGATTCTCTGAATTTGCAGTAATGTCTCTCTTTGAATATCTAATTTACAAAAGTTCTCACAGAACTTCATCCTTGATGCATCATCTTTACAGCAGAACAACTTCTAAGCTTTGGCTGCTCTGGTCTACCTCCAGTTGGAGATATGGTAATTGAGGATATCCACAATAAAAGGAGGTAGAAAATTGCCATGCTAAAATTCAAATTTTTGCCTACTTATTTCAAATTTCTGCCTGACCAAACACTTCTGTGAAAGATACTGGAATCTTTGCTCAGATAAAAATAAATAATTTTTAAAAGATTAATTCTATAAAGCTTAACACTTTTTGAGATTCAGGTTGCTGAAACAAGTAATAGCCAGTCAACGAAAAAACTGTAACAAACCTCTGGCCTGCAACAGGCAGTGGTTGCCACTTTGAGGGAAGCCGGAGCTTAGGTATTCACTGGTCTTACCACGCTACCCTTCCCTCCCCTCCCTCTCCTCCAACAGAACACCTTTCGGGTGTCTTGACTTTTCTTCCAGGCCCTACTCCCCTGTGACAGGGGAAGGAAAAGGATTTCTCCTTTGCTAGGAGAACTCAATGAAAATGTGCTCTTTTGCTAAACTTTCAGCTTTCTACCAAACTCATGAAACTGAGCTGCACATTGACCAAGTGGACAGGGAGTAGGGTACCAACAACAGTTTTACCGTAGTTAACTAAAGACAGACAAGTGAGATTTAACCTGTTCTTATCTATGGCAACCCAGCAGCATTCACTAATTTTTCCCCCTACTGAGTAGTGCTGTTGTAAAAAGCCTTGTACTTGCACTTCTGGACTTAGGGCTTTTTCAACCACTGACTTTTTTCTAATCACTTTGCTACCAACTATTAAAATTCTGAGTGCCATAACGTCTGAATGTTTCTGTCCTAGGGTTCCTATGGTTGTGTAAGTGCTACAGTGGGGATTCTGTAACACGATGTATCAAACAAGGAGGTCCGTGAAAAGAAATACATATGGACCAATTCTGGGTAGATGTTTCAGAGATGTTTATTTCCCCAGCCACATGGCCGGGCTCTGCTGAGGGACTGCTGCAATCACAGGACCCGAGGGTCCTTGCCCACACAGGGGAACACAAAACAACCAATGGGGAACGAGGCTGCCCAGGGGCAGGGAAACCCCGTGTCTCCTGCCCAGCGCCCCTCTCCCAGGACCACATGGCAGGGGGGAAAGGACCCTGACATATAAGTACTAGGTTTCTTTTTCTAAAAATTTAGTTGCAGAGAGAACTTTGAAAAAACTTGAACAAAATCTGAAAGAATAATTATGAAAGTGTGTCACAAGGGAGTTCCTTTAACATCACCATTTTTAAGCAAGTCTCAGCATTTTGAATGTCTGGCTTTAACAATATTGCTTAGCTGTACAGCATAAGAAAATTGTATTTCTCTAGGTCCAACTCAATAGTTCATCTTTCAACACATCTTAATAATTAACTAGCACAGTTTGGGAACATAGGTCAGCCAGGCTTCTTATTTATTTTGAGCAAAAAAATAATGTATACGAGGTTCTGATATGCCTAATACAAAACAAGAAAAAAAAAAAAAAAAAGTCTTATCCCTATGCAGTAATTCTTTCAGCAAGTTTTTGGCTGAAGCAGCAAGAATCTGTGTGACTGTTGAACGTGCAGACCCACCCATTTAGGAGTGCAGAAGTCCCTTCGCATCCACCCTTTCCGCTGCAGACCATGAAGGAAGGGACAGCTTTGGCCCTGGTGGTGACTCTGGGCGCTGTTCGTGGTGCTGAAAAGAGACTCCCAGGGCACGGGCACGAGTTGTACTTGCAACTGCGAATTTTACTTGCAGCTTGCACTCGAGTGACATCAAACAGCCTTTTAAACACCTTTTCTTAAGAGATAATGTTTTAGAAATAACCTTTCCATGACACAAGTGTGTAGATCTAAAACTAATGTATGTATATTCATGGACCACCCTTGGCTGACTCCCTGTTATAACAACTTTTTGCTTTAATAAACATAGGGCTTTTTTCTCTTAGGTGACTGATTGAATAATGTGACTACCTGAACACATACAAGGACTATCAAGATTGTGGACTTTTTGCATGCTGAAGAACCAAGTGACAGTTTTCTGACACCACTGTTGGAATTTTAGTTCACTTTCTCCAGCCTGTATAAATGCAGAGCACAGACCACCTTGCTGAATGAGAGGCTCTGGTTTCTGAGCCTTTTCAGCACTATGCAAGACAAAAATTGTAAAAAATTTGAAGCATTTTTTGTTGTCTGTCTGTTTAAGAAACCTTGATGTTGTGTTCTTCTTTGTGAAAAGAACTGTCAAGTAAACTGGAGCAATGCAAGAGTTTGGAATCTTATTAACACTATCATGATCAGAGTCTCAATAAAATTTCTGCAAAACTGCATACCTAAAAATAAAAAAGCTGATGCAAATATTTTATTAAAAGGAGATTCTCCTTTTGACAGCCAGTAGACAAACATCAGCTATATCTACAGATAAAGGTGTATTTTAGTTCCACAGCTCTAAGAACTTAGAAATACAAATATCAGAATTTTATATGGTCCCTGGGGAGAGAAAGTTCTTAATAAATCACTCCCTCTGACTACGCTGCTGCTTAACCAGCTTTTGCCCCAGCCTTCACCGACCTTCAAATGAAATAGTATTTCTCTTTACAGAGGGGGCCTCTTATTAAGTTCTCACTTGTCAGAACATCTTTGTGAGAAGGTGGAAATCTGAAGCCCAGTGGGAAGTCACTGTGATGCCTTTTCCTGGTCTTAAAATCAAGAGTCAAACACGGTTAGAAGGGGAAAAGGGATTTTACCTTGGTATTTATTTTAAGGATCCTTAGGTGCACACGTCCAGATCAAATGCACCAAAATGCCCGCTGCAAATCCCCCATCCAAAAGATCTGGTATAACATTCTAGGTCTTACTAATTAGCATATCTATCAAAAATTCCCCAATGAGAGGCTTGAATGAGCCCCCCTTTTTCAAGGAGCCTTCCCTTGGATGGTTCTTAGTTTACAGAATGTGTTCTGGAGAGGACCTTGGGGTCTGGGGCACACTGATCCCTAACTACGAAGCTTCTAAAATGTTTAGTCTCTCAGCTTGACAAACAAGTCTAAGAATGGAGGCAAAAAGCACTAAGAATACAGAAGTTGTAAAAAAGCTATAACAGGGGTATAAAAGAAAAGGCAAAAAAAATCTTCATTACATCAGCTGACTTCCACTGGTGTTTTTACTACCTTATTTAGTTTGCCTTTTTTAAGCGGAAAATTCAAATCAGAGTTCTTCCCTGTGCCACACCAAGCCCTAGGCAGATGAGGTCCATCTGTCAGACTCCAAGACATCCTCTATCAGCAGGCATATTTGAGCTGACAAAAAGGTCAAGGCTCCTGGGCAGAGGGAGGAATGTAGCTCAGAATTTGCAGAAACACTTAAAGAAAAGTTCTGGTGTCAAAGACTTGTGTTGCTCTCCCTGTGGGAAATAAGCCAAACTAATGAGGAAAAATATTGAAAGATATTCTGTTCTCCAGGCTCTCTATGCACCATTTTCTCTATTTCAGCTTATTAGTCTTTATTCTGTGTCTCCTGCAGCAGCCTTTGTCAGCACATAATTAATGTTAATAGTCTCATCAACTTCAGGGCATAGTGCAAGACTCATTGAGCAAATGTTTGTTGGGCTTGTCCTGTCTCATGAAGCCTTTTCTTTCACATAGGAGATCCCACAGAAGAAAAGCTGTGCTCTCCTTCTTTGGTGTTCCTTGAATAGGCAAAGGTAGCAATAAGAATCATGTGTGGCATCTCCTGGTATATAGATGTGGCCAGATTGTCTAATAAATGTGAACATTCAGTGAATATCTAACACAATGCCAACTAATAGCTGGTTTTACTTTAATCTCTTTAAATCCACCCAGAATATTATTTTTGTTTTTTTTTTAGAATCGTATGGTCTCATAATATCATGGTTACATTTATGTTACCCATGATTACTGCATAAATTTTAAATGGAAAAAAAAAGCAGCAGTGGAACTGTTTCAGTCACAAACTGTTTCTTACACACTCCCCAAATGGTTTTGTCCACTGAAGGTGTCAGCACAAAACAGACGAGTGAGGAGAACCTAACAGATCTGTTATGGCTGACTACTACTGTGAGTAGTGATATAAGCCCTCACTATTGCCCTGTATTTTTTCTACTTTTTAATCCCCTCTCGAATCCATAATGGGAAACTAGAATTAAAGTGAGTTTTCCCCTTTTGCTGTGACTATAAATGAGGCAGGGATAAAGTAAGCACCAAATCCTACCTTTAATAAACAGACTGCCAATTTAGGTTGCAAATGCAAATACTACAGATAAAAGAGTTCAGTAGGATGCATCTGATTTTTAGGTCACAGCATGCCTTCCTTGCCAGGGAGGAATACAACTGTGGTTAGCAGGAACACCTGAGGTCCCATTTAAGATCCAATTTATGAAAATATGAGAAATTGTTGAATACCACTACAGTTGAATAAAGTGCTGTATTATTAACCAAAATATTGCAAATTATGCCCATTTACCTAATAGGAAAAAAAAAAGAAAATGTCAAAATAGACCATCAGGAGTCTCATAGATTCTGACTCACATAAAATAGTCCCTCAAAATAAATCACTTCTTAAATCTATGAAGAAGCAGTAAAGTCGCTCTTGACCACAATAAGAATGCACAAATAATAAATTTCCCAAGTCTCCAGAACCTGAAAATGCAAGTAATTTAACTTAAGAAACACAGAAGTTTTAGAATAAACAAATATAATATGAATCTCTTTATGAAACACACTTAATACAGTTGAATCTCCATCTTTTTAATTTAGCATAAGCATAACAACATGACCTCTAGGCGTTAGAACCCCATTAAAAATGTTTGAAGAAATTGTGTTTTAAGAGCAATCTGTACTACTGGTAGTGCTTTTTTTTTGGTATGAGTACATCCTTCCTGTTGAGTCAATCAAGAAAATCTCTGGTGTTGATTTGAAATGGGTCTAAACTCAGAGAAAAATACCAAACCAATCTGATCACATGGGTTTTGGTTGTAGTAAAAAAGTAAATTCAGCGGAACTGGAGGAAACAGCACATTAGGACTGTTTTTTGAATAAATTGGAACATACCCTGTAGTAAGATACACAAACATCAGCCTGGGCATGTGCTTCAATCTGCTCCTGAGCTTTAGACCTCAGTCAGGGTCTTTGAATGCTGTGAGCATTCAGGCAGTGGCAGGAAGAATGAGCAGAGGCAGGAAGAATGAGACAGAGGCGGGCAGCTGCTGGGCAGCAGCACTGTGTGAAACAGCCTCGCCCTTTCTGCAACAGCTCCCAGGGGTGTCTGCCTTGTCAGTGTTCCCTAAACAGGACAACAGCCCAAGCTCCCACTCCTCCAGTGTGCTATGGATGCAGTTATTGACAGCCTGCAATTCAACCTTGACAAATGTATTGCTGGTTTGAATTGCTTCTTTCCTCCATCCCAGCACATAAATAAAAACCAGCCCATTATACAACACTCCACACATTTTGGTGACTTGTTTTCGGGTATGTTTTAATTGAGTAAACTTGATTTGGCTTAAAAAAAGCCAAAGGCTCCTGAGAGGCTGACCAGGAAATATGTTGAAATTCACTTTGCCTGCTTAGTATATAATGAACGATGACAGCATTGACTTTAAGGAGATAATTATTTTCATAGTCCATAGGAGTGAATATTTACTGGAGACACTTAGAAGAATTTCCTTGCATGAGTGAACTAATAAATTTTAATGAAGACAAGTGTGATATTTGGGGTTATACAATTAAAAGCAAACATATAGCATATTTAGCAAATTGAAAACCTACTAGCTGCATGTATAAAATACACATTTATTTTAGCAGTATTTTGTAATTTTAAAAACTATGCACTCACATCTACTTTTAATTAAACTACTAAACTTGTTTTTTTCTAGGTTTAATAGCAGTACCCATAGCACCAAAAATGTAGATACTAAAAATATGAAACAATTTATTAAATAGCCAAAATAAACAGCAATTTAGAAATGAACTCAAGCCTTGTCCAGAAAAAAAACACCACCACAAAAACAAATCCCAACCACCCACAATCTAACATCCCATTAAACAAAAGGCAACACTGAAAGTTAGAACAAAGGAACTTCAAAGCAGGGGGGGCAAGAGGAATGGTGGCTTGCGGACTGGGCCATGAAAAGGAAGTGGCTGTTTTATATTTTAAATGTAATAACTAAAATCTGTGGTCACACTTTCAGCTGTTTGCATCTGCTTGTAGGAGATATGAGATTTTTATTTCTTGTTGCTACTTATCACATCCACTGCACTGTGATCCAGTGAACTCTGCCAGTCTCGAGCGCTGACTTTGAAAATGTCTGAGCAAACAGATGACTCCCCACCCTGACTCCTAGAACAACATGTTTGCTTTAATGCTCCTGCAAACACACAGGCCCTGATAACTAATAAAATGGATCTTAAAAAGGTCTTAAAACAGAGAATATTGGCACTACACTGGTCCAGTAGCTTCCCTTGTGTTTTTCCACAGCAGTCAAGCACATTGCATAATATCCATCTTTAACATACCTGATGGTTTCTGCAGCCCAGCAGACCCTTTACCAGCCCAAAGCAAGCCCACGATTTGAAGTTATTTCCCTTCCATTTCCCAGCATTACAAAGCAAGTGCCAGACTGTCAGGAGTTCCCCTCTAAGAACAGGATTTTCCTCTGAAATCCCATTTATTTAGATAAGCAGTAAAAGTGACATAGCAGCATGAAGAGAAGAAAAATGATGCTGATTGCATATGTGGAAAAATCTCCACGCTGAGAACTAGGACTTCATTATCCCAGAGCACTTTTCAAGTGCCAAAAGATACTGTGCAGTATTCAAACACATGATGACAGTCCAGGCAGGTCTGGGAGAAAGGCAGAAGAACAGCCAAGTACGGAGTAGTGCAGTTAGACAAATCCAGAGCAGATGGATAACAAAAAGAGCAAAAGGAAGATAAGATAGAAAAAAATATTATTCCACCCTAATTTTATACAAGTGCAACCATCCTGTCTGTGCCCTGTTGGGACACTTACAGAATTCCAGTATAAATCTCCTAAAACACTGGTATAAATGTCGCCATTTCTCCCCCTATATTAAACTCTCTCCCTGTTACCTATTTCTGTAAGTCCACATATACCTGCTTCAGTCTGGAAAATAGATGGTCAATTCAGGAGAAATCTCTAATCCCATTTAATTCAGCAAGGTTATCAATAGTTCTAAAGTCCTGTGTGTTAATTTTGCATAGAATTGAAAGTGATTCCAAGTCAGGCACGTGGGGTTTTAAGCAGTTTGCCTCAAATTATTGTGTATGTCCTTAAGAGATGTCAGTCAAGTAAAGTTGATTTTGGACTTGTCCTTTGTGCAATATAATCAGTAAAATGCTTCAAACCCCATGTAACAGCACTGTTGTTGTGGGTTATACACTGTGATATTTTTCATAAACTACCCATTGTGTCTGCTCAGATAATGCTAAGCCCCTTATGCTCTTTTTTGGCAAGCCAACTGCATTCAACCTACTAGATTAATGACACTTATAAATAAATAAAAGCCTACAATTTACTGTTAATAGGAGACCAGCTGGCATCCTACAGTGGAGCTGAAGGTGCAGCATGCACTGACAGAGATTGGTGAGAGGTTGCTGACTCATTTTTCATTTATTTTATGGGTGTTTTTCAGCATGAGGAGCTTACAAGCTATGATGCAGCTATCTCTGTCCGAGTTCTATCTCATCCTCGTAACAGAAATCAGTAATTAAAGTTTAATATGCAGCATTGAGACTGTCTGCATCTCTCAAGGGGCCACTAGAAGAAAATTAGCAAAGGATGATGCAAGTTTACTAGAAGGATTTGATAGCCAATTCTAAATTCATCTGCTTCGATTGGAAAATGGAAAATGCACCTCTGGGGGCACCAGTCATGTGTTTCCTGCAAGTTTTGTGTCTAGATAAAAACAGCACATGGCAAACTTTGAACTAGCCCCATGTAAGCCCCTGCAGCTGCCATGGATTTGGGGTGCAGAAGCTCCCTACTCTATCCTGATAACCCAAACTCCCCCAGTATGGAACACTGTCCATCCAGAGCCAAGCAGAAGGAGAGCAGACAGACAACTGAAATTAGATGCTGATGAGATGCCAAGAGTAGATTGCTTCTAATGCCATGCCATGCCAGCAACTGAACAAGATTAAGCCCTTTTAGCTGAAACGAGAATCAGCTTGTAGCACCTTTGGTCTTTTGTGCAAGAGAAAGGGTTTTTTGAAAGGTTATTCAAAAGGTTCAAGTGTTTTGAAAGGTTGTGGGCTTATAGAAAGCTCCTAAGTTTCAAGAATACTTTACCACTGAGTTCTCATTGAGCTCAAGTGAAGGCAGTTTCTTACATGCATTATTTATGCTTTGCACTCCCACCAAGCCATCTTTATTTATGCAAATCAAGCAATGCCAGCAAATTCTCTCTGTGCCCGAGATGACTTCTTCCCACATTTTCCAGTGCTTTCAGTTAGCAGAGCAGTAACCAAAGGGAATTATTTCCACATCCTGGGTTGTAGAAGAGGCACTTCAGAGATGTATTTCACAGAAGATTTTCAGACCTGGTTAGCCAAAAAACAGAAAGGCTTGTTTAGCCTTCTCTACACTTCCATTTCTTCTAGATCAGCCTCTGTTACAGCAATTCTCTGCCGTGCATGCCTGCAAGTGGCCACTGTGCTAGCAAAAGTCTCCTATATGTAATTTCAAAATCAGCTTTTTGGCATGACACCAAATGGAGGTAGCATAGGATCTTTAGGCTGGGAACTATTTCACAGAGTTTTCTTCTCTGGAAGGAGAAGCTTTGCATATGAGATTTCTGCTCCCTGCTTTCCTGTATTTCAGGAAAGAATGAAATCCAGCTATATTGATTTCAAGCATACAGTGATACTTGGAATATGGAACAAGCAGCTGAACTAAAGGGTGCAAGACAGATGCAAGACACATGTGCCATGTCCAGTAGGCATTGACATATCCTGCAGGAGCTTCTGGAAAAGAAACATTCCTGCTGCTGGCCAGACTGGTAGTTGAAAGACTGCCTGGTTTGGAAAACAGCTTGTACTTGTTGAGATGCAGATCCCTGGCTAAGAGAAGACAACTGCTAGTTTGAGTCAAGTAGCTCAAATAAAGAAGTGTCAAGTATCAGTGGCTAATCTGAACAAATCGATGTCATTTTGATTAGTGCAATGGGAATTTGAAGAAAAGTTGCCAGGTTAACAAATTCACTTTTCTTTTGAAAGTCCCCATGTGTAAAAGCTTATGTAAGCTTAATTGAAGTCAAACAAAGTGCAACTTTTTAAAAACAATGTAAATACCTTTTATAGGAGTTTCATTAATGATTATAGTCACCAGGGTAAGTTTTCCAAAAAATCAGCAAAAGAGAGAGAGGTTTATGCCTTTGTTTAGAGTTATGGAAAACAAACAACAGCCCAGAGAGAAAGTTTCTTTTTTTATTTGACACATCCAACTTCTAATGAATATAGCAGTTTGGATTCTAATGGGGTCACTAATATTCATTTCAAATATAAAAAGCTTATGTCAACATTATTAAGATTAAACGTCCCAGAGAAGTAGAGGAACAAGATTTTTAATTTAATTAATTTTTTAAAAATAAGGATAAATGCATGCTAGTTTGCTTTTCCTCATTCTGGGAAATGCTTCACTTTTTCCAAAGTATTCTGTCTGTAATACAGGTTGATACGAAGGAAGGAAGAGAAAGGAATGGGATAAAATTTAAAGGCAAAGGACTTTTTTCCAAAGGACTTATGTAAAAAAGTGTCTGAATTTCAACAGAGTTTGAAACAAGTAATTTTCTTCCAAACCCATGACTTATTTTGATGAAGAAGGTGCTGCCTACCAGAAGCAAAGAGCAGGGAAGACATCACACTGACTGATTCCATTTGCCTAAGCATGTTAGCCCATGTATCTAATCAGTGAAACTCAATTGCTCCTACTGCTTGCTCAAGGAATAAATCTTCCCCTCCTGTATTAGACTGCAGGATTGTCCAGGGGTCCTAAGAATCCTCATCAACATCCTTAAAGCATCAGGAGCCATGATGACAACAGTAAATAATAATAACATGAAGTGTTCCAAAAGACAAGCTTAGCTTCTCTTCAGGCCTTTGTATCTCCCCTGTCTCACTGGTGGGGTTTTACTAATTTCCACTGGATATCCTCCACTTTAGTCCCACAATTTAACTCTGCAGTATAGAGAATGGACCAACACTATCATTTGTACAGGTAGAGAAAAAACTCAGGAATTTGTGATTTTTTTTTTCCTCCTTGGGGCTTCACTTGACAGGAACACATTTAGAATGCTTCCTTCTACTCTCAAATTCCCCACCTTCCCCCTTCTATCTGCATAACAGTTTTTAATCTGACTCAGTTAACCCGACATAAGAAAAAGTTTGCATGGCATTGTTCTTTCCTTTCATTGTCTAAATGCTCTAACAATGATAGCATGACATATTGCACCTTTATGCGTTTGCAAGCTGGCAGAGTCAAGTGGTAACTTGAGGGGGATGGCAAACTCCACCAAACCAGCCTGTGTACCCAGTGGTCCGGTATGTGTTCAGCTTGCACCTGGCAGACACATTTCATAGCTTTCCATCTAAATATTTGGATCCCTCAAATTAATTTTTCTTCCCCCTCCCACCATCGTAACACAATATTTTGAAAAGTTAATGCACCAGAATTGATTTCTGATGTGCACTTGCTTTATACAAATAATTTTGTTTAAAAATATTAGCCTATAAAATAACTCTTGTCATTGCTCTGAGAACCCAGCTAATCATTACACAGATTTATTTACACTGTGAGCCTTTAAGCTACTGTAATTTTCTCATTCTTCACACTTGTATCAGGGCACCACTGAAGGCAATAAAAAAATATGCAATAAGTGGTCTTTCCCACAACTTTTTTTTTTTTACTTGTATTGTCACAATATTACAGTGTGTATGAGGGGGTAATTTTGTTGCTACCTACTTCAAGGACAACTTTATGAAGGTGAAAACCCCCACATGCGGAAGAGTTCACTAAGGGTGCAGACACGATATTTAAACAGCAACATTATAATTATTCAGAGCTTGCCATTTCATATTTTTACTTAATGCTTGTCGATATAAGCTAGAAAAGATTAGTGTAAAGTTATTTTGTAATGAGCAAGATCACCCTTTGTGTTCACAGCTGATCAATAACAACTTACAGTGTGAGAAATGTGATGCAAATACTATCTTACTTCTTGCTAATTTAATAGGGAAAAAGGAGGGGCTGTACCATTGTCACACACTGAACAAATAAGCTTAATGCTATTATTAATAGTGCTTGAAATAGAACTCTGAAAGTTTGTTCTGAAATCTTGCTTAAGCAAAGCTCAAGTTACAACATAAAGTCACCCGAAACTGCCAAAAGCACATACAGCATTAAAAAAAAAGAAAAAAAAGTTTTTCTTTCATTTAAGACTGAGCACAAATGGAGTTTCATATTGCTTGGGAAGCTTTGTCTCATTTTTAGGCTCTCATGGCAATAAGCTCTTCATGTGTCCACCAGTAGCTGAACACAGATGCAGAACCAAATTCTCTCCCGTTTACAGCATTTCCTTGCAGGCATCCAACGCTCATCAGGCCAAAATAATCTGGTCTGGTTATGACAATGCAGAGCCATCAGCAAGCCGGGTCGTGCAAGAGAACACGACCCACTGTCAGCGATACTGTGCTGCCTATGGACAGCTCGGATGCAGCATCGTTAGGCTGCTGCCCCTGCAGGGACCTGCGGGTCCTTCTAGAGAACCAACCAGCACTGCTGCTACAGGAGACGGGCTGAATTCTGCACAGACCTGAAAGTCAAGATCATTGTCTAATAAAACAAAAAGCTCAGTCTGAGAGCGAGAAAAAGCCTTTTCTGCACAAGCAGGGAAATAAAGCCTTTGCAAGCCTCCTGCTGCCGGGCACCATTTTGTGGAGATGGCAACATCTGAGGCATTGGAATAGCGAGGGCCTGGCAGAACGTCTGACAATGAGCCACCATACTGTGGGTGTCAGAAGCCTCACGTCAGCAAAACAGCACTCACCAGCTGGAGGCCCACAAGTGCCAGTTTTAATTATAAACTTTATTTTCAAATAGAGTTCACAGTTTGTACAGGGTACACTTCATGCCATCAGAGCATTTGAGCACTGCACCAATGAAACTGGTGGCTTGCTATTTTATTATAGAACTGTAGACCTAAAATACTTGTATTTATTCAGGAGAATAATAATCTTTTGCAGTCAGTTTGTCAAGGATCATGTTATCCAGATGCGCAAGTAAAATACCTAATGATTTCTGGACCCAGAGTTATTATCCTTTGTTCTACTTTCACCTTTAGACTTATGATTATGCTTTTTATGTTTTTATTTCCTACAAAGTCAATGTTCTTAGTTCTACAAATTTAGTACATATACATTCACCTAAATGTTGATTTAAATGTTTATTTTAGGATTGCCAAGGAGATTGTTGCTCAGTTTTGTGTACTTTGATTCTATTGTACTCATGCCACAGCTCAGGAGGCAGAAAATATGCACATGAAAAGAATTGGTCAGTCAGCTTGTGATTGCACCCATGCTTTCCAACATTCATTTGGCACAAGTGCAACATTTCACTGCTGCTCTAGACGTCATTCTTCATTCTTTTGTTTTTAACCATCCCTCATCTTCCAAACCATTGCTGCAGTACATTTAATTAAGGGCTCCATACTAAACTTTCTATATTAACATTAGGAAGGTCTTAAAATGGTAAATTCTTCATATACTTATATACACCCTTATGGTCTTATGTGTATATATACCTACATATGCATATGTACATAACATTATTCACACATTCTTTTGAATCATCTTGGTGTCATGATAATAGGACTTTAGAAATGAAAAAATATGGGTTTAAAAAGCATTATTTTTCCAGTGTATTCCAAATAATTCTGATCCACCAGAAAAACATCTGCCCAATTTTTGTTAATCACAAATTATATAAATTCCTCCTTGCTACTCTAAGCTAGTTTGAAACAGCATGCAAAGAGGTTTCAGGTAAGGAATTCTCCTAACACTAGCTACTTTATAATACTCTTAGAAACTAGAATCTGATGTAAAAAAATATTGCAACCAGTTTATTCCATAAGCTGAAAAACAATGCAGTGTTGATCAACTATAGTGAACAGATCTCATGCATTGATTAACTACTTCTTAAACTGTCCATTTAGATTAATGGAGAAAATTCCACTAGAGATGAAAACTGTCTCACTACAAAATAAAGCATCTGAGTGACAGACTGGTAATCTGCATTAAAAAAAAATGGAGGAGATATGAATGAAAGCATAGAGACATATCAGATATATGCTGTCAAAAATCTCTTCTAGAACTTGCTTCACTTAATTCCTTTATAACACACTGACAGGGATGATGTATCATTTAGTACTTTAAAAGATTCTCCAGTAAGGCAGAAAAATGATGAGCAGCTCTTGTGACCCTGGCACCCAGAATAATTATGATTATCTGCACTATTTAGCCTGAAAGGAATCGGACACTGTTCATGGTCTGTTAGTTCAGCCATGATGTTTGATAATCTATACACACAAGTCGTTGGAGGTCACTCAGCCTTAGAGTACTTCAAGCACACTTAGTTAGCCTTTACTGAATGGTAAAGTGCAAGTGCCCCATTTCTATTGCTATGACACTATTGAAAGACTGGAACTGCTGAAGGATGAAAATAATTTCATTTTATGTCTGCTATGTAGAAAGATTTGAATACACTCAGTTGTTTGGTTGGAGTGTAAATATGAAATGCCTGCTAGGATGTCAAGAGAAGTGAAAACCAAGCAGATGGAAAATGAAGCTGGAGAAAATTAAGCTGATTCTCTGCAACTGGTTAGAAGCATTACCAGAATCTTCTCCTTCACCCAAACAAAGACAAAATCCCTAACTGTATAAGCATTCCTTAGCTACAAGTTTGCCTGAATCGAATAACAAATGCATGGCAATGGTTCTGTATATATGTATTTTAAAAACCAAACACCAAAGTAGCTTGGTTGAATGATCAGTGTTTATTTTTAAATTGAAGTCACACTGGAATTTGACAGACATTAGAATTTGAAGAGGTGTTTTATTAAAAGAAAGTGTAATATAAAAAATGGACCACCAAACCACGAGTTTATATTTAAATGTAAAGAAACATTTAAATTTAAAAACCACAGTGGACCAACTACCTGTGTAGATCTATTCCATGGACTTATGGATATTTTACTGGACTTCTGTCCACAAGGGAAACTATGGCATCCTCACACCGGGGAAAAAGAGGCCTTTTTCTATGAGAAAGTGCTATTTAATAGATCTATGCTCACTGAAAACCATGCTACATTTTCTGGCCACTTTGGAGAGCAGATCCACTTGATCTTTCAGAGATGATGCCTTTTTCACTGTTTCACACGTACAGAAAGCATCAGATGGAGCAGGCGCAAGAATATTTTTCCAAGACCAATTCTACATTCTGGATTTGAAAAAATACAGCTCAGAACAAAAGTTAAAAGATTACATATAGTTCTCCAGCTGCTATGATGCCAAAGTTTTCCAGCTTTTCCAGAAATCAATATTCTCACACTGATAAAAAATTAAGAGTGTGGAGACACAGCCCTCAGTATTGATTCGAGTCATATATATATGACTCAAGTGTGTTTGTAACAGCAAAAAACTTCCCAATGTATAATCTCTTTACAAGTGCATTATAACCTTTTAAGACAGCATATTTCTGTGATAGTCTTTGCTGTTGCAAATTCTGCTTCTACGGCAAAAAACCTTCCAAAACAAACAAACAAAACTGAACCCCTAGCACCACGGCAGTGAAGCTGCAGACCGTGTGTGATTCTGCGAGACCTCCTGAACTCCCTGGCTACTTTTCTTTTTGATGATGCAATTCCTTCCTCACAAATCATCTTTAGTATGTGCACAACTGCCGACTTCCAATATTTTTCACCCTCCCAGCCTGGGTGAACCAATGTTGAGAGAACAAGTCTCTTCGTACTCTGCATGTGCCATCTCTAATGGCTTTGCTTACCAACTGGTAACTACTGAGTCCAACCCAGGCACAGCCAAAATTTCACTAAACCTCATTCTGGATAAGCTGGAAGTGCCACTGAGAACAGTCTGAAGATGTTTTTCCTCCTCCCCAAAACTTTAAACCAGCAGCAGATTGATATGCCTTTGTTTTATGTTTCCTGCCTACCACCCCTCATGTGTTAAGTTTATGAGAATCTCAGTCTTAGGACAAAAGCCTGAGCTGACTTTTTTTTTTTAATTTGCTTCCTGAAAAAACCTCATTCTCAATATTTGTTGTAAAATTATTACTTATAAATAACCAAACTAAACACACGGTTCTGCTGAAGCTTTATGGTGGCAAGATGGTGTATTTAAATCAGAGGCTGAAAAAAGATCAATACACAGTTATTTTTAAATACATCTATGTTATTCTGTTTTCCTTTGGATTTCTCTATTAATCTTGAATTAATTTTCTTTTTGCAATAGTTATAATGCTATTATTGGGTTTTGCATCTAAAATACTTTAAAATAGAAAGAGCACCAAGTATTTTAATGTATTATAAGGAAATCTATATCCAGGTAACAGATCAAAGCTGTATATTTCATTTTTACAACCAAATAAAATTGCATATGCCTTAGTTTAGCACAAATAATCCATGCTGTGGCAAAGAATGGTATAAAAGAGCTGTCAGACAAGGATGCAGGTATTCCTTCTTTTGTTCTATTTAAAGCAGTACATTTTCTGTTCTATCAAGTACCTGTGATCACTAAGAAAAATATTAATACTTCAACATTTATTCCACAGTGGCCACGCTCACTGTGCCTGCATATCTATTGATGAAAACCCTTTTACTGGGCTCAATGTCAGTAGCAGAGCCTGCTCTTGTAAGTTCCAGCCTAGACATGTACTCAGAACAACTTCCTAGACAACAGCCTTAGAACAGTGTTGGAAAAAGAGGTTACACACCTTCATCTAACACTCCTTTTCATCATACAAGCCAGCTTGTGAGTTGTTTTGTTTTGTGGTTTTTTTTTTTTTTTCTTTTTTTCCCATGTTAGAATAAAGAAGGAAAAAATTTGCCAGCAATTATTTTTCAAGAATTGGTCTCTTCTCACTACTGGTCATAATACAGCTCCAGTATTTAGTGAATAGCTCATGAATATATTGAATATTATTATGTTATGGATTTTCTTGATTTTGAAGGGTTTCTCATCAGGCACAGAAATTTGATTGTTCCACCTCAAGTTTCAGTGATTGCAAATTAAAAACAAACTGTAACGTGCCCAAAGCCTAAAAGACATTCTCCCCAAACACAGAATGAAGAAAAAAATCATGACAAAAGTAATTTTAATCGTTTCAGTCTTTATCTAAGCTTGATACTTCTTTCCCCTCCCCTCAGTCTTGCCCATTAACCCTCTCCTATAAAGTTTCTTAAAGTCAAGGTATAATAAAAAGTCAAATGTAAGATACTAAAAACTAAAGTGCACCTCAGCACAAAGAAGACAATTCAACTGCCCTTGTACTGATCAAAATTCAAATCAGCTTGAGATTTTAAGCAGTGTCACTTTCTCACTCTTACTTTCCCCTCACATTGTATTATCCCTGTTTATCAAGCACCACTGCCAGTTTTCAGATGTGTAGACAAAAACTGTTCTCACAGATCCCAGAAGCTCCCTTTATGGTACCAGAAAGCAGAGTTTGGTGACAGTGAGCTTGTTCAGCATCCTTCTTCTCCACTACCCCCAAAGGATGAGTAAAAGAGTGCAGAAATAAGATATGACAGCCAGAGAAAAGTAATTTCAAATAAAAATAGGGTGATGTTTATCATTCAAGGGAGGAGGAGACATTTTTTGCTCAAGCACAGCTTTGTTTATGTGGTATCAAACTCTTCATGAAATGTTTTAGACCTCCAATTGCTCTATTGCCTTACTTTCCAAGGAAACATCAACTTGAATATCACCAAACAACTCCAGTTGTTGACAGAGAAGTGAGAGTGATTAGGAATATAAATAAAGTTAACTATAAGGGGGAAAAGTAAATTGGAAATTGAGTCACTATCAATGAAAACTAGGGCTGTTGGCAGTAGAGACAAAAATCCCAGAGCCTAAACCAATGAAAACAGTTCAGAGTAGTAAGGCTTTTATGCAGCAGATACTATGAAACGGTTCAGATTTATAGAGAACTTGATTTACAATCATAAATGGATAAAGTCTATAGGCACAATGGAGAACAGAGTGATTGGACAAAACACAGACCTCTGTAGATCAAGTTCCAGGCCATTCAGTTACTCAACCTGTAAAGAGTAAAATTTCTTAAGATTTAGAATATGTTTTTTCTTGTTACTGTGATGGTCTAAGTGAAGAAGATTTGTTAAAATAAAAATCAGATAACATATTATAATCTAAGGGAAAAAACAACCAGCTTTTGGACACAAGCCTTCCTAACTTCCTACATAATCAATCATAATTCTAAAGCACGTGACCCTCCAAGCAAAATGCGTCAATACTGTTCTTCAAGAGTGACAAAACTGGGAAAAAAGCAGCCTTTGATAAATTTGCTATTTCACCCACATAAGAGCAAATCTCAACTTATTTCTATCGCGCTGCTGATGTCCCTGTCAGCTGTTACTGGTCATCAGCATCTTAGCTAATTCAAATAACTTTGCCATTCAATTGCTTCCTCACTCTTTGCAACAATACTTCATGTGGCTTATTACTGGAATTAACAATCACTTTTTAAAAAAGAATTTGGCAACTACTTGTGACTTCTGACTAGGCAGCCAGTGAGCAACGAGGCTGAACTTAGACACATTTATCATTAAATTTCACAGAATACCAGGTTGGAAGGGACCTGAAGGATCATCTGGTCCAGCCTTTCTTGGCAAAAGCACAGTCTGGACAGGATGGCTCAGCACCCTGTCCAGCAGCATCTTGAAAGTGTCCAGTGCTGTGGAATGTACCACTTCCCTGGGAAGATTATTCCAATGGCTGAATGCTGTGAAAAGTTTTCCTCTTGCATCAGAAGTCTCACTTATCAAGATTTATTCTGATATGGGAAATCTGTTACTGGTCTTGTGTTCAGACATCTTAGACAACTTTTTAGGCAATATCAGTACCTTGAACTGGAACAGACAAATAGAGTAACAGAGAATCCTATGTATGTTTGAGGTCCATAACAGATAATCTTCCTCTTCCTTTACTTCTTCTCCTTAACTACCAATGAGGTTAGGAAAATTCAAAATCTCAGTCTAGCCTTAATACTGCAACAATTTCTCACCCACAAACAGCAGGCAGCTGAGGTATGCTGCACCATTTCACTGTCAGAGCTGCTTTACACGCAGCACATTTTCCATTATTCTCTCAAACCCAAGACAGGATGTCCTGTGGTTTTAAGGGAAAGACATTTTCAGCTGGCATTTGTGGCTAACAAAAGACTGTCTCTGTGCAGAATATCACACAAAAATTGTTTTGCTTTTGCCTCGCAGAAGTGTTAGCTACAAACCCTGTCAATAAAAACTGCCTGGTTTTTGTTAGCAGCACAGGCACGCTTGGGTTTCACTTTGCTGAGGGCTTTGCCACATTCCAGAAGAACTGTAATCGGGCTTGTTTGTGCCGGGGGAGGGGGGAAGGAGGTCTGCCACACCACATGGCACTTGGAACTGCTGCCACACGCAGGCCGTTCGCATTCCATTTGCGAGCTTCCAAGTTAAGGTGTGTTTTAATACAAACATAAATGCAGAGGTTTGGGTTTTTCCTTCTGCATCTAGCACAGATTACAACAGGCGCCTTGCAACCAAATCCCAGCCACCACAAAGATACAGAGCCTTTGGGAGAAGCTTCAATGCCACAGGGGCAAGAACTTGCATTTAATACCAGTAAAGAGATCATGCCCAAAAGGAAGCATGCTTTGGAGCATTCCTTAAAGCAGAGAGCACACAGACTATAGACAGTACACACACTCCAAATATCTTCTGTGTGATTATCAGGCACATTTACTGTGGATGGAAGTAATGAGGCATCTTTCAATGCTTTTGTCATAATTTTGATAAACTAGTGCTTCTGAATTCTAGCAGATGCCTTATGAAAACTCCTACCTGCGTTCACTGATTGTAACAATAACAAAAATAATATTGTTAAGACCCACCTAGCATAAATGTAATTTTGGTAATTGGTGATAGGTAAGAAATCTCATCAACCAATACATGTATATTATTTACCTCCTATGGGGTAACCCAAGTTTGCAGGTTAAGAAAAATCAATTAGCTCAATATTACTGAAATCCTCCCCAAGAATTGGAGAATCAAGTAGCTCATTGATATCACATGACAATATTAATTTACAATCATTATCATGTTCATTGGAGTCTCTATTATATCCTGTATGCTTTATTTTTCACATGCATGTGTCACACACGTGTGACTTTAGGAAAAAAAAACCCCAAACCCCAAAAATCTTGCAGGCAGGATGACTTGTTTCCTAAACAACTTTGTCCCAAACCCATGAAGTGCAGGCCTTTTCAACCCAGTTCTGCCAAGAGACATGAATCAGATAAGCCACCACACATTTCCATCCTTATAGACAAGTTGGCCAACAGTTTCTTAAAACAGTTTCAGCCCCTTATGAATTGCTCTGTGACTTATAAAATTTGGGTCCTTCTCTTGACTGATCCCATGCAGAACAAGCATGGCAAAGTGTAGTCATGTGTGCTTGTGCTATGGCAGCAGATCAGCCATGTCATTTTTCACACAGCAGCACAAACTTGTAATTTTTTAAGCCCCTGACAGCTGCAGAAGGTGTATAGAAGATTCCCCTGCTTTCTCTAGCAGAAATAATAAGACCTTTAAAAATGGACAAAAGCTTGGAAAAAAAAAAATGTTCTATACATTTCTAGGCTGATTAATCAATATTTAATTATTTAGAAGCTGTAAATGGCTATCTTTGGCTGGCATGGGTACAAAACATGTTATCATCTGTCAATAGAGGCCAGGAAATCAGATCTTAAGCATGTAGCAGGGCACTGCTCTGCAGAGAAAGTGTTTACTCCATTAGCTGCACTTTACCATTTCATTTCATCAAAGGTGTTTATGTCACACTTAATGAGATAAGGGACAGCAGAGGCCTCAATAGCAGGTCTTAGCACTGTCTGATAACTGCAGCAATCTGGGAATAAACACTGCTTTGCAGAAACCATTTTTTAGAGCCCTAATAAAGTAATCGTAGGCCTTAGTAGAAATTGGTTAATTGGATCATCTATGTTTTGTAATGTGTATTACTATGATTAATTCATTAGAGAGTGTTCTTACTGGAGTTAATTTGATAGTTCTGAACCAAGGCATCACACTGCTGAGTGGCTATTGTGCTTCTGCAGAATTTATGTTCTAAAGCCTCAAAACATTTATGCCCTGCTAAAGGTGCCAGAATTTTTCTGATCCTCTGGATATAAAGAGGTTCTTCTTGATTCAGCTCATGGCCAGCACAGCCATTGCTCCCCAGAGCTCTGAGTTAATTCACAGCAGTTCTGTGAATGCGAAGAGATGGGGACAGCCAGTGTATCCAAGATGGTGTGCCAAGTTCTTTCTGGCTCTTTTTATATCTCCCCAGGCAGTGGATGAGCTTTTTTCTATATTCACAACCTGAAAGGCTCAGAGAAATGGTGGCACTGGCCTCCACCTAGCCAGTAGCTGCTAAAAGGGATGTGCTCCACAACTGCTTGACAAGCGAAGACAGCTGACACCGTCCAGAGGTTTTTGAGCTCTTTTGGGTCCAGCTTTTTAGGGGCTGATCTGCTCTGACAGTCTGTCTCACCTACTAGTGAACTCACCTACAGGCCTTTAGGTTCTTGGTCTCATGCACATAACTTTTAACAGACGTATCTTCAGCAAATGTTGTTGAAGTGTCCACGTAGGAGAAATTAGTTGCTTATCAGCTGTGAGAATGACTACAGACAGTAGGGAATTGTGATATAAACAAGAGGGAGCTTGAAATTACATTTCACTGAGGCAAAGAAAACAGAAATCTTTTTCTGTCCATCTCAAATAAGATTATGATACCCTTTTAAGAAAGCAGCCTCAGAATAACATCTTCTTATACCTTCTGAGATGGCTAGATAAAAGTTACTAAATATTAATATTAGTTATAATGTAATGTTACTCAAAGACTCATACTAAACTTTGTTGGACTAGGTGCTGTACTAGTACACAGCTAGAAAATCCCTTTTTCACCTCGGATAAACTGGTCTGTAGGCTGGGCTGCTGGGAAATCAACACACACAGATATGAAGGTGAAGCAAACTTAGTGACTTCTCTCATCATGGCTATTCTAGCTCCAACTCTCATGTTCCACCTAAGCCATAAATCTTTAACCCCGTAAAGAAGTGAAAAGCAAGGACTAACTGAATTATTTATTAATCCTTAAGTCAAATCAGAATATTCTACATATCTTCCATTCTTGGGATTTGACATGTTCTGAAGAAGGAAAAGTTCTCTTTTATAGACAGGAAAACTTTCCACTGCTCTCAAAGTTTATGTGCTTGTTAAATAAGCTGTAATAATTAAATGCATACACATGCTTGAATGATAAATTTTAGTAATAAGTGCACTGGGACTTACCATGACCTTATCAAGTGGGGCTAGCCAGTCATTAATTCAGATAACGCAATTTATTATCATAATCTTTCGCTTATACTATTGTAGGGCATATGATTTATCCTAATTTGCATATGCAGATTGAGATGTAATCATTTCATTAATTTTAATGCTTTTCCTTAATCCCATCAAGATTAACACTTTGTCTAAAAGTTCTGTACAACATACTTGCAACTGCCCATTAATGTGTTATCCTAATACTAGTATGGGTGAATTATAATGAACAAATTGTGTTAATTTGAATGTGCTAGTTCCAGATGAGAAACTGCACCAAGAGGGCATATATATAATTATCTTTTTTCACATATGGGTACTTGCATTTGTTGGGAACACTACAGTTCCTGTACATATTGTGGACATTCATTCAGGCAGGAATTTGGGCCCCACCTCTGACCCTTCTCTATCACCACTGCCAGAGGTACCCTGTGCAATCTTACACATCACCACCAAATATTTGATTCCCTGTTTTTCAGTAAGATGCACAGTGGCAGAGTCAACCATTCATTAATACTTCAAAAGTGAAGGCTCACATAAAGCAGATGCTTTAAATTTTGTTTACTAACTGCAGATTAGGAACAGATGCGTCACATTAATTCACGCATAATATTCGATTGAATCATTATTTTTATTCTAATATTTGCATTGATTCAACCTAATGCCATCTTCATTTTATATAGCCTCAGTGTGTATCTGAGTGTATAAATGTATTTATTTGAATGCAAGTAACTACATCTCATTTAAAAAATCAAGAATGAAGCATAGCAAGCAGATTTTTTTTAATTGCTGAAAGTTAACTCAGATAACATTAATTTGCTAAAACTGCTGAACAGACAGTAGGTAGGAATTTCAGTAATTAATGCTATCCACAAATACCAGTATAATCAAAGCAAAGGTTAAATTCAATTTACCATTTATTGGAAAGGAAGTTTGATTTTTAAGCTTATTGGCAGAAGAGAACCTAAAATTAGAAACTTTCAGAAAAATGTCTAGAGATGCTTCCTTATATTATTTTGTTTAATTAAGAAAAATAATAAAGTGTCTAGATGTATTGCTTGTTTTCCTACATTGCCATAGATTAGAATCAGCAGCTGAAATAAAGTGTTTCATTGTACTTCTATATTTTTAACCAGATTCAAGGTTTCACCCATTTAAGCATATGCAAGAGGAAATACATCAAGCATTGAAATATATTAGGCATCCTAATTAGGCAGTGAGGATTAATCAGTGATGAGTAGGTTCTCCTCAAGCAAGTAAATATACATTATGTCCCTAGTTCTACTGGAGATGCTTAAGGTAATAGATTTGGGCCAACATGTTTTATTCATGACTTAAAGCTGGTGTTTTTTTCCAATGGGAAAAAGCAGTTGTAAGTTTGAGTAATTACTATATTACTCTAACCTTTTGCTGTTATTATCTAACTGGGATAATATTGAGGATTTTGACTTCATTCAGGCCTCCACTGAGTTCAAAGGACTCTTTCTGCTCTCCTCATTCCTGACCAGGCTGTTTCTAAAAATTGTCACTGCTTTCTACCAAGCCTTAATCAGGATTTCAGTCAGCCAGGGGAACAGAGGGTGTGTAGATCACATTGACATGGATGTTAAGTATTGCGGTCTGCAATTCTTACCCAAATGCATTTTTGTTAGGGTTTGTTTTGAGTTGTGCTGCTTTCATCAGCAGTATTTGTTTTTCATTCCAAGTTAGCATTATCCCAAAATTATTTATTTATTTTTTAACTAAACAACCTACAGACACTGCATCCACTTCAAAGGCACACTAAGCAGACTGTGTGGTTGTGAGGATCTGGAGAATGCATAGCAGGGTCAGGTACAGTCTCAGTATCATTGTTGTACAGAAGCAAAAAGAACTGGAAAAAAAAATCAGTGTGTTATTAGAGAACACCTATACTTTGGAGGTACAGGACTGTGTACAAATTTATCTCCATCTTTATTGAAAATGTCTTGTGATATCTGGAAAGAACTTTCAACAACATGGGTGTAATTTTAAGTGTTTCTTGCCTAACAAGAACGTTCTGATGAGAGCACACATTTTTCTGTCAGCTTTGGTATGTGAGAACTTGATTTCACATAGATTTTGCACCACATAATAGTTAACCTTGAGTTAAGATGTGGCTTCCTTCATTCTCTTCCATGTTTATTTTGATGAGCACCAAGTACTCAAAATGGTTCTTGTATAGTTCAACCCCTGGACATTCCAGGCACCTGCAAATAAGTCCCCTACTGACCCTACAGCTGGTAAGGGCAGAGCAGAGGCATCGAGCCACCACGGCAGTGCGGACACCCGGGTCACTAGCTCCTATTCTACGGACACCGATGTAAACCCGTGCTCATTAGCCCCAATTCCACCTCAGCCACGCCAGAGCAAGTCAGCTCAATGCTTCCTCCTGCTGGACTGCCACCAGCAGCCACCCAAGTGATCCCCAGCATCCCGGTCCTGGCATCCATTCGGTGCTCACAGCGGCTCAACTACCAATTTACATCGGATAGTAAGGCTTCGTTTGCATATAAATGCCACTGAAACCCTTCCCACTGAACCTAAAACCACAGCATGTAGCACAAAAACGGGATTTTAAAA
Organism: Aphelocoma coerulescens; assembly: GCF_041296385.1. Classification (NCBI taxonomy): domain Eukaryota; kingdom Metazoa; phylum Chordata; class Aves; order Passeriformes; family Corvidae; genus Aphelocoma; species Aphelocoma coerulescens. Next base: position 9,170,780 of record NC_091021.1, read on the forward strand.
GGTGAAGAAATATTCTTTGATCCAAGCGCACGCAACATCCTACTGATTAGCATCTTTTAGGACAAGATACAAAAAAGAAAATTGAGAACACCAAGATATAGATCAAACTCTTCCATAGTACATGCTGCCACACTGAAAGAGTGTAAAAAGAACACATTTTTTTTACTGTAGAGTATTGATCTTCTTTATGTTAACTACAAGCTTTAATTAAAATTTCAGGAACTGTTATAATGCCACATAATTAAGAAGAAAAAAACACTACTCAAGTTTAGAGAAGATACACATTTTATGGCTTGTTTCTTTGTTTTCAAGTAGTAGGAGAGAAATCCCTTACAAGTGAAAGAACACTTCCAACCACTGGACTATTAAGATATTTCTTATATTATCCTAAAAGCCTGCTTAAATTTTTTCCATAATAGCCAGGGTGTTAAATTTCCCAGCTTTATGTCAGGCTGACTGCAAGGAATCCACTCTTTTCTTTCCTTTTCTCAGTTGGACATGGTTATAAGTGTTGGGTTTTTTCCTTATGGCTCCACAGAAGCTTACAATATCCCTTTGCAGTATGTTTTAGTTTATGGCCTTGCTATGGATTATCCCACTGTTTCTTTTTTGCTGGTAAAAAGGAGAGGAGTGGAATCTGGTTCTTTCTCCTGGATTCCTATGATAAAGTCATCTATATCTCCTCACATATTCCATAAGTAATAATCCAACAGCAAAGACTGAGCTTTAGTGTCAGACAGATTCTGTCACTGGCAATTAGGTGGTGCTTACATCCCCTTTCTATTATTCATTATTCCAGCATGTTCAATTTGTTTCTCAATATACTTAAAACCTAAATTTTCTCCTCAGCACTCATTCATTGGTCAAAAGTGCTAGATGGAAGTACAAAACCCAAAACTTCCTGAGAGTGCTTTGCTCCCAAACAAGCTTCAAGTTAGAGATGTAAAAAGAGTGATTTTGAGTTCATTTTCCCATGGTTGCTTCTGGAGAATCTCCATCAAGTCAGCATCATAAACAAAAAGCAGATTAACCTCCAAGACATTTTTATTCATGACTAGTGCTTATTTTATTTTCACTCTTTAATGGAGTTATTTTTCCAGTACTTCCCTAGTTGTATGCATTTTCTCTTCCCAAGGCCAAGAGAACTGTTTTTTTCAGCCAACACTGTTATTCTCTTCTTTGCATGGAGATGCTGAAATAAAACTTTGTGTTTCTTGCAGATACTGCTATTATTAACCAACTCAAAATAGCAAATTTACCAAGCAACTCAGCAGAAGAAGCTGTTGCCCAGTGGAAGTGCCAATTAAAACCTGTTCAACCAACAGGGACAGATGGTTACTAATAAGGGGATTTTCGAAGAAAATCCCCATCAAGTGTCTTTGCCCTAACCATGTGTATAATTTTCCATGTGCATGCCCTCATCAACATGAGATGGCTCATCTGTGCCATGACTTGTATCACCCCATAATGTGGTTAGTGGGAGTATGGCCAACAAACAAACCACAGCCACACAGTGCACTTCACAGCAGTTTGAGAAATACGTTCACTAACACTTACAGATTGAAATGATGGTGTGAGCCACAAGTAAATCTGAAAAGGGAAAACATGTTGATCACACATTGTAGATAAGCTATTCTAACAATTGTTTCATTACAATTGCAGCATCTTCAAACAGATGGAATGATAATGAGTAGTAAGTAAATTTTATATCCAATTCATAGAGCTGGACTTCAGAGATAAGCTGCCAGCAATTTTGAAAATACTTTAAAGACACTAAAGGTTTGGATATTACTTTAAAAATTCCCCCTTAGAACCAGAAACAAAAGTTTAATATTTTCTTTTGATCTGCAAAGATATTCATTTTTCTTTAATTCAAATGGTCTCTTTTCAACTTTGAAGGATGTGTTAGTGCATGTATATACAGAACATATAAAATATATATTAGCCTGTCTTCAGCCTTCAAAAAGAGCTTTAATTTGGTGCTGTTTCAAAAGACTGAGGGAATTGCCTTCAGTAGGATGAGAAGAGTGGCAAATGTGACTGCTGCAGGGCTCTGCAAGATGTTGTAGAGAAAAATAAATGGACATGGGATTGCTGAAGCCAGGCATGTTCCCTTTCCCTCAAGCCCTGGCCAGTGCAGCAGCCTGGGAGTCTGCTACAGGTAAGGAGCAGATCAAACCTTGGCAGTGACAGGTCTTTCTTGTGCTGCTGTGTCAGCTCATCTATCAGACACCCCTGCTGACCACATTTTGGTTCCTCTTTCTACTTGAAGTGAGCCTGCAGGTAGAAAGCACGGGCAGAGCAAGGTGCCCAAATTACCACCCCAACTCTGCAGGCAGAACAGGGCACAAAGGACCTCAGCAGCTTCCTTTCCCTTAGGGCAGACACTGAGCTCCACTGCCACGGCCAGCACAGGCACCAAAGCCCCTGCTCTGAACATGAAAGAGCAGGCTGGAGAGAAGATCAAGCACAGGGAACCAGACTGCATACTTCTTTCCTCACTAATGAACTTGGGTGTACAACTGGAGGGGGACTGTTATTGACTTATTCTTGCTTCTTTTCCAACTCTAATCACACAATTTTATTAAGAAGTTATTTCAGGACTGTGAGCTCTGTGTTAGCATGACTCAAACTCAAGCCACTAAATGATACTGTCGTTTTGCATTGTTGGTAGTAGCAAAAGCATAGAAAGATAAAATTCTCTGCAAACTCTGTATTGGGAAGGTCATATATTCAACATTAGTAATTATGGTTCACTATGGGATGAAATTGTATTATGTCAATATTTCTAACTTTTTTTCCTCTCTGCAGCACAAAGATTTATTCAATTATTTCACTGGCCATTAATGATAGGTGTTCTTTCAATTAAAAGAAAAGCCCACAGACCTATATAATCTATCACATTCTAGAGACACTGGGTTAATCATTATCTCCTGTACAAGACCATTATCACTGTGTGCCATAACAATCAGACTTAACGAGATTTCCCTCTTGCCTCCTTCTCCTGACTGCCACCAGCTATGTTTTCTGTTTACCAAGTTTCTTTATGCTGGTTGTGTGTTGGAATTACAATCCATCCTTTTCTCAGAGAACACTGTTTATTTCAGCAGCTGAAAAGTAGAGAAAGGGCACTTCTTTTCTAAAGGCACAAGGAACATCTTGGATATTCTGAGTTTAAACAAGTTTTCTGTCCTGACTTGGGCAAAATCATTAAAAGTTTTGGGTTTGCCTTGACATTCAGGATTGTCATGCAAACCAGGAAGGCAGTTTTGCAGCCCCCACAGATGAACGAAGACCTTCATCATCCACTTAAGATCCCAGCTATGTCAAATCTTCCTCTCAGTGTGGTGCTTCCTTTACAGATTGATCTTTCATTAAAATGTTCTGAAATAAGGACAACCTCACTATTTTCATCAGAACAATAATAGACTGCTGTTATTCTTTTCTGAACTTTTACAGGAGCTGCATCATTTCAGACACTCCATGATAAGAATGGTTAGGTGAACCGTTTCCTGGATTTTAGTCACATGGGCTTGCACCTTAAGAGCTTCATGTTCGAGCAAGCCCAACATCCCAAAGCAACTCTTGAGACATTATCATTATCATCACATCACTGCCTTCAATGCCAGCTGGACCAGGATGAGGCCTCACAGGGCCCCTTTTGAGCTCCATGAACTGAGTGAACTGCAGTTTGCAGTGAAATATAAATAAGCTCAAGAGGCTTTATATTTCACAAGAAAAAAAAAGTTATGGTTTTAGTCATAAGGTGAACTTTAAAAAATACCCATGATAGGATGCAATCTGAAATGGAAATACAAAGCCTGTCTTCTCCCAGAGTTTAAATATCAAGAATGACCTAAAAGTTTACAGTGGTTCCCTGGAAGATGTTAGGCTTATTGTTATATTAAAATTAATTGGCTGAGATCTGATGTCAGGAATGGGATTTTCAAAAATTAAGCATGTCAGAGGTGACTGTGAATTTCATTTTCTAAAGCTGGCTTTTGCTAGAACAGAAGATGTTCAACTTGAAAAAACCAAGGCAAATTGATGGGCAGCATGTGACAAAAGATTCCAACACAGACTTTCCCTTTGCCCACTATTCCCTTTTAAAGTACATCCTAGTTTAAGTCAAGACTGGCTTTTAACACAACAGCTGGGAGGGACTTCGTGTTTCAAGGAAACATAAAATGTGTTGTCATAGTAAAGAACAAATGTCCATCCCAAAACTCAGCTCTCATCCTCATGCATCCAAACTAAGGGTTAACAGGGGTGGGATGTTATTGGGTTTGGTTACAGCTTTTTTGGTTTGTTTAAAACCAGTTCTCTCCTTTCTGGTGAGATTTGCATGTCTCGACTATATGCTTGAAGAGCTCATTTAACATTTAGGACACATTTTTGACATCTTTTAAAGAATACAGCACTAGTTCATTTAGATACTGTGACAGCTGTATGGACAGACAGTAATTTAAGAGCATGAAGACTTCTTCTGCAGCCCTCAGTATAATGACAAATTCTGTTACCAACAAGTAAATTTATATAATTTTGATAAATTACATGGATGATTCTATCTGTACTACACTGACTTGCATAAACAAGATTTCTGGTTTTCAGTATTATGACAGATAAGTTGCATCATCTAGTGCTAATAACACTGAATAAATTGATTTAATATCTGAAAGTTCAATAAAAAAAACCCCAACCAAACAAAAAGCCCCCACTTACCGAGGATTAAATTTGAGGTTCATGAAAACAAATAGTTTTCATTTACTCAGTTTTGAGTCAGAAGTTTAGATGCAGTATAATTTCAAATGTTTAAAGGTACGTTAATGTGAAGGGAGGGCTTTTTTTTCTGATGCTACGAGGCTGCCTAGTGAAGGTGTCTGGAAGGAGTTTGGCTCAAGAGCTGGGAAAGAATCATCTCTCATAGAGAGACTTGAAACCACGATGTTTTGAGTTGCACAGAAATCCATGCTCAGAAACATGAGGCTGTCAGGTAGGTGGGAGTTAAGGTCAGTAGGTTAAACAAATGCACAAAGTGACTGTGCTAGAGGGTTTTATAGCCTTTCTGCTCCACACGAGGGATAAATAAGGTGTGGAATTGTTTCTGAGATTACTTTGGCTCGACAGTCTGTCCACTGCCTCTCCTATGGGTAATCTTGAAGATTTGCCAGGATGTTATGTTCTTTGATACAGAACATTTGTCGTGATGAATAGCATTATGTAAAAGTTGTATTTTCCCCTTCTGTCTTTTGATTCATAATATGAGAGATCATAACATGGATTTAATGTTAAGAGGTCTAAGTACTTTAAATCTTTAAAATACCTGAACAATTGAGAGGTTCTTATTTACAGTGTCAAAAACATCCCTTTGGATTCACTATATTCATACAAAGCTCTTGTGATCTGATTTACAGATACAGTTTAAAAAGAAACAAAGCATTTTTCCTCACAGCAAGGAACATTTTTTCCTCAATAAATAAAAATTACTAAACACAAAACTTCAAACATTTTTATCTTGATTTCCCAGTCCTTCCTCAGTGCTAGTACCTAGCACTGGTTGCAACACACTGAACTTTCAACATTCCCCCCTGTTTTTGCCCATTCCCTTCAGGCTGGTGCTTATGCACATCTCTAATCCTGAGTACTAGAGTACCTTTCCTTGCTCTTTTTTCAGCAGATATGCAGGTAGGCTGATGAACAGCACGAGATACAATTGCGCTGTCATTTGCCACTTACACTGATCAAACCACAATCACTCCACCAGCCCTCGAGTGATAACTACACACAGTACAATTCTGCGTAAGCAAGGATCACAGACGGAGGCCGGAACAATCACACTGCTCTGGCAGCCAGGCACAGGGCTCTTGATCTCCAAGCTCCTTTTGTTCCCTCAGACTCTGTACAGAAGTCAATTACACATTTACTGATAACGTGGCTTACCCTGCCAGAAGGGTACTTCCATTAATATTACATCTAGTATCAGAATAAATGCAGAATAAAGGCAATTCTGTGGTTAAAACCCGTGATATCTTGATGCCCACTTTCTGAAAACAACAGTAAAATGTACCTATAGCAATAACAAGGTACAGAGCCACATGACAATTCTTCAGAGAAAGCCAAAGTGCTTTGAAAAAGATCAATTACTACAAAATCGTAGTGCACTGCTGTCAATCTTCTACCTTCCTTTATAGTGAGAAATGAAATATAAATAGCCTTTGGCAGTGGGCTGGAGTACTCCTCGATTAAGGGGAGACTTTTTGCAGTGAAGTCTAAAGCCAATTCTGCTGACTTCCATGAGTAGTGCAGTGTCCTATTACTCCATTTTGCAAGGGAGGGATAAATAATTATCACAACCCCGCTGCTTCCAGATGCCACTGATACTTCGTCTGTCAGCTCTAATGAGAAATCAACTTTCCATAGCCCAAATTGTTTAAGATGCCACAAGAAAAGTCTATGAAGAAGCCCTTTTTGATAGCCATTTAAAAGGGGAAGACTATTTTAAGGTAATCAGAAGAAAAGAGTAGGAAAATGAATATTTTCCCCTTTCCTTACAATGGCCACAAAGAGCATGCAAAAATAACAGAAGTCTGAGAAACAAGAGAAAGGTCATTAAACCACTACCACCTAAGAAAGAGATGTCTCATTTCTATTAATGTCAATGCAGAGAGGCCCAAGTCTGTCAGGCTTTGCAAATGTCACTGGTGTTATTACCTCGTTGCCGAGCATTATCAGCATGCTAAAGGTACATATTCTTCTAGATGGCTTTATGCTGATCTTGCAGCATAAGTCCAATGAAGCATGAATAATGTGTGAATTTATGCCATCATGAAAAGTGCTCATAACTACTTCTCTCCCTTGACATCTTCATAAAAAGATATTTCATTAAAGGACACGGAAGATACTCTTTCAACTCAAACTCAGATGCAAAGTAGAATACAGATTTTGTTGTGAGCAGTTGCAAGCAGCAGAACTGAAGGTAAATTGTGTGCAACACTGGGATAAAGTGCTGTTAATCAGAGTCAGTCTGAGAGATGAGATCCCATCTTCTGGGCTGGGCTATCCACCAGCAAGCAGAGCTGTCAGAGCTGCAGTTCAGCAGCAGGGCCACAGTAGCTTGAGAGAACAGGGCAAGCACCATAACCTGCCACCTCTGTTTCCATGTGCTTGAACACAGAGAGCACAGACATGTCTAACACTACCCATCCCCAGTTTTTTTAAAATTTATACTCCTTGCTCATCTCCACCTGAATGCCTTTTTTCAGTCTTTATATAGCAATAATGAACTTGTATGCTGAGCAGGACGCAAAAAGGGCATGGGTGGGTTCTTTAGGGTGCCAAAAACTCCTTGAAAGTGATAGCAAGAATTAATTTTGATTATAACCTCCTTGTCCTCTTCAGAATTAGTTCAGAATCTCAGCAATTCTAGAAAGAATATTACAGACCAAGCAAAAAGTGCTAAATTTTATAACAGTAAGGCACACTAAGAAATAAGCTTAATTTTTCTCTTAAACTATCAAAGTAATTTAAAACCCTTAGTGAGTATCTTAATAGACAAGAGCACTCTAGCTTCAAATGGGTTTTAATGGGAGGGTAACCACAAGAATAAAATCAATTAATGAATACTATAAATAGATTAGTGAAAACTCTCAGCTCTTTTTCAAACATCCTCCTACCCCACCACCCATGGAACTACTTCCAGAATAATATGATAAAACAGCCCACATAAGAAATAAAATACTGCTACCATTTGGAGTGCTTAGCACTGAATTTTCTGGAAAGTTTATGCAAGTTTATACTTCAAGAAAACTGGAGTGTTGTAACTACGCTAACAATACATTCACGTGGAAACAGAGAACACCAACATTTTTGATGTATTTTGGCTGCATTTGGAATGTCAGAAATAAGACACCTTGAAAGTTAAGCTTTTTAGGAAACTTAGTCTGTTTGATGAGATGAGCCATTTATAAGTTTTGCCAAGCTACATCCTCTAAAAACGGTAAAGGCTTTTGAAAAACTTAGCCACGTCAGTTGCAATAAAGCTCATGCAAACACTAACAACCACACAAGTGCCTCTTGTATCTTTGGGGGTGGTAAAACCAGAGAAAATGCTTGATGTGTGCATTCAGAAATGAGAGAATATACTTTCTGCTTCTCTTTTACATTTAAAGAGTGAAAGAAATGCTAACAGAGATATAAATTCCACTGTTAACAGAGACCATGATGCAAACAATCAGGCTGTGATTTGCTATGGAAAAATGCAGAATCAATAACCAGTAACTGGGTGTTGAATCCACATGAATGGTATTCCAAAGTCTTTCCATCATAATAAAGCATGGCAGAAAGATAGATCTGATCTCCTTTTACTGATGTGATTGTAATTACACAGTGTCATTTGAAATACAGCCAAAGGTCTTTCTTGGAGCACTCAACCAATGAGCCACAGCTGTATTTCCCTTTCACAGCCTCTCAAGTGTTGCAGAAATCAACATCACAAGGGTTGCAACATGAGAATGGAATGTAACAAAGGACAAGAGGGGTGTTGAGAGTGTGTACGTGGCCAAGGGTATTAGACATGGGGCTCTTATCTCCTGCTGAGGCCACACCAACCTCCCATTCATAAGCAGCAGATATGGTGGAATTCAAAAAAAGAGCAACCATAACAAATCTGTACTAAGCAAGAACAAAGCAAAAGCAGGAATTAAACACCCTTCCAGTGTGCTGCTAAGGTAGGGATTTACTTTTCCAGTATCTACGTGACAGTAGCGTAACCATGGAAATAGCCTATGAATGTTTATGCTTAGAGGTTCTCTGATTGTGCATCATAATTGTTTCATTTGTAGTCTTTTAAGAATGTGAATTAAGTTGTCCAAGTAGTCAATGTTTGTTCTTTTAATTGCTTCTGTACTGCTGTATCCTCAATGATGCAATTTGTGCCCTCCCATGTCACAGGGGGTCATGCCAGACATATAAAACCCCTGACAGAGGAAAGTTCAATAAAGACTTCCACAGAACAGATTTATTCACTATTGTTGTGGAGGGTGGGAGAGCTCATACAGACCTCAGTGATGTACACCAGGTCAGGCTAAGACTAGGTAAAGTTAGTTACAGAATTGGATGACTTTTCTCCATGTCTCTAGCAGACAAACACATTCACACATTGAGAATTTATAGTGCTTATCAGGAAGCTTGAGTAATTAATAATTTATCCATTTCAGCAATACAATTTTTCCATAAGACTTATGATGGTGAATTAGAAATCAGTTATCTACTGAGGAGGGATTTAGGCATTGCCATGATAACTTGAATATATATAAGCTGGCAAACTCTTTGTTTCATGGGCTCCCACCCCAACAGTGAAACTCTATGACCACACCTCCTCTCCACTGCCATTTAATTGCTTTACAGTAAACCTGCCTCATATACACACTGGTCATTTAGTGCCATTTCACTCTAATTCACACCAAGGGATTTACTACCAAGAACCTCAGTCACCCTGCCTCAGAGGTCAAAACACCATCTTCCCACACAGCATGCCCCAGGCCCTTTAGGAATCCAGATGCTGACTGATGTGGGCCTCTGAGGAGGGAAGTTTAGATTTGAAATAGCAGATGGACCCACAGAGAAAACTGAGCTCACCAAGCTTTTGGTGACATCTAAGTATTAAACTATTGATCCAAGGGCAAGACACCTAAATTCTGGTTAGATTTAGAAAAGACAGGACAACAGTGCACACACCCACTGCTCCACAGGAAACCTGGTCACATCATTAAATGCTTCTAAGATAAGAGAGATGAGATTCTACTGAGGTGCTCCTCCACTGCTGTTTCTTGCAGAAGAGATGTTGATGACCCTGGGAACATTCCCACCACCTGCAATGAATTCTTTGTTCTGAATATCTCAGAGTAGTTAGAACAATTTGAAGCAAGCATACAGGATATACCAGACAAAATGAGTAAGTTAAATGCTCATAATTCAAGATCAAAATGAGGAAATAAATTCAGAAAAAGAACCTGTTTGAAAGCCTCTTGCAAATCAAACTTAATAGCAAGCATTAGGAAATACTTGAATTTTTAAAATTGTATCGAAGCATGAAGGACCAGCTTCACGAGCTGAGCCTCTTGGAAAGCAAGAAATCAAAGTCTGAGCAAGTGCTTGGTCTTCCTCTTAGTCACACCCTCAAGACAAAGCAAAGGGTAACTAGCAAGAAGTTCACTGGTTACAGCACATGTTCAAATGAGCCAGTATTAAATCGTTGAGTATAAACTTATTTCATTTCTGTGTTCTTTAGAGCAGTTAAAGATTACTCAAGGCATAGTGGTATCTATTGGTCTCTGTATATTCTACAGACAAAGAAAAATGAAAACTCTTGCAACAACTGAGGAAATACAGTTGGAATGAATTAAGATTGAAGTCTGACTTAACAACATTGTTTTGTCACACTGTCTGCGTAAATCACTGCAGGAAAACACCAATTCACTCCTTCAATGTCTGTGTAACTATCCTTGACTTACAGACGATGTAAACTCCCAGTCAGAGTATGACAATCACATAAAATGCAAAAGTATAATTTTAGTAATGTGATTAGTCCCACAAGAGCTTTAACCACATCCTTACAGTTAATCATGTAGCTAAGTGCTCTTCCTAGCCCAGACCCTACACCCTAGACCAGACAGTAGCTTAGTGCAGAATTACACTTTCACAAGGACACAACCCATTGTCTGTGTTAAGACATTCCACATGTGCCTCTTTTCATTTGTCAAGGGGACACATTTGCACCTGACTCATGTTTGTATTTAAAGTTATTGTGCAGGTATGAGTCATTCTAATTTTTAAAAGTCTATGTATGAGTACATATTCAATAAAATACTCAAAATCCATATTTATGTGGATTTGCAACTTTTTGTTAAAATATGAATTGACCATGAATATATTTATAATCACTACTCACATTTTTATAAAGTGTAATATACGTAAATGTATACATAGACATATCAAAATATATGCAGAGGGAGCAAGATGAAGTACTGGAATGATCAGTTTAGTGTAAATACACAGACATAACATGGGGAAAAAACACCCCTTGCTGTATTAGGAGCTGCAAAGCTTGGATGTGGGGTGGTTGGTATTTTTATTTGGGGTTGGGGGTGGGAGAAAACCTCTGTTTTAGGTTTGTTCCCTTTTTGTTTTTATTATTGTTTTAAGCACAAGCCTGAATCCCATCTCCCACATGGGTCTGGCTGGACCCCCACCTATGACCTAATAACAGGCTGCCATGCACTCCAGCAGAAACATTTGTCTGACAGCTGGCTGAACCCTCTGGGTACCCCTCACGTATCATTATTCCAATTAGATTGACACCTCTGCCACAAGCTTCAGCTAAATCCACCGTGAAACCTGTGTCCAGAGGCCTGGACTATCTCGTGTTCCTTACCAGGGGCAGGTAGCCACAGGGTTATTACTACAGTCTGTTAAAGCTTTTTATGTGGAGCAAAGATTAGCATTACACTATAGGAAGGCTGACAAACACAGCACACCTGGACTCTTTATTTAGATGTATTTTGCAGAGTACAGGAAACAGTTTTTATTACGTGCCAGAGAAATAACTGTAAGAACAAATCTGGCTTCAAAACTGAGAATCAACCATACTGCAGCCAAAAGTGGTGCCAATCTGGCACAGGTGTACAGTAAGGGAGCAGGTGGAAGATAAATCCTATTGTAGAACTCTCAAGGATGCTTATCTCACCACAAAGAATGCATGTGTCCCTGATACTGGTTCAGTTTTTTACTGTCTGCTTCTACTGGGGCTGAGTTTCTGCTCTGGAAGACACCATAGGAAAATGGGAGATCACAAAAGCAGGCTTGGAACCCTCCACAACTTTTCAAATTAATGACTGTTTCTGAGGCAGAGCTGTCCCTTCCTTCCTAATGAGCTTAAGTAGTTCATTAGATTTCTGATCAAAAGTAGCTCTAAAAGTAAAATTAGAAAGAGTAAAAATTGTGCCCTTGAGCCAGTAGAAAAACATATTTAGTGATACTGTGTTAAAATTAAGATATTGCTCATTCTGACCTGAGCCAGCAAGGGACAATCAAAGCCTGGAAACTCCAGGGTGGTCGTCAGGGTTTGGCTTGCTCTATAGGACTGTATTCCCACCTCTAGGAATGTCACAGGGACAGTTGCTGGCATGATTTCTCCAAATCTGCAGTATTACACAGACAACAGAGGACTTTCTGGGAACAAAAGACCAAGTAATTGCAGTTTTATAGCTCCTGTGCTTAGATTGGGGTTCTGACTTTCAGTCAGCATTTTTAGCTGTCACATTTTGGAGGGGAAATAACAAAAGCAAGGAAGCAGCAAGTAAAATGAGGGCAGTATATAGCATCACAGTTGAAAGGAACAGCTACAATCCAAGCTCTTTCAACATCTAAACTTCTCAGCAAGGGTAGAATTGAACATGAAACATTTCATAAACCAGTCAAAATAAGATACATAATTTTTTCCTTCATTCAATGCAGGCAAACGGTGAACTCCACAACATAACCAGTCAGTACACTCAGTTTCAAACCACATATCAAGAAGATGTGCCTGTGCAAGCTGAAAGTGAGATGGAAATGCAGCTGGCATCAAGAATTGCTCACTGAGGTCAGACTGCCTCCCTACTTCACTGAAGTCATGTGCTGAGGTCTCATCTCTTACAAGATGGGTCCTCAGCAACAGGCTGCTTTCCTTAAAATTCTTGGGCTTTCCAGTAAGTATCACAAATACAAACCTTAAGTACAGCTGTTGTCATATTTTTTCTTTTCTAAGTGCTAGATGAGAGAATCATGGTTCGTTTTGAAGTCTATCTCTTATAGATTAATTATAGAAACTTTTTTTTAACTGTAGTTTCGTCTCAAGCAGAGACAAGCCATAAATTAAAGCATAATCACTTAATAGCAATTATACATGTAAGTTTCACCTTCATCGCACTTTGGAATATTTCCTTAATTAATGACATGTCTTTCTGCTGTGCTAAATGTAGCAACCCAGAAGTCTGGATTCCAGCTGCTCCAGAGGGATGAGCACCTTGCAAGATTTTTGCCTGTCTCTCACCCACCACAGTGCCTGGCCTAAAGTCTCTCATTTAGAGTCCAGAAGCCTGTAAAGTGACCTGCTACAGCAGGGAGGAGATCATCCTCTCCCATGTTCATGCATTTCTCGGCCTCCCAACAGTTGTCAAGTGAGTTCCAGTTCAAGATAAACAAGCAGGAATGTCTGATGCCCCAGGAGTGGGGTGTATTAAACAGGGCCCCCACACAATTGAGAAGCAGTGGGTCCTGCACAGCACAACATGTTTCTCTCACCTTGGCAGGCAGCACTGCCAGGAAGCCACCAGCTCAATACAGCTCAGCCTGAATTAGCTATTACTTTTTAAAAGCAGGACCAGCAACATAAAAATAGCAGCAATGTGAGATTATTTACTGACTTTGAGTTTCAGGGCTGTTTAATGTCATTATAAGAAAGTGCAACCAGCTACTTTCATTGAAGAAACTATGGCTGTTTAGAAACAAATAATGAGGGAAATGCTGCCAGTTTTCAACATTTTACAGTAAAAAAAAAAAAAAACCAAACTCAAAAAGCCCCAAAACACCTTCTGGGTAAAAAACCCTTTACAAAGTTTGGCATCATGAAGTAGAGGTTAACTCAAGGCTCAGAGGTCAGTAACAGTGTTCCCAGGGAATGCTACTGAATATTTTGAATCAGGCTTTTAGAAACTCTCAGTTCCCGAGTAGAAATCTAAACCTCACATGAACCATTTTCTCCTGTTTATAAATTCTGGGGGAAACAACCTCAGGCATATGATTGAAATTCTCATATAAGAACTTAATAATTGTTAAATAATGTTCTCTCCTTTTTTTAATACTATTTTATGAACTTAAAGTAGGGTATTTGGTTTTGAAAGGCTAAACAAGCTGGTGTAAGAACAAGCACTTTTTTAAAGTCTTGGAATTGAAAAGGAGGTTATTTGGAAGATACAGCAATAAGTACACAATCCTTGACTCATCAGACATCACTGGCAACATATGATTAATATAAACCAAAATGTAAGAGGTGTTTCATAAAGATTCCTTTGGGAATTACTTCTGTGCACACACGTGCCTCATTAGATATGTTAAATGCACTAATGCTTGACTGTAGAAACATCAACTCCCATGTAGTAAAAAAATAACATGGTTTTAAATTTTTTGCTCCTCTTTTTTTAGAGATTCAGAAATAAGAGTTGACAAGGAAGAAAATGGAAGAAAGAAATGGGGCTAAGTCACCCAGGTATGAATACTTGTGTAGTACCTTTTAAACAGGCTCTAAATGGTTCCTCAGACCAAGCAGGGAGTATTTAAGCCTTAATATACAAGTTTCAAAGCCAGTTGCACTATATTGTTCAATAGTGTTATAATCTCTAGAAAAAAAACCCTGGCCAATATAAACTGAAATCTAACATTCTTTTCTCTATTTTTTTACTATTTTAACAAGCATTTTCCAAATTTGCAATTGATATATTTAGACAACAAAATGAGGGCTGAGTGCTTGCAACTGCTTTTTTTGTATGCCCGTGGAAGTGATCAGCAATTCCAGAATCTCACTTGGAGACCTGCTCGTTTTAAGTTTCTGTGAAACAGAGGCATTGTTCTTCAAAACTATGTCACAGCTGTTCCTCATAAGCAATTTTTAAAAATGTCATTTTCTTATCCTTACAAATGTAAGTCAAATAAAATTACTCCACAGCTGCTGGGTTTCTAGCTTTTCTAATTGTATTTATTCACAGATTTCCTTGGCTTTTTAAAGTGGAACTAGAAACAGAAGTAAACAAAAAAAATCCAACCCAAAAAACACAATGCATACATCGATGAATCCTCCTGAGTGCTTTAACATAATCCAAGGCAACTTTCTCCATGAAACAAAATGAATGAAATTTGCTTATGGACCCCATAGCTTTGCAAACCCTTCAACTAGAACAAGAGAAATATGTGGCTGGAAGCCAATCGGCAGCCAAATGTGTTAGATGTGTTCCATTTATTATTAATGAGACAACATTCTATATAGCAGCAACAGGGCAGGCAAGTAAAGGGTTGCCATGGAGATAAGTTACTCAAGATGCTGCTAAAAATACTCCCTTCTTCCCTTACTGTAATAAATATTGCATTATGTGAAGGCTAACAATGATGATATCAAATGCCATCTCACAAAGGCTTCCAGCTGTGAGCATTCTGGCTACCTAATGGATTGCCCGATGGAAACACGGCACTTCTTGCCTGTGGATAGCAAAGGAGCCCATTTTTGCCCTTATTCCATGGTTAAATGTTAGGTGGCAGCTGTTGACATTATTAGGACAAATATTGCTCCCTACTCAGGGTAGATTTCTTACACCATTGTGACCTTGGGAGATTACAGTCATGTTCTGGGAGGAGATGCAACTTAAACTGGAAAACAAACATATGGAAATGTCCTTTGAACAAGATCACAGGAGGGTATTAGGCCTTGTCTCTGAGGACTGTGGTTACACATTTCACCTTTTTCCTGCTCTCCAGGTGCCTTAAGATTATCAAAGACTCTAACAGTACCTATTAATCAGAGACAAAAAGAAAAAAAAAAAAAAAAAAAAAAAATCAGGCTTTTTGGAAGGATTCTTCCCCACCTTCAGCTTTCTCATAGTTTAAATATGTCCAAGAGTTAGAAAAAGCTATGTTGCAACATTCTTTGTCCTCCACAAAAAGTCTTTAAAAACACGAAGCTTCCATTTTTTAGTTTTATTTTTTCTTCCTCAGTAAAACTTTTGAATGACTCTGATAGGAAGTGAATCTTAATCAACCAATTTAGCTGAGAGATTAAAACATTTAATACCAGAGCAAAACATAATTCAGGTCTTTGCAAATGTCATAATCATTCTTACTTTTCTCTGCTTATGTTCTTTAAAAGATGGAATTCACATTTATTTCTTAGTTTATCATCTAATCGAACAAAGGAATTATTTTCATAGAATCCCAGATACTACAGGTGGGAAAAGATCTCAAACATCCAAGCTTTGTCCTTGTTAAAGCCTGCTGCAGAGTAGTAGATCATGTCTGGCCTGTTTTCAGTCAGAAACTCACCTTCAGCACTGTAACAGTAGAGCTTCTTGCCAGTATACATAATCATATATAGAACTCTCATATTTCCAACTCAGCTTAAATCATTTTGTTTTGCTTAGGGTGATAGTATACTTATTTTTCAGTAGAATAAGCTATATTTAAAAAAATAGGCTAATAATTACACTCGAAAACCCCAAGAATTGTTCCTAGAGAAACAGAAGGCAGGGTGGAAGTTTTAATTTTGCCATTTATCAAAGTGCAAGATCGTATCTGCTGTTAATAGGCAGCACAAAGCACACATGGGAAATGCAACCAGGGAATTTAAGAAAATGGCGTAACACTACACAAAACTTCTGCCAGTGTGTCCCAGGAGCACAGAGTTCTGTGATCAGCACCATTTCCCCTGCAGTGGCACACTTTATCGCTTTGCTGAGAGCAGGAACGTCCCCTTGACAACACACACAGCCACTTCCTTCAGGAACACTGATTTTAACTATCATTTTTCCTCTTTCTCTGTGTGTACTCTGTTCCTACCTATGATGGCACAAAAATGAGCTCTCTAACACTACCCCCCAAGCACACTCAGCTGCTGGCTGAGTAAACACAGGAGCAAGTCTGTCCTGAACAGCAGGTGAGCCTGCAGTCACAGAAATGTCTGGGTACTTCCTCAAAAGAAAAAGCACTCTTCAAAATAGGCCTCCCTGCCATGCGTAATTCCTGCTTCTCCCCTTTACCTAAAGAGGTTACTTCACTTTAAATGCTCACCTGGGCTCAACCCCACAGAGCCTTTAAGCATGGGCTTTGTGGTTTATTTGTTGTCTCTAAAGGACTTTACACACTTTTGGTACAGTATTAATGATATCCCTACTACCATTTCATGGATAATAATCTGACTGAGATGTGCCTGTGGCTCTGTAAGCTCTCTCTATTTGACTCTCCATCACCTTCCACTGCAGCAGGTTGCTTAAAGCCCCATCCAACCTGGCCTCAGGTACTAACAAGGATGGAGCATCCACAGATTCGCCAGACAACCTGCTCCAAAAGGGGTTTATCCCCTTGAATAGACTGTTCCAGTTTAATGATTCTTCCTGAAATGGCATAGAGCTATTTCTCTCTATTTCAAGAGCAGGTTGATATTCTTTGGGAAGGGACTTTTTATTTGGCTTTTAATTTCTCCACTGCTGTTATGTACATTTACCCTGTGCTAGTCCTTTTTTCTCTGTTGATCCAAGTGAGATGTTCTCCTGCTTTTTACAAGCCCACAGCTCTCCTGTGACCCTCCAGCCTCCCTCTGAAGGCTCAGCACCAGGCAGCTCCCAGTCTGTGTGCTTTGCCACGCAGGTGGAATCACAGTGACCTTGGATGATACATGTGCTGGCCAAGCCTCCAGAGGACTGCATTATTTCTGAAGTGAGGCTTCCTGTCAGATGTTTTAATACACAGCACAGATTCCCGTTCCAAACAGACACTTCACTTGGAAAAAGCATTCTCTTATTTTCCACATCCATTACATAGAGGAGAATTAAGAAAAACAAATCTGCTTTTAAGCATAACCTGATCATATTTGCTCCACCAAATCTTCCCTTTTTTTTTTTTTTTTTTAATTTTTGGCAAGTCTTATGGTTTGTATATGCCAATTATAACAGCACAGGCAATAAAAACAACAAGAAAACTCCAACCCAAATATCAGATATATGGGAACCCCAGAGAATGGTGTTTTTAGGAGAGGACTGATTTGTACGAGACTACAACTACACTGCATAAATACACTCAGTGTAAGAACACCTCAGCAGTTGAAGATGTCAAACTACAGCAGAAAGGGCTCTCAGAAGGACAATGTTTATCTTCTGTATACTTTAGATATCCTTGTTAGCTAAGCAGAGGGACACTAGGACAACACTGACTACATTTTTAAAACAAAAAAAAAAACTTCAAAAGAGAAAAAAAAGCCAGTAATGAAAAGCAAAGTTGTTGGGGGATTTGGGTGGGTTGTATATTTTTGTTTTGTTGGGTTTTTTTGTTGTTGTTTTTGGTGTTTTTGTCTGTAGGTTGGGATTTTTTTTGTTGTTGTTTTGTTATAACTTGGAAGAGGATGTGCATTAAAAAAAAAAAAAAAAAGATTAGCAAGATTTAGAAGCCAAAATATCAAGTCATAAAAAGTCCAGGAGGATAAGATGACACTTTTCTATCAATTAATTATCACAACACACTCCTAAGCAAAATGGTAGATAATACACCTTGAAGACTGGATGCTTTTCAGGCAGAAATGCTCTAGCTAACCACAAGTTCTGCCTTAAAGAAAAGTTACATAAATATAAGAAGAGTTAACAAATCTCATAATACAGGTACTGGTTTAAAATTAATGATCCCTTCCAAGTTTAAATGCAAACTGTAAAATACCTTTTGTACAGTTTATATAAATTATGGTAACACATCCATTTCTACCTGAAATATTTCTAACTCTAAAAGAAAATAAAGCTCTATTATACAGTGGCAATATTGCTCACACAGATCAAAATTTTAAGAATGACTTCAGATGTGACACGAAGTAAACATGGCAGCAGAGAGTCCATACTACGGCTTAAGCATATATTTAAGACGTTTTTGAACAGAGAGCTTTCAACAGTCCCCCTAGGAATCCCCTGAGAACAGTCTCCTTCAAGAGCAGGAGCACTGAGCTTAGAGGCTTTTGTTAGTTCCAGGTCACTGCTTTCCTGTTCTTGCTCAGAATATGAAGTTCTGCATTAGTCCTTCACCATCACACCTTTATGATCCCTTTACAGATACTTCCACTCAAAAAACCTAATGGGCTCACGTGTCTTAGAGCTAAAGTGTTCTAATTGGTTGCTACCTCACATGGTCCTGCATTCAAAGGTCACACATAGTCAGGCCAAATATGCAGAAACAATTCATTAAAAAATAAGTTAAATTCAGTGTAGTTATAACTAGAGAGTGGTGCCACATGTTGAAATTACATATATGCAATGATAAATTCCACCTTGGTATATTTTGGTCTTAGTTTAGTTTCTCTTTTCCATATTTGAATATTTTTTAAAAACATCCATTACCACTTCGGTAATTAATCAACAAATGTCACTTTCCATTAAAGCATATTTAATCGTCACAAAAATTAGGAACAACTAACAACCAAAACCAGTATAATTACTTCTAATGCAAATGTGCTAATTTGAATTGTGGAATACTTCTTTAAGAGAAGTCTGTGTTAATTGGGGTCTGCTCATGAAAGCAAGCTGCTAATTGAGCTGGCATGTGCCAGATAGACTAGTCCAACTGAAAGAAAGACAATATTTGCAATGTAACACTGATTTTAAAAGTTAACATTTTAATGAAAAAAGCTGCTATCAGGCTCATGCCAGTTCAATTAGTCACTCCTTCCCATGAGCAGACCCCAATTAACACACTTTTTCAAAAGAAATATCCCACTGTTCAATTAAAATGTGGAAGCATAGATGATTACCCAAATCTATTTTGATAATTAGTCTTGATCTGTCTCAAATGTGTTGTTTCTGAACTGCTGCATCATCAAAACTTATGGATTATTTTCGAACAAATGCTTTTCATCTGCACTAAGCAGGCTCTGTCTGTACAACAGAACCAAAACAGCCCAACAATCCAGCAGGGGCAAGGTAACACCTTGGTGCCTGTTGGCAATAGCAGAGGTCATAGTACACACATTATGGTCAGATGGAGAAATCAGGTGAAGAGGATTTCTGTTGTGAGTTCTTGTACAATCCTATGACAAACACAAGTAAATAAAAGCCAGCATGGGTTGATCCAAAGCCTAAGGTCAATGAGAATCTGTCTTGATTTCAGTAAGTGTTGGATTAGATTCTCTCCCATATTGCATGGGAGAAGAGGAATTATTGCAGTGCACCAGGCAGTAGGAGCTGGCAACTTGGCAAATATTGATTTGGCATGGTAACTGCTATAATATTGATTTTAAACACAACTTGAATATAGATTTATCAACCATTCTGCAGCACTGTGTCAACGTGCAAAAACGACAGCCTTTGATGGCTCAGTAAAGTAACAACAGTGAGGATGAACTAAGGAGGAGGAATGATCACTGCAAATGTTCCCTCAGAAGTATCATGATACACATACCTGGGGAGCTTGTCACGTAACTGAGCTATTGACAGGATAGGTAAGTTGTGTCTAATTAGCCAAGAGAGATGTTAATCAATAGAGTCACACAGAATTTGGGAATTTCCCGTGTAGTTGGGAATGCAGCATAAAATACAGTGGTTTTCTATGGAAGGAATTGATCTCACCTACTAGTAAGTTAAAACCATGCTTCTTACCATTGATCCCTTCCAATCAATATTAGGCTTTTTGCTTGATACAATGGAACAGGCAATCCTGAATTCACAAGTACAGATGGATTGAAGGCAGACATGCCATCACTAAAGCAAGCAATGTGCAATTACAGTGCCCCTGCAGTCCACTAGCAGTAATCCCGGCTCCAGCAGGAGTCTTTCATTTCATGGGTGGACTAAACTTCTGTTATTACTACTTGTCAAAAGTAGTTATCACTGTGATTCCCTGAGGAGACATTCTTACTGATCTAAAGTGTCTTTAGAGAGTGCAACACAATCATCCAGTCTGAAGGAGAACATACAAATCTATTTGCCTTAGGATATTACATGCTTGCTAACTTGTCACTGTTGCACCTAATTCCATTACCTAAAATAGTATGCAGGTATTCCTGTCACCAAGAATTTGTATTTAAGGCAAAACCCCCAAAAATCCATAACCCTGCTTTGGAAAATTATTTTGGGTATGGTCAAATCAGAACAGTTAGTTAGGTATCCATCTCCAAAATACCGAGGGGATAGGGCAGAAGATCTCAATGGCATATGGTCTTTAACTTACATATTTACTTTCCTTGAGACAGGTGCTGTAAAAGTACCACACACCTTCCTAGTACTCAGAAATAATATCAAATGTGAAACATAAAAGAAGTTTGCTCAGTACCATATTTTCATTGTGAAAAGAGGCTGCAGTTCCTGTTGGAACTCCATTAATTTCTGTGACCCCAGGGCACCAGGATAACTCCAGAGGCTCGACTTGAACTGAGAAACTGCAGTGAGAGTGGTGCATTTGCTAAAGGACCCCAGAAGCTTTGCTGCATAAGGACCTCCCCTATGCAAAGGGCTTGAATAAAGGCCTTGAGGAAGGTGGTGCAGGATTATGCAAGACAAGAGCTGCAGCTGGGAGACTGTAGCCAACACCTGGTCTGGCAGGCAAGAACCAGCTTCAGACAGGTCAGTGCAAAGGACACCATTGGTGTCTTTCAAATGAATATTTTATTTTTCCTGTGGATAGAGTCTGCCTTCTCCCTCTAGCAGCAATTGTAACAATGCTTAAGTAATGAATCTGTTTCTTCGCTTTCTGGGGTTTTTGTTTGCTTGGGGTTTTTAAAAAAAAGCCTGGAGCAGGAGAGACACAAGGTATGTCATCACTTTAATGTCAGTGGAGGTGCATGTCAGTGCATAATTTGCCTCACTTTTTCTAATCTTTGCAAGTATGCACAGCTACTCTGAACCCTCTCTGCAGAAACTTGGCCAGAAAAAAACCCTAGGGGTAGTGAGAAGGAATGAGAAAAACCTGCCTTTCAGGAGATGCTTTGCACCTCTGATGCCTCTTAGAATCATTCACTCTGCTCCTATACATGACAGACTCTGTTCCTACACCTAATATTGCCACAGTTATATCTGCCCCCTCTTTTTTCAAGCCATTTAGGTTTTCTTCCTGTTGATTGTAGCTCATTTACTATCACATAAGTTCTCATGCTATCTCAAAGTTTAAGTATTTGGCCTCTAGCAGCACACAACATTTTGTATTTTATTCAGAATTCCCCGTTCTCAGTTTGGTGGCAAACCACCAGCAACCTCACATTTAAATTCAGGAACTCAAACCCTTGCAAGAAACTTGCATAATTGAATGACTTAACACAGACATACAATTAATTTTTTTTTTCTCAGGATGGAGAGAGAGAGACACCATGTAAAATCAAAGCAAAGTATTTCTGTTTCAATCAAGGATTCAAAATCCAAAAATAAGTATCCTCAGTTTTAAGTACTAGGGAATCTTTTCAGTGGACTTATATTTTCAACAACTTCTCTAAATCTGGGTGGAAAAAACCCCACATTAAAATACTAATACTTCTTCCAGTTCAAACCTATTTATCTCTTGAGATAGTAGAAAAAGGATTTAATGTACTTCCACAGAAATTCAGGGCCTACTTGCACCAGTAGCTCTTGATACATTTTGATTCAAGTCCTCATTTAGCTTATCAAACAGAAAAATAATAGTTTGTGCTTTTCAAGCACTTCGACATAAACTTCAGTTTCAGGCTGAGAAAGAATACATTAAACACTCTGCATCACATGTATGAGCAAAGGATGCAAAATAAAGGCAGCCTGGGACCTCCCTAGTCAAAGAACAAAAACATTTGTCAATAATTTCAAGATAGTATGAGAGTTTTGGGTTTTTTTAACCAAAAAATAATGAAGAAAGCAAAGAAAAAAGGAGATCCCTATGACCCAGCTGCAAAAATAAAAGCAAAGTGCAGAATGCAGCAATAGCAGATCTAAGAAGACATTGTTTCTGAGAAAACTGAAGAAAGGGAGTCAGCAGGGAATGGGAAACATGTTCTCCATTTTGATGTTGGCATCTCTCAGGCTCCTTGCCAGAGGCTACAGGCATCCCCAGGGCCCACCCAAACCCACTCAGGAGACTTTACTACAGAAAGCTTCAGATAAGCAATTCAAGTATCTCCCTGTCCCCATATTTTGCAGGAAGTCTTACAGCAATCAGCACACAAGTGCCATTTTTTACTATTCTGTTCCCAAGATAACTCAGGTCTGTCCCTATTGAACTAGACTTGTTAGGCACTAACTTGAAGCTCAAGCAAGTTCCTTGGGTACAGAAGCAAACTCAGGGCAATGGGTGGTGCCAAATAAACAGGTTTTACAAGGCACTCCCGGCCCTGCACACAGTGACCATCATTAGTAGATATGCTTAAGATACATGATGCACATATTTATTTGGTCTGGCTTTACAGAGAACTAGACTTTTTCAGGTACAGCCAGAAAATTCACTACTCAAACACAGAGGCAGAGAAATTGGGTACATCTTAAGAAGACCAACCCTGTCAAACACTGTGGTGTTTGTGCCCATCTTACACAATCAGCAATTCTACCTTCTCAATACCTCATGTTCCAGAAACCCTAAAACAGCCAGAACAACTCCCTTCATCTTTGCATTTTCCAATCTTTCATCTCCTTAAGTCCTTGACTCAGGAGCGTCAGCGTCTCTTGATCTAATATACATTACAGAAAAAACCAAGTAATTCCATAAGCAGTGACTCACCCTCACAGCCTCTGCCTGGGGAATGCAGCTCTACAAAGGATGGCTCCAGCTTTGTGCGTAACTCCTTCTCCCTGAGCTAGCACCTGTCTGAGGGAAGGCAGAGCTGGGCAGCAGTGGGCAACTAGAAGGTGCCCCCAGCCCAACCTGCCTCATCACCAGAGCTTGGGAACAGCTGAGATGGCTCCACCCTCACCCACACACAGGTGCAGCTCATTCCCTCTTCTCTTCCAAGGCCCACTCAGGGGCAGCAAGTCCCTGTGCTTTGGCTGGACAGGTGAAGCCAATTCCCACTGCCCTGCCCACAGAAAGGGCCATGACACAGCCTTCTTTAGTCTCTCCTTGCCACCAGCGGTTGTAATGAGCTACTCCATGGCTTTAGAAATATAAACTGAGAGCTGATCTTTATAGTTAGTGTCGTCCTTTTCACACTAAGGGCAAACAAGAACTTTCAGAGCTTTCATGGGGAATCAAGAGAGCTGCCAGACCACAAAGAAGGCCAGTGGCCCACTTGGGACCTCCCAGGAGACAGAAAACCCATAATGTCCCACCTCTGCCTTTGATAGCTTGCTAAAAAGCTCCTGTTTGCACAGGCAGGCAGGCACTGTGTGCTGAGACTTTCACCTCTGTCAAAAAGAGAGGAGCCTAAGCCCTGACCCCTTTCCCAAGGTGCTCTCAGGCTGTGCCTCCTGCACTGTCACAACAGATTGGGCTGTGACAGGCTGGTCAGGAAAACCAGAGATGTTTTACATTTTCTGCTTGATTTGCAGTTCTTTTACCAGGCTGAGGCTTGAGACAGTTTATCCACTGGTATTTTTATTATGCTTTAGGAGAAAAACAGGTCTGAGGTTGACACTCAGCATTACAATTTCAGTACTATGCACATAAATTTAACTACTTAATTCCACTGGGCATTGGGTAAGTGGGGCAGCTAAACCCAGTATATTGCACAGAACATTTATCACTAACTACAGTATACAATTCCCTTTGCCATTTAGGCTTACACATTTTACAGCATTTACAATCATGCTGAATTATGCTAGAATTCCTATTTCAAAGGATTTCATGAATGTATTGCTTGAATGCTGCCAAACTCATTCTTTTTTTGTTCATGCAGACTTTAAGGGGAAGTGAGGGAGGTCCTGTGAGGCTGCTTATGTACTCTTGGATCCCAAGTACTGTTGGAATTTCTGAATTTCACTGAGAAGTTGCTAGAATAAAAAGTAAAGTGGGATCTGACTGAAAACTACAAATAGAAAACTGATGTAATTTTTAATCCAGTGCACCATAACTGCTAGTGAATGTTGATTTCTTACTGTATCTAACTGATAACAGTCTTTATCAGCTTTTTATGATTAGGGGAGGTCAGTAGGGTCCCTCAGCCTGGCTGGGACCCTACCTCTGTACCAGAGGAGAGTCACCCACCTTCATGCCCCTGGTGAGGGGGCTCACGGGACCTCAGTGGTGTCTGATGTGTCGTGAGAGGGTGGCAGAAATCAGCTCTTGCTTTCAAGTGAACTCGGCTTCCTCTCAGAGCAGCTCAGCCAGCCAAGGAGCCCCACTGTTACCTTTTATGAGGGAGAAATGTACTCGTTGGCTTGCAGCCATTCTCCCCTTGAAAACCTCCCAGTGTGTTTTCATGATTTAAACCTGGCTTTCTCTGGGCTGGAAAAAGAAAAGCAAGCTCAGAAACCCCCTAACTCTCATGACAAACCTCCCCCTTGTGCAGGGGGCACACCTGGCCTGGGACTCAGTTACTTCTATTTACTAATTTGGTGGTGCAAATTTTTGGATATATAAAACACTTTCAGCTGTAATCCTGGGTTGTGAAAATATCAGAAATATCATTCTAGGTCTCCTTAAATAGATGACAAAATGAATTCAGACTTCCCTACCTCTCCTATGCAAATCCTTCCTATGATCTTCCCAGTTTCCTTTATGTATCTTAGACCCTGAAGGTTTAAGAGTAATATTTCTGTAAGTGAGATACTATTAGATGCATTTAAAACTCTTCCTTCTCTTCTTGCAAAAAAATAAATTAGAATCAATTAAAAGAAAAGTCTTCTCACTCTGACTTCAGCTGTACAATAAAACTGTTATTAAAACTATTGTGGATGTGACAGAAATAAAGGAGGTGATGAGGAGATATTTATGATGTACAAAAAATGTCCAGGGAGTATGTCTAATGATGTGATCAGGATATTTTAGGCCCTTAATGCAGTGATTATTAATGCAAGTCTGCTTCCATGCTTATGCAAATAGGCCTGGGACATTACAAGAAATTTCCAGTCATGTTGCTTGCAAAGGCCAGGTGGGGAGGCAAGGCTGTCTGAAGCCTGAAGAGACTTTCTTAATGGAGTCCAACAAGATTAGTTGCCTTTCCCCACTACATGACTCTGTAAAAAAAGCAAATAAATCACTAACAGTCTCCTAATAGACTTAGCTCTCTCCTGTCCTGAATGAATATAGCTTGGAATAAGCTCTGCAATGGCTAACTTTGATATTACCACGGTGACTAGGTTTTTTCAAGGCTGCGTGGAAGATTTCCAAGTTTTTGAAAAGGCTGCCCCTTGTCCCATATGCAGGAGTGTAGAAGGCATCCTGCTGTTGGGCTGGAGACCAATTACTGGAACAGTTTTCACCTGATCAGGTTCTCCACCTGGATCTCTGAGGTGAAAGGGGTAACTGGAGTTCTCTCCCTTCCTGTGAGTAACCCAGCACATTCCTCCTCTGAGCCCTCTGTGTTAATGAATTTATTATGGACTGTGTGATATGCTGCTGCCTCACCCATGACTCAGCCACGTCTAGTGGAGCAGCCTGATTCTGACCAGACTGGCAGCAGCAATGCACTGAGCAGGGATTATTACCCCCTTTTCCGGGATTATCACATTTAATTTACCTTTTCTACTTTCTTTTTTTTTTTTTTTTTTACATTTAAATTATCATTTACATTTTCTATTATCCTTTTGGATCTATTTTTTTTTTTTTTGTAAATTATTTTCATGTTCTTCTGTGCAAGCTCAATTTTAAGTACGTTACAAGATGCTGGCCCACTCCTTTGTTAGTGATCAGTGATCTCAGCAATTCAGCATGCTTTCTGAGATGGAAATAATCCAGATAATCCCGTGAAGTGGGAAAATAAAATTGATCAGCATTTAGGTAGTTGAAATGGCCATGCTTCAGGAGTTAGGAGTGAGGGACACAGATTGCAAAGGAAGCAATGGCACAGGCATGTCTCATGCCCAGGCAAGGGAACTGAGACACTTGCTGAAACAACAAAGAGGGAAAAAAACCACAAACCAAAGGAAGCCATAGGAAAAATGATTCCAGATAAGAAGTCAGCTCAGGATGGCAAGCTCAGCTCACTGAGGCTGGATCTGATAAGCTCCTCTTTTTCAGTAATTGTGTCTGACCTGATTCACTCACACCTTTTTTGCAAATCTGGGTGCCACAGGGCATTTCTGCCATGCAGCTGATGGAACTGAGGAGCCAGCTCCTCTTCCCTTGTTGAATTCCCACAAGACTCCAGAGCCTGTGTGCTGTGTCTGAGCCCACCTCTCTTTGAAGGTGTGCAGCCCCACAGCCTAAGGATCTCCTCCTTTCCTGCAGTGCAGTCTGCCTGCTGTGAGGCACGTTACTTAGTAGTACATCAGGAATTAACTAGAAACAAGGATGACTCTTTTATGAGAGCAATTTCCTTTCCAAGATCTCGTTCTGCAGTGAGGGTTGGCCCATTAGATATACCCTGTTTGTTCCCACTTAACAACCCATCATACCCTCACTCTACATTTGTAGCAATCACATAGAATTTCAGAAGTTTTATTAACTAGCACTTTCACAGACCCTTCCTTGATATTTTGTAGGCAAGCAACACATTTTTGAACTGGTGGATATCCTTTTGAATATACCTATTTATTACAGTAGAGTGATAAAATGCTAAAGTAATAGAAATCAAAGCTTTTAATTATGATATAGATTGATCTTTTTTTTCAGGAACTATGGACCTTTATAATGCAACTATGAAAGACCAAAATTTCCTCAAAGAGTTTTGGGGACAGTGTGGTGTAGGGCCTACCAAGTTGCTGTTTTGTGTGCTCATCCAAAAAAACTACTAAATAAAAATGATTGCTATTTTGGCTAGAAATAACACTGCAACTGACAATCAATGACTGACTTCAGAAGTTTTATGCCACGCTCAGCTGAATCAGTGCAGATGTTTGTGATTTTATTATTTCTTTTTTTTTTTTTTTTTTACAGAAAAAAACTTGCAAGGCAAAAAACTTAGTACAGCTGTAACAGAAGTTAAAGCTGGAAAAGTACCATGGATTTGCCGCTTTTTTTTTTTGATAAATAATATTTTATGTTCAGAATTCAGAGCTCCTTACTTCTAAAGTGGCTTGAGACATACTTTATGCTTCAGGTGAAACTATTTCAATCAATCCCAAAGCTAGAAGGGACTCACTCTAAATTCCCCTGTTAAAATAATGTCAAAGTATTATTAGCTAAAGCCTTTTTACAGCTGGATTAAGAGCACTCTGTTCTCAATCCATGTTCACAAGTTTGACTTAGTTTATTTACAGATGGTTACCTAACAATGCTAAAAAAATCAAATCAAAGGCTCCTCTTTTCTCCATACAATACTTTGTTTCTCAAAAACTGCTGTTCTCTTTTTTATATGGAAATAAAAGATTTTCTTCATAAACTGTTAACAATAAATAATGATGTTGGACAAATCTCGGAATACAAAATAAATTTGGATACGACACAAATGTTTGGAAAATGCAAACATACTCCACGGGGAATATGCGACAATTGGAGCTTCAGATGGCAACAAAGTAATGCAGATTATTAGAAATATCTATTCTCACTGCAAGAGAGCATTTGCACAAGTCCTCTTCAGTCCAATGAGTAGGAAATTTAGACTGATAGGATAAATTGATAGGTAGATAGACTGACCAATCAATCTGTACCCTTAACCTGTCCAACAAATTTAACGTAACAAAATGGGGTTCTCACAATTTAGAGGGCTGAATTAAGACACCTCCAGAGACCTGCTCCAGTAGATTTGTTTTAATTTTAGGAGAGTTAATAAAATTTTGAAAGAGTTTCTAAAACATAGCAAGGGACTACTTTTGTGAAGCACCCAGCTGCCTCCTCAGTGGTCAGCAATGCTATAAACCAAATATAATCACCAGGCTTGGGATGTAAACTCTGAGAGTGCAGATCAGGAAAAAGCAAATGCCTCCTGAAGACCCATCCCTTCCTAATGACATGCTGAAATATTTCTGTTTGGATTGCCTCCTGCAATGTTCAATACCAGCTGTACTGGACATTGCAGGGAATTGAAGATAAAATTGGTTGAGATGGGTTTGGGGAAGTGACTGCATTCAGCATTGCCTGCTACTGCTCCGTCTTCCCAGGATGGTTCTTCCCACACCTGCAGTTAGCTTCTAGAAATGCAATTATCAATTCATTAACTTCCTTAACTGTACCATCTAGAGCAGATATACAGGAGTACACAACTAAAACCCCTGCCAAACTTGCAAAACATCTCAGTCATGGTTACTAACATCGTCCATGTCTCCTGACATTATGTGAATTATAGCTCACTGAATAGAAAATCAATGGAGCAGTTCTGAAATTCCAGAGGATGTGTTTGGGTATGGAAATACTAAGTGCAGTTTTTGGGGACAAACCCCAGGTTTTTGTCCTGAATTCTTAAAGGGAAGCAGAAATTCTTAGAAATTTCTTTAATTAGATGAGATTTTCATTTAGTAAAGAATCAAATAATCAGCAGCTTTACTCTTAAGCCACACATGTACATAGAAGTGCCTGTAATACCTTCAAGTTTATTAAAGTCACAGATGGATTTGTAAAAATCTGACATTATAATCATTACGGTAGTACTATTAATTACCTTTGTTATCATCAGCACTGAATTTCAGACCCTACATGGTGCATTTGAATAACTGAGTTTCCAGTCATTTCTTGCTGAGAGTCTAGATGGAAAAAAATGTGATTTCCCTACTAAACGGAATGTCAGTTTTGGGACACCAAGTTCCACCTCATCTCCCATGTGGATGGAAACATGGATATTTAAGGGAAGAAAAACCAAACAGAAACTGATCTATATTAAATGCCACAGCACTACAATAGCCATTTCTTTTATTTTGCACAAAACAATGACATTTTCTTCCTATCTTCTCAGCCATATCTGTACAATGTAGTAGGAAAGATATTTTACTTGGGTGATAATGTTTTGATTCTGGTTTATGCAACAACTTTAGATGAAAATTTAAGCACATCCTCACAATTTTGTAAAGTTAACATCAGTGTGGAAGAGTTATATGACAATTTTTATCTTACATGTTGGTTTTAGGCTTCACAGTACGAGGAAAAAAGAAAGAGGAAAGTTATTTGTAGATGCATGGAATAGGAAAGATGTTTAGAAGTCTGAACATTGCTTGCAATATGATAGTTCATATTAAAGTGTTTTACAGTTCTGACTATAGAACAACAAAATTTATATCAACATTCCATAATGATGGTGTTAGGGTTGTACTAGGGAAAAAAGAAATCTTAATATTCTTGGTTTGTAGTATTCTCAGAAAGCAATTAATGCTAATAGTCCAGCAGGCTGTAAGGTGGAACATTATAAATTCCATCCTGGGCTCCAGATTACAGAGGCAAATTTTGAATTGATTTATATTTTTTAAAGCAATATTTCTTAAAACTGAGGTATCCAAAGCAGTCGGTTTATATACAATTAATATGATCACTATAATCAGGGCAAACTTATGCCCTTCACATGGAAATATCTGTTGATAAACAGAGAGGCTTCCTGGGAAAGAGCAGAAGGATTTTTGTCTGGTTTTGAACTGTATCTTTTACCTTTACTTGGAACATGAGTTGTAATGACCACAGTAGTCCATCACATATTTGTAAATAGTGTGTGTTTAGCTCCATTACAATACACTTTCCTTCCAAACTTGGATGTATTCTTCAGTTTATCACGGCCTTACATCCTCTGTCCAGTGACAGCATGGTGAGCTAAGCAGTCTCAGTCACTGCAATGATGTGGCTTTTATACCCAAAACCAAGATGCCCAAAGATACTTTTGGAGCAGGAGTGTATCAGCAAGTACCAGCCACAGTGCTAAAACTCTGTGATCACAAAATACAATTGTCAGCAGCAGTTGCTAAGTGACAGAGATTCCTTTGTGATACAAATAGTGTCCTAAAAAATTTACAGTGCCTCTTTACTGCTTTTTTTTTTACCTTAAAAGAGGTGATCTTATTAACAGTGATATGCCAAGAGCTAAGGGCTTGTATCTGAATTGTAGACTGCAGTGTCGTGTAATGATGCTGCTGAGTTAGGTTTAAGCTAGCTGGGGATTTGGTAATGGAGCTGGCATTTGAGGGAGCTCCTGGGTTCTCTACTGTGTGGGGAAGCATTAGTCAAACAAGGGAGAGGTCTGGAAGGCATTTTTGTACCCCTTCAACAAATAGTTGGAAGCAAGTCTGCCACATGAAAATCTCTGATGACAACAATATCCTTTAATGAGGATAAAATTATTATCAAAGGCAAAAACTATCAAAGGCAAAGTGCAAAGAATGCACTTCCAAGATTAACAATAGGAAGGGAAATCGAAAATGTTTTAGAAAGTCTCAGTTTTGCTTATAGGCTTTAGGCAAGGACATTTCCTGCCCTACAGCCTCAGAGGTCTTGTGCTTGTATTTTTTCCTGCAAAATTATCGGTCATGTTACATTCTCTTGTGCCAACTTGTTATTTTCTGCAATTGTCTCCAGCCCATCAAAAAATCTTATTGTTAGAGCTGCATGAGAAGACCAAATTATATTCAAAAGGTGAGGAATAGCAGCAGTCTTTGGCGAGATGCAATGATTTTTAAGCCAAAGGTGAGATCATGCCTGCATGAGTTCTCAATGGGGAGATTAGTTTTACAACACTAAAAAGGGATTTCAGAAATTTCTAAGTGCCACAAAACCTGCATTAGTGACTTATTTTACATCTTCATTACATCACTTGGACATTAAAGGAAGCCTAGGTGAAATTCTGAGAAGCCGATTGCACTTCCAGTTAATAACAACAGGAACCAGTCCAAGGACAAACACCTAAATCATGTTGCAGCAAATTACACAGGGAGGTTCTTTGGTGTCTGAGGCGTGCATGCACACACACACTGAGAGCTACGGCATGTTCCCCTCTTCCCCATCCTCATTTCTGCCCCTCCATGGATGCTCACACACAGTCACTGTCATGCCCCTGCTGGTCTCACCCTACGAGCCCTCATGGCTGCTGTGGCTCTTTCTCCCTCCCTGTTCTTGAGCTTTGGAGATCCAAAAGGAGAGTCAGCCCTGAGGAGACTCTTCCTCACTGGTGTGTGGCTGGGACCACGAATCCCTAAGGGCTGGTCAGTGAATGGAGAGGGGAATTCACAATGCTGACTCTTCACAGATGTACAGATTGAAATTAATTCTGATCTACATCTGCTGCCTTTCTCCCTGAGCCCTTATGCACCTCATAAAGCTGTACTGAGAACACCCATATAGCTCCCAAACCTACACATAGCTTTATATTTTGTACACCTTAATTTCACTAGTTTTCCCACTATTTTAGAGACCATAATCCATATGAGCAACTTGGAGCTAAGGCTATGTAAACACCTCTCCACCATGGATGTTATTTTCCCTCTTAATTGCAGTTTTGTGAAGGCCAGGCCATAGTGAGATCTTTGTATTTCTGTCAGATGTCTCCATCACATATCAAACCCTTGTGTCCCATATCATTTTACACCACACAAAAAACATGGATTTAAAAACTCTTGAATTCATCATGATGACTTCACGTTGATGTTCTTTAATAAGTCACTTTCTGACATTGTTCCTTTCTGGAATGACACTGATCTTTTTTGTGAGATGACTTGAGATCTATGTATGAAAATTATACACATGAGACTGAGTCATCAATCTTAGAAGCAGTACGAGAGTGGCTGTAGGCAAGGAAAGAGCATTATCTTTGCCCAAGAATAAGGTAAATAGGAAAAAAAACCCTTTTATGGATGCAGTTCCTGAAGCTTTCTAGAAGATTGAATGCCACAAGTCTCCTGAAGAATGTTTCCATTTCCTTCTTAGTGAATTGCTTTTTTATTGTGTAAACAAAGCTTTACCCTTATTTTTACATATGTGTGCACTGGAAGTATTTCAAAGAACCAAAAAAAGGTGCCCCTGTGGATACTGGTGAGGTTGCCATGGGCAAGCCAGGCTATGGAGCACTGACCTTGGCTTTCCATCTGTGCCTAGTGACAGGATGACCTGTGAGGGTCCCTCCACATCTGGAGGAAAGACTAAATTTGCTGGCATATGCCAGTCTGGACTTGGAGGTGGGGGAGCACACAAAAAACCCCCTTATTTCAGAAAAAAAAAAATTCAAGATAACAGGCCATGATACTTTATTTTTATTTTTTTTTTTTTGAGAAAAACATTAAGAGTTGTTAATTTTCTCAAACCATTTCATTTGGATTTATTATGGATATTCACACTGAGAATTAATAACACATATATACTCTTAAGTAGGCAATAACCTTCAAGTTATGGAAATAAAAACATGCCTGCAGAGAACAGCTGAACACTCATGTTACAGAATTTTACATTTCAGGTTTTGCTCTGTCCAGAAATCTCTAAATATACCTTTTACAACTACATGTTTCCTTTTTTCAAATTGTCAAAACCCAAAAGAGCTGAAAAATCTCCTTATCTTCTTCAATGGAAATATTATGAAAATCAAGTTGCTTCTGTCCTGGCATTCTTTTTACTAACAATGTAAGCTGACTCATCTTTAAGGCTAAAGCATTATTCCTGAGAAGTTTCATCTAGTATGTTCAGGAAGAAAAAAGTAAAAAACTGAGACCTAAGATTCAATATTTTTTGCATAAAAAGCAAGAAGTAATAGTGATGAAACCATGTTGGCTGAAAGATATGAAAAGAAATGAGAATATTTTTTACTATAAAATGTTAATTTCAGCAGTGATGAAGCATTTTGAGAAACTGATATCCATAATCAGCCACAAAATATAAGCATTGAAGCTCCATCTGACCTGATTCAGGGAACTCAACACACAGCACAGGCAATTATCCAGACTGCTGCCCATTTTTCTCTTTTGCACAGATATATGAGGTGGTTTAGCTGAGTAATAAGCAAGGAAGGATGTCTTCTTCTGAAAATGGAAATTTCAAAATAATTATTTCCACTTAATAATGCAGGCAGGCAGAGCACTACACAGAGCAGAAGGCTGGTGGGTACTTTCAAAGGCTCTTGGTCTGCTGATCACTACTGTTTTGAGAGGACAACATGTCCCTGTACAGTAACACCCAGCAATGACCTCCAGTGCTTTTGAAAATCTAAGGTGGATGGCAATTACAGCAATGTCCTGAATTGTCTTTATTTTGTAGTGGTATGACATAGTAAAGACAAAGCTTGTAGGTACAGATTATAGCTCTTACAGTATTAGTTTGCATAGCTGTAAAAAACCAGGTGAATTTTCAGCCAATGCAGAAGAAACAGTACTATAGAAAAGTAAATTAGGAGCAATAACTGGTTGACCAAAAATATTTTTTCAGATATTGCCTTAAAAATAAACAGTAGGAATTAAAGTTTTTCAAGTAATTTTTCAGAAACGGAAGGAATTTCTTATCATTATTTATGACTGATATGCTCCAGAGAATTCCATATGTCATCTTTTACCAACTATCAAGAACGTGGACATTATTGATATAAGCCTCTGTTCTTCTCAGCCACATCTGTTGCAGTTTGCATATGAAGAAATATTTTTTTAAGATTAGACTTTCATGGTGATATTCAGAATTATTCCATCAGAAATGAGAATAAAGGGATAAAATGTATTTTAAATAATGTATTATATTTCACTAGATTAAAAACTGCTTTTTACTTCAAGCAATATGTGTTCTGTTCGTAATAAATATCAAAAGTTTATTCCATCTCTGTCAGTTAGTTGGATATTCAGAACATGCAAGGAGCAGGAAATGGACAGGTTTGTTTTGTTTTTTCATTAAAAAAGAAAATTACCAGATTTATTGCCCAAAAGAAATACTACAGCAAGCTAATAAATACAACCTCATGTTTCTGCTAAATACTAAAGCCTGTATTTTATTCCTCTGGTAATTTAATAGATTAAATGGAAATAATATTTTGGTATGTTTTTCAGTAGAAAACTTCAGTAAAAAATAGCATTTCCACTGAAATCAAGAAGAGATTTTCCAGTGTAATGAATGTGGCAAAGTAACCTTCTCTGCTACAGGCGCTGACAGATTTCTCAGAGTCACTTTTCTTTCTGGACCAAAAGTCCAGTGAAACTATTTTCTTATTCAATACCTGCCTACATGTGCTTAGTTTATGCTTATTCCCCAGTCAGATTTCATTTCCAAGAGCTCAATATGTTTCAAGGTATGTAGTCAAAAGGCAAAGATATGTGTTGTGAAATTAAGGTACTTGAAACTGGCTGTGGGCCTGCCCTTTTGAATACATCACGTATGTATTAAGAGCTTTCACTGTAATTCAGAGTAAATAACAGTGTCAGAAAGAATGAGATGGAATCAGCCACAGTGGACATAAACTCTAGAAATAGCTTCAGCTTATTCATTACCCTTTCATATCACATCCCAATCCAGATATACTTTCATTTAGCTTTGGTCAGAGCAGCATTTTTTCCCATTCTTGATGGAATCTGGTTTATTACAGCACTTGACCTCTCTTCCTTCTCAGGAGATGCTTAATTCTTGATATAAGGATGGAAATGCTTACCCACTTGGGGCACACAAAACTGACTTCTATTACAAAATGTGATTTATAAAATGAGAACCCTGGTTAAATGGGAGTTTTTAGGGGCAGGAAGGTAGGCAGGTGAAGTTTGGATATGGCAAAGCTATTAAAGCAATGTTAGCAGCAGAATGCCCCACAAAAAGCCCGACAGATTGAAAGATCACAGGCTGATTGTGATCTTTCACAAATGTATTTGGATGTGTGCTTCTGCTGCAAATCCACTTTAAAATACATTTAAGCAGCATATTTTAGATGCAGTTCCGAATGCTTTTCTAAATTAGGGCATTTTTTTTTCCAGTTTCCTAAGATGGTATTTAATTACATGAAATGTTTCCCATTTATTTACTAAAAGCTCATAGCTGCAGTGGGATGGTGGGATTTGCTACTGCTCCCAATCCAGTTGTTCATTCAACTCACTTAGAGCTAGATTCTGCCTGCCACTCACACAGGAGTGGGATGGAGGGTGGAGATGTGAGCAGGGAGAGGAGGGTTGCCCAGTCAGACTCGCATTGTAGAAAACAGGAAACCTAAACACAGGAAGAAAACATTTAATTCTGCTCCTCAAACTCCCAGGTCAATGAAATGGGTGGTAGCTGAGCAGAGGCCAGATCACCATGGCTGAGCAGCAGCAGGCAAATCAAAAGCTTTGAGAAGGAGGCTGGGCAAGGTGACCACTACAGATCTCTTCCATCCTGAATAATCCTTCTGTCCAACACTCCTCTGTCTTTTCCTGGGAGTGCTGAGTTACAAACTGCTTTTTTTTTCACAAAAACACGCCAAGTGCTGCAATGCACAACCATGTGGGAATAGCACCTGCTCCTCTACAGCAGTGGTGGCTTGTAGACATAATTTGCACTGTGTGTTTATCTCACTCTTTCAGGTAAGGGGAGGTCCAAAGGATGCCAAGTAGGTGAGCAACCTCCCATGCCTACTGCTGGCACCCTGTGGTTGCTTGTGTCCTGCCACTGCTTTAGATTTTTAGCCACTGTAGACACTCTATTAAAATATTCCTTTCCCTTGTAAGAAAATAATACTTGGATCTGGAAAAAAAAAAAAAAAAAGCATGCTCATTTAATTTGTTCTTCCTTGCATTTGGTGTGGCACAATTACACGGAAGATCAATTTCACCTTTATTTTTAGTGATTTTCTGACTGATTCCTGCACAGCCTACATGCACAGAGCAGCTCAAGAGAATGTTTACACCACTGTGGAACCTGTAGCAAGCTGACAGTGCACATACAAACTACTGACACTTCAATAAAAGTACTCATTTTCAAAACAGACAGGATAAAGAGAAAAAGAGCTTTTTTTTTTTTTTTTGCCCCAGCACAAACATGCACAATTTGAATTAATTAAAAATGAACGATCAGGTCATTTTGATGCCTACGATCCATTACATGACCTGACACATCTTACACGTCCTGTAGCCAAAGCTTAAGGGCTTCAGTTTGCAGCTATTATTTACAAGCAGCAAATATTAGTATCTGTGCACTAGGTCACTGAAAGCATGGTGTGCCTCGTGGCTGGGTGTGTAAAGCACTCAGGCAGGGCAGGGGTTGACACCACCTTCCATGATTAAGAGGCAGGGAAGAGATGTCATTTACCATGTATGCACATTTAAGGCTCTCTTACTGTCAGCCTTAAGCTTCAGATGATTTTATTAAGTTTCCCTCTTTGTAAAAAATATTTTTACTTGTGGGATTAAAGGAGCACTATCTCCTTAATGTTACATTCTTACATATTAAGTTGTTCTTTGTATCTCTTTAAATGTGTTCAGCCTCTCACAAATGAGGTGCTCTTACACTGATCCACATCCTGATCTATCCAACATCCAAGTACAACCCAACACAACCCAGCATGGGCTCAGCACCTCTGTCACAGCTGCAGTGGGCTCACCTGTGTGTTCTGCTACACGAAACCCACACCCCTGAGGGAGCTGCACCTACCAAGGGATTCAAAGATGCTCTGGAGCCTATGGACACAATTAGTGCCCTGAAATTTGGACTTGCAAATTTCTGCAAGGGGAAAACATTGCCTTTAATTGTTCCCAGTGTGTCTGGCTAAAGAATGATTATCTCTTTTTCTTCCTGTTGGGCATTTGTTTTAGCTGAAGATGGTGAAAGCCATTATTACAGTGGTTAATTTTTCAACAAAGACCGGCACAGGCCCTGCACTGGGCTGAGCAGCACACAATGTTTAGCACTCCCTGCACTGCATCAGGAGCACAGTAGAAAAACACTGGGAAAAATATTTCATCAGTAGTGAAAAAAAAGAGATGACAAAGTTGATGAAGCCAGAATACGTGGGGCTTGAAAGAAAAGACAAAAGACAATATGAAGGCACCTTTATATCCAATGGCCTATCTTGTAGCCAAGCTCAAAATTGCATGAGGAAAGAAAGGCAGTGATCTCAAGGGTTATTATTTTCAATACAGTACAAAAGAAAGCCACGTGTAATACTTAGAGCACTTAAAATTATTCTCAGCTTTGGGAACCAGAGTCTGAATCTATAGGATGAACTATCTGAACTATAAAAAAATCAGACATATAAGACAAACATAATTTCTTATAAATGATAAGATGTTATTGGAAATGTCCTCATTATCCTCCAAGAAAACTTTCCCCAAAATCTCTCATCCTAAGTAAACGGAGTGTTATTACCATTATTATTGAGGAATTACTAAAAACAAAAATAAAATCAAATCATATGCTTAAATCTGTAAGATGTGTATATTGCACACTCCTGGTATCTTTATTTTTCATGGACATTATATATGCTGTTTGTTATTTCATTTCTTCAAGTTAATTAACTGACTAAATCTCTCTGTGCTTTGGTCAGGCTATATACATAGCAAAGAACTGGAGCTTCACAAAGGGAACTGGGTGAATCACCAGTTCAGCCTTGCTTACTGCAATATAGATGAATTTTGACCAGACACATAAAAAGTGGCTATTTCAGAGAGAAAGAAAAACTTCAGTGATAGAAGCCTGCTATGAATATATATATATATATATATATTTTTTTTCTTTTAACTGTTTTTTGAGTATTCTGTGTGATCGAATGTATATGGTTAAAACACAGTGACCATTTATCATTTAGTTTCTCAGTAACTGTAATGAAAAGGAAGAAAATCCTATAAACACATTGCACCTAAACCCAAGTTACTCTGCAGTTCGAGGGTGGTGTACAGCAGGGAAGCCTGGATCATAAGGAAGGACTGAAAACACAACACATCTTAGACAATTTACATTAATTCAGTGAAGAGACTGAATTTCCCAAAGTTTTAGAAGAGCATCTCACAAGCAAGAACTGTTAATAAAGAAGCACAAAACCTTTTACACTTGTTGGCTGTCCCACCTCCTTCATCTAAATAATGTGAGAGATTTCAAATCCCAGTGTTGTGGGTGGTTTGAATTGTTTCCTTGTTCCAGTGTAGACATCAAGAAGAGAAAATCACAATGCACCATTCCAGCTAATACTTCCACTTGGGTCAAAGTCAGAAAATTCAAAAAGTGTTTGTGTGTCTTTGCACCATAAAACTCCATTATAAGGGCTCCCAGGTCATCCATAGGCTTTTAAAAATCCCCTGGGTGAAATCTTAGTGACTCTGTTATTGACTGCAATGTGAACAGGATTCTACACCTTGTTGTATGGTGTCAGTTTTATCTTTTCTGTTTTCATCCATAGCTTGCCTGAAAAATGTCAATATCCCCCAATTCTGACAGCTTCTAACTGACACTTCTATTGAATATAAAGCTTTTTGAGTCTGAGTACCTAAACTGCCAAATGAAGGGAAAAAAAGCCCCAAAAAAACCCAGACAAACCCAAACCAGAAAAAAGCACTTTCATTCAATTGGAGAAAATAGTTGGTTTTGTTCAATATCTGAAGACCACCACAGGTCAGAGGATTCTTCTTTCTTCTGCTTTATCTCATTTTACAACAATATGGTTTCAGATAAAAGATATAGATTGTTTTGCCAGATGTGAAGAGGAAGAAAAGATATCTTTGGAAACAATAAGCTCATTTCATTATTTCAATAGGAGTAAGAAAAGCATATTTTGCCTACAACAAAGAGCTGGAACTGATACATTCCAATATATGAAAGATTTCAGGGCACATTAAGTTCTCAGACTTAAAAGACTGATGATATAGTACTGGAGATAAAACTGAATCAGGACAAATCCAGTATTTCATCTAAGTTCACTCACACCTGTTTGTACTTGTGGGCCTCTTTTGGTCTCTCATAAATCTCTCAGAGACAGGCATTGAGTGTGATGCTTTTAGAACACATCCATCTGGAACATTAAACTGACATAACATGGTCATGAGGAAAAATAAATAAATGACTGGTCAAAAGGAATGATTTAACTTGAACAGCAGACAACCTCCCTTCCTAGGCAAACTCTTGGAGTTACAGGTCAGAGTCTTAGGGGAAGATCTCTATTTCTCTTCAGCATTAGGACAGGAGCAGGTTATCTTTGTTAAAATATTTCTTCTTATTACATTTAAGAAAAAGAGGAGGACAAGAAAAAAGGAAATAAGGTTGTTGACCTTGGACTTCCAATTATTTTTCAAGAGCTCAAGAAATCTCAGAGACTTGAGGGTAACACCTTCATTTATTCCTTCTTCAGCAGAGACAGGTAAAAGCATGCGCACATTTACAAATATTTGGAGAATTTGATTTATAACTTAGTTGCAGTTCTCCAAGAAGGCAAATCTGTTGAATCCCTGCCTGTTCAAAACAGCTCAGAAGGGCATATAATTTTAAAATACTGTAATTGCTTGGATAAAGTGGTCTTCCTGTGAAATAAATCAGGGGGAGACAGTTTGGTCCATAAACAACTCAGCAATGAGAGTCCCTCTTTCAGAGGATGTGGTGTGGAAGAACCCTTTCCTGGAAAGAGCAGGGTTTATCAGCATTTGCAAAGGAGTTGAAAGCTTCTATACCTCAGACTGAGATGAAATTAACAGTTCCACTCATAATTATGACAGTCTGTTTTACAAGACTGGTAAAATGTGGTCTGGTACTCAAACAGATCAAATGTCAGCCATTTGTTCTATTTGCCAACAGTAAGAGAGAAAATTCATCTTCCTCAAAGGGAAGTTATAAAACATACTAGACGTAAAACTGATTCAGAACCATCGTCTCAGAACCTGGATCAGCTTAATGTCACTGTACTTGTACTTTTAGCCAAGAAAATCAGATTTTTTTTTGTTTTTTAGTCCTTCCTAATAATTTGTGGGCTAATAAAAGGCCTCCTCCCACTTTTATACCAACAATTTACAGAGAGCTGGAAATTAAACAATGTCTTCCAGGGACTGTAATAAAAGATGGTGTATTTCAATGCATGTTTTCTCATGCACAGTACCCTCCATCTCTGATATCATCAAGCTTCTTTAAAACCCTACTTCATGCAATTGCTCCTAAGAGAACACCCACCCTTACATAGCTCACATGCTCAGAATGCTCACATGCTTCTCTGAAGTGGAAGCAGAGCATGCACGAGGCAGAGGCAGAGTTGATTTTGGAAGAGAGGAGAAATTCATTGTTGGAATCGGAAAAAAGGTAGTGAGAGAATGAAGCATTAGGAAAAGAATTACCAAAGGCACTCCTGACATGGAGGCTCTTTTTAAAAAGTCTCTTTCTCTTGCTTGCACATGTGCATGACCCACATGGTTGTTATCTCTGAATATCTCTTTCAAATTCACAAAAACTGAAAAAAACCCCTTGCTTTTGTTATGTTCACATTCCTGTTTATAGAAGGAAGTAAGTATTCAGCTGGTTTGTGCATTTAGAGCCCCAAAGCAGAAATGCTTAAAATTTTGTTGCTCTCTAGCACAGAGGCTTTTCATTTAAATGTGTTGATTTTTTGTTCTGTTTTTTCTTTTAATTTGAGGAAATATATAACAGAGTCTGCTGGCCTGGCACCTGTTCTATGACTTGCTGTGCGTCTGGTGGCCACAAGCATGTTTGAGCTCAGAAAAGTCCTCTGTCACTACAACCCCTAATTCTTGCTGAGGATCTGAAAATGAGGTACAAAGTTGCAACATGTAAGAGTAATTTCAAACCCTGACTGTAAAGCCAAATCCCATTTCCAGGAGCAGTTTGAACTGAAATCCCAATAAGCAGCGACCGATACAGGTGCTGACAATAACCATAGCTGCAGCAAGCTGCTCATTAAAGATCCTGACTCACATAAACAGACCCCACCGCGCCTCATGAAAATCACTGTCTTCTGCCTCCATTTGCTCATTAGGCTCATCCTCAGCTTGCTAAGGCTCGTTGTCACTTTGCAGAACAGCTCCTCTCTCCATGATACCGCAAAGGCTGTCAATCCCCCTTCTGTTCCAAGCACTGCTGCTTGTCTTAAAAGCAGATTTGGGGACTTGGAAGCTCTCACTGGTAAGGGTGTGCCTGCGTAAATTTTTCACGTTCCCCCAGCTGGCCCCAGTGCTACTGCAGAACAGGCACTTTGGAATGCAAGGACAGGGATTTCCATTTACCTCTCCTCGGCTGATTCTTTTGGCAAGGTTCAGTGCAGCAGCAAAATGATAAAAATTCTGCTTTAAAGATAACGAACCAGTACATGAAGCAAAATGTGGAGTGAGGCACTTTTGCTGTTTATTACTCAGGATATGAAATAACCAAATGCAATAACAAGTTCCCTTGATTTGCATGGCAGGAATGCCGCAAAATTTGGACCGAAATTTCCTGTCTGTGTGAGGAAATGTAGTTGTGAGTATGTGGAAATTTGATCTGAGACCAATGCACTGATCTTGATCCAGAGCACTCTGTAATCAGTAGAAACGGAACCAATCCTGTCACTTGCTGAACTTCGGTCCAAGTTTTTACGATCCGTATTCTCTCTCCTCTGCTATTCCTGCCCCTGTAAAGTCAAAATGACCCCTGTTCCAGGACATGCTTCAAACCCCATTAAAACTGCAGATTTAATTTGACTGAACAATTCTGAGAGCATAAAAGCATCTACCTTTGCCTGAGCCACCCTTCTAATGCAGGTACCACACTTAGTACCTTGCAAAGCACTTTGTGGAGCCACAATAGCAGATGATAATCCAGAGACCCTGCACATCATCGAGATAAAACTGGTGAATAATGCATGAGTATTTTGTGTATTCATTTATATGTTTGATGGGTATCTCAATTTAGCTGTCAGATATGATAGTTTAAGCTACAGTTCTAGCCAAAAGACTATGTCCATTCTTTTTTTCATTATTAAACCAGAGATATAAACACTTATAGGAGTAAATACCGTAGTAGAGAAACCTGTAGATACAGAGAAGCAACATTCTAGAAGTTAAACTTCCCATACAGCTTGTATGACAAGTATTTGCAACCAATACTCAATCTGAAGTTCCAAATATGTCATCTGAAGTGACTTCATATACTCTGTACTTATTGTACTTTAAAAGTACAATTCTAATTGTAGTAATGTGTTTAATTTGATACACATGTTTATGAATCTGTTATTGAATGGAAAGTAAATAAAATACAAAATGGCTTTTCTTCTGTCAGTTTTCTCAGAAATATTTCAACATGCTTTTTTTTGGCCTTTATATGCTTAATTGGTTTCATTTATGCAATTTACAACTTTAAAATAAAATTTACCTTACATGTTCACGTCTAAAAAGAAATAATGAAATAAAATGAGAATCACAGGTAACTTGTTCTCTTTTAATCTTTTTACTCCTGCACTGTCACATATCCCTACCTTAATAAGGGCTTTCTCATGGTTGTGTTTCTGCCTACACATGTGCAATCACACTCACAGAGATTTGTAGGCAAGCAGACACAAGAATTCTAGTGTGCTAGATTAGAAATACAGTCCTTAAAATTAAGCCCTAAAACTACCACCATGCAGATTTATTTGCAGTCTTTAGGTACAGCTATAGCAATCCAAAGTTCCTGCTCTTCCTAATTCATGTTGACACCATTTTTGTCTTTGATCTTAGTGTAGATTAATTCTAGGTTGGTCTAGTCTGAATTATTATTTTTTAAATACATATGATTTTCTCACTAATATTTTATATTTACTCCTGCACATGCATGTTTTCCTCATGAAGGTTTTTTTTTTTTAACTTGAGCCTTTTGCAGGTAAATGTTACAAATGGGCAGAATAG
Organism: Aphelocoma coerulescens; assembly: GCF_041296385.1. NCBI lineage: Eukaryota > Metazoa > Chordata > Aves > Passeriformes > Corvidae > Aphelocoma > Aphelocoma coerulescens. The sequence continues at coordinate 9,214,273 of NC_091021.1, forward strand.
TTTGCATTTAAGAAAAAGGAGAGAAAATAAACACCCCACTGTTTTGTTCTTGCAAGCCACCTTAATAGATTTACTGAGAAGGACAAGGCAGTCCATCTTGAAGGCTATAATGCTATTTCACTTTGACATCTGTTCCAAGGTAATGGTATCTATCATTAACAATGTCATTAGTGACCACTCTGAGTCCATTGTTCTCAGTGTCTCAGCTGGCTATAAAGATCTCATTTTAGACACTTAGCTCTGTGCATATGCCCTTTCATGACATGGTTCTCTGGGAGAAAATGCTTTATGTCTAGTCATACTATAATAATTCATTTCCATTTAAAAATACACCATGTGGGATTTCAAATGAGGGAGAAGGATAAAAAATTACAAGTTTTCTGACCATTCATTGATATAATACACAGTATCTTCTAATTAAGCTATACTGGCCAAGCATTAGATGTAAAAAACAGGAAATGAAAGGGAATAGCTGAAAAAGTGTCAGCTGTTTTAAGTGAAGCTCTGTGTTTATCCCTTTGTGTTAACTGTTTTTAAAAATGCATAAGGTTTATTGACAAAAAATGAAAATCTTGTGTTATGCACAACCGCCCCCCCCAAATATTCATCATCAGATCTATACCTTCACCCAGATTTTGCAGATGTTACCGTATTATGAGTCTTACATTACTTAATAACCTACTTCTGCTGCATTATCTGTGTGAATATTTCTAAATAAGCCTTTACCATAACTAGCAAAACTTCCTGTCCTCATAGAGATTTAAAGCAGAACCATGAAAGACAACACTGCTCAGTATTTCACCTCCACCTGGAAGCTTTGAGGCTAACCTAAATGAATATTCTTTAATTAAACCGATCCATCTTGACTCTTAGTGCTGGGGTTTAGGTCAGGTCCCATCCTTTCTCCCCCTGACCCTGCAGAGGCAAATCCTGCTCTTCTCTGCAAGTCCCTGAAGGCAAAGGTATCTTGCTGTGCAGGGGGTCTCAAATCATTCTATCACCAGCCCAAACTCCAGATGCCAGAGGAACTTCCACCTGTCTCCTGGATGCTGCTTCCTTTGTGAGCATAGCACCTCACCTTCCCATTCATATCATTAGCATAAGGTTGGGAAATATTGGTTTCAAAACAGTTTGCAAGAAGTTTTTTTTTGTTTTTCCTCTCTCCCGATGAAAGGTGGAGAGCCAAAGGTGGTCAGCCAAATTTGAAAGAGAAGATGAACGACACAGATGATGTGAGATCACTACAAACAAAGGAGGCATCAGCTGGAACACCTTACACTAAGAACTGCTGATAACACAGAGCCAAAATGAACATTTTGTATATTTGTATTTTGACAGAGAAAATTTAGAAGGGTAGCAAAGGCTAAGGAAAAAAATAAGCTGACTTGGCATGCAAGTCAGCTTCTTTTCCATAGACTACTGGAAATTTTAGAACATACTTAGTCAAAACAGGAAAAGGACTACATACCTTAAAACTAATAAAAAATGACAGCAAGTGTGATGATATTTATATGTCAAAATAGAATAATGTCCTTGATATTCTGAGCTCAAGGGATTTTCATAAAACATAAAAGCCATGAGGATGAACTCCAGGCTACATCAGTATGAGTTTTGCTTGTAGGTTAAATGGGAGTTGATTTTAGCCTGGCAATATGAATTTAAAATGATGGAACTAGAAAATTATGGACACAAATCCGTGCACTTATCCTGGTAGTTACTTGGCTTGTTAGACATTGGTAGCCCAGTAAAGCTGTAATTTTGCTACACCTCTACGCCCATAAGTATGTCCATTCTGCTGTGGGCCTAAACTGGGGCTTATTAAAGCTTAATGGGACCTCTGCTTTGGCTCCATGCACTTTGGACAAGGCCCATTAAATAGGAAATCTGAGTCAGTGACAGAATTTGAACAAAGATCAAAACACTGGTTGCTGTTTGGAGATAAAAATTCTGCTATGCACTGCCTGTGTGCAGGCAAAACAGTTAGGCTGATCTTCTCAACATCTCTTATCTTCAATTTCTGATACTTGATTGTTGAAACCAGTTTGTGTGTGTATACACAAAGAAGCAGGTTTTTTGTTTTCTTGCATTAATGTTGCTGCCAATATTTGAAACAAATAATTGATGTAAAAGGGAGCATTTCAGAAAATATTAATGAAAAATAATATCAATCATCCAGTATTTTTTTGCTAACTTGGTTATTCTTCCTTCCAAAATTTATTTCATTCTGTACCATCAGTTTGTTAATATCAGTTGTTCCTACGGCAGCAGAGCATAATCCTGCAGATGGGATGTAAAGGAAGTGAAGAGAGGAAATTCATTATCTGTTGTGGCTTGCAGGTGTTCAGCTTAGAACCAGTACTGAGTTAATTTTGATGGATAAATGGGCCAGACAGCATTGACCAGATGGCTATTCAGAGATTTTGGTTGCATTTTTGGGTGCTGTAACTTTTCTTTACAGTAAGCATGGCAAGAACACAACAGGGACTTTAAATTTTACGTCAGTGTTTTATGAGAACACAAATTAAAACACAGAAACAGAAGAAAATGGGGTGAGATAAATTAAGATAAAGGCCCATGTCGAAAAAACCTCTTTGCCCTGATGTGGCATGTCCTTGATTCTCTGTTTTTTATTCAGCATCTTAGATTGACTTCCTGGGCTGCAACAAGTTGTGCAAAATCCTCTCTGGGTCCTTAAGAGGGATTTTATTTTTTCTGTCCCCTCTGAGGCCAGCTAAATGCCTGTGCCTTCTTTTTCTCAGTAGTCTCCTTGCCACTTTTCACTGTCCTTTACTTGCTCTATGCTTTCCTGCTTATTCCTGCAAGCTTCCCAGGTTCACAAAGTTGTACCTGGCACACAAGCAAACAAGAAGTGTGCCCAACATTAGACAGTCCCAGGTGTTAATGTGGGTCTTTCACTATGCAACTGTCTGCAAAGGCTCAACTCTTAGGATTTTGAAAATGGAACTTATCACATGCTTCATTCACCAGCAATGGATTTGGAAAGTTGAAAAATTCTGCTGAATTGGGCTGGAGCAGTTGTTCTTTGTCAGCTTGAACTCACACTAAAATGAAAAGAATAGCAAATTTGGAAAGACAGAAAGTATAGCTTGTGTTTCCAGATTCTCCTTGACGTCTCACTGCTGGGGACAGACAGGCACGGGAGAAGAATCTGCTCTGTGGTTTCAAGACGAGCACAGTCCCAGCAGCACCTGTGGGCACACACAGCTGGTCCCAGCCTCATCAGGCAGGATGTCCTCCTGGAGCAGCCACAAGAACAGGCTCTATAGCCAGCTTTCATCAGTGCAATTAATAGAGTAAAATGTACTCCTCTCCACTTAACAAATCTGTAAACCCCTTATTTTTAAGAATTTCGGAAGAGAGGAGTAGGTTGAATATCCTGATCTTTTGCCCACCAGTTTCTGACAGCTAATGGTTCATTAATTAGAAATGTAGGGCCTGCATACCTAAAGCACCACAAAGTAAGGATGTCATGTTAATATGTATGTGCATGTGGCTGAGGAGCTCTGCACCCTCACACAGACATATCAACACAAACATGTTGGCACGTTTCTTGCTCCAGTTTTGATCCATTTGGGAGCAAGAAATAATCATAAAAGTACAGGAAAGTTGTGTTTCAGCTGAATAGTTTCTAAGTTTGGACAGACTAGATCATATTGTTGACATGTTCAGCTGCTTATTCAAACTTTTTGTTGGTTATCCAAGCTTTCCCTCTGAACCAGGGATGACTGCATACTTCAAAATGGTGTTTGCAAACATTCTTTGGCATTCTGAGCAGCTGCTCCATTCATTCACGTTTTTGCTGCTTTTTATTTACTATTCATGAACATCTGGACTGTTAAGATTCTGTTTGCATGAATGGCTGAAGAATTGCTCTTCCCTACATTAATACCTGTATAGCTTTCATGAAGAGTTAAGCATTCACAGAAAAATAAAATTTATAAGCATTTGGTGTAGTGATAGGATTCTTTTGTCTGAATACTTTACTTGTCCAACTGGGAAGCAAAAATAAAAGCACATGGTTTGAGAGGCAAATAGGAAATAATGAGTGTTTCATGGATATCACAGAGGTTAAAATTTATTAGCACAAACTTTTCAAAGACTCACTAAGAACAAATTAACCATTCTAAGAAGCAGCAGAAAAGAGAGTTAAATCTTGGGACTGTTCATTCATGGGAAATATATTTCACATTTCTGTAATGATAAACTTTTGAGGTCTGCCTACTGCTAGCTAACTGTGAACTTACTTTGGTGTCTTTGAAGTATTGATAACTTCCCTCTGGGATTTATTTGTGTCTGTTCCAGGGTTTATATCCTGACGGGTGCCAGATGACAGACTCCTCCGCATTTCGGTAGGTACTTTGAGAATAAGATGTCTTTTACTACTTCCTTTTCTTTTCTCCCCGACTCATCATTTTCCACCCTGCCTCTAAGCAGCTGTCATATGTTCCTCCCAGCTTTGTAAGCAATAAGGATGAACGTGGGCAAGTTTACCAGATTTGCACACTCATAACTTTCAGGTTCCTCTACCTAATGTCTCCTGCTTTCCTAGGGTTTTAAAATTATTTTTCTGTACTTTTTCTTCAGCTTTCCCCTACTGTAGTTTGAAAGTACACAAAACCTAGGGCTTCTATATTCTTTTTGAAATTGGGGACGTTTAAACTGTTCTTAACATATGGTGAACATTCCTGGTATAATTAGCTACGTCTTACCTATGGTTCATGAAAAAAGGTGAATAATAAAACCACTTAAGAATAACATGGCCATAAATCTAAGGATTTAACCTCAGCTTTCTCCAGCTGAAGCAAGTATCTATATTACTGATCTATAGTCAATGTCCTTTTTATGATAATATTAACATTTTTAACATTAGTATTTAAAAAGTAACTCCAAAAATCTTATCCAGAATACACATCTGAGGGAGAAAGAGAAGAGAAAGGAGTCTCAGCCATCTTCCTCCCATCCAAACAATTTAATGCCTAGAACAGCAGTTAAACCGCTCCCCAGAAAGGCAATGGCCAGACTGAGGTTGGAGTCCCTAAGCTGAATTTGTCAGGCTCAGCACACTCATCCCAACAGACGGAAACACCCCAGTAAAAGCACGATTCAGTCACAGGAGAGGCCGGGAGATTTGTCATTCAGGACCTGTGGCACAATGCCTGGTCTTACAAGCCACCAGTGTTTACACACAGCGCATGTAAATCCATGGAAAATAAGGGTTGGGGGGTCTCTGTTAAGTTTTTCTGAAGTTAAATAAAGTTACTGCAAGAGTCATTTCCAGCACAGTGCTGTGCCGAGAGGTTTGTTGTGCTGCCCAGAGCCATGGTAACCAGGTACTTTCATGTACAACGAGAACTTGCATATGAAATGAAACATTCGAGCTCTCCTTGCATTATTGTGTGCAGTTTTTTTGGCATCAGACATTCCCATTACTCTGGGGAGGGTAATATTTTCAGAAGAGACCCTCAAGCATAGTTATGATTGGGAATGGGAGTTAGAATAATATAAAATTCGGAATTACTAAATTTACACCTCTATCGAAATGTGCTGTTGATTCAACTCCTGTTCATTCAGCAATATGCAGCTTAATTTGAAATAATTATTTTCTAACACTTTGAAAAACATAATTGAGATAGAAGCTTGAAGCATCCAAGTCTTGCAGATAATAATAACAGTAATAACTAAAATACTAAAGAAATGCTTTATATGTGAATATTTTTATATCTTAATCCCTGTTTGGCAATCTGTAGGTTTTTGTATTTAGCAAACATTCAGATTCTCAAGATCTTTTGAAATATTTCCTCTGATGGCAAATTTTAACACATTTTATGCTAGGTTATACTTTAATATATCTGGTTATTGCATTTTAGAACACATAGAGCCATAATGTATATAGTTACAGCCTCTGCAGAAAAATTGTATTCACAAATTCAGATAAGCTTAGATTCAAATTGTCCACACTTATCATTTGGTTTTAGAGGAAAATGTAACTTATAGGGAGGTCATTTTTATACCACAAAAAAAAAAGGGACTGGTGGTAGATAAAATCTTCCAGTGGTGCTTCACCTTGACGATATGAACCAAAGACATCCTAACATCACAGTAGCTCTATGTATCTTTCTTTATGATTTATCACATCACCTGTAATACTTGATGGATGAATTCCAATTAATGACCAGATGTGATGAAGACTACAAAAAATAAGCATTTTTAAATACCACTGGTAAAACACTCACTTAGGATGACATTCTTCTATGGCTTTCTCATATTTTACTTGTAGCTCCTTGAACTTAAATATAGCAATTTCAGAATCATACTGAATTTTCCAAACGCTTCCAGAAAGATATTTGGTCTTGTTATCCAATTAATTTGTTACTATGCAGTGTGAAATCGGCCAAAGAGATGGAAACAACCACTACTTTTATTTTCTATTAATAAGCATTAGCTTTTTTCTAATTAATTTTTTTAGATGCTATTTTCTCTATCATACTTTGGGAGACAAATGTTGACAGCTTTCTGCTGTCTACTCGAAGCTAGGGAAATTGTTAAACAAACCTGCTGCTAAACATGCACCATTAACATTTATGATGAGGATAAGTTTAGGAAGGAGCTTCTCTTTGGAGAAATCAGAATGTGTCTAAAACACTAACACAGGCAAGATCAATAGACTTTATAGTTAGGTATATTATTCAGTATATTACTGTTGGGTGCATTGAGCTTGCTTACTGTACTGCTACCTCCAGTGCAAGGCAATGTGTTCAGCAGGCAGCATGGTGGGAAAATGCAGGAAGTTTGGAGCAGGAGGAGGTGGCAGAGCAGCCCCTGAGGAGCAGGCTCTGGGGAGGGAGTGCAGGGGATGAGTGAAGAGGCTCTGAGCTGCCTGTGCAGAGTGCTCCCTCTCCCTGGAGCCTTACAGCACCACACTGCTATGCCTGAAGCCCGTGGGCAAATTCCTACTGCACTCCACAGGAGCAGGAAACTTCCCTTAATCTTGGTCCATCATGAGGACAGCCCTCGTTAAAGGGCTGCATTCCTGGGTCTGGTCTGATTTTATTCAGCCTGTACTCAGGCAATGCCGATTAGAGCCATCAAGGTCAGATCTCTGTGGGTACCCCCAGCTCCTATTTGGTTTAATTTCTGAAGCAGTGGCAAAAAGGTGCTGCAGTTCTACCAAAGGGACTGATTTGCTCACTTGCACCTTTGCCCCATTTGCAATAAGGAAATTTTTTCTTGGGAGAAATTGTGTCACTAAATAAATGGTTTTTTAGTCTCTTAATTATATATGTTGTCTCATCTAACACAAAGAACTAAGTATTGACAATAAAACAATAACCAGCCTTATTTTAAACCTGTTTTCAATATAACTGTAAATTTTTCTCTTAAGGCCGCTTCCTTGGTAATTAGTTTCTGACAATTCATCGTTGTTTGTGTTCACACAAAGAAAGCACAGATGTATAGATAGCAGAGATGGGGGAACAAATGCTAAGTTTATCTAATCCATTTCTTGAATGTAATTTTCAAGATAATATTTTTATTAGAAATATGCAGATAAGAGATACAAATGCCCATTTTCCATTAAGGCTTTTGCAGTATTTTTCCATGAGCTAATCATTCACTGCCAAATTTTTTTTCCCAGTATAAATGTAAATTATTCTTTTCTTGATTTCATTCTATCATCTGCCACTTTTCAGACAGGTATATCCCTAAAAAAGTTATATTTTCTTTCTGATATTTAAATGTCACTTTTCAAATGTTATAACAATTAACTTCAGTGAAAATGAAACATACTGAAAAACATACTAACTCTACGCATATTTTTAAGAGAAAAACCGTCAGGATCTGCATCAGTCTCTTTCCAGGTAATATTTCCTTGCAAAATGAGAAGTGGTTTTGTTGCTTGCTGTTACCTACAGGCTTATTAGAGCTGACAACTCAAGTATGGGTGACCTGGTGATCCACTTCACTTCTTCTATTAGGTGCAGAAAAGGCAAGAAAGCAGTGTTGAATAGAGTACATGTGAATAATGATGCTGGGAAAATGTGGTATTTTACGTGAATGTCAAGTGTCGTATCCTCCAGCATGCTCATATTTTTTAACAAATTAAGAGTGCATCCTTTAGAGGAAAGATGAATGTACATCATAAATTGGACAAAGGAAGAGGAATGTAAAGTTTGCAAATAATTACTCAAATGTGAAATTAAAAAATTATCTTTTCACCAGGACTTTGTTATATAAATTTCAGCATAAACCCAGCATTCCTTTCTACCCTGCAACAAATGCTTTTCCTTAATAAAACTTGACTTTGGCAAGGATCAGTTGACTAATTTGTTCTCCAGCATCCCTGGCTTGAAATCAGAAGAAGACTAATGATGTAGTCAGTAGATACTTCTCAGTTTGTACAGGTTTACCCAAGGCATTGGACATCTGTTTATGAGAGATCATGCTGAGAAAGTGCCTACATAGTGTCATCTTTCATCTTAACAAGTAGTGGAAACAACAATTAACATCCTTGATTTATGGATTTTTTTCTCAGATTTTTGTGTAGTCTGTCAGCTATTATTTTATTATCCAGAAAGGATACTGTTCACTGTTAATTATCTTTGCTCTTGTGCTTTGAATTTGTACCTTATTCTGACTTGTATGACAGTGTTGTAGTACAGCTAACAAGAAGCGCTGCTCAATGAAAATGTTTTCATACACAGTTGCTAGAAAGGACTTGGACAAAAATCTACAAAATTTTATGGTCTAAATTGTTTTCTGAAATTGGCTTACAGTTTCCTTAGGTCAAAGACTTTCTGGCTTTTGGTTTGTATATTTGACATTTCTTTGACAAATGAGGTTGGCAGAGAACTGAGAAAACAAACACTGGAAAACCATATGGCTGTTGTGAACTTTATCTTTGTTGATGCAAAAGTAGCTCAATAGGAAATGAGAACTTGTATTTTACTTTCAGTTCCTGGGAGTTTCTAAACCACTCATTGATTGTCTGTAAAATATAGCAATGACCCTGTCAATACTCATCATTGTTCTGATACTGACGAATAGTTTTGTATGTATTTATGTGGTATTTTGGGAGGGCACACGTGTTTCAGCCCATCAATGGCTATTGCATGCTTTCCTCTTGCAAAAAAAAAAGAAGAATGTTCCTAAGTGTGGTCTAAATGTCTAAATCTTTGCCTCCTGCTTTCATTAATACAGATATTTTATGTTTCCCACAAGAAAGCAGACTTTGGGCCCTTTTGGCAGGTATGTAGCATACTCTGCACATGGTTCCATCATTTCATTCTTTCAAAATGCATGATTTCAAAATATTTAACTCACAGTCCGTCTGAGCTTCTCCTTGGTTTTCTGTTGCTAGATACTAAAACAGATATTAATTGCATTCTGGTAGATTAAAAAATAATTATACTTTGTTACACAATAAGATTATTTCACTGCAAGTAACGGGATCTAACAGCATATTTGAAAACATTTTACCAACAATCACGAGGAGGAAGAACAAAATGATGGACTTTATATTTGCATAGATAAATGCTCATTTACAGGTGAAAAGAAATACAGACCATGTGAGTACAGGAAATACAGACTAAGTGAAGACCTTAATTCTGTGAGTGAACATGAGAACATAACAGCAGCCTGCAGCCTGTAACCACTTTAGCCCCTACTTTTGTATCTTTACGTGAATATTTCAGCAACTGTGTCAACATCTTAGTTTTCCTTCTCTCCTGAAAAAACGTTAACCAAACTGTTCTGAATATGTTAAAACCAAGGATGACGGATTGCAAGTCATACAAAACATGGCACAGCTCAACTGACTCATTTTTCATCAGTTTATTTTTTATCCTCATTGCACAGTTTACCTGTTTTCCCTACAGAACTGCACTGCACCACTCTTCTTCAGTCTTAGAGACACACACTCTTAAATAAGTTTTATTTAAAAAAACCTTTACATTTCAAACCAGTAGCTTTCACCATGAATAACACTGTCTGTGTTTGTTTCTCAACAAAAAAAGTCTTTTTTTTTCAGTCTAAGAGACTAGATTTCTAAATACAGGCTTCAGTGCCAATTACTGCATATGACTCAATGTACACAGATTTTACCAATGATCCTATATTCATACATGTATATTTGCAGAAGCAACAGATGATATATGCCAAAACAAATAAAACAGAGGAAACATTAAAGTTACGGATGAAAAATAATGTATTAATATTTCAGCATAATAGTATAAAACAATAAGAAAAAAATATATTAATTCAATGAATTTTTTTGTTTTGTAACTGCATTCTTAAACAGTTATGCCATGCAATGACAGCTATGGTGAGAGGATTGTTTGTCAGCTGTAGAGAAAAGGGGACCTTATCTCTGAGAAACCAGATGGTACAAAAATCTCACCAGTGTCACAAGAAACTTTCAGAATTAAACAGTAGATAATCTAAACCAGTAAACTATTTTCAAAATATTTGTTTAGTGTGCCTCTCAAGGATAAACATTGCACACAAGTCAGTGAAAGGAACACAAGACCTTGTTCCAGCAACCGTGACTTTGAAGGTCACCAAAAACTACTCAGACAAGTTACCTGTAGCTCAGAATTGTGAAATGCCTGAAGAGAACGAATTATTCCGTATTTTAATTTCTTGTTAAATTAATTTCTTGTTAAACGCCAACTCTTTTAACTTCTTAGGAAGCAGAACAATCTCTGATTGTGAATAATTTCTTCTTAAATTCTCTTTTGTTTCACAGTCTTTTAATTTCTTAGAAATCAAATAATAAATCATGCTCTGATTACAAATCATGTCATGAGCTAACATAAATTCTTAACCATGGCTATGTAGATTGTGCTAGCCACATAAAACCCACTACACCAGAAAACAGCAATGATCTCCACATACACACATGAAACAGAAGTCAATGCGACAGCTCCCACAAGGAATTGCTGAAACGCCTGGAATTACTAAGGTTTTTAAAGAGAAGAACAGTCTTCAGTGGCTAAAAATCTCTTTGTGCCTGTTTCTAAAGAGAAGACCAGCTTTCAAAGGCTAAAAATCTCTGTGCCAGAGGTGTTCATGTGTGGAGCCAAACACTCAAAGGCTCAGTCCCACATGTAATTGCCAGCAGATATTTTTCCTCCCGTACTGCACGCAGGCCGGAGTGTATCACGATCTGACTCCTATGCAGCAGTACCACCACAAATCTCTGGGCTTGCAGAGCTAAAAGGCTCTTTTGGTGTCAACAAGAACACAGACAGAGATTGAATAACTAACTTTTCTGGTTTATCCATGTTATCTATCTCTTGCTAATGTAAGCAAACCTGTAAAGATTTTTCTCTTTTTGAAATCCATATTTTTCTTTTTCTTTCATTGTCTTTTTAGATTCACTAACCTTTTCCTCACATTATAGCTCATATTCAGACATAGGAATTTTATAACCAAGTCCCAGTTTTAGTTTAAAAATTTTTATATTTACAGAAGCTGTTAAAATGATTTTTTGCAGTGCCCTGTTCAATTTATGAGATCCCTCAAATCCCCCAAATTTTGTCTGTAGAGGAATGTCACAACCCAAGGAGTTCATGTTTCCTTTCTTCCCTCATAGCTCCTCAGACACAAGGATTGCATTTTCAGACATGACTACCATGTGTGTAATAAGATCTCACTTCCTTTCCACCCTTAGAGATTTTTTTATAGTCTGTTTCACATTTCTTCTCTTTGGCCAGTCTCTGGTAATCTCTAAAAGTATCTGCTGGTGTTTAGAGTTTAATCTTCAATCTTGCTTTACTTCCACTCTTATTTTTGTGTTCTCTCTCAGTTAGCGTGCTGTTGCTGCAAGTTAATCTCCCATTACAGCCCCTTTCAGATTGGCATTATGCTGCAAATCACAGAAGCCTCCCTGGCACCTGAGCTGGGACATGATCACAATTGAGCTAAACTTGCTGAACCTCAGTTAATTGCAAACACAGCACCAGAGATGCTGCCTCTGTGCCTGTCAGACCACATGCAAGATCTAACAGGGAGAAGTCACACAAATAACTGTATTTACCTCGGTATGAGGCACTCCTGGGAAAGGGCATTTGGGGTAGCCCAATGACAGGATAGAGGTTTAGATCTTGCTTGCTAGAGCGCTGGCTTTGACTTCCCTAGACCCCGGTGACCCGTGTAGGAGAGAGGTAATTGATGACAGCCTGTTACCAAGAGCAGGTTGTAATACTCCTGTTGTCCAGCCACACAGGAAACCTAATTTTCTCCTATGTCTAGAAACCAGCTCACCTCAAACACCTGGATTCACAGATTAGTATTGCGTGTGGGCTTTTTGGACACAATGTTGTTTGATACTCCTAGCATGTCAATATCAAGGATAACGAGTATTATTACTATTATTATTATTACAGTTTTGACTCTACAGTTTTTGGCAGTGCAGGAAGATTATCTCAATAGTCCCCTTTCTTTAGTTTATTTCTAACCAATTTTCCAATAATGCTGTAACTCTAAGCCAGTTATAAGTTTAGGATATGAAAAATAAATTATCTTTTTTCCTAATATTATACATGTCTAGGATGCAGTAATACTTATACATTAGCCAGATGTATAATGATTTAATTGTGCATTTTTTCTCTCATTTCTTTTAGGGATGTCGATATACGTAGTCATTACTACTTTTAAAAAATCTGTTCTATAATTTTGCCCTTTCTTTCTCATTTTTCTTTTATATAATTCATGAAATGTTTCCCTTTTCTTGAACTTCCTTCTCTCAATTATTTTTATTGTTCAGAACTCTGTTATAATGTTGTCACATTTTTGGAACCAACTAATGTATAAGTTGCAAAGAAGTTGTTTTGAAAAAAGAGTTTGTATTTATATGCTTGTTTGTTTGTGGATAATCTGGCCAAAATTCTTGGAAGGAACTCATTACTTTGAAATGTTTAGAAAATAGATCAGCTCAATGTATTTTTGGTTACAAGCTGACTGTATTTCTTTAGACTTTACCAAAGGAAGAGGTCATTGCTGAGAGAGAATTTTATGGAACATATGAGGGAAGCTAAGGATTGATTTTGCTGAGTTTGGACACTGAGAGACACCAGTTTCAGCTCTCTAAGGTGTCTGTAAGAACCTGCAAAGCAAGTGCCTTCCATGCTGTGTCAGCATGGGCAGCACATAACCAGCTAGCAGTGGCTGCCCTGCACTGCCTCCTTCATTTACCAACGTGCTTCTCTAAACTGTGAAGAACATTTCAGACAGTCCCATATAAATGTGCACATGGACAACAAAAACAGCTTCAAGAACAGCAGATCCCCAATAGTTAATAGTTAAAGAACTGAATATGCACCAGCAGACAAAAGAATTCCATTCACAAATCTATTAAATAGAGTCCCAAAATTGTGGTTTTTTTACCTAAGATCAATGTATTTATTTATATTTAAAATATATATTTTATATTAGCACTTTAATCAAGGCATTTTGTCCTGTCTATTTGTCTCAGTTTCTTATTGGAATTAGAAAACATTCCTGTTGATCCTTTGGTAATAGAGTGTTTATATCCCCTGAATAGCAACTGTGAATTTTTTACTCATATAGAAACAGGCAAGAGAGGTCTAATAGAAAATATATTAAATAATACACTATCTAATAAACTAATGAAACAGGATCATGACCATGTGTCTCTCTGCATGCAAATTTAAGTGTTGGAAATTTCAAGAAGCAAACCTAATTCAAATCCTGTCTTGCAATGGAGTGTGGGTTGGCTTTCTATTACATGTGTCTTTAAGACAGATATTACCCTCACAGGGTCATGATCTGTTAGGGGTGTGTGGGGGGAAGAGTCCATAGAGAAAGAGAGGCTTTACATTGAGTAACAGTGTTTTACAGAACTAAACTACATAAACTCCAATTGCATGTGTAATCCTTTCTAAACATTTCCAGATGCTGTCTGGGAAAAATTAGGCTGAATGTGGCATTTAGATAAGTAGCACTGGTTTAATTTATTTGTACACGTGATCATTCCTTGCCGTACCCCCTTTGACAAACCAGGCCATCCTTGTGCATTTCAAGCACATATATAACCAAAAGGGACTGAGCAAAATATCCTTCACTGATGCCTCCACCCAATTTCCTTGAAAGCTGACAGAAATGCTGGGCTTAATTCTGGTATCATTTGAACCTTGACATGAGGTCACTGCACTCAGCACTTTCCATTCATGTGCCCGTGCAGCTGAGAAAGGCTGAGTGGAACGAGTCCATGGAAACACAACCAGGTGCATAAGCTCTTTCCCTCTCTCCCTCTTGCCCAAAAATCCCTCAGAGGAGGATGAATGACAATTAGAACTAGCTGAATGTGCTGACTAAAAACTTCAGGGGCTTATAGGAAACCCTGTCTTGGTTACTAACGGCAGTGTCAGAAAATCAGTGAATGCATGTTTCACCCGATAATATTCTGGACTACATTCCTCACTGGCAGTTTTACACGTTACTCAATACAACTGGCCTCTACTTGGGTACCATGGCAGCAAAAAACAGCAAAACCCTTCAACATTACAAAAAAACATCTTAACAGATGCATCATGCTCTGCCATAGTCTAAAGGGGTAGAAAAAAGAAGCATTCATCTTTATGTGATGCCTTGCCAGCTCCCACATACACATATCAGCAAGCCTCAGAAAGCAATGCAAGACTTTTTTTCCTCCTTCCTTTTTTTTTTATTTAAATGGATTGATTAGCCACTAATAAATTGGAGGAAGACAATCTGCCTTTCTCATTTTCTTCCCACATGCACTTGTTCCTTTAGATTCAAAAAGGAAACAAGCAATAATGAGATGTTTATCTACTGGCTTTCTGTAATTAATACAGGGAAATTCCCTGACAATGTAATTGCTATAATGAGAAATTTCAGAATAGGATTACATGTTGACATTGCTTCTTGAATCCACCAGTTTGTGATACTCTTGCCCAGCAATATACAGAAGGTTTGACAGAAATGGCTGGCCTATTAACTCACCCTTGGAAGGAAGTGTCTTACACTTCCCATCCCGCTTGTCAAGAGGCATTTGCAAGTCTTACAATGCGTTTAATGAATTCTCTAGTGCTTGCACATTCAATTTCCATCCTTTCTTTTTAATCTTTAGTGATTTTAGCAGCAATGTCCTGGGAACCATTTTGGTACAAAAACGCTAATAAGGAAAAAAGCAGGGTGACATTTAATTAACAAAATTAATTAGTGCTAAATAGTGAAAGAGCATTCTCTAGCCATTTATGAGACAACAGCTGAGGATGGAGGAATGCTGGGGATGACAGCTGGAAATTGCACTCAATTAAAAATTAAAGCACATTCTGAGGCTATGAGGAAAAAAAATAATTTCCACACTCAAATTTTTCATAATCTAAAAACTCTGTGATCCTGATATCAAAACGAGGATTTTCAACTCTTTTTGAGGTGCCACCCTGACAATTTTCCACTGCAGATATGGTAGCCTATATAGGGAATTTAAGGTTGCTAATAATAACCTAGCTTTTCTATTGTGGCCCTGTAGAAAGTATCTGCAGGGCCTCCCTTCCACCAAGTATTTTGTAGAACAGAGCTTGATATTCTCATCATGTAATTGAATAAGAGGTTCAACGAATGTAAGAGCCAAAAAGAATTGGTTACATCCTCCATTCTCACTAATTAGATATAGTATAGTTCTTGACAACTTTAGTTTTATGAACCAACCAAAAAATGTTCTGAAATGGTAAAAAAGCAGCAAATGTATTTTATGGTAGGGATTTTTTATTATTTTTAACTCACTTCTGTTTATTGCTCTAAATTCTCTGTGACATAAAATCAGGGAATAAATCCTGCTATTTAATCTTAGCTTATTTTTTTTTCTTTATTTTTTTAGTTCTGATGCTTAGTGCTAAACAGTCTAAAGCCAAGGTATTGTAAATTAAGATAAAAGTGCAGTCAAACCTTCTATTGCCTGTAGGAAGTGGTGATAAACGATCCCAACATGTATACCAGCCTCTTTAAAGGCAAAGGGCTACAAAGCTGTAGATGGAGTCTCTGCACATTCCAAATTTTTTGTTCATGTTTCTAGAAACCAGGCAAGGCAGGTTACCCAGCTGTCCTTGAGCATTCATACAGGCTTATCTCTTTCAAGACTGACTCTCATTTTCTCTAAAAGATTTTCTCTTTCATAGGAAGGAATGTCCTGCCTGGCTGCATCTTTATCCCCCTGAAAAAGAGGTCTCTGAGCCATTGTCCTTGGAAGGTAAAGCTGCACACAGCCAACAGTCAGTCTGTTGCTAAGGACTAACATACTCTTGATGTGCCCTAATAATGATTCCATCACAAACCCCAAATTTTGTCAGTTTGCTTTGCCCATTTCTGTTCAGGAAACTCTTTGTCAACATGGAACTTCTTCACTTTACAACATACCTGGATCCAAAATTACCATGCAAGTTCTTGAGCCTTTGTTTTTTTTATTTCTATAATCAAGATTGATAATTTTCAAAAAATACATAATCTAATTATTTTGAAATTTTTTTGAAGCTCTGTTCCACAAAAAGTCTTTTTTTAAAATATTGATTTTAGTTGAAGCCTGAAAAAATTATGAAGATATTCTCTAAAGAGAAGGCACACAGTAGAATGTCTAAACAAAACTCCAGTGTATTAGTAGTTGGAAAAACTATTTACAGACGTATTACTGAATTTATCAAACAAGGAAAAAACCACAGAGATTGGGAGTTGGGGATTTTAGATAGCCACGTGAAATATGCATGCAATATTCCCAAGTGTGAGCTCTCAAATGTTGATGATGTGCTTTCCACAAGACAAATATAGAATCAGGGATGGGGTACACTCAAGTACATGGAGAGTAACATTCCAAAAGGTAAGTACATGTAGTTTATGATCTGGATGCCATGGAAAAATCATTGTCCACACTAAAAGAAAAGTAATCCAAAGACTGAGCCCAATAGTTTAAATCATATCACACTTGCTCCCTTAAAATTTATTTCTTTCTTAAAATTATTATTCTTTAATGTAGGATTTAGAAATATGTTAAGGATATATATTTATTTTATGACTGAAATGTTGTACTTGATGTTGCACAAAGTTATAAACCTGAAAAACTCCATACTTTTAGCACAGTTGAATAATTTTGCAGGAAAGGGTGTACCTGTACTTTTAGATACTTATGTAGAGAGGTTCCTGTAACTTTCTTTGTCTTCAGTGGCAAGTATTCCAAACTGAAAATATTGGTCCAGCTAAAATAATTTTCAAAGTCAATAAAATTATATTGTAGAAGTACATATGTTTTATGTCTATACCATTTTACAACTCTGAATTGTTCAAGCCCTCTAAGGAGACATAAAATCAAAATCAAATAATTACTGAAGTCAGCGGGGGTCTTTCCACTGCTCTCAGGATTGGACACAAAATTCAGAAATCAGGAACAGTTCTTTTGATTCGTCTACAGACCAACAGCCCTTACTAATGTTAGTAATACATTACTTGGATCCCTTCACAGATACTCTCACTTTTCAAATGTCTTCTGTTCTGATACTGAGAAATGATGCAAAAGCATTTTTCCAGCACAAAGAAAATGATGCGAGTAGATGTTAGTTCAGTTATCTACTGAACACTGAATCTCAGTGTTGTTACACATTCTCTTGAGAGCATGTCTTCAAAAAACAGAAGGGAACTTTTCTTAGTAAATGCCCATTTATTATTAAGTGCACACTGGAAGATTCATTAACGAATATTTGAGAAATGTTAATAATGTATCTTCCATACCTCTTTTATCTGGAAAGAAATGTTTCCTAATTAGCTACATGAGCCACCATATATTATCCAAATAATCAAAATAATCTAAGATTTACTGTCTTTTCAAAAACATAACAGTATGGTTTATAGGAAAAAAAATGAAACAGACAAACAGAAAAACCCAAAAAACCAAGACCTGTGTTAAGGATGTTCTTGTGAATGCCATGACCACTGGGCTAAGGGATGGATTTGTTCACCATCCAGGGGTGGCTTATGAGTGCAGCTCTTTAGCCCATTTCTTACAGGCACCTGAAAACCCACATGGAGTGGAACAATCCCACTGGGAATGCAGCAATAGGGTAGTAAAAGAATATTCATTCTTTGAATTGTAGACCTTGATTCTACACGCTTAAGTCTTTTGAGGAAGACTGCTATCAGTATATGAACATATTTAGTTTGTGAACATTCCTAGGAATATTACACTTAAACAATGGGTACAAAGGTTAAGCACTTGTGTTTAAAAGTAGCAATCAATTTTCCATACAATAAACTAGTCTCATAAAAACAATAGAAATAAATAAATAATGTCCCAGACTTAGATAAAATATCTAAATTCATACAAATCTTAATGAAAATGTAGTTTGGCTGAGAAAAACTGAATTTTAAAGTTACCTAAATCATATATGCAACCATCAGTCTTGGCCTGTGAGATGGTACACCCCTGTGTGGCAACTGTTGATTAAAAAGGATGTATAACTCAGTTTGGCTTCCCCACCAGAGATGAGATGGAGAAATGTGACATAAAATAAGGTCTTGTGATAACTTGCTTTTTTTCAAACAGAAGAAACAGAAAATTTTGTGGAGTACCCTCGGTAAGATCCTGATATGTATTTAGTCTGACACTTCATGATAATAATGAATTGGTGTCATTGCTGAAAAGAAAATTGCAATGGGACTTACACCCTAATGCGCCTTTTCTTCCTCTCCACAGTAACTAAAGTGCTCTAAAGTCTGACTCCAGCAGACTGCTTTTTTAATGAATCCTAAGTCAGCCATCTCTAATTCAGAGTGATTAGTGCTGGACGTATTAACCTGATTCTTCTGAATTACCAATCAGTAATAACTGAATACCCATTTAGCAACTGTGTCTCTCGGCACCCATCAAAGGGTTCAAAGTCACTTTGATGATGTCATCTCTGCAGCCTGCACCTTTATCAGACAGGTTTGCAGTGGGCACAGTCTGCCACCAAAATGTATTAACCTTACTTTCTTAACCAGTTAATTACTCTGGCTTAAGGCTACCTCTTGATTCTTTTGTCAAAGCTAAATTTAGCAAAATTTGGGATGTGAATATACTTTACTTTTGTTCTGTTTATCTATCAGAGTTAGTCAGACTAACTCTGACTGCTCCCTTAGAGACTTATCTGAGAAGCTTTCCATCCTTCTCTGCCTTTGATCAAAGGCTGTCAGAATTTCCTTCATTTACATTTCAGACCCCCTGATTAAACCACGTCCTTTGGGTTATGAAGTATTGTTGGATGACAGAACTAAGACAAACTGCTCTAACTTCCTCATTGCATTGTCTTACTTCAAGATTTTTACCACCCTGTTATTATGCCTCACCTGTATCTGCATGCCTGTCTGGCAAAGGAGCTTTCTTGACGCAGAAGTACTGATAATCTCTGGGCTTTAGGACAATAAATGACTCTCAGTCCTATGGATACCATTACTGTTATGAATATTAGTGTAAGATAACCTCCTGACTGCTGGGAGCACAATACTTTTCCCAATGTTCTACATTGTGCACAGAATTCTATGAACAGCACACACCACCAATGACAGGTTTAATTAAGAAGGGATCAGCTCTTTGCAATTGATAGCTACAAAGCCATTCAGTCCAAATAAAATCAGTAACAAAAAGACTTCTTTGGTTGGTTCTACAACATGTTCTTTGTTTCATGCTGTTAACAATGAACAAGGTTCATGACATGACATTTCATCAACTAAATCTGTGTCCCTTGATAACCTCTTAAAATCCTGGGCTTTCAACAGAATTCCCTTTCCCTGAGAAGGATTCAGTTAAGCTCTTATTAAACTCATACGGTGTCACAGACCGCTGACAGAATAAACCTCTGAAGCCTAATTTGGCTTTGTTCTTTCCCTTCCTCTGTCTTTTGGAGTAAGAGTCTTCCACTAAGAGCCTTACGCTTTTGCTGGCTTTGACAACCGATATCTTGGTACAAGATAAGCGCAGAGGTGGGAAAAATACATAAGTGCAGTCTCTTCTACAGCACTGGGCACACCATTTGGACAGTCAAGTGCTTGGCTGCTGTCTAATGGAATTGCGAAAAAAAACCAGACGTGCCATTTTGCTGCCATTACCTCTGGTGCCATGCACTGTAACTTGGCTTCTAAGGCTGACTTTTTCAGAGGTCACTTAGGTGCTCTATTCCTTTCCTTCTGCCTCTGCATGAAGTTTAAGGTTATTGTAGCCAGAAAACTGCCCTGCTTCTTTTTTCCCTATTGTGAAAATCTGCTCGAGGATAAATATTTACTACAAGGAGTGAGACTCAGATCTCTCCAACACTACTATGGTCTACGTTTTTCTGACTTTTTTTTTTTTTTTTTTTGAATATTTTCCCTTCAAGACTTTTGTATCATCCTGCTAGTAGCCATTCTTAATAGTCATGATGAAATTTTAAAATGGTTTACTTTATGTGTGGAAAGTGAATACCAAAACTGTCTTTTTAAGTTAAGAGAAAATAATCCTTTCAATCACATGTCAAGAGCCAAAGTGAATGATTGTCAGATTTCTGTTGATTTTTCAAGACTTTTTAATGCTTTCAGCTCTTAAATAATGCTTATAAAAGTCATTAGGGTCCTCCATAATGCATACTGCAGGTGCAGCTATAAGCAACTGAAAGCAACTTTTGAATTTGTTTTTCTTGGTACTTACATAAAGGAGAAAATGTGAAATGCTTTTACTATCTTTTTTTGTTTGGTTTGTTGATTTTTGGGAAGAATTCTATACTTTGGAGCCATTGAAAGACTACCTTCTTTCCTTCCTTCTTTACTTATAATTTGTGTTTCTATATTAGATACAGTCAAAAGAAGCACATAAATAAATATACAATTATAATAACTATGGGTAAACCACTCCAAGGTAATATTTTCATAATGATTTAAGAATTCATAAGGAGGACAATGACAAGTATTATACTATGAGGCTAAGGGTTGTCTCTAACAAGGTATGCACAGTTATAAACCTAACTAGTTACATCATTAGCATCATCTGGTACTTACAAGGACAGGGAGGTTGTTAACAATGACAGCAAATGAGGAATGCAAATAATTATATAATTATTGCACTGTAGGCTCTAGACAGATTAGTTTGGATTAAATTTATTGAGCAGTAAAGTAGAATGCACTATTAAAGTTGTACTGAAGATGTAATCTTGTCACACTATAATAACAGTATGCATGCATATGTCTCAGAACCCTATGGCAGAAATCACTGTTCGACTTCCAAAAATGAGGAAAGGTTCCCTCTCAAGTTCAGAAGCAAAGACTGTGGTTCTGTTCAGAGATCATCAGATGTACTCTCTGGGCTCTGCAGAGCTATGGGCACTTTCATTTGGGAGAGTATTACATAATTCTTACTCCTTCTGTGTCACTCAAATTCTTGCTCCTTCCATTTCACCTCCATATTCACTTGGAATATTTCAGTCTAATATACAGATACTTACATTATTTGGTTAGTATAAGAAATGATAAAAGAGGGCTTGCAGCAGTGCAGGTGGCTGCAGCTACTCTTTGTCCTGAGGAGAACTCAGACAACCAGCTGTGGTGGTGAGCAACCCAAGTTTAGCATTGTAACCTTCAGTCATGGTGAGAACCCATGATTCCCTTGTTTTGTCTTTTGCATGTTTTCCCCTGATTGGTTAATACTTTGTATTCCTGTGTTATGTATGAAGTTATGTATATTCATTTTCCATCTTTAATATGTATTAGCTCTAGAAAGTTCCTTGTTCCTCGATGCCCCATTGGATCCTTCCCTGAGTCCCTCCTATGTGTTGTTCCCATTGCTTTCCTTCCTGTCAATCCCACCTGCTTGTCTCTATCCCATTGGCTGAGATCCCTTTCCCCACCTATTCCGTACCCAGTATAAGATCCCTGGACCCTCCCAGCAATTGGCCTCTTCGTCCCTGTCTTTTCACGGGGATAAATCTGTGTGGAACACATATGGAGAGTCCCCTCTCTTTACTTCTTTGCCTTTGCCTGCCTGGCAGCGACAGGAGGATCCAGCCCCTTTTGGGTGAGGAGCTCTGTCCCGTTTGTGTGTTGGGCACTGAGTGCTGCCTTCCAGAGGGGTTTCAGCATTGACCTCCGGGCTTCTTTGTGTCGGCACGTGAGGGGTAAAACCCCCTTCTGCCAGCTCCCAGTGGCTGAAAAACCCTCCAAGGGCTCTCCACAAAACCGTAAGTTCAAGTGTATGAACACTAATGATAGCAGCTCATCCTTTTTTCACGTGCAGAGGAACAATGTGAAAAAAAATACCCAAGAGTAAGAAATAACAGCAGCTCACAAAATGGATAAAACCTCACTCAAGTGAGAACATTTTATTCCGCAATGGATGCTGTCATAGAGCTCTACCAGACTACAATGTTTAAAAGTGGCACCCAAATTGCAGGCAGGGTGCGGAGGGCCCTGGCAGAAGTGACCTGGATTTGGTGAGAAAGCCTCGCTGCTTTTTCTCCTGAATGGGTCAGGTGGATGTGTCAAGTGCAAGCAGCAAGGTATGAGGATACCTGATTGCACATTTTGATCATAGACAGTCAACCATTAATAATTTTTTCATTATTTTCATCTAAATTCATTTGAAAAATGACCAATGGAGTATGTCCACAGTATAGAAGTTCACAGAAATTGACCATACTAAAGCAGCGAAAAGATAGATTGACTCTAATTTATAGATTAGACCACTAAATGAGTGAGATAAGTATTTACACAACATGAACTGGCATTCTGTCTCAGTGCATACAAGTATAAAATAAAAGGATGTTACTACTGGAATACAGCCAGATAATTTCATTTAGTGTAGTCTCACAGTTTCACTGACCAATTAAAATGATGTTTAATAGCCAACAATGCACAAGGACACTGACAAGTGAAAATTACGTTTCTCACTTTCACTTCAAACCTTTTCCATTTTTATTGCTATCATATTGAAAAGGAATTCAGTAAAAATGAAATCCCTGAGAACAAAAAAATGCTCTGTCTTATCAGTTGGAAAGGGTGAGGGTCTCTTGTGACTGAGTAAAAAATGGCATTTTTTGCCTGCGTCCTCACCCTGAGAAAAAATTCTTATTGTTTTTAAACGTTGCAGGGTTTGCCTACTTTAAAACAGCTGTTTTAAGCAGGTGATGTGTGTCAGTTCAAGAAGAAGCAAGTGAACCAAAAATCCCCGGGCATTGCAGACATTCAAGAACATGAGGAACAAACTCCAGTCACATAAGCTGTGCCAAACAGAAGGAAAGGTTTCTTGAGTTTAAAGATGTTTTCCAAAACTTTTTTGCTTCTCTTTTTCAGAAAATGATCCGCTTCTCATTTTAATGTTGTAAGTAAACAATGTAATTTTGTTTAGATTATTAAAACTGTCCTTGAGTGCCAGTACAGCTCGAGCAGATACTAGCAAAGAACTTCAAAGACTTCCAAGAGCCTAGCTCAGTTTTCTCCTAGTAAGCCTTAAGGCACAACAAAGAGCAGGGACAATTCAAGGAAAGAACCAGATTCATGCTATCGTGCAGCTCTAGGCTCTCTTCCCTCTATTTGAGGACCAGGTTGAAATTCACGTGCACTTGTGCATCCTGGAGGAGCAGGCCAGACTCCTTTTGGGTGAAGACAGTGATACCAGGCATGAGAAGGAGACGAAATGCCACGTGCCTTTCTGGAACTCTGGATTTGTTTGGTAAGCACCCAAGTTGGCACAAAGGAAAAGGTTTCTCCTTTTGGTAAGGTTTCCCTTGCAAGATCTGAACAAATATTTTTCTTCATTAAATGGATTAAGTGAAGAAAAGGTGCACCTACACCTCAAGTTCTGTTATGGTTAAGGACTCATTCTCAGTAGCAATTAACACATTCACTTAGGTCTTGGGAGCAAGGAGAGACACTTGGAGAATCTCTGTGGACCTGCATCTATCATCTACTTACTGATCTTAGTTCCTGATTAGACTGATGGTTTTTGGAATCCCCAGCTGCAAACTGCATGACAAGAGTCTTGTACCCGTGCATTCAACATGATGCATGCTCCAGAAACTACTTGGGAAAACAAAGTTCTGGCTTGCAAAGCTGTCATTGTTTCACTTATTGCTGGAATGAAATAAATTACTTCTCTTGGGGTTTCCTTAATTTTCCATAAACCCGTTCCTGCAAAGAAGTTCACAAAATAATTTTTAATGGCAACTTCTGAAGATTATTTTTAATATTAACACTAGCAAAAATAGGCCATCTTTTATTCTGTAAAAAAATTAGCAATGTACCTCAAGTGCAAATACACCTGGTTACATGATTTAATTTCTAGTAATATTTTCTTCAGTCTCACTTGTTGAAGAACAAACATACTATTTATAATTGAGCTGTAATGGTGAAGGGATGTGTCCACTATACCCTCTGAGGTACCAATATAAATTGTAAAAATAAGATCCCAACCTGAAGCAGGTAACAATTAGAATGAAAGCAATTTGCTTTAAAAATGAGCGAATTAAAAGAATGCAGTGAGCATAGATACAAGAATCAGAAATAATTACATTTGCCTCTGTTATAGATTACTTTTCTTCATGAAGTTTGAAAAATGCTCTCCATTAAATCCCTCTGTTACAGAATTTTCTCAAATTTTCATTTTGTTTGCCATGCACCCTATTAGACCGGATGCTTGGATTTCTTCTCCACAGTAAGGCATCTGGAACATTGCCTCAGCTCCTAGCAAAACTTGCTCCAAGGATCCAGTGAAGCACAGGACTGTTCTCTTTGTTAGCAGGTCTTTGCTTACAGCATTTTTTGTCTGTGAGGAGAGGTTTGAGTTAAATGAAAGGAAATTTGGAATATTGGTTCAGTCTTGAAAAAAAAAATGAAGACACATATATAATCACACTCATAAAAGGTTACTCAGACAAAGCTGGTAATTTATTACCTCCTTAATCCACTGGGGAATAAGGTGAAAGTGATGTGCATCAAATACAGTAATGGAGGTTTAATCTAGATGTTATGAGAGACTTAGCACTGAGAGGATAAAGAAAGAATTAAGGAAGTGGAGGAATCCAGATTTTTAAGGGTTGGTTAGGCTAACATCAGCCAAAAATTGTTCAGCTATTACTGCTCCTGTTGCAAGGGAAATACAGTAAAAGACAAGATAGGGTGCTTTTCAGCCTTATTCTCTCTTTTACAGTCTTCCTGAAAGCAAAATATTTTTATTTAAACATTTTTTAGGTTCAATGTGTTAGAAAAATATGAAGTAAAACATTTTATATTTTTTAGGTAGATTTCAAAATAATCAGTTAGATAGCCACATAAAAGAACCCTAATCAAGCTTTCAGTAAAGGTTTTTGGTGTGGATGAACCCTCATTTTTCACACAAACAATTTTGCTCAGCTAGATCTGAAACCAAGTTAGCTGCTCATTAATTCTTTCCCAGACAGTTCTAAAGTCTGTATGACAAGTTTCCTTGGTAACAGCAGCCAGCATATTCCATGACACCTAGTCATTAGACCAGACAAAAGCACGGATCCTGCACCTCTGCGTCCATCCAGGAGAATAAGGAGAGGCTAGAGACAAACACATTCCCTGGCCTGTGCATGATTCTGGACCAAGCACATGGCAGATGCAGCTGATGTGTCCTACGACACCCGGGACATGTGTATAGCAGCTCTTAGATCACCTAATATTTACCACTGCCTTTTCTCCCTGCTATGAGCTTGCAGGAAACTGTGTTGGAACACTGGGCAAACAGCTGCAACTTCTGAAGAAAAGTGTCTGCCTCAACTGCTTTGCACTCCTGCTAACTCTGAATCCAGTCAATATTTATAAAAAAGAGAAAAATGCTTTAATGTTTTTATATTTTTAAATGGATGAGCCCATTGTTACTTTTGATTAAGGAACAACCCAAATATTTCTGTGATTAGCACCTGCATTGTGCTAAATGCTGTTTAATAGAGATCCAAGAACAGACACAGTCTAACTCTATTTCAATCGCAGATCTGGTTCTCTGTTTGCTTCATCCATGTATGGTGAGAACTGACTTATTTCTTACTCAACTGAACCTTTGTAACAAATATTCATGACCTGATAGTAGAGACCACAGCTAGAAGAAGATGGAAATCTCTTTCCTGAAAGTGAAGGAATTCAATACCCACCATGCTGGGAAATTTTCTGAGACAGAGTATGCTGAACCAGCAAACCCCTACCAGCAAACCCCTACAGGTGAAGGTGATTCTCAAGTGATGGGCAAGGGCAGCGCCCTCATCAATTTTAGGTAAGAACATCAGGGTGATGGAGCACAGCCAGAACAAAGGAAGCTGAACTCTGCTCAACAATAAGGGCAGTCTTTATTATTGATAAACAGCTAAGTCAGCTGAGAGAATCAGCTGGCTCTGTAACTGTCCCAGAGTTAATCAAAGGAATGCAAATACCAGCCTTCCTGAGGTAGCCAGACCAATATTGGGAAGTAGCTCAGCTCAGTGTAAGGGTATGAAAACTGAAAAAGTAACAATTAAGCGTATTTTGCGTTATACATTCAACCTTCCTCATGGAGAATATCTAAAAGAACATGGTCAGAGGGCATTGGGCTCAGGATAAGAGAAGGTGATCTTACCATGAAAATGAAAGAAACTTATTCAGTTTATTCTTCCTGCCCTGCTTATGGAGCTGTGGAAGTATTTGATATCAGATATCAACTCGTCTACTGCATGGCTAAAAAGATCCTGTTACATGTTTAAAACTGAAATCTTACCATTTTTTCTACAGAAATGTTAATTCTTAGGCAAATCTGCTTCTCTAAGACTCTTTTTTTTGTGAAGCAGAACATCCTGGGATATGAAGAATGGTGTCTCTTTAGTCTGATTCTTTCTGCTCTACTGATTTCAACAGCGATATGTATGTCATTCCAATGCTGCAGCACTCTGCTTGGCAATGGAGTTAAGAAAGATTAAGAGGAATCTTCCTGATCTCCAATTATATATATTTAAATATACACTTGACACAGTATATTAACAGGCAAAAACCTGGAATTGTCAACAGCTGAAAGGTCTGATCATCAGAAAAACGCATTCCAAATTTCTTTTATGCTTTTTCTCTGGACAAAATCAGACTTCAAAGAACAAATAAGAACTGATGCTTGATTTTATCACTTTTTTTATTTATCTCAGATTCCTTTCCAGATATGGTTTCTTTCATATTCAAATTTGCACAATGAACAGCAATTTTGGCTCATTACTGTTTGAGTTGCTGGGGCCCATATTATTCTTTAACTTCAAAATTATGTTACCTTCTTTTCAATGCCATTTCTAACCATGGAGACAGAATATGTCAAACTGATTTATGCCTGGACACTTACCTCAAGAGTGAGTTATTTTCCCAAGCATATATGTCAGTATAACATGTAACCTTTTACAATGTGGAAGCAAAAGTAAAATTAATTTAATTGAAAGTTTTTTAGGGTGTGTTACAGTGGGGATACTGCAACACGCCTATATCAAACCAGGAGTCCCGTGGAAAAGAAATATATACGGACGGATTCTTGGTAGATGTTTCAGAGATGTTTATTTCCCCAGCCGCATGGCCGGGCTCTGCTGAGGGACTCTTACAGTCGGGGCCCGAGCTGCTTTGCCCGCGCAGGGGAACACAAACCAACCCATGGGGAACGAGGCTGAGCAGGGGCAGGGAAACCCCGTGTGTCTGTGCCCTCAGGGCTACAGGGCGCGGGGGAGGGACCCCAACATCTCACCCGTTTTATTTTAATAAAAGGAGAATGAAGACAATTGGATTAACATAACAAGAACAGTTTCAAAACAAAACAAGCCACCCTCCTGAGTCTTTAAATGTCCAAACAAATTCTGTGGAACATCTCAGGGCTGACAGAAGGGAGACAGAACTCTCTGGACATGCCTGTGGGGAAACTGAGGCAGGAGAGGGTTTAATTTCTTTCCTCCCCCTTTTCATCCCCCCATCGGCATCGGAAAGGGATTTTTGGGGAAACAATTGGCAAAGGCAGGGGTTTGTGAGGGAAACCATGGATGAAAAAACGGATTGGGAATAAACTGGGGATAGGGTAAACTTAGGAAAGGGTTCATATTGGGTATAGGGTAAAAGGGGAAATTAGGCTGTGGGTAGGGAAATTGCTGGAATGGATATTGTTTATAATTTTGTGCATAACGGCTGCCTTTGACGGGAATACCTCCAGGCCCAGTAACATTCGCTGCTTGTAAACCCTTCTTTCCTTGCACTATATCAAATTGAACAACTTCCCCATCTCCTACACTTTGCAGGTAATTTTTAGGGTTATTCCTTTTAATGGCAGTTCTATGGATGAATAAATCTTCCCCTGTATCATCTCGTGTTATAAATCCATAGTTGTTTTTCACATTGTACCATTTCACAGTTCCTGTGACTTTCGTTGCTAGAACTTCTCCTATCACGTGCTTGCGTGTCTGTCGTGGCTGCTGGTCCCGCGTGGCCGCCGCCTCGCCGACTCCGACGTCTCGGCCAGGCCCCCGCGTTGCGGCTGCTCTGCGCTCTCTGCACGGCCCCGCTCCAGCGCCTGTCTGGGCTCTGCGCGGCTCCGCTCCGCAAACTCCACGCTGCTTCGAGAGCGGCCCCGTTCCGGCTCGGCGCTGCACTGCACAGCTTCTCGTGTCGCTGTGGTAACCGCCGCTTCTCCCTGCATAGGGCTCTCCGAGCCGTATGCACAGAGCGGGCTTCCACGCTGACCTCCGGTTCCTGGCTGCTCGTGGCCCACGGCACCCATGGCGCCTGCGGCGTCGCTCCCTCACTCGCGGCCGGGTGGCCGGGGACCCCGAGACGGGGATGGGGTCCGCGGTAAGGCGCGCGCTCCCGAGGGGGCCGGGCACATCCAGCGCAGGCACCTCCGCTGGCACAGCTGCAGTCATACACTCCTGGGGTGGCCACCACGCGGTCTCGGCCACGGGAGAAGTATGATCTTCTGCTTTAGGGGTAATGGGACCATACAGATGCTCCTGAAGAGCGTCACTGATTATAAAGGATCCACGGAGAGCTTCTATCGCTAGTCCATCCCTTAGCTTATCACAGATCTCGTTCCAGAAACACTCCTGAGAATATCCAGGAGGTTTGATATCAAAAAGTAAGTCTCGAGAAATATAGGGGAACTCTTTGAAAAGCCAGATAAAAAAGTGTTCAAGATCTCCCGGTTCCAATACTTTTTTGTTTTGTTGTTCAAGGATCCCTTTTACTTCTAGATACATTTTTTTCTGTGGCTCAGAGAGCCCCATTTCCCACGATTCTTCCATAGTCCAGATATGCAATAGCAAAACAAAACCAAGAAGAGGAATCCAAAGTTTCCAGGGTTTACTCACACAAATCAGTCACGGGGATCGTTCTGCTCGCAAGGGTGTAAATAACATAAGTTTCATATCCACATATATACACTAATTGCATGATCTTCACTAATATCCTCAAAGATGAAAGAGTACCAAAGAAATGCAAAAGCCAGGTTTTCTTGTTTTGTTTGAGCATATGCAGATCACATCTCAGTAAATTACATCAAACTAATAGTAGAGAAAAACATCGAATTGTATCGGTAATCCTGTACAAAAATGAGTTTACTCACTGTGCTTAATTGACAAGAGATACTTGGAGAGGAATTACTGATGAGAAATCAAAACAAAAATCTTAGGAAAGATCTAAGGAGGACTGGAGAACACAGTGTGTTCCCCAAAAAGGGGAATTAGGAGCGGATACAGAGAAAGAAAGAGACCTTTTGTCTTGTCACATCTGGTGACATTCTTGTCACATTCTAGGACTGAAGGCAAGGAAGAGTCCCATGAGAAAATAGGGAACAAAACCATTCCTCAGTTTCCTTGGTCAGCAGGAGGGGGTGGTTGGCTCCAGGAAGATACCAAACCTTGCTTTCTCTACTTCCCCTGGGGCAAAACAAGTCCCCAGTTAGAGATCATCCCTCCTGCCCTTGCTTTGCACCTTCCCCAGTAACTATCCAGAAAATAACAAAATACAGAGCTGCCACAGGATATTCCACAATATTTATTGAATTGGTCTTGTCAAGCTTACAGTTAAGACCTGAGAGGAAGCTTAGCACAAATGCTAGCCCTGGAGCAATCAACACTTTGGGGTAATGCTGATCAGCTTTGTTACTAACCCAGCATTTTGTTTTGTTGCAAAGTGTCTTTAAGGTACGACTCTCATAAATAATTCCTATTAAATGGATTTAAAAATAATCGTGAGAGACTCAGGGAGGGTGAGGGTGCCTGTCAGATCTGACACAACAAGGAAGGTCTGCACTTATATTTGCAGGTATGGAAAAGAGGTACTTCTGTTTAAACAATCAATTATGGTGGCCTTTTTTGATGCCTTCAAAATTAATGTACTGCAGCTGGCAGGAGACAGCTCCATGTACTCTGAAAATGGCAGATGTGAAGTTTTCAGAAGAGGCAACGTCCTTGACATTGAATTACTCTGAAGTTGTCCAAACTGTGAAAAGGCCTAGGAGGAATGAGCAGAAAGCTCAGCTAGCTGACAAAACTGTCTAAAATTCTTTTCTCTTCGTGAAGAATTAGGAGGTGGGAACATGGCAACTGTCTAACCATGTATTTTATTTTTGCTTCAACTGCAAAATGGTACTAACTTGGTTAGACCTTAAGCAAAGATTAACCTCCCATAGTGACAGGAAAAGTCCATGCAAGAAGTGGAATTTATTGTCTGCTTCTATTCATTGCATCATAAGGGTCCTGTGGAAGTCTATGAGTGCTAGAAGATTGCTGCCTTTGTGGCAGCATATCATCATATTACAGATAATGTCTGGAACTGTTTCTGACATTTAAGCAGAGAGGTAATTAGTTCAATAGTCAGATAAAGCACAGACTAAATCCTGTGGTTATTATTTTATGAAAGCACCTTATTATGTGATCTTCCATACTTGCTGATGGGAAGTGTGCAATGACTGGAGGAAGATGATGGGCAAAACAAACCCGAGTGTTCTTGTGTGACTGTGAGACTCACAGGATACAGAGGCATCCATCAGCACTGATTGAAAGCAGCAAAACTTTGATTTGAAATAACTATGAAAGTACATGAAAGGGAACCCTTGAACCATCTGGAAAGGAAGGGACTGAGGGGGTTGGGAGGTACAAGGCAGCACTGTTCACAATGGAAAGAGTTACTGTTTTCCCACTGCACACTGTTAGAGCTTTCCAGAAGAGATGAAGCAGTGTGTCCAGCACAGAATGATAGCACTAGTTAAGGAACCATAAATAATAAATTGGAAAGAAACTATGCAAGCAACTGATGGGAGTTTGTGGCACTGTAAGCAAGCCAGTTTCAGCCATGTGTTCAACACAGATAAAAATAGTAAAGAACAAAGTTCTTGGATAAACCAATGGAGTTACGGGGTCTATACATGTTAATAATTATATTAGTGGAGATTTACGATTTCATTTATGTAACATTTCATCTATTTAATATTTATGTGAAAGAGGTAGGTATGAAATTCCATTCTTCTGCATTTATAGAAGCACTATTTACAGCATAAACTACATTTTAATGTCTCAGGCTTATCTTTGTGCTTGAAAAATTATGAGTACACTGACAACAGGAAGGCTGGTAACATATGCATGGTTTGTTAATGACTCTGAACATGTTAAATTTTATGATCTCTACCCTTTCATCATTAGTGGCTGTGCCTTCTGCAGGTAGATTACGTTCCCAGCTATGCAATGGTAATCATGCAACACACCTTTTCATGCAGTTTCATACCATAAAAGTTTTCATTTTCATTTGTTTCCATTTGCTCATCCACTTTCCCTGAAACTCCCTAGAGTCCCAAAGCTCAAAATATCATTCAGGTGAATTCTTCCTGCCCTCCAGCTGGCAGTGCCACTATTACTATTTATATTAAAGTACATTGAGTAGATAGAGGTTCTGCTCAAATATTTTCTGCTTTTGTAACTCATGTCTGCTGTCTCACTTGCTTCCTCAGTACAGTAAAATTGCAATGTACTTCACCACTGAATTTACACCATGTTTAAGCCATCTCCTCTTCCCCCAGTGAAGAAGCTTCTAAATAAAAATGTCTCCTTTAAATTAAAGTTCATTGATTCTCATCTATCTCTGGGCACAAATATGCAATATCTGAAGTAAATATTTTTATTTAGACCAGTAAAAACTTCACAGCAATCTCTTTTGTCCTACAGTCTCTCAGTTTGCACGTAGTAAGAGGGCACCTAGAAACAGATTTGAACTAAGTGACTACAGGCATAGTAGTTAATGACTAATATTCCTACTTGTTACAGATATACCGGATGACTATTACCCTTCCTTTCACTCTGTTATTAATGGCCTTATTAGGAATGCAAATCAATGTCCACTATGTAAAATGGAAAACACAAAAAT
Organism: Aphelocoma coerulescens; assembly: GCF_041296385.1. Taxonomy (NCBI): domain Eukaryota; kingdom Metazoa; phylum Chordata; class Aves; order Passeriformes; family Corvidae; genus Aphelocoma; species Aphelocoma coerulescens. The sequence goes on from NC_091021.1 coordinate 9,246,673, forward strand.
CAATTCATGTCCTGTTGCGTATGGTTTAGATGCAGATTTTTTCTTCATGGTGTCACAGGTTCAAACCAAACCTTGAATACTAAATTAACTTCAGATGATTAGTTTACTTATAATTTATGTTTCACCCGTATATTTTTTATATTCTCTTTTAACGTATTTTTATTTAAAAAACACAGACCAGAATAAAAAGAATATCTTTGTAAAAGAGGCTCATAAATGCTATTTGTAAATACAGAGCAAACCATTCACAAGCAACTCAAGGGCTAGGTTGGAGAAAAACTATGATGGTCCTGGTTTTTAATTTATTATTTCAATCAAAATTACGAAGCTCATGTCCAAATTCTAAAGCTACTTTCTTTTGCTGTTGATACATCAGGATCAAAGTCACTGTTGTGTCCACGGACACTTTCAGTCTCTGGAGAAATGCTTCTATTTCTTATATATAGTCCTGAGACCTTTACAGCACAAACCCCTTTCCTTTTTTTTTGATACATGTTTTTAATCACTGGAAGTCACTGGGATTAGAACCCCTTAGTAAATAACCCATAATCAAAGGGGGTGAAAATACTATCTAAGATCCTCAGCTGAACTAATGGTCTAGATAAAGAGCTCATATCTTCCTCCGGAATTCTTTTAGAGAATTATATTTTTCATATTTTATCAGCTTTCCCTTTATTTTTTTTTCCAATAAAACTCCTTGGATTTTTTTATCCTTGCTGAAAATTAACTGCTATATAAATTACATATAAATCTATAAATATATGTAAATATGTGCATGAGTATTTTGCTTGTTTATTTTGCTCCTAAATAGTATAGAGATTAAATAGAGAACTCTAAAGGGTAAATAATGCCTTATCCATGAGTAAAATGTGTTGGCAACTGAAATGTGGAAGTATAAGTATCACGACATTAATCTTTTTAGCTCATTTTCTTACTGATTGTGTAAAGGAGAAAAAGAAGAGACACAAGGAATAGACAAAGAGAAAAAGGGAAGAAATTACAGAGTCTCTGTGACTTACCCTACAATGCTGTGCAATCGTTATGGCAATAAAATCAGTCACAACTATGGAATATATCCTATGTACTTAATGCATCCACTGCTTTATCCATAGCAGTATTATTTAACAACATATAAAATAAGGGGTTTAAAGTATGGCTTTCTGGGTATAAGTATTCAATTCCCTTTTGCCCTTATTTTAATAAAATCATCAGTATTACTGTCAAAAGAGCCAAATCACTGGTGGATATTGGTGGATATTTTATGAAGATCTGAATAAAGGATCAATCACCAAATCCAGTAGGGAAGAAATTTCATAACTGCTCTTTGCTGAATAGTTAAACAAAAGTTGGCCTAATACTTAAATACGACAAGGACAGAATGATAGCAGTCTTCACATGAACATGGGAGCTGCTTTCTCACACTTGAGGATTGACAGGAGCTATTCCTTTAGATCGTTTTTTGGAGATGGCAGCTGGATCACATTTTTCTCCTTTTCTCATTCTTCCCTTCATATACCATTTTTCATTTCCCTTTTGCTTACTTTTCTGATAGCTAAGTGTGTATTGATACAATCACTACTTCACATATTAGTTTTTCAGTTGTGGAAAAAGTGTTGTACATTACTGTTTATTTTGCTTGAATAGCCTGTGCCTGGCGGTCTCACAGTCAACAAAAAAGATAAACAGAATTCCTTCCTAACACTACTCAGAGATCAGAGGAAATTCCACTGGGAGCCATAATGTATTTAGGAACAAACAGAATTTGCAAAGGCTTTTTACTAGCCTAGCTCCATTCAGTTGCTGAAAGTAAAGTAGAGTCATTCCTGGCTCCCCACTGCAAGAGGAAAATGATGTCACTTGTCTAAATTTTTGGTTCCTAAAAATTAGCATTCAGGTTCTCCGTATAAGCTGTTGAATGTACTGCAACACAACCCCTTTATTTCATGGACTATAAAGCTTAGGAAATACAGACATCCACAAGCCATGAAGCAAAGGCTCATAAAAATGCCATGAAATGTGCAATTATCCACTAGGATGAGTCTCCAAACTATGCCTGGAATGAACTGAACTAGAGGATTTAGCTGAAAAGCCAAACTCTTCACAGATCACATTGACAGTAGACAAAAATGAAAAGATACATGAAAATCAGAGTCAGCAGAGCTCTCTGAATTTAATAAAGTAACCACACACACTCAAATAATTCCATGCAACTGTCTATGAAAAAAGTAGTTATCTTGAAACTTTCTGCTAGCTAAGTGCCAGTGACTCCATAAACAATGGATTTAATTAACGAAAATTACCCCTACCAAACATCTGAAAATGGATGCTTGTCACTTCTGGCACTCCCTGATTTCCTCCCTAAAGCTAACCAAAAGCATTGCTTGGAGGACGTGCATGCAGTACACAATGAACAGTAAGATGATTTTCTTTTGTATTAGAAAATAGGTATATTATCACAGTATTTTTAAACAGTAGAAGTTACTCACTAAACTTTTAACTTTTATAACACTAAGACAGGTAGTTTTAGTATTTATTACTATTCAATTACAGATTTGACCAAACTAGTGTAACTTGCTTTTAAGGATTACATGCCCCAGTCGAATTTCTGTCTCTTCGACTCCACTCACCTAAATGTTCTCCCTCCGTACTGTTAACTGAATAGATCCCAAAGACATGATTGTCTAGAAATTTATCTTCTTTTACCTACTCTGGATAGACCTGTCAGAATTTATCTCCACACTATTACCTATTTCTAAATTTCTCTTGAAAATAATGACTAGACAAACTTCTCTGACATCACATTATTCTGTCTGTATTACCCTTTATATCTTACACCTTGGAAACCTTCTGTTCAACTGGAAGTAGTATATTAATGTCTCACAGAATTTCTTACATAAAATTTTCATATCCTCTTCATATTTTCAAAGCTGTTCCTGAAGGCTTTTCTAATTAGAGGTGTGTAAAGCATGATTGATAAAAGCCCTATCATGCAACTCTGATTGCATCCAGTTGATAACAATGAACAGACTTTTCAGCCTTTAAAAAATGATAAAATTTCTAGAGCTGAGCAGCAGGTATTGGAAATATCCTAGGAAACACCAGCTGGCTAAATGAGGTAAACTTTACTCCCTCACTGACCTACATGAGTTATCCCATCAGAAAATCTAATACTACAGAAGGTAAAGTCCAGAATGTACATTAGAGTGCAAAGTGGCAATTTTTCTATGCACATATTTGTTTGAGTAGTACAGGTGCCTTATAAATAAATATGGAATTTTGTATCCATCCAAGTCTTTGTGCAGCTTGATCTGCAGCACAAGATTCTTCATGTGTAGAACTTTATATTAATTAGACTGTGCTTATAAGTATTTCCACCTGCATATTGTACCAGGCTCTCACAATGACAAAAATGATGTACTGAAGTAACTGATTAATGCAGTCCAGTGGCAACCTCATCGCCTTAGCTCCCCATTCTTACCTTATTACCAGCAAGCACTGCCAGCTGTTAAAGAAACGTGGTTTTTATAGTACAGAAGATAATAGTGAGAGAGAACGGGGCCAATCTAAAATTCACAGAAATCAGAAAACTTGTCCACTTCTAGCTAATCTAAATCACATAACAGAGGAACTCAAAAGCACAGCCAATGCTGAGTATAACTCATGCTACCAGTGTCTGACATTGACTTCAACTCGAGGAGAATGACAAAACCTGAGCAGGTCTTTTTGGGCGAACTCACACAGGACCACATACATGCATAGGGACAGCCAGTACCAGCCTAAGTGCCTTCCTCTCAAAGGAAAGTGGATGCATCTCCCGGATTAAAGGCAATCACAGATGCAAAATAAGATAACCCAGCACATCATGTCACTCCAATTCCTGTCCAATGGAGCATAATCTGATTTGCAGTATTTTAAACTACATCCTGATTGGATTACTAATGAAGGCTGGCAATTCTGAGGAGTTTACCAATTGCTGACAGTTTCTGTGAAGCAGCTGGGCAACTACTTTTAAATTGAGAAAGACTGTAAAATATATTTACAGCTAAATGCCTTTCTACAAAGATGGGCCAGATGGTCCCATAGAAATTGGAAAATGAAGGAAGCATTAATGAATCATCCAAGAAACCAGAAATCTTTTAGTGGGTGGTACAGTCCATTAAAAAGAAAAATCACCCAAACCCAACACTACCCAACTCTTCATAAAGTGCTGTTTTGCTTACCATAATTTAAATGCACTTATAGGCATATTGAATTTCTAAATAATAGCAGTGAAGCATAATTTTATAATAAATGAAGTTTGCTTTTGTCATGTTAATAGCATATTCCATTACCAGATGAGATTTAAAGTTGAATATTTTTTTTAAAGCAAAGGAAGTCTGAAAGGAAGAGAGATTCTCAAATGGAGAAATGTTTCTAGAAAGAGGTCTGGACTTAGTAGAAACCCTTTCTGATAATAACTAAAACACTTCTTAGCTGCCACTGAGGTAAGAGCAAACCAAGATTCAAAAGTTCTTTTAAATTGAATGGCAGAGAGAGTAATCTCTTGTGATTTCCTAGTCCATGCAACTCAATAATGCATGTTTGCTTTCTTAAAGGATCTTCTCCAGGACATTTTTTGAGAACTGATCCTTCTAGTGCAAAACAAAATCTCTGTAATACTTCACTGTTGCACAACTAATTGCAGCTTGTTATTAATTTCTCCATTCTTAATTGTTTTCCATCCTTTTGTTTTTCCTTTCTCTTCAGGGAAAATAATGAAATACCTCTTTTAATTTGTTAAACTATCAATAACCTAGCTCGACAAAAGCAGTATCCTGTTGAATAAGAATTGCACAATTTTGAAAACAAGCTAATGAAATGAGCAGTTACCCTTGATAGCACACTTACTATTACTGAAGCTCTTGATGCCTCCTTAAATTAAGTGCTAATGATCAAGCCCTATGCTGCTGTTGGATTTGGTAAAAATCAAACACAAACAATTCCTATACTTGCAGATTACAGGAGTAAAGGATATCAGTTGTAGAGTTGCAGTTGGAGTTTACAAGTTATTTGAATGATTTTCATGCCTGTTTGGAACACAGCCTCAGTTTGCTCTCGAACTATTGAAAGCAAGTTGATCTGTTGTTTCATGTCTAAAGGAAAAGATGCAGTTTTTTTATGTGTTCAGTTTGTTCATTTGTGGGCTTTGATTATGTGTCAAATGAGCTTTTGAGCTGAATGTAGCCTTCAAGTACTTGTCAGCACAACTCATCCCTGGACACCTGTAGAGCACCTTCAGAGGAAACCTCTGAGTAGCCACAGCTGAGACAAGGATTGTGTGGTTCTTCCTAGCTCTGGTTAGAGGACATGTGCCATGTTGTGCCTTTTCCATCCACCTGGAATACTTGTGCTTTGCTCTAAGTCTTATGACCCATCCTAAGACCAAAATAGTTCAAGGCTCATTTTAAATAACCACTAAGCCATCGTTTGATGCTCCTTCCACTGGCAGCTGTTTGCTGCCAAATGGAAATATTATTCTTTAAATGTGTGTTAGATCAACCAGTTGATTGTAGGAACAGAATAAGATCTGAACATCACATTACGTTCACTGTTTTTACTCCAGTTACAGATATGTGTTTAGGAATGTGTACTGCACAGCCTTAATAGACAGATATGTATTTTGGTCTTCTTAAGAGTATTTATGTTTTGATACATAGTTTGATATTTCCTTATGGAGTTCATTGTGCCCTTTAAAGTTTATCTTCAGTATAATTTATTACTTCTTAATTAATTTTGTTCTTCAATAGTGCTTAAGAATCTGATATTCATTTCTAAAACAGGGAATGCTGTTATAGATTAAGAAGTGGAAAAAAACATAGGAGCTGTTTCTTGAGGAACCGAGTTGATGAGAAACTGTTTTCAGGTTCTGTTAGTGTAAAATGCAACCTTCCTAACAATGGAAAGATTTTCTTCAGGATTGATAGAACTGCATGATGGATCCCTCAGAAGATGATTGCAAAAGTTGGTCTTTATTGATAAGGTGAGCTTAATCTGTAATCAATATTTTGCAGGCATTGATTCCATCTGTATTATGGAAAATTAATGCTCACACTCCATATTTTGAACATATTTCTGAATTGACTTACCCTTGGAATATTTTCAAGAATAGTTTTATTATTTTCGTTTTTTTTCTCTGAGTTGTTTATGTTTTCCTTTCTCTCGAGTTGCCAGCCATCATCTCGAGAGTCTAGATTTTCTACTTGAAATATGCAGCGTATGAAATGTGAAAACAGGACATGTCATATTGCATCCTAATTAGAAATGGTGAGTCCTGGAGAAAAACAACCTAAGCATGAGCCTTTATTTGAATTTTGAAATTAATTTAGACTGATTGTACCCCTTGTGCTCCCTTCCCATTAATATTCCAGCAAAGGAATTTAGTGGCAGGTATAAGTGCTTAAAGAGCTAAGTTTAAGTGAACACTGAGGTTTACACAAAGAAAATTTGAAACCTATAACAACAGCCTCTGATTTTTTTTTTTCCTGATGATGGGTGTGGAGCATCATGGTAGAGCCTTTGTGTCTGCAGGTGGCACCCAAATTATCAAGAAGTGAGATCTCACACCAGGGGCAGAGCAGGCAGCTGCCTTTCACAGTAGTGTGGAGATTCCAGCCCTGTATATTCTGTTTTGCAGAAGTCTTAGGGTAAGCAAACTGCTCCTGCCTTAAAATATGGAATGAACACGGGCCCTGTTGAGGTCAAGAGAAGCTTTACTTCTGACACGTCAGGAAAATTTGGTCTGATGAAATTCTAAGTTGATTTTCTTTATTAGGAATGGAACAAATCTATAATTAGTTGATATATATTATGTTATATAATTCAAATGAATATAGCATGCTTCTGAGACCCAGTGACAAGTGCAGTCATTCAGATTTCAATAAAATATATTACCTATAATTATTCTACTTTATCATTGTTGGATGAGTTAAAAATGTCCTCTATTTTAAAGAAAATTATTATTCATTGAATTTCAAAGGAAATTGAGCAGCAAACAATATCTAGTGTGATTTGTCTCATAATTAATACACTCATTCACTTTGAAATACAGCTATATTGCCCATTATTTTTAAATAAAGCATAACACACTGAATGTTAAAGGCATTGGGCTATTACCAAGAACAAAATACTTCTAGCAGATCAGAGTGACATTTAGCTTTAGCACTATAAGTACCTGCCCTGGGTAAATAAAGAAAACAATTTTTGAACAAAATTGAACATTTATTTGGCAGAAGAAAATCATAAATACATTTCATAGCCAACAAGCCTCAAACTATTCTTACTGCACTTAGGTAAAGGGTATGGATGCATAAAGAAAATTCATCTCAAAAATATGCTTTCAGGCACAGAGAAATCTTGCCTCGTCTCAACTCAGTGCTTGCACTCCTTCCCCAGCGGATTGTTTATTTTGTAATACCAGTGCAAAAAATTTGAGTTTATGCCTTACACTGTTATTACTTTGCTTTTAGTTGGCTTGCCCTTCCTTTTTTTTCCTCCCCTCTTGCTGCTTTTTTTCCCCTGTTTCTGTTTCATAAGCTTTTACTAGACCACATCTCCCTTCTCTGTCATTTTCCCTCCCTGTAAAATTTTTCCTCACCTTCATTCTCTGCAGGATTTAGTGGGGGCTCTGCTTTCTCCTCGTGGTCCCTGTGCCAGCACCACGCCTGAGACCATGGCAGTGGGATGGGGCTGAGGAGCTGGGCAGGGGAGGTTCCCAGGCACTGTCACCTGTGTCACAAGCCTTTTTGCTGCTCCACCACTGCCTTTTACCACCTGTGTTTCCTTTGCCACTAACTCCCGACCTTGTTTGTCTCCCCTTAAAAAGCTGGGCTCACACACTCTCCAAAATCCTTCAGGCAGGGGCAGCCTGGCAGTGCTAAGTTGGAGCTGCTCCTGCCACGGGTCTGACCTCAGGAGAGCACAGGCCCTCCAGGTTGGGAACTGGCCCCTGCAGCTCCTTCTGTCTGGCATAATTATACCTGTGAGGAACAACTTTGCCTGAGGAATTTTCTGCAAGGAATTTGTGGTGATTACTGGCACAAAAGTATGCAGAAGAAAACTTTTTTTTTAATTGTAGTGTCTTTTCCAGTATTTTAAACATCTAAAAGTCTACTGGCTTATACTCTCTATCACAACAAATTTCTGTTGCCGTCCATTTTTTTCCCATGAACACAGGGTAATGTCATTTTATGTGAAGAACTCCTCTAGTAACTTTATAGCTTGAAAATATGCATTTAAAATGCATTTGGAATAAAGTAGGAGTTGCCATTCTGTATCACAGTTAACAGGTTGAGAAAGGGAAAATGCGGAACTAGGATTAAATTCTGCATTAGCAGTTGAATGCTGTGAGCTGCAGTTATCAGAGGTTGAAAAAACCCAGGCATTTGGGCTTTCCTTCCCTTTGACTCACAGAGTACCCATGGCTTCTCTCTTTTGTATTCTCTATCATAAAACCATAAAATACAGTTTTCTAAAAAATTACTAAAAAATAATAAATTAAGCTTATACATTGCCTAGGCAGTACAATATATACTGGTATCATCAGCTCTAATATTTACAAACTCAATACTCTTGCATCCAGCGCTGTAATGTGGTTGGCACTTGTGGAATAGAGCAGAATACCCAGCAGGAAAGAATTCTTGCCACAACATATTTCAGGCATTTTCCCATACTTTTGAAATGGCAAGACCACACGTTGCAACTTTAAGTCGTTTGAGAAGAAAGAACGTGATTGACTTTCCCATTTTCAAACTGATTAAAAATTAAGGTGCTTCCTATGCATACTCTGGTCACTACAACTTTATTTGAATAATTGACCTTACCTGCTTTGAGCACAGGTAGAAAGATGCAGGTCTCCAAGCAACTGAGTTCCTTAGTATCTGTAAATAAAAAGAATAAAAATACTAAAATCCTCAGGGTCAGACAGCTCCCAGGGAAAAAAAAAAAAAAGTTATATTCAGGTGTTTGCATTCACAGGAGGCTGTCATTCATATTTGTCCCAGGTCGATGGGACTGGAATTTCTTGCAATTGCTTAATGGCTGAGGTAATGTCAGGGTAGTTTTCAACCAAAAATTGACCCTAAAATAGACTTCTGACGCAAACAAGCTAAAGGGAAAGTCATGGCCGCTGATCATCCTGCAGCAGTGCTACAAAGAGAGGACTGGACACTTCAGAGATACTGATCCAACTCTGTGGAGGAGAAACAGCTGCAAAACTCTGTGGCTCTGGATTAATTTCTGACTGAAATGAGCAATACCGACCTCCTTTAATCTGTGCATTACTACCTGGGCAAGGCAGGCTCAGCAGGGCAAAATGCACCATCCCTCTTGATTAGCAGCAAACAACCATTCCACTTTGTTCTGCCCACTGCCAACACAGGTATTTTTAATCTGCAATTTATTTCTGTCTGTCAAAGGTGAAAAGCATTAAGCAATTAATTATTTGAAGTGATTTAAGAGACAGCTGGAAGCCAGGGAGACTTCAAAAAGTAGCCGATTATTATTAATTCATGTGGTATTCATTAGTGTGTCGTTAATGATGCTGCTTTCATTGATATTTGACATAGAATGCAACACTATTGGAATTTCTCTGAAATTTAACAACTGCTTAAGAATATTTCCTGTAATATGAGATTAGTACAGATGATTTCAAGCTAACGTTTAACACTTTATGCAATGTCAGGGGTATTCTGCACTGGGGTGCTTCTCCTCAGCACACATGGACAAACCCAGTCTCCAGCTATGACCTGTCAAATACTCCCCTACCCTGTCCAACCAAAATATCAAACACTACATCACTAACTAAAGGCTTTGCCTATAAAACTTAGATCAGGAAACACCCTTCTGTTCCAGCCCATAAAACTTGTGATGCTGACATCCAACATGTCAACAAATTCCCTGGGCAAGCAAATGGTGATCCCAAGAGGAACCTTCAGCTGCAGATGTCTCCAATAAAGGTACTATTACCTTCCTGCCCTATACACTGTCGGCATTAACTTTGCATCTCAGGCTTTTGTAAGATATTTATGCATCCACCACGTGTTGGAGCCTTTTAACAATTCACTCTTCACAGTCCCAAAGGCATATATTTTCTGTATAATCTATGCTCCCCTTCCCACCGATATATTCTGTTCAATGAAGTTAAAGTTCATATGCTCACTAACAGAATTTTTAATCTAAAGTACAATATATAGTACAATATATAGTTATATATAGAGAGAATATATAGTACAGTTCCTGGTAGAGTCTTAAACATTAAAGAAATACAGCCCTATTTTAAATGAAAGAGCTCCAAAGATAATTTCCTGCTCTTGGGTCTGATCCTGTGAAAGGCACCACATCCACACAAGTATCACCTGAGGGCTCTTAGTCCCTCCCAGTATCAGGTTATAATTGATTTGCTGAAACAGAGAGCTCTGCAGGAAACACCCACACGATGTCCATGGAGAGTAGTTGTTGTCCACATAGCCTGCCTGACCACAGGGCTTCTCAGACCACCTGACTCCCAGCTGACCTTTCAGGCTTTTCCATCATTGCACAATAGCTCTGTGGTTGGGCTATGCCACGCTTGTCTGTTTTAGTCCTTGATCCTTCAGGTTAGCTCCAAAGGAGAGTTATTAGGCACTGATAAACAAACACACCATTGTGGTTCCCATCACAGACCAGGCTCAGCGGTGCCCCTAAAGACAGATTATCAGACCAAAAGATGGATAAAGAGCTCCTGCATGACAAAGGATGCACTGTTACCCATTGTGGTGGAGTGCACAGTTTGAAATGCACAGGAGTTTTATTTTTCCTGGAAAGGAGGCAAAAGTTGAATAAAAAACACCATCTAAGAAACAAGTGCTACGTTATGGCAGAGTGGGATCATTTGAAAATAATAAGTCTCTTAATTTTCAAAGATCCTAAATAAGCTCCAAAATGCTCCCCTAATGTAACTTGGATCTACCCTTGTCAAAGAAATTACAAAGATGTCTGCATACATCTCCCACACATCCTCACCAAAGTGAAAAAGCCTCTGCAGTCACTCCACGTTTCCCAATTGATCATGGAGAACAAACGCATCCAAGTTCAGAGACCCCATTCCTGAAGCATTTCTAGCTAATCAAAAACCCGGATATCCTGGGAATCACACAAGTACATTACTTGCCACTTTAAAATATTTAGACCAATTGAAAAGTTCCCGTTACATATCTGCCTTGATATTGTCCGCACACCAAAGAGGAACTGGTTTAAATACACGGTAAGGTGCACCATTGTGAACACCACCACATTTCTTCTGGAATGCATTAATAATCTCACCAGTTAAACTGTGCTAAAAGCTTTCAGGAATATTTTTTTGGGGAGGGGCAGGGGGAGTTGGGGAGAAATAGCTGATTGATGATTAGTGAAATGACAGGATCAACAAAATATTTAACAAAATACATTTCAGGTCCAAAGTGGAGTTTCTGAGGTGGGAGTATTTTAAGAAGGAGGCTTACCAAGCAAATATATAAGTCTTACATTAAATCTGGGATGAGCAAAAATGATTCATAGAAGTAAAATAAGCAGTCTCTTTTATGAATCTACTGTGTCCTTCAGAATACAAGTGTTTTCTATCTGAGAACCTGCTGGATGAACTTGGAAATCTTAAGATCAAACATGTTTTTCTTCTTCATGTTCCAAATAATTTTAGCAAGAAAATAATTTTTCCACTTCCAATTATTAAGGGAAGCACTAAGGATAGGATACAGGTGTATAAACTCTCATTCAAACTTATTTTCCCTGGCTTGTTCACAGATCACAGAACTGTATCAATGGAGGCCCTGATCCTTCTCCCAAAGGTCTAACATTGTTATTGAATTTTAACTAGGACAAAACTAAGCAGTGGGGGGAAGAAAGCCGTGAAATGGGAGCAGAGAGAAGATAGGCAGCAACTGTAGTAGAGATAAGAATAGATGGTCACAGGCAAACGTGGTGCATAATTTAATGGCTTACTTGAAATGCTGAATTCCTTTTGGGGGCAGATCAAGTACTCGCATAATAACTTTCTGTGATGTTGGAAGAGACAAGCACCTTGAAATATGTATGGAATATTAGAAGAATGTAGAAAAAGTGAAAAAAAATACGAGTCTGCTTATTATGCCCCAATAGTTTTTCTTTTATTTCAAGTAGACTGTATCTGACTGAATTCTTACTGTCTGAAGGCAAAAGGAATAGTCCCACCCTGACCACATTTCACTTTTAGTACCACTAGATCTGGGTAGCCTAAATCTTAAGGCTTCACAAACATTTCAGATTGTACATATTACCTGTGGTACAGTTCATAAAGCACAGAAATCACTGGCGGTGTGCTAAAGTACTCCAGATTTTTTTCCATGACACAAATATGGTGCACTACTTAACCAAGATTAAGGAGCATGTAGTTAAGTGTTCACTCATCATGTTTGCTGTTCCAAAGGCTTGCCTTACTTACACAAAGTTTTTTTTTACCTCTTTGAAATGGTTAATATTTGATAGTTTCCTCCCATGAATAAATCACTCAACTGTAGTTATAAAATGGTACACTACAAAATCTAACTCTGAAGGCAGATGAGGACCTACAAAATTCTGCCCAGCAGATTATAAGGCTTTAAAAGATAAGGCATCAATCAAATCTGGATCAGTCCTTCAGACAAACAGTGTAAGTCATGTCTGATGCCCTTATATTCCCTCTTAAACTACCCTGCACAATAAAAGGGCAGACAGTTTGGCAAGTGTTCAGAAATAGCATGGTTAGCGCTCTAGGAATGGCCAAAGGAAATATTTTAGTCCTTAGGGTATAGCCCAAATTATGAAGTGGGGTCTCAGTATGATGAAAGACCTGAGAGTATGTCTATGTGTGGGTTTGTATTTGTTTTTTGGATAAGAGTCACATGCTACAAAATATTGGAACATATGCTTAAGTAATGCAGAATAGAAATCTCAATAGCTCCATACTTGTATTGTCTCCATATGAACTGGCAATGCTTTTGAAAATCACCTCTCTCTCCTCTGTATTACACTGTCATGGTGTGGTCTTTCATCTTCATTACTCTTCTGTTTTTTTTGGGATATCTGTTTGAGATCCCTATATAGTCCCAAAGAATATTAATGTGATATAGAGTTGCCTGCATTAAGTGTAGACCATCCAACTTCATTCCCAAAATGGTAAAACAGAAGGAAGCCCAACTTGTACCACAGGTTAATAGATTGGAAATTTGGAGAAAATAAAATGCTTATGGTTTTATCTCATGCAATTATCTTTCCAGGAACATTTTTCGATAGCGTAAGTACTCTTAAGTTTATAGTTATTTACTGTTGTATCACAAACTAGCATGGTGGGATGCTCAACAGGGACCTGCACAGAGAGGTAGTTGTCATTTTGTATAACTGAATAAAGTTTATTTACTAAGAACTAAAATATGGACATCCACCCGCACCAGTGTGAGGTCCTCCATGGGCTGCAGGGGCACAGCTGCCCCACCATGGTCTGCACCATGGGCTGCAGGGTGTGCTGCACCAGTGCATGTACAAATTCCACCTAAAGCATTTCTGCTTTCCAAATATGTGAAAAGCTTAATAGCAGAAACTCTTAATTAGGAGACAAATGTTTACTTTACCCTCAGAAGTGGATTCGCTCCTCTGTGACCTGGCAAGTCCTTCTTTAATGTGCAAGCACAGGAGAGATTACTTTGTGAACTGCATGCACTGAGTGTTCTTTTCACCCCCACTATGACCCTGCTTTCCCCTTATAGTGGAATATATTTCTTTGTTCAAATTCAAGATTAAGAATGGGATTTCACACCAGTACAATAACAAATAAGTCCAGAGGATCAATGGAGTTATGTTGGAGTGCAGAGGTAAAATCAAAATCTGTCCTATTTTCTGAACCCATATAGTATTATCATTTATCTTGTTTTGCATAGAGTAATCAGGTTGTCAGTGGGCACATTATTGTAAAGCAGATGGGTAATAAAACTGTCTACAGTGTCCCTCCGGAAATTTCATATTTGTGTTTGGAAAAGGAAATTCTTTAACCTGCCACTTCAAGCTTGGGAGAAAATCTCTTTCTCAGTTTCAAGTACACAGGATCATATTTACCACCTGGGACTTTTCAGTTCCAATGTTGTCACAGAATTATGGGTGGGAGGAATGCTAGTGGTGGAGTTTCATCTAAAAAAAATGGACCTTACTGTGCTGATGGATGAATTTTAAACTTTTAACTTTCAGTTCTGGTTTTATATTGCCTAAGAGAGAATACTGTTTTGAAGATAATACAAATCTTCCTGCCCTTAGTCCTTTAGGATCCCATCCTTCATACTCATAGCCATGCATGCTGCAGCATTTCAGTCTTATGAAAGAAGTACTAATGGAAAATTGTCCCACCTCCCCATTTATTGTAATTTTAATAAGAAAAATAACCAACATCAAGTGTAACAAGTGAAGGGATGAGAGGAAAAGGCCTCAAGCTGTGCCAGGGGAGGTTTACACTGGGTATTAGGAAAAATTGCTTTGCTGAAAGGGTTGTCACTGAAACAGGCTTCCCAGGGCAGTGGTGGAGTCACTGTGCCCAGAGGTATTTAAAAGACGTGGATGTAACACTTAGGGACAGGTTTAGTGGTGGACTTGGCAGTGCTGGGTGAACAGTTGGACTCAATGATCTTAAGGGTCTTTTCCAACCAAAATGATTCTATACTTCTATGATCAAATTTTACCCAGATCAGTATTTTTTCCCCCTGCATGTTATTGAGGCTCCCTTCATTTTTGCAAAGCAGGCCTCAGGCTCCTTGCCTCAGCTCATGGGCGATGGCAAACTCGGGAGATGAATTAGCCACCGCTGAGGAGAAAGTGCCAGGATCCTTCAGGTGCATTAAGGGGAACAGGACCCTGGCCCTGGCAAACCAAACACCTGCAGTAGGAAGTGGCTCTTGACAAAGTTGCTCATGCTCTTAAGGAGAGAGAAGAAATATCTTCTTACCTTCAAGCTTGGGCAGAAGGGAAATAAGTAACAACTCCTAGAGGGCAAGTGGCCCTGGGGAGCTGCTCCAGTAGCCTGGGAAGAAGATGATACTGGCATTGAGCTTAGGTTGTTTGCCATAGCATTTATAAAATCTCATGGCAAATGTTAGTGGAGTGCTGACTTTACTGTAATGCCCTTGGCTGCTTGGTTTCACAACCAGTCTAAGTGGTCTGGGGTTTACTACAAGACACATATTTATCCAACAAACAGGATAAAGATTTGTGTGTGTCCTGTCATTTGAATTACTAGGAATTTCCATGGAATCATTTCCAGTTTAGTGTATATCTTCTGTTTAGCAGTTCTTAGTGACACTATAAATGTGTGATAGCCATAGGTCTGCATAACATGCTAGAAACTTCCACCACCTTTGGACCACCCTTTCAACATTTTCTGCAACCATGTATTTTCAGAATATTTCCAATGCATTCTAAACAAAAAACACCTACTCCTTCTTGAGTAGTAGTCAAAATTTAATCTATTATGGACAAATCCTTAGCTATAATGACTGACCATTCCCATCCACAAAAAATGGAATAATGATAATTTACAACAGATTAAGATGATACAATGAGTTTTGGATCTATGTCTGAATTTTAGGTGTAGATAGTAGAAGTGGTTTTACAATAAATTTTGAATGTCATCTGTATGTAGGACTCTCAAAGTATACCAAAAGCTTTGGAATGGGATGAACACTTAAGAATAATTTTATTTGAGATCTACTGATTGAGAAACTGGCTGTTATTTGCCTGGCTATTTATACAGAGCTTGAAGGGGAAGTGAATTTACTTTTGGATAGCTGAAACATCTCTGCGAACACTTCCCCTGGAAAATACTGGTTTAATTTTGTAAGAAAAGCAATTTCACCTTTTTCACTACCCAACCTGTATAGATGGGTTAGGGATACTCAAAGTACAAAGTCAGCATCCCAATCTTCCCTAGACAAAGCAAATTAGAACAGATCAGTGTCACCTACTTGAACAGATGTTTACAGCAACTGAGCCTTCAGATGCAGACAGACCAGCTCTACTCTGATATTTTGTAAGGCAGTCAAAGGTACTGCTGTTACTTTGAGACCTCTTTGGTTCTTTTATTATCTCTCCAAGATGTTTCAGCAGTCATACCTTATCAAATCAAATAATTCCTTGCTTTCAAAGCATTCCTGGCTACCTTGGAGGAAATGTTTTATGATTTAAACCCTATTCTTTGGTACCTTATGCAGTGTATTTTCTGGGAGCATGTTCCAGACAGCTGACAGACTTGCCATATAGGATTCTGGAGAACTTGATAATTTTCATTGACTTGGACCAAGAACTCTGAAGCTCAAAGAGGCAATATAATTTCACCTGCTAATACTGCATCTTTGCATGATAACAGGATATTTTATGGGACACAAAGAGAGGAACAGGTAAGGCAGATTTAGGCTAATGAAAACCAAATTGTTCTTGTAAGTGCCCTGTCTTTGCCTAAAGGTTCATCTCTTGGATAACAAATTCAGACTTTCAGTGGTTTGCACGATTCTGTGTGAGATACTTTTTTGTCATTTGTGATAAATCTGTTGGTTTCGTTTCTTTATTTTTAGTTTGACTACATTGTTCAAAAGTTAATCCCTTCCTAACTACTGTCTGGAATAATTGAATGTTTCTTAGATGAATCTCTGTTTTTCTTAATTCTATCAGTATGAAAACTATTTGTTTCCATTTGGCCCTTCCCAAGGCAGAAAACCTTGTAAGCCCAGATAACCAATCATTGACAAACAGCAATGATTAAATAAATACTTACTTGTTTGCCTTATCACAGTAATTCCTTAATACTGGTGATATTTCTTATTGCTTTAGTGCACCATATAATTGTTTAATGACATGGGATTTATCTCTTCTTCATTATCCCTTATTTATTTACTATGAATTTTGTGCTACTCAAGAAAATGCTTTCACTGAAAACTGATGAGACTGTCTGGGCCAGAAGGGATATGAAGATATAATTTCCTAAGCCCCAGGCCAGTCAAACACAGCTGATGAAACAGCTGCAGGGGAACGAAGCTAAGAGGAAGAGGAGATATCCCATACCACAGGAGAAAGTGGAGCAGTCCAAAGGTGATTGACTACATGGAGCTAATGAGGATGAGTTCAGGAGCATGAAACAAAGACGTGTGAATGGCAGTGGCATTGCCTGAAGGGAGGTCTGGAGCAGGAGAGGCTTAGGAAAAAGAGAGAAACCTGCAGTGCAAATCAGAGAGGGTAAAAAGTGTGTTTTATACCCGTGATGGGAGAAGATGGAAAAGACAGACCTGCCTGCAGGCCTGATCACAAACTGAGGCCATCAGCTGGCAAAGGTGTGGGGAAATGCCTGTGAGACAAGTGACAGAGTCGCTCTTGGGACAAACGATTAGGTCAAATGTAACTACGAACACCTACCATGACCTGCTTTCCTGTCTGTTCCTTTCTGTCAGGAATTTCAGCATGGGCCAAGAAGCACTCAGTGTTGCTGAGAAATGGATAAAACCAGAAATATCTATTTTTCCAATCAATTCTTTGCTTGTTTGGTGTGGATTTCCTGGTATATAATTAATAATAAACTTATTTAAGATAAAATTTTTTTAAAACTTAAGAAAATCCCAGCAACCTGCAAGGCTCCTAATTTACACAAGGGAATCTTTTTTTTCAGATTTAGAAGAAGCCTGAAAAAGATATTTCAGATAGTTTGAAAGATGATGGGGAATCGGTACAGAAATACAGGAGTCACACAATTCTTTAGGGCAAATTTGCTGCTTTCCTTGGCACTGGCAAGAGGAGGGTCTTCCCTCCTGACTGAAGCATTTTAAAATGGATTTTTACCAAGGGGGAGAGTAGGAAGAATTCCCTGGCATGTACTCAGCAGACAAGATTTAAATGGCTCACATGGATCTGAGCCTTCGAGTCCTGTAACCAATTCTCATCCTTTTGACTTTTCACAGCCTTAAATTCCCAATTTTAGCCTGCTGCCCGGGGCCTCCAGACTAGGAAATCTTGGAGGGAATTGTGATCTGATCGTACTATCCCATTTTGTCTTTTGTGATCAGATATGACAATAACTCAGAAGACAATACATCAGGATTTCCCCTCCATTCAACCACAGTAAATCTTATTCCTGATGTCAGGTAAAGCCTGTGTAACAATAGCACAGAAATATCCACTATGCTTTCTATTGCTGGATTTCAAGTTAAAAAAAAAAAAAAAACATTCATCCCAAATCTTTTTTATTCTCAGTTTACAGTCATTTGCAGCTTAGTTATTCATGGTAGGCTAGACTGAATTATTTACCTTTATCCAGGAGTTCCTCTTTTTATTTTTTATTAGTCTCATCTGAAATAATTAGAAAATAGCATAGGAGAATTGTAAAAACAGTATTTAAAATTAGGTGAATTGAATTTATGCCTTGTTCTAGAATAGTATGTATTATTGTAACGTGCAATTATATTGGTAAAAAAAAGACCTCAACTCCCCCAGGTTACAGATTGATTTCATCGTTGTTTTGTAAGGTATTGCTCTGCTTCCTGGGGTATCTCTCAGGCTCCGTTCAGCAAGGAATCCATTATAAACTACACATTCACATACATGAAAGGTATTATAGCAAGCTTAACTTTACTGCTATTGAGTGAATAACGATTTATAATTATTCCTCTTTTGATGTTGAAGTTAGCTGGGCATATGCCTACCAACCCATTTCCTTTTGTTCCTGGAGGTGTTGTTTTTTAGCAGCGGTGGTTCCAGACATCTCTCAGATGGTAGATTTAAATGAGAGCTGTGAGCACACCCTTGCTGGTCACAGCTCTCATCTACAGATTTTTACATGTGATTTACAGTCTGTTGTATCTCATTTATTGCCTGAGTTTAAGTGAAATCATCAACACAAAGAGACCGTCACAAGTTACTCTCTATTCCTTGCTGGGGCACTCAACTGAGAACAAAGAACAAAGACAAGGAAAGAAGTGTAAAAGTGAGGAATGTTTAGAAATAAACTAAAAAGGTATGGCCATAAAAGTTACTCATCATCTTCCTTTTTAACATTACTGAATCACTTCACTGTTTAAAAGACAGGTCCTCAGCAGATGTGAAGCAGCATTGCCTTTTATCTCCAGAACATCACCTGGTTGACTCTAAGTGATGGGAAATAAAAGGTAAATGAGTGCAAACAAATATGCAGATACAGGCAGAACTTTGGTGAGCTTAACAGAGGCAAAGGCTTCTCCCTGATCTCTGGTTTTCCGTATTGTACCTCTTCCCTACCTTCTGTGAATCAGTCAGATTGCTCTCTTAAGTATTTTAATCTCTCTTGTCAGCAGCAATTTCTGCAATTGTCAAGAGATTTGTCACTCCTCTCTTCCTTCTGTTCTTGGTGCTCCTCAAAATGTGTCTGTTTTTCTGCTGGATTTGTGTCATCTTTGGTCCCTGCAATAGAAAGGTTTTGCCATTGGATGCATGACCTGGCTTTACTAAGAAGTCATCTATTTTCTCTCTTTTCTTGCTTCCATTAACAATGAGTGGAGAAAAATGAACAAAACAGCCATAGATGGGCAAAATTATATTTTCAGGAAAATGCTGTTATAATTACACAGAGATTTCACATTGAAAACACTCAACTTTGTGCAGTTTTCAACTACTCCTACTAATACAAAGCCAAACTGGTTTCTTTGGGAAACAAAGTGCATAACTTAATCAAGCAAAAGCAGAGTTTAATGGTAAAGTCAGAATTATTAGTCCTTGCTCTGGAATCCTCGCTCCAGTTTAAGTTCAGTTGCTTCTTCCTGTAAGCTTTTTTACTGATGAGAAGGTATCTAAGAATAGATCCCCTCATGAGAGTACCCTAAAATTATGCTGAGTTATCAAGGTATACTCCATATTGTGGAAATAATGAAAAAAAACCATAGTGATGAAAAGAAAGGAAGAATATTCCTAAAATACCTTTCATTCAATAAATTAATATTAGTCTACAGAGGAGGAAAGTACTATCACTTATTGAGAAATGAGGCAGAGGTGAGCAACATCCTCTCTTCACACTGCAAAAGAGCTCTGGAGTGTGAAAGGCAGAGTGTGGTGCTGGAGCCATGACTGCGTTTCCATGCTGGGAGTAGCAAAACCCTCTCTGAGGTGAGGGTGAGCTAATAGTGTGTGAGGAGGAAAAGTCCTGGTGACTCTGAGTGGATGTGACTGCTCCTTTGTGCATTCCTGTTAAAATGCCAGTTTGTTTTGACTGCACTTTCTTATTTTAAACAAAGGATATCAACAGTTTTCAATTGCAAAGCTTCGCCTTGCTCTGTGAACAAATAAATTGTACTACACTTAGCACATTGAAAATTCATAGAATTTGTGAAGGCACAGGCTTAAGGCATGCTTGCCATTACTCACTGCATATTTATACAAGTTCTCTCAGCCTGGTTACAGCCGCTGGCTGTACTCAGGTCAACAGCATCACATAATAATGTTGAACTGTACTAACTGCATAAATAAGAGATTTTAATGGTGGGCTCCATTTGAAGAAGGGGTCAGCAGCGTTAAGCTACGAGCAAAATAGTTCTCAGACCTTCACAGTACATCTACATTTCTATAATCCAGCTTCCTAATGTACTACGAAAAAAACAGAAGTGTTGGGCTGATACGAGAAAAGTAATGAACAACTCTACCTTGAAAAGAGATCTGATTATTTTTTTCTTTCCCAGAGAAAGCAACATCTTTTATTTTTGAGAAAAACTGAATTTCAACTCATGTTTTTTGTTCTAAATCCATTCTTCTGTGATGATAATATTGTATGCATTATTAATTCTGAGCGAGATACCCCAGGCAGTCTAGAATGACATGAAATAACAGCTGTGAAGCTATAACTGAATTATAGCTGTTCTAAGACAAATGTCCAACTATTTTTATTCATCCCACAAAGAATGCTGATTTAGAAGTAAGACCCTTTTAAGGCCCTTGAAACACCTTTAAGTGCAATTCTTTAAAGCCATTTTTTTCTGTACTGAGAAACTGTTTGATTTCAAAGTGGAACGTGGCACATCTTTATTAATTGCCTAGTGGTTTCAAGAAGGAAATATTAACTGATAATATTACCTCAAATATTGTGTGAATAGTCAGCCTGAGAATTTCTATCCAAATAATTCATAATATAAAACACTATAGAGATAATAGAAAAGAAGAAATGCTCCTAGAATCAGAATTACTGAGAATAATGTCATGGTTCTAACTAAGCTGAAATAAATTGACTCCACTGACTTCACCTCAAAGCCTTCTTCAAAAGACAAGCTTTTTCTTCTTGTTGAGAAAAATAGTGACACAACTAGAAATCTGATGAGATCCTTCAATTCAATACTGGCTCTGATTACAATCAGTCTTTGATTGCAGAACTCAATTGCTTACTCTAAGGTGATATACAGGAATAGGAAGCAACACTTTGTGGCCCATATCCTATTCATATACCATTATTTTAACACTAAAGTAAGTTGCTTGGATTTAAAATACTGGGAAAAACAGTCCCAGTTTCCTCTCTCTCTCTCTCTCTCGTTCCTCTTTGTCAGTGTTTAGCCTCCCTGAAACCAAATCTAGTGTGTCAGTGAACTACATAGAAGAGATCCTTCCCTTGATTTTGCTCTCTGGAGACAGAGCAACATGTTCTTTACATTTTTTGAAAATACTTCTTCAGCAGGGTGAGCATGGTCTGAGGAATCACTCGGCTGAGCGAGGCTGACTCACATGTCCCAGGAGACCCTCTCACAAGGAAGGAAAGAGACAGGTGTTTTCCATCTTCAGTGAGTATTAGCTTAACACTTTCCCATTCACAGGCTGCAAGCTGCAGCCCTTCCTTACCTCCTCGTGTTCTGGGTAGGAATTTTAGCAGGCAGATGTAGCAGCCTGTTAGTCTGCATTGCTGTACTTCAACTCTTTGGCCTTTCTCTACCCTGCAGTCCCAGGCTCTGAGCTGTGCTCCTGGCACGTGATGGATTCTTCAAGAGGGATGAGTTGGGTGAGTGAGAAATGTGTTTGGCTTTGCCAAAGCCACACATCATCTGTGGCTGTGAGACAAGAATGGATGTGAAGTTTCATTTAGTAGTGCTGCTGAAACTGAGAAACAGCAAGATCTTTTACTGTTGTATTACGGGATTGTATGGAAAAAAATGTACAAAATATGCAAGTAATTCCCTTTCCTTAGGGGGTGGGAGGTCATTAACAGCTATTTCCAAGTCTGTAATAAAGCTGTTTATGTTCACCCTCTAGCTAGCACTGTTCTGGAGCTGCCCTCAATCCCTCATCACTAGACATTATCCAATTCTTTAATGAATGATGCTGTCACACCTGGGAAGGTAAGGTATCATGGGCAAGGCACAGGTTGACACAGTTCACACCAAATTGGGTTAAAAGAGACCTGTGAAAACATACTTTATCTTTACAGCTGAGCACAATCTGCTGAAGCAAGGGATAGCCTTTTAACAGGTATTAATGCGCTAATCTGCTATTGAAATTACATCCACAGTCTCTAGAAATTATGACCTCTTGGTTGTATTAGAATATGTATCTGCTGACAATATAAAACATATGTTTAATGATGGGGTATAAAAACCTCTTGATTTTCAAACTGTATAAACAGGACTCAATATTATTTACACTTTCAGAGGCATAATTTTTTTGTACTGGAGTTAATAGCAGGTTAAAATGGCATTAGTTAATCACCTATTCCTCTAATTTGCTCACACAGAAAAATACAAGATCAAATTTTATAAATATGCAATGGTTAGTATTAAAATAGAACCCTTTGAAAAAATTCTGGTCCAAACCCAATGTTTTACTAATAGTGATTTAGTAATTCACAAAGCTATACACTTTCAAACCCCTACTTTGTTTTATAGATCAAGCATAAATAAGGTTCCTCAAGCAGGACTTTAAATATCAGACTGGAGACACACTTTAAAAGGTCAGAAAATAACTCTCCTAACAGCACTGATCCTGTTTGGGAAGGCAGATTATTTCCCCTCTCCAATGACCAAGAAGTAGTTTCATGGTAATTTACAGTGTTTCAGGTAATTTACAGGAGGATAGGAAGTAAGGGGAACCCAAAGGAAAAGTTACATGCCTGTGCCCTGCTGGTCGTCAGCTCCATAAAGAGGGGACACTGGCTAAAGAGAGCTGAATGTGTAGCAGCTACTTAATGGAAAGGATGAGCTCTGCAAATCCTTGCTGTCCCTTTCCATGGCATTATTCACTTGACTTTGTGGGAATACCACCCCTGGGATTACTGAGGGTAAGGACATTAGGGAAGGTTTGCTAATTACCAAGATACTTTTGGACTGAACTCTGAAAATACTTCCACATCCATGAACAGTTTTTTTAAGTTTGGAACAATACCCCCAGATTCAGACCTTTTAGGTGTTTTTGCAGAATTCAGAGGAATATAATTGCTGAAGCAAATACTGAATACAGAGGAATTTATTTCCTTTATAGTTTCTTGAAAAGTATGGACACAGTGAGTTTATTGAGGTCACAGAAGGTTTTTCATAAGGTTGAACCATATTATGAAGCTTGACTAGGTTTTGCTATTGCATTATGGGCCTAGCTAATAACTACTAAAGTTCTTTGGATCTCAAGAAGAAGAGGAAAATCCAGGCTGAGACTTCTATACACACCACTCATAATTACAGCTCACATCAACCAAAATCAGAAAAGAGGAGTGGGAAACAGTACAAAAAATTCAAGCAGACTAATCAGTGGCATAACAGGAAAATTAGCGAGCAGGGAAATGTATGCATGTATTTATTTGCAAAGGATAATAAAGAAATAGAAAATTAATTTAAAATAAGTTTAACTATAAATAAAGTGTGATTATCTACAAACAGTGTTACATTTTAATATTTTTTGTGGAAATTATCTGTAAGATTATTCAAATACATGGGAGTTTTCAGATTTGGACACAGATTTAGACTTAGGCAGCACAAAGACATTTAAAAGTCTGGGTAGAGGAAATAAAAATGTATCTTCTGTGGAAGATGGAAAATGCTGAGTTTTGAAAACTGCTTTCGTTTCATGCAGTCTCTGTTCCTTGCCAACACCCCCTTGCCATGTCCTCATGCCCGCAAAATCCACACAGCAAATAAAACACTTGGGAAAAGGAGAACCCTGTTTGTCTAAACTTTATCTCCAGGGCTGGACTTGTGCTGCCTGGCGCTGTTGATGCCATGTAGTAGTGATGATTTTGTCCTGGAACATGGGTCCTGGGCCTCCAGTTTGCCTGACAGACATCAGTTTCTCAAGCTGAGCAAACTCTGAATCAAGCTCAGTTCCAACACAGAATTTTTAAAATTGCCTCTTAGTTACTGTAGTTAGGCTAAGAATAGAGAAGAGCAGCAAAACATCGTTGCTAATGAAAAGTCATTGAACTAGCAAGACAGATAGATGCTTTTAATTCAACGATTTGAGATGCCAGAAGATTTTCTCATCTAGGCATCTGGGAATTAAAACCTTACCAAGCATAATGAAAGTGTTTGTCTGCCCTAACGTATAAAAGGTTTATCCACGATGCCAGTTATCATCTAATGAGAAAGGATATCTGCCAAAGAGAACAGTCGTCTATTTTTCTTCTGTATCTCTGTAAAGATGATCACCACAAGTAGTTGGAACAAATGCAAATAATCAACCTCCTATTATTATAATTGTTTGTATAAAAGGGTTGCAGTTAAAGACTCATGGTATAAATCAGCAGTCTATTTATGCTGTTAGTTATCAGGTGTGCAATTACGCACATCTATTCCCTTGAGTAATTGACCTTAGCCTTAAGTGGATGCCCTCTCCATCATGTTTACTCTGCTATTCTTTCTCATCCTCCAAACAAAATAACAGATCTATAAGTCAGAGACATGAACATAGCTCCAGAAAGACACCAGGCTGTTTTTCAGCCTTCCTGCTCTCCAGACTACCTAGTTACAGTCTGTAGGGTGATGCTTCAAGGGCTATTTATTTTACTCCATTTTGTCTTTGCTATGCCACCTTTTTTAATTGTCGTGGATGGGTGAATTTTAGGATTACCTGGCCAAGTCCCAGATGCAGTTTCTACAACAAGAGATGTAACAGACGTGCTGTAATTATCTAAACCAAGAGAACTTTATGATACACAGGCAGGTCAGCTTTAATACAGCTGAAGTGTCAGGATAGGCTTGTAGGTCATTTTACCAACCATTTAAATGTGAAGGACAGGGTTTGGGCAAGTAAGAAAGAGTTCAAGCTGCTTATTTAACCTAACTTTCATGAGAAATTGAAACTAGAGTCCTGTTATATAAATAACTCTATTTTCCTCATTTATATAATATTTATATAAAACTTTATTTATTATGTCAGCTTGGGAATCCTATTTTCTGGTATTCTCTACACACCAGACAACTTATTTTACAAATCCTGCTGCCTACCAGTGGTAAAACACTACCTTTTTGGTTCCTATTACATCTATTGAATTACTCTCTTGAGAAAAGCCACATAAGTAAGAATAAAGCAGAAGAATGAAGCATATTCAGCAGATGTGAGATGAGTCTGTCCAGGTTGAAAGGATTCACTTCAAAGCCTTAAAAAAACATAAAATCTGCCCCATAAGCTAGCGAAGCCTGGCCTTAGAAAGCTGATCTTAGCTTAGGAAACATTAAAAAAGGAAATGAGAAAAAAGAAAAAAAGAAAAAGAAAATACCAGAAATTTTCAAGACCTCATCTTAAGCCCCCAAATGAAACAGATTTATATATTTTCCATTCTGACAAAAGTTATCCTTCCTAAATCAAAGGTTTCTTTCCTACTCAAAACTGGTCTTCCCAAGCATCTGCATTACAAGAGCCACCAAATTCTGCAATTCACTTTCTTGGGCAAGGCTCTTTGAGTCTTTATTGCAATTAGGTACATCCCAAGCAGTCCCCAATCCATTTTCCACTGGGGCTGGTAATCCCATCAGCACGAACCATCTGCACCTGGAAAACAGCAACGCTGGCTTCAGCAGTGGCCTGGCCAGTCCTTTTACTCCTCTACTGAAACCAGACAAAAGGTTAATATCATCAGGGCTGTTGATAATAAACAGTTATGTCCTTCCCACAGAGAGTCCATATGCTTTTGATCTGCCTGAGCTGAAGCTGCTCTGTGCTTCTCTTGCAGTTATTTTACTGCTTTGAGGGTACTATGACTGTAAGAACATCTGTCAAATGAAGTCATGATACAGGACTGTTTTATAGCTAATGTCTTCAGGAACAAGTAAACAGACATGGCTGAAACTGTTAGACATCTAAATGTTACAGTTGTTACACATTGAGATTAAAACATGTTAAAAAAACCACCCAAAATCAAACACAACACTTAGGAGTCAAGTCCAAAGCTGTAAACCATGCTGGGCTGGCTGTGGAGGGACCCAGACCTCATCTTCAGTGCTCAGCATTAATGGTACCTACATGTTCATAATCCTGCTCCTGAGTTCTGTGCAGAAGCGCCTCAGTCCTAAAAGGTCTTAGAGAAGCTCAGATCCACCCCACTCAATTTGAAGATGCTTTTCTTTAAGGCTAAACAGTCCCAGGGCTCAGATCTCAGGGAATATTCCTGTATAAAGCGCCCATATAAAAGTCTGCCAAGCTTATTTTACAGAAAATATAAACTTATTTGGTTTTGTGTCACGAGGAGACAACTGGAAATTGCTGCTCTCATTTTGTACTTGCAGTGCATCTAAAGAGGTGCCTGTGGGACATACATGTAATGATTTTATGGCATCAAACCAGATAGACTGTCTCTGAGTTACCTTGCAACTCCCTCTGAATGTCTATTTTTTTATGTTATCTTGTATATTTTACATTTGTTATTAGTGATAGCTTACATGTGATACTCTTATTTTATTATTCCTTTGTTCATGTAAAGGTCATATAAGCAACTTCATCAACAGCTATAGTGACTATACCTCCTGTCTAATTTACTGGGTACTCCTGTGCTGCCATGTCAAACTTCCCATCATATATCTAGGGTTAAGTTTAGCTTCTGTATAATTTTCCTAGGCTAAAGAACATTTTGTTTATTCCTTCAAATACTTCTTCTAAACTTGATCTCCTCAAGTCACTCCTTCTGCTTTGCATCACTTCCCAATTTAGTACATTCAAATGCTTTGATTGTTATAAAAGTTTTGTCCTTCAGAAAGTCAGATGGGTTTGGTAACGTCGTTTTACAAAGTGGTGCCAAATCCCAGGGGTTCGAGCTTGACTTCTCCAGGGGACAAGGTAATGATGTTGAAAATGGTTCCATTGTGTCATCTAAGTATTACCCTTATTAATCAATCCTCAAAGCATGTTAGGAATGCTAAAATCTGCTAATACTTATTCTTTAATTAACATTACTGAATTAATACATTGCTTTAAAATAAATCCAAAGCTTCTCTCATATTGCGGGATTTTTTTCTGTTTGAAAAAAGTCAGCTAAAAGTAATATTTGCAAATGCACATATTGCTTCATCAATTATATTATTAATGTCTTTTAAAAGTAGGACTGATACATGCCCTCTGTACATGCCCTCCGATCTAAGCGTTTCCACTGACATCTGTGGGCACTAGGGAAATCCCTGCCCATTCTGTAGATGTGCATTAAGCAGAAATTAGCACAGCTGATGTGTTCCAAAGAGGAGACACCGATGCTACATAAACAAGGCAAAAGTCCAGCTCACAGTACAGGCTGAGTGTCCTTCCCAAGCAACCAACCACCATATTTTCATAACATCAGAAGTGAAGGCCTTTCCTATGTCATTGTCAGAAATTGATAGATCATTTCAACTGGAGGGAAAAATAAATATAAAAGACATATCCTCGAATGGAAATTGGGAATATAAAATCTCAGTACAAATTATTAATATTTGGCAAAATAATTAGCAAGTGAATCATCATCTGATCATCAGGTGTGTCAGGCAGCCTTAATAGTAACCTGTCAAAACAGCAGCAGAAAATAAGTGAAAAATGAGATCATATTTAAGTTGTTCAGAGAGGGATACATTACAAAGTCATTACAGTCATCCTAGGAGCAGGTGCTCGCAACTCCAAGATTTCAATATTCAGTTAAAAGAAAAGACTACATATGGAAAGAGTCATTCCCTGTGGCATATGATATCCACAAAAGGACATGTATTTTAATCACACACACAACATCAGATTTATGCTGGTTAAAGTACACTTTAAGAGATCTTGAAATTTCTCTCCACGCTTTCAGCATCATACCCAGATATACCTGGAACTGAGTATTTGAAGGTGTTCCTCTCCATTTCTCCTCACTATCGAGGTTGAAAAAAGTCTCTCAGTGCTTTGCAACTTGAAGAAAACAACACCCCTGTTACCACTTTGGAAGGTACCCCAAGACTCCTGTTTTTTCAGGTAATTTAGGGATCTGAGAATCACAGACTGAAATGTTTCATGCAAAATCCTTTAGCCCCTCAAATGCAACAATGCTCCTTTTATAAACAAAGTTCATCACAGGTCATTTTTTCTGTGGAATTTAGCTCTAGTAGAGGTGAATTCAATATTGGAATGAAAGTGGAAGGTAATTTTTTTTTAATGGTCAGTCTGCAGTTGACACTTTTCCTTGTGTACATGTGAACAGCTGTAATTAAGTCTACTTTTTTATGCAGTGATATAACTGTACCCACGTATGAGAGATCTCATCATCCCAGAGATAATAATTGCACTCATAGGTATATGCAGCTGTGGTTTTACAGCCAGATTGTGGCCTGCCTAAAATTCAGCCCTGGTGAAAATGCAGCAGGCAGCTGCCTTCCCTGCTGTGAAAATATTCCTCACCAAAAAGATTTTGTCAAAAAGGAATTATTGTTATGTAAGAATTACTAAAGTCTTTGAGCAGCATCCTGGGGAGGCCATAGGACACGGTGCTGCTTTTAAAGTAATTCCTACATAAATACATCATATATTAGGAACAATTAGAAACCTGTCATTAGTCACACCAGTGGTGTTCTTGCTTCCATGGCTATTGGTTAATGGCTTCAAAGTAGAGCACCTTCTACAGCTCCAGGGAGATTATTCCATACTGTACTGATACACCTTAAAATAGACTAGTTCCTGTAAAGACGTGTGCATGAAAAAGAACTTTGTGGGGTTTCATACTTTTGGAGGCCAGGGAAAAATTACATAAGTCTTCCATGTGCTAATACAGCCCCTCTGCAAACTCTATTACCAAGTTCCCATTTTCTTCTTAAAAGGACAATTTCTGCCAGCCAAAATAAATGATAAAAAATACAACACATATTTGGACATACGAATATTATTACCCAATATACAACTGAATAAGACTCAATGAGTTTCTGATTTTTTCTACCATTTCCACATTGCTTTAGGCTGATTATCAAAGTATAAACACAAGGTGCTTGTTTTCATTTACAGGTCTTCCACCTGTGAAACAGGTGGATTTTACAGGGAACAACCAAAGTCTGTTACATCTGTGCCACCATTCAGGGCTTAATGATATGAATGCAACAACACTTCTGATTCTTCAGCACTAAAACTAATGTTCCTTTTTTTTCCTCCGGACTCCAAAATATACCTTTTACACTGAGAAAGTCAGCCCACAGTGAAACGTGGTAAGCAATTGCTGATCTGGAAAACAGCCACTCAAAATGACTCTGCTGCTACCCACTGGCTGAGTCACTGAGGTGGGCGACTCAATGTCGTTTTGAAAACATGTATTATGTTGTGGGCTCGCCATGAACATTTTTTATTTTCCTGCTTCTATGGAATTAGGACACATTTCAGGGACAAAATGTCTCATCAAGGTTAGGAGAGAGAAGAGAAAGTGAGAGAAACCCCCAAGTCTTCTAAGAAAGATTTGTGACAAGAAACAATTGGAATCTGAAAAGGAAAATATCTCTTTAGATAATAACATAATATTTATGGTAAGCCACTACAGATGAAGCAAGATTTCCTGAAACAACTGAATAAGAAGAAACAATAAAAGGTTATTGTGAAAGGTATAGGAAAACTAGTAACAGTACCTGTTTATTTACCTAATTCTGGTGCAATTTTTAAAAGGAATTTGGAGTGGAGAGAAGGTACATCTCTGTTGTTTTATCTGTCTGAGAACTCCTATGCATGTACTCACGCACTTTTTACAGAAATATTCAGTAAGTTTCCAATTTTAAAGAAAAAGAATAAATCTGATTGAAAATATCTGCAGGAAAGAAAAAAAAAATTGGCTGGATTTCTGATTTAATTCAATACAAAAATGCATTCTTATGTTTTTTCAGAAATTCTGCAGTTTTCCACTGACAGGATTTGGTTCCAAACCTTATCAACAGATCAAAGATCAATCATACAAATGCATATGCAATGGTAATGTAAAATATTTTTTCTGATTTCCTTTCCCCAGGCATCTGATATCTTTGATCAGAATGTTGCCTTCATGCAGCCTATATTGTTGACTATATGTATCTAGTAGGTGATGATTTGCCCAAGCTTCTGAAGAATAAAAGAAACAAATGTTATTTCAGCAAAATTCGTAGATAAACATATAATGATGGAATTGATTCCCTAAAGAATTCACTTTTGTCCTTGACATTGTGATCCAGGTTACCTCAGTCCAGCCATATTCAGGGCAAAGGAAATCTATAACCCTTTTGTGAGATGCTGCAATAATTACTGATATGATGGTATTTCATTCTTGTGAGACTTAATTTGCACCTCAGTCTTTCTCAGTAGTAGATACTATAAATTCAGGAAACACACAAGATTTTTCTCAACAAATAATGGGGTATGTCACCCGCTTCTTGGAAAAAAAAAAAGAAAGTCTGAAAATAAAACCACAGTCAGCTGCGTGCTGGATAGTATCCAAGGAAACCATATCAAGCTGTTTGTGTGAGTAAGGAAAAAGTCATGCATTAAGGGTCTTGCTTCTTTCATCATTCCCCACTATTACCCATCATACAACAGATCCACACACAAGCACCTAGCTCACAATTAGCAGACAATACAGTTGGGTTTCTCATGCTTTTGGAATGGGGCTGAGAATCAAACATAATTGTCACTAGCAGAGGTCACAACTATGTAAAATGTACTGACATCTAGGTTATTTCTCAGATTGTATGTCTCAAAGCTGATTTATCAAGCATTTCAGACAATAAAAATAATGACTTGATTTTATACACTCTTCACAACCTGGGAATTTCAGGCAAGAGGTCACACAAATGATGGAGATGTCAAAGCTGGGGTCTCTCATTTCACAGACATTAGATGATATCAAGGTGAAAGAGTTTTTTAATTAATTTGTAGGTGTTGGTTTAGGTTTTCTTAATGTGTTTTCATGAAACTACATAACACCTGAAAAAATCTGAAGTTCTAAAGCCTGTCAGTTTTATACTAGTGCTGTATTTTGTCACATTGTCAATCTGCAAGTAAATGGTAATTGTCAAAATGACATTGTTGAACCTGCCATGTGACACAATAACCTTGGGTTTTGCATATGCTGCTGTCGGTTCAGGAGTGAGGCAGCTGAGCTGATCCGGCTTTTATAAACTTCCTTAGTGCCCACAATTTACTGTTACTCAGCAGCCAGTCCTGTAGGAAGTAATATTCCAGTGACTGAACCCATCTATCTATGAACCTTCCCTTGACAGACCTCATAATTTATATCCATAAGGTGTCCTTCAAAATGGATAAAGATTGATGGTGGAACAAGAACCATGCCTTAATAGCCATTGTATTAAAGACTCTCTCTTTAGGCAAATCCAGGCTCTGATCTCAATTAGGCAAAGGGGATCTAAATCGCCCTCAGCAGAAGCAGTGCCCGGGTGCAGGAGCTGGGACACTGAATTGTGGCTGCCATGGCCAGGCTGGGTTAGACCCACAGTGGAGTGCAGTCCATGCACTGCATGTCCCTGCGGACACAAACAGTGCACAGGCTGTTACAGGGAATGATTCCTCATTTCCCTGGAGTTCTGACTGCCACAGGATTTTAAAATATGGTTTTAAACCTACCAGTTTAACTTTGGTGAATGGTAAAATCTACGCACTTCTCCCAGATGAGTGTCATTTAGGGAAAAAATGCTCCTATTGTACCAATGGTTGTTCAGAGCTGACTGTTTTGGGGGAGTTTATGTTGCATCATTGATTTGGAACTGGATTTGGCCGTGTCCTGGTCGCTAAAAGAGAGTAAGCATGAGCTCAGTTTTCCATTTCTTTTCCTGGGTTCTCAACAATTTTTTGCTACGTTTACAAAGTGGCATGTCCTCCAACACAGTTATTTCCAGGGCCTGAATCACTCAAACACTAAAATGATCATTAATTTAGTCTGAAAATTCAATATACAGAGAGTGACTCAGAGGGAATTGTTTGTAAAAACATCTTCTTTCCAATGAGTACACAGAAAGACTGTGGAGCTTTCTGTCTTATTTTAGACCCTTTCAAGTTAAGGATCGAGAGTAATTGTAATTTTCAATTTGCCAATGGGACAGTAAACCACAAAGATGAAGCAATTTGCTTGGGCTCATTTCTGACTCATCACCTGAAGTACTAGGAATTTAACTTTCAGTTCTTGATGAACTAGGCTGTAGCCTGTAAAACTTGATCATGACAGAGGACTGTTTCTTATTCTTGAGAACATTTTCTTATCTTTTTTGGCATTTTTTTGTATTCAATCTCTCACAACAATGTTGGGAAGAATGCATTTTTCCAAGTCACAGGTGCCTGAGGATTAGCAACTTTTCTTTCAGAATGTTATTCACAATGTTTGGCATATCTTCAGACTGAATACTGAAAAACACTCCTTTTGGAGCTATCCTGGAACATCCACTTAAGAGCCCAGAGCTGTAAAACTACCTGATGGCAATATCACAAAAAACATGCAGAATTATTTTGCACTTGTTTTGTTGATGTCCTGTTATTTCTCTGGCAATAATTCACAGGTACTGTGATTTTCAGATGCTTCTAGGATAACATAAATGTGAAAAAAAAAAAAAAAGCAGAAGTACACACTTGCAGAACTGCATGTGTTTCAGCCTTCACTTTCTTGTCTCGATCTTCCTTTCTACCTGAAAAATTTTAGGTAGATGTGAAAACAGATAAGAATAAAGCTAGAAGCCTTGGCAGAATTGTCAGGCCTTGCAGTATAAAGGGTGATGGTCACTCTTGATTCCTCAGAGCAAATGCTTTGCTGCTCACTCAAATCTTGAGTTGAAGTTTCAGAGTGACTCAAGTCCCCTCTTTCTCCATGGGGTTTCATTAAATGGGTAAAAATATGACTGAAAAATATAAGTGCCATTAAGCAAGATTCACTGAAGCTGTTCTTTATATGTGGACTCTGGTATTTGGGTACTGCAGCATTCCAGGTAAGCTACTAAAAAGAGCCTACAAGTGTAATTCTATGTATGCACCACAGTGGGCATTGAAAAATATCTACAATGCACAATATCCTTTCCTCCTCTTTGCTGTGTCAGCTGACATCTAAACAGGTCTGGGAAAGAGAAGACCTGATGGCTCCACTGGTTTCAGAAAGAACTGTCCTACCTGAAGCACAGCTTCACTGAGATGCACTCACTTTCATGGTCATCTGCAGGGAAGCAAACTGAATGTTAATGTGACTGATTATAGTCCATGCTTCACTTAAAAAATGGGGCCAGGTCTCAGTTGGGAGAATTTAATTAAAGCAGCCTTCCAGCAAGATAATTATACACCTTTTTTTTTCCACTGGGCCATTCTAGTCCTTAAACTTCAGTTAATAATAGCACAATAATCAAAGTTTTCTACATTTTTGGCCAACTAGCAACATGGTGAACCTGAAGAGTATCTGGAAGTATGGCTTTTCTGACTAGTAGGAAGCATCTCAAAACCTGAAAATGAATTCTACTCCTAGCTGAACTATAATACTACCACCACTACAATAACTGCTTGCTCTTCTGATGTTTTCACCCACAGGCCTGATTATTTATCTTTTTGACAAAGGATGTAAGTAGAATTACTGTAATTCACCAATGAAAAAATAACTGCCTGAAAGTCAAAGAAGAAGGAAGACTAGTCTTTAATAGGGACAGATGTATTTGGGGTCTTCCATTCTTAATCAATATCCTTGGCTTTATATTACTTATCCATGAATTTTGGATACATAACCTGAGATGTTTTGACTTAATGGGGGTTTAAAAATTGGTGTGATATGTTTACAGGTAAAATATTATGGTTGCTTACTCTCTTACTTGGTGGAGGATTTCATTACACACCTGTTAAAAGCCAGATGTGTCACCACCTTACTCAGACATTAAAATTTCACTAGAGATTTTTTTTCAATTAGGAAAAACAAAAGGAAAATTATATCTGTATGTATATTAATATGGTAATAATTAGCACTTTTTCTTTGTGCATCAGATACCTTATGGAATCGATTCCTAATTCATGAAGATGGTTTTGGGAAGGCATAACTAGTCCAGATGCCACAGAGAGATATATATCTAATCTAATTTCACAGATGTAAAATCCAAAATATGTCTTAAGAGAATAAATTTCATAATGCCCTTGAGCACAAGACGGTTATTGTCAGAGTTATCTCCTATACCAGAGCAAGAGCAATAATGACAGAGTGGTTTAAAACTTGCCTTTATCAGACATGAAGACATACAAATTAGGATTGGCTGGATCTCTAATAAATAAACTATTGCTTGGGGCAATCAACCTTCAATCATCCATACGATCATGAGCATTTCATTCAAACTAAAAATTACTGAAGCTCCTCAGGGAAAAGATTGCTTTTCTCTATGGCTGGGTTGCAAACTCTAATGATACCACAGATAAAACTCACATTTTTCTTTAGAACAGTCATTAATTACCATTTGAGGGAGAAAACCACACAATGTGTCTGTCCTGTCATCTCCCCAGACTGCCTGGATTCCCATTGTTCTGTGGTTTTCTTTTAGTGGAGTTATCAACAACCATCACAGACCTCACCTTGTGAACTATAGCCTCCTTCAACTTTTTATGGATGTTTGTGATCCTAATGACGCTTGAGGATAACTAAGGGCCACCACATAGTTGAGGGGAGAAAGTAAAATATAAGACAAGTTAAACTACTGCACTAACACAAAACTACTTGCAAAAGCCTAGAAATAACAGCAGGGTGTGGACTCAGCTTTGTGCACCCTGCATTCAACAGCTTGCCTTCTTTCTCTTTTCAATCAGATACCAGGTCTGCATCAGGAAATGGTGTTGAAATAATCTTCAGATATTTTATGTGTCACAACGCAATGTTTCTCTTGAAACGCACAATTTTCTTATCAAAAAGAATAAAAATCCTCACTGCTTTTCAGGAAATACATTATAAAATCTTATTTGATGTACATTGTTCTATAAACTAGAAATGACTGCTGCTTAAATTACTTTAAAAATACCAAAAAGGAGAGTGTAGTACTTGTTACCCTTACATAAATAGTATTTCTGTTCTTCGTGACACATGAAAGTGCCAAAAGAAAAAAAATGATTCATTTTCGAGGCATTCGCAGTTTTCTTCCTACCATAATGGACCACAGCACATATTTTTACTAACAGGGAACACAGGGTGTTTCTTAACAAAGCTGTTAGGTTTGGAACCCATTATCCTGCTTTTTCTGTGCTGATAAAAATTTAGCTGTCACTAACCTGGGAATATGTAGCAAATATGTCAACAAAGTTTAGCATGTGGCAAGGCAGCTCAGGATTCTACAGGCTCTTTTATCACAAATCACAGCAGACAAGAAAGACTGGAAATATTGGAAATTGCTTTTCATCTTATTTAAATGGTTAAATGTATTTTTCTTTATATTTGTAGATATATATATGTGTGTGTGTGTGTGTGTGTGTGTGTGTAAACTCTAACATCATGGGATTCAGGATTTTTCATGCATCAGGATGAAACAACAGTAGATTCACTGCTATTTTGAACCACATCTTTTAATAATTTTTACACTGGCGTCTACATTTAATGGGCATTGCCACTCAGGAACACAAAGGATAAATTTATATGTGTAACCCTGTGAGGTTTATAGGTAGATTTCTAAATCCTGTTTGTTGAGTCTTTCCCTGGTAAGAGAAAATTTTTGTCCCCATTAGCTGCACCTCCAAATTGCAGGCAAAAATCTGAGATGAGTTTGACCTTACAATAGGACACTTACAGTGGGCTGTACATATTCTAAGTGGAACCTGTTACCTAAGTTTGGTAAGGGCAAACAATCTTCAATGCTTTGCCAGGGGACTGATTTAATGGGGATGATATTAACATTAAACCAGGCAAATTGTAAGGACATTGTAAAAAAATTATGTGAAGAACACCAAAGCAGTGCTCATGGATATACATGCCTCTTGTAAAATTAAGCCAGTAATAATCATGATTAAAAATATAGCTTTATAAAATATGCAGTAACAGTTAAAATAACTTGCAAAAGTAAATTTTACTGACAGTCAGTAAAAATTCGTGGTCAATCTGGTAAATAACCTTTTCCATTCTTTCACTATGTAAAGAATAGATTATACATCTCCTGAGGAGATTTTTCTCTCAGGCCAAAAATAGAGGAATGAGAGTTTGGGATTCACTATTTTGAAACAGACACTCCAGAGCAGAGAGAGTTTCATGAAAGGCAAATGAAATATTAAAATAATCTAAAAGCATACCAGATTAGAACAGAAAAAAACCTCAGAGCTGGTTAGGACCACACAGTTGGTGGGGGCTTGTAAAAACAATTTTGTTCTAGTAGATGAAACGTGAGTATAGGTATTCTTTCAACATGATTACATAATTACCATCACTGGTTTTTTTACTATGGTCATTTTTCTTTTTATTTGAGAGATGTGGGACCTTAGTACTTCATAAACACAAATGTATTTATTTTTGCTGCACTGTATTTTTGGTTGTACTGTAGATCAAGATCAAAATCAAATAAATGTAGATTTATTTAAATAATGAGCTATATTTTAAATCTGATGTGCTTCTATGTTGCCTGTGAGTCAGCCATTCTGATTTAGACATTTTTCCCAACATTTTCATAGCTACCTCAGTCTCTTGCAGAGGGACATGCACTGCCCACAGCAACCTTATCTTCTGATCTTGACGACCACACAGCATACTTCTGTAACTTGTTCACACCTTCCTCATTCCAATGCAAGTTGTTCCCTGTTGTACCAGCGTCTCCCAACCCAGCTAGAAATTCAATAAAGGAGGTCTCTTTCTGCAGGTTTTGAAACCTGAGTGACCACAGAATAATTTCTGTGGGAAGAAGACCCTGAGGGAAATCTTGCTCAGCCCCTCACTTAAAGCAAGCTAGCATATCAAGGGCAGCAAACAAGCAAAGAAACCCTGCAGGACATAGCAGATATGTTTGAACATACACAGAAAAGTCATATACCTCCTGCAATGTTATAAATCCAATTAAATGTAAGTGTCCGTGTACTGCTCTTTACCCCCAGAAATGTGCCAGAAGATGCAGTGAGAGTGCTTAGGAGCCATGCATTTGTCTGTCCTTGCAATACATTTTCTCTCTTGACAGACACTATAAGCTCAGTTTGTTGCTATCTGCAGCCTCACGGCTCCTGCTCATCAAGGGCCAGAGACACCCAAACCCTACTGCTTTTTCTTTTCTCTAAAAACCCTGTTAAAGAAAAAAAGATGAAAAACACAATTCAAGAGTTTAAAGTATGGTATATATTGGCCATCCCAAAGCAAAAGTTTATTCTCATCTCTTAAGCTATCTCTTACCATAGCACCTTTGGAAAAGTCCCACAGAAGCGCCTCTGCTTAAGACTTTCCAGTTCCCATCTGAAATCCAGCCCTGTTGCTCATGGCTGGATGTCTCCCACATGGACTGTCTTCCCTTCCCCTTGGAGCATACTTGCATAGACATCCCTCAACCTCGAAGCTCCACAGCCTTTTTAAAAACGACTCTCATGGCTTTCAAGTGTGCCATTAGAGCAACAAAATCCCCATCCTACAAAAGTTTGAAAGCTTTGCTTAGAACCTTTCACGGTGACTAATACACAGGCTTCACTACCCACAGAGAATGTCTTTGCTTGAAAATTGCAGCTGAATTAAGCACACCCAGTTTAGAAACAATTAAAAAAAAAAATCTCAGAAATCATATGAGAAATACTTCACAGGTTGTATGTACTTCACAAACTATTTCTCCTCACAGGGTGCATCAGACTGGAACAGCACCTGTTTTTCTCCACCTTCCTGCTTGCTGCTTTTCCCGCCCAAACTGCCCCTCAGCCCCACCGCGGCGCACAGGCCTCACCCGCCCGGCTCTCCTCCGGCGCCTGGTGCCCATCCCCTGCCATTTCCACCTCCTTGTGCCCACAGCCGTGCTCCTTCCACTGGTTTCCCAGGAGCACAGTGACAGGGCGGCCCTTTAATTTCCCAGCTTGTCTTCCCAACTGCTTCTGACGATGGGAGCAGCGACTGCTGTCCTGCGGCCAGCCCCGAGCTGACCCCTGCCCACGGCTGCTCACCCATCCCCTGGCACTCCCCACCTTGGCCTTCTGTTTGCTGCAAATAAATAGAGAAATTAATTTTCTTAAGGCCTATCCTTTCTTGCTGCTTGAGACAGAACAAACAATAGGATCCTTCAAACGGAAAACCATATATTACTTATGATTTCCTGAATTTACCAAAGGCTGGTTTTTTTAACTCCATCCTCCAACATTAAAACTCCTTTAAATTTCTTTCTTATTATTTCAATTATGTTAAGGTATTTCTTAGAGGAGTATGGGTTTTATTGTATTATTGCCATAAAAGTAATAAAAAGATTCATCTATTACCTGTTCTGGACAATCACACTTGGTATAAAATTGGCTTTATTAGGTACATTATGAGGTAAATTGTTTCCTTTTCCTTATTTTCTTATTTTCCCTTTTATGAATTACTTTTCCATCTACAGGTTCAAGAGGTTTAAGAATGATAAATTTCATGTATCTACTGGTCCAATAATCTCCAATGCAATCTATTTCAATTAAAAAATACTTGTAAAATCTAAACAATCTTCTCCAATCCAGATGAGCTAGCATTACTTAAATGCTTTATTCAGATTCCTGTTATTCCAAAAATGAGAAGAAAATCTCTATAAGAGCAGAATGAGTTAGCCAGGCAGTCATGAGAGAGATCTTTGTTTTGCTTTCACTCCCCACTTCGGTACTTTACGCTAAAGTTAGAATTCTATTTTAAGATTGCATTTGCTTGTGTGAAAAAAAATAATATTTCTTTCTTGCTATGATTTTAAGAAACAGAGCTGGTCTTTTGGGAAAACTTAGCTGCATCCATTAGACCTGAGCATTCCCTTTGAATGTCTGACAATTTACTGGTAACCAGATCTATCTGTATATAAAGATTTATATCTTATATGACTATATTTACTTGCTAAATGATAAACATTGAAAATTTAATAAAAATTATGAATGTATAACATAATTTTAAGCAATGCATGCTAAATGCATAAATTTAATATAATTATACTTCATTCACTTTTATATATATTTCTAAGCATATTTTTTCCCAGTTGGAATCAAAACAGTTATGCTCCAATTGAACAAACCTTTAAGTAAAATAGAGGTGGGAAATAAAAACTCAGAAATCAAATATGCCACATGCAGTACCCTTCAATTAAATCAACAGAAATCTATTATGAGAGCCATGTAACAATTCTTATTTGATTTTAGGATTGCTTAACTAAATGCAATAGTGAAAGCCAGCACTTAATTATAGTGTTATATATATCATATCTGGAATTTTCATGATTCTGAATTTTCTTTCCTTTTTTTCCCCTTTTGCAGACCTCCTCTTACAATCATGCTGCACCTCAGATTCCTCCTGAGTCCACAAGGATTTTTATTGGATCTGGAGTTCCTGCAGGATGCTTAAGGTTTGTTTGCTAGCTCATACCCTGATGATGATGGCTACTATTCCATTAAAGTCTACTCAATAGAGCTCTGCAAATGTCTCTGTATTGCTCTAAAGTCTTGATTTCCTAAACGGGCATCTCCTGATCCTTGGAGTGGGCTGGTCAGGGAGGTAACACAGCTCGGAGGAACCAACCAGGCAAACCCTCACCTGCTACATTGCAGGAAGCAGGTCTTACCTTCAGTCTCTATATGGCAAAATTAAAGCAAATAAGCTAAAGCAGTTTGTGTGTTTCAATGGATAACTGTGTGATTTCCCATAAAAGCACCACACTTTCTCTCTGAATCAACCTCTCTGGTGCTGCAACGTTTTTAACCCTTTCCAATGCACTGGAGGGGTAGGAAAGTTGGTCTCTAGTGCTATTAAGGCCATACTACCATGGATCTCTATATTTAGCTCTCATCAAAAACAAAGAGCTCATTAAAAGGTTTTTAATTAAGTTAGAATTCTATTAGAATTTCCAAGTAAATCCTTGATTAGATATTATCTTCCTTTGTCTTTATTACTCTCAAAGACGACCACTATTCTGTCTCGAGCACTTTAGTCCCAGGAGGAACGTTCCCACACCTCTTGCTTGTATCAGCACATGACACATATTGGAAAAGTATTGTTGAGGATAAAATTAAATAGTGGGGTTGTAAAAAGGTTTTATCTCTTGCTAATGAGTTCATTTATTTTTTGCAATGACAGCAGATTAAGACTAGTGTGTTTAAATAACATTAAAACATCCATAACTTTTATAGATTTTGAATAGCAAAGACAGCAGCAGGCACAAAAAAGTGAATGTTTCAGAGGATGACTTGCAGGCTGTTCTTATACAAGTCATCTGTCACAGGCTTATTTCAAGGTTGTGCTATCAATCAAAACTTACCAGACTTGTTTGAATTAGTTATGGGGCTACAGGTAGATACTGGAGGGTGTGCTATTCTGTCATAGGTAAACAAAAGTCTTTTGTTGACTTTGTAGAACGGAGATTAAATTCCATTATGCCCTGTTAACAGTTATCTCCAATTTCCTTAATCCTTCATGAAGATTTGCACCTATACTTAAATGTGTGCTTACTTGTGTCATCTGCACATAAACATTTACCTGCCTGTCGCTTTTGTGTTCCACTCAGTCTGACCAAATTAAAAAAAAATATAATAATAATTCCTTCCTGATGGAATGCAAGCACAGGAAAAAAAAACATTTTTGGTTTAAAACTCTTTAAGTAGATAAATTTATACTGAATACTTCATGTTGCTTTGTTGCAACAATCACACATACTTGTAGAAGCAAAAGTGAACTACTTGGAAAAAAGCTTGTCTGGAATAAGGAACAACCGAAATGTTTTCAAAGTCTGTGTGAAACTTTGAGTCAAACAAGACCTTTCCCACTTGCTAACAGCCCCAGTAAGAGCTCCAGTACATATGAAGATAATTATTAGACTATAGGCAGAGAGTGGATGCTGGGATTAGATATACCTGAGATATTGCTGCTAAAATAGGGAAAAGGATTTTTACTTAAGTCTTATCAAAAAACTACTGCTTGATACAACATTGTCAAAACATGGAAGCTCAGATTTTTCCCGGCTCCACCCTGAGGGAAGAAGAAAATTATTATCTCTTACAAGAATAATGAGAAAAGAAGATTAATATCTCTGTTCTGAGAGTCCTCAAGGAAGATTTTTCCTTCACACAGGACATCTTCATAAATGAACAAAGCACACAGGGATCTGGACAAAGCATGATACTTCTTCCCCCCCACTCCCATCAGTCAACAAATCTAATGAAGTTACAAACTACATTTCCAAGTGCCTTTCTTTCTCCTTTGTCCTTTTTCATGTGGCTTTCTCCATTGATGGATCTACAAGGGCTGCCCTTGGCTAAGAAAGGCCTGATGGTTTGGGCTATAGGCAAAGTGTATGAGATAACAGTGGTTCCAGCCTATCAGTGGGAATGTGGGAAATCGTTGGGGGCCGTCTGATAAAACCATTAACTGGGAATTGGGCTTTAGCTTTGAGCACTGAGATGCCAGGGTAAATCCAACTCTTGCCTTTGTTTGAAAACCTGTAAAGAAAATTCTACCTTATATATATTTTTCCCATGCAGCCTTGATACATAACCTTCCCCGTAGAACATAAATGATTAGGTTTTAGACACTTATAAAAACTAGTTTCTTCTTACAGGACTTAAACAGAAATGAAAGTTGAGTGGCTTTATATTTTTTTAAAGTGTTGCCCTTGCTGGAAGCCACAAAAATTCAATTTGTTTTACACCTACTGGAACAGCTGAACATTTGGAGGCTATCCAGTCACTAGGAAGCTCTGGAAATTACGTGTCCAAACTGGACAGTCATTCACAAAGGCACAAGGGCACCATTTTAACATGCATTATTATGAGATGTGGGAGTTCTTGTAGTACCAGAAGACACCCAGCCAATGAAAGAAGTGCTCTACAGAATGATTTTACTTCCTAATGCCATGCAAATACCTGGCATGCCAGGAGAGCCTCAAGTTGCAATTTCTATTTGACCAGCTGTCATAAATAATGTGTAGGTATATATACCTTTCTCCCAGAGAGTCCAAGAAAGTGGCATCTGATATTCTGTGCTGATAAAATAAAAACTCTATACATCCGTAGCACCAAGTTACTTATTCCTTCAGATGCCAGTTCAAAGAAACAACATATCTGTTTCTTTAAAAAAATAAATTACAAGTGGAGCCTCTCCAAAGATGCAAAACTTAAAGGCAGTGGTACAGCAAAAGGGATAGTATTCAAATTTACAGCAGATGTTTCACCATTAATTAATGACACTAAAAAATACCCTTGAACAGCACAACATGATACTTATGCACCCTTTCCACTCATAAAAAAAGCATACAAAAATAATTTCCAAGTATTTGTGGCATGTGCACAAATTTGCGAGGATTAGGTTCTCTAATCAAAACAACCCCAAAACTCCCATGAGCAGTGGCACGCAGCTCATATTCAGTTTATATATTTGCCTCCCCTCCAAATGACTTCTTGTGCCTTTTTATGTAAATAACAGCTTGATAAAAATACTTTCAAAGCTTGCTCCCCTCAAAGGAAATGGACAGACACTTGAAGAAATCACAAAGAGTGATTCTCCTACCCTACATTGCAGAACCAAGTAAGCAGATCATCACACACTGGAACACAAAGTACTTGTCTAGAAACACTTCCCAGAGAGGCTGTTAGAGCATTCCCAGCCAGCAAATAGCTAAGTGATAACTAATCCTTGCTCTCTTGGACACAGAGAATTCTCAAAACACCTATAACTTCTATTTTTATAGACATTTTTCACCCTCAGTAAGCCTCAAAATCACAAATCAGTCTTGCAAACCAAAGAAAATTACCGTGATCTTGCTACAACAGTACACCAGAGAAATTAAACTGAAATTCTGAAAGCAAGTTTCTAAATGCACTCGTACTCATTTTCCATGAAGTTTGGCATGATAGTTCTTCCTATGGAGATGCAAAGAAGCAAAGCAAATCCAAGTAACTTCCAAGTAAAGCACTCACAGGTGGCATGTCTCAGATGCCATCCCACTTGACAGGAGTTGATTGCCCAGAATTTTGGTCACAAATAGGAATAGAAATCAAATGAGACAAAGTCAGATCTGATCACCTTTCATAATCAAATCAGATATGCCACACAGACATTAAGTTTCTTTTAATAAATAA
This sequence comes from Aphelocoma coerulescens, assembly GCF_041296385.1. Classification (NCBI taxonomy): domain Eukaryota; kingdom Metazoa; phylum Chordata; class Aves; order Passeriformes; family Corvidae; genus Aphelocoma; species Aphelocoma coerulescens. The sequence continues at coordinate 9,290,329 of NC_091021.1, forward strand.
AAGATACATGGCCTTTCTCATTCTCAGTATAAAATGTAAATCAATTTAAGAGACCTGAGTGCTAACACACACTTTTTTTTTCCTTGGCTGCCCAGCAGAAGAGGGCTGAGGTTGGCCCAGCTGGGGATAAGAGTCCCTGTAGAAATAATAATAATAATTGCTATTGCTTTTTTGAATTTTGAGACAATAAACACACATTTTGTTTCCACTTGTTCTACTCAATTTAATTAAACAAACTAGCAAAATATGAATTTATATATAATGAATACATCATCTAGGTAGGAATTAAAAGTAGAAATATATAAATGCTCTACGACTGTTGTATAAACTTAATTTTTTTTTAGTGATATAAATACTATTTCAAAATGAAAATTTCATTTAAATACAGATTGCTTAGAAAAGCCCAGGGAAAAGAAATTGCTTTGGTTCTGAATGACTGTGGGAGACTAATAATGTCAGCTTAATCCATCCATTACTATTGAACCTTCTCTCTTAATTTCATTAAAACATATATTACTAATAGTTTTCAGTTATTTTCAGGACTAAAGAAAGAGGGACTATTTTCACAGCATTAAGGCTGTGTAAAATAAATAAAACTGGATCCTCCCTTTCTTCTGAAGATGAATGTATAAAAATGTACTGGTAAATACACACAGCTAGGGACCAATTTGTAATAAAGCTCTTTTCCTAATAGATTGCACTGAGGATTCAGGTTGTACGTACCCCCCATACCCACTAACATGAAGTGAATCTGTCTGCAAAGAGGACAGCAGGGAACATGATCTCAGGCTTTGAGCATGGATAGAAAACTTTGGATTTCCAGTGTGATGCTTTTCAGGCACTCAGCAAGAACAAAGTTGTTGTGGAGTCACCTGTATAACGATTAGATCATTGCTGTCCACTGATGAAGAGTGTACAGACAAAGGGCAGCAGATGGATAAAAACAAACAAGCAAACAAACAAACAGCAAAACCAAGAAAACCCCAAACACAAAAACCAAATCAACCCCAAACCCACCACCAGCTGAAAACACGCTATACATATGTTTACATCCAGCTTTTCTAAGAAATGTGTCATATTGGCAACATGCTACTATAAACAAAAGCAGGGACTAATTTCAATTCATCTTCTCCCTCCTGGTAATTGTACATAGTTTTTCTATGGCCATTTGCCCCATTTTGTAAGGGGAAATGCAGCTGTCTGCACGAATTGCCTAGAACAGTTAGAGAGGATGATAATTATGATGCAATAAGCTGAAATAAGCTTTCCATCCAGAACACAGGAGGTGACATGCCATATCTGCTCCTAGTTTGTCTTTGTTACTCTACATGAAGATTCTCTAGTCATTCAGTATTTTGAAAACTTCCAATTATTTAAAAAAAGAATAGTGTAATGGTAGATACAGTACCTTACAGAGAATAACATTAGATTTATCTTAATAATTAATAAAACAGAGACCAATTAAATCAGTTGAGTACATAAAGGGTTTCTAGAGTAGTTCATAAATCATAACAGCTGCTGTGGAAAGCCTGCAATGCCCAGCATGCTGTGTGGGGTGCAAACCCACCTTTAGCAGTTGCTCGGACACTTCCCAACTGGAAAATACAGCCTTTGGCTTGGTAGATACAAAGAATGCACTTCAAACCTGATTTGAAGCCACACTCTGAAGGCAAAAATGGTGACTTGGATCTTGGGGTGTGGTTTTGAGGGGTTTTTTTTGGATGGTACTCCCTTCAGCCTAATTTCCGCTGACTGACACTCTACTACAGCACGTTAACATAGACTCTGGCACCAGCATCTCAGCTTGCTAATTTTGACAAATGTGTTGCTCTAAAAATTGCTGGGATTACAATGAAATGTGCAATAAAATTACAAAATCTGTAAGGAAGTGAATGGTTGGCTATTATAATTCATTACTGTATTTTCCCAGAGTACCCCTGAAAACGTATTTGTTGTCAAACATGTAAAGGGATGTGTTGCTGACAAGTGCCAGTCAAAAATTTACATCATTGATCTTGGATTTTACTGGATCAATACAGTTTGTCTTTGTTGTGTGCCGCAAGCAATTCTGTGTCAAGCTATGTTTTTGGAGCTCTTAAAATTGGCAGAGAATATGCCTTGGGAAGAAGAAAGAAAGGGACAAATGGTAAAAATATACACACATGTATACATTTACACACATAAGAGTGATTCACACTGCCTACATTTGTCAAGATCAAACACATTTTTGAAAACATGTCTGATTGAAAACAGAGCATCGATCCACGTTTTAAAACTATACTTTGTGCTGCAGTGAAGTGGATTCCAGTTTACAATCCAAGAAGAGAATAACATTACCTACTGCATTTAATATTTGTAGTTCAGGGCTTTGGATATAGAAACACTGCTCCATAATAAGCAGAGGGAAATGTGTAATGAAACCTACAGATATTTATAAAACAGTTAACACAAATCAAGAGATCCCGTGCCCGTTATCTAAAATCCTAATCAAACCTGAGCCACTAACTTTCAAAGGCTCAGAAAGACTGATTGACTTTCCTACAAAACAGTATTTTTCATGTGTAAGCCCTTAACATCAGAATCTTCCCAACAAGCATCTGGGGAAGTCCTCACGTAGCAGGGTTCAGTACTTGTTCTCACAGCCTTGCTAACCTTGCAGAAAATACTGTGCACCATGCAACAGCAAAGACAATTCTAATAAAGCAAAGGTTCAAACATTTGCAAATTTTATACAAATGATCTGCAACTAGATTTACATCTTTGGCCAGAATAGACTGAATTTGCATAAATGACAGAAAGTGACTTAATGTTAGGACACCGGGATGTGTTGCACTGCACCCACTGCTGAACATTTTTATTCTCTTCTATTTACTTGTCTCCAGTGTAGGAAATCTCTGATGTCTCTTCTCAAAAGAGGGGCAGCAGGAGCCTGACCTGGACATGCAGGATGAGCAGGAAGGCAAAGCCATTGCCTGTGTACATTTTTGCTGCAACAAGAGGTAACTCCCACAAGAACTGTGACTTTACTCATGCCCTCTTCTCACAGGCTCCTGAGGGCTACACTCTCCCAGAAATATGGTTCTCTCTTGTACCTACCTATGCTTTAAGCCTAGTTTTCTGAGAAACTGGTAAACTGCAACAGCATGGAATCTTAAGACAGCTGTTTTTTTCTCTTGTAGCTTCCTTCAATTTTGTAGATTCAAATCTTGCAAATTCGAGTAGATTGTGAATCTCACACATTAACAACACATCTTAGAAGCTAATTAAAACCATCTATGTTCTAAGAATACCTTTTTAATGTGTCAAATGTGCTGTCACTTCATGCAAAGATGTGCAAAGATGTTTTCCTAACGGTAAAACTGACTCACTGTCTTAATAAGTAAGCACCACTGTGAGTATACGTGATAGGCATATGCTGCATAAACATTTCTCACAGAGATTTCAGCCCCCTTTAAATATGCTAAAAATGACAGCTCATCCATTCTTTTCCCCACCTCCCTCCACATTAAATTGTAGTTGCCTCACAAAGCAAGAGACAAATTTATAAACTTTCAATTTGGGGCAAAAACCAAGCTGCCATTTAATGGTAGAATTGAATTCCAATTTAGAAATAAAAAGCTCTAAGGGGTGACATACTCCTTCATGAATAGCTTACTGTTGCAGAAGACACTCACAATCTTATATTTATGTATATAACTCATTCAAAACCAAAGAAGCAACACCTGGTTTTGGTAACTAGGCCAGTGATGCTTATAAGCAGAGCATAAAATTGTCTTGTTTGCTGCTTGCTTTCCACCTAATTTCATTAAAAAAAATATTACATATCTTCATATTATTTAGAAGATTTATCCTACCATTAACATGGTAAACCTGTTTTGTCTCTTGGCAATTTTATCCCAACTTGTCTTTGATACTTTCAATTAGTAATTTGTGATTTATAAAGATCTATGTGAGGGTAGAATACCTTTCTTCAAAACACCTCTGAAGAAAACATGATCAAGACATGAATTTTACAGCATATCCCAACAATCAGCAAGAAACCAGGTGCATATATCTGTCAAAACAAACAATAAACTAAAGAATATAGGCAAAAGTATGTATTTTTCTTCCTAATTTCCTGTCAACCACACCTTTCAAAAAAGTGATGACAGCCACTTTCTCTGATGCAACAGATAGTTTGACATAGATTTCTTTAGTCCTTATTTCATATGAGACCATTACTTCTTGTCCTAGAAAACATCCTCTGATTTCAAGAAGGCCATTTTGATGACAAAACACTTAATAAAGTGTTCTTAATAAAGAAAAAATGTTGAAGTTTTTTAACAGTAATGTCTGCACAGAACTTTGTAGAGTTATTTTCCTTTTTAATTTCAACCACCATGATTATTTGACTGGCTGGCGATGTTAATGTAGTGGTGACTCAGCTATGACAAAGATTAGGGTACAAATCTGGCTTCTAGGGTCCTGCCATGAATTCAAAAGATGATGACAACCATGAAAAGCTACTACTATCTCTTTCTTATTTAATTAAGCCAGAGATCTCAATCTTCTTACCTGTGCTCAAAGTTAAACCCAAATTTTCTCCCCTGTTGTCAGCTTTGTACTGCAGTTTTCCAGAGGCAGAAATCCTGCATTGGCTACATGGTGTTCGTGAGGTCGACAGAGAACCTCTCTTCTCCTTGAGGCAGACAGCACCAAGTGTAAGTAACATCTCCAGGAGACTTTGAGTTAATTAACTGTACTGATGAGAAGTCCCAAATGCAGGATGTGAAAATGGCTTACAAAAATTTACAATTACAGAACATGGTCCACCTATTGGGATAGTTTTAGGATTACTGAGGTTTGGAGGTGTGTACTTGTTGAGCTGCTTAGCCCAGCTACAAGAAAAACTCAAAGGAGAAGCAGCAGTTGCACAAAATGTGTTTTCTACTAAACAGAGTACACAGATAAAACAATGTCTGAAAATGGGGGCCATGCTTGACAAAGCTGGATCAGACAAATGTGCAACATACTCCACGTGCCCCAGACACCAGAAGATTACCCCAGTAGAACTCTTGTCTTTTAGCTTATTGGTCTACAGGTTTAGCATTTTACTTTTTTGTTTTGTTTTGTTTTATTTTCTTTATTGTGTTTCTTTCCCTGCCACGTACACCCTGCCCCAGTACAGATACCCTGATCATCCTTATTAGCTCATAACCTTATTATCCAGTGGCTGCAAGTCCTGAAAGACAAGACTTGACTGCCAAGCCAGACAAGCAAGAAAGACCAACCCAAAAATGAAGAGTTTCACTGGATCTGGACATAATGGGCATATCTAGGGACAGGAATTCGCCTGAGGAAAGATGAGGATGAAAAGGCAAAGGTGGCATAAGAAAGAATGGCAACAAGCCACCAAACAGGGATATCACCTCTGAAAAATCTTTAATGATTTAGAACACGTTCTCCAGAACAGATGTTAGGATTGAGATAGCTCTGAATGATACAATCAATGAGTAAGTGATAAAACGTTTCTCATTTGTGGCAGTGATCTGAAATAATAACAAAGAGATAGCTATTTTAGTCTGAGTTTTGCTTATGTCATTAAAATTTAAACATGATTAAAATGAGACAATCTGGTTTTATAACCTGTCAGTATGACAAAGGGACTTTGACACATTTGTCTTCTGGCATATTATGGGGATTTACATTTTGCACCATACAATTATATCTGTATTAAAATGACTGAGCACACTGAACATGAAAAGAGTGATTCATAATAATGGCATTAAAAGCAATAAAGAGTTAAGGACACTGGGAAGGAAATTAAGCAGGAAGGTAAAAGAGGCTTTATATAAAGCAAAGTAGAAGGGAAAGACATATCTCTTCTCTCTTGCCTCTTTATTATTAGTCTAAATAAAAAGAATGTAAATGGAAGAGTGTCTGCCCAAAGAATCAATACAGAAATAAAAAAGCCACCTAGAAATAGTTTTCAATCCCCTAATCTCATTTTGCTCTAAACACAGTGCATCCTGGGGTAAACATATATTGAAGTTTGAATTCCATGTATGCCCATAATTTCTCCTGTGGGTTTGGCTTTCTTATGGGACTTTGATCTTGAAGTCAATAGAGAAAATAGTTGTGTATAAGAAATTATTTTCAGCTTCTGGAAATGTTTTTGTCTTATTCGGCCACTTTTGACTCCAAACAAGATGAAAAAAAAAGATATCTTGGAAGAATACAATGAAATTAATTTAAATAGAAATTATAAATTCAATCAAAATAAATGGTAGTTAATAATGATGGCCCTTTTTTTTTATTTCAGTCATTATGTTGTTGGCTTTTTGTTTTGCTACAGATAACTATTAGGCAAACTACTGTTTTTAATATCAGAATATTACATCTCTAAAATCAATCTTGTCTTTTTAAAAATGTCAAAGTTCTGGGTTTGGTTTTTATTTTTCTCAGACTTTGGAAAATTAAGGATTGGGTTTAAGAATCTCCCAAAACTGAACATTTTTATTTGTTTGCATTATAATAATAATTTCCTATAAAAAATTCATTGGTTGTGTAGAGGTTTTTTGTTTTCTTTTGTTAATATATATTTTTTCTTTCTTTTGTTAATACAAAATATTTATTTTTTGATGAAGAAGAATTTGGTTTGGGAAACAACAGAGTAGAGAAAAGACTGTAACAGGAGCTGAGCCTGTCCTACACAATGATGTTATTCAGTCAAATACTATGAAAAACAGAACTTTGATTCCTGTTTTGGCAAACCAGTAGAGCTGCAGCAACTGATACCTGTTGTGGATCTGTCCACCTAATCTCTAACCTCAGCAAACAATTACTGCTATCAGATTTTATTAAAACCTGTACTGCTATTAAATCTTTAGTTTTGTCATGTCTCGTGAGATAATGACATAAATGTTTGTGGCTTTTTGTGGTCACATCAAGCTTAGTCTAAAGCCACTGTACATTTTATTAAGAAGTAAAACCAAAGCCAACATAGCTAGAAGTTAAATAAAATTATAATTTCTTCTAATAATATTTGCATGCATTAAAAATTTAAAGTCGATGGTTTATGATTTTTCTTTTTTATAAACTCAGTACTTGAAGATAACTAACAGGATGTAATCTGAAGATGAGTCCATTGGTCAGGAAATCACAGAGCCAGCACACTCTCAGAGACACATTTCATAAAACATAACAAAGTGAAGGGAGCTATAAATAAGAAAATAAAGCTATAGTCTGCAGTTAAAATCCTTGCTGCTTGCAGTACATCATTCTGTTCCTAAGTGTCTGTTGCTGGGCTAGAGTTTCTAAATTTAACATTGCAATAGCCTACACAGGCCGCAAAACACACACAAGAAAACATTGCTGAACTGGTTATTATAAGTGCTAACATATGTTTGTTATTTTCCCAATGTGTTTATATCTCTTGAAAATAATTATCAGGATAAAATTTTGAATTGGCTCTTTGAACAGTCAATGTGCAAATGCTAAGACAGAAGTGTGTGTAGTTTTTAGTGAAAACTGAAATAGTGGTGAATTTTAACAGTTTCACAGTATTTATAGGCATCATTTTTACACTTACTAGGATCAGCATCACTTAAAAATTAAAAGACATTAATGCACATGTATCTAATAATATTTGGAAAGCAAGCTTAATTGGTTTATAACCCTATGAATTTAAAAGTGAAAAAATGAAATCCCATTTTTTACTTAATACAGCCATTAAAAGGGAATTGTTAGTATATTATATACACATAAAGCCTCATTGTTTTATATATATATACCCAAATATATATATAAATATATAGATAAGGCTTCAGCATTTGATGTACTCATGGCTGTCCACTAAATGCTACCTTTCTCCTCTGTAAGGAGGGCAAGGTTTGATCCCTGGCTGATTAGGAAAGGATGAGTAGCTTCCATTAGAAATAAACCATGGAAGAGTAGACAATATCACCAAGAAACAGGGCTGCCACCTCTCAGAGCACAGCAAGTGGCTGCAAGATCCATGGCCCTCCATGGTACCCGTTGTTAGAAGCCTTTCATGGAGCTCTCTCCACTAACACCTTGTTGCTTCATAGCAGACATGTGAGGGCCACTGGGAATTTTAACGAGCACAGCTAAAAGTCCTTGGGAAGGCAAAAGCCAGAGCCCAGCCTGATGTCTGCTGGCTGTGATTGGAGCAGAAGGTTTTGGAAAACACGCCCCGCTCAGGCGGTACAATAGAAAAGATGAAACTGGCTGGGTACAAAATGGCACTGAGCTTTCATTTCCATAGCGCTCCACACAGGACGTATCCAGACTATTCTCCTTGCCTGTGAAGCCCACGTGCACTCCTCTCAAGTGACAGCTGAACCAACAGATTTGGAAATACTTGGCTGAGGTTTTCCTGTGGCTTTAGACTACTTTCTTTGGCACCTTTTTGTACTGGCTTTTAAATAAGAGAATGCACCCACAGTAGAGTGTTTAGGAATGTACACATTTGTGTCTCACAAACCAAGCAAAAAGGCCAGTTAAGCCAGATTTCAATCATTCCATTGTGTATAAATATATAGAAAGAAAAGAATACTTTTTACTTGATCACCTGAGAATATTCAGACTCATCTACATATTGAAGAACATAAAAGAAAAGATTAAAACAGCCAACACACTTGGTTCAAATAAAAAACACAACAAAAACTTGTGTGTAGGAACTGATGAATTTGCAATGAAAACGCATTGCATCAAAGGGAGTTTGTGGTCCTGGAAAATGCAATATGTGAAAGAATCAACAATTATTAGTGTATCTTGAGCAAATTTGTCAATGACCCCAGAAATGAAAATCCATAGGACAAAGTAATCACCCACGTTTCTTGTTTCTGGTAGAAATGGTAAAAAATACATCAGAATTACTCAGTTATGTTCATTATGTTGTTCATTACTTACTTATGTTCATTATTATGTCTAAATGCTATACCTTAACTGGATTTTTAATTTTTTTTTTTTAATGGAGATGTCTGGGCTGACTATTTCTCTAGTGTTACAAGAGAGATGTAATCCAGACTACATAATGCAACTCTTCTGGGTTATATTTGGTAGAATCCAGCCATAACACAGAGTGTGGACTCTAGTGCAAAGACCAGACCAGACACACAGTTTGGCTCACTCATCACCCTCTGCATGCCAGAAGATTTAAGACAGTGAGAGCAGATGTAAGAGCACCTTAAGAAAACAGGAAAAGGTGATAGCTGTGTCTAAAGCAAGTTCTATATATTTCACCTTATATACAAAATAAGAGCAGCTGGTAAGCCACAGTCTGGGATCAAAGCTATTTGCTTGTAGTTTGCTCAGTATTTATTGGGCTGTTCTCAGTGTCTGCATACTGGGATGCATTAGGACATCTTACTTCACCCAATATCTGAGACTCTGCTCTTTCAGAGATAACATTTGAATTATTGTGACCTTCCCAAAGCATAATACCACTTTTTCTTTTTCTCCTTTGAAGCATTAGATTGAATGTTGGATTGCTATTGCATACCTCATGGCACCCCAGTAACTATAAAACCCCTTGTATTAGTTCTGTACAGTGTCTTCTCTCACAACTTCCTGGCTCTTCCTGGGCTATGACTGATCTTATTCTGCCTTTTAACAAGCTACTCTCTTTACATGACTTTTGGAATATTTAGAAGCCTCTTCAACCAGGAGATGTTATAGCCTCCAGGAAAAGAGTGTAGCTCTTTTAGACCTGTCTCGGGGTGCTCTCCAGAGCTCAGAGGCAGATATGCTCCCATCCCTGACATTTCAGGCTGTATTCTGCTCCATTCAGCCAGCAGATGTAACATGTCTTCCAAACTGTTTCCAAACCCCTCACACTTCCCAAGCCATATCTCAAACCCTGTACTCTGCTGAAAGAAATGAAATACTGACACCTCATTATTTTATGGATGTATTTATGAGGAAGATTCAGCTAAGAAGCCATAGAGAACGTTAGCATTTGAGCACTACTGAATAAGGTTAGGTCTTCCCATTTTTCCAGAAACTTTTTCCAGAAAATTTGGCTGAAAAAGCATAAGCTGTTACCCAGCTAATAGGAAATGGTGTAGTTGCTGGGAGATGAATTTTCTGGAAGCCAGAAAAGGCATTATTATCATTAGGAAAATGGGCACTTATCCTCCCCACAGGAGTTCTAACTGTGGCTATGGTCCAGTTTATAAGAGTCATGCTGTGCATGATAAAAACGTGTAAATGAAAGGATGGAAAACAGCTCTCAGGTTTTATTACTGCAAAATCAAGGATCATAAAGAGACCTCTCAAACTGGAAACTTCAGACTGCAAGGTACTTTTTCATCTATGGAACTGTCTTATAAGGGAATTAGTAAAAACATCCCTTTTTTGCATGATATTTTTTGTGTAACCTACTTAATATGGAAAAGCACAAGGTTGAAGATCACTTTTGACCTTGTTGAATACATAATAAATGAATAACTCTATGGCAAACTTTGCTATTTCATAGTTTACAAATATTCACAAATCTGGGAAGACTAAGCTGTTTTTCTCTTATATTTATTTTCACACATAATACAGAAACACCCAGAGGCCCTCTATAGAAATTGTATATATACATAATAAAGCCCTGATCCTGAAAAACTCCCAGTCTAATATGAACAGTCTAAATAAACACCATAAGAAGACAGATAATACCATTCTGCAGATGGGAGAAATGAAGGGTGGAAGCACAGAGGAAGCTACACTGCTCAACAATCCAGTAATTTCCTTTGTGGCCCATCTGTGTCATCCCAGTTCTGGCCAGCTGTCCCCCCAAAGAGCATCCTGGGACACTTGGGTATGCCAGAATATGGGACTGCTGGCATTTCAGATCAGGACTGCTGGCATGGAGCTCCCTGTAGAGGGACAAATTGAAACTCAGCACTTTCCTTGGCTAGACAGTGGCTAATGCCATGGCTGCTCCTGGGAGCCTGATGGACTTTCTTGGGAGAAGCTAAAACCTACAAACACCTGGAGGAAGTGGTTACTCACAGCTGCTGCTCCACTCCTGTTTTCAAGAAAGAGGTGATTGATTATGCTCCCCTCAGAAAATGATGCCTGGGAGCCAAACCCTCCCCTCTTCTGCCAAAAAGGATATGAGTACAGGTTTTCTCCACAAGGAACTAACTGAACTCAGAGATCACAGCCTGCAGCTGGGAAAAGGAGGGGACTGATTTCCATCACCCCTGTGAAGGGACTTCATTGTAGAGAAAATTTTTGACCAGTGAAAGAGGGCAAAATGGCAAATACAAATCTGTAATTCAAGGTTTAGTCTCATGTCTGGGAGGATCTTGGTTTTTTATTCAATGTCATTCAGTAAGTGTTTCATGTGAAAAGCAAAGGCAGAAGCTGGGGATCTGTGCTTCCAGCTTTGTCCCAGCTGTACAAAACAATGCTCAAACCAGGCCACTCTATCGTGGCTTTGAAAGTCATCAGATCAAATCTCTCAGGACCTGACAGATTTATACAAGGAGTGTTTGCCAAGGTATCCAGGCAGGGGAAGAACTAGGCTCCAGCAGATATATACAGTACAAAATATATTAAAGTCCTCAATCTGAGACTCTGTATCAACACCCACTACCTATAAAAGCCCTGATACTTCCCTGTCAGGCAATGGCTGAATGAAATTTTTCAGACCTCTAATTCAGTGCCTTCTCCCAGGCGACATGTCCAAAGTCTCCCAAGCCGTAACCTTCTACCTAAATTGACTTTTCACTTATTTCATTAATTCTAATTCCTTAAAAAGCTGGAAATCAGCTTACTGATTTAGAACAAACAACAGAAAGCCTCCATCAGGTGTGTAAAATGATGGGTTAGTTTTCAAACAGCCACAGGAACCACACGGGTTCCACGGGACCTGCTCAAACCCCTTTCTGGTTGACTTTGCTTAGGAAACTGTTGGTGTGACTGGAGCAGGATTCAGGAGCTGTGAACCTCTGTGAGTGCACATTGCCCCTTTCCCTAGAGGAAGATCTCAGGGACATCTGAGGGGGCAGGGGAAAGTGCAGGAGGGACTGGATGGCCCTTGTTGCCAGGCAGTCACTCGCCAAGAAGCCACCAGTGTTGGGGCTTGGGGTTCCCTGCCACAAGAATGTCCTCGAGCATCAGCAAAGGGGACATGAAAGAAGCCTCACCACAGGAGACACAAGGCCATGGCAGCCAGGTGAGAGAGGCTCAGGTGTGGCAGACACAGGACAGCTGCCAAGGGAACGGCATCTGCCTTGTGCAGATGACAGCACTCATGGCATGAAACTCTGTGGGTTTGGGAACAGAGATAAACCAAGTATCAAGTCTGTTGTCTTGAGAACGTAGTAGAAAAATTAATTTCTGGTCTCTGCCACCCAAAGGATATGCTTAAAAAAAAAGTCAGCTTCTACCAGATTACAGTTCTTCAAAACAGTGAATTAAACTTGTCCAAGCAGGGATCCTGATTTCACAGCCCTTGATTTTTCTAAATGGCATATGCTGTTAAAAGAGAAACCAAATGAGCAAGTGCAAAATGCCTGTCTTTATACAGTACATTATAGATATTTTCTAGCATATGCTACTGTTGTGACACTGTGCCTTGTTGTGCCAGACATCAACCAGGTCACAGCATGGAAGGAGTGAAGTTTGAGAAGAGCCTGTTTTGAGAGTCCTTAGGGGCATAGTGAAACCCAAACTTTCCAAGCAGCAGGGAACACTCCTAACCTTTGGGCTAAACAAGGCTGGAAAGCAGATCTTTTTTCCTAATTTTGTCACTATAGGCTGTGCTAAGTATCATGTGACCCTGGAGCTGAGAGAACAGAGCTTATGGAAGTTCATATCACTTCAGAGAGAGACTATTTCCTACAGTAATGAAACCAAGTTCTCCAGACATTATTCTTACATGTGAACAGATCTTACCTTAACCTTAAAATTTCCTTCTCTGACAATAACTGGAAACTTATATAGAAATCATCTTAATCATAAGGAAAGAAAATAAATTTTTAAAATCTTCAAGTATATTGTACTTACACTAGATGGGAAATTAAGTTTTCTGTCATTTTCTCCCCTTTTCTGAGAATTGGAAGCTTATTTGTCTATCTTTAAAGACTGTTGTGTGCTCTGATAAATATTTCACTATCAGACATGAAATGAAACCTAATTTTCTCCTCTATTAAATGTACTTAATATAAATGCAGATTCAATATTTTTGTGTGTGTGTAAAATTTTAATTGCTCTAATATTTATGCAAGGTCAAATTCAAGTGTCATATGTTGAAAAACATTATGGATTAATATGACAGCTTGTAACAACAGAGATGGAACTGGTTTAACATTTTTTTTATGCCACTGCCTCAGCTAGAGCAGCTAATTATTCTTCAAGTATGTCAATTTATCCTAATTCCCCACTACCACAGATCAGCACCAATGAAGACTTGCTAAAGAACTGCTGGAGTGTTCCTGCCAATTTTCATCTATGACAGCCTCACACGGAGAGTAGCACCCTCAGCGGTCAGGCGACTAGCTAGACATAAGGAGATATTATTTCTCTGCTACTGGCATTACTACAATAGAGCAAATTGCTAGAATGGTTTAAATTCTGGTAGCCATACTTCTAAAAATAGTGCCAGACAGGTAAGAAGCAGAGTTAAGGTGAGAAATTACTAAAGGCAACTGCAGGAACCACGTTTTCAATACTGCAGAAGAGGCATGTGGTAATATTTGATAGTCGCCTTACAGCCTGCTTATATTACTGGCCATTTACAAATTACCTCATCATTTTTCTTCCATATGAAGGCAGGTTGTTGCAGGTTTTCCTGAACAAGAGAATAACCACCCATTTAGTTTTTCAAAAAATGAGAATTGGCAGTCATAATCCTTCCTTGATGTTTTTGGAAAATGCTTTTTGTTAGGCACCTTCTGATGGAAACCCCTGTCATACACTTGAGTAATTATATCTCATGAGATAAACAGCTTTTTTGAAAGAGTTAGTTATTTCTGAACCAGTCTCCTCAACAATTCAGTCAAATAGATTTCTAAGAGGTAAAAGCAAACTAAAAGAAAGAAATTAATATAAAAATCTGAAATTTTGTTTATTCTTCCTAGAAGGACAGAAAAAAAAAAAACCCCAAACAAAAACAAATCCCTAACAAATCCCTAACAAAACCCAAAAAACAAAAAAACCCCAGCCCACAGATTCATTTGTAAGTAGAAAGAGCTGCATTTTTAATGTTTGTACAGTTTGTGAGATGCATCTGTTTGTCAGGTTGCCTGCTTGCCAGAAAGATATCTAGGTATGCTCACACTGTCTCATTTCTTCCCTGTAAATGATTACCTTCCAATGCCTCCCACTTTCTATAGCTTTCCACATACTCGTGAAGAATTTGAAACAAAGAAGTGAGGCTTAGCTTGCTTTCTTTCACCCTTCTCTATAAGGCATGAATAAAAGCAGGATATTTAAGCAATGAGGTTTTGAAATGGGGAAGAAATCATTGCTTACATCCTAAGGTGCTAGCTGAGAAGATGAAGTTGACAGCAAACACCATATGAAATGTACATGTGCCCACTCCAATACTAGGGGAAAAAAAAAAAGATTACAACAGTTTATTTCTGTCATAACATACAAGCTGTTAGCAAATTCAGACAATTCTTCCTGTTCAGTATCTCCAAGTCCAACCGCTTTCCTCACCACCCCTAGTGCTAAACCCTGTCATCTCACACACCAAATGTGGTACCCTGCTGGTCCCTTGGCTTCTCACAGCTACACCTTCCTCTCCTTCTGGTTTGCTGACATATGAAATGTCTTGCTGTCAGAATAACTTTCCTCACTTCTTGTTGATTTTACTCCGTTTTCCAAACCCTTTTCGCTTCATACCCCAGTGCCTTCCACGTCAAAGGTTTTAATTTTAGCAACTGCATTGTTTTACAGAATAGGCTGCACACACCTGAAATAGTAACTCTGTCACTGGCACCAGGAAAACACTGTCCTTGTGAACACCAACAGCAAGTACTCGTAATAAACAAGATCTATACAGACTGTGGAGGCAGAGACACAGATTGCAAGAACAGAGAATTCTAAGGAGGCACCACGAAGACAACTGTATGCAAAAGGCTGCAAAAACATACACACGTGCAGAGCAGCTCCCTGAAATAAAGAACTGGTGTATTTGCCAAAACAGGGAGTCCTCTTGTGCTGTTACTTTGCATGTGATCCATGAAGCAAATATTTAAAGACAGATAGCTTGAAATCAAATTACTCATTTGGAAGGAAGAGACGTTTTCTCTGAAAGCAGACTGAGCTTGGTTACAATGGATTTATGAATAACACAATAGATACTGTCTCACTTTTATGAATTCAGCTTGCTTAGAAACAGGTATATTTTTACTGGACAAGGATAAAAATAATGACTTCAAATACATGACAGTATCTTTCATCTTCTGTAATGGATGTCCTACACCCTTTGGCAAATATTGGTGACATTGGTAAAAGAAGACTGAGTAGCTTAAATCCTATTTCTCAAAGGTTAAAAGGTGGATCTATCTGAAATTTTTATACTCAGAATATATCTGTGCTATAAAGTAGAAAGTGATAGAATTTTTAGTGAATTTGTGCTGGAAAAAGTAACTCCTCTGAGAAATGCTATAAACCTATTGCTATTTACCAGTATTATTGATGATCCTTTAAAATACTCATGAATTATTCCAAAATAATGAAAGAATTATGCATGTATTTTTTAGTCATTGCAATGAGGTGCATGGGACTCAGGGAGTTGTGGGGAAGGGGAAAAGCAACAGAAACTGAGTTTTGCTGGCATCTCATAAGGAGAGGAGAACACTTTACACTCATGGTTGGCTGTTGGTCTGGCTTAAACTGGATGTCCAAGTATTTCCCCTAAAACACATCATGTCCACTTTCACTCATGAGAAGGAGGAATTTAGGTAAAGGAACGCTATTACCCTAAGACCTTTCAATGTGTCTTTGGAATACACTGATTTCTATAGCTGAATGGAAAATACTTTTGCAATGTACAAGGAACACTGTGACTGAAAATATACAGGCTAGTATGCAGAAAGGCCTGGTCACTTTCCTTCCCCCCTTAGACTTCCAGGCCTGGATTTGGTCTCTTGGACATTTTGGAACAGTAGTGGAAATGTCCTTTCTGTTTTGTACATCTGAGCACAGCTCTCATGACTGCAGTTCTCTCTTCCAGCTCCCTCCCAAGCAGTGCATGGGGAGGCCACACGATTCCCAACCAGCTGAACGCAGCCCCAGCAGTTGGCACACTGCATCCTCACAGGGCAGGGGATGCTTTCCTTCCTGGGGGAGTAGAGGATTTGAATTTTTCATTTAGCGAGCATGAAGAAAAAAAGGAAGAAACCAGAACATCCAATAATGTGTTGTGTGAGGCTGCAGTTTCAGACTTGGAACTCGCTCTGCTCTCTCTCACCACCACCATCTGTTCTTCCAGCCTCCCCATCTGCCTCCCCTGCCACTGCTGAACACTCTCTTGACTTCCTGCAAACACTCAACATCCCTACTCTACACTTCTCCCACCTCTTCATTACGCAGAATTTTCCAAGGCTCCTTCCAATGTCTCTTGGTCATCAAAGTGGTTGAACTGGACTTCTCCAATGTACCACCATTCATCCAAACTCCTTCCACTGTCCCTGGGGACATTGGAACTCCAGTTGTCCTACCACAACCACTCAGCTCTCCCTAACCTAGAACTTCCCAAGTTCTACAAAATCTCATCATGCCTGTCATCATTATTCAGCCTGGGTAATTTTCTGGCTTCCTTTTGAGTTACTTCATCTATTTAGAGACCTCCTGGTCCTTTGGTCTATTTCTAACCCTCCTTTTAATTTTCAGCCTTGAGATTCTCATTCCACAGCTCCCTGACCTTTGCCACCAGCTAGTTAGAACAGGTTTGCCTGCATAATGTAGACAACACTGTAAGTTTTTCAATTCAAGTTAGGCCACAACTTTTCTTTCCAAAACCATTTTTCCCCCCATTTTCTAACCAAATTTTAATATTATTTTTAAACCAACAGGGATGCTACAAATACCTTATGTATGCTACCACTTGAAAAACATTGGGTCATGGAACAATTTTGGCTGGAAAAGGACTTTAAGATGACCAAGTCCAACAGTGGAATGATCAATAACATTATGCTACTACTAGTGTTTTCTGTGAGCTGCAAAACTATGAATCCTGCAGCATCACAAATGTGAATGGGTCTCAGAAACATCACAAGGATGGATATCAAATTAAAATTTATGCCATATTTTAATTCTCCTCATATCAGTACATTGTTCACAAGACTTTCGCTGGATAAAATACACACAGAGAAAGTTGTCACTGTCAACCATTTATCTTGAAGCCTTTTAGTTTTCTCCCCAAAAAGCCTTATTTTCTTAAGAATAAGCTGCTGATTTACATTTGTGTGAATAGCTTATTTCAAGGTCTCTTTAAGTGCTATTTGTGTTACTGGGATGCACCAGCTTTGATTTTACTATAAAATTACAGAGAGAATATCTCAGTTATGGGAGTCAAAGAAGCAAGGGCACATAGAGAATACAGCAAGTGAGAAATAGCAAAGGCTGGCTTCTCTTAGCATAATTCCTGTTGGCCACTGTGTGTTATGGGACAGAATTAGCATGAAGACCGTAGGGCAGCTCCTGTGAAAGTGCTCCTGGATGTAAGTACAGTTGGGAAGGCAGCCCACGGTGCCTCACATTTTTGCATTAATGACAGAACCACCACCTCTACATCTCAGAGACAATGAGAAGCTGTGATACTTGTTTCAAGTTTTCATTTTGTATTTAAACTATCCTGGAAATCCAGAACAGAAACATTTGAAACTGTAAACAAGGATTGCAACTAAGGGAGTCAGAGAGGTGATGAGATACTCAATAGCAGGGACATGATTTCATTATGAGCTCAAACATCTCTGTAATTGATTTGAGGATTAATATTAATCTATAAAAGTACAAAGTGCAGACTATTTAAAGGCTACATCCTTTTGATACCTTTTCTTGGTCTTAAAATCAAGAGTCAAACGTGGTTAGAAGGGAAAAAGGGATTTTACCTTGGTATTTATTTTAAGGATCCTTAGGTGCACTATGTCCAGGTCGATGCACCTCCGTGCACACTGCAATGCACCCCCCACAAAAGATCTGGTATAACATTCTAGGTTTTACTAATTAGCAGATCTATCAAAGATTCCCCAATGAGAGGCTCAAGTGAGCCCCCCCTCCCCAAGGAACCTTCCCCTGGATGGTTCTATCTTAGTTTACAGAATGTGTTCTGGAGAGGACCTTGGGCTCTGGGGCACACTAACCCTACCTACAGAGCTTCTAAAATGTTTAGTCTCTTAGCTGAACAAACAAGTGCCAGAATGTAGGCAAAAAGCACTAAGAATACAGAAGTTTTTAAAAAGTATAACGGGTATAAAAGAAAAGGCAAAAAATCATCATGGCATCACTTTCACTTCTAAATTCCTTCTCACCACCATTAACTGTTGATCTCTAGGCTTAAAACTGATCTACTGGAGCTATTTCTCTCCAAGTTCCTAGCAGATGAAATTTATCTCTGTGAGGTGGGGCAGCAAGAGGCTTAGTGACCTCTTGGATTTCATTAAGGGATTGTCTCCACCACAGTAAACAGGGTAGTGCAGTCAATGAGGTCTCAATCCTACCTTAAACTAGTTGGTTTGGAAAAAAACAAAAAAGAGCCACGGCAGTAAAACAGCTTGAAACAAGTGGGGCCCTTCACATTTTGCAGCTTGTACACTGCAGAAGCAGCAGCATTCTGAGTGACCAAGGCAGCTGGTCAGTGCCTAACGGGGACATGCATCCAAATGCTGCTGCTCAATGGCTCCTTGGAGCATTATTCTGATGGATGGACTCAACTTCTGTATCCTCTCCCTATAATGAGATGATTTCTACGCAAGGAACATACATTATTTCAGAACCATACTGATAGAACTGATGTTTTTGACATGTTTGGCTCTAACGTATTCAGGACAATACTTTCCTCCCATAAAATGATAACTGAAGTAAAGCTTTGGAGCTATGTGTTGGCAGTATTAACTAGTGTTTTGACTGCCTGGATTCAGAAAAAAAAAAACAAAAACCCACAAAAAACCCAACAACAACAACAACAACAAAATCGCAAGAAAAAAAAGGCATAAGAAACAATAAAACTATGAAAGATAGCTGATTTCTTATTCATTATATTTAAATTATTTTTGTATGGCTAGAATGCTTAAAGCTTCCAAGAAACCAGAGGAAGTGGTTTAAGAACTCTAAATATCAACAAACTGTTTATTCCCTTGCAAGTCAGGCTGCTGGAGAACATATTTAACTTACGTCATTCCTATAGTTATCCTTTGCATCAAAGAGATGATTATTTATGCAACAAGACATAACTGGGGAAACAGTTTTTCTGAGATAATCACACCCCTGGGACATTGCATGGCTCAGGGTTCATTACCGTTGAGAGGAAAAGTGCATTTTGTTCTGGAGTTTTAAATTCCAAACTGCAGTTTCAGCCAAGCAGCCTGTTTCAGGTGGATTAATGTGTCGCTTTAGGTGCTCACCTCACCTGTCAATCACAGTATCTCACCCAACCTAAATAAAATTCTTAACCCCTTCTTTACCCCACTGCCAAAAGGTAATACCTTTTGAAAAGGAGTTTGTTGTTTTAATTTTAATGACAGGAGATGAGCAGAAGATACCCAAAGGGTATGCTGGTATTAGTACAGAAGAGATTCATCTACAGGGAATGCAAAACCAATACTGAATTAACAATATGACAAGTTTGCATATGTAACTCAATTGTTTAATTGAATGAACACTGATAAGTACTAGTACTTAAAGCCAATCACCTGAATTACAAAAAGAATGATGCATATTTTCTTTTGAACAAAGCACTTTTATAACTTGAAGGTACCCCATCAACACCCAGCGTGAAACAGCTATTTCCAGCACACAGTCTCCTCCAAGCTGCAAGCAGAGGATGCCACTTAATTCTCAATGAAAGTGAAATGCAATGAGAAGCTCTCAAGGAAAACTTTTTACGCTCTACTGTGTGGCCTTAGAAGTAAGATGACAGAGCCCTGTTTAACTAACTCTCTTGAGAAACAGCTCCTCTGACTGATGGTTTTGATAAGCAGGATCTCAAACAGAAGCATTTGCAGCCTCTTGCAATTTGAAGCATGCATCAAAATCAACAAAGAAAACAAATGTTAAGAACCCAGTGCAATACTTCAGACAGAAAAAAAAAAGTTACTTTCTCCCCTATTTGCTGAAAGATCAAGTGAAATAAATTTTATCAGCTGTCTACATGGATGCTCGTTCTACCCAGAGGTAATAGATGAGAGTTCTCTATAAAAGTGACATCTAATGACTATGCACACACTTATCTTTCTCCCAGTGGGATAATTGTTTCTACTCCAGACTCTCCATACTTTCTCCTTTTTGTATTTTACAGACACAGCTTCCATCTGCTCCATAGCCAAATCTCACTTTGAGCATACAGAGAGATTAGGAATATCACCTTTCTCTGCTTCCAGAAGAAACTGTTTGAAACAGTCATGTCTCTGGTCTGTCTGCTTCCACACCGTGCTTGTCCTCTAGTCTAGGGCAGCATTTTGCTTTCATAAATAGTCTCATGCTTTAGAGATACATAACTTCTTTTAGTTTTATTCTTTTAAGTTTAGCTGCTCATTCATTAACTTTGTGCTTTCACTTCCCTCTTCTTTTCTTATCTGTTTCCAGCTCTACCAATTTAGCTCTGGAAGAGGATTTCTTTCTTTTTCATTTTTTTTTTACCTGTGCCACAAGCAATTATCATCTCTCAAATAAAAGATCTGAAGGTGTCTTGTAATACCCCAACTATGATGAATTTTATTCAAAAGTAAGTTATTAAAGAGGAGATATAATTTCTGAATGTTACATCTCTGGGTAAGTCAATTTTGAGCCTCTATATTCTTTTGCCACCATAATTAACATACTACTTCAAAGACACAAAAGGACAAAAGATCCATGGAGGCCAGCACTGGGCATGAGAATTCCAGTAAGATATTTCATCTCTTGGAGTCCAAGTGTTTTAAATTTAGTACTAAAAAAACTGTCTGTTCTTAAAATAATTGTCAAAGATAGAACAAAAGAATGAATATCCTTAACAGCAACATGCTGTGCTCTCCATGCCTCTAGAAGCAGATTCATTTATTGCATCAATTAATATATTTGTTGCCTTTGAAATATGTTGAGATTTATGGGACAAACTAAGCAATTTGCAGTATCAAACTACCTCCTCAGATTATTAAAATACTTAATGCCTTTTAACCACCAGTTCTTTGAAAAATTATTTTCCTGCATCTTAACAAGGCAACAGGAACAGAAGTTACAGTGGTAGAAATAAAGATAAATGTTGGTCTTCTGGCACAAAAAGGGTCAGTTTGTCCACTTCCTCTTTATGAATAGTCAAACAAATGATTGATCTATAGTCTTTCCTCAAGTCAAAACAAGAATACTCAGCTTTTACATACTGGAATACTCAGCTTCTGCATACCAGCCCCTCAAACGGCAGGTAGCTGCACTTTACAGCCAATCCAAATGCTTTCAAATTGTCTTATACAGCTACAGTTTTCCACAATACAAGGAAATATAAAGGCAATGCAGGGGAACTGTTCCAAATAAATTATTTATCAACCAATTTCCAAAGGAGTTACAGGCTTCAGGACAGCTGGCCCTTCTCACTGGGCAAAAAACAACACATACACAATATGTCCAAAGGGAAGATAATCTTATTGCTATTAGCATTGAACTTCAAGCTCTTCATAAACAGGAAGAACCTATTTCATTTTATGTGTTTATAAAGTAGAGCATGAGGGGTCCAGTATAGCGATCTTGCCTCTGCCCCTCTTTCCAATGATAGTCGTACTCGTGCATACATTATGTCTCTTTTTGTTGAGTATTAAAAACAAGTTGTTTATAACTAAGATCCTACTGGCAGTTTATAAGAAGACATGAAAACGTGGAAAAACCCCATCAATAATTGATTAGGAGAATGCTTCCAGATAGAAATAAAATCAGGAGAATAAACATTGAACGTACCTCTCTAGGCCTTTGAATGAGCGATATAAAAACACGTCTGGTTTAGCAGCCTGTACTGCTTGCTGTCATCTGATTTTAAACATACTCTCCCTGTTGCCCTACAGAGTAATCAATAAATTCATTTTCTTCATCAGTGGTTGGGTTTCTCTTTTTCCCAGCTGTCATAACACAAGAACTCCTCTAAGCAGGAGTACTTTGTCATTAGATTTCACCCAACTGAGCCACATAATGCTTCTTTACAGAAAGGCAATCAAGGGGATTCTCTTTGTACACAGATAATTTCAAACAGATAAAGTTGAAAGAGGTCAGGTACTTGTTGTGCTTCTAATTTTTTTCTCTCATCTTAAAAAGTAATATGTATTAAGTTAATCTATTACTCCAAGGGCTCTAAAATTTAGTCGATCTGATGATGTAACAGGTAGCAGCAGCATTAAGTACTACAATTGCTTTAGGCCCAGTCTCCAAAGCAAAGAGTGATAAAAGATTTTGGTGATTGATAACATGTTTAAAGGAAAGAGCTTAAACCTGTGGAAGCCAAGCCACAGAAACAGAGAGTGAACTTCACAGTTCCTGTCAACTCCACATGAGAGTTGCCCAAGATGGTCACTACTTACAGCATGGGCAGATTTTAACATGAAGGAAGGAAGAAAGATCCAAGAACTTTCTCCCTTCAAATAGCAGGAATGCAGTCTCACCAGATTCTTGAGGCTAACCAAACTACTGCACTGAGATCCTGGTATTGGCATGACAGTAAAAAAGATCCTGTTACAAAGTAGGAGAAAATGCCCCACTGACTGGCATATATTAACCTTGTGGTCACCAAGGTAGCTGGGTCCATGACAGGCTTAAAAACATGTAAATTATCTCCAAATGAAAATACACACACGAACAAAAATATATTCACATTTATACCTTCCAGAAGGAAAAATCTTTGAATCTAACTCCTAATTCTTGGGGCAAAATTAATTGTAGCAACCCAAAATCTCTTTTTCTAGGTCATAATGCTAGCATTATGGAATTCTCAACTTGAGTTTGGGTTGTTGGGCTTTTCTATTTTTTGAATGATGTTTTTGATACAGTAGTAATAAAAAGAAACCCATTACAACTCATTTTCAAGGGAAAGTCAGAGACTAGAGCAGCTACATACTCTTCTGGGATTTGTGGTTTTAATTAGGCTTATAAGTTATGAAATTAAATTCACAGTTACTTCCGTTTTGAGGAATGTTTATCATATAGAAGCACAGATATTAGACATAGATATGCTTGAAAGAGATGTTGTATAGAAGCCCTGCTGTTTCTATAAGCTATAGGCTGCCACAGCCACACTATGGCCAAGCCCTGAAATGTTCACTTCTTGTCTTTGTGCAGGAAAATTCTTACTGAAATAAATGAGAAATTATTTCTACATGTTTTTTAGAAAATACCACCTGCTCATATTTGACATTGCTTCCTGTTTTCATATTAAGAGGAATAAACAAATAATTTTAAATTAATCTTTCCTGTACAACTCCTTGCTAGTAAATTGAAGTTACTCACTGGTTCTGTTGATGGGTGCAGGAATAAACAGATTTTATAAGAGTTCAGCAGCATATTTAAGTAATTAGCTGCAATGAATCCTTCAATAGTACTCTGAAAATACAAGACCTAAGTAGTAGAAATATGTTGTGTTAAACTGGGCTATTTTCAGTGGACATGTATTTAACAGAAGAGAACATATTGATTTGATATGCTTCTCAAGTTACGACAGATAACATGAACAATTTGTTTAATTGCTAAATGAAGAGTAAAGCCTGCAATATGTGGGCCAATTGCCTGATCATCTAGGAGCCATTGCTGTGTCTCATGTGGCTGGAGACTGACAGGGTTCTACTTGCTTGTTTTACAGCACAGCGAGTCCCACATCCAAGGAAAGAAACTGAAGAGCTTCTTTGATATTGAAAACATCTCCAGTTTTCTTCAGGCTGATATAAAGGCAAATCATAAGAATAAAAAATACTCCAATAGGGTGGTTTATCTGAAAACAGACTGGGCATTCAAACAAGAATAATATAATGAAAGGCATGCAGGGTTTTTTTTTCTTATTTGAAAGCAGCAAGGTAAGGATCTGCATCTGATTTAACACAGCAGGTCAACAAAAAGTTAAATGAATTTAAGATATTTTGAGCATTAGAAACAAAAAAACCTGTCTGTGAAACTATCAGTTGCATACAAGGCAGAATGTCATCCTCCAATATGCCATTAATGGCTGCAGGAAATAAATATAACTTTTAAGATTTAAATGAAATAGAGCTCCTTGAAATAGAGCTAAATATGTTCTGGTACTCAGTGGAAAGCAGTAGATTTGGGTGGAATGAGTTATGTAGTATATAAAAACCAAAAATGGACAGTTAAAGGTGTGTAGAAGCTGACTGTATCACCAATATAGAGAATTAGGTGAAACTGAAGGAGTCTCAAACTTCAGGGCCACTCCAATCATCCCTTTAGTGGGTTTTAGATTCAACACTCCTGTATCTATATTCTGCCAACACAGAGAACTGCATGTGGTTCATTTTCTCTAGACTGCTGTGCCCGAGCAAAGCTTTTCATTTTATTTCATAGTCTATGATACAGTTCATAGTTTTAATAACTATCCTAGCTCAATCAGTGGATATAGCTGTCAAATTACTGTTAAAAAGAGCTAGGAAAAAAGAATAAAGTCATTTATGTCCTCAGGTGTGGCTCATTTATATCCTCAGGAATTGCTGGGCATTCTGTGGGTAGATTTTGTAACTTTTTGTTTGGCTTTATTCTTGTTAGTCACAGTATAGTAAAAGTTTCTGGTAAGGCACAACGAGCAGAATCCAGTAATTTTCTTTTTCCTAAAGACTGCTCTGCTCAAGTAGCAAGAAAGAAGCAGGTTATAAAAAAAAATAATCTGTAGATTGTGAAAATGATTGATGACAAGTGTGCTGAGCACAGAAACACCTTTATTCAGCAGGGTGCCACACTCAGAAATCTCCTTGCAGTTGAATAACAGCTCATGGCTGCTACAAGAAAACCCCTCCCTGCTGGGAAATTTTGAAGCCAGGTGGAAAAGTTCTGTGTCTCTCTACAGAGAAAATTTATATCTGAAATGACAGCTATGACTACACCTTTGAGATAGCTTTCAGTGAAGGAAATAGAGTGCACCTGGGTGTCAGTGCATGAAATAGCATGAGAAATGGAAAGTTATTAATACAAGGTCCTAAATACTTTAATGGGAAGAAAAAAATTACCATCCGTGGATGCTTGTTTCACTTTATTAGGAGCTTTATTGCTTCAAGGATGGAGGGAAACTGCCATTACTGTGTATTTCAAAGGTGTTTCTCATTGTTCAGCAAGCCCATACCCAAACATAAAGGAAACTGCCTGCTGCTTAGTTAGATAGTTGCCATTTTTATCTTCTTCTAAATCTACAAATAAGTCCAGGGTAGGAGCTACAGGAGCAGCTCCTTGCCTGCAGCATGGCCTTTTGATCATGTTTCACTCTAAAGAGACATTTCCTACATGAGGTTTTAACTGACATGACAATAATTTTGGCTAAACAGTGTGTGAAATGCTAATTCAACAAGGAACTCTCATTTCAGCCTGTCTCAGAACTTGTGTAGGGAGGAAAAGAATGCAGTGTTGGAGAAAAAGACCTTTATAAATGTGTGTGGATAATAAGATCCATGGCTTAAAGGAAAAGATGTAAGCAAAGGAAGACAGAGATGCTAACCTGGATCATATGGAATACTTCAAAAGGTACGTTCTGAGGAATGTGTTCTGCCACATAAGTTCGAGAATGCACTAAATTCATCAAACAGCTATAAAAATCTTCAGTGAATTATAAAAATCGACCAGATGGAAAAAGACTAAACAAGAAAGGTCTGAGCTTCTCAAGAGCATAATGACATCAAAGGAAGGAATGGCAGAATTTAAGCTGAAATTTTAAAATAAAACATTTTCTGAAGCCAAGAAGATGGATTTTCATTGAGAATCAGACAAAAAAATAAAGACATTACCATGTTCAAAACTTCAGAGACAAGACCAAAATAAACCACCATTTATGCAGGCATGAAGGAAGGAAATTATTCTCCATGCCAGATGGCCAGTAAAAGGTCTGTGTCTCTTTACATCCTGGAGACGAGATAAAGCGTGTGCAGGCCTCGTAACTCCTCTCATGAGCAGAGTCAGCACAGGGCCTGCTGCCTTGCAATTACTCAGAATGCTGAGGTGCAGCCCTGAACAGAACTGGCTTCTTTTAGCAAATCTCGAGCCAGTCCAAATTCTCCTGGCAAACAGCAGAGGGATGGGAATGGCCACGTGTGGGCACAGCTCTGAACGCATCCCTCATGCTTGGGCTGGCATTAATGTCATTTTCCACAGAGGGATTCTCTGGAGGTGTACCACTAACATCACTTTCAGCACTGTTTGTGGGGCAGGGAAAGTTCCTCTGGAGTTGGAGCGCTGTCAGTCCTGCTGGAGCAGTGCTGGGGCTGCGTGAGGCATTTGATCCAGGCAGACACTTTACTGAGCACGTTCACAGAAAGCAGCACGTCAAAAGCTGGGCCCCAGCACCGCCGGCTTCACGGCGCTTTGCTTCTGCCTGGCAGTGACATCCACGGCAGAGCAGTGGGGGATGGATACGGCTCAAGAGGAAACTTGGGCATTTCCCTTTGTGCATCTCTCAGGATCATGAGCTTCCCTACTTTACAGCAGCATGAGAGATGGCTTTTTCCCAAATGTGCATCAGATAAAAGTATAAAGGTCACTCTTTGATGCGACTTCACAACAGCAATAGAAGAGGATAACGCTGAGGATACATATCTTCCTTCCAGTTATTTCCAACAGCAGACCTGTACTTAGCAAAACCAGCCCATTTTCCTTAACTGTAGGAACACCCTATATTTGCCTCTTAGTTATACACTTTGCATAGAAAACAAAAAAACCCTCCAAGAACCATGTGGATTTCAAAGCACACAACGTAGAGAAAATACAAAATAACTTAAAGGTATGCAGCCAGGGCTTGAAAATTTTAGTCTGAAAAACAAATCCTATACAGTGCTCTACATGAGAAATATGGATTAATTACATGGTTTACATTCAAATGACAGCCTATTTTGAATTCAATATATGAGGATTTTCAAATATTATAGACAATACCAAAGAGGTTATTTACCTATATTTTTCACATAAGATGTTTTATTTTGTAAACACTTTGAGATTGGAGCTTATGGATGGAAAATAGCTCTTAAATCTCTGCTCAGAAGATAAAGGCAATAATTTTCACACATAATGACAGTGATGTTAAATGTCTGCACACTTTTGCAATTCCTTTCACCATTTCATTTTCAATCTCTTATCTCTCATGGCTGTTGAATGCAGCTGCTGTTACAGCCCAATACACACGGCTGTGAAATCCTTCCAAGAGGGACAATCCAATCTCTGCCTTACTCTGTGGTTTGGTTGCCTGTTTGCAGCCCTGAGCGCCCTGCAGGGTCATTCTTCTGCTCCACTTACTGGGGAAAGCTTTGCAGAAAAGGTGAGTCTTGCACACCAACCTGATCGTGACAGGGCTTTTACTTTTTTTTTCCATCTTCCTTGAGGGGGCGATCCTGAACTTGAACATTAATGGTATCACCAGGTGGCTCTACCAGAGGAATTTTTTGTAACACAATTTCCTCCACGTCTGGTAGCTCCATTAAGAACTGAAAAGCAATTTTTTATTTATATTTTGTCTTCCATTAAGTGCCAGTTCTTTCACAAGTTACATACTCCAAGTCATCTGACATCAGACAGATCTCCTAAATGTGAATGAGGACATAATTTGGCCTCTTCTTTTTAATACAACATATCTGTAGCTACAGAAAGCTCAACTGTCAGACAGAAGCCATTACAAAGTGAATGAAGTTTATGCACAGGCCAGTATGTACCAGTCAGAGAGAAATCACTGCATCGCATTGTGCTAGTAAAAAGGGAATGCCTAGGCAGAAATATATTTCAACTTTATGTATTTAGCCAAAAATGAAACTCCAAACCCAATTATTTTCAAACAGATTTACAACAGAGTCCATTCTTTGAAGCATCAAGAGCAGAATCTTGCAGAAATGACAGGTACCTTAGGTCAAGGTAAATAAATTGCTGGAATGAAAGTGGAAAGAACTGAGAGAAGCTTCAAGGCAAACCATTTTACTTTAGATACAATTTCTACAAGCTTAGAGATGGATTTGAGCTATTAAAACCAATGAAAAATTTTAAAGAGACAAAAATGAAAACAGTGAGTTTTCTCTGATTATTTTTAAACCAGAATCATAAATCATTCACTGCAGTCTTCAGCCACAGAAACCAACAGCAGAATTCTCAAGAAACTGAAGAGGCCAGTTCTTTAGTTTGGATAATTCACTAGAAAGTCAATTAAAAAGAATGAAAAGGGTGAATGCTAAGAAACTCACAGGAACAGTAATTTATGCAGTACTACTGAATATTTCCATCCTGCTTCTTACATACAATGGGAGTTTATTGATGGCTTTTTATAGTGTCAAATTCCAGTAGTTACAAATTTACTTTCTTCTCCTATTTCAAGTTTAAGCCTGTTAAGATCTTGAGTCTTTCATCCAGTTTTTCCACAAGATTTTGGTGTCTTTCAAATGCAAATCTGATTCAAATTAATCACAAGTCATCATCATTTATTTTGTCAATTGATGCCCACTAGTCGATGTATTGCTGAAGAGAAAGAAACAGCTGCAGGGATGACAATCAAGACACTAACAACCCCTCAATTGTTTTCAAGTTAGGATTGTGCATGTATTTTTTCTTATAGATTTTTTTCATCTGTTTTGGGGAGTATTTTTTTCCATTTAGGTATTTAAGGAGGGGCACATTATACACTAACAATGGCTAATTACTGTCAGCCATCTTGTGTTGCATGCTGGAGAAAATATCAGAAATAACATCTCAGTGCTCCTGTATTTTTAATGTGTAATCAATTCATCAGGATGCTTGACAGCGTGCAAACCTGAAAACACTTTGCTGGTGCCTGTACAAACATTTGGCACCTGATGTTAAGAAGTTTTCCTTGAATTACATCTTACTTAAACATAGGAGGTTCAGGGTACACATTACCCATAATGCTGTGATATTTCCAACTTCCATGAGTTTCATTAAGAAGAATGGTTCAGTACAACTACAGTTTTGCAAATAAATACTAACATAGATGAGTGGAATTAAGGAATAAAAAAGTTTGATGTAGTTTCAACGTATTGAAGCAAGGAAAAGCCTCAAAAACAACATCTCTGCAGCCTTATTCACAGTGTTTTAAAAGACAATGATCTCTGTAGGCTCACTGAAAAAAAATCAATCTTTGTCTGCTTGCTCTAAGCCCTCAGCCAGCCGCCTTCCTGAGAAATCCCACCTCCTGTCTCTGATTCCTTTCTGGGGGGAGAGATGGCTTGGTCTCAGGAAGAAAAATTCACCTGCTTCTTTACTTTTTGCTTTCACAGGCATCAGGTAAGGCTCCCAAATGTACAATAGACTTCACTTACACTTACTTCACTTTTCTTTCCCTCTCTGCAAATACACTGTTCTTAACAGCTCTATGCAAATGGCAGTAAAAGACACCTCTGTCTGCAGCCTGAGCAGACAGACTTGTAAGCAAACAGATAATCAGAAACTGGTCTCCCACTCTAATGAAAATTCAAGATACTGAACATGGATGGAAATGTTCCAGCTTGCTTGAGAGAGCAGAGCCCCTGAGCTTCCCAAGACCTTCACAGAACACCAAATGCAGGCAAGAAACGGTGGGAAAGCAACAGAGCACAGACGTATGAAGCAGCCAATGTGTCAGATCAGACATTTCCCTTACTGAAAAGTAAAACGGGGAGAGTGCTACAAGCAGGGATCCTGCAAGACAGATTAATCACTCTGTCTGGAACAACTGTTAGCACCATTCCCGAGCAGAAGCTTTCCATGAAGCGGCCCAGCAGGGAGGAAAGCACGGCCCCCGATGGCAGCGAGCTGCAGAAGAGCGTCAGAATGTCCTTGCAATTACAGGCTGGCAACAGAGGGGCTGCTGCGTGTGAAATCACCAGCACTGGTCCACTAAACGGAGCTGGCCTGCAGAAGAAATCTGCTTGTTATTCAGCTCCATTATCACTCACAGAGTAATAAGTAAAAGCAAATTCCATTCCGATTCATTTGGCACTCATTCCTGTCTAGGTTTGAATACCTTAAGTGGTCTCTACACTGTTCTGTTATCTCCATCACTGCAATTTGAGACTGTTTAAACATGCTCTGAACTTTTCGTGCCATGAAGTTGTCTGCCTTAAGCCAAATTGCTGAGAGCCCTGAGCAGCTGGCAACCACTAGAAAGGCTCCAGAATGCCCAAGATATTATAAAATCACCATGGCCTCTCTTTGGAAATGTAGGTTTGCTTGGAACAGTCTCCAATTTATATACCTCACTTGAATGACGCAGTGTTAGGAAGTATTATAATTCTGATTAACAGAAAGAACACATACAGATCTAAATAGCTGGTCACCAAGCTGTGCTCTGAATAAGTATGCATTGAAAAATTTTACTGGATATTAATTGGTTTTGATTTTTTTTTTTTTTTTTTTTTTTTTTTTTTTTTTTTAGTGATTTATATCATAGCGAATATTCTGGGTTTTGAGGTACAAATCAGTAAGTCTACAGTGAAAGATATAACTAGATGAGTATGGTGAATTCCACATCAACCAAATATGCGATATTTTGGTATAAGCAAATAGGGACTAGTAGAAGTTCAGTAAAGTAATTTTAAACCTTCCACATAAGTTCAATGGTTTTATTTTACAGCTGTTTAGTAAATGAGGTTTAACTTTCAACCTTTAAGAGAATAGGTGAAAAATGATTTAAGAAATTACAAGGGAAAATGCAGTTAAATTTGTGAGGAAAGTTCTAATTGTTGAAAGGTGACTGCAGCGCCCACAAAAGTTGACTGCAATAGATTGCTGGTGAGGCTGGAGCTGTGAGTGAGACAAGGGCTGCCCCTGACCAAATGGGAGCTGCTCACAGTCTTGTCATTTATCTGCTTGTCTGTGGGAGAGCTCCATGCTCCAGCCTGGTACCGCAGGACTCAGCAGCACAAAGCCCAGTACCACAGCAATGTGCTAATGCCTCAGAGGGTGATCCGTCCTGAAAATCCATATACATCAGTAAGCTGCAGTTCTTCAGAGAAATGAAAAGCCAGACAACAGCTCCGTTATCCCTGGCCCTGCTGCATGCCCAGAGACTCAACAAGCTGGGGTCTTGAGACATCTTACCTTTATGAACAGCAGTCAATATGAATTAAAACTGGAACTTCTGAATTTAGCTAAATATAGTTGAAACATTTACAGTAAATACACTCTTTATTTCTAAAGTAGGGCTTCAGAGCTGGCCTCTCTCTGGTCTTCTGTTCATGCCCTCTAACTGCTATATCCTAAATCGCAGGATGAAGACTCCTAATCCCAGACCTTATGTACCATGGATGCAGTTTTCCACCTTCTGGGACTGCTGGAGATGTGGGTTTCTACAGAAAATATGTCACCAAAGGTGGAGAAGAAAACTAAACTTTGAAGATTGCTTTTCAAATCAAAGTTTCATAAAATGTTCTACTGCATATAAACTAATACACATTCTTTCTCTTTTCTCCCTTCCCAAGCTCAAAGCCATCCTTCCATAAACTATCTCCTGCTCACACTGGTCACAGGATCAAAGGCATGTCAGCGAGGCTGCAGGCTTATGCATCTAGAAACAAAGATTCCTCTACTGAAAACTTTTTGCATTCATCCATCCATAAAAAGTCACCCCCCCCCCCCCCCCCTTTTCAGTTTAAAGCACAATATTCCAGATAGCATAACACTCCATAAAATAACATGAAAAGCACAACTCTATGAATAAGACCCACCAGCTCCTGAGAAGTGGCCTGAACAGCTTCAGAGAAACCAACAGTTTGTGACATGAGTGTTTGCACAACACAGAGTTCTTTCTTGCTTAATTTGTATTACAGCATCCTAAGGAGAAAGCCTAATCTTTGTTCATTACTGCTCTGCACCTGTCATTTACATCAACTTCAAACAGTAAAATAACAAACAACAAATGAGATTTTTTACAAATACATTAAGCAGTATTACATTTTTCATTGCCATTACCCTATTTAAGTTCTTAAACATTAAAGCAGAAGGATATCAACACTTTTATCAACACATAGACATTTGTAATGAGTATGCAAGCAACTGTAAAAAAAAGGCACTAAGCAAAAGTTGAACCATATAGTAAGTGAAAGACAGCTTGTTGCATCTCATTTTTTTGAAGGTGGGGAAGCACAGTGAGGAGGCAAAGTGATATTTTAGATTAGAAATACTTTTTTTACAAAAGTCTTGATTTTAAACTTGCATGTACCTGACATTGCAGGGAACTTGAAGTTCAATAAAGGAAAATGCATGCACATGGGAGCATTTTCTTAATTGGACTCTTGAGCTGAAAACTCAGATGTATTTCTAGTAGATGAAATGCTTCATATTAAATGTCAAGATGTATTGAAGAAGTGACACTTAAAGTGAACTGAAGAAAGAAATAAAATGGAAGAAATTTAAGACAGCGTTTATTAGTTCAAGATATTCTATGCATAGAGCAATTCACATTTTAAAACTAATTTCTGCCTATCTATGATAATGATTGGGTGCCAGAAGTCAGGAACACAATGAAAAACCAGTATCAGAGGGGAGAAAGAAACATCTATGGAAATAATTTGAAAACACGTTAACACAGCTCAGACGAAGCCTACTGTCTTCAGCAGGTCTAATTGACACCAATTGTACTCCATTTCTGGTCTATAAATACACACGAGGGTATTTTTTCTTTTTTAAGCAGATCCCCTAGAGCCTTATTCAAGTTTGCAGTCACTGTCTGGTCCAGGCAGACAAGCTGCAAAGCCTTTCCCCTCCTGCCCTGTGCTCCCAGCTCTCTGCCTCCCCCCACTGCAGGACCTTCGGGTCCAGCTTGGTGTCCAGCTTTAGGCCAGCTCAGTGCCCATCCTTTCCTCTTGGCTTCCCACTATCCTTCCATACCACTTGATGTCTTCTGGCTCCTCTCACCCTTTGCAGAACTCTGCACTCTCAGTCTTACTAAGAGCCATCATTTTCTATAGTGACCCTGGAAGGACAGGTATTCTGACCTGACTTTAACATCTCTCTTTAAAATTTCTTCCAAAATTTCCATCCATTCAGGGTACCGTTACTCTTTTGCTCCAAATCTCTTTCACTCTTCAATTATTTCCTTTTGCTCATCACCTATTTCAATTCAGCTTCACCAGCTTTCTCTTTTCACCCTGTCAGACACTTTTCACATCCATATTTCCCAATCCTCCCTCCCTTTGTAAAATGATACAGCTTGTCCTATCACCTCTTACAAGCTGTCCTTTCAGTTATTGACACCATGGCACCATCACAGCCCGAGATCCCATTCTCCTCCTGCTCCTGTTCTCATGCTGCTGAAGCAGGCATGAGAAAGGGCTCAGATTTTCTGGCTTCCTGTGCCTCACACTGATTCTCCCCCCTCTCATCTTTGCCCTTTATCTTTTGGAACACCCCAGATTGATCCTTCTGCTGTCAACCCTCGTTACCACCACAGCTGCCTCTTACCTGCCACCACACACATGCTCCACTGTTCAGACTCTTACTAACGTTTCATCTGAAAACCTAGCAATCTTCTCTACACATCTTGATCAGTGAACTCCCTGGTGAGTCTAGAACTGCCTATTAAAGCCTTAACAATGCTAATTTGAAAAAAAATCCTAAAATTTATGATTTATTCTCATAACCTAAATGTCTTTAATGTTCTTCTTATATCTGCTTATGAGAACTGATGCAGCTAAATAGGTATAGGTCCTTTTTGCCAGTCCCTGATTTATTTTTTTCTTCCTATTTTGAATATCTTTAGCATCTGAGGAGTGAAATTTGTCTTCTTCTTCTAAACTGAGCAGTGCTCAGAAAAGTCAAGGAAAGTCAAAACTAAAACCTCCTACTGTTACTAAACATAAGACTTTGATATTACTACAGATTTACACTCCTATTGCTGGAAATTACAAAGAGCAGGAAAAAGAGTAAGGATGAAGTAAGCAAGGAAACACGAGCCAAACTGTATATTTTCACCAAGATCAGGGGTGGCTTTCGAGATAGGGAAACTGCAATCCCCCTGCTTGCACTGACAGTCTTCCATTCTTTTTGTCAAGCCTGAAGGGTGCCCTAAAGTTTTTACCTATCACTGGGGACATCTCCCAGATGCCCCTCTACCATTTTCCTTCTCCATTCCAGTATAGCACACTTCAAACAGGAGGATTGAAACAGGTAGGAACGTCACACCTGAACTTCCAGAGAGATCAGATTATTTTTATATAGAAAAATGAAGTCTCAAAGTGGATTTATCTTAATAGTGTCCATGCCAAGCAGAGGTAAGTAAAACCACTGGCCTGTGGAGGTTAGCAACATGCAGAACATGAGGATATTTGGCACTATTCATACCTAACACAGCTGTATATTAACTATGTATTAGCTTGAAGGATGCCAACTATCAGATTTCCAGAGATGCATTTATACAATGCTCTTACATAAAAAGATTTAGAAGAAAAAACTAAATTTAAGCTCATAATTCTCTGTCTTCTCTCCTGTTCATATTAATTCTCCAGCTCCATGTTGGAAGAACAACTGGAAATCTGGATGCTCACAGGAAGTCTTTGCAGGATTCATCACTGGACCTAGCACAAGAAGACACCTACTACAACAGGATTTTCAGGCTCACTGTTTTATCTTCAAGCAAACTGAAATTCTTTTTCTAGAGGTGAAAGTGGTTTGTACACAGGAAGACACCAAAACTTCCAGTAAATGTGAGTTGCGACATACCATATATATAATTGTAACAAAAACAGTGAATCTGCTTGGCATTAGCTTCACCAAGTCACTTCTGGGTCAGTTTTGCTGTAAAATAGCGATTTCAAAATGAAATCTGCTCTCAACAGAAACGTGTACTCTCTTGCAAAACTCTCCCTTTACTACAGGTTTAAAAAAATGGTTAAGGGATTTGGAAAAGACTAGGGAAAAATGCTGGGTTTGTAAAACCAAGAGATTGACACTGACAAGAAAATAGGAGTGCTCTTATTTTTCAGGACACAGGTATCAAAGTCAATCTGAAAATGAAAGAATTATCTCTCAAATACTAATCAGCCAAAACCATGTAGCACCTCAGTTAAATAACTGAATTTTGAGTTGAACAGCTCTTACCAGTGACAGAGCATACTGTGACTACAAAACAACTTTGCTCTTGGGAAAATTCCCTGCAGCTGGCTACTCCAGGGCTGCCTGCACAGACACATGGAATCCAGCCCATCCTCAAGCAAGACCTGAGATGGGATACAGCTCTGGACCTGGCTGGGGTGGCACTCCGACTCCACTGTAGGAAGAACTCATCTCTTTCTCTGACTTTATATTAATACTCTGGTTTAAAACTCCTTTTTTTCTTTTAAAGCTAATATAGTTCATAGTTCTTCCCAGGAAAAACTTTTTTTCTAACCTGCAATAAATATTGGTCATTGGTTTTATTCCAAATTTAACAATGTTTAAATCAGAAATAATTAAAAATCTGATATATGAACTTACAATTTTGATTGTAATAACATTTCACTTCTAAGCAGATTATTTCCCAAAAGCCACTCGTGTAAGTATAAAATTTGCTCATATTCCATAATCTTAAGAAAAAAAAAAAAAACAACCTGTACTTTAAGTGGAAAGTTAAGCATAATCAGTCTATACCCATGGCAAGGCACCGTGCTTTGCCCATGATGTTATGCTCCTATGAAGAGATATGTGATCTTTTTTCTGGCTCCATCAGGACCATGCTTATGCCCTCTGTATGTGTAGGTAGCATGGGAACTGTCATTATAATTGCATTTTCAGAGAGAGCCACA
Organism: Aphelocoma coerulescens; assembly: GCF_041296385.1. Classification (NCBI taxonomy): domain Eukaryota; kingdom Metazoa; phylum Chordata; class Aves; order Passeriformes; family Corvidae; genus Aphelocoma; species Aphelocoma coerulescens. The sequence goes on from NC_091021.1 coordinate 9,326,406, forward strand.
ATGCTTATTTGCATTTTTACTTGCAAGACTATACAGGTAGGGAAGTCTGCCTTTGGAGAGTGCACGGGGGAGAGTCTGATCCTCCCTGGTGGAGGGAGAGCAGAGGTGAGGGCAGAGGTGTCTCTGTGAACGTCGGTGGCATTCTGTGGATGCCACCTGAAGCAGCCAGGGGGACCAGCAAGCCCCCCCCGAGCTTTGCTGCCTGGCTGAGATTCAGAGGTGTGAGATAAATGCTGCCTTCAGCCAACAAAACACTGGCAGTTTCAGAGGCTGAGAATTCCTCCTATACCGTTGGCATCATAGGGATTTCTGAACTTTGATGTGGAGACCTTGTTTGGCTGCTTCTTCAAAAGCAAAAGGCTCACAGTCCCTTTTCCTTTTCCCTTGCACGTCTCAGAGCCTTTTGTGGGAGAAAAACCTAATTAGCTCCTTCTGCAGCACTTTATAATTGGGATCTTTTCTGAGCTGATCCTTGAGACTGCCCAACCATATTTCATTCCTATTTATCAGTAACATGTTTGCTAATGCATTACATGGCACCATTAGGATCTATATACTCTGAGATTAGTCAGTGTTTCCATCAGGAAATTATAACTCATCCTTACAATTTGATTCCAGACAGAATTGTAGCTTTCAGCATCAGAGCCCAGTGTGATTTAAATAATGGAATTGGGCTATAAAATCTGTTTAGTTTCCAGTTGATATTTTATATTTGAAATGAAATGCAAAAATATTGAAAGATTTAAAATTGGGCTATTGCAAAGCACATTTAGGATGTAGTTTTACTGATATCAAAGATTGCTGCTTTTGTGCATTTATCTTTTTTAAATAATGGTATTCTTGTGTTGAGCATTCTACAAATACTTTTCTCAAAATGAAATTTCACAAGAATACTTATAATGTGGGTTTGCACATCCATCTATCACTATACAGATAACTAATGCCATTATATGGGTGGTTGATAAAAGAATATTTTGAACATTTAATGGCTGTGAAATTCTGAAGACTGTATAGGGAGCTCTGATATTTTTCAGTCAACAGAACTAAACCATCACATTATATCAAAGACAGCATTTTACATTCAGGAAACAGCTTTCTACAGAAGAAAGATGGGAGTGCCAGGAAACTCATTTAATAAATGAACAGCAATCTTTGACCAAGCTTTTCCAAATTGTATGCTTTAAGTGCCCAGATATACATCATTCTTTCTACATGTAATGGGAAAGACATGATGTTTGGAGTCCCAGGGAGAATCCCAGATGTTTCTGCTGCTCTTTTCAGTAAATGTTGGTACCCATGGATAAACCCTCCATTGATATATAATTAATTCTGATTCTATGACCTACTTAAATACAATGTATATAAGACACACCTTCTCTATTGGGTTTATTCCTCTTATTCTGGCTTCAATCAAGTTTTCTAAAATTATCGGTTTTTTACATCACTGAACTCAATGAATTTCATATATGTATCAAAGAATATCAGGGAGTCTGGAAGGACCTCCAGAGGTCATTTAGTCCAGCATCATGTTCCAAGGAGAGCCACTTAGATGAGGTTGCTCAGGGATGCATCCAGGCCATAGAACCCTCAAGAGTTCCATTCATCACCACCACCTCGCTGAAAAGCGTCTTCCAGTACCTGGTCACCCTCATACTGACAGTATTTTTTTAAAATCTAATCAGAATTTCTTATCTCCATTGCCTTTTTTCCCTACCTCTGAGCACTTCTGGGGAGAGCCTGTCTCTGTTCTCTAGAGTGTCCTGTTAGATAGTTGAAAACAAAACTGTGTCCTCCCTTGAGTTCTTAAGGCTGACCAAGGTTCTCCTCAAGCATTGCATTTCTCAGGTCCCTGACTACACTGATAACCCTCAGCTGAGCTCACTCAGTTCTATCAAAGCTCTACTTGTGCTGGGCAGTCCAAAACTGGACACAGGCCAATGGGACTCCCAATGGGAATCACGTCCTTTATGTGGGGAAAAAGTTACAGTGAATTCACTTTTCTTTTTACAGATCTACTGTATTATATTTATAATGTACTATTTTAAATATATGCTTATATTTACCATATTTATAGTATTTTTTTTGAATAGAGGTTGTATTATGATTTGATAAATGCAACACTTGAGTAAAACAGTTAAATATTTGCTATACACCCCAAGAACACTGGCAAGTAAAACGACTGAAGTGTTTTCCAAGAGGAAGTACATGTGGCACTCTTACTACTAAATAATTTTGATTTAGCATTAGAATCTCTTGTGTTTTAGCTTTAGAAAGCAGCACTAAAGAACAAATGTCCACTGAACTAGTAAAGAGAAGGAAAATAAAATTAAATAAGCAAAAAAAGTTGTTAATGTTGCAGTTTGGAAAGTCACAACATTTAATTTGTTCAGATTTCTAAAAATCCATTACACATTTACCTTACAGAGCTAATCCTGTTATAAAATTTATTTATGGAGTTTTATAAGGAAGGTCAGGTCCCAGGAGCCACACACAAATAACAGAATTGTGGAGACAGAAATTATTACCAAAGTACCATGACGATTATCACCGTCTGAACACAAAGATGACAATCCCATTATGCTGTAGGGATTATTCTTCAGCACAGGATGAGAAAGTCCCCAAGACTATTATGACAGAGCAAAGGATGAGATGCAAACATGAAAAGATGTGTTATTTCCATTTGACAAAAGTAGGAGACAGGATGCCAAGCACTGAAATAAATTGCCTAAGGCAACACGTGAAGATACATGTGCCGAAACCAAATCTTCTGAAGCCCAGACTTACATTTTATCCTCATCCAAGAGCTCTGGTTTCAGTTTCTGTGCATTAATCCACCCTCTGAACGCCTTGATTCTTCTTCCATTTAATCAAATGAGAACTTAGACTGACTTTACAGTGTAAGGGCTGTACTTATTAACTGGCAGCTCTCTCCTGCACCCACAGAACACAACAAACCCCAATAGTTAGGGGCCCTAGGAGAAGCTGGGGCATTTGGCAAGGCTGCACCAGGTGAAGAAGGACATGGCACAGTGTTCCTGGGTCTGGGAACGTGGAAAGGCTCCTTCCTGGGGCTGCACCAACAGGGACACTGGGAGCCACCCGACTCCAAACAACAAAGCGCTCCTCAGCCTCAGCTGAGCCCTGTTCCCTCCTGCTGCGGTCACTGCCTGTCCCTCTTCCTGAGCCACCCATCCAACAACCTGATCACCACAAAACCACATTAATTTATCTTCTCTCCTAACCTTCTACCAACTGACCGCCCACTCAACCCACTCCCTTCTCCAAGTGTCAAGAATATGGTTTTGTTCCCTTCAAACATCTTTCTAAATCTCTCTAGATCTGCTGTTAACTATGCTATATGCGCACATTTATATAAACGTACACGCATGAAACCTACAGTGTGTATAACAAGCAATATATTTGGTACAGGTAGAAAAGAAAGGCTATAAAGGCTATAGAAATATTAATTTTAGTCTGTGCTATTAAAACTACCCATCAGATATTCTACTGTGGCATAACATTGTCAAACAAAAACACATAGACCTTCCTTTCACTATGTTCAAGGGTTTTACAGGTTCCTTAGTATACCTTTCCACATCTTGAAACTGAGAACAGAAAAAGTAATACCTATTACTACAGAATTACTCCTTTATGAATATTTATAACTGGAAAGATGGAAAATTGAAAAAAAACCAAAATGACAAAACAACCAAAGACACAGATTTCAAACAGAGCATGAAAATAAGCAGCTTCTATTTAGACTTCAATGTGATATTACAGAAGTTGGGTAGTTATAGAAGGAAGCCTGCATACCATCTTTGTAACAAGTAAGTATGAAAGGAGAGGTAAAAAAAGTTGCAATGAACAAAAGCAGCATGATAATACCTATCAGTTCATCTGCTGTTCCATTGCTGCACGTGCCATGTAGCCAAGCTCAGACACAAAAACCTGTAAAGTATTGAACGGGATTCCACTGGCTACACATTTTACTCCTAATCTGGCATGTCTTTAAATCTAAAGCTATTATTACACCTAAATGGTCAAATATTATAATTTGGGTATTGCAGTTAAGTCACAAAACCAGCCTTCATCTACAGTTCTTGTCACGGCCTTGGTACCATGCACACGATCACAACTCTTACTCATTTCAGTAGCAGCAATGGTTGTTAAATACTGAAAGACATCATGTAATTGATTTAAAACTGATTAAAGGGAGCATACAGCATGAGTTCATTCCTGGATTTATCTTCTCTTTGTGTTTCCATTTGAACGTGAATGCAGAAAATATTATATTTTTTCTACCCACCGTAACAAAATATTTCTACTCTGTTTATGGAAAAATGAGTACAATGTTTTCATTAGATACAGTGTTATTTTCACTCATAAATGGATTTAATTTTACCAAGTGATTTGTTAAATTTTAAACCTGGCCATTCAAAAACTGCATTATACAAGGCAGCATCTCTTTTCTTATGATACCTTCAATGACCTGGAACACTATCACATTTCCAAAAGCTGATGCTGCAACAGGAACTGAAGCATCTGGTGGAACTGCAAATGTGCTGTGATGGGCAGAGCTGAGCAGGACGCTGGGGAGCGAGAGGGCTGGCAAATAAAGGCACTCTGGTTTCTACCTGTCCCCTCCTCACTCCCCACCTTCCCTGTGCCTGGTGCTTGAGGATGCAGCCCACGAGAAGAGAGGCTCCCAAGGAGCTCCTTGACACCTGGCTCCATGCCTTGGGAATGCCCCGGGCCTCCTGAGAAGTTACTGCAGAATTAACAGAGAAGTTACTGCACAATTCCAGGGATAAGCACCAGCTGAGCAGGAATGCTGATTGCTCATGGGGCATCCCGAACACCTTCCTTTCACTGGAATTCCGACAGCTTTGGGTTGCTACAGCCTCCTCTCTCACATAATCCTGTGCCACAACCATCCCCCTGGGAGCAGAATTCAGTGCTAGGAGAAGTAATAGCAGAACATGGCAAATAAAATGGAAGTAGGTTTTTTCCCTTGTTGAAAATGTTGTACGTAAAGGAATAGCATCAATCTTGTTTCTCATTTGAGGAATATCAGTTGCCTCACCTTTGACAGTGTTAAACAGCCATCTCAGTCCTTACAATTAACATTATGATAGCAGTTATCTAAAATTACTTTGGATGCAAACAAAATAAGAAGTAGACAAGAACTACCAGCAATTAACAAAGTAAAATACCATATACAAAAGAAAAGTTTAAGCTGCAATTCTATTAGCAAAAACAGTTGCTTATCAGCGTCTACGACAGATGTTTAAAGTAAATTTTACATAGTAAACCAGTAATAGATATGGTAATTATTCAGTAAAAATTGCTTTATCAATTAAATTCACCAAAGTTTGAAGCATGTGTATATGATGCATAGCAAGATATTGCTGAGGCTGAAAGCAAAACATATTCTACAAGGAGGTTGCAGGAGAGTGAAGAGGAGGCACATCCAAATATGCGTTTGCTCCACTTACAAATGAAGTGGAGAGATGAGAACTTTCATATTTCCAGCTAAATAATAGACAAGATAACCCTGAAAGATCCTGCTAGACGGTAGAGTCCCCTGCATTTGAGAGGCAAGGTGAACAAACCCCCAAACCTGTTCACTCCAGTACCATATTGCTCACACTGAGGTTGTTCCATGGGACCAAATACAAACATATCCATCCCAAGACCCATGGCAAGACCAATTTTAAGATGTTCATGGTTTGAGTGCCTTAGGTATTCTGAGATGCAAAAACATACTGTATTCACTTGCTCAGAAACTGTGCCCTGAAAAACAACCCCCAAAAGACCTGAAAATGAAAACCCTTCCCACCCCTTGTGCTGACCTAATGCCACACGTAGCACGTGACACCAACACCCAGAGATTTACTGCTGCACCCTAAGGGCTTTTTGGTGACACCTCCTTCTTTGGGTGCTCCCCACTTTTTACCTCAGTTGCCCCTTCCTCCAGAGGTAGTGAGAATTAATTACACAGTGAGAATTAATTACATACTAGCTGAAGACAGCCCAGAACATGGAAATAAGCATTAGGTAAGATTACATTAAAAATATTAGTTATAAATCATGTAGTAGTCTCTGCAGAACTCTAAGCAGTATTGAAACATGATGCTATTTAGAACCAGAAGAATAAAAGGGTTTGTTCAGACAAGTTTGTGTTACCTTCTTTCAGGCAAATGTCTTTAGTGAACTGAACACTCTGTATGTATTTGGATTTTTGGTCAAGAGGGACTGGTACAACAGGCCTGTACAGGCCAGGACAGTGACTTCATAATTTGGTATATCCACCAGAGAATTCAAAAGACTAAGAACACTTGCAGTGTTTCTAAATGACTTCCTGTGTTCAGCTCCACTAGTTTACAATGAAGATAAAAGCGACAGAAGTTATTAGTTTTGTTTGCATTCAAGTTGATAAACAAAAGTTCTGTGTGTATTTGAATAAATCATAAAACATGAATTATGAAATTATACAACATTGGAGTGATGAAAACCATTGATTTCTGTCTCTGCCTAAGGGCAGACAGAAAGAACAGAAAAATGAGATTTGTAGTGCATTCACTAGGAATACTTCAAAAACCATGTACATTTCTCCTGTGAAAGCAGATCAATACAATAATTTTATTTTTAAGCTAAGACATGGGTATAGCTAGGACAGCCTTATCTCTTATCTGTCTAGTCTCACACATATGCAATGATATTCACATAACGTCTACACCAGCAAGATACAGTTTTTGAAAATATAACACTTCGCTGAGCTCCTGGCAGCACAGATCACATTTCTGCACTTCATCTTGCACTTAGCACAAGCACCCTGGGGCTAAGTGACATTTGCCTTCTTCACTCAACAAAAGAAAATGCTACTTTACTTCAAACAATTAACAGCATGTTGTGAGGGACTGATTGAAAAACATACATTTTCAATTTTATACATGTTATGGAATAAGATGGAAAAAACACTTCTAAAAGGGTCTAAGCTCTTCCCTAGGAAGAAAATGTGCATCAAAGTCAATGTGTTGGGGATTTTTGGTGTGTTTTTTTTAATGGCTAATAAACAGGCCTGCAGGAAAGCCTGCCAGTAGGTCTGTCTGTCTGCCCAGTCCTGGGGAACACACCCCACCCCCCCTTAGCACCACACTGATACTGCACACACCATTCAAATGGGGCACACACATCCTCCCTAGGTTTTGCAAGGCTTCAGTGGGGAAACATGAAGCATTGAGGCTAATATGGCATGGATTTGAGCTGCACATGGTCAGTATCTTAGGAGAGGCACGAGAAAAATGAGCCAGATTCCCTGCTGGGCAGAAGGATATGTCTAATCTTATTGATAATGCTCTTGCAGCCATCACAGCCTCGGGACAGGATTGAGCCAGAGTCTGCAGGGGAAGGGAATATCTTTCCTTAGATCAACAAATGCAACTGAAAAGAAGACAAGCTGTCAGATACACAAGAATTTTTCAGCTTCTGTCAGATACCAAAATCACGGACTCAGGAGCAATATTATTCTTACGGACATTTATAATCTTACCTATACCGGTCCTTTCCCCACAATCACTTCAAAGTTCCTTAGAAGATAACTTATCTGTTTTCTCTCCTGTACAAACAATCACTTTTCCTGTAACTTCGTTTTCCTTCCCTTAATTATTCAGTTGGCAGCACCTTTTTTTCTCTCTACCACATCCACTTAAAGTCACATGCAATTTGTTCTCAACTTCCATTTGGCTTTGAAGCTTACTGCTATTATTTCAAAAGAGTAGGGTGTGCCTGAAAGCTCATCCACGTTTCTCCAGGCTTCCCAGACTCCAAGAGTGAAAACAGCTGCAGAGTTTGGAGATGCTTTTGCTGTTCATCCTCCTTTCCTCAGAGAAGAAACTGTTTTCCTGAGGCACAGATACAGTAATGTTGTAGAGAGTAAATGAAATTTTTATGGTCAGGAAGTTACAAGGTAAAGGCCATACATTGTTAATAATTAATTGGCTGTTAAGGTATGTTTACCAGTTGCTAGAAATTCTTCTTTATAAATATCATGAGGGTCCTTCAATAGAATTTATAAATAGAACAAGCAATTAAACATACACACAGAGAATATGCCTACATTGTCTTTGAAGTCAAGGCTGCTTGGTGGAAACAGAGACTTTAATTGCTTGTATTTAGAAAAAAGACAACATTTCTAAGTAAGCACTGTGATTCACCATTATTGATAGTATTTACAGTTCCATATCCAATTTAAAAAATTGTGTATAATTTACCATTAATGGACATAGAGATACAATCCCATTTTTTGTGCCAGTTGATAATCATCTGAACAAAATAGAAAACATATATGCTTTCATAAAATACACTGAAAAAAGTTCACTTATTTCAGCAGGATAAATACTAGATCTTATTTGTGTTTTACATGGAACTAAATGTAAAAATAGGCCATTCTCTTTTGGAAGTTTTGAGGACAGCAGTTCCAATCTTAAATATATTAAACTGTTCTTAGTTCTACAAAGTTAAACTTTAGTTCAGTGAGAGAACAATCCTTACATGAGTTTTGATGCTTACCATTTAAAATGAAAGAAAAGATTTTGTGCGATATCACATTAATAATTTTAGCAGGTATTCCATGAGCTTTGAATTTCAGACTAAAATAGGATTCAAGTAATCACAGGACTTACTCAGAATGATTAACACACTATGAAGCTCTTTCTTTGAAGAACAAAGAGTATTCTACATGTACCTTTCATATCCCTACACCATTGTATTTTCTACATGGCTACATTATTACACTATATACAGCTAATCATACACAATATTGCAGCACAGGAGTGGTCGGAGAGCCAAGGAAGAAATTAATTCAAAGGAAAAGAAATTCTAGTCTCAGGTCAAAGAACTAGAAAGGTGTATCTGTGCAGAGTCCTGACCTGCCACTTCCCAGGAAGGGGACAGGACAAGCCTTACTGACAGCTCCCACTGCCTTTGGGAGAGGAGCCTTTCCAGACACAGGCAGGAAGCTGCTCACATGGAAGAAGAATGACACACTTTGCTTTTCAGAATGGAACAAGCCATCAGCTCACGTTGAGCTTAAGTGGCCACCCAGTCTGAGCTTCCTAGAGATTTCTCAGGAATGTGCTCATGTGGCTGCGTGCTCCAGCACAAAGGCACTGTATTGGGAAGACTCTGCTGGTGCCAAAGACCAATGTGAGCCTTTTAGAATACAGTAAAAACAGCCAAAATAGCCATGGGGAAAGAGGGAACAACTCCATGCATTTCTTATGGTATCTTTCCCCCTTTATGATCCAAGGTATCCGATAATCTTACCAAGTGCAGAAAGTGGAGTGTAAAGCAAATTGAATCTTTGCTATAACCATAGATGTGACTGAAGTCAGCAGGACCATTCTGAAAAGGACTGAAGGTCTGCCTATTCCAGTACAAGCATTTTATAAACGTGGGTGATAGATCATTATGTATTATGGCATCTCAAAGGTAATAATAGCAATAAGAAATAATTTACAGCTAGTGCCCCCTTTATGGCCTCATGATAGTATGACTTAAGTGCTGCACAGACCTTGGACTGGCCCTCAAAGTTCAAAAAGTTTTATTCTTTACGAACCTTGCATGATGGCTATTTTATCTGAAGCAGCAAGCTGGTTCAAGTATGGCAGCAGGACGTTTTCCCTTGGTGTGTCTCCTGCTGTATGACTAATGGGCCCTTTTGATTTCTATTGTAAGAAAATCCACTGGGAAGTTTAGGGTAGTTTTACTGCAGAAACCTATCAGATCTTATTGGCCTTCTAGGCTGATTAGTAGCAGGCTGTTTCTCACAGCTCTCCTCTGGTCTCTCTCACTATACCTCTCCCTGAGCTGCTCTGGTGAGGTTTACAGCGTTAGATCTTGTTTCACAGGAAGAGTAGGTAGGTTTCTATAGCCTGATGCCTGTGCCACAGAGAATTACATAAGATGTCCTTAAAGGTGACAGAACTGGATGCATTGGATCTCTCTTTTCAGTTCATAAACTTCATTGATTTTTTTCAAATACAAATATGCCATTAAATTCCGAGTCAAAAGTGTCTGGATATTACAAGCCTTCCATGGAAACAAATGTTCAGACTTTTGGATTTCTTCCAGCCGCTTTCTTATGCTAGACTGGTGAGAGCAGGCTTAAAACTGGTGATGCCTGCCAGGATCAATGCAGGATTTGTCTAAAACAGTTGTAAGGAATGTGTGTGAAAGCTGCAGGTCTAGGAGGGGTGTGCCATCCTTAGCTTCAGAGCAGTGCTTTGATAGCAAATACAATCCAGAGAAAGCCCTGCCCTTCCACTTGCTAGCCAGGCAAGAGTTTAATATTTTACACCACTGGGATACAGTGTGGGACTGAAATTCTCCCACAGTTGTGTGTTCTTAGAGACACAGGGACAGGGCAAAGCCAAGGTCACCAAGAGCTAGAGAGGGACTTGTGTGTGATACCTCAGAGTAACCCACTCCAACCCAAATTTTAGTAAGCTTTAGAGCAGCCTGCTACCACATTGAGCTTTTTTTTGCTAATCCACATGTTCAGTCACAAAAGAATAATGAATTACTCATCCCTCTGAATTCAAGGGATAGGAAATGTGGGGCATAGAATTTCACAAAACCCGGGGTCCAAAGCTCCTTGCTCTGTAGTCTGAAACTTAATCAGAAATGTAACTCCTACCACGAGAAGTTTGAATGCAAATGGTCTGTTCTGCTCATATGCATTATTAGCTGGATAAAAATCTTTAAGATATATCATTTGCTTAAAAAATAAAAGATGCCTCTCACTCCAATAATGCAGCTTAAGCTTGGCACAGCTTTTAGAGGTGGAAAAAAATAAAGAGAGATAAGGGAACTCAAAATAATTAACTTTTTGTTTAAATAGAAATTTTCTCTTTTCTTGTTCTGAAATAGTGTTTTCAGACTATTTAGCCACAGTAACTTTAGAAAAAGATCTAAGCAAAGAATATTTCATTTCAGATCAGGCCAATTTTTCACATTATTATTAAGCATTCCAACACCAATACAAATTACAGACTTTTCCCACATATCTCCAGTTATTATGACCTGGTTTTATGCAAACACATTGTTGTGTTGTACATTCATTCACCATTCATCTCTCACAGCCTTTCCTTCTAACAAGCCCTTGTTCAATTCGTAAAGGGAACATAAACAATTAGCACAAGCAGTAAAGTTCAGTAACACCTGAAATGTTTTGCAGCACCCCATATTAATTTAAAAGTAATAACAACGAGAATGTCAACGCATCTTAAAAAGAAGTTATTGCTGCTTTCTATGAGCAGCAGTCTATGATTCATTGGTTGGCACAAAGAAAATCTTTCGCTGAAACGCTAAGCAGGTTATAAAACACCATTTGTGTGTTACTTTCACAGTGGCTTTCATCTGTCATTATAAAACCATCCAATTAGGACAACAAAAAGGAGGGCTATATTTTTTAAGTGCTGTTTCTTCCCAAATTAACTGCTTCATTTTGACAGAGAACACTTTTGCCTTATAACTTTTCTGAAGCATTACATTTGATTTTTATGTCAAAGAATTGCACAACATATTTTATTTTTGTTTTAAACGGGAGCTGTGGGAAATCTGCCCTGATTTACTTGGAACTTGTACGCTTGCACTACGATAATACAGAATTTTCAAGCAAAGGCAGCACCAACCTCTATCAGCTACACCAGAAAACCACAAAGAGAGCTGGTAGGTTCATTCCCCCTGCAATTCCAAGCAGTTTGAATTCAGGCTTTTTATGGGCTTGTGTTAGACCAGTCATTATCTTATTAGATTTTATAAAATATCACAAGAAAGAAAATCTTGGTCTATAACTTTAGGGCAAACACCTGCTTTCATAGTAAAGTGCCTTTTACTCGTGGACTTGCATAAGGCAGAATCTTGCGCTATAATGACAGAAAGAGCAACAGCTCTCCAAATCTGTATCCAGCTTCTGGTTTGAATTATAAATGCATTCTCTCACTAAACAGGTCAAGGCTTTTTTCATCCCAGGGACGAATAAAGCAGAACCAACCACGCTTTCTCATTCAGAAGCTGCTTTGTGCATTTCTGAGATGGCAATATGTTTGGGTGTAATATTTGTTCTTTTGTCCCAAATTGAATTAAAAAAATACTTTAGACATTCTCCTGTTTTCCTCTCTCATGTTTTTGCCAATTCTGTAAGGTTTTTTCTTTATAGTGCTTCAGGTCTAGCTATGAATAAACCAAGACCTCTCTCCAAGATTCCTTGGAGATGGTCTTCTACTATAAAATATTTCTTGGGGCACTGACAAAACACGTACATATTTCAAATACATAGCATGTCTAATGAGGTAAGGTGGGGTTTTGTTGTAGCCACCTATTTTTGGCAGGGTCCTGCTCCTCACATTGCAACAGTGGAGTTTTTTCCAGTGTTGTCATCACTTCCTTTCCTTATCTCAAGTATCTCCCTTAATTATCAGAAAGTAGAGCATAAAACTAATAAAGTTTAGAAAATAAGGTGCAGAATGAGGGGCACACATTCTTTTCACATGAGAACACTGCAAGAGTCTATTTAAGCAAAGGTGCACCATAGCAACAAAACAGCATGCAAGAACCTAATCATTCTAAAATGGCACAGCAGATCCCTGGACTTGGTGCACAAACATGCAAAACATTTTCTGCTGCTTTCTCTGCCTAACATTTTCTTCTTCTGTGCTTTCAAGTTTATAACTGTCCTAACCACCTGGTGCATGGTATGAAACTGCCTTCTCTGGGAGAACACAGCTTAATTATCCCCTACATGGTGTTTATCCTGCTAATTTCTGTGCCAGTTAGAAAGTAAATCATCTGACAGAAATGTCCCAAATGTGTTTCAGTTTAAAATCTGATTTACCTCTTTCTTGCACACACTTCAGGAAGAGTCTCTCACTTGCACAAAGCTCTTCTGCTGTCAATCTTATGCACAGCACAAGCAGTGGTAACCTGGAGATTCATTGAGTTCTCTGTGATGAAGAATTACATGCACACGTTCCTTTGTTCTCCTTTTCTTTCTTTATTCCTCCTTACAGTTGTTGGGTCTGCTGACTGTGCTGCAGGAGTGTTTATGCTTCAAAGTTAGAATTTTTTTGGCCAGCTGGTCCACAAGAGCTTTTTCAGGAAACAGAGCAATGCTCTAATCCTCGGGAAGTTACGACAAGCTATATTTAAAGGAGTTATGTGCCTGACTGATAGTGAATGAATTAAAATCAAACTAGCAGCAATATTCTTTGTGCCTTCACATAATGTCTGGCACTCTATTAATAAAAGAAATAAATTTCTTAGAGAATAAAAGTTAAGTGTCAGTACTGAATCCTCTGGAATTCAGGAACATGGGTGAATTCTTTCACTAATATCCCTAGATTTCTTTCAGGGAATGAATTTGCAGTGTTTCTGGACAAAATGTTGCTCTCCTATCAGGACACTATATAGATAAAATGGTAGCAGATATCCTTTTTCCTTGCTCTAAAACTCTTTGAGCTTTTTTTTTTTTTTTTTTTTTTAATATATTAGCTTTCTGTAGGATTCTTCATTACTATTTCGAAACTAAAACTACTTAAAGAATTTATAATGTCACAGAAGAAGCCTTATGGAAATCTGTATGTTAGAGTCCAATGCTTCATCTAAGAAGGTTCAGAATAAAGTATATATAAAAGGTTTGAGGCAGTGGAATAATTTCAAAACACTTTTCAGAGTCAAAAGCAATTTAAAATGTTTATAGCACCTTTATATTTTTGCTGTGAGTGCTCCAGTTTGGATATCAGTCAAGCTGAATGCTTACAGCACAGTGCAGGGCGAACTTAACTTATTTGCAAATATAACCATCAAAAAGGAAAATAAAAAGATAGGTCAGGAAGGCCAGCTGGGGGAGAATAACACCCCAAAAATAAAAGCAGTTTTGGTTGCATAAAAAGCAGCATAATTCTTACAGTCAGCTATGGATGTTGAGCTGGGACAAGAAAAAGAAAAGTGCCATGAAAATAAACAGAAAGAAATGAAGCTATAAAATCTCAGCCATAGCTGGATATTTAATTCCAGTCAGCAATGTTCTCTTTCCAGAATGATTTCTCCTGTGCTCATGTCTGCATATACTTTTATTTCATATGGCAAGATGGCTTTGGCAAAACTTTTTGAAGGGGGCTACTATTTTTTTGCAGACTGCTAAGGAGAAAGGAGGTATCTGTCACACCTCCTGCTAGTCCAGTTTCCCCTGCAGTCAGCAGGGCCCAGGTCAGCACAGGAATTAGAGTATATACCGAGCCAGGCAGGAAGAGGAGGGCAAACCAAGTTGCTGCAGCCAAGACTTTAATACAGATACCCTCTCTGCCCATTTGCCATCTCCTACCTCCATCTGAAGTGCCCTGTTCCTCAATACCCTGACGCTCTTAGCTACTGCCAGTTTTGCTCTCCAAACACACCACCTCAGCCTCCTACAGCTTCAGACAGTCAATTTCATTGAATCTGCATGGTAAGTGGCCACCCAGCCCACTTTCCTGGTAGGTCTGCACAGCCAAAAGTGCTACTGTCCATTTGAACAGTTACTGCTGTGCCTCACCAGTCATTAATTTGTGTTTATACCTTTAGGCAAATAACTAAGTGGTTTAATACATAGATTTACTTGCTTGTCTGTAATTTAGCAAAAAAGCAGTCTCACCTGTGGCCAGCAGCAACACTTAACCTATGCTGGTCTGAACCCCACAACAGTATCTTGGCAAACACAACCTGTTTTTTGGTTTGGGTATTTTTTGTAGGCAATATGTTACCCCTAAGCAATACGATAAAGTTAAAAACTTCAAATTATAAAGAAGCAATCTACTCTGTAAAGCCAATTACAGAAGAATTAGGCAACTTTAACTAACTACAGCGATGGAAGACAGCACTGATGACATTTTCACTCATGCTGACTTCAGCATGAAGATAACAATTCATCTTCCAGCCTGACCACGGGCATGTAGAGCTCTAGCTCTTTTCCCTGAGGAAAGTTTGTTACATCAGCAACAACCTCTCACAAAGGAAAAGGAAGGAAGACACATCAGGAGAACATTTCAGAATGTGAGTACGAAGGAGTAATAAAACCAGCAAGAAAAAGCAAAGCTTCAGAAGAGGTGTTTTCCTTCTGGCTGTAGCTCCTCAACAGCCAAATCAGTTCTGCCACAAAGCCTGGGCACAGAGCTCACTCATCACCTACATCCCAGATGATGCAGTCCTATTTTCGGGACCCACATCAGACTTTCTGCTGGTACCAGGGAGAATCTCACTCCTGCCAGAAGCTGCACACTCACAGTCTGCACACCAGCCATGCTTCCCCTTTGCACTGCACTAGCATAACATTCCCAGACTTCACTGGAAAACAATGGAAATGCCACACATCCACGTGGGGTTTATTTCTGTATTGTACAATTCATTTCTGTGACTGTGTTTGGTTACCTAAGAAACAGTCCCTGGGTAAAATTTGACTGATTATGTTGTCAGGTTGATTGTCAGTACCGTGGGTAGAGTTTCATTGGGTATGTGCACATGTGGGATGCACAAAAATTTAAAATAAACACTTGACAATTTTAGATCCTTTTTAGTAGCATTATGGAAAAAAATGATATGAAAACGGAGAGAAATTACACTTTTAAGACATTTATTGGGATCTGTATTATATTTTGAGGTTAACTTAGCCAAAGAAAAAGAAAAGAGAATAGGCCTTCAAGCAGAAAAGAGGGGTATTTTTAGAAAAGCAATCTGTATTGGAAGGTTAGTAACACAGTAACTTTACAAACTCTGCAAGGTTGTAATAAGTACTGAACTTATTTTCAAATAACAGCAGTGCTCATTGCTTTCATTTATCATTGCCTTACACAAAATATTGAAGCATAACAGCCTTATTTAGTGAATTTCCAGTGTTAAAATCTCTAAATGACTGATTATTTGGGCACTGGAGATATGTCCAATTTTACCTGCAGCCCACATTATTTAGATTCAAAGAACTTGCTAAACAAAAGACAAATAGCTGGTTGAGTGATGAAAACCTTGTTGTTAACCACATGAAATACAGATTTTCTATGACCACTCTCCTCTCTCTCATAGAAAGAAAGAAGCAGTCATATCAAATAGAGGTAATTCTGCAAATATGATGGTGAGGAACATAAAAAAGAGAAAGAAAAGAAGGAACATCACTTTAATTACCACAGACATGATAAAACAGAATGTTATCAGGGTTTTGATAATATTGCAGAGGTTGCTGAGAAGCATCCTGTTTGAAAGGTTTGTAAGTCGGGATAAATGTGGGCACCAGAGAACAGGTTTTTGTCAGCAATCTAAACACATTTCCCCTTATTATGATCTTCCAGCATTTTTTACAAGTGTTTTTTCATTCTCTTTGTTGTAGCTCTAACTACAATGGGGATTTGCTGAGCAAAGTTATGACATATAACCCCTTTTCCTCCCATTGTGTAAGACTGCTACCACTGCTTCTGAAATCTCAGAAAGGATGCTAACAGCAACACATGCTTCTGTGATAAATAACATTGATAAAATATGGCTTTGGGTGGAGGAGGAGGATTGTTTTCAAGCACTTCTGCATCAGTTTTCCTACCACAGGTGCAGAACTTTTCGACCAAGGACAGAAGTGCACACAGTAAAACCTGAAATCTCTGGGGAACAAGTCACTGATGACTCTGTAAAAGTGGGGAAGAACAATCAGTCTTGCTCACTTGTCCTAAGCATGACACACTTGCTCCTAAAATGCTCTTCTGGTTGGCCAGCAGCCAGAGGTTTCTGGTGCAAGTCCCTACAAGGTCAGTTATTTTTTTCTCTCATTAAAAAATAATGTCAGAAGCACTGTAGCATGGTGGCTCGACAGCCTGATGTATCCTGCTTAGAGCTCTGGCCCTCTGCTCTCAAGCACCAGTTGGGGATCAAAACACACAGCAAAACCTCAATGAATTTCCAGGTCTGCTGCACTGGAACAGAGAAGGGTCTTTGGGTTTTGATATTATGAAGACATTTTGCTTTTGGGAAGGTAAACAGACCATATGTTTGGAGAGATGACTGACTTCTGCAGGGATTTGAAAGAGCACAGATCTATTTTGTTGATTATTTCTATAATGAGGATAGAGTGAATAAACACATTACCAAAAATCCAATGTACTGCAAGAGTGCTCCAAATGAGAGTATAACTCTATGGTGTACAGCATTTATTGCTTGACATGATGTATTAATGGACAAGCTACCTGAAAAGAATCTTATTTTTCAAAATATGTTAACATTTCACCATTATTTCCTCCTACTCTGCAATACAATTTTTTTCTGATTTTTTTTTTTTCCAATTTGTCTCAGGGGAGATGGAGCTTGGGGAAGAAGAGTTTGAATAAACAAACCAAAACCAAACCCTTCCAGTTGTTCAGTGGGCCCAGTGACTTGCACAGTCACCCACAAGACAGGAGATAAAAAACATAAGCTCACCCTCTATAAAGAAGGAGAACAAACCCAGTTTCATGTCTTCATCTTGCAGGAGGCTTCAGAATGTGAGGCTACAGAATTGGCCTTGGGGCTGTCTGTGCAGGGCCAGGGGCTGGACTCAAAGATCCTTGTGGGTCCCTTCCAACTCAGGATATTTTATGATTCTATGGACTTTTCCTTGGTCCACTTAACCAAGATTGAATCAATTTTATTAAGCAGAACAGAATTTTGCAAGACTAAGTCCATGTCTGGAAAAAAAAAGAGCTTAAATCTGGTTTCTTGGTTCAGACTAGTGAAAGAAAGTTGCTCAAACAACCAAACTCTTAGGAAAAGCACTGGGACAAAAGGGAAATATGAGGAGATGAAACCCAGCATTTATGGCTGATGACGCCTGGAAGCATCAAAAGATGACAGGTTATATTTTGATATCCTCTTCTATCATAAAGTGTCCAAAAGATGCTTGCACTTATGAAAGGGTGATTTTCTGCCTGTAAGAAGGGACTAGCTGCTCCTTGGCTGCTGCTCCAGGGCAGTGCGTGGGCAGGAGGGGATCTCTGATACAGGGCTCTGGAGTGGACTAGCATCCAGGAAAAAGCTGCCATAAACAAAAGAGATGTTGGGGTGCATTAAGGCATTTACTTATATGATTGTCACAATTAAACCCTGCATTTCTCTAAGCCTCCTCACATAAGAATGTGGATTTCACCATCTAAGACACAACCTTCTATTTCTATATTTCTCTACCACTGCAGGACAGGCCATGACCTTGGTTTTTACGGGCTGCAAATTATATTTATAGTACACTGAACAAACAAAATATTCACAGTGCTCTGTTAGCACAATTAGTTGCATCAGTATGTTATTCAAAATAACTCAAGAGCTACACTGAATGGCTTCAAATAGAGCAAGGCTGCATCTTTAGAAGTGTTACCATTTTTCCCTCTGTGCTGCATGAAGGTGTGCTCTTGCACTCAGAGCTCCCAGGCAGGCATTTGCCAGCTGTTTTGGCTCTAGAGAAGAGGACCTTACAATCTCTCCAATAAAGACTGAAGGGGGAGCTCTGCTAAACCTCTCTCTACAATGCTGGGAACAGGTCTGTTTTCTACTGCTGTTTTATTTCTACAGTTGATGATTAAATAACCCACCGTGCAGTTGCCTTATGGCAGTCAGTGCAAAATTAAATATTTCCCCATGCAGAGTTCATTAGCCATCAGAGTTTCCTAGTTAATTCGTTAGGCCTCTATGAATTCCCAGGGAATATTATAAAATTATAATTTTGGTCTATTCTCCTCCAACCTATTACAGAATACATTTCATTTTCCCATATCTAAAGCATAGTGAATGAAACTATTAGAGGAGAAAACACATCTGGATCTCATTTACATTTCTTTTCATGCAGATCAACATAACAGGATGAATTCAGTCCTTCAATATTCTTTATTCAGGGAAGGAAAAAATCAAAATGAAAGAAATACTAGATTGCTCCTCCTACTACACAGCACTAATGATTTTTTTTTTTCCATTTTTGCTGCTTTTAAGGCAAGAGTCCTATTTCAAATTACACAGCACCTCCTGGAGAAGGGAAAGAGCATCTGGAGGAATGAAAAAGCTGCCAACTCAAATTCACGCCTTAAAGCCCCAGACATGCCTCTTCAACACTGCCTGTGTTCAGCTGAATGAATTCAACCTTGCAAATACTCTCCACATGAGAAGTGATATTTTCACCTACATGCTGTAAAAAGGTCCCAGTTTAGATGTGGCAAGTTGGCTCATGGGGACAATATCAAGACCAGCCAAATAAGAGAAGAGTTACCCTTCTAAATCCTAAGGAACATGGTCAAGTCCAGAAAAAAAAATTCTATGCACAGTAGAACACTCAATTTTTAGGCTATTTCCCATCTTCCAAAAAACTTCAACCCATTTAGCAGATGTAGAGGTGGGAGAATGGGCTGAAAGAAAGCCCATGGAGCTCTATAAAGATTGCCCCATCACGTTCCAGGTACCTAAGGGGAAGGAGCAGCTGAGAAAGGGCAGGACTTAATGAACTCATATCAGCTCTCAAGTTGCAAGGAAAGAATAAGGAGGATAAATGGTCTTTCTTTTCTGAGCAGTTAACTATCTCCTGTAGCTTTGGCACTTCTAACACAACCCGTTTTATCGGACCCTATACACCCTCCTCCTCACCTCAGGGAAAAATAAAAAGGAGATAATTTGGACAAAATTGGTGTTAAAAAAAAAAAAAAAGAAATTGAGTTCAAACAGAATCTATAAACTGTCATGGCAATAAAATGCTCCCCAGCAGGCCTGAGAAGGTGGGAAAAGGCTCCACTTGGCTTTAATGGATACAAGCTCTCAAAGGAGATTTACCTGACAGTAGCACACACCCTGCCTTCGCACAGACATTTTAGACACCTGAACAGCTTTGTAGCACATTTTGTGCAAAATGCTGAGCCTCCATAAACATGGATGAAATTATTTTTGACAGAAAATTGAATTTATTAACTTTTCCTTACTATCAGTATTTTTTAATTCAGATATGAGGTCCTAAAGCATTGGATATGCTTCTCATCTTGCCAGCAGTTGTGCCACCACTTGTCCCTCCTGAACTGCTCTACCATCAATGATGAACTTGAACCTCTGATCAGTTCCCATTTCCCAAAAACACCCAGTATATTTTCATGAATACAGACATATTTACTGAAGTCAACATTTTCTTTTTGCCAATACTAAAGTTGGACTTAAAACTTATCCCTAATGTTACACTGAGGTGAGCAGCTTCTCTCACAACTACCAGTTTGACTAAATCTTCAGCGTTGATCTGGATGTTAATACACTTCATCCTGAATATTCATGTACTCAAGTGAAGCTACACACACAGAAGCCAACGTGTATACAAAAACATGGACATATCTTTGGTTCTGTGTGTATTTATCTGTCATGCTTGCTCATTCAGGTGTGTGTCTGGTGACAGATACAAAACAAAAGCCAATTCCAAAAAACAAAATTAAAAAACATCTAAGTTTTCCAGAGGAGTGGATAAAAGAATTAATCTTTAAGGTTTACTGAGCTCTCAGGAATTGGATTTAGATTAATTCAGACAATGAAGTTGCTTAGTGTTTCATTTAACTTCAACAGTCCTCATTATAAATAAAAGTAATGTACCTCATTCTAGATAAACCCAGCCTGAATCCCAGCTAGGAAGCATGAAGTACTGATGCACCTTCTATCTTTGTGCTGAGCTCTCTGTAACACTGATCATCACAGTTTGCAGCTGTACCATTTCCTAATTTCCAAAGGCAAGGCTACCCAATGGAGAGGTATCCTGGCTATTAATATTGGGGTTTGGTTTCCCAGTTGCTATTGCCCTGTTCACACTCCAAGTACCATTGGCTGAAGAAAATATTAGCACATTTGACCTCGTACCATGACAGAGTGAAACCTGGGGGAAGAAAAAAAGTAATTTCTTTAAAATATAAGGTGCCAAATACCTTCTGACCCCCGTGTGGATGTGTGAGACACATGAAAAATGGTGTGTAAATTCCCGTTTTTTCCCCACATGCTTTTGCACGTCACAAAAGGGCTCGTGCTAGAGTTCTGTGTCCTGAAAAATAGTATCAAGCGTGAAGAGGCACACCAGGCACACTTCCTAATGCACAACAAACCCATGGGGGCCCCACAGAGCTGTGGGCTCATTCCTCATAACCTTGACAACTGACCCGCTCCTGTTAACTGATACAGAAAGCTGTTTTACAGAGCATTCCTGTAGGAAAGAGCCACAGGACCATGACATGCAAGTGCAGGTTCCTGCATGCAAAGAAATGATAGCCCTAGTTTCTCACTGCATGGAGAGTCCTGTCTCTCCAAAGCAGATTTCAGAATCGACTGAAGCACCTCTGAAGGTAACAAAGTGCTCTGTTAATGTTTGCTCTTCCTCCTGAAGCCCTGTTTCGCACACACCTGAGATACTGACAAGAAAATATGCACTGTTTTGTCTTCAGTATCTGATCTTGATATATTTATAACAATCTCAATTAGAAGATTTTGATGGCTCTGTTATAAAATGATCTCTTTGTAGCATCCCTCAAATTTATGCACTTCATCACTCCTGACTTCTATGCCTTTTGTTCTTCTTTTGTTAGGAAGAGAACAATAACAGTGGAGTATACTGACACAAATTAGAACAGCTTATTCTCATTAACTCCTCCAAGAAAGAGAGCAGAGACTGAACAGTATCCACAGCAGCTCTCTCCAATGCTGATTTATGTTACAGAACTGCAGTTCATGAAAAATGTGCATGTGAGATTGCTTGCACAGAAGCCAACATAAGCAACTGGCTGTCTGAAGCCTGTTCATTTTCAATCTTGTTCTAGGAGCCTAAAAACATTTTCATTCTCTCTACCATACCTTGTGCCTCTCTAAACTCTGCCCCCTCCTTTTCTTCTTGCCGCAGGGACACCTCTGCCTGTGTGCTTTGTGTACTGCACCAACGCTCCCAGCACAGAGTTGGTGGCTTGTTTCAGCAAGAGCACACATGCAGTGGAAGTGGCTGGATTTACAGATGCCTGCTGTCCCTGAAAGTGGTTCATGGGGCACAATTAAATCTCCTTCTTGGCCTGCATTTGCAGCTGCTACACGGTGGGACCCTGAAACCTGCCCAGGTCATGAACATTTCCAATGCTCGCAGCCAAACAAAGCCATTAATTCGCAAGGATTTGTTTCCAGGTTTCCTTGCTGTTCCCCATAAACAACTGTTGACAGGTCTCTAAAATCCATTCACACTGAATTGCTTCACTAATTTGCATATGCAAATAAAAGCAATTCAAAGTTAAGTGTCAATTTCCATAAACATTACAATATCCGGCTTGTAAATATACACGTACATGTGAAATACGAAGCCTAATTAGACCTCAAGAGTATACATAAATAACTTTTATTGTTTTTTTCATTTTGAACCTAAGCTTTCAGGCTCTTGAACTCCAAAAACAAGGGTTTATTGGTTGCATTGTGAGATATATTCTGCATCTGATCCTTTATCTTTGGGAGCTGCAGAATGATGCTAATTTAAACTAATTTACAGAATGAAATAATTTCTCAAGAGCCCCTTTTTCCACAGGTCATTTTTGTTATTTGGGACTAGGTAAGAAAAAGATGTCAACACTAAATAAGTCTTCAGCCAACAATTCCAGGTCTACATGGTGATGTCAAATGAATAGGGCTCACATTTTACTTCAGGGAGGTATATGATAGACTTCTTAGCAGCAAGATACCTCTGGCTTTAATAATGAGAACTTTGGATCACATGCCAGCTTTTGTAGCAGGTAGATAAAAATATGAAAAGAAAATAAAGAAGCATTGATCTGCTTCCACAGAATACATAATATTTCTATGCTTATTAGCTATCGTTGCAGACATTATGATTCTTACCTCAAAGTTTATATCAGATGCAACTCTAATGAAATCAAAGTTAAGAGTCATGTAAAGTTTGATGCATCTCAAACAAAGCTTATTCCCATTTTCAGAAATACTTCTCTTTTCTTCTCCCAAAGTTTTAAGTGAAAACACAGAAACCTGATCACACAAATCCACTATTCTTACAATTTTAAGGAATATGCATTTTCTTAAAATCAAAAAGAAAAAGGCACTTTCAGACACATGAAAAACAAAAGATAGTCAATGACAGATGTGAGCAGGATTGGTAATTTACCAATATTTCTTTAATGTTTGCATCTCTTTTGTTTCTATGGACAAATTTAAGGGTTGTTCGGAGAGACTGAATAAATAACACACTACAAAATTCATATCCAGTCATACATGAAGAATTAAACTCGAAATTGAATCTTAAATTTATACATACATAGATCCTGTATGAAAAAACCATACCTGACTTTGTAAAATCTTCAGGCCAGGACTACCCTTTTGTTTTACAAAATTACTTGTGCAATGGGATTTTGACAATGACCACAAACCTTTAGGTTTTATTGCTTTTGACAGGCCAATTTCTAGTCGCAGCCAAACAAGAAAAACTTTACTGTATATACAAATACCAGTGTTAAATAAATCAATCAACACCTGATTTTCTAAAATATTTACAGTATCTACAGACAATTTTTTTTTCATAAAGCCTCTTTCTACATGTCTTTGAAGAAGCAAAGAAAATTCAGCTGTTATGATGACAAAAAAAGTGTTTGGACACAAATTTTGGAAGCATTTTAGAAATAAAGGAGAGATGGTACAGTGGTAAAATATAGTATGAGTGTTAGAGATGATATGGGGTCTAATGCTAGAAAAACAACTTGGCGAAGGCACACACAGAGTGGAGGTTCACTGAGAGAAAGAAAGAAGGTGCAGGAAGGCAGGGAAGAAAAAAGAAAAAAATCTGTGCTTCTAGAAAGTCAGCGTGATCCTTGGGGGATTTCTGACAGAACTACAAGTGTACTGTTATCATTATTTTAAAGAAAGATATAGAGGACACTGCGTCCTGTCTATAGTATTTCTCCAAAGAAACGATCATGGATACATTTGCAAAATCCTTACATTTCTCATTTTAATCAGGACCCAGTAGGAAATGAGGCTAATACATTTCTTCTGTAGCATTATGCTGCCACATCCATCCACAGAGCTCTAACACATCCATGTTTCACAACACATCAGGGTTCAGCTCACCTGACAGAAGGCAAATATGACAAGATTTAAAAATAGCAGCACAGCTAAACTGCAATTTTCCCCTCTAACCAGCATGTCCTAATCTCTCAGCTTTGATCTCCTCTTCATCTGGGAAACCTGACACTAAACACTGCAGGCAAATTTGTTTCACCTAGCTGTAAGAGCTTCCTTTGGGACAAGGCATGAGTGAAACTGAGGTTTATCTTTCTCCCATGCCTGAGTTTAAACTTGTACTGCAGAGGGGCACCTATTCCACAGCCTGGGAGCTTTTGAAAGATAAATCCCAGTGGGGCTGACACAAAAAGCAACTAAAACATTTACAGTTCCAGCTAGCCCATAATCATGAATGACTATACCTGTCACCTGTACCTTCACCAGGCTCACCAGCTTAACTGTGTGAGAGTTTGGCCATCCAGCCCTGGCAGAGTATGGCTAAGGCATCCTCTGACCACTGGGCACAGCTTCTGAGAGCTCTTAGAGGATGTTTCACTTATAGCAGCTTTCTCAACAGACCAGGGTTGATGAAATAGCACCACCACAACCAACAGCCTTAAAGTCACTTGTTACTCTAGGCAGCAGTTGCAGCCATGTTACTGGGCATGCCCCTTCTTCAAGAAAACACCAGCATAAATAAAAAGCAGCTTCTCAAAGAGACAAAATCTCAGTACTACAATTCTCATCATTATCAAATATATTAAATACAGCTAGGCACTTAACATAGGTTTACCTGTCAGATGCAGAGACCCACTCTAGATTCAAGCACCTGTGTGGCTTGCATGTTCAAAGGCCTTGAAAAACACTTCTTTTTTTTTTTTTTCCTGAAAACTCACATCATTTTCTTCCTTTTCTATGAACTGGGAATGATAGATCCTCAGAAGCCATGCAGCACCTAGACATTTTCCAAGTGCTCCCTGAAATCCATGACAGGTTTACAATCATCTCCTCAGAGGGCAAGCTAGAAGTCTATTCATAAAGTATAAAATTTGGTTAGTCCCCAGTGGAATCTCCACTTTGAGACAGAGACAAATATTTGACTAGCTAATGGCTAATTAAGGACTAACATGCTAATTAGTGTTATAATGGATTTTTTTAAGCACTTACAGAAATAATTAGACCAGGTATCAAGATGCAGTGAGCACAGACATGACTTATACATTGAGGATAAAGTCTGAATCAACCCTTTCTTGCAGTTACCTACATTTAACACCTTGGCATGGCTGCTATCAATGGCTCTGCTTTTTCAGAAGTTAGTTTTGAGTCGGCTCTGAAAGTGGGACAGTTACTCTTTAGGTTCTAAGTAATGCCATACTGGTACATTTAAAATCCACCAGGTACTGCATTTCAACCAAGGAGAGGAGAGCTTACCTATAGAAGTAGTCTGATACATCAAAAGCCAAAGTAACCAAACATAAGGGCAGAAAGATATTACAGATAAACTGCTTTTGGACAGTGCATTCCAAATGATGGAATCCCACTGCCTTAAAAATTAAAAGCCTTGAATATTTGAAATTAAGGAGAGTATAAAGTTAATGAAAGGATTTTCAGGGCTATACCATCTTTTAGTTCAAAAATGTGTGGGTGACTGCTGGCCGGCATCCCTCTCCCACCACTTTGTGTTCTGGCCTGAAATCTCTGTACCTCCATGGCCATGCTGAGCTACATATTGTTTACTTCTGTCCAGATTATCAAGAGCTCTAAATCAAACTGTTCCCTTCGTTATTTTTCTCTCAAATCATCTGCACAATTACAGTATTAATTCTTTGGTATTTCCAGGTCACTGAGCAAAGCTGTAAAAATTCATTCTTGAAATCACATTATAAGGACCTTACTGGAAACATCCTCTTTTGTAATGAACGCTAATGAATTAATCAGGTTTTATTTCTTTTGGTGATTAGGCAGTCATTTTGCATATTCTGACTTTTTCAAGTTTAAAAAAACTCAGACCAAAGCTAAATGGTGTTTTAGAAATTCAGTTCAATGCCCTCTATTTATTTTTTAATCTTATCAGAGTATATTGTTGCAGGAGAAAGAATGATAGAGTATTTTGCTTGTTTGAGCATCCAACAAAAAATCTTGTATCCCTGTGTTTCTAGTTCTGTATTTGCAATTCCACGCTTTCCCTCAATGAGCAATGCAGGGCTGGCTACCATAAAATCATCAGGGTCAGTCTGCTTAAACAACACAGAAAAAATTGCCTTTGCTGATGCCTCCAGGCTTACTAAAAATCATCACTAGTGGCCTGGAGAGATCCTAATTCAGCTCCTCGAAAACTCTTCAATAAATCTCAATGAAAACTACTGCTCCTAACACTTAATGTGAAGGTTTGTTTAACATTTTCTTTAAGTACTACAGGAATGAAAAGTATGTTATATTCATAGAAGTACTCCCAATATGCAAAATAGAAATAATTAGAGGAACAGCAATTGTTCCTCACCTAATAGTAAAAGCACACAGCCAGGATTTTTTTCAAAATAATCCCAGGCTTTTATTGCACTGTGACAACCATAGATTTCTCCCTGTACTGTTTGGTTTCTACTGTCAAGTTATTATAATCACCCACTCCTGGTTTACATTCCCTGTTTTTACCTCGTGTGGTTTTACAATAGATATAATAAATCCAGATGGGAATTTTCTTTCTTAGAATTCTTGCCACTTTATCTATATTTATTTTACATCTATGTGTGCAGATATTTATTGATCATACCCATCTACTCAAATCCAGGGTATAATGAATAAAATTTTACACTCCTAGTGTCCTTTACTGCTAAGCTTGTTTTTTTAGGGGTGCATAAGCCTTCTTGTTGACTTGTCTCCATGGAATTAACATGGGATTCAGAACAGAACCATGAAACAACTTGAAAAGATGATGGGGGAAAATGTGTTTCTCTAGGTACCGCTAAATTTCATGCTTTAAAATGAAATTAGAATATAAATTCACAGCTTTCATCTTCCAATATATTTAGATGTACTTTCAAATATTAAGTCCAATTACGAGTTGAGGCTAGATGGTCTCCTTGTTATTACTCTGAAAGCTTTCTTTGTCTTTCATAACCTGTAGTGACAAGGCAGAAAAAAGCAATTTTTATGAGCTAGTAGCAGACACTTTTTCTGTTCTAATTAAAAGTCATAATTACATTTTTGATTAACCCAGAATTAACAATAAAACAGATTAGTTATCAGCACGCTACATTTTGTGAAACAATATCGAAGCTTAGAAAATTTTAAATTCTCTGACGTTCTTAGCATAACTAGATAAAGCAAAAACATAAATGCAATTTATGTTTAACAATCTCCTATTTTGACATCTTATTTGAAAAATGAGCAGAATTACCAATTCAGACAAACTTCTATTGCTGCAGATTTTTGTTGGTTCCCAAGACATGTGTTTTGCTTGCATTATTTTAAATAAGTTAATTGCACAGTAAGTTGTTTTTTCTTTTTGATAGCAAAAGTCAGTTATTGAGTGTTTGAATGTCAAAAATGAAGTATCTTAGAAGGGTGATTTGATGCTTTTAAAGAGAGCCAGTACTCAATGTTTGCTTTTTTTTTTAATTGACAGAAGATGTCACACAAAGAATAAATCCATGACCTGACATGATGGAGGCCATGCAGGACACAAGTCAGAAAGGCAGACTCCACCTCAACATGCTGCTGAACCATAACAAAGTAATCCATGGACTGTTGCCTTCTCCCCAAAACACAGATTCCCTGACTCCCCTCATGTCTGCAAAACCTTTCATAAAGAGGTACTGGAGCGTTTGGAGTACCTGGGCATGTAAATTGTTCTATTCTTCTCCAGAAATAAAAATCACTTCTTAAACACACACAGTTGCTATCATGGCAAAGAATAACATCCAGGTTATTTTCAAAGAATGCTAATGCTTCTCTTGAGGTAAACTTGCAATTCAACAGCGAATGGTAGAGCTGGTGTTCCACAGCTGTACAAAGGTGGAAACTTCACAGACATCAGTGAAAACTTCCCTCAAACAGCATAATATTTTTTTAGCCACAAAAGCTTTTTTAGAGTTAAATGAAATCCAACAAACCATAGGAAAGAAGCAAATATAACAGGGTTCAGAATGCAAAGATGATAAGAAGGTGTCTAGGGCAGCACTGGTGCAAGTTCCTGCAATATTCCCTAGGGCAGCCAGTGCCAGAAAACGCCAGATTCCTCTTCAGCAGAAAACTTATCTGAGAAATTTCAGTTGTGGAAAGGTGTTTAAAGCATTTTAGTAACTGAAATCATGCCACATACTTAGAAGCATATACATAAACAAACAGACAATTATAAATCATGCAAACTAAGATGGCCTTAACATATCAATAAAACTTCAGGAGTTGCATCAAGAGTGAAATCTAATTCAAACTTATAGATCAGGCTGACATCTGAAATGAGCATCTCAAATTGCTGTCAC
This sequence comes from Aphelocoma coerulescens, assembly GCF_041296385.1. Classification (NCBI taxonomy): domain Eukaryota; kingdom Metazoa; phylum Chordata; class Aves; order Passeriformes; family Corvidae; genus Aphelocoma; species Aphelocoma coerulescens. The sequence goes on from NC_091021.1 coordinate 9,354,974, forward strand.
GCTCTAAGAATATAAGAATTCTTTATTGAGAGAGATTTGGGGGTGGGGAGGTCCATTTTTACAACCTTGTGAAGTGTTAGAATTCGAGTTGGGGGGGTTGTCAGAGACTACTGAAAAGCAATGATCTATAGGGCAAAACTTATTTTAGGGTTGGGGAAACTTACAAGTCTCAATTCACAAAGTAAATCACTTTTGTGTAGAGGACATGAAAGACTCAGGGTTCTTGAGGTTTGACTTTGACAAAATTGAGCTTCTCAGAGAGACCATACCTAGATGGATACTCCCACCACCTCTTTTCACCTTCCAACAGCTGATTAAACTTTCCTACGGCAGGTTTTCATTTCAAATATTGTAACAGAAAGTGAAGAAAAATAACACTTTATCTCATTTAAAAAAGTTAAAAAAATGTAATAGACAAATGCTCATAACTACATGCTGAGAGATTGACACATTAATTTTTAAACAAATGTTTAGAGATTCATAAACATTGACATGAACAAGCAATTTTGCATATTGACTTAATTTGAAACTTGATTCTACTTGTGCATTGGGATAAAAAAAGATTAATACTAATCTGAGTCTGCTAGCAGAACTCTTACTGTATTTGGGAGTTTAAAATAATAGTTTTAAATTTGATCAAGTAAAGGCCAGATGCACCTCTAATTACTTTAGACATCTTTTGAAATTCTATTAATGTTGTCATAAAATATAAAGTATCTATATCTGGTATTCCCAGAGGACCATTAGCAGAAAATCTAAATAAGGTTTAACAGGTTATAGAGAAATTATAAACTATTGAGATCACGTGTGATATTTATATGCTGCAACCTTGGTCTTAAAAGCGAGCTTCTAAAATTCAGTATTACAGAATGCTGTTTTAGGGTTTTCTCTTATTTCTCATTTAAATACATCTAAAATAGTAGCTAACAGTATTTTTGTTGATATATGAGGTAGCAGTCTTGCATAACAGAAGAAGAAATGCATATATGTGAATAAACCCAGCTTTTATTAACTACAGACTGCTAATTACAGAGATAAGAAAGAAGAGAGTCTTTCCTTTTACCCCCATAAATTTCCCACCTTTAAAAATTAAGAAACCACTCCAGATTTTAAATATTCCTTAGCAATTCACCAGGAAAACAGACTGTGTTCTCCAAAATAGAAATACATAGAAATACATATAGGCAAATAGCAAGAGGTGACATTTTTCCTGTTCAGCAACCTGAAACTTGATGCAACTTAAGGAAGAGGAGATCGGAAAGGGTCTAATTTTGCTGCATCACAAAGATAAAGGCAAAGGAAAAGGTGCTTCTGAGAACCTCTAAGGGTCCTGAAAAGACAAGGTTAGTTTCATAGTCTCACATTGGTACAATGGATCAAAGGTCAAGTTACTCTCTCTGCCCATAATTAAGAAATCCATCTCTTTTTCCTATCTGGGCAGTTTCTTTAACAGTTTATATCTGACACAGTTTGTTAGCATATGTGAAAAATAAGTGAATCTGAACTAAAAATGCACACCAATTTAAGTGGTGCAGGGACAGTTGCCCAGGCATGTCATTATCTGAGCATAAAACTTTGCATGACAAATCACTCTGAAGACTTTTTGAAGAATTCTCCTTAAAACTCCTTGCTCTTACTTGGTAACTCAAATTTCCTAGTAAAACACACTATTCATCAAATTTTTAAAAATACTCGTATTTCATACATTAGGTAACACTGGAAAAAAACATGGTTGTAAAGTAGTTACTACAATTAACTAATAACCTCCATTTCCACTGTGAAATCTGAAGATGCACCACTCCTGCTTTGAACTAACATGAAAGGAAAATGAGCATCATCAGTAGCTGTGTAACATATGAGATGTGAAAAAAGTTCTATTAAAAATCAGTAATACTTTCCAAAGTATTCACCTTGCATAGTGACTCACTCTGAAAACAGTGCTACAGTTCTTCCCATGATATTAATTCTGAGCATTTATACTGCTAGTAATATAAAGTCTTTTTCTCTTAATTTTTAACTCAAATTTTTGTCTTTTTGCAGCAACTCAACAGTTGCTATATTTCCCTCTATATGTAGCAAGTTGAGCTACTACTAAGAGTTTCAAAACCTCCACTATCTAGTGACAGAACCTGTTCCCATGCCCAACCCTCACAATACTTGTGGGTATCACAGAAACATAATACTTATCTCCACTTCATCCATGTCCATGGCACTCATACAAGCACACAAAACATTCATGTCAGTGTTCAATAACAAATCTCCAATTGCAGTTGCTAATTAGTTCACAAAAAGACCCCAAAACAAATAACAGGATCACACACTAAATAGAGTGAGGGAAATTTCACGCCATAAAAGCATACACAATATTGACCAAGAAGAAATCATTTTAGCTCCAAACTGATACGTTTAAAGTTTAGGAGAAGGCGGGGAGCTCTTAGAAATCACATATATTTAAATTGTACCCTCTTGATGAGTACACTGGCACAGCAAACTGCAGCCTAATCTCAGTTTTCCATGAATTCCAAAAAACCTTAATTGCTTTCTGCACCAGCTCGTCGAAGCTTCTGGTTCATGCACCTCAGAGCAGGCAACCATTGCTTATTCTTGGCAAACTTCCACAGGGCCAGAGACAACAGAGATGTGTTGGAGTGCATCTGCACCACAGGCTTTCCAGCCTAGGTCAGCAATAGCCATGGGATTTTTCATTCAATGCTAAGTAATACAACTCTTTCCATCCATTCACTGTTTCACCTTTATTCTTTATCTACCAAGTTTTTTGTGTGCCTAGCTTTTTCTGTGCTTTGTGATATTATGTGAGCCACCTAAAAAGTCATCAGACTTTCAAACTTGATTAAATAGTTCCCTTACGGTACACCTTTGCTGTGGAAGGAAGCAAAGCTTTTACTGCATCAGCCAAGTCTTTTCAAGTAGGAACTGTTCATGGTGTCTCTAGTTCATTGGGAAAATTAGTAATAGTTTGTACAGTTGGCAAATAAATGAGGATATGGTAATTTGCAATTATGCAGAAGTAGAGTGAACATTTAGAAACATAGTGTTCAAATGAAAGAAAGCTGAAAAGTTTTGAAATTTTTGCTTTACAAACATGGAGAATAAAGCTGAGGAACCAATATTCACAGTCATTTAAGTCTTACAATATCTGGAAATCACAAGTATTGCTCCAATAAAATAAACAAAGGAATTTATCATCCAGAAAGTATGATTTTGAAGCCTTTGTATTCTACCAATATAATTAATGACAAAACTCTCAGAAGACAATTTTGTAAATTAAGGGTTCCTCACCTACCATTTCCTCAGCTCCCAATTACCTCCTTGTTCAATGTATTCACTTAGGGAAAATAGCAGTAGGTCAACCAAAATAAAATCATAAAGTGAATTAATTTTCCCTAAAATGCTGCCTGAATTCAGGTTGAACTCTTTTGTTAGGTACAACAGGTTTTGTACTTAGGGGGTAAATTTACATTCTGCTTCCTTTCTGAAATGCTGTTTTGTTATTCTATTCATTGCTCTGTTGTCCTTATCACACTCAATGAAATATGGTATCTATCTCATTTTATTTAAAAGTGACTTGAAAAGTACCCCAGCTTTATACAGAACTGTTTTTTCTCTTAGGAGACTAGAAGTTTCTGGTTGAACTGTGCTCTGCAGTGGCCCCGATGGTTAAGTTACTTGCTAATTCCTACTTTGCAGAATTTCTCAGGCTCAAGTAATTTTACCTCAGTCCTGCTCTTCTTTTTAGTTCTCTCTCTCCACAACTCCTTCAAGTGAGCCAGAAGTTCCTTAAGCCATGGTTGGAGGTGAACTGAAAAAAAAATAAACCCAACTTCAAACTTGAAGGACATATGAAATGGAGATTTTAGAATTAAAATTATTATGGAAGGTTATGGACCAACACAATATGAGAAACTGTGGTAAAAGGGAAGGTTTTTCGTATTTTTCCATTTCATTTAAACTATAGTCTTTGAAAAATTAATGGGATAAATTTAAGGCAAATTTCAATTCCACTTATATAGTTATTGACAACAATGCTGTCATTCATGGACACAGAAATAATTACAGATTAAAAGCTTAATTAAATATAAAACATTTTCTACCTCTCACTCTGGCTTCAAACATTTGCCTTTCACAACCTGATTTACAACTTGAGACAAGACAAAATCAGCCTGCCATCTTTGCTTCCATCATACCCTTCAAACCTTCTTGAAACTGGTGTTAGCAGCTGCCTTTTGTTTGCCATTGAGCATTTTCTGCTCTGGCACAGCAGCACTGCCCAAAACAAAACAGTAAATAAGCCCCAAAGTCCAGCAGACCATCACTAACCGCTGAATTCAAGGCTGCACTGAATCAGTATTTGAGAAGAAAAAGTGCTGAGAAGACCAGAAGACCAAAGAATAAAAATACAGAATCATTTAGGTTGGAAAGGACTTTTAAGATCATCAAGTCCAACCAATAACTTAACTCTGCCAAGACCACCATTAAGCCATGCTCCCCTAAGCACTAGATGTAGTGCTTTTTAAATACCAGCAGGGAAGTATTTAAAATACATGAAGAACAGTAATTACTCAGTTTAAAACTTTTTTCTTTATTTAGTCTTCCTTTTTATTTATGATCACGGCATAGTGGCTGCAGAATGGAAAAGCCAGTGAAGCCCACTGCCATCACCTTGTGAACTCGGCTCTGCCAAATTTAAAGGCATGTTACAGCCACCAAACATGGCTGGAAAGGCTGTTCTGACATAAATGCCAAAAGCAGAGAGAGATTTTTGGACTGAGTATTGCTGAAAAACCTCCAGAAGAAGGAAGAAATTTATTTCAGTCCCTTCCACTTTTTTCAAACAAGGATTTACCACAACAAACAGCAGTCCCAGAAGATCACAGACTCACAGAATTGCTTGGGTTTGAAGGGATCTTAGAGATCATCCAGTTTAAACTCCTGTGCCATGGGCAGGGACACCTTCCACTAGAACAGCCAGCCTGGTCAAACACTTCTAGGAATGGGGCAGCTACAGCTTCTCTGGGCAACCCATGCCAGTGTTTCACAATAAAAACATGTCTTTGTTATAGAAAATCTACCACTTTTTAGTTTAAAGCCATTAATGACTGGATTAATCATTAAAATATTAGAAATAACCTTTAAAAGCCAATCATTCTGTCTGACAGGATCTTAAAAAATAAGACTAATGTATCATGCCAGGACAACTAAAAAAGCTTCATGGACTCCGTGTTTTTCAAGGAAGAATTCTAAATGAGAATCACACACTCGTTTATCTCTGCTCAACATTTTTCAGTGTGCTAGAAGGCTTCTCATGGGAGATATTTGCTGATATCATAGAAGGCTTTTCTGAAGATTTCCAGCATTCTTATGAGGATTCTAAAGTTCAGCAGTGCTTTAGCAAAGTCAGTCTGTAAATTCCAAGGTTTCTGGGATAAATAAGGGCTTCTGAGGTCTGGAGAGCAGCAAAACTCATGGGAGAAACCAATAAAACTGAGAGAATGCCTTATGATCTTTTTATTCCTTGCACAAATGTCTTGCCTTATTTTAGATACACCAGAATGGTAGCTGGCAGAACACAGGCTTAGCATAACTGCAAACCACATGTGAATAAAGTGAGGACTAGGAGGGATGCAGTGCATGACAGCATAGTTTCATAAACAGAACCTCTTTAGCTTTGTAAAAGTTGCTGACTCAAACTTCAATCCAAAAATGCTAAGAGAAGCTTTTGTCAAACAGACAAGGTATCAAGTCTCATCAGAGAAAAGAAGAAGGGAAAAATCCATCTCCCCCCAGCAGTCCCCCAACTTCTTGGCTTCCAAGAGAATGCTCATTTCACTGGACAAATTAAAAACTTCCTTCAAAGCATTCATCTAAAGAATTTCTCACCTTGATTGAAAGAAAAAAATGCTCCTTAACATATTTATATATATTTTTTAAGCATACAAATAAGTAATCTAACAAATTATTATCTTAACACTACATAAGACTTCATGAAAGCCCAGTGGGCCATGATTGCCCATTGAAGCAGTTCATATAAAGACACCATTTAATGAGAAGTTGGATGTAGGATCTCCAAGAAGAGACCCTCTTACTGAATATAAAATTCTGGCATTCCCTAAGGAACCTCTAACAGTACAGCAGAGACCATTAACATCTTTCTGTTGGATTCCATAAAACAAATGGAATATGGCACCAATTCACCAGCTGAAGCTTACACAGCTCCTGATACCACACGTAAGTCTAACATGCAGCCTGTGAACTCAAAACATTGCATTTATCCTGAAAATAGGTTATATTGCTAAAAAACAAAATACAACCATCAACAAAGCAAAATACAGCCCTAGTTGTTACATATCTACAGTGGATAAATATTAGGAGAGCCTATGCAGTTGCTTTGCTTATGTAGGATTTCTTATTTGATAATGTCAGAACACCTTTTTCAAAATGAGTCATGCCAGAATTGAGGAAAAAATTCTGAAAAAATATTTTGGATTCTTAGGTGACATCTTCATAGTCTGAAATGTGAATTCACAAGAGTTAATCCTTTAAGGAACGGTGTGCTTTAGATGAAGGCTATGACAAATGTGAAACAACTTTATGGAGTTTACTCAAATGCAGTACTAAACTCCAAAATGAGTTTGATCTTTCTGTACCAAGATCAAATTGAAATCAGGTCTATATCATAAAGTTCTTCTGGTGCAGGGATACTAACTAACAAAAAAACAAACAAACCAAAAATCACAATCTAAAGGACATACCAGTATGTTTTCCACTGCATTTCCAAAGTACATAAAGAGACAGTTTTCACAGACTGCAATGAACTCTTGAAAGCAAATAAGAGAGGCAGTATAGGGCTACAGCTGCTGTACATGTTACTTCCCCAAAATTGCTCTGAGGGGTTACGTGATGGTAGTTATCTAGTAAATATTTTATTCAGTGTCATAATTCAAGCTAAATAAAGTGAAAGTCATCTACTACTGCTAAATACAGTCACTTCTGCAATTTCTTAGCAGTAAGAAGAGCAGATGCCCTTTCATCATACCCAAATTAGTGTTTGCTGTGGATTTATGAAACTTGCAGCTTCCTTGCCTATCAAAATAGTGACAGTATTATTCTGGACATGGGGAAAATTTGAATTTGATCTGGGCATGGGCCAAATCATAGGAAGTTCATGCTGAAACACAGTTAATGAGTAGCCAGAAGAAGTGGCCAGTAATTGGCAGCTCAGCTTCTGTTGTAATGAATGCTCATTAGGAAGATAGACTGACTACTTGGCTTCTTCATTTATTCAGTTTTTGACCCATAATTTAAATATTCCAAACTGTTCCATTTTAAAATACAGGACAAAAAGACTGCATGATCTCACATATGGAGGTGGCAGTCCCCCAAATATTTACATGAGAAGCAGCAGTTAATACACTTCACCGTGCTTTCGATCATCAGAATTATATCTGACACTAAATAAACAGCAATGATAAATAGTGACGGGGAGGTACCTGTTCCAGAGAATGTATGAGCTCAAGCAAGTTTTGTCCATTCCCTAAAACGTGTCTGGGAATTTTTTTTTGTTCAAAAAATGGTGTTGGGAGCAGCGTGCTCCCTCAGTGCTCCACAGGGTACAGCTGTTGGGCATTGACTGTGCCCAGAGATCAAGGAAATGCAACTCAAGGCAGATGTGTGCTGGTGTGTTTACAACCAGCCAGATGCAGTCACACCCTCTATCAGCCAAGAAAATTGCTGAATCTAATGGGCAGTTTAACAGGAGCCTGTATCAACTAGCATTTGGAAAATAAAATTCAGTCAAAAAGCAAGCAAATAATGAAGCAAGATGTCATCCACTCAACAGATAACAAAATCAGACCATTTGAAAAATGGGAGACAGGCCTCTTCTTGCTTTTAGACAAAACAGAAAATCTCACCCCACAGCTGATGGTGGTGCTGAGAACAATGATAGCAATTTCTGTAACACAACTCTATGCCAGGACTGATTAAGTGCTGAAAATGGATTTGGAATCAGCCAGCAGAAATGCAAAGTATGCAAGATCCATGATCCAAAATTAAATAGCTGAAACATAATAATTCAATTAAATTCTCAAAAACTTTCAGTGCTAAATCACACAGATATATCACTTTTATAGATTACTTGCCTGTGTGGGTCCATCAATAAATGTTCTGTTGAGGAGTCCTTCCCACAGCTTTTATCCCAAAATGTCCCCAAAAGCATTTCTGAGACTGGTTTGGGCAAGCTGCTCTCCTAAAAATTGTTTACACATGAGCTAAAGTCTAGAAGTGACCCTTGTCAGTAAACATGCAGTGAGTTTAGAGCCCAAACGTATGCCAGGGTGCTCCATCAGCATTGTACATGCTGCATTTCATTGCTCACAGCCTAAGCTTCGCCATGGTGTGAAATGTAGCTCAAAGAGCTGCAGATGGACTGTACTCAAATGTATGAATTTCTGATGCTTTCCATGAGCTGCTGAGATCTGTGGGCTGCCATCCAACAGGTTTAGCCAAGCACAAAGCATGAAAAATTGCATCAAGAGACTGTTTCTGTAGTCACTTCAGCTGAGCTGCTGAATGCCATGCTCATCACCACAGTAAAAAACCAAAACATCAGAAAGGCCTGGGATTTGTTATGTTGAGCTACCCAGCTGCTGTGGCCCACACCACAGCTTAGCAGGGACATCAGGAGACAGAGAGGCTGAAGAACATCACAAAGATATATCATTCTGACATCCCCCCCCACATCTTCAGGTTTTTGAAATCTTGGTCAAACTGCTCATGCCAATGTGCTTAAATCTAAGCTCTGTAAAAGTTTGTTATTCCAATTCAGTCAGAGGAAGGAGAATGTCAGTCACTCCCAAACACATGCTGGTACTACAGGGTGACTTGTGCAAGCAAAAGCAGCCTGTGTCAGTCATCTGCTTGTGAGGCACAGCATGAGTGATTAGACATACACAATCTGTGTGGAAAGACTTGTTTTGTTGTTGTTTGTCATAAACAGCCTGAAGAATTACCAGTACTGATTTAAACAGGCACACACCTACCCAGCCCTTCTTCAGTGACACCCTCTGCTCTCATGCTGTGTATAAATCCAAGCCCTACTCTTGGCAGAGCTCTTTGTTTCTATACTCTGCTGTTTAGAGGGGCAGTATAATCCTTATGGGAAGGCATCTTTCTTTGCAAGGATGAGCTGTATCAGCACCACAAATCTTCAAGGATAGCTACGGCACTAATGAAGTTTGCACAGGCTCCTTGAAATTGAACAAAGCAAATAGTTGATTCAAAGCAAAATAAACATGTTACTGAGTATGTAATAGGTAAATAAACATAGTAATTGTAGTGTTATGTATAACACTAAATATTGCAGTGAGAGAATGACAATAAGAAGCATGAGATAACATCTATGGCTAAAATTAAGCCATGACAACAAAGGACAAACACCTGCCACTGATTTTGCACCAACTTACCTAAAAGAGTAGCTGGATGTGTTTTTCTTATCTGCAGACATATTAGTTATAAATACTATTCCAATATCAATACAGAACAATCACCCAGTAAAACACACTTTAGGCACAGATCTATCTCTGCAAACCAGTTGGGTTTTCAGACTAACATTAGTCACAAACATACTCTTTGCTTTTGTGCAACTAAACTTCTTATCTCTTGCCTGGGGACACAGAACTCAGAATATTAGGTTTCAATGACTCACTTTTAGCCATTTTTTAAAAAAATCCAATTATATTTGCATCATCAGAAACAGAAAAACAACTTATTTTGATGGCACTCACAATATGTCTTTTTTTTTAAGAAAGAAAAAAAGCACTAAAACATTTACTATTGACCTTTTATATTAAAAAGGACACTGACAAATACAAACTACTTTCACCTTTACTTACCACTGGTCAGTGTTCTAACTCTGGCAGAAGTATGAACAACTAAAAAAATAAAGTACTTCAGATATTAAATGTAAATGTGCATGCTTACATACCTCCTCTATTTTGATCTGTACACTATATTAAACATCATGCAGAACCATCAGGCCAAAGGAACAGTGGCCCTTTCGCTGTGTGAATGCTTTATTACAAACACAAGTGCAGGCTTCTCCCCATTTTCCCATCACTATCCTGTTATCCACACTTGCAGATGCCCACAGACAAGGAAATAATTTAATTAGCATACACAATTAAACCAAATGACAGTATCAGGGCCCTTATGTTCTTACTTTCATTACTAAAGCTTATTTTGTAATGATATTCATCAATTATTTTTCAGATTTTGTAGCACAGTCACAAAGTAAGAAAATGTTTCCCAAAAATTACTATAGAGGATTTAAGAGTTTGTATTTCCTGTGGCTTCACTACAAAAATAAATGCACAAAAAATGTAGTCAGCAAGCAGAATTTTTGAAAGGTCTGACAGCAAAGACATTTAGACCACATCCTTAACAGAAACTTTTACCAGAACAGCATCCTGCAACAAATACAGGGGAGAAAATAAAGGACATATTTTTTCATATGTCCAAGAAGGTTTTGTACTTATAACTTTCCTATGTCTGCTTTAGGAAAATTTACCATTTAGGAATCTATTTTAATTTTATTTAAGAGTCTTGACTGACTACCAGTCGGCAGCCAAAATGTTTCCTCAAGTGTTATCATTTTAGTTTTTTTGAAAGGCTGTTTTGTAGCACTTTGCATTTTGGTAGTGAGAGTACCAGAAATACAACACCACCTTAACACAGGAGGTTTGCAATGGGAGCCAACAAAAACAATGGAAGTGATTTCTCCCAGTAATACCCACATAAAAAAATACATTTGCTATTAAGGGTTTGCCATTCATGTATGATATTAACTTTCTGACACCACTCATTCATTTTCAGCCCTTTGTTCATGCATGGAAGACTGCTGTGCCCTGAGGAGTTGTTGCAGACAAAGGGGGGATTTTTACCTCAGTAACTATTCAGATTTTGTGCTTTTATTTAGAAATGCATATGATTTAGGAAAAAACAAACATTTTTCTAGGTATATTTTTTTTCACCTGAAATCTTATGCTGTCACAAACAGGATCTGATTTTTTAATCAAATGATAAATAAAGCCAAAATTCTGACTCCCTAGTGTTATTAAGACAAAAGAGTCTTCCAAAATGCAAAATGGTTTTGTACTAGAACCTTCCCTTACTCTGGTATGATCAAATCACTTATATGTGCATGCACTTTTATTTTTTTTTAAATTTATAGCTGATGATTTAGGCTTTATATACAGAAATTATGTGAAAATATGGGTTGCTTTGAAAGATAGTTTTGCATGCACATCTAGAGCCATTCCTAGTATAAATTAATGTATTTACATCTCACATTAACACTTCTCACTTATTGAGTGTTTCTATTGTTTCAGGCTTCTGTTATGTTGCTAAGGGCCAGGTATGCAAATATTAGCATATCATATTATAAACCTTTTTTCCTGTAAAAAAGCATCCCTGTTTTAAAATCATTCTGTTATTGTGATATTTAGCTGTTATTTCCTCATGAACTTTAAGTATATTTCAGTCTAACAAATTCAAATCCCTTTAATAAACATTCCTTGCAGCTTGTCCATACCTTCCTACAAGTTTTATATACATTTAATAACTTTGTCCTTTGTTGTACCTTCATAACTCTTTCCTCAAAATATATGTAAGTCATACAAAACCTGTATTAATTCAGAAGGGCTTGGCATATTATTTTGGGAATTTTCAGCCCAGATTTCTGTTACATGCTCAGTCATATTCAAAAGACAGGGTCCACATCAGCTGAGGTTCAGGTTATAAATGTAACGAATAAAACTGTTGACTATGGGTAGGAATGATTGTGAATAATCTCAGATTTGTATAGTACACCATAAATCACTGCCACCTTCTATTCATGTGAGCACGTACACATTTATTTGTTTATGGAAAACAGTTCTTAAAAAAATTTCTCATAATGTTGCAGCATATGCTACACAGGGAAATTGCCCCTTTGATCTGTATAAACCTACATGTTCAAGACATCTTTAATCTAAAAAACTTTCTTCTCTATCACCTGTGCAGAGTTTTTAATTAAAAAGTTGAGTTACTAGAAAAAAAAAAAAGAATCTGAGTTCAGAAACTTGGGAAAAGGAGCTTTCACAATTTTCTTCAAAATAGGCATAAATTGATAGTGTATTCTAATTATGAACACACTTGAGAATAGTTAAGCTAATGAACATTTCCCCTAAATGTTACAAATACTAACAATAATTGACTAATAAGTATTCACTGGAATAATTAATTACAGTAAATTTTAAAATAATCTTGAAAAGATCATAGGGATTTTAAAAAAGAATATAGATGCATCCTCTTGTAGCAGTAGCAAAACCAGTCTTGAAATTCCATTAATCTAGCAGACACAATTTTTTTCTAAACAGGAATATAAGAGAACACACATTACATTCACCACACATGTAGCTTTTATTTTACTATCCTATCACCAAAATTTGTATTTTGCCCATTGCAGACTGTGCACTCAGCAGTCACAGAGCAGTTTTACTGAAAAGCATCTGAAGTTACCAAAGGTCACTCTCAGGAGGATGTATTACTCAGTGCCTGCAAATAAGATTTCCACTTAATGTTTCTCTGCATGAATTTGATCCTAAGAACTTTAGTCACGATTCAGCAAAACCTCTAAAGAAGAGGCATTATCCCCCTGCCCTTGATGGGGGCGGAGAGGTTACTGGACCCCTTTGAGTAAATCTGGTTCTTTCTTTCAGCCTAAGAGATGAGGTAATCCTGAAGGAACTGCCTCAAATACAAGGACATGAAAAATAAGCTGGATGACTATATGTGTTGTCAGAAATACCAGTAAGAACAGAAACTTTGTTGAGCTGGATCCAGTGAGATGGAGGAGCAGCCAGCACAAAATTTATTATTCTAATGTTATTTAAAAAAAAAAAAAAAAAAAATCAGCTTTCATTGCCTTTTAGCTTCTGGACCTGGACCTCTTACATGCACTAGCAACACTCTCAGTTTTTTTCTGCAACCACAGGATTCAGAAGTTCTCATTTATGAGTGCAAACTGAATCTCTCAGGTGACCATTTGAAAGTCTATAACTTAAGAGAAATACTTGATGTCACAAGATCCATCATAACAAAAATTAGAAGAGTTAGAAATAGCTTTTTACTGAGGGTCATGTCAGCATTCAACCCTAATCAAATGGTATCAGATATTCAAATGCAGTACAAATCCACTTAAAGAATGTTTCTTTAATCAATGGATTGACAAGGCCCCAAGGAAGCTGCAAAAGGCAATCAGTATATGCTGGCAGGGAACTGGAAATGTAATTACAATCTAGAGAAAGAAAAATTTCACTGTGCCCTTCAAAATGATGCAAACTCTTGTCAGTTGCATGGTGTCTTTCCTACCAATAAAAGACACTTTCCAGCATATTTTCATGTTAGCCATTTAGTACATCCACAAACTTGTAAAGTTGGGAAAGAAAGGAAAATGAGTTTTGAATAAAGGTGTGCTCGACTTGGAGTTAAATTTCTGAGTTCACAACCCATCTCTCACAATACTTGGGAATTTCTGCCACAAAACCTGACACTCAATAAGGCCCTTTTTAATTGTGCCAGAGCTTTCAATGAGACAACATTAAAAAGAAGAAAAAGCTTGTTCATGCTGATGAACTTTCAGTAACTCAGGTCCTCTGTATTCAAGTAAAATTTTTCTCTTTTTATTCCTGATAATTGTATGGCTCATTAAAGGAATAAAACCCAGCATGACATGAAAAATCACTTTAGTCTGATAAAATTAAGTAAAACTCTATTCAGCAGCAGAAGTAGCTTAGCTTGCCTCTAAGAGAGAAGCTGAACAATAATTATTTTATTTATTACAGAACCTATCTTATGATTTTTACATTTTCAAAAATTACACTTCTAAACAAGAGGTATTCTTTCCTACTGAGAGGAAACCTCCTTTTTATTTATTTAGCATTTTCCTGAATACACACATTGCATAAATTTTAGGGCAACTAAAGTTTCAATTTACTTCATGTTCAAACTTTGTCCAGTTAGAATAACCTGCAAACTGGAAATAGTTAAAGAGGGAACCAGCAAACAAAGCAGAGATGAGGAAGGAGGAAAAAACTTTTTACCAAGTTGCTTGCATGTCTTCACCTATATTTCTGAAGTTATCTAAGCAGCTTTATCATTAGATCTTTTACTGAAAGTCATGGAAAAACTCAGCATCAAAACCATTAAAATTAGGTTTCAGGAAATAATCGAGGAAGAAAACATCAGATACTCAGTGTTCAGAGAGCACTGGGCATGCTCTAATAGCAAAATATTTTATGCCAAAATTGTCTGGTTCAATAAAGCCAAAGAAACTGGCCTAAACTCGGAAAGCTGTCTGGATTGCAAGCTTGAGGTTTATTTAGGTTGAAGGAGTTTTTTGTTTGTTTCTGGGGGTTTGCAGAATGGTAGGACAGGGGGGGAAGAGTAGGGAGGTTGGGGTGTTTGAGGTTTCTTTTTGCCTTGTGGCTCCAGGATACAAAGTTAGAGGATAACTAGTCTTTCTCCACAGATCAGTCACCTCTTTTTTTCATCAGTCACTACTAGGATGATTTCACTTTGCAGCCATTCTTCCAGCAAACACAACACGGTTGCCATTCTCTCCCTTCTCCACTATCTTTTCAGTTCTCCTGCTGCTGCATAAAAGAGTCATCTAGTTAAAACTGAAACTCCAACCTCTCTCTAAGCATCACTTAAAAAGCCAGATATGACAGACAAGCTGTTCCAGGTCCAAGCTACCCAATTTCTGTGTAACAGCCCATGAAACCTCCCTTGAGCTGAACTGAAACAAGGTGAGGATCCCTCCTGGGGAGGGCACAGAGGAGAGCTGGGAAGCCCTGACAGGTGATACTCCAAGCCTTCACAGATGGCTTCTGAAGAAGGTTCAAAGGCAACTACTGATGGAAATACCAATTATGAGCAGCTTCCCTCAAAATAATAAGCAATAACAAGTTTTATTTGCAATAGCCAGAAAGGAAAACTCTGATTGCAAAATACCCTGCTGTTGTTCGATAAGAAATGATATTTTTGTTAAGTGCTAGTGAGTGAAGAAGCATTCCATTTCCTCAATCCCTCATTTTATGTAAATCAAAAACCTTGCTAAACTTTGCAGTTCTATTTTTTTCTTTAATAAAAACTTATAAAATAAGAACACCTCCCTCCCCACATAAACACACTTTAATAGCAACAAGCAGATTTTGGAACTTGGTTCCACATTTGTTACCAGGGAAACTGCACAGACTCAGAGAGATTCACATGCAAATTATTTCCTAATCTGCTCTGTCATAAAAACACAATCTAGCACTCAACTAGCAATATGCATTAAAATGCAAATCCCAGGATTATCAGTGAGCTCAGTCTTAATTTTGACTCTATTTGGTTTTTATATTCACAGCTTATATCCCTGCTATGAAACTGCTGCTAAACCACTCTGACTTGGCCAAAAAAAATCTTCAACCTACACTGTGTAATGAAGACAGCAAGGACCAAATACCCTCTTGAGCACAGAAAAGATTCTCCTGCATTTGGAGTCAGCCTGGGCAGTGCATCCAGCCCTTGTGTCCCTGCACTGTACAACCAGCCCTCCTGGGCCTGGGGCTAGCACAACTTCCTCAATTGGGATCTGAACCTGCTGCTGCAAAGGTCACTACTCTATTAGCCTTAACATTTGGGTTTTCTCCAATGAAAACACACTGGCAAAGTGCAGAATACTGAGAGAAACAGAAACTGAAGTTCTACAAGCCCAACATTAGCAGTGCTATTTAGTACACTTCACTGAAGGAGAACTAGCCTTCACTCAGTTGTGAATGTTCAGTCATTCCCACAGTGCCTTAAATTAGTTAATCCATGTACTTCCAGCACCAATGGAGCTGCACAGCCAGAGCCTGCAGCTGCTGGCAGAGGCCAGAAACACCTGAACGTTTCTTACAGCTCTGTGAGGTCCCGGCTGCAGCAGCCTTGGTTCTGTCTCATGCCCAAGCATGGCAAGAGTCACAACTTTGTGCCCTGACAAAGGCAGCAGAAGCATATATATCTTCAGGGAATGTGATATTTACATTAGAGAATGATAAAGGAAGCTTATTTCCTGTCACAAAAACATTACAGAAACCTGTCTTCTAACTCCTTCCGCTCACTTGAGAGAGGATGTGTTATCAGCCTAAACTCCCGGGTAAGTGATACCCCAAATTTGCTTTGATAGAAACTCATCAGAACCTGACAATGTGCATTTAAGCATTTGATTACATCACCCATTGGTCATTAAGGAAACCACAGTTGCATCTTCCTGTTACAGCCTATTTGATTAAGTTATATGATACATCCTCCAGCATTATTCATGCCCCTGTGCACTAGCAGCTAATTTCCTTTGCTGCATGTCATCCGGTTTTTATTAATGTCTCCTCCAAAACGAACTTTTTGAGTTATTTTTCCTCCTCTCATACCTTCTCACAGCTCAGTCTAGTTCTCACTGACATATTTTAATTAATATACTCGAAGAATATACCATTACTTAAGTACATGAATAAATTTTATTTCATACCTTCTTATAAGTAGGTTTAGTCTGGGTTTAACTGCTGTTTTTCCTTTTTTGGGGGGGTTATTTGATTCAAAAGTACTTATTCTGAGCAAATTCAGCTCTGAACCATAAATGACTTTTACAACATGCTAAGTTGCATGAGTATAACTGCTGATATTAGAACAGGAAAGATTAGCCAACAGTTTAGAGCACTGACTAAAGGTGAATTTTGTCCCTGTAATGTGCGCAGGCTGCGGAAAAATATAACCAGTGCAGCACCTTCACTGTAACTCTGATAGTTTAAAAACATAAAACACATACAAAGATGGAAAACTGCTATTTCCAACTCAAATAATCTAGTTACCACATATTTAAATGCACCCTAAAATGCTCAAAAAGTTGAAATGGCATCTTCTATTGCCAGAATTGCACCACAGATACCTCAAAGCACAATATTTACTTTTCTTGTAGTTTGATCTGGTTCCTACCACAGGTGTGCTGAAGCAAGACGTGCTGTCTCCCCAGGAGATGGATGCAGTAGCATGTTCATGGTAAAACCCACACCCTACAGGTTGAATCATGCCTGAATAGCACTTGAGAACCTGAGTGAGAGTTTTGCTCTGGAGGTGGCAGGATGATCATGTCTTCTCTGCTTGCAATGTGTACTAATAATACACAAAACCACTGAGGGGTTTGCAAAAATACAGAGAGAGCAATTGATAACTTTTTCCATATTTGCCCTTGCCCAAACATACATGGCATTAAAAGTACCTGCAAGCTTCATGTTCTATCTGTATGTGAATATTTTTCCTAAATTTTGTCTCTTTTAAATTTAGATTTGGAGCAGACTCTCTCCACTAAACTCAATAATCTGATCTCCAGATTTTTTCTTTCCACAAAAATGGCAGAGATGAGCTGTCAGAAAACACAGAATATATAGTAAAAAGTTCAAAAACTTCACAGAGAAGCTGATGCATGATGTGCATTATGGTAGAAGTGAAGAGAAAAACCAAGGGGAACTCAGGAGGTTCCTGAAAAGGAACTTAATAAAAGATAAAAAATGCTTTGAAGTGATTTAAGTATTTCAAGATTATTTAAACATTGTCCTGGATATGAGCAAGGCTCAATTTAGTCTTCCTTCTATAAATATGCACTTGCCTTTCTAACAGAGATCTTCTTAATCCCTTTTCTATCCTGTTATTTTGGCTAATTCCAAATGTATCAAACCCACATACAAATTCTATTCCTATTTGCCAGTGTAGTTATCCTTAACATATGCTAAAACAATAATACCCAGGGGAAAAAAATACTTATCAAGTTTATATTATTGATTATATACTATTTTTAAATGCATTTCACTAAATCCTGCAATACTATGCTGTTTAAGATCACCACAGAGTTTAAAAAGTAATTTGTATAACAACAATGAAGAATTACTCTGACAGAACTGTGAGGGAATTCAGCCTTCAGTGATGAATGCTGTCTGAACCTACGTCATCTCATTAGTGTTGAATTAATTAGGTTTTAATTATTCAGATGACATTAATGATTACATAGAGCCCATAATTGTCAAAGTTTCAGAAATTCCTGGTGTCGTTTTATGGTGGGAGGGGTTCAGTAGCCCTGCAAGAGATGATAACCCAAAGTCTGCATTCTCACTTTAAGATATCATTTTAATTTTTATTTTCATCCTGAACTTTTAAGATTCATAAAAGCTTCAACTTAATTTTTCCCCCTACAGTCATAGAACAGTTCAGTTTTGAAGTACAAAAAGCACATCCATAATTAAAGGCTTCCATAAGAGTTATGCTGTATGATTCATTTTGTTCAAAACCAACAGCAGATATTATGAGGGTACCGTTCATTATATGATTACTATTATTGAATTCTGGATATTTAATCTTCACACATTTAATATTCTACTTTTTATTTAGCTTCTTCCTGAAGAAATATTGCTTGCATGTTACAACATAAAAGGATGAATTAGGGGAGGAATAAGATTAATATTTTTTGGGAATACGTGCTATCATTTTGATTTGTTAATGCATATGAATTAAAAAAAAAATCTTCAGGTACATTAGTCTGTTAGGCATACGTGCACTAGACTTTATCCTAAAGAAGGGAATTAAAAATAAAATATGAGAATTAGATAAGCCTTCAGAAAAGCTAAATTTAGAAAATGTTTGTGAATTATATTTGACACAATGTGAAATGCCCTTACAAGACTTTTAAATGTCAGCTAATTCCTGAGAGGAATATTACTATTTAAGTATTACTGTTTAAACAAAACAAAGAAAAGCAAAACAGTTTTAAGCATTTGCATGTCAGCACAGAACACCTGAAGATTTTCCTGATTTGCACCGAAAGAGATGCTTAAAACCTGCAAAGCTCTGTTTAGGAGGGGAGCAGAACCAACAGTAGTGGAGATGTATTTCAGGAAGGGATTCATGGAACAGTCCATCACAAAAAATGAGAAAGGGAAACCCAGCAGTGCTCGTCTCTTAGTCCCAGCACTTCTGAACGCTCTGCAGAACTGCAAAGTACCACAAACACCCTACTTGTCACAGCATTACACTTCTGCTCTGACCTTGAAGGGGTCTGTGACAACGTAACTGGCCAAATGGTATAAACATTTTAATGAAATCTCATGTGTCAATCACATCAGACAACTACAGTAACAGATGTTTAATTACACCTGGCAATATGGAGGTGCCAAGGATGAGCAGGAGATTACGTTCCCAGTCATGCAAAAGCCCTTTCTGGTTTTGTTTCCTGTGGGTTTCTTGTTTGTTTGGGGTTTGTTTTGTTTCATTTTCAGTTTGGTTGGTTGGGTGGGTTTGGGTTTTTTTAGTAGTTGGAAAAAGTGAAATGAAGAATGGATGTTATCAGCTGTACAGAACTCAAACACAAAGCAAAACTACTGACTATTATAAGTAATCTGTCCTGAAATACAAGCAAAACCCTAAAAAAATAACAACCTGAAACCCCTCCCTGTTTCTCTGTAAAGTGCTGCACTCAAACACAGCACAAAACAGGAGCGGGTGAATGGAACAACAAATTTAATTATTCCCATAAGCCCTCTGAGCAATGTTACATGTTCTCAGAGCTGCCTATCACTACATTACCATTAATCAGCAAGGTTATACACACACACACACAAGTCTGATAACATTCCTTAACAGCTTTTCATAATGAAACAAACAACGTATGAAAGTAAGACAATGAAGCTTCTTTTTCACTGCTTTGTCTAGATCCAGAGGAGATGATCTTGGAAGTATTTTTTCAAGTAAAGACTCTATCAAATAACTAATAATTTAAATATTTCATGTAGCTTTGCTTTTTTCATTGATTGACTTACATTCAGAAATAAGATTGCAAAAAAAAAAAAATTTTTTTCAAACAATAAATAAAGGATTGTCACCCAAAATATCAAATACAAAGCAGACTACTCAGTAATTTGAAAACTGAGGAAAACATTAAAATTTATCTTTAGATAGATGTGTTTTTAGAGAATTGGAAGCTTTCTGAGAAAATGATTCCCAAAGTCCTAGCCAGCTTAGAGCATAACAAAACATAGCATAAGGAGTGAACTGTAAAAGTGTGTCTTCTCAGCTTTAGAGGAGAGGAGCAGGAAAGAAGCAGGAGTGCACAGAAGGTGCTGTTTGATAAGATTTATGGAGAAAACTATGGATTTGTTTCTCAAAGTAATGACAAAATTGAAAAGTCTCCACTCAAGGTAGTCTGGCTGAGTTCCTGTTAGAATAATTAATTCAACACTGTGGGGATGGAATTGTTATTGATGTGTTGAGGCACCAGGAGACTTGGACAGGCACTCTTTAATTATTTATAATCTAAGCAAATAAATATAATTAAGTAATATGTTTCTTTATGAACTTCAAATTGAATCTCAGAGGTATAGAAGATCACCTTTACTCACAAACCAATGACTTAGATAAACTTTCAAAGATCTACTAATGTTGTGTTGAAGCCAAAAAATCTTTACTTGTAGGAACCTGGAAAATGCTATGACAATGTTTTGATCAACATAAAATCCCAATTTTGTCAAGAGAAAATCAGGCAAGTTCTGTGACAAAGATGGCAAAGACAATAAAGGAGAGACTTGAGAAAGTTAAAAATCTGGAGCTTGCATCATACGTATAAAACACATGCAATTTCCTCTTCTCAAAGCTTTTGGGCATATTTTAGCACCAAGTGAAGAGATTACTTCACCCAGACTAAAGTGCTTTACACAAACGTATGTATCACTGCAGAGAAGCAGAAATGGTTCCAAGCTGGAAAAGGATGGCTGTCAATACATCATGAAAAGAAATAGCCTAGAGAATGTACACAGAAGTATATGCACAGCCAGGCAATTTCCATCTTTTTCCAGAATGAAGTATTAACTTTCACTATCCTGAGCCTGCTTCTACAAAGGATGCAAGATTGACTTCAGGATCTTTATTTTTTTCACCTGTTTAATGGTTAAGAGGTTTTAAATCTGTTCATATATCCATGATCCTTTGGGTAATATCAAGAGGAAGCACTATTTTTAAAAAAAAATTACAACTGAGGTTCTAACATTATATTCTGACTTCAGGACATGAAACTTTCTAAAGATCATTAAGCATTGTGAGATCTGAGTTGCCAAAATATTGCAAATGTTGAAGGTTTCCTCAGACACAGCTAGCTAAACAGCTAGAAACAGAGTATAGTAGAAAGTAAAGGAAGTTCCTTAAAGTCTAGATGCCTACCAACAATCCTCCAAGATCAAAACAAAGCTCTCCTTCAGCTTCTGGAGAACTGGAATCCAGATTCTATTGAGGCAATGGAAAGAGATTTAAAATACAATGCATAAAAATACTTTCTCATCTTTCTAACCATTTCTGTTTTGCTGTAAGCTGCCTTCCTCCTGACTTTTCATGTATCATCATTGACAGAGGAATTAAAGAAAAAAAGGGCATGTTTAGACAGTTGCAACGGTGATGATGTCTATCCTCTCAAGCCAATGCAATAGGATAAAAACTAAACACTGAAACATAACTTTCCAAGCTGTTCTGCAACTAGCTAAAGAAAAATGAACAGTAGAAAGACCAAACTGAAGAGGGAATTAAGTAAAAAATTACTCCTAAGAAATACACAAATCAATCACATTAACAGCACTGGAGATAGCCTAATTAATGGCATTCAGCCATTCCATGTGGCATTCAGTAGGAATCCTGTACAGTTCACTCATTCAACTGAAGACCACCCCGTGTAGCTCCAGCTGCCTTCCTCAGGGTGCAGGGGATGGCCTTGTTATGACTTATCTGTCCCCAGTCCCTGTGTTGCTGGGGGTAACTGGGAGAGGCTGGCACTGCAGAGTACCCTGCACAGCCAGGGAGGGAGGGGACAATGGCAAACAATTTGTAACAATGACAACCACAGTGGGCGAGTGCCACAAATGCTAAAAAGAGTAATGATCGTTTGTAGAGAAATAAACTGAAATCTGTAACGATGTGAAGTGAGGCGTCTCTGAGAAAATAAAGGAAAATGAAGTCATTTGAACACACTGCTGGATTTGTGGATGCAGGTCCAGGTTCTAGAGGTGCCTCTTGCTTGCTTACTAAAAACATCATGTACAGATGGAATAGCTAATTTATGATATTTTCCTTGAGCAGCCCACAAACATGTTAGAAAGAGCTTCCTACCTGGGGGTTGCGGCAGCAATATAGGACACAGAGAAGATTCTTTCTACTGCAACTCTTCAAGTTGTGATAGAACACACAAGTGTGTTTCAGGGGGGTTCTGCCAATCAATGCTCTGTTTTAAAATTTCAGCAGCCTAGTGGATGACGTTTCATTTTCAAGCATTTTAGCCTCACCGGAAACAAGGAAAACTTTACATATCTATCTTAGATACTGCACTCTTAGTTACAAAAATGCCACATTGCAATATTGATTTACAGGGCTAGATCAACTTTAGCTCAGACCTAAAAATTATAGGGCCCTTCTGTCCTGATCCTATGGTTGCATACTGTTTAACTGATACAGTACAGGGACATGTTCTTATCTGCAGTCCATTGGAAGCTGTGTGCAAGTGTGAACGTAGCACACAGTAACAGCACAATTCTTTATAACACGTATCACCTCTATTAATTTGAGGGCCATTTTGTGTGATAAAAAGGAGGTTAAGTAATAGTTCTGAGCCATTATTGTGTCTTCTTTTTCTCTCTTTATACAAGAAACAGTGTAAAAATGCACCATCAGTCTGTCCCTTCAGAGCTTCTTCTTTTCCCTTTCTATCTGTATTTTCAGTGCTTTTCTGTATCATGTGCTTTATCTTGAGATAGTTGCTGATCAAGTTTTTAAACTTTGGAAGACGTAGCAGCAGCATCACAACCAGACAAGTCCAGGATCCTCAGCAGGCCCCTCGGAGTCAGCAGTCAAACAGGAGGAGCTGTCAGCTCTGCTGGCTCGCTCAGATGTCACGTCAGTTCTCCTCCGGGGCAGCTGTTCCAGCAGCGGTGCCTTCGTGCCATTGTACCAGGCAAACCCTTTTAAAAAGATTCTCTTTGATGTGGAACCAAGGGAGAGCACAGGTTCCAAGTCCAGCTAAGCATGTTGTGAACATTAGCAGGTTTAGCTCCAGAAAGCAAATACAAGTGACAGCCTGTAAATCAAGATATCAGTTTGGAAGAGCTGCTGCAAGAAAAATATTGAGACAGAGAAACAGAAGGTATTGTGGATTTTTCAAGTGAATACTGGAGCTCCTGAAAAGCACCACTACCCAAAACCTTGATTATAATAGAAAAGGTATTAACATGTGCTTTACGGTGCCACTTAACTGTCCCAGACACAAAGGAAAAATCAGAGAGAGGGGAGCATTTAATTTTCCTTTAATAACAATAAACAACGTTGAATGGCACCTTCTACTTGCAGAATGCAGTCTGGACTTTTAGTATTGAATTAAATCCTCCAATCTTAGCACAACACCTCCCTCAGCCTTGGTACAAAAAACCCCTCATGTTCCACCCAGGAGGGTAACAGTGTCCTCCAGACCCAACTCCCTGGAAAACACAGGCCAACCAGGGTGAGGAAATTGGTCTAAGCTGTGGTTGCCAGTTAAGCCTAAATTAATCCTCTCCATAGATCACCATCTTGCAAATGAATTAATAGGCACACTACCTGGGAGACAGTACACAGGCTTTTTCTACCTCATTAAAGAATTCTTCCCTTGAGCAAGATATTAGTCATTCTAAAATTTGTGGGTCCTTCATTTTCAAATTTTCAAAGGGAGTTTTGAACTCAGTCTATGAAGGATTAATACATGGTTTGAAGTCCAACCAGGACTTCTTAGGTCTGTGGTAAGAACAGCAGCACAGAGCAATCACTGTTACTTTTGATTTAAATGCCTCATTTACTCCTTCCACATGGAAAGCTATTAAATAAAATTATGCTTAACTAACGACTTAACACTAAAGGAATTCTCCTTCTGCACAGAGATAGACTGTTGTTGTACACTGTCCCCAAAGCAACCATTTTCTACAACTGGATCTCTGTCAATACAGTCATTGTATCAGGAAATACACAAAATAAAATAAAAACACACTACGACAAATTTTAGAAAAAGAAAACATTAGCATTTTCCACTGCTCTATAATAAAACATGAGATCAGTATAAATTCATTGCATATTAATTGTGGGTGAAGTAAACTTTAAAATCTTATTCCTGGGGTTTTAATTGCTGGTAGAATTGTGTATTTTAAGTATAGGGAGAACAAAGAACAACCATATTATTATTAAGTGAAAACAGGGTACTCGGTGTATTGTAATGAACATTTTTGCTGCGTTATTTAAATCTGTATTTTTTACATCTTCGTCAATGTACGACTTTACATAGCTCATGTTCTACAGAACCAACAGGATGCTTTTCACACAGATTACACATTCAAAGTACTGACTGCCATTACTCTATAAGTGCCCCAGACATTGAGATCATTGAGCAAGGGGAGCCATCTGCTCCTCCCTTGTCATTCTTAGCTGGTGTTTGCTCAGTCCACTCTCAATCCCCTCAACCCTCCTACCCTGTCCTACAGCACTACAACATGCTTATCACCAAGCTGGGATTGACATTGTGTTTTTTCTTCCATGATACCATTTTTTTATGTTCACAGCTTGTCTTATGAGCCCTAAAGAGAGAAAAAAAACCCAAACTTTTTTCCGCTTTATACCAGCCTTCCACATAACTGAAAGCTGTCTCCCCCATGATTTTCTTCTAAAGATTATACAAATAGCAGTTCTTTCAATCACCATATTCTGGGTTGTTCTTCCTTGGCCACCACCAATAAATCTATACCCTTCTTGAAGGAAAATCATTGTATTTTTACACAGGATCACATCATGCATTTTTTGCAGTCTGCACTGTTTATACAGCCCAATAAGGTATTTACCCTTCTCTCAGCAGCCTAACACCATTGACTCACATTCTGCTTGGAGAGCAAGAATAGGAGTTCTACCCCTTCACTGATCCACGGGGTACTGGGTTTACCCAGCTAATCTCATGTCAGAGGTAAACAGAAGCAGAAGTAAACAGAAGACTGGAAGCTCTAAACCTAGAGCTAGGCTTTCTTAGAGCTCTAGTTTTAAATTGAACCTCTGGCAGAAGAAAGGGCAATTTCTCACAAATAGAGAAGA
Organism: Aphelocoma coerulescens; assembly: GCF_041296385.1. Lineage (NCBI taxonomy): Eukaryota > Metazoa > Chordata > Aves > Passeriformes > Corvidae > Aphelocoma > Aphelocoma coerulescens. Next base: position 9,380,234 of record NC_091021.1, read on the forward strand.
AACAGAAGAGAGGATTAGGGAATGATACTGAAACAGAGCCCTGATAACTCTTGGTTTTCCACTCAGTTAATTTCTTTCCATCTGAACTCAGCACAAACTGGAGCTCTTTTATGGGACTGTGTGCACAAGTGATGGTGTTTTAGGAGGGCAGAATTCCCAGGTGAACACATCCTACTTCAGAGTCTTCCTGTACGTGGAACTGTAACAGGGGAGGCAAAACTACAAATTAGCTAAACTTTTTTCAGTTTTGGGTGGGAGAAAAAGGAATCTGGTGAAAAATGTACAAATTTGTATTTATGAAAATATGCATTTTCAGAAAGAGCACAAAAAGAAAAAGGTGCCCTCAAGGTGGTACCAGTTGTCAGAGGGAATTATATGATTTATAGGAGCTCTCATATCTGGGGCAGGTGGCACAAAGATATTTATAGCCCTCTCCCCAGCAGAACAGGTGTGCTTTGTGAGTAAAGTTAATTTCACACAGTTTCATTAGGCAAATTTTCATAGATAGGGTCACGATTCATCAGATCACTTTTTCTATGATTATATGCATTTAAATCCTTTACTGAATCAGGCTGCTGCATTCAGAGTCAAGCTCAAGTCTGCAATGGCAACTCTGTCATTGTCTTCAATGAGAAAGAATTTCACATGATTTCTTCCAAGATCTATGCAAACATCTCAATACACAGGCACATCTGTTCAAACTCTGGTCCTGAAAGAACAAGTGCTTTCCCCTTTGATTCTGGCATTTTTATTCATCATGTGCAATGACTAAATTAAATGTTAGGTACATGATTAGATGGAATTCTCTTCTATAAGCAACTGAGTTAATTCATTCTCTTCCAGGCAGTATTTATACTTCAGTCTGTCAGTAAACAATGTATTTTTAGCAGTTTAGACCATCCAAAGGAGCATGGAATTTGCTTTATAGCATCTCTGTGGTCGGTGACTCGCATATTTTCTCTGTTACTACCTGTGTTCACACCTCTTGACACAGACTGCCTATATCACAGGAGGAGCTGCTCCAAAAGTGGATGAATCTCAAGGTAGATTTGATGACAGCTTCAGGTCACACACAGGAGGGGTGGGGATCCAAAGCATTTTGGTTCACACACTACTGTAGCCAGGCATTTTTAGGAAAAATGTGATTCAAAAGAATAAGCACTTCAGAGAGCTGCTTCTTAACCAAATCTTTTTGTCCTTGCAAACTGAGTTAAAAAAAAACAGACCAAACTGCCTTGACCAGGCAACTCAATAATCATGACACTTAAAACTTCAAAAATGTTCTGAAGATTTAAATAATAATAATTTCTGATTAATTTAATCTTTAAATATTCCTATAAAATTTTTTCCAACTTCTTATTTATGTGGAAAAGAATAGACAAACCCTCTTTCCCCCTACATTTTTTCCACCTTCTCACTCATCAGAATGATCTTAAATCAGTCTTGACACACTTTGTTAATCTCCATGTGCAGAGAGCTGATATTATAAAGAGCAGCTCAATATATGTGCCTTTGAAATTACTCTTACTTCTGACAGGCTGCACAAGACACTGAAACTGGAAAACTTACACATATAAGCTACTGGACTAATCTATTTCAAACAAAGATAAATTTAGGTATTTTACACAGAGGTAAAACTAGATCTGAGATGTCATCACTGTAAGGCTTTACCACATCTCATTACAAGAGAATTCACAAAACTAAAAAGGTGAGCTGGCTGATATGAACCAGTCCTCTGGCAGGACACTCCAGAGTCTGCTCCGAGTTTATCCCCAAACTGGATTCACCTGTTCCAAACCCATGGGCTCTGTAAGAGCTGCTCACCCAGCACTGATTTGTAAGACAGCTTCTCATGGTGAGACTGCATCCACAGGCTCGTTACCTTTGGATATGGAGCTTCACTGTTGCTCTCAGGGCTCTTCCTGTTGTTTATACACCTTTTTTGCCCACCTTCTTTTGGGCAGCCTGTGCTTCACATTTAGCCCCTTAAAGCATGGTGCATAAAGATTTTCACAGAATCAAGAGTAAGATAAGAACAACCTATGAACATGATCATGCCTGTCTCAATTTAATCAAGCCTGATGTGAGGCACCTTTATCTCTTCTCAGACATATTCCTCTCTTAGAACATTTTTTATTTTTATTCTTTTAAGGTGGTTGTATTGTTGCCATTATTTAAAATTCCATCCTCATTCTCAACCAGGAACAAGATAAATGGTTCAGCAAGCCAGCAAGTCATGGAGAGATATTCAGCACATAAGGATTCTCAGAGATAGTGAAAGCTGGGGCTACACTGTGACATTAATGTCACAACAAATGGCGTGCTTTTACAGCTCCGAGTAGAGGTGGCACGTGGTTACATTTACAGCTCCAACACAAACATATTCCACTAACAGTCTGGCATTTGACAAAAAGTGTACTGCATGGGATCCCAATCAAGCTTATGGTTACAAATTATCAAATACAAAACTTAGAGTCACTTCAGTTGTTCAATTAATACAGACTTCAATTATTTCTGTGTGAATACAGATTTTGTTAAACCAGTGTATCTCAAAAGGGTTTAGGAAGGAGTTAAATCATTTTCTTATCTAAAACAAAGGAGAAAAGTGAAACAGTCACACAGCTAATGGAAGAACCACCAAAAAAAAAAAAAATCATTCTCTCCTCTATATATATATATTTTTTTTTTTTTTAATACATATATCAAGATTTGGATAGCTAAGAAACCTCCTAAAAATACATTGTAGATTTTTAAACTCAATAATTCCCCTGACAAACAGATACTTTTGAGACTGCTTCTGAAGATACTGCCAGTTTTTCTGATAAATCAAACTTCTAAAGATGAGAGGTCAGGGACAGTTCACAAGGTATATCCCTGCAATATATAAAACCTGGACAGGGAAACAGCTAAGGTGGAAAAAGTTTGAGTAATTTTAAAAAAGTAAATGACTATCAAATGCATAAAACAAGCCAAAACCTAACCAATGGCTGCAGAAGAAATGTTCCCAGAGCTTTTGTTCAGTAGCCTGTCTCCTTTATCCAAATGAAGGCGTGAAACCAAATTGCCAATTTTTTTTGGTATTGCTTAGTTTTGTCATGTTTATGTATAGCAATATATAAACATAACTGATAAAATTATGAGCTTCTGAAATTCTTATTTCACTGCAAATTGTCTTTGACATACATGCATTCTCACTAATATTTAAGCGCTTGATCACATCTGCATGAGCAGGTTGTTGCTCTTACATTGATGGCAGGTTTTTTATATGTAATGTACATTCCAGGTGGATATAGCACATGACAATCAGAGTACTTTGTGTTTACAGGCAAGGATGGCCAAGGTGTCTTTTCACTATGCAGTACGAGTGGACAGAGAAATTTCATCCAAAGCCTTTTGCTATTACCATCAAAAGGAGGGTTTTGGGAATGAAAAATTGCTCTTGTCTGTTGAAACCCTACTTCTCACTCACTCTGCAGAGAAAGGTCAAAGTTGAAATTTATCTTGCCGTGTAATGAAGACATAATAAAAAAGTGAGGTGCTAAAAGAGAAGGAGGGGATTACAAGCACTGTAATAGACACCCTGTTTACTCTGCAGATTGCATTACACCATGCAAAGCCAAGCTGTGACCATGCCACTGCTACCCACAGAAGGTACTTTTGACACCACTTGGGAAATGATGCCTTCAGGTATATTATATTTGTCAACAACACAGTGCCAAGACTGGCTGCTGGCCTGAGAAAGTCCCTCACAGTGTCAAAGATAAAATTGTTCTCTCTGTTACCATAAAAGGATTTGATGAAAACAACTTAAGAGTGCAAATCAGCCAAAGGCTTATAGACTATATAGTCTATCCCTGGTAGTTTGCTACAGGAGAAAAAGGACTCTGGTGTCAGTGAAAATGGAACTTTAACAGAAAAAAATAAGAAAGGCAGCAGTACACATATGAAACTGATGGGTTAGAGTACAGAGGAACAGAGCATTAAGCAAAAAATGTTAAAAAAGAATGATTCCCTTCCATCAAAGTTATAATAGGTTTAAACTACCAAAGTTGTATTAGAGTGGGGTGCATTTTCAAACCATTTGTATGTATGTCTTCAGGTACAGATGATATGATGTACCTTTGTGTGTACATTCAGTCAACATGGGAAAATTGGATGCAGCTTTGTAGAAATTTAAAAGTCTTCAGTTCCACAGAGCAATGGTGCACTCCAAGCCTTAGACACACCCCAGCACAACAGTTTTTAACACCATCAAAGGGGGCTGAATATCATTTCAGCATGAAAAAATCCCCAAATATCTGGACTCAAATACTGCATATCAACCTTTTATTTTTGGCAAGTAGAGAAGATATCTGAAAAAAGGATAATTTCACAGCACAGCCTGAGTTTTTTCATCTCTCCCTACTGGTTTTGACTTCACACCATTCATGCTTTGACCTCTTCCCTGATTTGCCTGCTCTATGGAGTGTTTATTTTATACAAACATGCAGGTAGTCGGTCAATTCCCATAGCTGATTCTATTGACTGGAATTGCTTGGGCGGTGGGAAATTTCAGCAGTGAGCCTGAGCTAATCCCTGAGCTAATTTTTTTGGTAGTGTTTTCATTGTATGCAAGCAGGTGCCTAATATTTGAATTCTGGTTCATCAGCAAGAGACTGTCACTAGAGCATTAAGATTTCAAAACACCTTTGATTTTTAAATAGGAAATAAAGTGTGTTCATACACTAATATTTGACTTTGTGGCTTGCCTAATCTCCGTGCCTCCTTCTCCAAAATTTAAAAACAAACATAAAAAATCCCCCCAAAACACCAAACAACTAAAATAAGAGGAAAGAGGGCACACAGTTACAAATATGCAGGATTATTTGTGGCAGGACAAAAAGAAAGACTTGTCCTTGTCACCCTAATGTGACTCACTTGACCCACTGTGTGCACATTTTACCCAGCAACGGATTCCCACCTGCTGCCCCAACCTATTCGCAGCCTTGGGAGCTTTGTTTAAGGTTTGGCTTAAATAATAACATGACCTCCTTCACTAAAAATCATTTTATGACAGACCCTATCTTCCTCCCAGCTTCAGAAATCAAACTCAACCCGTCATTCCCCACAGAGTCCCTTTTGTGAGCGTGGCAGGGAATCCCAGTGGCTCCCTGCCAGCCCTGCAGCACTGTGGCTGTTTGCAATGGTCGGGTGGAAGCCTTGGCAGCCACTCTACAATTTCCCATTGGAGCTTCTCTCAGGTTAATATGCCACCTGGCCTGGTGAGTTACTGACAGCTAATACATCTGTTTGTTTTGGTGAATATACTTGCTACACATTTACACAAACCCATTGAGCTCATCTGACCTCTACCCTGTTTACTAGAAAGCCTGGCTCAGGTGTAGAAACATCCCCAATGCCTTCAAAGAGCAATGAAAGGAATTAACTGAATGTCTCTGTTATGGCTTTCTAATTCCAGAGTCCTTCCTTACAGTTTGGTCATTAAGTGGTCCCACTTATGCCTTACCTGACTTCCTGCTTTTGATTTAAGAACCTTTGACGAGAAGCTTGAGCACTACTTGCAAGGTGCTCTGCAAGTTTTAGTACTCTGTTTCCTGTCTAGGTTTGACCTGCTGTGATTTATGGCCTTTCTAGCTCTCATTTGGACAAGCTTTGTACTTTTAAAATAGATTTTTTAAGCCTTGCTTTATGATAGTGTCCTTGCAGTCACAGTCCCAGGAGCTGGGGCCTTTTGATAGCCTTTCTTTGTTTGGTTTTTTCCCCCTTTTATTACTTTTATAAATGTGGTGGTTTATCTGGGCTTCTGAAAAAACGCTTTCCAAAACTGGAGGTCATTTTGTAGGCATCTTGTTTTTCACACAATTAGTACAGTTATTTTACTAATTGCCTTATTAAAGTAGATGTAGATACAGTTCTGCTTCTTTACATTAAGTACTTGTCTACTGGATTTATTCCGCTTGCTACATAAAACAATAGTGCAACATAAAACAATTATATAAGGAACGCTGCTATGGATGGGTCTTTAATTCACCTTGAAGCAGACTTTGTGTATAACTTAAGGTAAGGTTCAAAATGGCTTTTTTTCCCCCTAAGGTCTTAACACTACAGTTCAATCCAAAAATTTTATCTCTATACCTCATTTAGACGAAACATTGACTGTACATGTCTGTGCTGTTATCAATGGTGCTAAACTTTTGATTTCAGTTCATATTCCCTGATCAGTGTCATGGTCCTGAACAAGAGTTTGCAGTACATTCCTAGTTATTTTGATTTTTATCTTTCAGTATTTGAGTGGGCAGAAATTCTGTGCAAGCAAGGCCTCTGCAGAGCTTCTTGCTTTCTGCAGTATTTCTAATACTACACCTTCCATGCTGTGACACTCTTCTGCCTGCACGTATTATACTCTCATCCTTGCAAAGCTGGTAGCCTGGCAACTCTGTACCCCATTGATCACTACCCCATTGATCATTCTCCTGCCACAGCTAACGTGTTATCATAGCCAGCTGTTGTCAGACAGCCAGCATTCCTGCTCTCTGTCAAAATTCCCAGGCTTCCAACACTGGCACAGAAGTACTGGCTGGTTCCTCCCTTCCCCTGCTGCTCAATATTGCATGTGGCAGCTCACTGAAGGCCCTTCTCAGTACTGCTGCTTTGTTTCTTCCTCCCCACCTGCCTTTTGGCCTTTTCAGACAAACTGTTGCCTACATCCACCCTGCAGTTTGCATCAGCAAAAGCTAGGTTTTTCCCTCTCAGTGCTGATTTCCTTAATGTGTTTGTCTAGAACATCCCTACCAGGAAAACACATCTTTACCAACAGAGCAGAGTCACCAGTTCTCCCTGCAGAACCCAAGCTCTGTAGAGTTTGCTACCATTGCACTTGCCAGGCCTCAGATGTCAGCTGTGCACATGAGGATCAAGACTAGCACCACCTCCACCTCCTGCCCCTGAAATTCCCTCATGCAGCAGGAACAACCTCAGAGCAAGACAACTTTAGGATACTCTAGGGAATACCCTTGACTCTCATTGCTGCAGGCCAGCTGCTCACTGCAGGGGAACATCCATGTTTTAGCAGCACTTGGAGCCTGGCACAGCACAGACACACAAACCCACCCAGGCAGGCACTGCACACACTGTGCACTGCACAGTGCTCCAGGCAGCCTCAGCTCTCACTCTTGCTGGGCCCTACAGCATCAGAGGCAGAAAGCTTCTTGGACTTTAGAATATTTTAGATACACTTCAGTTAAATGATATCTTCCTTACTGTAAGCTAACCTGGTAAGTAGGCAAAGCTGTAGCAAAAGCTACCCCTGTGCAGGGAGAAAAGCCTCGGACCAGAGATACAACCCAAAACCAAAGCAGCAAGCTGAGCCAGGGATCTCCAGGAGATATCCCTAGCAGGGCCTCTGCGAGCCCCACACACTTGGAGACAGGTGCCTGGTGCTCTCCTGAACCTGGAGCAGCTCCGCACCCCACATGAAGGCCCCGTGCGCAGCCCACCCAGCCACGCACTGGGAGCAGCCCCTGAGGGGCCAGCGCTCCTGTCTGCCCAGGGCACGCACGGCTCTCCCAGAGGCAAGAAGTTACACACTCCAGCTGGAGGCTACCAGCGCTCCTGATGGGTTTAAAGATTGTTACAGTGGCTGCACAACCAGGAAAAGATAAATGTTAATACTGCAGTTCAGCTGGTGTTGCAGCCCTTCACTAAAACAACACCTCTGTCTTATGTTTTCAGCTGCAGTCAAGTAAAGCACTCTCCCTCAGGAGTTTAAGAGGGACCAACCAAAAGAGAGAAGGCAGCTGAGATATTTTATTTGCACTGCCATAAATTCAGAGTATGGCACTGAATAGAGCACTTGGTTTGCTTTTATGCTTGAATATTTAACGCAAATTTTTAGGACCAGATTCTTTTACCCAATGCCTTCTCTTCAGGGCTTATTCAAGACTAATCATTGTCTCTGCCTTTTTGCAACAGCATGGTATTTTTTACTCACGTTTTTCATCATATGCCATAACCCACAAACTGACTACCTTTTTATGATTATTTTATCATCTTAAAAGCACTAAAAGAAATGGCATGCACTACCTATAAGTGAATATCATTAGCATTTACTTTCAAGTATGCCACTGACAGAAAAAGTAGCATTCTCATCTTCTCGCTTTTTTTCCTTCCAGACTCTTACTTCATACTTTGTAACTATTAGAACTTAAAATAAACTTTAAGGCTCTGCATGCTTCCCAGTACTGCTAGTACTTGTGCTACTTTCACCATCACTCTTCCTCAATTTTGTATTTCAATCATCATTATACAGGCTTTGTTGCTTCAATATTGTCTTTTATGCACTATATTTGTAAAGCCTTATTAAAGTTTAATGAAGGCATGGAATCAGATAATATTTGCGTGTAAAATAAAGCTGTAGTCTAAGCAATACAAAGTATCTATAATCATCAAAACAAATCACTCAGCACAAGAGACAATAAAAAGAGAATGGAAGCCAGGGAAGGAGAATTTATACAGAATCTGGTCATAGAAATGAGCTACCAAAGGTTCACTACACATAGTAATTTAACACACAGAGCTTTAAGAAGAATTGCAATTTCTATCTTTTTTTTTTACCTTTAAACCCCCAAATATCTGTAAAAACTCAAATACAGGAAATTGTTGTCCTTGTTTTTAATTATTTTTGAGAATGCAACTGCAGAATAAATCAGTAAAGGATAAACTATGATGTATGTGGGATAAGTGACAAATGAAAGAGCCCTTTACTGAAATGCTAACCCATAATATGGGATAACAGAAAGGAAAGAATCCATTTCAATATACCTCAAAAAAATAAAAAAGGTAATGAAAATCAAGATGAAGGTGCATATTCTTTGCCCTCGTACTATCTGCAAAAGATCTAAGCAATATGAGACATAATTTATTCTAAGATCAAAGTTGTCCTAGTTCAAGTCTCTCTGCTGGCAGAAATGATTTCACATTAGCAAAATATTTTACTGTTTTTGTAGTGATTCTCAGATGTGTTTTTATGTTCTCTGACTGCAGTAGGCAATTACTGAAGACCAGGAAAATATTTTGGCTGAGTCAAAGCTAGATCAGAAGTCTGCTTCACCTTAAACAGAGGTAAAACAGCACTGGTTGTTATTAACCATTATAAACACAAATGAAGCTTCCAGTAGCTAGGGCAGGAGAAGACAACCACCCCCAAAGAACTGCCACTGAATTGAACCATTGCTGCAAAATCTTATCTATGAATATTTTTTTGAATTTTAAAGCACATTTGTTTTAGCTTCAATTTTGCATCCTTTTTGTGTTTCCTTTTGGCATGTTCTAGTAGATTAATTACTAGCAGAAATGCTTGCTGCAGCTGTGGATTTTCAGCAAATACTACAAAATATTTACTGAAACTGCCCTTTAAATTTACAGTTGTGGTAATAGCCAGCAGAAACCTGATTTTGGAGGTTAATTTAGACCTGTCAATGGAGAATAAAACACCAGGTAACCCCATCATTAAATGCCTTCTATTAAAATCAGCAAGAACCAATTCATGAGCCACAGTGACTTAACTGCATAGCTACAATAAACAATTTTGGATGATAAATACTTCAGATTGTGCAGAGAGTCCAAAATTGTACTGCAAGGGAAAGACCTTTGTGTCACTTCTGAAGCTGTGCACAAGGCTTGACAACATCTCTGCTGCTGGAGTTGCTGCAGGAATGGCATCTTCTGCCATACCTAAGCAGACATTCTGCTGTTGGCCACTTTTTGTGACTCCTTGCCCACCAAAATCAAAAGTTTTCTTTTTATACATTCATGGTAACACAACTGACAAAACCCACACTAGGATGTAACCCGTACCTTTCAGCATTATTCACAATAGCTCAACATGCCATCATCCTGAAGTAACTAAAACTGAAGGGAGGGTAAATCCACCCTCCCTTGTAAAAGCAGGATATAGTCTGCTTCCTAGAAACATCCAGAAGTTTTACAGAAATTCCTTCCTGTCGTGGTTGGAAAGCCTGGGATTTCAACTCAGCGTGTTGCAGTTGTTAACACCATTTGGGTTTTTCACTTGCAGCATGTGCAACAGCCTTGTTTTTCTAAGCTGGACTGCTTTGGAATGCTTACTGCTGGTAGAAGGGAGCGAATGTATCCCAGTGATATCCAGTGATCCCTGGGTCTGCAGCAGGTCCACATTCTCTCTCATTCTCTGACAAGAACATTGGAACTCTTTCTGGCCAACCCCAAATAAGCTCAGCCCTTTATCCTAGGTTAAAATGTACCTTCCCATCTCCAAAAATACATGCCATGAAGTACTTAGGGTAATGAAATAGATATTTATAGGAACACACCTGCCTGTGACAATATATGGTAGAGAGCCATTCCAGCAGAGTGCAGTCTCTCCCTGCTTAGGGAGTTGCCTCTCTAACTCACCTCTTACCAGCAATATTAGATCCTTCAGATTCCTGTTTCTGCTACAGCCATCAAAGGTTTTGACCTGGAAACATGATTACTGTCAATACAGGGGGCCAAGTAGTGCAGCTCTTTAGGAGAGGATCAGGTTTGCAGAGAGTCATGCTCAAATACTGTCAGCTCTAAATAAGCATTTTTCAAAATCCAGCACACCACCCTCCTTGTCAAATTAAAGAAAACCAGTACAAGTTTGCACAGGAGTATCTGTGAATGAAAGTGAGGAAATTACCTTCGAAGACTCAGTCTTTGATCAACACAAAGCAGTATGAGAAACAGGCACTTGCAACAGATCAAGAACAGGGAATTATATTAATCTCCTTGAAACTGGATGACTTTGGGAATGAGCAGATATTAAAAAATAGCAGAGAGACTCCCTCCAGAAAAACATTCAGAATTGTACGGAAATAGTTGGAAGATAAAAACATGTTTGCCTTAACTATTTCTCCAGTAAAGGTGGTCAGAAATTTGAAATATTGAAGAACATTCAGCTGAAAAGTTCAGCAAACAGAAAGGGTTTTGCCATGTCTCTATGCAGAGGTACATAACACTGAAGAAAAATCATGAAGCAAATAATGATACTTCTTGGGACTATATACGAAATTATTTTTACATTTCAGGTTACAGCACTTCAGCTTTTGGCTTCCCTTGTCTAAAGCTATTTTATGACTCTAAATGAAAATTTATATTTTTATCAGGATGGTTACACAAGCAAGAAATTAAACTCTCTTCAACTTTGGCAAATAAGCCTCAGAAGAACTCTTCAAAATCTTATGGATTTCTGTCTACCAGAAGATTGTGACAAACACCACTTCAAGCAGAGTAACTAAAAATGTAATAAAGATAGTTCAAAAAAACCCAACCATACTTCCAGAAGATGTCTTCCACATTTTCAGTTTTTCAATATTAAACAATGTAGAGACACATTTCCATGAAAAAAATAAAGAAAAAATACACTTGCATTGGTGTTTAAGCACATGAGAAACCATTTAAGACTTACCATTTTGAGTCCATTTTTATAAGGAACAAAGTGTACCCTACTGAAAACACAGTAAGGAAGGGAGTCGAGACTGGGCACAAAGGTTACAAGAAGAAGGGCAGATTTTAGCAGGATGAAGACAGCAGCTTTAATCCTTCTCCAGTGCTGGTGCCCTGTCCACACACTTCCCCCGAATGGTTGACATGCTCCATATGGACCCTGGGCCATGTTTGATCCCCCTCAACCTGCCAGGAGTTCTCACCTGCCACCCTGGGCAGTCATGCCAGGACTCAAGAGCAAACTGGCCTAGCCAAGGACTTCCTCCCCATAAGTGGACTCTGCATCCCCTGAGTGCAGAGAATGTTACTGGGTTGCTGAGATAGAGCATTCACTTTCAGATATAAAACCCAGCCTAGCTTGTAACCATAGCCTTGCTATTTTCCTGCATTCCAAAATGTATGTGGGAAAATTGTGGTACACTTCTACTATTTTGTATCATTTTACTTAGTCCTACTAAATATATTTCATAGCTTTTCCAGGACTGGGGATGAGGACAGAGGTCATGACAGAATTTTTGAGAAATTAAAAGGATCAGACACACTCAGTCTGAATAAGTTAATATGCTTCATATCTCATTTAGTTATTGATCTATTTTGTCCTTTGGATAGGGGAAATTTTAAAAGACTTTCTGGGCAATCTATAACTAGGTATAGCAAATAAGGTTATGTTCTACACCATTTATTTCTAATTTCTTCTTGTTTAAGAGTATCTCATTACTGAAGAAATTAAGACTGATCCAGCTGAGGTAAGATTAGATGTCAAGAGAAACCAGAGCTGTTAGTAGTGACTACAAGCTTTCTTTAATTACCAACTACCCAGGTAATATAATAGAAGTACTTGATAATAGGAGTTAAGCTGTTGTTGTAACTCTGTTTGGACTGGAATTCTTTTCCAGGATAGCTTCTGTTTGAAATGAAAGGCCCAATTACCCAAGATTTAAGAAGCAGGTGTCTGTCCACCATTTTACTTGAATGGCAAGATTAGAAGTATAGGGAAGAAACCTACCAATCATTATTAAGAAGTGCTGAAGTATAGCTGTCTGTCTGCACACAGACCTTACAAATATTTCTCTTTCTGTTTCACAGAGTTTGCTGGTCCTTCAATAAATTAATAAACTTAGCAGTAATTGAAAGCAGTTATACCCTTGACATAAATATTTTTCATTTTTTTACTAAATTCCCCAAAATAGGTCTTTTAACCATCACTCAAGAACATTTTGAGGTTTCATTTTCAACACCGACAAAAATTTTAAATATTAGTCTGATAAACATTTCAAAATTTTGTTTTAATTTCTGTTTTTGTTTTAATTTGTTTTGCATTCCACATAAAAACTTTTGTGGAAACATTACTGAATATGTTAAAGATTTAACTCCCTATAATGAGTGGTAGTGGATATACCACCAGACATGAGAAATAACATCTGACTCCACAATTTACAGGTAATCTACAAAAAAACTATCAGAATACAGGATTTGGTAACATCTCCTGTTCACCTTCCCCTTCTAATTTCCCAACTCAAAGTAAACACTAGCTGGATAAATACACAATAGTAAACAGTTTTGCTCAAGCAGTTGTGTTTTGCTTTTAGAACTCCTTCAAACCTATAACATGAAAACAATCAAATAAACCCAGCAACACCATCAAAAAAAGAAGACAATTACTGAATAAGGACCTGGAGAAATGGCTTGTTCTCTAAGCATGCATGACAACACTAAAAACTACCATGGACATTTACTTCAACTTGAACGCACACTCAATTTTTTCCAGCTGTGAGAGAGATCTTTCCAAGATCTAGGATGTTGACAAAGAGATGGGACAACCAGTCGTGGAAAACTGTCATAAAGCTTAAGGTTTGGAAAAAACAGGACTTGGTCTTCCATTTTTGCAAAACAACAAAACTGAGCTGAAATCAAGAAAGTAAAGTTATGACAACAAATGAAATCAGAATGCTAAATCATAGAAAATCAATGTAGGAATTACAATATAAAGACAAACAACTCCCAGCTTACTGAATATTTAAAGTGAACATCCTCAAGTATTGACATATTTCTTAAAAATGGCTAACTTGTCACAGCATTTCTTGGAGACATATGGAAAACTGTTCTTGCTTTATTCCTGCTAAAATTAAAGTCCCTGCTCCAGTAGGGGAGCACAAAGAATCACTGTGCAGCCCACATGGAAAAAGCAACTGTCTGGGCAAGATACTCTATGAGAAGATATGATATAAATTAATTACTCCCTGGAACAAGCCTTGTGAGGAGACACAGTCACGTGCACACAAGGCCGATGGAGAAAAGTATCAATAAGCTCAAATATATTTCAACTATTCCTTACTAACAGAAAAAGTATCAACATTTCTTGAAATTGGTCAGGACACCAGGGCCTGGAGGATACCAACCCCTCTGAATGTAGGCTTGACTTAGAAGAATTGAAGATACCAGTTATTAGTATTGAGTACCAACTGCCCATCCCTATGACAGTGGCAAGTCTTGGGTACAGTTTCCCTCAGGTGAGTGCACAATTTCCCCTTCAGGGTTTCTTTGGTTCCATTTAAACCTCATCATCTTATAAAAAAAAAAAAAATTAACTGGGGACATGGGAGTAGACCTGTAACATACAGTAGTGTTTGGTAAAGAGGTTGTTCCCCTGGAGAGAAATAAATGTCTTTTTCCTTAACAAGGACTGAAGATCATTCTTAGATAGAAGTGGTATTGTCAAAGGAAAAGCCAAAGCTGATGACTAAGCCAATTAATGTCCATTATGCTCAGTGGTGTTTAAGAATGTCCATGAGATTCAGTTACGGGAATTCTTCAGTACAAAGCAAAGAAAAATCCCAAAACCAACAAACAACAACAAAAATTGAACTAAAAAACAACAACAGCAAAAAAAACCACTACCCAACCAACAAAAAATTGCTCAGATAAACATAGCTAAAAATAAAAAAACACCTCTGAATATTTTTATTCATTTTTTAAAAAAATATATTTCTGCAAACCAAACACATAGGTGAAAAATTGCTACAAATAAAAAAAGCTGATTATTGCTAACCACAATAATCACAAAATTCTTAATCTGCACTCTGGTATATGCATGTGCAAATATGTATAAACTAAAAAAACCCACAGTAAACGTGGAAAAAATATGGCAGTGTATTGGGTGAGGTGCATATTTCCTTTAGAATGTATTTCCATGAAGACAGACATTATAATTGAAGCTTCAGCTATGCAAGATTTAGGAAAAACTGCTGCAAATAAACCAGTATTTTCCTATTTTTTATTCAATTTTTAATCAAACATAGGTCACAGGTACCTTCCCAAATCTACCTTAATTTCCCTGAGTGTAGTCAGGTACGATCTCAGAGGACACATAAAACTGAGAAAAGGGGAACTGAGTGTATTCCTCAGTACAAAACTGTGTATGTCAGCAAACGCCAGGGTAAAAATATCGCGACCATACAAGATTAATAGAAAGGAATCCAACACTGAGATTAAAACTCTCCACCTTGGCAAACAAAAATGTCTTCTACCTCCTGCTCACAATTTTTGTCACTTTTTCTTCTTCTTCAAATATCCACAAAACCAAAAACCATAGGTGAAGATAAATCCATTACCATTGGAGAGCAGCACAGCTTTAGCACACAAAAGCCCTTCAGTTCTCAGTTTTTTGTTGGGATTTTATTTTTGTTTTGGGGTGTTTAGTCATTTGTTTAAAAAAAAAAAATCTTTCCAAATGGATTCCTACCTCCATAGAAAGTACTTTCTACGCCACTTGTCTGGCTTGTCTTACACATATCTTACAATATAATGTTTTGTAGGAGGACCTCCCTCTGAAGCAAAATTATACACAATTATCAGAGCTTGTAAGTCTCCCTAGTTCACAGTTTCTTCTCCTTACAGAATTTCTAGAACCTAAAGAACAATATTTTAAAATATAGCTCAATACTGACATTGTAGAATTTATTTCTGCCTCTCAGCTGATATCCCCCCATTCCAACAGAACTGCAAACCAAATAACCTCAACAGGGAGCAATGCACTGCACCTGCTGAAGCTCTTAATGCGAATAACAGCGTTCATTTTTGTGCTGTTATTCATCACAATCAGAGCACATCTTTTTTCTCTATGGTTAGATATACAGATTCACAAAAACATTATATCTCATAATGGCAGAAAAAAGATATCAGACACAAGTGTACCTATGAGAATATACTTCTATTGTGAATACAAAAGAGAACTACCAATAAGTAGTAAGGAAATGACAATACCCCATTAGAAGACAGAAATTATGGAAAATTCTGGGGTTTTTTTCAACTGCAAAAAGGATCCTCACATTGTCTGACCATGTGGTCACCACAGCTGTCTAAGCCACATCAATATCAGAGTGAGACACTTCTCCAAAGCTGATTCAAAATACATAAATTACAGCACACTTATTTTCTCGTCACAGCTTAGGCTGACTGCTAAAGTGCTGTTTATGCATGGAATAAGCTATTGGTGCTCTAAATTAAACTGCAGGTTCTCCCCCTCCTTACTGACTGACTACATCCAGGATGTAGAGACACTAAGGCTCCCTGCTATTCTATTTTTTTCTTGGCCACAGCATGGGTAAAACCTACATCTACTAAAGAAAAGTCTTTCCAATGATTCATTTTTCATTTGCTTTAATAGGAACATGTACATAAAAATAATAATAAAAAAGGGCAACAAAATAAAATACTACAAAGATGATGCAATTATCACCTTGGGAGTAGGAGAAGGAATGAGCCAGACATGACAGATGTGAGCTGCATCAGTTAGTGTCTAGCTACCAGGCTCCTGGATTCTGAAATAGTGAAAGAAGCCTAACAGATTATGACTGGAAAGGTAATGGAAAGCAGACACGAACCTTTGATTGATGGTTAGCTATAGTACTAAACTCAGACTTCAGAAAGGATGAAGAATATTTAATTCTTCATTAAAATGGTGCTGAGAGAATGGTGTCAAACTCAATTCACAGTATTTTAGCTAATTACAGTCACACATTTAAAATTACTACAACTGTGGGGGAAAAATTGAAATTAAATTTGTGTAGGGAAGCATAGCAGTTAAACAGTGATTATCAAGGAAAATTATGTGGCTTTTGGGAAGTACTGAAAGCACTGATCCCAAATAACTTTCCATTCATGGGTAAAAGACTATGCACATTTTATAGTTCCGTGGAGTATTACTTTGTCTTCAGTGAGAGGAATGTCCCTTAGCATTCCAGGGCAAAGCCCACACATCCTGCTCCAAGCAGCAGATTACTGGAAGTGAACACAACAGAACCATGAGCCTGCTCTGCAGCAGACTATGCTTTTATGCAAAACTGTTCAGAGTGACTCTTACAACCTCTATTGAGACAAGTGAAATCTTCTTTTCCTGTTCTGCTGGCAGTGGCTGTGTCTGCACAGGCAGACAGTGCAGCGCAGGAGGAGCAGAGTTGTGGAGAAAAACACTCGTGCCAAGGACTCAATTCTGACATGACATGCATTTTTAAAGATTTTACTTTAAGTTCTCTACTCCCTACCTCTGACTGGATGATTGCTGGGGTCAGATGGAATTGTTTGCCTACTTTGAGCCTATTTGCATTTAACTCCAGGTCAGAAGTGAATCTTCCAGCTGCTTCCTCTCACTGTGCTTCAGTTCATCCTGCAAATGGCCATGGGATGTAAAGAGAGGATGTGTATCAAGTTAAACTTTCAGTCCAGGGGGGTATCTGATGAGCCCCAAACACCAACAGCTATTCAGGACAGGACTATAAGAGATATAAAAGAAAAGATGAAATCAAGACAAACAACTGAATAGCAACAGGCAGTGTTTCTGGATGAAAAGCTGCTTCTGCAGATCACATCCTCTCTGATGTTTGAAGCAATGTTATGCAACATACAAGAAAGACACAGCCTGTGGCAAACAATGTCAACATGATGAGCAGCTTAAAGAAAAAAACAAAACAAAAATGAAACTTTTTTAATTAATAATTTCTGGGGTAGAAAGAAGACATTTTTTCAGCTGCACTGTTTAATTGCAGAACCAACCTGATGGCAAAAGTTTTCAAGGGAAAATATAAGTAGCACTGATTCAAAAGGCAAATAACTTCTGTTTCCCTCCCACCAAGTAAGCAATAGCTTTAAAGCTATATTTAGGCTTTAATAAAGCCATTTCCCAATCTGAATTTTATAGTGAAAACAACCACCAGTGTTTAAGTTAGGGAATAATGGAATAGGGAATAATTTAAGCTGGAAATCTGACTGAATCTAACAAGCCCCTGATAAATGACATTCAATTATCTTTTCACAGTGGACGCTCCCATTGTTCAAGTTCTCTCCTGACTTCCACCTTTTCCAAATTTATAATAAATTTGTGAGAAGAGAGACATCACCCATCAGGCCAATGGCCCCTGTGAGTTTTTCAGGAATCTTTCTACTATTAACTTTCTACTCCTATGTATAGTCCTCTTCTCACTTTTGAATTAATAGGAATAAACTCAACCAAAGGCAACTCCCTTTTTTTTTTTTCCTCAGCAAAAGCTGTATTATTAATTCATATTTTGGTGTCAAAAACTTAATAATGTTGGACAAAACAGCTGTCATATCTTCTGCCCCAGTGTTTAATGTCCTTATCAATGATCTGGACAAAGGAATCATTGAACACTTGAGACTGCATCTTGAGTAGTAAGGCCCTCACTTCAAAATGGCATTGAGGTGCTAGAGTGAGTCCAGAGAAGGGCAACAGAGCCGGTGAAGGGTCTGGAGCACAAATCTGATGAGAAGGAAGCAGTAGAGTCACCATGTCTGGACGTATGTAAAAGATGTGTAGATGTGACACTCAAACATGGTTTAGTGGTGGACTTGGCATTGTCAGCTTAATGGTTGCTTGAGGATCATAAAGGTCTTTTCCAACCTAAATGATTCAGTGTTTGTGTGAATGTCACCAAGAGTGAAGTCAAAGGTCTCCCTTAGGTGAAACAATAATGCTGTAATAACTATCAGCTACATTTGACACAATCACTGACTATGCAGAATCAAGTCTTTCTGAAAATGTACAGCCTCAAATGATAATTAAAGTTATTTACTTCAGAACATTCATCCTAATTCTGTCTCTGCTCAGGTATTCAAGGAAGTGCCTGAGCATTTGAATACCCTCAAGAAGTGTATTGATAAAAGGAGTATATTAATACAAATGAGAAGCTCTTGATGGCCAAAGCAAATTGTTACAAAGCACCAAAAATAAGTATCAGTTCTTTTACTATCTCTCAGTTCTACTTATATCCTGATGTTGATAAATGATAAAGAACAACCTTTTTCAGTAGATAAAGTAGTTAACACGACAGTCATGTTTTTTAAGAAATACTTATTGGGAAAAGTGAGTCCTTCAGGAGAACGTACGTTTTCATTTTTTCAGTAAAATACAGGAACAGAACCACTTTTGTTCTGTTTGCTGTTATTTTGGTGAGTTTTTTGTTTGGGATTTTTTGGTTTGGGACTTTTTTTTTTTTTGCTTTAATTCAAATATCACTGATTAATTCTTGGCAGACAGTGCAAGTACATTTTTAGTGACATTCTGAATTAAGTGAAAATTTCAAACATCCATAATTCAGAAATCTCAATTCCTTAGACATCCATTTCAACATCAAAATATTTACCCTATTTTATTTTAAAATAACTTTCAAACTTCACTTTCATCATTAATCTATTTTTTCTCTAAAGAAATATTGCATGAAAACCACTTTTTAAATGAACCTTGTAACCAGGAGAATACAGAATGCAGAATAATGCAAGCTCACGGAAAGGCTTCTGAGGTTATGCAGAGTCTTTGGGAACCTGGAAGTTCTTACTTTCAAGATAAATGTACTGGTTTTAGCAAAATAAGATTCTACAGTTGCCTGTCCCCTGGCACCTTGTAACTATAACTGGACTGAGCAAATTAAGCTTGACCACCACTGAGCTAAGGTGTGCATCTTTTAATTAGATAGCATGGGGGTGATGGCTACCAGCCTTGTGGGTAGACCACAGTTATTGTGCCATTCACCCTTTAGAATATTGAACAGTGCTATGAAATGCTAAAGGGTCTAAAAATCACCTCGCAATTATAAAAGGCATTTTATCCTAAAGTAGTGTTTAAGGGACTTCACAGTGAAAGTAAATAATCATCTGAAAGAGAAGAACCAGTGGACTCATCAAAATGCAAATAACAAATGCGAGGAAAGTACAAAATAAGGCAGTTCTGTTTCCACATTTCCTGAAACTGTACCAGATGGCCCAGTGCTTGCCTTTCATTAACTAGTGTGCTGGGATAAAGCTGTGTTAATTAAATCACTAAACTACCACTAATTCTCTGTTATTTACTAATTCAACAAATTTAATTTTTTTTTGTTTCGTTCAATACAGCAAATTCTAATTAAGTCTTGTAAAGTTGAAAGGATCAATAATTAAATAAAATAGATGAATAATGATATGTGGTTGTCTGTTATAGCATTAGCCATAAAATACAAGTTTGAGGCACAAACTAGCTCACATGGAAGGAATATTTCGCACTAAAGAGACCCAGTGGAACAAAATATTGAAGGAAGAACTTTCTAATATACTTGCTAGAGCATTACAAATGCTGCCAACATGCTAATCGAGATGCAGGCTGCTTGGCACTGAGCTGTGCAGCTTTTCCCTGAGATAAGCTCAGATCAGGACAGGCTTCCCAGAACCTGGCTTTGGGGCCACCAAGGTACAGAGCTTCAGCTGCCCTGTACCAGCCAGAGGGAAACACACAGCACTCCAAGCTGTGAAGAGCAGATCTTGTCTCTGCTCAGGTTCCCTTCACCTCAGTGTCCAAGTTTTGTCTGAAAAGCACCTTGAGTGCCCAGTTACCCTTTCCTCCCACGTGACCTTTTGGGAAAAATAGCCATTTGAGTGCACCAGAACAAGCCACCAGCTGTCCTAATTATTTCTAGCAGGACGGGAAATTCAAGGGCTCATTTGAGTGTTTCCCTCCCTTTGCCCTCTGCTTACAACAAGCAATCCTGAGAGATTTGTTAGGAGCTGTTCCTTTACTCAAGCACAGTCAGTTAAGAAGTTCTCTCTTTTTAAGATGATAAAATTTGAGAGCAAGGAGAAAATAAAATAAACAAATCTGTTGATTCCCATGCAAGGACTCAAGCAGCTTTCTGGATCCCTGCTGAGGAGGTACAGCAGCATTGGGACACAGTCCCAGCACAGCAAGCATACAAAACCCTGGAGCCTAAAGAGTGAGGAGCGGGAAGCAGAGGACTGCTCCTATTCCAGAGGGGCTAGCTCATATTGCTTAAAGAGTAACACAGCACAGCTCAGGGTCCATGTTTATCCAACGTATTTGAATTCCTCAAACAAACAAAAACCTTCTTGCAGCTGGGGTGCCAGCCTACTTCATAGCAAAAGTAAAGTCCTCAGAAAATATTTGTGAAATCGCAAGAAATATTGGGAATTTCTTTTGTCATTCTACACGTTTTTGAAGGAAGAGAATTGTGCAGAAAACTGACACTTCAAGGAAAAAATAAAAACCCAGAATCAAAACAATTATAATGATTACAACTGACACTTAGTGTTTGCATTCCAGCTCCATCCACAGCCAGTACCCTTTTATTATTCTATCATATGAGGGAAAACATTCTGCCACTAAAATGCCTTTAAGACTGTCTAGCACATGAAACCAGTGCAAATTTACCCACCAATACAGGAGAATCTTCTGTCAGGAAACACAAATCATTGTTAAGCAAGGAATCCTGCTTAAAAACCTGTTTTCCTAAAAGAGAGGATTGTATTGGGCACTGTTGAGTGGACAGTGGAAATAGAACCCAGGGTTAATTACCAAGGTTTCCCTAGAAAAGAAAGATTATCAGCAGCACAGAGAATGGATAACTACTTCCTTTGATACCAGCTGTGGCACTAATACTCTCAGAAGGTTGGCAAACAACCCTCCATCAAATATTCATGCCTAATGCTCATCTCTGTGTATGACAGGTGTAACTAACCTGTCCAGCTTTTAATTCTTCTCATATTTGTTCTTATAATTCTCAATTAAGTAGTTTCTTGAAACATTCCCCTGTGAATTAAGCCAGTGCCAAAGAACTGGAATCTACACTTGTTCTCTTGCATCACAATAACAAATTATTATTTGATTCCTAAGAAATGGTGAGATTCTAGAGGTATTTTGCTCATATCTGTTACTGGGGCTTTTCTTAATGTGATATACATGTATAGGACACAAGAACACCACTTTTCTACTGAGACTTTAGTGAAAAGAAAAGCAAGAGTAAGCATCTGAATTACACAAAAGGATGATTTCTTTGGACAGTTTCTCATGCTGCCGGTTCAAGAATCTGAGTTTGGAGGGACCTGTGTGGCCCAGAGCCTGCTCAGGCAGATCAGCAGACTGCTGAACTGTCCAGCCCTTGGATAAAGCACGTGGCATTTCTTCCTCAATCCTTCTGAAGCCCTGCTTAGAAAGCACACTCCAGGTAGCGGCTGAGCAATGACTCACAGCTGAAACACTGATTAAATCTCTAATGAGAGCCCTTTTGCCTTTGAGGGCAACGTATCAGCCCTATCCTTCCCTCTCAACCCTGACAGGGTTCAGGCTATAGATCATGCTCCTGTCCCCAGCAAAACCAGGGCTAAGTGGGTCAGATGGGTTAACTCTCAACAAAACTCACATAACTACCTAAAAGTTACTTTTTGGCTGCATCCTGTGCTGATAAAAACATTGCAGAGCATCCATTATCAGAGTTGATGCATAAACCTCTTTTAACACACAGATATTTTCAGAGCAATTGAGAAGGAAATACACCACAAAACAGGAACCCTGACAGCTTTTATGTTGGATTTAACTGAGATAAATAAAAGTTGTAGCTAATTTCAGTTATAGTAACTTGTGCTTCTTAGTTTTGTTCTCTTTTTTTCATATTTACCTAATTAAGCATAAAGTCTTGATCAGAAATTTTTGTTTGGTTGGGGGTTTTTTAGTCATTCCTTTTTAGAAAGGATTGATTAACAACTGCACCCAGGCAAAGCAAGAAGTTCAGCAGTCAAACTCCACTCACAGTCAGATAGCTCTTGTTTTAAGAGAACACAGCTGATAAACTATGTACAGACAACACATATACGTGCAGACATATACACAGAAACAAAATCTTCACTGAAGCCTGAATTCAAGTCACAGCACCCAAAGTAAGAGCAATTTAAATGTGCCACTTTTCCATCAGCCAGCACACAATGATGAAGCAAGGCTGATCCTGTTGCTTTCTGACTGGTGTCATTTTTGTTCAGTTTCCTCTGGAAAAATGACTTGCCTGGATGTGTTCCTCTCTTGGGAAGAAATCATGCAAGGAGGTGAAAGATCTATAATTATACTTTCTTCTAATTGTTTACGATGCTCAAGCTGAACTGTACCTCTTAAAGGAGCTTAGGTGGTTCACAGTCTTCAAGAGATTATGCTCTACTGAATATCAAATAGCAAGTCTAAAATATTCCTCACCTGTTCCAGGACCCCAGCAGACAAGCTTAAAAAGGCTCAAAACCCTATTTTCAAAACAGGGTTTCT
The DNA here is from genome assembly GCF_041296385.1 of Aphelocoma coerulescens. Classification (NCBI taxonomy): domain Eukaryota; kingdom Metazoa; phylum Chordata; class Aves; order Passeriformes; family Corvidae; genus Aphelocoma; species Aphelocoma coerulescens. The sequence goes on from NC_091021.1 coordinate 9,403,323, forward strand.
TTGTAGGTTGGTGGATAGGTTTTTTTCACCTGTTTATCTTTGAGATTTTTTTTTGTGCAAGAAGAAAAAAAAAAAAAAAGGAGTATATTTGATTTATTTATTTCTTACTACTGTTCTGGAATTGAGAATATCAAGAAGCTAAGCTTGAGTGACTGGAGAATATTTGCACCAAGTTGTGTCTGAGAGAAAAATCATTTGTTCTTGTACAAAAAGAAATAGGTCAAGTCAAAAGCACTTCAGAAGGACAGCAATAGGCATTTGGAAAAACACTTTACATTTCTTGTAGAAGATATGTGGAAGAGGAGAACGAAAAATTAGATAAATTTTACTATTGTTGACATGCCCTGATAGAAGGAAAAACAAGCCAGGGATAAAATGAAATCAATCAAAAATAATTCAATTATTGAGAAAATAATAGTATTGAACAGGCATAGTATGCACTCAAGGTGCTGTAAAACAAAGTCTAACACATTCCTGGATAAATTAAATGGTCATAACATATCATAAATTTGGGGGTTTTAATCTTCAATGTATTTGCAATTCTTTTAAATCTGAATCCTTTAAATTTACAGTAACTTGTCTGGAGACATTACACTATCTGTTACTACACTTGCCAACTGATTACCACATATTATCAGGTATTAAATTTGATCTGTGTAGAACTACAGAATTCTGTTCTTCCTCTGAAATACACTTTTTGTGGAACACTTTTTCCACAATTATCAATAGTACTCCTCAAGAGCAGAAATTGCATTTGAACCCTAAATTGCCTGGTTTCCTATTTCTTGATTTTAGACATAGCATTTCAACTTGCTCATCTCTAGAGAACAGGTAAACAAATTAAAGGCCTAAGTAAGTTATTTAAATCCTACCATTTAAATGTCCAAACCCTCCAGTTTACCAGGGTCTGTAAAGCAATAATGAATAAATCTGCCTTAATCACATTGTAGTCCACTCTTACAGCTTGGCATTTCCTGCTGTCTTTTTGCCATGAGCTTTTTGCAAGGAATAATTATGCTTTTGTACTGCTATCAGAAAACTAGCAATATGTAAAACTTCCCTGTATGCACCAGAGTCCAGGAATTTCACAGGCACAAAGCACTGTGGGTACCCAAACTGTCCTTGTTTCCACATCTCTTTTAGAAATGTAAGTTTCAACTAAACCCAAGTTTTTCCTACCCTGTAACAATCTGGTTTATTAATCTTCGACCCAATGCACCCAAACCTTCACTTGCTGAGTCAGCTGCCTGCAGTACCATTCTCATCAGATTTTTAATGCATATAGTGATGCTATTGGCTCCTTTGCAGTCTCAAACAGTAGCTCTGACTTTTTTTCCCAAACAATGAAGCGTAATTTTGAACTTTGGATACCTTGCTAATAGGTCCCTAGACATGTAAAACTCACTGGTAGTCCAGAAATAACATGTTATATTCATTAAACTATCCAAAACTTTTCACAATAAATTTTACATTATGCACTATTTCAACACACTAAGCAGCAAGTAAAAATTCAAACCTAAGGGCTGAACCCACCCTTGCTACCTTTTTGCTTATTCAGTCACAATTCTCATCCATAAATTATCTCCTACCTTCAAATATTAAATGAATGTACACAACCTTCTCTTACATATCTTTCTTTGCCAGTTCATCAATACCCACTGGTGCTATTTAAAGACCAAGATGGAAACTAAATCCATACCCATCCACCAGCAATTCTGCCACAACAAAGCAGATGGGAAACAGATTCTAAGAGCACTGTGCACAGTAAATTAAGATGTTTATTCTGAGGGGATTCATTTTAAACATGGATCCCACACAAACAAAAAATAGGTACCTCAGGAAATGCAACACACAATGTAAAGTTTACTTTTCATAAATTGCCCATTTCCTAAGTCTGGCAGATTTGTTACTGAAAAATCTACTTTCCTTGAGAAATTGTAGATTCACAAAAATGAAGAAACTTCCTGGACTAGTAAAACCACATTCATTGTGGAAATACTGCAATTGGCATTTGATCCAAAATTTTACCTGCTCTCCCCATCCTGAGTTTCTTATAAGAATTACAGAAGATATTTGGGTTTGCTAAAGTTTCATACAATAATATGTAATAAAAAATTAACTGTATTTTCAGAGGGAGATGAAAATCTTGAGCTAGAAGTACAGGTCTGCAAGCAACAGCAAAAATTAACAGTAGATTTTAGAGGATAGATTAATTAATTTTTTTTCTTCCAAAGAGAAATATGATAGGACAAAAATTTTAAAGTCTAATGCAAGTCTAAACCCAAAACTCTAACCTAAACAATTTTCTTACCATTTCTAATTAAACTATCCCCTCATGAACGTACTGGTACAAAGAATTTTTAAAGCCAAAATGCTGATTTTAGGAAAAAAAAAAAATTATTGTTTATATTTTTCACAGGTGGAGTCAACCACTGAAGTGCACTGCTAGCTGTTTATAAACAGCTTTTGTTAAAAACAAGCTAGTGCTGCAAATATTTTAATCGCAGGTTGTAAAAGCAGAGAGAAAAAGCAAGTTTTGTGGTGAACAAAGCAGCCTGTCATGCTATTGAGCCCCGAGGGCGAACAGAATGCTAGATGCTTTATCAAATAAAATAAAAACAGCTTGTACCTTTTTTATGTTAATTGGCTCATGATTGAACTTTAATAAACCCACAAACTCTCTTTAAAAAGTTGCCTTCCAATTTTTAAGCTTTATCTCTTTATTTGAAATTTCCTTAGTTAAATGAATTCCAGAATCAACTCAGTGCAGCGGCAGGCTTTTATTGCCATTCAGTTCTTTATTCTATTTTTAAGCATTTCAAGGCAGCATGCACATTCTTGCTCAAAATATTTTGTTATAATTTTTGTCATGCTTCTTATTTATCTTTTCAACTAGCTCTTAGGTATGTTTCTACTTTCACAGCTTGCTCATCCATAGGTGTATTATTTAAACGTCCTCTAAGACAAGCATAACTATTTTGAACACAATACAAAAGGAAAACAAGAAACCAGTGCAAAGTACTCATTTAAAAACACCCTTGCTCCAAAATTGCCTGTTTCTTGTCAACAGCTGGCACATTTAGACAACCAAAGATACCCAGTACATAAACTTCTAAAGCTACATCAGTTGAAATGCCTAATTTCTGTTTAGCTTCAGATTCATCCATTATGAGGAAAAAAATATTTTTTTCCCCCATCTACCTCTCACTAAGTCAATTTCCTGAATTAAACAGCTGGGAAATGAAAATACATGTAGTCAAAACAGAGCAAGTAACAGAAATTAACTTCCACATGAACTCTAGAAAAGCAATAAGCTTATTCAGCATGGTCCCAATAAGTGAAATAGCTGAGGAAAGAAGGGGTTTCACAAAAACTCACATATTTCTGAATGATGATATTGTAGCACCTGTGGATAACAAAAGTTATATTTAATCTCTGCAGATATATTGCATTAATGCTATTGAATCTTGTCTTCAACTCAAAGTACAGAGAAATTTTATGGAGCTTCCAATTTAATCCTACCACTGTTGACATGACTGACCACCACAATTACAGTGTCCTTAAATTAAACTATTAGAAATAATTTATTCAGTGAAAGACCAGGTAAAACTGCATCTCCTGTGTAGAAAAATGTATTCTATACTACACCCAAATTGCATGCTTATTACCACAACTTTTTTTTTTTTTTTTTTTTTTCTGAATTTCAGAAGAGTCACAGGGAGTGCACAAGGATTATGGAAAAGTTTCAGGATCCTCCCCTCTTTTTGCTCTGGGTAATATTTTTCTGGCTTCCATGCAGTTTCACTACTACCTATTTTATGAGGCACTTGACAGTTGTGTGAATTATCCCTTTGTTTTTACAGTTTGGGTATGTACTTAGCAAATTTAGATGCCATTAGGTTTATAACAGCACAATATACTTATTCTGCAGATTGTAACTCTTACTATCAATTTCGATGAACAAGGAAAACAGGTTTGTTTGGATGCCCAGGACTTTGTATTTCCTTATCTCAAAATTCTTACAAGCCTATCAGTCAAATCATTTTTGAAAAGTAGGTGTGATGGGTCTTAATTTGAAATCCAACTTCAGAAATTCTTAAGTCTTTGTGATGGGATGTGTGGTTACTGCAGAATTAAATCCAGCAAGTTCATACAGCCCTGGATTATTTTAAGATAGAGATGATGAGACAATAAAAGATCTTAGTTATGTTGTTTGTTGAATAATCCTATAAAATTAAGATTGGCACCATGAGAGTTAAAGCTTTAAAGCATTTGAGTGCTGATTTTTGTGTTCAGGGTATGAAGGCATTGTTTTCCCATGGCTTAATGCTGGGAGAAAAATATGCACTTTTTGATCTATGTAATTATTCTTTCTTACGCATCTTCCTTATACTTTGGAGAAAAAAAAAAAGACATTTTCTGAAGGTAGCATTTAATGCCAGTAATCAGCAACCATTGATGCTTCCAAGACCAGCAATTCAAACTCTCCTGAAATTAACAAAACAGCTCTGTTACAGAAACACTTAAAACAGTTTTTCCTCTAATTTTAGACCAATGCAAGCCTTAAATTGGTGTGAGTTTGGATCATCACATTATGAACATATTCATCTGCACTTCACAATTATGCATCAGACAACCAAGGCAAATATATAAGAAGTCAAGTCGACTTGTTATAAAGAAATTTAATCATAAATATAAACCAACTGCTTTTCAAACACCACCGTGTGTAAAAAATGGTCTGCACCGTTATAGATTTGCTTTTACTCTGAAATATATGTAACAACAATACTCCATTCTAAACCCATTGCAGCCAACAAAGGAACTGTTAATGTATCCCAATGACCATTGAGGAATTGCCTGTTGGCTAATCCCAACCTTATGGTAGTGAGTTTATAAGAAAAATCCATCCAAAATAATTTTTAAATAATGGTCACAACACAACTGGCCATATGTTCAGTTGTGCTTATTCTTCATTCTGTATCTGATCCCTCAGTGTTATTTGAATTCCCCTGTTAATCCCCAGTTGAATGGTGGCTGAAGGATCTGGTGTGCAGAGCTTGAAGAACCAATTTATAAGGTGATATAATTTACTAATTTCTGCATTTTTGGCTTAAGACTATAACTGCTATATGGGGAATATTTTCTGTATAAAAACATTTTTGTGCTCATTCTCTCTAATGAAGTTTATGTCATCTCATTCATAAAATGACTCATATCAAAAAGCTTGCTGGCATTAGTTAAGTTTTCTTCCATTAAAATTGCTTCCAAACTTCATTAGAGTATTTGTTGTGCACATCAACAGCAAATTATTTTAATAATTCAGTTAAGATTTCACACTGTCTATTTAAATTCTTCAATACTTCCTCAATATTAAAGAAAAAAGATTCAATGCTGTCATTATTCCGTCTATCCCAGAATGGTTGGCACTCGAATGCTTAGCCAGCCCAGAGACAGATTTACTGAGTTCAGCTAAACTGGAGACTATTAAATCCCCAAACATTAATCCTCTTTATTCAACAAGGGGTTTAGGATGAAACATAAATACTCTGGTTCAAAAAATTGTGTATGGAGTCCAAGTATAACAGAGCACATCGAAGATCATTAGAGTAATTATTTAAAAGGCAAGAATAAAAGAAAAGTTAAATGGTGAAGCTTTATCTGCCTGGGCTGCTGTACAGCACAGAAGCACAGAAGGATGAGGTAAAGAGAGATGTCCAATGGTTTCTACAGTAGGGTCCAGCTAGAGCAGACTACCAGTGATTCTGCCTAGTGGATATTCTGCAGGGATGGATATTTCACCACCTCTTCAGGGAGTCTGTTCCAGTTTTAATCACCCTTGAGGTTAAAAGAATTTTTAGTGTATTCTGGTGGGATTTCCCATTTTTTTTGATGAATGGAAGTTGCCTGTAAGACCCCAGCTCAGTTTTCTCTCTATCCTCCAATGTTTGTCTTTCTTGGTCTCAGAAAATCCCTCCAATCACCCTAGTGGCCTTCCAAGAACATAATCCACCTCTCAGCACTCTCAGATGGCTGTAACTCAGCCTTGTTATCTCTGCATCTCTTGGTAAACCACTTGGCTCTCCTCTGGGCAGCAGGGACAGCAGCACTGCCCAAAGAACCTGTGTCCATCCATTGCAGCACTTCAGCCAGGCAAGCCATATCTCCAGATTTTTGTAATCAGAGCTCTGCAACTGTGCACTGATTCCCACTCGCTTTTGTTTGCTCCTTTCATTGCGGGCATTTATGTGCAGAGGTTTGAGATGTCTTCCTGTCACCACTGCTTTCTCAAAGGAAGCTCCACAAGCTCCTCTCTCTTGCTGTCTCCCAGCTAAGTCTCTTCTCCTATCATGCCGGTGGCATGGCTGACTTTATTCTGGTCTCTAAATCAGGAAGTTTGTTTTCCTTCTCTTTCAAAGATGTATAAGGCTTCTAAATTAGGGGTTGTGTGAGGTACTTTGGAGGAGAGTGCTAAAGAAGCAGAACATCAGTGATATTTCATTTGAAAATGGCTACTTAATCTTAATATTGGATTATATTTCCACTGCCCTAAAGTATTCCTATCAAACTGTCCTAATATTTCCAGACTGAAGCAACAGAGAGTTCTTGGTCACGTGTTAACGCAAAAATATTGCAGAACTAATTCATTAGTTCAAGAGAGAATATAGCAGTATGTTTAAGCTATTCAAGAAAGAGTTATCAAAAATAAAACAAAACAAAAAAGATTCATTAACATGCAAAACCATGAGAAAACAGAAGTATATCCTTGACTCACAAAGAGTCAAATGCAAGTCAAGTTACACCTGACCTGTAGTGATTTATAGCTATACACATATAGAGGAAAGAAAATAATCTGAGACAGGAAGAAAGTGATTTAGCAAGTGGAATGATTTTAGCAATTGCTGATACATCTCTATCTGAAACTGATAGAAAACCTGTTCAGTATGACTGAAGTCAGTGGAGCTATGCTGATACATGCCTCAGAAAGGTCAGATTTTCCCACTGTCATCCACCCCTCACCAAGATGCTTCTTTTGCCATCGTGCCTGGAAATGATTCAGTACCCTTAATTACTTATCTGAACTTGACAAGAATCATTTAAAGAGCTTGTTTAACAACTGAACCCATAATCTCCAATATTTATTAACAGAACCAGGGTAGAGTCTTATTTTGTCTGATCAATAACAGTTTGAAACAATTAGAGCTCAATGAACCACAGCACCACATACCTCGCATATTGTAGCCTGGCAAACCTTTAAGAGCACATTTAATGCATTTTAAGCATATATTTAAAATATATACTCTGTTAGCCTTTAGGTCTCTGGAATGGCAGAGTAAAAAACAAATGTAAATAAAGCTCATTGATTGAAAACACATTGTTACCTCTCTCTCCCAATAGTAACACCCCACAGATAAATCCTTTTTCTGAGCATCACTACCCAAATTATAAATACTATAAAGATAAAGCAGTGAAAACCATATTTAGTGTTACCAAAAAAAAAAAAAAAAGAGAAAAATCCATTTGAAACGGAAGGATCTTATGCAGCTGAAAGTTTCACAGCTAAGACCAAATTCAACTTTTCAAAATGCAAGTTTGTTGGTGCTAGTAAGGATTACTGATGGTCACTTGAAGTTTGGAAACTAGAAGTGTTTTGCTCCTTGAAGCAGTTTATCAGTTACTCAATTGTATTTGTTCCAAAACACAATATATTATTGGATTACATTGCTGCATTTCCCTTCCAGCTCTCTTGGGGAAGGGCCAGGCCCTTTTGAAATGGAGATGAGAGTGACAGTGAAGAGCTGCTACAAGAATATTTTGCTAAGTGACATCCCTGATATTTACTAGAGTAGTGTGCAACTTTATTGTGCAACCACAGCTTTAATGAGATGTGACCAAGGCCTGGGAGCATCTGGTTATGAATACATATTAGCAAAGTTTCAAGGCAGAATGATTCTTATATCCTATTTTATACTCCCAGCAGTTCTTGATTGTAGAAATGAAATAAAGTTGAATTGTCTTAGCATTGGCTTCTAACTTGAAAGATTTAAGAATAAGAGTTAAATTTGAACTAAATGTAATGGAAGCTTATAAAAATACAACATAATGTTTCATAGGACTCTACACAGAACTCTACCTATGGTCCACTTGCCTAAAATTTAAATTGGGTTTGTGTCATACATTCACAAGTCAAAATAACAATTTATCCATTTGGCAAATCTGGTAGAAGCAAAGTTATTATTAGAAACATGATTTTGGAATTCTCTTCTTAATCCAGCTCCCAAACTCCTTTCCAACTTTCTGTTTGGATATGAGCTTCCATTCTCTAATTTCTAGGTGAGAGTCTTTTTTTCCTCTCTTCCCTTATTGAACTCTGAGTATGTTTCACAGATGGTACGGTATTACCATTGCTTGAAAATGAATATGCTGCTTACGAGAGACAGCCAACAGAGCAGAAATCAAATCTTCAAACATAGGATGGAGCAACTGGGCAATGGCTATACTGCTGTCTGTGCCAATTGTCTTTTCAAGCCTGTTCAGGATTTATGAATTGTTTTCTATCCATTCTCTGAGGTTTTCTGGATGCTGTACTCTGTGACTTTATTCCACAGAAGGAACCCATTAACTTCAAATATATGTCAAGTGAGCAATCCTACAGAAACTAGTGAAAATGCTTGTGCATCTAAAAATTCACAAATTGAAATCCTTTACTTCATCTGAGATTTATAGTAAGATATCAAGTTGTAGCCAATAGATTTTTTTTCTTATCTCAGCATTTCTGGCAAATTGGGACACTAGCTCAATTTCCACATGAAACACCAAGCCATTGGCATCTACTTTTCTCCAATATATCTGAATCTAAAAAGCTACTTCTCAGGGATTCTAGGTCAAAAGTTTCCTCTATTATTCAGCTACTGTTTCCTGTTATGCAACTGCTACTTTCGGAATATATCAACCCTAGAAGTATCTCCTGTGCCGCCAACTGTCCATGTCTTCCTTCCATTTAACCACTGGTTTCCCATTTTTATCCCATCAGGATTTGGGGAATACAGTCAAATTTCCAAAAACAAACAGGATTAATATTCAGGGACCCTTTTCTTTCATCAATAGGCATGATGTCAAGGGATGGGGGGGGCAGCAGATTATGCCAGAAAGGTGCACATTTATTAGAGCTGGATGTTTACAAACCATCACAGACATAGTGCAAGAACGTGAAGCTCTGACTTGCCCCAATAAAGGGCTGTTTTGGAGCAGCCTGGTGAGAGTGACTTGCTGAATCTCAAACATTTGCTCCTAGCTCATTTTTTTGATAGAACCATAACTCAATGCCAAACACCTGCTTCACTATAACTTTCAGTCTTTTTACTCAGCATACCCTCCCCTACATCCTTTGTTTTCCACAATATTTTTCCTAAGATGTCTCATATCCATTTCTGCTACATCTACCATGACAATTTTCAGGTGTCACTTCTGCTGTCACATCATCCCACAATGCTTCTGCTTACATTTTCAAAGAAAAATAAGGTTTGATCCAGGCTGTCCTTAGGACAAGCTGCAAGAACTTTCTTCCTTTATTTGTGATTATCACATAATAGCTATGCACAGCAGGATGCAGTGTCTCTGAAGAACAGGTATAAAAATAAATGGTTGCTCCTCTTTAACAAAGCTACTTAGAGAAACCTCAGGCTTGAATTCCAAGGTCTGAGATTTCATCTCTTTTGATTCTATTTCTGTTATTGCTAACAGCCTATTTTATGAAAATGCATGGTGTTAAAGAAAAAAGCAACTGGTCAAACAGACAAAATCCTCTGATGGCTTGAGTTGTAAGTCAAGAAATCTGCTATTCATGTAGTTTGAAATAAGGAACTTGGTCGCTGGCAGTGCAGATCCAGGTGAGGAGGCTGCAGCCAGACAGCTGCTTATTTTCCAGCACTGGGTAAAAAAGCAGACAGCTAGAGAGCTAGCTGAAACCTATTGCTTCCCAAAGCAAAGCACCTCCATGGGAAAAAAAAAAAAAAAAAAAAAAAAAAAAAAAAAAAAAAAGAGTCTATAAAGGAAAATAGGGACTCCCCTAGGCAATGAATGGGTGAATAACCTGGGCATGTTTGACAGGAAAAAACTATTTTTTACAGATGAGATGACAGTGAAGGATGTAATCTCAATGGGTCTGAACCCAAAGCAAAGATCATGAAAAATAAGAACTGATCAGGTATCAGACAAAACCCCAAGTATTCCCTAGTCCTTGATGAGCACCTGTAAGTCAGACAATTGGCCAGCAAGCTCACACACCCAGAAATGTAACACAGCATAAGGCATTAGAAGTGCAGTAGGAGGTAGCAAAGCCACCCATGCAGCTGTTGCTCAGAACCTGTACATTACAGGACACAAAAATAGTGCTGTATGCTAAGAAATGGAAGCATGCAAGCTTTTACCACAACACCTAATGGATGAATAAAAATATGACAATAAATGGCACAACTCAGAAACCTTTCACAGGAACAGAGGCATTGTCATCTGGAGGCAGGGTGACCAGGCACAAAAGAAAACTACCCAGGCTCTGGCTATATGATTTTTTGGTTTTTAAATGGCACTGCCTAAATCAGAGAATTGCACCTATCATGCCTGATTAAAAAAATACAGCCTGTGATGCATAAAAGCAAGACAATATCATCTGCAGTCTGAAGGAACCTTTCAAGCCACACCTTGAGTGCAAGAAATCAGTGAAACAGTTGGAACCAGAACAAGCACAGCTACCAAATGAAATGGCTGTAGCTGTAATTACAGCAGTTATATTCACTAAAGCCAGGAGAAAAAGAAATTCAGAAAAGAGTAGGGAAAAAAAAAAAATCACAGTTATAATACCATTATTAAAGCAGGAGTTTCACTAATGACAATTCCAAACATTTATTTTATTAGCAGTTAATAGAACAGTGCTTTGGTCAGACACGTTCTTCAGGATATTGTGCTTTGATCACTTTTTAGGGGTGTGCTGATCTGTGGCACTGATAGCAAGATCAGTGAAAAGCCTTTTTAATAATGATAATGGCAGTGAAAAGCAGCTTCATTTACTTTATCCCACATGAATCTCCATTACTGTGAGCAACCTAAGCTCACAGTATTGGTGACAATACTGGTGGCTAAATAGCCAAGCAAAAGCATGAGCCATTTGCTATCAAACCTATTAAGAAAGGAAAATTAATAAGATCACATCTCAGTACCATGGTACTCACTCTTTTCATGCAGCTATACAATATATACATATCAGTTTCTGCACGCCTGTGTTAATAAAGAAGCTGCAGGTTTAACCCGGATACCCTTATCTCTGCTCACATCTGCAGGGCTGCTCTTCTTCCCCCGCTGTTTTCTCTTAAAGGATGCCAAGAAAGCAGCATTTAAGTCTTTTGTCTTCTCTTTTGCAAATCCTGCACTATCAGTTCCTGAGCAGAGAGAGTTTCCTGCCAGGCACCATGCCCAAAGCCTTGGCAGTCAGAAAGGTTTTAACTCATTCCAGGACAGATCTGAGCACTTTGCACTGAACAGAAATGAGACTGGTCACAGACTCAAACAACTTGAGAAGTTTAGAACTTACTGAAACAAATATCAAGCTGTCATTTTCAATAGCCTCTTCTACTGATTTTCTCTCTCATCGTATAAACCCTTTTTCCTCATAGCACCGCCTGAGCAACTTGACTTAGCCTTTGGTTGTCAGGCTTCCAGGGCAGCTGGGGCAAACATCTCCGGCTAACCCACAGGACAGCCCTCGCCTCACACACAGCCTCAGGCAGCACAAGCAAGGCTTGGATGCCCCATCGTGCCATCCTTTGCAGGGGCTCCACCCCGTGCCCGCAGCCCTGAGCTGCTTTTGTGCTGTGACAGGACACGGCCTTGTCATTGCCAGCCCACCCCAGCAATGACTCGCTGGAGCGCTCAGTGCTCCACCCCTTCCAATTAAACCGAGCCGTGCAGAGCTGGGCCCCCTTTGATAATTCAGCCATAATTTATACCAGGGCTGAATTAGCATATACTGTGAAATGGGCGTTTAGCTAAGGCTTTAATGGTTTTCTGGAAAAAATAAAACAAACATACAATGTGGATTCAGATTAAAATGGTGTAAATAGAAGTTAATGAATATTATTACTTGAGTTATTAGAACTTTCTGCTTGAAAAAATTTAATCTAATATTCCCGTTTTTAGTATTGCCAACAGCACTAGGGCATGCAGTTCAATAGTTCAAAGTTACCAGCTTTATAATTGCTTTCTACAGACCTTGAAAAAGGAATTTAAGTTTCAGGATGTAACTGAATGGAATGAATTACCCATAGTCACTTCAAATGCAAGGAAAAAAAGTTATTACTGTGCTTAGGTATTTACATACCTTTTCCTTTGAGAAACATGAGGAAGAAATAAAAAGCATGGTAAACAAATGAGAGAAAATCCTGTAATTAAAGAATTAGGAAGCCTTGGGCATTTCCAGCTCAACCAGCATTTTTAAATAAGAGAGATTAAGTTAAAATTTTAAGTGATATCAGAGTTTTTCTTCAAGACACAATGGCATAAAGACTGAATTGCACTTTATTTACTCTTATCTATGCTTTGTGTACTCAGTAGGATATAAGTTGGATTCATCTCTTAATGCAGCTCACTCAGCACAAAAGCTGTTGCTAGCATGCTCTCTTCAGGTTAAATGATATTATAGTTTGTTGACAAATCTGTTTTAACATCACCAGTTAATCCTGCATGCAGGGACCGGGCCATTGGAAAGAATTATTTTGTCCTGGTACTGACAGCTGCCTTGTTGGTAGTACCACCAGATTTACCTTTTCAGTGGCAGCAATATCTTAGTGGCTATCTGTAAAAAGGACACATTGTTTTCTGAACCACTAGAATGATTACTTACATTTTAAATATTTAAAAATACAATTAAACCAAGATACAAATATCAGTTATGGGAGGAAAAGCCCGTAGGAAACTAGTCTAAGAAGAACTATTTCAAATATCATACATGGTTTTCCAGCCTGAATTACTCACCATTTTACACTTGGATAGATTAAAGAATTAGAGAAATAGTTGTAACTCAAATATGTAGGAGCAGATTGACACAAATTACTATGACAATCAGTCCGAGTTATTTCAAAGGCCTTGTTTCAGGCAGAGTAATTTGGCCCCCAAATCCTAAAGGTTTTTTGAGATTTATAGGATTCCTAGGAGATGGGAGTTGATAAGAAATGAAAGATCATCCTTGTCCTAATACTGCTTTGGATGTTCTTACTTCACTTACCTACATCTATACTGAAAGTTCCATTTATAAAAGGAAAACCCCACGATTTTCACTGAGGCTGTTACTGAGATAATTGCCTCATAATTCTGTGTTCAAATGTCATGATCAATGGTTCTGCAGGCTTTTAAAAAGGAGAAGAAATAGTTCCAGGGATAGCAAGCCTTTCTTTCCTGCATCTGCTGTAAGAAAATCCCCAAAACCAAACCATGAATTGAATAGCTTCTGCAATTTTTAAAGTTCTGAAGTAGAATAGGGACCACAGACTGAGGTTCCCATGGAGTTCCAAGTTTGTATATTATATAGCAGAAAAGAACATGATTCAGTGTAGCCCCAGATCTGTTTGCTTTTCAAATTCAGTGTGCTTCTGTGCAATATAACAGAAATGTCAAGCCCAGCTAAGCTTAAACTAAGTCTTTAACCTGCAAGCCTTTCTCACTGTACAGAGCAATAAAACTTGCAATGACTTCAATGGGCACTTGAACCAAAGAGCCCTTTTGAAATTCTTTGATGAAAAGCTCAGATTTTTTTGAATTTAACTCTAAGATCCGAAAGAAAATAACATTTAGGAGGTTTATAACTTCTTTTTCGGTTTTGAAGGCTCACTAGTAGAGATCAACAGGTTCAACACTTACAGAATGTGAACCACTCCTGAGAAAATGCTTTAAGGGCTTTGTTTATAGTGAAATATCCAAGTATTACTTCTCTCCTTTTAGACCACTGTGCATCATGAAAGGAGAACTTGTACATCTGCCTTTCTGTCAAGTGACTCAAGACCAGAAAGGTCCAAGAAAATTTTTGTTTGGGTACATTTCTGACATCAGCAGGTGAAATCTTGCCTGAACACATTGAAATCCAGACAGCTAATGCAAGTGCAGAACTTAATTACATGTCCAGTATTCACTGAGTGCTCAGTTTGAACAGCAGAGCCTTCCAGGGTCTGTTTTTTCATTTCACAAATACCAGTGCAAAACTCCAGTATGTACTATGATTTTTTTGTTTGTTTCTTTCTAAGATGTGCAGCTGCTACTGACAGCAAATTTAGCTGAATGCTTCTTAGACAGTGCACTTGAGTATGGTCACTGCATGCAGTCAGGTCATATCTGTAGGAATGGCTCTGTTTCAGGAGCAATATGTAAGTGTCCATCACACTTAGAAACTTTTAAACATTTTCTGCCAAATGTACACAGAAAAATAATGAAATATGCTTTGTAAAAGCTAAGAAAAATCTACTTGTAATAAACTTGTTATATTTCATATATTCTAATACAGAAATTTTACCTTTTTTCCCTTTTCATTGCAAGACTACTGCAGAGCAATTTTGGCCAACTTACAGAAATTTTGACAGATTTTATTATTTAAGTGTGCGATAGAAGCATGGGAACATAGATTACCATTTAATATGTTAAAACATTCTTGCCCCAGAGAATTACTAAGAGGACAATGGTGAAAGATGCATTTGATTCTAACAGATTGAACCATATCACCTGGAGGAAGGCTGTGGGCTGCTCAAACTGCACAGAAAGTGCAGTTCCACAGGTTTTGTACAGACAAATGCTCCTACACATGGAAGTTTCCAGTGCAGAAGTGAACTCCAGAACCTCCAAGGGACGAGGCACTGCTGCAAACACCAAACCAGGTTCCTGTATCCTAACAGCTGGTTAAATGTTAGGGGGGAAAAGTTCCCCTATGTCACATAGCACAGTATCAGTGTCATAAAAGCCTGAGGCTAAGCTTCCTGAAGGAGAGAGCTCAAAAGTGAATAGACTGGAAGAGAATGTAATCCTAAGTAAGCTTCCTGTGCTTCATGTACAGACACAACAGAAGCTCTTTTAAGAAGTTCTGAGGGGTTTGGGGGTTTGGTTGGGTTTTTGTTTGTTTGGGGCTTTCCATGGTTTTTTGTTGTTGCTTTTTTTTTGTAGTTAACAAGGGAGAAAGAAATATGAAAAGTCTTGTACTTTCCTGAAATTATGAGAAAAAATATAAAAAGGGGAACAGAAGTTAACAAGAGCTTAAAAGTAGTAATATAAATCTACAGTCAAATACAGATTCTTTTGGATTTCTGTATTCTAATGAGGAATTTCTCATAAATTCTTTTCAGAGCAATCTTAAAAAGGATTGATATTCACACTGGACTTCCATGTTATCCTCTTTTTTCCTCTAAATGGTCTGAAGAATAAAAAAAAAACAGAGATGACCAGTTTAAGTCAGCTCAAGGGACAAAGTCCAGTGAGAAAGCACTTAAATGATGATGAACTCAAACTTTATATCTGAAAACCCAGGAAATACACAACTGACCACCCCTTCCAAAATAACTAGGATTTATTGCTTTTTCAACATAATACCATATTTTATGCCTTTTCCCTTGTCATACAAATTCTCATCGCAGTCACCATGCTAAAGGACTGATCTTTTCTCAAGAAACCCCAATTCGGAAGCATAAAAAGGTCTACAAGAAATTCAGACAGCCTAGCAAGTTTGAATTTGTCTCTAGCAAGATAACATCTATGATAACATAAAATAACGGAGCAAATTCATAAACACGGTTTATTATGAAAGTGCGGGATTGTTTCTGTGAGGGGGAACCCTGCTTGTCCTGAAAACTCTGTGGCAACATCTGACAACATGTGAGTGAAAGGATTCCATGAACACAGCACAGCTGCATTCTCAAAATTTAAAGTTATTTAAAAAGCCAAGTTCCACTAGACTGGAGGAAAGAGCTATTTCTGGATTGAGTGTTAATCAAAGGAAAAAAGCAAATTATAGGTCTTAACCACTGCTGAACAATGTGAGGCTAAGTCGGAGGTGTTCCCTAAGTACTGGTCTCTGTCAACATCTTCATCCATGACCTAAGCAAGGAAATTGGAAGAGAATTCCAAGCCTTCCCAAACCATGTGCAGCAGCTAAACAGGAAGAACTCCAGAAACACCCCCCCCACAAAGGTGAAAAAGCAGACAAGAGATGACATAGAAGCTTCAGTGGAAATAATGCATTCCAGTTTCTAGGTACCATAACATCATTTTGCCCACTGCAACTATAGAAAATTCCATTTTTAAAAACAAATTTTAGTTATGGACATGAGTTTACAATACAGCTCAAATATCCTCAGTGCTACAGTAGCTCTTTCACAGAAGAACAAAAACACCACGGGTCCCTCTACTTGAATTTCAACAAAATAAAACTAAAGTAGAAAATAAATGTTAGAAGACAGTGACAAATCGAGCTTTTAATTTAACAAAATACCCATAAATACTTCTTACATTAAAATAAGCCCTGCAAGTGTGTTAACCTTAATGACTACTGAAGAGAAACCAAAACAATTGGACTGAATTATCCTATAAATTCAACTTGATGGTACTTTTTCCTGAGGAAACTCAGATCTAAGCAGAAAAATAACCGACTGCTAAAATCTCTAAGGAAGATGTACAAGCAAGTGTTAAATGACACTGTATTAAAATGACACTGTCCCTATTCCTCTCCAAGAGATTTAATTTGTACTGGAAAACTTGTACTGTAAACTGGCCACCAGGTTCCTTTGATACTCTTTTATTCTTTTCAAAAATACTGAAGTCTACTTGTGGGGGTTGTAGATGCATATAGATACACTTTCAGGGATGAGCTCCAAGGCAGGAAAAATACTTAGGAAAAGAAATCAACAAAATTCTGCACATTTTAAATGCAGGCACAGAATGTAATAACAAATAGGTTTGTGCCTCAGAGTGGTTTGTGATCCTTACTGAACAAAAGCAGTACTGAACTGCAGGTGCCATTCAGTGAAGGTGAGAGAGGTCTTACAGAACAAATGCTGTTTAACACATCAAGGGTGTTAAGAAAAACCACAAACTACTGTGTGTAAACTGCGTGATTTCTAAAGGCTATTCAGAACCTAGGAAAAAACTAGCATCTACATTGGCATGAAGAAAGGACTGACAAAGACAAATCTTAATGCTCAGCAATACTTCAAGGCAGTGTCAGTATTTAACTGGTGTTTGTAGGAGATGCTTGACCACACCCATGCTGCACTGCAGGCACCCTCCAGTGTGAGCCATCCTGCTTCCCAGGCCACTCAGCTCTAGGCAGAAACTTCCCTCTGCTAGCAGCTAAACACCCACAGGAGGTTAGATGACCCTGATCTCGTCCTTGAACAAAGAAGCTGCCAAGGAGCATCTCCAGACCTGGGAGCCAGAGGAAACACCTGGGACATGGATTAGAGGCAGTCAGGGTGTGGCATAACACCACAGCACAGCAAATTCCACTTACCCAAGTAACATCACTTAAGTGGACTTACAAATCTGGAACAAGCCTGGGTGCAACATCACAATAGTTTAACTCTTCTGTATTCGTTCTGAAATCAGTTTCGTGGGTTTTGTTTTTAAGAAAGGGGGAAATAAAAGCTGAAAGAGCTGAAAGCCTGACAGAGCTCACTACAAGAAACTGAGCTGCAGGATGAGTTGCACATCTATAGGACATGAAGTTTTTATTGTCTTAACTAAACATACACTTGTTATTTATCTATTTGATTCCATATAAACTACAGGGGTCAGGTGATGGAAGCAATGATGAGCAATGACCCCAAAACAAAAATAAGTACTTGCCATCCTTCAGGTTAAGAGAAGATGGCAAAGAGTACATTTGCTCTAGTCATCCTAAGAATAGAAGCTCATAATCTATCTTAACTGCTAGATATTTTAATGGTCTGCAGAATATATCTAACTACGTAGAACAGAAGCCTTAAAGGAAATGAAATTCTCAGGGAAAAATATGATCTAATTAAAGCGTCTACAAACACGTTTCAGAAATGGGAAGGAATATTCAATTTTGTCAGTAACATCTGCAAAATGTTTTAATATGAGATACCTATAACCCCTCTGACTTCCAGATTTTCAGAGTATTTCAGAATGTTTTACAAAACACAATAATTGGTATAACAATAGTCTGAAGAAGTGCACACCCTTTCACTGGAAAGACTGTCAAGAAATTGTGGCTGGTTTTATTTCACATCATTGCCCCTGAACTCTGCCTCAAACTCCTCTGTCTTATCCCAATGGTACTAATATTTGTAACTATAAAGATACCATAAACTCTAAAGATGTTATAAGGTACACAGATATCAGATTTTCAAATGAAATGTTGGCAGCTTTACATTCAGCAGCAATCTCTTGCATTTGTGATTTGTTCTAAGTTGTTTGGTTTTTTTTCCTCCTTCAGTGAAAGAGGTTTCTTTTGCTTGAGACTTTCCCTGTTATTTCATTTTCTTTTTCCTGAGGGCAGTATATCAGCTTAAAGAAAACACTAGGCTACAAGTATACATGTAGTTGAAACTTCTCACTTTTTCATTATTAATTGCTGTAACTCTGGACAAAACCAGGGGTAGCAAGACAGATAACATAAATGTACAGTTCCATATTGGCAACCTGAAATAGGGAAAGAAGTTTTATTGCCCAGTGCAAATTTACACCAAGCACATTCTGAAAAATGGGAGTGCTTCAACTACAAGCAAAATTTTGGCAAGATCATTTTCTCCAAACCTTCATTCTGGAAACATGCAAAATGCAAGTTTCATCACCTTTGTTTGTTTTCCAGTGTCCAACAGCAAATCAAGACACTGTTTTGACAGTTCTCCCTGGGGGACACAGGATCTGGGTGAGGACTACCACACTGCATGCAGACGCAGTCAACCATTCCTATGGAAGCAAATGGAAAATGTCCTGAGAGGTTAAGGGAATGCCAAATCAATGGCCACCTGCTTAGAGCAACCCATAATGTCCTTTGGGGAGCCAAATAGATGGGTCAAAATCCCGACACACAGCTCTTCAGGCAACTCTTTTGCAATTCCTCTACCTACATATGGTAGGATTTTAGAGGAAAGCATTGTTTTGTGCTCAGGGTATAGCGGGATTTATCATTACAAGACTGTTATTAATTTATTCAATAAATTCTCATTTGCCAACAGCCCAACTTCAATTAGAAGTTTACTCCACTAATTATCTTCGCTTCATAAGCTTGTAATTCAAGAAATTTTACATTGGTTCATTCTCATATTCTGTATTCCTACATCTTGTTTCCAAATGCTTAGAGTAAGGAAAATGTTTAACTATCAAACAGTTCTCACTGTGGAAGTTATTGACCTCTTTTTTTGCCCTGGCTATTTGAGAAAAATTATGATTTCTGAAGCTACCAACAAAGCTGCATATGTCAGTCCTAAATCACTGTCAAATCCATCATATTGATCTAGAACAATTCAAAGAACAGAACACAAAATTTGAACTGACACTATGTCTGAAAACAGTGGCTCAAAACTAAACCAGTTGAATAGCATATACACGCACAGAAACTTCCATGAGATTAGTTTATATGACTCTTTTTTAATTGCAACAAGCAAAAGAGAGCAGAAAGGCAAATCCAAAGTGCATTCCTGGTTAGTTATAAACAGAAATCAGAGGCAAAAAAACCTGTGGAGGTAAATTCATTCCCACAGATGGGATCTTCTCCAGTGTGAAACTGAGGAATATTAAGACACTTGATAAAGAGAAGTGTTTTGTTTTCAGAGCTGTCAGCCTGGTATCCTCTATGATCATTACATCAACTTCCATTTCACATTCAAAAGAAAAATAAATAAATC
Source organism: Aphelocoma coerulescens (assembly GCF_041296385.1). Classification (NCBI taxonomy): domain Eukaryota; kingdom Metazoa; phylum Chordata; class Aves; order Passeriformes; family Corvidae; genus Aphelocoma; species Aphelocoma coerulescens. The sequence goes on from NC_091021.1 coordinate 9,423,215, forward strand.
ACCTAGAATTAATAGAAGTAAAATGTAAATTTATCCTGCTTCCTGCAAGGTGACCACTTGTCACACAGCCCATTGAGATTCCCTACAGGCCTGGAAATAAACTTCCCAAGCCTGAAAGCAAACTTTAGCTGTACGTAAGGCTGAGAGTTTAATGAGTGAGCATCTGTTCCCGCAGTTATTCCATTTACAGTGCACTGTCATTTCCAAACTGCAGTACAGGTGTCCTGTGCCACCAGTCTTAACCAGAAGCTTCCTATGTATAGAAATATTTTCTTTCTCCTGTTACTTTTAATTGCATCATGTGGAATTACACTGAATAAAATATTGATTTCTAAGATTTATGTAGCTTAAGCAATAATGCAGTTGGTAACACCTCTTACTATATTTTCTCTCATCCTCTATGGCAATTTTCTAAGCTTAAATATGTTAGCTCCTGGCATATGGCATGTTAATACACATGTTCTGGGAGTAACTCTCTCAATTTATCTACCAATAGTTGGCAGTGTTCACTCAATTCTCTACAGCATGACAGCAACTCCAGAGGATGGCCAAAAGTGACACACTGTCTGGGCCAGGGTTATATGCTAAACTTCAATGTTTTTTTCTGGGCACATTAAGTCATTCCATGAAAATTAATTTTTAGTTAAAAAACTGCAAGGATATGAAACATCCATTCTGCTTCCTTATCTTTGTAATGGTTCAGGCTTAAGGCATTATCCCATATTCAGCTCACGAACACCTCAGTACTCCTGGTAGTGTCATTTTTTTCCATATTTTCCCTTTTTTCTTTACTATTCTTCCTAATTTGGTTTCCCATTAATATCATATGTCCCAAATATTAAAAAGGTAACAGTGATAACCTACACTACTTGCCTTACTCTACCCTGATTTTGATGGGTTTGCCTGACAGAAGCCTATGGAGAACCTCCCACTTCAATACTGACATCACTGAAGGCTTTATTATCCTAGTTTGTGTAATTTTAAACAGCTTTTCTTTCATTCTGAGTCCATGAAGACAATATATAGATATTTTCAAGGACAAAGATCAGTTGGTACTAGTCGATCTTGAAAAAAAAGTCGGCCCTCAAAATCTTCCCTGTTAGCAGATGTCTTTGTGAGCCAGTTAGAAGCTTCAGTTCACATCTTCCTTCCTTCAGTGCTTTGCAGAAATACATCCACCTATATGTTTGTGCTTCTATGTATATCAATACATATTTCTATAATTTTTTTTGCATTTCATTCTTTTGGCTAAATATATAGTTCCATATTTTTCTCCACTTGCTAATTTTACTTTGACAAGACTTGACAGATGACAAGAAATCTTCTCTTGTGGCTTTCCCACATTCCTTCGGGCCTGATTGCATATCCACAAACAAAGCTGTCAGTGAAGCCACCTGCTTACTGACAAAGCAATGTGTAGGAAATAAAGCTGTGTGGTTTTATGAATTACATCCAAAGAACAGACAATCCAGAGCCACAAAACCCGAACTTGCTTCAAATCAGAGATGTGCTAACTTTGTTCCCAAAGTGTGGACTATAACTAAATAAGTCTTTTTTTTTTTTTTTTTTTCCTCAAAACTAAAGACAGGGAAAGGGAAAGAGAAGATATCTCCATTCTAACCACTCTGTAAAATTCTTTCCCACGAAAAAAGGAAAATACTGCAGATTTGTATCTACTGCATGAGCACAGGAAGTTAAATCAGATGACATGGTGCTGGTCCCACCACAAGGATAAATGCACAGGAAGCACCACCAAAATATGATGGTTAGGTACTAATTAGTGAAACCCAAGCAACAGTACAGGCTGGGGACCGACTGGCTGTGAGCCTAAAGGGCTGCAGATGCTTAATATCAAAGTGGACAAGGAAAAGGAGATAAAGGAAGGATTGTTTGCATTTATATAGTCATACAACTCCTATTCTGTAATATTTATTTCCCACATACTCTTACATTTCCTCATCTTTTAACATTAGGATAGAAATACTTGGGTGAATATATTTCCTTTCATTTCCTTACGTAACCCCAATGTGTTTCACTTTCATGCCATACATCGAAGTTGAAAGTAGTGTGAGGACATCTCCATTCCCTGTTCCTTTTCCATTGCCTACTAGACACACACATTTTTATTAATTCTACAGTTTTATATTTGCCAACATTTCCAGAAGAGTAAGAATACTCTGACTGTAGATCAAGCTAAAACAACCTCCAGACTGCTCTACTTTGGACCAGGGCAGCAGCTGAAAGCTGAAGCAAAATGTGTTTCTGCATATCATTGAAGTATGAAACACAGACAAGTGCCCAATTTTATCCCCAGACATTTCCTAATAAGTGAGTAAATTAACTATCCTTTCAATCTCTGCTTTGCTCAATATGGGACCCATCAAGACCAGATATGAATATATTTTTACAGACAATCTAGCCTGTCTGAGCTTCAGGGCAGGCATCTATACAGTCCCTGCTTCCCAAATATCCAGTGAGGGGCACCTCTGGCTTCTAGCCTCTAGCCACCATGGCTTTCCTTCCACAGAAAAACAAAGGAAGGAGTTGAAAACCAGCACATTTACATCTAGTTCTAAGGTGCACAGGAAGTGATGCTTGTACTTCTGCAGTGGAGATGCCTGCTGCCTGTATTGCTCTCTCTTAACTGGTGTTTTAACAATGACAGTTTCACCCATGAAACTTGGAAGGCTTCAAAAATAGAATTACATTTGTCCCTGATATTACCCTAAATTAGAACACTTTCTCCTGAAAGCATACCTCTAGCAATGCATATTTTTAAGACATTCAACCTAAGTTCTCTAGCATTCTTACCTGATCAAATAAGAGCTTTTCTTTTCACATTATATCATCACAAGCTAATTCCCAAATACTCTTCCCCAGAACTGTAACTAAACTGGCAATTCATTTCAAGGCTTATGATGTATAGCAAAGAGAAAATCTGAAGTGGTAACATTCTTGTAATCGAGAGCATAAATTAATTTAAACATCTGTAAAGATCCATCATGAGGGATCATGGGAACAGTAAATGAGCCATACTGTACCTATAAAAAAAACATTAAGAGTTTGACACCATAAATTACTAGCAATGACAATGAGCCTTTACCTATAACAGTTTGCACTAAAACTTAATTGCAGCTATAAGGTGGTGTATTGTTTGAAAAGCAAGGAAGAGCTTGTAGTAGACACAGGACTGGTAAGCTGTTTATATTTGATTTTGCAGACTTTTTTCAATACTATTTCATTAGAAAAAAAATTTAAATTTCTTCTAGTTTGTCATATAAATTTATTTGTATTGACTCTTTGCAGACATATAGCCAAAAATTTATACAAGGCTTTTTGTTTCTGCTCTCAGTTATACACTGCCACAAAAATTTAAAGAAAACCAAAAATATTGACATTAAATTCCCTACATGATGTTACCTAGAAGAGTCACATATATAATACAACAAATCTAAATTAGTTACTTGACACATGCAAATGGTGGCCCTTCAGAGAGTCCTAATGAATGAGGGATGACTTCCAGGAACCTGGTCCATAGCCATATTCAGGAAATAAACCAGTTGGAATTTTAAAATATTGTTTCCGTTAGGAAAAATAGAAAAATGGAACAGTTCATTCAAACATAAAATACCCATGAAAATATTTCTGCTCAGGAACTTATAACAGTGTTCCTGTTACGATTCAATATTCCATCAGCTTGGATTTGACAAGGCAAAAACCTCACAATTAAAACCAGGAGCTTTTTTTCTCTTAAGACAGAGGTAGTGAATTTGGGTTCAATAATCATTAAACAGGCACAGAGGGATGTACATTTTCTCATAGTTCTGTCTCTGAAGGCATTTGGTAGCAAATGAGTCCTTCAAATTGGACTCATCATTACTCAGAGTTTTACAAGACAAGTATTGCACCGAGCTAATTGTGCATAGCCACCCAGCTTTACCTTTAAGCACAAGCTCTCTCATTACTTACTTGGGATTTTAATAGATTCACTGTCTCTAAACAAGAGCTGCACAAATAAACAATTACATTAAAGATACATACGAAAAAGCCTGAAGTTTGGTCCTAGCCTTGTACTGCAGGTAAACAGAGTCAACAGATCTGACTAGAGACACCACAGGGGACTGAGTAGACTCAGAGCACACATGTGAACAAGGGAGAGGAGTCAGTGGAGGTGCCTGAGCACTTCACCTGGGCACCCTTGAGTGCTGCAGACAGGCAGCAAAAGCCAAGGGACACAATGTCCTGAGCTATGGGCAGAGCTGCATCATCAGCATTGGATATTCACAGAAAACAATGGAGTTATACATGCCAAGGCAGGGCCAGAATTTACATCCTTTTTACCTGACGATGTACTTGCTTCAGCATAAGACCCAGTTAATTTCTCACTAAAAACCATCTTGCCTCTTTGGGAGGGACTCACCCACTCTGAAATTTCTATAGCTTTTTCTTGTTCCTTGAGACCATCTGACATTTATGAAGCCCTCAAGAAGACAACAACCTGCAATTACATGGAATATAAACATCTGAGTAGCCAAAGAAAAAAAAATTCTCACGTACATTAGGACATACACAACAGATATCAACACATCTCCACCTCATCCAGCAGATCCTGGTTATCCCACTTCATGTGTTTTACTCCAGAAGTGAGTTTGCTCTTATATGTCTGCAAAATCTATTTAAAATTATCTGCATTTGAAATGTTAACCAGATGTGATGTTTTTCCTTACACTCTAAACTATTATGGCACTGGAGCTGGGGTTCTCATTCCCTACTGAATCTACACCACCTTCACAAGAAGCATATGCTTCAGCTCCCTCTCAAACATCTGGGAGTTGAATCGGTTCACAATGCATGAAATTCAGTCAGGTGAGCACAAGACATGTAATGAGTTCGTAAAGGACTCCAAGGACAAAATGTATCTCAAGCCAAAAGCCACATTTAGTCTGAAGCTGAGTAATAGGTTTGACAGTGCAGATTTGGGGCAACTGCACCAACACCACCCTATGCCCCCCCACCCCATCTTGAAGAGCTCCTCCCTTTTGCAGTGGACTAGTCTACCAATTAAAGTGAAAAGCTTAATCTCTACAACAGATCTGAGCATACTGAGCATCCACCCAACTCTTATTATTTCAATAGCCTTCAGCTTTTGAAGATGAAGACACTGCATCTGTCTCAAGATTTTGCAAACTTTGTTTTTATATAATGACCCTCATTAACAATCACTAGGTCATCTTAGCTGTTAATGGCAGGTAAGATATTCTTTAAACTGTGGATATTGGTGTTTTTAATTCTCATCCTTGGTTATTTCAAGAATATGAACTGCATTAAACATATCAGAGCCCAAAGTTTTGCAGTCTTTTACATATCACTGCAAAGCAACTTCTTTGCATACAAAGAAGACAAACACAATGTCACTTGACACACGACAAAAAAATGGTGCAGCTTTGACAGCTTAGTAAAAGACTCTTCTTCAGTTTTAAAGGAAAAAATGGCTAGAAGAAAAAAAAGTTTTAGTGACAATGTTGAAGAGTCAAGAGATCAGGGTCTGAACGAATATTTACATCTTGGACATTAAAGGCATTTATCGATGATATGAATTTTTAAATGACCAAGCACTTTTCTGTGTAATGTCATAATACTTTCATTCAGATAAAACTACCCTTGACCCTTTAAACCCCATACAAATAATACCTAAAGGAATTCTAAAAACATATTCTTCAGCCTGCATTATAGCACAGTTCATTGTTGCAGTGAGTGAGCTGTGTTCTATGTGTTTGCAGGTGTCTGCACTCATCCCATGTCATAAGAGAGGGGATCTCAGGAATGTAACCAAACTTACTGAGCTCTGCAGTATCTCTGGCAGCAGTCATCTCCAAGTTGCTGTAAAGACTCTAAGAAGACCTTGCAGGAGTAACTTCCATTTCAGAAGTCAAAAAGGAGGATAAGGACAAACAAAACCTGCAGTTAGCTGACTCACCCTCACCCATGGCGTTAAAGAAGAGGTGTTTCCTGGTACATTCCAAAGGACAACACCTACTGTATCAGAGGTTAAAAGCAAGTACATGGCTTGACTTTCCCCTCTAACATGATGTATCACGTACTTTAGACCATCTGGTACAAAAGAACTCTTACTTACAGTTTAAATGCATGGAAGAGGCACAGCCACCAAATTATTGTTAGAACTATAAATAACTAGCATGTTATCTTTCATGCAAGACTACTAATTTATACACTCTCAAGTCCATTACTCTCTGCTGTCCTCAAAACATGGTGTTGCCATTCCCTAAAGAGAAATTTCCTTTCAGAATCCAGGGTTGGTTATTCAGCATGTTTCCTATATCTGGGAGATTTGTTATCTGTGTGACCAATATGAAACTCACAATTAACAGACTCCTTTTCCATATTTCTCCTTTGGAAAGGGAAAAGGCGTGGGGAAGCATGGAATCTCATACAATTACTCAGACTAACCCCAAAGCTACTCCCGTTATGGAGAAGGAATGGATCTCACTTGAAGGGAAAGAACATCAGTTCTTCAGCAGCCACCTTCTTCTGCACATAGAAGGCCACAACAGAGAGAGAGAGCACTGTTACCATCCACTCTAACCACAGAACCCCACCACCAGAGAGAAGCTGAATATTATTTGATACAGAGAAGCACTGCAAACCTGCTTGTTACATCTATCTACCGCTGGTGGTTATTACCTCAGTCACTCTTGGTGGTTCCCTAAAAACCAGGCAGTAAGATTTCACTTCCACACACACAAACAGAAAAAACCTCCACAAATGCTGATCTTGGGCATGCAGAAGAAAAGTAAATTCCAGGGGAACTTAGACAGGGTGGAAAAAGCTATGAAAATCATGAAATTCAAGGATGAATGCCAAGCCCTTCCCTTGGGTGAGACTAATCACAACAGTACAAATTGAGGAAAGATTGGCTGGAGAATGGTTCTGCTAAAAAGAAGATTGGAAGATTGGAGGAGGCTGGTGGACAGCACAATACACACATGGATAGTGTGTCCTGGCAGCAGTGAAGGCTGACAGCATCCTGGGCTGTGTCAACAGAAGCACAGCCCGTTGTTCAAAGGAAGAAATTATTCCTCTTTACTCTGCTCTAGTAGTCAGACTGTCTGTACCTACTGCAGCCAGTACTGGACCCTCCAGAACCAGTGAATTAATGACAGTAATAAAGTAAAAATAGTGCACAAAAACACATGTCCTTTTAAAAGATACTGAGGCAACATGGCTTGCTGGATTTGGAAAAAAATATAGAAAGCTTGTGAGGGATCTAACAGTAGCTCACCAGTACTATCCAGTACTCGGGGACTGTCAAGAAGATAAAGTCTGTGATGATGCACGACAGGAAAATGAGAGACAGCAGGCACTAATTGAAAAAAATTATTCTTACAGTACAAGGGGAAAAGAGTCACTACAAAAATAATTAAGCAGAGAAGCAGGGGCCCAAAGAAGTTGTGCAACCTCCATCCTCGGCAGCTTTCAAAACCCAGCTGGACAAAACTCAGATGATCCTCATAGCTGACCTACTTTGATGTTGGCAAGGTCCCTTCCAGCCAGAATGATTCTGTGACTTTCCTCTCTGTTGGCTCTTCAGCTAGAAGCTTACAAAGCCACTGTAATATCTCAGGTCACCAGTTTCCTTGCTATTCAGTAATACTGAGCTCTATGAGATGCAAAATACAGTGTCATTTTGGTTGGACATTCCTTTATTTATTTAGCTATCTGACAATAAGCAAATTTCTGCAGAAAATGCTAGCACTAAACAAGATTCGTTACTGAAAAATAAGAAATGCAGTCAAATATTAAAAGTGTCCAAATCTGAGTTTTCAGCTTTAAATTTAAATTTTAAAATCTCTTCAAAGAATTTGAAACGTATACATGTTTTAAAGTTTCATGTGCAAAGGGCATTGACTAGCTCTCAGCAAGTTTTTTAATCTACTTACCTAGTGCAATTTGCCACAGCATTCACCCTAAAACATGAAAATATCCTACTCCTCCTAGGCTGAGCAGCAGCCTGGCCACTACTAAAAAAACTCATCAGCAGTATTCCTCTCTTGTCACAGACCCAGGTGTCATTGCCCAGGAAAGTAGATTTCTGTTCTTCCTTTGCTAATTTTGACCCTTGGAAAAGGAGTATTTCATTGCCTTATTTGTAAAATTGGAAGTTATATAGAGCAACACCAGAACTATTTCATCTTTTGCCAACAGACGTGTTAATAAAGAGATAATCCTCTCATGTTTATATCAAAGCTGAGGCAATCCACAGCACTAATGCAAAATCCCTCACTCATCTTCTTCCATTTATGCTCTGTTAATCATATAACATTATTACAAACAATACAGTAAACTAATTACTGTTCAGTCACTTTTTTCTTCTACACTATAAACTAAATTACTTACTCATGGACACATTCTCTCTGTGCAAATGAACTGTTTGTTTGTTCTCTTTCCTTCCTGGCTGTTTAATGCTACTTCAATTTGCAGACACCAAAACCTTAAGGATGCCTTCCCACATAACTGGGGTGAGGGGTCTTGGGCTGTGATAGTTTCTGGGTTTGGGTAGGAGTTTGGTTTTTTGTTTGATTTGTCTGAGGGGTCTGGGTTTTTTTGGTTTGTGGTTGTGTTTGTTTGGCTTTTTCTTGCAGAGGGTAGGGAAGAAGGATAGGGCAGAAGTGGGAGGAAGGAGGACGTGTAAAATGGCTTTAATGAATTTTCTCCTTGGTTGTCAGAGCCACTTTTCAATGCTGTATGTAAGAATTCTACAAAACCTGGAAAAGCCCATCTGATTCATTACCCTGTAGCCTTGTGACATTAAATTGGTGCAGTAGTTCCGTAACAGCAAGCACAAAGTGAATTGCACCCCTTACTTCCTCACATTCGTTACAAATACCTTTGGGCACATCAACATTCTGCTGAACTATTGCAACCCTATATCATGAACCCTATATATTTGAAGTCTAGTATGAAGAGGGAGGTTTTAGCCTATGAAAACAAAGACTTTCAGGGAAAGATTTTAAAACAATCCTCTACAGAAAAAAATCAGATAATAGAATCAACATAAGCTTCCAAAAGAGACAGCAGGGCAAAACCATGCTAGCATTTTATGGTTTGGATTACTGAATACTGAATATTGAGTTCACAATATTAGAATAAATATTGAATACATTTCAAGATATTATTGTGTTGGAGAAACTGCATATACTCACCACATTCAATGCTATTTATGAAAGCAAATCAAAATTTGTTCTGAAAATGGTTATATTCTGAAACATGTATTCATGCATTATTCTTCTCCTATTTGACAGGAAAGTATGAAAGGCATTAATATATGAATCAGTGTACCACTGTCATTCTTCATAGCTTGATACCAAATCTTGCCATCCATTTTTGAGAACAATAAAAAGCTTTTTCACTTGGAAGGTAAGAAATGTAGTATGGAATCCATTCCAAGCTTCTAAGGTCATTTAAAACAATCCATGTTTTGAAATGGAAGTCTTTTACGTAAATGAAAAATTCTCTTGGTACTATAAAGAGCATTATAAGTCTACTCTGTTGATTTATGAATAAAAATAAACCACAAACACAACTATAAATCATATTTGCACATAAAACTCATATTTCAGTGAAACACTACAGACACTCACCAGAGAGATCAAGAGAAAGTTTAAAGATGGCAACAAAGCTAATGCACCTCAGATAGGATTCATTTGCTCCAACAGAACCCAACAGGACTTAAGCTTAAAATCTATGAAAAAAAACCTCAATTTTGAATTGTGGATCACAAGAAAGACAAGTAGGGGCACAAAAATCCATGACAGGACTTCTCCAGTGTTTCTAGCATATTTTGGATATCCAAATTCAACTTCCATAAGAAAGTCATATGGCTAGCCCTTAAAATAATTTGCACTTCATGACTAACTCTGTATTGCTTAATAAGGGATAAACAGCTTTCCAGCTTTCAGCTTGCTCGGAAATACCAGGACAGTACTTTTCCATTTCTTTGTGCCAAGTAAGTACTACATGTCACTTCATATTAGATTTTATAACAATTGAGAAAAGTGCATTCCTCACTTTGGAAGAGCTAAAGGCTTATCTCTTTCCACTACCAATGATTTACTAGTTCCCTCATCTTAAAAATGAGGCTGAGCTTTGAGTTATATTTTCTACATCTCAGTATTCACCCCTTGTTTTCATCCGAAGCCAGTGAAGAAATGGCCTTTTGTGAATGCCTCTTAGGAGCTCAGCTTTTCAAAACCCAGGAGTACTTGTCCTACTGTGGTCATGTTCTGATGCTAAAAAAGGGCTGTTCTTGCTGCCATGTACACAAGGGAAACTGCTTATTAAAGAATTGAGGTGTTTTCTAATAGTAATAAACTAGAACAAAATTGTTTTGTTTCAAACATATGCTCCAAATAACATATGGTCCACCTTGGTGAGCATTTCAAGAAATCATTGAAAGTCTCAATTTTAAATACTTTTGTACAAAATATGTGGCCCTGAATAATCAAATGAAATCCAATTTCCTCTAAGTTACTATGCACAAAAATAGCTCAAAAGGCATAGAAACCATCCACAAAGAACTTGTCCTTCAACAAGTGAAATCAGTAAGTCTCCTATCGCTTTCAATGCAAAACACTTTCTGATTTAAGTTTTCTTTATTAAGGTCTCATTACTATTCTACTTATTTATATTTTTTCCATCAGCAGATTGCATTGCAATAAATATTTGTATACATATTTGAAAGATTAAGTTGTATTAGCTTTAATAGGAACTGGGATAAACGAATGGAATTTTGTTCAGTCAATAAGCTTTTCCTGGCAATGGTCACAGGATGTACCACTAGACTCAAAAGCACAAGAGACTCTTTACCACACAGCAGACACATCCAACAGGTCATGTTTAAATTGCTCAAGGATTGCTTTCCACTGGCTTTCTTCCTTTCTTTCCACTCGTTTTACTTAATTTGCTGCCCCCTCAGTTCATTAAGAACGTATTTATGCTAATGAGTGATTACACTATTTTCATTTCCTCACTCAACGTAAGTACCATAATATTGCCATATGATATTTTATTCAACTAAAAATTTTATTTGAGTTTTTAATCAGTGCAGCAAGGGTCTCCCATATCACGTTTCTTCCTCACCTTCTGCTAGATACCAAGCCAACAACATGAACAAAAAAAAAAATCTAATTAAAACTGAAAATGTGGACCATAGGCAGTTTGTGGCAAGCATAGAACTGATTTTTTTTCTATTTTTCTTGCTACTATGATTAATTCCAAGAGTTGAGCTCTATTTTTTAACTTTTTCTTTGAGAAGGTATCGAGTCAAAATAAAAACAAACTTGCATGTTTATTCATGTTTCATCTCTTAAGAGCTTCATTTTCTTTTGCTACTTTAGTACTGTAGCACTCTATCCAGGGGAAATAACCATACAGGTTTTGTTTGGTTTCTGTTTTATACTAATGCTCAACCATAAATGCCACATATAGGCTTGAAGTTTAAAATGACGTTGATTTTGCAAAGCAGTCATCACCTCTCTATATTTGGGGCTGATGACTCTTTCCCAAAATGCTAAGTTGCTATTTCAGGTGGGGAAAAAGTTTCAAAAAGGCTGGGTACTCTGACAGCCAGGCCATTAGCAGCAAAAAAATAAATAAAATTTACAAATCCTACAGAAGCATCACATTTTAATGGTGGAAAACATTTTTTTGGTGCTGCCTAGAGTTATGAATCCCTGAAACATTAAATCATTCTCTGTCCTATTCCTGAAGTTGAAGTGAGCTCATCTACTCTCACCAACAGAGCCCAGTGGCAAGGTTCTCTCAAACTCCCTCACCCCATCAGTCTGGCAGAGTCCACACTTACAAGCCTTCAGGGCATGCTGCAGGGTTTATCTATTTATTCAGGCTTTTGCCTGAGGGAGGTCTGCAGAAGCAAAGGGAAGGCTGGCAAGTTCTCTTTATTTGAAACGAGGTCATTTTTATGTATTAATTTATGTACATGTGCCTAGAGATTATGATAGGCACATTTCATACAATAGCAAACAACTTTAGCCATAACCTAATTAACTTTGACTAAATAAGAAGAGCATTCTGCAGGTCTCCATTATAGATAAGTTCCTGTAAAAGCTCACCATGACCACGGATGCTACAAAATAAGAGTTGGTCTGATCTAAAAGTAAAGGGGGAAAAAAAAGTGCCTTTTAACACACTAAGGGATACACATGAAAATCAAAAGCCAATTTATAAGTTTCATGTAAGCTGTGATACTATCAAAGCTTTTCCTTCAATGTCCTTTGAATTACTGTTGAGCACCAAAAAAATTTTTCTGCCCTCTCAGTATAAATCTGGGCATAATTTTGCAAGTGTTCAAAAGTTTTAGAAATATTGTAGTTCATTAGACTTGGAAAAAAAAAATAAAAGGAGCTTTTACTCTTAGGAGAGTCCCCTGAAAAGGAGCACAAAGTGGTAGATTCGTGGTGTTATATTGCAATAATACAATCAATACAAGAAATCAACTGGAAAGTGAAACTGATTGTTGAATACTTTCTGACAAATCTAAAGAGACTTTCCTGCAGGTGTTGGTTTGACCTATTCTCTGAAGAAACAAGAGAAGCATATTAGATTGGCAAGCTGAGGGTATAGCTTAGACATAACTTTGTTTTAAGGGAAAGAAAAAACCTACCATGTTTTTAAGGTGACACATCAGTCCTAGGAGTGCATTTGAAAAAAATGCAGTGAGTCTTATGGCACCTGGTGTTGTGGTGGAATTATTTAGACTTCAGTTTTTGTGTTACTTAGCAATGCCAAGTATCAGTAAACAATACATACAAAGTCACCCTAAGCTGGGACAAGGCATGCCCCAGAACAATGTAATAAGCTACAACAGCACTCAGCAGAGCCAATAAAATGCTCCATGAATATTTTTAGAGAGGCCAAGAGAAGCTTCAACCCTATAAAGTGTCTGTTCTACATTTGCAGTTCATCAGGAGGTGTTAAAATGAGTCATTGTGGTTTGGGTGGATGGATAGATCAGTTTAAGAATTGCTTTGCACATACGGAAATGCAAAGTGACAGAAATTCAACTGAGGATCCTATCAAAAGCTATAGAGTGACCAAGTACCAAGGGCTTATAAAAAAGTCAAGAGAACTTGGAGCTGTAAAAGGAGGGCTCACATGGCATTTAGAGACTTATTCAAACCAAGAGAATAACTCACCTACAACTGATGTTCTTACCAAAGGGAATGCATGGCAAGGTAGCAATTCTATTGGAAAAATGAGATAGAGTACGTGTGAAAATCAGAGTATTCCAAGTATGAAATCACACATATTCCTCAATGATGAGCATGTTCCAAATACCTTTAAGGAATATTCATGGCAAGCAAACAGAAAACAGCATGCACTAAGAATATGACAAGTAGAGCAGACCTCAGGAATAGAACTAATTTTACAAGGAGAGAAGTAGGTACTGCATTGTCACAAACACTAATGTAAGGTGAAAGTGCATAATATGCTCAGCAGGTCACACTTGAAAGCTTTCTCTTCCAATATCTAAATTACAGTGACATTCCTAATGACCCATCTTTTTACAGAGGGTGTTGTAAATGTCATGGGATCTTTATATTTAATTAGCAAAAGAAAACTTTTAAGCTTTACTAATCTGTGAGTGGCTGCCAAATCTGTGGTTTATGCCATAAAATCAAACATACGTTACATAACATGCAACCAATTCAGTAATTTTCACAAGTTTCAGGCATCCACTTCCCTCCCCTTGATGCACGAAATGCTTTCAGAAGCAGCTGTGTTATAAGAACAGGGAGCTGGAAGATTTAGAGAGAAAACCTGTGGGGATTTTCCTATTTGTCACCCTTGGGCTCTTGTATTGACTTATGGAGAATGTCATATTTCTCTACAGACTGTAAAATGAAGTTTTAAAGCATAAACTGAAACTCAGGATGAGGAGTACAAAAATTACTTGAAATTTCAAACCTATCTTCTACCTCCATGGCGAGATAAAGCTGTGCAACCTGTCCTGTGCCTGATTCCCAGTGCGAGTAGGGGAACATGTAGATTAAAGCTGCATTTCTGGCTTGGCTACAAGTCCTGTGGAAATGCCACGTAATACTTCCTTACCTGGGCAATCATCCCATCAGAGTTGGGGTCAACTGCCCTGTTTGTAATGTAATGATTCTGAGGAGAAAGATGAGGTTAATGATGCAAACGCAAACTTCCAAAATGGACCCAAAAGTTTGCCACAGCATTTTCAAAGTACATGAATTTTTCTTTTTGTCAAATGAAAACTTTTTTTTTAATCACTAAGTAAAGACTTAACAGCATTTATTTAAAGTGTCAAAGCTTTATTTAACAATAATAAAAATGCAAAACCCCAGGAGTATCATTTGCATTGATAACAAAATATTTTTTCAGACAGTAGTTGGAAAGTACACCTGTTTTTGCATGTAACTGGTGAAGTTTCTAAAACCACAAAGCTGGTTGCAGAAGAGTTGTTTACTGTGAAAACTCTCCTGCTTCACTTCAAACACCCTTCACTTTATCCAGAAAAGTCACTAAATCACAAAGACTTGAACTATGAGTATCTAATATCACGAGGCTCAGGGTCTTGATCATCACACATTTTATTTACTCAGAACTTCTGACATAATTGTCACGATTACTGAAATGTTAAAAGTGATTATGTTATCCAGCCAACACAGTTGGAATGGAAAGAAAGGAAAAAGCTGTTTTTCCCAAGGTTTAAGAACATAAAGTCCTTAAACCACTTGTTTATCATGAGACCACTCTGTCTTTGTTGGGGATGGATACCAAACATAACAGATGGTCTGCCAAAACCCTATCACGTTTGCTTCAATTATTTGTGGAAGACTGCAGAGGGGGAGGAAAGAACTAAGATGATACATTAAAATCTAAAAGGAACACAAAGCCAGGTACTAAACAATAGAAAGAATGATAGGCTGAAGAAAATAGGCATTCATGCACAAGTTGCCCTGAAACTGCTCCAGGATCTTTCACTTCTACAGAAATTAGGAAAGTACTCAGTCAAACAAGTATGATGCCTAAAAAGAAGAGTTTCATTGTTAATTCAGCCTACTTAATTTTTTCAACACTCCAAAGGTACATACAGATGATTTTGCATAGTATTTCCATACAATTACTAATTTAATATTTTGAGAACATATGTAAAAGATAAAGATACACCACTGTGTAACAATTAACTCTGATTGCAAAAGGGCAAACTTGTAATGTGAAAGGAGACCAGATGACCTTTTAATTAGAGACAAAGCTCAGCAGACAGTGGTGTGCTTTTTGATTCTCCTAAGCCCTTAAGAATGTTTTTTCATGGGCTGAGGTGTTTAAAAGACATGTATGTATGGTACTTAAGAGACCTAGTTTAGCAATGGACCTTTTAAGTTAATGATTGTGCTCAATCTTTTCCAACCTAAATGATTCTATGCAGGAGAATGTGTAGGACAGATTTACCAAACCCTCATGTGTTGCCATGTGTCTTATGGATTTGCCACCAGCACTCCATCAAAACACAAATGACAAGACTGCAGTACTAAGTCAAGCATTCAGATACTAAAGATAAAGGAAACAGTTTAGAAACAATATGGAAAAGATTTATGAAAATATGTTTGCACATGATTTTCTATTTTTTTTCCTGAGCTAAAAGTGTTTGACCCCAGAGCTGCAGAAATTTAGGGCCTTCGAAATGAGATAATTTCATTACGTAATCTGATTTCTTGTGTATTACCAACCACTGCACTTTCACTTAGCTACCTCTCCCTCACTAGCTCCAATAAGTTACATTTATCAAGATTATCTTCTTCAAGATGCCAGTACTTCTCATGAAGACACACCAGAACCAGAAAAACAACCAATTACTTTTGACAATATGTTCCAAAGATTATTGTCTCACTTATGGATGAAGTCCAAACACTGATTTTCTATTTCTTTCTTGTCACTGTCCATCAGCAAATACTCCTCTTACAAAATTCTTCAATACTGAGTGCTTTCCTTGTCAGAATACACTAGGAAATAATTTTCCATATACTAAATAAGGTATATACAAAAAATATAACTATATAAGATAAATAGATATGCAACAGGTAACCTACAAAAGCTATTCTGAGAAAAAATTATGTTCAAGACATTTTTTGTGAAATTCACACTATCACCATAGATTTGCAGTCTTACAGGAATCAGAGAGAAAAGCTAAATACCTTTCATTATGCTTCAGTATAAGCAATTAAAAAAACTGAGTCCCCAAATTTACTGGGGTAAAGAGAAGAGATGCAAGAATTAAATTTTGTCTCCTCCCCTACCTTTATATATAGACACTATCCTGAGCAGTTCTTCTCATATACAGAGAGAATAAATTACATGATCAAAAAATAAGGTTACTAGAAAGAACTGTATTGTTTACTACCAGATTTCTCTGATAACTCAATTATGTTCTTGGAGGTTTTAGAATTTATTCCATAAACAGTTGAGTCCCTCCTAAATGAACTAGGAGTTCTCCCTGAAGCCTTGATACTCTGTTTTGAAATAGGTCTTGCATTTTAGGGTAAAGCATGACTGAAATCTGAAGTTCACTTTAATAATTCACCCTCCAGGGGTGAAAGGTTATATGGACTAACACATCTCAGAAGTTACTGCAAGGTGGTGCATTCCTGCACTGTATTATGTGGCCCATACAAATGAAGCTTTCACCTCTACTGGTGAGAAGGGTGGTTTAAAACCAGGCTGCAACATGGAGACCTCCCTAACAGTATGTGCTCCATCAGCCCCAGAAAACCTCACCCTAAACGAATCACAGCCTTCAAGTTCTGAAACAAAGGTTAACATACATGGAAGGCTTAAGAGTCACCTTCCCTCTTCATCACACACATCTCTTGCTTTGCTCTGACAATAACACTCATCACTCCAGCACTCTTCACTATTTGAGGTCATCCACAATGGTGTGAGTGGCTCCAGGAGCACACACCAATTTGTCACCACCCTAAAACACCTCAAAACCTAATGATCACTTTAGTGTCCATTACTTCTATAGCAACCTCTCCCCAGACCACACTTTCTCCTAGAACAGACATGAAGACACTTTGAGTTTTACTGATATTTTTTTATAAGAATAAAGTGAATGAAGCTGCTGCAGTAGATGTAGAATTCCCTACAAATTATTCTGGAAAGCACTGATACAGGGCAGTGTGGGAATTAGAGACTGTGATGAAAATTATTTAAACCATCACATGATATAAGAATAGTCCAAATTCCACACCTCTTGAACAGTGAGAGAAAGGTGATAACTTCAGCTTTTACCAACACACACGTTGGGCATGAGCTCAGAGATCTTGGGAGCTGTCATGAAATCTTTCATCCTGCTCATTTGCCTGACAATGAGATCTCTCTGACCATTAACGAGTAATTCCTTTGCAAGAGCCAGGAGCAGTTCAGCTCAGCAACCACCTAATTTCTTAATAAAGAAAAATAAGTCAAGGTTACCTGTGAAGAGGATGAAGCCACTGTCTCTGCAATTCACAATTGTCACAATTGCTCCTCTTATAAAATCTGTCTTTTCAGTGTCTAGCTCAAAACAAATGCCTTTTCTCACACGTGTCATTGCAGATAACTGCATTCAATCTTATTTTTCAGTCTTTATTGTAGGAGGTAAACAAAATAGCATCTGCACTTTGGTTATTTTTTACTTGTGTATGTGAAGAGATAACTGCAAAGAGTGTTAATGCTCAAGTTTATGTTAATGTTAATCATGTCTATGTCAAATACTCCACAAAAGGGAGCATTCAGCATTTTTCACTCCATTTCAGAGTAAAAAGAATAAAAGTAAACACAAGAGCCACGAAACATCAGAATTCTTTACAGCTGCTGTATTTCAGATGTATACGTGCACTATTTTTGTCTGTCTAGCCTTATGGAGGTTGTGCCTACTTTATAAACAGTATGAAATCCAGTAATTTCAAAGAAAATTTAACTATAACAGCGGCACAAGCCATTATGTTCCAGCAATCCATCATTTTTAGAGGAAAAAAAAAAAAAAAACATTTTCTTCACAATGAGCAATTTATGGATTCAGAGAGTACATCTGGGATTTCTATTTGAAGTCTATTATTTCACAAAAAATAGTTCTAGTAAGAGTAAAGCTAGATAAATATTAGAAGAGATTGACATTTTGTGTAGATTATTTCTAAGATCTGAAAGTAATTTGGTAAACATTGTACCAAACACTGAATAGAAAAATCTGCAGCTCATAAGTCAATGTACTAATTTGAAATAATGGCTATATTCCCAAGGGTAAAAAGACAAACAAACCCCCCACGCCAAACAACTGTGAAATACAAGTTATTTACACTATTTACATTTAGCTCCAAGAGTACAACCTCTTATAATTAAATAAATGTGTAGAACAGTTTTCTGGTGATTCACACTGTGTCAGCTGCTCACCCATGGCACAAAACTCCATAGTACACATCCATAGGAATATCTACCATTTCTGCCTGTGACATCAGAGGATAACTGATCTACTCCCTTAACATTCCTGCCACACACCACCATGCACACCCTTGGCAGCCCCTGGAAATCCTGCAGCAGGGAAGGTCTGGACCAAAGTTATCCCACTCCATCACAGGGCAGGCAGGTGGCCAATGAAAGGCTCTCACAGCTCCTTTAAAGCCAGTTCCAGTGTCCCCATAGTGCCCACACTATTATGGAGAAACCTGGATTAAGAGATTTCCTCCCAAAGACAGGTTGTTGTTTTTGGTTTTTTTTTTGTTGCTTACTCCAGTGCTCCCATAGCAATTAAATAAGGTGCTGTGGGTTGAATTGCCTGAGATAAAAAAAATTTAAAGTATTACTCCCATGTTTTAAAAATGTTATTATTTCCAAGCACTTCCATACTAATTAACCAATTCAGGCAGAAAACAGGCCTCCCTTAACTCCAAGAGTTCCCTCCATTCTAGAAGCAGATTGTGGGGTTGTTTTATTTCTCTGAAGATGTTAAGGTGTTGCAAAAGACACCCAAGCAAAACTATTTATAGCAAACAATAGAATAAATTTTGTCTTCAGAATCCCACAATATTTTTGTCAGATCATGAGGGAATAAAGCCCGAAACTATGGGTGCAAAGAGTTGATATTTTGTGGTTTGTTGCTGTTTGTTTGGGGTTTTTTTAACTCTAGCCAATCCTGTATTAGAGTATGAAATTAAGTTCACATAATTTCAACACTATATATTATACTAATCACAGTATGTATATGCCAAATACAAGAATAACTTATATATGGATGTAGATAAACAGTAAAGGTAGGTTTTCTCAAATAAATGAGTTCAAACTCTAAATCTATTTATGTCTTTGGTATGTCAACCTATAATTTTAATTTCCTCGTTCTATGAAATAACCTATGCATTTTAAAAATCATAAGAATCAAATAATTCAAAATTTATGTACTTGTAAGGTGTGTTTTCAGATGTCTTTTACTATGTGCCTATGGATAATTAAAGCTTTTTTTTAAATAGGGAAAAAAACAGAGGAAACCGATCTGCATAAGTTTTCAATATTATTCTTCCCTCCTGATACACAACCTCACCTCTTCACCTGTAATAGTTTCCTAATTTATTAAAATTGATTTCACACTATAAACATAGTATGTGCAATCCGAATATTGCCTCTAGATTCAAACAACGAAATAAATGTCAGTGGTTCAGTGTTCCTTCTCACTTTACCCTTGGGCTTCTGCATTCGTGTGGAGCTAGAGATGAAAATGTATTCATTCGCCCACCAAGCACACCTCAAAATGAAGATCAGGAAAACAACATTGTGCAAAAACCTGTGGTTTTGGCATGGCTCTCCCTTCCAGGGGCTTACTTGAGAGAACCTTTAAGAACTTTTCTGAAAAAGTCTGTATTAACTTTCCTAGTTGAAATTTGTCACTTTTCAAACTTGAATTAGTTGTGTGAATAATGCAATTGTCATCAATGCATCAGTACTGTGCAGTAGCAGCAGTGGTTAGTTTGTACAAGCTCTAGTAAAACAGTACACTGGTTACATTTCCCACAAATTTACCATTAGAAAAATGCATTTCTACTTCTCTCCCAGTAACTCTGGTGCAGGGTCCCAGTGGCAAAGGTGACTGCAAACCAGCTGCCCAGTGTTAGATGTGCAGTAGTATTGGTTTATTCCAAATAACAATCCACCTAGAGAACAGGAACCAATTTCATTTTTTATACAAGTATCATGTCAGAGAGGTTAAATTTATAGGGATCTACATCAGGTCTGTTTAGACCATGCAAAGGATACAGTGGAATATTAAAATTTTGCACACACGTGCTCTTGGCCCGATTATAATTTCATTAGCAATACTTAGTAGAGAACTGTGTCAGTCACTAATGAACAACACTGGGATGCATGATGACACAACACTAGATGACAATCAGAGGCCATACCCTCGATGACAAAAGTCAAAATAGCTTTGAAGACTTCAAATTAAAACCTCCCAATTACCCATGAAGTGCTATTAAACTCTCCTTGCCCAATTTAGCTTCAAGGAACATGGTGGATTTGGCCTCAATGCTTACAGTCGTTTAAGGCTGCAGAAAGCTTGAATCCTGTGAGACTATTTGTATGTTTGCACTTGAGTACAAATATTGTTTAGGATCTTATTTCTCTTCAGTAGAGGACAACCACAGGGGAAAAAAAATAAAATACAGTAAAACAGCAGTTGTTTTACCTTGTTCTCCATTACATTAAATCATTTACTTGTCCATAAACATTTGGGCATTTTTGGTTTTGATCCTGCTGGGTTTTTCACAATTCTTTTATGATGCCTCACTATGTGATCTTTCACTGTATCTACAAAGCCATTTGGTTACAGGCTGAAGACAGCACAGCTTCTAGGCAACACTGCATAAAAAACAGGAAGGAGGGAAGAGGGCTGAACATAATAAATTATGGGTTTAATTTTCTATTTCCTTAATAATTGGTTGATAAATGAAAAAAGGGAACATTTTATTGATATTCAATCTTTTCATCCTTCTATTATACAGTAACTTGAAAGTTTTACATAAAAAGCCCTCAGGAAAGTGCTACTACTTATACCAATAAAATATTGAAGGAAAATTACAAGTTCCACTTCCACTTGACTGTTTTTGGGCCACTGTAACACATGGTCCAGAACTACAGCGAACCCGAGTAAGTTTTCCTAAAGGCTGGGAAGTGATTTCATGATAATTACTTCTTAAAAAATTGATCTCCCAAAGCTTGTTGATTAGGTGGTTACGCTTGCAAACCTTGTACTTTATTTAGGAATTAGCTTGGTTGGATGAGCTAATGAATAACGAAAGGAGTAAAAATTCCTTATAGTTAGCCCAAAATAAGACAGCCAGAGCTACCTAATTCCTAGACAGATGGCAATCAAAACTTGGTGAATGCGTATGAATTTTTAGAATTCTGATATTGGCAACGCAGGGAAAGCTTCCTAAGCTCAAGTGCATGCAGCACACAACCCCCTAAGCTCAGCCTGTCAGGCAAACCAGGACACATGGGCTAAAAATAAAAGCGAAATTGCAGCTCACTTGCATCCTCACGAGCAGCAGAGCAAACAGAATGATTGCCAAGGCTTTCCTCTCTCAGTTTCAGGCACATGCAGCTGGCACCAATGCACTGTTCTCATGCACCAAAGGCAGCAGATGGAATGAATTACATATTTCAACAGCCTTTGACACCACATCAAACACCTTGGCTTTTACTTTGAGAAGAGTAACTCTTGGGACTTTTTTTTTTTCCAGCTTTCACCATCCAAATAAAAGTCATACACAGTTATTTCCTTCTTTATAGGACAATATAGCTGTATGCTGCTGACTTGCAAGTCTTGCATAGTGAAATGGTGCAACAATAGCGAAATAAAATGTTCTGAGTTTGGCTTTGTGGCTAAGGCATTACTCACCAAGCAATGAGTTACAGATAACAAACAAAGACCTTCAAATCACGCAATCAGAGAAGTTTGGGTGGGAAAGGGCCTTAAAAGTCACTGATTTCCAATCTTCCTACCACAGGCAAGAACACCTTCCAATCCCCACTGCATTGTAGAAATAATATACTTTTCTAAACAAAAGAAATTTCTAGCCTCTAGTGTTCACAGCTTGGCAAAACTGATCAGCTGTATTTAAGAAACCTTATTAATTGCATTTAGTTTATTCCTTAAATTTCCTAGTTTTAGCTAGTAAGTACCCTACCCAAGGAAGTGGGGACCTTTCCTGCTGATTTACAGGCTGGGAGCAGTGACAGTGCTGCTGGGAGCAGCACAGCTAAACATGCCCCACAGTGTATTGGTTTCATCCAATCTCCTCTAGGCACCACATGCAGCTGAAAGACTGTTCCTGAACTGCATCAGAGGAAGTCTGGGTGCTCACATCTGGGACTAACTCCACGGAGAGGCTGGACCACAAGCCTTTTCCAGCACCTGACTTTCCTCACTTGCTTACTTTCCTCTCTCTCCCAGAGCAGCTGTCAGACTGTCCTACACGTGTCTGAAACATCTTCCCCTGGGCCTTTCCTCCTCCCCACGCCTACAAAATTGTACTTCTGCCAGACTCAGAGACCATCCAAAGGCTGCTTCAGCAGAGTGGAAGCCTCAGCAGAGGGCAAAATGAGGGAGAGTCCATTCTGAGGAGCCAAGATGGGAGGCACCATGTCTGCTCAGGGCCAGAACATCACCTCACCTGAGGTGATTAGTCTGAAAACCTCAAAGTGAGTAAGCTGATAAAAGTTCTCCTATCCTTAGATGCTTATAGGTCTTCTGTTCTCCTGGAGCAAGCTACCAAGTGCCTCTTTGCTTTTGTGTTATCAATCATTTCTTCCAGTCTCAGGTTTTGAGCAGATCAAGTGAACGCACCTTGTTATGACCTTGATTCCTTCCACTTCTGCTGAAGTGGAATCAATGCTGGCTATTCTGCCTCTTACAGATAACGAAGGCTATCCTGCCTTTTTCAGGCTGTATCAGACTCATATCCTCCCACAGCTTCTTTCCAGCTTAGCTGGAAACTCTGCATGTACAAGTGACTTTGATCCTGGCCAGCTCAATACTTCTTTGAAATACATTACCTGGTAGCACCAATATTGATGAAAATCTCTTTAGTCCTAATAATATATGAAATGAGGAAAAAAGAGCACCAAGTATGATAGTCTCACTGTTCTACTTCTCCCCCCATTAGTTTATTTGTATTCAACTTTAATTTTTATTCAATTTTAATTTTTAATAACTCTCAAGTTGATCTTAAACCATCCTTTTTTTTTAAAATTCCATTTTAGCAAAGAGAAACATTTAAGCTACAATATGGATCTTCCTCTTCTCTGCACATTTTTTTCTCCAAAACCAGGTTTTTTTATTTCTATTGGGAAAGAACATTCTTTTCTCATCAATTGGAAAAAGTTTGATATACCCCTAAGAATTCTCCCTCTCAAAATCTGCTATGTTAATGGATTCAGAGTAAATTGATAGTCTGCTGCAGTTCCATATGGAATTAGGAGCTTCTAAGTACCTAATTCAGTCCAAAAGGTGCCCATTTTTTCCAGCTTTGTTCAAGACAGTTTCTCACTTTGCTTGTTCCTAATTATTGCATGCCTCTGAAGTTTAGCTCTCTGCCCAGTTTCTCCTCTTTTCTTACAAGAGGGACAGCTAACAGAGACAGGATTTTTCTGACAAAGATGAACTACTTCAATTCATCTCAGTTGTCTGCTATCCTAATCTCTCAATTTCCTTAAATCAGCCACTCAAAGTGAAGAGACTAAAATGCTTACAGAGACAGAATACAGAAAAATAAGAGCCCAGCACACATAACAATGGTACAAAGAAAATGAATTGCTATGTTAAAGAAAAGCAAAGCATCAACTCAGCATATAGAGCCAGGCAGAAATCAGCAAGATACAAACAAAATGTATTTCAGAACTGAAAAGACAACAAGACAGAGCAAGATGTAGTTCTCAATCTGTACATTCAAAGCAGTTTTACTTAAATGTTCCAAGGAAAGTACTTATTTGTCATGATCACTGTGTCAAAATAAACTGATCTTAGCCTTCATGTTCAGCACCACACTAATCTAATCTATTTGCTAATTTCTGTGTAGCACATAACACGTGATGCAGTTTAAGATGCCATTGAAAGAGAAAACTCAACTGCCACACAGTTTTTAATTTAAATTATAGATGTGACAGTGTATTCTGTTCCTTTTATGGGAGTCAAATACAAGGATGCACTTTTTTCTTTGCCATTGATCAACTGAAATCACCAGCTGTTTATGCAGAACTGCTGGCAACCTTGGAAGTGTCATTTCTCTTCCTAAGCTTCATGAACTCAATTCACCCATTTGTTTAAGAGCACAACAAGCAAACCGTGTGAATGTTTTCATTATAAGTACATAAAAATACTTAATAAACAGCCCCTACTCATGCAAAAGTTCTACTGCAAAGAATGATACCTGCTAAAGAACTACAGCATCAAGCTCTACAAATTGGAGGGAGCATAAATCTATGTGAAAGTCTTTAATTGCTAGAACAACCTAAATCTCTCAGCTCTCTAATTAGTTCAACTCATACTGTCTAAGATGTAACACCTGGGGCTTATTATAGACACATTTTAAAGTTGTATGAAGTCTGTACAAGTGTGCAAACAAGCAGTAAAGTTGTTCTGCTTTCCACCACACTTAGAAAATAGTTTTTCTAGTATTTTTTTTGTTATCCACATTTGATCCTTAACTTAAAATGGTTGCCCTTGCTCTTAACTGCAAATTTCCAGGGGTGCTGAGGTCATTGTGAGGTGTATAAAACACTGATTTGCAGGTTTAAAAAACCCATCATTAACCCAGTTTTTGAATAATATGGCCAGAACAGGGAGAAGCACAGTATGATGGAGGTCAGACATCTATGTGGACTTGTGAACCCATATTCAACCTGCATATTCTAAGTTTTGATACTTATGACAAGAACACATTAGCTATTTAGAAGCCTCATGCTTTCATAGGTGAAATGCTGATTCTAAATGAATAGTCCATCATATGTACTCAATCCTTTTTCTTTTCCTAACCTTGCATTAGAAAGATATAAATACTGTTTTAAGAGTACCTTTCAGAAAGTTACAGAGGAATGACTATCCCATCTCACATGCCCTGCATATTACTATTATTCAGAACATTTAAGGCAATCAAAACAAAACAAAAAAATTTTTAAAAGCTATGAAAAGTTACTATAGTTTGCAATCGTGGTCTAGCACAGCCAAGCAATACTATCAATTCACTCATACCATACACATGCTCACATGCAACAACCTGTGGCACAGGCATCACAGTTACTACTCCCCCATTACTATGGGGAATATTTCTTTGACTTTTGCAATGCATGGCAACTTAGTTTTCCAAGTCCTCACACAAAAATCATCCACTGTGTTCCATCATCTTTTGGTAACAATCCATTGTCAAGTCATTCACTTTGAAACTTTTTAACAGAGCATATGCTGGCTACACATTTGCTGTTTACTGCCAGGTACTATCTGGAAGCCAGTTTTGCTCCATTCAAAACAGACAAGCAGGCTTAGCTTAGCATGTCCCATTGCCATACACAACCCCCACTAGCAGTAGTTGCTCACGCAGAATCAGATCAACCCCGACAGCCTGGCCAGATGAAGTTGAACAGCTGAGACCCATACACCAAAATCCTCCTACTTCATGGCTATGTCACACACATGCTTCCTGTAACAAACCCTCAGTGAGCCATTACAGAGCAGATAGGATCCCTGTCTCACAGCTGCATGTATGCAGCAGGGAGGATACATATGCATCAAGAGTCGAGCACATGGTACCTGTCTTCCTCACAGCTGATTATTCTGATGTGGTCTGACAGGAGCTACAGTGAAGCTGTATCCTTTTCAAAGGCTCCCTTGCTGCGTGAAAAGACAACAGATGTGGCAGTGGAACAGCATTTGGAAAGACTGAGAAGCCAGGCATGAAGACTATTCTCTTCCTGCTCTGACACAAGCACACAGCAGCCAACAAGTGGAGCCTCCTGTAAGCCCAGTTCTTTGGAGAAAAGAGTTGAGCAGCAGGGAAAGGCAGAAAGGGAGTGGCAGGAATATATCATTCTGTCTATAAAATAAACTGGGAAGGATGCATATGGCAGTGCCAGCAACCTATCATGAACTAGGTGATGGAAAACAGACAACAGCAGGAAAAGATGACATTTTAAAGACACTTTCAAAGATAATTTACAGTTACAATAGCAATCCACAGCACTGAGAAATTATGCCTGTCAGATGACTAATTGGTGATGAACACTACATGATGGAGTGAAGCTGTTTGACAATAACTGTCAGCATGATCACAAACAAAAACAACCAGCTACATCCACAACAGTCCCATCCAGCATATTAATGAGGGAGCTGGGACAATCCTTCAAAATATTCTGCAAGATTGAGGTCAAGTGACAAGCGATTTCATTTCAGGCAAAAAACCTTTGTAATAATTTATTAGCTGGTACCTTTTTGTTGCACTCAGAGATAGAAAACAAATCAGTTTCTTACTAAGAACAGCAATCTAATATAACCATACACAGCACTTTGGTCTGAACTTGGACAAATAGTCTCCTCCTCAGATCATAAAGGAAAATAATTTGTACCTGGGATAAAGGGCTTTCTTAACCTCAAAGTCCTCTTCAGAAATCTACTTTTACTATTTTAATCAAATTCATTCACCCCCACATACTGCAACATGAATCTAATCACTTGTTTTGCAAGTTTAGTACCCAGAGACATTGCAGAAGTTTTAACAGCTGTTGGAAAAATGTTGCAGCCTCTGACTTTTTTTACTGGAGTTGCTACAGCCAAGGTTTGCCATAAATTGATGATTTAGCTGGATTAGATGTTAATATGCAGCTTGATATATTATTCATGAGAATGAGCCACAGACCTAATTAGAAACATGACAAGAAAAGCTTTTGAGTCCACAATCTGGATTCTCCCTGACATGAAAGATTTGACATATGAATACATTTTCACTTATTGAGGGAAAAGAGATAAATGACCTTTCACATCTAAGCACAAAAGCATCATGTTGGAGATACAGAACTTGCCTTCCTGAGAGTTTGGGAAAAACCAGTAGAAATATCCAATTTGATATAAAAGAAGGCCTTTAGAAACACAAAGTATTTACCCCCTGATAGAGCATCTATCTGCTTAGAAAGCATCCATTCCACGTATCTTTCCAGTCACGGACATTAAAAAGAGGCTTTATAATCCTCTGCCAGGTGATCGTGTCTGGGGCTCCAATAAGGTGGCCCAGGAACCTGTCCCATCAAGGCATTTAGGCCTGATAAGTATAATATTGAGACAAATCACTGCTGTTACAGATATGAATGCTAAAACTTCATTTTCCAGGCTGAGATGAGAGCACATTTCAGATATAATAAGATGAAGGTATCGCTGGAAAAATTTGAAATAAATATGGTCTGTCAGGCTGAGAAAGAATATTATGAGAAACATTTTCTTCCATTTACAAAACAAACCACCACAATATACTAATGAGCTGCCAGGATGGAAGAAAGCACTTTAAACAAACTATTTTAATTTAGATGGCAATTAGCGTGAACCTTACAGTACTCATGGAAAAGAAACTAAAAGACTCACATTACTACCCAGTATTGATCCACCCCAGTAAAACTGAAGGCTAAACCAATGTAAGCAAGGCTTCCAAGGAACACAAACTGAAGTGGCACAGAAGCATCTGAGAATTTTTCCAGCCTTTACAAAACTGAGCAGGAAAAGTCATTTCCAATAAACAGCTAACAGCTTGCACTCAGATGTTTTTCTATGAGAGCAACACTGAAGGAGATTGAAAGGAAGAGGTCAGGATGTACTAGCTTCCAAAATTAATAATTCATAAAAAATTTCATTTGAGAGAGCTGTAATTAAAAAAAAAAACAAAAAAAACCCCAACCAAACAAAACACCAAGAACTTGAGAAGAACAGTGTAACACCTCAGAATCAATGATCTCCATGTCCTTACTTGTACAGGACCAGCTCCTGAGCTCTGTAAAATACACAATCACACACATTTCACTTAGCCCAAGCTGCTTTTGTTTCCTGATAGCTGAAAAAACATCAGCCTTGTGACAAGGATAAGAAGCTATTTCATTTTGAAATATTTTTAAGCAGCATTATTTGCCAGTAGGTTAAAACCATCTACTGGTAATGCCAGTCATTTCACCTGAAGCCACCAAGGAGCAAGCAAGTGCTAATTGGATAAAAGATACAAGCAATAAAGCATTGCCTCAAACTACAACTGTGATACCTGGCCTTGGAATTTTTTTAACTGTTTCAAAATAAAAATATAAATACAACCTTTTATAATCTACCATTGTTCAGGGATATGCTTATTTTGATTCTTAGTGAAAACAGGCTTTTTTAAATCAATGTAATTCATATTTTAGATGAAAATGTGGAAGAGATTGAAAGTCACTGATTTTTCTAATTTGTAAATCAAGACATGTTACATCTTCAGTCACTGCTGTAGAGATTACTGGCATATTCATAGTCCAGAGGTAGATTTTGAACAAATTGAAAACCCACAGTTTAATGATAAAAGGCTCAACTAAAGAAAGATCATGAAAAAAAAAGAGAAAAAACCCCACAAAATGAACCAGAAAAGTACATCAAGACTTGACAAGTTAAACCCTATGAGCTCAGTTTCAAAGTCTTTGTCATCAAGCTGTAACATTCACCAAACACAACTCCCCCAAAGGATGTAACTCTTCACAGGTCTTATTGAAGATGAAAGCAGCAGCTCACACCCTTGACATTGCCAGCAATAGAAAGTAGACCTCAATCTGCCACTACTCAGAGAGGCATTCAGTCTAGAGAGGGAGCTCTTCTCTTACTGCACATGAAAGCATTGCTTGTTTATATTCTTCTCAGATCAGTTGAGACTCCAGTGGTTAATAGCTAGGGGAAAAAAAAAAAAAAACGAAACAAAACAAACAACCCACATCATTCTAGGAAAGGGACTTGTATTACAAGTTTGCTTTGCTAGTATGTTTACACAGAATTTACTCCTAAGAATCCTAAGATATGGGTTTCAAAGAACCAGTGTTTTGCTGAGGAGGTTGTCTGTTATGGTCACTTTCAAACTAAATATTAAAAAACCCTGCTAGCTCATGGCCATGTACCAGAAGTTACACTAGAAGAGTATGGCAAAGCTGCTGCAGAGTCTGGTGCTCTTCAATTTCTTTCTCCATAATTTCCCTTCCTTTACTGACTGCCAGACAGACAGTACAATGAGTCTGTCATATCCTAAAACAAAAAAAACTTTTAAAATCTTCTCTCTCCTCCAATCCAATTGCGTAATTTTTCTTCTTTATCTCCACCCCCGCCATGCTTCTGGGCTTGAATGGTACAAAGGAGTCAAACCTCAAGAGGGAATATTGGCACCAGAGCATCCATCAGAGGCACATTTTAGATTCTGTGATTTTGTGTCTACAGTACTCAAACAAGAATTCCTGCTTATCCCAACAGAAGGGTGAACATAATTCGGCAACAAAGAAAAAACCAAAACCAAAAAACAGAACAAACAAAAAAAAACACCCCCAAAAGATGCCAAACAACAACAAAAACCAAATCAACCAACCAAAATAAAAACCAACAAAAAAACATACAACCTTCAGAGTTCTTATGCAAGGGGGTCTGGGTTCTTTGATTTTTGTGTTGGGTTTTTGGTTTGGGGTTTGGTTTTTTGTTTTTTGTTTTTTTTTTTTTTTTTGTTACTAACATCAACAAGGCAATTTTGAGGAAAGATTCCTAAAACATTCTTGGATTCATCAAGCTACTAAAATACTGAGCACCAGTACAACAGCTCTGTCTTGCTCAAGTATGGAAATGTATTAGGATGTCTAAGTGAATATGAACCTCAGTTTATTCTTAACTATATGGAGTAATTTGTCCCCTCACCCCCAGGAAACATTCCAGTTTATCTTTACTCTTTGAAAGGCAGAAAAATTGAACACAGATCATTGCACAAATACTACCTCACTGGTTCTTGAGGACAAAGGAGTGTGTATAGCACAAACCATTGGGGTTTTGCTCGAAACAGAAGAATTATTTTTACTAGGTTTCATAAAAATATGTTTGAGGAAGGAAACAAGAATAAGACAAAGAATTAGGCAGTAGGAATGTAATTGCCTTACACTTTCATAGTGTCTCTTGATTTAAATAATGGATAGGTCTAATCCCAAAATATGCTATTGCTCTCTTTAAAAATGCTAGGACTGATACAGTGAAACACAGCATGGGAACACAGTTTAAAACAAAATGTAAATTTTCCCTGTAATGGACAGTATGGCAAAACTAAGTAGCAGTGTTTCCCATTTGTTTAGTTTGCAGGTCTGAGTAATCCAACAATACAGTTTCTACAGTTGCAACCTCCCACCCAGTGAAGTATTTAAGACACCTAACCTGACCTCTATAGGCAGCTATTTTCAAGTTCCACTTTGCTCCCCTCTTTCCCAAACAGGCCATGTACTCAAGTCAATGGCACTACTCATGCCCTAAGAGAATCTAGACTGATGATGTAAAACACCCTTTCAATAAACCAAGGAGAGGCTCTCAGCACAGCAGCCAGTTCTAATGGAGACACATGAACTGAAAGGAAATAACAGCTATCAAATAACTGAGCATTTACAGCAATGAAAATGTCATTTATTTACCAAACAAACAGAACAGCAACAGAGCTCAATGTGTGACTAAAAATGAATAATATAAACGTTTTGACTGAAGTGATCTCTTTGAAACAATAATATTGACAGAGACAGCCCTAACCTGTGAAACTTTCTAGTTCTCAGTTTCTGCTAACTGCTCATTTGTAAGAGTCAACTAATCATCAGGATAACAATCCCAGCACAAAAGGCAACCTCTGTGCAGGGAGAAGTCATTGAAGACCTTCCCCAACACCCCAACCTTCTGTCAATGAGGAAGCACATATAGACACAGATAAGAATTTAGTGATGCATCTAATTCAACAGATCAATCCAGAGTGCTCTGCAAAGAGGGTATAGATTAGAAATCATACTTTGACCATGCTACTTAGAAAATTCAGACTTTTAGAAGTAGTTTCAATATTAAGTCCCTCTGATAATGCATTCTGTCCCAAAGTAAGCCATTTAAATAAATGAATGGCAATTTCAGCTCTTCCAAATTTCCACTGCACTTAAATTATAAGATTAAGCAAACATAATCTGCTTTAAGAGTTTAGTGAGAAAAGTTTCTACATCAAATCATGCTAATCCTCTTGTTAATACAGTTTGGTTATATTTAGGGACACCATTTCCCTGCTTATCAGATATAACCAAGATTCACAGTAGTGCTTAATCAAGAAAAGTCTCCTAGAATTATCAGTCAGCATCACAGTATCTGCTGCAGAACACATTCTAGGCCTTTCAATATAACATCATCCCAGACTGCATTTGCCCTTAATTTATTTAAATCAGTTTAATCCCAAAGGTTTTACAGACCAGAAGTAGAAAATGCCTCCTCGCTTGTGGTTAAATCATGGTTATACTTGACTGCTGTATAAACACTTGTACATCACAATGTATCTGGCTTGCATTTGTGATAATTTTCTTTTCATGTTAACATTTCTTTCAATATACAGCAGCATTTATGTACGGCCGAGCTCCCACAAAGCAGAGTTTGGCAGCAGCTAGGGGTACCACGGTGCAGTCGCAGCCACCTGCCAGCACCACTGGCCAAAACTAAAACAAGCAAAAGGAAGCAAAAACAAACAAACAAAGCCTAAAAAATTAAAAAAAACCAAACCAAAACAAAAACAAACAAAAACCCCGCTAAAGGTGATTGGCCCATTGGCCTGGTTACTAATAACATAAAAAGAAAACAACTGTTAAAAATAACACCTGGCAAACAAGCTGGCCAGAGCTAGCTATTCTTAGCTATCCTGTAACTTGCCTTTCTGAGCAAACATAGAGGTTTCAGCTGCCCACCTTTCAGAGACTGGGGCCTGCCAGACTAAGCTGAACATTCACCAATGTCTACTTGAATTATCTAAAGCTTTCAATCCATACACCCAAGTTTATGAAGTGTGATTCTTCATTTAATTTCCCATATTCAAAATTGATTATTCAAATGTACTCATGAGAAAGGTCTCAAGATTTACTGAGGACATGGAATGGTTTGGAAAGCACACTAAGGAACAAGGCAGACAAACAAATTTGACAGGAACGGGGAGAAAATATACTAGGGGGGGGAAAAGGCAATTGTATTTGTGTTTTTATTGCACCCTTATAAGCTATAACTTGTAATTTCTATGGGGTAGTTAATAGTTTATTCGGGTTAATAACCTAAGTCAAAAGTTTATTATTTCATTCCTGTCCCTGAACACTTGAAATTCTTCAAGTTCTCACATCCCAGGTGAATTCTGTATGCATAATACTAGAAAAGACATTCTTTATCAGAAAGAAAAATACATTTAAGCATAGTTGCAAGTATTTTATAAAGTCATACAATTCTCAAACTACTAGGTTAATTCCTGAGACTGTTTTTATCTTTTGCTCTTGTGCTTATTGTTGCCTTATTTCATATTCTGTTACTACTTGTAACCTACATTAAATCCTATCTCACTACAGCGCAATAATAAAGCAAATAATTACCTAAGGGATGAAAAGAGTGTATTCCTCACTATCTTGCATAAGGATAAAAACCAAACATTTCAGGGACTTCAACAACTCATTTCTCTTAACAGGAAAAAAAAAAAAAAAGAAAGAGCTTTAAAGATTCCATAAATTTCTAGCTCAAGTAAGAATCTCCCAAAGGGCACTAAGCCACGGAGACACGTGCACACCATCACCTTGTCAGCCTAGGAGCAGCTCCCTTCCTAAACAGGCTCTGTTGGCTGGTTTAATTTAATGGCAGGGAGGGTGAGTACTGACTCCTCTTCTTCTGAGGTGCAGATCTAAGAGGTGCAGAGCTGTAGATACAAAAATGCTGCTAGCGAGGATTTTCTTGTTATTTTCTAAGTCCGTGAGAGACTTTTCTCTCTCACAGAAGAGGTGGCAGGGAATGTAAACAACCCAGACACCTGCAACCTTGAAAAGTCTTGTTTATGGTATAGTAGAAAGATATTTTGACAATGGATGTTTTAGGATTTTAGCCAATCACCCCCAAGGGGTGGCTGGCCCTTTGTCCAATTAGGCTATGAAGAAAAAAGTCTATAAAAGAGTTTGTAAAATAGTTAAATAAATCAATCTTGCTGCACAACTCCTGCCTGCTGGATCTTCTCCTCCTCCTCCTCCCTATGGCTGCGGGACACGGTGCTATACCGTAGGAACCAGGCCTGCGGTAATACAGAGCTCCACCCCTAGGGCCACGTTACCTGGCATGCACAGACAAGCATTCCCCGACCGCTCAGGACAGCATGGCTAGGAATAAGCCATCCTACAACCTTCTGATCTGTAAGAGGACAAGCTGTAGGATAGAGGGCTGCCACAAAATATAAATATGCACCTGTTTCTCACCACCAGCCAGTTCACAGACTCAGACTCCTTCCACAGACCCAAGTGACAGTAGTGTCAAGGCACAGGAACTGGGAAGTGTCCCAGGATGCACGGAAAATGCTGGAAGCTGCTGTATAGCCCGTTCTTCAGACCGCTAAGTTTTGTGGTGCTGGCTCTATATTTCACAGCAACCACTTCAGTACAGGAGCTGGTGTAGTGAGAAGTTCTGGAGTTCTGTTTTCTCTCACATAAATTCTCTTCTTCTCCAAGACACACAACTTGAGAGAGAGAGACACCTCCTCAGGAGGCAACATTTAATTGCAACCATTTCCCAAAGTGAACTTGTAAAATATGCTAAACATTTACATTATGGACTTAGGGGATTTCAAGTCTAAAACTCTAAACTGTATTTTTCCAGTTAAAAATTCCTGTCAATTAAAATTTTAAACTCAGCCAGTTTTAACCACAGAGTGGAATACTCTTTGTCCCAGACCACCATCCAAACACACCCTTGCTTGTATACAGCTCATATACCTTTTGGGTGTCTCGACTACAGAACTAAAACATCCAAGATCTAGTTAGTATTGCTTAGCACTGAATCTCCAGAACAGGGGTACAATTACAAACACTAATGCAAACAACTGGAAGCAACTAGAAGGGTTTTGGAGGGGGTTGGGGGGGTTGTTTTTTTTTTGTTTGTTTTTTATTTTACAGGGAGAATTAACATGGCAGTAATAGAAATCATCTTTCTACAGCAGCAGCTCTCCCAACTTGCACACTTAAGACTGCACCACAAGTAGTTTCTAGATATGAAATCTGGTTGCTACGTGCCACCAATTCACATGGAACTGCTATAGTAAAATGCCATAGACACATTTTCCTCTCTTTTTCTTTCAGTTCCAAAGAAAGTCATAAAGGCTGGCTTGCTCCCTGGGTAGCCATGTTAACACTAAAAAGGCTGACCAGCAAAAATGATTGCAATCACACCACTACAATCTTCCACAGAGGAGGGCAATCACACAGATCAGTGTATGGTCAAATTGCCCCCTAATTCTGGTAATGTCCATCTACTCTGGATACCCTTACTTTGTATTTTTGTTTCTCAGTCATCACAGAACTGAGAGCTGCAAGAAAAGGAGAAAGGAAAAAACATTAATAGTCCTTGGGTAAGAGCAATACTGGGCTGTAAGTAACTAAAAATAGTTGATAGTGTCTGTATCAGGCTTTTTTTTTTTTACTCTCCACCAGTGTCCGTTTCAGGCATCCTGTTAGTGTGATTGAGGATTTTGCAGCTCAAATACAAAGGGCTGCAATCTGAGAAGACTACAAGAAAATAAACCTTATCGGACTTTTTTTTTCTTTCCCCCCCAACTGCCAGGTGAAAGTTATAAAATGAAAGGGCCTAGAGTTTTTAAGCCTAATTTTAGAAAATACAGTATTAGTGTCAGATTCCAAGGGGACAGAGATATAGGAACAGCAAGGAAATGCTCCCAGAAATGTTTTTTAGCCTGAAGAGACAAGCTAGCCACATGGACAGGAGAGAGAGACTTTATCTACAACATGTACATTACTGAATGCAAGATTTCTTGGCCCTTTGGGCTTCTGTTTCTAACAAAAAGCAACATATTAACTTGTGTTTATGAAGACTATAATTGGATTTCAATGTTTTTGAGACAGCTTCTGAGCAAAATACAAAGAGACTGCATTACATGTTAGTAAATGTAGCATGTAGAATAGCAACTAAATAGTCCTATTTCATAGTTAAATGTTCAGTTCTTCATAAATCATGTGAACAAGTTCATGTAATGTAGTACCTAAACCAGCTAAATCCCACCTACACCTCAGACCTCCACCTATACCTGCCTGTGTAACTACTATTTTCCACTCTGCTCCCTATCCTTTCTCTCACTGCAGTCCTCAAGCCCTCAGCCAGGCACCAGCCAACTTCTCACCTCGCTGCTGGTAATTACCAAGTGAGCACCTGCCCCACCCACAGCAGCTGCGCAGGTCCCTGACTGCCTAGAGAACAAACCTAAAGTGCAGACTAAAAAAAAAAATGGAAAAAAAGAGAAATATTACAACTCTTCTAAATAGTTTGAGACTAGTAAAAGATGCATCAGGATGTCATGAGACTTATTCATTCCCTCTAGGCCACTCAAGAAAATAAATATATCCTTCTCTGTGAAGGGAACACAGGGTTTTTTTGTTGAAGCAGAAGCATATTTTATTAGCCCAGTCTCCTTCCATGTTTGTCCCCCCTCCACAGGAGGCCACTCACTATGTATATAAATATCTGTGTCTGAGAACACATCTACATGAGTGTGTGACTTGCACTGGAGCAGTATAAGGCATAGTTTTATTGCACAAAGATGCAGAAATCTGTCCCAGAAGAGGTACATCTTATGTAGCTGTAAGAACCCCGCCAGCACATCTGCTGCTAAAGCAACAGTTCTATGCAGTAGCTTCAGTGTGCTGAGATGGAAGTGTTGCTTTGTAAACACGTAAACCACAACAAAGCATTGGTGACAAGCCTTTTTTCCAAGTTTGACTGAAGGTTTCCCTGCAGAGGGCACACAGAAGCACGACACATTTGCCTACTGTGCACCTACAATTTCTACACGATCATTATCCCTGCTCAGGTGACTGAGCAAGCTGACAGTATCCGACAGGTTATCTATCATGTATAGAAAGTCACAGAAAGAAGAAGAGAGGAACAAAATATGGAAGATTACAACGCAAAAGATGTTGAAGGAGTGTGACAAGGATTGAAGATTAAGAGACAGAAGTAAGAAGAGGCCATACCCTTTGACTGCAAAGTGCTGAGGGGAAACTGCAAGTATTGGTGCATTAGAGCTCACCACGCTGACTTGCATGCCTTGTCCACATTA
Organism: Aphelocoma coerulescens; assembly: GCF_041296385.1. NCBI lineage: Eukaryota > Metazoa > Chordata > Aves > Passeriformes > Corvidae > Aphelocoma > Aphelocoma coerulescens. Next base: position 9,459,685 of record NC_091021.1, read on the forward strand.
CCATTATTTCAATTAGATTTGCTTCCTGGACAAGATTCCAGGTCTCCAATACCAGTCCTACCTCCCTTACAGCAGTCTCCATCTTGGCAGAGAGTTGCAAATAGATCAGAGATTGACTTTTACACCATGAGCATTCAAGTTAGACATGGAGCTTCAAGAAAAAGGCTGCACAGCATGCCCAGGAAAAAAAGTTTTTAAGAGATGGAAAGAAGGAAATACTGATTAAGAGTCACAGTTTTGCTGAGGTTTAGCCTTTCAGATGTTTGCTGCTTTTCTACTGAAAACTGCAGATGGGAAAGCCTAGGCAGAAAAGGGAGAGAAAAGCCATGTAAACAAACCATAGTTCCCTACATGGACAGAAGCAGATTCCATCTTCACCAGGCTAAGGAGAGTGGTTTCATTATCAGAAAAAAATGAAAGCAAAAAAAAAACCACCCCAACATATATGTTCTCCCACTACATTTAGGCATTATAATAATAAAAAGGCACTATAAAACCACTGAAGGAAATTAGTGAGTTAGAAAAAAATCAACAGGACACAGGTTAATGGTACCTATATCTATCTTTGGAAGATGAGCAATTACAATCTGCATCCCAGCACATGGCCAGTATTTACTATAATTTTAAATAACAATAAAGTCAAACACAACATATCACTGATGCTCCTACCTTCTGCTTTCCATACACAGCACAGGATGGCAGCAACTACAGCTCAATTCTCCTGAGCTCACACTGCACTGCAGCTATTCTAGCCACACCAGCATAAGAACAGCCTCAGGTTATACAGCCAGTGCCTGAGCCAGGCACCAAAGCACATTTCTGCTCAAGCAATGGCAGCTCTGCACTCTTCCTTCTTTTCGAGGAGGGAAACAAGCCCTACAAAAGTCTATGCTTATCACAGCTTGCCCTTACCAGCTTCAAAGAGCCAAATTCTGCAGATACCCTAAAGAGCCTGTTAGGAAGAGCCAGCCTCGTTCTCCTTTCGTGAGATCCAGGTGATACCCACCTGCATCCATTTAAAAAGGTAGGTTCCAGCCTGGGAGTGACTCGGGTCTAAGCAGAGAAGTGATGATAATTAAAACCACCTGAGTAACAGCTGAGGTGACTTAGTTCCCTGCTTTGGACAGGCACAGTTGGTGTCCTTGCTGTAGTGGGGCATTCCCTTCTCTGGCAGGGGCTGGAGGGTAGCTGGGAACCTTTCCGAGTGCATGGGTGCTCCTGCACCTCTGGTAGCTGGGGTATGACATGTGTCTTCTGGAAACCTGGCACCACAGTGGGGAACCTCAGGTAGTCTCTGGCTGGCATCTCTGATTTTTTTGCAGTTCATCTGTTTTAGGTCTGAAATCAACAAATGGACTTTTAACTCCCACTCCCAGTACAGCAGAAACTTGAAGCAAATGGGAACCACATCAGGAAGGTTCTCTGAAATGTCAGAGCCCACAGTGGGAGAGGTGGAATCCTAATGGGGCTTTGCCTCACCTTTTCTGTAAGATGGAGAACAGCAAAAACTAGCTAAATCTTTTTTTTTATCAAAGTCTAGTTGTGCTGAGCAGTACAAAATATAAATAGAAAAATCTTAGAAATACCTCCCCTCCCTGCTTGCTATGAACTCGCTCAATCCAAAACCTTCTAAAAGCTCCACAGGGCTGTCGGCTGCAGCAATACCCTGGTACCTCTAAGAGTCTTTTTACCACTTCATTCAGTGATCTGCTGTTTTAGATATTTCCCATTCTGTGCTCAGGCCACATTTTCCTGAAATCCTGCCATGCCCAGGTACCTGCAAGATCTGTAATTATTATTCAAAGTGCTCTCATTAGCGTGTCTATTGACAACACTTCCATACAAATAAGACTGGGTTGGTTTGTTTTCTAACAAGCTCACATCTATAACAGATTTCTTTCTAAATTCTTCACTGATATTTTTACTGTGAAGTAATTCAGGAGAAATTTACCCATCTTCACTTCCACCAAGACATGCCCCCTGCCTGCTTTGGTGATAACCATTCACAGAGCAAAGCACTTCATAAAATGTAGTCTCACTTGCCCAGGATGACTGGCCAGGCACGCTTTGAACTGCTTGAAACTTGTGCCCTTGAGTCTCTGCATTTGTCACACAGGACCCTCACTCAAGACGTAAATGTATCTCGTCCTCGAGCTCTGCTTCTGCCCTACCCACACTTTTAAAATGACGCTTCCTGCCACAAAGCACAGAGCTGCACCTAAGCAACTCACAAACACCAAGGTTAAAAAAGGGGGAGGAAGGCAAATGCCCCATGAAGGTTCTTGACGAGCTACATAAACACGACTGAATACCATCATTAAATGTATCTGGTGCCTTTTATTGGAGATGATGTGGCTAGAAGACAACAGAGATACCACCAGATACATACATGGTACATATATGCAGATTTGTTCACTGTCTATATTAGATTTTTCAATTTCCAATGAGAAAGACAGTAATAAATCAACATTTTTTATGCAGCTAAGTGAATAGAGCTTTTGTTAGTTCACAAAGCACAATATTGCTGCCCCAAAGCAAGAACATACAGGCCAGAAATATATCCATCTATTTGCAGTATTGTTGGATGAAGATACACTTTTTAAAATACGTAGTGGCTTTGGTAATCACTAAAGGTAATGCAGATTGGGCTACCCCACTGTTTACTCATATTTCTGTTGCACAGAAATCTTGGATTTTTTGCAGTGCATATTTGTAATTCTGACATTTTCTGAAATGAAAGTGAGAGGAGAAATGGACTAAGTTCAGACACCCGAAGTTACATATTAAGGTTTGCAGAGGTAATTCAAAGACACAAGGAAAGCTTTTCTATGTGAAGAATGACAGAGCAAATTAAAATAAGTATTGACAAGAATAATCAACACAGTAGAAATGAAGAACATCTGCACCATAATAGAGGGTGTATAAAATCAGACTCTGCATCAAGAGAACATAATTCATATTTCTGCAGGTAGATATCATGTATTCAGATCTTACTAAAATACATAATACAGCATTTCAGACTACGCTCTCAGTCAGACTCAAAAGGAGGTGGGGACATCAGAGGAAGATAGATGGAGTTTCAAAAACATGGTTGATATAATCCTGGAGAGAGTAACCCTATATTTAGGAAACATTTTGCCGTGGTGTTCTTTCAGGAGTATCAATCATATAATCCAAATGTGGGCCCAGCCCTGTTCCTTAGGCAGTGCCTGATGCCCAGGCTGGGGCTACCCCTGGCTGCCCTTGCTGCTCCCTCACACAAGCAGTGCATTCAGGGATCTCCAGCTGATTTGGGTTTATCACAGTGGTGAGAAAGGCTGCACTTCTGTTTCCAAAACACAAAAGCAAAAGAGACAAGGGATGACTTCAAGGCATGCTGCAATTTCTTCTGCCACACTGCAGGGAAAAGGTGGGAACAGAGAAATGGAGAGTAGGGGAGCACAGCAGTGTCTCACAAGGCAGTCCAGAGAATAAAACAAGGCTTGAATAGCCTGAAAACATACAGTCTCACAGCTTCTCAGGCAGGAATACTGCAAAGGTGTACTTGGAATTGATTTGTTGTGCAGTCTGCTTATTTTTAATTTTCTGGTGTCTTGATAACTAAAAGTTCCAATCCATTTTTTTTACATTTGTTTTGTTTTCTATGGAAATCTAGAATCTCACCTCAACTTTTTTTTTTTTTGTAATCCACATCGTGGCTACCACAGTTTTTTATTTATTTATCAGACGACAAAAATCCCTATGCACTTTTTGTTTGCACTGCTGGAACCTGTGCCAGCCGTGCCATGCTCCTTATGTGCCCATAAGAAGTGACAAGGAGCAGCTGTAGTGATATCAAAGGACAGCAACGAAGGGTAGAGGAATCAAGTCTTCACTGCTCAGTAAGAAGGCAAATAGAAGTACTGAGCTGGGTTTACACCACCTCTGCTGCTATAGATTTATGGCATATTGTAATACAATTATCTACAAGCAGGAAATCAGCAGGCTGCTGAAAAATGGCAGCAGAGGGCTGAATAAGCTACCCCTAGTGCTGAAAGACAATAGATTTAATTTGTCCCTAAGTTGGTAGGGATGTCATCCTGTGATAGGGTAAATAAACAAATTGCAGGCAAAATAAACCTGCACACATCCATGTTGAGATAATCTGACTGACGAGGTGCCTGGATGTTGTGTGCATAAGAATCTCTAGCCAAATACTGAATTCTAATTGACTTTCACAAGTCAATTCATACTGGATTTCACAAAGGCAGCTGTCAATGCTCTGTGGTTGAACAGCTTATTGAATTAGGAGAAAGTCACTCACTATTCTGAGCAGACTGCATTCTGAAAGTACAGGTGAAACAGCTAAAAAATCCCATCAAATATGACTTAGTAGGAAAAGGATTTATAAAAATTCCATTGTAAATAGAAGCATATTGTTCTGATTTTACTTCCATTGTTCTGTGAAATTAGGATGACTTTTATAAATAATGAACAAATGAATTTTTATTTATTGAACATAAAAAATGATTTTTTTCTTTATAAATGGCCTCATGGATTAAATACTGTTTATGTATTTCAGAAAGCTGTGGGAGAGCTGTGGAGAGTTCTGTTTAAATCACCCCAAGTGATATATAAATCACTTCTAAATTGTTTAAATCATCTCCAGCTCATAAGACAGGAAACTTCTTGTTAGAGAAGCAGCTAACTATGTCTTTTCATACTTGAAATATCCTGATGCTTTGAATTATACAAGACATTTGAATGCTTATTTTGCACTTGGGACCCAGATCATCTACTAGTCTTTGGGGATATTGGAACTTGACATCCAGCTCAGCAGCTTGCTTTATGCAGTAACCAGTTCCAAGCAACTTAAAGAACATCAGCTGTGAGGGTCTCTTCTTAATCTTCCTGTCTCCAAAGATAATTTCAACAAATACTATAGGTTTGCAATAAGATAAAAAATGCATGTTTAAAGAAGCTTTCAAAATGGCTTAGTGAGATGTAAATTGGCTGTGATTGAGTGGAAATGAAACTGGGGGCTATGGAAGTGTGAGCCTGTTGTTACTCAGGAATGACACACTTCTTTGTCAGGAAAAGAAGAGATTCCACAGAGCAAGGAGTTTCTAACAGAGCAAAGCAGCACCATTCATTTTGCAAGTCAGCACAGCTTTCAATCATGTTTCTCAGTTTCATATTGGATGCTCTCATTCTGTTTTCTTTTCACTGACTTATTTGGAAAATGTGGAGATCCTGAGTAGTTTACATCAACTAATCCCCCGGGCTAGGGAATACGGCACAAAACAATGCACATCACAGACCCCCTTATCTTTTTATGATATACATCTTTAATATGCATCATTATGGCACACAGGAAACCTGACTGCAGAGTAGTCATGCATACAGAGCACATGTCACCAGTCGCTCAAAAGTGGGCCTGTGGGTATTTCAGGCTGAGTGGGTGTGTGTTTTATTTATCACATGGATATGACAACTCTCTTCATCTAGTAAGCGAATGCAGTAACTGCTATTCCACCACTAACACCTTTTAATGTAGTAAAAAAAAAAAAATTTAACGTTATTTGTTTTTAAGTATTCTACTCTGTATCATGATGGATTCTGAAAGCCATGGTGACTTTTTCAACTGTTTTCTTTGAAGAGGTCTAATAGCACAGTTAACATAGTTGAATTATTTCACCGTGTAAGAAATTTCACTCCATTTTCTGCTTTTCACATTCATTCAATTTATTTTCATCAGGTACCAGCTTGCTGTCCAGCAAACCAATCTCATTCCATATTGATTTGTGGTGAGGCAAAAGGACAAAAGGAAGCAAAAAGAATAGGAAAAAGGTAGCCAAAAAAGGAGAAGCCCTTGACCTCTTTCCTTCCTCTGGCAGCTTGGCTTGGTCAAAAGATAAGTGTTGTAGTATATAAGTAATTCCTCTAATACAAGCAGTATAAACACATTTCTAGCCCCTCGCAGTGTGGTATTTGTTTACTAGATTTGGATAGCTATCACATTGTGACAGGAGTCATGATGCAACAGAAAATATTTTCTAGTTGAAAAACCCACATAACCCGTAGCTGGTGAAAACCAACACAAGCAGAAAGTTTGTTTGCTCACCCTCTCTTAAGTGTCTCACTCCTGATATGCTCCAAGCTCCAACATTCAGCCCATGCCTATATTCAGAATGGTTTGAGCCTGCGCTGTGCCTATTTACACACTGTTAGTACAACGCTCACACTCTGACAAGGATGAGTGATTTTCAACACTGCTGATACTGAAATGCTCTTCAAAATAAAGGTTCTGACCAAATGAGCTACTGAAATGCTCAGACTGTCACAGCTCCTGAGGGCAGCTGTGCTATAACATGTCAGAAACATGTTTAACACACTGGAGGGTTTGCAACAAGCACCATTTGGATTGGTGCAAGTATGTAATGTGATAACAGTTCACTATCATATAAGAACTGAAATTGCCCCATAACCTTGTTATAATTGCAAGCAAATTATGTGCAAAAAGTCTAATGTGGAGAGCAAAAGATCATTTAGAAGAAAGATGTTAGAACCAGTCAGCTCTTTATTTTTCATCTTCTGATGCATGTGCTTACATCTATCTTATCTTGAAATGCTGTTCATCAAAACAGGTTTCCAGACAGGATTTCCTAAGGTGTCGATTTATAAATCAGATATGAATGTGCACAAGATCACTCTGACTCAGCTTTGAATTTGACCTAAAAGTATTTCTTGTCATATCAAGGCAAATTATGATGTAGCAGTAAAACAACAGAAACACTTCTGAGAAACATTGGTGCTATTCCTGGCAGTGGGATGGTGCTGAATATCACAAAATACTGACAGATCAGAAACTGTTGAATAAAAGAAAATAGGAAACCAGTAGCTTATATTGTCTACATTTATTAAATTATACTCTTCCTGGATTGAAAACTACCTTGAAAAAAACAAGGTAGTTGTGGCCATCTTTTTTCACACAGAAGCATGACCACTACCACAAACCCTGCCTTCTTCAAAGCATGACAGGTACTAAGACCTACCAAATGGAGTTGCTTTAGTATGTCATAATCTAATTCTAAAAGTAAGATTTACAAGTTAATATTCCCTTCCATTCTGAATAATCACCTGGAAATCTGAGTTGTCTTTTTCTTGTGTACACTCTGTTTATTTTTACTCTCCAGAGAAGGAAAGACAAGAAAGGTGAAGGATGGGTGTGGGGACATCAGCCTAGAATTGGAAATGCTTTGCATTATCTGGTAATCTCATATGCATTATATGCAAACACTATAGCAATCCATCAATGCTGAAAGATCTGCAAACATTTAAAAGATGACAGCTTTAATTCCAGTACAAAGTATATTCCCAAATGCATCTCATGTTCAGAAGATATCAAGAAAATAGGTGTTGTGGTTTGTCTTTGGTTTTGTTTTTTTTTTAATTACATTACATTATTCATAGACCAGCATAATGTTTGTTTGGGGAGGAGAGGTTGAGGCTTTTTTCCTCAGGGACTGAATAAAACCTCTGAGGATGGCCAAGAAAAACAAGAGCCACAAATAATCTGAAGTGATTCAAACTCTGGAGAATACTTTTTCCTTTCTACATCCTCTCCCCTTTGGTACAGGTTTGGTACAGCTGCTGGCAGAGAATGTTAAAAGTTTATTGCTGTGGACAGGGATACAGTAATTTCAAAGTCCTGGAACATTAACATGCTAAGTCTACCAATCTGCCTACGTATGAAGTAGGGATCTTGAAAAAGGTGGACCTGCTGGAGAAAAAAAGAGAAAAGGAGCTGCTCTTCAATAGTTGTCTAGCCTCATTATCAAGCAAAGCCCAGACACCACTGCCACTGAACAGCCCATCAGGACAAACCCCATAGCAAATATGCGATGTTCTCGCTCATGAAACCAGAACACCAGAATACAAAGAGTGCCTTTCAGATAAACTGGCCTAGTTAATCTGTACAAAGAAAATAAATTTATTATGTTTACAGTACACCTTCTGGAATTCTCAGAGCACCATCTGTTTTTAAGCAAACAATTGCAACTCATAAAGTAGTATACCTACAGTGATTTACAGAGAACAGTTCAGACCTTTATCCCCAAGTATGATGACAGAAAATTTTATACTTTTCTAAGTTGATGCTTCCTAGAGAGTCAGGGTCAATGCAGATGTCCTTTTCATTCTTTAGTATTGTATCTATTCCTAAATTAGATTATATTAAATAATATTAGATTGATAGATAACACAACACCTATCTTTTATCTTAATTTGACTAAACATTTGCAATGCTCCTAAAGCAATGGTTTTTCATTTGAATCTTCCTGTACACAGCTGGAGATTCAACTGAGTTTCTATTCCCTCTTTGTCCTGCTACTACCTTTGATGAAATTTATCTGGATGTGTGAAAATGGAAGACTCTGACATGGAATTAATTCAGAACAAAATTAGGGAGAAAAGTGGTAAATAATGCATAGCATGGCTCCATTAGCCCTTTCTTCTCTTGGTATCTAAAAAGGAAAAAACTCTGAGGCACAGAAAGTAAAAGGTTCTTTACTGACAACTGCGCTCATCCGTAAAGAATCAGGATGGTATCAATATTTCATCAGGTGCTTGGGCCTTTCTAGTATAACTTTGATAGAGCTGGTGTAATGACAAGTTGTGGTGTAAAACAGTCCTCCTCTTTTCATGCCTGGAGTCACAGTTTTGAGAATCACCCCAAGACACCTGGTAACGTAAATCCAAAGGATGTAGTGTTCTGATTGAGTGTCCTCCTATTTAATTACTTCAAAAGATAATCTAACTCAGTTTTTTCATCAGCAACAGGTGCCTGAGATCCCAGAGATTTTTGTGTTATACATGATGGAAGAAATAATCCAACCAACTACAGATGGCTTGGATTTATTCTGCCGTGGTAATCAGCAGTTATATTATTCCTGTTACTATTGTTGTAAGAGATTCTGATTCTGAAACACAGAATATCTGAAGATGAGGTTCTGAATTAAAAATGTGGATCTAAAACTATTGTGAAATTAATTTGAACTTTTATCTCAGTTCTAGTAAGTTCTGAGAGAATGGTTATGTACAAATACTTGTAATATTTCAGAAGTTACACAGATATTTTGCCAGTTATATATCTCAAAATGATTGGATTTCAGGGGGAGGAAATTATGTGATAAGGTGAGTTAAGTAGCAGTTTCATTTATGGTGTAGTTAAGCTGAGATGGCAGGATTTATGAATGTTGTTGGAAAGGTCTGAATAGTTTTCATAGAAACTATATAATACTGGTGTGCTTTTAAAGTTCAGGCCACTGTCAATTCGTCACTTCTCTCTTTTAATGTGATATCCCAGCCTTTCATTCTTATGACAACTGCCACCAAAATCAAAATCAATTATTTAGGGCCAAACACTTGTTGGTGTGGTTGTGACTGGAGGAAGAATTTTTAAAAAATCACATCCATCACAGGTTCCCATTATGACTTGAAGGAGGAAGGGCAAAATCATGGGAGGAAAAAAAGTCCTGAGTCTTTTTCCATAAGGGTCTCTCCAGTGGAAGTCTAACAAGCCTAAGATCCAATGGTCTGGAGAATTATGCCATGGTCCAAAATATGGCATCAGATGCACGGATTTAGTTCCTGTCTCTCTGTTTCTCTGTGGACATCTAAATTATAGAGCCATGCTAAGAATTGGACAAATTGCCACAGGGAGCTTGGAGCTGGATCCAGAGCTGTGGCAGAAGTGATGCTTAATTTGGTCTTACCTTGAACACCTAATTCTTCTGTGCCCTCTAACAAACAGAAGTAATCCCCCAGCATCATTTTTGGTTAGTCCCTTGATATCAGCAGGCTTTGGGATGCCCCAGCCATTGCTTTCTCTTCTGCAATAGGATTTTTTCCACAAATTGCTGGGCAAGTGGTAAAGTGCTGTTATTTCTCTACATTATCTCAGTACCGACCTACAAAAGAGGATGCACCATTAACTGGCCAAATGGAACTTAGATCCTTTCAGGCTGCTGTGATAAATAAATTATTTTTAACCCTAGACACTAAAGCCTGCCTTTAAATTTAGCAATACCATTTAAAATACCTTTTTGCTATTTGCAATTTAGGCAGGATAGTTTAATGGCAGTTTTAGATGATAATTGCAAAGTTATAGTCAAGGCAAAAATTACTACAAGAACAGATGTCCTAGGTGTGTAACAGACTTTTCATTCTAGTGTGATCCATAAAAGGGTGAAGGTGTGAAACTAACAAGCAACTGGAGAAGTTGGGGAAGGAAAACAGGGAAGCAATCACCAATCTTTGCAGTACCTGTTGAGCAATAATTATCAAGGGTTCAAATAGTATGCTCTTTCAAATGGTTTGTTCATTCATGGCCACAGAGATTTAAAACTGATACCCACAATTGCTGCAATCATGCTCAAAGTGTACTTTTCAATAGTGTTTTAGCACTGGTATATTTCTAATATCAGTTGACAAGTAGATTCACATGAGACAGAGCTGGAAAGAGCATCTTTCCCCTGCTGAAGAGTTCAACACTTTTATATGTAACTGTTTAAAGCTGAAAGGTAAAGGGTAGCTGAGGTTATTGAAGAAATCTGCTGTCTTTTTCCCCACAGGGTAACATTCAAACATGACAACTAGAACATCAGCTTCTAGTTCAAATCTTCTGGGGAGTGGCATTTGCTCAAAACTTGAAGGAATAGGGAGTAATGACAAAAAAAAAAAAGACCCCTAAATTTATATGCAATATGGCAACTAAAAATCAAAATATTCATAACTTGATAAATGAAAAATGTTCTGATGCAGACACCTACTACAGTTAAAATACTCGGAGCAATTTAACAGATACATTTGGACATTTAGATGCTATTTGACCTGTTTCTTATCATCAATGTTAAAATACTTAATAAAATAGGTACAAAAATGCTGCTAGCGAGGATTTTCTTGTTATTTTCTAAGTCCATGAGAGACTTTTCTCTCTCACAGAAGAGGTAGCAGGGAATGTAAACAACCAAGCCACCTGCAACCTTGAAAAGTCTTGTTTATGGTACAGTAGAAAAATATTTTGACAATGGATGTTTTAGGATTTTAGCCAAGCACCCCCAAGGGGTGGCTGATCCTTTATCCAATTAGACTATGAAGAAAAAGTCTATAAAAGAGTTTGTAAAATAATTAAATAAATCAATCTTGCTGCACAACTCCTGCCTGCTGGATCTTCTCTCCTCCTCCTCCCTATGGCTGCGGGACACAGTGATATACCCTAGGAACCAGGCCTGTGGTAATAAAACCCCAAACAAACCACAGACACATTCAATTCTGTGTTGGGTTTCCTGCAGCTGAGAGCCCCTCTAGCTGCATTTCATAGTTGCATATGAGATTATGAACAAACTCGGAGTGCTGAAAAATAAGTTCTTAAATGTGCTGCTCACATGCACTCATTTGAGAAATAAAACCAGTGTGCAGACTTCAAAGCAAGCAAGGACTCGAAATATTAAGAAAAAAAAGATTATTTCATCCAGCTTTCACCGTTATGTGTGGTATAATGTATCATTCTGAAAGGATGACTTCACAGGTATAAATCAGCGAAACTGCTCTAATTACAACATATAATCTTTGAGGAAGAATCTGGGAAATGTCAGTTAGAAACAAGACTCTGGAGAAAAAGTAATGATAAGAAATGGCCTGGAGTGAACTAGAATAGTCACCCAATCATCTGAAGATGGAACCCTCAGAAATTGTTGAGATTTTTGTTTAAGTCAGACTCATTGACCAGGGTTCATTACATGCTGTATTGTCCCAAGGAGAAGGCTGGTCATGCATAAAAGCATTTCTGTTAATGGTGTAGACCCATTAAAAAAAAGTAAAAACCCCCTGCTAATAAAGAAAAAGGCATGCTTCTGTGGTTTAAAGTTAATTGAGATTTTCCAGTGGGAAATTCAAAGCAGGACTTTATAGAATGATTAAAGACATCTGAATTCTCTTTGCTTACGTCCAGTGGAAGCTCTAGGGATTCACAAGAAATTAAATGGTAGGTGATGGCAGTAGATCTGGGTGAAGTCTCCAGCAGTGTCTTCAATGGAGAGTGACTGTATCTCTAACACATCTTTGCAGTAAGATCATTTTTGGGGGCCAGGTGTGTATGTGTTGTTGCAAATAATCTTCGCGTTCTATTTTTGCAATAGTCATTAATCATTACTTTTAACTTCTTAAAGCAAAAGACTTCTTGGCTAGCAACAAAAATTGCTAAAATTCTGAATTACATTTTTTTCTCTTTTTTTATTTTTCTAGTTTTTCTTAAGTCATAGTTGAATATCTAATTTCTTGCTTGAGTAATTAAACTGTTGTGAAATAAGGCAGGTAAATGATGGCTCCTGCTTGCTCCTATCACACAGGTGTGTTGATGCAGCAGTCCTGCTGTGTCTACATGCTCAGTGTTCTTTAGGCTCCTCTTTCTCCCTGTTGGTACAGCAACCTGATGGTAAAGCAGTAGAAGACCCAGGTTAAGGCAATTAGACCTACTAACATACTGAGTTTATTCCCTCACCAAAGTATACACACATTTTGCCCAGAGCTGAAATTTTGTATTTTGGTGTCTTTGAATTGAAGAGAAACTTATTTAATTATATGGACTGCTTTGGTTATGGTTTTGGTTTTGTTGTTGTTGTTGTTTGTTTTTTTTTTGTGGCAACATGTCTTCTCTCCAATATTTGCAAACCATGCCAGGGTTTTCAGAGCAAGCATAGTTATGCTGATCCCAGTTTAGGAGACCTTTTCATAAAGGGAAAAAGCAGTAGCAGTAAACAGTTTTACAAAACTGCATTTACAGGAAACATTTTATAGGATTCTAAAATAAAACTTGATTGAGGGCATTTGTTAAAGTGCTAAACAAATTAGAAGAACTTAATAGAATATTTTAAGCACTTTAAAAGGAAGAAAACAGATCTTTCCCCTTGTACAGTCATCTTGAAAAGCCTTTTAAATAAATAATGCTATGACATTTGATATAATTAGGTTCAAAACCTATCATGAAATGGTATCCATTTAAGGGCTTCTATTTAACAAACTATCAGGGCTTTAGATTAGGGGAAGAGAATTCTGATGAACAATTAAACAAATGTCATCTCTTTACTCGATCCACTTTTATTTGTTTAGTGAAGAAAACATTAATGGAAATGCAGATACATTAGGACATTATGATAACTAGTACATTAATAATGCAAATAGCTTAAGAAGGTTAATTACTTCTCAAATGAGTAGTTATTGTGTAATGTTCTTCCTTTACAAAATATACCAACTCATTCAAAGATAAAAGCAATTCCTTTTTTTTTTTGGACTGCAGCTATTATTGAAATATACATAAGCATTTTGACCTGTTGGGTTTGAAAATAATTATCAGTCAACAATTACAGGGTGAAGTCCAACATTCAAAGATCAGGAATACATTATCAGTGAAAAATTTTTAGCCTTTATGCAGCATCAAAACCAGACAATTATTTCTGTGACTGCTAAAACATGCCTTTCCCCAAAAGGCCTAAACAGAAGCACCATATTTGAATTTCAGATGATTATTGCTTCTCTTGAAGACAATTAAACCATAATAACTGCTCCCTTGGTTTGTATGAATGCATTCTCTCAGTTGTTTTAACATTGTTTGAGATCCAACATATGAAGTCAACTGTCTCTGTTAGATTCAGATAAATAACAGAGTTGAATTTCTGGTTTAAACCAAAGTATAACTGTTTGATAAATGAGATTTCAACATATCTACCCTTTTATTAATTACTCACAATAAGAAAAAAATTTCAGTGTATCCTGCCACAGAGCAGAGCAAAAGTCATGTTCTGTTGCAGTGAGATCAGCATTTGATGGAACAAGTCATAAAGTGAAATTATATGCAAGTTTCCAAAGGAAGCTCACTTTCAGAATTATTATTTACTCTTAGGTTTGTAATCACTGTTTTTGGCTTCAACCAAGGTAGGAACCAAGGTCACAATGATTCCTGCAGTTACTAATCAAATGTGAGATGGAAAAATCTCCCATCCAAGCTGACTGTTGTCCTTTTGCAGAGGACGTTCTTGCAAATTAGTGTTCTTTCTGTAGTCCTTACTATATATTCCTAGTTATTTTCTCCATTGAAAGCTCAGTTTTCCTTATTTTGGTCCACCTATTTGTTAAGTTTGCAAGCAGTGCCACTGAGGTGACATATTTAGGTATTTTCCTAACACAATCTCATGCTCCAGTAAACAGGTACGAGCTGGGCTCTTGATGAGCACTGAGCTCTTCAACCTCCACAAGACCTTTCACCACTCAGGGCTGATGACAGCAGTAAATGAACAAACTCTCCACTCAGAGGTACAACCCTACACTACAAAATCTAGCTCTGAAACACTTCCAAGTAATTATAATACTGCATTGGCTCAACTCTGGGGTCAGGATCTTTGTTAAAATAGACATAATTACTGACATCTACGCAGGGTTGGGAATGCTCTGCAAGCTGGTTCAGTACCTTGGAAAACAGGAGTTTGATCCTCTTCAACACTTCAGAAAAACATGCACAATGCATATCAATATTCCACACTAACAACAACAAAAATTACCCCTGATCATTGCTGTACCTAATAGCAGCTGTTAATATAACAACCTTCATGGATCAGTCCAAATTACACATCCTTATACATTTTTCTATAATGATTTTTTTCCACATTTTTTAATTGTGGATCCTGAGATGTCCTGCATTCTGCTAACAAAATGCATTTTGTGCATGTTTCAAATATTGACATATCTAAATCTGACTTTCTATGGCTCAAATAATTTTAAAAGACCTGTTTTCTGCTATAGTGTCAAATATCTATAAATACCCTGTTCATTTTTCATACTAGGTCTTACTGTCATGTCCTCATTCCTTTTTTCAGAGAATTTCAGTCCCTGTATTTGAATATTGCATTGAAGAAGACAGTTTTGCAATTTGATAATGAATTATTATGGCATAACAGAATCCATTAGTTCTCCCCAAGTCTCCTTAACTCTGAGCTGTTGGCTGCTCTCTTTTTGCTGTCAAATATCAGAAAGTTCTTACATATGGGAAAAAATATTAAGTCTGAAAGATGAGTATGCTTGCTAAGTGAAGCTTCCTGTTTTGTTTCTCTAGCTTCTGGGTGTTAAAACCCTACGGGAAAGATCAGATAACAATCACAGAATCACCAGGTTGGAAGAGACCTTTAAGATCACCAAGTCCAAGCCATGCCCTAACACCACCTCGACTAAACCATGGCAGTGAGTGCCACATCCAGTCTTCATTTAAACACATCCAGGGATGGTGACTCCACCAGCTTCCCAGGCAGACAATTCCAGAACTTTATCACTCTTTCAGTAAAAAACTTTTTCCTAACATCCAACCTAAATGACAACAATGACTCACCTAAGGGGAAGATTTTTGTTCACTTTTTGTAGGAAAAAAAATGCTGTAAAAGCATTCTTTCTGAAGTAAAAAATATTTTTGCATTTCCTATAACATAACATTTTCACAATATTTTGTCATTTTGTTTTCATTTTAGGGTTAGGTTGTACACTAACACTGATACTGTAATCACCAGATATATTTAAACATTAGGATTTTGTGATACTGATATGAAATGTGAACATGGCTCCCTCTCTCCAAGACCACATATCCATTTAGGACTTTCTACTCTATTAAACAGTTCCCAGGTTCTCTTGCTAGGTTTCAGATTTGTAGTTTTTCAACAGAAGAAAACAATGTAGCAACACTGGTGACTATTTTCAGGTAGAGCTAAAAGATATTTTCAATAGGTGTAAATTCTACTCATACTTTTTTGTGGGTTTTAAATATTAAAAGAAAAGAAAATGGTCATTATTAACACGACATTGGAGAGAAAATGAGTTCATAAATATTTTTTGCTATTACTTAGTTATAGCCTTCTATGTCTATTCCCTGTGGAAGTAGTATTAACATTGAGCATAATTTTTGAGCCACAGAACCTATGCAGCAGAGATAAGGCTGCAGTCCCAGGAGCTGCTGCCCAGCTCCACTGTACATCACCCTGATGAATCCTAACCATTTATATCCTGCTCTTTACCAGTTACTGTAAGCAAGGGCAGTTAGTTTGGCCTTACTGGAACTGGGCAACAGACCCATCTCTCATATTATAGATTACCCTGCCTCACAATCCCATGATAAATGTGCTGCAATTTCTTTATACATTATTTATTTAGTTTGTTTCTATTCTCTGGATCTAAAAATTTGGTAGCAAATTTCTAAAATTTTCTCTTAAACTTTATGTACATGTATTTACCAAGATAGGGATTACTTGAACAGTCTGTTGTAGGTGAAAAAGTAAAAGCTTTTTGATTTTTGCTTTCTCATACCAGGAAAAATGAAAAGAAGCAAACAACATACCTTGAAAAGTCACACTTTTTCATTGACTATAATTTTTTTAATAAAGAAACCTAGATTTTTTTTTTTTTTTAATAGAAGATAATTTCTTGAATAGGTGGTTTATTCAAATCTGTCTTAGGTCACAGGAGGCTCAGGAACTATTGATTTGGTCAGCTATTGCCCTCATTGTTCACTGTTCAAAACGAGCTCTTCATTGCCTGAGGTTGGTCACCGAGGTCATCTGATGCCATTTATAAACCTATCAGCAGAACACCCGGAGTTTCAGAGGTTTTTGTGCATTCCTGGAATGAAAACTCGTTTGAAACCTACACAAAGTTGCCTAATTTCTTTTCCCAATTCTAAGTGTCTGGATCCTGTATTAATGCTATTGTATTTAATTAAAATTCCCCACTGATTCCAGTGAGATTGTATCGAGTCAAAACTGGTTACCATTTAAAAGCACCAAGGCTCAGAGGAGGCAAAAGGAGGGACTCACAAGTATTTTCAAAATGGTTTTAAAAACCAAAGTCTCAATTAGGTGGTTGTATTCGTCCATTCCCAATCCCCAGCTCACTAAGTAATTTCAGTTTATCAGCAGCAGCATACAGAAATGTATGCCTGTGCTTTAATCAGCACAATCCACTCCTCATTCCATTCACACTTCCCTATAAGAGGTGTACTCGTCCCCTTAACGTATACGTTTGGCAGGAGCAGAATGCAGCTTTGGGGGAGTAGAAATTACAGAGCAGCTCGAAGGTTTGTATTTTAAAAAGAGCTTGTGCTTATGGTCTAATACCCATCGAGCCTGCTTTTTAACTGAGCCTGCCAGCAGCACTACTGGAACCAAGGGCCAGTTAGCAAGTCTATTGTAAAGGATGCTTTTGAGAGTCTACATGTAAGAATTCACCCCGAGATGAAATTTGGCATCAAAGGCCCTGGCATAAAGCTCTCTTAAAATGGCACTAGTGCAGAAGAAAATAATTTCAGATCTAATTCAATATTTCAATGGGGAACTGCAGAAAGTGTTCAAATCTGATGAAAATCTGGCTTTTATAATATTGTCTCCAGGAAGATGTCTGATAGAAAAGTTTCAGTGCCAAGCAAGAACAGAATTATCCTCCATTTAGAAGGAAGTAAATAGATCATTTCTCTCTGACCTCCAAAGAGGAAGGACTATTCTCTCCACACGGCGGTGAAATGTAATAAAAAGAATGATACACTTGGGATCCATTCTACCAACAAAAAGCTACTGAGCACACTAACAGCATAGATAATCAAGGTAGTTGCATGAAAAATGAGAAATTTAAAGGATTGCTGGGAATGGGCCAGTAAGGAAAAAGGCTTACGGACTAGCTAGGGGCAGTGAGTATAATTTAATATATTTCTGGCAGAAAACAAATAAGAAAATACTCATCTGCAATTACACAAGATGTCATCTCTTTTGAACTAGAGTTTGCAGAATCTATTTGTAAATACTGCTCTGTTTTCTCCTTGCCTGCACCCCTATACCAGCACAAAGCCTTTGCTCTACCCTGGCATTGATAACACATACACTAAAAAGTTCAGTAAAGATTAACATACTTTCAAATAGGGTAAGATTTCACATTTCCACTACACTGCACATTATTTGCAATTTCATTCAGAAAGACATGGATAAAATAAACATTTGGAATTTTGAGATCAATGAGGCTTTTTTGCAGCACAGTGCAAGAGTATCATGGTTTTGCTCCAGGAAAATCCTCGTGGCTGTAGTTTCCAGGCTCTCCCTGCCCTTGGAAAGTTGACCCTTACTGGGTTGTTGCCAGGTGCAGTTCATTTGTCTGGATTAGTGCTATGGAGGTAGCCCAGGCCCTACACCTCCCACACATGGAGACAGTTGAAATGCATATTCCAAAGGACAGCATCTGTCTTTGTGCCAGTTCATTAGGTCTGACTTTTCTCCGGGGATTGTTAGAAAGATCCATATGAAACAGGGAGAATGCTCACCTGAGCCCCTCCTCTGTGTCACACCATGAGGATTTGGGCACTGCCTGGTCACCTGCTCACCAGACCCAACACCAGGTGCTCCTGTGCACACCAGAGCATGCTCTACAGGATTGCACCCTGTGTTTGGTGTTCATAGCAGGGTTTGGTCCTGTCTCAAACCCTTCTCTGAGTGTTTTTCTTGGAAAACAGAAGTTCTAGTTTAAGTAATCCCAGCTGCTGATTTCAGTGGGGTCTGCCTGAGCAGAGTGAATTGTGCTCACAATGTTTATATAACTGGGAAAGATTCTACTGATTTTTCTTAAAAGAGCTTACCTAGACCCACAAAAACATTATACTGCATGAGCTAATTAAGTCAGTGCTTTCATATCCTGTTTGTTAACACAAGCCTGTGTGTTCCTTAGTCTGTGCTAATTCATCCTGTGGTAGGTGTTCACTGTGGGAGCTAATGCTTTAGCAAGTCATTATTCAGTATCAAAGTTTTCTCACGATTATAACCAAAAGATAAAGCATGTAAACTCCAGTGTAAAGCACTGATATATTAAATTAATATCTCAGATTAACAGTACCATCAAACATCGGTGCTGTATCAAAATCCTTAACATATGTAGGCCAGTTGCCATGGAGATGGCAAAGTTTCAGAATTATTTCGTAGTAATGACAACATCTTTAGAACCTAAGTGCTTCCAAGTAGTTTATAATGTTGAATAAAGAGGGAGATAAATGGCAATTGCTATTCTTGATACAAGATACAAGTTACAAGATACCTGATATTCTGAGCAGGTGTTTCAAGAAGAAAACAAATATTAACAGTTTCTTTACAAATACCAATGGCATATTCTGTTTACAGAGCCCCAACTTTTGCAGTGAGCAATATAGTCCATATTGCTTTGAATTTAAGGTGTTCAATACCTATAATGTCTGGGGTTTTTGCAATTTTCTCAGCTCTACATATGCACTTTTCTTCATTAGGGATGAAAATAACCATCAGCAAACTGCTTGCCCGCAGTCTGAGTAAAAAACTTACTTAGTAGCTCATGAGGCTTAAGACATCACATTTGATGCTGGCAGCAGGTGTAATATCCTACTTAAGCTGTGTTCCTCTTGACCAAACATTAGCATCCTTTTAGAGGGAGAAAATATGTTCTCTAAGTCTGTTGTCTTCTGTGGATCAGACTGAAAGTGTTGATTGCAATCACTGATAATTTGAGGGAATTTCTGAGAGGTCAACATGACATTTTTCTGTACTCTGACTGGCTGAGCCTTATCTCCTGTCCATTCATCCATACTCTGTATTTTT
Organism: Aphelocoma coerulescens; assembly: GCF_041296385.1. Taxonomy (NCBI): domain Eukaryota; kingdom Metazoa; phylum Chordata; class Aves; order Passeriformes; family Corvidae; genus Aphelocoma; species Aphelocoma coerulescens. The sequence goes on from NC_091021.1 coordinate 9,479,358, forward strand.
GCCAAGCAAGCAACATAAGTGCCTTTATTGCAAATTACAGCCAAATCCACTGAATTTGCTAGACCTGTGAAACAGGAACTCTGACATGAGTGGGGAACTGATCCCCCTAGTACCTTCCTAATTTTATCAACAGTGATTTTCTTTTCTGTCACCCAAAAAAAATATAATATAAACTAAAAAGGGAAAAAGGAGGAGCAGAAAACAAATTCTATCAACCAAACCCCTACAGTTTGATTTTATATTATGAAGTACAGTGATATTCACTACAATTAATGGAAGAATCTCATAGTTTGACTGCAGTCAAACAGTCAGGGCAGTTTGACTGCAACACCATCAAAGATATGCAACAAGCAAAAGGCTGAATTGTTGATGCACATTTTAATGGACAGAAATCTGCAGCAATTACTATTTATCTATGAGTGCATTGTTATTCTATGTAAAACAAAAAGATATAGGTGAGCCAGTTCCTGTTTTCCTCTAGTAAAAGACAGACACAATAGTTAGTTCCATTAATATGAGCTTTTCAGTGAAACTTGAGGAAGTGCAGAATTATGAAACCTCATGGTCTCGGCATAACTTTGACTGAAAGGAAGTTTAACCTTCAGGGGTTTTGAAAAGCACTGGCCCAACAGTACCAGAGGCTCTAAATTCAATGTCATTTTTGGGGGGAGGAAAGCACCTATTAATCTGCATCTATTCTAGAATTAAAAGTAAATTATAACTTTTGTAGAGCCTGTCTATATTTCCACAACTTCTGTGAGAGCAAAAGCAATCCACAGCTTCATGAAAGAATAATTGCACCCATCTTTTGTGAGAGGAGTTGATATTGAGAGCTGAGATATGTTGGTTTTGGGAGAACAGAGTTACAGAAAGCAAATTCAGAAATGAAACACTAAAACATCTCATTTAACCAAGCCAAATCAGCCAAGGGAACATTTCCAACCTAAGTTCATGCCATTGTTAGTGGACATAACCTGTGCATTTTAGCAATCACATATGTGTAGTCCATGGGGACTTCTCCAGTTACATGTGGGGGTTTTTGCCCCTATGTCTGTCAGATAAATCAAAGAACCAAGTGAAAATCTAGTACTCAGGAACACTATTATATTATGTCACACCCCCTGGAGGGTTGCAGGCTTGTAATGAAATGAATAAATTACAAGGAAGCAGCTTGATATCCTGAAAGTTGTACCTGTCCTTTAGGACAAGCATGTCAGGGTAAATTCCATTTAATTACACTGAGCACAAGCTAAAAAAAAACAAAGATAAAAAATAAAATTCAAGCATTATCTTTTTTGTTGGATGCTCCAAGTGTGTAATAGTGCATTGACCTCATTTACTGCTGCATTACTTCATTACATTATAACTCCACAGAAGTGACAATGAAATGGATTTCAATCAGCAGAAAACTAGAGCAACAGTGTTTAACTAGGCTCACATCTCAATATTTAAAAATGGGCCATGGACAAAACTAGCTAAGGGTTGATTACTACATTAATGTAAACTCAAGCGTTGCTGACAGTTTTTGCTTCTGCATGTATAGGCTTCTACAGAAACAAAAGCACCTGGCAGTTCCCCATAACCAGTAGTTTGAAATTTTAAAGCAATTAGCACAGCAGGAGAATGCACACAATAACCAAGTGGTTTCCACATGTTAAATTTCCCATAAAGTAGACAACAGCTATAATTTTCTCTTATTTTTTACAGTAGTATTTCAAATCAAATGCCAAGAAAATGTACTGCAGACCTTGTTTTAATTTAACCTGAGTCTCACAGTGGAGTTACTTCATTGGGTTCACTGAAGTTCTTGATAATTAACATCTGTGTCTAGGAAAAAATGTTTGCTTTTCCAAATGTGGGCTTTGTTCAGAGTTTTATGTCAGGAACATGAGAAGTTACCCCATACCTCCTTTTCAAACAGTGCTACAGCTGCTGATAACTTAACAAAGGGGCAAAGACACATGCTGTAATACAAATACTTCATAATGTTACAAAATACTAAAACTACACCAGCCAAGTGTGCTGTTCTAGACAAGAAAATTATGCCATGTCATCTTCAGCACCATTTCTGGACAACAGCCCTATGTAACGTCAAAGACCAGCCATTGATAGCTTTATAGCAAACATTAAAAATAAAATCAGCTCACAACAGACTGACGTGTGTAGGAACCTGCTATTCACACCACCCACAGGCAAGTAAGGGGAGGAACTTCCAGGCACCTTATATTTAGATTTAACCAGTTCCCACTGAAATCAGCAGAGAGATAACTGATTTTAACAGAAGCCAGTTAAAGCCATCACATCGTTCTCCTGTCCTTGTGCCCTATCGTAATAAAAAAGAGGATTTTGGTAGAAGTTAGTCTTAGCCATGGGGAAAAAAAAAGGAAGAGGTAAAACCACTTATGTTGCTTACAGGAACTGGACTGTTTCCACTGAGGAAGAAGGGAACTGAAAGAATCAAGAGAAAACTTTGAATACTGCATCTCTATGGTTTCAGCTTGCCCAGCTTGATTGCAGAGCCACCTTCTGGTTTCAAAGAACAATTTCATACTTGCTGACAGTAAGAATGTGTGTGTACGCTCGTATACTTTAGTTATGCATTTGTAAGAGCTTCAATTCACTGCTTTTAGCCAGGGTAGAAAAATAATACAGGAAAGAAACAGTTCTGAATCCAAATAGCCCAGTGACACATTTGGATATCAAACAAACTCTACCTTGGGCTCTTAGGACCATTTATGGTTGTACAAGAAACTGAAATAGCAAGAATGAACCTTGAGAAGTGGTGAAACCACAATGATAAGAGTCAATAGAAACAGGATGGTAACAGCTCTAAATAGATCCTCTTTCCACAGTGCATTTCCTCGCTGGTTTGACTTCTGTTACTTTCTGAAACACAGAACCACCTCATTAGTTCCATTTTCTTGATTTCTGACCATTCTCTGGTTTGGGTTGATTGCTGTAGGTTTTAGCTAATACAGCATGACAGTTTGAACTGATTACAGAGTTAGAGGTGTCTGCCAAATGATTATAGTCCAGAAAGAAAACTAATCATACAGCATCTCAAGCCGAGCATGGGTGTTATAATGTCACTCTAGCTTGCAATAGGCTTTTCTTACAGTTGTGTGATTAGAGATGGCTGATCTGATCCCAATATAGGCCTCGCCTCATGTATTTCAGACAGACCAAGGATTACAAAGCAAGGAGTGAGCAATTTCTCAGGGCATCATTATGAGACATGAGAGGGAAATACTAAAGAAAAAAAATTATAGCAAAAACCCTCTTTGTTTTCCATTTTGAAATGAAGAGGCTTCCACACTTTTGAAGATGCATGGGCAAGAGCTTGATCCCCATCTCAGAAAATCAGAGATCCTGTGGCTTGCTGTGGCTCAGAGGAAGAAATGAGCCCTTCATAACTGACAGCTTAATCTGCGCCTTCCACATTCCAGATAACTGCTCTAATCACAGAGCACCTCATTTATCTTGGAGCTGTTCCAGGCTCTATAAGCAATTTCATTCCCATTAGAGCAATGATGTGAACCTTCATCTGCCACCTACATGTCAGGCAAGATTCCTAACCACAAGGCTCCCAAATTCTTTCCCTTTTATTCAGAATGCAGCATTATTTATAGAAACTTGAACAAGTCCAACAGAAGTAACAGCAAGGACAAGATGAACTCTTCAGCCTCTAGACAGCAGATTCGAACTTTTCTATACATATATGCCAAGCAATATACAAAGCACTTGGCATGGAAGCCTCTTTCTGCCAAACAGAAATTGAAATTTCAATAGCGGTTAACGGCATTCATTATTTAAATTAGCATTTTTTCAAGTTCTTTTTTTGTTGGTAAGCTGGCAAGAAAACATTTACTCCTGAAATGTGGTCCTCAGTGTAGATGAGGTCAGTGATGTGGCACAAGACAGGACAAATGTACACAGGAGGGCAGCTCCCACATTCTCAACTAAGAATCCCTCAGGTTCAGTGGCTGATCCTCAGGCAGTTCATAACATAAAGTCCAATGCTGCTTCCTTAGCAACTCCACAGCCATCAGGGACTTAAAGTTATTAAAATCTGAATTTTATGAAAGACGTAAATCTTAAATTCAATAGTACCTAAGCCAGGTACTATTGAAATCAATGGTGGAGCCTGCTCCGACTTAGCAAGGCTAAATTCTAACAGCCATAAAACATACCCTGGTTGCATTTTCAGTGTTCCTGTTCTTTACCTTATATACACACAGACACACAAGTTTATAAGGATGCAAATGTTTTCCAAAAAAACCCTTTGAAATGTTTTTGTTATCTGATAAAGAACAGATCACTTTTCATAATTATTTTTATTTTTAAATTTCTATATTGTTTTGATGTTTAGCTGCTGCTGTGAGACAGCTTTACAAACCTTCTGCTTTTATGTTCACAGGAGCACAGTTGAACTATTTAGTTCACATTACATTGATTGCTTCTGAATAGAGGACTTTTGAAGTAACACTTTAAACCTGTTTGATATTGAAAAAAACCAAAGTCCTGTGTGTGCTATCTTCATAGTAGAGACTTTGAAATTATTTCCTGAGAATAATTAAAACAAGTTACATTATTTATAACTGTAAAACCAAAACAAAACACATTCTGTTAGGTCTTTTGGATCAGTATCTAACAGGAATATTTTGTTCTCTGAAAGTGTCCTTCACACTGCTTGCTCTTAGAGAGAAAAAAAAATACTATTTATGAATAAAAATAAGATTTTGTTTAATGGTCCGTAATTCTTTACCTGTATTTCTGCTAAGAAGCGAACTCTACAAGCTGTACCAAAAGTTAGAACAACAAAGCATTTCTTGAAGACACACAGGTATGTGAGTATGCAGGGTTTATAGATGTACAATAAAGGCCCTGCTTTTTGTTAGAGAACAGGTTTTTCTCCAAAAGGTAGCATAAAACTCATCAAGAGCTCAGTTAAAATGAGTGGGGAAATGCTGGAGTGCTGTATGGAAGATTTTCATTCTTTTCCTGTGAAAACCACTGGATAATACATTACTGAAAAAAAACCCACTTCAAAGTAACATTTTGGATGCTCAGACCATGCTCCTCCACGGCTGTTTGTAAAGGAACCAGTAGTGGCTTAGTTTCTTAGCTTTTTTTAGTTAGTTTTCCCAAAACTTCAAGTGGAAAATAATACAAAGGGGAGGAAAAACCAAGAAAAATGAAAAAAAGGAAAAATAAATTCTCAAATAATAATATCAGACATGTGCAAAAAAAATTCTACACTTGCAAGCGTAAACGGTAAAGAAAGAAAATAAGATCAAAAGCACCTTTATAGTTACAAAATTGATGGCTTCATTTATCTCCTCTATATAAAAGCAATATTTCCACACCTTTCTAATCAGTAAATAGTGTCTTTACAAGCAGAGTGTTTACTACAACTTAAAGTAATCAATATTCATAATATTAATTTTATTTTATGCTAGATTGATTATTAATTTCAGTTTTTTTCTCATCAGAGGTTGTTCCTCTCTCATTTTTACTTGGAGAATCAGAGAAGTGGAATCAGACTGGATGAATCTATGAGATAGATGAGTGAATTAGACAGAATAATTTGTCAAGACACAGAAATATCACTTCTTCCAGGGAGTAATATACAAATTATTGTAAGTTATAGTGGCCTAAGAAAATATACTTCATGACTTTTCCTCTGATGTGATTTGTGCTGGGATGTGATTTGAAAAGAAAATAAATTATCAGTCTCTTGAAAGAAAAACAGCTCTGATTGGGGGCATGTTTTTGATTACTAGGTGCCTTATTCATTTAAGCAATTGTCTTCTAAAATGAAGGAAGACTTGAGGAAATGGAGTTACAGGAGAAAGTCCTGATAGAAGGAGGGGTAAGGAGAGCACTGCAACATCCCTTGTTCATGGGAATAAGGAGCCATGGAGAAGACCTGCACTTGGAGCTCATCGATACAGACTTGTAAGCATAAATTGCTACCAGCAGCGTGCCGTACAAAGGTTTATTTTTATGTGCTGCTCTGAGACTGGAAACGGGATATTTCCTCCATGGATATGGCCACAAACTAGCCATTCTCAGAGTTTTGGCACTGATTTCTAAATATCATACATGTCTTAGGTTTCCTTCTACCCATTCAGAGGAAGACATTTGACAAAAAATAGTAAAACCTTTTTTCCCATAACTTGACACCTCACAGTACCTTGTCTAGAATCATGAATTTTCAGTAACACATATAGTCAAAACTCATGACCAATTACAGTGAAGACGTGTAGAAATCCAAGATGTAACAAAAACAGAAAAAGAAAACCAAAGGATTTACCAATTTGAACAGAGGTGTAAATTACTTGTTCTGAAATACACTCATATGAAACTGTTATTTTCAGCCTGCTAATATATGACTCTTGTGTACCCATATCAGCGAGGAGCAAGGAAGCTGCTCTTTTTTTTTAAAAAGGGATTATAAAATGCTGTAACACTGAAAGCAAGGGGTTAAAACACCTAGCCAAAGGGTTTCCCAGAAAGATGGTAATACCTTGAATAACTGTCTTGTGCAGGATTCTTGTGCAAGAAATCAATTTTAATTCAAGACAAAATAAAAAGCTCTTAAAATTATACTCGCTTGGGAAAATCTTCCTAAAAAAATCTTTGTAAGTTTGCATATATAATTCAATATTATATGTAATTTGACTTTAAGCCCACATTTCAACTGAAGCATATGTTTAAATGCCTTGTGTCAATAAAGATAGACTTAAATATATGCTTAAGTGCTTTCCTGAAATAGGATTTATGCCACAAATTATGCCTTAGATTATTACATTGAAACAAGTTTCTAATTATAATGTATTACCAGTTCTGTTGTCTATTTTCCTGCTCCATTTAATCAGTCTGGAAGGAAAGCTATTGTGGTAATTTCATCTTTTGTTGTAGATGGATGGGAATTAGAACAGAGGCCATAATCAGCTGTAAAATGGGGAATTCAGCATTCAGATCCAGGAACATTTACTCTAGGTCTTTCAGATTTTTTAAAAATTCTTGTAAAGTCTCGTTCCAGCAGTTACATAATCATCAAATCATACTGGTCACCTTTGGATGCCTTGTTTTTGGAACACTGCAACCATTATATGATGGCATTTTCCTCTTTTCTTGCTTCCTTAATGGCATTTCTGCCCATAGATCTTTACCATAATAGCATTGGAGTCTTCCTTGTACTTTGGTTTTAAAGTTATTTACACTGAACTGTTAATGCAAAGAAACAAAAGGAAATTGCATTGCACAGATGACAACCTTGAAATTAAGAACTGGGAATAATCAAAGCCTTCAAATGAAAACCTTAGCCATTTCTCCTTAATGCACAATGAATTAAGGGCACTGGGTAAATTCCATCAATCTAATTAGGAAGCATTAGGTGATCTTCCTCATTAATCATCTCTTTAGTGATTTTTCTATGAAATTAGTATTGAATTTTGTATAAAAGCAGTCTTTTTCTTCAAATTTTTCACACCTGCCTTCAGAGTGAGCAAGATGAATCATCTGCTCGCATGCCTGTACATCCAAGCATATGCACATACATACTTTTTCACAGCTGAGTAAGTCAAAACAGAGAGGTAAAAGGAGATGGATCCCGAGGCTGGCCATGTCACAGAAACCATAGCATGACACAGAGCACATGTCCTTTGCCAAACATAGCCATTGGATTCAAAATCTAGAATGGCTCCCAAAGGAAAACAAGTCAGGTTGGAACAACTCCTTCCCGCAGCTCACTGAGTCAGAGAAATGGAGGGGGTGAGGTGTGATTATCTGAGAGATTCATCTGTGTCTGCATTTGATCTGAGATGGATCCCCGTGCTGCACCTCAGAAAGCATTAGGCAGAGGTTAGGCACAAACAAATATGCTCTTATAACTTTAGAAAAAAGCAAATTCTCTATTCATTTTTGAGTAAAGTTTATCACTAGTTCTCCTCTGCTGTTGTCAAGTTTTTAAAGCTTACTTCATTATCTATGTTCATGGAATCTTTATTCCAAATTGTACATTCCCATTTAAGCCAGATCCTGTAGGCAAATTAATGCTGTCACAGATCATTGTAGTTCATGTGCTTATGCAGAAGGCTAAATACCCCAGTAAATCAGATATCAGGATATGTAAATGTCTTTTTTATCTCTCCCTCAGAGTTTCCATATACTGTCTGTAAAAAGCTACTTCATTTGAACCAGATCTAGAAATCACTGGATAGAGTTAATCAAAGATTTTGACTAAATGGGAAAATGCAGTTTCACCAACTTCTTTTATCAGATGATTGTTATTTACCTCTGAATCTTAAAAAATTCTTGTCAGAAGAATATTCAACTATTTTATTTTACTTTCTTAATTTGACTCATTGCTTTATGTATTTTTTTCAGGTATTCATCAATGACATTTTAATAGGAAAACAATAAAACAGGTTTTAACACTACAGTTTAATACACATGATATATCACATTATGTGATTTAACCATAAGTTTTTTTCTCAATACTGCACAGGAATAATAAATATTCATATTTTTCTTTTCTACATAGGCCTATGTAGCTTTGCACCAAACTTCAGTCTAATTACTCTTAGGCAAATCCCTGTATTTGGACTGGCAGAGAAATTCTGTGATTTCAGCATTGTTTTCTATCTAGAGAGAATTTTAAAGGATTAATGTTTGAGAGAAATGAAAATTCAGAGGAAATATTTTATAGAGATGTCAATACAATTTTTTAACTCTGAGAAGTTCTACTATGGAATAGCCATTTGCTAAAGGTTTTAGAAAGCTGGACTTTCTAGTTTGGGAAGGAAGAAAGGGACTAACACCAACTCTCATATACTTGATAATGTGTTTGTAACAGTTTAGATTTTGTAGCATATACAAAATGGTTTAACTGCCTGAATCCAATTAACTTTCTCAGTAGAATGAATTGGGAAAATAACATCATGGACAGGGCTTCCAGCCTAAAAGTCACCATGCAGTGCATTTTACATAGGAGAAGGTTCACATTGGTTGTCCTTGTGCAGCTGGAAGGAGCAGTCAGCACCACAACTGCAAATGTGTGAAATCCACAAATGCTGAATGAAAAGAGTCAACCAGGGCATCAGATGGTCAAACACTGATTTGCCTCTGAGATTAAAACAAAGCCCTCAGAACAAAACGAAATGGCAGCTGGTGTTTGGAACAGGCAGGGACTGTGCAGCACATCCCAGGGAGCAGAATGTGTGCCTGAGAGTTGTCTGCTCCTGGATGGTTCAATGACCAAAAGACCAATGTGCAGTAACTGCAACAACGACACACTGGAAAGCACTGGCCCCAGGGGAGCAGGATGGAGCTGCCCCTGAATGCACAGGAGTGAACACAAGGGCACAACACCTGTGTGTCTGGGGAGAGGCTGCTGGGATCAGCAGAGAACGCTGGAACTTCAGGCACCTGAGCGAAGACCTCAGACACATACCACTATCTCAGGTGAGACTGTCATGGCAGGAAGTATTTTGAGATTTATCAGCACAGCCATTCAATTATCCTGAACCAAGTCCTAGAGCATGAAGAGTCCCAAGAGCAACAGCAATGAACGTTTCCTCTGCTCTCCCTTCCCATGGCTCACATAGGCTCTCTCATTAACACAGTCACATATTTTCATTTTCAAGTTGAAATACTGGAAAAATAGGTTTGTGTATACGCATACAGAAAATGCAGCATTAACATACCACTGGGATCCAAAAATACAAGTCTCGAACTCAAGGGGAGGGGCTTCTCTGTCCCTGGGATTTTAGGCTAATGAGAGAAGCTTCAGTGCACTTTACTGTAAGCTGATACCCGACCTAGGAGATTTGAAAGAATGATACCAGGCGGGTCAGATTTGGGGCACTGAACTCTGTGTAATCTGTTGGATAGCAAAATGAACATGAGTATGTGGAAACACCATCAGTAACTTACAGAAATATATATTTTTCCTTTAATAAAAGAAGTACATATACAATAGAGTTAATTTGCATTTCACTTGAGCCAAATTCATTTGTGCCAACTGCATGGAGAATTGCTTTCATTTAAGTCTTGTTGCTGAAAAAGCACATTCATTTTTTTTCCCAAAAGAAGTTTTTCACCCCTAACAAGCCAGTAATTTTAGAAAATTCCTGCAGCTTGTCAGTTTGACATTGTTTAATTTGCAACAAACTGTAAACAGAGTATAGAAAATGGAAACTCTAATAGAGACAGGCAGGAACAAACCATATTTTTTGTCACTAGAAAATTCTGTGTGGCAAAAAATGAATCACATATCTTTGCATTTGTCCCTGTGACATAATGTTAAGTTTAATTACTTATGTGTGAAGCATCCCATTAGAAGGTATGCACCTAAAATAAATAAATGTTAGTTTAGTTAATTGCAGCTTAAATTCTAGTCAGTGACTGAGTATTCAGTACCCATTCATAGATGCTTCCAATTTATGTATTTCAGAAAGCGTATAATGCTCCCATTTGCTTAAATGTCAAATGACAGAATGATCCGGATAAATACCATTTAAAACCAAGAAATACTCAGAAACCCCCCAAGTGTAGCTCAACAGTTTTTTTGAATCAAAATGCCTAAGTCAGTATGTAGGAGGAAAGCTTCATCTAGTTTAAATTTCCACTGAGGAGCTGGCCCTAAATTTGACTTATACATATTAGTGTTTCTTTTTCACCACAGCATTTATTATAGCACCCAGTCCTTCCAATTAGTCTCTATCAAATGATTTGCTAACCAAAGCCAGCCGTGAGGGAAAATGTGTACTCACATTCCCTCAGGCAAGAAGTTTGCTGGAGGAAGAGCACTCCTATTTATCCTAAAGTCTTTTAATATTTCCATGTGTTTTTACCTTTAGCTTTCTCTGCTTGAGCTTGCTTTGACTAACATATAATATGGGTGAGAATGATGTGAATACAATACTTGAGGCCACTGAAAAGCTTAGGAAAAAATTCTTACTACCAAAACTTTTTCAGTAACAGAGCCACTGATCATGAATACAAATAAACTGTAACAGATCCCCCAGGCAATTGTATGAAGAAGTGTACATATAAATATTTAGCTATTCCTACCCAAAGTATTAAGAACAAAGATCTTGAGCTACAGCTGGTCATAAGATACAATCATGAAATGGATCCTAGGTTATTTCCAATGTTTAGCCTTAGAAAGAACTTTGAGTGGCATCTCATGATGATACTGAGGCCTCAGAGGGTTTTAAAGATGTAAGGTAGACAAATGTAGCAGTAAGATGTCCAAACAGGTAAAGATGGCACCTCTTTTGGGACCTCATTCTGAATCTTGTCACACTATTGGGACATACCAAAAATATGCATCCAAAGTCTGTGTTGTGTATATTCCTTGGTAATCTGGAATATACGTTTTGTTTTCCCTTTTGCCTTTGATTCCCCTACATTTACTTTCACTGAGTTTTGTGACATCAAGCTGCTGACATGCAATGGGCTAGATATAAAATGTATTGTCATTCATATTTGTCTTTCCCACTCAGCCTAAATTTTACCTGTCAACTTTTCCACTGTTGAAAATAAACCATTTATGGCAAACAGAAATGTAATTAATTTGGAGAGCATAACAGAGTCATTGTTATCCCAATTCTTCAAGTAAATTAACAAGTTTAAGCATGCTGAATCAGGCAGTGACTCAACACATGGTTAAGTCAGGTTTAAACAAGTGCTAAGATAACTGTTTTCTAATTGGGGCCATTAAGAATAAATAAAACCAAAGGTAATAGGCAAGAGAAGACTACTAAGGGAAAGCAAGATGTGCACAAAAAGAACTTGTAAATAAATACTGAAACATGAAGAAAAACCTTTCTTGAATGGAAACAGTGACTACTAAGAAGAAAACAAAGAAGCAAAGACAAAGGAAAAGTACTTCAGTGAGATACAAAAAGAACCAAGCTTAAAAATGGACAAATTGCAGAGCAGAATCAAAATCAAACCATACTTTTGTAATTACTGTCAGTTTTTATTTAATCCAACCAATTATCTAAAATGTGATTCAAGCACACTTGACTTCAGTGAATTGCCTTCTATAACACTTTTATGTGTATCATTCTCAAAAGTCAAGTGTGCACTGATTGTCTGAAGTGCAATCAGTTACATTTCTAGAACGGTGGAGAGAGGAAAAAAGCCCCACACTTTTAAACCATCCATTCAGCATGAATTTACCTGGAGTTTGGGTGTGTTTGCCCTGCTCTCCTCTTGCCAAGAGTTGCCCTGCTCAAGTTGGATGCACCAGGCCGCAGCTCAGGGCAGCCGTGTGTGGCATAGGCCAGCCTGGGCTGCTGGGCTGCCGAGCCCAAGGTCATCTCCTCTGCTGATGGAGGTCGGTGTGAAGAGAGCTGAAAGCAAGGGCTGTCCCCAATTTTCCCTTGGGAGCTGCTTCTAAGCTACACTGCACCACCAGTCTATCTCTGAACCTGACTTCTGGCAGTGATCCTGACCCAGGGTTGCCATCCCCCTGGCTCCTTGCTAGAGACCACAGCTCCCACCTGCCACAGAGTGACATTTGGTTCCTGGCTCCATGTCCTTTGCAGAGCAGCCAGCCTTGCCAGGGGGAGTTTTGTGAGGTTGAGCAGCAGATCTGTACACACACATCTTTTAGAGCCCAGGATCTGCATAAAAGCACTGTGTGTCATTCTGATGGCCGGAAAAGCTTCCAGGGGGATGTTAGTCCATAGGGCCTGACTGCCATTAACCCTGGGCTCATCCTCTTCTGACCTTGGAGGCCCTGGTTACTTCAACCAGGGCAAGAGCCAGAGTCACGCTCACGAATTAGTCTCCCTTTTTGGCCAGGTCACAAACTGGAGGCTTTGTGAGGTGAATACTCATCCTGACAAACTCTTGTTTTGGTGTCATGAGCTCAAGGCATGAACTTATCATCAGGGAGCTCCATCCAGCCTGATTTTTCAAGTGCTTGGGCCAGGGCAGAAGCCACTTTTCGTTTGCTGAGAGGGGAACTGGGCTCATAACCATCAGACTTCTGAGCTGGGGCAGCATTTTCTGATGCACAGCCAGCATGTCATAGGGTGTAAACAGAGTGTAGAAAAAGTACATTTTATATGATGTGGAGAAAAAGCTGACTCAATGGCAAAGTCCTTGAGAACAGAAATCTGAGGATTTAACAGGGAGATACAGTAGCAGTGGAACAACTCTGTTGTTATGTCATCAAGATTTCCTCCACCTTCAGAATTTTAGTAAGGAGAACCTGGAAGAATTGCCCATTTCCCTAAAGCCCATCTTTCAATGGTTGTTGGGAAGCTATTCATGCAAATAGGGTTGTGCTTTCATTCCAGCTGATTTTACCTCTGAAGGCACCACAGGTGGCGATTCTTTGTGTCCTTTGATGAGAGAACAGTCAGTGGCAGGTGTCCTGTGGCTCCCAGGGAGCTCTTGTAGGGAGAGCATAGAAGCAACGATCAGCCTGCGCAAAGCATTTGAAGGGCGGCTGCCAGCAGATGCATTTTGATCAGAGACAATGAGGGAGCACTTCCTAAGGCATTTTTCTTTGGGGATCTGTGAAGGAAATTGTCAAACATGGATGGATTTCCTACAAAGCTGCTTTTGTTTCTTTTCTGCCTCCCCCACAACTGGAGTTCCTACAGGGAAGCCCAGGGGTGGGAATGGAGTGTGCATGTAATCAGTTCTGTAGATAATCGATAGACGGACGGTATCAGGAAATTAAACTAATATTTCTAGCAAGGCAAATGACAACATGAGTTCAGCATTTGGGTTTGAAAGATTGATGTAAACTTCAATAAGACAACAGCCAGGATTTTTCATAGTGACTTTACACCCTTCAAGTTTTGAGGGCCAGATTCCAGAGATATTAAGACATTTGTTTTTCAAAAAAAAAAAAGAAAATAGAAATTGAACTCCTACAGATTACCTCCACAAGCACATTATATTATATTAATCTGAAAATAACATCCCTGGGCTGCTGGGACTTTTCCCATAAGTTTCACATGGATGACCTATGGATGCTTGGATGTTTAGCCTTATAAGGCTGTGTCACATTTTTCTTTCAAGTGCCTTTACTTTCTCTTCTATTTCTGGGATAAAACATTCCATCATTTTTACTATTTTAGTTTAATTTAGGTCAGAAGCATCTTTCTGGCACCTAATTCTAATTTCAAAATGTCAATGATTTTTTCAGACAGATGAGGGGTTTTTTTCATACTATGATCACCCTTTCATGGGTGAAATTGTTAACAATATCATCTCTAACAATTAGGAGATTTATTTTTATGTCTCTGACAAGAAAATCGAACTTTAGATACTAAGATGGATGTCAAGTTCAAGTGATTATGTTGAGGATTTAATTCACACAAATCTGATCACTTTCTCTAGGTCAATTTTTGAACACTGTGCACAAAGTCTTGGTTTCAGCGTTACTCACATTTTCTGAATTCTCACAGTTCTGTTCCGGTGCTGGAGATGAGTATGAAATCATATCCTAGAACAATCATCTTGCACCCAAAAACCCCTGTAAGCCTAAATATTTGACCAGGAAAGAAGAAATATTTTTTCCCCCAGAAGATCATTTCTTCATTAATAATTCTATACTGGGGAAGTTAGCAAAAACGACAGCTTTGGAAAACTTGTAACAAAAGTCTGATTCTGTGTGAATCTTTCTCTCCCTGAAATGAAAACACTCCAACGTGGGTCAAACTTGGTGTTGCAAGGAGACTAGGGCGTGTGTGTTTCTGGCTTATTTGAATATTTTTCATGAAGGATATATGCTTAAATTCCACTAATTCACCCAGTGTTGCTTGTCATAGACCATGGTGACAAGAAGTGCAATACAGAGTTTGGACTTTTAAACAGCAATATTCTGCTGGTCCCACCTAGCACAGTCCTAGAACTCTGGAGAAAAGGTAAAATAACTCATCCTTGATCTTGCAAGCCTGCAGCAATATAAAAAAGTCATCCTGAATTAGAGGATATTCAAGAGTTCCTGAAGCACACTGGGAGGCACAAACCCAATAAAATAGAGTATAAAAACAGGATTCTTGAAGCTGTGGAAGGAGGACAGGGAGATTTACCTTGCTACCAGATATTTAAATGTGCTGTGGGTTCCAGTAGCCCTCTTGGGAAGGATGAGAGAGCAACAGAGCAATTAGTAGGTCTCAGACCTGCTGGAGAGGACATGAAGTCCTATCTGAAAACCACATGCAAGTTCTTGCTGATTTTTGTAGTTTACTCTGGAAAAGAAGAGAAGAGTTTAGTGTTAATATGTAGGAGTTTAATTCTAACATACCCTTTCCTAGTCCCTCTGCTCTAACAGAGGTTAGCTCCTGCAAACAGAGTAAGGAGCCTTTTATTTCCCCCCCTCTCCTGAGGGGTGTGGTAATATCCCCCTCACAGCACTTAGTTGACTGATAATGCAGAAGCTGTATAAAAGCAATCAGGTGATATAACACATTGAAAACAGGAGTCAAAGAAACACAGATAACATCTTTCAAAGGCAGGTATAGTACCAGTACAGGATACATTTCATTTTCGCATGAATTCCTCCCATTCAGAGCTGAAACTGAGAAAACAAGCTGCCATTAGAGAGGTCCCAGCTGTGTCAAGGTACAGTAACAACTAGAAGTCATGGCTGTCTATGCCTCCACAGATGTGTCTCTGTGGTTTGCAGGACAGCAATGAGATCAGAAAATTATAAAAAGGGCCCACCAGAAAGTGCTGCAGCCAGCAAATGCCTCAGGCTTTTCCTGGGGACAAAGCAGCTCCTGTCACCCATGGCCAGCGTGACCTCTGCAGCACTTTTTGGTTGCAAATTTTCTCATGGGCTGTCACCTGTGTGGTGCAGCAGTGGAAGTTTTATACTTATGCATTCATTTGTGTTAAAACAGCAATAGCAGTGTAAAAAGTTTTACTGGTAATGCCGATAGAAATAACATTAAACTCCCCAAAACAAAACGTTAAACAAGAGCAGTGTTACCAGGTAATGTTCAAGCCAATTCACAAACCTTCTCTAATAGTGGAAAAGTGAAAGGTTTGTTGTGAAAAGCCTTTCTACGCTGTTGAAAATATCAATACCACATGCTGGGGTTGGAACTCTCCAAGAAACAAATATTGATTTCCCTCTTTCCTGGTGTACAAATGGCAGACAATGGCTTTCTGAACTCTGAATCTTTTAATTGTTTTAAGACTGACAGATTCTGTTAGTATTGAATTTTTATTGTTTCATTGTTCTCCTGTTTTCTGCTGCCACTCACCCCCCCCCCCCTCCTTTGAAACCTTTGGGGGCAGGTATTTTGCCTTTTCTTCTTCTTTTTTTTTTTTTTCCTTATCTTTTTTTTTTCCTTTTTTTTTTTTTTTCTTTTGTGTTAGAAAGACAAGCAAAAGAGTAGTTAAAATGAATGTAGTATTTGTACTGCAGTTCACTGTCAGGTCTGATTCATCTAATTTTAGTATTACCATAAGGAACATTGTAGCAATTTCTTAATTTCTTGGGAACACAAGGTACTAGTGATGATATAACATTCTTATTTAAAAAAAAATACACTCTGGAAAATCATGCTATAAATATATGTTTGCTGTATAGTAGTGAACTGTGGACATTCCATTTCAGTTCAATTGCTACAAACAGAAATCCTGCTTCAGAATCTGTAATTTCACCAATTTTACAACAAACATGAATGGCAAAATTGAAACAGAAAGCCAGAGGAATACATAGGCACATGTGTCCCTAATGATCCAAATGCTAAGCAAAAATTGGAGCAAAATGAAAAGGATTAGAGCAGAGTAGTTTTTTTTTCTTTAATTTTATTTTATGGAATAACCTCTATTCTTCAATACTAGGTATATGTCATGTAAAGCTTAAAAAGTAGTTATTCATTGTCCTGAAGGTCACCCAGACACAGTTAGTTCATTTCATTTTCTTGACAAGAGATCCAGGCTTGTTATGTACTCTATGAAACATGACAGCGAGGGACTGTCCCTCCAATCCATTTCAAGCAAATATGATTTTCCCTCTGAAGAAGGGGGGAGAGAGGAGGTGGCTGAATCTCATCCTGCTGTACCTGTGCTCATCCAGGGACAACAGCTGGAGGGAATGCACTGCAGAAGGGTCCACGTGAGTGAGAAATGGGTCAGAGTGGATCAGAGTGTGCCAGCTCCTGGATCTGGCCGTGCCATGCTCACAAGGCTGGTGGCAGCACAGTGGCAGCAAGTTGGACAAGCCACGGGCTTGTCTGCAGGGGCAGTGCTGACACCCACAGGTGTCACAGAAAATCCCCTTCTCCTTCAAACAAAGTGTGACCCTGTGC
The DNA here is from genome assembly GCF_041296385.1 of Aphelocoma coerulescens. Classification (NCBI taxonomy): domain Eukaryota; kingdom Metazoa; phylum Chordata; class Aves; order Passeriformes; family Corvidae; genus Aphelocoma; species Aphelocoma coerulescens. The sequence goes on from NC_091021.1 coordinate 9,496,664, forward strand.
TTTACTGTGATGCCAGTGGCTTATAATATATATTAAGAATAAAGTATTTTGATATTTCATTTGAATGCCATAGTTACTTATTCGCCTTTCATGCAACATCTTTGCTAGTCTTATTTCTTTTCTTATGCCACTTTCATTCCAGCCAAATGACCCATGATCCTTTTCATTTTTCGTTTATCTGGACACACCACCTTATGTTCTGCATGGATTTGAAAATGCATGTCATCAGTGATTTTTCTTGTCACAAATTTTTAATTACTGTCTACCTATCTTATGGCACACAATAGAATTAGATCCTTGGAAATAGGGATGCAACTCCCATTTGGGAATTACACATATGCAGACTGACAGGGTGAGACAGGCACAATGCACAGGCTTTTAGCATCCTTTCTAGCACTTGTGTTAGTAATGGGATGAAGGTGAGGCAGGCAGGTCCTTTCAGAACAGAAAATCTCCCGAAGCACCATGTTGAGATATGGGCAAACGCAGCAATTAAATGGGGTGTCAAGCATGTGTGCTAAGGATAAACAAACAGGCAAAACTAATTAGTTAAAATTTGCCTGGGAATTGGTGAATAATATGAGCTGTGAATTATGAGACAGCTGTTTCATGTTGCCAAGTTTTGTCCTGTCTTTTCGGCAATGAAAGTTTATGAAGACACTGAACTATAGTTTATAATTTATCTGTTATGATGTTTGAGAATGGAAATGAAAAAGGAAAGTGAGAAAGTTTTTTACTGATGGTAAAGGGCAGTCCTGCATATATAAACATAGTTCCATAAACCACCTTTTCATAATGTTATACTTATTAATATAGTATAAATATAGTAATAGAGTTGGGATGTCAAGTGGCAGAAAATCTGTTCAATATTGTTTCTGAAAAGATTATTCTTGTAACCTCTCCAGAGTCAATGAGCCTCTCATTGTTCATTACTTAATCTGCTGGACCTGCCTGGTTCCATGCTGATGATACTGCAACACACTGGATATCTTGCCTAAAACACAGGCATTGAGTTTTCTAGCTGCTGTATACTTAAAACTCAGTATTAATATTTTGCCTAAATGTATTTTGAAATAATGGAAATTAAGACCATTTTAAATTATTAAATCAAATACATAGGGATTTCATATTCAAGTGAAATTCAATTTTGGTTTTCAACTTAAGGACACTTAAGATGTAAACCAGTTAAGTTCATGAATAAACTAATGGATAAAACACATGGGACTGAGACAAAGTTTATATAAAAAGCCATGACCTTTTCTTAAATTCTGTGATATTCTAAGTTGCTGTTGGTTTTTTTGGGTTTTTTTTGTTTGTTTGTTTGTTTGTATTTTAAATTAAATATTATAGGTTTTCAGTGAAATATTATTTTAAGTCTGATTTTTAAATGTGAAAAAAATGTTTTCTGGGAACAAGATCAATGCCTATGGCTTTACATTTTGGTCAAATTCCTCAAATTTGGCTATCAAATACTAGTTGGTCTTTTTTTTTAAGCCAGCAATATTTTACTTATTTTTCTCCCTTATTTTGAAAACCCTAGAACTTTGTTGTCATTTTCATATAACCTCCTTGCAAAATCATTGGAATTGTGTGATCAGTTTGAATGAATTGTTCTAATATGATGCATTTAATAGAAAGAAGTTGTCTTAAGAAATTGTGAAAACTTGCATGAATAATTGCAATAATTTTTTCTTGGCAAAGTCTGGGAGAGCTGCCAAGAAAAATCTTTCTCCCTGACAAAAGTTCCTAAGCACTACATTTACAAAAAGAGTAAATATGTAAATATTACTTGCCAGGAGTAAATCTTAAAAAGAACATATTTATACTGAATGAAAAGGTTATTTTTGAAACTCCTTTTGCTCCCCCAGCACTGTGATCACCAACAAATGCTAAGTTTACTGTAACATTTTATAAAGACATGTGTGTGTTCACTCAGAACCAGACAGATTTTATAAGCATAGCACAGGATGAGGAATGACCAACTAAAAGCATTTCTGACTATCACTAACCTGGCCAAAATCCAACATATGATATTTCCACAAGGAGGAAAAGTATAAAGAAAAGTCTACTAAAATTAAGAGCAATAAACAACCCATCTGAGAAAAACAACAATTTCTAGCCAAACAAGATTCTGATGAGATGATCTCCTAAACACTTATTATCTAAATGATCTGGGAATAAAAATAATGCTAAATGTAAACAAGGGGTGAAACAGGATAGAGAGAAGTCTGACAGATAAAGGCTGCATCCAGATCTCAGCTTTCATCCCATGTTTAAAATTCAGATTTTCAGTTTTCAGCCTGAGTCCTTGCCTCTCAGTCATAATTTGTGTTGAAGAGGATGATATCATACTCAATAGGTTAGCAGAAATCAGTGGATGTATAACAATTTGCACTAGCTAAGGATCTGCTCCTTTATCTTTCAAAAGCACCGACTGCAGAAACCTAATTTACTACTCTTGATCATAGCCAGAAACATCTGACTGATGAAGCTGGAGTTTCCCAGGAGTATTCATGCCTCAGAAGGGAACTGGGATTACAATTGAGATGTGGATAATATCTCCGGTATCACTTGGCAATTTCAGACAACTTACCGTGCATTAACACACTTTCCTGCAATTTGGTGCTTGGATGTCATAAATTACATTGACACACCATTAACATAGGTAAGTAGAGTAAATAATTGATCTCTCCAGAGAAACATTAGAACCCACTGTAATAACAGATCTGCAGCAATCACTATTAGAAACATACAGACCTCAGAAGTTTTTCTTTTTTCATACCTACAGCTAAGCCCAAATTACTTTCCTTTTAGTCTGTTACTTTTGGGCTGCTATTCTTGCACTAATGATACCAGGATAGGCCTCTAATATGTCAGCTGAGAAAAATTGCTTACCAAAATTAGATTATTAGATATATCCATATTATTAGAGATATCCATGGAATTACATGTGTGGGGTTTTTTGAAGAAAGGAAAAAAATAGATTAGTCTGTGCTAATAGCAAATTTTCTTAGTGAAAGGGCAGGAATGAGCCATTAAAGTGGACAGGAGAACAGGAGGGAACAGGGGAAGAACAGGAAAGAGAGAGAAGAGCAGAATCAAAAAGAAAGTGAGAAAAAATCAAAAGAAAGTGAGAAAACATGAGACAATTAGCAAGAAATCAAGAAGAAGAAACTAGGAAGCAATTCACTTCAAACATGCAAATAAAAAGAGAAGCACGGGAATTCTACACACAGATAGATTCCCATTTTGGAGATTCTGATGGTTTCATAGACTTATGACAGGATGTTATTCTTCATCAGATGAATGATACTGATGTGACAAACAATATACACAAAGGTTAGAAGTAATTCTATTAAAAGAAGGAAAGACTGCCCACTGGAAGCTCAAAGTACAGTTTGCATTTGTGTTTTTCATTCCATGTTAAAAATATTCTGGTGACATGCATGTTTAAAGAACAGAAATTCTTTTCAAGACTGGGTTATTAAACCTTCTCTTAGACTCAGCACAAGTGATGAAAGGTAGCCATGTGTTCAGATAGCTGAGATATGAATCATTTTAGGGCTACTAAGTTGTCCCAGATATTCATAAGCCATCTGTTAAGTAAAAGAACATTAGGTATACACCATGCTAATAATACTTACATTTAATAATTATACTCAGCATGACACATCATTGGGAACAGAAAAAAAGTACTTTTGGATACCCACAAAATCCTCACACAATTTTAAATATAGTAGGTGAGGGTATGTTTGAGTGGGCAGTGATAAGTAAGTGCATCTTTGCACAGAAAGGGAACTGCTTTGAGAACATGTCTGGTTTATTTTCTCACAAATACCAAACATTAATTTTATCTTTGGTGTTGGTCACAAGATTCTCAGAAATTAAAGCTGAAGAGAAAAATCAGAATCATAAAACTCTAATATTGTGACAGGCTCAGTGTGGTTTAATTCCTGATTAATATATTGTGACTTTCTCTCATATATGATATTCCATTATAAGTTCTAGTGGAATAATTCCAGATCAGAAATCCTCAGCCTTGACTCTGGCAACAATGCTGAGTAAGTAATACCCTCATGGCCACAACACTCTCTCCCCACCCCGTGACCACAGAAGAAATAGTGTTATCTTTATCCTCAATTTCCTGAAACACTTCAAAAAGATTTTAAAACTGTTTAGTTTATGAAGCAAAATGATGACCTGATCCTAGTGAAAATCAGAAGCAGAAATTCTAATACATTTAAGCACTGCAATCACCACTGGAAAGTGTCAGTGTGTTTTAGTTATATGCCTTTGACTCTCCTAGACAGCACCTAAGGTGTGACCTGCTAAACTGACCATTCAGTTCATATTTACCCAGCACTAACAATCATCACCTCTTTCTCTCTATGTTGTACTACGTTTTTGTCTTATATTTCCAGGAAACTTGAAAGACCTTTAGGGAAGCCAAAGGTGTATTTACAATAAAAAGAGCTCTTGATTTGTATCAGTCCAGTAGTTACTACGTTGTACTTGTATGGTCAGGTGTAGAATATAAAACCTTAACAACCTAACATTTTTTCCTTTCTATGACAAAATAAATTGGTTCACTCTCAAAATTATTTCTTCGGAACTTAGGGAAACACAGAATATACAGTGAACTTTTCACCCCAGACAGCTAAAAAGGCAGTTTTTTAGTTCTTCTCTCCCAATCGTCTCTCTTCTCAAAAGTAAAAATATAAGGCTCAGGAATAAATAATAGAAAATGGAAACTTTCGGCCATAAATCACTATTTATATTTTGCTGAGGTCAGGGCTAAGGCACTCATTTCTGAAAAATGTTTGCAATCCCTTGTGACCTCCTGAAGCCATTGGATCTCAACTACTTCATGCCAGTGAAGATTTGTGACTTCATAAATTCTCTCCTCAGTTCTTTATTCACCCACTTCATCCCCAAAGCCACTTCCCTGAGGAGTCCCACTGCTGAATAGTCTTGGTTCTCAGACAGAAAGAGAATTACCCTCACAGGAAGCACTCCTTTATTAGGGATGAAGTCATTCTTAAGCATTATATTATGATATGGCAATAATATGGCTGGGAAGAAAGCAAGACAACCCTGAGGGAAAGGCTACATGTGGTTACAGCACTATTTGGTGCTTGGAGAGCTGAAGTGTGGGAACAACATCCCATCCTGACCATGCTGGTTTATGTTTTTCAGTGGAAGACAAACTAGTGTTTCAGCACCCCCACCCTTTTGGTCTTAACTACAATCTGTAATTTCACAAGATCAGAACCTATATAGGCAAGAACAAAGGACTGGCCTTATTTTGTGTATTTTGTGGAAATTAAATCGGGCAAAGTGCAGTAAAAACAAAATGCAGTTTGGCTTTCCTCCTAGCACAGGAAGGACTTAGGTTTAATTTGGTTCAGGTGGGAAAGTTCAAGTTTTTGCTTACTTTTGTCCCTTTTATAGCTGTTATACACAATAGAAAGGTGCTATTCTTATGAAATCCCATAATTCACCAGAATGGTGCTATAAATACTTCTAAAGTGTTATTATTTGATACCAGTTTCACTTTAATGCAATGTTCATTGTATTAAATTTAGAATTTATGCTTTTAATTTATTTGTCTCTTTTAGAGAGGAAAACATTTGGAAATACAAATATTTTAATAATTAAGTGCTGCAAACCCAAGAAAAACAAGAAAAAATAACAGATAAGTGCTTTGTTGAGAGAAAGATGAAGAAGAAAATCATATACAAGACAAAAAGTTGCATTTCTGGAAAACATAATCCTTTAACACAACATTTCCACTGATTTTGACAGGAATATTTATCTGAAAGGAATATTGTTGGATACTTACCAATGAACAGTGTTGAGAATACAAATTGCTTGGTTTGGGCTCCTAACATAAAATGCATGTATCACAAACATGGTTTAAATGCACACAAGTGTGCAGAGTATTTGGAGCAGACTGGTACCTCCCAGTTCAATGTTCTCTCTGTTCAGTAGGTGGTCTAACTGCCCACTCCTGCAATTTTTTCCCTACTCCATAATACTTGAACTTCCCTTCCTAGTGGCACTGTCTCCCAGGAGGAATGGAAAATAATTCTTTAGAGCTATGCACTATGACTAAGCAGTTGGCTTATTCCTTGAAAATTAAATTTCAATCTCTTAGTCCAGAAAGAGTGAATTTGGTTCCCTTTCTACCTTAAAGCACAAAGATATTGCTTAAAGCCATCTCACATCTCTCTGCTTTGGACTCCAGGCATGAAAATTCCGGCAGATAGAAGGCTTTCAGACTCCCTTAAATTTTGCTTTTCATTTGGTACCAGATACTTGCTGGAGAAATATGCTATACAGAGGCATTAAAAATCCCATCATGTCCTATATAAATTGGTGTTAATATTTTCTCCTCCTAGACCTCCAGCAGGAATGAACTTTTACAGTATCACAGCACATATTGTTAAATACCTTCTCATTTTGCTTATAGAACGTAGGTTTAATGAGAATTTGAACTGTGATCTTTTAATGTGATCACTTAGTTCATTGAAACACTGTTTCACCTACACAAATCTCTTGCTCGTGAAGTTCACTGCAATGAATCAGAGCCCAGCACACATGAGTAACTGCAAAGTGATACTGAGTTTTCCTGTACTCAATGGTGCATCCTCATTGGTTTCTCACACTGAGGGCTTTTCAGAGACTGCTGTTCTGAAATATAATGAGAAAACCCATTAAAAAAAAGATTAATTTTTATTTTTAAAGAATGGAACATAAAGTGATTCATTGCACTATGGCATGTGAAGTTTGTCATTCTGCTTTAAAGTCCCTGTTCATTCACCTTGCAAACAACTAACAAAAATCACTGTATTTGGTTGAAGTTTGACTTACTAAGATTTTGCTATTGCCTAAAAGAAGAGGCTAGAAAATAAAAGGGTGGGAAAAGACACATCACAAGATAAAAAGAGAAAACTTATATGAAATGGAACTGGACCCTTCTAGGGCCTTCCAGGAATAGACCATGTTTTATACATTAGTTGAGCATTTGAATACAAATAGTTGTACAGTTCTGCAAGGATTTCTATTATGGCTTTTTTTAAAATTTTTTTTTTGTTTTGGTTTTTAGTAGTCTCTCTTGAATTTCTTGTTGTCCCATTAATTCATACACTTGTTAAATGGAGGACAAGCATCCTAAGAATGTAATGGGAGTAAAACTTTGAAGTTTATTATTCTTATGCACAAATCACCCTGACACTGAAAAGATTAAGAATTTTTTCATCCAATCTTTTCAATCTTTTCTGTCAGGGCCAGTTGCCTGCTTTAACCACATCTCACCCCAGTGGTGCCGGGAAAAACCTGACAGCAAATAATTGCAAAATTCCTCATTCCTGATCCTCCATTTCTGCCAGGATTGTACCAGGGCTAACAGCCTGGACGGGACCCATGGGATCTCCCAGACACACTACTGAAAGAGGAACATTCAGCTGCAAATCTGGATGACAAAGCCTAGAAGAAAGTAGGCTGCAACCTAGAAGAAGGTCCCAGATTAAATGCCTGTTGCTTGCCTGATTCACTTGTAGTACATTACCTCAATTCCCATCAAGGTTCCACGACTTGAGTAAAAAACTACCTAGATATTTTCCTATTTTTAAGGAACAATGTTTTCTAATGTTACCAGGAAATACATAGATTTAAAAAAAAAAAAATTCCTACTAGTAAAAGTTTGTATTTCTTCCTTTTCAAAATAATAAAATAATTTTAACTTAAAAAAAATAGAAAAAAATTTAGTGACAGTGCTTCTTCATTTCTGGTAAAAGCTAGACAATTGTTAGCAGAAAAATATTGATATTGGAAAGAAAAAATATATATGCAGATATGTACAAAATGAACAGAGGTACAGAAGGATGGTTCTTTCTGTAGTAAGATTTCTTTTCCCCTTACATTCTCAGGCTAAATCTTACTGCATTTAGCACTTAGAACAGGTGCTTTCCTCCCTGGCAAAGGCCTGAAGTGCCCAAGGGTAGATTAATGTGCAGTAAAGAGACCCTGTACAGGATAAATGCAGCCCATCATATGGCTGTCCAATTTATCACCCAGACAGCACCAAGTATGGAGGGTTTATAAATCATATTAACCTAATTTAAATCCCTCTATCAAAAGTAATTGAACAAGAGAGCCACTGTTTACAAATACGTGATCTAGCCATGAAAGCCATATTCTGATACTTTACAGAGGCTGGGTTGTCCCCCCCAAAGTGTGAGATAAGGCAGCACTCTGGGTAATTAAATATGACAGAATCCTTCCTGGAGAAGTATTGGTTTGTATAAGCTCTTCAAGAAAGCGTTGAATATATTTACCTGGACAGTGTCAGGTTATGCTGCACCATCATTATAAAATTGACAAGAGAAGTGCTAGAGGTAAACAACAGCAGGTGATGGAAAAGGGCAAGGAAAACCAACAGCCAACAAGACACAAGGAAAAAAAGGAAAGGATTTTGATGGAGAGTCCTTTGTACACGAAGTCATTTTAATGGGCACATCCAGGGAAAAAAAGAAATCTTTTTTATCATAGGATGGTTAAACCTATTCCCCTAAGTCACAGTGCACTGAAAGAAACATTTTAAAGTCTGATAATCAGAGATAGAAAGAATGCAATAACAGAAGAAGGTATGTCTTGGAAAAATGACTTTTACAAAGAGACCCAGGATCCTGATTTACCCTGCAAGTAGAAACCTCTGATTAAACTGAGCTGGGAGCCTCTGGGAAAAATAAAGGAAAAACTAAATTTTTCAAAATAGCTTAAATAACAATAAATTTTGAAAACCATTTATCCTGAAATAAACGACTAATTTATTCCCAGAATTCTTCATCATTTCTGAATAATATACGTGATGAAGTGTGAGAATGATGCTTGATTAAATGAGGTCCCTGGAGTGCATTAGAGGAGATTTAGTCTGGAAAACAGCATCTGCTGTCTCTTTCTTTCCTTCTCTCAATGCTGTGTTGTTTCCACGTATTACAGCATATTACCCTCTTTCATTTTTAACAGAGTAGGACAATATTTATTCAGATTTTTTTGGTGGCCATACAATGGGTCTTTCAGTGTGAGGGTCTGAAAAATATTGCTGAATACTTATTTTTCCTGGCAGGAATAGTAATTACCTTCACTTAGTCACTAACAGGTCATACAAATCTAAGTCATTATCTGATATAATAATGCCAGTAAATTTAATTTGACTGGCTTTTTCCAAGCCTATTTTTTTGGTCGTGTTTCTATTCTTACCAATGCAAGCAATGTTGAGGATGATGGCTTTGGTATAGCACTAATGAGAGCTAAAGAGATATGTCAATGATCAACAGTTGGATATATCAGCACTCCTATCCCTTGCCATTGCCACCAGTTTTGTAACGATGAGAGGCATGTGCAGTGCCCAATACAGCTGTGCTGGACATATCCAGCCTTACCCAGTTCTAGAAGCTGAGCACAAGCAGATAGAGCTTGTTTGCAAGGCTGGCTGAAAGGCCAGGTTATAGGAGTGCAGAGGCAAACACTCATGGTGAATTTTGAAACCTGGTGAATACCTTTGTACAGACCTCAGATGTCCTTTAAAGCATCCAATCTGGCGCTAGCCTTCAGCAGCGTCCCAGCCCACATCTGAGCGGGATTTTCATCCCACTTTCTCTGTGCTGTACTCACACCATCTGCCTACCAGTCACAGTGCTATGGGAACACTCAGTACCTGCAACACCAGTAACTTGGGGAAAAAATTCCATTGTAACAGTGTACTTATTCAGCATCAGAAATAAATGCCAAAACATGACTGGTATGTAGGTGGCTAGATGCTTGTCCACAAATATCTTCAAGCTAATAATGGGTACAGTGGGTGGATTTGGTTTGTTGGGTTGTTATTTTTTTCTACTTGAAGGCTATACTGTTCAAACACTTCCAGTATGCACTGCTTCTTCATTAGCACACATTTCTTCTCTACCATGTGCTACATTTGATTAGATAGACAACCATTTTTACAAGAAGTTATTATGTCAATATTAACTAGCGGCAGAGATAATATCAAAGATAAAACTGCCATCGAGTTATTAAGAGACTGTAATTTGCTTGAACATTTTCATGAAATTATAAAATTAGGTATCATATCTATATCTGATTATGAGCAGCAACATATCTCTGAGTTAATAATTGCAATCTTGTTTTTACTTGTTGACATCTATGACTAATTGCTGTCTGAAGAGAATTTAAACAGATCAATTCAAAAATCAGCCATCTAAAGAAAGCTAACATGCTTAACATGTATTCAGTTGGGACTGCAAAGTTTCTGTACTTTGTTTGGATATCTCTATTATATGGTAGCTCCTTAAGAGAATAAAACCATTATCTAAAAAGAGGTAATTTATTGTCTTAAATGTTTTAATTCTTTGGGTTTTGTAATGCTGTTAATTTACCTGTATTTAGAGCAAAGCAGAGAGTTAGAAAGATTTCTGATACCCAAACCAAGATCTTTGGCTATCTAACCATGAGCAAGAAACTGCTGATAATTGCTCTCTGCCCAGGGTCAGTCTCTGATTTGTAGAGGACTCCATCAGTGCAGGCAGCTTGGGTTGCAGGGAGAGCTACAGCTGAGCTCTGGCTGGGAGCTGGCAACCCAACACTGTGACCTGATGACCCTTTGCAGAACAAAAGGCACAAGGACCTCCTACCTATCATAGGTGTTGCAAGTATGGCTGATCTAGTGGTTCCTGGATGCTCAGATAGGGAAGTTTCCTTGACAGTTTCTTAAAGCTTTGGATGACCTCTGATCTGGTCCCATCTCTTTTAGAGCTGGAATGCATTAGGCATTTTAGGCATACATCTTAGGGTGTATGTTGCAGTTCTGCTTCAGTTGAAAGGAACACATGTCATACTCAGTGTTCTGTAATGTGCACCTGGGAACAGTAAGTGTGGCTGATGCAGAGATTTGCTCCAAAAGCAGGACCATCATCCCTTAAGTCAGAAATGAAATGCCCTCGTGGTGTTGCACTGTGCTTAGAAGCAGCAATACTAAAGCCTGACTGGTTAGTTGGGTAAACAGCAACAACAGAATCTTCTCAAAGTCTTATCATTCAGCTTTCATAAGTAATATCTCTACTTAAAGAATAGGCATCTTTATCATATCAGAAGGTTATTATTTTTAATTTGGAATGTCATTTAAAATCGAGTCTACTGTGTTCTTTTGCTAACAGGCATGACTGTTGCTTCTGAAAGTCCCAAATATCATGTGAAAGATAAAGCAAGGCTACATAATTTTTCTTCCTATCAACTTCTTTATCTTCATTAAAATTCTTTTAAATATAATACTTAAGCTGTAGCTAATGTCTTAGATACAGTAAGCAAGCATACCACGCACCTTAGAGAAACGTGGTTCTGCCTGAAAAGCATTATGAGATTCCCTGTTTGATAGTGTACATTACTAGTGAGTGAGAAAACTGTTAAATTTTTATATTTATCCAATGTTGCAGGCTCTGCACAAAAGCTGAGGAAAATCCTAATTCTCAGTTATTGTTGCACTGCTGTTTGTGGTTGCAAAGTGAACCAATACATAAGTGAACCAATACAAAACCAATAAACATATATATGTAAACAGTAAAAGCAGTACAGTAAAATATAGCTATTTTCCTGTTATTCTTCATTTTGATTAAAAATTCTAGAATCAAAGAACTCGAGAAGATGCCCAACAGGATGATGGTCTGTATTCTGAAGAGTACTGCCAGGCAGCCAGGGGAAGTGAGCCTTCCCTGGCTTGGCAGTGCTGAGACACACCTGCAGTACTGCACCCAGTTATCAGCTCCCAGCTACTAGAGAGACAAGGATGTGCTGGACCCAATCCAGCAAAGGGCTGCAAAGATGTTGAAGTGATTGAAACATCTGACAAACAAGCAAAGACTGAGAAAGCTGGGACTGATCTGCATTGAGAAGAAAAGGCTTGGGGGAATCTCAGTGTGCATAAATACCAGCACAAGGGAAAAAAGGGTCACAGTCTGAAGTATTTCAAATTCCATTAAAAAAAAAAATCTATTGACTGTGCATGTGATCAAATAACAGCACAGCTTGCGGAGAAATGGTGGGGTCCCCATCCTTGGAGATATTCAAAACCCATCTGGACATGGTTCTGGGCAACCCCTGCTCAGAGCAGGGGGATTAGACCATGTCCAAAGACTCCTGCCAACCTCAACATCCCATAAATTCATGAAAGTTAGCACTAGAGACTGACCCTGAATTTCCTGCTTGTAACATTACAGCAGTTGGGCAAGGCCCTTATAGTCTAACATTTTCAATCGTAATGTCAGATTCATTTCTCTGATACCAATGAGCTTTAATAGCAGATTTCTTTTAAACATTTTGCCAGAAAACATTAAATATATTTAAATAAATGTCTAATCTCTTCAAATTAAAAATAAGGACTTAATATTAAGAGAAATTGGAAAGGATTTAGTAAATTAGTGTAGAAAGTGACAGGTTAATTGCTCTGTGGATCATTAAGCAACACATTTATTTAGCAACCAATAATTTAACCACTGAATTCAGACTGTTAACAAGGGAAAAAATATTTTTTTGAAGCATTTGCTCACATTTTGATGAATAAATTTATTTAGTGAACTTTTCCACCAGTAGTTTGTTTTCAGCTCTCATTCAATATTTATTACTCACAACTCAAGCAAGGGATGGGTCTCTGTAACTGCATTTTAACTATCTGTTTCTTCAGATGACGGCAGCCTGAGCTGTTTTCTCCTGTGGGGAGGTGGGGGTTTTTTTGGATTTTTTTGTTTCTCCCCACCTCTCTGTATGTAGGTCAAAGAGCTATAAAAATAAAGTACATATCAATATGCAGCTGAAGAACTATCTTAAAAATAATTATGGAAAACAGTGCAAATAATTCTCCTCTAATGAAAAATGATTTTCAGAAATATTGACCTGAAAAAGGCTGCAAACCTGGGAAGCCCCCAGGGCTTCAGCCTGAGGGGTGCTTCATAATTTAATATTCAGCCCCCAATATTATTCACATTTAAAAAATATATTTATCTGATGCCATGCATATTTAATACACATGAAAGTAATGGAGATAAATGCATGCCATTATTAGCAGACCCTATTTCAGTTCATTTATTCCCTTTCCCACTACTTCTCCTGAAAGCACAAGAAAATAGAAATGAGCATTAATCTTTAGAAGAAAAAAGAGTTGAGACATGTACAGGCAAAATTCAGGCTTAGGCAGGCAGATTTTTCAGAAGGCCTCTGATTAACGTGGGAGAGAAACACCAGGCACACCAAGTACTGTGCAGAGGGCCTGCAGGGTCACATGAAAGGGGGGGTTCTTCCAGCTCTGGCATGATACAAGGGTTTCTCTTGAGGACCAAGGAACACAAGAAAAAGTCATGGCTGTGCTGGGAACACATCCATTTCAGGTATCAAAGCAGGCAACCAAACGCCTCTTATCCTCTCTTCCCGAGACACCATGATAAATCTTAGTGGATTTCTTAGAATACAAAGAGGCCAAGCATACAGTAGTTTTTAAAGAAAAGAATAGGGAAAATTCCAGGTGCTTTAATATCACTGGCAAAGCTCTAGATGCTACATATTCCACTGAGAAGTGTTGGGTTTTTTAGACATTTAAGCTCTTAACAAAACGTGTGGAGATCCATTTGCTCCCCACATAAACGTAACTCCCAGAATTTCAATAAATATTGAGCTTTGTTTGGTATCTATTGAGATTAATTGAGTCAAGAACTAAGTATTGACCAAAACAAAGAGGAGGTCAATACTCACATTGAAGGAAAATATACATTCATCTGAAAACAGGAAGCCCAGAGGCCAAATATTTGCCTTAATTTATTTATCCTTTGTAACTCCTTGAGATTCCACTGGTGTACATGAACATTAAAAAAAAACCAGAACTTGTATAGTTTATATAATTAGTTAATTGCCCAGCCTAGTGTAGCATATGATCTCAGTGTTAACTATCTTGGAAATTCGACAAATGAGAAGAACTACTTCAGGAACGAAATAAAGACGTGCTCTCTCCTGCTATGTAGAGTCTTTTTCAGTGGAGCATGTTCTTGAAGAGATTATCTATGATTAAGTCTCCAACAGATAAGTTGTGTAAAATGGACTGGATGACCTATAGATATCCCTTCCAAACTATATTATTCTACAATTCTATAAAGGATGGCATGACAAAATCCCATGTTACGTGCTCGTAAGCAGAGTCCAGTAGCTGAGTAAAGACTCATTCAGTGGCTCCACAACAAGAATTAATTTAAATTAGAAGCAAAATGCAGTAGATTTATTCTTTTTTTCCTTATTTTTCAAATTCTCCCTGTATTGAAAATCTTTTCTAGGAACAGAAGTCTCATTTTGTATAGAACAAACACTGTACTTACTGAGATTTGAGTCACAGCATCACAGAATAGTCTGAGTTGGAAGGGACCCAGAAAGATCCCGGAGTCCAACTTGAGTCGTTATTTTCCTTGCAATTTAATATGACCTAAATATGTAGTCTACAATGACAAACACATTACAAGTGAGCAGTAGGTGACATTTTTATCACATCTGACATGAAACATTTTATCGGAATCTGTTCTGGGTACTATATAAATTAAATATGCTTTCATTTAGCATATTGCACTGGAAAAAACCTCATATGGTGTGTTTAAGAGGCAACCTTTAACATATCAATATGCCTAAAATACATTTCCTAGGGAGATAATCTTTGCTGGAAAGAAGTAGACACTGCACAGTTGGGGAAAACAGGCTAGAGTTTTTCAGAAATTTTTTAATTTAATTCATTAGAAATGAAAGTGTTCATACACTATTAGACTGCTGCTGCACTGGAAAAAACATGTAGCTTTTAATGAAAATGCTAATAAAATAAGAAAAAATTAATTTATACAGAACAGAGATGATTAAAAACCTGGCTTTTGATACATGATTTGATTGTGGTCATAGTTGGAATGCAAGGATGTCTCATGCAAAGGATTCAATTTCAGGTAACAGACTTTATCTTTATTTTCATCTTTGTGTGATGACAAAACATATCAGCTTCTTTGCTTTAATATTCACATTTTGGTCATGGGTGGTGGTCATACTGTCTCAGGCAAAGCCTACCACAGCATTACTTCTCAGGGAAAAAAGCCCAGCAAGAAAAAGGGGTCTAAACAATCTCACACTGTGCCTACAGCAATCGCATCTTCTAAGCTTTTATTGCTCTTTGTTTCACTAAAAACTCCCTTACACATTTCATCTGGATTATGGTTAGCCTTCCATCTTTGTCATTTTTGTGGGGGGAAGAGGAAAAGGACTGCAGAGGTTGACATTTTAATTTTTATCTGTCAAGAATGAAATCTTTGAATGAGCACACACTCTAACAGGACTGGGAGGACCTGAGATCTTCACACCAGAGTAAAGTGAAGAAGGAGGAATTGGAAAAAGTCTTTAGTGATCCACACTGAGGCAGAACTATATCTTACTCAGGTTAGTTGAGCATTTTGTTTTTGCATAAAATTAGTACATTCAAAAGTTTAGAAGAACAGAATAAATTATTACTGTGTTACTTAATGCTGATTGTATCAACATCTAGGCAGGTTCTCAATATCAGATAAACTTTTATTCCTCCATAGATCTCTAATAACTCTCCTCAAAAATACTTTTTTTAAAAAAGTGTTTATTCACAAGGTCAAGCTAGAAGTTAAGGTGAAACATCTTGCTGTTTTTACCTGGAGTGAGAAGGTATATTTAGACTGTAATTCAAGAATCCAGAACCACTGTCTCTTATGACTGTAGAGAAAGAATGAGGGTATTAACTTCCATATGCCAGTAGCATCTTTTATCAACATCTGTCTCTCTTCAGGGATTTGTTGAACTCTTAATAAAATGTATTTCTTACTTGAAAATTTATCTTTTTTTTTTTTTTTTTTTTTTTTTTTTTTTTTTTTTTACAATAAAAGCTGGATAAAAAAATAACACCATTATTTCTTTATTTTATAAAAACTGAATAGAATTGAAAAACTACCATTGGCCTTTTTTAAAAACTGATTGGGTAAAATGTGGAGAAAAATAGTGGTGACAAGTGTTTGCTGGAAGTGCTAAGAAAATAGCAAGGGAATTTCAGTGCTGGAATTAATCATGGAAGTGCACCACAACACAGTAATCAGACTTCTTAGAAGCCTAACTGTATTCAGAGTAATTAGTCCATTAAAAAATGCTAAAAAACTCTAGATTTTCAGATTTACTGGGTAATACTCCAAATTATACCTACCATTGTGATTAAAACCCCCAAAAAATGATTGCCCTGTCTCATGAAAGTAATACTTGTGAGCCAATAACTATCTCCAAATAGTCTGGCTCTAAGTTTGACATAGTTCCATCATAACTCATGAACAGGTGGAACCAGTAAAAAACCCTGTGCATAGAGATACTAGACTAAGATGTGCTTTATATATTTCATTTACAAGCAAAGATCATATGAAATAATTTAAAAATAATTAGGATTACCAGCATCAGCAATGAGTTCATGAGAAATGTCTTATGGCAGGGATATTTGGGAAAGTCCCATTTTGGTACATCTGTTGCTTATATCTCACTTCAACAAATGCTTTACAGAAAACTTGGCAAAGGGAAGAAATCCTTAAACATGATAATAGTTGATCTAGCATGTTTTGGTTACTCACAGTCTGTAACAAGTACTAGGAACAATAAAACTTAATTGTAAATGCTATGAAAATAACCCTTTCCTCACCTTAAGTCAGGATTTCTGGGAAGTACAATAGTCAATGCTTTTTAAAGAAAAGTTGCTGCAATTTTGATTCTTTAAGGATAAGAAAGAAGTGCTCGAGTCAGTTATTTCTGGAGGAGTTAGTAATGACATAAGGCAGCAATATAATTGTAAATAAATTGCTCTATATTCTTGCATAAAATTATGTTATCATACATCTATAAATCAAGTGCAGTCTGCCTGTGATCTATTTCAACACTAGGAAATAGGAGAGATTTTATATTAGTTTATTGGAAAAGCTTAGTGATTTGGTCAAACTCAGTTTAGTGAGCAAATTTAGTGATTTGATGAAGTTGCTTATTGATGAAGAAATGAAGAGTCAGACAGACAATCATTCATTCCTCCAAAATGAAAGGTTTCCAAATCCTTGCTAAATTGTATTTCTGATTACCTGAGGAGAGGGAGGAGTTATGGCCATGTCTCCAGCTCTGTAATCATTCGGTCAGTTTTAGCAGAATGGGTGTTGAAAGGAATAGTCCAGGACTCATACTGTAGCTGGCAGAAGTGCCAAAAGGAGACTCCCTCCACCAAGGGCCACCAGGCTTCAGTACTTTATTTCTCTACACTGGCAGAGAATTGGGCAGAGCTCCACTGACCTCTGTTTGTAGAGAAATGTAATTTCAACACAGTGGATGGAAAAGTGTCTGTATAAAACTCTCCTGTGAAGCAGCCTTAAAGGAAAGAGCTATATTTCTTTGAAGAATATTAATAAGTCTCACTATTTTTCCAAATTAAAAAGAACCTTTAAAATTGTGCAATCCTTCTGACAAGATACAGAAAATCCTGCATCTCACAAAAGTGGATAAACCATATACTGCATTAAGGGGTTTAAGATCTTCAAATCAAGATAATCTAATCATCACTCATTCTATTTAGTCCTTGATATTTAGTAACATTGATCAGGATGGTAACTTCACTAGAATACCACAAAGTGCTTAGTCAGCTAATCAATTGTATCACTTGTAGGGTAATTGCTACAAGGTGTCCAGAAAAACCAGAACTTTGTTATTATCACTTCAAGCAGCTGCACAGTTTGGCAGATCTACCTGGTAGCTTGCAAACAAATTTGCAAATAAAGCTTCAAAAAGCAGTTAACATTCCTCAAGTAGGTCTCTGCCAGCCCCTGCATCTCAAACTGCAACTGTGGCTCAAGGTAGGAAATCCAATCTGAAGTAACAAAAGTATGTGGACTGAAGGTAACTTCGTAGTAGTTTACCTTCTCTACAGTCTTTGAGAGAGAGAGATGTTCAGTAATTGAGAGCAGAAACCAAAGTTAGCTGTTCTGAGCAGCCTTGCACAGCAGTGCATGCTCCCTAGGTCAGGGTAGATTTTTCCAAATATCTCGCTTTGGTGCATCTCACCATTTCACTTCCAGCAGCAAGGCAATGGTAATTAAACAGATTTAGTCATCTTCTCTGGGTTCACACTACATCTTTATACTTAGTACAGCTTTATCATATATTTTAGAATAGATATCAAAAATGACCAAGGTAAAGCCACATTGACTGTCAGGGTGGAGTTTCAGCATTCCTTACAAGGAAGGACTTATTTTTCTTAGGTTGAAAGTATTCATGGAGCCACTGTATTAAAGTTTATGGAATTACACCAGAAATTAATTTGGTCTTCATTGCTCAGAGTGTAAACAATGGCATTATTATTTTGTTCAGACCTTTCTGGTCTTAATGAACTGATCAGATTATTCTATTCAGAGGTTTCACGATGATGAGGATCATTATGTATTGTCAAAAGATTCAGCACATAACATTCATAACACTGAAACTTTGCAGGAACATTCTAATGTTAAAGGTTGATAAATTAAGCAGCCTTGGAATTCTCATTAAGTTTGTCAAGCTGAATTGTCAGGTATTATGCCTTAGCTAATGGCTTGGGTGACCAACAGTCATTCACAACCAAGAGCATGGTTATCTTATTAAGGTAACTGAATAAGTGCTCAGAAAGGCACCAAAGAATAAAAAGCTGTTATAGTTTGGAGCGGGCTGCTCCATACTACAGAATGTAAATACTTCTAAAAAAGTTTCTTCTCTCTACTTGTAAAGAGACAGACACATTAAAGTGAGAAAATGTGTTTCCTATGACTAGTAAAAAGATGATCTTAATTCATTCTTGATCATGGCTAAGTGTGATTCATATTTCTTGTCTTCTCCTGCTTTCTGACACTGAACCTAGACGTAAAAACTCCATTACTGATTCACCATTTGTGGTAAATGATGAGCACCACACATTTTCTGCATTTCCCTCTTTTTCATGCAAAGCCAATCATCCTTCATGTCTGCTTTTAATGTTTTCCCGTCATTTTTATTTTGCTCCCCTCCACCTCCTTCTTTTGAAAAGGCATTTGTGGTTCATGACTCCCACTTCCATACACAACAGAAGTAATGAAAATCCTAAAGATATAGAAAGAGCCATAACAGCATTGCTGCTCTCTGGTCACCTTACAAAAGCCCTAAACCAGTTCCCAGCCCTGCTTAGCCTCCTCCAAGATACCCAGTCTGGTTTTATCAAGAACAGGTAAGAGACTGATAAATTATCTTTAACCCTCACTGTTAATGAAGTTGAAGAGAGAGGATCCTACTATTCATAATTATTTATCTGTGCACCATCACAGTTTTAAGTCTTATAAGCCTCTCACTGCATTCATTGATATTACTAATGATTTTTAACAGGTAATATTGTAACTTACTTTCCTAGATGTTGAAAGCCATTATACCATTTTGAGTGACAATCAATTTCCTTTTGAAGAGCTCTTCTACAAAAACATAAGTAACATTTTTAAGGTATACACATAATGAGGAAAAAGTGTGACAAACTTTTATCTTATTTTTTTTTCTCCTATGCATATGACTTTTCCCTGTAGGAATTAAACTGTGACAATGAGCCAGTTGCAGAGCAGTGTAAATCATCAAATGTCAGACTAACCTGACTTCTTTATTACGTGCATTCACCACTACGTACTTGGAGGTGCAAGGACCTCCTTCTGCTAAAGTAATTTTGTGTTAATTTTCACTCTGAAATTAATAAAACCAATTGTTCTGTTTATGGTTTTGGTGGATTGACAGTGTACATATAAGGTACAGAATGCCTTTTTCATGCTAAGTCTGTGATTTTTAGGTCTCACATTTCAAGAGTTGAAATGAACCCCTCTCCTTCCCTATTCCTCCATTACAACCCTATGGCTGCATATTGACACTCCACAACATTACAAAAATCACCCCAACACAAATTTTAAAAGTATTTCAAAATACTTGGTCTTCATCACATGACTGAAAACAGAAGGGACTTTTCTTTCAAAATTTTTCATTGTAGATTTCAAGTCTCCCTGGGCAGGTCTGACCTTCCTCCTGGTATTGTTTGTACCCTGCCTTAAAGGTGACACAACATGTGCTTTGGAACTGGGCTGTGTCGAGTTGCTTTGATGCATTTTCTGTATACTCCAGGACTGTTTAGTTAGTGCAGTGATGAAGGAACCATGACAATTTTGCAACAGATACATTCTGTAAGCATATTAATATTCAGATGAAAAAACAAGAGTCCCTTCCTTACAACATTCCTCAAGTACAGTCATTCTGTATGATGGTGTGGAGACACACTCTGGCTCTAAACTACAATCAAGCTTTTCAAAAGCTTTCCAAACTAGAGAAGGCACTGGGACTGGAGAATCTAGAATTGGGCAGAATACATAATTTGGAATACAATTTCTTTCCCCTCAGCACATACACACAAACAAACGTTTTTCAAAACAAAAATACCACAAAGGGATTTACAAAGGGATAGAAAACTCCTGCAATGCAAAGTCTCATTCATGCCCACGTTCATGGGATCAGAATAATTAAAAAACATTATTTCCAGTGACAATTACTTTGAACTTTATTAAATCTTATGATGAGCCCCTCCCTATCTGTTTCTCATAGGAGTGCTGGGAAGATTGCACAGTGCAATATCTTCAAACTCTCATCTCAGGAGCACAGCACACTGTCCCCATGGTGAGCTTAGAGACACATAAAAAAATTAAATTCACTGGATGTGAAATGCAGATTTTTCTGGCTAATGGCATAGCTGATCTTTAACACCTACAGTGCTGAGTGTATCCTGCATTAGCCCTTTCCTGTGGCACAGGTACATCTGCTGAGTGTTAAAATTCAATCCACAGAAAACTAAACCTTTGCAGGAATAGGCTGTAGGTGTCTCAAGTTGCAGGGACAGGACTCCCTTCTAAGGCTTTCCGTTGTATCCTGGCCTGAACTCTGAAAACATTTCAATATTCAGCTCAAATTCTGAAAACCAAACAAAAACAAAGGAAAAAAAAAAAAAAAAAACAACAAACCCCAAACCAAAAAACCAACCAAACAAGAAACCCCATGTAAACAAAAAAAAAAAACAACCCCAAACCGAAACCAAACCTTCAAGGAAAGAAAACAAAAATATCCCCCAAAACCCCATCATTAACCCTTTTAAAATGTACCCCCAAAGGCTTGTTTTTGCCATTAATAGCACAGATGCATTGTACAGAGATAGTAAGCCAACCTGAAACTTTTTGAATTACAGAAACATTAAAATTGCACTTTAACTAAAATAATCAAATGCATATTTCTTTGCAAACTAATTAACAGATTTTTCACCTGTCTGCTAAAATGAGACCTCTAATTTTCATAAAAATCTGTTAAAAATTTCTTGCTGTTTCAAGAAACTGGTCCAAGCTACTAATTATTTCAGAGACGTCTTTCTATGTAAATTATGAAACCGAGGAGGCCTTCTTCTTTCATCTTCTTAAACGAAGATGGTCCCCTAATGTTCACATCCCTTGGGAGTAGGCAACTTAAAATTTCACAATAAGACAGACATTGTTTAAGTATTGAGCGCGTTTCCTGATTACACTGCATTTCAAGATTTGGATGAGTACCAAATATTAAGACCTTTGTCTTCAGGACAGATTTGTGAAATCTCAATGAGTTTTTAAATCTGCAGATAACAAACCTTGTAGGGACTACAAATAAGCTAGAGGACAAGCTAGGAATTCAAATTAACTTGACAAGTAGGAAATCGGCTGAAAAACAAAGGATGTTTATTCAGTGGGGACAAAGGCAAGGTTCTGTACCTAAGCATGAATAATTAGCTCTGCAAATGTAGGACGTGGATCAAGTAGTTAGCAGCTCTACAGCAAAAGATATGAGATTTGTTGTGCATCAATGATGAACATGAGTCAACAATGTTACACTGTTGAGTAAAAGCCAAATACCCCCCTCAGACAGCTGGAAATGAGAGTCAAGATGCATCAGGCAATCTTTTCCCTCCAGGCAGGGCCAATAAAGCTTCAGCTGGAGCATGCCATGCAGCTCCTCACTTTGACTTCCAAGAAATATAGACTAACTGGAGAGAAGGAAACAGGGCACTGAAACAGCTACGGTTCATTACCTATGACAAAAGAAAAAAAAAGTATTTGGAATTGTTTAGCTGAAAGAGTAGAATATGGTGAATGCAATGATACCGAATGTAAGTATGCAAAACTTTTTTGTCAAACAGAAGTGAGAATGTATCTGTATCCCTGGTGTAGTAGATAAGACAAATTTACAGTTGCAATAATAAAGGTTCAATTTCCTCTCCAGAAAATAAGCCTCTATTCCAGCCCTTCACCCTCCCTATCCACACAAGTGAGATGGACATCTCCTCTAACCTGATATTTTTAATAGGTGAAGGAAACGACAGTAAGGAATAAAGAAGGTATAATAGATGCTACCATAGTACTTCTGAAAGCCCCTTCCAGTATTGTTTCTGTTAAAAACCTAGCACATACACACGCATACATGAACAGAGAGTAAGGGCAAAGAAAGCATGAGGAAAAATCTATTCTCCTGTAACTTTTCTCCAGTTTTCCTTAGCTGTGGTAGAAGCACACAAGAGGGATAGAACCAACTCAAGCATCTAACTATTATTTGGTATTAGGAGAAGGACATGTTCCTAGCTTCTCTAATTTGGGCTGACAGTCAGGTTTTCCATCTTCAGAAAAACACTGAAAAGTCCTATCTATCAAAGCACTGCTCATTCTCATCAGTTGGCTGCTGTTTTATTCCCAAGAACAGTGATTAGCATGCAGCCTTTTGAGTTAGGCAGGCCCATGCCTTTGGAGTACAGACAGAAGAAGGGAGTACTCCTCTGCTAAGACAACACTGTCATTGTCATTTCAGGAATTAGTTGACACAAAGGGAAGCCTTAGCTAAAACACTACAGTTACTCTGAACTAACAAAAAGGATGAGGCTGGGTCAGAAAAGAGTTCCTCTAACTTTTCTTTACAAAGAACCCATTCTCTGAGTTTTTTATTTGTGAGTCTGGTATTTCTAGGGGGATAGGCATGGGCATATGCATGTGTTTAGGGGCTTTTAAACCAACAATGAAAATATAGTGTCCAAGTTTTTTACACTCATCACACTACTTAATTCAGAGGTTTAAATTATGAACCAGATATTCTGATGCAAGGCTGAAACCCTGCAGAGATCATATAGATGGTGGAAGACAGTGAAATATGGGGATAAAGGGTAGAGTTCTACCATTGTATTTTGGGAAAAGTAGTTGCTTCCTAGGACTATAGCAAGTATTAAATGAAAAAGCCAGAAAGACACAGAACATTAGGAAACATTTAAAATCCAGACACCTGGGTCTTTCTCACAGTACATAAGCCATCTAGAAAAGGGTTTTCACTGCCTTGTGGAAGGTTCATTCCAAAGCAGAATCATGTCAGAGGTAAACATGTGTCATGGTTTGACACTGGTCCAACATCAGGCACCCACAAAAGCCGTTCACTCCCCCTCCCCTGCTAGAACTGGGCAGAGGAGGAAAAAAATTAACAATGGGTTCATGAATTGAGATAAGGATTGGGAGAAAACGCTTCAAGGGCAAAGCAGGCTCAACTTAAAGTTGCAAAGTGAATTTATTACTAACAGAATCAGAGGAGGATAATGAGAAGTAAAATAAGCCCTTAAAACACCCCCCGCCTCCCCAGTCCCTCCTTCCTTCCCGCTGATGGTGCAGGGAGACAGAGCACAGGGGTTTGGTCAGTCCATCACCAAGATTCTCTTCTGCTGCTCAGGGAGAGGAGTCTTCCCCTGTGAGACCGTGGGGTCCCTCCCACAGGAAACAGTTCTCCGTGAGCTTCCCTGGCATGGGTCCACTCGCAGGAGCAGCAGCCCCACCGCACCTGTTGCAGCGTGAGCCCCTCCCACGGGCACACAGCCCTCCCAAAACTGCTGTGCCGTGGGTCTTTCTTTCCATGAGGTGCAGTCCTCCAAGGACAGGCTGCTCCAGCCTGGAAGCAGGGCCCTCTCTCTCCACCAGGATTCCCACTGGATCACAGCCTCCTCCAGGCATCCACCCGCTCCAGCACGGGCACCTCCCCGAAAGGCTGCAGGTGGATCTCTGCATCCCCCGTAGATCTGATTTACCAAAATATGAATATCGATCTAGTATCAATATCCAACTGAGATGGACAAAAACTCTCTAACAGTTTAAAGTTAAATAGTGTATGTGTTGTTAGGCACCAGACAGCTGCGTGGAATAGCTTCCTAATACACAGTGTCAAAGTATGAACGGCTACAGAATCTACTTATCCACAAAAGTTATGAATATCCAAAATACAAATACATATTTATAACAATGACCCCTCCTATTCTCTGCTTCGTATGGAAATTAGCTGTAATGTCATTAAGCATGCATAGTATAGTTTTTAAATTGGGTCGGTGGTCATTATTAATTGAAGAGTGGTCTTGAAGATGAAGGAATAATGCTCTTCCTCACTTGAACTTTCCACCCCTCTGTGTTTTGACAATACAAATAGCCTCTTGGGGAATGACCAGTTTCTTCCTTATGACTTCTGAATAGTATCCAGATGGGAAAAATTAACAATTGTTTTAGATTTCTTTAGATCTCTATCTATCAGTGTTTTCTGGTCCTCATTATAAACACAACTAAGCAAATATAGAAAGACAGTTAATTAATTATCTTCAACTTAAAAGCTTGTTTCTAACTTAACTCTTAATTACTCTCAGGTAGACCTACTTCCTCTAATTCTAGCAAAATTTATCTTTAACTAAAATCTTAGAGTCTTAATATTTCCTTCAATATCTGTGTTTCAGATCCATGGGCTGCAGGGGCACAGCTGCTTCACCATGGTCTGCACCACGGCCTGCAGAGGAATCTGGGCTCCAGTGCCTGGAGCACCTCCTGCCCCTCCTTCTCCACTGACCTTGGGGTCTCCATGTTGTTTCCCTCACATGTTCTCCCCTCCTCCTCCTCCTCTTCTCTGGCTAGGAAAAAACTGTGTGCACTTTGTTTTGATTTTTCTTCTTAAATACATTGTCACAGAGGCATTCCCAACCTCTCTAACTGACTCAGCTTTAATCAGCAGCATTTCCATCTTCAGAGCCAGCAAGGATTGACCCTGCTGGACATGGTGGAAGCTTCCAGCAGCTTCTCACAGAAGTCACCTCTGTGGCCCCCTCGCCACCAAAAACAAGGCCATGCAAAACCAATGTAACATGGTAACTGACAGGTGAAACCAAACAGAAAGAAACCTTGAGAATTAAAATCAAAGGAAGCTTGGAGTTGTATTTATAAGCCAGAAATATACAGAGCTGCATTTCAACAGCAAGGGATTTTTGTGCACATATGGTCTGTGGCGCTGCAGCAGTATCTATATTTGCTATCACAGTTCAAAAAAAAACCAAACACCAAAACCACAAAACAGACATGTTATTGCTTTGAATCTAATCTTTCCCATCATCTAAATTCTATTCCTTGATGTAAACATACTGAGGGTATTTTGAGAAGAGAAATCACCACCCAAAATGGTCAAAAGCCTCATACAGCAAATGGGACAAGAAAATGAAAATATATATGCAACTCAAGTAAAAATAATGCCAGGCAGCAGCTACTGATCTTCCTATAATATTTTCTAGGTTTTAATGTTTTGTAAATTAAATTTCTGAAGGGAGTTTTTATGTGTAAACACGACAAGCAGTACTTAAGTAATCCATAAATGTACTGGCTCAAGAAACAGTTCTACCACATGGTGTTATTTAGAAATCTGTGAGGCTTCTAGAAATCCAAAATTTCACTCCACAAAAGAGCTTTAATTCCTGTTGCCCTGAATTTTCATAGTATCAAGTTTCAGAATTCTTACTGGCAAAACTTACAACACTGATTCAGACAAAATGCAATTTATTGTAGAGAAAACAGCTAGACAGATTAGCCTTTAGGATGTATTCTTCTCTTGATATATGTGCTTAATTCCTCTCAGCACTAAAGGGTATTATTTGCATGTTTCAGAACAGACTATATGCCTTTCAACTTTACTGTAATATGCAGGTTCCGTTTCAAAAATGAATGGGTGTTAAATGCAAGAGCATAGCACACAGTACTCAAGACTGTTTAATGATACAAATAACACAACTGCACCATGCCAGGAGGGTTCAAAGCATGGCTGAAGGAGATTTAAGTTAACAGCCCTCTCCATCAGATGGTTTCTAAGGCCACGAATATGTTTGGTTTTACTTTTATTTGCTGTGTTCAGCAAAGAGGACACCTCCTTTATCCCATGTGCCCAGCCAAGTCAGACTCCTGCAACAGGGCTTGCCAAAAAAATCACACAGTACAAAGAAATAAATTACATCAGGAACATCTCCATGCTTTAAAATGCCTATATCATTGTGGTAAATACATACAGTATTTACAATTTGCTTTGAAAAATTAGATTATGACCAGAAGCCAGTTTTTTACAGTGCTTCATATTGGTCACTGATTTTACTGAGCCTCGGACCAGTAACTCAACATTTATGTCTCAGACTTTGAGGCTAGCAGTTGGACTCCATCTTGCAGGTGTTTTCCAACTTTAATGATTCTACATTCTCTGATGGAAGTGAGGTTTAACTAGAGATTGTTCATTGTTTGCCAAGATCAGTAGAGAACATCACAAAAATGCAAATAATTTTCTTAGAGGTCATACAAATGCTGCGATAAAGAGTAGATCCAAAGTGGTGCCAGTATTAAATACAAGGTCAAATGCTTGCAGTAGCAGGCAGGAATAGATAGAGGAATGAAAGAAAATTTCAGATACCAGAATAGCTACTATTTTTTCAAGATACTGATCTGTTTTGACTTCAACACTGACTGCGGGGCAGAATCTAGCAAAATATTTTATTAAGTTAGTAAAATAAGTGGTTGGATGCAACCCCAAGTATGCTTATACCCATAGCACTCCATTGCTGATCAACAGAGATGTCTTAGAAAGTGACTCAGAGCAACTGAAGCAAACAGAAAAAATAAATTGCAATTTGACTACAGGTTCATTCAAATGCCTGGCACCGAGCAAACAGTCAAACTTCTGAAGAAACCTGCTTAAAACAAATAAAAAACCCCAAAGTGAGCAAACTTCCAGCCTCATCTCTTACTATGGTAACAATGAAGCAATAGGCTACACGTATCAGAGACTATATTCTGGTCCAGAAGTGATAAAAATTTAGAGGAACATGAAATATTTGCTAGAGATACACTCTTCTCAATTTTCTTAAATTGACTAACATGCTCTCAGCAGGCAGAGTGAAAGATAAAGTCAAGTCAAAACCTTTTCTGAATAATTTTAAAGACACCCTACTATCACAATAGAGAAACTAATACCAATATAGTTTTACATCCCATTTACATGTAGTTACAAATAGAAATGTATAAAAGACAACCCCAAACCCCTCAGGTGACAGGAATAATACTTTTGAAGTGTAAAAGAGTTTCATAACAATATCTGGGAGACAAAATATACAGACTTGGGTTTTTTCCTTCTTCAAGAAAAAAAAGAAAACTCATTTCAAAGCTTACAGGAAATTGAAGAAAACAAAAGAATCCTTGAACCAGTATTTCTTGCACTCAGGGGGAGTGGCAGCTCCTCCCCTGAGGGATGCCCAGGTTACATTTCTCCCCCTAACTGGTTGGCAGAGCAAAGGGAAAGACATACCCTTGTGTCATGAACAAACCCACTGATTTTTTCTGACAATGGAGATAGAGGTGGATAGCAAGGAAGACCTGCAAAGTTTAAAATAGCTTTCTCACCCCTTTACCCCAAGCTCTACTTCACTCCCAGCTCCTCTCCCTCCCTGGGCAGGGCAGGGGCACTGGGGTGAGGGCCGCACACAGCAGTACCTCTCTGCAGCTCCTTTCTCCACAGGCTTCTGCTCCAGCCCAGGCTTCTCCCCACAGGGCACAGCTCCCTCAGGATAAAACTGCTCCTGCACAGGCTCCAAGTCCCCACAGAGGAATCGCTGCTGTAACATTCCCTACTTATCCCCACCAGGTGCTCACAGGTGCTTTTCCTGCCCCCCTCACGGCCTGAGGGGCACAACTCAAACAGGTGGCGCCTGGGGCACCACGCCCAGGGCTGAGGGCTCGGCTGTGCTCGGGGGCAGCTGCAACAGGCTGGAATCAGCTGGAACCAGCTGGAAGAGGCTGGGACAGGCTGGATGTGGCCAGGGCAGCCCCAGTGCTGACCCCCCTCAGGGGGCTGTCGCAGGGCCCCAGCACCGCGCAGACCCAGCACAGACCATGAGGGCTACGGCATCGGCCAAGCTGGGAACTCACATCCCACCTGTAATATTTTCCCTTTTAAAACCTTGCACTCATCTGAGCGAGTGGCGTTGGGCAATGCCACACTGGGCACTACCCAAGCCATTTTCCAAGGTGCCCACAGAAAGCAGGAGGTCCTCTCTCCCACCCTCTCTCCACGCCAATAAACAGCCCCTCAGCCCAAATCTTGAATTGACAGAAGCTGCTCTTAAATCATGGTGTTAACATTTGCCATCTAATTAGAGTGTTTCTCTAACTGGTCACTGGCCACCACCATTCTCAGAGGATGAAGGAACCATGGGTGTTGGTGTACCAAGCCCCAAGTGCAGGTGAGTGCAATCCATGGTTTTCTGAGATGCGGTCTTGCTCCGTTTTTTACTCCA
The DNA here is from genome assembly GCF_041296385.1 of Aphelocoma coerulescens. NCBI lineage: Eukaryota > Metazoa > Chordata > Aves > Passeriformes > Corvidae > Aphelocoma > Aphelocoma coerulescens. Next base: position 9,525,465 of record NC_091021.1, read on the forward strand.
AAGGTTCAGTGTCCCTTTGACACCTAACCAAACTAGCAATTAGTTGTCAAGCTGCGGCTGAAATGTCAAAATAAAACCAGTCAATTTAATCAGCATTTCCATGGTAGCTGAAATTATGCTGCTTAATGGCTGAATTGGGTTGCAATAAAAGTAAGTTGACTGTGTATCCCTGAAAATTGATTCCTGGAAGAACAGTCAAACACAATTGCTTCAGGAAAGAACATTAAAAAATATTAAACCACGGGTCTCTCAATTGCCTTAAAACATGGGCATAAAATCTAAATCTCTTTAGGAGTATACCAAATTTAGCCATAGATTTAGCTGGAGAAAATAAATTTAGAAAGGGAGATTTTGTTTGGAATAAGTCTTCAGAACAGCCTAGCTGATTGCGTTTTCATAAAGACTACATCTTCTGGGGGAAAAACATGTTAACTCTCCCTGGTGCTTCAGATATTTGAGGTTTTTGGTGAAATATCTCATTATTTTAATTTTGTAGCCACAGACAATAGTTCTCTCTCACCAGGACAACGTATACAAAAAAGGTTAAAAACTTGATTTGAAAATGGTGGGTTTGACCCGTGAGGTCAAAACTGGACTTTGCCATCATTCCATATGGGACACTTAAATTGGACAAGTAAAGTATCTAAAAGTATCCAACAAGCATTTTAAAGATAAAATTATTTGATGAACAAGATTGTTGTGTTGACATTACCATAGACACCAATTTCACATCATCTCAGGAAGCACATGGAGTTCATGTTTACAACTTTTTTTGAGGTGAAATACTCTGCTACTCATGTTCATTATTAGGGATTTTTTGCAGTTTGACAATTAAGTTCTCTATGTCCCAATACATTTTGATTTTATACAATATATTTGGGAAAAATAAAATATGGAAATTGGTATTCTTTTTGCAGTTCTCCTTCTGGATAATGACACAGAAAATACTTCCATCATGCAAATTAATCTTGTGGAGAGATGTGACAGACTGATGTTAACTATCTTGCTGTCAAATTTTAAAGCAATATCTCATTTTTCTTTAATTTTTGTAAGTACCTAAATCTATCAATATGTTTTAAAAAACAAAGTAAATGTAAAAAAAACACTATTAGCTTTACCTACATGTCCACTTTATGCTGATAACGTCTGGGGTTCAAAAGCTGAAGCTCTAGGAAGGAGGAACAATTTCATATTTTGTCATTGTCTGCATGATAAAAAAGGACAAGTGCAATAACAATGCAGCAGACATGAGGATTTTCACAGTTAGCAGCCTGCCTGTCACACCCCTCATTATCTTGCATGCAGATGGCTTTTACAATATTTTTCCCAAGTACCTGCAACACTGAAATGAATTCTATAAAATGATTTACCATATGTTTATAAATACTATGTACATAATGATTGCACCTAGGCTGAAAGAGAGGGACATTTGCATATGGAAGCTGCCAGATATCTCACTAATGGGCAATATTATTTATACATGTACCTTACAATTAATTACAGATGAAGATTACTATTAGGAGAAGAATTAAAGGCAGTTGCTTTAGCACAGTCTCACAGGCTTCATATAGATGGATTGAACTACCTAAACACAATTTGGAAAGTCAGGAAAGGTTGTGTGGATACCTAACTTTGCTACTGCAAATACATAGCCAGCCACTTATTTCTTTTATCCCAAATTAATGTTTTGGAAATAGGAGAAACACTATGGCAGGTACTTTGAATCAAATATTGATATCAAAAGAGTAAAAATGAAATAAATATTCCAGCAAATGGTGAGTCTAAGGGCTGCAATGACAAGAACTTAAGGATATATTTGAAATAGCTGCCCATCCAGAGAATTGTTCTTACAGGAATGCTTAGTGAAAGATGTGGGTAGAGTGAGTGACTTAAGAGATGCACCATTTCTTGTTAACAAATTAACTGTAAAGTCATTGTAGTACTTTGCAGATCACAAATACACAGGGCAAGAGCGATGGGAGGAAAGGAACAGGCTGCTGGGCCAGCAAGAGCCAAGTACCCAGAGTGGCCTGCAAGGGAGGGAGCAGGGAGATGCAAGGCAGGCAGTTTTATCCTTGCCTTGGCTACCCCATCTGCCAGGTGATCTCTTTTGTAACTCGCAGAACATACTGCAGTTGAATTACCTGGTTTTGCCTGGCAAAGAGCACGGCTGCAAACCCGGCCAGAGCTTGATACACCTGTTTTTTTCTTTACATTTTAATACCATTGTTTATCATTACTGTTGCATTAACTACTGGCTCCCTCAAGAAATATGCATATTTAAATCTATAAAGGCATTTTTCTACTCTGTGTGAAAACGTTCTTGCTCTTCTTTTGTGTAAATTTGCAAATCCAAGGTAGAAATATCCTCATTAGCAACCTGTTTACATTTCTATTGTGTGTATTCTTAGTGATTAAAAGGACAGTTCAAAATGGCAGTGGACCTCGGTCTCAGACTAAAAAATAGGTCATCCCCTTTTATTTTGCTGCTGCTTCATCCGATGGTTAATTACCTTCAGCTAAATACCCCTAAAACTGCTGAATATGAATTTGTTTTTATCTTCTGTTCTAGTTCTTCCCCCTACTGCTAACTCACAGAATTTTCTATTGCAGACAACCTTTGTTTTGATCTCTGCTTAGATAACTTTTTTGTGTAAAGGACCTTTTTTTCTTTTGATCCACACAACATGATGGTGACTCTCCATGCAACCTCTTATTTTCTTCCACTGTGTGTTTTCTGTGGTAGCTGTTAGCTCTGCATTGAGATGTCCCAGAGTGGAGGTGCTGAATTACTAATGCACATGTAGGCATTCAGAAAATATACTGTATGAATCTCAAATAGCATCTAATTTGCCATTATGGCCTATTCAGCATGCACAGTATTCACATAACAATCACAGTCCACAGTCATGTTGTGCTAAGAACCATACAATCACTTTGTTAGACTCACTTTCAGAAGGGCTGTTTTTCCAGTCCAACACATAAGCCTGAAAGTAAAATCATTGTGTTGGAAATTTCTCAGTAATTATAAATCCTCCAGAAATAAATTAATACGTATGTCATTTAACAAACAGGGTTAAATGGTTGCATTTTGGTTGCTGCATGTCTCTAGTCATCAAAATGGAATTATTATATCTGTGCTCATCTAATATGGAAATGCAAGTACAGTGTAACCACCTTTCATCAGTAGATCAGTCCACATTTTGAAAATTGTTTCAGGGGAATTCATGCCAGAGATGTGTGCACTGAAAGTGGTTACAGAAATCACTGTTAATCAGTCTTCAAAAAACAAACAACAAAAAAGACGTTCCCAGACATTTTGTGAACAGCACAAGTAAGACACTCCAGGAGAAACTATTCAGAGCTCTCATTTATTTCCCTACACGTGCTCTGCAGAAACTTCCATGACATTTGAGATGACATGCTGCGAGAAAGGACACTGACTTTGTTCCTGCTTCTGTGCCTGCACCGCACAGGCACCTCTAAGAAATGGTTTGGATAAAGATTATACAGCCTATATGTACTAAAATGCATGGAAACCTGTTCTGCACCTGTAAGGATAAAAAAAAAGCAGGAAGAACCCCCACCTTCTTCATTAAGAAATAAACTAATGTATCATCACTTTTAGTTTTTTCTCTCTAATTCAGTAGCTACAGAAATCATCACGCCCTAAACTGACTCCTCTGAACATCAGACTTCTCACTGTGTGGAGTGGTCTGACATTAAAATACATTCATTGACTGGCTGCAGAGCTGAGACTCCATGCACTATTCCCCATGTATCTTTGTTTAGTGGCTCTGCACAACAGATGGAATTTTATGTCATGCAGCATTAGGCTACTGTTAAATTTTAATTTCAATTAATGGTCTTTATACTCTTTCTTTATGCACACCAGGGATACTTTAGGCATCCATTTCCCTTCTAATTAGCTTTTATTGCTGAATTCATTCTGAATCTCTGGAAGTCATTAGATTCTCTAGGATTCACAGCTGAATTTACTTACTCTCTAATAAAATTAATTAGTCCCTCCAAAAAAAAAAGAGAAAAAAAAAAGAAAAAAAGCTGAATTTGGTCTACCTTTATACACATAGCTAAGTATTGAAAGTCTGAAGTTTCTACACATCCCTTTCTGCTGCAGTTTGCTTTTTAATGTTGGCTTTTATCTTGGTTATTGACATCAGCATTTCTCAGGTTGATGCTTTGCCTACTTCACTTAAAATTAAACCTGCTTCAAGGGCTATGTCTCCTAGATTTTGGTGTAACATCACTTCTACACCGCTCTGTGTCAAAAAGCTGTTATATATTGTGAGTTTCCTAGAATATTGTGCTCACTGTAAAACTGAGCCTAAGGCACAGGTAATTTCCACAAGTACTGCTTGAGAAATTCAGATGATCTACGCTGAAAAATTGTAATAATTATAAAAACTTCTATTGGAAAAAAGAGAAACAACCAAGGTAATGCAAGAAAGAAAGGAGTCAATATCACACTAGTGTGGCTGCTTTCTGTTTTTTTAACATTTAGAGAGTTGTTTATAAAAAGTCTTGGCTAGCTTAAGTGGCACAACAACATTAGGCTCTAATTTATCACTGTGCTATAACTCTGAAAATTGAATAATATACCTTCAGGGGAGAGGCAGTGAAAGATTTCTTATTGTATAGATTACAATGGAATATTTATGACAGTAATTAGGAGTCTGTGACAACTTTTGTGATAAGCTCCCATTTTGAGAAGCATAAATTATATGTGGTTATTATAGGGCCAGAACACAAGTAATTAGTAAAATATTACAATATTTATAAGACTCAGAATTGAACTTAGCACATAAAGTGTTTTTTTTATTTATGATTTTTGTAATATCAAGACACATACTGCATTACTTTTAGAAGCTGGTTATGAACATGCTATAGACATTTTTATCTGTTCAGGTGTCTGAATAAAAAGGTACCTTTACACTAGAGACACCATCTGTGACATGTATGTGGTTGTACACATGCTGCTACCACTGCATTTATGGACAGAGCAATGCAGTGGTAACACTTGTTCTTGTCACTTCCTACAGTCAAGTGCATCTCATGTGCATTCATTTTACTCAGCTCCATCATTTGGAAGGACCTTCCTCTGCTTCACAGAGGTGGCACCCTCACAAACAAAAGATGTTTTTTATAGCAGACAAGCAGCTAAAGTCATGAGAGTTTAATGTACAGCCAGGGGTCTAAACGCTGCTCTGAACCAAACACGTAACACAGAGGAAATACTGTCACTGGAAACATAAGAGCTGTGGTAGCAAGGACGCTCGTTTATTTCCTTGTCCAGTTTGGCATTCCCATACTTGAGTTATCCTCACCAAACTAGGTCCAGATTTCCTGTCTAATAGAGGAGAGAAAGAAAAAGTTTTGACAAGAAAAGGTACTTCAGAATTGAAGTACACTAATTTAACATTTCTCTGGTTTGTTCCTGTAGTAACAGCTGATTTTTTTCCATCCTGATTTTTTTTCCAATTCCACATACTCGCTTAAGCACAACAATACCTGGCTTTATTGTATATGTATACTCCCCCTCAGCTCTTCCCTCTTTGCCAAGTGCATGCTCTTGCAAAGCCCAAGCCTCTTCCATGTCTGCAGCAGGCACAAGTGGGCATGAACAAAAGAACAAAGCTGGCTTGTGGGCTCATGAAAAAGCACACAAAAGCAACGACAGCTCAAAAATGTACCAAGTAAACAGACACATCCAAAACGAATGCTTTACATTGTGTCATAGTTTGGGTGCTCAAGCTAAATCTACAATCCACTACCTATCCTGCTGTTCCTTAGCTTGCAGGGAGAAAGGGACAACAGAAAACCTCTGGAGAGGGGTCAGTGGTTGACAGTGGTCCTCCACAAGGGAAGGACATTGAATATTTTAGAGCAGACCAAAGATTTTTTTTTCAATGGGATAAAAGTTACCGTCAGATAAAAGGTACCTTGTTTAGGTATTGGCTCAGAAAGCTGCCATCACTCTTCTCACCCTCATAACCACAGATTAAATAAACAGTGGACAAGAGAGGAAAAAAAGTCTTGGCATTCACTTGATCATAAATTAACTTTTTTTCTCATGTATAATAATATAGCTCAATATAAAAAGTAAGTACAGTAGAAGCTTAAAGAATTAGGTCACTCAAGGAAATTAACAGACCAAACCTGCTTTGCCTTTATGGAGCAACTGGTAAAAACAAAACCAATAATGATTCCAAATGGTATTTTCTTAGGCTTCTTCATTATCATTTCCAGGCAATGCTTTTTCACAAGACTAAAACAAAAATAAGTAAATGTATTTATAGAAAATGTTTAAATATTCATGGTCATGAAGCATGGCACAACCTCATTTTACATTATTCAGACTCATAAAATGTGAAATAAAATTATATTTTCCCCCAATTCAACCTTTTTTAAAAGGAAATGCTGACTAAAACAAAAGAATCATGCAAAACAGATGATCAGAATAAAAGGATGATCTGTAATATGGATGTTAACTGAAAAGCTTTCATTTTTACTCAAAAGCTATTATGTGTTTTCGCCTAGAGTTTTTGAGTTTGAGATATTTTTTGCATAAATAAGTTTAAACAATGGGTAATACAGATTTATCTATGAATTTGTTAGTCTGGAATTTTAAATAGTCTCAAGAATTCAAGCTGGTCAAAAATGAAGTAATAAAATCTAAGCCACCTGCTCCCATTAACATACCTAATTTCTTCTCTGTGTTATGTAGCCATTTTTCCCATGAGCACATTCCACATGCAAAATTTGGAAAACCAGTGTATTTCCTTTGGTTTATGCTTTCAATATTATTTAGTTTTGCAAATCTTCAATGTTCACTTAATCCTCATTCAAGTAAATTAATTTTTTTTAATGTAAAGATAATTAAGATTTACCAATTAGTAAAGTTTGGCTTGGTTTTTTGGGTTTGTTTTTTGGTTTTTTGGTTTTTTTAAAGCTGATGCATACCCCTGATATACACACAGTTTTTGCTTTAAAGTATTAAGTTAACATTTCCCTGAAATTTTTGAGCACTTGTCTTTGAAGTATCACATGCAGCATCACTTCTCTTTGAAACATTCAAACCTGTTCCTGCCAGTGTGGGCTCTGTAGTCACTTCACCACAGAAACCCAGGAGCTGTGCCTGCAAGTCATTGCTACCCTTCAAAGCTTATTTCCTTCTGCAGCTTTTGTTTGGGATTATTTTATTGTGTCTGTGACTACCAGGCCCCCTTGGATTGTTATCCTTTATTGCCTATTCCTGACAGCTGCAAAAATACTGGCTTCCTTTTTTAATCATGAAATGAATTGTTGCAGGAATGGGGAATGTTACAGTTTCCTCCACATAACGTTTTCCAATCAGAAAACTGTAATTTCTCAAATGCATTAGCACAATATACTAGGAAACAGCTGCATAATTTAACTTAATTGTTAAGCAATACCTCATTATAGCTAGACAGTAAATTCAGCAGTTCACATTTTCTGTGTGCCTCTCATCTTTTCGGTGCTCACATCATGTTCTCTTTTTCATCTGCCTTTCTTCTCCCAAAGGTGCTGAAAAAGAGTCATATTTGCAATAAAAATGAATTTAATCTTCTTTAAGAACCAGTTTAAATTCATGGTAGATGCTTAAGATTCAAATTGATAGGAAAGTAAGCCTTTCTCCATAACCCTGGAAAGTCTGATAGCAGATACTCATCCAATTTTTTTGAACAAATAAAAACCTCTATCCAAAATCCAAGAGCAAGTAATAATTTTGTTTTGAAATACATCTTAACTTCTAACAACCTATGATAGCAATAAATATTGTTCAGCAGCATAGAGGTGGAGAGCTTCAAAAAGAATACAATTCAATGCCAGTGCTGAGTACCTAATATACAACTTGTTTTAAGACACTGCAAGACATGAGACCATTGCATTCCCCACTAGTTCATCCAAGAAAATGTAATTTATGGTATGAAATTGATAGGGCAATGTTGGCAGGCTAACACCATCTCTTTTCCAGGCATACAGGAAATCTAGAACTTCTTTGTCTGTCTTTCTTTCTTTCTTTCTTTTTCTTTCTTTCTTTCTTTCTTTCTTTCTTTCTTTCTTTCTTTCTTTCTTTCTTTCTTTCTTTCTTTCTTTCTTTCTTTCTTTCTTTCTTTCTTTCTTTCTTTCTTTCTTTCTTTCTTTCTTTCTTTCTTTCTTTCTTTCTCTTTCTTTCTTTCTTTCTTTCTTTCTTTCTTTCTTTCTTTTTCTTTCTTTCTTTCTTTCTTTCTTTCTTTCTTTCTTTCTTTCTTTCTTTCTTTCTTTCTTTCTTTCTTCTCTTTCTTTCTTTCTTTCTTTCTTTCTTTCTTTCTTTCTTTCTTTCTTTCTTTCTTTCTTTCTTTCTTTCTTTTCTTTCTCTTTCTTCTCTTTCTTTCTTTCTTTCTTTCTTTCTTTCTTTCTTTCTTTCTTTCTTTCTTTCTTTCTCTCTCTCTCTCTCTCTCTTTCTTGCTTTTGCTTTTGCGCTTTTGCTTTTTTTTCTTTTGCTTTTTCTCTTCCTCCCTTCCTCATAAAATGGTTTAATCCTGAACCAGTTCATTTTAAATCTTCTTTAATTCCAAGGATTTTTTTCTTAATTTAGTACTTTCTGAATCAATTTGAACATACTGTTCAAATTACATTTGAGTTCAATGGCCAGACTTGGCTATTTGCATAGTGTATTCACATTATATGTCTATGTGCTGATTCCCATCTCCCATGCAAGTTATTAATTTACTGGGATCTCTAGGTTAACAAAGGAAAAAAATCCATTCAGTTTATATGCAGTTGCTATATTAAATATATTTTATGTTTTAAGTAACTGCTCCACACACTTTTATTGCTGCCATTGTCTAACCACATGATCCACCACCTCTAAAATATTTATGCTGCATCCTTAAATAACAGCTGGAGCTGCCAGAAACTGACAGGTGTGTACCAGCCCTGCTGCTGGTGGCTTCTGTCTCTTTGGACCAGAAGCTTTCCTGTGTTCTAAATATGAATTAGGACTGCCTGTCTCTGTGAATGACGCCTTATTCTGTTTTTAGTGGTTGTACATTCCCTTCCCATATTCTTATCCAATAAGGTCCATATAGTATGTGGGAGAAGGAAAAGATTTTACCATCATGTGAGGAATGAGACAACTCTTTGTAGAAATTAAAACAATTTATTAAAACAGAAAAATTGAAAAATTGCAAAAAACTAACAAAATATAAAAATTTGGGATCCTGATGGCTCGAGAGGTATGCCCCAGGAGCGCAGGGATTCAGGAGCTTTGGCTTAAGACAGCTCTGAACCTCAGGTAGAGAAAAAAAACAAACTTGCAGTCTAGGCTGGTCAAAAAGAAATCTATTTCTAAAAGCCCCTAGAAAGGGGTAGGTTTCTCCAGCACTGCCTTAGCAAGCTGGAGAGGAAGGGAGACTGAGAATGGGCGTGTCTTTTGGCTCCCTTTTATAGCTTTTGCTCCGCCCACAGTCCGCCCACAGCCCACCCCTTTGGTTCAAGGTGATTGGTGCTCTCCCTTTGACAGACCATCTCCGTCCACCAATGGCTCCTCCTGGTCAGAGGGGTGATATTAGTTGAGATAAGGGTCACGGAGCTTACGGGGGCTGGGCTGTTTGTTGCAACTGGGGTTTTTAAAATCTGCCTTGAAACCAAGATACAAGTAAAACATAAAAAAATACATCCAACACATCTTAAAACACTTGTAAAAGTATACAGTAAACACAAGAAGACCATAAAAACTTGATTAGTGTACCTGGACTGATGGATTGATTTAACATTCAATTTAAAAATATTAAGCTCAAATTAATTAAAGCACTTAATATGCAAAGACCAAGCACAAATAGGGATTTCATGTATGACACATCACAAAGGTGAAACTCATCCTCCTGCCTCCTGGAACAGACTGTCTGCAGCATGGCCTCTCCAATGCTGAAAATTAAGGACACAGCATCTTCATTTGTTAGTCTACTTCCAGCCATGTAAAAAGCAGACAGAACTCATTTTGAGTAAGATCAGAACAGTAAATATTAAGAACCACTCACATTCCTTGCTGTAAGTTAGGACTATTATAGAGAAGCACTCAAGAGAGAGTAGGAAAACTTCAATGACCTTTTTTCTTGCCAGTTCTATGTACTATGAGCAATCAATAATTAAAGGTGTTCTATATCTGTAGCCAAACATTAAAAAAAATTAAACCTTGAAGCTTTGTGGGAAGGTTTTGAGAGTTTTTTTTCTTTATTACTGTTCTGTTTTGTTCCCCTTTTTATTCACAGAAATTAGAATAAAATCAGTTGGATACAAGAAACAGTAACACTAGGAATCTGAAAGTGTTTAGTCAGACCATGTAATCACTGATAACAATCAATCATCCCTGTAGCTTCTGATCTGTGTAATTCCCCACCCACTGAAATTCAACTAGTTTCTAATAAACCTTTCATTAATAAAAATATTATAAAGAAATGTTTTTTGAATATTTATAACCCTTTCACAATTAAATGTTGGGTTTGGTGGGTTTTTTTATTACCACTGCATATCCTTAGTACAGCCTGACTCCATTGGATCAGTTGAAGTTCACCATGCTGTAAACTGTTTTTTCTGCTGAGCAATATCAGCACCATCCGATTTCACTGATATCTCTCCAGATTTTTTCCCATATTGTGCATTAATGCATAATTCTTGCTCTTTTTCCCTCATGAGGAAACAAAAAGGTCCTGATCGCTAAACCTGGACTTTTTATAAATAGGATATGGCAGTTCAGAATCTGACAAAACATGGTGAAAATACCTAGCTGTGCATTAGTATGCAATTATACAATGAAATTTACCTGTAGTTAGATGAAAGGGAATGACTAATTGGCTTCCTAACCTGTTTGACCAATTGAAGTAAGCAGAACTATAGTCATTGCATTTAGTTCTTAGGAGAGCCAGTTTTTTTTTGATAAGTACAGAAGAACAGTAGAGAAACAGGCTTGCTAGTCTTTGCATAAGGGAAAGAGTATTTCACATCTAAATTAGGCAAGGGAAAGGAAAAGATCACCACAAATATGTGGTGGTGTTTAAGTGTATGGTTTACACCAACACTATTTCTTTGCTACATCAAAAAAACACTGTTTTATTTAGAACAGGTATTAAAATAAGGACAAACCTGGGAGAAGTGAACACCTGCTATAAAATATTGCCAAGATACAATAAAATAACTACACTGCCTGACTTTAAAGTGTCCACAGCTATAGAATTAATGTTTCCGACGTACAATTAACCTCTGTGTTACAAACAGCACCTGACCTCAGTGGTAGGCATTCAGGAAAGCGCTTCCTGTGGCAGAAGCAGTTTCTTGCCCTTTGCTTCCAACCTGTTAAAACACCCCCTGTGGATATAGGGACTTCCTCCAGGTGCACAGTTATATACTGCATATTCCATCATTCCATTTTATACATATATCCTAATCACAGACTCCTCACATTTGATGTATTGTGAAGACTCTGATCATGTAATGGACAATTTTTCTTGCTTGTTCCAAGAAGCAAGGTGTTTTTGACCAAGTCAGAACCCCATTAAGAGTATTTCTCAGTGTGATTCAGTATGTCTGAATATAATCTAATGAATCTATTACGAGTACGCTCTTCCTAGTTAAAATTCAAGAGTAGCTTAGATGAAGAAATTACACGTGTTTAACCTGGAGATGAATCAGGTCTGCTGATGAAAAGATGTCAGAGAAGGACAATAACTTAGAAAATTGAAAAATGCTAAAGAGTGACAGCTATTTTTCTTTAAACCAAGTCCCCCTGGAAAAGTTTGTCAATTTGCTGTTATAAAAATATTTACAAAATGTTCTAATAAAGTCTGTGAGTTTGCTTACAACAAAGAAAAAAAAGCAGTTCTTCTACAGTCAGTGGAGCAGCTATGAAAACAACACAAAACAAAAAATAAATCCAAAATGCAAAACCTAAAAACAATTATCCAAACAAGTGTAACTTGCCTAACATGTTAAGGTAAACAATAGCTCTATTATCATATTTTGCAGTTCCCTGATAGCCAGCCATACTCCCACAAGGAACTGAGTCTCTGTTCTGCAGGAATTAACCTTCACCGTTATCTCTCAGAGTTTTTGGATGGCAAACACTGTAACAATGATTGAGATTAAAATGTTAGCCTGAAGTCAGATACCTGATACAATGGATGAATCTTTAATTCACTTTTAAATTGCTTAAATAACGTTACAGTCAAATTTTTCTGCGTGAATGAACATTAATTCAGCTAAGAAAGAATTGTTGCCATGTTTAATTCAATAGTTTTAAAAATTTAGTTATTAAAAGATACTAATTTAGCATTTCCTTTGGTATTTTATGGATTGCTTTGTAAGATGCATAAACAGGCTGTGATAAAGAGATTAAACAAAGCCCTAAAAATGCTGCCCGAACTGAATATTTGTTTTTATTACATAGCTTTTTACACAGACAACTATGACAAAAGTAAATGACACCATTTGATAACAGATTAAGACAATTATGTGCTGTTTCTACAGCAGTTCACTGATGGGTAGGTAACAACAAATAAAGAAGGTTCTTGAAGCCTAGTGGGTTTAATTCTCTTTGGCATTTAAACAGATGTTGTTCCTTGAAAAGTCCTAGAGGATTGACCCTTGGTAAGAAAGTGCTGATCAAAAGTCTTCTAAATCACAATGTGAAACCCTCAATTCTGATCAGTGATTCTTTAAAAATCACCTATTTTGAAACTAGAGAATTTCTAAAATTCCCTAAAATGCTTAAAATATTCTGAGCTTAATGAACTGTCAAGTGAATTGTTCAATGAAAGAAAATAAATCAAGATTAATTTGATTTAATATGATATTTTTTAAGGGAGAAATATAGGAAAGCCCACACACTATGTGTACAAACTTACCACCGTTACCAGAGAACTTTTAGCTTTATTTCTCAGACAAATTCTTAAAAGTGAAACATTCATGTTCTGTAAGAGATTGTATAACCAGCAGAAATAGATCCTTCCCTACAAATCAGGGAACCCTACATTTTTATTTCTTCCATCATTTCATAAATCTTCACATTCATTAGAACAGATAACAGACCAGCTCTCCACCGCCCTGTTGCAGCCTTAGAAGCCTCAAAGGGGGTCTAGCAGCAATCCAAACCCAGCGGGTTTTTTAGGTAATAGGCTATCCCAAAAAGGTTTGGGTAAGAAGGAGGAAAAGATTTCCAATAAAGTTCAAGAACTTACTTCCTCAGATTCAAATTAAGATATGTGGTTTTTAATCATTAACCTATCCCTGCTGCTCTGCCAGTCTGGATTCACTATCACAGTGCTCTCAGGACAGTTCTTAGCCGAGCTTTAGGAATCTTCTGCCGAACATGGTTGGTTTTTCAAGTTGGGAAATTACAAACAGCATTTGGTAAGAAGGCTGCCACAGGCCAGCTCCGAGATCTGCTTTTGTCCCAGACAGCTTTTTGGCGAAAAGGGATACATTTATCCACCAACACCAGGAAATTACCATTTGAACAGAGAATTTCAGGCCATTCAGAGCACTGGGTCATTTCCTTTCTGGACAGAGCTTTTTGAGTACCACCTGTTAAAAGCATGCTTTCTTTTGGTGTTAGCTGGAACTCAGCATCCATTGTTCTTACATAATTCTCATATTTTGTTTGACCATGACACAAGAAGCAGTTTTTGAGGGAACAAAAATTCATTGGGGCCTTCAGCTTGCAGGTGTTTCCCCTGGCTGCTTCCAGTTGCTGTCAGTCTGCTGGGTCACACTGATACCACAAACCCTCTGTTGCTGACCATCCAGCTCTAAGGCAGCCTTTGTGATAGATTTACCCAGAGAAGCCACAAGAAGATAGAAAACCCCAAGACATACAGCTTTTCCATAGGTAATCAGACACCCAGGTTATGCCTGATGAATGGCAGCAGTTTATGCACCAAGGAGCAAGGGTTTGTCTCACAGCCTGAGGTGAGGAAGTCAAGGAAAAGGTGAAGCAAATATGAGACATTATAGGATGCCTTTAAGGTGCCATAAGGTATCAGAAACACACAGTGCAATCCCATATCAACCATCTGAGGCACCAGCACCCCACAGAGAGCCGTCCTGTGTAGGAAATCTAATGAGCCCTATCCACTGTTGTGGGTCCTACAAAAGGAAAAAAGGAATCTCTGTGCTTAGGTATTTTCAGTAAAAAAACATTTGAAAACCTATTAGATATAAGGCAAAGACTTAGGATAGAATTCGAAACTGTTTGGAGATCCTTTTGTTTGTTTTGCTTTTCTAAGCCCTAGAGTTCATATTGTTCAGCTTCTAGCAAAAGAATTAAGACTAAGAAACTGCCCAAGGAATTTTTTTCTTCAATTTATTTTTTTTAGCCTACTGTCAGCAGCATTGAAAGTTTCAGTTACTGTCCACTTGTCTTCCCCTGGGAAAAAAAAAAAAATCTGCCATAAGGTTTAAGTATACCTTTAAGGGATATTAAAACCTTACAAAATACACTTTTTTCACAAGGGTTGACATGAACCTGATTTCTTAGTGAGGTACACCCAAGAGTCAAAATGAAATATACCAAATATCTCCAAAATCCTAAATACTCAATCCAGTATTTTCCCACTCTCTGGTTGTCCTACATGCTGTCACAAACCTATGATACAGCTTTGGGAATGCCTGTCTCAATGCATGTGTGCCCACAATTTAATCCTGTAACCTCAAGAACATCATCATCATTTATCTTCTTCCTGAAGTTCTCAGCAAGCTCAAAATGTATCTATTTGATATTTAACTCGGGCATAGGTTCATGTTCAAATAGAAATATCTTTATATATAACTGCCTGTAAATGAAGCTTCTGCCCTCACTTCCTTTTGAAAAAGGCTTTCAGGTGCAGGCATAGTGTAAAGCAGGCACACCTTAAGGATACAAGCAGAGTTTCGTTACACCACGGAAATAAATATGCTCATTCCATGTTAAGTGGGACTTTTTTACCCCACTGTGGAGTGTGGAGGTGTATTCACAGTCACAAACAAGGCTGCCCTGCTCAGTGTTCACAGGCCAGTGCACAGCCTGCTGCCATTTAGCAGTGACTCTGCTGAACAGCAGTAGGGATTCTCTGAGGAGAAATGCTTTTCTGAACAGGCAACCTGAACTCAGGAAGATGCATTAAATGGGTTTTCATCAAAATTTTGAAATATTCCAGCTGACAGAGACAGCAATCCTCAATTTGCACTTTCCTAATTGCAAAGCCAAGTTAAGGAAATGTAGTGTCTTGCAAAACAAGCAGGGAAAAGGGGGGTGTTCCTGAGTGTCTGTGGTACTCCCTCTCACCTTTGGGTCCAAGCAGTTTGTTAGTACCCAGTCACTCACCCCACACACAGAACATGATCCAGAAGGAGGGAGCCCTCCCTGGAATAATTGCTGTTGCTGTTATATCTTGCTGTATTATTTCATGTAACACACCTTACTCCATGGTATGACACAGGCAGCAGCAGCATCTCTGCTGTCCTGGACAGGAGGCAGTGAGAAAATCACCTCACCTGCTGGGCATGTCCTGGGGTGATGGAGCCAGGCTCCAAGAATAATTTCAGCCCAAAGATACATGTCAAAAATATTCTATGAATAAAACACAAAACTATAGGTACTTGGTTACTCTTTTTTTTTTATTATTAATTATGTAAGTTTAACTTAGCAAAATGTTAGCAAAATCAAGAAAAATCTTAATAAGTACTGAATATTTCAATTAACAGTTGGAGCCCACTGATTTTGTGACTGGAAAAGGAGAATTAAGAAATTTTTTTATTAGAAACTTTCTGTAATACTGCAATTTAGCTGAGAAAAAGAACAGTGCAGATGACTATGTTGAGACCCAGCAAAGTATCTGTCAGACCTCAGGAAACAATAACTAAATTAAAAATATTAATGCTGTAAAATTTTAAAAAGCAAACCTCTAACTGGTTACTGACCTGAAACATTGAGGAAAATTAACCAGCAGAAGCAAAATCAGCTTGTTGTAGCATTTACATAATTCACCCAGCTCTGCTGAAGGCTTCTAAGTTATAAATAAAATAAAAGGATATTCTAGGTACTAAGCCTGGTTTTCTAAATGGCTTGTCCACATAGTTTGCAGGTTCAATTTGTATGTAGGTGCACACTCACCCCAAGACCCTGCATAATCTCAGCTCATACAAGTGTATTATTGGCTGCAATTTTTGTATTACTTGCTTGAAAAGTTGTGGTTCTCTGTGACAAAGGGTGGAGGCAAAAAAGGCACCAAGAAAAAATGCTTGCATCAGACAAGATAGTCTTGAAAATGCCCTCCTCTGTGCCTAAGCCTGTGCCTTAGAGGGCAATAGGGGTGGGAGAGAAAAACCCAGAGAAGGCAAAAAAAATCTCAATTTTCTCTACCATCACTTGAGGTATGCACATTAAGCCAAAAGAGATGATCGTCAAGTGAGACGTTGAAAATTATGCATTTTGTTGCAACAAATGCTGCTGAGAACATGGACAAAGTAGTTCTTTACAGTGTTTTCAAGTCTTTGCTATTTTAAATGTTCCAGTTTACTGAATGTTTCTTCTGTTTTGGGTTTCTTTTTCACACTTTAATAGCAGCTCCAGCAGGGATATTTAAATGTTAATCTGACATTAAAACCTAAAATAACTGTTTAAATAGTGTAAATAGAAGTTGTAGGTGTACACTGTATGTTCTCAGGCCATCGTTTCTCAATGGCATGACCCAAAGTATGGATGTGAAGCACGGCCCCAGATCCCCTCTCCAGCACAAGGGCTTTCTGCTCCAGTGCAGCTCGATGCACATCAAAGGTTCATGCCGAGTCATGCATTGGAGTGCTGAATGTACTTGATATGAAGGCATCTGAGGGAGAAGCCTCTGACAGCAGCTGTGATTTGTTTTTCACAGTTAGGTATCTCTATTCTTTGAATGGTAGAAATATGTCACCACGGAAAAAGGAAACATTTTTTAAGTAGGAAAAAAAAAATCGGACTGCATCTTTGTGTATGCTAAAACTGTCACTTTGGAAATGAATTCCCTTCCAGAATAAGGTAGTGACATGTCACCTCCTCGGTTTGATCCTCTGCCCTTTCATTGTGGCATGTGATGGGAATGCAGCACTCTCAGTGGTACAGCCATTCATTGAAAACCCTGAAGAATGCACTAAAACTCACAGAAAATTATTCTGACAAGCCCATGTTTCAGAGCCTTTCATTTCCGAATATCCCAAGTCCTCGCTTAAAAAGTCTCCTTCAGCTCCATCACCTCTCTGTCCACACCTTCTGCGTGGCTGAGCAGCCCCTCGCTGCACACAGCACCATTTAGGGCAGTTTCCCTAATGTTGCTATTAAGGTGAAAGTTCTTCCTTGGAGGTGTTTAATATGTTTCAGATTAATCTGCATTTCTCATCTGGGAATCTAACGCTTCCACAGCTTGCTGTGAAACCAATCTGGTTTTCTTTCCTTGTTTTACTTGTCATTCTATAAAATACACTATTTTTCTATTTTAGCAATCTTTCCTATAATGAAATGTATTCTTCCAAATTCTTTTTCAGACTCCAACAAGATGTAGGTCAGTAGATTTCCAGGTAGGTAACAAACACTCTTTATAGCTGAACAACACTTGTGTGCCTGACATAATCATTTTGTCCCTATTATCTCTAGAATTATCAGTTTGTCCCATTCAGCAGTTATCTTACTTCATCCAATCTGAGACACGAGTTTCTTGAAGGAGTCCACAGTCTTTTCAGTTACTTTTTTATTGACCACATTTGAATTCATAACCTTGAAAATTCATCACTTCTCAAGAGTTTGAGTTATCCTTCTCATAAAACTGTAACAGAAGGATAACCAGGGGAGGAGAAGCACAGATAATTTCTTCTGTTCAACCATGATTTTGCAACCAGGGACAGGATACTAATCTCATTGCTCAACAAAAGTGAAAGATCCCTGCCTTTGACTTTTAATACAGGAACACAGCATAATCTGAAGTGTCAACATACACTCCTTTCTTTCAAGGCTACGGAAGATCAGGGCCAATTGGATTACAAA
Organism: Aphelocoma coerulescens; assembly: GCF_041296385.1. Lineage (NCBI taxonomy): Eukaryota > Metazoa > Chordata > Aves > Passeriformes > Corvidae > Aphelocoma > Aphelocoma coerulescens. The sequence continues at coordinate 9,543,535 of NC_091021.1, forward strand.
GAGCACCAACTTGGTTTAGGATAATGCCTTAAGCACATACTGATAAGCAGGATAAATAGGACACTATTTCCACTGGGACACCAACACAAGACATTTGCAGAGAGTATAAGGTATAGGCCAGAATAATGCACCATCCCCCTCAGTACCCAACGCAATAGCTCTGCCTCCAAGACTAACTCCTGAACTGGACTCTTGCAACTCCAAGAACAACCATCTTGAGTAAAAGAGAATTTTATGCTCTTTTTTTGAGTTCTCCTCTACTTCAGGCTTACAAGAACCAAAGAGGTTTCATTTGAATTTGCCCCGGTAACTATTACGCAATGGAGGCTATATATATAATTTTTGGAAGGTAAAGGCAAGGTCTCACTTTGATCTAAGCCAGGATGTGTTTATTTTGATCTCTTAGAAATATTCTGAACTATTCACCTGTAAGGCATTTTTATCTCCGAGACTCATTACCCCAATAGGACTGATTTATATTCTGCATCCAAAAAAAAATGAAGGGCTGATTAGGCCTTAAGAACAGCAATTTAATCAATGGCCCAGAGAGCGAGCCCATGTGTGCAATTTCTGAACAACGAACTCAGTGCATCATTTCAAGTGAAAACCACCTAACTGGACTATTTACAACCAACATTTACAAATTAGACGGCTGCAACTAAACTATGTGAGTGGTTTCTTCTTCAGTCCAAGTTATACTTGTGTAAAGTGAAAGTTTTTCGAGTTTTTTGGTTTTTTTTCCTGCAAGAGAGATACTGGTCTCCAAATAGCTGTAATTAAGGATGTAAGCAATACACAGACTGAGAATGATTTACAGCATATCAGCTTTGTTCTGAAGCAAAGGCAGAAAACAGCGACATGTCAGTGAGCAATTAATTTCTTTAGAACAATTAAATATTAGGCCATGCATGCCAGTAACAGTGATATAATTCATATAAGAAAATAGAATCATAGAATCATAAAATGTAAAATACATCTATAAATTGTTAAATGACACAGTAAAAAGCTGATTATAATAGAGTGCATCATAACAAGTGACTGGCCTCAAGAAGGGCCTCTTCAGCCCTCCACTACACACTTGGGTATGACACAGAGACTTTGGATGTTCTAAATGTGACTTCAGGGCGTTTGACTAAATTATCTTCAAAGGAACCTTTCAACTCTAATTTCTGGTAATGATGTGACAAAACTACTGAGAATGTTGATGAGATGAGAAAAAGCATCCAGACGTGACAGCTTCTGCACTTTTCAGCCTAAACTCCTTCCTCATACACACTACCCCTCTTCCCAACAGAAATGAACCTCCAAGTTGTCTTTTCTAGACAGAAAGTATAAAAATAAAAAAATTGTGGAAAATGTGGCCCATAACCATTTGCAAGATCCAGGCCCTACTTGCAGAGAAATTAAGAAGTGTACACACACGAGATATTTCGTATCAGCTTCTCAATTTCTATTATAAAATGAACAGTCAGTAGGAGGAAATGCTTCTGAAGATTGTTGCTCCCTAACTTTGAAAAAAACAAGACCATCCAACAGTCAGGGCAATTGTAAACACTAAAACACAATTCAACGAGTTTTGCACAGCTGGACAAAGTTGGTTACCAAGAATCAGTTGTTTAATCTAGAGCAACATAATCTAGACCAAACCTAACTGTTTCTGTACCCATACAAAATGGAAACTCCAAACAAGTTGGGTTCATTTGTTGTTTGCTTTGGGGTTTTTAATTTTGTATTTCTAAAGACTTTCCTCTCAAAAACAGCTTCTGGGGAAAAATAAGGCCAGAATTCAGCAAAAAAAAGGGGGAGAAATACAACACAAACAAAGGGTTGTTTTGAAATCACCAGGAGGAGCAAGGCGACTTGAAGCCAAATATTTTTTCTATTGTTCAGAATAAGACCAGCTTTCCAGGTGCTAGGAACTTGCTGCAATAAATATGATCTAAGTATGCATGCAGAAAGACAGGCTGACTCAATTCACATCATATTCAAGTACATTAAGTGCTTGAACTCTGCATAGCTTTAAGAGCTTCCTCACTTCAAAAGCATTGTAAACTTTCCCTATAAAGGAGCCAGGATGTGTGTTACTCTTAAAATACCCCCTTTGAATTCATTCCTTTGGCAGATAGGACTTGGCCAGAGTGAACCTGAGCGTGAGAGTTTGAATGTATTAATACATGAAAAGCAATTTCAAGTGAAAAAGAAAAAATATTTTTTCAAAGGAAAAGAAAATTACAGACAGAAAAATGTTTTTTGAAATGCAAATGGAAACTTGGCATTTTATGTTTCCACATGTTTCCTGCAGCTGGGGTGAATTCCAGCAAGTTGTCCTGGATTCTTGAAGAACAAAAAGAAAAGTAAAAAAAATCCTAAGTCAAATTAAGCAGGAGCAAAATATTCCTGTGCTGAAGGTTTAGAGAAAAATTTCAGAAGCATCATAAAGCCTGCAGCAGAATGAATTAATTGTGAAAATGGAAAAATATAAAAAAAATCAGCATAGTTCCTGAAAAAGACAGAAAACATCTGAAATTTCTTTTGCTGAGACTCATTTCAAAGCCATAAAAAAAAAGATGAGAGACTTTTTCCATATTTTGATATTAGATAGGTTGATCTGGAGACATTTTGTTCTTTATTTCAAATGCTTTTAACACAGTTGAAACAAAAAGTGAGAGAAGATTCAGTAACCCAGAAATTTCATCTTTTGCTGCTGGCAGACTCTAATTTCCTTTAGTACTTGAAAGTTTTGCACCCGAAAATAGATGTTAGATGAGAAAGCATTATATGTGTCAATATACTGACACAAGTCACATGTACCCTTCATGAATTCAAAGGCAGTTACTTGTTAAAAAACCAAAATAACTGCAGAGCTCTTCACAACATCTTCCAAAAGTGGATCCATTTGGTATGGTACAGATGTAACTACTGTTCTTCTAAAAAAAATTTTATAATACTGGGACCAAGTCAAGCAGGGGGAAGGTTTTAGACTAAGCAAAGTGACCAAGGGTTTATATTTGTTAGGATTTTAATATCATATAAAATTCAAAATATTCAATTAATTTTCTTGATTTTCCTATATATTTTCATCCATAAGACTGTATTTAATGAAATTCTTTTTAATGATTTTCTAATTTCTTTTAACATTCCTATTTCTACATATTCACCTTCAAAGGTTTTTGGTGCATGCTATAATTGCACAAATCTACTGATATTTTTCTTAATCCAGATTAGGTGAATGAGAAAGGCTCTGCTGAAAGAGCTTCTCTACAGGCCAAAATCTATCAAGATTACCACCAACACGTATTTCATGCAACTATGTCTTTTCTTTTAGCCTCTTTCATTGCTCACCAGCTTAAACCTTCAATTTGTCAAGCTTCACCAATAGCAAGAGTACCTTTCTTTTAACCCTGTTTTTATACTTTTGATACTTTGTGTTCATATTTTGAAATCAAAGATATTGAAATGGTTACAACAGACCCAAGATTTAGTATAGATGACATGGGTGTATAAAAGGTAAGATGCTTAAGTTTAGATGTGTTAAGTGAGAACTTTAGAGTGATACAATAAATTCCTGAAAATTTCCCCTTTAGGGCAAAACATCAAATTTCTTATTATTTTTGAAGTCTTTCACTAAATAGTGAAGAATATTTAGGATTTATTCAGTTATTATATCATAGCATGGAATTTGCCATATTCCAAAGTTATTCCTGGCAAGTTACTCTGGCTCTCTATCCTTCCCAGCCTAGGACTCTATAACTTGATAAACACTTCAGCCTTTGGCCTCCCAGCTCAACATCCAAATTCCACCTTCCCCTGCTGTAAGCTCGGTACCTCAAATGGAAGCCAAGGTTTCCCAACAGCACATCCAATCAATTTCAAGTAAACAGAGGACAGAGCTGACCAATGCATGAAATAACTGAGCACTGAAAAGGTCAAAGCAGACTGATTTACAGTACTGTCATGTTGTGCAGGATGCATGAGGCATTTCAGTGCTCATTTCGCATTCTACAGTGACAATGTCTATAATGAATAGGAAATGACATATTATGAATTCAGTCTTGTGATGATAATTGTAATGAGAATAGTGAATGGTACAACAAATCTAATCCATCTTCATGACAATTTAAAAACTGTAATCTGATTGCCATCCTGGGGTGTTTTTCAGACACTTTCTAGAAGAAAACTAAATATGATTAAGAGGAAAAAAAAAAAAAATTCTTTCCTGGATATGTTATACCCATATTCTTGGAAAGATGCGTGATCTGTGTAAAACTTACACAAAAAACCCCTTCCTTTAATTACATGGAAACTTTGATTTTCCTTTTATTTCATCATAGTATGTTATAACTTTATTAAGAGAACCTTAAAGGTCATCAACTCTAAATCATGCATTAACAGAGGCTAAAAAAAAAGAATTGAAAAACCTTGAGTTATTCCAATAATAGTCAGATGTTCTGTATGTAAGATAATAGGACATAGTGATGCATAGCATTTAATAAACCTAAGAGTTCAGGAAAATCAAAATCTATATAACGCTTAGTTACCTTGCAGATTTCAGAGCCTTTTTCTTGGCAGGGGGAAAACAATCTTTCAATGAAAGATACAGCAGTGCACTCACTGAAACTTCAAAAGCAATAGTTTCTGTCCCCACAGTTTTACTGGAAACAGGAACACAATATTTGCTTATGCCAAGCTATTAAAAATGTAAGCCCTCCCTCTCCCAAGCACTCTACCATCTGATTTCAATGCCCAGAATTAAATATTGGCTTCACAGCAGGCCCTTATAAAATTGAGACTGTGACCCTGCTGGGACCAGGATATCAACATTGCTTGCTCATGGCTTCTGTCATACCCTCTGTCTACCAGTGATGACATTCACACAACAAAGTTGATCTAAACGACCACAAACCACCCCCAAAAATCTGAATTTAAGTCTAAGAAATGCTTCTCTGAGATATCCTTCCTCTTATTCCCTATAACACCAATGTTATTTTCTGTTTTAATTCTATTGTTTTCTCAATGTCTGGGTAATTGAATCAAGTGTGGGTTATAGCATTGCTCCTAACCCAGGCTTGAAATCACATAGAGGAGGGCTCATTTAATGGATCATTGCTTGCTAACTTTATATAGCATTGCTTGGATTGCAAACCAGTTGTGTATCTTGTTACACAGTTGATGGTCTTGTAACCATGCTGCTGTATCAACTGAAATTTATGGCTCTGCTTAAGATTTACTTTGGGAGTGATTTATTTTGTTTTCAAGAGTAATTTGTATTCTAAGAGAGCCTGTTCTAGTAAAAGCTGAAATCATTCTCCAAGAGGTTTACATAAGCAAAAATAAAAATTATAATGACAGTCTGTAATTTTCATGGATGAACTTTTAATAGAAGTGCTCTGGTAAACAGCGACAATTTGTGTTCACTTGTAGAATTAAATCACTTGATATGTTGATTGTATTGAATTAGTCACCTGTGTAAGTCACTGGTGTTGACTATTGAATTTTTTAAAAAGGTCTGTATTGATTTTTAAGGAGAAAATGTATTTAAAAGGTGGCCCACTGTTGTAATTCTGCTCATTATAAAGTGCTAAATAGCTGAAGGGGACTAAAAGAGTATTTGGGAAAAGAGAATCTATTTTTAACTAATTAGCTTTGAATCATTTGTCTAGCAAATCCATGTTCTCAATCTATGGCAGTGTTTGGAAGGTAATTGAGAACTAGTCTTCTAATAAATGTGGTGACTGCCCTAACTAGAAGAGATTCCAATGCTCATGGAAGAGAACAGAAACAGCTGCAAATGGGTACTGCAGCACCAGGATACGGCCAGCGTCCGAGTGGTCACTGAGATGCCCTGAGTGTCTGCACACCAGAGTTAATGCCCACACTGCACATCAGACAGCAGGCTCTTAAAATCACAACTCACTGACAACAAGGTCACAGTGATTAAACACCTTGAACTGAAAATCTACACCTAGTCAATATGGGAACAAACAAACCCCCCAAAATATATGTTCTAATTTGAATTTATATTTATTTTGTTCAGTGTTAGTAATTTGAAGATTTCTGTAATGATCTAAGTATTGCTGGTACTGGAGTTTCAACACTTAAATGCCTTCTTTAGTTTACCTATATAATTAAGCTGCATAAGAGCAAGCAAACAAGACTCCTGGTTGTGTGTGTGTTGGGGAAGGGGGGGCGGGCGTGTTTGGTTTTTTTGTTTGGTTTGGGTTTATTTTTTAAATTTAAAAACTAGTCAATATTGAAATCCTGGAAGAGGTTGAATAACGTATGGCTCTTTGAAACAGCGTGGTACGGAGAACATCTTAAGATGCACCAACTAGTACTGAACAGATGTAAGCAAACAGGCAACATAAAACCTTTTATCAAGGTAAAGCAATTAAATAGACAACGTTCAGAAAGAGAAAAGTTATTTACCAGAGAGCCAAGAATTGGAAAGAGATTTAGAAAACTATCATGCTCTGACAAACCTCACTTGGGTCAAAAAAGATAAGGAGATGAGCTAAACCTACCTGCAAACAAGACTCTGGAAGACCCCAGCATATTTCAAATTTTATGGTATCAAACTACATTTTTTCGATACCTGAACTCTTCCTCTGTCATTCCTTTGTTCTTTGAAAATCCTTTAAAATTTCTTGTTATAGTAGATATGCCCAATTTCTAAGAATCTGGTGAGTTAATTGGTTTCTAGCATGACTTTTAATCCCATATCAAATGTACTTGGACCCTGGGACGGTTGTAAATTGTAATGTGCAATTTCTGGAGGATTGTGCAATTTCTATAGTCACATCTCACTTCCTCTTAGACCTGTGTTATCTGAAACCTTGTCTTGATGAACCCACCAAGCCTGATGTGTTTCTGGAACCCCACCGCTGAGGAATGGTTTGTTTTCAGCACCAGGGGATACAAAAAAACAGTCTGCAAAAAAACATAACATCTAAATGCACTGAATCCACCTCACATAGAAAAATCTCTAGCTCACTCTGCATTCCCTGTTCCAATGTGATGCAGTGTGTGCAGTTAGTCTCCCTATGCTTTGGAAAGAGGCAGGAACATAACAGCAATTAGTTTTGGAGCTTTGGATCTAGTTATTGTTGGAATCTCCACAAAAACCGCTGCGCAATTTCCTGATTAGAAGCACTTTATAAAAGATTTTAATTATTGTTTTCTCCCACAAAGAAAAAGAAAACTGAGTAGATGTACTTTTAATTATCTGCTAAGATAAAGCAAATGTTTTTGAGAAAGTACCAAATCAACTCTGCACTAACATGAGAAGACAAAAAATGAACAAGTAGTATTTACTTAATTTTATTTGTACTTCTATACATCCTGCTGACTAGTCAGTCATATTTTAAGTAACCTCACTTAACTTAAATGTACAGTGCCTGTAAATAATTCCCTAAGTGCAACAAGCCCATTAAAATACAGCTGTACAGCAGTAAACAAGACAGTGTAAACACTCCAAGACTTTGGTTCTATCTGCTATTCTCCATTACCATTTCCATCCCAATTTTTAATAGGAGAACTTTGATGTTTATGGATCCCTTATTTTTATCTACTGTTCTGCTAGTTATCCAGAACTATAGATTTCTATAGAACTATACATTTATTACACCACTGAATTAAACAGAAGTCGAAACCACAAAGAAAAGAATAGCAATACTGAAATGCTTTTTGTCTCCTTCCTGTTCCTGTCCCCCAAATAAATATTTGTCTTCCCCATCCTTTGAAATATTCTGATGCTTGGAAAATTAGCTCCTATAATCTAAGCCCCTATGAACAAGATTGAAAAATCCACACTGGTCATGTGATCAAGCTCCACTGAAGTTAATGGTATTATGCTTGTTAGGGTATTTCAATGAAAAATGTTTCACCAGATACCCTGAAAGCAAAACTACTTTTTTGCAAGGTATTACTGTTGATATATTTAGCCAATCTATTTTTCTTGGAGTGAAATGACTAGTATTACATTATTCTGTGTATTCCCCAGGGATGCAAAAGTTTTTTCCTTTTAAGCCCTAAGGGATCCATTCATGTACAAAAAGTAAGCAGCAATGGGGATTTAAATTTAAGTCTAAAGTAACTGGGTTGTGAGGACAACCTGCCAAGCAGAGTCTGTAGGGAGCCTTTCTCCTTTGGGCATGCTCCTGCCACAATTCTGGTTTTCCCCTTGGAGTTATTTCTACTCCAACACCTGCAAGGACACAGCAGGGCAGGAGAATGCTGCAGTACTTCTGAAGACCAAATATTCTGTGAAATTCTTCCAGTTAAATGTTCTCTCAAGTTCTCTCTTTGGGAGAAGAAAATAAGACATTTGGGTGTTTTAGGAACTTCCAAGGCAGGGCTATACAGTTTTGTTCCATGTTCAAGTTCATATGAATAACCTCGTTTTCTTTCTGTCCCTTTGGAAAATTGCTCATAGTGAGAGCTTTGGTTTTCAGTTTAAGTTTGGGGTTTGTATTTTTTTTTTATTTAGTTTTTTGGGGGGGGTTGTTAATTATCTAATTATTATTTGTTTGGTTGGTTTGTTCTCTGTTTTGTTTGTCTGTTTTATTCAGAAAAGACTGTCAGTCATATCATTAGCCCTGTAATTCAGGAGACACTTGAATAATAAGAGCTTGTATTGTTTTGTCATTTTTATTGAACAGGATCTCTCAGCATGCAGCAGGCAGATTAATGTCACTGGCCATCATTTAGCTACTTGTGCCCTCTTTGATTCATTCCCCGAAGTTGTAGAATTGATATTAACTTTTAAGAACTGGACAGTAAGATAAATGATTTTGGTTTTGTTTTACCTTGAAATAAGAATAAGGTCAGAAATAATTTATCTTGGCATGACAGAACCTGACCAGGCAAACAGAACTTCCTTACAGTTTGCTTAGGGAAAGCGCTCATTGTTGCCTCCACCTGAAACACCTGGATGTTGAACTCTGAAGCCCTCTCCCCAGCTCTGCTTCTTTTTAAATTCTCTTTGGTGTGCACTGATTTAAAGGAAGTAAAAGGTGATTGAGCACAATACTATTTTTTGACAGAGGCAGAGACATTAGCTATTTCCCTCTGGTTCAGTCTTATCCTTTGCAGTGTGGAGATGACTCAGATCTGCTCTGATGTTCGGATTTATTGGACAAATTAAAAAGCAACACTAAAAGCTCTCTCAATAACAATTGGTGGCCTGTGTTTTGCCATGCTCCACCATAACACCCTGTGCATTGCAGGAACACACTCTCCAGATCTCCTGTCTTGTGTTCAAATATGACAGTCCAGCTACTTCCTTTTGGATTTTTTTTTCTTTTGATTTTCCATAAGAATTTGCCTGAAAATTGTTATTAATGTATCTGATTTTGAGAGAAGAGTCACAATACACTCCCCACTTTTTAATGATTTTGATTATTTACTAGACAATAGTAGAACTGGGGGAAAACCTGACAGCCTGTCACAGACAATGCTAGCGAAGTTGTTTAAATCATCTCTAGGCATGTTCTAATTTAGCTCATTATTAATTTCCTGCCAGGAAATCACTGCCCTAAACCTCTCTAATTCAGACATAAGTCATTCTAAACTCTCACACAGACAGCTGATTGAACCCAAGACTTTTGTCTCATTACAAAGCCCAGACACTTTCAGGCAGAAGACTGTTCTAGGCATTTAATATTTTGAAACAAAATGTACTGTATAATTAATTGAGTATGAAATGCATTGTTCATCACAGAATTAGTTTATCTTTTCAAGAGTTTTCTGGCTGTATGCAATCAATCATTCACATTTCACAAACTGCTGTAGGTTTATGAATTTTCACTTTTGATACAATTGAGTTCTAACTGTGTTGCAAAATGAATACAAAATGTTATCTGGAGGCAAACTGAGTGAAACCCCTCTTGTTCTATTCAGTAAAATAGAATGTTAGGTCATTAATCACCTTCTTCTTCATCACTTCTCATTTTTTCCAGCAAATGATTTGTATTCCAGCCATGTGGGGGATACTAGCAGAGAACAAATAAATCTGAACTGACAAAGCAGGAAATATTTCCTAATTGTTTAGACTGCTGAAGAGAGTTAGAAAGCAGAGACAAAGAAAACCTACAAAAAGATGGCTTTGTGAATAATTTTGTTTGCTGCGCATGAGATGTGCCTGTCACATTAACTGCAGTTATCAACTTCCTTCAAAAGATGAGGAAATGGGGACGGGGTTGCCACCAAGGAGGAGGCACCTGAGTGCCCACTCATTGTGCCTCAGAAGAGTCAGCCTCAGCTTGAAAGTGGCAGGGCATCTGCTTTGGCCTTATTTGAAATAGAAAGAAATTTTGTCAAATTCTCACCCATTTTCTGCTTTCTTGTATTGGCCAAACAATAGATCGAGAAAATCCTGCTTTATGACATTGCTCTCTGTTTCACCCCTCTTCTTGAATTAATATTAAAATAACTGACCACAGCTAGAATTGGATTATGCTTTCCAGCCTTCAACCTGTTTTACCAGACCATGAAGATGTGTGGGGCATTTAGACACCTTTTTTTCCCCCTTCCCTATTACCCCTTTTATGTTAAAATTGAAACCTGTGTCCCCTCATAAATACCAAAAGGGCAAATGATATCCAAAACTTTTAACAGCTGTTCCCTTATGAAGACTGTATTCCTGTACCAGCACTTGATATTACACATGTATTAAAAAATACCATGTGCCATCTACTGAGGTATGACAACAGTATGAGTTTGTCTCTGCTGTTACTTTGCACAAGAAATACTGAAGAACTTTCTTTAACCAGGACTTACATGCCCTAGAGAAACTGTGTGCTCTTCTTTCAGACAGAGCCTTTGTTACAAAAGGATGGCTGTAGGAAAAATGCCTGCAGAATAAATAACATTTTATACTCCACTAGGTGCTATAATAACACCCTATAGTCTTTCAGGAGATCTTGCTGGTGGATTTGTGCTATTTTGATGATAGCTGTCGATTCACAGTTCCTCAGACCAATTGACAATAGGGCCCCTACTGTGTTATATAAAACATGCACTTTAGCTTTAAAAGCTCAAACCTTTAATCAAATTCGAAATGCCAGTGTGGAAATTTAAAATCACTGTCAGTATGACTTCACTCACATCTTCAAGCCTGGCAATCTCAAAAATACTTTCTGAACTATAAGGTGGCAAATGGAATTTGCTTAAACACAATGGTGAGAATTTTTAATAAAGAACAATTTGTTTTGCTTTATTTCTCTGTTCATGTGGAGAGCAGCATGTTGAGAAATGTTTCCACTGGTTTTGTTTTTTTCAGTTGAAACCTTAAACCATCTTAATCTTCACCATTCTGGTTTTCAATGACAAGATGGCTTTTTTCTAGGATTGTTTAAATGAAATTGACTGACTGATAAAATAATTCTAAGAAATCCTGAAAACTGCTATCTGACATTCAGCTCTTTAGTTACTCATGACTAACACTGTATTGTACCACAACATCTTTAATGGCCAGTCTTTAACACTTATCCCCAACAAATAAATGCAAAACAGATTTCACCAACAACAAACCCAGACCTCCAAATTCTACATTTCTACTTTTCATTCAGGACCCAAACCCCATGAGATAATTAAGGTTCCTCTCATGATTATCATTCAAAGAGGAATCCAACTAGCATCAAGCCAATGGACATTGTTGTTTAGAGGTAATTTTTTTGCACTGATATTGCAGTATCCCTCTGCCAGAGGGGAGGACTTCGTGCATATGGCAATAAATTCTCCTGCAAGTGTTACCAGTTTCTGAGTAACAGCCATAAAATCATTATCCTGAAAATCTGATGTAACCACTATGGCCACAGACATGGAATAGCTACATTTGTGTATCAGCCTGATTTCAGGTATGGCCCCAAATCTTTATCAAGCCTCCTTTTTTTCCTTAGCATTCCAGCTCCCATGATGAAATCAGGAACCTCTGAGAGACTTAATGAGATCAGCTAAAGGGAGCAACAACCAGTTCAGGTGCAATTGCCAGTCTCAGAGGCTTCCTGTTGAAAGTTGTATAGTCATTCATCTGTATTCCTTAATGTGCATGGCATAAGTGACTCAACCCATTCTTTACAAAAAAAAAAGTAAAGAGTAAAGAGCAAAAGAGTAAAGTCCCAAGCTGAAACTCCTAGCTAGGTTCAGCACTAGATTTTTGCAGTCAGGATAGGGTGTTATATTACAGCTGCCAGAGTCCAGCTACAGTGACTCCTCTGAAATATAGTTTCAAGAAAAAACTTAAATCCACTGCTCACCTAAGTACAAACCTCTCATAACAGCATTATATAACAAACATAAACCTCTCAGTGCACCAATGCAATTCACAGGTGGTACTAAATTAAAAATTCTAAACACCACAAGAGTAGAGACAATGCATAGCCTACCCAAGATTAAAAATTTCAGAAAATAATCAAAGGAAGAACATCAAAGGATGCACACAAACCATAAGAGGAAAGCAACTGAAAGATGAAAATCCAAGATGCGATTTTGAAAGATAGAAAGGAATAATATGCACAGACATGAATTAATATATAGCCAGGAAAAAAAACAAATGGTGCTTCATGCACATTTTAAGGTTCAAAAGAGACAAAACAAGGATATGGAAATGCCATGGTGAAATCCTCTTTTCCAAAGTTACAAAATAGAGTTTCAAAAAAAATGTTTACATAAAAAAACAGTGAAAGAACCACAGCATACGATCCGTCAAAAAAGACTAAACAAAGCAATTAACAAGTAAAAGCATGGCAATGACCCACAAAAAAGTCAAAGAAAGCTAATGCAAGGAATAATAATTATTTACTGTGTTACATGAAAATTAATGAAACAAAACCAGAATAGTGAAGACTGAATTTTAGGAAGCAACTCTGAAAGTGAGTTTTCTAGAATGCTTAGCAATGCTGCAAAGGGCACATTGAAATCAGCCCATCAACTGGGACTTAAATATGAAATATACACGTGTCAGTGGCTTTTCCAGTACATTACTGAATCTATTTTGAAACTATACGCAAATATCTGGTGAACAAGTGAATCTATATCCCATTTAATGAATTTTATCTTTAAGTGAATAGTCAAGAATCAATTATTTCTGAACGATTTGTAGGTAAAGATAACTTAATGAATATGCATGCAAATATATAGTGGCAAGTACTCTGATGAATATGCAAAACACATGAAGTGTTCACAAGTATTTCCTGAAAACTTTGAATTAGGTACTCATCCAATCAAAGAACAGAAATATCACTTAGTTATGTCCACAAAACAAATCCCAAACTGCAAATCATGATCACAATATGGAGTAATCCCTGCACTCTTTCTGTAGGCTAAAATAAAGTAATTCAAAGAAAGGTAACACCAGACTAAGATCCACTTACAGATAACTGTGGAATTCAATAGATTGACAATTTCCAAAAATTCGGTTTTCTGTTTTTTTGGTTTTTTTTTCTTTTTTCTTTTACTGGCAAAAAACCCCCCTCTTCTTTTTATGTCAAAGCTCCTTAGTATTTCCTGAGCCTGACTACCTAAGGCCCCTCAGCAGAAAGCCATGCACTGGTTCCAGCTCAGCCCATGCAGACAGGTGTTGCTTGACATTTCTGAGCCCAGAAACCTTGGCCCAAAACTCGTCTCCAGCAGCACTCAGGAGACAGCACGTATGCAGGGGCTTAGCAAGGTCCTGCTCTGGCTGCCACTCCAGTAAATTTGAGAGAGATTATGTCACTTGGTCTGTTATTGAAGAGCACAATCAACTTAAAACTTTTATTTCAGGGGACAAACTAATAAATCACAGTAGCTTCAGATGACCATTAAGCTTGTCGAGATTTCACTTTCCGACTTACATTTCTTGTGATTTGACTCCACACAGGAATTTTAATGATGGCCACGTAATGTAATGCCAGGATGACCTTTCCAGTCAGGAAAGACTCACCAGTAAACATTGTGATGACCTAACCTCTAAAGAGGACATTGAAAATAAAAGGAATATAGCTCAGGCCAGGTGATGGGTGCTGTGGAACAGGATTCAGGCAATGCTGTGTGCACTGCCCATGCTGGGGATCTGACTGAAAGCTGGCACTGCGGTTTATTGCCATTTTCCATAAAATTACATTGCTTACACATGCTTCATCCTGACGTGGGTTCAGAGGGCTGGCACAGGAGCACTGAGATAACCTTTTAATGAGCACAACCATCAGCAAAAGAGTGATAAAATGAGCTCTTATAATTGCTAGTTTCATGGTGTTTAAGATATGAAGCGTGAGATTAGAAGTATAACAGCAAGCTTTATGTAAACAATAGCATTGGTAAGAACAACAAACTCACAAAACCTTTAAAAAAACTAGACCCCCTCCCTGGGACTTTGGTGGAATAGTTCCACAGAAGGTGGACTCACACTTCAGCTCCCAAATCATTGTGGCACAGTGAGCTGCAGCAGCGGGAAAGAAAGAAGGTGGCAATGCTCCCTCTGGCAGGGCTGGGCCAGCTCCTCCTTGGCAGCTCCTGGGGGACCCCTCCCTATTCCTGGCCATGTCAGGGAGAAGCAGTGCCAGACAGCCTTTCTCCAGAGCAGAGAATGTACTGGGACTCAGGGCGGGCCACATGCAGGTAAAATACATCCACTAGCTGTGTTCCAGGAAATGCTAAATTGACCATTCGTCAGAGACTTCTTGTCTGAATAGGTAAATTGCACTGAAATTCACTGTATGACAGTGATGAGTGAGGAAAAGAATACCATGTTCTTTCTGAAGGGGGATTTAAGGTCAGTCCTGGTACACTGCATTCAGAGATATGTGCTACTAAGTCTTATAAAGTGAGAGCAAAAAATGAAGTCATTGAACATCTGAAGCCATCCTGCACCATGCAAGGTCTGGTTTGCTCTTTCCATCCTCCTTCCACACCCTGACCCAGGAAAGGTAGCACATAGCCATGATCATCATCAGATAGAACAGGGACAGGGAAAACTAATTTTCCTCATGGACCCCAGGCCTTCCTGTGGCTTCCATGAAACAGGAATAAATCAGTGATTTTGTTTTCACTCTTACATAGAAAAATAATTATCCTAATGAATATTGTAGTTGTGTTGTGCATTTATATTATAACTATCTTTTACTATCACTTAATGATCTTTCTGTTGTCTAAAAATCCCCTGGTGATTGAGTTTGGGTTTGTCTGTTTTTGTTTTTGTTTAGACAGTACTGAAGCAGTTGCCAAGCAGAACATAATAAATCGAAATTCTGACATAATAAATAGATAATGTATTGTAATTGGATTATTTGTAGACTGTCTCAGCAGAAATTTGCATAACACTGAGAAAGATTGCTGCAAATATCAAAAATAAGCAACAGAGCTAATTAGGGGTTTGTTTACATGTATCTTCCTGAAAAGACAGTAAAAAAGGAATTAAAAGTATACTCTCTCCTTAGTTTTCTGGGGAGATTGCGGCAAGGTTAAAGAATTGATGACTCATAACTACTCTTTTCCATCAAACCAGAGTGTAAACCTCTATCACTAGCACAAAAAGGATAATAACCTAATTCCAGCAGCAAGGACTGAAACTTATAGTGGATAGACATGTATCAACAGATAAAAGACATCTGTGTTCTTGCAGATAATCACTGAATTAAAACAGGGAAGTCTATTCAGTTGTCATCCTGGCACATACCAAAGAGAGATTGGTCTTTGTGCCTTCAAATGCCTGTGGTCTGTAACCTAAAGTGTGATTTCTGATACCACTTTTTCTTTCCTGGATGTTTGGCTTCAAAGATCAACATTGCAATGAATGTGCAGGAACAATTAGACCTGAGAAAGGCCTGAAGATATCACTGTAATACTTTCAGGCCTTTAAAGAAAACAAAATATTGAATTTAGTTTGGTTTTGTCCTTTAAAAACAGAATGAAATACAATGAAATAAACTAAAAATGTTGGTGATGTAATTAGTCATAAACCTTGACGCAAATCTCCAGATTTCTGAAAGTAAGTAAGAGTATTCTGGTGATTTGGAGATTGTCTTTGAGCTCAGTTGTTGGGAAATAATACATAACTCCTAATCAAAGCAGTATAAATGATCACACTGATGTCTGATTTGGTTGGTTCTTCAGACTTTTAGAGATAATTAAAGTGTAGACACATAATTTAAAAAAGAATCACTGACTGAAAGTTGTTTCTTCTTGATGCATTATAGAGCTGGTTTCTGTCTGCAGCTCTGGGCATTTACCTAGAGAATTTTTGCAGGAGAGAGCCCAGCTGCACACTGGGCTCTTAGTTGGAGAAAACTGAGATACTTAACCTGACTTATCCTGACCCCTGTGCCTGAGGGGGATCACACAAACAGCCCTGACTGGGCCTGCACAGGGCTTAGAGTGACATTATTTGCAACTTGGGCCATGGTGTTCTGTGACTGATTGTATTTTCCTCCACAAAGAGGTACTCCATGCCAGGACATTAAAATTATTGTGTCAGTTGAACAAATGGATTGCAACTCTGGTAACAAAAGGATCTTAACCTGCCACTATTGCTGTAATTTATATAAATCTTTCAAAAAGCAATCTCTGGGGCTGGAGAAGTTGTTTCAGTGACATGGCAAAGTGTGCATCACAGCCTTATTCCATGTCAGGTTGATGTGTCTTTTCTGTTCTCTCATGGGCCATACTGAGCTGGAAATAAATAGTTTTATTATCAATTTTAACTGTCTTAAATTATTCTATTTGATATAAACTTTTGTTTATCTATAAGGAAAGTACTAAATAGAACTAAGTGAAGGTTATAGTAACTCTCTATATGAAATACTTCCTTTTTAAAACTCTTGAGAAGAATAAACAGCTGCAGTGAGGGCCTGGTCCTTGAGAAGCAGCAGGGTGAGTTACCTCAGAGACATCAGGATGCCACCCTTGCCCTCCTGCTGCCTCCACAGGGGAGTGCAGATCTCTCCTGTGGTCCTTCAAATAGCTGATGCACTGCTTGGTGCATGCTAGAACAGCACTCTAAACATACATTTTGAAAACTCCATCCAATCCAAGTCTCTTTTCTAATAATTCAAACAAAACCACAAATATTTTAGAATCTTTGTGTTCAGTTTTGAGCCCCTCACTTCAAGAAAGTCTTCGAGGTGCTGAAGGGTGTCCAAAGAAGGGAAACGAATTTGGTGAAGGGTCTGGAGCACAAGTCTGATGAGGAGGGGCTGAGGGAGATGGGGGTGTTTAGCCTGGAGAAATGGAGACTCAGGGGAGGCCTTATCACTCTCTTCAACTCCCTGAAATGAGGCTGTAACCAGGTGGGGGTCTGTCTCTTTTCCCAAATAACAAGTGATGGGATGAGAGGAAATGGCCTCAAGTTGTGCCAGGGGAGGTTTAGTTGGATATTAGGAAAAATTTCTTCAGTGAAAAGATGGTGAAGCCTTGGAAAGACTGCCCAGGGCAGTTGTGGAGTCACCATCCCTGGGGTTAAATGTGTAAATGTGGCACCTGGGGACATGGTTTAGAGGTGGGTTTGGCAGTGCTGGGTTAATGGTTGGACTTGATGACCTTAAAGGTCTTTTCCAAGCTAAACAATTCTATGATTGTGTGATTCTATGATTCTATCTCTCATCAAAATTGTGTCCCATGAGTATCCAGTTTCAGTATGGTCTCTAGAGGGGAAAATGGTGTTAAATAGGATTAAAAGTTAATGAAATATTTTATGACAATATTTTACCATAGCAACAGAAAGTTAGATCTGAGCATTGTATAAATATTAATATTACTCTCCTCATCTCAATCACTAAAGGACTTGGGGAAAGTGTGTGGAGGGGGAAGAATCTCATTTTTATGGTTCTAAAATTCAAATGTGAAAGAGGAAGAGAGATTAGGTTATAAAAATAAGGTGCTGCTAACTTGCCTAATGGCCTGTAATCTGCTGGAAGTACAGCTGCACTGGGCTTTTAAACAGGTGCTCTGATTATAGAGCATAACAAACATGTTAGGCTTTGTAGTGCATTTAATATCTTATAAACAGCCAGGCTAATTTAGGCAAGGCTAATGGGTTAGCTCAAATGGTACTCGTGTAAAAGGTGTGCGATTATATCTGTGTACATTAAAGCGACAGTTTCAGTGCTCGGAGCTCCCCATCCTGCACATCTCAGAGCAGAGGCTGCAGCAGGCTCCTAGTCAGTGCAACAGGGAGATCCAGCTGCTCCTGCCTCTGCTCTCTGGGTTTACTTTGTGATCCTGTGGCTGTGTAATCCTCTGTCACAGGAAAGAAGTTGAAAATGAGCTTGGTGTCTTGAGAGAGTCTACTGTCATTTATATTCGCCCCCTCTTCAGAAATTTGTGACTGTGTTTTATCCAAGTACAAACTGAGCAAGTGTGATATCCCAACTGCCCCTGTGCTTTCTATTTTCTGAGGTCCACTTTATCAGGACACTGCAAGCCTCTGCTAACTTGTGACTCAGTGGTTTATACTTCCAAACAAGAAATAAAAATCTAAGACAGTGAATGAAGACTAATTCCACTGTGATGTAGATGCATTTCAACATGTTAGGACTAATGGAGGGAAGCAATCAGAGTATTTGTGTGTGTGTGTGAAAAAAACAGAATCAAGAACTCAGTGCAATGTCCCCGGAAGCAGTGGCCTTGTGTGGCAGATCCTTGAGTTGTTCACACCTTGAACACTGACCAGATGCTCAGTCTGAGACATCAGTACATGTCTCTGCCCCTGAAGCACCTCTGGGAAAGACAGCTTGTACGTGGACCCACTCGTCTGTCTCTGCTTTGTGCTGTCCAACTAACACTTTATGCCTGTGGTTGCAATCATGCTCCCTGTGGGCATAAAAATGAGGTGTTTAAATATTTTATTAACTAGACCATAAAGCCAACATCCAAGGGGTGATCCTACCTGAGGCAGTGAGATCACTGCCCTGCTCTGCTCTGCCGCTGCTCCTTAGATAATTAATCTTTCTCAGAGGTCAGCACAGCCAAAAGAGAAAGGAGGCTTTTGTTTAGGGCAGGTCATAAGGCAAAAGCAGATTTGTGGGTACAGAGGGGAGAGGGCAGGAGAGGTAAGTATTCTACAGGAAATTACCGTGAAGGCCCAAACTACCACTGGAGCCCCACATTCTCTGCACTGCCTGCAGGTACCTGTATGGTGCACAGTTTTTTTAGCTTTGGGATTTGTTAAGAAAAATATACTTTTAAAAGTAACTTTTTAAATGAAATTTTATTTTTAATCACTGTTGGAATTTTTTTTATCAGAATGAATCTGTATACCTTAGATGAAATTCAATTTAAATGTAATAATAATTTTCAGTGTACTTTTTTTGATGCACAGTCAGAAATGTTTGAGTGACTCAGATATTTTTGCAGGTTCTGGAAGTTTTTTTAACAATTGACACATTTAAGTTTTAATATTTATGCTCTGTTGAATTTTGACACCTAAAATATCCAAAAGTGATGTGACCTTTCAGGCTTTCTGTTTTGTTTTTATTTGAATTGCTGCTGTTCTTTCGAGCCTCTGTTTGGTGGCATACTGTGGAGGAACACTTATTATTAGATTGTTTATTTTAAGAATAATGATATAACATATATGCCATTGTTAGCTGAAATGCAAAATATCAAAAAATAGCATATGAAGCTGGCAGCTCAAATACATGTTTCTGGGAGGCATCTTAGCGAATCCATTTCTTACTCCACTTGCTCCACAAAAGAAGAAAAGTAGTTTTTTTATAGCTATATGAATGCCACATGAGCCATTCTGATTAAAAAATGTAAAGTTTCAGATCTGATGCTGAAATCCAAAAGAACAGTAAGATTAAAATATGCCACATCTTCAGTGCAGCATCTCCCATTTAAGGGAGACACTGTAAGAGAAAGAGATTAACCTTCTCATGCTGCAAAAATTCAAAGGTTAAGCCCAAAGCTTTCAGAGCAAGCACACGCGGTGGCTTAAGCCAGAAAACATTTTCTCGCGGAGAATCCCAGAGTTGCAAAGACTCTATCTCATCCCAATTAAGTTCCTTGAACTCTAGCTGTCTATGGATGTATATAAATCTCCCTGAAATCCTATAGTAAACCAAGAGCAGAGTGTCTGCTATTCTAATGACTGAATGATTTAAGTCTTGTGTCTTCCCTCCGAGCAGATCCAGCTGCAGTGCAACGCTCGGTCCCGGCGCTGTATCGCTCTGTAGCATATTCCAGAGTGGATACACCCCTCAGGATCACTTTAGATTTTATGTGTGCTTCATTATGCAATCTTAAAAGCCTAAAATGTGATATAATGGAACTTTTAGCTCAAAGATAAGGAAAACAGCACACTGCACTTTGCGGCCATTTGATATCCTGACAGGAAAGGGAACTGACACATGATAAAGAAATAAATAGTACTAGCAATGAGTTATGGCTTGTGGGGATTCAGTCATGCATTATTAAACTGGTATCACGACACAGTTCACTTTGCAATTGGCCAGGCCACCATTTTGCATTCTTTCAAACAGACTGGTTTCCTGTGTAAGGAACTGACGGGAGCAAATGAAATGAAAATATACATGCAAGTGGTAGGCAAGAGTATGAAATAACAAACCCAAGGGCAAATGTGCACATCCTGTCAAATCCCAGACCATAAGGGAAATAAAGTATTCAAGCATTATGGTGATTTATAATGTATAAAAGACAGATAATGTAAAACAGTTGTGGTGAACCCCTATCACATAGGACATAGAACTGCCCCAAATTATGTTTTCTTTCTTTCAGGTAAAGACTTCTATGAAAAACAATTTTTAAAATGAACATTGAGGGAAAATCCAATGCTGTCTATGATAAATCACATTCTGCTTAGTTATCCTCACTGTCATGACCATAATTCTGTAACAGGCTCTTTGATTTACAAAAGTGCTTGAGTACCTTGATTCCTTCTGTTAAATATATTTTCTATTTCTTCCACTGTTCCCATAGCTACAAAACTCCCTTCAATTTATTAACACCCAAAAGTTCAGAGAAAACAATAAGCTGATTAATGATATGTAAAGGGGAAACTCAAGAACATAAATCCAGGAGGCCCTTCCTGGTGCAAAGAAGGGCTCTACCATAGGCTCAGGGCTTCAGAGTAAAAATCAGAGGGGAAAAGAAAAAAAAAAGAGCAAAAGTTTAGCTAACACCTGTTCAAAATACAGAACACTAATAATAGGAAACTCTTTTCTTGATTAATTTGTCAAGCATGGATCTTTGCACAGAGTATCTGAGGTTTTGTAGTATTAATCTGAGTTGCTGCAGATAAAATGAGAATATGTGAGGCTTCACAACAAAAACATAAATTCCAATTACCAACCAAAGAGAAGAAAGAATTAATTCAGTAGGTTATATATGCCAAAAGAATGCTGCAATTGTGGATGTTGAAGTAATAAATATTATAAATATTTATTACATTTTCATAGTCTTCACATGCCAGTAGCTAAACAAGGTTGAGAAAGAAGAATCAATATTAAATTACACTCTTTGCAAACATTAATAAATATTGCTGTTACTTCTACAGCCCCTATATGAAAATCCAAACTAATAAATCATAAAGCTTGTTCCATTTTTCCATTTGGCCACCACCCAGACAAAACAGGTGGAGACATTAAAAATGGCTGTTGGGAGGTTGTCTTTTCATTCAGTTATCTGTCCTTTCATTGTTTCCCCGATAGTGCTACTATTTTCATTTTGATTCACAACACATTTGTCAATTAGAGTTGTGTCATTTATGGAATACTAGCTCTGGAAATAGAGTATGGAAATAGACTACACATGACAGTGACTCCTCAGGATAAACAAATGCAGTTAAAAATGGTAGTACTCCCAGCTAGAGGCTTCATCTAGCACAGAAATTGTGGCTGTGATATGATATATGCAGTTAATTCCAGACAAATCCGCAGGAGTTCCTGGTACTCTTAAGGGTACATGAAGGAAGGAGAAGAGGTATTGGAAAGAGGCTGGAAAGAATTCTAAAATTTGCTTGTATTCGATGGGACAGTTTTCTTAGATGAAAAAAGGAAAGAAAATTATATTGTTTATACTATACTATGTTCAAAAATTATATCAAGTCAGAGATATATATAAAAGGATATTAAGTCAGAAGATTAAGCATATTTGGGCCCCATTCTAACTTGCACTAGTGTTTGTGGGAGCCAGAAACTCAGGACCAGGCTTTGAATTTGATGTGACTTCTTATTTTCTAACACCTTACTCCATTTAAGAAGGAAGAGAGTGTATGGGTAGGGAAAGGATGAGCAGAAAGAACTTTTCTTTGTTGTGTTAATCATCTCGAATTTCTAGCTGGTAGAGAAAAATAAGTTTTCTAGTATATTTGTAATATTTTTCACCCATTGTTGAAGCAGGAAAGAATTTTTAGCTTGAAGGGCTAAAGAGGAACCTTTTTCACTCCTACTTGAATAGCTGAATGATGCTAATGGCAAAAAATCTTTCAACCTGCTACAGAGCTGCCCATGTTTTGCACAGCTTTTTTTCTCCAGATAATGCGACAAACAAACATTAGCACTTGTATTCCACCATAGCAGCAAACCTTTTCTCGTGCTCCAGCCTGTTTATTTCCTTACAGTCCTTGGAGGGGGAAACAAGAGGAGAAGATTTGATGAAATAAAACCTGAAATCTCATTGTTCTGCAGAACAGAAGCATTATGTGGGATATCTGAATGTGTGAAGAGGCAGTTAATATTGCGGTTCTTTGCAACAAATACTGTGCTTAAAGGTCATTCATGACAGGGGCTTTGAGAGCATCTGTTGCTAGGTACACACAGGCTGAATCTCATTACTGGAAACTATTTGAGTGACAATCATCACAATCCTTCACTATTCATTATCTTTTCTGCCTTGCAGAAGAGATCTGTACCCTCTTTCCCTCGTTCCTGTTACCCAACAAATATGTCATACGTTTTTCAGTTTGACAATTGTGACCTCAGATTCACCTATTCCAGGGTTTATTTTATTTCTGTTTTACACTGACAATAGGAATACTTGTTATCTTGAAGCAAATGATTAAGGAGATATTCACCATGAATATTCCAGCCACTGAGCCTGATAAAGAGGTGATGTGGTTCAAACATTCTGACCAAATAGTTTCATTTAAGCAAACTACAGTTTGAATGCTTCCTCAGTGTCTTGAGAGTGACAACATTAACCACATTTGAATCTTCCCTTGAAGTTTGCTTCTCATTCTGTTTAGTAATCCCCACTGCAGCACAGAATGGAAATACTGGCTATGGAAAGGCTGTGGAAAGCTGTATCAGTCCTCTCAAACATCTACATTGCCTTAATTTGTAGGGAGACAGAACTGAATATTTTTAAAACCTCATTGGAGAGAAAATTTTTTTAAGTTAAAATTTTCAAAAATCAGGAACTGATTAATGCTCTTTCATTTATTAAATTATGCAGGCTTATCTTTTATTGTAAACATATATTTTAATTCTTTAACGTATTTAGCAATATTTATGTTAATTTAAAAGCCTTTGAATTCTCTATACCAAAATACAGCTTCCCGGAAAAATGTGATGCAATAGCATCCACATACACCTCTGTTGGTGTTATGGATTTTCCTAGTTCTGCTACTATTCTTCCCTTAGAGGTACTGGAAACATCACCTCTTCATCCAACAATGAAAACATCTTCTCTGGCTAAAAATTTTCACTTCTCCCAGAGCATGAAGGTCAACCAGTTCTGCCATTAGCCTGGAAATTTTAAGTCTAGGAATGACTGTGTTAAACATTCAGCTGGACATGAGAAAAAGCATTGCCTGTGAGTTACCTCTGCTATGCCACTGACCTTTAAAGCTGATCCTGTGGAGGAACTCTTTGCAGAACACACGGCATGGTCAATAGGAGTTATGACTGTCTGAGCAGTATTTTAGAAATTTGGCTCCTCTCTCAGGAACTAGAACTTCCCTTGGAGTACAAAGGCAGTGAATGTATTGAAACTTAAATATTGTGAACCACAATACACTGAAACATAGAACAGATTTAAATGCTGGTGTCTTGCAATCTACACCTCAAACCAGATTACCAATAGACTGCACAAATCTGTTTTGACACTTACATGTCTGTCATATTTTATTTTCATTTGTTTTGTGTCATATTTTGTGTTGCTTGTACCAGCGCAGGGATGACATTTAATAACTCAAATTTGCTGCATCTGAAATGGTAGTCTGAGTTTTAAGCAGCTAACATATAGGCAGTATTGGAGTTTGAATATTCTGTCATTTGTTATAAAAACCCAAAATGGTATAACTAATAAAAATTTTTTGTCTCCCATAAGCACTTAAAGTATACATTCACACATAGCACTTTTGAAAAATCTAGGATAAGAGTCCAGTAGTGTCAGTAGTATTACTTATCTATTAATCTACAGACTATCAAATAATATATAGTGAAAAACTTTGTTACTTCAGTGTTCATGACTCTTAGTTTTCTGCCATGTTGCCTCCATACATCACTGAATTTGCTGATTTTTACTGACAAGGGCAGCAAACAGAGTTTTCCTGTTTTGTTTATGATATGTGTATATGAGAACAGGATAGCCATCCTGAATTATTTAGTTTCTCAGTATATGGCATATTTTTGCAAACAAGAATAAGCACATGGCAACACAGAGTTGTTCAATAATGTATTGGTTTCTCTTACATGTGCACAAAGTGTCTTCCCTAAATATCATTCCGTCCAAAGGGAAAAACATGAGAGCTCAAAACCCAAATTGCCTAACAGTGCAGACATAAATCCCTGTGGGCATATTCCCCATTGTCTTCCTACCTGTGTCATCCTTCATCCTTTTGTAAAGTGGGTACACTGTACAATCAGGTCTGAAAAGCAGATGATTTATTCCTCTTTTCATAATGGTAAACGATGATACAAGATGCAGAACAGCAAGAAATTTGATCCTTGGTCCTCTGTAAGCCTCTTTTGTTTGCTCTGAAGTACCAGCTGTATTTCAGGTCACAGATTACAGTGTATTGCAGCAGCTAGAGCAGTTGCCATAAAATGCTTTCATTTCCCAGTAGTCACTAAAGTGATCATCTATTACCAAGTTTATATGCTGTCCCTAAGAAATATCTAACATCTCAAAACAAAGCAGCTGGCAAATACTGATTCTGTGCTTTGGGAAAGTTGCATACTCACACTGCTTTCCCACTTCTAAATACAATCTGCATTATTCTCTTCATTACTGGCAGAAGGTACTGTCTCAGAGCTGGTCACCACTAAATTTCTGAATGCGTAAAATTCACAATTAAGCCTAGATTTTCAAGAGTACTTGGTGCATTCAGGGTTCTCTTGGAAATACAGTGGTTTTTCAAGTGAGCTACTTTACATCTGCCAGGAACAAATGTAACAGGAGTAGCAATGTCCAGTGAAGAGGAAAAACTAACTTGAAATTGCATTCCACTTGTTTAATCTTCTGAGTGGTTATTTTACTTGTTTGTATTCCATGCTGTAATATGATAATCTTAAATTGCTATGGAGTAGTTATTAAAAGTACTGCTTTGCAGAAAGTGTCATCTGAACACATCTTATGTCCTGTTTGGAGCTGTTTATAACCTGTGGCCCTCACAATGCTGAGTCCTTCACTGCTATCCGAGCTACATCTGATTTTTTTTTATTAGAGGTTTCTGCAAACAGAAGTATTTGTTTTCATATCCAATAAAGACTGTGTGCCACTCACACACATCCTCCTTCTGTTGTCACTGTACACAAATGTCCTTTGTGAAGGTTCCTCTCCTTCACAGTGTAAGTTGCTCTAGGTGGCTTCGAGTTTTTCTGATTTTGAAAGTAGTGTAGGAAAGGGAAAATAATTTTTGGAAAAAAAAAAACGAGAAAGACCAAAACATAACACAACAACCATCTTACGTTTCATTAGAACCTTTCAAAATACTTATAAAAATTATTTTCCTTTCCTTCTGCTTTGAACTGCACAAATACAACAGTTTTTAATTGGGACAATACACATCCAAGATCAAAAAAAGACAGATTTTTGCCAGACTGTTTCTGGGAATAAGTTTGAGTGATCATTCTCTATGAAATTAAGGTAAGGGGTTTTGGTTCTAAAATATTATAACTGAGAGGTGTTCAGGAAATGCCTCATTTTTCACAAACTGCCTGGCACAGAGAAGGAAATCACATTACTGATTAAAACCAGCAAATATAATGAGAATCTAGTTTTCATAAAAATAATACAAGCTGTGAGTGCTGAATGAGAGAATAATACTTTTATTTGTGACTGTAGCTACACATTAAAACATGAAATATTAATAAGGACTATAATAGTTATCACATTTCACATTTTGTCTAGATTTTTGCCACATCAGTCTAATTCAAACAAATACCAATGAGGTGCATTAAAAACAAATTTTCAATAAACGGAACAGCATGTACCTTTTTCTTTGGAATGACTTTAGTTAAAAAGATTACTGCTATCTCCACCTGTTCCACTTTGATTTCTGCAAATAGTTAAAGAGTCATTGTTAAAGATATACAGATATAATCAATAAAGATGTGTGAATTGGCGTAGAAAACATGAAACAGCTGATTTTATACAGAGAAGAGCAGAGCATTTTGCTGCCTAGCACATAAACACAACAGAGTGCCAGAAAGGGGGACTTGGAAGAAGGAATCATAAATGGTCAATGGTTTTTTTTTGCACTCCTGTTTTTGGTGGTTTCTTTTTCTTACTTTGCTACTGGACTCTTGGCTGAAGCTCTTCACTTGTGAAAAGGCAATGAAAGGCCTTGAGAAATGGCTTAGCTTGATTCAAGGTGAGATTTACCAGCAGCAGCCAGAACCTTGCACTTGCCTGAACACATCACTTCACCTCTGCACAGATTCCCACCAGGGTTCAGCTGATGAACAGCTGCAAAGGCACAGGAATTTATTGGATGCAAGGAGAGGTTTCTGCATCAGATATAAAGACCAAATCCTAGGTGCAGGAGAAGCTTTGTATATTAACCTGCTCTGTCCAACACATGCAGTTTTAAAGCAGTACGTGTAAAGAGGGGTGGCCTTCCTGCCTGCTCTGTGTGCTGGCTGTACAGAGTCCTGTGGGCTTTGCTTTAGCTACAACACCCACATCTCACTTCTATTGTTTCTTACTGAATGGAGAACCCCATCTAATGTGCAAAGAAGCAAAAGCTGTACAAATACCAGAAAACACCTGGGCTCTGAGCTGGACTGCACCTCCTGTCTTAAATCCAAGCATGGATAAGGCAACTTCATTGATAAAGGTGCAATATTTGACAGCACCTTGGAACACAGAATCAGAGAATTTGTTTGGGTTGGAAGAGACCTCTAAGATCATTGAGTCCAACTGTTTACCCAGCACTGCTAAATCCATCACTAAACTGTGTCCCTAAGAGCTTCATCTACGCATCTTCTAAATACCTTCAGGGATGGGGACTGCACCACTTCCCTGGGCAGCCTGTTCCAATACACAGGAAGAAAAATACACATTTCATCAATTATTTATTTTGCATTTCAATTTATCTCCATCTCCTGCTATTTTATTTCTGCAACTGTGCTACCTTATTTTGTGAAGTACTTTAGGGATTAAGTGTCAGGAAACACAAAAAGAGAAAAGCATATATCTTGATTTAGAGATTTAGATTTTATAGAGGGAGATAATTATTAGCATCACCTGTTACATTGTTCCAAAATTACTTCCAGATCCCAAAGAATGAATTAGTTACAGGAAATTAGAGTCCATTAAATAGTCTTGTTCACAAAGTAATCAGTAAGCAACAGCAGTCCTTCAATTTAAAAGCCCATCTTCCTAATGGCCGATATAATGCTGGCTTCAGGTTAAAAGAGCACGTGTTCCTAGTTTGTCTGCCTCAGCAGAAGATGATGGTGTATTTGCAGTACACTGACACTCCTTATCTGCCTGCTCTCCTGTACTTGGAGAAAATCACTAGCAGTTGAGATAAGCAGGTACCTGAACCCAGAGCTGACAGATTGTTGCCTTTTACAAAGTGAATCATATTTCTTAAAATGCACAGCAGAGGAATTCTACCCTGTGAAAAGGGAAGTGACAGGTTTAGAGTTCTGTCTCAGTGGTGGAAACTTGGAAGTTGCACTGACCAAAACTATCCCTTTTGTGGGAGTAATAGGGAATGTTTCCATGTTGTTATGGGACCTTGTAAAAACAAGGATCCAAATGTTCCAGTAAAATTAAATAAATTCATTTTCTTTCTTCTCTCACCTCCTTCACTCTCCGCAGTTGCCTCTTAAGGGATTTGCCATGCTCAGCTGTTCCTTGGTCTGTGAGATGTGTGTTTGTATGTATGTACAAATGTGGATACAAAAATGCTGTTAGCAAGACATTTTCCTGCTTCTTTCTAAGCCCGTGGGATACTTTTCCCTCTCATGAAGATAGTAGCAGAGTTCTATAAACTATGAACACCTGCAACCTTGTAGAACTATGTTTATGATACAGTAGAAAATTATTTTGACAGTGGATGTTTTAGGATTCTAGCCAATCACCCCAGGGGTGGATGATCCTTTGTCCAATTAGACTATGAAGAAAAAAGTCTATAAGAGTTTGTAAATAATTAAATAAATCAATCTTGCTGCACAATTCCTGCCTGCTGGATCTCTCGCCTCTCTTCCCTACGGCTGCGGGATACAGTGATATACATATATATATATATATATATATGCAATTATATATGAATACAGAAAAATAAACAACTTATAGACCAGCTATGGAATGACTGGATTGCAAGATTAAGTACAAGTGTGCTGCAGCAAAGAGGAAGACTTTCTGCTTAAAATGAGATGGGCTCACAGCACAGGTTTTGCTGTGTTTGGGGTAGCACATAATGTGTTCATGTACCCATTGCTGACATCAGTGGAATGGCAAGGCACCTATAATCATTAAATCTAGCTGTGGAATGGATAGCAAAGGTCACCCCATTTGTCTCCAGGAGTCACTCTGAATTCTTCAGAAATTGATAAGAGGATGTACACTGGGGATATCTGTTTTGATACACCAGATCTGAATATACCTCAGAATGAAGGGTGTCTGGGAACTCAGCACTTTGGACATGCAAAAGAATGGGCCTGAGATCATTAAAATAAAAACTGTGAAAAATTGAGCAATAATTACAGTAAAATAAAAAGCAATAAGCATATCAAAAGTAACCCGTAGTAAGGATTAAAAAAATGTGCTATGACTGACTATACTGCATCCACTGTTAAACAAGGATTAATTGTTCCCATTGCAGCTGTGAACAAGATAAAAACAAAGAAATACCACCTTCCTTATGGATGGAGGAATAGACAATAAAAGGAAAATAAAAGCACACCTCTGTATAATGAATCTAAGCTCTACTGTGGCTATTTGTACAGGAGTTTTAGTGTGGCGAGAAACCTGCTCTGCTCAGCTGTATATTTTATTTCTCCCTGTATCCTGTAGTTCCCGTGGCTTGCATTTGCACCAGCAGTGACAAGGTGCAGCAGAAATCTCCCTTTAGCTCTACCTTCTGACCAAACAGTGCATTTACTCCAGCTGTACATTCTTTGTCAGGATTTGGTCCTTTGTATAAAGGCGAATGCTTTTTTGGCTGTGGTCCCAGTGGGGTGTTCGATAACTTTGTCAGAAAGAATCAAGAGAACATAATGACTGAACAAATAATAGGCTGTCAAGGAGACTCAAGTTACAGGAACAGAAAGATAGTCCAAAATGCCTTTGCTCTTCAAAGAAACCTAGAAAAACTTCGTCTTAATTTGGCCTTCAGAACTTTGACGTCAGCCGTTTCTTGTCTGCAAGCATCAACTCAAACATGGGAATTTATGTGGATAGTTAGTTCTCATGAGAGGTTTCTGGCAGGCTGCTTTCCCTCAGGTCAGTTGTGTACCATATACAAAACTACCACAATTGCTTTTTCACCTCCATTCCTTTAAAAAAAGTCTTACAGACAGTCTTATAGAAAATAATTCTGCTTTAGCTTTTTTTTTGCACCAGTCAAGCAAGGAATTATGCCTCTTACGGAAAATTAAAAACACACAGAAAAGCTATGTATTTCAATGGAGCTTTAATATATATTTTAGTACATCTCCCGAAGCACATTTCAATCAGCCAATTCATCCACACCAAAGTCAATGGATATTCTTACAGAAATAATCCATGTTTTTTGCTTTATAGACAGATATACAGTAAAGAGGCAAATAGAATAAAGTTCAATGCTCAATATATTTAGCCAACTTTTGCCTTTGAAAAGGGTTTTGTAGGGCAAGTACCCTTTGAAGACCAGAAAAAAATTCCTCCAAGCCCTGGAGGCCTGGCTGTCATCTTCCCTCAAGCCAGCCAGGAGATGTTATGGGGAGGGCAGTGGGGCAGACCTGCTTGCCTTTGGAGAACTGGGAATGCTCTTTTGGAGCTGCATCACCCCTTGACTTAGACACAAAACCTTGATGCTGCTGTGATGGACAACCAGAGGCTGATACAGCTGTTCATTAATGTGATTGTTTGCCACTCACAACAGTAATTTAATGAGGCCCAGCTTTGAGCTGATGGTTAGTCCAGCTGACCTCCAGAGGTTCCTTCTGTGACTTCCAAATGCTGAGTATTCTGAAAGAACTTCTACAGTCCCCAGAAGCACTGCAACTGCACGATTGCACAAAGACTCCTCCAGGGGAAGGGGGAACAGGGATTATGTTTGCTTGTCTTCATGCTATAGCCATCATCTCAGTCAGCCCTAGCCACTGACCTAGAGGCTGCCTTACCCGGAGTATCCCACTCTATCTGCCCATTGAGGCTGTCATAAAAATGCAGAATTTTGTTTGCCCAGAGAAATGAGAAGACACTTGTAACTGGGGCAGGTTTGCAGCCAGTTCACCGCTCCGCGACGGTGGATCCATAGGTCCCGTCTTCAAGGAGGAAATTAGGAAATACAAGAAGAATCCTGGGGTGATGGACACAGCGCTTCCTAGAGTGACCAAAATAATCCATGCCAAAATGAAGTTTTGCCAGTTAAATAAGAAAACTTTATTTGCAGAATATCTTTTGAACTGTACATATTTTCAGCTTACACACCTAGTCCTGGCTTGGGAACTTAAGCTGTGTTTATTTTGAAGACTGTCAGCACATCTTTAAGTGCTTCACCTATTCACATCTTTGGGTCTCTACAATGGAAAATATATCCTCTCTTTATATCATGATTCAACTCAGCTCAAAAAGCTAAATATGCAGAGGCATGACACAGACAGGTCTCCCACTTCTCATTCAATGCAACAAACAAACGGAGAACAAGAGCAACACGTGGCACAAAGATTAAGAAGTTGAATTTCCGTGCAGGTCTTTTTCCTTGCCACTTAAGGCAATAAATCATTTCAATTAGACATAATTGAAACAGTTTGCATTTGAAACGTGAGTTAAAATTGAAATCAGTATTCTCCAGTTTCCCCCTTCCACATTCATATCAGCTATTGGGAGGATATTGCATATCTATCTACTCTTGGCATAGATTAAGTCATAACTTACATTTTTTTAATATAATCTCTGGTTGTAATCAAGCACTGGTATATAGACTTTTATCATCAATACCACAGTTACACAGTCTTTTCCAAGTTCCTGTCCAGATACCTCTGGGCTTTAAATCCCTTATTGTCTTATCTAATTTTCCTTTTTCATGTAAAATTAATTAGAGTACAGACTCTCTTGTCTTTTTGTTATTCCATTCAGCTTTCAGGATGTTTTTGTTCTCCACCTAAACAGCAGTTTTTCAGATTTAATACACTGGCCTCATGTCTATGAGGGTGAGATCAACAAAAAGAATGCCACAATAGATATGGGCCAAAAATTAAGTAAAAATAAATAAAGAAATCTTTTGTAGCCTGTTATAAAAAAAGACAACATTATGATATTAGAGTGCAGAGCAGTGGACTGATTAATTAAGATCATAAAACTGATATAATTAAAAATTACTTGGGTTCTGTTTATTACCCCTTCTGTTGTCAACTAAACCTTTCAAACCCTGTAAATAAGCAAGCTGAATGACAGGTGCAATTGGTATGCAGGGGATTCAAGTTACTTAATGTTGCAATTTTTTCCTGGTTTTCACTCTTTTAGAGCATCAGGACTAACATCTGGAATAAACACATTGATTTGGTTGTATTGTCAGTGGGTCACTAATCAGAGAAATCATTGATTAGAAGTAATCTGTCAATTAAGTCTGACATTGTCTCTGGTACCTTGGCAATGGGGGGCTGCATTCTTTAAACTGAGACATTGACCTTGTTGTTTTCACTGTCTGGAGACTGAAATGAGGATTCCCAGTAAAGACAATGCTTTATCCTTTGTTTTATTCCCTTGTCATTTTGGTTGTTTTGGGGTTTTTTTTTCTGGGTGAGTTGTTTGGTTGGGTTTTTTCCTCAGCTCAGGTCTGATTGTCATGTGTTTTTCTGCATTTATCTGGTTTTTAAAATGAACACATGCCATTCCTGCACATAGGTGACATTTTGACAGGATGTTAAAGCACTTCAACAGTTTCCTCCCCACCATTTCCTGAAAACTGATTTTTAGGATTCATTCATTCAAATGATGAAGTAACAGTGTGTAAAACTTCATTTGGGATGGAGGGGGGGGTCGTTCTGATTGCCTTTGAGGAACTCAGGACATCACTTGCTGGCAAGTCTGATTGTGTGTCAATATTTCAGAGCTCCTCCAGCCTGTGGGCTCAGCTCATCCACTGTGTACCCACAGCATTCATGGAGAAAGGGAAGTGAAATGTGATGTTAATCTTCCTGGATAGTACTGGAATGAGTAATTCTTCCAATCTAGCAATAAGACACAATGTTAGCCTTGAAATTAGACACTTGGGCTCCAGTTCATCATTAATCAGAAAGGCACTTGAGCATGTCTATACCTTTAGGCATGTGCTTAAGTGTTTTGCTGCAGTGGGGCAGGCTAAAGTAAATGCTTAAATGATTTGTTGAGCTTGTGTTCCGACATGTTATTGTTAACATTTGTGTAGAGCAGCAGGAATGCACATTGTTTTCTACACGGAGACTGAAGGCAGTTATCAGACTCTCATCTCAATGAATTAAATCAACATCACTTGGAATTAGTTCAGTTACATGAAGCTGTCAGGGCTGTCTTAAGAAAAGATCCATTGCACTCTGTGGTCCAGGGGAAGTCTGTGACACCCTATCAACTCACAAGAAACAAGATTTCACTTTGTACCACAGGATGCTCATCACCACTCATTTTCAGAGTGTATTTCAGATCCATTTTCAGCTGCTTTATTTATATCTTAGAAACACAAATGGAAAACAGGACTAAGTAACCAGATTTCAGAAGGCATTTGCTTTTACCTTAGAACAAAGCTGTTGATAAGAGAAAATGAAAATCAACACTTGAGCACTATTTTTATTTTTCCTGTCTCATAGGTTTGCATGATATATAACACAGTGGTACCTCATTATATACTGAGGGATCTGAAACCCAAAGGTAGAATATGGAGTTAAACTGGTATTTAAGGTGGCATTTCAGGGAGTTTAGTATTTTTTCTCCCCCTTTTCCTGTCTTAAAAAGTTTTCCCATTAAATAGAGCCTAAGAAGCTAAAAAAATTTTGGAAAAAGAAGAAAATTTAGAGATGTGCAGTAAATATACTCAGCTGCATGGACCAGTGCTTAACTTAGAAAATCTTCTGATATTAGTAGAGTGAGAATTTAATAAAATAGTACTTATCTCCTAAGAAGTCTGTAGAAACATTAATCAGGCTGTGTGAAGGATATTCCCACTTGTCTGGTTCTCAGTTTGCATGTTTTCCCTGTGAAAAGGGAATGACTGGAAAAACAGGAGATTGCTATTTCTGTGTGGAGCAGTTCAGCAGAATGGGGTCCTGCCAAAGGCTTCAGGCTGGGGCAGGAAATGAGGGAGTCACAGAAGGACACTGTGTCCTCAGGCAGGCAAGTGTCCTCTGATTACAATGAGAGAAGCCCTACTTTGTTTGTTAATAAAACCAGGCTATTGAGTCAATGACTTAAGACTGCTCTGGGCAGTTCACTTTTAGATGGAGATCTAGGCAGATCCACCTTGATTGTCTGATTGATTTAGCTTCTGCAACAACTGATGTACATGCTGAAGTAGGGCTGATTTTCCATACCAGAAAATAAACTAAGTTGGTACAGGATTATTGGTTAAATTCGGGGAATCTGCTGCAGTTTATTAAAATACAGGGCAGAATTTTGGCACATATTGAGTTGTTTCACTGCTCTTTGTTATTATTAATGGAAAGCTGTCTATACAGAGCTAAATATTTGTATTCAAAAGGAACATTTATGCTTGTTCATTATTGTAAAAAAATAATTGTCACTTTCTTTAAAACATCCCCCCACCTTTTGTTTTCCTCCTTTTCTTTTCTGTTCTCTCTCCACTTCTCCCAGCCAGGATCCTATTGAAATTGTTTACAGCACTGACTCCAGAACACTGATCTGATGGAGAGCTCTGAAGTACTTTGATACACGTTTCTCCAGTGGGGAAAAAGCAGTATCCAACATATTGTGCTTACTTAACCTCCCTTTGAGCAGCTGTCCCTCAATGGAAAGCCATCAGATTTCTGTTCTTTTTCTTCAACGAGATGTTAGTGGCCTTCACAGCATTTCTATCTCCCACAATGACTATCTGATAGTAGAAATGTAACACATTCAGCACCATCAATTTCAAACACAATACACAGGAGTAATAGATGTTAAAAATTGCCTTGTCCACACAGTATATTGTCAAAAAACAGATTTCTTAGAGCAAACTCTGGGTTTAAAGGAAAGGTGACATTGTTAACGAATGTCGTCAGTGATAAAGTGATAGATGTCTGGCCATTGCTCTCCATGGGCCTTCCTGAACAGAGAGGCTGTATGAAAGAAAAGGATATTTGTCAAGGAAAACTGGATGGAAAACTAAGGGTTTATGACATTTATTGTCCTTTCCTCAGCTCCTGTCTGCTACAGTAGCATATCTAAATATTTGTATAACTTCTTATTTAGTTTAATTTTGAAGCTGATAGTGATTAAAGGTATAAGCAAAACTTGGAAAACTCCTTCTCAAATTCATTTCACCTATATTGCCCTATCTCTGTCAGTGAAATGAGAAAAATTAAACTACATATTTAGGAGGGCTGTATTACCTTAGGCATCAGCATATAGAAAAATAAAATAGAGGGGAAGAAAAATCAGTTCCCCCCAAATTAATTTCTGGAATGAAACAAAGTTTTCATGCAAAAAAACATTTTTCAGAAAGCAGTGTTTACCATGGAGTAGTTTAAAGAAATGATTAGCTTAATGCACACCTTATATCAAATCCTGGTTGCCAGATAACTGATAATAATAAAATGGGGAAATTAAAAAGTGCTTCATTCTGTGCACTTTTATGCAAATATTTGCCTTCCTGCATAGAGCTTTTAGGAAAGAACATGACAAAAACCATCATCCATCGCTCAAAGAAACCCAGATGACCCTCCTTGAGTCACCCTTCCTGTAGTAGGGCTAGGGCTCACATGTACATTTGTCTGGCTACTTTTGACCAAAAGGTCCCTTTTAAAAAAGAGAAACCAAAAAAACCCGAATCGTTTTCATGGGTTGTACAAGCTCTCAGAGATCTGCAGAATATATTGCTAAAGACAATCGTTCCATACTGTTTTTCCCTGTACTGTGAGTACATTAAAATTACAGAAGAAATGTTATTTGCAGAAATATGCAAACTAGTAACAGCTCATCTGTAATATTCACTGATAAGCAGTACTGAAAAATACCCATTTATTTGCTACATGTAATCATCTTGATATCATTGGCTCTTCCAATTCACAAGCCAAAATGCTTAAAATTCCAACTGACAGGTCTTTGTCATTATTATTCACCATGTTTTGTTAAAGCCATTTAATCATGTGCAGGCCCTACAAAGGATTTCTTCCTCTTTCTCTTTTAAACAAGCATGCTTTTGAAGGTAGGCTTGCATAGCAAATAACTTATCCGATAGAAATAATTACAGACAGCAACTGGGAAAAAAATCTAATCTGCTGGGAATTGTTCTTTGCTTTCATTGTCCTGCAGCACCATTTTACCAGAAAGTGCTCTGAATAATTTAGGGGCTGCTAATATGATTGCAGTGTCTTCCCATGTTCACCACAACTGCTCGAGGTCAGTGTCCTATCTGGTTATATTTGATGCTCCAGGAAAAAGAGGAAGCTCTAAAACTGAAGGCAGCCTATCAACTAGAAAGATCACTTCTGTTGGATTCTACAGGTCACTTAGGGTGGACAGTAGAAAGAGGCAAATATTCAGGTGATATTCAGAAACATGATGGATTAAGAGGTTTATTTCAGTAAAAACTCAAAATGAGAAAACTGATTATTATATTCCTCCTACACATGTTTCACATTAGTGGACAATGAGTTGTTGTTTAAGACAATAAATGTAAGGTATTAGGGGCGCTGAGTTAGAAAGCCATCTTCTCCTCACTAACAGATTAGCACTGTGCAGCCAGCAGCAGCTGAAGTAGGGCCTTCCGGATCTTTTCTTCCCTCAAAGAAGGAGTTTAAATTGAAAAATCACACCACCTGTGTCTTGTGTCGGTCCTTTAATGAGGGCTCTAATTATCACCAGGTGAGTGCAATCGCTGCTAACACTGGCCTGGGTTATTTCAAAGGATCTTGGTCACACAGTAGTTTTTTGGAGTCTATGCTGCTGAGCTGCATCTATGGTGCGTGTCTGGGGCAGAATTCTGGTTGTGAGGGCCTATTTAAAAAGGGGCAAAAAGCCTTGAGCTCTAGTGTGAGGGGGGAAGTTGAAAAAGTAAAATAATAATAATAAAAAAAAGTAGTGTGATCACTAAGGCTTGAGACAAAGCAGGTGCTGTAGTAGAGGTTTCCTCACTTTTCTCTCTTTCCTCGCAGGCTGTGGAGGGCTCTGTGACACAGCAGATAGGTGCTCCCTGAGGGAGCTGTGTCCTGTGGAGAGGAGCCCCCATAGGAGCTGGTTTATCCTGAGGGAGCTGTGTTCCATGGAGAGGAGTCTACCCTGGAGCAGGAGAGAGGTACTGCTGGGTTCTCATCCTCATCCCAATGTTGCTGCACTGCTTGGGGCATGAGAGGAGATGGAAATGAGGGAGTGGAATTGAGCTTGGAAAGACAGGAATGGGGGGAAGTGGTTTATATCTTCTGTTTCTGTTTTTGCTGCCCAACTCTATTTTAATTGTTGATAAGTGAAACTAATTTTCTTTAAATTGGCTGTGTTTAGCCCTGATGGTAACTAATAGCTAATCTCCCTGTCGTTATTTATTTTCATGAGCTTTTTTAATCCTGTTTTGTTTTGGAGAGGGAGGAATGAGAGATTGGTTGGAGGGGGGGCTGGCAGCCAGCCAAGATCAACCCACCACAAAGAGAAATTAGTCAATTCAAAATCTTGTACTTCAGAGACATGTTTGTATCATTAGGGTCTCGTTCATTGCGTTCATTGTCCAGACTGAAAAGTCAGAGGGGCCTATTTTTGCTATTCCTGGTTTTCTGTAGATAAGAACCAATGGATTTAATGCCACTTAGTTACAAGTGAGACTGTTGGAGGAAATTTCTCAAAATGAGTACCCTCTAACCTTCAGGATGTTTGTAGAATAATTTTGGTTGCTTGGATCAATTATGGCTGAAGAAAAAGCATGGGGTAAAACTTGTCCCTGCTGTGGCGTGTGCTTGTGCATTCACCTGCATGCTGGGAGAAGACTGAGAGTCCTCATGAAGAGTGAGATCAAAGTAAATGAATGTGATAACTTCTCCCTTAAGTGTTGCAGGCTGTATGTAAACCTCTTCCTGCATCAATTAATCAAGTAATTCTGTGCAATTAATAAATCTGAAAAAAAGCTGCCTGTTGTAAATGTGCAGAAACCAAACAAACAAAAATTAAAATGTGCAACTGAATCATTCCCTCAACTGAAAGATGTGCTGAAGGGAGTTAGAGCTGCAAATGTAGTTAGACACTGTCTGGAAGTGAATGATTGCTATTTTATGTGACATGATGCTTTCAGATCTAGTAACTGGTCCTGAGTCCTGGATGTTGATACCTTGGAGCTGCACAAGAGTGAAATGCAAGTCTCCCTTGTCTTACTAGACTTATCCCTACAGGATGATATGTGTAATGTTGGATATGTGGAGAAAAAAATCTTCCTTTAATAGTGATGAGGGGTTTTTTATAAGGATTTCTCTTACTACAAATTACTTAAGGGTTGGTTTTTTTATTGGATAGAATGATCCCGAATGTTGTAGCAGGGACTTAAAGTCATCCAAACATCGAAATATTTTCAAACATTAAGTAGCAATGCTTCCAACACATTCTTCCAGATAAATTAATCCACCCTGTGCCTAATCTTCACAGGTTTTGCCTTTGGGTTTTTTTCTATGACATCTATATACTGAAAAATGAGTTTTGAGCTGTGAATCCAAAGCCCTAGAAGGAGAGGAGCAGGAGATGGGTATGATCTTAAAAGCAAAACTTGAACCTAACAAAGACATTGCAGTGCACAATTTAATACTGCCATCAAATGGCCAAATATATTTCTTGTGGTGCAATGGCATCTTAGCTGGTTGTCTATTATACGCACTTCTTACTCTAAACAGCCCATTTGAGTCACACAAAGCAAAACAACAATGGCTTTCTGTTTTCATGTTTTGATGGAAATATAGGTCTGATTCCACAGCCAGCTTTGGTAGGAGGGGTCAAGTCTTAGGAGGTGCCTTGCTGGTGCCTACAGGGCAGAAGGAGTTTTACAGTGGGCTGTAAACACTGGGTGAGTGAGAGCCATTAGTGACAGATATCACAGGCCAAGTAAAACCTACTTGATGAGTGTGGTCAAGTTGCTGGTTAATAATATACACTAGTAAAGTGATTTCAATAAACTAATGCATTAGAAGTATATATATATTTTTTTTGTCTTTATACCTGCTGCTGTTAGTCATGTGGAATTAACATAACTCCTTCAATTTATGCAGGTCCATATATTTCTTTTATTGCATACAATGAGCCTTAACAACCCCTCAATATTGTTAATTTGAATTCCCTATAAGAAGCAGGCTTTGAACTTCTTGTGGGTGATTTGATCTCACGTATTCTCCATCTTCTGTAACACTTATAATAATTTTATAGTCTTAAACTAAAATGGTATTTAATATTGAAATTCCCCACTTAAATTTCTAACACAGTATTTCTTGCTGGTTTAATTCAGTTCTGAAGGGCCTCTTCCTGGGCAGATGCTCTCACAATCACAATTCCTTTTTTTATCTAGCCTTGGAGAACTCTTTCACACAAAATTTATATGAATATAGCACAGATATAGACTTTTTTCACTGCATTTCTCCAGCTGCTATAGAGAAGTCTTTCCTAATCTTTGCTTTCAATATATAACTAAGGCTGAGGAAAAAAACACCTGTTTCAGATCTGTCTGCCACATGGATTTTATCAAAGACTTAATGGTTTATATTCTGCTAAACTGAGCATTCCCATCTTTTTCAATTCAACTGTTTACATCCAGGAAACAGGCTTAGCTGTTTTTTGGTTGTGCTGTTTTGTTTCCTTTTGGTTTTTTGTTGGCTTAGGTGTTTTGGCTTTTTGTTTTGTAATTGTCTATGTTCCATATTCTATTCCATCCTCTTACTAGACTGAAAGAAGTGGGTATCTACCCAATGTTTGATGTTATCCAATGCATGTGTACTATTAGTTTTATATTTATTAATGTCGTATCTAATCTCCTAGTTGTTTTCTGTTAGTGCCCAAGCTGTGAAGGACTTGTATTCAACATCTGCTAGACATTTGTGTCTGGACATCTTTGTGTGGCTGTGCACCATGCTGGTTTTGGTCTGAATTCACTCTCTCTGCAGTAGCTATTATGAGGCTGTGTTTTGGATTTGTGCTGGAAACAGAGTTGGTAACACAGGGATGTTTCTGTTTTTGCTGAGCAAGGTTTGCAGAGTCAAAGCCTTTTCTTTTCACCCCCATCTGGCCAATTGAGGAGGCTTGAGTGCACAAGAAGTTGAGGGGGGAATGCACACACAGCTGGGGCAGCTGACCAAAGGGATACTCCATACCATGTGGCAAGAGCTCAGCCCATGGAGCTGGGGGAAGAAGGAGGAAGTAGGGGATGTCGGAGTGATGACCTTCATCTTCCCAGCAGCCACTAACTTTTCTCTCAAGTGCATTATGGTACACACTAGTTGTATTTTAACTATAAGTTCATGAATTTAGTTCCTTTAGTACTTTGTAGTGCTGTTCATTTCACATATCAAAATGTCCCCTGTGTAAGGTGCATGCCTGAAAACTAATCCAAGTGTCGGTATGAGGAAACAACTGTCTTGTGCATTTAGTCCACATAATGAGACTCCTTTTTTTGCTGTAAGTTATTACTGACTCAGCTCTTTCCTCCAGTTACTTTTCAGTGCCGGTTTCACTAAAAATGCACTTTAGTTGGGGTGCCCCTACTCAGCGTAACACTTCTGATTTAAATTTAAAAAACAGAAAAATAGTGTTTAAGTATCTTTTCCCTTTTCCTGTACTCTCTAATGAAACAGAACCCAAATTTCATGTAGAAGTTGGTAGCAATTCCTCAGGTTTTTTTTAAGAAATCATATCAGCCCACTTTAGCTGTTATGTATATTTAGCTCCTGAGGTTTGGTTTTAAGTCATCACCTTGTACACTGCATTGAACTCATGAGAAACTAAATTAATTAGCTTTGTCCATCTTTGTCCTTGTCATCTATTTATGAAAATGATGGCAGGTCCTCTGAGGAGCTGGAAAAGTGTAGATTAATCTGTGGGCTGAGACTGCCCAATACATTATAGTTCTGTCTTTAAGGTCTCTCTACTCCTGATTTACAATAATAAAACAAACCAAAAGTCATAGGAAAGTCTTCCTAATATTCCATAAAGGAGTGGTTAACTGGTTTTATCTTTGTGATTTATATGCTGCTGAGGGAGTAACCTTTCCCTGCACATCCAGAATTTCTCCTCTGCCTGGACCAGAGTGCCCTTTGTTCAAATGGTGACTGTTCAGGTAATTCATTTTTACTTTGCACTCTTCTGGCTACTGACAAGTGAAATGATCTTCAGGAATAATTACAAGGAATAGTCCTGTCTCACTCATATTAGGTAAAACATGTCTTTAAAGCTACAACAGGCAAATCCCACAAATATAAAAATGTCTCTGAAAGGCTGCTATATAGATGTCAAAGCAGCTGGGGAAAGCTCAGTGCAATGCTGGCACTGGCTTCTTCAGTCAGAGGGAAGAGGACCAGATCCTCCTCAGCTAGTTCAGGGTGGCCTAATTCCATGAAAATCTATAGTGCTGTTCCCCTCTGTGTTAGCAGAGCACCTTTTATTTCCCCTTCTCTTTGGCACACTTCAGCCTGACTTCTCCCCAGGCATGGATGTGAGAAAAGAGACACTCTCCTTGCCTTGATGGAGTGGAGCCCTTCCCTGAGGACTCAAGTGCCTTTCAGGAGCTGGACCTTCAAACCCAAACACTGCGGCACCTGAGCCCGGACTCAGCACACAGGGGGCTCATTTGTTGATAATGCTGCTCCATCGATTTAGTGGTGTTACAGGAGTTGAATTAGGACCATTATGCCCTACTCAAGTGACAGAAGAAACTGCAGCTATAACTCAGGTTTCCCT
The DNA here is from genome assembly GCF_041296385.1 of Aphelocoma coerulescens. Lineage (NCBI taxonomy): Eukaryota > Metazoa > Chordata > Aves > Passeriformes > Corvidae > Aphelocoma > Aphelocoma coerulescens. The sequence goes on from NC_091021.1 coordinate 9,585,169, forward strand.
GAGCCATTCTAACTACTGACTTACAGACACCTGTCTTCCTGCTCTCCCAGGGTGTTGGGAGTCGAGCAGCACGTAAAGGTGCAATGCTATTTTCTCCATAAATGAGAACTATAGCTTGGATCTATGTGGGGAGTACATATTACATATCCCAGCATAGTGAAACATAACAGAGCACCCATGAGAGTGGAGAATGGCTTCAGAAAACAATCTATAAATCTCTGGTGTTATCTTTCTGACAGCCTCCTAATCTCTGCAGGTTGTTGTTAAGAGCTGCATTAAACTAGCCTGTCATTGATCCCAGCTCTCACTGCTTCTCCAAGAGATGCACTTCCTGTGATCAATTAGGAAAAGAGACAACAGCTTCTTAAAAGCATCTTTACAACAGGACCCTGCAATAACACATCTTCCCAAAATGTGCATCTCTGACATTTACATCATACTTTGTCAAAGTACAGCCAGCATCTGCACCAACAACGTTATTCAGTCTTCTGAAATAAGTAAAAAGCTTAGGTTCTGCATGTTGAATCATCATTTTTGCCTCCAACTTCACCCTAAGAAAAAAAAAAAAACAAAAAACAAAAAACAAAAAAAAAACAAACAAACAAAAAAAAAACCAACTAAAATAGTGTTTGCAATTTCTTGCCATTTAATTAATTTTGATTCAGTGTTAGATTAGCTCTGGATAGTACCTAACTTACTCTCAATGACTTAGGGGGGAAACAGACTGTGAGCCTGCCTCCTTGTTAAAACTCTGAGAAGCAGCCTGGCTTATTGTCCAGATGGAGCACAAAAACTTACTACTGGTAAGAAAAATACCCAAAAAAAAAAAAAAAAGTATATGGCTATTAGCAACAAGGGCTTGGCAATTCCATTTCTACTATGAGAATTGTGTTTCTCCTGACTTGTGTACTAGCTGGAAAAGATAATGGTCATTTTTTGCCCCCATCCTGGACATGGTAAAGTCCCATTCTGTTGATGAACTTTAATTAATTTAATGTAATTATCTTAAAGAGGTTATTGTCCAAGCGTTAGAAAATTATCATCTCCCTGGTTTCTATACAGGAACTTGAATGTAGGGTGGACAGAAGGATGTGGAGAAGTACAAGTAATGATTTATCCTGTTGCTTGGTATGGTAGCTTCTATACTGGACTATTTAATAACAGAATAAATTGTAATACACATATCAAGACTGGACTTTCATGTGCCACTCCTTCTGTATGTATATTAAAATGTTTTTAAGTTTAAAAATAAGGTGAGATTGGCCTTTAAACTACTATGCTTTTGTAGTACTTGGAGCAGTCTGTCACCTTAACAAGAGAATAGAGTGGAAGAGGAAGATAATGATCTTTTGAATACTTATTCTCTATATTTTCTGGGCCACAGCAAGATGAAATAGCACAAATTCTTCTGGACTGGTTTTCCATTTCACATCTTTGTAGCCACTGACACTCTGACAAAGAAAGCTAATTTTATGCCTTGGCTTTCAGGAATTTTAAGATGATATGTTCTAAAATTGCAGCAAAAGGATGGCTCAGTTTCCGTGTGCACTCGCAACAGTCCATATAATTAGCAGGCTAAGCAGGAGAGCTGTATTTAACTCACTAGCTCTTAAATGGAGTTACTTTCATTTGTTTACTGAATGTCTCTACCCACTAAACGCTAATGAACTGGTAATGGATCTGTCAGAAAAGAGAAAAGACAAATACCTCTAAATGTTGCTATTGTACCTTAAGAATGTGGCTATTATTGCTCCTCTAACTCATGATCTTCATAAGAAGGAAGACGGTGGAACATTTGGTATCCAATGGGTGTAAGGAAGCACAAGCATGATTTATGTACTGATGGAGTGAGGGGAGGAGAGTAGCAACCCTCAGGAAACAATAAAATAAGCAAGCATATTCTTCCTGCATATTTCAGTGTTGGCTTTCCCATCTGCAGCCCCCTGCTCCTGTGTAAATTATATTAATCTCCTCCATTTTTATTTGTTAGATAAAACCTTAAAGTCTGAATGAAAAGCAGTGTCCTGCTGTAGTAACATAGTCTAAGGTCAGTAAAAGTGTTTGGCAAGTGGGGAAGAGACACACAAGAAGGGAAGGATTCCTCTCCTTTTCTAGCATGAAGGTCTGCATTGGCAAAAGACCTGGGTTATGGGACTTTCAGGGGGCAAAGGCTAGGCCACCTTCTTTGCTCCACGCTTTTGAGTTGACAGACTGAGGGCAAAAAGACCTGGGTATACTTGTATCTAAGTTGCCAACAAACATAGCAGGATGTCTAATAACCTTCCTAGAGAGTAAAAACCACAAAACCTTGAATTCACTGCAGCAAGTGAGGGAGGGATGCTTCATCACCACACTGCATGCTGGCTACAGAGAGTGAGTGAAAGCCAGTTCCTTGGACGTGTACTTGGAGCAGAACTGATCCCAAAATTGCTGCAGGATGGAGACCATACCTCAAAAGTGTTTTGGGTTACAGCTATCACTTTCACATTCCCTTTCTAAGGAAGAACATCACTTGCAGCCTTTCTAATCTGTTACTGCCTTTGCTTATATCAACACACAGTCTGTCCTACCAGTTTCTGTGGGCTGCTGCTGGCTTACAGAAAGCCTGGATTTACCTCAGTAGGCATCTTTATGCTTTTCTGGATGTCAGAGTAAATTACACTTCATTACTTGAAGTTCATCAGCTGAAATAAAGGGCCAGTCAGGTTATAAACTTCAGGTGTGATGGGGAAATGCAGTGTTCAGAGTAATGCCCAAGTAATAAGTTCAGGCTGATTTGAATGAAGAAATTTCTCTCTAAAGAATGTGAAGAAAACACTGGGTCAACCCTCGCCTGAAAATTAGACTTACTATATTTTGTATTTCTTTAGCATTTTTTTGTGAACTAAAATTCATGTCTCCTAAATCTGCATTGTTCAATTTGGCCTGTTATATTCTCTGACTGAAAAACAACTAAGAAAGCTCTGGGCAGGCTGCCTTTGCAGTTGAGTAGATGGAATATTAAGTGCAATCACTGAAAGATCAAAGCTTTTCTGCATAAGATTGCTATGCTAGTGCAAGCCCACCAATGTTTATGTATTGAGTAAACAGCACTATTGATGCTTTAACAATAAAATAATTTCTGCCTTTAAAAAATAATTAAGTTTCATAATATTCACTTATTGGAAGGGTTCTTCTGTCTGATTTTTAACACCTCTGACTTTTGGAAGCAAAATATGTACATATGTAAAACTTTTTTTTATGTTGTACAGTTTTAGGTTTTTGGGTTTTTTCCCCCTGTAGTCTGTTGCCACTCCTTCTACATATAGTTTAATTTTTCTTCTTCAGTCTCCTCTGGTGATGTTATCCTGCACTTGTTAAAATTTTATGAGAGGACTGTATTTATGACCCATGTTACGTTTTATCTGGTGTTGTTTCATTCCCTATGCACCTGGAGGTTGGGACCGGCTCAGACTGTACCTTGTGTCAGAGTTTGACTCTGGACAAACGTGGAGGAAGCAGAAGAGACTCCTGACTCTCAGCTCAGACCTTTCCCTAGAATCAGACCTCCCCAGAGTCAGTAGTTTCTTTGCTCTTGGCTAGCACAAGCAGTTTGAATTTTGAAATTATTCATGACTACAGGTATAGATTGGTTCCATCACTGATGCTGCTCTTTGCTGAAGCAAGGGCCCAGAGTTTCATCCTCTGCATTAATTCTTTATTCCTCTTCAACAGGAGAGATCTCTACAGACCATATGAAGACAGTTTTCAGGTTCCTTACCTATCTTCAGGGTAATAGATAATATGGTTGTGGGATGTAGATTAGCACAGCAGTTTTTAGGGGCAGGGACAATTAAGAGGTAAATAATCTAATCAGTTTTTAGCTGTAGCATGGCTGTTAGAAGAAGTTCAAACCACGATTTAATGACTCAAAAAGAGGTAGACTTACCTTCCCTCTGTGGGGCTGGGGGAACCCAGAAAGCTAAAGAAAGTTCCTTTTCTGTTGAAATCAGACTGTTGGAAGGAGAGTCGCTCTTGAAGAACATAAGATTAAAGAAAAAAATATATATATGGTATTTCTACTTTCTCAGAAAACAACAATATACCCTATGCAACTGTGATTGCTCTTCACCCAAATATGTGCCCTGACCATTTAAGAATCAAGATGGTGTCTAGGGGCTGTTGTGGAAATGTGCCTCAGTTCCCCAGCAGATTGTCATGACTCATTCAAAATTTAGTCCAGTATTTTCTGTAAGAACTTTGTATTATTTCTCATAAGTTATGTTAACAATAGTCCTTTCTGAGGCACTCTTTATTTTTAACATAACAGGTGTAGATTTGACAGGAATTAAGTAGTGTTACACATCGCTGTGAGGTGTCTCCCAAACACTGAGGGCTCTGGTCCTGACACAGTGAGGTGTGTAACCCCCATCCTGTGAGAAGTGTTCTAGCCCAGCTCCTTGCCAGTACTGACACAGCACTGCACACAACTTGATCAAGGAGTTTTGTGCTTCCATTCCGTTATCCCCCTTGGACTTCGACACCTCTGGGCTCTTGGGTGCTGCAGTAACTCACCTCCCTTTGTGTGTGTCAACTTCTGTTGGATTCCTGGTTGCAAATTGTCCCTATAGCAACCAAACACAGTTACTAATTTGGAGAAGCAATGCTAGGAAATTTTAATACATTTGACAGTTTACTCCTTTTGGGAAACTGTCTTACTTTCATTGTACCCTTCTTTTCATTTCTTCCCCTCTCCCATCTGTTCCTGTTGAAAACAAGGCGGATGGTGTGATGAGTCAAATGCAATCCATGCACCAATGGGACAGACAAAGACAGCAGACCCCCATCCCAAATTTGACTTAGAAATGTTGTGGTCAGTCCTAGCCTTAGCCTGACCCTTGTCCAAATCTTACTTTCATCTTAAATTTTAAAGTAACTTGGGAAAAGCTGTTTCCTGCAGTCTGGAAAAATGATGCCTTTACAGTATGTGACTTTTTTGTTCAGATTTTAGTAACATATTGTTCTGTTTATAAAGGACCCAAGCTGTTTAAAAATAGAGATGTACAATTTTTAAGAATGTGTACTGTAAAAGACCAATGTGTCTTTTTAGATCAACATAGATGACCAAGGACAGATGCTGTCTCTGAAGTAACATGGAACTTGTCAAGAGATGTTATTGTGTTTTGTAGACATTACTTGTAAAATTAAGAGTTACATTGCAGTAATAAATTTAATTCTACATGCATGCAAATTTCTTGTTAGACTATTTAGCTTGTTTGTCTTATTTAACATACAAAATTACATTTTAAAAGAAATGAAATTATATATATGGTAGAGACATTTGTAACTACAGTGATGTTCAAAACATCTCTTCTTTAACCAGAGAAATATCCAACCTGTCTTGCAATAGTTTTACAAAATCATTACTGTCACTTCATAAAAACTTTTTGAAGAACACCTGTATTATTTTTAAAGCATCATAAAAAATGGAAACCAAAGTTATTCTTTCTGGAGGATCCTTCACAGTTTTGCATTTTGTGGGTTTTTTTGTTGAATACAGGCTGTTGTTTTCATAGCATGTTTTGGAGTTTAGTAAGTAGCAGATTCCTACCACTAGGCTTACATAAAGAGTTTCCGGAGAGAATTGCTGGTAGCACAAAAAAAATCCTGTCTTTACAGCCTACAGCAGTATTTACTTTGTACCTCACAAAACAGCCCTGGGACTGATGTGTCAGTGTGTGTTTGTGTCAGGGATTACTCTCGAAGGGACTGGTAGCATGTGTGCTCCTGTGCTTGTGTAATTCATGTAAAGCTCGTACCGATGTTCAGCTCAGGTTACAGCCGCAGCTCGGAATGACTCTGCTCTTAAATTTGCCTCTGTTCCTGCTATCCACATCTCTGTTTCAAAATCCCTCAATCTTAGCCCATTAAACTTGGATGGCTGCAGAACTTCAGGGGTATCAGTAGAGCTACAGGAGCTGGGTAGCCAGTGGCCACCTGCATTTGTGTTATGAGCAAACCACAGGGCTCCTTTGGTTGTGTGACTTTTTTTATTTTGTAATCCACAATTTAGGCTGTGGCTATTATCCATGCAGAATTCTTTCTTTTCCTTTAATGAGGACTGAAGAATAATTGAAATTGTGTAATGTTTTAAATATTTTGCTTGGAAGTGAGAGTATGTGTGTAGTTTTAATAGCTTCTATCCTAAATACAAGGTGTTTCACGATCGAGTCTACAAAAGTGTTTGTAATGCAATCTACATAAGTTATCAGAATTTTTAAAATTGCTTGTCTGGGTTATGAAGTTTTTTAAGATTTTCAGGAAAATATTGAGGAAGAAAGATTCATTGTGCATTTTGACAAAGCCTAAGATATTACAGAAAGTGACTGTATCATATAGATATTTCCTATTTCAAAATAGAGGTTTTAATTTTTAATGATTCTTCAGTACTTCTAGTTAGTGATTTTTTTTGTCATGTTAGTTTTAGTAATTTTTTCTTGCTTTTTTACCTTCATAGATACCATGAAATTTTCATTTTTATGTACTAGCAAGAACAGATTTCTTGAGTCACTTAAAAGCCATAGAATTAGGTAGTTGGATCTTGCTGGAGTTTTTTGGGGGTTTTTTAGTAACAATGAAGTTGTATTATATTCTAACAAGTATTTTAAAGGCCAGTTCAAACAAGAAATTTAGCTACAGCTCATAAAACAAAATAAAGATAAAAGTGTCTCCATAATATCTGAGTTCAAAATGCTGCCCTTTTGAAGATTTAGTGCCAGACCATGAGGATGTTTGGTGTGCCAGATCGAGCACTTGGGGAGCACTGAGACCTTCCTAGATGGCAGCACAGGAGCTCCCCTCTGGCCACGAGGGCATGATGCCAGCAGAAATCAGATGTGAAGCATCATGATGAGCTATAACAAGCAGAATATTCCTACCAGAGTGCACACAGCCTCGCTTGACACAGGCTCTGCTGGCACCGATCTTATCGATGCTGATTGCACCGCAGGGCGGGTGGAGAGGGGGCTGGGGGATCGATGGAGCTCTGCAAGCACAGGCACTGTGAAGCTGTGTTTAATCTCAGGGTTCAAACTTCACCAGCCTTGCACTCAGCATGGCTTCATGAGAGCTCTGCAAAGCATCCAACAGCTGACCACGTGCAAGAGGGAAATACCACTTTCTAGCTCTGGTGGAACCAAGAATAGCTGAAATTGTGAAAACAGATGCCACTGTATTTCCAAGGCTCCAGAGTGTTATGAGCATTCTGGCATTTAAGAGATGGAAAGGAAATTTAGCTGAGGTCAACAAGGTCAACGTGCATTGCAGTCAATCAGAAGCTGGCACTGGGAATGCATCTCACCATGGCCATACACATTAATTAAAGAAGGATATGCAATGACAGAAATCACAGATAGATAATGACAGGTTGCACACACAGCATGAAATGACTGAAATCAAAATTAGGAAAGGAAGTGGAAACAGAAAAGTATTACTGAAATCACAGATTTCAGTTGGATGTTTGATATATATCTCTAGGGCTGTATAGATTTTGACAGAATGGCAATACTAACAGAAGAAATCAACAGGTCCTGAAAGCCTTTATTTGCAATGTAAAGACTACAGTTTTTCAACATGGTGCTTAGATTAAAAAGCTCTGGTAAACCAGAAATGTCCCTGTTTGTTGTGTCTGTTTCCTCTTCTCATTAGGTCTTGGCAGTAGTATAGTAAAAATTCAGAATTTCTCTGAGATCTAAATCCTTAGCATGATTATGTTCTCAGCAATCATATTTATCGTCAGCCACTTAGGCCTAATAATTGGAATGAAGTGTAAAAATTTAATCCTTCTAGCACTAAAGAAAAAGTGTAGTTTAGAGTGACCGGAATAGTAAGCCTTAAACTACCTAAATAGTAAAAGCTGAATAATAGATATCTTTTGTGACTATGTAGAATATACTTCCAGATAAGACTTGGAAAGTGTGAACTGGTCCTTTTAAGATGGTCCAACATAGATCGTTTTGTCTTGAATATCTGATGGAATTGGAGCCTTCGTGCTTGTTCTTAGTCACCCTCATCTCCTGCCACTCATCTCCTGGAATAAAAGGGGTTCTGAAGAATTCCATGTTGCAATGCCCTTTCCTAACCTGCCTAAATGCAGGGATAGCAAAGAGGAAAAATCTCCAAGTTTTCTTCCTAAAATATTACCTGAATTTGGATATGCTGTAACAAGCTATTGTCAAGGATAGGAAAACGGCACAGGTGAGAGCTGCCCAGCGATTATCCCAGTTTGTGCCAAGGGCTAAACAGTCCCTGATTAGCTCCTGGATTAACTGGGGCTTCATAAAAGCATTGTACAAATGTCTTTTCTCCCTGCCTGAATTCTGCACAAGAGCTTTACAGCCAGAGCCAAGGATCTTACAAGAAGAGAAAAGGCTGTGATTAAAACCTGTTTCTTTCAAATAATAAGCAGGCAGCAATTTCTATCAAACTGCTCTGTACATGAAAATCTGTCTTGCCAAAGATGGAGTTGATTAATCACATGATTCTAGTTAATAATGAAAACATGTCCCAAACTTGCCTCAGACAACTACCAATTTGTTTTTCAGAAATGAATAATGTCATTTCCTCTATAAGCTACCCTGATACTGGTGCTCAAGTGCCCATATTTCGTCAGCATATGGAACAATAATAAGCAGCTATGTTGTCTCCTCTTTTGGAGCTTGATTGCAAAGAGCCATTTTCTGTCAGGCGCTGGGAGTTTGTTTAAATATTGTGCTCTGCATTATTATATCTTCCCAAGAAGCAGTTTAATTTTGTCTAAACATTTTAATTGCGATCCTAAGGGAAGGGAAGTCATTGCCCATATTAAACATGAATCCCATTATACTAAAACGTTTATGTTTCTCAAAGGCTATTTATAGATGCTTTCCTAGTGTATGAAAATGTAAAATGCCAGAGCTGAACAATCAGCTCCTGGCTGTGCTTGCCAGCCTGAACCTCATCTTGTTTATTCCAATGGTCAAGTGAGGCTCATGAGCAGGGTTCCTCTCAGCATCACCATGATATCCTGGAAACAGTGGTGAGTGGCTTGCGGAGCCAAGGCAGATGGGAGGGAAAGGGGTGGGCTCAGGCAGGAGAGCAGAAGTTGGCATTGCAGATGTGCAAGGGAGAACAGCATGCAGATGTAAGTCCCAGAGCGAAAAAACCACACTGGAGTTGAATAAATGGTAGGTCTGCCACAAATCTGTAATTAACAGAGGACTGAAGACAAATTGCTATATTCTTGTCAGAAGTGTGGTGCACGTGTTCTTCAACTTGGAGAAGATTTGATTCAAAATACCTTGAACCAATGTGAACCACTGGTCATACAGAGCCTGCCTGTGTCTGCAGGGCTCTTTGTAGATTTAGATGATTTCTCCCTCATGACAGCAACCATCTCGTCCTCCCCAAAAGGGGCCATGGAAAAATGGAGTACCAGAGTCTCTATTGCTAATAACTTGTATAGCACACTGATGTGGTTTACAGATGTAAATATCTTTGTATTTTGCACTAAATGGAACCTGGATGTAGTTGTCAATCTCTTTCATTGCTTCCCGCTTTCCAAGAGTTCACAAAGCCAGTGAAAGCCCAGCTTCATCTACAGGAAAAGGAAACTGGCAACACTGTAATAAAGGAAATTTGGGGATTCAGCACCAAGTACAATTGCTGTAACCTTACGGATGTGCCATCAGGAGAAATAGACTTTCTTCCAGATTATTAGTGAATCTCATGCTCAATGAGAATGAACATAGTTTTTACCATTTCATAGAAAGTATCACCAGTAACAACACAGCACTCCTGGCAATACCAATACAACAGAAATTCATTACTTGCCTGGAAACTACTGAAAGTGCAGCTTAACTTCTATCAAAGGCAAAACACCTAAGAAAGAGAAAGCCATTATGTATTTCACAGTACTCAGCACAGTCTCATATGTTCTTGTGTTATTGACAAGAATGAGTTTTCCTTCAAAAAACATCTTCAAAAAAGAAAATATGGTTTCTGGGAAAACAATCCAAATTTTATAAAAAAAAAAGTATTAGGATTCCTGAAAAAGAATTTGATTGGGATTCAAAGACTTATAGAAATCTGAAAAATATAAATGGGAAATATTTAATTTTCTTCTTTTTCTTCCCAAAAGATATTTCTTTTTTAAACTACTGCTATTTTTTGAAGTTAATATAGAATAGTATTCATAGGAAATTTTCTCCTCCCTGAAAGAACTTCCCCCTGTCCCCAGTATATTGAGACAGGCTGTAAACATCTCACTGAGCTAGCTGGCTCTAGACTGAAATTTCTCTCAGTTCATATATCATTACCTAGGAATAAACTATAATAAAAATGAAAGAGCAGTAGAAAGTGCCAGTGAGAGCCAAGCTGTATCACCATACTTGCTCTTCTTTTTCCTTCCTTTCTCCTTCTTGACAGTATTTAATAGACCACCTGACCCTGCTGACAACAAAACTGTGAAACTGCATTTTCTAATATCCACAGCATCACAGGGAGCATCCATTTCTAGGAACCCCTGAGTGCTGAGCTAATATTGCAGGCTTATTTGGTCCAACATAATTAGTTATAATGACAAAAAGGACTACCAGAACATAAAGTCTTTCCAGCAGGCACTGTCATTTCTGTGTGGTGTTTTATATTGTCTAGACTGTGGCTCTCCAGCTCCGATGGAACTTCAATTAATGTGCAACATAAAAGAGGGTGAAACATTTTGATTACTTGGAGCATGGAGAGAAGAAATGATGCTAGCAGTGTATTTTAAAATATTAATCTTGCCCTTTTTTAAAATAATATTGCAATAACTTTTTTTCTTGATGTTAAGAGGAAATTAGTGCATTGCAAAGCTTACACAACAATTAAACTGGAAGAAGATAGGCATATATTGGTTTTAGTATGCTTGTAGCCCTATATGCCTGTGTGTGTGTATTTGTGTGTGTTCACGCATACATGAATAACTTAGGAAGCTAAACAGTAACAGGATGTGAAGCTGAAATTGGACATTGTTACAAAGGACATAACTTTCTAAGTGTTATTCATACTTACAGCCATATTTACATAGCATAATAATTGACAACAGGTAGAACTTAAGACCTTTAATTTAAATAGTGCTAATCTGGCCCGTTTCTTATGTAACTTATTAGTTAAGATTACAGAAAATTTTTGTCACTGCCAACAAATGTGTAGAGTTTATCATCTTGAGCCTGTAGAGTCATTAATTTGCCAAGTTTAAGATCCACCAGACTCAGCCATTTAATGACATCAGAAGATGCCTGACTGCTATACTAGTCTAAATGTCTGCATTGAGTGGTCATAAGAATCTTTGCACTGGCAGTCAGATGTATTTATTTTGATTAGTACTGTGGATATTTTATTTTTCATGTTAAATGTTGGCCTGACTTGCAGAAAAGAGCTTTTGGAGAAAAACAGGTAATGGAAGGGTGACTGAATACCTATGTATATACCACAGTATAAATGCTATCTACTGACAAGCAGTCAAGACAGTGTGCAGGATTCCAAAACTCCTTTGTCATATTGGCTTTAAAACTGCATCTTTAATTCCTTATGGATTCCAGTGGCCATGTAACCTTCACCTGTGCCCAGCTCAGAGACATGGCTCAGACAGGTTCTCTTTCCCATGCTATGTGCCAACAGAGAGTGATGTTGAAGAGAAAATTGCCAGTTTCAAATACGGACTGTTGGCCAAGAAGTGCACTCATTTACAGGAGACACTTTGAGGTTGCACAGTTTTGATTCAATATTCTGATTAAAGAGGTTCTTAGGCTTTTCATTTCTCATTCCAAATTACACCTGAGAATTTAGAAGTAACAGCAGAACATTTTGCCAAATGATCACTGAATTTCTGCCTCTCTTTTTCTCAATATTAATATTAAAAAAGCCTTTTGCTATCTGTAGATATTTGGTGGACTCACTCTATAATCCTATATCTAGATTGAGTAATTATATTCATGTGTCTTCACTATAAGTTACAAGTTAACACTTTGTCCTTCAGAAAAATCTTGCAAAAAGTAGGGAGAAGGAGAGAATCTTTCCTTTAAATCTCTGCAAATATGTACACATTTACAATTGTAAAAGTGTGGTAATGTAGTGCTTATCATAAACTCTTTGCTTTTCTCAGTTGTATTTTTGTGATTATTATAAAAATGGTCTAAAACTGTGCTGTCCCCTACCAATTTCTCATTTTTATGACAGAAGCAAATGTCAGACTTGAGCAGTGACACAATGTTTTGACTTCCTTGAATATTATTTACTAGGATAAGTTCTGAACAGTTCACATTTGCCTGGCACTTCTGTTCATACCCACTGAAACCTGCTCTGAGCTAAGATCAAAAGGAATCATTATTCTGATTCACTGAGCATAAGGAGTCATAAAGATATTCTTATGACACTCTGGCAAGGGCAAAAAGAAAATAGCTTGGCACTAAACTACATATAGGGTTGTGATTATAACATAATGGCAGATGATGAAAATGAAATCCATTCCTAGAACATGACTGTAAAGATTTATCTAACTGAAGCCTGAAACAGGTAATTTGTTGCTCTCATTTGGCAGCAGGACCCACGAGGTACAGAACCATTCAGAAGGGTGGTTTATGTCTCAGGGTAACTTGCAGAAGTTCAGCTGCTGTTTCACCCATTTAAACCTTTGCACCACAGAGATTCCTCTCTTTTCCAGTTAAGAGCAAAGCCTGGGATCTGTAGACTCAAAGAGCAGTGCAAGGCACTGGCATACCTTAACATAGGAGTAGCCCTGACATTTAAAATTAAGAAAGTTTTTCCAGGCACCTATGTCTTCATTGTAGAAAGTTTCCTTTGTACTTTTCCTGAGAAAAGAGTAAATGAGAAATATGCACATGACTTATAGACAATTTTGCTAGAACCTTTAACATTGCAGTTCTGCATTTATTTGTAGACTTTCCCTCTATTTCAAGCACCTGTGGTAGCTGACTGTAGCCTGTAAAAATCAAGTGTGCCTCAGGTAACACTGTCAATGAGGGCAGTACCTGTTGATTCTCCTCTTCCCTGGTGGCTTTTCAGAGGAGAGATTTTTGCAGGGAGAGATTTGCAACTCCATGAGTTGAGCCAGGACAGAGGTGGAAAAACAAGCTATGTCAGAGACAGGAACTGCTTCTTTGGTGGCAGATTATTTTCTCATTCCAAAGTACTTATTCTTAGCTATGGTCATCCTGAATTCACATTTTTCTGAGCCATGGCAGGTTTGATCCAGAGAAGTATAGTTTCAGCAAAAATCATAGTTTCAGGAGGAAAAAAAATTTTGCATTTGGAACATGGAAGCCAGTACATTGTCTAGGAAATGGGCCTCTGGGATCTCAACCTATCATCACTGAAGTGTGAAGTTCTAATTGTATTGCTTTTCATAATGTATCTGCTACATAAATATTATTCAATACCTGCAAATTTGCACTAGTGGGAAATGGAGAGGTTATAATGCAGGGAAGATTTATGCCAGCTAGATGCTGGGCTGTCATGATTAAAAATTTTCCACCCATTATGTGAATCCTATTGATCATTGCAGGAAGCAGAAAATTGTGCTGTTCATTGATTTTGTGTGGCTGCAGAATGCATTAGGCCTGATGCATTTGATGGGTAGGCAGGTTTTCAAAGGAAGCTCAGTTAAGCTAATCTTAGTTCAGAGGAATATGCACAATGGAATAAGAACCCTTGTAATTGCAAGAGCAAATAGAAGAGTCAGAGGACTATATTATGAGCCATATCAGCATAAGAATTAGACATGAGCCTTCCCAAGAGACAACAGTAAAACACATCAAGGCTTTGATGCTGTTTTTCATGAACGTAGCAATTACTGGATGAATTGGGTTTTAGTTTCTCACCCATCAGAGCCAGATAGTGAACTAAAAGCAATTAGTTCTTCTGCCTCCTTAGCAAAGGGGGGTTATCAGGTTTTCATCGACTCCTTAAAATAACATGGTGAAGAAATGAGTTTGAATCCAAAAGTAGAGCAGGAAGAGTACAAGGGAAAAGGGGAGAGAAAAAGAAAGAACGTTTGCAGGCAGAGGGAATTTTACTTTTGAAATTTGTTTCTACTGATTTGGTCCTTATTATCTCTGTCTTTTATTAGCTTATGATAATGCTTAGTGTCATCTCTGTATCACAAGCTGCATTTCCTATGAACAAAGGCTTTGAGCAAATTTAATCCCCAAAATAAATTCTGTCAGTATCTGTTGCAGGGATTAATTCCAATCTTAGAAATAAAGAGAAGAAAAGACTATTTTGCATCCCAGCTGGATGCTGTCTTACTGGCATGTTAATACAACATAAAGAGTTACATCTCTGTGATAAAGGAAATATTAGAATTGCATGAATCTTTGGGTACTACATTAATTCTTCCTGGAAGTCCAAGACATACAGATCATTCGACATCTGAGTCACTTCTAATAGTGGCACCCAAGCCACTTGGATCCTGCAAAATTTTGAAGGGTATATATCCTTAAGCATAAGAGCATATTTAGTCCAGATTTTTGTTCTTTACTTGCTAGTTCTAGTAATTTTATCAAGAAAGGTGTACTGAAATTACTATCTATAGGGTATGCTAATGTTTCTTTTACATTAAAAATGCCAAAAAATTCTACCAGCAGTACTAAGAAGTATTTTTAAATGTAATGCATACAACTCTGTGTTTACTCAAATAGTATCTTGGATTAGCTGAAAAAATCCCCACATGGGTATTAACACATTCTCACTGTTTTGTGTCTTACAATACCAGATTTTCAGAAGTGTTTCTGTAACAATGACAAATGTAAAGGCACAGCTCGTTTAGCTTTCACATATCATTAGGTGCACAAAAATTGTATTTGACCTTCCCTGCCCAAAACCAGAAACAAGTGAGGTTGGAGAGTTCTGTTTATGTATTTATTAGTGGTTAGTAACCCTGAGGGGGAAATAGAAAGTTTTGGTCTTAGTACTGTGAAGATGTTATAACTGTAAGCATGAGTGTAAACTCTTCAAATAAAATTACACTGAACATACATATATGATCATCATGAAAATCTACAGAAAGTTTTCATTCTTTTTTCTTCTCCATTAAATGCATAGATCTTAGTGAGCCTTTACTTTTGCCAGCAGACTAAGAAAATTTCAGTTACAATTTATCTGTGACTAAGTCTTACAAACATTTGAAGAGTAACTCCTAAATCCTGCAAAGATGTATCCCACACATGAAGCTTTGGAGAATTGAAATCCTAATCTGTAATGATGAAGCAGAGCCATGTACAGTAGTTTAGTTATTCCACTGCTTTCTAAATATAGCCATGTCTAGGGGATTAAAGCAACAGCAACAAAAACAATGTTGTAACATAAAACATCAGGATTTGAAAGACTGGAGAATGACATAAGGAGCAACGATCACAGCTCTGCACTGAGTCTTTAGCTGTGCAACCCAGAGGATAGATTTGCTCTTGTCTGGAAACCAGCCCAGCTCGATTTAAAAGACCAGGTTCAGGAATTACTCAGACACAGTGTGTCTGACTAGACTGGAGCAACTGAAATATTTGCTCACACAGTTGCTTATCAGACAATGTATTCATCTTTTGACAGACCTTTCATCAATATTATTTAACAGTTGTTTACTCCTAGAACATCCAATTACCAATTAAATGCTATTAAAAGCATTGCATCACTTTTCACTGATTTAATTCTGCTGTTTCCTCAGGAAGATGTCACGGACCACAGGCTTCAACTTTTTCCAGCAGGCAGATATGAAGTGTAATTCTGTACTGTGCATCAAACTGCACGGCTATCAATAATGAGGGGTGACAAATGAGCACATCCAGAAAACCTGGGGTAAAACAAAAAAATTGCTGATAGATAAACCACCTGCTAGCTTGAGGTTCTCTGCTCCGAACCAGAGGGTTTCCTCTCTTATTTTGCACAGTGTTTCATGGTGGCAGCCTCTGATATTTTAGGCCCGTGAAAGACACTGTAATGCCCATATTCCCTGTATTCACAGTAGTTGTCAAAAATCATTGCAAGGCAATTATGACGATAAGTACGAAGACAGAGGAAAGAAAATTAGATAAAATGCAAATGAAGGGAGATGATTCTGAAGCTGTGGGGTGTGATCTTGGTGACCTCCTGTGGGGCTGTGAAGAGGCACAGAAATTAGCTATACAGTCTTGCTGTTTCATAATTTTTGCCATAAGATTTATTTTGCTGACTCTTAAAAGCATAATTTGCAGAAATTAGATATTCATAAGTCAGTTACTTGACTCCTACTCTGGAGGGCATATAGGAAATTTGGCAGGGGCAGGAGGAGAAACAGCTCTGAAACTATATATTAATATTTTCATTTTGTGTAGCTAAATACAAAGAATTTTTTTCTTGTGAACCCTGTGAACAGGAGTTATCAAACAGAATAGCCAGTCAGTAATGGGCTTAGATGACTGTGGCTGTCAACAAAAAGAAGTAAAAAAAATATAAGAATGAGCTTTTAAATCATGTCACTGTAGTATGTTACAGTTTATCTAAAACTGAAGGCTTCTTCTGCTACAGAGTCAGGCTCATCTGTAGAATGTGTCCTGCATCCCATCTGGAAATTAATAGCTCTTCATTTGTCATGAGTTCATAAAGGAATGATGTTTTGGATAAAAAGCCAGACAAGGTCAATATTGTTTTGAAGAGGAGTAAAGTACTAGTTTGCTGTTTTGGTTTCATTTGTTGTTTTGGTTTGTTTTTTTTTAAACAGGAATTTTTCAATGGGAAAGAAAACCACATTCAAAAATCTATAATTTCTCTCAGTATCAGTAGTTTTGAATCAGGCTTGAAACACCTGCAATGAGCAGGCAGAGCTGTGTCCCTGAAAAATACAAGTGGTTGTACAAAACCATGAAAAATTCACATAAAAAAATTAAAGATTTTTAATGAGCTATGTAGACTCCATTTAAGGGTCCAAGATTATGGTCATTATTATAGTTCACAGAATTTGGGCAGTGTTATAGTGTCCAGTCTCTAGTACTGGGATGTCTCATATGAGAGTCTTCCAGCAGGGAGGGAATCCTACCAGTTTGGCTAAGACAGAGAGGTGAAGCAGAAATTATTATGATGGGAAAAGACAGTTTAGCATAGTCTAGACAGAAATGAACCATTTCAGTCCTCCTCACAAGATTTGTTCTCTGGGCACTGAGGTGCTCCACTCCTCCTGGATGGGATCTTGTCACTGTGCCAGCAGAAAATCCTTGTGTTTCTGCAGCTCTGGTGCAAACACTATTCTTTTGATTTATTTTTTTCAATATAGTTTTCCCCTTTTCTCTCCTAAAATCTCATCTCTCTCCTGCCACCCTGCTCCCCACCATCCCATCGCCCAGAGATTTGTTAGCAGTGTCTAATACATCTGTTCAGACCATGCACTAGGTACAGCTGCTGGGGCTTTTAGTAGATAGAAGAATGAAAAGCTTTTTGGCAGAGTCCCTGAAACACAGGTAGAATGAATTGCTGAGGAATCCCAAATGGCTTGAATGTTAAAACAGCACGTATCCATTTCTATGACTTTCCTGTCATATATGTCAGTTCACATATATAATATCTGGCATTTTTCTGTCCTCCAGCTTTGCATCCTGGGTGCATTCTCTATTCTAGAAATGCCTTTTGTTCACCAAACACTCTTTCCTGTAAAATTCCCGAAGTTTTTAGTTGTGTATGTTCACTTTTCTTCCAAACATCATGGTCCATCACAGTGCTTTAAGGTACTGCTCATTTAGACAGCTACATCCTGGTAAGCAGTGAAAAGCAGGTTATCACATTCTTCAGGCAGGTCATGTGTGGGCTTTATGCATTATTTTTGTCCCCAATAACTTTGATCATTCCACAAAACATCTTATTAAATATTTGCTATTTAATGACACAAATAAAAGACAAATTTTCACATCTGAAACTGGTTTCCCTCCCTTTTGATGGAAATTTAGGTTGTTTTTCAATTTCTGTTAGATCTCCTTTTTAATTATAAACCATGGTTTCTTTTATTTCAGACTGCTAAATGCAGTGGAACAAAACTGATTTCAGAGAATTAAGTTCTATTTAGATTCATTTTAATTTTATTACCACTTTGCCCATAGGGTTTGCCTTCTGTGTGTGTGCCTCGTAAGAGAGAACTTTTTTTTTTTAAAACATAATATTATAAAAAATACATAATAGAAAACAGTAAAAGGTGCATGAATGGGTAGGTGGAAGAGAGAAATAAATACCAGCTGCTAGAAATGCTAAAATTAGGGGATGCTATTTGCTTACTCCAAAGTTAGGTAAGCTATCAATTGATGAGAGCTGAGCATGAATTCCATGCCATGTCCTCTATAACACATGTCCATCTGGCTTACTATAAATCTGCTCTGGAGAATGTGCCTCCAGTGCTCTGGGGAGTGTCATGCTCCATGCTCTGCCTCTTCCCATCTAAATGCTTGCTTCCCTGGGCAGCATTATTTACCTGAGCCAATGGCTTTGAGCTGTCCTGGCCAGCTCCTCCCCAGCTGTACCTGCAGTGCCTTGGCAGGAGTTGCCTCTCCAAGCCCTTGGCCACGTGGCTCTGGGCTGACCCTCAAGAAATGTGAGCACATCCAAGGAACAGATTGACCTTGGTTTTCTGTGGCTCTTCACTGAAGATTTTAACTACTGCATTTGATCTTAATTTCTTTAGAGCATTTAAAAATGAGCTAAGGTTTAATACCTGCTTTTGTCCTTTCCTGAAGTGCAGCCACCATCAATTGCTTAATTAACTCATTAGGGCCCTAAGCCAAGCAGGTATCTCAGCCAACCGTGCCTTTAAGACCCATTGTGAAAGGGCTGGAACTATCCAAGCCTAAACCCACAGCATGTTCTTTTAAGTGCTTGAAAACCTCAGGCAACACAATGTAAAGTCAGAGTTAAAGTGTGTTTGAAGACAATTTGACAGATTATTTTTCTTTATTTTAAAAATGTACACGTTTCTCTATTTCATAGCAAAAAGAATCAGTGCTGCAGTTCGTTCTTGATTTTTATTAGAAATGATCTGTAGCCTTCTAACCCCATGTTCCCTAATTTACTTTAAGATTTCAGGTTGCCTCTGTTTACCTTGTTATCCAGATACCTTCCACTTAGCCAGAAGCAATATTAAGGGTTCTAGAAAATGTTATGGAGCGCTATTACTTCTCTTGTCTTTTGCTGTAAAAACTTTCTTTGGAGTATAGGTTTTTACTGTTCTGTTGTTTTATTTTTTACTGGTTTACTTTTATTATTAGTGAGTGATAATTAAATTGGAAAGTGGCAGTGAGAAGCATTATTCACAGTGGAAAGCTATCCTTTGAAATAAGGTTTTGCAGTATTTTCTAAGGAAAGAACATAACAAGCAGTTAGGGAAGCAGCCCTGTTATCTGAATGTAACAGATACAACTAATAAGTAAAATATAGAAACCAAAAAAACAAATGGCACATTGTAACTCCCATCCTCCTTCATCTTGATGGCACAAAAAGGAACTTAGGAGTATGCTTTGCTTATGCTAGGAATTTTCTTAGCAACTTTTAGCAGTTTTGTGAGTTGCTTCTGTGCCCTATAACATGTAGAAATTTTGCCAGTTAATTACATCTTAAATTCCTAATTTTGTAGTAACTCTACTCTTTCGTGCAAGTAAGCTCCAATAGATTAGAAGAATGTAGGAAGAGTAAAAGATGTTGACTGGAGAACAAAACCCCCATTATGTTTCCCACCATGGAAAAATGAGGTTCCATATTGTTCTGCTGTTCCATTTTTTGAGACTTGAATAAAAATATTTCAATAATTTAGACTAGTTTTGGTCCTTTTTTTTTCCCCCAGGATTTTGCTAGCATATAAGCCAATATTCTCCTGTGAAAAGTTATGTTTTATTCAACCCACAGGAAGATCTCTTCCTCACACAAGTTTAGGTTCTTCTACCATAAGCTGACTTCCCTGTGATCTGCATGTCAGCCTAACCCCTTCCTCCTGTGAAGTGAAGGAACTGGGGGGAAAAAGGAGGGAACAATGCCTTTTAATTCTATTCTGCAATGTCTATATGGGAGAAAAAATGCAGACCTTTTACATGACTGAGAAGTAGAGAGAAAGCTGCAGCCAGCAGCACTCCCTGGTTCTGCAGTTTCTATGCCTTACCTACTTACTCAGATTCAAGGCAGCTACTGGCCTTCATAAGGGGAAGAAAAAAGAGAAATTCTTTCTTTGTAAGTATGTTCACAAAGTTTATAAATCAGTTCAGATGAGGGAGTATTTCTTAAGTGTGCCATTAACCATCACTTTTAAAGTACCAAAATAACTTCACAAATCCTTTCAGCAGAAGTATGCTGATCATTTTGCAGTAAATCTCATTGTCAGCAAATTAAGTTCTGCATTCTTAGAAAAATTTTCCTGCTATAAATATATATCAAAGAAGTAGTCTGTTGGACAGAGACAAATCAATCAATAGTGTTTCCTTAGGAATTCTATGAGTCACTTCTTTAACAGCCTTCCCCCATATTGTAATTCCTGTAAAGTTTTACCATGTGTGGTCAATACAAGGGCACTGCACATACCCTCCAGCAGCCATGGAGTCATCATACCCTGCTGTCAAATATGTGTTATTTATGTACTGTTTAATAAGACCTATGTAAACATGGATTGAAAATTCCTATTTTTTGTTTCCACTTCAGTATGCTGCAGAGAAATCTGTTTCAGTATTTCACAAAGCTCTTTCTGAAGTTTTTTGTTCTCTAGTTAAATTACTTTGGAAGCCAAAATTCATGAGGTACATGTAAATATTTGAGTTGGTTATCTGACCAAGCACATCCGAAGGATTATCTCCTTTTTCTTAGGGAATTTCAAGATCATTTCCTCTGTATCCAGTAATGTTCTCAAAATGCAGTGTTTGAAGTTAGTGACAATGGCAGGTACAATGGCAAATTGGAAGGGCCATGGGAAGGATCTTGCAGCAGTGTAATAATTTCACCTTTTTAGTGTAAGTCTTTCAATAGCAATACAGAATTATTTAATTTGGTGATAAATCCCTGGCACAGCACCTTGCATGCCTGCATCTAGGTGAACCAGGTAATGCTACAGACTGACTGGAAATTTCAGATGACAATTAAAACCTAATGTACTAAGAAGCCAATCTAGTCTTATCAGCTCTCAAGACTTGCAAGACAGATTCCTTCCTCTAATTTCTCTCATACTTGTTTGGGTTTTTTTTCATTCTCTGTGAAGAAATAAAGCGTTAAATTAATTTTGAAGATACTCTAATGGCTTACCAGAGTAACATTCACCTGCTCCATGTACAGATGGTTTCAAGAGCATTTAAAAAGGAATGCAGCACTATCTATTTTTTTCCATTCATTGGAAAATTTAGAGCCAAATTTTGTGACAGGGAAAAACCAATAAGATCTTGAAAGTCATCTAGCTTTGGTGAAGAATGTGGGAAGAAGGGGGTTAATAGATAAAGCACTGCAACTGCACTTTAGAGGTAATTGTGAAGTGAAAACCCCTGCATCATCACAACCAAATTTAGACAAATTTTCTTTTCAGATTTTAAAGGTTTATCATTGACCTGTTCTTCCTTTGCATTATTTGTGTAGCTGCTTGTGTTCCTATTAGTGGTTATGAGTATTTACAGCCTATCTATCTGATTTAACAACATATTTTATAAAATTGCCTGCACATAAATCTTGCAAAAAGCAGGTCAAATTTCAGAACATGTTTTAAAAAACTCTGTTGTATGGTGATTATCACATTGACTATATAACATAATTTTTTTAATAATTAAACTGTTCAGATTAGTTTTACCCTCTGCTTGATTGCTGAATGGGTAGCTGTAATTAGCCTCTACTGATGTTAATTATGCACAAAGTGGGATCTTGGAGCTGCTGACCATGCAATTTGTTAAACAACTCAGGAGGTGATATGGCTTGCACAGTGTTTATATGCACTCTTTCAACTTATGGCACAATGTGAAGTCAAAGTGGTGAGAGTTGTGCTTTGAAAAAAAATGCAGAATTTGTTTGCTTGGTAAAGTCATTGAAGTTCATTTATCTTGGAGCCAAAATGAGTAGAGGTGTACCAAGATACCTCCATAAAGGTCTGCTGCAAAAAATTTCTTTGTAAAAGTTTATCAAGCCAAATTAAATGTGATGAAATTCCTCAAAGGACTGCTTTCCTGAGGGCCCAGTTCCACTAAGAGCCTGTACACAGAATAGGAACACCATTCCATGTACTCCCTCTGCACTGACTTTATAGGTCCTGGCAGGGACCTCATGGAATATGGAGGGGTGAGGACACAGGTACAAACTTTCATGTTTAAAGGTCTTGGTATTTCAATAGAAATACCATAACTCAGGGAGTTATCCTATGTAAAGCTGAAATTTTATGGGTTGGTTTATAATATTTTTGGGAAAAATTCTCACTCCATTACCCCACGGAGGATTAACTTCTGTTTTATGCAGGGATCATACCAGTTTATCAGTGCACAGTTTCTCCAAGCTGCAAGCAATGCTAGAATTAGAATTGCAAATAATTCTACAAACAGACTAAAGCAATTAGATTGAAGCAGCTCATTTTCTGTTAAAATGAAGAAAGCTTAACAGTTAAAAATGCCTGTTTAAATGTGTGTTAAAACAAAACATCAAGTTTGTGATTTGTTTGTAAACAAGTGCAGCAAAGAACCCAGGACAGAGGCTCTCCAGCAACAACTGGGAGCTCAAGGATCAATCTTTATCAGGAGGGGAGGGCTGGAGCCTGTGGGGTCGCTGAAAATATCTATTGTTTGATAATCACTTTAGGGAAATATGGTCTTTGTCTTCCAGTTCTGTTGGGTAGGAGGAATAGCCAGGAGTAAAAATGTTGTGTTTGTGATGCTGGTCTTGTGCTGAATTCTTATGGTCCTCATGGCCATTTAGATTTGTAGAGTTCCTTGGTGCAATGAAACCTTTCCAGATTTAGTCCCTCACAGGTGCACTTTCATACCATTGAAAATATCGAGTGAGAACTTGATAGTTTGGGGTTCTTTGCATATTGACTACATTGCTTCACTAGCAGCAGAAAAATAAAACATCAATTATTAGTATCACTTCTTCATATTACCAAATTTAATTTCACTGATAATTTATTGTAACTTGGAATTAAAGTGTCCAATATTATAGTGGGGTTAAATCAATATAATAGCAAAACAGATTTTTAATTTTTTTAAAATATTTTAAAATACTTGCGAAGCAACAGTTTAAAAAATGCTATTTGTGCCAACATATTTCTTTAGATGAACTTGAAATCAGCACATCTTTAAGGCTGATAAAGCTTCAAAAAGTTATTTTTCTTTAAGTTAATCACTCCTACGTAATTGCAGTGCGTGATCATAACAGTGCTCCAAAGCAGTGTTATATGTGACACAAGAGTTTGGCATTGAAAAGTACAAAAATACCACACACTAAAACTAGTGAAAGTTTTTTTCCTCAGTTTTTCACCTATAAGACTCATCAGCAAGCACTGAGTTTTTTCACCAGCTGGTTTATTTAGACTTGTCCTGTGGCTCAGATATTTTCCTAATGTTTACAGACAATTCCCCCTAGTAACACATGGCAGATAGGTGGACTCTTAGATTTAATTGCCATAAGTAATCTTACTCCCTGTTTTTTTAATCATTGCAGAAAATGATCACTAGCATCGTATCAGTCTTCTACAAATATTATCTCTAAGTTCTTTCTCTTTGCAGCACACAAGTTGGATATAACTTTTGCAGACCTTTTTTTCCTTGAATAATAGAACTAAATCATGGACTTTATTTCAAAGCACACAGGTGAAATTTTCATCTAGACTTTTTTACTTACAGCACTGAAAGTATTCTCTTGCTAATATTTGACAAAGGTAATCTTCTGTATTTCCCCCAATATTCCAGAAAAATTTTGAGATTTATTTCTGGTATTACTTCTTCATTTATAAGTCTTCTTTAAGCAGTTCTCTGTGGTTCTCTTTCAGTTAATCTAATCAAATACAAGCTGTTCACCATCAATTTGTAAGCTGCTCACATTCTAGTCCCATTTTCTGTTGCCCTAGCATTCCTTACATAATCTCCCATTCATTACAGAGAGTCCACTTGTCAGGCTCTCAACTACTCCATGCCATCAGCCTCTCCTGTATTGCTGGATTGCCATTAAAACAATCTTCCTGCTTCTTCTTCAATGCTTCTCGTACCTGCAGGGAATTATCCACAAACAAGTGTGAAGTGCTCCCTCTCTTCCTTCAATTCCACGGTTCCACTAAAGTCTCACAAGAACTTCCTACCAGTTTGAAATCCTAAACGCTGCCCATCTGCTCTCCGGCTGATCGGTCTGTTCCTGGGAAGCTGCACTCCATGCATAAAGGCAGAGGCAATCCATGGGCAGGGATTTCGTGTTTGTAGACCAGAACCAAGAGAGAGCCCACGGCTAGGACTGGTGGTGAAGTGGTCTGCAATACCAGGAAATGGTCCCTAGCATGTTACTGGTTTATTATATACACATTATATACACGATGCATATGGATCTCATGAATACATAAACAACCTTTGCGAAGTGCTAGAGCAGATTGTGATTTCCCCAAGGTTTCTAAGCAGAATTTTAATTTACCTTCTGTACCTTTGAGCTTGTTTTCAGATGGATTGCAATAAGTAGTAGATTGGCTGGGAATGCTGTGAAGTCTCTTGGTAAACACCTGTCAGTAAAAACTTGGGAATACACGATCTGCCTTTAGGGCAAGGGGCAGGCCTAGATACTGGAATCTTTCTGTTTCTATGTCTCCTTTACAAAGAGAACAAAATCCATCTCAACAGCCCTTACTAAGGAAAGCACACCAATGGAAATAGAGCTTTCTTCAGAACCTCTGTCTGTCACCATCAGACAGAGTGCTGGGGTGCCAGAAGCTGTGTACACCCAGGGTTAGGTACTCTGATTTTCTCAGATGAGGTAGGAAGTCCAGATGCAGCATCACATGGAGCAAGCCTGATCACATCCACTTTCAGAACTATTTCAGGTGTCTCCACACAGAAATGTTAAGCAGAGCCCGACCCTGCTCTGCACTTCAAAAACAGAGCGGTTGGTTTTAATCTACAAGTAGAAATAACATTAATAAGAAAAAAAAAAAATTGATTGCTTTTCTTCCAGCTTCTTAAACTATATTTCAGGCTTCTATAGTCAGATTCACTCACCAGGTAAATTAGCTTTCTTACATCATATTCAGGAATGTAAACATTTCTTTATGCAGGTTCTTATGTGTGAAATATGTTAGTAGATCACTGCCTAGTGCATTTAATTGTCTTTCCAACAGACCTTTGGAGAGGAGTTTTGGGAAGTGTATTCATCTGCTTAAGTCATAGGATAAGTCAGAAATCCTCCACTGACCTCACTGAATTTTGTCCCTGGGGAGAAAAGAGGCCAAGATTTTACCTCGGTCTTTTGTTTAGTGTTTTATAAAGTTTATTATGTTACCTAAAGTTTATTTTTTTCATTATTAGTTTAATACTTCTAGCTCATGTTAACTTTAAATGTATATTTAAGTTTCAAGCTTTTGAAGCACTTTTGACACAAAAAAAATTCATTGTTTTTAACAGCCACCTCTCATGGCCCCAAACCCAATCCGTACTTGGCCAGAAATCTTTACTTTGTCAATACAATTCTGAGAGACCATAAAAAACAGAGATTGAAAATCGGTATCAGCAATATCCATACCAAGATGGGTCACAAGTTTATTCCAGTCTGCCATAATGTGAAATGAGAACTGAAAATATTGTTTTACAAGAGAACTTCAAAACAGTCCCCACACAAATAAAGAAAACAGCAGGTGGTAATTGCAGGTGTTTAGGACATACTGTATTGGTCCTGTTTTTCAACTATTTTAAACATAAAATGTACTTTCTGTTACCTTTTTATTTATGTTGCCTTTTCCTACTACACAACTGACAAGTTCACCAAACACAAAATGCTGCAACTTTTCTTGTCTGGGATGTTAAATATCTCATTTATTTGAGTAGAATTCAAATTTAAGCCGAAACATTTATAAGAGTATTTGATCATCAACAAATTTATTAAAAGAATAAGGAAGCTTTTTTAGCCTACCATGTAATTTAAGAAAAAAATAATTAAATATATTACAAGAAATTACTCAGTTTGCTCACTTGGAAGATACTCAGGCAGCTTTCTGCCTTGCTACTCTCACACCCCCTGAGCTCACACTGGTGTAAATGCCAGTGCTCCACTTTCCATTGAGAAACATGCTCTATGTGTATGAATATTGTATGGAAAGGAAATAAAAACAAATATTAGGCTGAGTTCTTGTCTAGAAAAGAAATAAAAGGTAAGCTAAGCTATCCCTGAAGTCCACAATTTCATCTTCAATCAATAAAGTCAAGCTACACAATTATTAAAAATGAAGCTTTTTCCAAAAAAAAAGTATGCATAATTTAGTATTTATAAGTATTTTATGAACAGGTGATGAAAGAGACATAAATTTTGCAAAGAAACTGAGTCCACCTCTCAAAGTAACACTTACTTCTCTACCATTTAAACAAACATTTCATTGCTTTGCTATCAGACCAATCTGTGTTATTTTTACTTCAAAATTGCTCTTTCATCCCTTCATAATACTTAATCTCTTAATAAACTTTTCAAAAATCACTGATGGATGTTACTTTGTTGCCAAAAACCTCTCCTGTAATTTTATCATACAGAAAGGCAAATTAGTCTAGACTATTTCCCAAAGTGTGAGCCAGCCACTTTAACGATAAAAAAGGGAGAGCAGAGCAGAATTTTTTGTCTTCCAGCATGGCATGTTCATGGCAGGCATATCCAGTCCAAATTAATTTTATTTTAATTATATTATTTTTGTGTCACTGCATATCCTGATTGCTGTGTGGTTGTTTAAATGAGAGAAATGGAAATCTATGAAACAGCAATTATATTTGGAGGGATGGGGGAACCCCTGAACAGATAGTTAAATGTCTACTTCTGCATGAAATGGCACGGTTCATGTTGAAATAGTTTTGCACCTCCTTATTTTTGTTAGAAACCTTGAGAGATGGGAGCAGTGTAGCAGATGATGCCTATGTTGTAGTGACTGAAGGCATTATTTGTGATTTATTTATACATTGATTAAAGAAATATTAGAAAAGGAAACCTAAAAATTGCAAATATATTTATATCCAGGAAAGAGCAGGACCTGTTGGGGATACAGCAGTACCAAGAAGCCAATGTGTGGTCAGCTTCTTCCATGCTAAAATTAACAGGAACTAAATCAACAGCTTTAGAGTACTTAAGATGTACCCTGCCTGCCAAGGCTTAGCTGCTGAATTAAATCTATTGCTGAGACTGCTTTGTCCAGTGTGTCTATATACCATGCTAATTAAAAAATAACAACCTGGATTTTCAAGGGAACCTCAATGTGACTCTTTAACTGTGGTCACATCTTTAAGTAGGTAAATATCGTTGACATTAATAAAGGGGATCTCTACACTGCTAATTAGAGATATCCCTGGCCAGCTCTGGCCCCAGACCAGGGGCCAGGAGAGCTGTGCTCATCTGGGGCCTCTTCAAATGACCTGAAGTTTGACCTCAGCTGCTTTCCCCAGTGTTTCTACTTTTTTAACACTCTTTTCTTCCATTGTGTTTTGGACTGTAAAGCTTGTGCAGAGCTGAAGATTGTTGATGATAACCATAAATTTTGAGAAACACGGATTTTGTCATTTCTAATTACAGCTGATTAGAAATGTTTTGACAGAATAGGTTTTAGAGGAAAATACTCTGGTCAGATTAATTAAATTCAAAATTAGCTGAATACAGTAAAAATAAGCCTCATTTTGACCAAAGTGAAACGAAGAATACAAATTCCCAGGAAACTGGACTCTGTGTTTTTCCCAAATCCACTGATGGGTTATGTCTAGAAAGTCTCACAGATCCATTTAAGCTCTCTGCAGGCTGAGTCTGCTTTAAAAATTAGGATGAATCAGCCTCACTACAAATCAGGTACATACAGTTGGCTGGCCAAAAACAATAGAAGAACAAAGAAAATGACCCACTCACAATCAGCTCACAGTTTAGAAAAAAAGAAAAAATTGTAGGCTTATTTCAGTAGTAAGGTTTAGGAGGTGAATGTTCTGCCAGTACACATATGATAATGAAATAATGGCATTAAAAGCAACAGTGCCCAAACCCTTGGCACACTTCTGTCAATACATCTCTGCCAATTCAGAGCTTCTGATGGTTGGGCTTGGCATTTTAATCTAGCCATTGTCAATTCCACTTCTGTTTTTATTAATCATACCAGTGATGTCTGAATAACTAACTCCAGAAAAATTGGATTTAGAGGGTTGATATTAAAGAATAAAATGTACAAGTACAAAACTGACGACCAGAAAGATATATATTGGTTCTTTTTTAGGTAATATGTATTGCTGCATACACCTTCAAGGTATCTGTGAGCAATTTAAGTGTGTTTTCTGGCAGCTGTCACTGGTATCATCCATCAGAACAAGAGCCCTGGCCAGTGACACTTTGGTGAGGTGCTGAAGGGATGTGGATTTTAATTCTGAGCAGCTTTATATGACAAATAGTGGGACTGATGAATGCCAGAAAAAAAGGACCACAATAGAATTTGCACAATTAGAGATAATTAGAACATTTTTCCTGTAAAAGCAGCAGCTGGACTGTTGCTGTAGTTTATGCACAGAATTCCTCCCAAATTCAGTGTACTGTTTTACCACTTCTCTTCAAGCAAATCACCATGGTTGTCATTGAGAGAGAAATCAGGAATCACGCTGCACTTCTGCTGGGATCTGAGATGTGTTGGAGCACCTTTTTCTTTGCTTCCTCTTGGCCTCCTTTATTACATACAATGGAGTACCTTGATAATAGACTCAAGAAACCATACTTGTATCATCAGAAATGTGCTCTGAGGATGCAAGGGAGGGGATAACTACAATTACTTGCCTGCAAACACATCCATAATTTCCTGAAGAGGGGAAAGAGTAATTTTGGCAGACCAGGCAGCATCCACCTCTGACACAGGTATCTTCACCTGTGCTAAATTCAGAGGTTAAGGTACTTCATCTTTAGCTGCCTGACATTTTTTTTCCTTCCTCTGGATATTGTGCTTTCTGTCCTCTCACTCAGCTCTTTGGCTGCCAGGTTTAAAATCAAGCTTAGGAATTTATTAAGTAGATCTTTGTTAACCAAATTTATTTTGACTTGATTACAGTAAACTCTAAACTCCATAGCAGATTAGGAAAGATCCATGTGACCAACTCGATAGGCTGGAGGAAGCAATGGTGATAACGACGTGTGACTGCAAGGGCATTTTAATTTGCATCAGTATGAGGAAAAACCATCACCAGAAGAAAGAATGAAGAATACTGTGCTTCAGCAACTCCCTCCAGGCCCTATCTTTAAATCAGGGATGTTGCTGCTATTGCTGACCATGCCCTGTGTGGGCCCAAGAGGAATGTGGCTGTTTCAGTAGCCATGAAATATTTTACCTGAGTGGTGCGGACATAGATGGCACTTTCACCCAGAAAGGGAGGTTTCAACACACCTGGAGATTCTCTGCAAGTACATCTCCAAAAATAAATAGTTGAGGCCATCACTGGTCTGATGTCAGCTGGAGAACAGCACAGATAGCCCCAGGCTCAGTTTTCTATACTTAGAATTTAAAACTAGAAAATTGCTGAGCTTCAGGCTGCCCCATCACCTAAAGGTTTCCACTGCTCCAGCATGAGACACTCTGGGGATTACTGGTGGCCTTTGCCAAGGAATGCAGCACAGGGGACCCTCCTCTAGCACTCAGAAATCTAAGAAGTTTATGAGATTCCATCACATGTGGATTTTATTTGAAGCCTTTACAAGAACTTACATTTCCCTGCTGAAAATTTGTAAGACCATTTTTCCTACCCCATTAGTCTTTGATAAGATATCAAGATAGGAATGTTACATTCTATGGCACTATATTAAACATGCAGCTTTTTAGTTTAATCCTAGGAGTCCTCAGTACAGAAAGATGCCTTGAATAAAAGGAAATATTTCACCTTGAAAATGAAACAAATTGCTAAAAATAGTAGGGGGGAAGAGAGAAAGAAGGAACAGACCTAGTGATTTCAGTTGTCCTATTAAAGGAAGACTAATTTTTAGAAATTCTGAGAAAACAGCTAAGCACTGAGTCTGAAAATCCTAACCTACCTTATAAATGTAACCATTTCCTCATAAGTATTGGATGCAGAGTTTATTTTAAGGTTTTTGCTTTTAACATAATAAACAATTGGAATTGTTGCTTGTTGAAAGCATTCTGTTTTGTCTCTCCTGAACTGCATTTAAATTATTGGCGCTCTTATGTGAACAGCTGTAAGAGAAATTGACTAAAACAAGAGAAAAGGCATTTTTAAAATACGATGCTTGAGTCTTCCTTTGAAATCACGTATATTTTAATAAAAAATCAATATATGTTTAAAATACCCAATGTGCTGATTTTATTCCACGCAGAAAATATGCTGTAGCATATTCTGAATTATTTTAAGTAGGTAAAAACTGGAATTTCTGTCAGGGTAGAAACTGCATTTTCTGATTTTCATTATGAATTTAAATGGTAAAAATATCAGGAAGGAAATTCTTTCCGTAGAACAGAAAATTCCATTTCACATATCTACAATCTATAAGTCTGTACAAATGAAGCAGCCTCCCTTTATAACAAAGTGGCAAGAAGGATGTTCTTTTGGGTTGGTTTGTTCCAGTTTGTGCCCAAGGACTCTGTGTGACCTTTAAGCTGACTTCTGAGATGGGATGAGGGCAGAGGGGAAAGGCCTGGTCAGTGTGGTTGTTGTGGAGGGAAGGGAGCAGCTTCTGTCTGGTGAGTGTGCCCAGCATGGAAAGGTGTTGGGGGATGTGAGGATATGAAAGCAGCAGAGGAAAGAGGAGGACCAGGAGCAAAAGTCTCAAGGTGGCAGGGGGAGGGAGGCTTTGCTTTGGGTTTCTATGGCTATAAAACCCAGGAAAGCTGCAGGGAGCTGCTGAACTAGAAAATAATACTGTAGGGATTATCTTACCTTTCAAGGACAGAAGCAAGAGGAGTGTTTCTCAAACCTTTTTAATATATCTTTCCACTACATTTCCTATTTAAACTGACACCTTGTTATAGTTTATTATTTTACTGTTCTGATAAATATGTTTGGATATACTTTGGCACATTTGCTTAAAAAAAGTGGGGAAAAAAAGTGTGAACAGTTGGTGGTTGAGCAGGTGGCCAGAAAAAAGCTGTTTTTCCGGAGATGTGCTGAGTTCTTATCCTCATCACCCTCTGAGACGTCGTAGCAAATAACACCAGCACCAAGTAATACTCAAGTCACCCAAGCTAAAAAGTAATAATGGCTATCAAACTCTGAATTTGAACTTTCTGTTCCTCAAACTCGGTAAATGAAGGTTTTTCCATATGAAACTTTTAAGTACATTCAATCCTTCCTCTCTCCCAGCTGCCTTCCTTTTGTTCTCTCTCTCTTGCTCAAACACTGTCTGTACTGTACATGGTGTGTTCCTATTCTTGCCTGCAGAATGTCCTGTTAACACTGCAGTGATGGTCCCCTGGAAACAACTCTATGTCTTCCCTCTGTGATACCAGGAATCCATTCTGAGCAACCCCATAAAGAATCCTTCAGAAAGGAAGGTTGCTTGATAAGAGCCCACCTCACCTTTGAGAACATCCTAAATGTGTTGTTGTTCTTGGTAACAATGGTTTCAGCATTCTTTCTGTGCCTTTGGAAATGGAGAAAGGGAAAAAGATTTTTTTTTTTGAAAGATAGGACTCCCATAAGGAGACCAGCTAATCTGCTTGATGTATAGTAGCCTGAAAAGTCTGTACAAAGAAAGCAAGAAACTGGTAAACAAGAGACATCTCAAGGTTGTGCATTTATGCTTCACTTGTGCAGAGTACATAGTTACAAGTGAGTATACTGGGGAATCTGTTCAGATAATTTAGCCTGGCAGAGAAAACCACCTTCCTGAACTATGCTTTAGGCTGGATCTCAACACCTGCGACCTCCCCTATCGCCTTAGCATTTTCTTTAAATATTCAGGATCCTCAGACTTCTATGAGAATTAGTAACTAGTGCCTGTGATGAGGCAGTACTCTACATAAGAGCAACTCTGCACTGTAGGTGCTCAGAGGAGTATCACAGAACTGCACAAACCCTCTTAATTTGTGCCACTGATGTGACAGCAGTGGGAGGATTCCATTTGGAGCAGAGAGGTCAGCAACGTGTTAGGTTTGTTATATTCTTTCCCCCGTTACTTAGATTCTCTCTCCATCTGAACAACACAGAGTGCAGTCGTCAGAAATGCAGGCTTTGCCCAAAGGCTTGGGGCACCTGAGCAAATGGACAAAGCCCCAAAGGGCTCACACTGCAGAGCAGCCCCCAGCCATCCCTCTCAGTGTGAACTTTGCTCTTTGCCAGAGCAGCAAATGGCCACTGGGAGAATGGTAGCTCTTCCCAACAAAGTGACAGTCTTAGGAGTAGCAGCAGCCGAGAAGTCTGTTCATCCCAACAATGCTATTTTTTTAATAAATTTATAAACTAATTTATACCTCCTAGCCATTTTTTTCTGGGGGGTTTATTTTGCAACATTGTCACTCAGTTACAGGAACTGAAAGAAATTATTTGAGCAGTGTCATGAAGTGTTAATATTTTTGTAATATTTTTATGGTTGAATGGCTCAGAACACAAACTGAGGCACTGAGTACCTTTTGATACTGATGTACCTTGAAGGGCAGTTTGCATCCATGAGTTTTTCAGACCACGTATCATTTTACTGATCACCATAAGTAGAACCAAACAAAACACAGTCACCAAAAAAATTCAATTGGCTGTTATGAAGAAATGAAAGTCAATTAATGAACAGCAACATTAAATAAACAGATCTTTTCTGGTCATAAGCTGGATGTAAATAATTAGTCCATATACTTCAAAGTTTTAGTGGGAGAGACCTTAAATTTTCAAAGATAATTTGATTTTTGTCTAAGTACTTACTAAAATACAGCAACAAACTAAAGCTCAGGTTACCAACACTTTCAGAACCACTCCCACTCGGGAAGAAGAGGAGAAATTTGGGGCATTCGGGTTGTATAACTTTCCCCAGCCATACCAAGGTCATACTCACAACATGGTGTACAGTACCTCTGGGCTTTTCGTTCTTTTCTTCTGAAAGGAGACTTAAGTTTCTTAGAGGAAGAAAATCACTTTATCTGTTCTTTTCATGGCACTAAGTAGCTTGTTTGCTTTCTTTTTGTTCTCAGATGTTGACCATTTTCACTTTACTGCTATAAACAATGACAAAATGCCACCCTTTTGTTTTCAGAAGTGAAAGGCAGGAGGGGGGAATTCAGCAGCCGTGGCAGGACAGCACTGGCACCCAGTGGCTCAGGATGCTCTTGACTCAGCACCCCTCTTTACCTGCTTTGCTAAGATGAATTTAAGGGCTGTTTGTTAGGACCTTGCAATTTATCTACCACAGGTGCTTCCAAGCAGGTTCATAAGTATATTTCTGTGGGAATGAGAAGTTTATTTCTGCAGGTTACCACAGGAAAGTGATTTCCAGGAGAAAACACCATTCTTTTTAAAAATATTCATTCATGGCCAGGCAGAGAAAAGAAGGTATTTCATGTCCCTGAGGCTGACTTTGGAAACCACCTCCTTCTTCTGTTCTTGCCCTGCACAGTACCTACATCAGCACTTGATGTGTCTTCTGCATAGGTCCACAGGAGATAGATGCAGTTTAACTTTTATAAACCAGTTGGCAAAGGTTAAGAAGGCTGAGCCAGGCTTGCTGTTGCATCATGGTCAAGAGTCTATTGCTTTTTCTATAGATCAGTTGCTATGAAAATAAATACCTGGGCTTTACAGTGACTGAGATTATTTTTTATTTACACTTTCTAATTTTTCCCTTCCTGTGCTCTTCAACAGCAGTATTTGAACCCCTTTATATGCAGCATTTACCTGATAGGAGAACCATCACTGTCCACTGGGATGCTCTTATTACAGCCTTCCCAACCCCACCTGGCATTTTACAGCTTGAATTCTGCTCATCCAGTCTGACCACAGATTTAAACAGGAAGAGAAGTAATGAAATCAAAAGGTATCCTTATTCTTGTGGCAGCCAGTCCATCCCTTAAAATGACAAGTTTTACCAAATCAATTTTTCAAAAGATTGTGAGATCAGAGCTTTTAACCTTTGGCACACAGGTTCTGAAGACTAAATTGACTATGGACCATAAAGTTCACTAAAGCTGAATGACAGTGGGCTTCTATTTACTGTATGTACCTTCCCAGGAAAATAATTAAGAAAACTCAAAGGGAAATAAAAATTGAAAACTGCTGGTGCAAGATAATATTTCCATGTTTGCTTAAGATCTGCTGATCTGACTGGAAACTTGCTGCAGTTGGAGCCTTTTGTAACAGAACAAAAGTGCAAAAACGTTGCCATTTGGTCAATATTTCTATGCTTTCCCTCTCTTTCCCCCAGCATTTTCTGAGTAAGAGTCTGCTGCCCCATGCTGCTTTTCCAGTGTTTTGTTCATAAGTGCCTCACATCTTTGTAGACCCGTATTCAGTCATTAAAAATGTTGTCAGAACAGTGTTTATTGGTGGCGTTGGTCTGAAACATGCAGGAGTTTCCATATCCCAGTTACCTGGGCTCACCCCTGGATAGCGTGTGGCTCCTGAAGGAAGATCATCTCCTTGCCCTCCAGCCCTGGGGACAGCACCATGTGCAGGTGGATGGTGTGGGGAAAAGGCAAAGCTGTGGTGCTCTTCCTGAGCTCCCTCTGGCAAGAGGAGCTTTGAAGGAGCACTGTACTCTCCCCCTGGGGAGACACCTGGTCTTGGGAAGCCTTCACCTTGCACAGCCTGCTTCTCCACTTGGGAAGTCAAGGACAGGAACTGGAAAGGTAAAAAAATACAGCTACTCACCTCCTAAAGTTAATTAGAAAATAAAAATCGATATTGTAATTTTCAGATAGGAGTGAAAGAGATGTTCCAGATTTTGCAGAGACAGCCACAGAGCCGTTATCTAGTGTGATACACAGAAGACTCATATCTTTAATTTGGACTTCATTTGCCTTCCAGGAATTGAGTGGGATACTGTAATTGTTGGTCAGCATGCAACTAAAGCTTCTGCGCTTCACCAGCCACTGAGCATTGGTTATTATTACATCTTGTTATACCTCCATTCCTCTGGAAAATTTTCACAGATCAATAAGTAGGTGTAATAAGAGCAGCATTCCCTGGACATCTGTAAGGATCTCTTCACAATCTGTGGAACCAGCCATATCACAGAGTTCACTTCTGGAGAATGACAGCATTTTCACTTTAGCTGTGCAGAGAATTTTCAGTCTTTGTACTGGAGCACTGCTAATTGTTTGCACAGTTAATTAAACTATGGGTGAGGTATTCGGTTAAATATCCATGTGTAATGCACATATTGACTGTTTCAAGGTGAATACTTTTCTAAATCATGAGCTATTGAATGTTGACTCACTGTGGTCCATTTTCTCTAATTGGCTTGAAGCTCTTCTCTATTGCCAATTATGATAGAAGGTGTTTCTACCCCCCACTAACACATTACTGTCTCTAAATATGAACATTAGGGGGTGTGTTGGGAGTCATTGTGCAGGAAAGAGACTGCCCTGAGCACACATTTGGGTTGCTAATTGGTTGGTGTGCACATTGTCTCTGCATCAAAGCAGTGCTTGAGGCAGTGGGTGCAGCCTGGTGGTCTCCAGTGCACCTCTATCATGCTGAGGAAGTACAGCAGAGGTCTGGCTCTCTCATGAGCTCAAGGTGTTTCTTTCTTCCAGGACTCTGACTATGTAAGAGAAGGGTTTAGAAAGGTTTTTTTTCTGTATGAAATGTCAACCAAATTATACTTTTTTTGGTAAACCTCTGTGAGATTTCTCACTGTGTAGCAGTAGTGATGAGGTTTGATAAGTTAGCCTGGCTTCATGGGATGTGATAAACGTTCAGAGATTCCTCAGCACTTGCAAAACCTGACATTCCATTCAAAGCCACCATTCAAAATACCCTGCATATCATAGCTTACATTCAGAGATGGATTGATGGGGAAAAGCAGCTCTCAGATGATCTATCTTAAGTCAACATAAGTTTAGAAAGAATTACGTATTTGTAGAAATTAATTCAATACCATAGCTTAGTAAATCTCTTGATACTCTAGGCTTGAGCTACATAGTTTAAACAAAGTCAGGGAATTTTTTGGTCCATACTGGATGTCTGTGTATTTCTGTGTGGCTCTCTACATTGGTCAGCATGAGGTATAAGATAATATATGGAGCACACATTTTTAACTGAAACAATTAAAAAAGATATCTTTAGCTTTAAGGGATTTTATCTTAAGTTGTAATAAGAGAAGTAGGGAGATTCAAACCGCAACAGCAATTCAAGAGACGTAATTCTATAAAAAGTGATTCCACTTTATTTCAATGGCTTTTTTCTCCACCAGCATGGAAAAAAAACTTTTCCTCTGTGGATTTAAGTAGCATTTAGAGCATTTAAGCCTATCTATCGAATGATAATTGCTGCATTCAAAATTCATGCTCCCTTCATCACACATTAGCAATAAGATGAGAAAGAAAAGTGTTTGGAAAAGAACAGACACTGCTGGGTACCACTCAACTGAGATGGAGCGGATGGCAGAACCTATTGCTGAGCTGTACAGTGCAGGGGAAAGCAAAACACTCCCCATGGTTTCCCAGTGTCTATTTTAACAAGAAACTGAACTCCTGCTCTCAGGAAAGCAGTGCTGGAGTTAGAGAGGGAGAGAAACAGCAGTCTCCATCTCTCTCTTCTTTGTTTGTCCTAGAACTCAAAGTGCTGAAAAAAGATGGTTTTGTATAACCTGTTGGTCAGAAGATCTTTGGAGTAGTCATCAAACTCCAGAGTTAATTCTTAAAGGCAGAAATGGTAGAACTGCCAGGCAAAAAAAAAAAAAAAAAACAATTTGCAAAGTGGTCTGCTTGTTAGGCAAAAAATTAAATTCCCTTCAGGCTATTCTGGGAGATGTGAAAAACTCTGCAGAGAGTGAAAAGCAAATTCTTTCTTTGACTGCTGCAGGAGGGGAAGGCTACACCTTCACAGGCCTCATCTCCATTTTTGCTTCTAAAGAAAACCATCATTAATGAGATGAACGCCTGTTGTTTTTTAGCCACTCTCAGAAGTATGTTTGGACTTGGTAATCAAGTAGAGAGGTGTGGAAATGACTACATAGAGATAACAGCTAATAAGCAAAGACAAAGATCAAAACAAACCCAGAAATATACAATTTCTGACCGCAGTGATGAAAAGTTAAATTGTGTTTTTGTCACAGTCTTTACTTATTAGCTGGTAGCTAATCCTGCTCATTATTTTCCAGAGTGAATAAGTGTAAAGTTTTATTTTATCTGTCAATGAACTAAACTTTTAATTAACTTTCATATTTGTCTTAAGTTAAGACTAACGACTCTCAAAGGAATTGCCTAAAATCCTTAAACTTTTGAACAAAGGGACCAGAAAAAAAGCACTAAGCTTCCTTTGAAAACCAACCTTTCTATTAGAGAACAAAATCAAAAAATAAGCAACTTGAAACTGGGAGACTCGGAGTATTAATATTCACCATGAAAACAAACTATAAGAAAATTTAAATCTGTGTTAACCTCAGAGGACTTTCGTTGCTGGCTTCACACAAATTGGCAAATTACAGTAATGATTTCAGTACTCTAACTGGAGGATAATTATTGGTGTTTAAATTAAGACTTTACCTGAACTCTGGCACTTTGTTCAACATAACTTGTTTTACTACAGGCAAATGATTGTTGACAATGACTTTAACAGAACAACATCAATTTCTGCAAATTTCTTTTTTTTTTTCTTTCTCCACATCATCATATGTATCATGTATAATGGGTGTCAGGATGGTTTCCCAGGATCAGGACAGTCTGGGTAGAAGAATACCAGGTGTGACAGACACGTGGAAGGGCCAGAAAAAATTATAGGATGTCTAGCAGTATTACCCAAGTAAGTTTTGCATAAATAAAATTTATTCCAGCTTTAATACATAAGTTAGTACTGCAAGAATAATTTTGGTAGATGTCAATACACAAATATCAAGTGAAAAAAGAGGGCTGCAACAAGATTGAGAAGCAAAAAATTTTGCAAAGGTAGAAGATGTAGTTATAAATTCCCCAGGGTTTTGGGTAGTCTGCATAGGATGAAATTAGAAATTTATTTTTGAATGGTGAACTAACACCTTCTACTTTTCAGCTGCTCACAGGAGATCCTTGCTTTAGTATGAATCCTCATCATAGTGGTGTGTTAACAGACAGGGCATTAAAAACAGGATGTGGAAGAAAACAAGCAATGTGGCCATGTCCCCTGTGTTTGACAAAAGCTGGCTGCAGCTCAGTTATTTTTTTTAAGCCAAGTACTAGGCTTTTTCCTTCTTACTTTCTGGCTCTTCTGATAGCATGTGTGCTTTCCTGCTCTGTTATTGACTTTGTTGCAAGCCGTCCTCTGAGCAGAATTGATTTATGATACACTTTGCAGCCATCCAGACAGCTTCCAGTGAAGTGACAAAGAAGTTCTGCTTCTGCACCCACCTAATCAATGAAACCCAAAGAAAGACTAGACAAAACAGAACCCCCACGTAGAGCTACAGGGTGCCAACCATCGGGCACAGAAGTTCACAAAATGCACAAAAGTGACATGCTGTGGTTTTGCTTATCATATAATATGCCTTTTTTTGTTTGCTAGGTAAGAATCTTCCTGTTTAACAGTAAAAGAAAGACACATATATAACCATAGAAATAAGATTGGAAATGGACTCTAAGCTTAGCAAATGGAACAAAAAACCTACAGGATGCTCATATACCAGAATAAGAAATGCTTAAACATTTTCTCCGTCTTTAGAACAAAATATATTTTACAGCTGAAATATTAAAGGTATTTAAATAGCTAGGCAGGAATGGTTTGATGTTGCAAAGGGCTGAACAATGTCATTCTGATCCAGCAATTTCCTGAAGTGTGTATTTAATTGGATTTTGAATCAACTCCAGTCCTTGGGCCAACCACATAATTGGCATCAATAAATGTTCTGTTAGACTGAGGCTGAATGTCCTCTTCTAGCAGAATCTAGGCACATGAGAAATGGAAAGGACTTTACCAGGTCCTGGTCACCCAGGTATCTGCATGGGCATGATAGAACAACACAGTCATTTACATTGGAAAAGGCCTTTAAGACCAACTGTTAAGCTGACACTGCCAAGCCCATGACTAAGCCACGTCCCTAAGTGCCACATCTACGACTCTTTTTAGATACCTCCAGGGATGGTGATTCCACCACTGCCCTGGGCAGCCTGTTCCAGTGCTTGACATTCCTTTCACTGAAGAAGTTTTTCCCAGTGTCCAATCTCAACCTCCCCTCACACAGCCTGAGGCCACTTCCTCTCCTCCCTTCACTTGTGTACTTGAGAGAATCGATTGAACCTCACCTCTGTTCTAGCCTCCTTCCAGGTAATCCTAGACAGCAATAAGGTCTCCCCTATTTCCTGTTCTCCAGAATTAACACTATCAGTTCCTTCAGCCTCTCCTCATCAGACTTGTGCTCCAGAATTTTCACCAGCCTCATTGCCCTTCATCAGTTCATGGACGATTTTTTGGAAAAAGTTGTGCCAATGTACAATTCAAAGCTCAACAAGGCTTCCTAAAATTTATCCTGAAGTTGATACACTGGGAGAACCAGACCCTGCTTTCTGAACACCTGCAAAAATGTAGAAACTTGTTCTATGTCCCTGGATGTTTTGGGGTTTTTACCATAATTCAGCTTTGCTAACCTTGACTTCCCTTTGCCTGTAATATGAGGTACCATCTGGATGTAAGACCATTGCACGTGTGGTTTACAGAGCAAATCACTGTGTGAGGTGAAGGCATGAGAAAATTAGGTTCTAAGACAGCATGCCATAAATCTTGCTTTATAGGACAGGATGCTCTGGGTCACCAGAATTATCTTGTTATAAAGGCAATGAGATAAAAAAAGCAAATAGTGGCTCAGTTTTGAAGCACTCCAGTCCCTTGGACAGGTGAAAGAAATTTCTGTAAACTCTGTCAGCCGAAATGCATTGCTCTGTGCCCAAAAGTGCATCCCCATGTAGATGTTTTACACACACACATTCCCCATGTGCAGAAGCATTTGATGCTCTACCATGTCACTGGGGCGACTGTGCTCTGTTCTTCCTTCCTCTCTAATGAGATTCTGCTTTGTGACAGACCTTGTCAGAGGCTAATTATAACAAATGTTTGGAAATATTTGCTCCAGAATAACCTTTGGCTTTAAGATGGATCACTTGTGTGAGGCAGGTCCCCTGGCAGAGCCCTGGAGATCAAGTTCTGCTTCAGAATAATGTCTAAGATTCAATAATGGGACTGTGTACTTGGCTGACCAAGTTTGGCAGTTTCTGATTGATTTCTTTTCCTCTTCAAGCCTTGCCTGTCATGATCAGCTAATTAAAAGTGCAGTAATCTGATATAATCTCTTTCCCAGTTGGTGCGGCAGTTGGCTCTCTAACAGAAATAATTGATTTGTAAACTGCCAAACCTCAGACATTTAGACTTGCATTGTTTCTTCTAAAACATGTCTAACAGGCAAAATTTGTCTCCTGATACATCAAATGACCCACACAACAAAATTAATTTAGCCTCCACTGCTATGGAGAATCAATAGAATAGAAATAGATAAATTTTAAAATGTAATAAAAGTCTGGAGGAAAAGCAAATAAACATGGATAAAGTCTTTTTGTGCAAAGTCAGCAGTGTGCCACCATTTGGCTCCCCTCAGTTCTTCTGCTGCTGGTATTCAAGAAGAGATAGTTACCTTCCCATTGTGATTGTCTTTATGCTTCCAATCTCTTTATTCTTTTTCAAATATAGGTCAAACCCCATATGACATGTGTGGCTCACAATGGCTGGTGAGCCAAACAATGGAAGCCTTCTGCCAAGGGACAATAGCAAATTTGGTTATTTTTTCTTACATTAAGGATACTTCCTTAATATTAAGGATAGGATATAATTCCTTAAGTATCCTTAATGTAGGCCAATACCTCATTTTCTGTAGGACACAGATATCTGAGTTAAAAGGGGTGAAAGTGTCTTATAAAAAGAACAACACTGGAACAGGTACTGAAATTGCTATACCACAAATTTTTTCAGCAGAGGTATCTGATGCCTCCTGAAGTTCAGTTCTTAATTTCCCAACCTGACAATGAGCACAAATGTCTGTTTTCCTCTAAGTTTGTAAATGAAGAAAAAGCAAACCAATCATGGAAGCATTTAATGGATCAGACTACCACAGTTCTTAGAAAGCCATCTGCTTATACAATCATCTTAAACCATACCTGGAAGCAGTCAGTTTTTGAGTAATAAAGCTGGGGATTTCACCTCAGAGAGGAAATGCAGTAGAATATGTGCCACTATACAGCAGGAATGTGTGTGTAATAAATCTGCTTCTTTGGAGGTTTTGCCCTTTTTTGTTCACTGCAAAATATTTTATCTTTCAGTCCAGTAATAAATCAACATTTAAAACCTGGTATACAGTGGAGTGAAAAGGCCTGAATCCCTCTGCCAGGAGGCCACAAGCCCTGTCACCACAGGGCAGCCCCAGCCGGTCATTCCTGCAGCAGGAATATGTGTGTATGTAAAATACATATAGATGTAATGCATGTAAATATTCAAACTGAGTATGTAAATATTCATGTATTTGCATATAGTGAGTGCATATCTCTAGTATATATGTCTGTTTTACACACATATGTGTGTCATGTGTGCACATGCACTCTGAATTTCAACTATATTGCTGTTAAAACTCTGGATTCTATGCCCAGCGGTTCTTTTTTTTCCTATTTATCTCCCATGCTTTTATTTTCCACAAGTAGTCTCTAGTTTTGTGTGTGATTTCAGTTAAAGTACTACAAGTAGTATTTTAAATCTAAATAAATATTACAAGTGAAATTGTTCACCTCCTAAGGGATTTGAATCTGAGATTCACATTATTGAAGGATTTAACTCTGATCTACTAGCTTTGAATGTCCAGCTTGCTCTTACATGCACTAAAATGAGGGTAGCTGAAGCCTATGGATGGGTTTGAGATGTTCAGATTGACAGTGCATATTTAATTAGATATATATTGTATACTGCATGTAACTTCTACTCAAGAAAATATTTCTTGTGGTAAATATCTAAGAAATCTTGCCTAGATTTCCTCCAAAGAGGTGCTCTCTCAGCAAATATATAAAATCTTGAGTTCATCTTTTATCAATGACAAAACTGTAGAGATCTCAAAGTTGCATTTGATGCTTTCCCCCTTTCACAATGGGGCATCTACTTCAACTACATATTTCATTTGGCCACTTTTTTTTTCCAAATCCTGGAAATGCCTGTATAATTTTTTAAAAATCTAGAAATGAGGGTGATAAATGCACATTATCAACCACTCATCTTCATCCTGTTAACAGTTTGGCTAATTCCAACCACAGCAGGCTCCAAACAGCCTCTTTTAATTACCTTGTCACACATCTTTGCCTCAATGCCTTCCTTTGACAGGGCTTGCCCTTCATTTTACTACCACAGTCCCAGCACGTCCCACTTCAGCCCAAGGAGGGTTCAGCAATGCACAGGTAGAGCAAGTTCTCAGGAATGATTTGGATTTGGAGAGTTTTAATGCACAGTCTGGAGGTACATCAGACACAGAGATGTGTAAATGTAGAAATCTATGAGATCAGGGCATCAAAGCTCAGCCAAAATAATTAACAGTATTCATCAATGCAGTAATTTTCCCACTTTTATATGTAGGCCATAATGGTTTTGTATGATATACAAAAATGGAATGTTTTTGATTAAGTGGAAACATTAACTTATAAACTCCCCTGTATTCAGATTTCGCTCTGTTCTATATCTGTGACTAGGGGTATATTATCTTCTTGACCAAATAAATTAGCAGTTTGCCCCACCCTGACAAATGCAAAATGAACTATTTTTCCATGTTATGCCACAGTCAAGAGTTTTAAAAGTCTATATTTCTCTTTATGTACTCATTCAATAAAGTAGCGAAATCTAAATAATGTTTTAAGAAAAATGAAAATATATAATTACCTCTAAAATGAAAAGGCATAAATTATCCCTCATTGTCATATATCCTTCTCATCTATAATGAGGAGGATAACATTATTTCCAGCATAGCCTAAATCATGTTCCTGAGTCAAGCCAAATGACATTGAGGAATTAATTACTGAGGCATTCAAAGTGACTACACAAAGATTTCCTGAAGGACTAGTATGGATTAATCATGACATCT
This sequence comes from Aphelocoma coerulescens, assembly GCF_041296385.1. Taxonomy (NCBI): domain Eukaryota; kingdom Metazoa; phylum Chordata; class Aves; order Passeriformes; family Corvidae; genus Aphelocoma; species Aphelocoma coerulescens. Next base: position 9,628,594 of record NC_091021.1, read on the forward strand.
CAAGGTGTTATCCTTAATAGGATTTCCAAAGATTTGATCTATGAGTAAATTTTGAGCTCATGAATATCACGTGAATCCGGGTGTAATTTCCCATTCAAGCTGTAGCAACAGAGACTTGCCTGGTTTTCAAGTTGTTAGTGGGTATGAATGTCTGCTGGTAATTTTAAAGACCTAGCATTTATTCAATAAATAGTGAAGTTTTTCACCCTGAAAGCTGAAATTACACTACCTGGAGATTTCTATATAGATATGAGCCATATATATGATAGGACATGCTTTTCTAAGTGAAAGACTCAATTGTATGAAGATTTAGTGCTCTGGAAAATTAATGTCACTAACATTGGTTATCAGGTTATTTGTTATGCAGCTACACACCTGTTTATCAAAGATAGTTCAAATAAATAATCAGTGGGATATGTAATCTATGGGGATTCATTGAGCCCTGTGATAGAAATGAAAGAGAGAGATTTTTAAAACTTTGGTTTGGCTTCCTTTAGAGAAAGAAAAGTACTCGGCTACAAAATAAAACACTTTTCACATATAGGTATTACTCTGAAATTGTTTACTTTAAGGAAGAACCTAAGACTGTTAATAAAATATTTCACTGATCAAAAGATACTGTGATCAACTTGAAATCCAGTACTTCATCAAAAAATAATAAATGGTTCATAAATCTAAATGAACACATTAGAAGAAGAAATAGAGGGGCAGAATATGCCTGGCGTTTTGTCTGCTCTTTGGATTGCTTTTTAAAGTAATTAAATTTTCACAAATTATTTTTACATCTTTTGGTCATTGGCACATATACACAATATGACCTGAGCATAATGTATAGATTTAACTGTCATGATTGTATTTTTACTGAGACAAAGACCTCAGTCTTGCAAACATGATTTGCTTTCAGAGCAAAGAAAATGCTCTCATCTTCATAAATCAAAGCCTATAAAAGTAAACATAAATTTTAATTCATTTGAGACATAGTTTGAGTTTTGTGTGGGGTTTCTTTATCCCAAGTTATCATAACTTTACAGCTCGTGGTAAAGGGACAAGTGAGTATCAGCTCTTTCTGTAAACTGCTGATGTCCCACATTGCTTCAGGCATGATTCAGTACCTAACAGCAGACTGACCTTATCTGAATTACTGGTTCCTTGGTCTGGCAGCCACACTGGTCATTATAGCCATCAACTTCGGGCAGAATGAGTTTCCATTTTTAAGGCTCTGCTCTTTCCGTGAGCACAGAGTGTTTTAAAACTGCTTTTATGCACCTTGCAAGTGGGATCATCAAGGTGTGTGTCTGACCCACAGACATCTGTCAACACCAAATGCCTACGGGGTCGAGGTTTGGCCTATGCATCTTTGTTAATGTGGCTCTCAGATTAACAGCTAATCCTCAATTAATCCTTAGATTTGCTTAAGTCTATCACCTTTACTGGCTGTGACCAGAACTTTAATTTAAAGGTGTCCATCCCTGGGTTTACTCTCAAAGATGAGCATTAGACATCAGCAAAAATTATTGCAAATCAGAAGCCTCTTCTTCTGGAGTCTGAAATGAGTCAGTTTTTGTGAGGGATAGGAATTGACAATTTTGGAGGCACAATCATGAAATCTGTCAGACAGCTGATCTGAATTAATACAATTCCACTGAAAATAATACAGTAAAGATACTTTGTAATATTAGAGGATCTAGAAGCCTATATGTAAATGTTTGCCTTTTGGATAAGAACAATTAAAGGGATAAATAGTAAAATATTTGCATATTTATAGATGTGTGTGCATGAAGATATAGATGGATCAAAACAGACTGTAGAAGCAAGTGTATATTTACACTATCAGAAAACAGCTAGAAGACAGTGTTTTAACATCCTCTCTTTTTTGATTCTTACTTCCAACACCAAGCCTTACCCTCTATAAAAGTAAAAAAGAAAAAAAATATTCTGTCATAAAGCCATTACTTTAAAATCTATCAGTAAGTTCAAAAAGAGCAGCTTTGAAACATGCTGCTTTGGTTTTCCTTTCATCAGGCATTGGGGAAACTGTCAAAGCAAATAAGCATTGCACTTTTATAGAATATATACATTATAAAATACACAATTGCATAATGAGTGCTTGCACACGCCCTAACCCAACACAGCATTCACATAGCCCTTCTTCAGAAAGCATATAAAAAAGAGCTGACAAGTACAGGGAAAAAACCCCACCAGTGTCATTCTACAACTAAAACAAAGACACCTCTTGTCTCCACAGACATTTCAAAAGGGCTGAGAATAAAAAGTTCTCTCTGCACAGGGTGGTGCCTTCCTGCAGTGAACGGCCCCACTGACAAGAATTCCCCCCGGGATTTCTCACAGCAGCCTCAAAGGCTTCTCCAGCATTTCTCTGAAATTGCCAGCAAAGAGACTGTGTTTATGGGCACACAGGTGCCTTTCCACATCCTCACCGGGTGGCCCAGGATGGTCCAGCGTCCCTAACCAGCTGGAATTAGCATCCCTTTTGCACACACTCTCAGTGCCCTCCAATGCTGAGGGCACTTCCTGAGAATTACTTATGCTGATATTTCAGGCTATGGCAACATGAAAATCAAACCCATCCTGAAGAGGGTAAGGCCTGTTCATGCTGTGTGTCCCACCCACCCTGGCCTGGAGCTGGTTGGACACAGCAGAGGGGCAGCCCACAGCGATCCAGCCCTTTGCCAGCTCTGGGTACACTGAGGGCCTTGGGTTGCTTCAGGCACCACTGACACTCAAATCAATATTAAAAAGGGCCAGCTGCCTTCCCCGAATCCTGTGATATGTAGGCTGATAACATATACCTAATATTAAATAGTAAGAAAAAAAAATTTCTCCCCCGGTTCACCCTCATTTTTTTAATTACACAGTTTTGAAAAGGTGTTGAAGAGGTGCTAATCTGAGCAATTACTGTTTATTGCAGACTATTGTTAACTCAAGCACTGCAGAGAAGGAAAACTCTACCCAGTTACTCCCTATTCTTTTAACTCTTTCTTATTAAAAATCTTATTTAAATTTTCAGTACTGCGAGCGCAGACTATTTTCTATTTATTATAGTTTCTTTTGGTAGCTTTTTGCTACGTTTCAGGATGTTATTTCTACACCTTTGGCTGTTCCGGCATTCTCAGGTTTCAGTGAATGAGAGAGATCAAGCTCAGATGTTGTCTGTGAGGGACGAACTGGGGTGGGACTCCACCCTTAAACAATTATAATATGTTTTTCATGAGCAGACGAGAATTCTGTTGTGGTTATGGCATATGAAGGAAATGAGGTACAAGACTGCACGTCCTTTAGGTGGGGAGGAGGTTTGCCAGTAGCGAGCTACTCTCAGGCTCATATTATAGTTGAGGACCTGGTAGGATTTGCCTCCTTCCTTCAAAAGCACAGGAGCTTTGGTGTAAACCAGGGCTGCTGGACCAGATTACTTGGTTAATTGGCAGAATTTTACCTGCAGCAGACCCAGTGATGGCAGTGGAAAACACCTGAGAGTGTGAGAGCCAGGCCAGCCTATATCTGCAGGAGCTGCTGCAGTTGGGGGTGGTTGGGTTTCATTCTGGACGGTTCTGCTGGAGATGGAGGTAGGTCTGAGTTTTTGGAAGAGGAAAAAGGGGAGAGAGAAGGAAAAGTAAGTTGTTGGAAGTGGAGTTTGGGAGGAAATGTGAAGATGCTTTAGCAGCTCTAGTGTGAAGCAGGTCACTTCTCCTTGAGTAAGGGGATGGTGTTAGCTACTTACAGATAGTCTTATACTAAGAAATAGTTTAATGTAGCTAATATTATTTTTTAATGGTATTTCAAGAGCTGTGGGAGCAGGTCTGGAAACATGAGGAGCCAGGTGCCTCTGTAGGAACTGTGCTCTGTCTTTTTGCAGCCATAGGGAGGAGTTTGGGTTTAGGTTGTTTGTTTGTCATCCCAGCTAAGTGAATTTGAACAAGCTATGAAAAGTGCAGCTTTAGGCTTTCTTTGTATGTTGAAAGAGAAAGATGGTCTTCCTGTTGTTATCTAAACTATCATTTTAGTTAATTGCTCAAATGAGCTCTTGTAACAAAACTAGCTTGTGAAAATTTGGTCACTTGTGCTCTTTGTGAGTTTATGTGGGCAAAACCACCAAAATTATATAGAAAAATATTTCAATGAACTGGAATAATCAGAAGTTTTGATTATGTTTGGGGAATTTGTGTGGCTAAGGCTTTATTGACTCCTTTGCTTTTGAGAAGTGGCCATTGATGAAAGGTTAGCATTGGGGTCTCTCAGGAACTATCTGTAGGCAATTAATTTCACCTGGGAAAAAGCAAACAATGAACAGTTTTAATTAAGATACTGTATTGGAAAGCAGATTTATTGATGATTTGTCTCAACTATGTATTTCATCACCTAAAGCCTGTTGCTAAGCCATGATTAGTGGATTCTGCAGGATCTCTTGGCTGAGTGTTGTAATGGCAGCTGACACAGCTGATGTTCTTTCTGCCAGGCACCCCTGTAATGAACCCCCAGTGTATTCTAGCACTTGGATAAGTAGCTGCTGAAAGGATCAGTATTGTGTATGGCCAGGTTTTTAAAGTTTTGTTATATATATTTATCACTTAAGTGTCTAAAGTAGCAAATCATTACTGTTCACTCTGTCCTCTGTAGCTGGGTGAGGTTAACAGCTTGAATTTCTTCTGTGCACTGCTGCTTGATGATCCAAATTTCTGTGGCAAGATGTGTTAATGTTGCTTCATCTCTTGCAGGTATTTGTAGGAAAAAAGGGCCGAACTCGCATCTGGATTTGTGGGCAGGATGGCATCAGAATCGTTCTTCCCTAGACAGGGTTTATAGAGAGAGCCCTGACTTTCAGAAGTCTTTCCTGTGCTGGGGAGTAGTAAAATTTTTACGGAGCTTCTTTTGCCTCTTCCAAGACTGTAAAGGAGATGGCAATCTGTGGTTTTGTGGCACAGTGCAAGTGCACTTAAAGCAGAAACTTATTTGATTCTAGCTATGCCAAAGGTGTCCAGTGAAACTGTTCCACACTGTGCCCTAGAGGCGGCGGACAGGTCTCCAAATAACTTGAGGATTTTTCCCTCTGATGTGGTACAAATCGTGAGCCAAGAGTCAACATGACTTGAGTGCTTAGCCCTGCCCTTTGCTTCGGAGAATACATACCAAGACAAGTGTTTTAATTCAATGTATCTGCTGCTTTTGTCAGATACTCACCATGTGAATGTCCTGTTGGACACATGAAGGCTTGGTGTTTGCAGTGAGATCTGAATTAGTTATTCCTGGACTCGTGCTGAGGTGTCACTTGCTCAGTTCCTCAGTGAGATGGTATATTTTTCAGTTTAAAAATCCTGAAATTCTTATTTCATTTTCTTCAGTAGAAATTGTATAGAAATAGATGGTACTCTGTAAAAAGCAAACTGGAAAAATAAAGTTGGCTTGTTAGAATATCTGCTAAAATGAAATGGTGCTAACAAAGCAGAACTCTGTGACAGCTGTAGGAAAATGTAACCTTGCGGAGGGTTGATCAGGAGAGAAAAAGCTGTAAAATTCCTGTTTTAATACATTATGGTGATTCAAGTTCAAGCCACTTTGATTGGGGTCATTTGTTATAGCAACACCAACAATGATGATACTTTTACTTTTTGCACTTCAGAAACGTGTAGTACTAAAACACATTTCTTTATATAAATCTTTGAAAATAAAAAGTGAAACTAGTATATGTATCAAATATCAGTGCCTTGTGGTTCTCAGCTTGGTGTGTGAAGGGGGAAGAATTCAGCCAAAGAGTTTCTTCAAACAAAGGCTGTTGCTTTTATTATTGTGTTTTAAATCTATGGAAAATAATTCTGCCTGTGATATGAATTTTTGAAATTGCGTATATGGTGAGGAGTATCTTTTCCTCTTTTCTGCATTATTTTTTCCTGAAGCAGATAAGTTTTTGTTCGACTTTCAAAGTTATCTTTCTGAATGATGAATGTCTGTTGTTTACATAGCTCTCTCGTGCTAAAAGACACTGATCTGCCATTGGAATGTTCCAAAATAACCTTCTCCCAACTTGTGAGTTAATCAGCTTTTCCTCACAATAGAACATTTAGCAGTATCAAATAATAGTTTAATACAAGCTTTCACACTAAAATTCTCCTGTTCTGAACTACTAATTCATAATTTTAATGTCTCATTTGATTTTTACATTATATAATCTGTGGTACTATAACGTGATATTTGACACAATTATGTACTTCTGAATGTTTTAAGAATAGGAAAAAGTTTATATAGCTACTATTAAGGAATAGTTATTATATTTACATATTTGGATCCCTTTGGGAGATTGGGGTGACAAATACTTCCCAGAAATATTGCCCATGGGCCAAGCAGTAAGGTTAGTATCATTCTTACCTCTGAGATCCAGTTGTATGCACATTTTCAGTTAAAATGTAGGTGTTCTCAACATGACTTACATGTGCTCAATTATGATCAGGAAAAAAAGGGGAAAATATGTAAACATAAGGAAGCAATATTGTTACAATGAAATTAAAACATTTGATTAAAAGGAGGGTAGACATGCGGCTCAAAGCTGATTTCCACTCTTCAAGCTGCTTCCTGTCTCATCTCATCTTGTTTAATTTCACTGTAATCAGGATTGTTTTCATTCAAAGCCCAAACAGACTCAAATGCAGACACAAGTGACACTAGACTAGAATGCTCTTGATTCCTTCATCACATCTTTGGTGACTACCTATATTTTAGCACATCTGAGTTTCTTTAGAATTGTGTAAGTAGTTCAGATCCATACCTACCCGTAAATTTTTTCTCTCTGATTCCTGATTGATTCAGTTGATTTCAACTTGTTTAAACCTCAAATTTTAAATGATGTTAAGTAAAATGTTGGCCCCTGCTGCATATCTCAGTGTTTTTGTTTGACTCTGTGTGTGTGTAAATGCTCAGCTGAGCATTCTCTCTGGATTTTTGCTGAAGTTTATCAGAAGGAGTAGAGGTGGGATCTAGCCTAAGATGTATTTGGAATAGGGTAGAGAAGGCAGGGGAAGAGACTGAAGGTAGCTGAAGCTAATAATCCTTCAGAAAAGCTTAATTTTGGTCTGGGAACATGACTTAATCTCACTCTTGATAGCATTTCTCCTGGGAATTCAGAACTTGATGAGAAAGGCATTATCCATAGTGCTGTGGGCCAGAAAGAGGAAAATCTCAGGCTCCAACAAAAGGCACTTCTAACATGGTAAAGGAAAATGCTGTGACTAAAGCCAACTGAGGATTAAATTTATATAATTATGAAATGTAACAATGCAGAACACAGTAATTTCTTTAGCTGCTGACTTTATTGTCTGAGTCTTTGTTACACCAAAGTCCTTTTTTTGCACCTAGCAAAGAACCATTCATGGCAGACAAGGGAACAAATTGCTGCTTTCACAAGCTTAAAACTTGTGAAGCCATTAAGTGAAGTTCTTACTAGAAGAACATGTAAAATTTCTGTGTGTATGAGTGATATCTATAGTAGTTTTAATTATATAAATTAGGATTATATTGAATGTTAACTTTGGCTGATGTGTAATGATTGAAATTGTCAAAAGCAGCTCTTCAGTCCTGGAGTGTTTATCTTTGGGTGTCATTATTTCAAAGCTGAGAGAATGCCCATCATAAGGATTTCACAAATGCCCACTGTCATTTGAGAACTTAGCATACCATTAATTATTTAAATATGGTGACTGACAATATCTTAAATATGTCGTGGAAAAAACATGTAGGTGTCACCTACCTGGAAAAACATTTTACATTAAATTTTATTTTGGTTTTTCTTTTTGTTGGATGACAGAAATGTTTAATATGCTGCAAAGTTTTAGTTCTTTCAAAACATTCCCAGAGCCACTCCAGAATAAATTTGTCAACTTCATAAGGAAATTTTAGTTGTCGTCTTTTGAGGTGGACCTCTTCAGTAGGGCTCCTAGGTTTTTTGGCTGTGAGTAATTGTGCTTTTCACCTTTGTTCACAATGGAAAGGGCACCAGAATCAACAACTTTATTGAGTCAGAGTCGGATTTTTTTTTTCTGGTCAGTGCCCATCAAGGTACCTTCATGTTCTTTCCAAACTATGCTGCTGATTTACAATGTAGTTTAGTCTAACAAAATTTGCATTAGCTAGGAATTCTTAAACCTTGTTTTCTTTCTTCAGAGAAATAAAAAATAAAATTGACAAGAGTTAGTGTTGGTGATTTTCTCCAGTGTTTGAGTTGGTACCATTTTATACCACAGGAATAGAAATTAAAACTAGCTTTTTCTGGAAAGTGAATATGAGGCAGTTCCATTATCCATCCTTACTTTGGACATTGTATCTTAAGGAGAGGTGATTTTTGTAGACCAATTACCTGCATTTTATCTTCCTGGTCAAAAACAACTTGGTCTCACAATGATGGAGTGCATGAACCTGTCATGTGAATAATAGACATCATTTTTAAAAGTCACCAAACACACTCATCTCTCAACACTGAAGCAAGCAAACAAGCTCCTAATCATAGAAGGGACTGAAGAGTAATAAAAATCTGACATTGTATTGCTGACTGTCTGCATTATTTTTGCCTCAGACATGCTGTAATGATCTTTCACAGTGCTTTGCTTTTTAAACTATAACAGCTTAATTTTTATAATCCTTGCCCCTGTTCTCTTATCTTCTAGCCAATACTGTGATTTCAGTTAATAGTTCAGTCATTTACTTTTTTGCTCACATGCTGTCTCAGAATGTTTAAAGATAATTTGTGCATATTCACAGTGAATTCCCTGAAAAATCTTTATTGACTACAAAGAAGAGCTTTCTTTTGTCTAAATAGCAAGCTTCAATTTGGGCTTTGAACTGAAGTTACTGTGAAGTTACCACTGAGTGCTCGAACTTGTAATTTTCCCTTAGAAATTGTTTTCTGAAAGTGCTGATACAGGACTAAAAGCACCCCAGTCCTATTTATTACTGCGTGCTGGCTTCCAGTTGGTTTTACATGACTCTCTGCTACTGGTTTATTCATTTTTACAACTGTCTTAAGAGCCCATATAACCACTTTGATGCTTGAATTTGGCTCAGTCTGATGTGACCTTGTGCATTAATCTGTGTTTTGCATTGAATTCTTTGTTTTTTCACTCTTGAAGTGTGGAAACCACTTATATGCCTTCAGACCTTGGAGTGGTTCTGCTTGTGAATGTTTTGAAAGAACTAAAACTTTGCAGCATATTAAACCTTTCTGTCATCCAACAAAAAGAAAAACCTGTTATTTACTTCATCATTCTACATTTCAGGCCTGAGTAGCAATCTTAATCATAGAAGCATAGAATGAATCACAGAATGGCTTGGGCTAGAAGGGACTTTAAGGATCATCTAGTTCCAACCCCCTGCCATGGGATAGCAATTAATCTGGTAAGGTTTTCTGTGCCAGACTTTTTGCATGGAGAGTGACCTTCAGGAAAATTTCCCCTTTCTACTTTTTCCTTTTGAGTTTCATCCTCTGCATTTTTCCAAAATATTAGTGACCTGATAACTGAGAGGTAGCAGGAAATACTAATTTTCTTTTGTAACTGTTTTGAACAATTTTTTTTGTTGCTGTAGTCAATTTGTCCATGACAAACTTGTTACTATATGATCCCATTGTCTTCATCCTTTAACATTGCTCTGATTTTTTTTTTTTTTTTTTTTTTTTTTTTTGTTAGGTGGGTTTGGGATTTTTCATTTTGCTTTGTTTGTTATTTTTAGTTATTTTTCCTCCCAATGCCCTGTATACACCCCTAGGGGAAGGAACAACATTTCCTTAACATGTTTTAATAACGTGTAACACTATGGAGCATGACACAGAACTGAGTCTCCTTTAGATAATGGATAAAAATGAAAGACAGACATGGTTTTGTACCTGGTTATGTGTAAGTGAATCTGTTTATGAGCCTGTGCAGAAAATGTGAGTGAAATGTCAATGCCAGCACCACAGCACATGAAGATGACACGAGCCATGCATCCCTATTGAAAGGCAGGAATTCAGATTCTTAAGAAAAAACTGAAAATTGTGAGTGTGGTGGGTTTAGCAAATTAGGGGAAGAGAATAAGATGTCAGCTTTCCTTTCCCATTCGTAGCAACACTATTACTTGCTCATGAATTTAAGTCTTTCCCCCTTCAAAGGACCACTGAAATGTACTAGCACATTATATTCAAAGTTCAGTCTTGATTTTGATCCTGATCAAAGGGATACACTTCAAGTATTTTGACATCTAATCCTTTTTCCTGACTTTGATCATTTCAGACTGAGGTACAAGTAACCACTTCCACTACCTGTGTTAGCCAAGAATGAAAAGCATCTTATCTGCAGAAAATGGATGCTGCTGCTTGGAACTTCATTCCCTTGATATTTTAGTGTAAAAGATGTCTGTCTCTCTCTCCTTTTGCAAAAGTTTTTCAGCATTGCTGCACTGTATCATGTGGGGAAGAAAGTACTAAAGAAAAATAACCTATTAAATAATAATATGGGGAAAACGGATATGAAACCATTGGGAGGTATGTGTGAATTCTTTGCAGTACAATGTGAATTAGTCCCTAGAGAGTAATAGGCAGTTAAAACAAACAGGCACTTTATTGTTACAATGTAAAATTTCTGATGAGGTGGTATCATTAGACAGATCATTATGAACTTTTTCTTGTGTCATAAAACAGAACTGGTGTTTACTGGGGCTGATGTCTTCCACAATAAACTATGAAAGAATTTATGGAAGCAACAGAAGCCACTTAAATGTTGGTGTTGAGGCTTCTAGACAGACTCCAGAAATGAGTGAGCAGAGGTCTCACCAGAGTTCCCTCAGATGCCAGAGAGGAGGAGCCAAGAGGGTTCTAAACTGCCTGTTCTGGTGATGTGCTGCTGTCACCAGCTTACTTGGAGAAGAAAGCAGTGCCAACATGTTGGCCCCCCAAAGCTGTAAGGGTTAAACTGTTACCCAAAATACTTATCTGATGTATAATTTTGTAAAATTAGGAACAATAAATGCTGGGGAAAGGCATTTCCTGGCTTTGTTTCCTCCTTTTCAGTATGTCTAAAAATTCAGAAGGACAGATTTATACACATTTCTGCTAAAAGATGTGGTGTGTAGGGTTAAATACATGAAAATAATACCATTTTATATCCATAAAATAACACGGGTTTCGTCAGATTTTTTGTTTTAATTTTATCTTGCCCTGTATTTCTTCACCTTCTTCAGACAATACTATTAATAGTTTCTATTAAGAGGCAACTCCTTCAGTGAGGAGCTTGTATTTTTTCAGTGATATGTAGGGAAGTGTGGCAAAAGATTAGTATCAAAACTAAGGAATCCCCCACTACTCAAATCTCCATCACAGCTGTGAGCAATTGGCTACAGCTGCTCATCGTTTTTTCTAGTTGTTGGCCTTCCTCCTGGGCATTTTTCCTTTGCCTGCCATCAGCTTTTCCTACCCATTGCCTTCTCTTGGTCTCTTTTTTCCCCTGATGAAGTCTGGTTCCTCCTCCCAAGCTAGATCTTTTGAGAGGGAGATGCTAAGGAGAAAATTTCCTTGCTTACAGTCTTGCTAACGAGTGGCATTTTAGCTGATAGGAGGGACAACAGAGGGAATGAATCACTGTCAATGCAGATGAAGAGTATCTGGCAAAGCTGGAATAGCTGCCTGGTGGCTGTGCCCCTCTCATGGTTCACATCTCCGTTTTGCTTCTGCTCTGGTCCACCATAGGAGTTGAAAGAGCTCACAATGGCTTTGTGGAGCAAATCAGTCCGTGCATAATGCACATAATGCCAGCAAGAGTTTTGTGGGACTGGGGCTGGTTTTTTTGTGGTTTATGAATGGCAGGACTGAAAAAGAAACAAGTGCCAGCAGGTACTTTTTTTCCCAAATAGTCCAAGCGTGAAATGTGTGAGCTCCATTTATCATTCCAGCTGAGTCTCTGTCGAGACTGACCTGCTCATGTCTGCCCATTTTGATTATTTTTTTTTGCTTGTTTTTCTTGACTTAATGTTGCCTGCTGGAACAAACATTGGCGAATCTGAATTTCTAAGCATGCACAAATGATAGATTGCTTTATTTGTTCGAGAAACTCTTTTGCAAGAATGTTTTAATTGTAATTAATAAGGGGAGGGGGGAGTGCTATAATTTGTTGCAGACGTCCTTTGTAAGCAAAAATTGCATTGATACCAACCATGAAGGCAATATATGTGAAAAACAACTTTGTAATTTTGGAGGACAGCAATTATGCGATTTATGTTTACATACAGCTATATTAGAGGTCCATCCTTTTTGTTTCAGAGGTTGTTTGTTTTAGAAAGCTGCAAGCTGTAAATCCTGAGATGGACTTACCTCAGGTCTGCACTCTCACTATCTAGGTATGAGACAGACACAATAGCAACAAACGTTTGGTACAGCTTGAGGACTGCTCAGTGCTTTGGCAGATCAGATAGTATAAGGACTTTCTGGTCACCCTTCACTGAGCAGTTACTTGGGGGGCTCTTAACCGCGTTGGGGTTTCCTTTCCTCCAGCCTTCTTGGTGTCACTTCAGCCACCACCATACAGCTGCACTTGCTGCTTCCTAAATGAGGGCAGAGGACAGCACTTCAATACCTCCCTTTCATGTGGTTTCTCCTTTCTTTTGGGAGCCACTTGGAGAGAAAACAGAACAGGCAACGCTTTCTTTCAACTTGTATCTTTCTGGTATTTTTTAGCAACTTTCTGTATCAATGCTAACCTAAGTGAGCGTGCTTTTGGAAAGGTACCTTGGTGAATACCAATAATTTTTTCTAGATGTTTTCAAGAGGTAAGTAATTCTTTAATTTGTCTCAAATAAAAATTTACATGCTTTGTTTCTCTGCTTAAACTTATGTGACCTTCTGCAAGAATATATATGTTAAAGTCTGGCACTTAATAGCTGAACATGTTACCTTACACTACAACAATATTTCCGTATCCTTAAAATAGTCCAAGGAAGGAGATGCTTTAATTCCTTTGACCTGCAACATTTTAGTGGCATTTTCTGTTTTGCAGAAGCACTGATCCATTCCTTGAAAGCTGTCTGTGACAACTTGTGCATACAAGGGTGGAAAGGATGGGCTGTGATGAGTGCCATAAAACCGAAGGGAGCGGAGAGAGACGCCTGAAAAATTCAAAGGGCTTTATTAAGCCCCCTTTCCATAATTTCTCGGAGGGAGGGAAAAACATGTCTTTCAAGCTTGGCTAGGTTCAGAATTAGCTGCTGGCTTCCTTTCATTGCCTGCACACCTTCATGGTCGTGCTGCTGGCTTGTTAGGAACTGCAACTCCTGAGCTGCCAGTCTGTTCCTGCGTGCAGAGGGCCATCATTTCATCTCACCTTTACAGATATATTGCTTTGACTTTGGGAGCTGAGAGGAAGGTCTCAATGTTACCACTAATTAGTAATGGTTGTTCTTGTTTTCCCTAGTAAAACTTGTTTCAGTTTAATGTGAACTGTAATTTGCTTTGAATGCCTCTGTGTTATTGCTTAAGAGATGAAAGTTGTGGGGGGGAAGGGTGTTTGATTTTTTTACATTTTATTTTGCTTTTATGAAACAAGAAATTGATGTAAAAAAATTATCTTTACAGCTTATTCTGGATGTATTTGAGAAAACCGTAATAGCTTTTGGAAGAGCTGACTCTTAGCTATCTAAATGTAGCGAGGATGTAGCTTGGAAGGCTGAAGGTTTTTTCTAAATATTTTTACAAGTATTTCTCAGTTTTGTTTAATAACAGTAAAATAAGCTTATTCATGTTGGTGCATGAATCATTTGACCACCTTTTCTCACTGCAATATCAGGAGAGATTTCAATGCACTTGACATTTCAACGTCTCTGAAGGAGGTGGGGCACATTCCAAAATATTCTTGAGGAGTGTGCTGTAAACACAATCCCTTCCCAACTCTTTCACAGTTATCAAAATTTTCAGTTTAAGGACAATGACTTGAACATTTGGATCCCTTTTGAAAAGGGGAAGGGAACCTATTAAGTTCCACAAGCTGTTGCTAACCTCCACCTGTGTATGTTCTATTCCCTTTCCCACAAAGCAAAATTGCTTCATAAAATGCAGAGTTTTGCTGTCAGAGCTGTTCAGATATCAGCTCACTTAGGCTCTTATACACAGGTGATGGTTATTCCCTGAGCTCTGTGATAGTTCCTTTCTGCCAGAAGGCACTACAAGTACAGGCTCTTCCATGTTCCTGTGCTCTGAGCACATGGGCATCAGTGTGTTGCCAGCAGTAGCTTTGTACAGAGGATAAACCCCAGTTTTGCTGACTGAAGTCAAAGGGTTATATGCTCAACATCTAGTGCAAGAGATGAATTTTTTCCAAGATCCATCAGTCTGGGTTTCACTGTGACAAAAAGATTTGTTCATCGTTTGCTCTCCATTTACAGCTTGCATCCTTTATATTACAAAATGAGTCAATGCTTTCTGTTTCTTTTGGAACAACATAAAGAGAGGGTGTAAAGAAAAATTTCTGGTCATGAAAGCAGACTTTAAAATCTCTGAAGGCATTTATTTCTATGATGCTTGGCCTGTCCTGAACTGTAGAAAGTAAAGACTTTAAAATTTATTACCCTGAATATTTTCATTAATAAAACCAGAATCTTAAAACCATAATCACTATTATAGTATATGACAAGTTTGTGTACAAATGTACTTTCAAGTGTCTCTTGAACCCAGTAAAAGCACAGGTGAAACCACATTTATCCAGTATATTGAATGTCATGGGTAATACCCAAAGCAGTAGGTGATTGTAGCTGTTGTGTACACACCTGATAGAGTGTATGTATGATGCACACACATTTCATAGACCTGGTATACACTATATACATACTGTGTAGAATACACATGTATTTTGTAGCTGTAAAGCTTCATCTAGGAAATGCTGTTGGGGATGATGTAAGAAAACCTGGACTAAGTCAGAAAGATCTTTTTTAAAGGTATATCTTGCTAAATATAGTGAAGAAAATGGTTCAGATTCCCTTCTCCCCAATTTATTGGGGTGCTGGTGGCTTTTTGAGGAGGTAACATGAAGCTACAGATTTGAAGGTAGGAGAAGAAGATGAAAGCAAGAGATGGAATAAAACCCCAGCTCTGTCATGTATGTCAGTATTCCTCAGGGCCTCTTGGATGGATGCCTGAAAGTCCAGTCTGTTGCACATAACTGTGTTGAAATGGGCCCATTAAGTAAAATTTCAGGAGGAACAGGGGCCCATGTTGCTGTGCTCGAGTTTATGCATGTGGCTGTCCAGGCTGATGTATTTCCCAAGGGAGCATGCAGGTGTTACTGTCCTGAAGGGAAAAGGTAATTGGCAATGCTGCCATGATTAGTATTCTCTTGTTAGGTGCTTACAAGAGAAGCAGTACTTTCCAGAGTGGCGTGTCATACTCAGATCTGTACCAAGTAGTTTAAGTTTGTTAATTATAGATACTGTGACATGTTGCAGCTGTTCCAGTCAGTTTTTGCAGTCTACTTTGCGTTGATAAGAAAAGTTTTTTGCCCTTTCACACAGAGTTGGCTACTGCTTTTGCATACAAAACACTTACCTACTTCAACAGGAAAACTGCTTTGCTTAAATTACCAGCTACTCTTCCTGTGGTTATGACAGATCTTGAGCTGTATCAGAGTCAATCACAAATATAACTTCATGTTTGGTTTAAAGTCAAGAAAGATCTAAAGGAATAATATTAGATGTTATATTTAAATTGATTAAGCATCTTCATCTCTACAGAACACATTGCACTGATCCCTTTTGCTTGGTTTTACATTTTTAATGGCTTATATTTTAATATTGCTGTGCTGTAACTTTGAAAAGATAGAGGACTTAAAATGTCATACATTCAGGCAAGGTTCTTAAAAATAATTTTTAGAAGGGTACTGGACCACTTCTGTCACTCTAAGGAGGGATGTTGGAAAAACTATTCTATGACTGAACAAAGAATAAGAATGTAAATTTTTTTTTTGTGTCTAGATATGTTATCCTGTAATTCTGTCTGGATGTGTGCCATATGTGCTGTTCATTCAAGTGGGGTTTTTTATGTTTTTTTTTGTTTGTTTGTTTGTTTTGTTTTTTTGTCAAATGATTCCTGAACTCTCAGTGTGTAATTTACAGGAACGGGGCTATTTTGCAAAAGTTATCACTTTGTTTTAACTGGACAATTTTTCTCTTTTGCTTTTGTTAGTGATTGACACATTCATATTTCACATGGTGTATGGAGGCCTGAGCTCCATATTCACTAGAAAAGTTGATTAATAATTCCTTCACCAGTTAGGTGTATTTCAGGGAGATACTTCAGAAAAGCTTTCACTGGTACTGATAGAAGCTACAGTAACATCTACTTGGGAATGCCAGTGGAAAGATGAATTGAAAAAGAAGGAAGATAAAGACAGAATATGATGACATCTTTGTGCTATAGAATTAAAACAACTCACCAGAACATCAGTATTTTCCAGATGTCTTTCACCATTGCCACCAGTGGGAGATGTGCTGCTGGGTCCACAAAGGTCAGATTTATGTCTGGTTTGGATGTTGTTTTTGTGGTTTTTTTCACTTGTACTTTGAGACAGAGATGTCATTGGAAAAAGACACCTTTATGGTGCTCTCTTCAGAGGAGCCAAGGTCCAGCAGGGCTGCTGCACTGAGGTTCCACAGGTGCAGAGCTCATGGTCCAGAGCCAAAGCACCTCACGAGCTGTACTACAGCCATGCTGAGTCTGGCCCTGTCCTCTCTTGTCCAAGAATCATTGCTCTACACCTGGGAAAATCAAGGTTTTTTCAGCCTTGGCCAGATCAAAACAGTTTGCTTCCATTTTGAATGCAAGAATTTGACTCTGCTTCCCAAAGCTGGCAAATATTTCTGTACTTTACTACAAAGCTTGCAAGATGGAAGGAAGGCATTTTGTTGTTATGGTTTGATAGTCTGCATTCTGTTCCTGGTGCAGGAAAGAAAAGTTGCTGGAGGTCAGAGGCAACTGAATTAGCAAGAGATGCTAAGATGGTATAGAAAACAGAATAAAAGTATGCTGTCTTTTGGCATAATGTCAGTCAGCCCAGATTTTACAGGGTTTAAAGAAATGCAATTAGAGATCAGCAACTTTATTTTTCTTAAAGAAATTATTTCTAGAAATATTAACAGAGACCTTGTAGTCCTGACGTGATTAAAAAAAATAATTATCTGAACACTGAGAAGATACACCAGCATCTTCTAGCGCGCCCCTACAAGCTTTTGCACAATTATAAGAAGGTAAAATCCTCAGGTCAAGAATAGCTTTGCAAAGCATTAAGCTAAACACATATGTATTTGCCTGGTTTTGACTGGAGGATTAGAGATCTCTTTGTGAAACTCTACACTGAGCTCTTAATTAAGCTTACCAGGCACAAGTGCACTTCAGGTGATCCAGACGACCTTTAAAGGGCCTGCAGCAGATGGTGCAAAGTCTGCATTCCATGCAGTATTCTGCTGTTTTGTCTGTTAAATAAGTATCTAATTACTCCCAGTCTTATCTTATTTCAACACAGTGTCACTAAATTACTTACATGGCTGTAAGTAAGGTAATCCGTTGCCAATCCGATAAGCTTTCAGCTTGACTTTTGCGAAGTAAACTTGCACCTGATGAGAATTTTCTTTCAAGCAGACAAGAGCATCTTCCAGTACTTTTCCAGAGGCTCTTAACAAGATCATTCACTGTCTTTCCCACATAGCTTTTCTTTAACTGTTCTAAATAAATTACTGTGACAAATTTTGAGTGGTTTTTCTCCCTAAAGTTTCTTTCTTGAGGGCAAAATGGCCTTTATTTACAATGTTTTTGCATTGTGATGGGCAAGAAGAGGCAAGCATTTCTGAAATCAAAGCATCAACTCTTGGCATTTGTGGGCACCACACCATTAGTCTGTTATTTTTTGAACTGCAAATAGGCAGGTGGTTGAGGCAATTTCTTCTTCAATATTGTCTTGGTGAGATATAAGGTGTGAAAATAGGCAGGTTATTTCTGGAGACAGTATTTAGATTTTTTCCTCATTATGACTTTCAGCCTCGCTAACTCTGAGGTGGTGTGTGAAAAGCTTGGCAATACTGGAGAGGCTTTCCCTTACCACAGCCTTCCTGTAATCATCCCCTCTGCCTGGCAGCACACCTGCAGAGGAGGGATGTGTGCCATGGAAGAGAAAAAAAATTAAATAAATGCATTGCTCATATGCAGTCATGTATTGAGAGGAGGGGAGATGTCCTCTGATTAAAAACACCACAACTCCTGGTCTCCAAATAGAATTTGCTCTCAAGTTCTATCTTCAAAATGTATTCTGGCTGTCACTGTCCTGAATCCCTGTGCAAGCTGCTTGTCCAGCAGAAATCAGTGAAGGTCTGCAGGCATGGGTCACACTGAGCTCAGGGCAGGATGAGGCTCTGTCAAATTGCCCACACACCTTTACCTCAGTGGCTTTTTTACAGTAACAGTATTGAGGGTAAAAAATATTTGGGAGAAGCATATCGATTGCAGTACTCAATGGGTGTTGTATGTAATTCATAAGCTTCATAATTGTAAGACACAAGCTGGTCTGGGTGTCTGACATGGACTAGTCAGCAGGTCTTAAGTAAATACTGATTTTTATTTTTGCCTTTGCTGTCTTCCTTTTTTTTTTTTTTTAATGAACTTGTTTTGACAGAAACAGCCATTCAATTAAAATGGTGTGAAAGGCCCTTGATTCAGTCAAAACTCAAGATGAGCTCTGATAGACATGCTGGGCTGAGCACCACTGCAGCCTCTGCAGCTCTTGCTCTTCTGGGTAGTCCCCATAGGCTTTTACACAGCAGAGTCTTTTCTCCCATGATTCCCACCCTGAGCAACAGGAGACGATTTGTTTTGTTTGAATGTAAGGTTCAGACCAGTGTTCTTTAAGTTGTGTTTAAGGGGATGTTAAATGAGATAATATAGTTCTGGCTTTTCTCCTTGAAACTCTATAGATGTTGCCAGTGAAGGGAAATGTCTCTTGTTCCTGTAATTTTAGTCATTGTCCTTCATCAAATTCTCAGAACAAAACACAGGAAAAGCCAAGCTCACAGGCAGCCTAACAACCTCTTTGACTTTAGTCTCTGAGTTCCCATAAATAGTTTACAAACTAATTGTTTTTAAAAGAGAAAACCCTGTTACTAAGGGCAAGATGTTTAATGCATTTCTGGTAAATATGCAATTTAATCTAATAGCACTGTTCCTAGCTGTTAATATCCATGGATGACCTGTTTGGCATGAGCTTCTGAGAGCAGAGCTGTCCTATTAACCTGCCAGGATATCTGTTAGACTCATTTTGAGAGCGATTTGGAAGAGCTTGGAGGAGATCATTGTAAACATCCTAGTAGGCTGCCAGGGAAGTATTACCAGGAATATACTTGCTGTTTTTATTGCATGATCAATTGTTAGAAAGGTCATTTATGTTTTTGCATTAGAAATCATACCAAGCTAAATAGCAACATTTTGCCTCCCTGTGATATGCAATTGGTAATTTCTGTAAAGCTGGATAAAAGCTTCAGCTACAGACTTTGAGCTTTATCTCGTTTTGTGGGTTGAAAGTCCTGAAGTATTTCCCCCCCCCCCAAAATAATATCCTTTCATGACTTTCAGTGGAGTCTCCTGTTTTTACTTATCTGGGCACTGGTGGTGCTAGTGCAATGGTGGTGACTGTGGAGCTGACTCAGTCGGGATGGGCCCTGAAGTCCCCAGCACTGCCCTACGTACACGGGTGTAGCTGAGGATGCACTGAAGTGAGAAACAGCCGTGCCACCTGGGGGTGGTGAGTGGCCTGTCTCCAGCAAGGTGTAGGGACAGCCTAAAGACTGCCTGGCTACACTGTTCTCTGTATCCCTCCATGCTGAGCCAGGTTTAAAGGCTGGTTTAGCTCTTATCTCATATACAACAGCCATATTTTCACTGCTTCTTGTTCTACCATCAAATGGCAATAATCATACTGAATCAAACTTCTTGTCACTAAGTGCAGCATTTTGACTCCACGAGGATGCTTCCAGCACACACAGATATTTGAGGGAGGTGGCAGGACCCATGCAGCATGCAGAGGCTGTGTCTGTCACATGTTTTGGGGGTACCCAGTGTGTGGCTGGTGCCTGTGGACCAGAGGCCCTGTGGGTGCAGCAGCTGCCTGTGTATGCCCCTGCCCTGTGCCTTTGCTCATTCTTCTGGTCTTTGCTTGGTGAGCTGAGAATCAAAGTTCACAATCCATTTTCCATGTACTTCTCGTTATTTTGTATGTTTTCAATGCAGCTCCCTATAATCTAAGGTAATCAATCTCCTCTCTGGAGTAACCCATCTGTTACTGTGTTGAGAGTGTCTGCTGTGGCTCCCCATCTCCTTGATCACTCTTGTTCATGCCATTGCCCTTGCATTTTACCTACCCGCTTCAAAACCTGCCATGTAAAGATATAGATATTTCTCTCATCCTTGCTGAAGTTGCCTTGTTTGTAATATCTGTTTGTAATATCCTATTGTTCAAAAATATCTTATGTTGTTGTACACAGAGATAGTTTTTGGAGCTTGAACTGAAGCAAATGTATAATTTAATTTTCTATTTAGGATTGCCACTACAGGGTGTTAAATTGCTGCTGCTGTAAGTGAAACTGCACCAAATGTAGTAATGAACTTAACAGCCATATATGCACTATAGTAAAGCACAACAAGTCAATTTAGGATTTTGTCTCTGGAAACACTGAGTGGTTTTATTAAAAAGCATTCACAATTCACAGCTGCAAACTATCCTGTCTATGCATGAATCCAGGAATTAGCTAAATGTTTATGCATGAGTTTAAGGACTTATTGGCAACTACAAGAACTTGCTCTTTTATTTCTACAGTAAAACTTCAGAGCAAAGTAGTATAAGAAAATTTTTTTTTGTTCTGAAATATTTTCGAACTGTGGAAGCAGCATGATTTGAAAATATCACTTCCTCAGGTGTTTTTTTGAGGCAATGCATACTGGAATGATCACCATGTACATTTGTCAATGGGCCTTTCTTGTATTTAGTTTTTAATTTTTTTCTAGTTTTCTCAGGCTCTGAACAAAAGTTAGCATGCGTGAATACTTAACTCATTTGTTCATGGCTGTTCTGAAAACCACTAAATAACTGAGAGGGGAAGCACACTTGAATTGAAAAATTGAAATTGCGAGAGGGTCTCTATGACCCTAAAAAGAAGTCCATCACAAATTGAAAGGTGTGGGAAAAGCCTAGTTCTTCTCAGGAGAAGCAATATTTTAGACTTCCAGATGATTCTGGTTTTTTATCTTTTTCAGGTCATGTTTTGTATTCACAACTCCTGTGTTAGAGAATCTTGATACTTTTATATATCTGAGCTCTTTTTCAGTGGTCACATAGTGATTATTTCATAAATGAACTGAAATATACTTGTAGACACATCCAAACCATAGCCTTAGTCAAAAATATCAGTTTCCATTTCACAGGGTAGGAAAGGAGATATACTTTAATTAGTGTGTTTCCAGAGTGATGCAGGCAATTTATAATTTGGGAATAAATATCAAAATTCATGTTTTCCAGCACAAACCAAGCCTTTAATCTTCAGCTCTCTGATAAACTCAACTCAAAAGGTAAGTGACCAGTATCAGAATTGTTATAGAAGGATCATTGTGATTAAGATAATGCTTGGCATTATGATTTATGCCATGCATGAAAAAACTTTGGGATTTGTACTATGCTTTTCACCCTTGCTGTGCAGAAAGGAGTAGCTCTAATGTGCTCAGGAGAGAATTTCCAGGTGCAAACCACATTTGTCTGTCACTCCTGTTTCTACCGTTCACAACAATCACAGTTATTATGTTATCAATTATTTTAAGAGAAGGTGTCATATATTCTCTTTGCAGTAATGACTTCAAACCCAAACTGAAAATTTCATTCTGTAGAATGAGGGAACTGGCCAACAAAAAATGTTTTTACAGATTTCCCAAATTATACTGCTCTTGTAGGGACAGCTAATGCTAAGTGATTGTTGCTAACAATGATAGGCCACTCTAGCCAAAAATGTGGAGACTTACCTGCATACCATCAAAATAATTATTGCAAAATTTTCCTATGTTAGACATCTAATCAACATTTTGGCCACAAAAATCATAAAGGTTTTAGTGAAAAATGTGTTCTATAACAACAACAAGGTTAAGGTCTAAATTTCCTTCTGAGATGTAAGATTAGTTAATTCCTCTGTCTTATACTGGTACAGCTACTGCAACAGCTTAGAGCAGCAGTAGCATGCAACAAGGTCTAAGCAAAATTTGTCAAAGACTGGGGTAGCTCTCCAGTTGCCTGGTATACTTTTTAAGCTAGGGCATGTTCCTTAGGGAGTATGAGGCCCTTAGAAGGCTCACCAGGGAGAAGAGGCTGAGAAATTATGCAGGCTTTCATGTTTTCTTACTATTTTCCATTCAAGTGGTCACCTTTCTCTCCTCTGCTACCTTGGGCAGGTCCTGGGGCTGCCTGTGTGCTTTTGCAGCATTGTCAGGAATGTTCAAAGGTAATGTTGTCCTCTTCAGGTTTCCTTTTAAAATGAGAATAGGAGGTGGATGGTCAGTGATAGAATGTGAGATAATTTGAAAGATGCTTCTTCACTGGTGTTAAGCTTTACATTTGCTCTTAAATTGATTTCTTCCTTATCTTAGCTTCATGGATGAAGCCATCTCTAGTTAAAACTTTAAAGAGTTTCCCATCAAGGGGTCACTTAACAGCTGCTCTTCAGAGAAGAGAAAAACAGTTCCTGTCTGTCCTTTACTCTGAATGCTTGCAGAGGACAAGATTAATGTGCTTTTCATGTTCAGTCATGACAGGGGAAACCGTTGTTTATTTCTTGGTAACTCAGCTCATGGTTCTTCCCACTCAATCCTGAGATACTTGTTTCCAGGAGGCAGGAGAAAAATATAAGAATTTTGTAAATATTCATAAATAGTTGTACAGTTATAGTGAATTTGTGGTGGAGTGCAATTGGTTAAAGTGTTAAAAGTTAATTTCCACATATTTTCAAAATGTGAAAAACGGGATGCTCTTGTACTGCCTGACTTGCAGCCCTCAATTAAAAAAAAAAAAAAATTAAAATCTTTAGGTTACACAGTAACATTCTTCTTCTTATGGAAATGATGGAAAACTGGAAGGGAGGCAAGACGCATCCTGCGCATCCTGTTAGACACAAAATCAAATTTCTATGTGAAAAATCTGATGTTCACTTGGTTTATCTATGGATTTGTTAAACTGATATAATAATAGTAATAAAGAAAAGCCAAACACTTAAAAAACCCCATGTTTCTAGTTTGCATGCTGTGGGAATGATGTCTGTAACTTGATGTTATCAGGAGGAAGTGGGAGAGGTTCATCATTCCCTCTGTCACGTGTATGGAAGGAGACGATACCTCAAGAGGTGATAGATCAGAACAAAAGAGAGGATCCCTGAGCTCTGAGCAGAGGATTTAGGTGCACTGAACACGCTGAGTTTTCTCTCACAGCCTCACCAGGTTCGTGTGCTGGGGTTTGTTGAAGGGAGACAGGAATGCTCTGGAGATGGCTGCAGTTCAATGGATACCAAAGTACTGCTGAAAAAGACAATCAAATTATAACATTTTTGTTCAAGTGTCTTACAGATGGTAACCCTCACCCAAAAGATGTTCATATCGATATGGTCATGAGCGAAGGTGATCTTTTGTTAGCTTATATTTTTACACAGCACTTATACAAATATTAATCATAAAGGGAGTGTTTGGTCAAGCAGCTGTAACCTGCCCTCAGTCACCATGTATCTCCTCGAAGTTGCTGTATATCTTTATAGCAATCATAAAATAAAACAGTTGAGATGAAATAAAGAGCAACCCACACAGGTGAGGGAAGCAGCAGAATATACTTGAAAGCAGGAGAGATGGTACATCAGAAAATACTTTGTTCATTCACTTTCATGATAATTTTATTTGAACTTTTCCTGAGAGTAGTTTTAAGTGCTCAGTGGTTTTAACCTTTCTCTTTAATAACACCTGGAATATGAGACTCAAACCTACTTTTTCTTCCAAATTAAAAAGAATGGACATAAGAAATAATGTAACATATGACACCCCCTTTTCTCTGGTATACCTCTAAACTACATATGTTCATGCACAAACATATCTACACAGTATTCTGGCATTAAAATATTCTACTCTGTACATGATTAACATATTTCCATTCATGTGCCAGATTTGCCTGAACAATATGTCACAAGGAAATTGTGATTATGATAACAGTTTGGGGGAAATCAGTTGATAGTCACTTTCAAAGTGTAGCGATGCAGACTTCAATAGGTATTGGAAAACTCCAGTATTCTCCCAAGTGCCTGCAGACTGTGGGGCACAATTAACAAATTTAAGCACATTTTTGCTTAATGTGCTACTTAGAATCTGGAGGCCATATTTATTTCCAAAAGAATTTTGAGCCCTTTAGGAGATGTCTTCTGCAGCTCATTTCTCTGAAGCACTGAAAAAATCGCTTTCCCTGAAAAAGCAGCTCAGTCAAGGTGTTAGGAGGGGTCTATCACAGTCAGTTTAATCATTATACCAAAGAAATTTTGAGGACCTGTGGCCTCCATGCAATGCTGCAGCTGTGGAACACAGCTGAATATTGGACATTAAGCTGTAAAAAGTAAGTGGAGGGTACCAAAGTCACCCCATCTTTTGCTCTTGGGCAGTAACAGTAAGCACAGCCCCTGGGGCTGCTTGCAGTGACTCTGCAGGCAGCTTTTGGGCTGTGTCTTTGATGCTTTGCAAATTCTTCTTTGCAGCTATGGAAACCTTCCTAATTCTTCAATTAGACTCTGCATTTTCCCATCTCACTGATCCTAGTGGCTTCTTGTAACCTGTCTCTTCTACTACAAGTACAGCTGCCTTCCTCTCTGCACAGCAGTCTTTACTGGAAGGTCAGTTTTGTGATGTTAGACCCTTTTGGGGGTTGTTTTCCTTCATCATTTATGTTCTGTTCTTGCCTGGACTCTTGTTCTCATTTTTTGTGTGTCCTGGTCAAAAGATTTTTAACTTGGGCAGCGTCCATTGTAGACATCGGAGCTGTTTTCTGCAGCACACCCTCTGAAAGCCTACAGAATGTGAAAAAAAATGTGGCTTTGGAGGCAGACAGAAACAAAGGGGTCATTAAATGCAAAAAATAGGACTTTCTCGCTCCATCTCACCAAAAGACCCAAGCCTTGTGACAGTGGTGTCGGGGCAGCAGATGGCAAAGTGCGAACAGCATGGGAAGTCATCAGGAATCCCTGGAAAGTGTGTTTCAGGGAGCTGCGTGGCAAACGAGGAGACATTACTGACAGTACAGAGTGCAAGGCAATCATCTGTGTAGCCATAAAATAACCTTCACCTTTCCTGGCAGAGACTGACACTGCAGTAAACAAGCTCAAACTGGGAAAGGCACATGGTAAATGTTGCAGATGAAGTCATAAAAGTCTGGCAGCCAATGCAGTTCATGTCTTTCATAAAAATCTGTGAAGAAGCAAATGGGGAGACAGGGACTGGCCAAAGCATCAGTGCAAATCAATCTACTTTTCACCATCTCAGGGAAAATAAGTGGACCTGAAAGGCCTGCTGAGCAGATCTCTTTTCAAAGATAATATGCTGCCACATGTTAATGAAACTTGCAAAGCAAGATGGGGTCCAAAAAACTTGAATGAGTTGTGGACTGGTAGAGGGAGAGAATTTTATGTTTTTACCTTGACGTTTCAGTAAGGCTGGGATAATTCAGTCATCTGCTTTCTGTGAATCTTCTGTGCTCTTTTTGGGACTGTTACACACATGCTGAAGCAACTTGCTGAGGCTTGTGCTGCTGCCTGGGTCTGTTTTATTCTATTAAAACTTCTGGAGGAAACACTAGTAGCCATTTCACACTGATTAAGAGGAAACATTTCCTTGGCTTTGGAGTTTTTAAGGGAAATCTCAAACTGAGTTAGAAATGATTTCTCTTGTCATGAGAGAAATACCAGTTTCACTGGTTAGTTCCCCATTGGCAGCTCTCTGAGACCCTGCGGATGGAGGGAAGGGAGATGGAAAATAAGTGGATGTGCTCATGCAGGATAATCCTCAAGCCTCGGCATGGGTCAGCAGTGTGGGGTGGGAGTTCACAGGCAGGGAGTTTGCAGCACTGTGGGGACCAGAAGTGGCTGGTGCTGTACAGATCCTTGGGCTCTGAGAGAGCCCGCACAGCCTGCACGGAGACAAACCAAGCTGAAAGGAGGGGTCTGCCTTGGGAGGACACAACAGGTGCAGGAGGGCTGTTTGTAAAACCTTTGTGGTTTATTTTGTATTACCTGGACACTAGGAGTTGTATTTCAAGTCATTTAATAAAAGCTGACTTTTCTGATAGGGGAAAAAACCTTTTCATTTCAGTGCTCATGACAAACAAGAAGGGCTAGCAGGTCCTCCCCAGCGCTCTGGAAGTGTCAGGCCCATTTCACTGCGTATACAAGAAACTGCTGTGCTGGTGCAAAGGCAGGCACTTGTGTTCATGTCCCACATCACCCTACATTTACTGTGCAGTGGCCTTTGCCTTCTAGCTTTTGTAATGGCACCTTAGGCTCCCCAAGTGGATAATTGAGCCAGTCTTCCTATGGATTTTTGAGAAAACTTCACAGTGTCTGCCTAGAAATATATATCAGATGGTTTTGAAGCTGAATTAACATGTCTTTCATGGTTGAGATTGGACTCCCTCTGTTTCTTTCTCTTTCTTTTGGCTTCTTACTTGCCCACACCTTCCCTGTCCCAGGATTTGCCATAGTGCAGTGAGTTTGAATGAGCTGAAAGGTGTCTGTGGATGCCACGGTCAGGACAGCATGACAAAGGCTGGTAGAAAGGGAGGAAGAGAGGAGAGCCACCTTTCTCACAGTGGTAAGAAGTTATTAGATGAAACCACATCTTTGTCAACTGTGCTCTGGTTCTGGTTTTAATTTTTATTTTCCTGAAAATCTAGGGGAAAACTTACTAAGATAGCCTCTGGAAAGGAAAAGAAATGAGAAGTTTGCTGTTTTCTGTGGTTTTCTAGGCTGTGATCTATTCTATAGGATTAGCAGTCCACCAGAGATTTCTGTAATCCCTGAGCTGCTGATTTGTACAAAGCTTTAGTGGTTCTCTTAGGCAGGAATGGGTGATTCTCACCTTCCAAAGTCTCAGTTCCTGCACAGGGAAATGAAACCTCATCTCTCTGGGTGAACTGAGCCCGCTTGTTAAGTGACCCTGTGGGGGTAGAGCTGCTGAGCAATTTGTTGGGAGGTAAGACAGACCCTCACAATTAACTTTCAGAGAATCAAACTTTTTGGCTCTTGGCCACAAATGTTTAATAGCAGGTCAAGCTTGACAGAGCAGCTTTTCTGCCCAGAGCTGAACTGGTAAGTCAAATTCACTACTCTTTGACAACTTAATTTTGACTTCAGGCTTGGGAACAAATCACAAAGGAACACGAGTAATTGTGCAACAGCTGTCACATGAGGAGGGGGAAAAGAAAGAAAAAAAAAAAAAAAAGACCAGTGTATAAGTCATGGCATACTACTTCAGGAGGCATAAAACTTGCAAAAGCGTCCCTGGAGCAGAATAGCTCATATTTCTGAGTTTTCTTTCATGAAGGAAAATCCAGCTAGTTGTTGAACTAGACAGTTACTCCACAGATGTTAGCTTGGCTACAGCTCTAACACAGTTCTGGAAGTAAGGGAACATATCACATGTGCTGTGTACACAATTCAAATGACATGTTTAAATTGTCAAGAAAAAGGATTTTGAGCATAAGGCAAAATCAGTAAAATGGTTCTTCTGGGACATTTTTAGTGGTAGAGATTCCATTAAAAAAAAAATAGGCTTTTGCATCTCTGGATTTGGAGATGAGAGGAGTGTGACACTGAGCTTGCAGAGTTGCTTGTTCTCAGGCTGAAGTGTGCAGACATGATTGTGCTTTCAAAACAAGTAGGAAAAGAGAGGTTCTGTTGCCAGTGGAGAGGAGATAAGCGACTTCTGTGAGTTAAAAGAGCATTTGCTGTGGTAACTGGCAGGGAACTGCAAAAAGAAGAGAACAAGGAGAAGTTGAGCTTGAAATACAAACTGTTAGAAATAGAAGGCTGAAAGATCCGGTTGCTTCAGAGCTTACCTAATGTCTCAAATTGAAATAGTAAAGGAAAAGAGAAAGCAAAGATACAAACCCTTCCTCCCTTGTCCTCTCAATCAACTCTTCATTCTTTGAGGACATCATCATCTTCATTCAGAACTTTTTGCTCTCCTGAATAATAGTTTGTTCAGGGTGAGTGACTGTGCTTGAGAAGAGTTCTGCCTCTAGTTGTTTAGCTGCTAAATAAGCTGAAAGTTGGGTAATTTTGTTTATTTTGCAGTACTTAGGCATGGCACAGAACATCACTTGCAGATTCTAGGAGACCATCACCACTGAAGGAAGAGAAGCAAAAGAGAAACCAAGTTTATGAATGAATAATTGTGATGATGCTGGAAATGGTAGTCAAAAATGGACGTGAAATTATTTTCCTCTCATCTTTGTGCAGGGAAGTTCATTTTTGCCTACATATAGCAGAGCAGCTTTGAAGCAGTTTTTCACATGCTATATAAATATGTATGAAAAAATGTTTATGACAAGATTAATCCCTTTTTGCATCTCAGACTTATACCTCTACTTGAACTTTTTGTAAAATCCATTCACCAAAGGGAGAAGAAAGATAGCACTCAGATCAAACTATTGGCTCCAATTGCCTTGCTAAATCTGCACCCTTCCTGCCTCTGCCTCTTAATGCAGTGTGTGCGCTATGGACAGGAGTTAGGAAAGTTTTCCATGAGTTTTCAATTTCTTTCACTTTCTCTAGTCTTTGCAGTAGGTAATACTGACCCAGATCTCTTATTCAATCAATCTTTTTCCCAAATTAGTAGAATGTTATAACTCTTCTCCCTGGCTGTGCTTACACTCTTGTTTTCCAAGTTTGTTTGAACTAATTCCCAGAGAGCTTTCGAATGTACTAACTGTATAGAATACATTACTTTGCCATCTGTTTCGGGAAAGACACTTTTCCCATTACATTTCTATCCTGCAATTATTGAAACTCTGCAGTGAACTCTGCAAACCACAGGTATTTATAGCTTTGTAAGCATACTTTCTTTTGTTTCAGCAAGAATACACAAGGAAAATAAAATTGTTCAACTTTTGCAATTTTTTTAGTAAGTTTGACCCTCATATATAAACATCATTACTCACATGTTGAGGGTCCAAGAAGGACATTTGATTTGAGATTCAGCTCTTGTCATGGCAAAAATTGATTTGGGGTTCAGGTTGTGTGTAAAGCTTGTTCCAGTCCACGTCAGCCCATTTCCAGTGGAACCTCAAGTTCTGCTAAATGCATCTTTCCTTCCCCAGCTGAGCTGTGGACTTCTGAATGGGCTGTACCAAATATCTAATTGTGAGAAACAGCCTCAAACAATTAACTGTTTTAATTGTTTTAAAATGCCACTTTTCTGTTCTGTGTTTTAACCTTGACTTTTAACTTTCATGGATTGCTACAGAGCAAGAGAAAATGGCAGTAAGGAATCACAAGGTGTGCAAAAAACTCATGGTTTTTTTTTTATTAGCTACTCTCAGCAGATTTATGTGCAAATAATTTTTAGGGGGTTTAGTGTCTCTTCCTGGAGAAGAAGGCTTGGAAGTGGATTTTAGATTTTTTTAAAAAAATAAATGCTGGGAGAAAACTTACTGGTGACTGGTTGAGCTAAAGATGCCACCAGGAACCAGCAGTGTTGTGGGAAGGGGATCTCTTGAGTGCATGTGGTCAGGCAAGCTCCTGTGTCCTTGGGTGCTTTGGTGCAAATTCTATCAATCTCTGCTGCAAACTGTGTATTTCTGGGATAAATCAAACTTCAGTCTTCAGTGCAGTGACCCTCCCTGTATGGTGGCAGAACCTTTTCTAGCAAAATTCACAGCATTCCAGCCTCAAAGAAATCAATGAGCCCCTTCAGATTTAAGCACGTACACAGTTTCTGTCACAGACAGAGTTTGTGTACTCTGTCACTGAAGCACATTTGCAATCATGTCCTTAGTGATCAATGGCAACAACGATACTTCTATAAAATCATTATTTGCTGGGATGCCAGACATTGCTTTTCCGTAGTTTACGTGAGGAATCCGGGTTTGGGTTAAGACAGAGAAGTGAGAACAAAGGAGTATTTTCTCTCCTTTCTCTCCTTGGAGCTGCTCCCCTTCCTTTTCCAGTAACCCGACTCATGAAAGGCTTCTGTTTTTTGAAGATATTGATGCAAGTTGGAAATGTGATCCTAAAACTAAAATATGAAATATCTAAAACCTGACTGTAGGTAACAAGGTGTACCTGAATCAGAGCAGGTCCTCCAGAAATTTCTGAAAACACAAAGAGTACTGCAAAAACAACTGATCCAAAATCCTTTGGTAGGTTGCAGCCACTCCAGTGTACAATAAACACTTTCTTAGGGGAAAAATTATTTGTTTTCAACTATTTTGGAGCTGTTTTGGCAATATTTTCTGTGAGGTTTAAGGTGTTTATAGCACACCTGCTGACACAAATCCAATAATGGATTCATAGGCACAATCTAGCCTTGTTATTTTTAAGTTAGAGTGGCTAATAAGCATGAAGTAATACAGGTAATTTGCCTAGTAAAATAAACTATGAATACTTTAATCCATTTACCCTGATGCTTATTTTTTAAAAAGCGTAACCTAGGGTGTTGATTAGAGCTTTTTAACAAAGAAAAAACTAGTTCTAAAGAGGGATTTTTTTTATTATTATTATTGTGCATTTACATGGATGCAAAGTGTGAGGTTTCCTCAGAGAACCCAGTCCCATTTGTTCTGGAGGGTTTTTTTTCCCCATGGATCTAAAATAATTTGTCTTGGGTTCAACGTGGGTACAAAATGAGTCATTCTTTATTGACCAGAGGTGTTGAGTCTGAAACCTATGCACAGCCATAGGAAATTCTAGGTTGGAAGAGGCTGCCAGAGACTCGTCCAGACTTCTCTTACAAAGAGCGCCTTGGGTGAAGTCATTCAGGGTGCTGGCAAGCCATGTCCAGAACACTTCCATCAAGGGACATGTCTCTGCTCTATGACCTGATTCCACCCCTGTGTATCTCAGCATATTTTTGTTATTAATCTAGATAAATCTCTCAGTTACCCAGTGCTAAGACTGAAAAACTAGAAATCAAAAGCTAAGTATAAGGAAGAGGTTGGGATTTTCTGTCAAGCTATGTTCCCAGAAAATCTTTTTGATTTCTGCATCCTTCAGAAGTGTTTTCAAGTACATTCTTCACATGGTCTGTAGAGAGCAAGTTAAAACATTTTAAATTTTTGGTTTTGAGTTTTATATTCAGGAAGTAAGAGAAACTGGTTGGCTTGAACTTTTATTGAAAACAGTGGATCTTGGCTTGAGGACAGTTTCTTCAATACCTAGATGATTCACTCTTTCAAAAACTGCTGAAAGTTGCCTTCAGAGCAGCAGTTACTACAGCTGCTGTAAAAGGATATGGTGGGAAAGTGGAGTTTTAGTAACTCTGAAAGAAGTGAAAATCTTAATAATAAAAGTTGTTTTTTCCAATCAAATTTTGTAATTATAAAGAAATCCATTTGCTCTCTTCCCATGTTTGCCACAGTAAACAGAAAACAAATGGTTTTACATGTCTTTTAAAACAGGAGGTATTTTTCTGTAGTGATGTTTTACAGTTTTCTGTCTGAAATATATATAAATTATAGTTTGTTTTGAAATTTCCCCTTTGATATAAATAGTCAAAGAAAAAGAGAATCCTGTCCCCTGATCATGAGAAAAGTAATCTTAGGGGTTTTCATCATGTTGAATTTATCTAAAAATGTTTGGGGATTTTTTTCTACCAAGTATGTACTATGGGAAGTTTATGAGCAGTTTTTAGGTCAATAGATTTCTAAAATTGAAAACTTGTGCATCTACTTAACACTAGTTTTGATAAGAAGTAACAAAATCCCCACATACTGGGAATATTAACGACTTAGTGATGGTAGCGAGTTAAAAAGGCATTTCCTGTAAAAATTTTACTCCAGTAAAACAACAGGTTCCACTTGATTGTTTAAATCCTCAACAAATTACAGAGATTAGTTGAACCAAAACGGTAACAGTATTTTATGTATTGATCCACACTTCCAAACACAGTTTTGCAGAAAGAGTTTGAGCCACCAGCCAGCTTTTCCCCAACAGCCTTGATACTGAGAACTGCCCAAGTGAAAGCAGTGCACATTCCCTGCAGGAGTTATATCCTTTGTTAAGACCACCCCCTCAGAGTCGTTTTTTGGACCTTTCCTTTGGAATTTAAAGGCAGAAAAAGTACATTTATTGAGAAGAGTTAATTTTCTTTTTAAAACCATTGGGTTGACTCAGATCACAGAAAGGACGCCTCCGTGTAACACTGCTTCTTTCTAGGAGGCAAGTTGCAGCATGACACCAGGCTGATGTGCAGTGTAAATTTAAGCTGGTGATGCCTTAGGATTTTAGCTTTTATATTTTTCATATCCTGTAATGCTTTAGTGTGTAACTCTAAAACTTCATACAGCCTGTTAGCTACTTTTCTCCCATTCTGGTTAGACCAAACAAATCCTCTCTGGGTCTGAAACTCAAGGACACCTTACTGTCTCAGGCCCCAAAATATGTAAACAAAGTGTATTAAGGGGGAGCAAACTGGGGTAAACGACTTCATTACCTGTGATCGTAACTGGAGGATTAATCCCCAATATGCAAATAGACCAAACTTATAAAAGTATGGACACCCATGACCTGGTCGTCCATTTTGGGTGTAGCCCTAGGGCTCTGACTGCCCAGAGTGTACCTTGAAGGCCCTTCAATAAATATAGCTGCTTTTATTCTCTTAATTTTTTTCTAGCCTCTCTTTTTAGGTAGCCCCTTCAAGGCATCACTGGTACTGACATGACATTAATAGTCAAAGAAAAGAAATTAAAGATATTCTAAAATGAAGGACAGCAGAAGATTTTTTTCAAGCCAATTTTATTTTGACCAAGAGTGAAATGTAAGAGGTGTGGTTTTTTTCTCTCATTGAGTTCCCCATCCTTTCAAAATGAATTTCACTGATATTATGTCATCTGTAGGGAAAAAAAAAATCCTCTACATGTATTTCCAGTTTATTGATGAAGTAATTTTATCTGATTTCTTCTTGAGAGTTTAGAAGACAATGGACTGAGGAGGTGTATAAACAGCATGAATAAGACTGATCTACTCTTGTCCCAAATGCATTAAAGATTCTGAGCTAGAATCAGCATCTCTGCTGTGTGCATTACCAGCACCCCCTAGCTTCCAGAGCTCCTCAGCAGGAAGGAGACAAATCTGTCTTCATCAATTTCAAAGCAGAACAACGCTCTTTTTAAAGCTGTGGCAATACTGTATGATTTGCAGTTGTCTTTAAAAATAAAAACAGCTTGTAGAACTTTTATTGCACAATTTGTGTTTTAATAGGTGCTCTAATAGGATTTTTAATGTGAAAGGAAATTACCCAAATATTGTAGTAAATGTAATCGAGTAATGTAATTCTTTTATTTTTGTTTCCCCAAGCTGATTAAGATAGATCTGGATCACTGTGTTGTATGTAGAGACCTTCTGAAGGAAACGTCTGTATACGGAGGGTGGATTTTGCAACTTCTCACAGCAGAGTCCTTGGGAGCACTCACACTGGATCCTTTCTGAATGTCAGGAAGCTGGGGGATGAACTCTGGGAGCCCACCCAGGGCACTTCAACTGCTTAGGCTGGGATGTGATTCTTTGTGTGCCCCAAAATGTGTGCAATCTGAATTTTGGGTTCTCAGCAGCATGTGTCTCACATGATGGCTCCCTTCCTGGTGTGTCACCCTGCTTCCTGAAGTAGAATCATGGAATCACAAAATGGGTTGAGTTGGAAGGCACCAGTTTGGGTTTAACTTGAGACCAAAGGTTTGGAACTGAGCAGGATCTGAGCAAGCCAGGACCCTTTGCTGGAGAGTTCATAAAGCAGCAGTATCTCACTGGTCTTACTGGTTGTTAGCACATTCCACAAAGGCTGTAGGAACAAAGCTCTGATGTAGTCTTCAGTGCCTGTCCACATCATCAGACAGACTATTGCAAACATCTATTTCTTCTTCAGACTATTGTCTCTTGGCATTATGATTTTAGTGCAGACTTTCCTGCTTCTACCTGTTCTTATGCTGCAGATCACACAACTTGTATAATTAGTGGTTTTACATCACTTACAGAGGTGCAAACCCATTGTCTTGTTTGCAGCGTTTCCCTTCAAAGCTTATGATTTAATCCATGCATTCCCTAGAGTGGCCATGTGGGGTTTTCTTTGGTTGGTTTTAATTCACCAGTTTGAAGGAAGGATAAGCAGCACTGGAGAAGAGGTTTCCAGATGGAGCCATAACATCCTGGAAGAATAATCTTGCTTCATACTTATACTTGAGGACTGGCAGAAGTTTTAAAAACCCCTCATGAATCCATGGCATTATTTGCTAATTCTTTACATCATATATGATCCAGATTAATTTATACTATAAGTGTCATTTTGCAGATCACTTGAGCAAGCTAAACAAGCCTGCAGGTATGGAACGAGTTAACGAATGTATTTCTATTAGTGCAGTATTTTTGCATCCTCCACGTAATATCAGTCATGGTACCATGGTTTGCACTGGACTTCCAAGAAAGCCATGAGGATCACCTAATCCATCTTTGATCTTCTGGTAGTGGTGGTTAAATATTCCCTGGTGCTTCTGATAGAAATGGACTTTGGAGAAGTCTGAAGCAAACTCCACAAGTCTCTGCAAATAACTGAAGTGTAGTGTTTTAATTTTCTCCCGTATTGGCATCTTCCTGATGTTTTGAGTGAATCTCTTTTGTCCAAATTGAGCTAATTAGTGCATTCTTCCAGTGGAAATGGAAAACAATTGACTGCTGTCCTCTTAACACGCTCTTTTATTTCGTCTTGCAAGGCCACATGGCATTCTACTTGTCCTCTGTTACAGAAAACTGTTTTCCTTCAGCTGTTCTTGAAATGGTGTTTTCCAGCTCTTTATCTCTTTTTTACCTTCTTTGAACTCACCAAGAAAGCTATGTAGAAACTAGTGCCAAAAATTGGGCTCAGCTATCTGTACCTTTTAGTAGGCACTCTTTCCTCACAGTTGGTCACTGAGTTTGTGATCAATGAGAACGATTTGACCCTCTTGGGTTTACTTGGGATTACTATTTTTCATTTAGTATTTGTTTGTAGACCTTTTATTGTCTAAGCATGTCTTCATCTCCCTTATCTCTTTTGGTTTTAAATCATTTTCTTCAATTTGTCAAAATCAGTTTGAAGTCTGAGCTTGTCCTTGAAAATTCTTGCAGCCACTCCCAGTATTTTAACCCTTCTAATTGTTTTAGTTCCTTGACTTTATTATGTAAGTCACTAAGGAAATTATTGAAGGTAGTTGGGCCTGAGGCTGAACCCTTTTCAAGACCAAATTTAAGTCCTACACGTTGACAGCAAACTACGGATGACTTTTAAAGTACAATTTTCCAAGACCTGTGCCCTATTTCATGAGATTGCTTAGGAAACTGTCACTTGAGGGGGTGCCAGAAAACCCTCTTGAATTCAGGACACATCACAACTGCTGCTATCCCATGTCTGCCAGGTCAGGTACCCTGCCAAGGAAACTAAAATAGCTCAATGTGGCCTGTTTTCATCAATTTTATTGCTGCTTTATTACCTTGCTATTTGCCAGGTGCTTATAAACTGTTTAGCAAATAATCTGTTTTAGGGATTTCTGGGTGACTGTGGCTTTACAGCTGTGCTGATGGTGCTAAAAAACAAATGAGTGCCTGGGGTTGAGAGGAGTTCATGCAAGGGCTGAGACTGACTGGGGGTATAGGTGGGAGGTCTGACCCTGGATCTCAGTTTATTTGAATTATATGTGTTTCTTCATGCCCTTCTATCCTGCTCTGCACAGCTTTGTAATAACCCCCTCTGCAGTGGGAGCTCTTCTGTGAGGGCTGCCTTTTCCTTTTGTTATACCTAGCTTTGATTCCACAGCAATTTTGCACTTTAGTATGATTTTGAATTTGAGTCGTGTTTTTAAAAGGACACTTGTTCTAGCTTTGCTACTAACTGAAAAAGTTCTGGAATCTACCTTTTGTAATGTTGGCAGCGTGGATGGTTTCCCTTGGTTCTAAATTTTTGAATGCTCACATTCTGCTAAGAGGGAAATCCCTAACAGAAATTTTTTGTTACTCAGCTTGAGAATAAGACTCAGTTTCCTCCCAAAGGGAGGGATTGACAACATCTTAAACATCTCTAAAAATAGCTTTTGTAAGTAATTCAGCAATGAAAAGTACTCTTATATTTCTCAGTGTGAAGCAAGATCATGGTATTTGGAATACATTGTTGGAAGCTTTCAAACCTTTTCTGCTATGCCTAGAGTATATTAGAAATCCAAATTGTTGAAATGTGAATTAAATTTCAGATAAGAAAATCTCCTGTTATGCAAAGGAAATTCCATTTTGGCTTTTAACCTGTTACATCCAAGTTAAGCATCAAATACTGTTTATGTTCCATTTCTCTTCTCCAGGATTTTTGCTTTATTATTTTTATGAATACAACATCCATCTTGTATTAGTTTTCCTTCTTTTTTTTTTTCCTTCCTGAGGTCACATGAAATTGTAACTGAGGTTTTTTATATCTGAAACTACACACATGGACCAGGAAACACTCCAGATAATTGCTAAAACCAATTAGTTTTTTCTAAATAGCAAAATATTTTTGAATGTTTTTTAAGGATATGTGTATATGGAAACAATGTGAAAATCTTGAAGAGATATGCCAGTTTCTTTTCTGAAGTGATGCTTTCTTAGTAGACTAAAAGGCAGGACAACCATGGACCATGTGAAATAGTTTTCATCTCAGTGCTGCCACCAGTTTTATCTTGCCTGTGCCAGAGCACAGGTTTCAAAATTCCCACTTTAATGTGCTTCTCTCTATCTCTAGTGGAAGGTGATTAAGAAGCTGCTTCGTGTAGTTCTTATTCCCCTTTGTCCATATGTCACTGCAAGCAAGTGATATCATATAATCATCCTGAGAAGAGCAGATGGGCTGGTTCCTTCTGGACAACAATAATTCACTGTGGTTTTGACTTTCCCCTATGAAATTTGTACTAAAAATGTTGTCCTGGAGTAATAAACCTGGAGCCAGATGGACCTACCATTTGAACTGCACAACCTTACACCAAAATAACTTCTGGCAAATATTACAAGAATGTGTTATTTTTAGAAGTAACAAATGGGGAATTTCAAACAGCAAAAATAATGGTATCAAACTGTGTTCCATGCTTATGGATTTATTGCAGTTTCCATTACAAATGCATTTTTAATGAAAAAAAACTTGAAAAATCAATGCCATTTACAGCAGAAACAGATGCAGGCATTTTCTTTAAAGCCTTGCTGCAATGGCAGGTCCTTGCACACGTGAGAAAAGCAGGGAAAGGAGGAGCAGGGTCACTGCTTAGTGCAAGATTGACTCTCTCCTTGGAAAAAATGGTGAGTCCCCATCTGAGGGGGGCTGGATCCTGGCCAAAGGCAGGGCCCTGAACTGTGGAGCTGTCTCCTGCATTAGGTGCTCTATGCCACACTGAAACACCAATGCAGGAGGCATCTCTTGATTTTG
Organism: Aphelocoma coerulescens; assembly: GCF_041296385.1. NCBI lineage: Eukaryota > Metazoa > Chordata > Aves > Passeriformes > Corvidae > Aphelocoma > Aphelocoma coerulescens. Next base: position 9,666,320 of record NC_091021.1, read on the forward strand.
TTGCCTTTTTAAATTACCTGACTGACTTTTATACTCTCAGACTATGATTTGTCCTTCCAACAAGGCACACAGGAAGATAACCTTTTACTTTCCCTAAATTAAGCTTTTCTTTAAGGTTTCCTTTTATGGTGCAGATGATTTTGAGTAATCCTGAACCATGACTCTTTTTCTGGCATTATGAACCACAGGAGAACAACTTGGTAGGTCGGACTTGTGGGCTCCTTTCATCAATGACAACTTTGAAAATCCTGGTGACTTACTCCTGTTGCTGTGTCAGTATCACATCTGGAGCTGACAGCAGTTTGTCACACATCAGATGCTTTGGAGAATGGTCAGTGCAGCTTTTACCTGTGGCAGAAAGTTCTGCTCAGTCTCTTGGTCTTATGGAAGATGTTCCCTTGTGCTCATGTGTGTGCATGAATAACTGAGTATCAGTTCAATTTCTAGTGTTGCTTTCTTGGAAATCTTCCAATGGAAATCTTTTATTTGGGAAATCAGTTTTCAAAGGCTGGGTTTAAAAAAATAAATAAATCTTTAGCTAAAATAGGTATGAGAGAGAAATTTTATATTAGAGTAAACCAGTCATCCGGGCTGCAGGAGACTCAAGGTCAAGTTTCTGCTATGCAGGTTCTCCCCCTGCCCTCCTGTGAGAGTCCTGGAAGCATTATTTGTCTACTTAGAAGTATGTCTGCCACATTTCTAGTTGTCATTTTATTTTCAGGTTTCTTCCCATTTCTAAATGGGAGAATAGGTTCTGGATTGCCTGCCCAGTTTTTGGTAGAGTCCTTGTGGTTTACAGTTCTAAATAAAAGTAATTTTGTCTAAAATGACAGGACACAGTTTTTATTCTTTTAATTTTTGTGTCTCTATTGCATTTTGCAAAGAGTTGTTGAAGGAAAAATTTATTTTCTTATGTTTTTGTTTTCCTCTGAAATCAGAATATTGTCAAAGGCCTTACTGCGTTCGTGCAGGTGCACATATACACATTTCCTTGTCCTGCTTGTAAATCAGCTTTCTCTAGCATTGTTTTTGGGAATATGAAACCTGTGCTCATCTCTTGCTTTCTAATGTAGCCTGAGCTGGAGCTCAGTAGGAACACAAACAATGGCTTCTACCAAGCTGGGGCCAAAAAATGCTGGAAAACGTGTCCAGCCAGAAAAGCTCCCATCCTGTAGCACAAGAAACTAGTTTTTCTCTATTCTTTGATACACTTTTGGGTGAATTATTCCTCTCTTTAATTTTTTTTTCTTTGCTGAGTATTTGAATAGTTGGCTTATTCCATAGAGCATTTTATCATCATCAGAAATAGTTGATATGGAGTTGAAACCCATCACTTTGATATGAAGCTTTGTATTTCTCTTGTGAATGATTAACTTGATTAAACACATTTAATCTCACTTTATTTCCCATTTATCATAATTATGCAGAACATATTTTTAATTAGAAAGAGGAATCCTTTCTTGCTTAGATTGAGAAAACCCTATGAAATCATGTACAGAGGTGGAAGCTCTAGTTTTTCATTCTGTTTGAATGCTGTTGCACTAAGTTTCAAATACTTCTCCCCAGCTGGCAATTCCCTTTCACAGATAAGGCTGTAAATGTCTCAGTTCTGTTTGCTTTCAGAATGAAAAACCACTATGTGCTTAGCCCTTTACAGGCATTTTTAACATGCATTTGACAGACATCCAAAATGTAAGAGTTTGATTTGGAATTAAATAATTCTTGAAAGAAGTGAGACATTCACAGGATCAGTCAATTGTGCTGTGTTCCAAATGTGTATTCTCTTTTTGCTTCAAGATCACTTTTGGCCAAAATATTTCCTTTTGAGCAGATCCAAGAGCTTAGAGCTTTGCTAGGAATTAAGTCTCATTTGAATTTATCTCATTTTTCCAACCAGTAGCCTTTTTTCATGCAGGGTAATTCACCTATTGGTCAACAATGTCTGGCAGTTTCTTGCCCTGACAAACCAAAAAGTTCCGTGAGGAAGGAAATTTGCGTTAATACCAAGAAGTCATTGTGATTCTTTGTATTTTGGAGTTCACTAACAGAAAAATACTTACTTTCCTCATGTCAGATGATCTTCTCGATGCTTAGGCTTCAGAGATAATGTTGAATTTGCAGTGCACTGATTATGATGTTTTACTCAGCTCTCTATTCCTGCCCTTGCCAGGTGAAATACCTTGCACCCTAACCTGCTCACATCCTGCTGTACTGAGGTCATTGAGAGTTATCTGGCTGCTCACGTGCACATTGGTAGTGAAGAGTCCTGTGAGCTGTGCTGGTTTGGGATGTTGCCCTGAAGGTCTTCAATTTTTAATTGGACTCCAGTTAAACACCTGACTTGGAGTAGCAGGAGTACAGAAGTAAACTTTGTGAAGAGGGGCAGTTGAGCAGGCAGAGGGGAGTTCTCTTTGCGTTATGATCAATGAAAAATTTCAAAATATCAAGTTCTGGTGAGAACTGGCAGAAAAGACACGTAAATCGTCTTTTCACATTAAGTCAAAGAAATGCAGGAAACAAAATATATGCAGTAGGCAGGGCAGGAAAATTCCATGTAGAGGCAAACCAGCGAGGTCAACTTCAATCTGAACACAGGACTAAACTTTTTTCAGTCTGCTGGAACCATCTGCAGGAATCTTGATATTGCAATTTACAGTGTTAAAAACGCTTAGTAACTTTTGAAATGCACAAAGTAACCACATGAGCTCTATACCCTGTTCACACTCTCCTGACTAACTCACCCAAAGGACTGTGCAGTGCACAGAGCTGCAGCTTTCTGAGTCCTTCTTAGTGTAATGTGTGTTAACTTCTAAGGAGGGCAAGATGGGTCAGCAAGCAGAAGGCATCTGGGAAAAATGGTTTTTCTTCTCTCAAAAATGAGCCTAGTATATCAAGGACAAACACTGGTACAGAAAGATCTCCAGGTACTAAATCCTGCATGGTGGTGTGTTAGAAGAGATCTCTAAATTCAGAGAGCAGATACAGGGACACAGCTGGATCTAGTACTTGCTCTGTATTTTTCAGAAGGGTGTGTTGAGAGAAGGGTGGTTCATAGCTCCAGATTCTGTAGTCAAGGGAAGGACCAAAAGGAAAACACAGAGCTGCTAACTGCTATGACAATCCCTGAAGGCTGCTTTGGTCAGTTAAATCAAATTAATATGGCTTCTTTCTGTAGTTGGGTGGATAAGAGTGCTCATATCCATGAGAGTTTGGGATAAAAGCTTTGGTATGACCGGCAACCTTTCTTCCTGCTAAGTGGAAAGAGAAGCATGTTCTCTAGCACAGAGACCTTGTTCCTACAGGCTTTGTGGGGCTGTCTAAAGGATAAATAAATTGCAATAAATGAGTTAGCACAGATAGGGGAAGCAGTACAGTCACATTACAGTGGCATTCTGCCCAGTTTAATGTTTTCTTTCTCAGCAGAGCTGAAAAATAGCATTGTGGGACGCTAGATGAAAATAACTGTACAGCAGAGTTCAAAAATCTCCATGTGGAACCTTTGTAGACCTTTGTTGCAGCCTGTTCAAATATTTCCTGTATCTTGGAGGAGTTCTGCCATCAGCAAGCCCTGTCTGGGGTTGAGCTGCAATGAGTCAGTCCCTAAATCAGGATCATTGTTGGAAAATGAAAATAAATTTAAAAAAAATTCCAAAACTATTTCAAAGTGGAAAAATCTGGGTTTTGGCTTTTATTTAATCCTATTATGCCTCTGTCAAATATCTCATGATAATTTGATGTGGAAAACTTTTTAAATTAAGAGAGAAATTCCTTTATTGTAGGATAATTTGAAGTTGTACATATATCACTTGTTCGAGCTACATTCTCAGCTGTCATTGCTGAGCAGTCCAAATGCTTTATTACAACCACATTATATAATTAGGTGAATAATTACATTACTCTAAGTGCCATCATGGTCTGAGAAATGAAACAAACAACTGTAAAATCACCTGTAATTATATAGTTCCAGCATGATTGAATAGAATGCATTCTGTAAATGTAGAGTGCTAGCCTTTGTAAAATGGCTGAGTTATTAATTCAAAACTGCCTGGTATTATCTAAAAAGAACACGTATGGAGCTCTCCTCATAATTCTACAACAGAAAGTTTAGGAGTTGTACTAACTGTGTTTGTTTTAAAGCTGATCCAATGACAGTTTTTAACTAAGGGATATTCAATAGCTGGAATTCACCTTAACTGCTAAGATAAATGCTATATGCTCACTGTAGCATTAAAACATTGAGTGTATTTCATAAATGAATAGTTATGTTGCAGTTTCTTATTGATGTGTTTCTGCTTAATGGTGGTGTGGTGTGAGTACTGTAATTATCATAAGCTATTCATTTCCCATTATTTCCTTGGGATGTTTTTTGCATTTGCTAATGTTCTATAGCATAATGTAATACTTGCTGAATTAATGTTTTCCAGCTTTATGTTTCCTCTACTGAATACATACATACAGTGTGCTACCACAAGTCTTATGGTTAATGGAAAATATAATAAAATTTAGTTGTTCCTTTTGAGGGATCTGAAATTATGTTTCCCTGAAACAAGTACCTGTTAATCTAAGATAGACTAATGCAAAGAAATGTGCTCAGCTTAAAGATAAAATGCATTTTAAATGTGAGTGAAGGAAATCAAGCATCATTTCTGTAAAACCAACTCCTCTCTCTTTCAATGGCATTAATATCACATACTCTGGTATTACCTGGGAAGGTGGGCTTGGGCCAGACAGTGCTTTCTGTAGCTCTTAAATTCATTTGACAAGATCCTGCTTCATGGCAGGAGAGGCAGTTTTATTGTTTTTGGCTGGTTACAAAAGCTATATGTACTTTCAAAGAATGTAAAGGAGTCCTTACAGAAAAAAAAAAAAAATCAGAATGTGTAAGGGCACTGTCACCACACAATAAAAGATAGGAGAGAGACCTTTGTTTAGTATTTTCAGCAGAGTGAGGTAGCACCTACTTGTAGCAATTTTTTCACATAAACTGGCACACACCTTACACAGCTGCTGTGAGGAGAGTTTAGATTTCTTCTGGATTGTCTTTAGATGCAATGATATGAAACTGCAATCACAAAAGCAGGGGTCCCAAATAAGCACCAAAAAAAGTAGAATTTTAAAAGAGACTGCAGATTTTGGAGACTAAAATAGCAGCGAGTCCTACTCGTCCCTAGTCCTACTCTAGTGAGGAGCTGGCATTAGAGCTGAAAGAGGGACCTGATAAAGAGAAAATAAAATCTAACTAGTGTTCTCAGAGATTTCAGAGTCAGGACTTCTCTAGGAGTGGCAACGTTTTAGTGTTTCTATCTCTGATTCTAAGTCTTTGTTAATATTTTTCCAACTTTCAAGTATTAGGGGAAAGAGTCCTACTATTTCTTTAGATAAGATAGCACCAAATGCAAACCAGCTGTTTGCATTCAAATTTGAAGGGGATACATGTTGATTTCTGCACGTCAGAACAGCCTCCTCAATCACATTTATTTTTGTTACCTTTTGTATTACTCCTACAGTTTTATCACAGAGGCTTGACAATAAACATGATTGCAGTGGAGAAGGATGTCAGATGTGCAGACAGACATTCCTTACAAAATTGCATGGCCTCTGTGGCAGAACTAATGCAAAGAAAAGTATCTTAATATTAAAAGAGTGGCTCTTTGTCTGCTGCCTTTGCAATGTGAATGGTGAATTCAGGTCTCCAGAAAAGGATGAACGGGAGCTGTGTTACAGAAAGGGTGGCAGAACTTCTGAGGTTGTCTAACCTGGTGAATCCCTCTGAGCATTCTCAGATGCTGTAGTCAAAGAAGGAAGTTATTGCACAAGAAGTTTAAAAAAGCTTCTTCATCCTGGGCAGTCTTGTCAGAGCTGTCAGGCGAGAGTTTGACATAATTCTTTCCAGTGTCTTTGCAGCTGTATCTGCTCAGAATGTCAGCTAGAGATAAAGTGGCATTTTTAATTGATTTCTCAGAACTATTTTTTTGCCTGGTGTTTTGTGTTTGGGTTGAATCCTGGGGTGTTTTAGGCAGTATCTGATAATATCTTTGAGAGGAGACATGTTTATCAGCCTCACAGAAGATGAATGGGGTGCAGGGAAGAGGTAAGGCACTAAAGAGCTACCGCTGTGTGGATGAATGATTTTACAGGTTTGCTGGCAGCTTCAAAATAAAAATAACTATGTCCAACATAGGCATTATTCTGGGATTGAAGAAAACATTTCTTCAGTTATATAAGGGGCTGGTATGAACACATATGAAAAATATATCCGCCTTTCACATTTCACAAGCCTGTGAAAGCATTGCTCAAACACCTGGGAGGTTATTTCAGAAAGTGAACGTCAAAAATGTAAAATCCAAGATTATTTAAAATCTGAAAAGGCAAGACTAGAGGGTTGTCCCTAAGGGCAGAATGAGGAGTCTTCCTTGTAAATTTTGTCAGAGAACAGTGAGCCACCCACTTTTAAAATTGGTGAAATGATGAGGACTTTAATGATAGTTGTATCAGCATGTCTTCTTGACAGCAGTACCTTCCTACCACTATTGTGACCCCAGTGTAGTCCTAGTCAAAATCTTCTCTCCTAAATCACAGTATGAAGTCATTCTAATAGTGTTTTCCCTATGTATTTATAACATTGCAAAAGGAACACGTGGCATGGCTTATTCCCTTACAGTATTAGACACACTTGTTTCTAGGCTGGTGCTTTAAGAAGGAAAAGCCTAAACAATAAATAAATATGATGTAACCAATGGTTTTATTTAGGTTTTATCTCAAAAATATACTTCAGTGCTATTATCGGTGTTCATTTTTATGGCAGCATAATTATTCCAAGGAAGTCCTGTAGGATAGTAACATATTCACCAAATCTTACAGCTTCCCTTGCTACAATACCTTGTGCAACACTATCAAATTTAATGAATATGTTTATATTCTGCTCTCATTAGTAGATTTGCTATTACTAAAGTTCTGCTAAAATACATTGTTTTCATTCCCAACTTTTATGTCTTTCTGAAGTTTAGAAATACAACCAAAGCTAGTAGATCCCTTTACACAATTCCAAGTGATTTTGTCCTCAGGACTGTGCAAACAGCAATGTGGCAGAATACTTTCATGGAAGATTCTCTCAATTAAAATAGATACTTTTAAGTCTGTCTGAATGAAAGAATCATTAAGATTTTATCTATGTGATGATTCAGGAAAGCTTAAAACAAATCAGATGAAATTAGCATCCTATGTAGGCTTCTCACTTAGAAGTAAAGTGACCTTAGCTCACTCTGCTTCTTTTCCTCTGGCTTATTCTGCAGCGCCGTGTTCTCTGTTCCTCTGAGGAAGACACTCCAAGATGAAGTTATTTATTTCTCATGACATTTCTAGCACTTTGGATAGTTAGCTAATGTACTATAATTTTAGCTTATGCACTTTCAATTAGAAAGACAAATTTCTTGTATTGCTCACTTACTGGCTGTTTTCCTGCTGCATTCATTATCCATCTTGTTCCACAGGAACAGGCTTTTAAATTGGGAATGGGTCAAGACAGCACACTCAAAATGACTTCTGACAAGCAGCTGACATTTTTCTGCACCTAAGATGTTCTAATCATCATGCTAATAAGGAGATTTATTCTCATAGAGTTTAATAATTGTTGATGGCTTTAGAAATAAAAAAGAGGTACTTAAGTCACGAACAGCATGTGCTGCTGCAGGATGTGGCCTCAGTGGAGTGGCACACAGCTCCTGTAAAACTGGAGACCAGGCATGTCTTTAATAGAAAATGTTAATAAAGGAGGAAAAAGTATGAAAATAGTTTTTATAACTAAGTATCTTTGAATTAAAATGTCTTTTTTATTCATTAGGGAACGATATTAAACAATGAGAACAGTAAGTAATTTTTGATTCTGGAAATTAGATCAAACAGGCAATTTTGTAATATTGAAACTTTACATGTGAAATGGCATTTTTAGGAGAGTTTGAGGGGCATGAGAGGAAGAATGCAAGCAATAATAATATTAGATTGTATCACAGAAATATAAGCAGTAAGTTGCCACGTTTAGTTTTTCAGCCCTATAGTCTGATCTAATAATTGTAATGGATGTTGGTGTGGTTCCTCAGTAATGAGATGATTTAGTGAAGCCTATTTATGTGCAAAGGCTTAGGGTTTTGCTCTTTTTTTTATTTTGATAAATGTGACAGATGAAAGGAGAAATACACTTCTTGTTTAGAATGCAATATCTGAAGTGGTCTTTCTGGTGGAGCATGAATGTGGAAAAAGAATTGGAGCAGAAAACCTGTATCACTGTTAAATGAAATTTATAGCTTAAGAATTTTAGACCCAATCAATGTCTTGCAATGATAATATCTTTGGAGCTTCAAGCCAAATTTAACCAGCCATCAGCTGGCATCTTCATACCTGTTCATGCAACTAAAACCAGCAGTGCCTTCTGCCTTTCTCCTGGCGATGCACTGCTCCCACAAGTTCCCTTATACAGTGACAGTGAAATCTAGACTACTTACAAACCAAATTGATGTTCTGTTGCACTAAACTTACATCAAGCACTAGTGTGTTTCCAAATAAATATTTCAGTCTAGGCTTGAATGCAAACTTTTTCATGTGGTTGACTATATGAACACATATTTTTTAATTTTCAGCAAAGAGAAACTATTATTGTCAAGAACTGTGCAGTTATTTGCCTATGACTTTCTGAATGAATGATTTATATCCTTTCTTCACGGTATTTAGGTGTAATTTATATGGAGAAGCCATGACAGATGCCCTCTGTGTATATTACACCAAATGGGTATCTATCAAGATTGAATGCTTGGCACACAACAGGGCAATTGCCTGCAATCTGCAAGTGAGGAAGCCATAAAAGGGAGCACAAAAGCAGAAAAAGCACTCAGATCTACATAAGTGTGTAAATATGGCTGGTGGAGAGACTCAAAATCATAGCAATACTTTGAAGTCCTGAGCTCATTTGTCAGCTCTAAAGATATCAAAACTATAGAAGATGGGTACAAGAGAGAATTGATCAGGGATAATAGGACTGCTTATGAAAATTTTACCTGTGTGCTATACATTAGAAAAGGGGGGTTTTGGACCAGAAAAGAAGTAGCTGGTAGATAAGCAAATAGCACAGTAACTGTGTGTCAGGCTCAGCCAACATTCCTTTGAATGTTTGCTCCTAAATAAAGAACAAACATTTGCAGAGAGATGATATTTCTTTCTCAGTAGAAATAGGCCAGATTAAATGGCAATAAATCAGCAAGGTGCCTTTTATAGTCTTGTTTTTGTATAGCTCTAAACTACAAAAATACTCATCTTTTTTAAGCTTTTGATTTAGGAGATGCAGTTTCAATGCCCAGATTCTGTGCACACCACATGTGTGAGTTTGGACAGAGTCCCTTACCCCGATCCAAAGGAAGAAAGCTTGGGAATTGGTAAGTGTGCTGCATGAGGTGTTCCAGTGATATTGGTGGGCCAGGTTCTTGTGAGACAGGACAAGTCCACTGTTGAGAAATAGAATTATTGGGATCAATAAAAGAACTGTGCAAGCAATAGGCCTGGAAGCTAAAGGCTTGTGTATGAGAAAACTTTCCATGGGAAAGTCCCTGTGTGAAAAATCACAAGCAGGGCTGGGAACAAAGAGGGAGTTTTGAAACGGTGCAGCTGTACTATCCGGGAGTGAACGAGGGAGATGGACACCGAATTCTTTTAATCATAACAAGACTATGGAAGCTTGCCAATGTAAGTCCAACTATGTAGAAATAGAAATATGTTTTGATAAGCTTTAAGCCACTTAGGAGTTAACAAGCTGGTATACTATATAAGTGCCTTTGGACTCCTAATAAACGGAGTTTGCTCTTATCAACCATATTGGTCGGACTGCTTCTCTCTCTCCCCCCGCCGGGGGCCCGGGCTTCTCGTCTTGTTAAGCTTCTAACAGTCCACTGACATTAGCTGAAAGATACTGCTCTTCCAATCCATTGGAAAGGAAAAAGTTTCTATGCCATTGCTTGGAAAATCGGTCCAGCTCACCTGTAATACCAGTGAGGCTGCATCCCAAATGATGGATTCCGAAGTTTGTCATGATTTCACCTAAATGGAAAGGTGCTGTGTGAAGATATCGGAGCTATGAAAACCGAACTTTCAGAATTGGTTTTTGCTACACTTTTGGGACCCTGAATAAGACTCACATGGATAGCCACATAGTAGACTTGCATTTTAAGATGTTACATTTAGAAATAGATATAAATGGTAAAAAAAGAATAAAGCTCTGAAGGTCACAGTGGAAAAGAAGATTGGATAAAATGGAAACATTTTTATTAAAAAAATAAAATCTGGAAGGGATGCAAGTTACGAGACTTCTGTGATGAATAGGCAGTCACCCTTGTTATGCAGCTCACCTACAGGGCAAACAAGTGGCAAAAAGAGTTCTCAGTGTTGCTCTTTCTTAAAGGATTGCATGCAGACTGTGCAAAACTACCTAGAACCAGAATTGAACTAGAGGTTAAGGTATATATCTTGTTATCATGGTCCTTCCCTGGGAGCTGTGCCTGAATTGCGAGATACAGTGATGCACTGGGGATAGATGTGTTAGCTAGAATGACATAAACATCTGAAACAAACAAAAAACCCCCGTTATGCTAAAACATTAGAATGATGTAGGTGCAATTTCGTAATAAGTACATTTCAGTAGCGAACGGTGGCCAGGGCAAAGGAGAGTTACATCTGAGGTAATAAAAAAACAGTTTCCTGTATATCTCCATCTATCAGAGAATGGAGACTTAGAGAATTTTTAGCAATATCTCATTTCCCTTTTCTTCTACAGCCCTGTAATTAGATTAAATGAAGTCATTCCTTATCTGCTCCCATGTAAGCAGGAGGCAGGTTTCTAGGGCTGGCATGGCGCAGTTTTTAATTTAACAGCACTAATTCACCAGCGGGTAGTGTTATTAATTTCAAGTAATTCTGTGAACTATTGTGAATTGTGATTTTAAAATTATTAAATGTTGAAATGTTCTAGCACTAGTGAAAAAAAAAATCTTTCAAGAGGGTCTTACTAGTTTACTCAACAGATAAGAATAAATACTATATGTAAGTGGAAATTCTTGACAAAGTTGAAAAAAAAAAAACAACCTGTATTTTTCTTTTGACCTTATAGTCTTAAGGAATTATGAAGAAAACTTTCTGGAGCCTATTTTCTCATTCAGTTTAAACTGAAAACAAGCTTTCAAAGGATAGCTGTCAATGGGCTCTTTCTGTAGCTTGTCAGTGCAGCAAACCAAATACAAACACAAATTTCACTGCATTTGTGTTGTCGTTGCTGAGCACTGCTGGGGGAGGGGGCCGTTCCCTCAACTGACCTGCCTTCCAAGCAAAGTCTTTCCCCAAACTTCACCTTCCCCTGATGAGCTTACTTGTTTTGGCTGTAAGAACCTTTCTGCCATGAGAATTGCACAATGCATTATCTCCTTTTTCACAATTACTGCTTTTATGATAAAGGAATTGCTGTGCTTTAGCTCCTGCTTGCCGTGGTGCTGTGCTGGCTCACTGCTGAGCTGTTTGTTAGGAAACAGCACAAGAAAATGTCAAGGGTTTTTTCTTATAAAGCCAGAAAGATACGAATGTATTTATGACAACATCAATTCATGGAACGCTATTTATGTGAGCCTTAGATTAGTGATATTTTAATGTTATTCTCCAAGTTGCATTTTCTGAAGCACTAAAAATGTTAGAGAACAAATATACTACCCCCCTGCAAACATTTCCCTGTTTTAAAAGCATTTATTCTGTAATGCATAGCAACTGACAAGTAGATTAACTTAATTTACTGTACAGAATAAATACCTGCACAGAAGAGGACTTTTATCTAGACAGTCTACACGTATCTTTGATGACAATGTAAATTTGTAGTGTGTAATTCAAAATATAGAATGTTATGAAAATATTTCTAGCTAAGAAACGATCCATTTTTTAAATATTCCTTTCAATTTAAGCTCTTAAATGAGAAGGTTTCACTTCCTCAGGTGCTAATCATAGTCTCCATTTGGCCTTGCTTATCACTAAATAAGTATCTGAAATATGCATGTCTCTTCAAATGTACTGTAGAAACCAAATATGCTCCTAAAAACTACTACCAAAAAAGAGAAAAAGGCAAATAGGCACAACTGAATGAAGTATTGCTTTCTCATGCTGAGACCTGGGGTACTGGAAATTTGTTTTGGTAAAATTGTGTTGGATGATGTTATTACCTTAAAAAGTAAGCAGGTGTTTTGGAGTTGAGAAACCAGCTGCAGTGATTCCCACTAGGATAGGAGCCAAAGCCCTTCCTAGGACTGAAGGTGAGGTAGATTCTCATTATTCAGCTGTAATCACTCCTGGAGGCGTTTGGGATCTCATGATGCTTCTCCCCTCAAGTCCATATTCTCAGCCCAAATTCTCATAAGAGAATCGTCTGTCCTGGGGGATGTCAGTTCAACACAGATTAGACACACACATTGCTGCTTCTATTTGCTGCTTCTGACAATTATGAGAACGTGCATTGTCCATTGTCAGTATGGTAACAGATGAGTAAAAGGCTCATAGAAGAATTCTTTGTTTTTCTGTAGTTTCTACTTATTCGAGTAATTTCTCTAACAGAAAACAGAATGATGTTTTTGAACTGAGGGTTTAAGCTCTTATATTGCAGAAGCAGCAGGAGAGCAGATCTACTTCTGTGACATTACAAATGCAAAGACACTTTTCCATGGGGATATGAATCACCTAATTTGCTTGTGTCTAAAGGGTGTACCAGCTTTTAAGTGAGCAGATTAGGGAGAAAAAGAAGTTGCTAATTAGCAAATGCATTTGTATGCACATTATTGCAGCTGATTTATATGGCAGTGGCAGTATAAATCTGAGGACAAAATTCACATGTCAGCTTTGGTCTCTTGAAGGCCTTTTTCAAACCTCCTTGTGCACTTTTTTGTACAGCTTTGCATGAAGAGGAAACAAAGATCATAAACTTGATAATTCTAGGTTTCAGTATGGATAATTTCTTTAAAAGTTTAATTAAGTTACTGCATACCTCGGCAATGTATATTTGTGTAATACAGCCTAGAAATTCTCATATATAACAATATATCATCAGAGAGAGATCTGTCAAAACAAAACTTTCTTTAAAACATAACTTCACAGCTGCTTTCATACAGGAATATCCCCCTTAACAAGTGTTGATCTTAACTAGTAAACAAAAGTTCTCTGATTTTCATTACTGGTGACATTTAATAGCTTTATGCTGAATCTCCAAGACAGAAGAAGCCCTTGTTGCCATCAGATTTAGTATAAGATGACAAAACGTTGTCTGCATTAGAGGTTCTCATATCAAATATAAAAACCCCCCAATAATTCTATTTTAAGTTTTTATTCACTGCAACTATGCATAGGGAGGGGAAAGAGGTATTCTGCTAGGCAGTGTAGCTACGTTATTTTATCTCCAGCTAATAATGGTGCAGGATTATTGAAAATCACTTGAGGTTGGGCTGTAGCACGCTGTGTGTTTGAGAGTGGGCAGAAAGCAGGTGCCTTTGGTTTCCTGTGGGTAGGTTTGTGTGTCTAACAGGAGCTGAACTGGCAGGGGTGGTACAGCTGCTGCTGTCCCTTGCCTGCAGCTCCAGGGATTGCTGCAGGTCCCTGTTCTAGTGGGGAGCTATTATGGATTTTGCCAGGGCTAGTGTCCTACCAGATCAGCCATCTAAACTGAGATTACCTCATCGTGAGGCTCAAGGGGAAAGGAGGGATAGAAGGTGGAGGGGAAGCAGGGCAAAGGTGCCCTTATTGTTGTCTGCTTGCCCCGCAGACTTTGAGGGCAGTTCTGCCAAACCCTGTGCTGTGATGTGGGGCTGGTGCTGAGAGCTGCACCTGGCAGCTGTTTGCAGTGAAAACACTTCCTGCAAAATAAGGATTTGGAAATCCAATCTCTCTGCTGCTGCTCAGGTATTTAAGAGCAGACTGGACTAGGAGCCAGTTTCCATTCTGTTTTGATTGCAGAGATTTTTCCATCGTAGTCATTTGCTTAGCATTGTTATTTGGCAGTGAGGCAGAACAGAAATCAAGTATTTTACTAGAATTACTGTAAATAAAAATATTTATGTATTATTGAAGGAAGGGAGAAGTCTTCCTTTCAAAGAAGTACCATTGCTTCCCGCAAATTCTGAAATATGGTCTAAATAAAAATAAACCTATTATGTCCCACCCAACAAAGTTCTTGAACAGAATAAGCAGATAGCAAAGACTGAGGAAAGCAGCTGTTGGGAAGGTGTGCTGTGTTGACAGACAATGCACTTTTAGCAATGTAATTTACTCCTGTTCAGGTTTACTGACCTTTTGAAAGATTAAAATAAAAATATTATTCTCTGTGATCTGAGTGATTTCAGCCATTTCAGGTACTGTACTCAACCACACAAAGGGTTCATATAAAAGAAGCCCCAAGGGGATACAGGGTTGAAGGAATTTCTAATAGTTTGAGGTCTGATTGTTATAACCCAGAGTTGTAATGGTATGTGAGGGTACAGAACTAAGAGGGTTGTTTATTTTTTCCAAGTTCAAGTGGCATATTTTTATTGTGGTTTTGTGACCAAAAAAAAAAATTCGTTTCAAAGCCTTGTCTTGAGAAATGAAACCTGTAAGTCAAGCTGTGGGAAAGGAATGTTGTTTTTATCCAAGATTTCAAGGGAATTTTTTGCAGGATCAGTGCTAAAGTGTAATGTGGAGGGAAACAATTTTTCCATGCTGTGAACTTACCCATGGGACATGGTGCCACCTGCACCCACGAGGCAGCAGCCCCTGTGCAGCTCCCACAGATGCTGCTGCACGGCTGGAACTTGGATGAAAGGCATTCAGAGGTGGGCAGTTATCGTGTATCTGGCTTGGAGAAGGGATGGAGGGAAACTTTTGTTACCTGGATTCATTTTTGAGGATTCTCTTCCTTATTTTGGTCCCAGTCTTTGGCGTTTTACAGCTCTTCCTGTGATAATATGCTGACCAGGCAGCACATAGCACTGATAAATTTGTTTTTGTCCTTCAATGGCAAATGCATTTGGCTTTGCACATAGATATCCATAGGAACAGACACTTTATTAAACGTGACCAAGAGACATAGGTAATATCTGATCCACCACCATGAAAATCTGCCATGGAAAGGAACAGCCCTGTCCTTCCCCATCCCTAGCAGAGCACTGGCATTCTTGTGCCACATCCCCCTGCTGTCCATGCATTCACACGGCCCACGTGAGCATGAAAAATAATCAGCAGCAATAAACTCTGTGCTCCAGTTCAAGTTATCAGGCTGCTGTACAAACACTTTTGTTAGAAATGCTGGGCTATGAAGGAAAAAGTTTGAATTCTCAGAAAATAACACACAGACAAATTCAGAATCTACATGAACTGTTAATCATATGACAAATCAGAAAATGAAAAATACGATCAAGTGCCCTAGTATTTGTCATTATTAATATCAGATTTCTTATTTTTAATGTGTTTTTCTATGAAACTCAAAGTTTATTAGTGTTCTACCCTGACAAAATTGTGACATCCTTTAACTAGAAGTAACAGGAGCTTTACTGCTTAGCCATTGCAAGCAAGATGGGTTTTGAGTTAAATCCTCAGTACTGAAAAGAGTGAGGGAGATGAAATGAAGAAATTGCTGTGCTAAAGCAGAACAGAAATCAATCTAATTTAATATATTTCTCTGCCAGTGGCCAGTGCTGGTTACTTTAGGAGAAGATATGAGAAACACTGTGATAATTGCTTTCACAGGAAATATTTCTTTCTGCCACTTCACTTTATTTGTGACTACCATATCTTGTGATACAATGCATTAAATCCTTTCCAAAACTTTACTTTTAGAATCTTTTAATAGCATCTCTAGATGTTCTTTTTACTGAAATTAAAATCTGTTCCCTTTTAAAGATTTGGGCTGATTTTTTGTCTCAATTCTACTCATTCCATAAGATCTCATAGGCTTATTATGCTTTGAGTGGTGACATATTTACGCTCGTGGGTTTTTAAAATTACTGTCTTCCAGCTTCACAGAACAGATGACAGGAGAAGTAGAGAGAAGTTCCCATTATAACTTCTGTATTGCTTAATGTTCCATATAAATTATCATGTCATAGTTCTGTGGTGATGTACTTAAAAGGATTATATTTTCCTGAATCTGAGATTTCTTTAAAAAAAAAGCTTCAAAGAATTGGAAAATGTCTGTGAGGAAAAGGACATTAGTATTTCATGTGAAGGGCTGTTAAAACATTGCCATTTTACTTGCCATTTCCTTATTGGCTTTGCTCATTGCAAATGATCGTATTTTCAATTTTTTTGGTTCTAAAGTTATGCCAGAAAGAACATGTCCACACACTTGGCTACTCGTGGACATTATCATCATCACCTGGGTCCTGCTGACAGCTACAGAAGGGTTTTCCCCCAAAATGCAGTTAACCAGTAGAAGTACATTGCCTTACTGAGCATCTGCAATGATGTTAGCAGCATTTGGTATCGTCTTAAGGGACTGTTTGAGCTTAGGCATGATTTTAGGTATGTCTTAAGTTGAGCAGGATCAAGTTTAAGATGAAATGATTCCTCTCTCTGAAAAAGAAATGTTCTCAGAAAGTTCTGTGTGAATTGAAATGTGTGTCTTAAGAAAAACAGCTCTCTCACAGGGATTTTGTAACTGGGATTTACCAGGGCTGGTTGTGCTTTGTAGTTCCTGGTTTGAGATGTGCCCAGACAACAGCGACCTGTCCCAGAAAACTGGGCATTTCATGGTGTCTGTAAAAACACAACCAGGTGCTGAGGTGGCCATAATGCCCTCTGTGACCTGGAGAAGGGTTATGTAAGAAATCTGGAAGCATATAATCTATCATGTAGGTGTTACACCACTGAACTCTGTGGAATTTTTATCTCAATGAATCTATGCCATTTTCTCAGCTGAGAACCCATTTTTTAATGCTCTTTTCTTTCAACATTACAATAGTAAATATAGAAAATTTTCACAATGTATCGCATTTCTCTCATTTAAGAGACAGTGGTGCTAATTGGGTGCTTGAAGTACTCAATGCTGCATTTTGCCTGCATGCTTTAGTTGTTCTCTAACACTTTTTTTCAAACTGAAGCACCAGATTTATTCTCACAGCCAGAACATGAAGACAAACTATCAAGTCACCCTGCTGTAGATAGTTGTGAAAACATAAATTAACCTCAGGCACAGTTATTTGACTGCATTTCATGACCCTTTTTTAAAACATTAATGAATGTTTAAAGTCGTTTCCCCATGTGGCTAACACTCTGTTAGTTCAATGCTAGATAAGACGCCAGGGTTTTGCTTTATCACTTGAAAAAACATTGAGACACAATCCCAGCTGATTCTCAGGAGATGACAGCCCTCTACATTTATGCCAAGAAGATTAAGACTAGCGTGTTTGTGATGGCTAAATATAGAGTTTTGGACATCGTTTTCCAAAGGAAAGGTGCATGATGAAATACTTGCTCAAGAGCACTATAAATGCACAAGCAATTGTGGTTTTGTCTAGGTGCAAAGACAATGATTTCTGAACTCAAACATACAGAGCAGTTCTTGGTGTATGATTAAGCCCCTTGCAGGCTGCAGTTGCATACATTTACCTGCCTGGTTTGAAAGTAAAAATGGTTGACTTTTTTTTTTTTATTTATTATGGTGTGTAAGAAACAGAAGTGTAGGCAAGGAAGCCTTTATGTTTCTCTGTATATTTCCTTCACAACAATGTCTATCATTCTTTGCAATTTAAATACTACCTTGCCAACAGTGGGGGAAAGCATGACAGTTCTGTTTAACCCAGGAATACTCTTTTGGGTGTTTTTTTTTTTTTTGTACAAATATTTAGAACGACAAGTTGAAAAAAGAAAGCATTAAAAAAGTCAGCATAGGCTGATTCCCACACAGTGATGACAAGCACATTTTTCCCCTCTGTGACAGACAGTATTCTGCAAGTCAGATTACCACTATAGTAAAATTCCAGGTATTATGTTATTTAAGTATATATGAGGTGCCATGCAGCATCATTTATAGGAAAACTATGACAGATATCATGTGAGTTAGAAAAGTGTTCATGGGCAAAGCAGAAAGCATCTGATCCTGTGGGTCTGCCTTGTCTTGTAAGGCAGGAAGGACAAAGTCCATCTGCAGGTGAAATTGTCCTGCTGATGTTCCAGGCCCTGGGATCAGTGTTTTCAGGGTTCCAGATCAGTACATTAAATGTATTTTCCGTTGTTAATTTTTCAAGGCTGTTGTACAAAGAGGTTTAGGTACAGACAGTGAAAAATAACATAGGCAAATTTGAAGTAATTGGTGGCAAAAGATTTGTGTGGTGGGTACGGAGGATAAAAGCAGAGGTTTGCTCTTTGTAACAGGCTTCTTTATTTTAATTCTTCTATCCCAGTGCTCCAACCAGCTGTGTGGAGACACCCAGGCAACAGCGTGTTTACCAGCTAGGCTGTGCCAGCACCTTGAGCCCCTCCTCGGCAGTCAGCCTACAGGGGTGGTGCAGATCATGTCTCTTGAGATGTCTTCTTTTGAGTAGGGAACAGAGAGAAGATATTTTTCACAACAATTCTGAGAAAATCTATGCTAAAAGAAGAAAAGATACTTCAGAAAGTGATAATGGCAGGCCCAGTTTGACAAAGTCCGTGTACCCTAGTGGATTCGTGTGGTCCTCTGTTCTTCCAAAAAGCTGTCTGAAAATTAGGGTCTGGATGCAGATGATTATGTTCACGTGAGGATTGCTTTTTACCATTTAGTGGCAGAAATTCAGCAATACCCTGTGAAAGTTACTGCAGAGCTTGCTGGGTTACTTGCAGTCTTGGCTGAATCACGTTCTCAAAACTGAGAGCGATGCAGACAGTAAGGACACTTTCTTGTGGCATAAATTTGAGTGTGGGATTTTAAAGGAGTTATTGTACCTTCTCTACCCCAACTCTGTTTTCTAGAGACACTGAAAGCAAGATAAGCTTTATCTGTTTAATGCAGATATGAATCTAGGCAGGAAATAAAAATTATGAAATAAGCTACCTGGAAACAGATTCTATTCTTGCTATCAGAGTGTTTTGTTTCCCTTTTCATATTTTGCCTCCTTCCTCATTATCTTTTTATCCTCATATTTGTCTACTTTTAATCACATATTCATCTCATCAGCCCATAGTAGAATCAATCGTTTGTGGTGGTGCTGGAAAACATTTGGCTCGAGATGCTCTGCAGTCACAGATCACATACAGGTGGCACATTGACTCTCTGGGTTTTCATTAGTGGAATGGGCTTTTGTTTTAGTTGTTTTATCTCCTTCCTATCTTCTACACCCACCCTCTGTCAAAATCCTGGTTGTCAGGACAGATATCAGATTCATTTCTGTTGTACTGTAACACCACAGGCCTTGCTCTTCACGCCATTGTATTAGCAGGCTGCTCTGCTGCCTCTGTGGGAGAAACAACTTCTCACTATAAAAATATCTACATAGTGCAAATTCAGCTCTTGCCACATTTCCTGGGGGAAGGGGGTGGTGTTCATTTTGTTTTGCTTTGGGTTTTCTTTATGGATACTTGAAAGAAATCTGTAAAGCGATTTTTCTGTGGGTAGAACTTCTAAGCACGTCTGCTACCAGAAGAGAAGCTTGGGTTCATGCAGACCTATACAAGTTGTACCAGGAGTTGCTTTGACATGGATAGCAATGGTTTCATTCTGAAAGGATGTGCCTCAATGAAGGATTGAAAATCTTCCTGGGGCAACAGAGAAATCCCCAAATCTTGTGGATATCTTTTGCTGTGAGTATTGGAGTCTGCTTATATGAATACTGAAATTTAAAAATGTCTTACTACTACATTTAGAAACCATTGTGTATGAGAAGCTAGGTCACAGTAAAAGAGAACTTTTGAAAAACCCTAAGAAGTGCACACCTGCCCCTGTGTTTCCAACTATAACTTAGGATCTGGCTTTTAACCTCTGTGTCATTTAGCCTCATTTATATATTTTAGTTTTCCTCCAGGATTTGAGCTAGAACATCACCAGGAAAGGCTCTGTTACAGCAAAGAGAATGAGCCTTTCACTGGAGGAATTAACCACAGGATAAAAGTCAAGTGCCACTGAACTTTCTTGCCAGCTGTGAAGGGCTGAGTACAAATGCAAAATATATATGCCATGGATGTGGCAATGGGAAAAAAGATTTATGGTTTGGATGTCAGACCAAAGTAATATGATATGACATAACCTATGGTTAGTTGTTATAATTCATAGCTACTGTAATAGTAGGCACAAAATGTAAAGCACAGGGCTGTCAGCCAATTAGCTGTGAGTTAATAGAACTCCACTGAAGTGTCAGAGGCAAAGACAAAACACTAAAATGTTTTATATAAGAGTATGATATATTTGTGCGTGCTTCCCATCACGTGATCTATGCCTCTTTAGCGTGTGTTTTAGCCTCTGCTCTGTGAACACTGGTTTTCCTGTGACATCATTTGATTTCTCCTTCCTATTTACCGTTATCTGATGGAACTCATAACTCCTGAACCCTCCAAACTGTGCTGTTTTATGCTCATTGCTCCCACAATTCTTACTCCTGTCTAAATGATGAGAGGCATAAATTTCCTGCCATGAATTTCTATGTGTTAAATCCTTGAATAGGGATTATAACACAATGGGATAATCCTTTTTTTTTTTTTCCCCTTTTCATAGCTATGAATAATGACTTTCAGTTCAAAATAAGCAGGTTGGGACACCTGAAGTATGTTTCCGTATGCACTCTTAACCATTAGAGCGCCTGTATATGTTTAATGCCCTCTTTCATGTGCTTAGTTTGCTTCTTTTAAAAGCAATGCAAGCTGTTACATTTGAAACTGGGAGTTTGTAGAGTGGCTGAAGTAATTAGCACCCAATTTCCTCTGTCTCAAAAAGAGTATCACCATTAAGACCGCTTAGACTATTTCACTGTTACCAAAAATATGCTGTTATAAAATTGTTTCAGCTTATAAATGTTAGTAAAATTTTAGTGGTATATTAAGGCAGGTAATAAAATGCAGAGAGTTCAGGAGCCCTCTGTCTCTTGGCAAGCTTGAGATAAACTGTTCCCCCAGTGTCCATGCTGATGGTCCAGCCTGCTGCTGTTTGAATTCCACCATGAATTGGTGACAGGATGAAGGAAATCTTCAGCAGAAGATGTGGGGAAATGAAATCCCCTCCCTCTACCCTAAGCATAAGCATGAGAAAACAGGACTGAACAGAGAGTCCAAGTTTCTGTTGATATCTGTAAAATTTGCTGGTGTTGTGAAACCTCTACTTCTTCTGTTGTTAAAATGCCATATTTTCTACAACTAGAGAAAGAAAAATAATCTTGTACATCTCTAAAATCTAATTTCCTGCAAATGCCATTAGCTGTAGATTTCCCCTGTTACTTCTTTCTGTTGTGGCCAAGGGGAAGAAGAAATTTTTTTGATGCTTTGGATCTGTCACCAGGGATGTTCATAAATGAATGGGATCTCTTCAAGATATGTCATGGTCAGGAATTATGTTCACATGCAACAGACAAGAAAGAAAACAAAACAGTAGCAGTTTGTTGTTACAAATATTCTTTTTCTTTCCCAGCATAAGCCCCAGAAAGTGATGGCAATAGTGAAACATGTTTAAAGATAATAACTCACCATGATGACAAGAAAACCCTTAAGCCTCATTTAACATCTGACTTTATTGGCCCACTACCTTCACCATTTACTATACAGCAAAAAACTTGGAAGACAGCCCAAAAAGAAAAGTCACAGTTGCATTTCTGAAGTAACAGTGTGTTTGGTATTCACCAGCCAGTAAAACAAAACTGAAGAAAATCGGTTATTAGAAGGCCACTGCTGCTACACACCAAAATCTCCTGCGGAGGTTCTTTGGAGTGAGGAGCAGAGGGGAAAGTAAGGCCTTTGACAAAGCACTTCTGCCCACAAACTGCTTTTTCTCTGAGTGGAGAACAGCTCCCTGACTTCAGGGACAGTGCTCTGTGGCTGCACCACTGTCCTACGTGAAATCACACAGGAGGGCGTCAGCCAGAGACATCCAAATTTCCTCAGAGATAGCTCCTGTGTCTACATGGCAGCGAAAAAATCCATATGGAGATACCTAAGCTGGCTCTGGGAAAAAAGAGCAGCACTTCCCAGAATGGCATGTTTTCAGTCCGAACAGCAGTGCAACTATTTCCTGCCATCTCTGGGTGATTCATTGCTGTCGGGCTCCTGTGCTTTTATTCCTGCTGGGTTTCAGTGGCTGGTGTACATGCTGGACACCTGTGGCCTGAAACCAGCTCCACCTTCTCAGGGCTTCAGAGGAGCCTGGGTCTGCAGGGATTTTGGTGAGGAGGGGGGTCTCTTTTTGCTGGTGGGGTGGGACAGGTAGAACAGCCTTGCTTTTACCCTTTTGCCTTTCCAGGAAGCCAAACTGATTTGTGCAATGTTATGGCCTTGTGTTTTTCACAACACATAAAATATGCACAAGACAAAGAAAGCTGTGAAGTGCTGGCTGCTGTGAAAGAATAATACAGTTTAGGCAACAATACAGTTAAATTTAGTTTTTGCTGATTTGTGGAGGGGCTGTTTTCAGTGTTTTCATTTAGGAAGATGTCAATGCCTGGTAACTTTCCTGATGACTTTACTCAGCCCTCAGTGCTCTGCACTGGATCTCTCTGGAAAGTTTTCCACTGCTTACATCTCAATACCAGTTTAGTGGTGTTGGTGGTGCTTGCTTTTCCTCAGTGGTCTCCATCAGGCAGCTGGAGTGACTGCAGCCTCCTCAGAATGAGGGGCAGGGGGGATGCCTGACGTTTTGTGCTGTGCAGTGGTGTATTTGTGTGTGCTGGAGGGGGCAGAAGGGATCAGCAGCCTCAGCAGTGCTGTAGTGACCCAGCTTTGATAGGTTTCTAAAAGATAACTGCTGTATTGGCTGTGTGGTATTGGGCTCATTGACTGTGTAGCAGCAGATGGATATTCATGCACATTATCAGCAAGAACTAGGTGAGGCTGTGCTGAGGGAGAGCGTGTTCTGTATAGGGCAAGATCTTCCTTCATATTTCTCAAGTGTTTATATAAGGAGGTACCAGGGGTTTGCTTAAATATTGGAGAAAAACCTGTTTAACCGTGGTGTTCTTTTGTGAGCAAGTTTTCACATTTTGCTTTCCATCCTCAGCAAACCCCAGTACACAGGGTTTATGTGCAGCACGAAGATGGGATTCCACCCTGCAAAAGCTGCTGTAAATAGGAATTATGTAAGTGAATAATGCAGGAGGTAAAGCAGAGGAAAGAGAAAAAAAGTAGCAATAGTCATTTTTTAGTGACAGCAAAAATAGTTGTTTTTAGAGTTTATGGCTCAAGCTGAGCCAAATCTCTTTTGCACCATTTGACCAAAGTATTAGAAGTGAGAAAAGGAGACACAGAATAGCCTCTAAAGGCTTTTTCTTTGCATGTATTTGTCAAAGAATGTATGAGTCACTAACAGTACTTAAAAAAATACAATATTTGTATTAACTTCCCTAAAAATAAACTGGATGTATTCACATATTTATTCCCAAATAATTTGGTTAAACACTACTGCTTCATCAAAAAAATTAAGTCCTCTATACTACACAGAGGGTAAAGCATCCATGTATGGAATGACTGAAAGTAGAACTCCATCCTAATCCACCATAATGACCAATTCATATGTGTGTCCAGAAAGTGATAGAATAAGCTCTACTAAATATTTGCAGTTTCTTTTGATGACATTTAAACTGGTTCCAGATCTTATTAATCACCTTCACATACTTCTCTAGGCCATAAGTTACTTCTTCATGTGAAGACGTGGCTGCAAAATTCATGTAGACATTCTAATGCTCCCAAGATGAATGCAAGAGCAGCAATGTCATAAAATATATTCATTACTTATATTTGTTGTTGTTTATTGCTGGGAAGTAGTAATCTAATGTTTACTAGTTTTCTTGCAACTCTACATATAACTCAAGGCAAAAGCCTGATTTACTTTTTTTCTTTGGGGATGGGAACTTTTAGGAGGAAAATATTCAGAGACCTGCATGTGTGTAATTTAAATTTGTTCTATTGAGAAAGTTGCATGTATTGCAAATTACAATTTTTTTGCAGCTAGATGTAGGAAAAAAATTATTTTTTCAAGTTCAGAAAGTCTGAGTGAAGAACTTCTTCATGACTTTTGGTCTGTACTCTCTGGTTGTGGGTTAAAAGCAGGCTTGAGGAGGGGGAAGATATGTTTGGGTGTCTTCAGTTTAAAAGGAAGCAGAACTCTGGTGTGGGAAGAGAAAGAATGTGACTGCTTCCCCTGGTGACTCTAAATATCAGCACAAAAATCAAGGGGTGGGTGGGTGGGTGAGAAAACAGAAATAATAGAGGCTTGTCAAATTATTTTCTGTTGTTGTGTAAAACTGGTGTGGTGTTGTGTGTAAGCTGTTCGTGGTACAGCAGATTCTAAGTTCACAGAGCACGTGTACAGCATCTCAGATTGAAGATCTGAAATTAAATTGTATCATATCTCTCTGGTTTGCATCTAAAATACTTTCAAGCCCAGTTTTCATCAGCATGACAGTCACAACCACACTTAGGCAAGCAGTGATTTTCTGATTGCTTGTATGTACTTTTCTGACAGGAGGCACTGGCATAGCACTGGCCCTGGGTAAGACGTGTTGTGCACCAGCTGCCCAAGGTTTGGGGAGGACAAGCAGGGAGATGCTGTAACTTGCTGGCTGAGAATGGCAATACATATTCCACAAAAGGACTTTAGACCTCACATGCTTTGCAGAAAGATACAGAATTGTGCTCACAATTAAGGCAGTTTTGAGGATTTCTCATGTCAGCTGACTACATGTCTTAGGGACTTGGGATATGCAATTCCTGCAGGCCAAGACAGTGGTCTAAGACCTTTCTGGCTGCATGCTGGTGTCATGAAATAATTTTTGCTTACATTTTAAAAACTTACTGAATGTAGGTCTTCAACAGCGAACACAGACTTACTAACACAAGTTAATGTGTTCGTGTTTATTCTGTATATCTTTAGTGGAGGAGGTCCACCAAGTTGATTAGTGAGATGGAGCACCTCTCCTATGAATAAAGTCTGAGAGAACTGTTGTTCAGCATGGAAAAGAGAAGGCTTCAGGATGACCTGATTGTGACCTCCTGGTACCTGAAGGGAGCCTACAAGAAAACATGGAGAGAGATTATTTACAAGAGCATGGAGTGACAGGGCAAGGGGGACTGGCTTCAGATTGACAGAGTGAAGGTCAGAGAGATTAGATATTAGGGAAAAATTCCTTACTGTGACAGTGGTGGGCACTGGAACAGGTTGCCCAGAGATGTGGACTCCCTGGGAGTGTTCATGGCCAGATTGGATGGGTCTCTGAGCAACCTGGTCTAGTGGAAGGTGTCCCTACCCATGGCAGGGGGTTGGAATGAGGTGATCTTTAAGGTCTCTTCCAACTCAAAAAATTCTTTCATTCTGTGATTTATGTATACTACACATGGCTAGCCAGACCTTTGAGAATAATTTATTTGACTAATTTGTGTTAAGACACTCTTTTACAGAATAAATTCTTTACAGGCAGGGCTGTTCTAATTTCCTTGCTCCCGAGTAGATCACACTTTAGTCAGGGCCCTCTTCTCATCCAAAATGAGTCAGGGAATAGATACAGACAGGCTTTTATACATTTGAGAGCTGAAGTGACATAGCAGAGGATCTGAGTGAGAAGCTGGTGAAAAAGGTGTATTGTGGCTCTGGCAATGCTCCTTGCAATCCTTTTCAAAATTCCTTGCAGCAACGACTTCATCTTACTCTGCTTTGTTCTAGTGTCCTTTAGCACTTAGTTTTTTCATAAGCAATTGGTTCTCTAACCCACTGCTGTAGACATGAAACTACCACTTTTATGATAGGAGTCCAAGAGTTTTAGCATTCAGAAACTGTTTTAATACAAGCAGTTCTCCCTGAATACAGTGGCAAAGCAAGATATTTGTTTTTCATGGCTTAAGCAAACTGAGAAATTAATACTGGGTAAAAAGGGAGCCGTTTTAGGGTTTACATGGAAATGAAAAGAGGTATGGGAGGATTTCAGCAGAACAGAAATGTCATCACTGCTTAATGCAGCTCTGTCTGGAGGAAATAATCTGATTTTTATCAAGTTGACCTATCTCCTTGAGAACAGTCCACACTGTTGTGCAAGCTAAGGTTGTCATGGATAAGAATATCTGTGAAAGATCCAAAACAGAACTTCTGGTTCATACTCTTATGTCAAAGGAAACAGCAGTTTTTAATTCAGCTTACAAAATTACTTCCCCTGAATGTCAGACTGCTGTTGCTTGAGAGTCTCAGAGCATAGAATCTCTGTGTGCTGGGACCACCACATCCCATCCAGCCCCTCCCTGGGAGTGCTGCCAGCCATATCAGGAAGCAAAACCCAGCCTTGCTCTGTACTTGCATCAGAACTGTACTTTCTGGCCACTGTAAACACTCTTCCCAATCATTTTGGTAGCCTCTATGGTTTCAGTACAAACTGAAGTCCAACATAGAAATTTCCCTGTCGACTTTCTACAGACATTTTGAATAAACTAGGAGTTTCACCTACTTTTTAAACTACTATTAAACACTTAGGAGTGTACTTCTCTCACTGAACTTCTGATCCTTTAAAATTAAATTACCCTCTCTTGGTGAACCAGATTAAAAAAAAAAAAAAGAAAAGACATTGTAAAGCAGTATAATCTTACCTTGCCCTGGTTTTCCTGATTAAGCACTATTAGGAAGGATGTCTTCCCTCATGTGAATTATTTCCTTGAGGTACTCCCTGTTGGACTGCCCTTCAGTTATCTCTAAAAGCTACAAAGTGATTTGTTAATGTGTTTGGCTGTTTCCGAGCCTGGAAATAATTGTTTCAACCATAAATAGAGCCCTGCCCCTAAACTCATCAAAACTTTTCCCCACATAAACTAATCTTAAAATGTATATTAAGTTATAGTGTGGGCATTTAGCACAACCCCAGTGACAGCTAATTATGAGGCCATTTTTCCTTTCAGGAGGATATAAGAAGTGGTTGCTGAGTGCTATTAAGATGATATTAAATCTGCTAATAGTAAGATTTACTTATCTGAGGCTGTCCACTTTTATCAATGCAGACACTGTGCTAGACTGAGGACAAAAGGTAGGTAGTACTCAGAACCAGCCCCCTCAGTAGCACTGTAGCTCTACTTGACAGGATAAATCTAGAATTTTTACTGTCTAATTAAAGACTGTGGCTTAACCTCCCTCCAGTAGGTGCTTGGCTTGGGATCTCTGAGCTGCAGCTATCCTGCCTCTTTTAGGCAGAAGGCTCTCTTCTATATTTCTATTTATATATAGAAATATATAGATAGAGCTTTCTACCTCACTCTTAAGTGAAAATCTTACATGTAAAAATTCTGTCACTTTTTGTGCTCTTCTTGCCACCACCGATGCAACCCCTTTTCAGAGGGGAAGGTGGTGGCTGTGGCACTTCTGCTCAGACCCTCAGAACAGGCAGTGCTTTTCTGTGCTTATCACAGCCTGGTTCTATTTAAAGCTTAAAATTCCAGCCTACCCCAAGTGAATCATTAAGACGAAATTTGATTAGCTGAGGCCAAGTTGCATATTTAGAAAACTCATTGTTGTGACCCTAAAGTAATGTCTCTGTAAGTTGAAAAGTAAATTTGGCAGTTAAGGACTTCAGTAATGCTTTCCTTTGGAGGAAATCATTCAGGTTTGCATTAGCCATAGTTTTTGGGGTTTTATCACTCATTAATATGGGACAGAACTTTTGACTAGAGACAGCTCTCTCTGGCAACTGTAAATCTTTTCCACCCTGAGGAAAATTCTGTAACCTGAATGACTGTTTCTGTTTTGCCTTGTGTCCCAGGGGCAGTCAAACCAAAGAAATACCATCTCAGGCATAGTCTGTGTCTGGGACAACGCCCACAATTCAAATAGAGAAAAATCCAGAAACTCTTAATGCTAGTTGAGTGAATAAGTTATGGAAAGTCGTATTTCCTAGTTTCAAAAAATAGAGGAGATAACTTGTAAATTTACAAAAAATATTTTAAAAGTTAGATATAACTTTGGATTACTTCACATGAGTGGGAGCACCTATCTGTAGGTTCAGCTGCATGGTTTTAAAAACATGGTACTTTTAAACAGATTAGACGAGCATTCTGGTCTTTTTCCCTACAAACAGAAGGGATGGCATAAGTATCAAGTTTTTTCTTTTAAAATTTATTTTCATTGTGCTTTTAGAAAGATTTTATTTAGAAAACGATACAACTAAATGTGGTGACAAAATCCAAGCAACTACTGGAAAGCCTCTTGATTATCTTTTTTATACAATATTTTTAGGAATCAAAATAATTTGTGAGAATCTATGAGATCAAAAATAACACAAAATTGTTTATAAAAAGGTGAGAGCTGTCTTTGTTCTGCAGAATGTCTTGCTGACTTTGTGAGCTTAGCAAAACCTGAGGAATTAAATTCTCTTCTGTTTAGTTCTTGATGTAGAAGTACTTAGGGTACCTCTCAGAAATATCTCTGTGGTCTTAGTTACACAATGAAAAAGTTGAAGGCAAAAGAGTAATAAATCTCTAATTGTTCCCCCTAAATCTCCATTTTCTATCATTTTTCATCCTAAGATCATAAAATTAAATAGAATCTTAAATTACTAATGTATATCAAACTTTAGAACAACAGATTTTTCAACACCAAGAGCAAGGCAAATAGATGAAACTTTAATTACAACATCTATACAATTAAGCAGCTAATAATAATCTACTGAGCTTGATCAAGTGGGAATATTTTCAGTAAAATCACTGGAAAAAAAAGATGTACAACTGTGTGTGCTAAAATGCTGATGAAAATAATGTCATAATTTTCTAAAGTGTTTTAATTTTTTTTTAAGTTTTGAGTTGCATAGTTACTAAAAAACAAATAAATCATTGATTCCAATCCCTTGATCTTCACACCACAGAATCATTCAATGTTCTACCTTCCAGTGTAGAGCAAAGTACAAAAACACATAACCAAATGTATCCTGACATGTATAGTTACAGTGCTACTCAAGGGGCTCATTCTGAGTCCTACCAGGCTTAACATACAGAATGTTGTTTAATTCTGCCCAAAGTAAAATCCTTGCTAGTGAGGGTTGAATAAAAAAGTAGATTTCTGTCTGATTTAATTCAGAAAATCTCTGTGCTAAATAAAGATTTATCTTGCTTGGCCTTTTCTCTGGCAACTTTTCTACTAGGAAGAGTCTTAACAGATTGAAAGCTCAAAACATAAAGCTCATCTTTGCAAATTCCTCACAAAGTTGCTGCAAATAACAGCTAAATATTATTGCCAGTACAACAGGAATGTAGCCAAGACCTGCAAGTAGATCAGAGCAGGAGGGTGTCCTTGCCTTCAGATAATTTGCCTTCTTCCCTATGTGTTTGCTAAGATGACTTAGAGCAGTTCCTTCTACTAAAGCAACACAGAGAGTCCAAAGCCTCCAGGTCTCTTGGATCTCATGGTTGATCTTTCTGCCAAGCAAATACCTCCTGATTGGTATCAATGGCTACAGCAAGGGTGATGATCTGTGGGAGGATGTTATGTATTGAACCTGAACACAAGGCTTGCACAGAAAGGCAGAAGGGGAAAAGAGAAACAGGAGGTCCAGAGAAGAGTTTACACAGGTCCAGGACTAACAGCTTACAAACTACAGTTAAGAAATCCCAGTTATAAGGGTAAATATTAAAACACCAGACAGGACTTTTGAAAGAAAACTAGATTTTCCTTGCTCTAGGGTATGAGTTATGACTATTGCACGTTCTCAGAAAAAAAAAAAAAAAGGCAAGAAGAGCAGTTTCTGGAAAATAAAATTTCTTCCTTTTTTGCCAGAAGCTGATTCAGTGAGACTGTTGCTGCCTCTCCCAAAAGTGGGTTTTCTGTGGTGTCCAGTTCCAAACACAGCACAGGTTTTGGTTGGCTACATGCTGCTGAACAGGGAGACTAGCTAAAGGAATTTACAGGAATACAGAATCTTCTTTATTCCCATCAGGCTGAGAACTTTTATAAACAGCAGTTGTGTTTTGTGATATATCCAAGTAATACTTGGCATACTCCAGGTTCTACACTAATATACACAATGGACAAAGTAATATGGCATGGTATGAACTGATAAGGACTTTTCCTCTTCCAGTGCTATTTCAAAAACAGCCTGACTCACTATCTTGTGACCTAAATCCCACTGTAATAATTTGGAGTCTTTTAGGAAGTAGTTTCCCAAATGAACTGTGATTCTAGGTCCAAGTCACAGTAAGATGTGCTCTTTAAAGACAGTTGTAGTTCTGCAAGTTAATATTGCGATTTCTTGAGCACTTCAGCCAGTGTTTACAACCTGCTTTACCAAAGAGCACCTAATTGTTGAGACAAACTGAAATCCGTGAAAAGAGCAACCTCCACCTTCCAGAAATGGATTAGCATGCAATGAGGAAAAGCCTCCTCTCTCTGGAATTTGACTGGCTCCAAGTTCCATTTTCTGTGTGTGCCCTCTGTCCTATCGCCCATGCTGTGCAAAAAGCAATAACCAGCTTTGACATTATCTCCACCACTCATGTTTCTCTAAAATTACATTCTGCTTCTGGGTGTTTTTTCCCAGACTTTATCAATTAGGTTGTTCCTTTAACCTTTCATTCCTCCTTCCCTTCTGTCCTCTCTGATTCTATTTGGTGTATCACGAAGTCTTTGCTGATGATTTCCTCATAAAATAGTTCTGTGATTTTCAGGTTTATAGTGAGAGCGCTGCAGGCCTCACCCAGAATATACTACCTGCTAGATGCCTGAGGATTACGTTTATACATTGAATTTGGAATGTTTGAATGTATATTTTTTGTATTAATAGGGGAAAGGATTAGCCAGAAACCTTCATTTTTACCTCTATCAATTTTATCTCCCCTAGAAATCACCAGACAATTAAACCAAGGATTTAGGATAAGTGAATTATTATTTCACTTACCTGAGGTAAAAACATCTTGTCTTCCTTAGATGCAATGCAGATAAGAAAGTTTCTGATTCTGAAAAGCAATGATCTCCATAGTAATAGGAAAGATACTTTGGAAGGATTATTTTTTTTATTTCCAGATAATTAATTTTTGTAAAGATGAGAGGGAAATTATTTCTATTTACATAGAAAAAAGATTCTGAAAAGATCGTAACTGCAAAATTACCAGCTAACAGTTATTGTAATTAGTGCTTCCCACACTGTATTCATGCCATCCTGTCATGGCCATTTGACAAATACTGTTGCTTTGGAAGCTTGGATAAGAAATATTGCTTTAGATTTTTAAAGTAGGAGCTTAGCAGTTGTATCATCCCACATTCATCAGGAACCCATATATAATCTAAATACAATGTATATAAAATGTGCAGGGCACTGTTTTTACCATTTCTAAGAATGCTCTTTCCAAGTAATTAAATACTCTGTGGTGCAATAGGGATCAGCTACTTAATCATTGAAAGGTTGGGGGGGTCCAGAAACAATATTTAACAATTCATTAATGTTGAGAAGGTAGGCAGAGTTGCAAATGATCATTTATCTCTTAGGAGTGAATTGATGAGTCTGCTATAGGTACCCAGGCACTGTTTTGTTTGTTTGTTTGTTTGTTTGCACTAAGCAGAATTCATGAGGGCCGGAGTCGAGTGCTGTTTCCACTTGCTTGTGCTCCCTCTTGCTGTGTCCCCCTCCCTCGTGCAACAGCAGCCTCAGGGTGTCCAATCTGTATTTTCAGTTCATGCTGCCCTGGTGAATCAGAGAGGGACAACTGAGCTCCTGACATTTTTTTTAAAAAACCCTGAATGTAACAGCTGGCTGAGAAAGTCTTTATTTCCTGGCATGTATATTCTCCTTATATTCTCTTTGTGTAAGTGGTTGGAAGCCAGAAAAGTAAAATAATATTTCTGTTAAGAGCAAAATGTGCCATAAATTCTTATGTCCCTCTAAACAAAGACCCCACCAGAGTATGGTGAATAGAGAGCAAAAGACTTAGATTCCAGCCTGCTTTTGTACATCTAAGGCTGTGTTTGGGTAGCTCAAAGGAAGAAAAAATGAGGGACTATTTCACTTCTGCTCATATAAACATGCTTATATATCTATATCTATATATATATGTTATACATAAAACACCTGAATCTTTTTCTCCTTAGAAAGACAGAAGTTAAATATTTGGAAATAGACTCTCTTGGGAGCGGTAGGATCCCAGAATGCCTTGAATTCAGAATATCTATTTTCAACTCTTGTTTTCTTTTTCCTACAAAGAGACTTGCTTGTCCTTTTACCTAATTCACAACAAATTAACTCAGAATTTCTTTTTTAAGTTTTTGAGTGAAGTTTTGTGGAATGATAGAATAAATGAAAAAGGAAAATTAATCCTTTGAAGGTGGTGGTAAGCATTGTTTATGAAAGGGCAGTATCTGTTATAAATTAATAGAAAGGAATCCCAAATTGGAGTAAAGCAGTTTTGATTATTTTCTTAAAGTGGCTATTAGTAGAAATTGATTTGAGATACTAACTCAGCTCTTATTATCTTGCTTGCTGTAAAGTATATTATTCTGGCCTTAATTGTGTCTTGCCATGTTTGATATTGATAGAGTCAAGGCTAGGTTTGGTCAATAATCACAGCTGATTATAATCTCTAAAAATAACTATATATTGTTAATTAATTGAATGTATAAATCACCCAAGAGTGTCCTGGTGAAAATTTATTAGAATGTCAAATGAAGTTATTAGATTAAAGAAGAAAGGTTGTATAAATTAACATCATGATAAACGGTATGTATTATGTCACTGCAAGATGACTGTGTTATAGACATATATTTCCATATTTAATGTTACAACAGTTTAACTCCACTTTCTGTATCAACAAATAGGAAGAACCATAGTAGGCATGCTTTTATTTCTGCCTTTGAAAGAGCACTTTAAGCTGTGTCAATAAACTGAGAAAAGATCTAGCAGCAAAAAAACCAACTCACAACCCAAATTTTGATCAAGCACTGAAAGTTGTTCACAGGGACTGTGGAGTCTCCATCCTTGGAGATACTCAAAAGCTGTCTAGACATGGTCCTGAGAAAACAGTTTTAGGTGCCTCTCCTATAGCAAGGAGACTGCTATAGGAGATGACCTCTAGAAGTCCCTTCTGATTTCAACCATTTTCTGATTTTGTGAAATTTTGATTAAAACACTCTTAATGTTGCGTGGTTGAGCAGTTTACTGGTAATTCAGAAAGCATCTCTCACCAGTAAGGTTTATTCTACCTGTCTCAAATAATTCTGCCACAACACCTGGCTCACCAATACATATCCTCATGTGGAGTCCCACAGCAGTTCTTTTAATTGAACAAATGACACTTTTAGGAGCTTTCTAGGGATAAAGACAAAAAAAACAAACCCAAACAAACCAAGGAAAAAAAGGTTTTAAAAGAGTTTTCCAAGGAAATCAAGGCTCTGTGTTATGTTACACTTGGATGTGTAACCTCCAATATTATTTATCAATGCAATATTCAGTCTGAGATAAAGATATTTATGCTTTTATATAGAGGCACTGAACCTTGAAGTATGAGAATTTGAGCACAAGGAAAATCTGCTTTGGTACTTTCATTTCCTATTTGAATTAATTCTTGAAGAAAAACTGTTCTTTATGATTTGAGCAGTCAGTTTGGTCTGAGTTTCCTGAAAGAATTGATAATTCACATACTGTTTTCTCTCTTCACTATATTAATGTTTAATCATTGTGAAAGTCATGTTCACATAAGCCCATTTCTTTTCTGCTCAAAAGCAGACCTGTAAAACTTTAAATAGTTGACCCAGTTATCCCAACACTGACATTGCAATGAGAAGGATACAACATTAATTTATATTAATATTTTTAATTTCTTTTTAATTTTGCTTTTCCCATCCATCTCTAGATATCCAAACTGCAGATGTTCAGTGCACTTCTTCAAGAACTCACGGCTTAGGTCACTGCTGTGTGATTTCTGTCACGTAATTACTTCATTAATCACATTTTTCTTCCTCCCATGCTGACTTGAGAGCTTGGGTGGGGTTCTTCGGTTGTTTTTATTTTATAACTTGATATGACACTATTAATCACAGAATTGCAAAGATAAAACAAACATCAAGTTGAACTCAAAAGCCAAACTGTGCCAAGAGCTGGCTTTCATACTCAAAATGACAAACCATTATCTTCAAGTTACCACAGAGCACATCTGTAAATCCACACACTGCACAGTCGTGTCTAGGAATAGATCCTAACACTCCCTACACTATTTCAGGCATGAGATGATAGGACTTATCATGTCCAAACAGAACTTTCTTTTTTTTTTTTTAATTCCAACATCTCAGCAAACACTTATGTCAGGCTTCACTTTAAACTTGTTTGTATTAGGTAGATACATTATTGCATTATTACTTCCCTTTCCTGAATATAATTATTTTCCATAAATGAATCTTGTCTTGAAAGACAAAATGATTTGGGTAATATAGCTTGGGGAGAGTGCCTACTTAGGTTTTCCATGTGCCATTACTAAAGATATGATATTCATTTAAAAAGGGGAAAAAAAATGCCTTCATACCCTGAGGAAGTTCAAGAATCAGATTAAGGGATAATGGATCATTATCAGGACTATATAAACAGCTTTTGTATTGATTAATCCATGTTACAACTCTTTAAAAGAGCTAATAATTTTAGTGCCAAATAAAGAAGAGATTGCAGTTTCCAGTGAGGAAATGGCTGTAATTGCCATTTGGGTGGCAGATAAGAGATGATTATTAGACACCATCCATTACTGTGATCCAGCAGTGAAGCTGCTGACCACAGAGGCCATTATTATAGAGACAAGCACCAAATGGCACAGCACGTGCTGGTCTCTGATACCCACTCGATGTGCTAAAATAACAATAAGAAATGGTATTGCTATTCAGTGTCCTTTTCATCATGAACCTCCCTATTTCTGGGTATTCTCCTTGTCTCTTGACCATCTTGAACTACAACACACATGAACTAAGCAGGGATATTATTTCAGAATGTTCTGTTTATGATGTGACTTGGCATCCAATCACATAGGAAATGTAATATTTCATGATAATGTAAGATGCTTTTCCAAAATCAAAATTTATAGTAATAAAGGCTAAAAACTTTCCCTCACTGGAACATCTTCTACAGTCACTTCTGGGGAAATGTGAAGCTTTGGTTCTGTAGAACTCATTTCTTATGTAAGACAGAATTTGCTTTGGCATCTTTGTAGGTTCATGTCCTCATCAGACACAAAATGTTATTGATCTCCTCAAAAAGAAGAAAGGAACTTGATTAGAATTATTACTCCTCTGTGTTTGAGACCTATGTAAGACACTCCTCTATAACTGGGAGTTACTAACAGATAATGTCTATTTTATCTGTAATTAAGGAAAGAGAATCAGACTCTGGAAAAGGTTGATTTTCAAATAAAGTTTCAAGTTGCTAGCTCAAATCCCTTTAATTTCATTTTTCTTCTAATAGAAGAGTAGAATAAAAAAAGCATGTATTTACCACAGTTGTTAACTTTTAACATTGAAATTTTAGTAGTACTAATAGAATTGTCACATTTCTTTATTCTAACACACGTATGTGAAACGCAGTTTGAAAGGTGATTTGTGTTAAGCATTGAGTCATCCTTTTGAAACTGAATTCCTTATGGTAAATGATGGCATTACTGCAATTATTGGCAATTTACAGTTATCATCCTAAAAGCATTCTCAAGTGGATTTAGCCAGTTCAGAGGTGACGGCTTTTTAAGGCTGCAAAAAGCTACTTGTTTCATCTTTATCCTTCCTTGTAGCCTTGCTCATTGGCTTCTAGAGAACATTTTAAGAACATTTATGCCCCATAACTTTGAATTCAATTGTTTTAAGGTTGTTTTTACAAGTTTCCAGAAGGATTCCATTCCAGTTTAGCATTAATGAGGACTCACAATAAGCAGTTACCTGTAAAACACTTCCAGCTGGGGCCTGCCTCTCTGTAGTGCATCTTGACTGTAAAATTTTTGCCAACAGTTGCTATCCTATGTCAGCCTGCAGCATTCATTGTAATGCTTATATCAATGCAGAATTAGAATGCATAAGATTTTAAGAAATTGTTCCATAGCTTCCCGAACAGCTCACTGAAGTAAAAGCAGTTATCTAGATGATGTTAATCAGAATAACTATAAATAAGAGGTGCTTGTGCAATGGCTGATAACAAAATGGCCAGCTTAGAAGTGGTTAAAATTTCTGTTCCCTTAGAAAATACAGCAACTTACTCTTCTTTTTGCACAACTTTTCCTCACCTTCCTTTGCAGTCAAGGAATTAGATATTTTGAGAGTATAATAAAACTAGTCTGGAGTTTAAACCTGAAAAATAATCTTTTAAAATCTATACAGTGCCTTTTAATAGAGAAATTATTTTTAAATTGTGCCTATATTAGATGGCAAATTGCAAACATTTTGGAGGTTATTATTCCCAGATATTCACAAAAAGTATGTTTTCAAAAATATCACCACAATGTAAAGCCTTACAATACACCATTGACCAATGGTATTAAAATAAAAGTAGAGCTAAGTATTCACCAACAAAACAGGTACAGATGTGACAATATATTGAAAATGTCACTTAGAGGGAATTTTTCATTATACTTTATTTTCAGGTCTACTTTTAAAAGCTTCATTGTTGTGGGGTTTCTATCAGTTTTCTCTTCTTTCCACTAGAAGATTATTGCACAAGTGAGACCACTCTGGCATTTTTTTTCCCCCAGCATTCTCTCTGAATTTCTTTTACTTGGATTTTTCTCATTACTACTAGATTCAGCTGATTTAAATACTTCATTGACCTCCTTTCTATCTTATATTCTCTGAGGACTGCTATTGAAAAGTTACACTACCACTATAACCCCTAAATGATTGCTCAGTGCAGCTCTGCGTTCACTAGTTGTTTTAATATTTCATTAAAAGTAAAAACGTTGGTCACCTTTGTTACTCTGCTCTGAACTCAAACATTTCATTTATTTCTTTCTGAAATGTTAATCCCAGAACTTAGTATTATTTTTAATGCACATTTCCATGAAACTAGATTAAGAATTCATTAGTAAAACCACTTGAAATTACTTCAGTTGCAGAAGCACTGGGCTGAGCATTTTCAGCATTCACTGAAGCCAGAGCTAAATCCTTACAGTCTGGAAGTCTGCTACATCGAGCCAATGTCCATGACATAAAAGAAGGCTGAGGCACGCAAGAGAGGATTGACTTGAATACTTATGATTTGACATGTATTTTTGGTCTTTTAGCATTTAAATCATTTCAGATGTGTAAAATTCAGACTGACAACTAATACAGAAACAGAAGGAAAGTTTGAAGATGCAGACTTTTGGAGACCAATGGTCTGTTGCATTTTTTCTTCCAGATAAACCATTACATAAAGTAGCATTTCTATTCCAACAGAAAAAAAATAGATGGAGACTTTCCTGTTATCACAAAAGCAAGTTGGGTTCTGACTTTGATGTTATTCTGACTTAAACGTAATAAATGCTTCATTTGAAAACTGTCAGCCATGTACAGCATTTTGTAGCTGAAAATAAAAGGGGAGAAAGAAAGAACACCAGTCCTTTTTGTTATGCTATTCTTGCTAAAATAAAATGGCAGATAGTCATAAAACTGGAAGAAAACAAGTTGGTGATGTTTGTACCCAGTCAAGTGCAGCTCTCCTTTCATCTGGATAATGAATCATTCACACATGCACAGTCGAATTTTCACTTTCTCTGACGTGTAGGTTTTAATCAACAGATTGACATTGTCTACAGAAAATTGCCTGTAATCAGGGTTGTCCTCAGCTGGGGAAAAGTACATCAGCAAGCCACAACTCCAGAAATGCATAGGTTTATGGGGTTCTCTGATAGTTTTGGTGAGTAGCTACCTCACAGCCTCCTTTTTCTCCTAGTTTGCACACATATTTTATCATCTTTATCTTGCTCTATAGGTCAGATAGCTACATTCAGTCTACAGATGCGACTGTTTATCACTTGCCTAACAAGTCCTGCTAGTGTGCCAGTATTCCATGCCCTTGGTCAATTCTCTGGTGGGACAGAGGAGCTGCCCTAGAAGATAAAATTCATTGTTTCCTTCTTGCACTGCATCAGCACTCATGAACATGACCTGGTTGGTTTCCACTTGCAAACGTCCCACAGCTGCCACATGGACTTGACCTCGAGCTGACTTTCACACAGTAATTGCTAGAAAAGGGCCAGACTTGACACAGCAATTTACTTAACTGTACACATATTTTACTGTGTGCTGTTTAAACTAGCACATTGCACTGTTTACAACGCTTTACAAATATATTTGAAAAAGTAATTGGATAGTTCTAACTATGTAAAATTGCTTATATGAGTGTGACAATGTGGTAAACTGCTGCTAAAAAGGTTTTAATCAACTCAACATTGGGTTCATTTGGTTGCTAATCTCAGATGTCTATGCTTCATTTTTGTATTATAGGGAGGAAGTTTTCATAAATATTGAAGATAGACTAAGTAAAAGTAATTATTTAGGGCTTAGCAGGGAGTGTAAGCAATAGAATGAAAAGCCATATGAGCTGAAGTAGAGATTTTTTTATAAAGTAATTATTTGAGTATAAGGTGGATTTACAGGGAAACTGTGGATCATCAACATCATATGAAAGCAATACAGTAAACTTGTTTACTTGGAGTATATATGTGCTTCAAAAGTCACCTTGTACAAAAAAGATGAGCTTTAATTGCAATAAAACATCTGTTCCTCTTCTAAAATGGAAGTCAGCTTCTAAAAATTTGTGGGTTTTTTCCTCCTTCATTCTTTCCTTATGCTTATAGCTCTACAAATACATAGTTTCTGAAAACTTTATTGGCACAATCCATCCCTTCTGTGGGGTTTAGCTGAGGGGTCAGTTTGTGACAGGGCTTTGGTGGCTGGGACCCTGGATTTGATGAGTCTGACAGCCTTGGGACTGCAGGGCTGGGACCCTGGACTTTGGGGATCCTGGGCTAAGGGGAGCCTGGCAGCACTGGGATTGGAGGGTTGGAGATCCTGGGCTTTGGAAAGCCTGGCATCTCTCATATTTCAGGGCTGGATATCCTGGGCTCTGGGGAGCCTGGCAGCTCTGGGATTACAGGGCTGGGACCCTGGGCTCTGGGGAGCCTGGCAGCTCTGGGATTGCAGGGCTCGGACCCTGGGCTGTGGGGAGCCTGGCAGCTCCGGGATTGCAGGGCTTGGACCCTGGGCTGTGGGGAGCCTGACAGCTCCGGGATTGCAAGGCTGGGACCCTGGGCTCTGGGGAGCCTGGCAGCCCTGGGATTGAAGGGCTGGGACCCTGGGCTTTGGGGAGCCTGGCAGCCCTGGGATTGCAGGGCTGGGACCCTGGGCTTTGGGGAGCCTGGCAGCCCTGGGATTGCTGGGCTGGGACCCCGGGCTCTGGGGAGCCTGGCAGCTCCGGGATTGCAGGGCTCGGACCCTGGGCTCTGGGGAGCCTGACAGCTCCGGGATTGCAGGGCTGAGCCCACGGTCTTTAGGGAGTCTGACAGCCCCAGGGTTTCTAGGCTGGGATCACGTCTGTGCTGCTTCACATCAGTTTGTTCATGATTCTCCTCAGCTCCTTGATGAGCGCATGTGGCTGTTGCTGGATTGGTGTGGGTGTCCTTTGGCTCCACAGGAGTAGGTGTTGCTGTACATTCTGAAGCAGCTGCAGGTTGCTGAGTCAGCTCTGGGTCGGCCACAGCTCTGCTGCTCTCCTTGTCATCCCCTCAGGCCCCGTCCCCATGGCCATGACTGGCCATCCCAGCTGTGGCTGTCCTCAGTGCCCCACGCGGGGTCTGATCCTGATCCCAGCTGCCAGGACACAGCCCAGCCTCAGCCTTCTCCATGGAGGTACCTGTGGATTGCACTCTGAGCTGCCCGGTGGGCCCTGCTGCCTTGCTCAGGTGTGTTGGGCCAGCCCCTGCCCTGCTGCCACACCATGGCACCTCTCCCTCCCTCCCTCAGCTTTCGCTGAGCCCTGGCAGGAGTTCACCACTGCTGCATCTTCCTAGGCCTTCTTAAAATACAGTCTTAAGGACTTGTACAAGTTAAAAGCAAAATGAAAACTACAGAAGAGGGACTGAGAAACAAAAATAAGGTATTTTTTCCACTTTGTGTGCAGAAAAAACTTTACACTGCTCTGATCAGTAACAGCAAAAGCATTTACAGCACCAGCTTGTTTTAATGCAAGAAGAAAGTTTAATTTAGCATGACCTTATTCTTTGGGTTTGTTTTGTTTATTCCTCAGGGTGCTTTCCTGCAGCCAGCGGGGATGCAGTGCTTCCTTCGTGTCCCGAGCATCCTGAGGCAGAGGCTGATCTCCCACAGGGTGAGTCACGGCTCGCACAGCCCTTTCTGGGGAGCTTTTCCTCTCTTCTGGGGGCACTGCTCTGCCACTTTGACAGTTTTGCTGCCTTTGCCTTTTGCTCTGTTCTTGTCTTGAGGAGTTTTTTCTTCTGGCATTGTGGTAATTAAAGACAAGTGAGTCAAGCCTTACCTTGGATGAGGGAAGACAGGAGCAGAGGAAAAAAGAGGCTCAGACGTAAATCTTTTCTTTGTTCTCATCTATCAAAGAAGAACTTGCCATATGTTTTCTACTCCTTTGCTGCTTGTTACATCATAAATTTGACACCTATTAATTACATGTTATATTATAAAAGTTTTTCGGTTTTTAAAGTGATTCATATTTTCTTCTATGTCTTCTTTACAATGTTACTTTTTGATTTTATAATTGCAGACTTGGATTTTTTATGTTTTTACATGAAATCTGGCATAATTTTTTTTTACCTGAAAGGTATAGAGGAAACATATCATGCATGACAAATATATTAACTATATTTGATCTCAGTAATGGAAGCTGAAATTTCTCCATTAAATTTAATGGAAATGTAATTATTTATGCCAGCTGTGAAGATGTTTGGTTATATTTGTTATAGGAAATCCATTTGTTTGGTGGAATGAAACAGCTCTTTTTTCTGAATAATTTAAAAATATTTATTTGACTGGTTATTAATTCTCAATCTGCAAAAGTTTATATTTGGAGGATTATTGGTAGTGAGGCTATTTCATGATGATGGAGGGAGTGCTGTTTCTAGAGGCTTACAGCTTTTATGGGTCTACAGGGTTTTGGTCTACAATTACTGATCCAGTTTATTGAGAGGTGATGGACAGTGTCAGGCTCAGAGTCCATCATTTTCTGTGTGTTCAAGAAGTGGTGATGATGGGAAAGAGCCACAGAATGCTGTGCTCGTTTTGGTCCCTTTGAGAGGAGGGCTCAGCAAACATGAGCCTGCTTTTCCATAGGTCTTGTTCCAGAACAGCTGTTGTTTGTTGTTGATGGAGACTTGACCTTTGACTGGGAATTCTAAACTGGAGTTGCCATACAACCCTGTAAAGAGTGGCCTCAGCTGAACAAAGCAGCCCTTTGCTGTGTTGGATGTTGCAGTTGGCAATGGCCTCCTCCTCACAGCTTAAAGCCACCCTTAGTTAACGCTTCCAGGTGAAAGCGTTTGCCTTCTTTATTACTTTTCTTTCATAGTTAAACCCATTACTGCTAAAATTTCACAAAATAGTGCTTCTGTCCAGGGTTCTGCCCTGTACAAAGGAGCAGTATGTGTTTTGCTGTCCGTGCTGTTTTAACACTTGATCTTTCATTTCTGCCTTTATAGCACGGTGTGACCTCTCTTCTGTGCTATATTGTGTCTGTCCTTGTGGACTCCTTTCCTTTCACTTTGGCGATATTTCATTTTAATTTCTTCTCAGACCATATCTAGTCTACTGCTTATTTCCAGAGGAGTTCATGTTTCTTATCTGCAGGCCAAGCACGATTCGAACTATAAATTTCATTTCTTTTAGTATTTTCTGCTAAGCTACCACATTTTGAGAATTACTTTTTGCTCCGACTTCCCACAGTTTTAATTTTTAGCCTTTTGAAGAAATGATCTCAATGTTCAGACAAGCAAATTGCTAAGCATTTTCAGGCTTCAATTTAATCTATTGTAACTAACCTCATTATTTGATAAAACTGAGTTACAAAAGTAGATTCCCTCAAGTGTGGAGTATACAAACCCCATCTTTATTTATGTATGGAACAAAATTACCGGCTGTTCAGAAAATTTAAAGCATTTTAAAATTGGTTCTATTGTTCTTTAACAACAATTCTGCTAGTACTTCCCATTTCTTCTCAAGTTTTATTTCCTTGAGTACAGAATGTTAATTTCATGAGCAGATATGCACTCTATGTGAGAGAGATGAATACTACTTTCTTAGGATTCTTTTGCTTAACTGTTTTTGTACCTTAACATCAAAAAGCACAAATCAACTAATCTTATAATTTGATTGTAATCCAAAATTCAAGAAAACCTATGCAAAAAGGGTCGTCTTTTGAAGGCGACTAATCTTAAAATTTAATAAAATCACACTGTAGGCATTATAAAATAATTTAATTATTGGAGGAATTGTGACACTTTAAGAAATCCAGTAAAGCTTAGGCCTTATTAATGTTTAACTACCAATGGAGGACTTGAAACGAGGATGAATGTGCTTTTTTAATACACATGAAGAGGCCTGGTAGTGA
The DNA here is from genome assembly GCF_041296385.1 of Aphelocoma coerulescens. Taxonomy (NCBI): domain Eukaryota; kingdom Metazoa; phylum Chordata; class Aves; order Passeriformes; family Corvidae; genus Aphelocoma; species Aphelocoma coerulescens. The sequence goes on from NC_091021.1 coordinate 9,709,036, forward strand.
GAGGGTCACTGATGTATGCTTGCACAGGTATGGGTGCTCTTTTCACAACACACTTAAGAGTTTCAATAGAACATATGTCATTATGTCTTAAGCAGGTATTCTGTCAAATGCTTTAAAAAAAATAGTCCACTGAAGTCTGTAATTAGAAACATCCAGTTAAAAGGATGGGTCTTTATATGCACACACATGTACATGTACAAGTCAATTCCATATGGAAATTGGAAAGGAAAAATTTATTTTGGCAGTTGAAAAATATTGTTCTACTGAGCTTTACTTTCAGTCAAGGAAAAACATAGGTTTATGTGTGGAGTGAAAACTGTAAATGTGAACACTTTTTTAGTTTTATGTTTAACCACCACCTCAAGCTTCCTTTGATGGTCCTATTTTCAACTTGAATGAATCAATTATCAGTGTTCTTTCCACACTCTTTTTTGTCTTCAGAGGCAAGTCATCTATTAGGGAACAAATATGTTGCTTTGGGATTAAATAATTACTTGTATAATATCCAAAATACCCCATCGGAATTATTACACTTAGACATTTTTGGTTATGATTCATTAAATAAACAGGCTTAGGACACAAACTTACCAATGTTCTATTGGAAATTTCTTTTTTAGCTAAAATACACAATTAGAAGAATTTACTAAATTTCATAATATTTTTTGCTTTTCACTCAGTGAATTCTTAATTTCCTCTTCTTTTTCAAGGAACAACCAAGCGTGGGAAGGTTACAAAAGATTTTTTTTTTCAAAAGTGTTTCAGATTCCTAAATAATGGCTTAGATAGAGGTTGTTCAACTGTTCTCCTCAGAGGTTGCATGGTGCACCTCTCTGAACTGATTTTCAGAGAAGAAGGTAATTTTAATTTTTTGATCTGCCCAATTCCTTCCCTTTTCCACAAAAAGCCTTAGGAAGGCTTAGTGCCATTCAGTCCAAACCAGTAAAAACCAAATGAGTTACTTAGAACCAGATTTTTTTCTTTGGATCTTTAAAACTTTTTATGCCTAAAATTAAACTTGAGACCTTTTAAAAAGGCATTTCCTTCCCAATAAGTATGTGTCTTAATGAAAATAGCTTGATACTTTTAAAGAAAGGACTCAGGATCCTAAATACCTATGAAGCACTGATTAGATATTTTAGCTGTGTGTTCAACCATGGTACATTATTTTTTCCCCCACTAATGACTGAGACTTGCAGGGAGGGAAGTATAGTTCTTAGTTCACAGTGCCAGTTTGTTCACTTTTCATTGCATTTGTGAGATATTGTACATGAAACCATTTTTAAATATTGATTTGCTCAGAACTGATTGCAGGTTCTACTACTAATCACTACACTATTCTTTATTTTTTGTTCTGTTCAAGATTAAATATCCCATTATAAGGCAGCTTGCTTTACAAGAAGCAATGTTAGGCAATGAAGAACTATTCAAAACTATTCCAGAATCAATTGAATTGGTCATAGGGTAACTCCACACATCTTTCCACCAGCAGGTGCTGGTCCTGAGACCAGTAGACTCAAGGAGGAGCAAGATGTTGGTGCTGGAAAGCAGAGGTGGTGAGGTTGTTTGGCCATTTCATGTAAATACTATTATTTATGACAGAAGAACATTAACTTTACAGATGAAAGAAACTTTAGGGTGAGAACTATGAGGTCCCATATTCTAAATATATTCCAGTGGCTACATAGGAAAAGAGTTAATTGCAATGGTCAGAGTGGGTCTAAATATTGGTAGATAGGCATTTACTAATTAGTTCCTAAGTGTGAGCTTGACTGCAATATGTATTTGTGCATGTGCTGTAGCGCACAGCAAATGTGATATTAAATATATTCACCTAAGAGGTTTAAATGAATTCATCTTACCTCACATTGTACAGTGCATGAGTACATGAAAAGCTTGTTACTTGGGCTTAGCTTGTTAAGCTGCAGTAACGTGGCCATATTTCTAATCCTTAGAGTGTCAATATCAAGATTTAACACTGTTTAATGAATGCAGTTTAAGTTGATACCTCTTGTTAATTTGGATTAACTTTCAAGGTGTCCCTATGACAAATGCAGAGAATATGATAATATTTGTTTTACTGTCCTCTAAACTAGTAGAAACCATTATGCCTTTACCTTACTGCTCACTAAAAGCATCGTTTGCAGGCATTATTTTCATGGCCACGCAGTCTCTCATGAATCATATAAAGCACTGTTAACTGCTGTGTTTTATACAGGCAAGCATATTTTTGGGAGATCGATGAGTATCATCTCTCCTGAGTACCCATCTACATTTTTATGCAGGCTTTATTTTCCATTTGGCACAGAATTTTTATTAGTTTAGTAATGGCTATATTTAAAAAATCATTAATGTTTTGTAAGACATAAATGTGTAGGGCAAAGAGATTATGGCAAAATAATTAAATACTTAAGTCAATTTTACCTTTTGTTCTGAAGTTTCTATCTTAAATTGCTTCGAGGAGGCAACAGTTTGAAATCACAGGAGTTGGTAATAAAAGGTGGAAACTTTTTCTGCATTAATAGGTGTATACAACTGATAAAATAATCATCAGTACATTTGAAAATGAGTGCTTCAAACCCTATGTAATATCTAGGTTAGTGCAGAGATTTTGGGGTACATTTTCTAATGCACTGGTTTCACTTAAGAAGCTATGGGAATGCTCAGATGCTCATTTATTTACCTAAAGCATGGAACCTACTGAGGCTTTAATCTGCTCGTTCTGAGACCTTGTATCAGAGGCACTAGTCCTCATTAATACAGCCAGTTTCTCCTAAAGAAAGATTTAAGAACAATTTCACAAAAGTGTAGCAAAAATACTCCTCCTTCTCCCAATATTTGCAGTTATTCTATTGCCATTAATGTGTTTTTCCACCTAGATCTGTCTCTCTGAAACTCCTCTTGAGAGACAAATGCTTTGAACATTCTAGGTAGTTTCTTGCTCTAAAGGAAATATTTACAATGGAGCGCAAACCTTTTTATTTTCCTTTTTCTTTCTTTTTTTTTTTAAGAACCAGACTATTATGAGAAAAGTTTGTTGTTGGAGTTGATCAAAGGGACTAGACTTTTTCAGCTTTTAAGCTGGCTGAAACTTGCCAGTGTAACAAGACAGTTGTTTTTTATTTTTGCTGGTCTTAATGAACTCACTGGGCTTGATCAGAAAAGCAAATAAACACAGAAAATGTGTGCTGAGGTCCTGACATTGGACTTCAGAGAATTATCCATAGTTAAACTTCTAAACTGTGTAGCTGGCCAAGGTGCAGTTCAGCATGAAGTCAGTTTCTATGATTTAATGAGGGATGTACTGAAGGCACGAATGAACAGTGTAAGTACCAGGCCAGAACAGTGACTGTCTCAGAAAAAAAACAAGGATGGGGGAAAACTGAAGCAGGGGACCTGATTGCAAAATATATCAATGATTTATAAATCTACTTTTGGCACACGAAGTATAGAAGCAAAGGAAAAGAAGAGATATGGTGATTATTTGATGTCTCTTTTCCAAAGTTCATAATTGCATTGTGTAGACAGTGGGGGTTTTTAACAATAGCAATATCCCCAGCTACTTCTCTGACCATTTTTAAAAAGGCAATGCCACAATTTAAAAAGTTTTCATAATTTTTTTATTACTCTCCTGCTAAGCAAAAGGAAATGCTGGTCACATTTAATTCACACAAATAGATAAACCAGTCCTAAATGAAGACAGAGGTGTGAAATTTCCAGCTATGCTGGAAAGAAAGTTAAATCATCAATAAAATATTTCCTTATAGTCATGTTTTCCATAATGTCTGTGAAGAAATAGGTTTAAAATAGGTTTGTTTTACATAATCGCAATAACATTCTTCTCTGCTAAGGAAGAAAAAACTCCTAAGTACCACTGTTCTTAGATTTTTATTTATTAATGGCCAGAACTTCAAGCCTCATGAATTTGTTGAGAAGACTAAAGAGAACCTCTAAAACTATAGCAGTGTTTTTATGCCACTGGGGAAAATCAGTATTTCTCTGATAAACCTGTCTTTCAGGTCAATGATCCATGAACAAGGAAGGATTTCCAAATAAGCCAATGGCTGCTTCAAAGGAACTTTTTGTCTATTGTGTCAACAGGCACATCTGAAATAATGTGGCAATTTTTAACATGACACATCATATTGAGCTGCGTAAGTTCTGTGGCAAACCTGAAGTCAGTGTGATCTTTTACAAGAGTAGCTTAAGCAATACCTTATCTTACCCTCTGGCTGACCAACAGCTTTAGCTGCCCAGATTAAATTAATTAAAAAGCTCAAAGTTAAATTAGAGAGACTTTTTGATTGACCTAAGATTTTAAAGAACGTGAGGATATTATAATGCAAACCCAAACCTCTATACAAAATTCCTTTGTAACTTTTATCTTCAGTGTTAATAATTGTGCATCTCTAATTTTTATTTGAAAAAAAAGTGGTAAACTCTGAATTAAAATGTGTGGCACCTGTCCAGTATTCTGACCTGCTATAAAATACTGTGCAAGTAACAACTCTGTAGGTTGCTTTATAACCTCATGTCTGTGAGATGATCATGGCTGTTCTTATTTACCATGTGACACCACAACCTGACCTCACAGTGATACTTTTGGCAAGGCACGGGGCAATTTGGTGTTCCTGATAAACTTTTCTATCTATTCTAATAGTTCCAAAACTGTTGAAGCAAAAGAATAAGTCACTGTCTTCAAGATCTGTGGGGCAAGATCCATGTTTTGATGGGTGCATTTACTGGCCTTGGGTATGATCTACCAAACTACTAAAAGGAGAAAAACAAAAAAAAAGAAGGAATTGCAACCAGCACCTCCACCCCCCTCTCTGAATGAAAGCTAAGAGCCAGCTATGCTACTCCAATTCTCAGATTCTCCAATGTGTTTTTCTTAGCAGCAGCAGCTCTTTCAGGAAATGTAACCATGGAAATTAGAAATTACTATCCTAACAGCAATTTGAGAGTCATTTAATGAAAAGGGTGCTCTCTTTGAGGAGAAGATAGGAGGGGCAAAGGGAATAAGTTGTATGAATTCACATTAATGACCAGGGCTTGAAATACTGAAGAGCTGAACTACTATTTAATGACTGAAAATGGATGTAAATTGTATCTGTGATAATGAACCAAAGAGAGAGTGAAATGTATTAGGGTAAAAATAGTGTGAATATCCCAGTTTTGAAAACCTTTTCTGCCTTCCCAATCCTTGCTATTCATAAAAGCACTTGATGATTCTAATTGTTTTAACATCCATCAAGGCTCCCTGTATCAATGGGAATGTTCTCTCTTCCTAGATATGATTTAATGATTTAATCATTGTGCTTTCTTACTGTGAACCCTGCTAATAGGGATCCTACACAGATTATGTAAATTGTATTCACTCAAGGACTGTAAATAGCGAAGCACTTAATTCTATTATTTTTTTTTTCTCCTCAATTTAATTGAAATGGAACAATTTAAATAGAACAATTAGAGAGCTCTCTGGCAGCCCAAGAATAGTTAAGATTATCTTATTTTATTATGATTGCTTTTAGGTCATTAACGTAGACAACTAGTTTGGAGGTATATCTTAGATTATGTTGATTATCAGTCCAAGTAAAATACATGTATATAGGCATGAAGTGCATATCTTGCCAATTCCACACTGTGCCTTGTCCTGTGGCTGATGTTTTCCACAAAATAGGTTATTTGAGGCAGGTTTTCTGTGTGGCTGCTTGGAATAAGCAGATTTCGCCCTACCACCTTGCATGCCTTTTCTCCTGAAGCTGTTTATGATAATGCCAGCTGAGTATTCAGGACATGGGCATGGTATTGTTGCCTGTCACACAGACTGTTTGGCATGAAGGCTTTCACTGATCTTCTGCTCCTGTTAATAGGCTATTTAAGATGCCACGGAGTCACATTTATTAAAGCCTTCGAGGCTAAGCTTACATGAAGAGAGCTTGCTGTATTTTCTCAGAATTTACTGTAAGGGAAGCACATGAGCATTGTGGCTGTGTTTGCATGGTCAGTTAATTTCTCTCAGGCTTGCAGGCAAACTGCTTAATGCATGCAGCTTTCAAAGGTCTGATTGCAAGCTATGGCTTATAAATATAGAAGGTTTTCCTCAGTAAGGCGCTGTCATAGGTTAGCAAGCATAGTCCCGGAAGGGATATCCTTGCTAAGGGGTGCTTACAGCTTCCTCTGGGACCTGACAGAACCTATCAGCTGGCCAGTTTGAATATGGACAATTCTTTAAGCCACTTAAAGTTGTGACCGCCTCTGTGATCCACACTTAAGAATAGACAAACTCCCCCCCAAGCTCTCTCTCGTTTCCGGCGCTGGGACAGGTGGCTGCAGGCCCCGTGTGGGGGCCAGCGGGCCCGGCCAGGCCCTGCTTGGGCCAGGCCGGGCCGGGCCACAGCCAGCCTGGAGCCATGGGCCTGTTCCAGCCATGGAACCCCCCCCCCCACTGCCTTGCCGTGGGCAGCCAGAGAGGCTCGGAACCCCCCTCTCCACTGCGGCCGAGATTCAGCAAAGCGGCACCTCTGTCCGGCAGAGGTCAGTGACCAACAGCGATAAGCCACATTCCAGCTGCAAGGCTGAGGTGAGATTAACCCTTTTAGTGCTGTGAAGAGCTGAAAACCTGAGGGAAGAGAGAGAGGAGATGCTTAAAGCTGAAAGTCTGTTGTGAAGCTATGATATATCAGAGTATCCCGTTGTAATTTCATGAAGATATGGGGGGTGGAGTGTTCAACTTGTAAGCAATAGGCAGATGCTGCCGCAGCTGTAATTTCATGAGAAGTTTGGACAGAGAGAGATGAACCAGATGAACCAGATGAGGACTTTTGCTCCAAAGAGGAAAGGAGAAAAACCTCAATTCCTAGAGATGCTTCCAGAGATAGTCTTAAAGATGAAGATGACCCTTTGCTCCCAGGGAAGGAGAAGGGCCTCGGTTTTTTTTTGTTTCTGAACAGCTCAACCTTAAAATTGTACCCCAGAAAACTTTCAAGAGTGGACCCTCGAAAGCAGTTGCGGGAAAAGCTGCAAGTCGGGGGAAGGGACTCACATCGCAAGCAGAGAGACTCCTCTTCCTAAATGGACTGAACAATATTTGGAAGTGGGTGGCTGTCTCGGTGTGATACTGTTTTCATAGCACGAGCAAAAAGAGACTTCTCTTTCTAAATGGACTGAACAAGGTTATTATGGAAGTGGTAAACAGACTGAACATCTTAAGGGTTGTCTTTACATTGTCAGTGGGAGAAGGGAGGAAGGTGGGGGGAGGAGGAGAGTTCTAAAGGTGGTATAATTTTTCTTTTCCTTTTCTTCTTTTAGGTCTGTTAATAAACTTCTTTATATTCATTCAAGTTGGTGCCTGCTTTGCATTTCTCCTAATTCTTATCTCACAGAAGATAAACAGTAATGAGTATTTTAGACCAAACCACAACACTAAATTGGTGTTTCTGCCTGGTTACAAACCCAACCCGCGACAGGCGCCTATTTAAGTACCCACCATTGCAATAATATGCGTTGAGATACAGTTACAGTACATTTTATTCAGGTTTCCATCAGCTGGCTCCTCCTCTTGATCCTCCCTTAAAGCCATATGTTAGATTCTAAGGTCGTGCATCCAGGATAGCTTGTTAAAGTAGTCCAGATTATGACTGTATTCTGAAGTTCACAAAGTTCATTCAGCCTAATTTTCAAAATAAATTAATTTTTTTATCAGATGTCTGTTTCTCCAAGGCAGTTTTATCCTGAGTTGATCCTGCCATTGAGGCTGGCAGGAACTAGTGTGGCCAACAGAGATTATCTTCCAATTTCAGTTCCATTAACATTTTAAACTAATTTTTGAGATATGTCTCCATAGTAAATCTCTAAAAACAAAACAAGAGATGGTGACAGCTTGTTCTAGGGAAAAGATTTCTAATGGCTCAGCTACTGCTTCCCTCACCCACATGTGTCCCCCTGCCCCCTTGGACCAGAAGGGCAGTGCTGAAATGGATGGGGCTTTTTATCTTGCCAGCTGGGGCTTTTCCCTTACTGTTCCCGGTACTGTGGGTCATGGAGGAGCTTCAGAGCAGGATGTGACATGAGTCCCTTCAGAGAAGCTGGGAGTTGTGTCCCACAAAATGCACAGTGTAGGCATGTCCTGCTCGTTAGGATGGGGTACAAGCTGTTTGGAACCTCACTGGTGTGACTAGGGTAGATAATTTGGATATCTTGAGGCTGGACACCACCAGGTCATCACACCATCTTTGGATCATTAAATAAAAATATAAAAGCCTGGAGGTATTCTGACTACAAAATACTTTCCTTACAGAATTTCTATAGAATTCCTGCAGTTAGAATTGTCTAAATTCTCTATGCTTTCTTAACAGGTAATTATGTTTCTTAACAGGTAATCTTTTTGCAAATTATTCCCCATAAAAACCTTAGAGTATGAACAAAGCAGCTGAGGACTCAAATTTTAATTTTCCCAGATTCCCCATTTAAAGGTTTTTTTGATGGTGTGGGGAGGGGAAAAGAGAAACAACCTTCCAGCAGTATCTAGGGATATCTTACAAAGAGCATTTCCTGTAAGCCTTGGTAAACAAATCTTTGTATTTAAATAGATCTGAAATTAATTATGTTGGTTTTATTTCTTGATTCAATCCATCCATTAATATAACTCACATTCACTTCTGAAAGTTACACCAGCAACCAGTTTTCTGTACAAACTAATATCTGAGATTTAGAGTTAACACATCCATTCTCCTTGAAGGTTTATAAGCAGTTGAGTCTTATAATGGAGATGATTGCTGCATTCCAGAACTGTGAGAGGTTTTGGTAACATCTAGGAAAGCCAGAGTATGCCAAGCAACGGTACTGTATTCTAATGTCATATATTGAGCCCATTTATTCTGATTTGTGCACTTAAATTTGCAGTTTTACAAATGTATATTTCACAAATGTAATTGATATTTTCTATTATTCCTACATAAAATATCCATCCTCTTTTGGCAATCTTAAAATGATTAACTTGCATCCATAAGGCCAATAAAGTATAGATTTAACTTGTTGCTCAGTCATTGAAACCTAAAATTAGAAAAGCCAGGGCAAAGGATGACCTGTATTACACCAAGCATTTGGTAACTGGTCCATCACCTCAACAACTGTCCTCTTGGACTAATACCAGAGAGCAGACCATTAAAATCAGGAACCTGACAGACACAAAGGATAGTTTGCACCTCAAAGTAAAGGTAGCAAAAAAAAAAAAAAAAAAAAAAAAGGACACAGAACCTGTATTTATCATAGATTAAAGCTTTAGCATAGTTCACTTATTGAACTGAAAATAATATTGCCATATAAACCCCATAACTAAGATGAGAGCCATATAGGATGTCTTGAGTCATCAAGGGAAAAAGGATTTGAACTGTTCATCTAGTCTTACTTAACAAAGAGTTGTGTGAATTACTTAAATATTTCTGAGCACCCAGTCCCTCAGGGAGAAGTTGGTACAAAGACTCATTACTGACCTGACAATGACTTTTCTCCACATGCTGTAGAAGGTTGTGTTTTCTGTCTTCTTTTTTTTGTTTGTTTCATTCACATTCATTCTGTCAGATTCCCTGACTGCACCTTTTTCTCTCATGCTCAACAGGCTGGATGGGAAAATTATTGTTTTTAACTTTTGGTTCCTACAGACAATCAGGTTCTCAAGCAGACTAAGTGAACTGTTGGATCATTTAGGGTTTTTTGGTTCCCATTTGTAACATCTGCCTTTACTTCTCTGCTCCAGTTGGTTATATCAGTGGGAATATTTCTGAAAGGATTGCTGAATATTTTAAAATAGATATCTCTCCAATTCACAGTTCTTGCAATTTATCAGAAAGGTTAAGATCATCTGGCTTAATAATCCTCACCCTGTCCTGCACATGTGGTGTCCTTTGCTCTGGGTAGTTTGTTTGGGGTGTGGGCATGCTGAGGCACCCTGCACTGCTAGGGGGAAATCAAAGATGTACAAGGCCGTTCCCTTCTATGCTTAAACACCTCATAACTGTTCCTTCACAATGAGGTCCCTATCCCCACAGTGTGTTCCCCAACTCCATCTCTGGTCTTCTGAGCATAGAAAATATGCAAACTCATCCTTAGCAGAATTCCTATATACAAACCATTCACAGAAGAACGTGTTTTTGCATTCTTTTGGCTGTAGTACGTTCAGGCTATATCCATGCTGAAGTGCCTTATATAAGAATTTAAATGGGTAACAGCAGGACAATCTATATTAGGTCCTTTCACGTCCATCACTGTAGCAATAATGGCAGGTAACTACTGCTGATGACTAAAATATGACTAAAAGATGAGGGAATTTTCTTTTGAGTTGTTTTTCATTGTAAAGCTGAAAGAAAGAAGCTTCTTTCCACATCAGAAAGTGAAAAATGTGATTTGGAAAGAGGTTAGGTTTAAAAATAGACACGAGACCTTAAGGAAAGGGGAGTGCACCTTCTGTAACCTAGAAACTGAAATCCCTAAAGAAGTATCCAATACAGCAAGACCTGAAAAAAAGAATTTTAAAAATCCAGTGAAATAAGCAGAAAAAAAAATCCTAAAAAAAAAGGAGAAAGAGAATGCAAATAAAGTGTTAAACACAAGTGTATAGCTCTTACTCATGTGGTCCTTTGTCCATCTTAACAACTGTCTCTCTGAAAAATGTGGGGGAAAGGATTTATAAAAGCTTAACATATGACTAAATTGCTTATGTACCTGTATTTTGTGGTAAGAATTGTGACTGAGTGGTTCTGGGGCTTTCTACACGTTAGAAAATAGGTCATCTTTCTACCACTCTTTATTTAGAAATGTTGCAGAGGGCACACGATTTTACTTAGCAATGTAAAAATCAGTGCTGCCAGTAATGCCAAAGGGAGCTTGGTATGTACAGTTTGTCATAGAATTTGGCTGGATTCTCTGGCACTTCCGAGGATGTACAGCAGTGTAACAAAGTGAAGAAACCCTCCTCTCCCTTGCACAGCATGTGTAGTGGCCAACTCAAACTTACAATCTGTGCACTTGCTGCTGAGTGAATGAAGGCTGTTGACAGATGATGCTAAGAAAGTAAAAGTGTTTAGTGCACTAAACACTTTTTTTTTTTTTGCATCAACCTTTACAAAAAAGTGAACTGAGCAGAGGAAAGTAGAGGAGGAGAAAACTAACAAAAAACCAAAAAGCCTTTCAATCTTGATGAAGGAAAGAACAGAAAACAGAGCTCTTAACTGCTCTTAAATCTGGTGAGCCTGATGAATTTTGTCTGTGGATACTTCAGGTGTGCAGTTATCATTTTTGAGGACATGTGGAGGATTGGCAAGGGATCAAGAAAATGAAAAATGCATCTGTGATGCCTGCCTCTGACTAGGAGAAAGAGGATGGAGTGGTTGTATGCTGCTCAGTTTAATTTCAGACTGCACACTTCAGGAAAAGGTTGGGTTCATGGATTAAAAGCAAACCTGAAGGGAGAGACCTACCTTGTAAAGACACAAAGGACTTTGGAGAGATTTGTTTCAAGCCTCTTCTTTCAAGTTTTCTCCGTCTCAAGGGTTATGTTGTTCCAGGCAATAATAGTAACAACAAAACCCCCTTAGAGTAGAAATTGGAAATAATTTTCCAGATGACAGGCTCTCTTTAATGAAAAGCAATATAGCCTGACCTGAAGACTCTTATTTTGGCTTGGGGCCACTTCACGTCAACAACTAAAGGTCTTTACAGGCAGGAAGAATAAGTGTCTTTCTGGAACAATATAAATACCTTTAATCCTGTGCTGGGGCAGGGAAAGAGCCAACAAGTATTCTTGATACTCTTTCAATGACTCTCTTTCCAGTGGTGCTGTGCTAAAGGAGGCCTTGTGTTCCTTCAGAAGCATATGGATTTAGTATGAATTTCAGACACTGAACATGTACAGTAAGTTGAATAACAGCTCACAGATAATGAATTAATTGTTCATATCTGCTAGCAAATAATGTTATGTTAAATAGACTTGACATTATTAAGAAATGCATGGGTTGTCATTAGATCAGTGTCACAAAATATGCATTCATGTGCTGAATATGCAATTTCATGATGAATAAATGTTCTAACTCTGCTGTGTTGCTGGAACAAGAAGTTATTACATATCTTTATTTACAGGTAAGCAGTATTCCAGCTGACGCAGTCAGCAACCAAATTACCGGAAGGAAGTAACAGCTGAAACTGTATGGACAGTCTTTAATAGGAAGTGAAGATATTACTTAGACCAAAAATTAATCTTGCAATATCTGGCCTCATTGCTGCCAACAAGTTTTTTGTTAAGCCTTATAGTGTGAGGGTTTTTTTTTTGTATTAGTCCAATACATGGAGTTACTTTGAAAGTAAAATGAAATACAGTCTTTCATTTTTACTTTATATTTCCAGTGAGTTTCTTTATAATTCCTATAAGTTTCCAGTAGTGGTGTTGTCAATCTGTCAGCATTCAGCAAAATAGCTCCAGAGCCAGATGATAATTCATAGGGTTTCTTCCGTATCTAGGATGGTCTATAAATGTATAACTGTTTCTAAAAATTCTCTCAAAGTTTTGATTTTTGTGTACTTGATGACCAAGACTGTCTTCATAACAGATAGTATTTGATGTATGTTTTCTTTCCATTCAGAAAATATATCTCTAATTTGCTTATTGAAATCGGTGCTCTGATTTTGAAGAATATTATTATATTGGCTTGGCTTTCACAATGAGAAATTTCTGAAGATTTATTTGTGACTAAAAGGCTTTTTTGCTTGTTTTTTTAGAAATATATTCCTTATGTCTTTTTTTCCATAATAAGTTATTTAAGTTCTGTAACAGTTAAAAGTGAGAAAACTACTTGGACTTACAGCTTAATGCACTGAGCAAAGGAAGAATGTGATGCAGTTGAGTTTTAGACATTCAGCTTTTATTCTCTTATATTTTCATTCCTCCTTCCTTGACAATATGCTGCCTCAACGTTTCTGGATTAAATCCATAACTATAACAAAAATAGTGTTCTCCATTACCATAAATTTTCCTAAAAACCTCAATATATGCTTCATGTTTTGCACGATTTCTAAATCGTTCAACTTCCTTTTGCTATGTTTAGCTGTTTATTGACAGTTCAAACTTACAAAACCAGGTCATATTGTTGTATAACTTTACTTGTCCTAGTAAGGTGGGCTCTAGGTATTTACTGTAGCAATCTACAAAAAGTTCTATTCTCACTGGTTTTTGCCAGACCTCTTTGTTTTGCTTTGTTTCCAGCAAGAAATATTCAGAGAGATAAAAATTGAGAAACTAAAATTGGGTTGTTCACATGAGACGACTGCACAACTCTACACCACAGTAAAGGAGCAATTCCTCAGGTCCAGAGTTCCCTGGTACATAATAACCAAAATTTTGAACTGTGTCAAACCTTACAGTTTGAAATGTGCTTTTAAAAAAGTGCATTAAATTAAGTGAAAAAAACCCAACCTCCCCCTGCCCACCCTTGCCCCACAAAACCCCCAAAATCCAACCAAAATCATTCTGATTTTTTGTCAGTTGTAGTTGCTCGAACTTGCATGTTGATCATCCTGCATTTCCACAAAACACAACTGTAGGGCACAAAAATAAATAACAATATTAAAAGAAGTACTGCTTGCCAGCAATTTTTCCTGAAGTTCAGCTCACTTTCATTTGCTTTCCGTGGGGGGTAAATGTAGAACCTTTGTCAAACATACCCCACCTCCATAAGTCAATGGAAATATATAAATAAATGCAGGAAAATAGAAGATCCTGATTTTTATGTCAAGGTAGCAGAAGTCTGGATTCAGGTTCTGTTTAAATGACGTTTATCCAATAATGAAGACCAGGCAGAATGATGAATGTGCTTCAGTGTGTCTGTGCTGAAATAGGTTTATAAACAAGCACCTGCCATAAATCACAAAACCAGCTTTGTCAAAAGTAACTAGGGACCAGATGCATCTTTATAATTACCTGTGACACCCATTGTCCTGCTTTCATATCCTCTGTTCCTCACTTAGATAATCTGTTTTATTTTGCTGTGGTTTCAATGATTTGCATTATATTTTGAAATGTGGGCTTATGTCTGGGGAGCTTCTCATGGAAGTCTTTACTGATTGCATTAGGGGCAGTAAAATGTGTAATGTTCAGTGGCTAAATGCTACAAATCATTTCTTCAGGAGAGAAGACAAAACTACTCATTAATACTTCCACAAGAACTTTGACATGTTTTCCCAGTTTAAGTATTTTTATTTGCTTGGTTTCTGGAGTTTGGTCTTCAGGTAGGGGAGACTTCATAGTTGTTTTCCTTGGTTACATCTCATATTCTGGTTATGCTGATGGTCTCAACACGTAAAGCTATTTTTCATCTGCAACACTGTAGAACTCATGAAGATTTTTGGTCCTCATTTCATTTTGAGTTAATCTTATAATTTGAGAATAGTTGGCTGTTTATGGTTCCAGATAAATGGTTATTTCTGGTTTAATTTAAAGGGGGCTACGATGAGAGTTCTGTCTCCCTCTTAGTCTTTGCTAATTTTTCTACCTTATTATGTTATCAGGAATCTAGAAACAGCATTAATGCAAACAAAATTAGGCTTAAAGCAGGCATCATGCAGGAAAAGAGATTAAAAGAAAAGGGAATATAAAAGCTTGGAGGTAAAACCTGATTGAATTTGACTTTTAAAAATGTTTCTGTATTTCCTACTGTGGCTACTGTGCTTAGATGATGCACAATCACAGTAATGTGTTCCTTCATACTGGTTTACAAAAGAGCTTTGCAGTAATCATGGAATAGGAAGTACAGAGCTAGACAATAAATGCCTCTGCTCTTAGGTCAGCCCATTTAATTTCCCTTTCAAATCCAATTGTTCACCTGCTGTGGTTATTAAATATAAGCATAGCATCTGTGTTTGAATACCCTGTCTGTGCCACTCAGCACTCTGTACCTGTTGCTTTGTCATTACTGATGCAAGTTGCCTCTGAGGATGTTTGTAAGAATATGAATATATTATATTATGTCTCTTACTTACACTACTGCCCAGAGTGACTTTTTCTTTCTCTTTTTATTTATGGGGGATTTTTTTGTTTGGTGGGGTTTTTTTGGTGTTTTTTTTTTTTTTTTTTTTACTGCCATGGTGTGCACCAGGCCATTTAATCTGTTGGGTTTACATTTTAAATATAGGATCAATCTCACAGAGTCTACCACCCATCATCTATTAAAACATATTTTTAATAAAGTTGTAACTTCTGGTCACTGTAAGAGTCTACCTCCACAGAGAGGAATCCATTAACCTCTCTGACCCTTCTTGAATGATTGCATACTTTATGGAAATATGGCTATTTGCTTCTTCATCTTTGGGAATGAAAGGATCTCAAGTAGTGGCAAATGTGATCACAGGATCACTGCCAGGAAAGAGGCTGACCAAGTCCTGTGTCTTATCTGTAATGAAGCCCTCACAAGGACAGACTCTTCACATAACAGAACCCAAACAGGCACCATTAGAAGCAAAGAGGCACAGCCTGACCCGGGCAGAACAGTTCAATCCCAGCTGTGTGAGACCAGGAATGGGAAAGAAACTGCTCAGTTCCCTGCCCTTTGTGCAAGTTCCTCTCACACACTGCCCTGCCAATAGCAAAATAAAGTCCTTTTAATTTCCCTCTAAAGAAATCATCTCTAAGTACAGAAGATAAGACAAGTTAGCAGTTAATCCTATCAATAACCAGTATTAATTCACTTTCAGGATGGCCCTCTTGCTGATGTAGTAAGCCCCCAAGGACTAGCAGCCCCTTTGTTTCCATCCTTCCTGAATTAAGATTAATTTGGAATTGACCTCCACTGAGCGTCTATCATAGAGACGCATCCAAAGCTGAAAGTTACATCACATTACCTTCTCCTTCCTTCAAAATCTCAATGACAAAATTCAGTACAGGATGAGATTAGTAAAATAAATACTGCCTCACCATTAGCTACAACTCATTCTTGAGTGATTCTGAGAAGTACTATTAACATGTAATTTTAAAGGCTGAACACTGAGTAGTATTCCATGTTAATTTTGGCTTCTGCAGATGCAAGTTTGGTTTAAAATTTGCATATGCTTCTATTTACAGTTCTAAATTCTGACTATAACTATCCAATTTAACATGCAGCATGGATACCATGAGCTTTCCTTTCCACCACAATGAAATAACATGATGATCTCACACTCAGCTGTTAACTATAGCAAAAGATGAGCTGCTTGGTCAAAGATCCTCTGATGTTTCTCCCCAGGTTACACTTTATTTAGTGTTGTTATGACCCTCCCCTGCAGGGTATAACAGGGGCAGGTCAGGGTAACAGAGGTTCTTGTTAATAGATCCTTTGTGGTGGATTAGAGTGAAACAACACTGAATGATCTGTGTTTATAAATATAGATATTTATATATATAATAAATATTTATATATTTATTATATATATTATCTATATTAAATATTTTTATATATGTAGATTTATTTTAAAACAATTTGGTTGCTGTGGAAAGGACACTTGTAGCCATTTTGGTTATTGTCTATAGAAATACAACAATATAAAAGCATAAAAATAACACTTAAGAGAATTTATAAGGAAAAGAAAGAAAAAGAAAGAATAAGGGTAGAAAGATATCACCACCCATGGGTCCAACAACAAGACTTGATTGTTGTAATTTAGATGTCTGTGGGTCAGTGGTGGTTGCAATGTTGATCACATTGGCACAATAAAAAGTATTATCCCACCTTGCAGGACCTGCTCATTGACCTCTTCACTTACCTGGCTCAAAACCTGGCTTGTAACCTTCTTGAAATTTTGCCTGAGCTGGCATTACCTCATTCACCTGACTCTAACTGAAGTCAGAACAAGAGACACCAATGCAAAAGAGATGTGCAGAAGGCTGGCATGTATTTTTGCAAATTGTTGGGCTGGGCTTTGTTCTTTGTAACATCCTGTTCACGTGGCAAGCTTAGCAAAAGTAAGATTTATACAAAAAATGTTTCAAATATTCAAGTTGGAAAATTTCAGCTCATACCTTCAATATACATGCAGAACTCAGGACAATAATTTCTCCCACAGGAAAATTACTCCGAATCCTGCACTACATAAGCTTTATTTTAGTGGATATTTTCTGTGCAGGGTGCTCTTGGACTCTGAGAAATTGTCTCTGTAGTTTAACACAGGCCACTAATATTTTCTTCAACCCATTCATCTTTATTAAATATTACTCTGTTATGAGCAGAAGGTTCAGCTATAGCCCCAGCTTTCCCTCCTCAGTCTTTCATATTTTAAACACACAGACTGGATTTTGTTGCCGTTTGCATCTTTTTAACTTCTATTTTACCTGTGTTTCAAAGTTTATTTTGAAGTGGGAAAGACTGCCAATTAAGAATTTTCTTATTGATCATAAAGGAAGTAAAGAGCATTTCTTTCCTAACTCAATTGCAAGCATTCCATCGGAATTTTCAAGTAGCTTTTAAGCAACTGTCAGCCATTCACCTGTGAAGAAACAATTCAAGTTTTGTCATGCAATTAGTGAGTGTTTAAAAGGCCACAGCATTCACAGGCTGAGCTCTGGCATGGAAGTCTCTGCACACACAATTATTTTTTTCTGTGCATATCTGCAAATAGTCTACCTAAGAGAGGAGGACTCAATTAAATTAGAGAGGAGACACAATAATAAAAAAGTTACTTCAAGGGGAATAGTCAATGCTTTGAATTAGGAACGCACATAAACAACTGCAAAACAGACTTAGTTTTAAAATACAGCCTCACTTTTATGGGAATGTTCCTGAGCTGTATATACAGCACACAGGCAAGCACAAACATTCATTTTGGTATGAAACTTTCATCCTTGTCTCAATATACATCTGGTTCATCTCCTTAATGAGGAAAGGTGATCTTCTCTGAATGTAGATTGCTGTGTAAAGTTTTGGTTCTAGTCTTGTCTCATTGAAACTTCATTTTTCAATTGTTTGTGCAGCAGAACTCAATTCTGGTGGCATGCTAAGTGACTGTCATTTAGCAGGTACCTGGCAATGTGCCAGTCTAGCCCTTATGTGTTCCCTTTACATTTTTCTTTAAAATTAAAGATTTTTGTTTAGTAATGATCTGTGCATTAACATCTGCTACCTTACTTTTCCATGAAAAATAAATTCTGAGACAAATGCAACAAAATTTGGAGAACATTTTGTTAAGTGGCTGTTAAATTCCTGAGCTTTGGTGTTCTGGTAAAATGCTGTCCCTAGTCATAAGCAAATACTGTCCTAAGTTGCAGCAGAAGCATTCTAGGAATGCATAAAGGGAAGGAAAAATTGTTGTTTACTCAGAGTATGAAAGTTTCAATGTGTAAGATGTGAAAGCAGGAGAAGGCTAAGGTTTCAACCCTGTGTTCTATATCATTATCTTTCTGAAATACTGCTATTTTGTTGTTATTTTTCACATTTTAGGACATTTTTCCATAAATATATGTCTACCTAAAGCTGGCTTCTATATTTGGGATTGTATCATTTGGTTCACTTCATTATTTGGTATCACTTAGTTCAGTTAAGGTCATCTGTCTCCTTTTGTGGATGTTCAAATTAGTATATTACCTTTCTGATAGTCATCAGAATTCTGTGGTTTATAATAAATTGATCTCCTCAAAGAATTTCCTAATTAAGCCATTCAATTATCTAATATAACAGAGATAGAGAATTTGGTACTGGTTTCCAGGCTGGTGCATCTTTCAAATATAGTCTAGATATAAATTCCCTATCCTCTGTGTACTCTTTAAGAGCCAGGTACATTCATACACACACAGACATGTCTCTACATCCCCATGGCATGATGCATAAATAACACTTTTCTCTGACTTTCTAGGAGTTTAAGGCATTTTATTTTCATAATTTGTAGATTTATAGAGTTGATTATAATAAGGAAAAAAAAACAACATAAGTAGACTTTGGGTTCTATTATGTCAAATAAATGAATGAGAGGACTTACATGATTAATTCTTGTTATCACTAATGGCCATTTTAATTATTATATGCTTCAAAGAGATAAAATGCAAATTTGAAACAGAGGTATCTGTGATCTTCTAGTGAGTTACCTATATGCAAATTGCTAAATGATTTTTAATTAGCGCACCTCATCATTCAGTTATTTTAACAAGTCTGGTAGCTAATTTTCCTAAAGTCCTGTTGCTGCTGTTTATCTCTCCCTTCAGTAAGGAGCAGTTCATTGACACCAGCATCCTGAATCCTATTTATCATAAATAGCTGCAAATCAAGATTAATTCCCCTGGTAACCTGCAATTTGATTTTACTGTTTGACTACGAATGCATTCATTTTGCATTTGTGAAGAACCTAATTCTGATTAGGAACTCTTCATTGCACTTTGTCTGTATCATGCTCAGAACTGAGATCATTTAACTGTATTGTGGAGTGCATGTTATATTGAATAACAATAATAACAACAGATGCTGTAAATTCAACACAATCTTTTTAAACGGTGCAAGAGCAAATTAAAAATCTTCAGATTGAAAGACAATTACATATATTGTCAGTAAGCACTGCCTTGACTGATATTTATGTATTTTCTACCATTAGCAGTAGAAATCCAAGAAGAAATCACAGTAGACATAAAAAAGAGAAGGCACAGTTTTCTAATTTAAAGTTGCCACAAATTATTACAACTTCTGTCCCTGTCCTCTACTTCCAGGATAGAGAGCATGTTCTCTCTACAGAAAGTGCTTTGGATAGTTTGAGTGGCAAGGTCACAAGGGCTTGATCTGGCTGTTTTGGCTGGATTTGGGTGATGAATCCATATCAGCATCCAGGGAGGTGCAAAGGCAGCATTCCCAACCATCACAATTTACACTTGGGAATGGAGAGGTTCTGAATTTTCTCTTCAACTGTTCATCTCCTGTTAGGAAGGTCTGCTAGATAACTAAGAGAAACACCTCCCATGTTTGAATTTGCAATGCACAGTGCACAAGGCTTTATGAAGGTTTGGATTTTTTTCTGTTGTTTTTGGTTCAGAAATGAGGCTTCAAATCCTATAAGGACAGAGTGGCTTAGTTTTGTTCATCATTATCAAACAAAGCAGGATAACAACTACTAATTATTAAGATTGATGGTAAAACATTTCCAAGATGTAAACTTATAAGTTCTTTGCCTTTACAACTTTTAATTATTTTTGAAACCTGAAAGCATTTTACTTGCTTTTTTAGGTCTCAGATTCTTCTTCTAAAGGCCTTGAAGACTCCATGGCCTAAAAGCCTAGGATCAGAATTTCAGGGCAACAATGAGCCATCACCTATGGTCAAGCTTGACCTAATTCAGCTGTAAGCTCCCTTGAGCACCTCTGTTCATATTCAGAAATAATGTGTCTTTTTCAAAAGAGCCTTTCCTGAATAAATACAATATAGTATTTAAAGTAATAGGAAGCTGAGAAAATTATCTAGATAACAAAATTATTTTCCTTTTTTTCCCCTTTAATACTCAACCATGAAGGCTTGATGTTTCTGACATATTCATTATGTCTTACAGTTCTCAAACTAAAAAAAACTTCTTCTAACAAAAAACTCAAGCAACCAAGAAAAAGCCCAACCCACAACTGAAATAAATAAAGTAGTCCATAACTCAGGCTTCTGTCTGCAAAGTAGACAGATAACCTGACAAGATGTATACGTGGATCACCTGAGGACATGGTATATAATTAAGAAATATGTAAATTGAGAAAAATAAGACCTCAGTGAATTTTCATATTTTCATATTAATGGTTGTGCTGTTCAAAGTCTAAAACAACTATGTAGTATTTAGATTATATTGGTTCTGCCCTTTAAACCTTTCTTCATTCCTTCCAGATCATTGTTAAGCAATTAAAGTTTTTGTGTTCTGACCCAATTGGAAATTAAAATGAGACCCTGGGCTCCAGAAGGCCCAACATTGCTGAAGTATGGTTATAGTTATTTAATCTTTCTTTCATTTCTTAAAGGTGTCATTATGACAGGAAAAATTACCTGTATTCTGTCATTTCCTCAGAGATAAAAATACAGACACCTTTATTAGTGCGCCTGCTCCTCAGGGAACTCGAGCATCACAAGACAGGTTCACATAAGGTGCCAGCAGTTTGTGTCTTGACTTTGTCAGACTGGTTTGGTGAGCTCAGAATCCAGCAGCTATGGATAAATGAACAGCATAGTTCCAGGCTGCAGAGCATGTCATGATGGAATTATAGGAAAAGGAGATACAGCAGGTGCATCCTTTGGGCACCACTGGGCCACAGGAAAAGAGCAGAATTTTTTACTAAGAAACCATAATTAAATTCATTAGGGATTGCTCCCCTCTACTGATTCAGAGTTTTTTTGCAAGGCTTCTGCCCTGGAGGTCATAAATCAAAAGGAGTGTACCTAAAATTGAGACTAACTAGAAAAGATTGTGAAAGTGATGGATTACACAGCTCCTTAGCATCCTGCCTTTCGTTCAGGACTTTCACATCTTCCTCTGCCTCTTTTGATGGCAGCATGACAGGAAGTCTTAGGAGTATTCTATGTAAAACTGCTTTACATTAAATCAAAGCCCTTGTTCCAAATTCATGCTCAGGATGAGTTAAGGAGCCGCTCTGCCAAGTCAGTCACTGTCCATTTAGCTACATACAGACATGCAGACATACATGCATCCATCCACACAACTTGCAAGTTTGGTGTTCTGTGGCTGGCAATGATAATCTGGGACTAGATTAGATAAGCAGATAGTGTAGAAATCACAACTGAATACAAATATAGATGATACTTATCTCTGTTCTATTGGTTCTGCTACACATTTTGCAGATTTCTTTTTTTTCTTTTATTGTATCCACACATTTGTGAATGCATAGGGGACAGGCAAAGGTGTATGAATTTGAGAAGCTCTGATCTTAAACTATGAAATCACATTTTTCTTGTTTCATCCTTAAAACTTTAGACATCTTATGCTGTTAAAGCCTTGAAGTAATATATTAACTTAATAAAATAACACCGTTTTCATTATTATTAGTATTGTATTAGTATTATATGCTAATATTTGTATGGTGACAGTGGCAACCAAAGTATCATTAGGCTGGGCACACTACAAACTCAGAAGAGAAGATAGTCCAATTCAAATCTAGTATAAAAGAAAACACTTTCATTTCTGGAAAATAATCACCAATTATTCCTGTCATATAACCTATCATGTCTTAGACTTCTTCTGATCCTCGTTGAAACCTGAGCTATGTTTGGAAAATGTATTTCATAAGCTATCCCTGGAAGTGTTCAAGGCCAGCTTGGACAGGGCTCTGAGCAACCTGATCTAGTGGAAGGTGACCCTGCCCATGGCAGGGGGTTGTAACTGGATGATCTTTAAGGTCCCTTCCAACCCTGTCTGAAATTGTCAGAAATTGTCTCACTTCATACCAGTACTGCTGTGATTGCTGTGGGAGTGCACAAAGACACAAGGATCTCCACTCCAAATAATTATTGTGTATTGCCAATAAGGAACTAAAAATAACATAATTTTATGGAGAAGTAACACAAAGGAGAGGGGAGAAAAAGTTTAAAAAAAAATTGAACTAAATACATACAAAAAGCTTTTTGTGGTATTAACCCAGCACTGTGCTCAGAAGCCTTAAGCCAAATTAAAGAATTGCCTTGAATTGGCTTAACCTAAGACTTAGATTAATATCAAACTGACACTGCAGCTGATCTAGGCAAAACACTCCTAGCATAGATTATTTTAACAAAACTCTGTTTTATAGTGTATAATTAATTCCATCTGTTCCCTTCAGCCTTCCAAGAAGTGAAAGAAGCAAGAAGTGTAGCTACAGAGTTTTTCTGCCAAGAGAATGATGTCGCTGAGAGCCCACCCTCTTGGAGCTCTGACTTGGAGATACAGACTAACAGAAGATTGTACTGTAGATATCATGTAAGAAAGAGCTCCCCAGTAATTCTGTCACCCAAATACTCAGGACTTTTTAATTCTTTCTCAAGAAAATATTGGCTTCTTTTTAAAGAAGCTTCAAAGGAATAGGTAATTTGTAGCATTCAAATGGAAAACACTTCCTTTCAAGAAAATACAAGAGCTTTCTACTAACTTTTCTTCCTTTTGTTTCTGCAAAAAGGGTCAGTCTTTTCTTCTTCTATGTCTTTGTAAGAGACTGGCTGCAGGGGAACCATACTGCCCAAAATTTTCTTAATGGGAGCACAACAAATAAGTTTTTACACCAAACCCATCTTAGCATTCTCATAACAAGCTTTTCCACAGTGTTAAAGCCTCTGGATACATTTTTTTCTGCTCAAAGCAGAACTTTGAAAAGCTACTCCTTGTTCTGTGCACTAGGGGCTACATGCAGAGTACGAGAGAGAAAAATATTCCTGAGATGTTATGCTACAAAGGAATGTAGGCAGCTCTCTGGTATTTTGGTTTGCCTATTCCCCAATACACAGAAAATTAATATTCATTGATAATATTGGGGACGGAATTAGCAATGTTTTGAAATAGAAGAAACTCAACACATGCCAGTGAGTTTTGCTCTGCAGCAAAGCCCAGGTTTTTGCATCTTCCCCAGAAAGTATTTGGTGTGAGGGACCTACCTGATAGAAATGGCTGTACAATCATACTCTTTCTCTCATTGTTACTCCTTTTCTTGAAGTTTCTTTCATTCCAAATTGCACAATTATTGAGGCCCAGCAAGTGGCATGAAAAGTTTTTATATTTCTGTTGCACCACCTTAGCAGAGTTTAGCATTGTAGAAAACTTCAGTGTATACTTCTCTGGACTTGGAATACGTGCATGGACTTAGTCCTTCCAAGGCACAGTAATTAAAGCAACATATTCTCCTCAGGATGATATCTAAGCTACTCTACATGAAGCATAGAGAAATGCATATATTTTTGTGCTTTTGAGTAAGCATTTACATGTGATAAAATGAACAGTAGCACACTTCTAACCATAACAGGTACAGATTACAATACATGTGATTATTTTTTAATTGTCTATTATAATTGCTTGAAGCCATACAGAAAACAGTTTCAATTACTAAAGCCACCCCTCATTCTTTTTTTCTGTTAATTAGTTATTAATAGAAAGGGGTGAACAATAAAAAACTTTATTTTTTAATTGCCTGACTACTACTGATTACTAGGTAACTAAACACCAGCTCGTGCAGGAAAACCACCTTAGGTAATGCATTTCGGAAATGTCTACAAGTGACCTAAAATTAGTTACCAAATCCAAAAATATTTAGCTTCAACCTGTCTATAAAAACTAGGAAGAAGTTCCTGCTTTCAAAGGTTTTCTAATGACATACTTTTCCTTTTCTAGTAAAGTAATATGAGATTAATACTTAGAATCTCAGGACTGTTAATAATATGCTTTTAAGTAGAAGGAGGGAATAGTTATTTGGCTTCTTTAAGCTAGAAAATGGTGGATACTTAAAGGTTTGTAAAATTGAGATGTTGGACTGGTGACTAGAATTTACTTGGTGTATAATAAACACTTGTTACTTTTCAAGGTGAACGACATCTTCTGCATTGATCTATCTTACAAGATCCTTGGTACAAATATATTCCATGGAAGAAATTATGTTGGTGCCTTGCTACACTTGGTTTGCACCAGAGAAATTGTTCTAAATGCTTAAAACCAAGCCATAGCCAGAATAAAATCTTCATTCCCTTAAACCTCTTGTTAAGGAATGAATACACTACTGTGAAGAAAAGGCTTGAAACACCTTCTCCCTTAGCCCTTCTGTTTTGAATTGAGCATTTGATGTTGTAGCTTCTACTCACTATCTTGGTAGTCCAAATAACCACTCAGATGAAAAAGATAATGATAGCAGTAGTACCTAATGTATAACAGGTAACATACATAATAGAATAATTAGGGATTAACACACAATTCCTTAATATTTGCAGCCTAATCCTGTAAGAGCATGCCAAACTCATACTTCAACTCCATTTTCCTGATATCACTCAATTTTTACCCTTAGGCTTCCACCTTCATTAATTTCCTATAGTTCTACTCCATTAAGTAGATCAACCTGAAATAGCCAGTTCCATTTGTCAGGCTTCTGTTCTGGTCTCAGGCTAATGTTTCTCATGCCCTTCTTCCTTCAGTGTCTCCAGTGAAGTTTATCATTCTGTATTTTACACTGGTCCAGAATGAGATGTGTGAGTAAAGAGTAAAATGTAACTTAGTTCTGAGCACTAAATTAGACTACTTGTTTTGTTGTTCTTTCTGGACCAGGTTGGGAGATTTGTTCATCCCAGCCAGAATTTTTTGCTTACAGAAGATTCTCCTTCGTTTTTGTTTGTTTGTTTGGGGGTTTTTTTGTGGTTTTTTTTTGTTGGTTTTTTTTTTTTTTTTTTTTTGGTAGCATATTACATGTTGCTTTTATTTTTAGCTGATATGTGAGGGATTAGACCTGAGGGACCTAAGCACTGCATTGTTCAATATAAAACTTTGAGGCTCCCAAATAAAATTTAATCCAGGAATCTTAGGACTCTGGGAACATTGGGATTACATTTTATTTTGAGAACAAAGCTGGGAAGAACACTGGAGAAGTGGGAAATTGCTGCTTTTTCCCTTCTGAAATGCATCCAGAGGAAGCACCGCTGCTGCTGTGTTTTTGTACAATAACTCATTGGCTGAGGATTTCCCCAGGATGTGGAATTTAATTACCACTTGTCTTTGAGAAGAATCACAGTCAATTCTTCACCTGTAGCAGGACTTTTTAAGCTGCAGCTAATTCCAGACTCTGGGGACAAGAGCTGTGCTCTCTGGGAGTTTTGGAGTCTCAGGGAAAGTTCTCAGACAGCTACAATTTGTTGCCTAGTGATCTGTGAGCAGGAGAAAGTCCCAGGTTCTGCTCCCTCCTTGCTGGACAATTTCACCTGTTGGGGACACACACAGTCATTAGATAAAACATACAAATAACATCTCAGACAATAGGTACCTGTGGAGAGAGTTTCCAAATCTCTAATCTTCAGCTACCCTTTGGTAGGATACCTGGTTTTATTTGGGATATAGATACTGGTCCTTTAGAAGAAAAATAAGTTTTTGACTTTTTTGTTGCCATTTAATTCATCCTTTAGCTAGCATGCTGATGAAGTATGTGCAGCTAATGAAACACTTATGTGGAACTATCTCTTCAAAACCAGCTCCCTGGGCACCTTTGAGCTGGTAGACTGAGGAGCAGTCTGGTATGACAGCAATGAATTTGCACTATGCTGCTTCACTGATCTACCCTTTGTAGAACACTTCTCTAGGGCTCTCTTAAAAGCCATCACACATGTTTCTGCATCTCCATTACATCCTGAATGATATGCTGCAAATCGGCCGTGCTGCAGCACATCCGATTAAAGAAGTAATTCTTTAAAATGTGGAAACTTAAATGTGAATTCATTGTCTGAGTTCCTGGAAAGACTCTGACACACCTGAAATGTATTATTCAATTACAATTACTTTATTAGCCACATTAGCTTTCATTTGAATTAGCTCTGGAAAAGGAAAGGGAGAATAATTATTTGTTAAAATTGTCCTTTTCCTTTTCCTGGAGAATGAAGGGAGAGATTTGCATGGGTAGATTTTTTTTTCTAAATTTGATTTTTCATACACCTATAGTGACACCATAGGAGTTATTCAATGCAATTATTTAGGGTTAGTAAAAATATACATTCTCCAACTGTGCCTGTATTAGCAATAATAACTCCCATGAATGTAAACATAATGTTAACTGCTGTGAAATCGTAGATAATTTGTTATAAATCAGAACTAATTGCACGTTCCTGGCATGCCAGTGGCCTTGTGAGTTTTTTAAAATCCTGCTAGCTGCTGAGAATTAAACTCTCAAAGAAACCAGTCAGAACAAGCATTATTCTGAAAGCAGATTTCTTTACACAGTTCTCCTCCAAAGGGGTGTGAGTGCAGAAGCAGAGCAGCTGCCAGGGAATGAGGTGCTGATGGTGTGAGTGTGTCCCCAGGTAAAGAGGGAATGCTGTCCTTCAGCACACAGTCCCTCAGCACCTGTGTGAAATACGTTATTTGATCTCACAGTTAAGGATCATGGGCATTTTCAGGCTCCTGAATTGAAATTGGTGACACAAATGGTATGCCAACAGATATTAGATAATTTTAAACCCTTCCTTGAGGCCAGGATACAGATGTGCAATTAATGTATACACCCTATTCAAGGTCCCTTTGTTAAGACAAATGTGTGGAATTACTAAAATCCAGTAGATGCATGGGATTGGTGGGTTCCTCACCTTCCCAAGGCATCTTCCTAACCTCAAGAATTAGAAATCCTTGGGGCAGAACACAAAGAAGAGGGCAGTCCCACAGATGGCTGTGTGCTTTAACATAGGTCTCGCTCTCCTGAGCTCCTCAGCTTCAGTTACATTTGCTGGGGCTCCACTAGATGAGCAAGCTGTTGCTTCTTTTACCCCAACTGCTGGTGCTGCTGTTTTGTAGCCAGATTTTGACAGTGTTAGTTTAGAATATCCTGGGAAAACAGCATGTTAAAGTATGACTGGTATATTGATTAAGCACTATTGTATAGAATACATAATTTACACTGGCTGTGCTCTCTCTTTTCTATTCTATTATGCAAAAGTATAAAATGCTAAAGGACTAATGTTTTTGCTTTGGTTTTACAACAGTGAAAGACATTAATCCTGCAACAATGATGAATGGTGCAGTCAATTCAGTTCATTCTAATTTACACCAGTTTAACTAGGATGAGAATTCGGAATATATTTTATAGTTCTTGGTATACTACTTGCAAGAAACAAATGGTTTACAGGTGTATTTATTTAGATGATCATGGCTTACTGACAGTTGTAATATAGATCATAGTCTAATTCTGGCCAAAATAATATTCTAGTCTCAGATTAAAACATGAAAAAATATTGATGAGGTTTATTGTTTCCAAAGGACAAAATGGAATCTTAGAGCAACCCTTTGGTAAGAGAAGATCTTAAAAATTGTGAAGAGCTAGAAAAAGAATAGCACTGTGCATGCATAAGGAAGAAACATTATCCATTTTATAAGGAATGAGATCTCTCTTATTCATTTACCAAAACAGTCTGGAGTAATTAAAATGCAGATCAAAAATGGAAGCCAGGTGTGAAGTGACAGATATATGTCATGTGTGTACTATATGTGCACTTAAGACTGTCAGCTTTGGAATCACAAGGGCTGACAGGGAACATTTCGAAATATTTCAAAACTACTAAAAGTTTAAAAAACTATATTAAAAAATGTCCATTTCCTACCAAAATACTGGCAACAAAGCACAAAATAATAACTAAATCAGTAACTTCACAGAAAACATGATAATATTGCTCCAGCAAAAGCATCCTTGTCTAGGAGTTTACTGACTTTTGTGTCAGCTGAGACAGAGAGGTTAAATGTGTCAAAATGTTTTGAAATGTGACGTGGAGGGAGGGGGGGTGCTGTTTTTTGGTTGGGGTTTTTTATTTGTTTGTTTGTTTGTTTGTGGGAAAGTTTTGTTCTCTTCAGCTTATTGGTAGGTATGACTACATTGAAACTTCTTGAACTCAGAGTTAAGAAAATCCAAAGGTTGGGCTAGTTTTAGATTTAGTGAGCTATGTGTTAGAAGGAAAGCTATTTCTGGCATGATGTCTTAGACTTGTAAATACGTCCTTGTAAAAAATAGGGCTGCTGTTCATGTTATCATTTTTCTTTGTGCAATCTGGCCACGTAAATCTCCTCTAACAGAATGCTTTTCTGGATTGGATCCCAGAGCATAAAAGACACTAAGGGAACAGCAATAATCACAGTGACGCCTCACAGCAGTAACAGAAACACTTCTATCAGCAGCAACAGGATAAGTTGGGAAAAAAATGAGATGTTATTAGTGCAATTGAAAATATATATCATCAGAGCCATCTTTTATTCCTCTCACCCACATCACTGCAAGAAGAACACATATTTTTCATGCTCTAATAAAACTGGATTCACATCCTAGAGAGGGGATAAGGGGAGGATACTCTTATAATGGAAAACCCAAATGCATCAGTAAAACATTGCTGAAATATTAAAAATAGTTAATGGTCCAGATTACAGTTCTTCTGAATTTCTTCATCCAGCTAAGCTAGCTGCTTTCTCGTGCCCTTGAGAAACCTTGCAGTTTCCCACAGCACAGCATTCCTTTTAAGAGGAAAAGATCACAGCTGAAATATTTGAGCAAAGCTCTGGTTGCATGAAGCAGCAACACATTATTTCAGGTTTTCTAAATTCTCAGCCTCAGCTCTTCTGGCTGTGAGTGCCCTAGCAGCCCCTCCTTGGGCCTCCCCTGCTGTGTGCATGGGCCCAACAGACCCATTCCAGCTCAGCACCACTGTGGCACTGCCAGGGTAGAAACTCTTCAGCCTCTCTCCTGCTGTATCTGCTGCTGCCCCTGACCAGGCTGGGGGCACCCAGGGCCTGTGTCATGGCTCCCTGGGCTTGTGGCCATTTCCTGTCCTCTCTCTGTTCTTTGTTCAGACTGTTCAGACCCTGCAGGACTCTGCTCACTGTGCTCAGAGCCTGCAGGACTGTACCCAGATGGAGAGAGCAGAGCCAGCACTGGTGGCAGCCTTGGCTCCTGGCTGGGCCCCTGTTCATGGATCAGTTCTACTCTTGCTGTGCCATGATAATGCAGAACCTCAAAGAGCAACAAAACTAGGTTGCTTTTCAAATATTATCAGAAGACTTTACCTTCTCCCTTTTTTTCTCCCTCTGTGGTGGCTTCAATCAGTGGAAAATAAAGCATTCGAAATGTTCTTGAAAATCCCATGTTAAATAGCTGTCTGCTTCTGGAGGAGGGCAGCTAATAGGCTCTGACTACTACAGGATGATAATTAGAGTTATCTTTGTCAGTGGTTTGCCTTATTTTGCCTTTCAGTGGGACATCCAGTAGTCTTTGAGGTTTTATTGTGGCATTCCATAAAGCATCCATACAAAGTAGAAACTGATACAGACATAGGGAAAGTAATTTAATAAAGTCATTGAAAAGAGCAGATTCAAAACTGGGAAGAGACATGCCCTAGTTCTGTCTTCTGAAAAGAAAATTTCATTAAATTGCAATAGTTCTTGAAAATTTCTTTAAAAATTTTATGAAAAAATCTTTCCTTGCAGGAAATAAACTGCTAAAGCCTCCAGTAGGTTAAAGAAACCAACAAGACCTAAGCAAAATGTTAGGTAATTCCTTTATTAATTCTATGTTTCTGTTTCTCTCTTTGGTTCAGCTCTTGTTTTCACTCCACTTTTCCACTGAGTGACAAGAACATGAGAACAAAGAAGCAACATGTCATGTAGATCTATATCTTTATTATTCAGTGCAGTGTAAGAGTAGTCTGTTGCTTTGCTAAAGAATTGAAAATTTCTGTATTCTCCATCTTCTCCATCTTGTTCTCAAAATAAGAAATAGGGGCATCCTCTTCCTTGAAGTCATTAATCCAAGCTGGAATGATTAGCAGTACCATACTGGTGGTATTATCAAAAATAAGGTTGAGAGTTTCAGGAAATCAATGATGTAATCCTCCCCAAATTAATTTAAGCAACAAGAATACTGGCAGATTTAACTTGTAATTTTAAATTTCCTCTGATTAAAGTTTCTATCTCCTTCCTTCTGCTGCTGAGATAGGAGAAAGCACTTTTCTAAAGTGCTGTCTATACTTTTATTTTTTGCCTGATGTGTCAGGAAGATTATTCCACTTTTTCTTACCAGCAGTTTATATATATTCTTTTTTTTTATATCTCTATATTAATCAGTCCTAGGGCTTTTAATCTCCATAAGTACAAATTTCCAGACTGCTGATCACTTCTCATGACTCTCTTCTGAACTTGCCTTTTGGTCCATGTCTCTGAATTACAGTGCTCTGCATCAACCACAGTATTCCAGCTGGGGTCCTTTTGGTGCTATCTGATGCCCTTAGATGCTTTTCATGGGATCCTCCTTTCCACAGCACTTCTGAAATCAGGTTGAGATGTTCTTTTTGGATAAGATGAAGATGGTGACAGCTCATCAAACAGAATAGCTGAATGTATCACCAAACATTACGCCAAAATGTTGAAAGAGTCAGTTCCCTGCTTCAGGCATGGTTCTCAAAGAAGCAATCCCACCCCTATAAGAGTTACTGTGGTACCAACAATAAAATAAAAGTCTCTGTAATTTTCCTACAGTACTAATCTCATCCTTCCCAAACCTCTGCAGTCAAGCCCATTCAAATCCAATTCTATTACATCAAATGGAGCCTAAGTGGTTATGACTGTGACCCTTTTCATGGAGTTTTTAAGTGCTCAATGGATTTGTGCATTTTTGCTGCAAAGGTCTACTAAACACTTCTATGTTTCTGGTAAAAATTATTATGTTTCTAAACATAACCCCCCCCCAGTGCTCAAAGAGCATGAGAACAAATGCCACACAGCTGCTTGGTAAGCTTCTGTTATGATAAAATAAAGGAGTTGATCTTATTTCAGTTTTAATAAAAACTTGTCTTCTAATGTGACAGCACAAATAGCAAGTAGTGAATGGTCAAAGAGAACAGCTCCCAGATGGCTCGGAGTGTTTAGGCAGTTTGGCTAGTTCTATGTGCAAAAAGGAAAGCCAGACTTAAGTCACAGTTTTGTAGACAAATGTCTAGCAGAATTTAAAAGGAATCGGAACTGATTGTTCAACCTTTTCTACTCTGTGGGATCCAGAATATCAAAGAAAGGGATGGCTGCCTTCATCTTTTCTGAAATCTGACAGTGGATGTCGCAAAAAAGAAATATCTTTAAAAAAGGGTTCAAATAGAGGGCTTACCACATCAATTAGGAGAATTTTGGAGCTTGAGACAATATCGGGACCTATATGATACTCTCAACCCTACTGCAAAGTATACACAGCCTGCTGGATTTAGTGTTTCCCTGAACAGTGAATAGGAATGGAAAGGAAACCAGTAAACTGAGGAACAAACTCTTTCCAGGTAAGAAGCAGGGGTCTTTTTTGATTTACCCTAACCAGGGCAAGGATTTGGCATGGGAAGTCCACAAGATGCTCTAGTGGAAAAAGTCTGATAGTTTTTATTCCCATGTATCTCAAGAGATAAAAATTAGGCTGAAGTAATTGATGTAACTCAAATTACTACAGAGATGTTAATTTAATAATTTACCTTTACTTTTTGCCTTAAGATTAATCTGTTTCACAGCACTCTTCTATGTAAAACTCTACCTATTCCCATGAAAGTCCTTTCTGCACTTTATTAACTTCTGTGTCCAGCTGATAAAGTTGCTTTCATCTCAAGGAAGTAAAAAGTTCAGATTATAAAAAGGGTTAAATCCCAACTTTAATATTGCTTTTGATGGAATTTGCCAGCTTATACTTAAGTTCCTTCTCCATCTCTCTCTCAGTATCTTTAACCTCGCCTGTATCAGCAAAATGATGTGCTGGCATTTTGAACTTTTAAGTTATTATGTGACTGTCTTGCATGGGTGGTTTCTTCAGCATCAGCTGGAAGGCTGGATCCAATCTTTCCCACCGCCCATGCAGTCCTTGGGACTGTGTTAGGTTTGATATGTAAAGAAGTTAAGCTGTGAAGGAAAGTGTAGATCAGATAAATCCATCAAGCATTATGCCTGTTCTTAGATGCTCTATTTGAAGAATTGTACAGATAATTGAGATTCAAATAAACAAATGCAAGAACTGTCCAGAGATCACCCAGCAGTTTGATTGTTGAATATATTTGCTGTATAGCTTGCAATCAAATTAATCTTCTTAGCTATAACTTTGTTTTGCTGAAAATAAAGTCACCCACAATTGCAAAGCCACCAGAATTCATATTCTTACCTAAAGCTACTAGAATGCAATACCATAAAACTGTCTGAGTTGTCAAAATATGCCTTTAAGGTACTCCAGAAATAAGCTTGACTTTAATTCTTTTTTTTTTTAATTTGTCAATGCCAGCATAAAAATGTGTATTTCTTTTCTTTCTGACATTTCTAGAAAGGACATGCAATTCAGCAGAAAACATTTTCTATTTTTTCTACATTTTGGCTCTCCAAATACTGTCACACTAATGTGCAGGATACTGACATGTGAGTTCCAGGTCTATTTTTCTTTGTCACATACACAAAAAGCTGAAGTACTTAAAGAGTCTTGGTGATTTTAAATCAATATATTCTGCAGTTTTTAATGAATTTATGCTAATTCACACCAGCAGAGAATGTTCTAAATCTCTCAAAAGCAAATGTTCCCTTTGATTGCATTTTGCTGTTAGGTGTAAGCATTGTTCCATCCTGACTGCCTATTCTTTCTAGATGCATATTTTCCCTTTAAGGTAAGAAATCATTTCAAGGTATTAAATGCTCCTTGCCTGTGGAAGTCCTTATAAAGCCACTTCTGAAATACTTATGTTCAGTAGGGCATGAGAACATACAAAGGATATAAAGAAATTGCAAGATTGCCTTAAATTATTTCAGATCTTAAAAATCTTACAGTTGGGCTATGTTTCTATGAGTACATGTTAAGCTTGATAAGGCCATGAAAACATCCTCCAGTCACACTGTGAGCAAGAGCAAGAGCTGAGTGTTGAACATCAGAGGACAGTTACTCCTTTTCAGGGCTGGTTGAAAATGTCTCAGCGAATAACAGTGACAAAAATAAAGCAACAGAAAATTCCTCAACTGAACTACAAGTTCCTAGAAACTCACATTTCTGTACATTAGATATATTGCATCAGTCAGGATAGCAAAACCATTTAGTTGCATGGTATGAAATTAAGTCAACTTCTTCAACAGGCTTGTAAACAGGGAAAAGGTGAGGCAGGAGGTTGGTGTGCTGAAAGTGGTACAGGACACCTGTGGGAGAAAGAGAAAACTAAACCAAATTTTAGTGCCAGACATGCTGCAGAAAGCTGTACCTTGCTTGCTGATCTAATACTCAAGTCAGCCTCTGTTGTCCTTGAGGGAAACCTGAACTAATCTTTACTCTTCATTGATCCTAAAGCATCTGAACCCTGGCCATTGATATAATTTGCAGTAGCCTCAGGTTTGTGTCTCACTACAACCTAGATGACAAGAAATCATTGACTGAGAGCATATATCTGAGGCATGCCCCCTTCCGCTATTTTTTGCCCTTGGTACACTCTCTAAAAATGGGTTTAAATGCTAGTTGTTAAAAGGAGAATTCTGTGTCCTTACTTTAAAGTCTTTATGCAAGGAAAGTTCCATCACGTCTGCCTATTTTCTCAGAGACGTAGAAGAAAAGGAAAGAATATTCAACATAATTCAACATAAGCTTTCAAAATCATGTTCAAAAACGTCTGCAAGAAAGGAAGGGAGAAAAGAGAACAAAAAGCTGGAGTAAAGCTCTTGAGTGGTATATATATGGCATGTGTTTTTAGAGGATGAAGGAATAAGAACCTGAAAAGCAGAACAGACATTTTCCTGAAATAGGAGAACATGTAATCCTGACATTTTCCAATTCAATAACTGGATGTAGACACTTATTTAGAATTGTTATCCTTCTCCCAGAGTTAATACTGCAGACCCAGTTTGCTTCAGCAGCTTTTCAAAAAGAAAAAAAAAAACTCACAAGAAATTAAGATTAAAACTTAATAATACACTCAGTTAATAAATAACATGACCTAATAACCTCACTTTCACAGATGTCTCTAACCTCTGTATGCAGGGTTTTCACCCACCACTGGAATGGACTGACAGGGAGTGAAACCACAGCATATTGGAATCCCAAGGATTTTTACACAATGAAAAGGTAATCATCTTCACTGGAATTTGGCCAGAACACAGAGGCTATTAGACCATCATTTCACAACTGCTATGGGATTGTCAGCGGCAAAAGAAACTCTTTTTCTGCATCATCCAAAGGATGACACTGTTAGCAGAACAGTGACTCAAATCTGTCATGTTCTCTCATTTAAGCAGAGAGCTGGCTTGACCTCTCTTAGTGCAGGAGAATCTGACAGACTCGCAGCCTCAGGTGAACAACCATGGCTGTAGGCTTGCTGCCAGACAAGAGACACTGAACTTTGTAAAGAAATCTATCTGCAATAATTGGAAGTCAAACTTTTCATGGAGAATCATCGCAGCATATTTTGGTCTACTTTTTAAGCAATTTGGTCAGATCAGCATTCCTGCAAGAGATAAAGAAATACAGTTATATACACAACAGGCCTACTGTGGAGTTCTCTGGGTGACTACTGAAATATTTTAATACATGCAGAACCCCGTGGAATCTGCGCTTAAGAGTCCTGACTTTCCGTGGTATCTCTCCCTGTGTTTCAGAGTGTTTGAGTGCACGAGAAAATGCAAAGCAGCTCGTTCTGAATCACAGAAACTGAAGGATATTGATCTTGCTGGCTCTCCATCTGCCCACATGCCGCTGCATTTTACATTAGAATCCCGATCCTTTTTTCTGTTCCTCCTTTTCATAGCTGAAAAGTTTCCTGTAACAACACATTTTTCAAAACAATGGATTGAGTTGTCGGTGAACTTTCCTAATAGCCCTCTTTAATTTTCCTTTTTCTTTCAAGCCTGTGTTCCCTAGTCACAACCCTTCAGCCTACCCTAAGTAATGGTGGTCTTTTCTTTATTTGCCATTTCTTTTCCTAGAACGTTTTGTAAATCATAATCAAATTTCCTTATTCAGTTTCCTGTGCTGTAGATGGTAAAATCAGTTTTGAAACTCAGCCTATTAATGGATTTTGTTGGTCTTAGGATATTTGTGAACTTATTATCACTTCCTGAAATTGCAAAGCTCAGATGGAATTCTACCACATGGATTCGTCAGATGGCCATGAAATAGGGGCAGCTTTTCCCTGTTAGCAGGGGTAATTGGAGAAGAGCCTTTAAGATAATAATAATAATATGAGGTTAAAGAAGGTAAATGAGAAAAACATGATAAAGCTTCTTCTTTAAAATAATTTCCAATCATTCACTGTCTTTTACTTTAATTGATTGATTTCTCTCATGAAATAAAATTGTCCAATTTCAAATATATTGACCATTTTAAAACTACACTGTGCATTGTAGTAAGCACATCACCCAGTTAGTTCTGTGGCAGTTGACTTCTAAACAGATAAAGATTTAACTATGTGCTTAATTCTCAGCATGCTAGAAATCCTACTGAAGCTGAGAGAGATTATTCACCTACTTAAATTTTGTTTATGTGTTTTGCTGAATGAGAGCCAACAAGATACTAAATTCATTGTGAAACAGTCCAAAGTGCTTTCAGGAAACATAAAGTGTATGTATTCAACCAACAAAACAGAGGAGAACTTGTGGAATGCAGCAGCCCATTGCTGTACTGCTAATCTTAGCTAATATGACTGTTGGATTTATAATTTTATTGTGTGACCCAGCACAGTCCAAACAAGAATTTTTTTAACTAGCAAATTTAAACCAGGATTTAGCTGAACCACATATTAATACATTCAATAAATTTAAGTATTTATTTAACAATCTTTGAAACAAGGACTCTTTTTATTACTTGTATGTCAATATTGTGACTAACACTAAGAAACTTTATTTTTGGTAATGGTTCTAGCTTCTACTCATATTGTTAATGAAAGAAATTATTGACATGCATAAATAATTTCTATGAGCAATAGAATAGCAGCACTGTCAGGTTTACAGCTGTCACTAGTAAAACATTAGGAATTTTGCTTAGCATCAGCACTATAAAGAAATGTTCTTTATTAAATGCATTCTTCCATAATTTTGTGTCATTTCCTAATCCATGTTAGCCATGTCTTGGACTGCCAGGCTTAAACCCAGTGGGCTGCAAATGATTTGGTGCCAGTAGGTCTGTACAGTGAAAATGGAGCAATAGTGGCCATTTAACTGTGCACTACAGCATGGCGAGCTAGAATGCCTTTCAAAGAGAAAAATGTACAGTAACATAAAAGAAATATCATATTCAATCATTTATGAAGAATAAACAGGGCAACATTTCCTCTTTGCTCTCCAGTGTGTACTCAGCATGCTCTTGCGAGTTGTAGCATAGCATTTTATTTGCAAAGAACGAAGTGAAATATCAATAATTGTTTATCTTCTCTGGATGGCCTCAAAGTATGCTGGCTGTGTTTTGAAAACCCTGTACTTCCCAGGAGAAGGGAGCAATTGAGTAAGAGATTTCAAAAGGACGTAAAGCAGAAAAATGATTTGTCTATGTGCAATGTGATGCCTCACTGCACTGCATGTAAGGGTAATGCATCAGTGTGTGCTGGCAGCCATCTCCTGCATTTATCGTGGCTCCATGGGTTGGGTATTTCATGGAGTCAAGAGTCTGGTCTGATTCTGCTGAACTCATGTGGCTGTGAGGTGCTGTAGTTTTCTTGTTTGAAAAATTGGGTAAATAAAATGAAGGCAGGTTCACAGCATTACAATAAATAAAATAAGGATCTTAGCTTGTCCTCACAATGAATCCCAACTAGCATTTGCTGAGGCCTGAGGCAGTCAGATAAAAATCCTTCTCCTTTCTATTCCTTTCTCACTCAAAACTCACTTCATTCTTCAAATTCCCTGCTCCAAGCTTAACAAGGGTAGTGATGAGAAGCAGTTCTTATGACTTCCCAACTTCAACAGAAACAGTAAATATGGAAAATCTGCCTCTCCTTCAAGAAAATGCAATGCTGCCTGTATCAAAGAGTAATGTGTTAAAAGTTAAATCATGGAAATGTTTCTTTAATAAGAAGAAATTATGTTAATTATATAAATTATACACATCAAATGATTTCTGCACAACCTGATAACATTGATCCATGGATTTTTAAACCTGCTTTGGGGTAACCAAACTACAGAAAGTGTTGCACTGAGATTTAGGAAGTATCACTTTTTGCAGGCTTACAGTCATTAGCCTGGTAGTTTTCTAGACTTCAGTCATCACTATATGTTTTAATCCTGACTAAAGCAGAGTGTATGTTCCAGATACTTCCTGTGTGGAGAGGTTGTGACTTATTTAACCCATCAAGCTGGCTTGGGAAGAGAGGAGGTGTGTGAATCGATAACTTTTAATAAACCTTCACTGGACAGTGTGTACATCACTTGACAAGACTACTAGGTCTGAGGTTTGAAGGGGTACAATGTCTTTGCAGTTGCCAAACACCTTGAAGCAATTTTTCCTACAGGTTTTGTTTTGTATATTGACCAGCAGGTCAGTGCAGACGTGACTTTGTGGAGCTGTGGTTATGACTTACCAACACATCCCTAGTAGGAATGTCGTCTATGTCAAACAGCCGGCCAGGTTTTCAAAAATTCAGCTAACCCTTAGCTCTGAGTACTTCTATAAGAACAGAAACACATGACTACTTCAGGTGAAAGTTAGCACTCCATAATAATGAGATCATATTTTATTATTTAATTTTCCTTCAGTCAACAAATAATATTTCAACTAAACTCTCAATTTTTCCAAAACCAAAGAGCTTTCATATGCAAGAGTGTGAACTTCAGTTTGCATTAATGTTAATGTTACATTAGGGTAACTCTTTCTTTTTGAAATACTTCCATATTGCTATCAAGTATTTCTAAGCTATTACATGAAAGCTGTAATGTAGTTAATGGTTATTATCATGCAGATAAGTCTTTGTTAGACAAGTGAGTCTTCCGATCTAAGGAAGGCTGAGATACTTAACTTCTGGAAGGATTGTAACATATGCCAGCTAAAGTAATAACAGGGAACTTCCAGTGACTTTCAGACTAATCTGTGATGAAATAATTTCATTTTTTTTCCTTCTGCTGTTAGGATAAGAAAAGGTTTTGTTCTTGACTGAAACAGCTATGACAGAAGAAAGCCACAGTAATGTCACTCAGACTACGACTTCAGCAGTTCAGTTTCTTTGTTCCTGGAAAGGGATTATATTATATTCACTGTTTGTGTGGCTACTTCCAAACAATTACCATTCTTACCATGGAGAAAATATGGGATAAGGAAAAATGGAAGAACCAAGAGGAAAACCAGAGCTGCAGAAATGAAAATACTTTATGTTACCTTAGCACATTTTAATTAAATTATTATTTCAACTGGCACCAGAAATTTACATAGTGTATGAAATTGGTTCCGTTTCAATTGAAGAAAAATAACAGTTTAAATTATTTTTCCTTTCAATTAATGTTCAATTCAAATCCTTTATAGAAAAAAAAATACACATTTTCAGGGATTTAAACTGATTTTGAAATTGGTATTTTCTTTCATTTTTATTATAATTTTAACATCAAATTCTTCTGTAAGTTGAAGCAAACCTAAGGGCTTATATTTAGACCATGGGGTCCCAGTCTAAAGAATCACACAAACCTTAGAATATTTTAGATGTTTTCTGTAAACTTCGGAGTTTTGTGCAAGCCTACAGAAAAGAAAGGAAATTCTGGGCATGTGATTCGTTCTGTTTCCATACATACTGACTTTGCTTGAAAGCAGTTTCACTGGTGCCATAAATTAAAAGGAAAAAAAAGTGTTTGTTTTTGCAGTGAAAAGTGGTTTATCCACAGTAACATAGCAAGTCAGTAGCAACACTGGTATTAGGTGAAAGACTTTGGGGCTTTTTTAGAGAGGAAAATGAAATCTCAAATGAAATTGTATCTTTTGATTTCAAATAGACCATTACCTTGTATTTCAGTGAACTCAGATTTAATTTCAAGCTCCTAAGGCAGTGTCTGCTCACTTCACTACGGTGGTTTGCTCAGCTGTTGCATCACTAGCCTATGGATTGGATCTCCAGCCATGGAATATGGTCTCAGTGGTTTTAAGCACCCAAAGAGGCAATTAGTGTTGATGAAGTAAGAGCCCCGTTCTGGAGATTAATAGCCACTATTTATCTCTAGTAAAGGAATCTTCAGGACAGCCCCAGTTTAAATTTCCTTGAGCCTTGAGTACTGATCTTCCTAAGTTACTGTTCCCCTGTGTTAAAGGGGTGGAAGTAGTCCCATTGCTGTGGCTGTTGTCTGAGGTAACCTTGAAAGATCTGTCCATAAAGAGGGTCACTAATATGAGCTGGTATTTTGCTTGTTAGTGTTTGGTGTGAGGTATAGCTACAGATACTGGCCCCAGGATAGGCACTTCTTTCAGGAACTCCTTTAAAATGAGAGTTTACAGGTGATGAACTAAGATGGATTTCAATCTACGAAAGGTTAACAGCCCATCAAAGCCTGATCAGGACCAGAGGTGGTTCTTACATTTGTGAAATTAAACCACGCTGAGATTTCAGTGACCAATAGTTGTGAACATTAATGGCCAGTAAACAGAACCTCTGAAAAAACCCTGGAGCTGAGCATCAGGCAGCTTCAGCTGTTACAAACACAAATTTATATTGCTCATTCTGAAACAGTAGGTTTCTGTTTCCTCTTCTCATCAGACTTGCACGAAGCAGTGGACTCTTTATGAAACAAAACCCTTTATGGATCTGTAAGGGATTCCAGTTTAGTAATGCCAAGGTTCAGCAGTTAAAAGAGAGGGTAAATCTGATGAAAATTAATGCAGGAGAGACTATAGTCTTCACCCACTGTAAAACTCCATCTGATGTAGGTCAGATTGTAGCTGAGTCTTTTCTTCTTTAGTAAACTGGGCATGGTGGGGTGTCTTTTCAGGGCCTTTGAGCCCTCTGTGCAAAAGCTGTTTCCAGCTGTCTTTCATATTTAAAAAGTATCACTTACCAAATTGATCATGGATTATTTAATAATCCTTCTTGGTCAGGGCTTTGGTTGTATAACTTATTCAAAAGTTGGATTATTATAAGAGTGCTTTAGTTTTGTCTTTGATATTTTATGAATTGGTCTCCTGCAGTTACATTCATCAGTGATTCTTAGAGAGGGTAACTCCTGAAAAGGGACAGTCTCACTTGCTTTCTCCCCAGTGTTTTATTTATTCCTTATTTGTACATAGACCTCAAATTGTTATTTCATTGCCATACTTCTGACTTTTCCAGACTAGCTCATGCATGGAGATATACACGCTGGAATGAAAGCATTTTATCACGTTTTTTAACAGGAAATTACCTTCCAGTTATACAAATTACCCAAATCAAGCAGATAAATGCGAGTGTGAGCAACAAGGAAGAGTTACTTGGAACTCATTTGTATTCAGGTTATCACATTAATCATCCTCAGTCTTAGTCTGTGGTCCATTGGAGCTCCTAATAGTGTTTGTACTATTTCCTTCATTTTCTGTTTCCTGTTATTTATCTTTTTTTGTTGCTTTATCTTTGTTACTGTCACTCAGCCTGACAATAATGTATATAAAATCATTAAACAAACAAATAGTTGTAAGGCCATCTCTTGGCTGATAACTAGCAAAAAGAGGTATCTATCTACAATAATTTATGGTTTCACTGACACTGTAATTCACTGTAACTTCATGGTTCCTAGCTAGGAGAAAAATTGAGAAAGAGACAAAAATATTTAGGAAAAATCAGAAAAGGTATAAGAAATGTAAATTTCATAAGGTTGCACATGGTACGAGGTAGATCGTCAGTATATAAATTATGAGTCTCCTGATTGATATTAGGGAAGGAGGTGTCCCTGCAAACACAGCATCAATTACAATAAATTGAGTGAGCCCATGACAACTCCTAAGTCACAAACATTTTTATTCATAGTTTGCCTCATATTTCAGGAGATGTAGTTAGCTTATTCAAGTCCCTTGTAAGGTCTAACACTTAGACTGTGAGCTCTTGCAACAACAGTTGCATGTCTCCATTCCATGGGTGTCCAGAACCTGTCACACCTCTGTCTGGTTCTTTTTTTTCATTATGCTTCTTAGCCAGGACCAAAATAAGACAAAAGTTATCCACGTGTCAGCTGCTCTCAAGTTATTTAGGCAGGACACAGATTTTCTTTCCTATGTCATAAGATTTCCACATCTAAAACCATATATCCAGAGATACATGCTAGCTTGCATTCACTTGTAAAAGTTCTGTGCACAATTAAAAGCCCCACAATTTTGTGGATTTAATTTCCCTTTCTGTTCAACGTTGACAGTTGTTGCTCCAGTGAGTTTATTGCTAGAACTTTCCTGTAAGTCAGCGTTCCAGCCGTCCTCTTGAGTCTCTCTCTTACTGGACGGAGGTCCCTGCGGGACAGAGGGCATGGCTGAGCCAGGAGAGGAATTTGTTTATGTCAGACAGGTGGAAGTGTTTTCTGACACATATCAGGGCCATGGTATGCCAGTTTCTCACAGGATTCAGGTACTCCTGGCAGAGCTGTGGGACTGTGGTGGTGTGTGTATACTCCGGTAGGGGCCTGCAGTATCACAATTCTTCATTCTGAAAATTAAAAATAAGCCTGGAAATATCGTAACAGAAGCTGAAATTAGCTCATCACGATGAGCTTCTGTTTGTGTACTCATGTTTTTAAGCAACTGAGAACAAAATCTATTGGATAATCTTATAGCTGCCACAGTGAAGCGGCATCTTCCCATTCAGACATATGCAGCCACTCCGAGGCCCATATGTCCTTAAAACAGACAGGATTCTTTGGAAAAAGCTGCATTGGCACTGTCACCTTTTCAACAATGTGCAGTGACTCCATAAGCTGAGACATGTTAGCAAACAGAGAGTTCATGGAATGCTTGTAGAAATTACTGCTTTGGATCATTACATTTGTCAAAGATTTTAAGAAAGCCCAAAATGCTTTTAAAAACAAAAAAAAAGCTAACAAGCTTGCCCAAGGTAACCTCTCAGTGCATTATCATTTACAGAGTTGCAGGGGCCAGGTTTGAAAAACAGCAAATGATTGAAGTATGTGCAATTTGTTTGAACAGACACGGAAAGAAGATGAAATCACAACCAGCATGCCCCTCAGACTCTGAAACCTAATGCACTGTGGCTTCCTGTGCCCACACTTCAAGCTGTGAATGTGTGGGGCTTGAAGGATATGCATGCATTCACCTGCTGCTGTTCAATTTGCCACTGAATTTCATGGAATTATCAGAATAATTTACACTAAAAAAAATCTTTTCCAGCAGCACAAGTCACCCAGATGTACCCAGGAGAGAAGGCTTTAGGAGAAAGTGCATCCAAGTTTTAGATCACAAAGTTCTGTTTTAGCAGCAGCAAAGCCACCTCACACTCAGGGAGGAAATCCCAATTTTTTGGTATTTCCGGCAATTGTAAGTTACCACGGCCCCAGTCCATGGGTTTGAGACTGTCCAGTGTGGAAATCAGGGCACAGGGGAAGGAGCTGATACACAAAGGGGTGTGGGGAGAAATGAGCCTGAGTTTGAGAGCGTAGGAGTCATCTCAGGTCACTTGAGCCCTCTCGTAACTGGCGATCCTCTGAGTAAAAACCAGACAAGAGTGTCAGCTGAGTTACTAAACCTTTGTGGAAACCAGTCTCTTCATTTAAAATGCCCATCTTTTCCCTTTAGAAAGCATAAATGAAAAAGGGCAAATTTAGTCTCCTATTTTAGCAATTCTGCAAGACTTAAGACTTGAATAGACACCAATGCCTATGAATATGCCATAAACCTTCTTCTTAGCTCTCAAAAATTTCTTTTTTAGAGGCCAGAATTGGAAAAAGGGATTAAAACTGTTGTGTTGCCAGCTGCCTCCAGATCAGATCCATGACATCTGATTTTTCTGTGCTCACAGAGGCAGGAAAGAAAACTTATGTTTGGTTTTACCAAATTAATTGTTCTATGTTCTTTTAAAGGTTGAATTAAAGAAATGAATAATTTATCAGATGCAGAGGGGACATGATTTTTAGAGGGAATTGAGGAACACAGCTGCACAGCACTGAGACAGGGATGTTTGTTGCTGTTGTTTTCACATAGAAACAATCTCCTTTCAGCATGTGAGTGCCTTAGCAGACACTGACTGTAATGGACTGTAGTTACTGGGGGATAAACCTTGTGGGCTTGGTTACCATAGAGATCACTTTGCTCTAGTAAATTAACATTCCCTAAGACAAGAGTGCATCACAGATTGTTTTA
This sequence comes from Aphelocoma coerulescens, assembly GCF_041296385.1. Classification (NCBI taxonomy): domain Eukaryota; kingdom Metazoa; phylum Chordata; class Aves; order Passeriformes; family Corvidae; genus Aphelocoma; species Aphelocoma coerulescens. Next base: position 9,752,957 of record NC_091021.1, read on the forward strand.
AGACCAGTCCTGATATGCTTCCTAACCTGTGTTATGATTTCTTAGAGCGATGAATCAGTAGACAGCCAAAGTCCAAGGTCCACAGGAGAGCTGAGCTGTTACATCAAGTTACCACATTAATTACCAGTCTTGTGTTCAGCAACGCTCTCCCATGAGCACTGTGTACTTTAGCCTTTCACAACACTTTAATTGGTACCTCAGGTGATGTTGGCACTGGGGTTTTGTTACTGTGGGGTAAGTAGGCAACACAATAAAGAGAAACCAGTAAACTGAATTTATGAAATACCAATACAGGCCTCTTCCATGGAATCAGTAAATCGATCTGAAAGAAATCACTGTGAGCAATGCGCTCAGAACTAGGGACACATTCCCACAAAAATATTTGAGTCAGATTCATTACACTGGTCTTATGAAGTATGGCTTTGGTCTTTAAATTCACCCTATTTGTGCTTAATGCTGTACATGGAGTGAAAAACCCAGGGGGAGGTTTTAGGAACACACAACTGCGCTACAGCATGAAAGGAATATGATTAAAGCCCACGTGCTCTTATAATGATAAATTTTATGAAAAGGAGAAATTAATTTACAACTGAGATTGTCAGAAGATCCTCCCCACATGAAAAGAAAAATACCAAAACTGAAAAAGCACACAAAAAAAAAAAAAAAAAAAAAAAAAAAAAAAAAAAAAACCAAACAGAAGAAAACTATACTCTTTCTTGGGGGACACAGGTGTGAGCAACTGGTGCAGTTATGTCAGGCCACATACAAAAAATATTTCAGAGAGTGTAAACATAAGTGCAGATACACTATAACTCCGGGGATGTTTCTGCATTGTGTGACATTAAAAGGTGAAACACACCACTCAGGAGACAAAGGTGATAAGTGTTACAGTTTTCCCAGCGTGCAGAGCTGAGAAAATATGTCAAGTTTTCTAAATTCTGCGCATTCTGCCTGGCTTCAGTTTTACACCACCACCTTACACTGTCTGGGAATCTGGGCTTGGATAATGAATGCAGTATATTCACACAACTTTAAAAAATTTGGCTTAGTATTTTTCTATTCAGTTTCTTGTGTGGGTACAGGTATATGTATGATCCTCTTATGCTGTGAATGCACAATGAACCCCCTGGGAACAGACGCAGAGCTAACATTGGTTGTACAAAGTCACCTCCTGCACCAAGAGATATTTACCTCCAGCACTGTTTGCCACATACCTCACACAGGTGTAAATAGCTGCAAAATGCACTGGAACAGTACAGACCAACAGAAATGAAAGGGAGGAATAAGTCTGGGGAGGAAAATACTGGGGAGAAAAAAGGAGATGTAGGCTAACCATGGTATCAAAAGGTGGTGAGGAGATTTAGCTGCAACATTGCACTGTCCTTTACTTTGATCACAAGGAACCATCTTTCTGAGGATTAAGAGCATTTTGTTTGAGCCAGGCTTGTTTCCTAAGCTGCAGTGACACACTGTCAGTTGGTTACTCTGCTGTGCTTTCTGTCCAGGAGATACTGGATGTGCACAGCTGCCAGGATTAGGTAGCAGTAGTGGTTTGTAACCAAAAATACAACAAATACTTAGAAACTTCGAAATAAGAAGCCACTCTGAAAAGTCTGCCCAGGATCTGTGCCAGTCCACTTGTTCCCCAGGCAAGCAGGGAGGCTGGGTGGGCAATGGGACCCTAATGAGTAGGTACAAGTAGGGCCAAAGTTTTATAACACGTTTGCTTTGAAACTGGGTACCATAAAGCAGTGCCTGTGCTGCTATTTTCTTTTTCTGCCACGTACTAAAATTTATTGACTTCTACACTGTTTAATAAAAAAGTATAATATAAAAATTAATATCGATAATATTAATATAAAAATTTTGAATGTTGCACTGTAGGTCAGACAAACAAATTGATTCCAGTTCAGAAATAATCTTTACTTTCCTTCTCTCCTTTCAAAAAGAGAGAAATATTTGGTTTTATGCTGAATTTGTTCAGTAAACAGTTTTATATGATAGCTGCGTAAACCCATTGTGTACATAAAGAAGGGGGGAATTAATTCTTTTATATGTTGCTTTTGCAACCAGAAGCAGCATTTTCCTGAAATTTCTGCCTAAGACAGCACTGAATTTGAGTCTGAATTGAGACACAGGCACATGTTGAAAAAGTTATAGTGGTCTTCAAGGTGTTTGTCTAACGATAGAAGAAAGCAAGCTAAATAATTGCAATTCTTTTGCTTTCTGAAGAAATTCTGTGCCATTGGACTACTGTAAATTTTTAGTGGCTCCAGCACTTTTGGTTACAATTTCCTGCTGACAATCTCTCTCTGATTTTACCCTAAGAGTGGCTATTAGTGATACATACCTGGTCAGTTGCTCTCTCTATACATGTATAATGCTGTGGCTTGGAAATTCAGGTTCAGCAGCAGGTGTTGCCTTTAGAAACACAGCTCTTTCAGCATCTGCTGCTCAGTGACTCACAAAGAGCACTGACAACAGATGGGCTTGGAGTTTTTGCCTTTTTGCTTCAAAGAAAGCTGCTGCAACAAAAGGAGAAGGAAGATTTCAGTCAGTCCCTGAACTTTCTAGGTTTATCTAATGAGGGTATGCCATGTTCTTCAGTTTCTTCCAATTGAGAGGGTTTGGTGGGAAGGGGAGACGCGGACAGACTAACGTGGCTGCTTATTTTAATGCCAATTTACTTGCAGAGGGTAGGAATGGTAGCCTACAGCAGACTCTGATCTCAGGAAACAGACATCATTCTACCTCAGCAGCAGGGGGGCAAATTTCACATATCTATAGCAAGGGATTTTTGTTTCAGTTTGTCAGGGAGAACGGGAAATTGAAAAGTCTTTTTCTTCCTTAGATAATAATGTATCTTTAACTAATTTTTGTAGGCTGTAGGAGAATAGGTGCAGAGCTGTGTTCTTTTATGGAGCCTTACCTCCCCATAACCTATCAGCAACTTTAGTTAAATGCAAGGTGATATTTGGCTTCTTCTTCTTAAACTTTTTGGCTGAATATTTCCTAAACCTCCAGTGGCTGAATCAGGACCACACTGCCTGTGCATCAATAAAACCAGCTCAGGAAGACGAGGAGCATCTCAAAAGAGTTTGTTTGGCTCCCTTTAGTCATTTGTACTTAGAATGCAGTAAGCATAGTTGTGTAACACACAGCAATTCCAAAATGAATGAGGGAAATACCATTTGCACTTTCCCCATGTGCATGTCCAGTAGAAAGCAACCTGTGTAAAAAGCACAGTACTGCTTTTATTCATCTGCAGTATTTCAAACCAAAATTGGTTAAAATGGGAGATGTGAAAAATTAAACGTTGACAAAGTGTTATTGGTACCTAGTTTGGTTTTTACTTTTTGGAAATCTAGAACCCGATCCTTTCCCAGCTCCTACTGGAGCCCATTGAGTTCTGGGCATGGACTAACTGCTTCTGAGAACCAAAATTTTGATGAAATGTTCACAGCCAGTGAACTAGGTTTTGTAATCGTATTTTCAAAACACAAATATAGAAATAAGGCTGTAAACACTGGCAAAATTAAAAATTACTTGGCTCTGTCAACAGAGCACAAGCAACAAAATGTGTTGAAACTTGTAGAGAATAGGTATTTTGTTTTCATTTTCACAAGTTTCACTTGTTTTCATGTAGGATCAAGAGAGCTAACAAATAATGACCGCTCCCACAAGAAACAGGAACAAAAGATGGTCAAACCCTTCCTCAACATAAAGTACAGCTTCCCCTGCTTGTCTATTGACTCAGGCACACCTCAATATTCTGTTTCAACCAGTAAATAAAGTGCTTTTTGAGTACTTTTATTGTACCTGTATAGAGTGTCTGGATGTAAAATTATATTTATACAAACACATATGGTTAGATGTACAGGTAGGCATGAGTATGTAGATAAATATAATATCTTAGCATTACAAACAACCTAACTGGGTGTTGGTTTCAGTAGGAGGCAGCTTAATATCGGAGAGTTTTGAAAGGCAATGTTTGTCACCTTTTTTTTACTTATTATTATTTTGCCTTGATTTACCAGGTAAGTTGCAGGAGTGGTGAAGTGGGTCATGGGGATTTATTGTTTGAAAATAGGAATTCCGCAGGTCTGAGATTGGATTCAGGCATGGATTGAAACCGAGACATCCTGAAGGGTGATGATTCAAAATTCTGTCCTGGTCTTCATTCCTACAATCTGAAGCTCAGGAGACAAGTCTGCCTGACCTCTAGCAGCTTCAGCCACAGGAGCTCACACACATTTCTCATAATTGTATTCATAATGGACCCAAAAATCCTGTGCGGCACGGGAAAGCTTCCTAAATCCCAGAATAGATAAAACTGTTATTGCAGTGTATCCCACAGGATTTTCCACACAGTCCTCCTGTGAATAAGCAACCATCTGATGATGTTTTGGAAAAAACAGACTTTTGAAAGTCTCCTCTGTGAAGAGAGGAAGGTGTGAATATCACCAGGGGAAGGGAGTGGGAGGAGACTGGAACAGCTGCACTGGACTTTTCTTTTTCTCTCTTCCCACTGTCAGCACTTGCTGGAGGAGGAATCACAGAACGTGGCTGAGAAATTTAGATAATAATGAGGGCACTATGGAAAAGCAGCCAGACTTGTAAAAGCTGAGAGCAAAAACACGTAGAAGGTTGAGAAGCAGGTGGACAGCAGCTTTGGAGAATAGCTGTGTGACAGTGGAAACTAAATGCAGTTTTAAGAAATAGTATCTGGCACTGTTTGGGACTTGAAAATTGGGAGAAAATTTGTGATTTTCATATAAAAATTGGTTGGGTATTTTTTAGATAAGGAAGCTTAAAAAGGAAAAATTAAAAAATCATACAGAAAAATTTCCAGGGCCCATCTGGGGCATAAGTGGGAGAGGGAGCAGTGAGGTAGGTAAGATGGTGATTAGTGTGGTGAGCTTGGCATTTTTCTGAAGCAAAACAGATTCTTAAATGTCAAGAGTCAATATTATTAAGTGTTCAGGAAGCTGTTGAAGAAGAGAGCAGTAAGAGCAATATGAAGAATGTGTAGTGAATTGCATGAAAATACAAGTTGTAAAGAGCAAATCTTTTGGGAGGCTGTTACAATTAATATGGAGGACAAAGTGTTGCCTGAAATACGTACTCTTCTTTTTTTCCTTGTGTAACACGTTATTGCTGATTCCTGTGGAACGTTGCAAGGTGTGAGAAAATTGTCCTGATTCCTTCAGTCCATATGCGGCCACAATCCCAAGAGCTAAGGGACATTTTTGTGGTATGATACACTTTAGCATCTTACACTGTAGAAGAGCCAGGAAGAATTCAGACTTATACTGGCTTCACACCATCTTGTTTGGGTGAGGAGGTAGATTTTAAATGTTGGCCCTCCCTTGATGTCTCCAGTCACATTGGTGGCTTCTTGCTAAGTTCTGTATCACTCTTTTCTAAACTTCAGTGCCGTATAACATTGGAACTACTTTTCCATCTTGCTCCATCTGTCCTTTGGCTCCATCTGAGATATTTCACTTCAGTGCAAAGAGGATTCGACTTCTCACCACCTGCCAGGTTTTCCCCAGGAACCATAGGTGCTTTGCTCTTCCCAGCTGCTTTTCGTGCTCCACAGAAAAGCACAATTTTTGAGCCAGCCTTTGGGTTAATGGCCATGTTAAAAATGTCCCTCTGTGAAGCATGAAAGACAATAGAAAGCACCAGTGCAGTCCCTAGAGACAGATGGAAAAGAAGCTGACTTTGTGAAAATCAGGAACCTGATTAGCAGCCAGGCTGTGAGTTGGCCCACCTTGCATAAATAAACTCCACCTGGTCACAAATAACAGCTCAGAAGAGCTCTCAAGCTTGAAATCCTGGTGCTCAGCTTGGAGGGAGGAGCAGCTGCAGCTCCCTGTGAAGCCAAGCCAGAGCCTGTGTGACCACATTAGGAACATTTCTGCTCCCACCTGATCCTCACACAAGGAGCTTCACAGGTGGGGCTGATTCATGCCCATTGTTGGTGGATATGCTGGTCTTATTCACACCAAATTGCCTGACTCAGATGAGAAAAATCTAGTAGAGTGGCAAAATCTCTCATGTCTTTACTCTTCTTAGTACCAGAGAGTAGTTACAAGATTTTCCAATAGTCTGTGTGGACTTAATGGATTTGGGCCTTTTTGTGATCATGTGTCAATTGGATAAGCTAAAAAACCCACAAAGAACAAAACAAAAGGAGGCCATATATTGAAATAGCTTGTTCTGTTTGCTTTGGTTAGCAGTCAGATCAGCACTTTGGCTAATGGAATGGCCATTTTGAAGCAGAAATCTCTATTAAAATCAATAAATTATAGCAGGAGTACTTTCTAACTTCTCATATTCAAGTATTTTTTACAATTCTGAAATTAAATGAGTTGCCAGTGTCCACAGTAATGTGTTTTTATTGCTCATGCAATTTAAAGTGTGTGTCACCTTTGTCCAGAAAATGCTAAAAAAACTGGATTAGTAAAAAGCAGAAGTTTCTGCTTTCTTCTTTTTCCTTCTTTTCTTTCTTCTTTTTCCTTCTTTTCTTTCTTCTTTTTCCTTCTTTCTTCTTTTTCCTTCTTTCTTCTTTCTTCTTTCTTTCTTTTTTTTTCTTCTTCTGTTTCTTTCTATCCTGAGCAAACTGAAAGCACCAGCCAGAGGAAAACAAATTTTAAAAAAGGAATAGCAACAGGAATGGTTGATGTAGAAGGTCTTTATTTCCTTTTCACTGGTGAAAAGTGTGATAAATACTACTAGCAAAACTTTTTGTACCACACTCATTTGTTGTCTTCATGGACTCTCATTCTATTCCTTTGGTTTGTATCTCTCAGAACACCTTGAGACTAATTATTATAAGTAAATATTACAATATGTGAATTTCTTCTGTAATAGAGGATTTCTTTAAATTTGCACACTGGATGCAGCACAATAAATACATTTTTAAAATTCCATGGAGAAATGAGGTCAGCAGTCAATATCTTATGAAAATAGTGAATTATTTTCACAGGTCTTACTGCATTAATTAAGATAACACAGGGATATGATTGTAAACTCTTTAGATACATGCTGCCTTTTATCAGCTTGTCATCCAAAAAATTGATTGGTAGATTATTCCAAACTTAATGTCAAGGGTTTTAATCAGAATATTTTCCCTATTCATAAGAAAATCATATAATGGCATTAGCAAAAGCATTTCCATTCCTATCTGTAGATAGATGGATATCTTCCATGCTGTTGAAAAGGGTTGGGGAAAAGGTAATAACAGGCCTAGCAAGTGGAGGTACAGAACTGGTAAGGAGCAATGGATTAAATTGTAGCATGGAAGGAAAGCGATTCTCTTTAATCAGTAGTGGGTGACCTGCAAAACCTACTGTATCTAGCATAATTTCAAACTTGGAAATCAACTCGTGTCTCTGAGACTTTCCCCATGGAGAGAAAAAACATATTCTGGGCTACAATAACAAGAGTTGTTTTAACAGACTCAGCAGGCTGGGGAGAGTGGCTCTGCAGAATGCCAGGGAGTCAGGTGGTGCTTTGTCCATGAAAGCTGGAGGGAGAGACCAGGGAAGCATGAGGCAGAGTACCGGATGGATATGTCAAAGCCAGGCTTATATAAAGGTATGGACATTTATGTGTGTTTATGCAAAATAAAAGGCATTACTGGAATCACATACATGCTGGAAGCACTGTAGGTTAACTCCTGGCTGGCTCAGAGTGCTGGTTCCTGAAGAGTGATGGAAAGGACTCCAGACTTTGACACCTTTGATCTGTCTCAGTTTAAGGTGACTGACTCGAACAGGCTCCCTACAGAGAGCAAAAGGCTGAAGGCCTGGGTTGTGTGCTCACCAGCAGATGGATGTTATAAATGGCTTCTGTAACACTGGGAAGGAGTGCTCCTCTGCTTTGGCCAAATACAACTGATATAAGAGTCCCACAGGTTCTCTGTCACTGGAAAGAACTGCAAACTTTCATTTCAGCATGTGCATGCAGCCTGACTTCTTTTTTTGTTTTGTCAGTAGCAACACTCAGGACTGGCTTTACGATTTCTGACTTAGGATCCTAACTAAGTTTCCAAAATTGGAAGTGGTCAGATTTCATCTCCTCTAGCCCACACACAGAGGGAAAGGAATCCAGCATGTCCTGCCCACAGTACAATTTTAAATAGAAATCCTCATCTCCATGGGTAGTATGTAGTCGCAGAGTAGGCCCTGAAAGCTCATGGTTGCTGGGGCTAACCTGAACATTTGCACAGGAAAGAATAAAGCTATTGCCAAGTGGTTTGTGGAAAGTCCTCCAGCACGTGGTGAGACTGTACCGCTGTCCTTGCATTAAGATATTTGTATTCCAGGCATAGGAATTGTAATTTCAACTAACTAGGAATACAAGACTGCCCCTCATGGAATGTGACTGGCTCTTTAGCAATGCAGTCTGCTGTAATCACTTCAGATCTGTCTTCCAGTCTCTGCACTCTCTTGTAGTATCCAATCCTGCTTAAGGAAAGCACACCAACACTCAAACTGTAGTTTGGGATTGTCTCTTGCTGCCTGTGCCTCAGTCTTTCTGTTCTGGTCACAGTTCTTGATAGGAGACAGAAACCCTGGGGGCTCAAAGAGACACTCATGTTGTCCCCAAGTTGACTGTGGAACAGAATATTTCTAGGAAAAAGGTCAAGTTGGAGAGGAAACGCTTCTGTCAGCTCTTTCCATGCCCCAAGGAAGCTACATTTCCTCATTCTTCCACACAGCATGCAAGGAGAAAAGAGGCAAAAGCATCTAAGACAATCAAACTGGTTTAGCTGCAGGATGAAAAGGAAATAGATAAGACACATTATCATTTCTATTTTAAAAAGCTTGAAATATTTGCAAGCTGAGGGTATGGGGTCACACCTGGAAAAAGAAATCATGATCCCATCTGTTTTCCCTATACCACTTAGGTGACTGGAATGCCATATTCCATATAGCAATAATTGAAAATTTTGTTTATATCTCAAGCTGGCTCAGAAATTTTAATATGAGAAAATATGTTTTGTTGTCAGTTATAGTATTTTAGTGCATTTTCCATAAACAACTTTCTTAGTTTTAAAATAAACTTGCCCAGATACCAAAAATGCCTTATCTTGTGATATCTGAGGGTGCAGTTCCTGTTCTAACTTCAGTTCCTGGCAGCGATGTTTTTACAACAATCTGACATGGCACACATCTGCCCTTCTATAACATTTATCATAGAAAAACCTCCAAGAATGCTCTGGATGGATTTATTTCTGAATAATAAGGGCTTCTTAAGAGAGGGAATGAAGGTATAATCAGAAGTGGAAACACTTGAACCAAGAACTCTAGAATATACTATTTCCCACTGTAATCTCATCTAAAGTGTGTGCTTGAGTCTTCGTAACTACAAAAGCAATAAACATATTTTCTAAGAAAGAAGGATTGGCTCATGTGCTTAAAATGTGGCTTATGGTTAATAGTTTGAAGAATCATGGTCTGTGTGAGGTCAGTGGTAGAAATGATGATAATAATGGGCACTGCCAATGCTGTTTTTCAGATTCTTTCCCTGTCAGTCTATGACTTCCACTGTACTGTCTTTTTGTGTTTCACCTGTTTCTTCAAACTGCATGGATTACCCCTAGGTCATAGGAGAATCTTACTGGGCAGGTTGAAAAGCCTTGTCACAAAGAAAATTGTGCTAATCTTTTAAAACATTAATCTGGAAAAACATGATATAGACTGGTGGAATTATTTTCTTAGCTCTCCGTTGTCTTACTTATGTATGCATAATTTATATATATATATATATATATTATTTGTTGGCTCCTTAAGTTACAGTAATGCTTTGAGGCATTCCTTAAGACGGATGTAATAAGAAATGTATATTAAGAAGCTTTTCCAAAGTGAATAGCAAGTTATCCAAATAGTTTCTCAAATAAGCAGTAAAATATCTAAAGCTGCACCATAAATTGTGTATTATAAGTGAGTCTTCTTCAAACCTTTTGGCATAACACAATCACAACATCCTGCCAGAAACAAATGGAGTAATTGGTCCTGATTTGAAGCATCATAGGAAACAGACCTGGGAATTGGGTAAAAGTTCTCTGTCCAACTGATTTCCTGTAATTCCACAATACCAGTATGTGTGACGAAAAGGAGTATTCCCTGGACAAGGAGTATTTGGTAGTGTACGGTGAGGTCTGAAAGCTACCTGCCATAAAACTACTACTTCTGGCCAGTTTCTATTATATTAAATATTCCCAAACCTGGAATATCTAGAAGACTGAAGGTGCCTTCCAATTTCCCCAAAGACTCATGATGCTGTCTAGCACACTAGCACTGCTAAAAGATGTTTGCTTAGTTGTAATGAAGAAATTCTCCAGGAACTTTGCTGTAAAAGCTACTGGTTATTTTCCTTTCCTCTGGTTTATTCTTGCTCCTGTAGAGAAGAAACAAACAGTATTTCTGTGTGTCTTAAAACAAGTTGATGGGGCACTGTAGGAACCCAGAGTGACGAGAATATTTCTCTTCCTGTTTTTAAAGGTTCTTACCCCCCTGAACAACACTGTTTTAGCTTCAAACCTTGGAAAAAATTACCAACAGTCAGACAACAACTAGAAAATACAGTGGTGTGAATTAAGTGATAGACTACTATGTAAGATTGTCACAGAGTAAAAAATTTAGAGGTTTTGGGCTTCTCTTTATAGTAAATAGATAAGAGTAAAAAATATCAAAATGGAGGATTGTTGTTGTTCTCTAAACCTTCTTCTTCTTCTACTACTCCATATTCTGCAGTAAAAGTAGTTTGGAATGACTGGATAGAAAATTCTACAGTTCCTAGTTGTGTTACTGAATAATTGGCAGGAAAGTGAAAATAATGTACATTTTTAGTAACTATTGGTTAAAATATCTTTAAAAGGCCGTGTAAATCTTGATAATTAGACTCATTCCTACTTTTCTTCCTTCTATGCTGTACCTGGGTCATGCTAGTGGCTCTGTTCTGTTGATAAGACTTAATAAACAACTATCTGGAAGCACTGAAACTCAAGGAAAAGTCTTGGCTTATCTTTGAAACTCCTTGCAAGGACTTTCAGCAAATTCTCTCCCATCAGGAGGGATTTGATTTACGGCATGGTAAAGTGTCAGGGCAGAGTGGGCATTTTAGAGCCATGCAAACATCCTTGACTTTTTGTAAACACGAACATATGTGACACTCATATCGTACCGTGACATCTTTATTTTCACATGATCTGCTTTCCCTTCCCGTGTGAACTGCAAACTTCACCGTGTTTGCTTTGTTCTGGACATCTCCATGTACCACAAACACTCCTTGGGTGTCACTCTGCAGAGGTCATGCAGTTAGACTGTAATTGAGCAGCTGCAAGTCCATGGGAGGCTGTAGGGGTGCTATCTGCAGATGGATCAGAACAAACCTATGGACAGTTGCTTCCCTTGACTGGAAATCGCTTTGTATTGACTTGAGCAATAATCCATGCCGTGACACATATCAGGGACACTGGAGCTGATGCCAGTCATTATCAAGCTCCAGATTCCTGGTAAGATGATTTTGTGTACCATGTGATACTAAAGTAATATTAGATCACTTTTTGCTAAAATTTTCTATGAAAATCACAGCATTGTTCTTTTCTTTCTTTGGCTGTTTTTTTTTTTTTTTAAGAAGGAGGACTAATTTAATAAAAAAATATTATTTTCCCTGTATAGAAAACCAGTTTCCATGGAAAGTTTTCAATTATCCATACACTTTAATGGTCTTACATTGGATTTGCATGGATTTAAATGAAATCTGAAACCTTCCAAAATAGCAGCTCATAGACTTTGTTTTCAGAGCTTGCTTTAAAGGTGTTGGCAGTGGCCTGTAGGAAGGTAAAGAATGATGGTTAAATTAGTGATGGCATGATAAATTTTCATTTCACCTATTATTTTTAATAATCTGGAAACACCTTATGGGTATTTTGTGAACTATCAGTTACTAATGTGAAATAAAATAGTCCTAATACCAATTTATAGAAATAAGCACAGTTATTTCAACAAATAAACAGTAAATAAGTTTGTACTGTTAGCAGCAAATTCAGCCTTGTGAAGTGAAATGTTGCTCCAGGACAATTCCAGATGATCATAATCAGTGGCACTCTTGCTCTGGTGTTTGAGAAACCAACATTTCAATCATTCAAGTGTTCGTCAAGTATGGCTCTATACAGAAACTCAACACAGAGATAAAAAGTATAGTCCTTGCATTAAAGTTTTACGTCTGAGAATAGTTTATTCATTGCTAAATGTGTTTTCATTTCTAAATTTAGCAAGTTAGCTAAAACAGAAAACAATAATTAGACAGTACAAATGGAGATTTCTTTATTCAGGGAAAATTGCATCTGCATGTAATGAAAAGCAACACCTCACGAAAAAATCTGGATGTTTTAGGATGAATTGGGTAAAATCAACTAGCAATGGAAATATCTTATGAATTTCCTGGGGAAAAAAATAGTAGTTTTGCTTTGATAAAATGAAGGCAATCTGAATTTCAGGCTTCACTTCTTCCAGCTGCCCCAGGCTTTCATTGCAGGGCCTATCAGTGGAAGGGAATGGTATTTTCCTAGGACAAGAATATTTTCTCTGAGAGTGTGTCCACAGAGATGCAGAAGCAATCTGAGGCTCTACTTCCATGGCTGTGTCAATTAACTATGAGAACAAACTATTACCAGGAAGAATTGCTAAGGCTTGCTATTTCATTACTGCAGGCACCTACAGTAATAGTGATGCAGACAGGACACCTGGAATACACTGATCACTGCAATAGAGAGCCACTCTCACAAGAAAATAGCTCAAATGAACAGGGACAAGTGAAAGAAAGGGCTTGATAATCCTGACCTACCGACCTCAGAAATAATAAAGCTGATTTTGCACGGTTTCTGTTTTACTCCAGAGTGCAAAATTGGCACAAATATCAGCTTACATCTTCAAGAAGTCTTCACAACATGCAAGTCCTAATTAGTCCTCACTGAGGAAAAGGCAAAGCTAAAATATATTTTCCAACAATTTTTATTATTATTATTTCATTTACAGACCAGGATATATTTCCTGTGAAGCGTGCTGATTATCTACGTGCACGTACTGAGGGAGGATTTTACTCAAGGAACTATCTAAAGTCGTATTGTTCAAAACCAGATGTAGTTATTTCTAACACTATCGAGTAGTTTCAAATGAGCAAGCAACACAAATTAGGTGACATTTTAGCCTCTTGGCACGGGTGTAGGAAAATGACACAAATCTCTGGGGTCATGGATCATACCAAGGCATAATTTCACTTGCTTAAAAACCTGAAGCCAAGATCAAGATGAGCCAGTGTTATTCAAACCTTACCAACAACAATGTTGACAACAGTTTGCCAAGACTCTGCGTCAAAACAAACATTTCCAGCATATTTCTGCCTAGAACAGCTTCCTCTGTCCTGTTTATCTGTTTAACATATTCTGCTCATTTCTTTCCCATCAGATCCTGAGAAGCCTTTACCATTCCTGTGATATCAGGATTTGGACACCAGCTTCCATGCAACATAAAGATTTTAATAATGATAGTATGTCCTTTTCTGCAGGCCTGCTCCTACCTTTGGTGCCTAGTTAACATATTATCTGTTATCAGACCAACTTCTTATTTTAATTAAGCTTGCAGGGAGGTTTTATTCCTCTGCCTGTGATGATCTTTGGTATCTTAAATTTAATTTCTTTTTATAACCCCTACAGTAGCAAGTAGCAAAGAGAAGTTTTAACTAACAAAAAAGTGTTGGAATCTTGGAAGCAATAAGAACTTGGCAGAAATACACACAGAATAAGATAAATTAGAGTATATAAAAACAAACAAACAGGCACTATAAACCTTAGTAAGGCTGTGAACAGTGCTGGCTTTCAAATGCAGAACCCTGCTGGCTTTCAGGAGAGGGATGAGGGGTGGAAGGCAGAAGTAAAGGTAGTGTCGTTGCTTCTGTCTGTTCTCTTTCTTCCTTCTCAGCAATCCAAGCCATCAGGTGTTACAGAGACCCCACTGCAGTCAGCCGTTTGTGCAGGGACAGGCATAGGCAAGCAGAACACTTATTTTTCTTTTATTTGGGCTCAAAATTCTGAGTGCTGGAGCCCTGAACTAGCCTATAGAACCAAGTGGTTAGGGAAGAGACAACAGAAATTCATCCCAGTTTCTGACTTCAAGCTTGATTCTTTCATCTGCAGACCAGGATGGGATATCATTTCAAAATATGCAAAGCAGTTGCTTTGGAATAATCTCTTCACAATTGCAATTGGATGGGAAACTGAGTAAATAAATCTGAAGATAGAACCGAAAAATGGGAGTCCCTAATTCAACCATTCCTAGCTTTGCTGCTGTACTTCAACAATGCAAAACACTTAGAAAATATGGCTGCTTACAGAGCATGAAATTTGTCCTGGTGTTCTGGGTCACAACACTGAATTTTACTTAAATATTTCAGTTACTGTTGCATCCCTCTTCTTTTACCCAAAGGCATTCATTGAACCAAGGTGGTGTCACATTTTTAGCATTGCCCTTTAGAAGCCGAATGTACTTTAATACCAGCTTTTTATTTTCTCACAGAAACTAAATAGGCTACATCCTAAAATTTTAGACCACTTTAAATTGTTCCATAAATAAACCTTCAATTTATTATTTATGTATCAGTTATTTATATTGTATAGTACAACTGGGTGAGCACAAATCTAGCAAAAAATTCCATTCCTACCATAAAAGTATTTCTCAAGCTCAGGAAAAGATTCACAGCACAAGAAGGCTTTTGTGTTTATCAGGTAATGTCCAAATTTAAAAGAAAACATCACTTTTTATAGAAGTGAGGTGCATGACTGCCTTTGAGAGAAAAATCCTCCTACACTCACAGCGAGATGGTTTTTTTTTTTGGTAATTCACAGTAAAAACAAATGCTGGAGTACCTGGTGGTATGAAATAAGGGAGCTGACATTGGAGGGAGGGAATAGTGGTTGTTTAGTCGGGCTAGAAACGCTTGTATGAGGTGCAAACCTCATCTAACAGTAGGAATACTTGTTACATTAACAAGATTTACTGACAGACTCCATCTGTGCCTTCCCACCAAACAAGGTCACTCAGTTAGATCCTAAGAAGCCTAATGAGCAAAGTGCCAGGTCTCTGGAGTGATAATGGAGCTTTGCTCTGACTTACGCCTCAGGCGCTTGCAATATTTTTAGTACTGGAAAATAAAATAGGATAGAGGAAAAAAGGTCATAATTTTTATCAAACCAGTCCACCTTGAGAAATATCAGTGTGTGTGCCTGGGCACAAACATACCTGGGTATATTTCCTTTCTTTTCCTGGTGGTTTGCAGTTTACTCTCGAGACACTCCAGGGCCTTCATCTTGGCCATTCATCTCACATCTGCACCTTGGTTATGGAAACTTCACTGTGGTGGCAACATGCCCATTCCTGACAAAAGGTTGTAACATTGACAGCATGTGTGGTGGTTCCAGAGTTGAGGGAGAAGCCTTAAGGCTTTTGCTGTTTATCCATTTTCTGCCTGGAATTTCTGTGATACAGTCTGGTCAATTTATAGCAAATATTATGGTAAGTGCAAAGGAGAAAGGGACAAAAATAAATTTAGAGCATTGCAGGGGCCCAAAAAAACACTGTTAACAACTTTTATTATTTACAGTAATATGTTCCTGTAGATAAGATGATAGTTGAAAAACAATCTGAAACCCAGGTACCCTAAACCCCTTGTTAGAGCTAGGATCTATTCATATTTATCTGCTATTGCTATGAATATCTGGCCCAGTTTATCTTTCTAGTGTGTGTTTATCATTCACCCTTTGCACTGCCTGAAAAAATCTACCCCCCCATTTGACTTCTCAGTGAATAAAAGAATACTTGTCTAAATCTGTGAGACGGGATTAAGGAGGCCAAAACCAACGTGGTAAAATAACAGAATAAGAAGATAAATTTAGAAGGATTGTCAATGAAGTCAATGCCATCCTTTAGTGTGGGATGGAATGTTTCTGGAATGAAATAGTGCTTCTTGTGATGAGTGATTTATTGCAGTGTATGGCTATCAGAGTCATAGTATGGAAAAGATATGGAGCATATCTGGTGGAAATGGCTTCTCTCTGCAGAATCTATTCTGTGTCACCTTCTGATAGGTTTCTGTTCTGCCCTGGTGTAAACTAACTCAGGTCCTAATATCCCACACACAGAACTCTTCTTCATAAGATGGGGAGTCACATTTTCACTTGTGTGCCTTCACACTCAGTGTATATAACAGGGCTTTACCAAACTGCACACCTGGTGATCAGAATAGAGCATTAATTTAAAAGTTCTAGGGGATAAGCTTCCAGGAAAATGCACGTGTATGAGTGCATATTTCAATATTCTGGAGGAAAATGTCTCTACAATTGTCAAGGGGCTTTGCACAGTGGCTCTGGCATTCAGTTGCCTTGTAAAATACAATTGTAAAAGATGTCTTTCTAACATCACTGACTGTGGTAGAAGTAGAATCTGTAGAATAAAAGTGGAAAAGACATGATAATTTTAATTCTGAGTTGAAGAAACCACAAAGATTATGAATTAGATTTTTGCTTATTGCTTAACTTATAAAGATGCTGTTGTTCAGGTTCTGCAAATATCCATCCACCAGCAGTGAGTGCACACTGGAAATCCAGAACTTGGTGTTAAGGCCAGGGGTTTTTGGGATCTCTATCCAACCTTCCAGTGCGGATGTCCTGGATTGCCCACAGCTTTCTAATGGCAGCTGAAGGTTGCTCTAAACAGTGCCAAAGCTTTTTTAGCTATACTCAGACTTCTAAATTCCCCAGTTACAAGTGGTGGGTAATGAGTTCAGCAATATGAGCAATATAGAGGCAGGAACTGGTGGTTTTCCCCTTATTCTTGGTTGTTTCCTGCCATCTGACAAACTTACAAAATGATAGCTCTGCTCATATACTCAAAAACATATCTAATAATATAATGACATATCTAGTAATCCTAAGAAGTCCTTTCTATTGACTGAGAGACATAATTAAATGTTCTGAAAGGAAGGGGTGGAACACTGTGAAATCTCCAAACTGACAGCAAGGATGTTATTAATTCCCATGCTGAGCACAGAACAGCACATCACACTGCAAACACACACGTAAGGAGAAAGGAAGGTTTAAGTTGCAGTCTCTCAACTCTTCTCCATAAGGAGCAGGTACTTGTTCTGTGAAATCCCTATCCCTCCATTCCCCAGTGAACTCTGGCACACCACATGGTATTTCACAGCTGATACTCAGATTCCGTCCTGGCTGTATAGGGTCCTGAGGTACACTGAGAGCTTCACCCTTAGGTCACTGGAGCCAGAATTTCCAAGACCCTGGAGCAGTTTGTTATCTCTCCCATCACATTACATTTCTGTTAGTAATTATTTTTACTTTTTATTGCTTTCTAATCTTCCCCACAATCCTCACCTCAACTTTGCTTACCTCAACATTGTACGTATCAGTGCTCTTTCCCAGTCAGCCCACCTCTCATCTCCCCCTGCCCTCATGCCTGATCTAGGTTAGCCCTAAGCCCTGGCCTACCTCTTGCTCCACTGCAGAAACAAGACAAGAATTGTACCTTGAGTGTGGGATTCCAAGCACTTCTCATAGCTGTCTTGCCAAAAATGGCTGTCTGGACTTTAAAAACACCAGTTTCTTGGTTCTTACTTGAAGATGGGTGATATTTTGAAAAACAATTAGTTTTAGTTTGCTCTAAACCATAATTTGTGTTGGATTTTCTTTCATTTTGCAGTTTTCTTTAGCTTTTATAGTTTTGCATGAAAAAAAAAAAGAAAAAAAAGGAATTACCTCAAGTGGTTGCTCTGACCCTGGACAGAGAGCAAAGCATTTTTCTATAATACGTATTTCAGCTCCTCTCCTGACCCATATTGTTCAGTTATTCATTAAAGCTAAAGGATTGTTCAGTTATTCAGTAAAGCTAAAGGATTGTGTATGGTTTTGGTTTTTTCTTTGTTGTTGTTTGGGTTTTTTTTTTTTTAAACAAACCAAATAGTTGATATATTATAATTTAAAAACCATGTCTTGAACCGAAAGAAAAATTAGTGCCTGAAAAAAAGAGTTCAAAATATGTTTTGCTATAGAACCTCTTTACAAACAGAAGTGTTGACCTAAAGAAATTATATGTGTGATCAACAACAAACCTTTTGTATACATCTTACAATGCAAAAAACTACTTCCAAAGATCTACAGATGCAGCTATTAGGAAGCATGTATGCAGATGTTGTATTGAATAGTCTTGCATAAATAAAAGAAAGTAAAGGTGGCAAGAAGCTTTAAGTACTCACTGTGAATAAATTGTACCTAGAAAGTCTTGCAACTGAGTAACACAAACCCATATGACACAACTATAAAGAGAGATAAAACATTGCTTGGGATCTTTCTGTGTGTCTCATTTAACCTTTCAATAAAAGATGTTGTAAGCTTGAGCAGCTTTAAGTGCAACATTAATATGTGAAAGAAACTAGAATGAAACATTTCAAACTTCTTGCAGAGGCAGTAATTTGTTGGCTGTTTCCTCTGAGGCTTTAATGGTCTGGTGGCCAGGTGTCCTGCCCTGAAAGCTCTCTGCCATGCTCACTGAGGGGTGCATTTTCACTAAGTTTTATCACAGCCTGAATCACTTGCAATTCTTGATGAGTTTCAGCCAGACATGGCCAAGGAAGTGTAGAAAAGGATGTGGATGAGGGGCCAGGGAAAGGCAGAGAGGGAACACTTCTGTACAGTAACACTGGCCATGGGACAAGTACTTCATTTCAAGGGAGCTATTCTGATTCAGCCCAACTAATATGTGAACAGAGGGTGCTAAATATTTAATTAATTACAATGGACATTTTCTAGCAATTAGTGCACACCTCACCCAGTGATTGAGACCATCACAGGGTCTGAGACTATATTTCCAGGAAAGATACTGGAGTATTCACCACCACCACCACCTGTTTGCATGTTGCATCTTGGTTTGAAAAATCAACTTCATGAAGAAATTCTCTTCTATTTGCCAGCTGGACTCCAGAGGGTTTAACCAACCAGTAACAGGACCCCCCATCTGCTGATTTTTTATTCGTTTATGCTCCTGGCTCCCACCTCAAACAAAGCACATACATAAACCTCTACTGAGATTACTCTGCTTGTGTCACTCAAAAAGGCACTGACAATTATATTGCCTCAAACAGTGTTCCTTACCATGTTTCCATGTAGAGAAAAGCTAATAATTATAGCAGTGACTCTTTCTGTGACTGGGTAATATGTTCAATGTTTATGATCCATTTCTCTTACCAAAAAAAAAAAGCAATTTTATATGGCAGCATCTGCAGTGAAACTGATTTTTAACAAGTTCTTTAGGGATTCCAGATGTCACTTGACAACTTGAACAAAAGTGCTACCTTTTCCATCAGTCTCTGTACCAAGTAATGATCTAACAGTTGCAAGATTACTCAAATGGCTTTAAGATTATTTTTGTAGCCAATTTCTGTCCACAGAATTGTGGAAATAGTCCCCCAAGTATGTGAAAGCTCTCGTGGTTGTTATCTATCTGGAGCAATATATAAAGAAATTACAGCCCTTCTATAAGTAGTATTGATTAGAAATATAGCTGTGGGAAAAAAACAAAACAAAACAAAAAACAAATGAAAAACCTCAAACCAAAGCTACTTCACCTAAAAACCCATCTGTTTTGATTTGATTTAGTTTTTGGGCTTTTTCTCAACTGTAGTTATTTAAATTATGTCAGCTTTACTTAGAAGTAAACCTTTGCACTGTGCAGCCTGCCTTAACACAGTATCAGGCCCTGCCTTCTCATGAATAGATGATAATTCAAAGAAATTGGAGGGAAAGTGTCAAAAAGAACTGAAAATACTTCTCACCTACTCCATTTCACTTAGGGGCATAAGCTCTTTGGGATAGATTTCTGTGCTTTTCTGCGTCTCTTTTATATTTCTGAACTCAGAGAATTCAAAATAATGTTTTTTATCAGAGGAAAAGACTACTAAAATGCTAAGCTGTGTGACCTAAGTGACAGCTTAAACTATGTGCCATAAAGTCTGAAAATGGTGCCTCCTCTGGTGTTCTGAGGATTTCAAAAAAATTCCCAGAGCTTCTCTTTTCAAACAAAAACAGTGTGGAAAAGACAAAACACAAAACCTGTTTTTGTCTTCTGATGGTGACAACTAATAGAGCTACAAAGCCTCCTGCTACCTGAGGAGCAAGCCCTCTGTGGCCAGGGTGAGAGCAGGAGCTAAGAACAAATATTTGCAGGCAGGAAAAGTCTCCAAGGCCTTGAGAACGGATGTCTTTTGTTTTGAATTGTGGATTTTTAGGCTGTCAGAAACTGAAAACACATTCATTCAGGGTACAAGAATCTAAACCAAGATGCCACAAGTGCCCTTACAGGGCTGCAGCTGGCTCATGGGTTTGGAGACATCTGGATGTAAGTCAGGCACTCACTCAGTGTGGCAGGGCTGTGTCAGAACGCCTGGGCAGGACAGGGAAGGGCCAGCAAAGGGCTGCTGCCTTCTGTGTGCAAATGCTGCCCTTGCTCAGCTCTTACATGTTCATGCTCAAGCCAGAAGCCCACACACACCTGAGAAATCTCTTGAATTATGGGCCAAGAGAGCAGGACTTTGCTCCTGGCAAACACAGGAAAGTGGCCCACAATTTTGGCTATCTGACAAAGCTCCAATATGTCCCAGTCTGCAATAAATATAAAGTTTATCTAAAAATCTCACCATTCAACAATGATTGCTTGCAACCTGAAGCCCAAAGACTCCTTTCTGGGTTTTTTTCTGACAATTTAAAACATCTTGGAGGGGTGGAAGGAGGAATGTCAGCCATTAAAATTATTTTCATTTTAGCATGACTGTCAAATGAACATAGGTCCACTCCTGAGAGAAACTGTTTAGGGGTAGAAAAGTGAGAATGAAAAGATTGTGTGGTTGCTGAACAAGCTGCTTGGCATTTATTTTGTACAACAGCAACCCTAAAAGTGCTTGAAAACCAAATCTTTGCAAAGTTAGAAGTGTTCACATATGTCAGAATTGTTTTTCATTATTGGATGGGTTCTTCTACGAAAAGTTATTGTAATTTTGAAAGGACAGCCCTCAGAGTTCAAAATTTTGTTAGGTGTCTGAAATCTTACTGCAGTTTTAGAACAGACTTAAGTTTGAAAATCAAGTTTCTCCTATAATTTAGTTCTCTGTCTTTCCACAGCAATTAGAATAATTACACTCTGTCAAGTTACATTTTTTTACTCTGATTAAAGCTGTAGTTGTATTGAGCAAACACATCAATTAGTCTGTTGACAGGTGAAAGAAGAATTCAGAGCATGTCTGAAATCACACTGATAACTTCACCTTAAGTAGTACACAGGCAAAAAATTCATCCTGTATGCTTCTTATAGAAAAGAAATACTCTATTAAAAAAATTATTTATTCTGTATATCCTTAAACCCAGATAGTTTTACATATAAATCAAAGCTAATGATTTGGATCCTGTCTCAAAATTAATTATTGGTGCATTCTCTTAAACCTGGTTGTATTTGAAAGTAAGTATCTAAAATCACAGGGAATTAAATTAGATTAAAAAAATCTTTGATCATTAAAAGTATATACATTAATGTTTAAGTTATTAGTGCAGATGATTTGGTTGTTTACAACATAATTACTGATTTGACTATGAAAAAAAAAGAATTGCAAATTGTTTCACATCAATTAACAGTACATAAATAATTCCAGTGTGCATAAATTTTTTACTGTTGAAAACTGTAGCACATAACTTTTTATGGTGCTCTTAAAACAGGTCTAATGCAAAGCTAATAACACACAAAAAAAACCCCTGTCTGTGGGGGGAAAGGCATCTGTCACAAAGAGGACAAGAAATGGAGTTGCACCAGAACCTGCTAAGAAACTGACAATTACAAATAATATGAGTAGTAAAACATTGCAAAACTGCACAGCATTGCAACACAGCAACAGAGATAAAACAGAATGAGGATGGTTATACAGTGAAAAACCCAGAAAATTGTGACATTACTGATTTTTTATTAAAATTAAAAACTAAAAAGTCAGAATAATAGTCAAGGAACACTCAGTAGCAATAATTAATTTTGATTATTAAAATATAAAAATATCATTTTAGAAAGATCAGGAAGCATTTCACTCAAGTGTGAAATCACTGCCCTCCAAACAATTCAGTTGAGTTTGACCAAGAACTACCTTTGATTTGCAGACACTTGGAAAATGAATGTGTTTATTCCTCAATCTCTCTTCAAAGACAAGCTGAGAGTCACAGGCTGCCATCCCAAACAAGCAACTATCTCTGGAAGAACACCTCCAGATATTATAACCATTTTCATCACAGACATTGAGTAAAAAGGTTGTTCTTTGTTTGCTACATTGTTCTTGGAACAGAAAGATCAATACACTTCCTTAACCTTTTTTAAAAAATAATTTTTGTATACCTGGCATAAATTCACACCTGGAATTTCAAAATTCAAACCAGCTACTTAGAAAAAAAGAAAGAAAAAAAAATAAACAAGGCAACATCCTGACTATTGCTGTGAGTGTCCTAGTGTAAGGGAAGACAAAAATGTTAGGATGTAGCAAAAAAGGAACCAACTTTATGTACAATGCCACTGATGAAAATGGCTGAAATTAAGAACTTTTCTTGGGATGACACACTGATTTCTGTCCTGTTTCAAAGACAGGACAGAGGCTGTGAGATTAAGAAACTGATGTTAA
Organism: Aphelocoma coerulescens; assembly: GCF_041296385.1. NCBI lineage: Eukaryota > Metazoa > Chordata > Aves > Passeriformes > Corvidae > Aphelocoma > Aphelocoma coerulescens. The sequence goes on from NC_091021.1 coordinate 9,775,742, forward strand.
AAAATACTCAATTCATGGCAATTTTGGGGCTATTTCAAGCATAGCAGAAGGGAAATGCTGAGATAAATGTAAGAATTGCATATTGTAGAGCATCTATGCTTCTATATAAATTTTCCTACAACAGAAGAAGAAAAGGGTATTGAAAAGTATTTAAAAGCAACAGATTTAAAATGTATGAAGACATTCTTACAAAACTTATAATTAACCTTTGGAACTTGTCGCCATATGGTATCATTGAGGTCAAGAATGTAGCAGGATTTAGAAAGAGTGGACATTTTTATGTACAATCAGAAGTTACCTCGTTACATTAGAGAGCATAAAGTGCTTTTATAGAGAACATAAAGTCCAATACTTCAGGCCATAAGGCAACCACTAACTCAGGGGGGTTAGGAGGGAATGTTTTCAGCTGGCAGGTTTTTCTGTCATGGCCCCTCCAGGGCTCCTTGGAGCTGCTGCCTTGCTTTGGCTACAGTCAAGAGAAGATGAGGTTGGCTGCCAGTCCATTGTGGCATCACAGGTCTGCCTGTTTCATCTGTGCTCCTACTATTGCTCTTATTTTTATTAATTTATTTCTTTGCAGCAGTGTTTTGCTAGCACAGGTGTTATTTGCTATTACAGGTAAAGCCTCTCTGGCAATCTTGTGTATGCTTCTGCTCCATAAAGAGGAATAGCTGTGATTTCCTGTGTAACACATCTGCTGCATGTTCCTATTTTGCAGCAAACAAGCTGCTGATCCAAGGCAGATATTCCAGTGTTTGTTTCACTCTTTGCCATAGGAGTCAGCAGATTTCCTTTACGGGAAATGCTTTCAACTCTACTCATTCTTCTATTAATTCTTGGTAACTGATTGTAAGAACTATGTTAGTAAAATTAATATTTCAGAGCCGCCCTGCGAAGGATATTTTTACCATACAGCACCACAGCCCCTGTCTCTTGTCACTTGTGTCATCCTGTCACCGTGTACGCCTTCAGACACAGGCAGGCTGATACTAATGAGCTCACCACTCCATGTTCCTCTAACATGAAGTTCACTACTAATGAGAAAAATTCCCAGACTGTACTCACACTCTAAATCAACTTGGCAAGATTGATCAAAATATTCATTAAAACAGTTTGTTCTTCAGCTCAGCCTGAACCCTGCAGGCATAACTCTCTTGCTTCTGTGAGGGTTTGTGTGTGCGTCTGCGCGCACATATGTGAGTGTGTGAAATTAAAACAAGGCGCTCGCTTTTCCTCCTCGTGGCATTCAAGCAGCACTTTCAGAAGAAAAAAAAATAAAAAACAAGGCTGAATTCTCATTACTCTTTTCTCCTTTTGAAGTGCCCAGGAGTCCAGAAAGTCTAAGAAAAATATTCTGCACTCCTCTTCTAATGTGCCTGTCATCAGAAGGCCTGAGAATGACCAACGTGAGGAAGCAAATTACCGTCAAAAGGGCAACAAGCAAAATAACAAATGGGAATTTGTCAGAGAAAGAGAGACATCACTGGCCACACAACCCTGGGAATTTAATATCTCTTCTGTCTGTCATCTGCATGCTAAATTTCTATGTCTTCCTTCAGCAGAATTTCCTCTTGCTTTGTCAGCCTTGATAAGTACAGGTTAGCTCACACTGTCCACTTATTCACACACATTTCAAGATAAAACACAGTCCAGAGAGCCAGGGATGACATTAACTGACTAATGCTCAGTGAGCTGGACTCTGCTCAGAAGGGTCTAGACAGAAAACCAGAGCAGTACAAATTGCAGTGAGAGATGAGCGGGGGATAGATTTAAAAATCTCACCTGTGATGCTATCTGTCCCTCCAAAGGGACAAGAATAATTCTTGCTGGTACCCGTTTAAAAGCCACACACCCTGACTAGTCATATATTATATACTTCTGTTTCATTTCAGCAATAGAGAAGATTGCTGTTGGTCATCTGACTTGATTATTTATTGCCTAGACACTAGGAGCTTTTCCCAAAGGACTAAGAGGAAAACTCAGGCAAACTTAAGCCTGGCATGGTTTTAAAATACATCATGTGGTACTGTTCACAACATTGCAAACCTCTTTAGTTTACAATGTTAATGAATTCCCAACAGCCAATTTCTTAGATATATTATGTGTTATAAAATGAGATCTTGTTTTCCAAGAAGATTTCAGTGGGGTTATGAATCCCATCACTCAGAAACTCCAGAATGAACTCCACAGATAGTGTCCCACTGAGCTGAAGCAGCAGGCTGTTGGTGGGGATCCCACAGTGGGGGATCAGGAGGCGCTCTGCCTTGGCTCAGAGTGCAGAACCTCGGCAGTTCAAACTACAACAGGCAGCAAGGACTCCTCTAAAAGCTGGCAGTGGCATACAAAGGCAGTGGTCCATATTTCTTTGGATATGTCATTTCCACAGCTTTGTATTCAAAAGGTGCCAATTTAAAAATGGCTGCATAACTGACCAGGACATAGGTAGCTCTGACCACATGCAGAGTCATATGAGATTTTCTTCCCATTTAAACACTGCGGGCTTTTCAGAAATCATGGCTGTCATCTGCCTCCACACTGAGGGGAGGGATGCTGAGCACCCCTGAACTTCCAGAGCAGTGCACCAGCAGCCAGCAAGGCTTCAGGCAGCAGGTACCCATCCAGGTTGGTTGAGTTTGCCTGGAGGAGCAATAACCCCTGCATATGCAAGCCCTTACCAACGAAACCCCTGTTTAAATGTAACGATGCCAACCTCCTTCATAAGAGTAGTCCAAGCTCTGCCAATGCAGAAAACAGGTTTTTTTCTTTAAAACAGAAAATAACACTGCTACAAAGCAAAAAACCCTTCAATCATATTGTCCAGACAGGTTCTCTGCAGATGAGATAAGGTGCTATTAACCAAATGCTCATTTACAGGCATATCATCTGCCACAGAATGCGAGGATCAGCTCTTATCACTTTCCTTTCACAGTGCAAGATGCTGCTTTTAATGTGCTTCCTGCTTGCCCACTTTTATCTGGCAAGCGAGGTTTATTTCTTTTGACAGAAGCTGTCCCCAGGCATCTATTTCCACAAATGGAGGGAAAACCAGATACTGGAACTGTTTGACTCTTTTTCTGTGGATAGACTCTACTTAGGGCCATTGAAATTTTCATTAAGAGAGAAGTTTTAGGGAACCCAAATGCTAACATCCTTTTAAAATATTTTCCCTATCTACAGAAGACAATAGCTTTTAGGAATGCATTAAAATTTCATTTTTTTCAGTTATTCAAAATATTTCTGCTAAAATTTTATATCAAAAGTAAAAAAAAATTAAAAATTAAAAACATAGTGTTGTCTAATAATAGAATATTGTGTAGTAATTCAAAACATAGTGTTGTCTAATGGTGTGTGGCTCAGGTTATGTGAAGATTTTATTTTCTGCACAGGATTAATAAATGCACAGATAGCAGAGAAAGTTAAACATACAGTACCTCCTTTTCCTTGTTTGATCTTAATAGGCTGACTCATTCATTTTAAAAGCATGCAGGAAAAAAGTTAATGAAAATCATCTACTCAGAAGAGTGAGACCTTTGATTTACAAGAGACTTCTGAATCACTCCATACTCCTTGTATGGCTTGTTTTAAATTACCATGTTTCTTTTTCTGTAGCTTTGCAGCATCTCAGACATTTTCAGCATCAGTTGAAGATTACTTTGCTTAGCACAGGTTTTTATTTATAAAATTTTTCCTCAGAATCTTAGGCAGTAGGTACAGAAGGAGGCAGAGAAGTTTGGTTCAGTGACAGAAAATTCCCTGGCTTTCTCTGTTTTGCAATGTTCTCTATCTTTTTCCTCCTCTCACTTCCCACCAGTGCCAGACTATTCTAGGAGAGCTAGTGTAGCCCATGGCTGAAAGAAAATGTCTCCTCCCCTCCCCAAAGAAAGAAAGAAAGAAAGGCATTGTAGCATGTGGTGTATTTTCAGCTGCTTTCATCTCAAGTTATATGTATAAACTGAAATAAGGCTGTTACTCTTTTTGGAGCTCCAACAGATGCTGCCAATGCACAAAATGCCACAACCAGAAAATTGCGTTCATGTATGACAGAGAGGATGGATCAGGTTTAAATTTTGGTGATCATGTTAGTTTGGAAAAGCCTAAAAATTCGTTCAATCAAGACCAGTAAATGATATCCTGGTTGCTTCTTACATTTCCTTCTTTCTTCTCGTAGACAATTTGTGCTGCTCTGTCCAGATGTTAGAGAACGTTTATGGCACTGGGAGCTGTTTGGGAATGCTTTGTCTTTCCTCTACATGTGAGAGAGAAATCCAAGGAAGTCAATACATGTACAAACATTATTGTGTTGGTCAAAAAATTATAGTGACTTTGCTCAAAAATTCCTCTTAGAACTTTAAATCATCTGTGCGCCCTGAGGCACACACCCAGTTAATCGTTTCTGGATTAACTCTGCATCTCTTGGCTAGGCAGAGGTCCTCGTCTCTAAACACTCCTTTTGTGCAAGCTAACAAGGGGACACATTCTTTTCCAAGAGTCTGTTCTGCAGTCTGCTCCATCCATTGCACATTTGGGATCTTTCAAGATAAAGTTCCCCCACAGTCTGAGACATTGCTGCTCCTCACGGCTGTCGGGGCATTATGACTGTGTTTATAACTGTGTGATGTACTGCTGTACACTCATAAAAATAATTATTAACAGCAACTATAGCCCAACACACATTTTCGTTCTTGGTCTTATTTCAAGCAGCATCTCCTTTCCAACAACTTTTCAATATAGCAGGTTTGATAAATCCTCCTCTTAATATTTAGCGTGAACTACCACAGGCAAACTCATTTGTTAGTTAAATATAACACTTTCAATTGGATGGTTTTTTGATATGAACACCAAGAGAGGTAGGAAAGAATATTAGGTTTGAATGACAGTGATGAATAATATTAATATTTACCTACTATTGGAACCTGGAGCTGCTCCAGTGAGCTACAGGGTCTTAAAATCTTAATTAAAGGTTAATGAAAAAAAATACTGAAAAATCTACTCAAGGAACAAGAAGTGAGGAAACAGGGTATTCTCTCTCATCCACAATACTGCCATTCTCACACACATATAATAAGGCTTCCATAAGACACTGTGTGTAGCTCTGAATTCACCTTTTGGCTTTCAGACCTTCTGGGCTGCAGGCACAGTCCCACATGCAATTTTCTTTTTTTGCAAAAACATCCTTCTGTTAAAGGCAAAGATGGGCTTGCAGTATATTCATGTATCTCTCTCTGAGTTCAGTTAGAAAATACTACTGAAACTCACAGGAAAGATCGGCATCATTTTCATCAGATCTACAAAACAAAATATTCAAGAAGTATTGATTCTATTCCTTTTGAACTCTTTAGAAAATCTGGGCAAATTTCACAACATAAAACAGTGAAATGATATAATTGGTTTAAAGTCAGAGACTGCATCTTCATTACATTCCTTATGTATGATACTTATTATGTATTAATAACACCTTATTATCTCTTGTCATGTATAATAAATATAGCGTCTGAATATTAATTTAGTGTTTTATGCCAGCTCCTAAGGTTTGAAAACAGAAGTTCTTTTTTCTTGCACAGCTCAGATGTTCTTACAGGGTGGGACACTGCTCTTAGGGAATGGCAAATTTATAGACTTTAGTGTACGTGAGCTTGGATACACGTAGAAATACCAGTTGGTTATTGAATAGTTTATAATTAAAACCGAATTTAGGATGAAGCTTATGGGTTTATGTTTGTGTAAATATTAGAGGAATGTACAATTACTGCTTTGATTTGTGTCGGACCCTCAACTCTAATGCTGTTGATGCATTTGCGATAACTCAAGAATAATCCCTTTTGAATCTGCAGCAATGCCACTAATGCTGCAAAACTAAAACACTTGGGAACTTCATTCTTATGGCTACACAATTTTCCCTCTGGCTTTTGTATCATCGCTGATCAGATGCAAAGAGTGTGTCATTATCTATTCATTATTGTGCATGAATACATACACAGCAAAACTGCCCAGTAAAATTAAGTGTCACTGCTTCTCACCTTGTGGACTTCTCAAGAGGAACTTCACATTCACAGCACATTGTCAGCAGTGACATCTACCCTGCAGTCACATGGGGGTCATGATTTTTCTAAAAAGGAGTAATACTTATGAGTACTTCTTCGGATGCTTAATTTAGTATTCTTTATACAGCCAGAGTTAAACATTTACCATCTGATGGACAGATCTCCTTAAATCATCTTGAAGTCACAAAATATCCTTACCAACCACTTTGGAAGACCTTGGTTTATCCCCTGATTGTAGAAGCAGGGATGCCATCAATACTACTATCAGTAAACATTAAATTATTAACTTAGGTACATGTGAGAGACAAAGGTCAGGGGAAATTGATGTTGACAAAACATAAATATATGTGATTAAAAATTATTTTGTATGGGGTAGTGCTTCAACATACCTTCACCATCTTGTTCTTAATGTCTAGTGTAATTCTCAACATTCCCTGGTGTATCAAGAATGTATCTGTGAGTCAAATCTTCAAATTTCTGCTAGGCAAGCAATTGATTTTTTTTCAGCATGCCAGAAACACATGCTTTATAAGGTCACTTATGAAAAAAAATGAAGCATGCAATATGCTGTGGTATCCAGCACTAATACTTCGGCAAAGTTTACCTCATGGATATAACTACTGGCAAACAAAAAATAACTCAACCACCATTAGTTCCTTCTCTTAAAAGAAAATCACTGGAATTCATAAAAGATGTGTGTTCCAATTTTATTCTGAAAACTGTTCTTACCTGAAGAACAGCCCAATGGAAAGTCAATTAGTTCAGGACAGAATTATTTAATTAATTGAGAACTTGACTATAAGGGCATGAGTTTAATTAGCCAAATTATTCAATACTATACATCTCATAGGCAAAGAGCCTGACCTGAGGCAGTCCTTGTCAAATATGGCACAGTTGGTTGTCATAAAGTGTTATTACCCTTTAAAACCTGTGGTTGTGTTGTAAAGTTATTTACTGATGTGTCTTGGATACTGCACCAGAGGCTGTTTTGACCATGATAAACAATTTATTGTAAGACTCTTGCTGGGTCTACTTACTTTAAAATGTGATATTAGGTGAGAAGCAAGGTGTGAACTGCTGCCAAAGGCAAAGAGTATCTTCAGATGATCTCAGCAATGTTCCCTACCTGGCCCTAACACCCAGCAAATGCTTCTACCCTTGTAATAATTCTTCAGTGGAGACAAACCTCACAGATCCTCTCTGACATATTAGCTGGCTTTTAAATCCCTGACTCACCTGAGACAAAAACTTTCTCTATTCCAACACAAGTGGCCTGAAAATAGCATGTCATATACTTTTGGGAATGACCTCTGTTTCTAATAAATTCTGGCTGTCCCTGAGCCTTGCTGGTCAGACACAAGTCAGGAATACGATGGGATAAACAGCCTGTCAAGTGACTCACTTTAGCTGGATGACCCGACTGGACTGTGGAGATTCTGATTTCTTCTGCTGAATTTGGTAGAATTTTTTAAATTGTTGTATATGATGTTTCTGTTTAAAGGGTTGTCTGGATCATGGAGATGGTCTTGAATTTCTTTAACTTATTTATTAGAAATGAAACTGAATTTCAGCCTCATGGTAAAAAGCTGTGTGATCTTTAATCGTAACAAATTAAGGCAAAAAGTGCAAAACGTTTATTTGCTTCATTAGAGTCAATAAAAATATTAGAATAGCATGAGATCAGACCTTGACATGCACAAAAACAGAAATTAGCACTATGCATATTATTAAGAACCTTCAACTTTTTAACTTAGAAATCCCTAAAATGGGGTGAAGCTGCAAATTGGACAAGACCCATTATAGGACTGTCTGGAAAGTGAGAGCTTTACATTTGAGGTACATAAATAACAAAGCCATCCTCACCATGTTGAGCAGCATACACTGATGGCATATAACAAACTCGACCTCTAACACTAAACATTTAATTCTAGCTGCCCAGTTTCTGTTCTTTGACAATTTTCTTCCCAGTTAGAAGGGAACAGAAAAGATCAGCTGGAATTCAGAGAAGGTAGTAGTAATACAATAATGGCAAAAATACGTTTTGAAGTTAGAAACACATTTCTCTGTTGACTGTTTCTAACTGATTGTTAGTTGTTAGCAATGTATTTTTATTTGTGAAATCCTATCCTGATTTTGAAATAGGAATGTAATAGAAAACTCAGAACCCTTCAAAAGCAGACACAGAATATTTCAGAAATCTTTGGTAGTAGTAAAAATAACAACAATGCATTTTCTAACATCTCTGTAAGCCTCCAGCTATGGTATAGGTAAATCATTATGATTAGCTTGTAATTAATATGTTAAACCTGTGCAACTTAATTATACTCTCCTGTTACCCTGGAGCATCCTTTTCTGCTTGTTTCAGAACTAAGATAATCACAGTAGCATTGTGATATTCTTGCTGCAGGAGATTTATATTTACCAAGATTTTACAGTAGACTCATACTTCATGCAAAGTTCTGGTCTACCCCCATTGTGAGAAATGAGACAACTCTTAGTTAAAAATTAAGATAATTTATTAAAAATGGAAAAATTGAAAAATTGCAAAAATTAGCAAAATATAAAAATTTGGGATCCTATGGCTCGGTAGATGATATGCCCCAGGAGTGCAGGGATTTTTGATCTTCTGGCTGAAACAGCACTGGACCTCAGGTAGAGAAAAAGGGCTTGCAGTGCTAGGCTGGCTTTTGGCTGGTCCAAAAGCCAAAAAATTACTAAAAGTTCCTTGATAGGAGTACACCTTCCCCGCACTGAACTCCACCTCAACAAGGCTGGAGAGAAGGGGCGTGCCTTTGCTCCACCCACAGCCCGCCCCTTAGGTTTAAGGTGATTGGTGTTTTCCCTTTGGCAGATTATCTCTGTCCACCAATGGCTCATCCTTGTCAGAGGGGTGGTATTAGTTGAGATAAGGGTCATTAAAATTCAGGATGCTATGGAGCTTACAGGGTAATGGCTGTGGGGGCTGGGCTGTTTGTTGGAACTGGGGTTTTGAAATCTGCCTTGGAACCAAAGTACAAGTAAAAACACCTAAAAAAAGTACTAAAATACATCCAACATCTTAAAACACTTGTAAAAGTATACAGTAAACACAGAAAAGATAACTCTTATGGTGTACAAGTGATTAATGGAACTTAATTTTTTTTTTTTTTTTGGTACCTGGGCTGATGGGTTAATTTTAACATTCAATTTGAAAATATTTAACTCAAAATTAATTAATTAAAGCACTTAATATACAAAGACCAAGCACAAATAGGGATTTCATGTATGACACCCATCCTATTAGAGGAGCAAACTAATGAAACAAAAGCTGAATCTTGGCTGCTGCTATGTGTCTTCTTGGTTTCATTCATACTATTAAACACCTAAGATATTTGTGCTACATATCTCTCAAAAACTAAGAAATAATCTCCCAAATCAATCTTTTGTGACCTTTTTTTGGTAAAAAATGCTCAACAGTCAGGGCCCTACTAAAGCATTTCTACACCCTCCTAGGGTAATTCTACATCTTTGTATATATGTTTTCATTAACTTTTTTTTTTTTTTTTGCTATATGCCTAAGTAGCGTGGAAATTAAAACCTACTTAACAATGCAATTACATTTCTCTGAAAAATAATCTAAGGAGATTTTAATTGTGATTTTATCATTGACTTATGTTCTTAAGTTTCCATCAGTAAGTGCATAGCACTATATATAATTTCTCATAAATTGGTTACCACCACATATCTTTATAGATAGAAGAGACCTTTTTGTTTGTCCAATTCCCTCATATATCCCATCAGATAAATATATTTCTGCATATATTTAGCAGACTTAAAAAACCCCCATCTTATGCAAATTCATTTTTCATTTTCTTAGCATTATCAGACATTTATTTAAAAGGAACTTGCTATGAAAACAAGATCTATGTAGGCTGCTGTATCCTAAATTAGTTTTTGAGAGCTCCATTATAATATAACTATTCATTGAAAAGGACTCTGATAAATGTCCACTTTGATCTGCAAGGCTGGTGTGATACTCTAAATGGAAATGTGAATCTATTGGAAGGAGCCTGATTGAACCAGATACACCAGAAGGAAATTAAGATGCAAGAGATGTGGTTTAATCAGGCTGCGATTGCACTAATTTAACTCATCTGGGAAGTGAAGGGCCATAACTTGGACAGTGCAGATCATGATTATTTCTTTAATCATTTCCACGTGGTAGGAGGTAATGACTCCCTGCCCTCTGTGGCTGGTCCTGTGCCTGTTTGCAGAAGAGAAATTTAGGCTATAGCAGAAGTAGATGCTCTTCTCAAAGAGCACGACCTCCCCTAGACAAGGCCCAGGTCACATCAGTGCCAGAGAGCATCCCAGGGACAGAAAAAGGTGGAGATGTACAGGAGTACAAAATAGGAACTTTCTAAGCCACCATGGTAAATTCACATCATGAAAAAGGGATTATCAGCTTGCTCGTGCAGCTTAGCTATCTATCCTCTTGAAGGTGTGCCTCCCACCAGGGCTAATTTCAAGCACGATTTATCAGGGGCCCAAAACCCAGTGACTGAAGAACTCCACTAGGTACCTGACATCTGCCAGCTGCAGCAGCATGAGCCCAGCTCTGGTCCAGTAACTCTCTAAAATGCTGTGGTTCAATACCCCTCTAAAATGCCACAGTAAAAAACAGATAAACAAACAAACACTTTGCCCACATCAGTGTTATTTAAAAAGATTTGTGATATTTTATAAAACATCTCTTGCAGAAAAACTGATGCCATATTAATTCTAGGGCTGGAATGGTAGGAGTTGTTACTCTGAGTGTGAGGGGACTCGCACTTCAGCATTCATGATTCATTATACTTAATTCAAGTTATATATGCAAACTACATGAGTCAATGATTTACACATAAATGATTCTTCTCTCTGTACTTTAAAGTACGTCTCTATGAATAAATCTGCTTTAAATATTCTCTGTCTCCTCCGGTATCTCAGAAGCTCTGTTTGTTCCTGCTTCTGAGTGACTGTGCTGTAACAACACCACAAAAAAGCACACCCACAAAACTGAGGGAAAATGAATGGTGACATGGGCCAAAACAGGGCTAAGAGCTAGATACCATCTTTGTTGTGGGAAAAATACATGTCTTTGCAACACCAGACTCAAATTTTTCCATGCTTAGGATACCAATTAAAGTATTTTCCACACCAGTCCCATTGAACAGCCCCCCACCAGTTTTGTGCTGATGGGAAGTGCACTGTATGCGTCAGTCCTGCATCTTTTCTCATTTCTGACATGGAATAATTATTTGTCCCACTGATGGAGGACAATTCCTTATCTAAACCCCAGTAGGGCAATTGTTTATAGACTTTTTCCTTTCTGCAAAAGGAAATATGTGCACACAGAAAGCAAGATGTTATAAATACAATATTGTTGTTCTATGAAATAAGGGGAGAGGGAGCAACATACTGAAATCTACTTTCCATAAATCTGTCAGTTTTCTGGAATTAGTTCAGGGACGTGCTGAAGCCAGTAGCAAAGGTCCCGTGATACTTTGGAATGCATAGTAATAGAAAATGAACATGCCTCTGTAAAATTGTTTCATTTCATTTGACACAGATCTCATTTCAAATGGCAAGCCTGTGCATTGTGAAAATACTTGTCTGTAAGGGGTTTGTGTGGCAAAGTTTTGGTAGAGGGGGCACCACAGCTTCTGTGAGAAGCTGCCAAAAGCTTCCCCCGTGTCTGATGGAGCCCGTGCCAGGTGGCTCAAGGGTGGATCCACCTCCAGCCCAGGCTGAGCCCATCAGTGAGGGTGAGAGCCCCTGTGGGATAACAGGGGGAAAACTCCAATCAGCTGCAGCCAGGGGAGAGAGCAGTGAGAATGTGGGAGAGAAACAACTGTCCTGAAGGTGAGGCTGTGTTGTTCATGGCAGGAGTTGCTGAGTGATTTCTGCCTGCCCTTATCCCAGCCCACCAGTCTTTGGTTGTATTTTCTCTCCCCTGTCCAGATGAGGAGAGGAGGTATAGAGTGGCTTTGGTGGGCACCTGGCATCCAGCCAGGGTCAACCCACCACAGCATCTTTTCAGTTTACAATACCAAAAAAATCTGAAGTTGAAGCCTATGTAGCAAAAGGTAAGGCATCTTTGATTCCCAGTGTCTCCCCACAATTACTCATCATCTTTCAGCAGTGTCTAGGTATAAGCAATTTATTTGATATGAATACAAGAAAAACTTCTTCTTTAGAGCTTTATCCTCTGCTATTTGAAGTCAATGGGATTTTTGTCATTCACTTTAAAGGAAGTGGGGTCAAAACCCTAATTAGTAGTCTCAGCTCTATGTATCAATCAAAGGCGTACTATTCATAACGAAATATAATTACCAGAACAGGTTAAAATGCCAGTATTAAATATACATGTAAAACCTAAGTATTAAAAGAGAGTAAGTGCAGATGAAGTGTAAGACCTACACCTCTGAGGTGCTGGATACCTTCTGATGCTCCATGTCTTTTGGTTATTTAGGTTTTTTTTGTCCTGGTGAGGTGTCCTAGGCTTCTGTACAGAAGGTGTTTGTAAGTTCACAGCCCTGAGTAGCCCTGAAATCAGCTCCTGGGCACCCAGGCACTGCCCACAACTCCCTCGTGGCTCTGTTCTGTTCTGGACTTGTGATAATGCCTTTATAGGGGTTCTTTTTGGGTTCTCTGTGTGACTCTATGCTGAAAGTTCTCAGTGAACAAGTAAAACAGACTTGTCCCTCCCAGCTCATTCAGCCCTGCATGCTTGGGGAGGCTGTGCAGACTCCTTCTTGTAGCTTTGACAAATTTTCTGTATTAAAAAGGGTGAATAAAAAATGAGCAAACACAGTGGAAAGAATTTGAAGTAGGGTAGTGCATGCTGTGTGAGAATGTATTTAGGTGAAAGCATAAGAAATTTAGACTGGAAATAGCCTCTTTTGCATTGCATTTTGGTTGTTTCCCTAGAGTTAGAGTGCATGCATACCCACTAAGTGTAATAACATTAGTTCATCTATTTCACACAGCCCAATTTTCTTTTATTTTATATATGATCACTATTTAAATTGGTTTGATTCATAGTATCTTAACTTATCCTGGAAACATTTGGGATCTGAAAAAGAGGAATAAATGCAGGGTATATAATGATCTCCCTATAAAAATCTAAGCTTAATTCCTCAAAACTTTATGTACAACTAAATAAGCAAAGGAATCCCAACATGGCTTTTAGGATTATTTAGGAACATGAAACTGGTAAGAGCATTAAACAAAAGCCATAGTAGATAATCCTAACAAGTGTAAAAAACCTCTTTGGACCTTGCAGTATAAAATCTTTCACAGGAATTTGCTTGAGGCGTTATCAGCTCTAAATGGATGAGGTGTACTACAGCAGATCAGGGCATGCAGGAGGTCTGCAGAACATTTCTTCTGAATAGGTGTTTCCAGCATACATATTCTCAAGCAATTAAGTGAAAACCTGATATTTAAGACTGAAAATAGGCAAACCTGTGGGAATAATATTTTAGTTAACAAGAAAGGTCTGGCCTTACATTTCATTTAAAAGAGATTAACCTCTATAGACCAGTAGCTGTCAGCATTATTTGCTTTCCTTGTCTCTACATATGGTGAAGGGAATCTTTAAAATTCACAGGAAAAAAAATGAAAAAAAATATTTTATGTAAACAATTATGCTTCTGAATAGCAGCCAAGAGAAAATGGGTGTCTGGTTCAGTATGAATCACTATTACCAAAAATCTCTGGCAAACAAACTACATCAGTAGGGTGTTTGAAATAGCCTAACTGAATTAGGATTCCCTGTCTCACTGAAAACCAAGCAAAGAAAACAACACCCTAGGGCCATACAGGTTTCTTTGGAAGTGCCACATGTCTGCAGCCTTTTTGTCTTTGGGAAATAAAGAGAGGACATGGTGCAGCCAGGCTCCCAGAGCAGACACAGTCCCCAGCTGGCCATCCCCCTGCAGAGGGGCAGGTACAGGGGCTTTGCACCTCCCTTGTGCTCACAGAGCTTTCCAGGGCTTTTGTCAACAGAACAGGCTGAGCTGCAGGGAGAGAAAATTTAGACTGCTTTTTGCTGCCAGGGAAGGGACTCGGACTGAATTGAAGTGTCTGCCCATGGGCCTTGTATTCATCACTGGGAAGTTGCTCTTCCTAGAAAATGCCTCCTCGTGACACAAAGTTTTGTAACTTTTTTTTAACAGTCCACTGTAAATCCTGATGATACAACCCCCAGCTTCCAAAACCTTTATTTAGATACACATAGAAATGCTAACATTTCCTGGTAATTTTGGATTTCCTTTTTCTTCTTCAAGAATATGTTTTCTGAAAATTCAATTAACTGGTGATTAATTTTTACAAAAATTAGTCTGATTCAACTGAAGCTTCAGATGTCTTTTTGGGAGAGGAAAAAGGCTTTGGTTTAACAGTACCAGAAGCTTAAAATTACTTAGGAAATGTAGAAGAAAAATAAATTTTAAATTCCTAACTGGTTTATGAGGAGCCCATTAAATTGAGATAGTGCCCATTGAAGACCTAAGACAGCAGCAATGGCATTTGCCAGAACAGTTAAGCAGCACTGCTTTAATAATATATTAGACTAAAATTCTAATTATGATTTATTATGTCTCATAATAATGTACTTGGGAAAGCAAATCCAGCCTCCTGAGTGTTTAGCATTTGAATGCTAAACAGATGCTGAACATTTATGAGGTAATTTTAAAAAAATAACATTTCTGATGCACAAAACTGAAATGCATTGACAATCTCTTAATAATGTTAATGCATCAACAAGGAAAAACAAACACTGTGCTGGTGGCAATGTTTTATTGTATTTTTGTATGTTCTTTGTACCCCAATTGTTCACCCCTATCTCCCCCCCTTTGATTCCCAGTTGGTTTGCCCCAGATTCAAGCCGCTCCCCCGGTGATCCCAATATGGTTATCCCCTCCCTTTCTTCTGGCTCCTTGCCTGCCAATCGCCCAAACCCCTCCCGGAGTTCTGGATTGTTCTGTGCCCGTCACCCAAGCCCTCCCTAATTGCCCTTATATTGTTCCTGTCAATGCCCCGAGACCCTGCCCCCTCGGATACCTCCCCCTTTGGAAATCCCCTAAACCTTGACGCCCCATTGGGGCATGCGACCCCTCTCCCTCCTCCCACCAAGACCATTGGACCAGGTGTAGGTCCTCCCCTCTGGCGCCCCTCCCTCCTAATCTTCCGACTGGTCCCTGGTCGAGTTTCTCCCCCTGTTCAACCCCCCTTTATAAGGTGTGGTCACCTTGCAGCTGTGGCTTGTTCACCGTGGATCCCGGTCAATAAATGTTGGGTTACCTCCAGTGGCAAGCGTCCCTGCTACTTTTTATCCCTCCCTTCCTCGAGGGCTGCTGACTGCTGCAGTGCCTGGAGCCTTCGCTCCCCTGGGTAGGGCAGAGGCTTCAGAGGAGCAGCTTCAGAGCTCTGTGCCTCTGGCTGCTCCCCCTCCTGCCGCACACCGCTGGAGCTATCCTGGGCAGGGGACAGCAGCGGTCACTGTGACAAAACACAACACTTATAAAAGTGAAGCAGATTGTCCTGGGTTGAGGTGCATTCTATTACCATCCTCATGAGCTGTGGAAATCAGGTGGGGCAGTGTTTCCTTGCCTCCTCCCCCCAGACTATCTTGCTGTTAATGGCCCATCATTGTCCTGCTGCATGACTCAGAGATAACTCCCTCCAGACTATCTTCTGTTAATGAGCCTCATCAACACTTGGCCTCATGACTCATTACCCTATTGTGAGATGCTCCACCCAGAGGGAGGAACCAAGCATCCCACCGTGGATATAATCTGGGACTCTGAGCACCAAAGACACTGGCTCCGCTGGATTTCCAGAGGACAGGAGCTACACAGCCACCACTGGGCTTTCTGAGGAAGAGCAGACCCCTTCTACTACAGGATCACCACTTCAGAGGATTGCAGCCACAATTCCACCAGACTCCTACCACCACCCTGCCTAACAGGGACTCAGGTTGTATCTTGACTCTGTCAGTGTTTTCTTTTACTTTCTTTTCCTTTTTTTTAATTTCCATTAAATTGTTATTCTGACTTGGTGCCTCTCACTGGTTTGTTTTCAAACTAGTACACAGATATAGTAAAAATCTATGCAAATAACTAATTAAAGAAAGATTTACTGTACAATGCTAATTTATAAAAAGCAGTAGTTATGTTAGTAGAGGGTAAAAAAACACTTGGTAGTGTAACCAAATTCCAAATAATAGCCAGTTGTCTCCTGATCTGATAGTTTTTAAAATGCTGCTAGAGCTCCTGGTGGAAGTCCTTCAAAAAGCATGTTGGTTTCTAGGACTTATTTCTGTATAGTCATCGCTTGACACAAGTTCTAGAGATGAGTGAAAAGCACCTGAAAGCAGCCTTTGCACAATATTTCTTCTGAGACAATGACACAAAGATCCTCCAGAGAATAAGCCAAGGTTTTGAGGATTGTCATTCTGGATTTCAACACCTAAATCCTACCCGTGCAACACTTTGAGTGCCAATCATTTTTTAAGATAATTATATAAATAAAGCAGAAGTCATCAAACTAATCCTGGATCTCTTAAAGCCTTGCATAAGTGCAGCCATCATGGGCCCACTCTTCCCCTTTGTAAATGTGATAAACACATATTTAAACATAGACCACTCTAAAAATCATTCTCTATATATAGAAGTGTTGCAGGTAAAATAAAATATACTAGTTCCTTCCCTTAGAAAATAGAGCCTTTTTTAACAGTGGAGGCAGAGCCATTGTTGCCTAGGGCAATGGCAAAATGAGTTAACACTCCTAGCAACAAACTATCTTCATTAAGGTGTATTATTTAATATAAGGCTTGTACAAATTAATCCAGACCATATATAGGAAAAGAAAGATGGCTAATTTCTACTTTTAAAGGAAAAAAATAACATTTTAATTCATAAGCCTTATATTTCTGAGAGACCTTGACTTCTAATGATAGGTTGCATTTTGAATAAATCAGTTGCTGTGTTCTCCACTTGGAATATATAATCTATTTCAAATTTCAGATTTTATTTCATACCACTACCATATTCATGTCTTGTCTACAACTGCAATTATTTAAAGAAAAAGGAGGAATTAAAAATAATTCCATTTCTCGGATCATGTTTGAAGGTGAAAAATAACTATTCAAAGTAGTCTATCTACTTCATTTCACAGATTTGAGGACCATGGACAATATTCATGAGCAAGTATCTTGGAATTTTTCCTAGATTTTTGTCTACCCAAGGATCATTCTAGCTCTGTTTCATAGCTGTTCTGTGTGCATTCAGCCTAAAATTCTACTCCTTGTATGGGCAAGGCAAATAAACTTCTCCCAATCTATTTGACATAACGAGCTAAGAGCTGAGACCAACCTGAGGATTAAGAGATGAGGAATGACTAAACTGGCAGGATTTAGGTTTTGCTAGGTCACAACTTTGCAATATTTGAAATACAAAAATTTTTGATCCCCTTTTTTTTCAGTAAATTCCTCACAGCCTCCCAGGAGCCAGATTCAAAGTGTTAGAGTAGAGCACTGGTTTTACATCAGAACATGTTTGTTTGTAAGTCATCTTCCTTTTGGCATTGTATGCATCACAGCAGGGAAAAAAACCCCACCAAAATGGAAAAAGCACTTAACTTCCTCTCCCCAGTGAAAGTCTGGTATCTGCTTTTCTCACTGGTAAGTTGGAGAGTTTGTGAGGGGAGGTTTGAAGTCAGTTTAACACATTGCTGTTTTGTTGGGGTTTTAGGCTAGTTTTGAGGACCTATTTTATTCAAATGACTTTTGATTTTCTGCTGGCAGGCCTCACATAAAAAGTCTGCTTGTGCTATATTTTATCTAAATGTTCCCCGCCCCCCTTCCCGTCTTGAGAAGTAGATTTACATCAACTGAAAAGAAGAAAATATAATTGAATGATTATTTTACAGTTTTTCTCATGTTCTGTATCTTATAGCTCTTGTTTTTATGTTCAGTCCCTCATTGTTTCTTACTTGCTTTCCCTTTTTTCCTAGTGATCTGTATTCCATAGAAGCAATAGAAGTGGAGTAAATGTAAGACCTTTATGCAGGCTTTATTGTGGCAGCTGAACTTCTGGAGTGATCTCTGCCCAGCGCTACCTCTGTGTCAGTCAGACCCACTATCACTCACTATCAGGTTCTACAAATTGCATCTTATTTACTAAATCACACAGATGAAACAAAAACTTTTCACCTTTTTTGGGCACGCTTTCAACTTGCAGGTACTGCAAAATTTTACTAACAGTAAGCTTTTTGATTAATGTTCTGTTTCTCTCTTGTGCTTTCTGTGTTAGGTTCTCAAAATACCTTGCAAAAAGAAAGGCCCAAATTTCGACACACTTCTATGTTGATGCCCAGAAAGAGTGCAGGAAGGCTGAGAAAATAATGTGAGCACAGTCCCCTTCTCACAGGAGCCCTCCTGGCAGGCCCCTTCCCTCCTGCAGCCTCACATCAGGGTGAAAAAAAGCCACTGACTGGCACCCCTGGCTAATGTTGCATTCAGAATAGGATAAAGTGCAAAGCAGAGTGAAACACGAGAATTAATTTTAGCATTGCCAAGACAGGAATGTTGACTCCATTATAAGTTAGTAAAAGCATTTGAAAACATTTCAAAAACACCCACACAGACCTCTTTAAATTGTGCTTGAAGGTGATAATGATCTGCAGAGGTCCTTCCTCTCATTAATTTTCTCTTAGGACACAAGAAAATGGTAGCAATCTTCCCACAGAGAAAAATTTGTTTCGTCTGACCAAGTACCGCATCCAAATGCTTATGTTGGAGAGTTATCCAAATTTCATCCAAAATGTCCTGATACCTAGGAGTCTAATGGAGCTCTAGAAATCCATGTTAATCACTCTGTAGCCTTTATGTGTCAAAAGAGCCCAGGACCACAAACTGCACCGTGGACACAGTTTTGGAAAAGAGGTTTCCTAGAATGGTCTCTGACTCCCTCCCTGCTGCCTTGACGAGCAGTGTAAGCCACCATGAATAACTCTCTTATTGTTAAGATCAGGTCCAGCTCCCCTTTCAGTTCCTTCAACTGTAGTATTTTATATTCAAATCAAAGAGCAGTGTCTTACTTTTAAAGGGGGAATTGGATATATGGAATCAGTGCTCTAAAGTCATGTCAATAGATGAGTTTTGTTCTCTCCTCAGCTACACCAAACAAATCTGCTTGAACTCAGCTCCCTGTTTGTGAATTCCCATCAGCTCTGGAACATGGCAAGGCATATCTTGTCTGGCTTTGGATCTAAACTGCACTAATTGCTCTCACCTCCTCCCAATCAGACACAGATAGAGCACTGTGTTCATGGAAAAACGTCACTTCCAGCATGTGGTTGGCATAATGTTTCATAAAATTTACTTTAAAAATGTATTTCTGACCAGAAACAGAACACCAAAATACTTCAAGCATCTCTTCTGCCCTCTCCATGACTCATTCTTGCACTTAGAGATCTGAAGCTATTTTAGATAAATAGGATAAGAAGAACTGCCAGACCAGGATATTTCACATATGGATGTTTGTACATAAATACATTCCCAGTCTCTATGTGATGCGAGATCCATTAACTTCAAAGTGAACTGCACCTGTAACTGTATTTACAGGAATATAATAGTAACTAAAAATATTCATGTGCTATAGGGTATTTTGTGTGAAAGAATTCTTTCCACTTCTCTATTCTTTCCCTAACAGTTATTAATTCTACATAAAATGTTTAAGAGGTTTGGACAAAAATGCATTGAAGCAATCTCTTCACTGCAAGTTAAAGCATGCATAGCAAATGTACTGCACTTTTGTCTCCAGTAATTGCAGATCACAGTCCGTAGAGAGATCTATTTCCCTTGATCAGGTAACCACATAAATTAGACCATGTTTACAGGTCATTGTGAGACTAATTATAAAAATACATGAACCATGATGTCTTTTTTTTTCTTTGAATCTTTATATAAGACCTTGCCACTGACTTTATTTGTAGAAGAAAAAAGCCATTAGATTATGACATATTGCTGTTTATTACTTGTATTACAGTGGCACCAGGCTGCCTCACATTTAGATGACTTTTCCATTATATAACAAATTATGAATTTTACGTAGATTACAGTCTGAAGTAGAAAGACAGATCAGGGAATTACTCAGAGTTCCTCATTTCCAGTGGCAAGAAAAAAATAAAAATACTGGCTGATAATGTGATCTTCTGAACTGAAGTGATATAATTAATATAGGCATTGAAAGAGTCCCCTTCCTGGTCAGAAAGACAAAGGCACTAATTTCATATTAAGCACATGTTATTCCTTTTGAATAAACAAGAACATATTTTTAAGATTAAACATGGTTCTCCAGGGCTTTCTTAACTGACAATCACGATGACTTGTACGCAGTCACACAGGGAATTTATGACATACAGGATATAGGATTTCTTAAATCACAGTGAAGTTTATCAGCTCTGCGATTTCCCTATCTTCCATGAAAACAATCGAAAAATAGCTTAGATATAGATACTCTTGGTAATTCCTGTAATAACTAAGTAGATAGTTATGTGTAAAATATTGTCTAATCTAATTCCTTCCATTTTGTTTGCTACCACCAGACAGAAATTATATTTTCCAGAATCCAATAATCCAAAAATATATAGCTGAGCATTTCTGAGACACTGCCTAGAGCTGAGAATCCTACAGCTTGGCTGGGACATGAAAGATGTCAGCCAAGGCAGACGGCAGCAGATGAAAAGATGGTGTTTGCTGTTGGTTTGATAATAAGAGGGTGAGTTCTCTAAAGTTCACTCACAATTCTTCAGTATCTTGCAAGAACTAAAAAGTCTTTTCACAGCAACACAATAACACATTTTATATAAAAGTTACAATTTGGTAACCTTTCACAATTTCACTGCCTCCATTTCATTGCACAGAACCATGATGGGGTCCCTTTTAAATGCTGAGAGATAAGAGACGGATAAAACAAAGATAGAAAGTGTGAGAGGGAGAAAAAGGTAAAAGGTTTCTGCTCAGGGTTCTAAATTAATACACTATTGATCAAAACTTGAATCAGAAAAGTTCAATTATTTGGTCACAACTAGCCTTTATTCTTTCCATCAATTCATATACAGTCAATATCCTATTATATTGCTACTTTGAAAGGATGTCTAGAGGAATAATGTGCTTGAACAATGCATTCCAGTGAACCTACCTGATTGTAACGGTGGGAGTCATTTTTTCTGGTTTTCCAAAAAATAAATAGGATCTATAAAACACACAAACAGCAACAGTTTGGGCACTCAAATGTAGCTGACATTGGTGAAATCTGTACCAATCTCTATCTTAAAGCATAAAAAAATTATTTGCTCTTCTTAATATATATATATGCTCGAGTAAATGCTTCTACTTCTTATTGATTCCCCGGGAAATAGATTTTCCAAGTACCTTAAGCCAGTGTTAACATTCTATGTAACTTCATTCACCGTATCATGTCGAAATTAGCATTAGGTGATTATAGCTCAATGTAATTAGCTGTGTATATTAGAAGAGCGGAAATGCACCCTGTAGTTGATTACCCTAATTTTCAGTCAGCAGTGGCAGACACACATTTCCCCAGTGCTCAGGGCAGCAATATGGGCTGAGCTCTCCACGCCCACGGTGTTCCCGCTCTGGGGCAGGCAGTGCTGGGGGAGCACAGCACCCTGCGGGCCACAGGCACCCCGGCCCTGCTCAATTGCCAGGAGCTTCCACATCCATCACTCTGGATGGCTCTGAGGTTCTCTTCAGGATCCCTGCCAGTGGAAGGGATAGCATTTTCCAGGGTTCAGGGTAGTTTGCCCAATAAGGCACAAAACAATAGCCATAAAAAACCAGTATGATACTGCAATGGAAAAAAAAAAAAAAAAAAGTGGTCAGAAACAGGGGCTTTTCAGTTATTGATAAAAATATGTAATAAAGATAACACAGAAAAACCTACATATTGTATGGTGGTGGGTAATAGCGTAACAGTGAGTGTTAGATGAGTTGCTTGTCTGCTCAGTTATAAGGAAAATATATTTAATCTTTTGATTCCTCGGAAAATGCTTATTTGAAGACAGCTGGACTGGGAACGAAGTACCAGGCAAACTATTTCATTTCGCTTTTTTAATGAGCAATTAAATAAAAAGGATACCAGTTCTGTTGATTAGCTACAGAGTTGTGCAACACCTTCTGCTAACTTGCAGCAGATCTGGCTCTACAGACAAATGAAAGAGTGCAGAGAAACAGATTTGCCTTTGGTTTTCCCCTTTTCCAATATTACTTGTTTTACTCTTCCTTTTTTTTTTTAATTTCCTTTTTTTCTTTTGCTGTTTTTGTTTTCTTCTCTCTCTTTCTTTTTTGTAGCCAGAAAAGCCAGAGAAAGCTGCAAGGCAATGAGGCCCTTACCAAACAATAGGGCAGCATTCCCATCCCCTTTGCTAGCTAGCCACATTCACTGCCAAAAAAAGTGTTAATGAGATGTGAACAAGCAGTCCAGCTTCAAATTACCCCCTCCCTCCTTCCCCTCCCTCTGCATTTCCCATAAAGGGAAGGGAAAGGAGTACTTGCCTGCCTGGGAGCACTGTTGGGGTGGGCACGCGATAGGGATGAGGTTCCTGTGGAAGGACAGCGGCATCCTGACCTTGGCTTCCACAAAGGGGAAATCCGTGCTCTCAGGGCCCTTAAGCCTGGCTTGTAAACGCCGGCATGGTTGGCGGTGTTACAGTAATTGTCATTTAAATTACCTCTTGCCATCCACTACACGGATGTCAACTTTCAACACTGCTGCGAGTGCCAGGCTCTCAAAGGCTGACATCCTGATTCCCTTCCCCCACCCTTACGCTCTGAGGGGTGAGTATGAGCGTTGATGAATATGGAACTGGATCTTCCGCATGCTCTAGCAACAAGGACGCTAGAAATTCCGTTTACAGTCTGACTTCTGTTGTCTGAGGAGGTTCTAAAGAACTTACTACCAGTTTGGTTTTGTTACTTGCTAGTGCTTATGAGTGTGTCTGTACAAGAACTTACATTAGAATGATATATTCATCTTCCATTTTTAGAAAGTTCTGCTGGAGAACCACTGGAGTATCAGGAAAAATGAATTACAAAGATCAGTACAGAACAGAAAAAAGGAACTACTAAAAATGGAACATTTTAATTGACCATTTCAGCCTTCTTCAGAACTTCGGTTTGGTTCAAGGCAAAGTCAATAAAAAATAGCCGATTCCTAAAATGAGAGGTATGCTATCCATTGCTTAATAGTTATAAAGAATTTCTCCATGCATTTTCTCATCTGATTCCAGAGGTAAATCTGTAAGTGTGAATCCTTTGTTTTGCTACTGTTTTTGTAATTAAAGATAATAATTCAGATTACATGTTCCTTTGTCCAAAGATTAGAGCAGTAGCTATGGAAAGCAAGACTAAGCGGAGGTCAAGCTGTTCAGTGTCACGCAGTATATTTTACAGCAGTTGCATTGTTGTTATCAAAACTCATTTGAAATTGGCCCATGTTTTCTCAAACAGCTAAGCTGTCTTTTGTGCAATTTCATTGTTTATTTCTTTGCAGTGGACCATCCCAAGATTTCAGCCATGGATATGTTCACAGGGGAAAAGTGCTGGATTATATGTGGGGTTTTATCTGCTGCTGTTTGTGACTTGTTGCTCATGGCTCAACTGCTGCTAGGAAAATGGATCACTTTTGGTGGCTGTATCATTCTGCACATGCATGAGGACACCACTGATTTCACCCACACTGCACAGGATTCTAAGATAGAAATTTAGTTTTGCATTCAGCCTGAAGTTTGAAAGAAATTGTTTCTTTGAATTCATACATCCACTGCAAATTTCTTGGTCCAAGTCAGCATTTTATCAGACTGCTTGCTCTTTGGCCTATTTTCTAGGCCAGAGAAAATAATCAGCAAACCTAAGAGTATGTTTTATAGAGTGTGTTATAAGATAAGGAAGTAGGGCACAGATTCCAATCTTCAGTAGCCAAACCACGTGGAAATGTGAGAACTCCTAAAACTATGTAAAATGAACTACTTAGCTCTCAGTCTGGCCACAGAAGACTTACGCACTGAAATTATTTGAAAACAATGAAGATCCTTTAAATAAAAGCTGTGAGGCTTCAGAAGCTCGGTGTGGAAGACCACAATGTCTCCTATTGTCAATAAACTCAAATACCAGATCATCACACTGGAGCATATTGTGAGTTGGAATGGGGTGGAAGCAGGATGACAGGAGAGGCAGAGCAGAGCCGTGTTTCTAAGGCTGCTGTGACAAGAATGATGGTGGCTGACTTTGTGTTTCATGAAGACACTCTGAAACCTTACTAGGTTCCCAGTGTAAATAACCGCTGTGGGGTGTAGTTTGGAAAGGCTGCCTCCCTCACTGCTGCACCAGGGGCTTGTCCCAGCTCTTACAACCAGCTATAGCTGCATGTGCAGGTGGTGTGGCACTGGTTTGAGCGGTACCCCCACACACGGATCTGCGTGTAGATGTAGGGCAGGGACCTGCTCCCCCACTTGGACAGCTGGTATCCTCAGCCTTACCAGACACACACCTCCAGATATCCTTGCTGCTCCCCTGTGTGCGCCCAGCTGCACTCCCTGCCCCACTCCCTGTGGAAGAGCTTCTCTACATCAAATAAACCCTCTTCTCCTACCTTATCCTGATTCGCCTCTTCTCTGGTCCTGAGCAGGAAATCAATATTCTGGCACCTGTGGGCTCTGAACAGATCACTTGGAAACATTGATCTGGAAACCTTTTCTGGGGAGAAAAGCTTTGTATCCCTGTGATAAAAGCTCTGCCAAGCAGAAAACACTGGGCAGAAAATACATCAGTGCCTCTTGCAGAACCTGAAGGACTAGCCTAAAATGTCAGAGGGAAAAGCAATACTCACCATTAAAAGTTGTAAAGTGAATTTGATATCTGATTTTTATGGAAACTGAGTCCTTTTTTATTCTTTCTCAGGATGGATTGATTTACATCTGAATTTTTCCTTTTAAAATGGTTATATATTTGAATTTATTTTCAGTAAATTATTTCCAAAGAAATATTTCTGTTAGTATCTAATGTTATTGATGATGTAAGTATTTATTGGTGTCTTTAAAGATGGTAAATTAGTACACAGAACTAATAGGAGAAGGTCCATTTTCTTTGCAGCTAGTAGAGATGAAATATATGCAGAGATGTCCTTCAAATACATTTTTATATCTTTATTAAAATACAACTAAAAGGTATTGCATAAAACAATATATTCCATTAAAATCTCACCATCTACTCTTCCTATGAACATCTTCCCAGCCTAGCACAAAATTTAGAAATCTCTGGAATCGCTTGCATTTTTTTCTCTGAAAACTATTAAGAAATCCAAGGACAGATATGATGGAATTACTCTGGTTCTCATTGCAGCTGAAAAAAATCTCATCTGTTCTTATTAAAAATAATCATTATTATTTCATCAGCTAATGTCAGTGGCAAAACCACAGTATTATGTTCTGTTGCCTTTCAATGTGTTTGGAATAGTAAATTAGTTTCTTTTCCTCAGATATTTGATAGTAAATGTCCTCTGGAAATCTGGCAAGATAAAAGAACTTCAGACAATACCAAATTAAAGCCCAGCAGACACAGTTCTTACAATGCTGCTGTGAAGCAAATCCTACACTTCAAAGCATTTCATTTTTCAAGGTCAAACTGAGGATCTAGTTGCATTTTCCTGTGCACTTCAATGACTAAACAAGCAGTTCAATCTACTTGTGGCCTCAAAACTGTCAATGAGGGCTTTCCCAAGCAGAATTCCAAAGAGGTCCAACAAGAGAACAAAGCAAGTTTCAGTAGCTTCAGAAGGCTTTACACAGTGTGTCTTAACTGCAGGGGCCTGTCCACCTTCAAAGAGACAAAGTTGTGCACATGTCTAGCACAGACATCTATTAACCCAATTTTTTATTTCTTACTTTTTCTCTACTTAAAATGAAAAAGTCCAAAGGCCAACAAGCTGAAGGAAAGTGGTTCTGGTTACCTAGCTACTGGAAAAACACACTCATCTGTAAAAATAGGAAATATGTTTGCATAGAGCTTTTCTCTTTAAGATATTTCCAACCCTATCATCTATCAGCAGTGGAAAGGTTGTCTTAAAGGTAGAGATAGAAAATGTATTCTCTAATGCATTTGTAGATCTTAATCTCCTTTAAATTGCCTTTAAGAAAAAAAAGGCGTTACATTTGATTTTACATTAGACCTTCCATATGTTGCAGCTTTCACTATTTGTAGTGTAAGGAAGCACTATAGTGCACAGGCACTGTCTATAGTTGTAGAATGTATTCTTTCACTCCACAGAATGAGTTATCTCTTCTTTGCTAGAATGTGACTCCTTAACCTAACTCTGTTTCCATGTGTCGGTTCAGGCGCGCAGCCCCGGGCCCCTACAAACACAAGCTGCCCGCTGCCTCTGCACCTGCCTCAACTCCTGCCTGCGGTCACAGCAGCAAAACCAGGCTGTTCCCAGCCAGAGAGCAGAGCCCTGTTCCCGCAGGAGGCTCTTGTGAGCGCCTTCCAGGACTCTCCGCTGTGCACGGAGCACTTCTCATGCCCGCTCTGAACACTCTTTGGACAACAGAGCACAAGCCAGCAGATCCCGCTCAGCAATCCCAGTGCAGAATAAACAAACACCTACTCTATAGCCATTTAACTATAAAGTTTTGTTTTCTTGCCCAGTTTTGAGCATCAGGATGCAGAACAGGGCAGAGGCGCAGCTGCCAGCCCCACCCACTGAGCACCGGGGACAGGGGGCTTCTCCAGGCTGTGGCTGGGGCTTCCAGGGTGTCCTTAACAGGCAATCGTCAAACTTCAAAGCTTGCTTCTTGTTCAGCAGCTCCTTTAGATCCCTCCTCTTCAGGAAGTGGGCTGCACAAAGCAGTGTTTCACAAGAGGCCTGGAGAGCAGCAGAAAGCCAGAGGTGGCACCAGAGCCCAGGGCACAGGACCAGCATCCCTGTGCCAAGGCCAGGGGGAGGTTGCAGCCCGCAAGGTGCCAGGGGCAGCCGAGCCCCCTCTCAGGGGGACAAAAGAAGCCCACGAGTCCTCACCTCTGCCACACGCCGATTCTCATCATGGCAGTAGATTAAAAGTGAGAACAGGCTCTGCCTCACAATTGCCTTCAGGGACTTCTTTCCCTTTTTCACTACTAACTCCATCACCTTTCTAAAGAGGTGAATAGAGAGCAGCTGGACACGGCTGTTGTCCTGGCGGCAAAGAAGAGGATAAGACCTCAACATCAACTTCTCCAGGCCAACCTGGGCAAAGGCCTGAAATCCACAGGGAACAAAGTTTCTGGGCAGCAAACAGTGCCCACGGCCGGGGGGACAGAGCCTTACATTCTTAAAGAGTGGCAGGAGTGCCTCAGCCAGCTTCGGAGCGGTGGTGCTGGATACCAGGATCTCTTTATCCTGGAGCATATGTGTGAGCACAGAGAGGGTCATCTCAACCACCTCTACGTCTGCATCTCTCAGTAGCTCCACAAGCCTTGGAGACAGGCTGCACATGTATTCGGCCTGCGTGGAACACAAGGCTGTGCTGTGAAGCCATGAACGGCTGCAGCACCAACACCGCCCTGCCACTGCAACCCCACCCTGCTTCCGCAGGGCCCAGATGCCAAAGGCCTGTCCCGAAACACGCAGGCAGCTGAACCGGGAGGGAGGAGAGCTGGGAGCAGCTGCCTCAGCTGCTGAAGCCCAGCCAAGCCCAAGGGGCTGCGTTCCCCAGCCCCATGGTGCCAGTGCATCTTCAGCCACTGCTCCCTTCTCACTATCACTGGATCGTCGCTGAGCACCACGAGGCCTCTGAGCGCCAGGCGACGCCTCTCCCTGCACTCGCTCCGAAGGTGTCTTGACATGATCTGCAGCATCCTGCGACCACATTCACTCAAATCCAGACACTCCAGGACCTGAAAGGCACAGGGCAGTGACAGGGGACCCAGGTGGCAGGAGCCTGGAACGGCACAGGGCTTGGCCCAGGCAGCAGCACAGGACACGGGCACTGTCCCAGGCAGCTGCAGCTGCAAGAGGCAGCGCTGGCCATCAGGCTCACCTCAACAAAGAAGGCCAGGATGGGCAGATCCCAGCGTGGCTCCTCCCTGATGAGCAGCCTCAGCAGGCCGACTGAGATTGGGGTACACAAGTGGGGCAAGCCACTGCGCATCTCCCTGGCAGGGGGAAAAAGGCACCAAGACCCTGAGCTGGACGGGCAGACCTCTCCCAGGACTGACTCACAGAGGTCTGATCTCTCCCCAGCACCCTGCGAGGGGACGTGGGCCCTTTGGGAGGCGGCCGCTCCTGGGCACCCTCCTCTCCCAGCCTTTTGCAGTCTGCTCGGCCATCCCTCGGTGACAAGGCCCCCTCGCCCACAACCACGGGGACTGTGTGGGGCACGCCGGGCACAGGGCACAAATGCCAGGGGCGGCGGGGAGGAGGGCGTCTCACCTGGCCAGCAGACCCACTGCATAGTGCTGCGTGTCAGGACAGAGCAGTGTGTCCCAGACACGTTTGCACTCCAAAGCCACCACCTTATCGTCATCCCACAGTCGGCAGAGCAGGGCCTTCAGGGTCTGCATTGCAAACCTGTGTGCAGAGCAAAGCCCAGGTCACAATGGGAGCACTGGCCCTGGACACAAGGGCATGGGAAGGACAGGACGACTGGGACCTGTTGGGCTTGGTGGGAAGGTGGCGTTTCTCCCGGCATGCTCTCCAGAAGTTTTCAACGTCCTCTGGCATCTGCTCTGTGGTGATGAAAATTTGGGAGAGCAGAGCCACAAACAAGTGGGCGGAATGAAGTTTTATTGCATCATGGCACTTGGGTACCTGGGCAATCACCCACAGCGCCACAGTTGCCTGCAAAGGACAAACCACCCTGAGACAGCACTCAGTGCCCAGGTGTCCATGTGGCAGGGCCCGAGGGGAGACGCAGGGGGAGCAGCCGGCCTGCTGCCCCTGAGCCTGCTCCAAGCCCAGGATTCAGCCCAGCGCCCGAGGCAGGGAGATGCAGGGCAGGGAGGGGGATGGAGAGCTGCTGGAGAGGCGACCTGGAGGGTGAGCAAAGGCCAGTTCCAGAAACTCACAGCCAGGGCAAAGACGGCCTCGTTGTCTCCTCTGATGGTGAACAGTGGCTTGTCCTCCATCAGACAGAGCAGTGTTGGAAGCACCTTCTCCACTGCTGTTTCTGATGAGCCTATGGCTCTCCACATCATTTCAGCAGCTCTGTGGGACCAGAGCTCTGCATCAGGACCATGAAGCTACGTGGGGCCGGGTGACAGAGCCCCGGTGCCCGGAGCGGCAGGGAGGGAGCATGGCAGCAGGCTCAGGACGCAGAGGGGCCCCAGGGTCCTGGAGCTCTCGCCTGCGGGCAGACCCCTAAAGGCCAGTGAGCCCTGAGCTCTCAAGGCAGTTGTGCCCCGTACCTGTCACACGATGGGGCACAGCCCAGGAGGGTCATGATCACATCAGCAGGGTGTTCTTCAGCCAGCCTCAGAATGTCAGTTTGCAGCCTGGCATCCAGCGTGACATGGGACATGAGTCTCTGGTGAATGTCCCTCACCATGGCTGGCACCTGGAGGAGGCATGGGGAAGACCTGGAGTGCTGTACAAGGGAGCAACTTCCCCAGCTTCCCCCGAGAAGTGCTTCCCTTCCCACCACAATGTGTTGGCCTCAGAGGCTGAGGGGGCCCAGTGGATGTGGCTTGAGGGACGATCCGGGGAGGCCTCCAGCCCTGGCCCCAGGCTGCTTACCTGCTGCTGAGAAGAAACACCCTTGGTAAAATGCTGAGTGGGAGCATGAATCGCAGTCAGAGTGGGTGTGGTGCCAGTCTTTGCGATGCCCAGAGTCCTTGTGGTGGTGTGGTTTGCGATGGCCATGCCCTCACTCAGTGCCACGTCAGCCTTCGCCCTGGGATCAGCCATTGCCCTGGCAGAGTTTCCTGTGCACGCAGTGGATGCTGTGCTGCCACCAGCCTTTGCCTGTAGCTCGGTTGGCCTGGAGTCAGGCTGGGCTGTGCCCTCAGTTGCTATGGGGGTGGTGTTCCTACGCCCAACGTGCAGGACCCTCTGCAACATCTGCAGGAGAACGAAGGGCAGGAAGAGAGGGACGTTCCATGGAGAGCTCCAACGTGCTGCTCGGCTGAGCAGCGACAGCAGGCCCAGCCCAGGTGGGGATGGCTGCAGGTACCTGCGCTGCTCTGCTGAAGCGGCCACGGGCGGGGTCCTGCTCTTGTGTCTGGTCCGTGGCTGCATCTGGCAAAGAGCGAGCGCGGCCAGAGCTGAGGGGCTGCAGGAGAGGCCGGAGAACACAGCCCAGCCCTGCGCTCCCCAGGCAGGGACAGCCCCGGGATGCCAAGGGGATGGAGCACGGCTGCCGGGGGGGCAGCCTTGGACCCTGTTCCGTCCTGTCTGTGGGCAGGTCCACAAGGGGCTGGGCTGGGCTGGGGCCAACCTGGCTAAAGGCACCAGCCCTGCAGCCCAGCTCTGCTACTCACCATCCAGCAGCGGCTGGAACTGCTCCAGCTCTTCGAGCTGCTGTATTTGGGCAGCTGCATGGCCATTCCTTGTTTTCCCCCTAAACACTTTGAAAAGGCTGAGCAATCTGCCCGCCATCTCAGTGCCTGACTTCGAGAGCACCTTGAAGACAGATGCCTTGAGAAAGCTCCGAGTCACCAAGTCCCGCAGTCCGGCCGCGAGGCCAGATGCAGGACTAACGCCTCGGAACAGCTGCGGGTCAGCAGCGAACGAGCTGGCTGTGCGGGGACTCCTCACAGCACCACTCGCCCGTCCTGCCCCGTCGCGTGCACCGAGCACTGTGGCGTGGCCGCGTCGCCGCCAGCACCTATGTCAGCACGTGTCACAAAGGGCCCTGGGACACCCTGTCCTGTTGCATTCCATGGTGACCATTCCACACTGTGTCACAAAGGGCCCTTGGACACACTGGCACCCGCCCCTGGGACCACCCCCAGCCCACCCAAAGTGCCCCGGGTTGGAAGGAATCCCTTGGCCCGAGTGGCTGAGACAGCCTGGGACACACCAAGATCAGCCGAGTCCACAGGGCAGGACTCTCTCTGCTGCCTGGCCCACACACCCCAGCTCTGGGCTGGCCCTGGGCCAGGGCAGCTTCCAGCAAGCAAGAGACAAATGCATCCTGCCGAGAGTTGAAACACACCAGATAGGGAAGATGTGAAAAGTACGCGCGTAAAGGCCTTTTAATTCACAGCTCTCAAAGAGAGCTTTGGGGCTCGCAGCTGGACAGAGATGATCTCGCTCAGACCTCTGCTGAAAGGGGGGTAACACACTCTGCTGCAGGTGCTTGGGTTGGTCTCCGCAGGCCCAGGCCGATGCCAAACCGTCTCTTCACAGCCTTCTCCCTTCCCAAGTGCAACGGGCCTCAAGGACTGGAAGGAGCACAGGGAGCCCAAGGGAGACAGTTGCACCCACTTCACTGGGGGCACCTGGGCAAGCACTTTCCTTGAGAAGCAAGGCCCTCTCCTCCAAAGGGATTTCCCCAAATCTGTCCATGTCCTGGGGAACAGCAACACACACTTAGGAAACCCTGGCAAGGCTGAATTACTTCCGGTCCTTTCAGAACAGGCCCTCCGGCTCGCTCCCATCTTCCCCCAGGTGTGGTCCCACGTGTCGGTTCAGGCGCGCAGCCCCGGGCCCCTACAAACACAAGCTGCCCGCTGCCTCTGCACCTGCCTCAACTCCTGCCTGCGGTCACAGCAGCAAAACCAGGCTGTTCCCAGCCAGAGAGCAGAGCCCTGTTCCCGCAGGAGGCTCTTGTGAGCGCCTTCCAGGACTCTCCGCTGTGCACGGAGCACTTCTCATGCCCGCTCTGAACACTCTTTGGACAACAGAGCACAAGCCGGCTGGCTCTGGGGTCAGCAGACCCCAAACACAGGCGCAGGAAGAAGCAGCGGCTGTTTTGCAGCCATGCCCAAGAGAGATGCGAAGGGTCCCCTCCCTCTGCTCTCGCTTGGTTGGGTTTCTGACTGGCTCTGAGGCAGGGGCTGCGATTCCTCCCGTGTGGGGACCAGAACCGCACCCAGGATCCAGGCACTGCCTGACAGCGCTCCAGACGCTGCGATGGTCGCGCCTCTGAGTCTCGGCCACTCTGCTGCTGCTGCTGCTTCATGTGCTTTTAGGCACAGCCAAAGCTCACTGTTAAGCCACGATGGTCTCTGGTTGTGCCCTCTTCCTGTCCCTGTGGAGATAACTATATGCGTTGAGGTGAAAGTTTCTAAAGCAGCCCATTTGGCGTTAAACACCTGGCATTAAGAGTCCTTGTCATCTCTTTGTAGCTTAATAATACTGATGGTGTTAGCCACGTAATGCCCAGGGTTTGACTTGTAGGCCAGCCCTGGTGAGGCCTGCTGCTCAGGCCTCAGCACATCAGTTGATCATCAGACTTAGAAGTTGTCAGACTGCCCCAACAACTGTTGCATATATGGTTAGTCCATCTTGAGGCAGAACTGCAAGCTGCATTCCCTGTATTGTGTGCTTGATTAAGCACACAATACAAGGAATGAAACAAGGAAGAAACAAAAAGGTAGCCGCTGCACAAAGGGAAAGGAGAAGGGCCCGTTTGAGCCACAGACTCCCTGGCGGCCACAAAAATATATCAGGTTCCCAACATTCCCATGTCTGCATTGGTACATGGGCTAATTTTCTTATCTCCCTAGTCACCTGTTTTCCTGCTTTTTGATTGTCATCAATTTGTAAGCAACAGCTGGATTAATTTTATTTCCTGCAAACTCCTCCTTCTGCCAGTAGTCTAAACCATGTGATGCTGGAAAATCGCATTCTGCCGTCGTGTGGATTGGTCATCCACAAGGTCAAGGGTTGCAGCCATCTGGTTAGTTATTGTCTCCAAGATGGCTTGCAGTCATATTATCCACTTCAAATTACAGATAGGTTCTCTGGCCCGTGATACCAATTCACTAGGGTTCCATGTAGCCGGTCCATAATGTTGTATAATTCTCTCAGGTGGCCACTCATCATCTCCCCATCTTTGGGAGCTTCCCTTAGTTAGGGAGGTGTCAAGACACCATTTTTCTCTGACCAAATCCTCATATATTTTGACTCTGAGCCCCGTCCCGGCTTTGTGACAGCAAAAAGAACAGGGGCCTGATATAGCCTGTGTAACATATTCCTGACCAGTTTGGAGGCAACCGTCGGTAAGCATGTTGGCCACCAATCCAATGATGACCTTCCTTCCCACTTTTCGTCATCAACTGTTGGGTCAAAATATAACTTGTTCCCTGGACCTAACGGACCTCCAAAAATAGTTGCTTCACCATAAGAGTCACAATATTTGCATTTCCAAATTCCCAGGTGGGGTTTCCATCTGTAGTCACACCCCTGCTCTGTTTTGTTAGAGTCGGACCAGAACTCCTTGAAAAGGGTTCGAGTTCCATTCTGATGTTGCCACTTGCACTGATAATCATGGACAACATGTGTTTTACTTGTGAAATTGTCTCGGGGGCAACTTAAAAATAGGTGGTCAAAGAACAGATTCCTCCCCACGGCTTTACAGCCTTCGAAATCCCTTTGGTAACTGTGGTAGGGACACCTTACCCAACTACCACTGGTGAGCTTAACATGTGTTTGATTCTATCTACCTTGGTATTTGGAACAATCATAAGGAGGGCAATCCTAGAGGTCCAACAATCAAAACCCAAAGTCCTTTCACAAACACTTTCTCCCACTCGAACCCCATGTCCTTATGTCCGATTACGGCAGTAGATGCCTTTCCCGGAAAGGCGTAATCGCCAATGATTGAGGTCCAGAAGCCTGTTCCTCTGTGTACATGGCTTCGTTCACTGACACACCACTTAGGTGATAATGGTTGGGCTATCTGTCACGGCCCAATCTTTGGCTCTGCCTGGGCTCCTGCAGACCCAGGAGTTGCTGAGATTAAAGGTGGTTGCCACTGTTTCCCCTAAGGATACAAATCTATTTTCCCAGGTCACAATTTGATCCCAATGATAACACAAAATTAAAAATACCAACAGTAGTCTCATTGTTTTAGTCCTTTCTGTCCTCCACAAAGGTTGGTTCCTCAGCCCAGGCACCGTGGATAGTATCCTTTTCTGAAGGGGCTGTTGCGGTAAACAGGCAGGTTCAGGCATGCAGGGTCTGCAAGATAAAATCCTGTACCATCTAGTTATTCTTGCAAATAACATTTTGTTGTGGGGACATATTCCCTTCTTTTTTTGCCCGGGTCTTGTGATCAGAATGGCGTTGTCCTTTCCTACTGCTATTACCTCAGCCGGTTCAGGAGGGCCATTAGGCCCTTGGACCCGTATTTTAATTCCGTCATTTAAGCTGGTAGATCCAAACCCTCTGTCTTCACGAATGGTGGTGACTTGAGGTGGATCCCCTTTTTTAACAATTTTCCTGTCCCCAATTGTCCTTTTACAGTGTTTCCAGATCCTGATGACTATGCCCGTTGACAGGGGTGCTTTAAAGAACACAGACACCAAGAGAAAGAATGGTCCTATTTACTATGAACAGTAAGGAGACACAACAGTAAAATGATACATTTTATAAAACAGTAAGTTTACTACGTGCTTGGCTTTAGTGACAAGCAAAAACAAGCAAGGTAATGCACCTAAGTATTACTATACGAGAGAAAGGAGAGAGAGTTAGAAAGATGCATCACCAATTGCCTAAATACTTTACCATCACCCAGAGTCCACAGTCGCTGGGGAGCCCTGTTTCGCAGCAAGGATCTGGAGAACCCTTCCCAGCAATTGGGAAAATCCTACACGCTGCATCCACCCGTAGGTGAGATTTCAGGTTTGCCCAAAACGGCGTCCGGCTTTTAAAGGCACAACTCAGCAAGTCAAAGTGACTTGACTACATTTTTAGCACAGAAGCACCTGGATCTGATGGCAGACTTCACAACCAGCCAGGGCCACAACTTGGCCAGAACTCAGACCTGGGCAGGGAGGGTTTTCCCCTCCAATACCCTACAAACAACCCTCTAGTCATGTCAGTTGGGAAAGTTTCTTAAAAGGATACATTTCTCGCTCATAACTACACAAGGTTACGTGAAAGTTTCTAAAGCAGCCTCTTTGGTGTTAAACACCTAGCATTAAGAGTCCTTCTCATCTCTTTTTAGCTAAATAATACGGATGGTGTTAGTTACAGAGTGCCCAGGATCCATCTTGTAACTCAACCCTGGCAGGAACAAGGTGACTGACTGCCTGGGGGCTGCTTATGGCCTCTGACACCCAGTTCCTCAGGGCTTCCCACCACCCCAGCCCCTCAGGGGCCTCCTGTTCCCTCGTAGCCTCCAGCCACCCACTCCCTCACACATCCCCTCGTGCCTTCCTGTGGCTGTTGCCGAGGCGGACATAAAAGCCACACCAGTCGTAATCCATAGTCGAGAAAGGTAGAAAGATTTTTTATTTTCTCTACTGCTGTCCTTACACCTCTTCACAGTGGCTGTGGCCTAATTTAAGATTGGCTGCTTAGCAAACAATGACAAGGCTGCCTAACAAACAATGACCATTCAGGCAGTAAACAATCAGCTATACAAGCAAAAGTATAGTTGCTACATATTATCCACAAGTTCTTCCTTGTACACTCTCAGTGTCCCACAAGAAGAACATCCTCCCCTCATGTCCAGGACATCTTCTCTTATTAATTATCTTCTTGGACTTCTCTGTGGGTTTTTCTAAAGCTGCAAAATTTCACTGTAATATTCTCATGGGTAAACTCGGACTGGTTTCAGGTCTGACTCTGTGAGATTGTCAGTCCAGCTGTCAATCTCCTCAGGTCCCCCTTTTTTGAATTACAAAGGCAGCGCTTATGCACTTTTGCAGGGCCCTTTGCAAAAAAAGACAATAAACACGGCACACTGAGCAGGATGCAAAAAAATAACCCATAGGATCAGGCATCTGGTTTTGAGCCGATTTTTGACCCATCCTGCAATTTGCCAATTGCCAAACTACCTATTGAGCCAATCAGATTCTGATTCTTCCCGCAATTTTGACACGCTTGTTTGTAATTCCTTAATGTGGGCATGAATAGATTTTGAATGATCAGACAAATTCATACAACACATTCCATCGAAATCCTCACATCCATGTCCATGGTACTAGTAACAAAAAATCAATGGCAGCTCTATTTTGCAGTGTAGCATGCCTTACTGAACCAACACCTGTTAATAATCCAGCTAAAGCAAGCAAAGTGGCATTAGTCTGCCAAGCTAACCAACATCCTAACTTGTTTAACAGTCCCAGTGCTTTAGCAGATGCTATTTGAGGAGAAAAGAAGGAAACAGCCCATCAAGTATCTGATGGCCAAAATTTGGTGGTGTCATTGCAATCAGGGGCAAATGCATGGATGCTGTGTTTTCCCCTCCATGGTTTATGCTGTAAAATCATGGATGTGTCAGGTGTTAACAGTGAGAGTCGTCCTAAGTTGCAAGGACCTCCTTTGATATGGGATGGAATTGCAGCCCATGCTCGGTCTCTGCAAATAAAAAACACCCCTGGGGGCAAAGCTAGAGGAACAGTAGTAGAGTGTGAAATATGTGGTGAACTATAATTGCACCAGGCACTTTCATTTGCAGATATGGGTTGGTTAGGAGAAACATCCCATACTTTGGACTGATCAGACCCAGAATAATTAAACTTAACACAAAAAGTCCGTTTTCACAGATCCTAAAAGCTCTATTTCTTGTGGCTCAAGAGTTGCAGGGGCAAGGTACGAAACCCACTGATCCCAAGCATCAGCGTGATTGTGTGATTGTAAAAGCTTGCAAACTGTCCTAGGCTTTGGCCAGTCCTCTACTGGCAAGCCAACAAGGCAGGTAGAAAAAGGACTGTCAGGAGCAGCAGTGGCTAAGCACGGAGTATCTTGCCCTGTCACATTGGCCAGGGTAACCCACACGTTGGTTCTTGGCTGACTGACAGGCCAAGCAGAAACAGCAGGCACTAAGCTCAGCAAAACTGACAAGGACCATACTGGCACCTGCATTTTTCTGTTATTCGTTGACATTTGCACTCCAGTGCATCCCAGTGCAAGCCAACACCCCTGGATCGCAGGGATATACAGTGCAATAGAGTCCTCCTTGGTCACCGGTGCTCGATGCTCTCTCTGGTCGGAGGTAGCCCGAACCACGCTGCCAAGGTCATCAGCCTGTGTTGCTGTTACCCTCAGCATCTGGCCGAACAGGCAGTGGGATATTCTGCTGCAAATCGGGACACACACACCTTGCTGGCACCCACCGTGCTCCAGTACCTGTGGAAACACAAGCAAATCCACGCCCCCACATGACAAGGTCCCAGGGGCCTTCCCACTGGCTGGTAAGCAAATTCCTTACCCATACTTTAGCTCGAGGCAAATGTATTTCACTGGTGGACTGCAAGGAATAAAAATGATTTAAAATGGAGGGATTGTTTGAATCAGACGGTATTGCCAAGTGATTTATGGTATTTACAGCTTTCAAAAGTTGGGACTGTGGGGTTTCCCCTTCCATTCTCCCTTTTTGTTTTCCTAAAACAGTTTTAAGTGTGTGATGAGCACATTCAACAACAGCTTGACCAGTGGGAGAAGGAGGAATACCAAATTTGTGAGAGATGCCCCACAAACGTAAGAAATTCCTAACTTTCTGAGAGGCGTAAGCCGGCCCATTGTCAGTTTTCACACAGGCAGGGACACCTAAAGCACCAAAGGCTTCCTGCCAGGGCAAAATTACATCACGGGCCTTTTCTCCAGCATGAGCAGAAGCCCATAGAACAGAGGAAAAGGTGTCAATGGATACATGTACATATTTAAAATGACCAGATTCTGAAATGTGTGTAACATCAGTCTGACAAAGCTGTAGGGCCAAAAGACCACAGGTTCACACCTGAAACCAGTCCGAATTTACCCATGAGAATATTACAGTGAAATTTTGCAGCTTTAGAAAAACCCACAGAGAAGGCCAAGAAGATAATTAATAAGAGAAGATGTCCTGGACATGAGGGGAGGATGTTCTTCTTGTGGGACACTGAGAGTGTACAAGGAAGAACTTGTGGACAATATGTAGCAATGATACTTTTGCTTGTATAGCTGATTGTTTACTGCCTGAATGGTCATTGTTTGTTAGGCAGCCTTGTCATTGTTTGCTAAGCAGCCAATCTTAAATTAGGCCACAGCCACTGTGAAGAGGTGTAAGGACAGCAGTAGAGAAAATAAAAAATCTTTCTACCTTTCTCGACTATGGATTACGACTGGTGTGGCTTTTATGTCCGCCTCGGCAACAGCCACATGTGGTGACCCCGAGACGTGATTCAAAGAGCCTGCCTGGAGAGCAGAAAGCCTGTGTGGAGAGCAGGGGCCGTGGATTCAACGGGAAGGAGAGTAGCAAAGAGAGCTACCAAGATCTAGATCGGACTGCAACCTTTTAAAGGTGAGCCCGTTGATAACAAAATGGGAGCAAATGCATCCCAAGAGGATGACTAGTGTGGCTTTTATGTTTGCCTCAACAACAGCGACACCTTCCCACTGCCTTGTCCCTTCAGGGCCTCCGCAGCACCTCATCCCTTCACGGCCTCCCACCGCCCCGTCCCTTCAGGGTCTCCCCCAGCCCAGCCAACCTGCCCGGCAGCGGCACAGCCCCGACAGAGCTCCAGAGGAGCTGGGTCAAGAGGCACCTCGGAGCCCTCAGCAATCCAGCCAGCAACACGCAAGCAGGAGGACACAGATGGTGGTTCCTGCCTGGGACAGGGCTTGTGGCCATCTCCAGGCACCAGTCCCACAGGGATCCCCGCAGCTCCAGCCCCTGCCCACCCGCTCTGTCGGCAGCGTTAAGGCTCCAGCACAACCACCAAAGGCCAAGGGGCTTTTCTGGCCATTTTCCCTTCCATGCTGCAGGCCTGGGCAACTTGCTGAGCACAAGCAGCTTTTTTCCCTCTTCCCCTACGTCCTGCGGACACCGGGCACCAAAAGAAAGCTCCTGGGAGTCTGTGTATTGTAACACATTCTATATTTACATGCTAAGAAAAACGAAAAGAAGAAAAGAACAATCTTCAAGAAAAGAAAAATCCCTGAAGGCTCAGGTGGCCCCGCCAGACAGAACCTCCCAGATCAGCTCTCCGCAGAGCTCCAGCAGTGCAGCCAGCCACAGCCCCACAGACGAGGCCGTGTCTTGCATGCCCTGCGGAGTCGATCTCGGAGCTTCGGGAAGATGGAGTACGGAGCGCTCTTTGCTGCTCTGAGGACGTACAATGTTTGAGCTGCCAGCCTTGAGACAGCAGGGCTGATGTCATCTGTCATGTCTTCAAGGGCTGGAAGAGAGAGGAACAGAGCCACGGTCAGAGCCCAGATCTGTGGGGACACGAGGAAGTGCCCCTGGCCAGGGCCATCCCACCCACTCTTGCCATGGCCAGGAGGGAGCAGGAGCCAACGGGAACAGCCGGAAGGTGCTGGCCACCGATCCCCACATGTCCCTGAAACCTCTCTGTGCTCTGCCCACGCCGCCCCTCGTCCGCACAGGGAGCAGAGCCCTCCGCAGCCGGGCAGGGATTGCAGCTCCCCCCGCCAGCCCCCGCTGACAGCCCGCTGCCCTCACTCACCCTCACAGATGAGCTGGAGCTCTTCCTTCTGCCGCCTCAGGTGCCGCCCGGCGATCCCTGGGAACACAGAGCCTGTCACGGCCCCAAGCAGCACAACTGCCCCACACGGGCGCTGCCAGCCCTGTGGCCACACGCCCTCCTCCCCGGCGGGGCTCAGCCCGGGCCCCTGCCGCATCCTGACGCCCGAGGGCACGGCTGCGGGAGGGCGGCAGCACCCACGGCCCCGGGCCCGGCTCCCGCTGCAGCCGGGGCAGCAGCCGGGCTGGGGCCGAGCTGCGGCGGGGCGGGGAGGCAGGGAGGGGCCCCGGCCTCGGGGCTCACCAATGAACCTGACGGCCGCCTCTCGTAGGGCCGTCTGTGGGCTCCGCAGGTACGGCAGGGCCCGGCGCAGGTGCTCGGCCGCTCGGCTCCTGTCCTCTGCCAGCTGCAGAGAGGGCACGGAGGGAAGGCTTGGCGCGGGCTCTGCCCCTCGGCCGGGCGCTCCCTGCGCCCAGCACTGGCTTCCCCTGCCCGCACAGCCCCGAGGCCCGGCCGGCCGCCCCTTTGGAGGGGGCAGAGGGCCGGGTGCTGCCGGGGGAGCCGCAGTTTTACCCCGCCCCACAGCCCAGCTGGGTCGGCGCTCCATGGGCACCCACCCGGCTCGGGGCCAGAGAAGCCTGGGGAAGAGCTCCTGGGGAAGGGAGCAGCGTGTGGGGCGCAGGCTGGAGCCCCTGGGTGCAGCACTGGGCAGGGCCACAGCTGCCAGCCCCACACACGGGGCCCCGGGGGCTTCTCCAGGCTGCGGCTGGGGCTTACCAGGCCCTCGCCAAACCTCCATGTCTGATCCAGCTGCAGCATCTGTTCAAGATCCCTCCTCTTCAGGAATCTGGCAGCACAAAGCAGCGTTTCCCGAGAAACCTGGAGAGCAGCAGAGAGCCAGAGGTGGCACCAGAGCCCAGGGCACAGGACCAGCATCCCTGTGCCAAGGCCAGGGGGAAGCTGCAGTCCACGAGGCGCCAGAGCAGGAGGCAGCCGAGCCTGCTCCCAGGCTGCCACCAGCAGCCCATGAGCCCTTACCTCTGCCACGTGCTGGCTCTCATCATGGCAGTGGAAAGAGAGTGGGAGCAGGCTCTGGCGCACGTGTGACTTGAGGGCCTTTTTTCTCTTTCGCATTATTAAATCCATCACTTCTCGGAAGACATACATGGAGCACATCTGCACCTGGCTATCATCCTGTATAAAAGGAAGAAGCAAGGGCCTCAGCATCGGCTGCTCCAGGCCCACCTGGGCACAGGCCTGAAAATCCACAGGGCACAAAGTGTCCGGACAGCACCCAGTGGCCGTGGCTGGGGGCACAGAGCCTTACGTTGTCAAAGAGTGGCACAAGAGGCTCAGCCAACTGCAGGGCGACGCGGCCGGGTAGCGGGTGGGCATTAGCCAAGAACAAACGGCTGAGTACAATGATGCTCATCCTAACCACACCGCTATCATTTTCCCGCACGAACTCCACGAGGCTTTCAGTCAGGCTCCACATTTTTTCAGCCTGCATGGAACACAAGTCTGGGCAACCCCACCCTGCTGCCGCCGGGCCCAGATGCCAAAGGCCTGTCCCGAAACACGCGGTCAGCTGAGGTGGGAGGGAGGAGAGCTGGGAGCAGCTGCCTCAGCTGCTGAAGCCCAGCCAAGCCCAAGGGGCTGCGTTCCCCAGCCCCATGCTGCCAGTGGATCTTCAGCCACTGCTCCCTTCTCACCAGCGAGGGATCATTGCTGAGCACCATGAGGCCACTGAGCGCCAGGCGACGCCTCTCCCTGCACTCGCTCCGCAGGTTCTTTAACATGATCTCCAGGATGCTGTCACCGCATTTACTCAAGTCCAGACACTCCAGGACCTGAAAGGCACAGGGCAGTGACAGGGGACCCGGGTGGCAGGAGCCCAGAAGTGCACAGGGCTTGGCCCAAGCAGCAGCATCGGGCACGGGCACTGTCCCAGGCGGCTGCAGCTGCAAGAGGCAGCGCTGGCCATCAGGCTCACCTCAACGAAGAAGGCCAGCGTGAGCAGATACCAGCGTGACCGCCTCCTCCTGAGCAGCCCGAGCAGGTGCAAGGCGATGCGGGAACACAAGTGGGGCAAGCCACTGCGCATCTCCCTGGCAGGGGGAAAAAGGCACCAAGACCCTGAGCTGGACGGGCAGACCTCTCCCAGGACTGACTCACAGAGGTCTGATCTCTCCCCAGCACCCTGCGAGGGGACGTGGGCCCTTTGGGAGGCGGCCGCTCCTGGGCACCCTCCTCTCCCAGCCTTTTGCAGTCTGCTCGGCCATCCCTCGGTGACAAGGCCCCCTCGCCCACAACCACGGGGACTGTGTGGGGCACGCCGGGCACAGGGCACAAATGCCAGGGGCGGCGGGGAGGAGGGCGTCTCACCTGGCCAGCAGACCCACTGCATAGTGCTGTGTGTCAGGACAGAGCAGTGTGTCCCAGCCATGCTGGCGCTCCATGGCCACCACCACATCCTCATACTCCAGCCGACGGAGCAGGGCCTCCAGGGTCTGCACTACAAACCTGTGTGCAGAGCAAAGCCCAGGTCAGGCTGAGAGCACTGGCTCCTGCTCTGGGGACATGGGAGGGACAGGATGACTGGGATGGAGCACCTGTTGGGATTGGTGGGAAGGCGGTGTTCCTTCCGGCATGCTCTCCAGAAAGTATTAACCTTCTGTGGCATCTGTTCTGTGCTGAAGAACACTTGGAAGAGCAGATGCACAAAGAGACGAGGGAAATACAACATCGCTTCTTGTGGCCAGCAGGGCCCCTGGAGGATCTTCCACATCACCAGAGTTGCCTGCAAAGGACAAATCCCCCTGAGACAGCACTCAGTGCCCAGGTGTCCCTGTGTCAGGGCCAGAGCATGGAAGGGAGAGGCCAGGGGAGATGCAGGGGGAGCACCGGGCCTGGTGCCTCTGAACCTGCCCCTAGCCCAGGTTTCAGCCCAGCGCCCGAGGCAGGGAGATGCAGGGTGGGAAGAGGATGGAGAGCTGCTGGAGAGGCGACCTGGAGGGTGAGCAAAGGCCAGTTCCAGAAACTCACAGCCAGGGCAAAGACATCCG
Organism: Aphelocoma coerulescens; assembly: GCF_041296385.1. Classification (NCBI taxonomy): domain Eukaryota; kingdom Metazoa; phylum Chordata; class Aves; order Passeriformes; family Corvidae; genus Aphelocoma; species Aphelocoma coerulescens. The sequence goes on from NC_091021.1 coordinate 9,818,509, forward strand.
TGTTGTCCCCATCGGAGGTGTGTGTGATGTGCTCTGGCCAGTTGCTCAGCACTTCGAGGAGTATCAGCACCACCAGCCTCGCAGTCCTTCTCGAGGACAAGATCGTGCTCCACATGGTTGTAGCAGCTCTGTGGGGTCAGAGCTTTTTGTAAGGGGGGTGTCCGCCACAGCACCGTGGCCTGGGCAGCTGCAGGGACCTGAGCTGGCTGTCAGCCCTGCCTCTGCCCACGGCCCCTCACTGGCAGCACGCAGGCAGCCCAGCCCTGTGGGGACAGGCCCCTGAGGGGCAGGGAGGGAGCATGGCAGCAGGCTCAGGGGCTGACATGCCAGGGCTGGGAAATGGAGGAGCCACAGGGCCCTTGAAGTCTCTGTCAGACACCTGGGACAGGCTCCACAGGGTGATGGGCTGGTGAGTCCTGAGCCCTCTGTGCACATGGGCCCCATACCTGTCACATGAAGGAGCCACACGCAGGAGAGTGATCACCACATCAGTGGGTTGTGCCTCTGTCAGCTCCAGAAGGGTATTGTCCAGCTTGTGCTCGCCAGACTCATTGGCCATGAGCCAGCGGTGGATGTACCTCACCATGGCGGGCACCTGGAGAAGGCACGGGGAGAGTTGGAAGCTGCCAGAGGGAGTAATGTCCCCAGCTTCTCCAGAGAGCTGCTTCCCTTCCCACCACACTGGGATGGCCTCAAAGGCTTAAAGTGACCAGCAGGCGTGGCTTGGGAGGCCATGCAGTTCCTGGGAGGATCGAACCCTGGCCACAGGCTGCTTACTTGCTCTGGACAGGGGACACCCTTATTCACAAGCAAATCCAGCATGGAGGTGCTGGCGTCAGTGTTGGAGATGTCCCCGTTTTCCACGGACCCAGTGCCCATGACGCTGGTCTCTTCCTGCCAAATGCACTTGATGAATTTGCAAATCATCAGCAGGAGAACGAAGGGCAGGAAGAGAGGGACGTTCCATGGAGAGCTCCAACGCGCTGCTCGGCTGAGCAGCGACAGCAGGCCCAGCCCAGGTGGGGATGGCTGCAGGTACCTGCGCTGCTCTGCTGAAGCGGCCACGGGCGGGGTCCTGCTCTTGTGTCTGGTCCGTGGCTGCATCTGGCAAAGAGCGAGCGCGGCCAGAGCTGAGGGGCTGCGGGAGAGGCCGGAGAACACAGCCCAGCCCTGCGCTCCCCAGGCAGGGACAGCCCCGGGGTGCCAAGGGGATGGAGCACGGCTGCCGGGGGGGCAGCCCTGGACCCTGTTCCGTCCTGGCCCTGGGCATGTCCCCAGGGAATGGGATGGGCTGGGATGGGATGTGGTCAACCTGGCTGCAGGCACCAGCCCTGGGCCCAGCTCTGCCACTCACCATCCTGCAGCAGCTGGAACTGTTCCACTAGTCCAGACTCTTGAGCTGGGACAGCTCCAGGGCCTTCTTCCTCCTCCTTCACCCAGGCCAGCTTGGGCACCCTCAGGGGTCTCTGCTCCATGTCACAGACTGGATTCATGTCTACTTGCAGGACAGATGACTTGGAAAAGCTTCGAGTCAGCAAGTCCTGCAGTCGTGCCTTGAAGGCACCTGCGACAGAGAAGCCTCAGAAAGGCTACAGGACTGCAAGTCCTGCTCTCTGGTCTCGAGGGCTCCTGACACAATGACAGGAGACTCCTCGTCAAGGATTCAGGTCACCAAATCCCACGGTCTGGCCTCAAGGGCACCAGCCGCAGGGATGGGAGATGCCTCAGGAAAGCTCCGAGTCACCAAGTCCCGCAGTCCGGCCGCGAGGCCAGATGCAGGACTAACGCCTCGGAACAGCTGCGGGTCAGCAGCGAACGAGCTGGCTGTGCGGGGACTCCTCACAGCACCACTCACGCCCGTCCTGCCCCGTCGCGTGCACCGAGCACTGTGGCGTGGCCGCGTCGCCGCCAGCACCTATGTCAGCACGTGTCACAAAGGGCCCTGGGACACCCTGTCCTGTTGCATTCCATGGTGACCATTCCACACTGTGTCACAAAGGGCCCTTGGACACACTGGCACCCGCCCCTGGGACCACCCCCAGCCCACCCAAAGTGCCCCGGGTTGGAAGGAATCCCTTGGCCCGAGTGGCTGAGACAGCCTGGGACACACCAAGATCAGCCGAGTCCACAGGGCAGGACTCTCTCTGCTGCCTGGCCCACACACCCCAGCTCTGGGCTGGCCCTGGGCCAGGGCAGCTTCCAGCAAGCAAGAGACAAATGCATCCTGCCGAGAGTTGAAACACACCAGATAGGGAAGATGTGAAAAGTACGCGCGTAAAGGCCTTTTAATTCACAGCTCTCAAAGAGAGCTTTGGGGCTCGCAGCTGGACAGAGATGATCTCGCTCAGACCTCTGCTGAAAGGGGGGTAACACACTCTGCTGCAGGTGCTTGGGTTGGTCTCCGCAGGCCCAGGCCGATGCCAAACCGTCTCTTCACAGCCTTCTCCCTTCCCAAGTGCAACGGGCCTCAAGGACTGGAAGGAGCACAGGGAGCCCAAGGGAGACAGTTGCACCCACTTCACTGGGGGCACCTGGGCAAGCACTTTCCTTGAGAAGCAAGGCCCTCTCCTCCAAAGGGATTTCCCCCAAATCTGTCCATGTCCTGGGGAACAGCAACACACACTTAGGAAACCCTGGCAAGGCTGAATTACTTCCGGTCCTTTCAGAACAGGCCCTCCGGCTCGCTCTCATCTTCCCCCAGGTGTGGTCCCACGTGTCGGTTCAGGCGCGCAGCCCCGGGCCCCTACAAACACAAGCTGCCCGCTGCCTCTGCACCTGCCTCAACTCCTGCCTGCGGTCACAGCAGCAAAACCAGGCTGTTCCCAGCCAGAGGGCAGAGCCCTGTTCCCGCAGGAGGCTCTTGTGAGCGCCTTCCAGGACTCTCCGCTGTGCACGGAGCACTTCTCATGCCCGCTCTGAACACTCTTTGGACAACAGAGCACAAGCCGGCTGGCTCTGGGGTCAGCAGACCCCAAACACAGGCGCAGGAAGAAGCAGCGGCTGTTTTGCAGCCATGCCCAAGAGAGATGCGAAGGGTCCCCTCCCTCTGCTCTCGCTTGGTTGGGTTTCTGACTGGCTCTGAGGCAGGGGCTGCGATTCCTCCCGTGTGGGGACCAGAACCGCACCCAGGATCCAGGCACTGCCTGACAGCGCTCCAGACGCTGCGATGGTCGCGCCTCTGAGTCTCGGCCACTCTGCTGCTGCTGCTGCTTCATGTGCTTTTAGGCACAGCCAAAGCTCACTGTTAAGCCACGATGGTCCCTGGTTGTGCCCTCTTCCTGTCCCTGTGGAGATAACTATACGCGTTGAGGTGAAAGTTTCTAAAGCAGCCCATTTGGCGTTAAACACCTGGCATTAAGAGTCCTTGTCATCTCTTTGTAGCTTAATAATACTGATGGTGTTAGCCACGTAATGCCCAGGGTTTGACTTGTAGGCCAGCCCTGGTGAGGCCTGCTGCTCAGGCCTCAGCACATCAGTTGATCATCAGACTTAGAAGTTGTCAGACTGCCCCAACAACTGTTGCATATATGGTTAGTCCATCTTGAGGCAGAACTGCAAGCTGCATTCCCTGTATTGTGTGCTTGATTAAGCACACAATACAAGGAATGAAACAAGGAAGAAACAAAAAGGTAGCCGCTGCACAAAGGGAAAGGAGAAGGGCCCGTTTGAGCCACAGACTCCCTGGCGGCCACAAAAATATATCAGGTTCCCAACATTCCCATGTCTGCATTGGTACATGGGCTAATTTTCTTATCTCCCTAGTCACCTGTTTTCCTGCTTTTTGATTGTCATCAATTTGTAAGCAACAGCTGGATTGATTTTATTTCCTGCAAACTCCTCCTTCTGCCAGTAGTCTAAAACCATGCGATGCTGGAAAATCGCATTCTGCCGTCGTGTGGATTGGTCATCCACAAGGTCAAGGGTTGCAGCCATCTGGTTAGTTATTGTCTCCAAGATGGCTTGCAGTCATATTATCCACTTCAAATTACAGATAGGTTCTCTGGCCCGTGATACCAATTCCCTAGGGTTCCATGTAGCCGGTCCATAATGTTGTATAATTCTCTCAGGTGGCCACTCATCATCTCCCCATCTTTGGGAGCTTCCCTTAGTTAGGGAGGTGTCAAGACACCATTTTTCTCTGACCAAATCCTCATATATTTTGACTCTGAGCCCCGTCCCGGCTTTGTGACAGCAAAAAGAACAGGGGCCTGATATAGCCTGTGTAACATATTCCTGACCAGTGTGGAGGCAACCTTCGGTAAGCATGTTGGCCACCAATCCAATGATGACCTTCCAAGGGCCATGTTTCGGTAGCAAAAGGGCCTTCCCAACTTTTTGTCATCAACTGTTGGGTCAAAATATAACTTGTTCCCTGGACCTAACGGACCTCCAAAAATAGTTGCTTCACCATAAGAGTCACAATATTTGCATTTCCAAATTCCCGGGTGGGGTTTCCATCTGTAGTCACACCCCTGCTCTGTTTTGTTAGAGTCGGACCAGAACTCCTTGAAAAGGGTTCGAGTTCCATTCTGATGTAGCCACTTGCACTGATAATCATGGACAACATGTGTTTTACTTGTGAAATTGTCTCGGGGGCAACTTAAAAATAGGTGGTCAAAGAACAGATTCCTCCCCACGGCTTTACAGCCTTCGAAATCCCTTTGGTAACTGTGGTAGGGACACCTTACCCAACTACCACTGGTGAGCTTAACATGTGTTTGATTCTATCTACCTTGGTATTTGGAACAATCATAAGGAGGGCAATCCTAGTGGTCCAACAATCAAAACCCAAAGTCCTTTCACAAACACTTTCTCCCACTCGAACCCCATGTCCTTATGTCCGATTACGGCAGTAGATGCCTTTCCCGGAAAGGCGTAATCGCCAATGATTGAGGTCCAGAAGCCTGTTCCTCTGTGTACATGGCTTCGTTCACTGACACACCACTTAGGTGATAATGGTTGGGCTATCTGTCACGGCCCAATCTTTGGCTCTGCCTGGGCTCCTGCAGACCCAGGAGTTGCTGAGGTTAAAGGTGGTTGCCACTGTTTCCCCTAAGGATACAAATCCATTTTCCCAGGTCACAATTTGATCCCAATGATAACACAAAATTAAAAATACCAACAGTAGTCTCATTGTTTTAGTCCTTTCTGTCCTCCACAAAGGTTGGTTCCTCAGCCCAGGCACCGTGGATAGTATCCTTTTCTGAAGGGGCTGTTGCGGTAAACAGGCAGGTTCAGGCATGCAGGGTCTGCAAGATAAAATCCTGTACCATCTAGTTATTCTTGCAAATAACATTTTGTTGTGGGGACATATTCCCTTCTTTTTTTGCCCGGGTCTTGTGATCAGAATGGCGTTGTCCTTTCCTACTGCTATTACCTCAGCCGGTTCAGGAGGGCCATTAGGCCCTTGGACCCGTATTTTAATTCCATCATTCAAGCTGGTAGATCCAAACCCTCTGTCTCCACGAATGGTGGTGACTTGAGGTGGATCCCCTTTTTTCACAATTTTCCTGTCTCCAATTGTCCTTTTACAGTGTTTCCAGATCCTGATGACTATGCCCGTTGACAGCGGTGCTTTAAAGAACACAGACACCAAGAGAAAGAATGGTCCTATTTACTATGAACAGTAAGGAGACACAACAGTAAAATGATACATTTTATAAAACAGTAAGTTTACTACGTGCTTGGCTTTAGTGACAAGCAAAAACAAGCAAGGTAATGCACCTAAGTATTACTATACGAGAGAAAGGAGAGAGAGTTAGAAAGATGCATCACCAATTGCCTAAATACTTTACCATCACCCAGAGTCCACAGTCGCTGGGGAGCCCTGTTTCGCAGCAAGGATCTGGAGAACCCTTCCCAGCAATTGGGAAAATCCTACACGCTGCATCCACCCGTAGGTGAGATTTCAGGTTTGCCCAAAACGGCGTCCGGCTTTTAAAGGCACAACTCAGCAAGTCAAAGTGACTTGACTACATTTTTAGCACAGAAGCACCTGGATCTGATGGCAGACTTCACAACCAGCCAGGGCCACAACTTGGCCAGAACTCAGACCTGGGCAGGGAGGGTTTTCCCCTCCAATACCCTACAAACAACCCTCTAGTCATGTCAGTTGGGAAAGTTTCTTAAAAGGATACATTTCTCACTCATAACTACACAAGGTTACGTGAAAGTTTCTAAAGCAGCCTCTTTGGTGTTAAACACCTAGCATTAAGAGTCCTTCTCATCTCTTTTTAGCTAAATAATACGGATGGTGTTACTTACAGAGTGCCCAGGATCCGTCTTGTAACTCAACTCTGGCAGGAACAAGGTGACTGACTGCCTGGGGGCTGCTTATGGCCTCTGACACCCAGTTCCTCAGGGCTTCCCACCACCCCAGCCCCTCAGGGGCCTCCTGTTCCCTCGTAGCCTCCAGCCACCCACTCCCTCACACATCCCCTCGTGCCTTCCTGTGGCTGTTGCCGAGGCGGACATAAAAGCCACACCAGTCGTAATCCATAGTCGAGAAAGGTAGAAAGATTTTTTATTTTCTCTACTGCTGTCCTTACACCTCTTCACAGTGGCTGTGGCCTAATTTAAGATTGGCTGCTTAGCAAACAATGACAAGGCTGCCTAACAAACAATGACCATTCAGGCAGTAAACAATCAGCTATACAAGCAAAAGTATCGTTGCTTCATATTGTCCACAAGGTCTTCCTTGTACACTCTCAGTGTCCCACAAGAAGAACATCCTCCCCTCATGTCCAGGACCATCTTCTCTTATTAATTGTCTTCTTGGACTTCTCTGTGGGTTTTTCTAAAGCTGCAAAATTTCACTGTAATATTCTCATGGGTAAACTCTGACTGGTTTCAGGTCTGACTCTGTGAGATTGTCAGTCCAGCTGTCAATCTCCTCAGGTCCCCCTTTTTTGAATTACAAAGGCAGCGCTTATGCACTTTTGCAGGGCCCTTTGCAAAAAAAGACAATAAACACGGCACACTGAGCAGGATGCAAAAAAATAACCCATAGGATCAGGCATCCGGTTTTGAGCCGATTTTTGACCCATCCTGCAATTTGCCAATTGCCAAACTACCTATTGAGCCAATCAGATTCTGATTCTTCCCGCAATTTTGACACGCTTGTTTGTAATTCCTTAATGTGGGCATGAATAGATTTTGAATGATCAGACAAATTCATACAACACATTCCATCGAAATCCTCACATCCATGTCCATGGTACTAGTAACAAAAAATCAATGGCAGCTCTATTTTGCAGTGTAGCATGCCTTACTGAACCAACACCTGTTAATAATCCAGCTAAAGCAAGCAAAGTGGCATTAGTCTGCCAAGCTAACCAACATCCTAACTTGTTTAACAGTCCCAGTGCTTTAGCAGATGCTATTTGAGGAGAAAAGAAGGAAACAGCCCATCAAGTATCTGATGGCCAAAATTTGGTGGTGTCATTGCAATCAGGGGCAAATGCATGGATGCTGTGTTTTCCCCTCCATAGTTTATGCTGTAAAATCATGGATGTGTCAGGTGTTAACAGTGAGAGTCGTCCTAAGTTGCAAGGACCTCCCCTGATATGGGATGGAATTGCAGCCCATGCTCGGTCTCTGCAAATAAAAAACACCCCTGGGGGCAAAGCTAGAGGAACAGTAGTAGAGTGTGAAATATGTGGTGAACTATAATTGCACCAGGCACTTTCATTTGCAGATATGGGTTGGTTAGGAGAAACATCCCATACTTTGGACTGATCAGACCCAGAATAATTAAACTTAACACAAAAAGTCCGTTTTCACAGATCCTAAAAGCTCTATTTCTTGTGGCTCAAGAGTTGCAGGGGCAAGGTACGAAACCCACTGATCCCAAGCATCAGCGTGATTGTGTGATTGTAAAAGCTTGCAAACTGTCCTAGGCTTTGGCCAGTCCTCTACTGGCAAGCCAACAAGGCAGGTAGAAAAAGGACTGTCAGGAGCAGCAGTGGCTAAGCACGGAGTATCTTGCCCTGTCACATTGGCCAGGGTAACCCACACGTTGGTTCTTGGCTGACTGACAGGCCAAGCAGAAACAGCAGGCACTAAGCTCAGCAAAACTGACAAGGACCATACTGGCACCTGCATTTTTCTGTTATTCGTTGACATTTGCACTCCAGTGCATCCCAGTGCAAGCCAACACCCCTGGATCGCAGGGATATACAGTGCAATAGAGTCCTCCTTGGTCACCGGTGCTCGATGCTCTCTCTGGTCGGAGGTAGCCCGAACCACGCTGCCAAGGTCATCAGCCTGTGTTGCTGTTACCCTCAGCATCTGGCCGAACAGGCAGTGGGATATTCTGCTGCAAGTCGGGACACACACACCTTGCTGGCACCCACCGTGCTCCAGTACCTGTGGAAACACAAGCAAATCCACGCCCCCACATGACAAGGTCCCAGGGGCCTTCCCACTGGCTGGTAAGCAAATTCCTTACCCATACTTTAGCTCGAGGCAAATGTATTTCACTGGTGGACTGCAAGGAATAAAAATGATTTAAAATGGAGGGATTGTTTGAATCAGACGGTATTGCCAAGTGATTTATGGTATTTACAGCTTTCAAAAGTTGGGACTGTGGGGTTTCCCCTTCCATTCTCCCTTTTTGTTTTCCTAAAACAGTTTTAAGTGTGTGATGAGCACATTCAACAACAGCTTGACCAGTGGGAGAAGGAGGAATACCAAATTTGTGAGAGATGCCCCACAAACGTAAGAAATTCCTAACTTTCTGAGAGGCGTAAGCCGGCCCATTGTCAGTTTTCACACAGGCAGGGACACCTAAAGCACCAAAGGCTTCCTGCCAGGGCAAAATTACATCACGGGCCTTTTCTCCAGCATGAGCAGAAGCCCATAGAACAGAGGAAAAGGTGTCAATGGATACATGTACATATTTAAAATGACCAGATTCTGAAATGTGTGTAACATCAGTCTGACAAAGCTGTAGGGCCAAAAGACCACAGGTTCACACCTGAAACCAGTCCGAGTTTACCCATGAGAATATTACAGTGAAATTTTGCAGCTTTAGAAAAACCCACAGAGAAGGCCAAGAAGATAATTAATAAGAGAAGATGTCCTAGACATGAGGGGAGGATGTTCTTCTTGTGGGACACCCAGAGTGTACAAGGAAGAACTTGTGGACAATATGTAGCAACGATACTTTTGCTTGTATAGCTGATTGTTTACTGCCTGAATGGTCATTGTTTGTTAGGCAGCCTTGTCATTGTTTGCTAAGCAGCCAATCTTAAATTAGGCCACAGCCACTGTGAAGAGGTGTAAGGACAGCAGTAGAGAAAATAAAAAATCTTTCTACCTTTCTCGACTATGGATTACGACTGGTGTGGCTTTTATGTCCGCCTCGGCAACAGCCACATGTGGTGACCCCGAGACGTGATTCAAAGAGCCTGCCTGGAGAGCAGAAAGCCTGTGTGGAGAGCAGGGGATGTGGATTCAATGGGAAGGAGAGTAGCAAAGAGAGCTACCAAGATCTAGATCGGACTGCAACCTTTTAAAGGTGAGCCCGTTGATAACAAAATGGGAGCAAATGCATCCCAAGAGGATGACTAGTGTGGCTTTTATGTTTGCCTCAACAACAGCGACACCTTCCCACTGCCTTGTCCCTTCAGGGCCTCCGCAGCACCTCATCCCTTCACGGCCTCCCACCACCCCGTCCCTTCAGGGTCTCCCCCAGCCCAGCCAACCTGCCCGGCAGCGGCACAGCCCCGACAGAGCTCCAGAGGAGCTGGGTCAAGAGGCACCTCGGAGCCCTCAGCAATCCAGCCAGCAACACGCAAGCAGGAGGACACAGATGGTGGTTCCTGCCTGGGACAGGGCTTGTGGCCATCTCCAGGCACCAGTCCCACAGGGATCCCCGCAGCTCCGGCCCCTGCCCACCCGCTCTGTCGGCAGCGTTAAGGCTCCAGCACAACCACCAAAGGCCAAGGGGCTTTTCTGGCCATCTTCCCTTCCACGCTGCAGGCCTGGGCAACTTGCTGAGCACAAGCAGCTTTTTTCCCTCTTCCCCTACGTCCTGCGGACACCGGGCACCAAAAGAAAGCTCCTGGGAGTCTGTGTATTGTAACACATTCTATATTTACATGCTAAGGAAAACGAAAAGAAGAAAAGAACAATCTTCAAGAAAAGAAAAATCCCTGAAGGCTCAGGTGGCCCCGCCAGACAGAACCTCCCAGATCAGCTCTCCGCAGAGCTCCAGCAGTGCAGCCAGCCACAGCCCCACAGACGAGGCCGTGTCTTGCATGCCCTGCGGAGTCGATCTCGGAGCTTCGGGAAGATGGAGTACGGAGCGCTCTTTGCTGCTCTGAGGACGTACAATGTTTGAGCTGCCAGCCTTGAGACAGCAGGGCTGATGTCATCTGTCATGTCTTCAAGGGCTGGAAGAGAGAGGAACAGAGCCACGGTCAGAGCCCAGATCTGTGGGGACACGAGGAAGTGCCCCTGGCCAGGGCCATCCCACCCACTCTTGCCATGGCCAGGAGGGAGCAGGAGCCAACGGGAACAGCCGGAAGGTGCTGGCCACCGATCCCCACATGTCCCTGAAACCTCTCTGTGCTCTGCCCACGCCGCCCCTCGTCCGCACAGGGAGCAGAGCCCTCCGCAGCCGGGCAGGGATTGCAGCTCCCCCCGCCAGCCCCCGCTGACAGCCCGCTGCCCTCACTCACCCTCACAGATGAGCTGGAGCTCTTCCTTCTGCCGCCTCAGGTGCTGCCCGGCGATCCCTGGGAACACAGAGCCTGTCACGGCCCCAAGCAGCACAACTGCCCCACACGGGCGCTGCCAGCCCTGTGGCCACACGCCCTCCTCCCCGGCGGGGCTCAGCCCGGGCCCCTGCCGCATCCTGACGCCCGAGGGCACGGCTGCGGGAGGGCGGCAGCACCCACGGCCCCGGGCCCGGCTCCCGCTGCAGCCGGGGCAGCAGCCGGGCTGGGGCCGAGCTGCGGCGGGGCGGGGAGGCAGGGAGGGGCCCCGGCCTCGGGGCTCACCAATGAACCTGACGGCCGCCTCTCGTAGGGCCGTCTGTGGGCTCCGCAGGTACGGCAGGGCCCGGCGCAGGTGCTCGGCCGCTCGGCTCCTGTCCTCTGCCAGCTGCAGAGAGGGCACGGAGGGAAGGCTTGGCGCGGGCTCTGCCCCTCGGCCGGGCGCTCCCTGCGCCCAGCACTGGCTTCCCCTGCCCGCACAGCCCCGAGGCCCGGCCGGCCGCCCCTTTGGAGGGGGCAGAGGGCCGGGTACTGCCGGGGGAGCCGCAGTTTTACCCCGCCCCACAGCCCAGCTGGGTCGGCGCTCCATGGGCACCCACCCGGCTCGGGGCCAGAGAAGCCTGGGGAAGAGCTCCTGGGGAAGGGAGCAGCGTGTGGGGCGCAGGCTGGAGCCCCTGGGTGCAGCACTGGGCACGGCCACAGCTGCCAGCCCCACACACGGGGCCCCGGGGGCTTCTCCAGGCTGCGGTTGGGGCTTACCAGGCCCTCGCCAAACCTCCATGTCTGATCCAGCTGCAGCATCTGTTCAAGATCCCTCCTCTTCAGGAATCTGGCAGCACAAAGCAGCGTTTCCCGAGAAACCTGGAGAGCAGCAGAGAGCCAGAGGTGGCACCAGAGCCCAGGGCACAGGACCAGCATCCCTGTGCCAAGGCCAGGGGGAAGCTGCAGTCCACGAGGCGCCAGAGCAGGAGGCAGCCGAGCCTGCTCCCAGGCTGCCACCAGCAGCCCATGAGCCCTTACCTCTGCCACGCGCTGGCTCTCATCATGGCAGTGAAAAGAGAGTGGGAGCAGGCTCTGGCGCACGTGTGACTTGAGGGCCTTTTTTCTCTTTCGCATTATTAAATCCATCACTTCTCGGAAGACATACATGGAGCACATCTGCACCTGGCTATCATCCTGTATAAAAGGAAGAAGCAAGGGCCTCAGCATCGGCTGCTCCAGGCCCACCTGGGCACAGGCCTGAAAATCCACAGGGCACAAAGTGTCCGGACAGCACCCAGTGGCCGTGGCTGGGGGCACAGAGCCTTACGTTGTCAAAGAGTGGCACAAGAGGCTCAGCCAACTGCAGGGCGACGCGGCCGGGTAGCGGGTGGGCATTAGCCAAGAACAAACGGCTGAGTACAATGATGCTCATCCTAACCACACCGCTATCATTTTCCCGCACGAACTCCACGAGGCTTTCAGTCAGGCTCCACATTTTTTCAGCCTGCATGGAACACAAGTCTGGGCAACCCCACCCTGCTGCTGCCGGGCCCAGATGCCAAAGGCCTGTCCCGAAACACGCGGTCAGCTGAGGTGGGAGGGAGGAGAGCTGGGAGCAGCTGCCTCAGCTGCTGAAGCCCAGCCAAGCCCAAGGGGCTGCGTTCCCCAGCCCCATGCTGCCAGTGGATCTTCAGCCACTGCTCCCTTCTCACCAGCGAGGGATCATTGCTGAGCACCATGAGGCCACTGAGCGCCAGGCGACGCCTCTCCCTGCACTCGCTCCGCAGGTTCTTTAACATGATCTCCAGGACGCTGTCACCGCATTTACTCAAGTCCAGATACTCCAGGACCTGAAAGGCACAGGGCAGTGACAGGGGACCCGGGTGGCAGGAGCCCAGAAGTGCACAGGGCTTGGCCCAAGCAGCAGCATCGGGCACGGGCACTGTCCCAGGCGGCTGCAGCTGCAAGAGGCAGCGCTGGCCATCAGGCTCACCTCAACGAAGAAGGCCAGCGTGAGCAGATACCAGCGTGGCCGCCTCCTCCTGAGCAGCCTGAGCAGGTGCAAGGCGATGCGGGAACACAAGTGGGGCAAGCCACTGCGCATCTCCCTGGCAGGGGGAAAAAGGCACCAAGACCCTGAGCTGGACGGGCAGACCTCTCCCAGGACTGACTCACAGAGGTCTGATCTTTCCCCAGCACCCTGCGAGGGGACGTGGGCCCTTTGGGAGGCGGCCGCTCCTGGGCACCCTCCTCTCCCAGCCTTTTGCAGTCTGCTCGGCCATCCCTCGGTGACAAGGCCCCCTCGCCCACAACCACGGGGACTGTGTGGGGCACGCCGGGCACAGGGCACAAATGCCAGGGGCGGCGGGGAGGAGGGCGTCTCACCTGGCCAGCAGACCCACTGCATAGTGCTGCGTGTCAGGACAGAGCAGTGTGTCCCAGCCATGCTGGCGCTCCATGGCCACCACCACATCCTCATACTCCAGCCGACGGAGCAGGGCCTCCAGGGTCTGCACTACAAACCTGTGTGCAGAGCAAAGCCCAGGTCAGGCTGAGAGCACTGGCTCCTGCTCTGGGGACATGGGAGGGACAGGATGACTGGGATGGAGCACCTGTTGGGATTGGTGGGAAGGCGGTGTTCCTTCCGGCATGCTCTCCAGAAAGTATTAACCTTCTGTGGCATCTGTTCTGTGCTGAAGAACACTTGGAAGAGCAGATGCACAAAGAGACAAGGGAAATACAACATCGCTTCTTGTGGCCAGCAGGGCCCCTGGAGGATCTTCCACATCACCAGAGTTGCCTGCAAAGGACAAATCCCCCTGAGACAGCACTCAGTGCCCAGGTGTCCCTGTGGCAGGGCCAGAGCATGGAAGGGAGAGGCCAGGGGAGATGCAGGGGGAGCACCGGGCCTGGTGCCTCTGAACCTGCCCCTAGCCCAGGTTTCAGCCCAGCGCCCGAGGCAGGGAGATGCAGGGTGGGAAGAGGATGGAGAGCTGCTGGAGAGGCGACCTGGAGGGTGAGCAAAGGCCAGTTCTAGAAACTCACAGCCAAGGCAAAGACATCCGTGTTGTCCCCATCGGAGGTGTGTGTTATGTGCTCTGGCCAGTTGCTCAGCACTTCGAGGAGTATCAGCACCACCAGCCTCGCAGTCCTTCTCGAGGACAAGATCGTGCTCCACATGGTTGTAGCAGCTCTGTGGGGTCAGAGCTTTTTGTAAGGGGGGTGTCCGCCACAGCACCGTGGCCTGGGCAGCTGCAGGGACCTGAGCTGGCTGTCAGCCCTGCCTCTGCCCACGGCCCCTCACTGGCAGCACGCAGGCAGCCCAGCCCTGTGGGGACAGGCCCCTGAGGGGCAGGGAGGGAGCATGGCAGCAGGCTCAGGGGCTGACATGCCAGGGCTGGGAAATGGAGGAGCCACAGGGCCCTTGAAGTCTCTGTCAGACACCTGGGACAGGCTCCACAGGGTGATGGGCTGGTGAGTCCTGAGCCCTCTGTGCACATGGGCCCCATACCTGTCACATGAAGGAGCCACACGCAGGAGAGTGATCACCACATCAGTGGGTTGTGCCTCTGTCAGCTCCAGAAGGGTATTGTCCAGCTTGTGCTCGCCAGACTCATTGGCCATGAGCCAGCGGTGGATGTACCTCACCATGGCGGGCACCTGGAGAAGGCACGGGGAGAGTTGGAAGCTGCCAGAGGGAGTAATGTCCCCAGCTTCTCCAGAGAGCTGCTTCCCTTCCCACCACACTGGGATGGCCTCAAAGGCTTAAAGTGACCAGCAGGCGTGGCTTGGGAGGCCATGCAGTTCCTGGGAGGATCGAACCCTGGCCACAGGCTGCTTACTTGCTCTGGACAGGGGACACCCTTATTCACAAGCAAATCCAGCATGGAGGTGCTGGCGTCAGTGTTGGAGATGTCCCCGTTTTCCACGGACCCAGTGCCCATGACGCTGGTCTCTTCCTGCCAAATGCACTTGATGAATTTGCAAATCATCAGCAGGAGAACGAAGGGCAGGAAGAGAGGGACGTTCCATGGAGAGCTCCAACGCGCTGCTCGGCTGAGCAGCGACAGCAGGCCCAGCCCAGGTGGGGATGGCTGCAGGTACCTGCGCTGCTCTGCTGAAGCGGCCACGGGCGGGGTCCTGCTCTTGTGTCTGGTCCGTGGCTGCATCTGGCAAAGAGCGAGCGCGGCCAGAGCTGAGGGGCTGCGGGAGAGGCCGGAGAACACAGCCCAGCCCTGCGCTCCCCAGGCAGGGACAGCCCCGGGGTGCCAAGGGGATGGAGCACGGCTGCCGGGAGGGCAGCCCTGGACCCTGTTCCGTCCTGGCCCTGGGCATGTCCCCAGGGAATGGGATGGGCTGGGATGGGATGTGGTCAACCTGGCTGCAGGCACCAGCCCTGGGCCCAGCTCTGCCACTCACCATCCTGCAGCAGCTGGAACTGTTCCACTAGTCCAGACTCTTGAGCTGGGACAGCTCCAGGGCCTTCTTCCTCCTCCTTCACCCAGGCCAGCTTGGGCACCCTCAGGGGTCTCTGCTCCATGTCACAGACTGGATTCATGTCTACTTGCAGGACAGATGACTTGGAAAAGCTTCGAGTCAGCAAGTCCTGCAGTCGTGCCTTGAAGGCACCTGCGACAGAGAAGCCTCAGAAAGGCTACAGGACTGCAAGTCCTGCTCTCTGGTCTCGAGGGCTCCTGACACAATGACAGGAGACTCCTCGTCAAGGATTCAGGTCACCAAATCCCACGGTCTGGCCTCAAGGGCACCAGCCGCAGGGATGGGAGATGCCTCAGGAAAGCTCTGAGTCACCAAGTCCCGCAGTCCGGCCGCGAGGCCAGATGCAGGACTAACGCCTCGGAACAGCTGCGGGTCAGCAGCGAACGAGCTGGCTGTGCGGGGACTCCTCACAGCACCACTCACGCCCGTCCTGCCCCGTCGCGTGCACCGAGCACTGTGGCGTGGCCGCGTCGCCGCCAGCACCTATGTCAGCACGTGTCACAAAGGGCCCTGGGACACCCTGTTCTGTTGCATTCCATGGTGACCATTCCACACTGTGTCACAAAGGGCCCTTGGACACACTGGCACCCGCCCCTGGGACCACCCCCAGCCCACCCAAAGTGCCCCGGGTTGGAAGGAATCCCTTGGCCCGAGTGGCTGAGACAGCCTGGGACACACCAAGATCAGCCGAGTCCACAGGGCAGGACTCTCTCTGCTGCCTGGCCCACACACCCCAGCTCTGGGCTGGCCCTGGGCCAGGGCAGCTTCCAGCAAGCAAGAGACAAATGCATCCTGCCGAGAGTTGAAACACACCAGATAGGGAAGATGTGAAAAGTACGCGCGTAAAGGCCTTTTAATTCACAGCTCTCAAAGAGAGCTTTGGGGCTCGCAGCTGGACAGAGATGATCTCGCTCAGACCTCTGCTGAAAGGGGGGTAACACACTCTGCTGCAGGTGCTTGGGTTGGTCTCCGCAGGCCCAGGCCGATGCCAAACCGTCTCTTCACAGCCTTCTCCCTTCCCAAGTGCAACGGGCCTCAAGGACTGGAAGGAGCACAGGGAGCCCAAGGGAGACAGTTGCACCCACTTCACTGGGGGCACCTGGGCAAGCACTTTCCTTGAGAAGCAAGGCCCTCTCCTCCAAAGGGATTTCCCCAAATCTGTCCATGTCCTGGGGAACAGCAACACACACTTAGGAAACCCTGGCAAGGCTGAATTACTTCCGGTCCTTTCAGAACAGGCCCTCCGGCTCGCTCTCATCTTCCCCCAGGTGTGGTCCCACGTGTCGGTTCAGGCGCGCAGCCCCGGGCCCCTACAAACACAAGCTGCCCGCTGCCTCTGCACCTGCCTCAACTCCTGCCTGCGGTCACAGCAGCAAAACCAGGCTGTTCCCAGCCAGAGGGCAGAGCCCTGTTCCCGCAGGAGGCTCTTGTGAGCGCCTTCCAGGACTCTCCTCTGTGCACGGAGCACTTCTCATGCCCGCTCTGAACACTCTTTGGACAACAGAGCACAAGCCGGCTGGCTCTGGGGTCAGCAGACCCCAAACACAGGCGCAGGAAGAAGCAGCGGCTGTTTTGCAGCCATGCCCAAGAGAGATGCGAAGGGTCCCCTCCCTCTGCTCTCGCTTGGTTGGGTTTCTGACTGGCTCTGAGGCAGGGGCTGCGATTCCTCCCGTGTGGGGACCAGAACCGCACCCAGGATCCAGGCACTGCCTGACAGCGCTCCAGACGCTGCGATGGTCGCGCCTCTGAGTCTCGGCCACTCTGCTGCTGCTGCTGCTTCATGTGCTTTTAGGCACAGCCAAAGCTCACTGTTAAGCCACGATGGTCCCTGGTTGTGCCCTCTTCCTGTCCCTGTGGAGATAACTATACGCGTTGAGGTGAAAGTTTCTAAAGCAGCCCATTTGGCGTTAAACACCTGGCATTAAGAGTCCTTGTCATCTCTTTGTAGCTTAATAATACTGATGGTGTTAGCCACGTAATGCCCAGGGTTTGACTTGTAGGCCAGCCCTGGTGAGGCCTGCTGCTCAGGCCTCAGCACATCAGTTGATCATCAGACTTAGAAGTTGTCAGACTGCCCCAACAACTGTTGCATATATGGTTAGTCCATCTTGAGGCAGAACTGCAAGCTGCATTCCCTGTATTGTGTGCTTGATTAAGCACACAATACAAGGAATGAAACAAGGAAGAAACAAAAAGGTAGCCGCTGCACAAAGGGAAAGGAGAAGGGCCCGTTTGAGCCACAGACTCCCTGGCGGCCACAAAAATATATCAGGTTCCCAACATTCCCATGTCTGCATTGGTACATGGGCTAATTTTCTTATCTCCCTAGTCACCTGTTTTCCTGCTTTTTGATTGTCATCAATTTGTAAGCAACAGCTGGATTGATTTTATTTCCTGCAAACTCCTCCTTCTGCCAGTAGTCTAAAACCATGCGATGCTGGAAAATCGCATTCTGCCGTCGTGTGGATTGGTCATCCACAAGGTCAAGGGTTGCAGCCATCTGGTTAGTTATTGTCTCCAAGATGGCTTGCAGTCATATTATCCACTTCAAATTACAGATAGGTTCTCTGGCCCGTGATACCAATTCCCTAGGGTTCCATGTAGCCGGTCCATAATGTTGTATAATTCTCTCAGGTGGCCACTCATCATCTCCCCATCTTTGGGAGCTTCCCTTAGTTAGGGAGGTGTCAAGACACCATTTTTCTCTGACCAAATCCTCATATATTTTGACTCTGAGCCCCGTCCCGGCTTTGTGACAGCAAAAAGAACAGGGGCCTGATATAGCCTGTGTAACATATTCCTGACCAGTGTGGAGGCAACCTTCGGTAAGCATGTTGGCCACCAATCCAATGATGACCTTCCAAGGGCCATGTTTCGGTAGCAAAAGGGCCTTCCCAACTTTTTGTCATCAACTGTTGGGTCAAAATATAACTTGTTCCCTGGACCTAACGGACCTCCAAAAATAGTTGCTTCACCATAAGAGTCACAATATTTGCATTTCCAAATTCCCGGGTGGGGTTTCCATCTGTAGTCACACCCCTGCTCTGTTTTGTTAGAGTCGGACCAGAACTCCTTGAAAAGGGTTCGAGTTCCATTCTGATGTAGCCACTTGCACTGATAATCATGGACAACATGTGTTTTACTTGTGAAATTGTCTCGGGGGCAACTTAAAAATAGGTGGTCAAAGAACAGATTCCTCCCCACGGCTTTACAGCCTTCGAAATCCCTTTGGTAACTGTGGTAGGGACACCTTACCCAACTACCACTGGTGAGCTTAACATGTGTTTGATTCTATCTACCTTGGTATTTGGAACAATCATAAGGAGGGCAATCCTAGTGGTCCAACAATCAAAACCCAAAGTCCTTTCACAAACACTTTCTCCCACTCGAACCCCATGTCCTTATGTCCGATTACGGCAGTAGATGCCTTTCCCGGAAAGGCGTAATCGCCAATGATTGAGGTCCAGAAGCCTGTTCCTCTGTGTACATGGCTTCGTTCACTGACACACCACTTAGGTGATAATGGTTGGGCTATCTGTCACGGCCCAATCTTTGGCTCTGCCTGGGCTCCTGCAGACCCAGGAGTTGCTGAGGTTAAAGGTGGTTGCCACTGTTTCCCCTAAGGATACAAATCCATTTTCCCAGGTCACAATTTGATCCCAATGATAACACAAAATTAAAAATACCAACAGTAGTCTCATTGTTTTAGTCCTTTCTGTCCTCCACAAAGGTTGGTTCCTCAGCCCAGGCACCGTGGATAGTATCCTTTTCTGAAGGGGCTGTTGCGGTAAACAGGCAGGTTCAGGCATGCAGGGTCTGCAAGATAAAATCCTGTACCATCTAGTTATTCTTGCAAATAACATTTTGTTGTGGGGACATATTCCCTTCTTTTTTTGCCCGGGTCTTGTGATCAGAATGGCGTTGTCCTTTCCTACTGCTATTACCTCAGCCGGTTCAGGAGGGCCATTAGGCCCTTGGACCCGTATTTTAATTCCATCATTCAAGCTGGTAGATCCAAACCCTCTGTCTCCACGAATGGTGGTGACTTGAGGTGGATCCCCTTTTTTCACAATTTTCCTGTCTCCAATTGTCCTTTTACAGTGTTTCCAGATCCTGATGACTATGCCCGTTGACAGGGGTGCTTTAAAGAACACAGACACCAAGAGAAAGAATGGTCCTATTTACTATGAACAGTAAGGAGACACAACAGTAAAATGATACATTTTATAAAACAGTAAGTTTACTACGTGCTTGGCTTTAGTGACAAGCAAAAACAAGCAAGGTAATGCACCTAAGTATTACTATACGAGAGAAAGGAGAGAGAGTTAGAAAGATGCATCACCAATTGCCTAAATACTTTACCATCACCCAGAGTCCACAGTCGCTGGGGAGCCCTGTTTCACAGCAAGGATCTGGAGAACCCTTCCCAGCAATTGGGAAAATCCTACACGCTGCATCCACCCGTAGGTGAGATTTCAGGTTTGCCCAAAACGGCGTCCGGCTTTTAAAGGCACAACTCAGCAAGTCAAAGTGACTTGACTACATTTTTAGCACAGAAGCACCTGGATCTGATGGCAGACTTCACAACCAGCCAGGGCCACAACTTGGCCAGAACTCAGACCTGGGCAGGGAGGGTTTTCCCCTCCAATACCCTACAAACAACCCTCTAGTCATGTCAGTTGGGAAAGTTTCTTAAAAGGATACATTTCTCGCTCATAACTACACAAGGTTACGTGAAAGTTTCTAAAGCAGCCTCTTTGGTGTTAAACACCTAGCATTAAGAGTCCTTGTCATCTCTTTTTAGCTAAATAATACGGATGGTGTTACTTACAGAGTGCCCGGGATCCGTCTTGTAACTCAACTCTGGCAGGAACAAGGTGACTGACTGCCTGGGGGCTGCTTATGGCCTCTGACACCCAGTTCCTCAGGGCTTCCCACCACCCCAGCCCCTCAGGGGCCTCCTGTTCCCTCGTAGCCTCCAGCCACCCACTCCCTCACACATCCCCTCGTGCCTTCCTGTGGCTGTTGCCGAGGCGGACATAAAAGCCACACCAGTCGTAATCCATAGTCGAGAAAGGTAGAAAGATTTTTTATTTTCTCTACTGCTGTTCTTACACCTCTTCACAGTGGCTGTGGCCTAATTTAAGATTGGCTGCTTAGCAAACAATGACAAGGCTGCCTAACAAACAATGACCATTCAGGCAGTAAACAATCAGCTATACAAGCAAAAGTATCGTTGCTTCATATTGTCCACAAGGTCTTCCTTGTACACTCTCAGTGTCCCACAAGAAGAACATCCTCCCCTCATGTCCAGGACCATCTTCTCTTATTAATTGTCTTCTTGGACTTCTCTGTGGGTTTTTCTAAAGCTGCAAAATTTCACTGTAATATTCTCATGGGTAAACTCTGACTGGTTTCAGGTCTGACTCTGTGAGATTGTCAGTCCAGCTGTCAATCTCCTCAGGTCCCCCTTTTTTGAATTACAAAGGCAGCGCTTATGCACTTTTGCAGGGCCCTTTGCAAAAAAAGACAATAAACACGGCACACTGAGCAGGATGCAAAAAAATAACCCATAGGATCAGGCATCTGGTTTTGAGCCGATTTTTGACCCATCCTGCAATTTGCCAATTGCCAAACTACCTATTGAGCCAATCAGATTCTGATTCTTCCCGCAATTTTGACACGCTTGTTTGTAATTCCTTAATGTGGGCATGAATAGATTTTGAATGATCAGACAAATTCATACAACACATTCCATCGAAATCCTCACATCCATGTCCATGGTACTAGTAACAAAAAATCAATGGCAGCTCTATTTTGCAGTGTAGCATGCCTTACTGAACCAACACCTGTTAATAATCCAGCTAAAGCAAGCAAAGTGGCATTAGTCTGCCAAGCTAACCAACATCCTAACTTGTTTAACAGTCCCAGTGCTTTAGCAGATGCTATTTGAGGAGAAAAGAAGGAAACAGCCCATCAAGTATCTGATGGCCAAAATTTGGTGGTGTCATTGCAATCAGGGGCAAATGCATGGATGCTGTGTTTTCCCCTCCATGGTTTATGCTGTAAAATCATGGATGTGTCAGGTGTTAACAGTGAGAGTCGTCCTAAGTTGCAAGGACCTCCCCTGATATGGGATGGAATTGCAGCCCATGCTCGGTCTCTGCAAATAAAAAACACCCCTGGGGGCAAAGCTAGAGGAACAGTAGTAGAGTGTGAAATATGTGGTGAACTATAATTGCACCAGGCACTTTCATTTGCAGATATGGGTTGGTTAGGAGAAACATCCCATACTTCGGACTGATCAGACCCAGAATAATTAAACTTAACACAAAAAGTCCGTTTTCACAGATCCTAAAAGCTCTATTTCTTGTGGCTCAAGAGTTGCAGGGGCAAGGTACGAAACCCACTGATCCCAAGCATCAGCGTGATTGTGTGATTGTAAAAGCTTGCAAACTGTCCTAGGCTTTGGCCAGTCCTCTACTGGCAAGCCAACAAGGCAGGTAGAAAAAGGACTGTCAGGAGCAGCAGTGGCTAAGCACGGAGTATCTTGCCCTGTCACATTGGCCAGGGTAACCCACACGTTGGTTCTCGGCTGACTGACAGGCCAAGCAGAAACAGCAGGCACTAAGCTCAGCAAAACTGACAAGGACCATACTGGCACCTGCATTTTTCTGTTATTCGTTGACATTTGCACTCCAGTGCATCCCAGTGCAAGCCAACACCCCTGGATCGCAGGGATATACAGTGCAATAGAGTCCTCCTTGGTCACCGGTGCTCGATGCTCTCTCTGGTCGGAGGTAGCCCGAACCACGCTGCCAAGGTCATCAGCCTGTGTTGCTGTTACCCTCAGCATCTGGCCGAACAGGCAGTGGGATATTCTGCTGCAAATCGGGACACACACACCTTGCTGGCACCCACCGTGCTCCAGTACCTGTGGAAACACAAGCGTATCCACGCCCCCACATGACAAGGTCCCAGGGGCCTTCCCACTGGCTGGTAAGCAAATTCCTTACCCATACTTTAGCTCGAGGCAAATGTATTTCACTGGTGGACTGCAAGGAATAAAAATGATTTAAAATGGAGGGATTGTTTGAATCAGACGGTATTGCCAAGTGATTTATGGTATTTACAGCTTTCAAAAGTTGGGACTGTGGGGTTTCCCCTTCCATTCTCCCTTTTTGTTTTCCTAAAACAGTTTTAAGTGTGTGATGAGCACATTCAACAACAGCTTGACCAGTGGGAGAAGGAGGAATACCAAATTTGTGAGAGATGCCCCACAAACGTAAGAAATTCCTAACTTTCTGAGAGGCGTAGGCCGGCCCATTGTCAGTTTTCACGCAGGCAGGGACGCCTAAAGCAGCAAAGGCTTCCTGCCAGGGCAAAATTACATCACGGGCCTTTTCTCCAGCATGAGCAGAAGCCCATAGAACAGAGGAAAAGGTGTCAATGGATACATGTACATATTTAAAATGACCAGATTCTGAAATGTGTGTAACATCAGTCTGACAAAGCTGTAGGGCCAAAAGACCACAGGTTCACACCTGAAACCAGTCCGAGTTTACCCATGAGAATATTACAGTGAAATTTTGCAGCTTTAGAAAAACCCACAGAGAAGGCCAAGAAGATAATTAATAAGAGAAGATGTCCTGGACATGAGGGGAGGATGTTCTTCTTGTGGGACACTGAGAGTGTACAAGGAAGAACTTGTGGATAATATGTAGCAACGATACTTTTGCTTGTATAGCTGATTGTTTACTGCCTGAATGGTCATTGTTTGTTAGGCAGCCTTGTCATTGTTTGCTAAGCAGCCAATCTTAAATTAGGCCACAGCCACTGTGAAGAGGTGTAAGGACAGCAGTAGAGAAAATAAAAAATCTTTCTACCTTTCTCGACTATGGATTACGACTGGTGTGGCTTTTATGTCCGCCTCGGCAACAGCCACATGTGGTGACCCCGAGACGTGATTCAAAGAGCCTGCCTGGAGAGCAGAAAGCCTGTGTGGAGAGCAGGGGACGTGGATTCAACGGGAAGGAGAGTAGCAAAGAGAGCTACCAAGATCTAGATCGGACTGCAACCTTTTAAAGGTGAGCCCGTTGATAACAAAATGGGAGCAGATGCATCCCAAGAGGATGACTAGTGTGGCTTTTATGTTTGCCTCAACAACAGCGACACCTTCCCACTGCCTTGTCCCTTCAGGGCCTCCGCAGCACCTCATCCCTTCACGGCCTCCCACCGCCCCGTCCCTTCAGGGTCTCCCCCAGCCCAGCCAACCTGCCCGGCAGCGGCACAGCCCCGACAGAGCTCCAGAGGAGCTGGGTCAAGAGGCACCTCGGAGCCCTCAGCAATCCAGCCAGCAACACGCAAGCAGGAGGACACAGATGGTGGTTCCTGCCTGGGACAGGGCTTGTGGCCATCTCCAGGCACCAGTCCCACAGGGATCCCCGCAGCTCCGGCCCCTGCCCACCCGCTCTGTCGGCAGCGTTAAGGCTCCAGCACAACCACCAAAGGCCAAGGGGCTTTTCTGGCCATTTTCTTCCACGTTGCAGCCCTGGGCAACTTGCTGAGCACAAGCAGCTTTTTTCCCTCTTCCCCTACGTCCTGCGGACACCGGGCACCAAAAGAAAGCTCCTGGGAGTCTGTGTATTGTAACACATTCTATATTTACATGCTAAGGAAAACGTAAAGAAGAAAAGAACAATCTTCAAGAAAAGAAAAATCCCTGAAGGCTCAGGTGGCCCCGCCAGACAGAACCTCCCAGATCAGCTCTCCGCAGAGCTCCAGCAGTGCAGCCAGCCACAGCCCCACAGACGAGGCCGTGTCTTGCATGCCCTGCGGAGTCGATCTCGGAGCTTCTGGAAGATGGAGTACGGAGGTCTCTTTGCTGCTCTGAGGATGTCCAATGCTTGAGCTGCCAGCCTTGAGACAGCAGGGCTGATGTCATCTGTCATGTCTTCAAGGGCTGGAAGAGAGAGGAACAGAGCCACGGTCAGAGCCCAGATCTGTGGGGACACGAGGAAGTGCCCCTGGCCAGGGCCATCCCACCCACTCTTGCCATGGCCAGGAGGGAGCAGGAGCCAACGGGAACAGCCGGAAGGTGCTGGCCACCGATCCCCACATGTCCCTGAAACCTCTCTGTGCTCTGCCCACGCCGCCCCTCGTCCGCACAGGGAGCAGAGCCCTCCGCAGCCGGGCAGGGATTGCAGCTCCCCCCGCCAGCCCCCGCTGACAGCCCGCTGCCCTCACTCACCCTCACAGATGAGCTGGAGCTCTTCCTTCTGCCGCCTCAGGTGCCGCCCGGCGATCCCTGGGAACACAGAGCCTGTCACGGCCCCAAGCAGCACAACTGCCCCACACGGGCGCTGCCAGCCCTGTGGCCACACGCCCTCCTCCCCGGCGGGGCTCAGCCCGGGCCCCTGCCACATCCTGACGCCCGAGGGCACGGCTGCGGGAGGGCGGCAGCACCCACGGCCCCGGGCCCGGCTCCCGCTGCAGCCGGGGCAGCAGCCGGGCTGGGGCCGAGCTGCGGCGGGGCGGGGAGGCAGGGAGGGGCCCCGGCCTCGGGGCTCACCAATGAACCTGACGGCCGCCTCTCGTAGGGCCGTCTGTGGGCTCCGCAGGTACGGCAGGGCCCGGCGCAGGTGCTCGGCCGCTCGGCTCCTGTCCTCTGCCAGCTGCAGAGAGGGCACGGAGGGAAGGCTTGGCGCGGGCTCTGCCCCTCGGCCGGGCGCTCCCTGCGCCCAGCACTGGCTTCCCCTGCCCGCACAGCCCCGAGGCCCGGCCGGCCGCCCCTTTGGAGGGGGCAGAGGGCCGGGTACTGCCGGGGGAGCCGCAGTTTTACCCCGCCCCACAGCCCAGCTGGGTCGGCGCTCCATGGGCACCCACCCGGCTCGGGGCCAGAGAAGCCTGGGGAAGAGCTCCTGGGGAAGGGAGCAGCGTGTGGGGCGCAGGCTGGAGCCCCTGGGTGCAGCACTGGGCAGGGCCACAGCTGCCAGCCCCACACACGGGGCCCCGGGGGCTTCTCCAGGCTGCGGTTGGGGCTTACCAGGCCCTCGCCAAACCTCCATGTCTGATCCAGCTGCAGCATCTGTTCAAGATCCCTCCTCTTCAGGAATCTGGCAGCACAAAGCAGCGTTTCCCGAGAAACCTGGAGAGCAGCAGAGAGCCAGAGGTGGCACCAGAGCCCAGGGCACAGGACCAGCATCCCTGTGCCAAGGCCAGGGGGAAGCTGCAGTCCACGAGGCGCCAGAGCAGGAGGCAGCCGAGCCTGCTCCCAGGCTGCCACCAGCAGCCCATGAGCCCTTACCTCTGCCACGCGCTGGCTCTCATCATGGCAGTGAAAAGAGAGTGGGAGCAGGCTCTGGCGCACGTGTGACTTGAGGGCCTTTTTTCTCTTTCGCATTATTAAATCCATCACTTCTCGGAAGACATACATGGAGCACATCTGCACCTGGCTATCATCCTGTATAAAAGGAAGAAGCAAGGGCCTCAGCATCGGCTGCTCCAGGCCCACCTGGGCACAGGCCTGAAAATCCACAGGGCACAAAGTGTCCGGACAGCACCCAGTGGCCGTGGCTGGGGGCACAGAGCCTTACGTTGTCAAAGAGTGGCACAAGAGGCTCAGCCAACTGCAGGGCGACGCGGCCGGGTAGCGGGTGGGCATTAGCCAAGAACAAACGGCTGAGTACAATGATGCTCATCCTAACCACACCGCTATCATTTTCCCGCACGAACTCCACGAGGCTTTCAGTCAGGCTCCACATTTTTTCAGCCTGCATGGAACACAAGTCTGGGCAACCCCACCCTGCTGCTGCCGGGCCCAGATGCCAAAGGCCTGTCCCGAAACACGCGGTCAGCTGAGGTGGGAGGGAGGAGAGCTGGGAGCAGCTGCCTCAGCTGCTGAAGCCCAGCCAAGCCCAAGGGGCTGCGTTCCCCAGCCCCATGCTGCCAGTGGATCTTCAGCCACTGCTCCCTTCTCACCAGCGAGGGATCATTGCTGAGCACCATGAGGCCACTGAGCGCCAGGCGACGCCTCTCCCTGCACTCGCTCCGCAGGTTCTTTAACATGATCTCCAGGACGCTGTCACCGCATTTACTCAAGTCCAGATACTCCAGGACCTGAAAGGCACAGGGCAGTGACAGGGGACCCGGGTGGCAGGAGCCCAGAAGTGCACAGGGCTTGGCCCAAGCAGCAGCATCGGGCACGGGCACTGTCCCAGGCGGCTGCAGCTGCAAGAGGCAGCGCTGGCCATCAGGCTCACCTCAACGAAGAAGGCCAGCGTGAGCAGATACCAGCGTGGCCGCCTCCTCCTGAGCAGCCTGAGCAGGTGCAAGGCGATGCGGGAACACAAGTGGGGCAAGCCACTGCGCATCTCCCTGGCAGGGGGAAAAAGGCACCAAGACCCTGAGCTGGACGGGCAGACCTCTCCCAGGACTGACTCACAGAGGTCTGATCTTTCCCCAGCACCCTGCGAGGGGACGTGGGCCCTTTGGGAGGCGGCCGCTCCTGGGCACCCTCCTCTCCCAGCCTTTTGCAGTCTGCTCGGCCATCCCTCGGTGACAAGGCCCCCTCGCCCACAACCACGGGGACTGTGTGGGGCACGCCGGGCACAGGGCACAAATGCCAGGGGCGGCGGGGAGGAGGGCGTCTCACCTGGCCAGCAGACCCACTGCATAGTGCTGTGTGTCAGGACAGAGCAGTGTGTCCCAGCCATGCTGGCGCTCCATGGCCACCACCACATCCTCATACTCCAGCCGACGGAGCAGGGCCTCCAGGGTCTGCACTACAAACCTGTGTGCAGAGCAAAGCCCAGGTCAGGCTGAGAGCACTGGCTCCTGCTCTGGGGACATGGGAGGGACAGGATGACTGGGATGGAGCACCTGTTGGGATTGGTGGGAAGGCGGTGTTCCTTCCGGCATGCTCTCCAGAAAGTATTAACCTTCTGTGGCATCTGTTCTGTGCTGAAGAACACTTGGAAGAGCAGATGCACAAAGAGACAAGGGAAATACAACATCGCTTCTTGTGGCCAGCAGGGCCCCTGGAGGATCTTCCACATCACCAGAGTTGCCTGCAAAGGACAAATCCCCCTGAGACAGCACTCAGTGCCCAGGTGTCCCTGTGGCAGGGCCAGAGCATGGAAGGGAGAGGCCAGGGGAGATGCAGGGGGAGCACCGGGCCTGGTGCCTCTGAACCTGCCCCTAGCCCAGGTTTCAGCCCAGCGCCCGAGGCAGGGAGATGCAGGGTGGGAAGAGGATGGAGAGCTGCTGGAGAGGCGACCTGGAGGGTGAGCAAAGGCCAGTTCTAGAAACTCACAGCCAAGGCAAAGACATCCGTGTTGTCCCCATCGGAGGTGTGTGTTATGTGCTCTGGCCAGTTGCTCAGCACTTCGAGGAGTATCAGCACCACCAGCCTCGCAGTCCTTCTCGAGGACAAGATCGTGCTCCACATGGTTGTAGCAGCTCTGTGGGGTCAGAGCTTTTTGTAAGGGGGGTGTCCGCCACAGCACCGTGGCCTGGGCAGCTGCAGGGACCTGAGCTGGCTGTCAGCCCTGCCTCTGCCCACGGCCCCTCACTGGCAGCACGCAGGCAGCCCAGCCCTGTGGGGACAGGCCCCTGAGGGGCAGGGAGGGAGCATGGCAGCAGGCTCAGGGGCTGACATGCCAGGGCTGGGAAATGGAGGAGCCACAGGGCCCTTGAAGTCTCTGTCAGACACCTGGGACAGGCTCCACAGGGTGATGGGCTGGTGAGTCCTGAGCCCTCTGTGCACATGGGCCCCATACCTGTCACATGAAGGAGCCACACGCAGGAGAGTGATCACCACATCAGTGGGTTGTGCGTCGGTCAGCTCCAGAAGGGTATTGTCCAGCTTGTGCTCGCCAGACTCATTGGCCATGAGCCAGCGGTGGATGTACCTCACCATGGCGGGCACCTGGAGAAGGCACGGGGAGAGTTGGAAGCTGCCAGAGGGAGTAATGTCCCCAGCTTCTCCAGAGAGCTGCTTCCCTTCCCACCACACTGGGATGGCCTCAAAGGCTTAAAGTGACCAGCAGGCGTGGCTTGGGAGGCCATGCAGTTCCTGGGAGGATCGAACCCTGGCCACAGGCTGCTTACTTGCTCTGGACAGGGGACACCCTTATTCACAAGCAAATCCAGCATGGAGGTGCTGGCGTCAGTGTTGGAGATGTCCCCGTTTTCCACGGACCCAGTGCCCATGACGCTGGTCTCTTCCTGCCAAATGCACTTGATGAATTTGCAAATCATCAGCAGGAGAACGAAGGGCAGGAAGAGAGGGACGTTCCATGGAGAGCTCCAACGCGCTGCTCGGCTGAGCAGCGACAGCAGGCCCAGCCCAGGTGGGGATGGCTGCAGGTACCTGCGCTGCTCTGCTGAAGCGGCCACGGGCGGGGTCCTGCTCTTGTGTCTGGTCCGTGGCTGCATCTGGCAAAGAGCGAGCGCGGCCAGAGCTGAGGGGCTGCGGGAGAGGCCGGAGAACACAGCCCAGCCCTGCGCTCCCCAGGCAGGGACAGCCCCGGGGTGCCAAGGGGATGGAGCACGGCTGCCGGGAGGGCAGCCCTGGACCCTGTTCCGTCCTGGCCCTGGGCATGTCCCCAGGGAATGGGATGGGCTGGGATGGGATGTGGTCAACCTGGCTGCAGGCACCAGCCCTGGGCCCAGCTCTGCCACTCACCATCCTGCAGCAGCTGGAACTGTTCCACTAGTCCAGACTCTTGAGCTGGGACAGCTCCAGGGCCTTCTTCCTCCTCCTTCACCCAGGCCAGCTTGGGCACCCTCAGGGGTCTCTGCTCCATGTCACAGACTGGATTCATGTCTACTTGCAGGACAGATGACTTGGAAAAGCTTCGAGTCAGCAAGTCCTGCAGTCGTGCCTTGAAGGCACCTGCGACAGAGAAGCCTCAGAAAGGCTACAGGACTGCAAGTCCTGCTCTCTGGTCTCGAGGGCTCCTGACACAATGACAGGAGACTCCTCGTCAAGGATTCAGGTCACCAAATCCCACGGTCTGGCCTCAAGGGCACCAGCCGCAGGGATGGGAGATGCCTCAGGAAAGCTCTGAGTCACCAAGTCCCGCAGTCCGGCCGCGAGGCCAGATGCAGGACTAACGCCTCGGAACAGCTGCGGGTCAGCAGCGAACGAGCTGGCTGTGCGGGGACTCCTCACAGCACCACTCACGCCCGTCCTGCCCCGTCGCGTGCACCGAGCACTGTGGCGTGGCCGCGTCGCCGCCAGCACCTATGTCAGCACGTGTCACAAAGGGCCCTGGGACACCCTGTTCTGTTGCATTCCATGGTGACCATTCCACACTGTGTCACAAAGGGCCCTTGGACACACTGGCACCCGCCCCTGGGACCACCCCCAGCCCACCCAAAGTGCCCCGGGTTGGAAGGAATCCCTTGGCCCGAGTGGCTGAGACAGCCTGGGACACACCAAGATCAGCCGAGTCCACAGGGCAGGACTCTCTCTGCTGCCTGGCCCACACACCCCAGCTCTGGGCTGGCCCTGGGCCAGGGCAGCTTCCAGCAAGCAAGAGACAAATGCATCCTGCCGAGAGTTGAAACACACCAGATAGGGAAGATGTGAAAAGTACGCGCGTAAAGGCCTTTTAATTCACAGCTCTCAAAGAGAGCTTTGGGGCTCGCAGCTGGACAGAGATGATCTCGCTCAGACCTCTGCTGAAAGGGGGGTAACACACTCTGCTGCAGGTGCTTGGGTTGGTCTCCGCAGGCCCAGGCCGATGCCAAACCGTCTCTTCACAGCCTTCTCCCTTCCCAAGTGCAACGGGCCTCAAGGACTGGAAGGAGCACAGGGAGCCCAAGGGAGACAGTTGCACCCACTTCACTGGGGGCACCTGGGCAAGCACTTTCCTTGAGAAGCAAGGCCCTCTCCTCCAAAGGGATTTCCCCCAAATCTGTCCATGTCCTGGGGAACAGCAACACACACTTAGGAAACCCTGGCAAGGCTGAATTACTTCCGGTCCTTTCAGAACAGGCCCTCCGGCTCGCTCTCATCTTCCCCCAGGTGTGGTCCCACGTGTCGGTTCAGGCGCGCAGCCCCGGGCCCCTACAAACACAAGCTGCCCGCTGCCTCTGCACCTGCCTCAACTCCTGCCTGCGGTCACAGCAGCAAAACCAGGCTGTTCCCAGCCAGAGGGCAGAGCCCTGTTCCCGCAGGAGGCTCTTGTGAGCGCCTTCCAGGACTCTCCTCTGTGCACGGAGCACTTCTCATGCCCGCTCTGAACACTCTTTGGACAACAGAGCACAAGCCGGCTGGCTCTGGGGTCAGCAGACCCCAAACACAGGCGCAGGAAGAAGCAGCGGCTGTTTTGCAGCCATGCCCAAGAGAGATGCGAAGGGTCCCCTCCCTCTGCTCTCGCTTGGTTGGGTTTCTGACTGGCTCTGAGGCAGGGGCTGCGATTCCTCCCGTGTGGGGACCAGAACCGCACCCAGGATCCAGGCACTGCCTGACAGCGCTCCAGACGCTGCGATGGTCGCGCCTCTGAGTCTCGGCCACTCTGCTGCTGCTGCTGCTTCATGTGCTTTTAGGCACAGCCAAAGCTCACTGTTAAGCCACGATGGTCCCTGGTTGTGCCCTCTTCCTGTCCCTGTGGAGATAACTATACGCGTTGAGGTGAAAGTTTCTAAAGCAGCCCATTTGGCGTTAAACACCTGGCATTAAGAGTCCTTGTCATCTCTTTGTAGCTTAATAATACTGATGGTGTTAGCCACGTAATGCCCAGGGTTTGACTTGTAGGCCAGCCCTGGTGAGGCCTGCTGCTCAGGCCTCAGCACATCAGTTGATCATCAGACTTAGAAGTTGTCAGACTGCCCCAACAACTGTTGCATATATGGTTAGTCCATCTTGAGGCAGAACTGCAAGCTGCATTCCCTGTATTGTGTGCTTGATTAAGCACACAATACAAGGAATGAAACAAGGAAGAAACAAAAAGGTAGCCGCTGCACAAAGGGAAAGGAGAAGGGCCCGTTTGAGCCACAGACTCCCTGGCGGCCACAAAAATATATCAGGTTCCCAACATTCCCATGTCTGCATTGGTACATGGGCTAATTTTCTTATCTCCCTAGTCACCTGTTTTCCTGCTTTTTGATTGTCATCAATTTGTAAGCAACAGCTGGATTGATTTTATTTCCTGCAAACTCCTCCTTCTGCCAGTAGTCTAAAACCATGCGATGCTGGAAAATCGCATTCTGCCGTCGTGTGGATTGGTCATCCACAAGGTCAAGGGTTGCAGCCATCTGGTTAGTTATTGTCTCCAAGATGGCTTGCAGTCATATTATCCACTTCAAATTACAGATAGGTTCTCTGGCCCGTGATACCAATTCCCTAGGGTTCCATGTAGCCGGTCCATAATGTTGTATAATTCTCTCAGGTGGCCACTCATCATCTCCCCATCTTTGGGAGCTTCCCTTAGTTAGGGAGGTGTCAAGACACCATTTTTCTCTGACCAAATCCTCATATATTTTGACTCTGAGCCCCGTCCCGGCTTTGTGACAGCAAAAAGAACAGGGGCCTGATATAGCCTGTGTAACATATTCCTGACCAGTGTGGAGGCAACCTTCGGTAAGCATGTTGGCCACCAATCCAATGATGACCTTCCAAGGGCCATGTTTCGGTAGCAAAAGGGCCTTCCCAACTTTTTGTCATCAACTGTTGGGTCAAAATATAACTTGTTCCCTGGACCTAACGGACCTCCAAAAATAGTTGCTTCACCATAAGAGTCACAATATTTGCATTTCCAAATTCCCGGGTGGGGTTTCCATCTGTAGTCACACCCCTGCTCTGTTTTGTTAGAGTCGGACCAGAACTCCTTGAAAAGGGTTCGAGTTCCATTCTGATGTAGCCACTTGCACTGATAATCATGGACAACATGTGTTTTACTTGTGAAATTGTCTCGGGGGCAACTTAAAAATAGGTGGTCAAAGAACAGATTCCTCCCCACGGCTTTACAGCCTTCGAAATCCCTTTGGTAACTGTGGTAGGGACACCTTACCCAACTACCACTGGTGAGCTTAACATGTGTTTGATTCTATCTACCTTGGTATTTGGAACAATCATAAGGAGGGCAATCCTAGTGGTCCAACAATCAAAACCCAAAGTCCTTTCACAAACACTTTCTCCCACTCGAACCCCATGTCCTTATGTCCGATTACGGCAGTAGATGCCTTTCCCGGAAAGGCGTAATCGCCAATGATTGAGGTCCAGAAGCCTGTTCCTCTGTGTACATGGCTTCGTTCACTGACACACCACTTAGGTGATAATGGTTGGGCTATCTGTCACGGCCCAATCTTTGGCTCTGCCTGGGCTCCTGCAGACCCAGGAGTTGCTGAGGTTAAAGGTGGTTGCCACTGTTTCCCCTAAGGATACAAATCCATTTTCCCAGGTCACAATTTGATCCCAATGATAACACAAAATTAAAAATACCAACAGTAGTCTCATTGTTTTAGTCCTTTCTGTCCTCCACAAAGGTTGGTTCCTCAGCCCAGGCACCGTGGATAGTATCCTTTTCTGAAGGGGCTGTTGCGGTAAACAGGCAGGTTCAGGCATGCAGGGTCTGCAAGATAAAATCCTGTACCATCTAGTTATTCTTGCAAATAACATTTTGTTGTGGGGACATATTCCCTTCTTTTTTTGCCCGGGTCTTGTGATCAGAATGGCGTTGTCCTTTCCTACTGCTATTACCTCAGCCGGTTCAGGAGGGCCATTAGGCCCTTGGACCCGTATTTTAATTCCATCATTCAAGCTGGTAGATCCAAACCCTCTGTCTCCACGAATGGTGGTGACTTGAGGTGGATCCCCTTTTTTCACAATTTTCCTGTCTCCAATTGTCCTTTTACAGTGTTTCCAGATCCTGATGACTATGCCCGTTGACAGGGGTGCTTTAAAGAACACAGACACCAAGAGAAAGAATGGTCCTATTTACTATGAACAGTAAGGAGACACAACAGTAAAATGATACATTTTATAAAACAGTAAGTTTACTACGTGCTTGGCTTTAGTGACAAGCAAAAACAAGCAAGGTAATGCACCTAAGTATTACTATACGAGAGAAAGGAGAGAGAGTTAGAAAGATGCATCACCAATTGCCTAAATACTTTACCATCACCCAGAGTCCACAGTCGCTGGGGAGCCCTGTTTCACAGCAAGGATCTGGAGAACCCTTCCCAGCAATTGGGAAAATCCTACACGCTGCATCCACCCGTAGGTGAGATTTCAGGTTTGCCCAAAACGGCGTCCGGCTTTTAAAGGCACAACTCAGCAAGTCAAAGTGACTTGACTACATTTTTAGCACAGAAGCACCTGGATCTGATGGCAGACTTCACAACCAGCCAGGGCCACAACTTGGCCAGAACTCAGACCTGGGCAGGGAGGGTTTTCCCCTCCAATACCCTACAAACAACCCTCTAGTCATGTCAGTTGGGAAAGTTTCTTAAAAGGATACATTTCTCGCTCATAACTACACAAGGTTACGTGAAAGTTTCTAAAGCAGCCTCTTTGGTGTTAAACACCTAGCATTAAGAGTCCTTGTCATCTCTTTTTAGCTAAATAATACGGATGGTGTTACTTACAGAGTGCCCGGGATCCGTCTTGTAACTCAACTCTGGCAGGAACAAGGTGACTGACTGCCTGGGGGCTGCTTATGGCCTCTGACACCCAGTTCCTCAGGGCTTCCCACCACCCCAGCCCCTCAGGGGCCTCCTGTTCCCTCGTAGCCTCCAGCCACCCACTCCCTCACACATCCCCTCGTGCCTTCCTGTGGCTGTTGCCGAGGCGGACATAAAAGCCACACCAGTCGTAATCCATAGTCGAGAAAGGTAGAAAGATTTTTTATTTTCTCTACTGCTGTTCTTACACCTCTTCACAGTGGCTGTGGCCTAATTTAAGATTGGCTGCTTAGCAAACAATGACAAGGCTGCCTAACAAACAATGACCATTCAGGCAGTAAACAATCAGCTATACAAGCAAAAGTATCGTTGCTTCATATTGTCCACAAGGTCTTCCTTGTACACTCTCAGTGTCCCACAAGAAGAACATCCTCCCCTCATGTCCAGGACCATCTTCTCTTATTAATTGTCTTCTTGGACTTCTCTGTGGGTTTTTCTAAAGCTGCAAAATTTCACTGTAATATTCTCATGGGTAAACTCTGACTGGTTTCAGGTCTGACTCTGTGAGATTGTCAGTCCAGCTGTCAATCTCCTCAGGTCCCCCTTTTTTGAATTACAAAGGCAGCGCTTATGCACTTTTGCAGGGCCCTTTGCAAAAAAAGACAATAAACACGGCACACTGAGCAGGATGCAAAAAAATAACCCATAGGATCAGGCATCCGGTTTTGAGCCGATTTTTGACCCATCCTGCAATTTGCCAATTGCCAAACTACCTATTGAGCCAATCAGATTCTGATTCTTCCCGCAATTTTGACACGCTTGTTTGTAATTCCTTAATGTGGGCATGAATAGATTTTGAATGATCAGACAAATTCATACAACACATTCCATCGAAATCCTCACATCCATGTCCATGGTACTAGTAACAAAAAATCAATGGCAGCTCTATTTTGCAGTGTAGCATGCCTTACTGAACCAACACCTGTTAATAATCCAGCTAAAGCAAGCAAAGTGGCATTAGTCTGCCAAGCTAACCAACATCCTAACTTGTTTAACAGTCCCAGTGCTTTAGCAGATGCTATTTGAGGAGAAAAGAAGGAAACAGCCCATCAAGTATCTGATGGCCAAAATTTGGTGGTGTCATTGCAATCAGGGGCAAATGCATGGATGCTGTGTTTTCCCCTCCATGGTTTATGCTGTAAAATCATGGATGTGTCAGGTGTTAACAGTGAGAGTCGTCCTAAGTTGCAAGGACCTCCCCTGATATGGGATGGAATTGCAGCCCATGCTCGGTCTCTGCAAATAAAAAACACCCCTGGGGGCAAAGCTAGAGGAACAGTAGTAGAGTGTGAAATATGTGGTGAACTATAATTGCACCAGGCACTTTCATTTGCAGATATGGGTTGGTTAGGAGAAACATCCCATACTTCGGACTGATCAGACCCAGAATAATTAAACTTAACACAAAAAGTCCGTTTTCACAGATCCTAAAAGCTCTATTTCTTGTGGCTCAAGAGTTGCAGGGGCAAGGTACGAAACCCACTGATCCCAAGCATCAGCGTGATTGTGTGATTGTAAAAGCTTGCAAACTGTCCTAGGCTTTGGCCAGTCCTCTACTGGCAAGCCAACAAGGCAGGTAGAAAAAGGACTGTCAGGAGCAGCAGTGGCTAAGCACGGAGTATCTTGCCCTGTCACATTGGCCAGGGTAACCCACACGTTGGTTCTCGGCTGACTGACAGGCCAAGCAGAAACAGCAGGCACTAAGCTCAGCAAAACTGACAAGGACCATACTGGCACCTGCATTTTTCTGTTATTCGTTGACATTTGCACTCCAGTGCATCCCAGTGCAAGCCAACACCCCTGGATCGCAGGGATATACAGTGCAATAGAGTCCTCCTTGGTCACCGGTGCTCGATGCTCTCTCTGGTCGGAGGTAGCCCGAACCACGCTGCCAAGGTCATCAGCCTGTGTTGCTGTTACCCTCAGCATCTGGCCGAACAGGCAGTGGGATATTCTGCTGCAAATCGGGACACACACACCTTGCTGGCACCCACCGTGCTCCAGTACCTGTGGAAACACAAGCGTATCCACGCCCCCACATGACAAGGTCCCAGGGGCCTTCCCACTGGCTGGTAAGCAAATTCCTTACCCATACTTTAGCTCGAGGCAAATGTATTTCACTGGTGGACTGCAAGGAATAAAAATGATTTAAAATGGAGGGATTGTTTGAATCAGACGGTATTGCCAAGTGATTTATGGTATTTACAGCTTTCAAAAGTTGGGACTGTGGGGTTTCCCCTTCCATTCTCCCTTTTTGTTTTCCTAAAACAGTTTTAAGTGTGTGATGAGCACATTCAACAACAGCTTGACCAGTGGGAGAAGGAGGAATACCAAATTTGTGAGAGATGCCCCACAAACGTAAGAAATTCCTAACTTTCTGAGAGGCGTAGGCCGGCCCATTGTCAGTTTTCACGCAGGCAGGGACGCCTAAAGCAGCAAAGGCTTCCTGCCAGGGCAAAATTACATCACGGGCCTTTTCTCCAGCATGAGCAGAAGCCCATAGAACAGAGGAAAAGGTGTCAATGGATACATGTACATATTTAAAATGACCAGATTCTGAAATGTGTGTAACATCAGTCTGACAAAGCTGTAGGGCCAAAAGACCACAGGTTCACACCTGAAACCAGTCCGAGTTTACCCATGAGAATATTACAGTGAAATTTTGCAGCTTTAGAAAAACCCACAGAGAAGGCCAAGAAGATAATTAATAAGAGAAGATGTCCTGGACATGAGGGGAGGATGTTCTTCTTGTGGGACACTGAGAGTGTACAAGGAAGAACTTGTGGATAATATGTAGCAACGATACTTTTGCTTGTATAGCTGATTGTTTACTGCCTGAATGGTCATTGTTTGTTAGGCAGCCTTGTCATTGTTTGCTAAGCAGCCAATCTTAAATTAGGCCACAGCCACTGTGAAGAGGTGTAAGGACAGCAGTAGAGAAAATAAAAAATCTTTCTACCTTTCTCGACTATGGATTACGACTGGTGTGGCTTTTATGTCCGCCTCGGCAACAGCCACATGTGGTGACCCCGAGACGTGATTCAAAGAGCCTGCCTGGAGAGCAGAAAGCCTGTGTGGAGAGCAGGGGACGTGGATTCAACGGGAAGGAGAGTAGCAAAGAGAGCTACCAAGATCTAGATCGGACTGCAACCTTTTAAAGGTGAGCCCGTTGATAACAAAATGGGAGCAGATGCATCCCAAGAGGATGACTAGTGTGGCTTTTATGTTTGCCTCAACAACAGCGACACCTTCCCACTGCCTTGTCCCTTCAGGGCCTCCGCAGCACCTCATCCCTTCACGGCCTCCCACCGCCCCGTCCCTTCAGGGTCTCCCCCAGCCCAGCCAACCTGCCCGGCAGCGGCACAGCCCCGACAGAGCTCCAGAGGAGCTGGGTCAAGAGGCACCTCGGAGCCCTCAGCAATCCAGCCAGCAACACGCAAGCAGGAGGACACAGATGGTGGTTCCTGCCTGGGACAGGGCTTGTGGCCATCTCCAGGCACCAGTCCCACAGGGATCCCCGCAGCTCCGGCCCCTGCCCACCCGCTCTGTCGGCAGCGTTAAGGCTCCAGCACAACCACCAAAGGCCAAGGGGCTTTTCTGGCCATTTTCTTCCACGTTGCAGCCCTGGGCAACTTGCTGAGCACAAGCAGCTTTTTTCCCTCTTCCCCTACGTCCTGCGGACACCGGGCACCAAAAGAAAGCTCCTGGGAGTCTGTGTATTGTAACACATTCTATATTTACATGCTAAGGAAAACGTAAAGAAGAAAAGAACAATCTTCAAGAAAAGAAAAATCCCTGAAGGCTCAGGTGGCCCCGCCAGACAGAACCTCCCAGATCAGCTCTCCGCAGAGCTCCAGCAGTGCAGCCAGCCACAGCCCCACAGACGAGGCCGTGTCTTGCATGCCCTGCGGAGTCGATCTCGGAGCTTCTGGAAGATGGAGTACGGAGGTCTCTTTGCTGCTCTGAGGATGTCCAATGCTTGAGCTGCCAGCCTTGAGACAGCAGGGCTGATGTCATCTGTCATGTCTTCAAGGGCTGGAAGAGAGAGGAACAGAGCCACGGTCAGAGCCCAGATCTGTGGGGACACGAGGAAGTGCCCCTGGCCAGGGCCATCCCACCCACTCTTGCCATGGCCAGGAGGGAGCAGGAGCCAACGGGAACAGCCGGAAGGTGCTGGCCACCGATCCCCACATGTCCCTGAAACCTCTCTGTGCTCTGCCCACGCCGCCCCTCGTCCGCACAGGGAGCAGAGCCCTCCGCAGCCGGGCAGGGATTGCAGCTCCCCCCGCCAGCCCCCGCTGACAGCCCGCTGCCCTCACTCACCCTCACAGATGAGCTGGAGCTCTTCCTTCTGCCGCCTCAGGTGCCGCCCGGCGATCCCTGGGAACACAGAGCCTGTCACGGCCCCAAGCAGCACAACTGCCCCACACGGGCGCTGCCAGCCCTGTGGCCACACGCCCTCCTCCCCGGCGGGGCTCAGCCCGGGCCCCTGCCGCATCCTGACGCCCGAGGGCACGGCTGCGGGAGGGCGGCAGCACCCACGGCCCCGGGCCCGGCTCCCGCTGCAGCCGGGGCAGCAGCCGGGCTGGGGCCGAGCTGCGGCGGGGCGGGGAGGCAGGGAGGGGCCCCGGCCTCGGGGCTCACCAATGAACCTGACGGCCGCCTCTCGTAGGGCCGTCTGTGGGCTCCGCAGGTACGGCAGGGCCCGGCGCAGGTGCTCGGCCGCTCGGCTCCTGTCCTCTGCCAGCTGCAGAGAGGGCACGGAGGGAAGGCTTGGCGCGGGCTCTGCCCCTCGGCCGGGCGCTCCCTGCGCCCAGCACTGGCTTCCCCTGCCCGCACAGCCCCGAGGCCCGGCCGGCCGCCCCTTTGGAGGGGGCAGAGGGCCGGGTACTGCCGGGGGAGCCGCAGTTTTACCCCGCCCCACAGCCCAGCTGGGTCGGCGCTCCATGGGCACCCACCCGGCTCGGGGCCAGAGAAGCCTGGGGAAGAGCTCCTGGGGAAGGGAGCAGCGTGTGGGGCGCAGGCTGGAGCCCCTGGGTGCAGCACTGGGCAGGGCCACAGCTGCCAGCCCAAAACCCGGGGCCCCGGGGGCTTCTCCAGGCTGCGGTTGGGGCTTACCAGGCCCTCGGCGAACCTCCGTGTCTGATCCACCTGCAGCATCTGTTCAAGATCCCTCCTCTTCAGGAATCTGGCAGCACAAAGCAGCGTTTCCCGAGAAACCTGGAGAGCAGCAGAGAGCCAGAGGTGGCACCAGAGCCCAGGGCACAGGACCAGCATCCCTGTGCCAAGGCCAGGGGGAAGCTGCAGTCCACGAGGCGCCAGAGCAGGAGGCAGCCGAGCCTGCTCCCAGGCTGCCACCAGCAGCCCATGAGCCCTTACCTCTGCCACGTGCTGGCTCTCATCATGGCAGTGGAAAGAGAGTGGGAGCAGGCTCTGGCGCACGTGTGACTTGAGGGCCTTTTTTCCCTTTTTCCTTATTAAATCCATCACTTTTCGGAAGACATACATGGAGCACATTTGCACCTGGCTATCATCCTGTATAAAAGGAAGAAGCAAGGGCCTCAGCATCGGCTGCTCCAGGCCCACCTGGGCACAGGCCTGAAAATCCACAGGGCACAAAGTGTCCGGACAGCACCCAGTGGCCGTGGCTGGGGGCACAGAGCCTTACGTTGTCAAAGAGTGGCACAAGAGGCTCAGCCAACTGCAGGGCGACGCGGCCGGGTAGCGGGTGGGCATTAGCCAAGAACAAACGGCTGAGTACAATGATGCTCATCCTAACCACACCGCTATCATTTTCCCGCACGAACTCCACGAGGCTTTCAGTCAGGCTCCACATTTTTTCAGCCTGCATGGAACACAAGTCTGGGCAACCCCACCCTGCTGCCGCCGGGCCCAGATGCCAAAGGCCTGTCCCGAAACACGCGGGCAGCTGAGGCGGGAGGGAGGAGAGCTGGGAGCAGCTGCCTCAGCTGCTGAAGCCCAGCCAAGACCAAGGGGCTGCGTTCTCCAGCCCCATGCTGCCAGTGGATCTTCAGCCACTGCTCCCTTCTCACCAGCGAGGGATCATTGCTGAGCACCATGAGGCCACTGAGCGCCAGGCGACGCCTCTCCCTGCACTCGCTCCGCAGGTTCTTTAACATGATCTCCAGGATGCTGTCACCGCATTTACTCAAGTCCAGACACTCCAGGACCTGAAAGGCACAGGGCAGTGACAGGGGACCCGGGTGGCAGGAGCCCAGAAGTGCACAGGGCTTGGCCCAAGCAGCAGCATCGGGCACGGGCACTGTCCCAGGCGGCTGCAGCTGCAAGAGGCAGCGCTGGCCATCAGGCTCACCTCAACGAAGAAGGCCAGCGTGAGCAGATACCAGCGTGGCCGCCTCCTCCTGAGCAGCCCGAGCAGTTGCAAGGTGATGCGGGAACACAAGTGGGGCAAGCCACTGCGCATCTCCCTGGCAGGGGGAAAAAGGCACCAAGACCCTGAGCTGGACGGGCAGACCTCTCCCAGAACGGACTCACAGAGGTCTGATCTCTCCCCAGCACCCTGCGAGGGGACGTGGGCCCTTTGGGAGGCGGCCGCTCCTGGGCACCCTCCTCTCCCAGCCTTTTGCAGTCTGCTCGGCCATCCCTCGGTGACAAGGCCCCCTCGCCCACAACCACGGGGACTGTGTGGGGCACGCCGGGCACAGGGCACAAATGCCAGGGGCGGCGGGGAGGAGGGCGTCTCACCTGGCCAGCAGACCCACTGCATAGTGCTGTGTGTCAGGACAGAGCAGTGTGTCCCAGCCATGCTGGCGCTCCATGGCCACCACCACATCCTCATACTCCAGCCGACGGAGCAGGGCCTCCAGGGTCTGCACTACAAACCTGTGTGCAGAGCAAAGCCCAGGTCAGGCTGAGAGCACTGGCTCCTGCTCTGGGGACATGGGAGGGACAGGATGACTGGGATGGAGCACCTGTTGGGATTGGTGGGAAGGCAGTGTTCCTCCCGGCATGCTCTCCAGAAAGTATTAACCTTCTGTGGTATATGTTCTGTGCTGAAGAACACTTGGAAGAGCAGATACACAAAGAAGCGAGGGAAATACACCGTCGCTTCTTGTGGCCAGCAGGGCCCCTGGAGGATCTTCCACATCACCAGAGTTGCCTGCAAAGGACAAATCCCCCTGAGACAGCACTCAGTGCCCAGGTGTCCCTGTGTCAGGGCCAGAGCATGGAAGGGAGAGGCCAGGGGAGATGCAGGGGGAGCACCGGGCCTGGTGCCTCTGAACCTGCCCCTAGCCCAGGTTTCAGCCCAGCGCCCGAGGCAGGGAGATGCAGGGTGGGAAGAGGATGGAGAGCTGCTGGAGAGGCGACCTGGAGGGTGAGCAAAGGCCAGTTCCAGAAACTCACAGCCAAGGCAAAGACATCCGTGTTGTCCCCATCGGAGGTGTGTGTGATGTGCTCTGGCCAGTTCCTCAGCACTTCGAGGAGTATCAGCACCACCAGCCTCGCAGTCCTTCTCGAGGACAAGATCGTGCTCCACATGGTTGTAGCAGCTCTGTGGGGTCAGAGCTTTTTGTCAGGGGGGTGTCCGCCACAGCACCGTGGCCTGGGCAGCTGCAGGGACCTGAGCTGGCTGTCAGCCCTGCCTCTGCCCACGGCCCCTCACTGGCAGCATGCAGGCAGCCCAGCCCTGTGGGGACAGGCCCCTGAGGGGCAGGGAGGGAGCATGGCAGCAGGCTCAGGGGCTGACATGCCAGGGCTGGGAAATGGAGGAGCCACAGGGCCCTTGAAGTCTCTGTCAGACACCTGGGACAGGCTCCACAGGGTGATGGGCTGGTGAGTCCTGAGCCCTCTGTGCACATGGGCCCCATACCTGTCACATGAAGGAGCCACACGCAGGAGAGTGATCACCACATCAGTGGGTTGTGCGTCGGTCAGCTCCAGAAGGGTATTGTCCAGCTTGTGCTCGCCAGACTCATTGGCCATGAGCCAGCGGTGGATGTACCTCACCATGGCGGGCACCTGGAGAAGGCACGGGGAGAGTTGGAAGCTGCCAGAGGGAGTAATGTCCCCAGCTTCTCCAGAGAGCTGCTTCCCTTCCCACCACACTGGGATGGCCTCAAAGGCTTAAAGTGACCAGCAGGCGTGGCTTGGGAGGCCATGCAGTTCCTGGGAGGATCGAACCCTGGCCACAGGCTGCTTACTTGCTCTGGACAGGGGACACCCTTATTCACAAGCAAATCCAGCATGGAGGTACTGGCGTCAGTGTTGGAGATGTCCCCGTTTTCCACGGACCCAGTGCCCATGACGCTGGTCTCTTCCTGCCAAATGCACTTGATGAATTTGCAAATCATCAGCAGGAGAACGAAGGGCAGGAAGAGAGGGACGTTCCATGGAGAGCTCCAACGCGCTGCTCGGCTGAGCAGCGA
Source organism: Aphelocoma coerulescens (assembly GCF_041296385.1). Classification (NCBI taxonomy): domain Eukaryota; kingdom Metazoa; phylum Chordata; class Aves; order Passeriformes; family Corvidae; genus Aphelocoma; species Aphelocoma coerulescens. Next base: position 9,860,810 of record NC_091021.1, read on the forward strand.
CAGCAGGCCCAGCCCAGGTGGGGATGGCTGCAGGTACCTGCGCTGCTCTGCTGAAGCGGCCACGGGCGGGGTCCTGCTCTTGTGTCTGGTCCGTGGCTGCATCTGGCAAAGAGCGAGCGCGGCCAGAGCTGAGGGGCTGCGGGAGAGGCCGGAGAACACAGCCCAGCCCTGCGCTCCCCAGGCAGGGACAGCCCCGGGATGCCAAGGGGATGGAGCACAGCTGCCGGGGGGGCAGCCCTGGACCCTGTTCCGTCCTGGCCCTGGGCATGTCCCCAGGGAATGGGATGGGCTGGGATGGGATGTGGTCAACCTGGCTGCAGGCACCAGCCCTGGGCCCAGCTCTGCCACTCACCATCCTGCAGCAGTTGGAACTGTTCCACTAGTCCAGACTCCTGAGCTGGGACAGCTCCAGGGCCTTCTTCCTCCTCCTTCACCCAGGCCAGCTTGGGCACCCTCAGGGGTCTCTGCTCCATGTCACAGACTGGATTCATGTCTACTTGCAGGACAGATGACTTGGAAAAGCTTCGAGTCAGCAAGTCCTGCAGTCGTGCCTTGAAGGCACCTGCGACAGAGAAGCCTCAGAAAGGCTACAGGACTGCAAGTCCTGCTCTCTGGTCTCGAGGGCTCCTGACACAATGACAGGAGACTCCTCGTCAAGGATTCAGGTCACCAAATCCCACGGTCTGGCCTCAAGGGCACCAGCCGCAGGGATGGGAGATGCCTCAGGAAAGCTCCGAGTCACCAAGTCCCGCAGTCCGGCCGCGAGGCCAGATGCAGGACTAACGCCTCGGAACAGCTGCGGGTCAGCAGCGAACGAGCTGGCTGTGCGGGGACTCCTCACAGCACCACTCACGCCCGTCCTGCCCCGTCGCGTGCACCGAGCACTGTGGCGTGGCCGCGTCGCCGCCAGCACCTATGTCAGCACGTGTCACAAAGGGCCCTGGGACACCCTGTCCTGTTGCATTCCATGGTGACCATTCCACACTGTGTCACAAAGGGCCCTTGGACACACTGGCATCCGCCCCTGGGACCACCCCCAGCCCACCCAAAGTGCCCCGGGTTGGAAGGAATCCCTTGGCCCGAGTGGCTGAGACAGCCTGGGACACACCAAGATCAGCCGAGTCCACAGGGCAGGACTCTCTCTGCTGCCTGGCCCACACACCCCAGCTCTGGGCTGGCCCTGGGCCAGGGCAGCTTCCAGCAAGCAAGAGACAAATGCATCCTGCCGAGAGTTGAAACACACCAGATAGGGAAGATGTGAAAAGTACGCGCGTAAAGGCCTTTTAATTCACAGCTCTCAAAGAGAGCTTTGGGGCTCGCAGCTGGACAGAGAGGATCTCGCTCAGACCTCTGCTGAAAGGGGGGTAACACACTCTGCTGCAGGTGCTTGGGTTGGTCTCCGCAGGCCCAGGCCGATGCCAAACCGTCTCTTCACAGCCTTCTCCCTTCCCAAGTGCAACGGGCCTCAAGGACTGGAAGGAGCACAGGGAGCCCAAGGGAGACAGTTGCACCCACTTCACTGGGGGCACCTGGGCAAGCACTTTCCTTGAGAAGCAAGGCCCTCTCCTCCAAAGGGATTTCCCCCAAATCTGTCCATGTCCTGGGGAACAGCAACACACACTTAGGAAACCCTGGCAAGGCTGAATTACTTCCGGTCCTTTCAGAACAGGCCCTCCGGCTCGCTCTCATCTTCCCCCAGGTGTGGTCCCACGTGTCGGTTCAGGCGCGCAGCCCCGGGCCCCTACAAACACAAGCTGCCCGCTGCCTCTGCACCTGCCTCAACTCCTGCCTGCGGTCACAGCAGCAAAACCAGGCTGTTCCCAGCCAGAGAGCAGAGCCCTGTTCCCGCAGGAGGCTCTTGTGAGCGCCTTCCAGGACTCTCCGCTGTGCACGGAGCACTTCTCATGCCCGCTCTGAACACTCTTTGGACAACAGAGCACAAGCCGGCTGGCTCTGGGGTCAGCAGACCCCAAACACAGGCGCAGGAAGAAGCAGCGGCTGTTTTGCAGCCATGCCCAAGAGAGATGCGAAGGGTCCCCTCCCTCTGCTCTCGCTTGGTTGGGTTTCTGACTGGCTCTGAGGCAGGGGCTGCGATTCCTCCCGTGTGGGGACCAGAACCACACCCAGGATCCAGGCACTGCCTGACAGCGCTCCAGACGCTGCGATGGTCGCGCCTCTGAGTCTCGGCCACTCTGCTGCTGCTGCTGCTTCATGTGCTTTTAGGCACAGCCAAAGCTCACTGTTAAGCCACGATGGTCTCTGGTTGTGCCCTCTTCCTGTCCCTGTGGAGATAACTATACGCGTTGAGGTGAAAGTTTCTAAAGCAGCCCATTTGGCGTTAAACACCTGGCATTAAGAGTCCTTGTCATCTCTTTGTAGCTTAATAATACTGATGGTGTTAGCCACGTAATGCCCAGGGTTTGACTTGTAGGCCAGCCCTGGTGAGGCCTGCTGCTCAGGCCTCAGCACATCAGTTGATCATCAGACTTAGAAGTTGTCAGACTGCCCCAACAACTGTTGCATATATGGTTAGTCCATCTTGAGGCAGAACTGCAAGCTGCATTCCCTGTATTGTGTGCTTGATTAAGCACACAATACAAGGAATGAAACAAGGAAGAAACAAAAAGGTAGCCGCTGCACAAAGGGAAAGGAGAAGGGCCCGTTTGAGCCACAGACTCCCTGGCGGCCACAAAAATATATCAGGTTCCCAACATTCCCATGTCTGCATTGGTACATGGGCTAATTTTCTTATCTCCCTAGTCACCTGTTTTCCTGCTTTTTGATTGTCATCAATTTGTAAGCAACAGCTGGATTGATTTTATTTCCTGCAAACTCCTCCTTCTGCCAGTAGTCTAAAACCATGCGATGCTGGAAAATCGCATTCTGCCGTCGTGTGGATTGGTCATCCACAAGGTCAAGGGTTGCAGCCATCTGGTTAGTTATTGTCTCCAAGATGGCTTGCAGTCATATTATCCACTTCAAATTACAGATAGGTTCTCTGGCCCGTGATACCAATTCCCTAGGGTTCCATGTAGCCGGTCCATAATGTTGTATAATTCTCTCAGGTGGCCACTCATCATCTCCCCATCTTTGGGAGCTTCCCTTAGTTAGGGAGGTGTCAAGACACCATTTTTCTCTGACCAAATCCTCATATATTTTGACTCTGAGCCCCGTCCCGGCTTTGTGACAGCAAAAAGAACAGGGGCCTGATATAGCCTGTGTAACATATTCCTGACCAGTGTGGAGGCAACCTTCGGTAAGCATGTTGGCCACCAATCCAATGATGACCTTCCAAGGGCCATGTTTCGGTAGCAAAAGGGCCTTCCCAACTTTTTGTCATCAACTGTTGGGTCAAAATATAACTTGTTCCCTGGACCTAACGGACCTCCAAAAATAGTTGCTTCACCATAAGAGTCACAATATTTGCATTTCCAAATTCCCGGGTGGGGTTTCCATCTGTAGTCACACCCCTGCTCTGTTTTGTTAGAGTCGGACCAGAACTCCTTGAAAAGGGTTCGAGTTCCATTCTGATGTAGCCACTTGCACTGATAATCATGGACAACATGTGTTTTACTTGTGAAATTGTCTCGGGGGCAACTTAAAAATAGGTGGTCAAAGAACAGATTCCTCCCCACGGCTTTACAGCCTTCGAAATCCCTTTGGTAACTGTGGTAGGGACACCTTACCCAACTACCACTGGTGAGCTTAACATGTGTTTGATTCTATCTACCTTGGTATTTGGAACAATCATAAGGAGGGCAATCCTAGTGGTCCAACAATCAAAACCCAAAGTCCTTTCACAAACACTTTCTCCCACTCGAACCCCATGTCCTTATGTCCGATTACGGCAGTAGATGCCTTTCCCGGAAAGGCGTAATCGCCAATGATTGAGGTCCAGAAGCCTGTTCCTCTGTGTACATGGCTTCGTTCACTGACACACCACTTAGGTGATAATGGTTGGGCTATCTGTCACGGCCCAATCTTTGGCTCTGCCTGGGCTCCTGCAGACCCAGGAGTTGCTGAGGTTAAAGGTGGTTGCCACTGTTTCCCCTAAGGATACAAATCTATTTTCCCAGGTCACAATTTGATCCCAATGATAACACAAAATTAAAAATACCAACAGTAGTCTCATTGTTTTAGTCCTTTCTGTCCTCCACAAAGGTTGGTTCCTCAGCCCAGGCACCGTGGATAGTATCCTTTTCTGAAGGGGCTGTTGCGGTAAACAGGCAGGTTCAGGCATGCAGGGTCTGCAAGATAAAATCCTGTACCATCTAGTTATTCTTGCAAATAACATTTTGTTGTGGGGACATATTCCCTTCTTTTTTTGCCCGGGTCTTGTGATCAGAATGGCGTTGTCCTTTCCTACTGCTATTACCTCAGCCGGTTCAGGAGGGCCATTAGGCCCTTGGACCCGTATTTTAATTCCATCATTCAAGCTGGTAGATCCAAACCCTCTGTCTCCACGAATGGTGGTGACTTGAGGTGGATCCCCTTTTTTCACAATTTTCCTGTCTCCAATTGTCCTTTTACAGTGTTTCCAGATCCTGATGACTATGCCCGTTGACAGGGGTGCTTTAAAGAACACAGACACCAAGAGAAAGAATGGTCCTATTTACTATGAACAGTAAGGAGACACAACAGTAAAATGATACATTTTATAGAACAGTAAGTTTACTACGTGCTTGGCTTTAGTGACAAGCAAAAACAAGCAAGGTAATGCACCTAAGTATTACTATACGAGAGAAAGGAGAGAGAGTTAGAAAGATGCATCACCAATTGCCTAAATACTTTACCATCACCCAGAGTCCACAGTCGCTGGGGAGCCCTGTTTCGCAGCAAGGATCTGGAGAACCCTTCCCAGCAATTGGGAAAATCCTACACGCTGCATCCACCCGTAGGTGAGATTTCAGGTTTGCCCAAAACGGCGTCCGGCTTTTAAAGGCACAACTCAGCAAGTCAAAGTGACTTGACTACATTTTTAGCACAGAAGCACCTGGATCTGATGGCAGACTTCACAACCAGCCAGGGCCACAACTTGGCCAGAACTCAGACCTGGGCAGGGAGGGTTTTCCCCTCCAATACCCTACAAACAACCCTCTAGTCATGTCAGTTGGGAAAGTTTCTTAAAAGGATACATTTCTCACTCATAACTACACAAGGTTACGTGAAAGTTTCTAAAGCAGCCTCTTTGGTGTTAAACACCTAGCATTAAGAGTCCTTCTCATCTCTTTTTAGCTAAATAATACGGATGGTGTTACTTACAGAGTGCCCAGGATCCGTCTTGTAACTCAACTCTGGCAGGAACAAGGTGACTGACTGCCTGGGGGCTGCTTATGGCCTCTGACACCCAGTTCCTCAGGGCTTCCCACCACCCCAGCCCCTCAGGGGCCTCCTGTTCCCTCGTAGCCTCCAGCCACCCACTCCCTCACACATCCCCTCGTGCCTTCCTGTGGCTGTTGCCGAGGCGGACATAAAAGCCACACCAGTCGTAATCCATAGTCGAGAAAGGTAGAAAGATTTTTTATTTTCTCTACTGCTGTCCTTACACCTCTTCACAGTGGCTGTGGCCTAATTTAAGATTGGCTGCTTAGCAAACAATGACAAGGCTGCCTAACAAACAATGACCATTCAGGCAGTAAACAATCAGCTATACAAGCAAAAGTATCGTTGCTTCATATTGTCCACAAGGTCTTCCTTGTACACTCTCAGTGTCCCACAAGAAGAACATCCTCCCCTCATGTCCAGGACCATCTTCTCTTATTAATTGTCTTCTTGGACTTCTCTGTGGGTTTTTCTAAAGCTGCAAAATTTCACTGTAATATTCTCATGGGTAAACTCTGACTGGTTTCAGGTCTGACTCTGTGAGATTGTCAGTCCAGCTGTCAATCTCCTCAGGTCCCCCTTTTTTGAATTACAAAGGCAGCGCTTATGCACTTTTGCAGGGCCCTTTGCAAAAAAAGACAATAAACACGGCACACTGAGCAGGATGCAAAAAAATAACCCATAGGATCAGGCATCCGGTTTTGAGCCGATTTTTGACCCATCCTGCAATTTGCCAATTGCCAAACTACCTATTGAGCCAATCAGATTCTGATTCTTCCCGCAATTTTGACACGCTTGTTTGTAATTCCTTAATGTGGGCATGAATAGATTTTGAATGATCAGACAAATTCATACAACACATTCCATCGAAATCCTCACATCCATGTCCATGGTACTAGTAACAAAAAATCAATGGCAGCTCTATTTTGCAGTGTAGCATGCCTTACTGAACCAACACCTGTTAATAATCCAGCTAAAGCAAGCAAAGTGGCATTAGTCTGCCAAGCTAACCAACATCCTAACTTGTTTAACAGTCCCAGTGCTTTAGCAGATGCTATTTGAGGAGAAAAGAAGGAAACAGCCCATCAAGTATCTGATGGCCAAAATTTGGTGGTGTCATTGCAATCAGGGGCAAATGCATGGATGCTGTGTTTTCCCCTCCATGGTTTATGCTGTAAAATCATGGATGTGTCAGGTGTTAACAGTGAGAGTCGTCCTAAGTTGCAAGGACCTCCCCTGATATGGGATGGAATTGCAGCCCATGCTCGGTCTCTGCAAATAAAAAACACCCCTGGGGGCAAAGCTAGAGGAACAGTAGTAGAGTGTGAAATATGTGGTGAACTATAATTGCACCAGGCACTTTCATTTGCAGATATGGGTTGGTTAGGAGAAACATCCCATACTTCGGACTGATCAGACCCAGAATAATTAAACTTAACACAAAAAGTCCGTTTTCACAGATCCTAAAAGCTCTATTTCTTGTGGCTCAAGAGTTGCAGGGGCAAGGTACGAAACCCACTGATCCCAAGCATCAGCGTGATTGTGTGATTGTAAAAGCTTGCAAACTGTCCTAGGCTTTGGCCAGTCCTCTACTGGCAAGCCAACAAGGCAGGTAGAAAAAGGACTGTCAGGAGCAGCAGTGGCTAAGCACGGAGTATCTTGCCCTGTCACATTGGCCAGGGTAACCCACACGTTGGTTCTCGGCTGACTGACAGGCCAAGCAGAAACAGCAGGCACTAAGCTCAGCAAAACTGACAAGGACCATACTGGCACCTGCATTTTTCTGTTATTCGTTGACATTTGCACTCCAGTGCATCCCAGTGCAAGCCAACACCCCTGGATCGCAGGGATATACAGTGCAATAGAGTCCTCCTTGGTCACCGGTGCTCGATGCTCTCTCTGGTCGGAGGTAGCCCGAACCACGCTGCCAAGGTCATCAGCCTGTGTTGCTGTTACCCTCAGCATCTGGCCGAATAGGCAGTGGGATATTCTGCTGCAAATCGGGACACACACACCTTGCTGGCACCCACCGTGCTCCAGTACCTGTGGAAACACAAGCGTATCCACGCCCCCACATGACAAGGTCCCAGGGGCCTTCCCACTGGCTGGTAAGCAAATTCCTTACCCATACTTTAGCTCGAGGCAAATGTATTTCACTGGTGGACTGCAAGGAATAAAAATGATTTAAAATGGAGGGATTGTTTGAATCAGACGGTATTGCCAAGTGATTTATGGTATTTACAGCTTTCAAAAGTTGGGACTGTGGGGTTTCCCCTTCCATTCTCCCTTTTTGTTTTCCTAAAACAGTTTTAAGTGTGTGATGAGCACATTCAACAACAGCTTGACCAGTGGGAGAAGGAGGAATACCAAATTTGTGAGAGATGCCCCACAAACGTAAGAAATTCCTAACTTTCTGAGAGGCGTAGGCCGGCCCATTGTCAGTTTTCACGCAGGCAGGGACGCCTAAAGCAGCAAAGGCTTCCTGCCAGGGCAAAATTACATCACGGGCCTTTTCTCCAGCATGAGCAGAAGCCCATAGAACAGAGGAAAAGGTGTCAATGGATACATGTACATATTTAAAATGACCAGATTCTGAAATGTGTGTAACATCAGTCTGACAAAGCTGTAGGGCCAAAAGACCACAGGTTCACACCTGAAACCAGTCCGAGTTTACCCATGAGAATATTACAGTGAAATTTTGCAGCTTTAGAAAAACCCACAGAGAAGGCCAAGAAGATAATTAATAAGAGAAGATGTCCTGGACATGAGGGGAGGATGTTCTTCTTGTGGGACACTGAGAGTGTACAAGGAAGAACTTGTGGATAATATGTAGCAACGATACTTTTGCTTGTATAGCTGATTGTTTACTGCCTGAATGGTCATTGTTTGTTAGGCAGCCTTGTCATTGTTTGCTAAGCAGCCAATCTTAAATTAGGCCACAGCCACTGTGAAGAGGTGTAAGGACAGCAGTAGAGAAAATAAAAAATCTTTCTACCTTTCTCGACTATGGATTACGACTGGTGTGGCTTTTATGTCCGCCTCGGCAACAGCCACATGTGGTGACCCCGAGACGTGATTCAAAGAGCCTGCCTGGAGAGCAGAAAGCCTGTGTGGAGAGCAGGGGACGTGGATTCAACGGGAAGGAGAGTAGCAAAGAGAGCTACCAAGATCTAGATCGGACTGCAACCTTTTAAAGGTGAGCCCGTTGATAACAAAATGGGAGCAGATGCATCCCAAGAGGATGACTAGTGTGGCTTTTATGTTTGCCTCAACAACAGCGACACCTTCCCACTGCCTTGTCCCTTCAGGGCCTCCGCAGCACCTCATCCCTTCACGGCCTCCCACCGCCCCGTCCCTTCAGGGTCTCCCCCAGCCCAGCCAACCTGCCCGGCAGCGGCACAGCCCCGACAGAGCTCCAGAGGAGCTGGGTCAAGAGGCACCTCGGAGCCCTCAGCAATCCAGCCAGCAACACGCAAGCAGGAGGACACAGATGGTGGTTCCTGCCTGGGACAGGGCTTGTGGCCATCTCCAGGCACCAGTCCCACAGGGATCCCCGCAGCTCCGGCCCCTGCCCACCCGCTCTGTCGGCAGCGTTAAGGCTCCAGCACAACCACCAAAGGCCAAGGGGCTTTTCTGGCCATTTTCTTCCACGTTGCAGCCCTGGGCAACTTGCTGAGCACAAGCAGCTTTTTTCCCTCTTCCCCTACGTCCTGCGGACACCGGGCACCAAAAGAAAGCTCCTGGGAGTCTGTGTATTGTAACACATTCTATATTTACATGCTAAGGAAAACGTAAAGAAGAAAAGAACAATCTTCAAGAAAAGAAAAATCCCTGAAGGCTCAGGTGGCCCCGCCAGACAGAACCTCCCAGATCAGCTCTCCGCAGAGCTCCAGCAGTGCAGCCAGCCACAGCCCCACAGACGAGGCCGTGTCTTGCATGCCCTGCGGAGTCGATCTCGGAGCTTCTGGAAGATGGAGTACGGAGGTCTCTTTGCTGCTCTGAGGATGTCCAATGCTTGAGCTGCCAGCCTTGAGACAGCAGGGCTGATGTCATCTGTCATGTCTTCAAGGGCTGGAAGAGAGAGGAACAGAGCCACGGTCAGAGCCCAGATCTGTGGGGACACGAGGAAGTGCCCCTGGCCAGGGCCATCCCACCCACTCTTGCCATGGCCAGGAGGGAGCAGGAGCCAACGGGAACAGCCGGAAGGTGCTGGCCACCGATCCCCACATGTCCCTGAAACCTCTCTGTGCTCTGCCCACGCCGCCCCTCGTCCGCACAGGGAGCAGAGCCCTCCGCAGCCGGGCAGGGATTGCAGCTCCCCCCGCCAGCCCCCGCTGACAGCCCGCTGCCCTCACTCACCCTCACAGATGAGCTGGAGCTCTTCCTTCTGCCGCCTCAGGTGCTGCCCGGCGATCCCTGGGAACACAGAGCCTGTCACGGCCCCAAGCAGCACAACTGCCCCACACGGGCGCTGCCAGCCCTGTGGCCACACGCCCTCCTCCCCGGCGGGGCTCAGCCCGGGCCCCTGCCGCATCCTGACGCCCGAGGGCACGGCTGCGGGAGGGCGGCAGCACCCACGGCCCCGGGCCCGGCTCCCGCTGCAGCCGGGGCAGCAGCCGGGCTGGGGCCGAGCTGCGGCGGGGCGGGGAGGCAGGGAGGGGCCCCGGCCTCGGGGCTCACCAATGAACCTGACGGCCGCCTCTCGTAGGGCCGTCTGTGGGCTCCGCAGGTACGGCAGGGCCCGGCGCAGGTGCTCGGCCGCTCGGCTCCTGTCCTCTGCCAGCTGCAGAGAGGGCACGGAGGGAAGGCTTGGCGCGGGCTCTGCCCCTCGGCCGGGCGCTCCCTGCGCCCAGCACTGGCTTCCCCTGCCCGCACAGCCCCGAGGCCCGGCCGGCCGCCCCTTTGGAGGGGGCAGAGGGCCGGGTGCTGCCGGGGGAGCCGCAGTTTTACCCCGCCCCACAGCCCAGCTGGGTCGGCGCTCCATGGGCACCCACCCGGCTCGGGGCCAGAGAAGCCTGGGGAAGAGCTCCTGGGGAAGGGAGCAGCGTGTGGGGCGCAGGCTGGAGCCCCTGGGTGCAGCACTGGGCAGGGCCACAGCTGCCAGCCCAAAACACGGGGCCCCGGGGGCTTCTCCAGGCTGCGGTTGGGGCTTACCAGGCCCTCGGCGAACCTCCGTGTCTGATCCACCTGCAGCATCTGTTCAAGATCCCTCCTCTTCAGGAATCTGGCAGCACAAAGCAGCGTTGCCCGAGAAACCTGGAGAGCAGCAGAGAGCCAGAGGTGGCACCAGAGCCCAGGGCACAGGACCAGCATCCCTGTGCCAAGGCCAGGGGGAAGCTGCAGTCCACGAGGCGCCAGAGCAGGAGGCAGCCGAGCCTGCTCCCAGGCTGCCACCAGCAGCCCATGAGCCCTTACCTCTGCCACGTGCTGGCTCTCATCATGGCAGTGGAAAGAGAGTGGGAGCAGGCTCTGGCGCACGTGTGACTTGAGGGCCTTTTTTCCCTTTTTCCTTATTAAATCCATCACTTTTCGGAAGACATACATGGAGCACATTTGCACCTGGCTATCATCCTGTATAAAAGGAAGAAGCAAGGGCCTCAGCATCGGCTGCTCCAGGCCCACCTGGGCACAGGCCTGAAAATCCACAGGGCACAAAGTGTCCGGACAGCACCCAGTGGCCGTGGCTGGGGGCACAGAGCCTTACGTTGTCAAAGAGTGGCACAAGAGGCTCAGCCAACTGCAGGGCGACGCGGCCGGGTAGCGGGTGGGCATTAGCCAAGAACAAACGGCTGAGTACAATGATGCTCATCCTAACCACACCGCTATCATTTTCCCGCACGAACTCCACGAGGCTTTCAGTCAGGCTCCACATTTTTTCAGCCTGCATGGAACACAAGTCTGGGCAACCCCACCCTGCTGCCGCCGGGCCCAGATGCCAAAGGCCTGTCCCGAAACACGCGGGCAGCTGAGGCGGGAGGGAGGAGAGCTGGGAGCAGCTGCCTCAGCTGCTGAAGCCCAGCCAAGACCAAGGGGCTGCGTTCTCCAGCCCCATGCTGCCAGTGGATCTTCAGCCACTGCTCCCTTCTCACCAGCGAGGGATCATTGCTGAGCACCATGAGGCCACTGAGCGCCAGGCGACGCCTCTCCCTGCACTCGCTCCGCAGGTTCTTTAACATGATCTCCAGGATGCTGTCACCGCATTTACTCAAGTCCAGACACTCCAGGACCTGAAAGGCACAGGGCAGTGACAGGGGACCCGGGTGGCAGGAGCCCAGAAGTGCACAGGGCTTGGCCCAAGCAGCAGCATCGGGCACGGGCACTGTCCCAGGCGGCTGCAGCTGCAAGAGGCAGCGCTGGCCATCAGGCTCACCTCAACGAAGAAGGCCAGCGTGAGCAGATACCAGCGTGGCCGCCTCCTCCTGAGCAGCCCGAGCAGTTGCAAGGTGATGCGGGAACACAAGTGGGGCAAGCCACTGCGCATCTCCCTGGCAGGGGGAAAAAGGCACCAAGACCCTGAGCTGGACGGGCAGACCTCTCCCAGAACTGACTCACAGAGGTCTGATCTCTCCCCAGCACCCTGCGAGGGGACGTGGGCCCTTTGGGAGGCGGCCGCTCCTGGGCACCCTCCTCTCCCAGCCTTTTGCAGTCTGCTCGGCCATCCCTCGGTGACAAGGCCCCCTCGCCCACAACCACGGGGACTGTGTGGGGCACGCCGGGCACAGGGCACAAATGCCAGGGGCGGCGGGGAGGAGGGCGTCTCACCTGGCCAGCAGACCCACTGCATAGTGCTGCGTGTCAGGACAGAGCAGTGTGTCCCAGCCATGCTGGCGCTCCATGGCCACCACCACATCCTCATACTCCAGCCGATGGAGCAGGGCCTCCAGGGTCTGCACTACAAACCTGTGTGCAGAGCAAAGCCCAGGTCAGGCTGAGAGCACTGGCTCCTGCTCTGGGGACATGGGAGGGACAGGATGACTGGGATGGAGCACCTGTTGGGATTGGTGGGAAGGCAGTGTTCCTCCCGGCATGCTCTCCAGAAAGTATTAACCTTCTGTGGTATATGTTCTGTGCTGAAGAACACTTGGAAGAGCAGATACACAAAGAAGCGAGGGAAATACACCGTCGCTTCTTGTGGCCAGCAGGGCCCCTGGAGGATCTTCCACATCACCAGAGTTGCCTGCAAAGGACAAATCCCCCTGAGACAGCACTCAGTGCCCAGGTGTCCCTGTGTCAGGGCCAGAGCATGGAAGGGAGAGGCCAGGGGAGATGCAGGGGGAGCACCGGGCCTGGTGCCTCTGAACCTGCCCCTAGCCCAGGTTTCAGCCCAGCGCCCGAGGCAGGGAGATGCAGGGTGGGAAGAGGATGGAGAGCTGCTGGAGAGGCGACCTGGAGGATGAGCAAAGGCCAGTTCCAGAAACTCACAGCCAAGGCAAAGACATCCGTGTTGTCCCCATCGGAGGTGTGTGTGATGTGCTCTGGCCAGTTCCTCAGCACTTCGAGGAGTATCAGCACCACCAGCCTCGCAGTCCTTCTCGAGGACAAGATCGTGCTCCACATGGTTGTAGCAGCTCAGTGGGGTCAGAGCTTTTTGTCAGGGGGGTGTCCGCCACAGCACCGTGGCCTGGGCAGCTGCAGGGACCTGAGCTGGCTGTCAGCCCTGCCTCTGCCCACGGCCCCTCACTGGCAGCATGCAGGCAGCCCAGCCCTGTGGGGACAGGCCCCTGAGGGGCAGGGAGGGAGCATGGCAGCAGGCTCAGGGGCTGACATGCCAGGGCTGGGAAATGGAGGAGCCACAGGGCCCTTGAAGTCTCTGTCAGACACCTGGGACAGGCTCCACAGGGTGATGGGCTGGTGAGTCCTGAGCCCTCTGTGCACATGGGCCCCATACCTGTCACATGAAGGAGCCACACGCAGGAGAGTGATCACCACATCAGTGGGTTGTGCGTCGGTCAGCTCCAGAAGGGTATTGTCCAGCTTGTGCTCGCCAGACTCATTGGCCATGAGCCAGCGGTGGATGTACCTCACCATGGCGGGCACCTGGAGAAGGCACGGGGAGAGTTGGAAGCTGCCAGAGGGAGTAATGTCCCCAGCTTCTCCAGAGAGCTGCTTCCCTTCCCACCACACTGGGATGGCCTCAAAGGCTTAAAGTGACCAGCAGGCGTGGCTTGGGAGGCCATGCAGTTCCTGGGAGGATCGAACCCTGGCCACAGGCTGCTTACTTGCTCTGGACAGGGGACACCCTTATTCACAAGCAAATCCAGCATGGAGGTACTGGCGTCAGTGTTGGAGATGTCCCCGTTTTCCACGGACCCAGTGCCCATGACGCTGGTCTCTTCCTGCCAAATGCACTTGATGAATTTGCAAATCATCAGCAGGAGAACGAAGGGCAGGAAGAGAGGGACGTTCCATGGAGAGCTCCAACGCGCTGCTCGGCTGAGCAGCGACAGCAGGCCCAGCCCAGGTGGGGATGGCTGCAGGTACCTGCGCTGCTCTGCTGAAGCGGCCACGGGCGGGGTCCTGCTCTTGTGTCTGGTCCGTGGCTGCATCTGGCAAAGAGCGAGCGCGGCCAGAGCTGAGGGGCTGCGGGAGAGGCCGGAGAACACAGCCCAGCCCTGCGCTCCCCAGGCAGGGACAGCCCCGGGATGCCAAGGGGATGGAGCACAGCTGCCGGGGGGGCAGCCCTGGACCCTGTTCCGTCCTGGCCCTGGGCATGTCCCCAGGGAATGGGATGGGCTGGGATGGGATGTGGTCAACCTGGCTGCAGGCACCAGCCCTGGGCCCAGCTCTGCCACTCACCATCCTGCAGCAGTTGGAACTGTTCCACTAGTCCAGACTCCTGAGCTGGGACAGCTCCAGGGCCTTCTTCCTCCTCCTTCACCCAGGCCAGCTTGGGCACCCTCAGGGGTCTCTGCTCCATGTCACAGACTGGATTCATGTCTACTTGCAGGACAGATGACTTGGAAAAGCTTCGAGTCAGCAAGTCCTGCAGTCGTGCCTTGAAGGCACCTGCGACAGAGAAGCCTCAGAAAGGCTACAGGACTGCAAGTCCTGCTCTCTGGTCTCGAGGGCTCCTGACACAATGACAGGAGACTCCTCGTCAAGGATTCAGGTCACCAAATCCCACGGTCTGGCCTCAAGGGCACCAGCCGCAGGGATGGGAGATGCCTCAGGAAAGCTCCGAGTCACCAAGTCCCGCAGTCCGGCCGCGAGGCCAGATGCAGGACTAACGCCTCGGAACAGCTGCGGGTCAGCAGCGAACGAGCTGGCTGTGCGGGGACTCCTCACAGCACCACTCACGCCCGTCCTGCCCCGTCGCGTGCACCGAGCACTGTGGCGTGGCCGCGTCGCCGCCAGCACCTATGTCAGCACGTGTCACAAAGGGCCCTGGGACACCCTGTCCTGTTGCATTCCATGGTGACCATTCCACACTGTGTCACAAAGGGCCGTTGGACACACTGGCATCCGCCCCTGGGACCACCCCCAGCCCACCCAAAGTGCCCCGGGTTGGAAGGAATCCCTTGGCCCGAGTGGCTGAGACAGCCTGGGACACACCAAGATCAGCCGAGTCCACAGGGCAGGACTCTCTCTGCTGCCTGGCCCACACACCCCAGCTCTGGGCTGGCCCTGGGCCAGGGCAGCTTCCAGCAAGCAAGAGACAAATGCATCCTGCCGAGAGTTGAAACACACCAGATAGGGAAGATGTGAAAAGTACGCGCGTAAAGGCCTTTTAATTCACAGCTCTCAAAGAGAGCTTTGGGGCTCGCAGCTGGACAGAGAGGATCTCGCTCAGACCTCTGCTGAAAGGGGGGTAACACACTCTGCTGCAGGTGCTTGGGTTGGTCTCCGCAGGCCCAGGCCGATGCCAAACCGTCTCTTCACAGCCTTCTCCCTTCCCAAGTGCAACGGGCCTCAAGGACTGGAAGGAGCACAGGGAGCCCAAGGGAGACAGTTGCACCCACTTCACTGGGGGCACCTGGGCAAGCACTTTCCTTGAGAAGCAAGGCCCTCTCCTCCAAAGGGATTTCCCCAAATCTGTCCATGTCCTGGGGAACAGCAACACACACTTAGGAAACCCTGGCAAGGCTGAATTACTTCCGGTCCTTTCAGAACAGGCCCTCCGGCTCGCTCTCATCTTCCCCCAGGTGTGGTCCCACGTGTCGGTTCAGGCGCGCAGCCCCGGGCCCCTACAAACACAAGCTGCCCGCTGCCTCTGCACCTGCCTCAACTCCTGCCTGCGGTCACAGCAGCAAAACCAGGCTGTTCCCAGCCAGAGAGCAGAGCCCTGTTCCCGCAGGAGGCTCTTGTGAGCGCCTTCCAGGACTCTCCGCTGTGCACGGAGCACTTCTCATGCCCGCTCTGAACACTCTTTGGACAACAGAGCACAAGCCGGCTGGCTCTGGGGTCAGCAGACCCCAAACACAGGCGCAGGAAGAAGCAGCGGCTGTTTTGCAGCCATGCCCAAGAGAGATGCGAAGGGTCCCCTCCCTCTGCTCTCGCTTGGTTGGGTTTCTGACTGGCTCTGAGGCAGGGGCTGCGATTCCTCCCGTGTGGGGACCAGAACCGCACCCAGGATCCAGGCACTGCCTGACAGCGCTCCAGACGCTGCGATGGTCGCGCCTCTGAGTCTCGGCCACTCTGCTGCTGCTGCTGCTTCATGTGCTTTTAGGCACAGCCAAAGCTCACTGTTAAGCCACGATGGTCTCTGGTTGTGCCCTCTTCCTGTCCCTGTGGAGATAACTATACGCGTTGAGGTGAAAGTTTCTAAAGCAGCCCATTTGGCGTTAAACACCTGGCATTAAGAGTCCTTGTCATCTCTTTGTAGCTTAATAATACTGATGGTGTTAGCCACGTAATGCCCAGGGTTTGACTTGTAGGCCAGCCCTGGTGAGGCCTGCTGCTCAGGCCTCAGCACATCAGTTGATCATCAGACTTAGAAGTTGTCAGACTGCCCCAACAACTGTTGCATATATGGTTAGTCCATCTTGAGGCAGAACTGCAAGCTGCATTCCCTGTATTGTGTGCTTGATTAAGCACACAATACAAGGAATGAAACAAGGAAGAAACAAAAAGGTAGCCGCTGCACAAAGGGAAAGGAGAAGGGCCCGTTTGAGCCACAGACTCCCTGGCGGCCACAAAAATATATCAGGTTCCCAACATTCCCATGTCTGCATTGGTACATGGGCTATATTTCTCATCTCCCTAGTCACCTGTTTTCCTGCTTTTTGATTGTCATCAATTTGTAAGCAACAGCTGGATTAATTTTATTTCCTGCAAACTCCTCCTTCTGCCAGTAGTCTAAACCATGTGATGCTGGAAAATCGCATTCTGCCGTCGTGTGGATTGGTCATCCACAAGGTCAAGGGTTGCAGCCATCTGGTTAGTTATTGTCTCCAAGATGGCTTGCAGTCATATTATCCACTTCAAATTACAGATAGGTTCTCTGGCCCGTGATACCAATTCACTAGGGTTCCATGTAGCCGGTCCATAATGTTGTATAATTCTCTCAGGTGGCCACTCATCATCTCCCCATCTTTGGGAGCTTCCCTTAGTTAGGGAGGTGTCAAGACACCATTTTTCTCTGACCAAATCCTCATATATTTTGACTCTGAGCCCCGTCCCGGCTTTGTGACAGCAAAAAGAACAGGGGCCTGATATAGCCTGTGTAACATATTCCTGACCAGTTTGGAGGCAACCGTCGGTAAGCATGTTGGCCACCAATCCAATGATGACCTTCCTTCCCACTTTTCGTCATCAACTGTTGGGTCAAAATATAACTTGTTCCCTGGACCTAACGGACCTCCAAAAATAGTTGCTTCACCATAAGAGTCACAATATTTGCATTTCCAAATTCCCGAGTGGGGTTTCCATCTGTAGTCACACCCCTGCTCTGTTTTGTTAGAGTCGGACCAGAACTCCTTGAAAAGGGTTCGAGTTCCATTCTGATGTTGCCACTTGCACTGATAATCATGGACAACATGTGTTTTACTTGTGAAATTGTCTCGGGGGCAACTTAAAAATAGGTGGTCAAAGAACAGATTCCTCCCCACGGCTTTACAGCCTTCGAAATCCCTTTGGTAACTGTGGTAGGGACACCTTACCCAACTACCACTGGTGAGCTTAACATGTGTTTGATTCTATCTACCTTGGTATTTGGAACAATCATAAGGAGGGCAATCCTAGAGGTCCAACAATCAAAACCCAAAGTCCTTTCACAAACACTTTCTCCCACTCGAACCCCATGTCCTTATGTCCGATTGAGGTCCAGAAGCCTGTTCCTCTGTGTACATGGCTTCGTTCACTGACACACCACTTAGGTGATAATGGTTGGGCTATCTGTCACGGCCCAATCTTTGGCTCTGCCTGGGCTCCTGCAGACCCAGGAGTTGCTGAGATTAAAGGTGGTTGCCACTGTTTCCCCTAAGGATACAAATCTATTTTCCCAGGTCACAATTTGATCCCAATGATAACACAAAATTAAAAATACCAACAGTAGTCTCATTGTTTTAGTCCTTTCTGTCCTCCACAAAGGTTGGTTCCTCAGCCCAGGCACCGTGGATAGTATCCTTTTCTGAAGGGGCTGTTGCGGTAAACAGGCAGGTTCAGGCATGCAGGGTCTGCAAGATAAAATCCTGTACCATCTAGTTATTCTTGCAAATAACATTTTGTTGTGGGGACATATTCCCTTCTTTTTTTGCCCGGGTCTTGTGATCAGAATGGCGTTGTCCTTTCCTACTGCTATTACCTCAGCCGGTTCAGGAGGGCCATTAGGCCCTTGGACCCGTATTTTAATTCCATCATTCAAGCTGGTAGATCCAAACCCTCTGTCTCCACGAATGGTGGTGACTTGAGGTGGATCCCCTTTTTTCACAATTTTCCTGTCTCCAATTGTCCTTTTACAGTGTTTCCAGATCCTGATGACTATGCCCGTTGACAGGGGTGCTTTAAAGAACACAGACACCAAGAGAAAGAATGGTCCTATTTACTATGAACAGTAAGGAGACACAACAGTAAAATGATACATTTTATAGAACAGTAAGTTTACTACGTGCTTGGCTTTAGTGACAAGCAAAAACAAGCAAGGTAATGCACCTAAGTATTACTATACGAGAGAAAGGAGAGAGAGTTAGAAAGATGCATCACCAATTGCCTAAATACTTTACCATCACCCAGAGTCCACAGTCGCTGGGGAGCCCTGTTTCGCAGCAAGGATCTGGAGAACCCTTCCCAGCAATTGGGAAAATCCTACACGCTGCATCCACCCGTAGGTGAGATTTCAGGTTTGCCCAAAACGGCGTCCGGCTTTTAAAGGCACAACTCAGCAAGTCAAAGTGACTTGACTACATTTTTAGCACAGAAGCACCTGGATCTGATGGCAGACTTCACAACCAGCCAGGGCCACAACTTGGCCAGAACTCAGACCTGGGCAGGGAGGGTTTTCCCCTCCAATACCCTACAAACAACCCTCTAGTCATGTCAGTTGGGAAAGTTTCTTAAAAGGATACATTTCTCGCTCATAACTACACAAGGTTACGTGAAAGTTTCTAAAGCAGCCTCTTTGGTGTTAAACACCTAGCATTAAGAGTCCTTCTCATCTCTTTTTAGCTAAATAATACGGATGGTGTTAGTTACAGAGTGCCCAGCATCCGTCTTGTAACTCAACTCTGGCAGAACAAGGTGACTGACTGCCTGGGGGCTGCTTATGGCCTCTGACACCCAGTTCCTCAGGGCTTCCCACCACCCCAGCCCCTCAGGGGCCTCCTGTTCCCTCGTAGCCTCCAGCCACCCACTCCCTCACACATCCCCTCGTGCCTTCCTGTGGCTGTTGCCGAGGTGGACATAAAAGCCACACCAGTCGTAATCCATAGTCGAGAAAGGTAGAAAGATTTTTTATTTTCTCTACTGCTGTCCTTACACCTCTTCACAGTGGCTGTGGCCTAATTTAAGATTGGCTGCTTAGCAAACAATGACAAGGCTGCCTAACAAACAATGACCATTCAGGCAGTAAACAATCAGCTATACAAGCAAAAGTATCGTTGCTTCATATTGTCCACAAGGTCTTCCTTGTACACTCTCAGTGTCCCACAAGAAGAACATCCTCCCCTCATGTCCAGGACCATCTTCTCTTATTAATTATCTTCTTGGCCTTCTCTGTGGGTTTTTCTAAAGCTGCAAAATTTCACTGTAATATTCTCATGGGTAAACTCGGACTGGTTTCAGGTCTGACTCTGTGAGATTGTCAGTCCAGCTGTCAATCTCCTCAGGTCCCCCTTTTTTGAATTACAAAGGCAGCGCTTATGCACTTTTGCAGGGCCCTTTGCAAAAAAAGACAATAAACACGGCACACTGAGCAGGATGCAAAAAAATAACCCATAGGATCAGGCATCTGGTTTTGAGCCGATTTTTGACCCATCCTGCAATTTGCCAATTGCCAAACTACCTATTGAGCCAATCAGATTCTGATTCTTCCCGCAATTTTGACACGCTTGTTTGTAATTCCTTAATGTGGGCATGAATAGATTTTGAATGATCAGACAAATTCATACAACACATTCCATCGAAATCCTCACATCCATGTCCATGGTGCTAGTAACAAAAAATCAATGGCAGCTCTATTTTGCAGTGTAGCATGCCTTACTGAACCAACACCTGTTAATAATCCAGCTAAAGCAAGCAAAGTGGCATTAGTCTGCCAAGCTAACCAACATCCTAACTTGTTTAACAGTCCCAGTGCTTTAGCAGATGCTATTTGAGGAGAAAAGAAGGAAACAGCCCATCAAGTATCTGATGGCCAAAATTTGGTGGTGTCATTGCAATCAGGGGCAAATGCATGGATGCTGTGTTTTCCCCTCCATGGTTTATGCTGTTAAATCATGGATGTGTCAGGTGTTAACAGTGAGAGTCGTCCTAAGTTGCAAGGACCTCCCCTGATATGGGATGGAATTGCAGCCCATGCTCGGTCTCCGCAAATAAAAAACACCCCTGGGGGCAAAGCTAGAGGAACAGTAGTAGAGTGTGAAATATGTGGTGAACTATAATTGCACCAGGCACTTTCATTTGCAGATATGGGTTGGTTAGGAGAAACATCCCATACTTTGGACTGATCAGACCCAGAATAATTAAACTTAACACAAAAAGTCCGTTTTCACAGATCCTAAAAGCTCTATTTCTTGTGGCTCAAGAGTTGCAGGGGCAAGGTACAAAACCCACTGATCCCAAGCATCAGCCTGATTGTGTGATTGTAAAAGCTTGCAAACTGTCCTAGGCTTTGGCCGGTCCTCTACTGGCAAGCCAACAAGGCAGGTAGAAAAAGGACTGTCAGGAGCAGCAGTGGCTAAGCACGGAGTATCTTGCCCTGTCACATTGGCCAGGGTAACCCACACGTTGGTTCTTGGCTGACTGACAGGCCAAGCAGAAACAGCAGGCACTAAGCTCAGCAAAACTGACAAGGACCATACTGGCACCTGCATTTTTCTGTTATTCGTTGACATTTGCACTCCAGTGCATCCCAGTGCAAGCCAACACCCCTGGATCGCAGGGATATACAGTGCAATAGAGTCCTCCTTGGTCACCGGTGCTCGATGCTCTCTCTGGTCGGAGGTAGCCCGAACCACGCTGCCAAGGTCATCAGCCTGTGTTGCTGTTACCCTCAGCATCTGGCCGAACAGGCAGTGGGATATTCTGCTGCAAATCGGGACACACACACCTTGCTGGCACCCACCGTGCTCCAGTACCTGTGGAAACACAAGCGTATCCACGCCCCCACATGACAAGGTCCCAGGGGCCTTCCCACTGGCTGGTAAGCAAATTCCTTACCCATACTTTAGCTCGAGGCAAATGTATTTCACTGGTGGACTGCAAGGAATAAAAATGATTTAAAATGGAGGGATTGTTTGAATCAGACGGTATTGCCAAGTGATTTATGGTATTTACAGCTTTCAAAAGTTGGGACTGTGGGGTTTCCCCTTCCATTCTCCCTTTTTGTTTTCCTAAAACAGTTTTAAGTGTGTGATGAGCACATTCAACAACAGCTTGACCAGTGGGAGAAGGAGGAATACCAAATTTGTGAGAGATGCCCCACAAACGTAAGAAATTCCTAACTTTCTGAGAGGCGTAGGCCGGCCCATTGTCAGTTTTCACACAGGCAGGGACGCCTAAAGCACCAAAGGCTTCCTGCCAGGGCAAAATTACATCACGGGCCTTTTCTCCAGCATGAGCAGAAGCCCATAGAACAGAGGAAAAGGTGTCAATGGATACATGTACATATTTAAAATGACCAGATTCTGAAATGTGTGTAACATCAGTCTGACAAAGCTGTAGGGCCAAAAGACCACAGGTTCACACCTGAAACCAGTCCGAGTTTACCCATGAGAATATTACAGTGAAATTTTGCAGCTTTAGAAAAACCCACAGAGAAGGCCAAGAAGATAATTAATAAGAGAAGATGTCCTGGACATGAGGGGAGGATGTTCTTCTTGTGGGACACTGAGAGTGTACAAGGAAGAACTTGTGGATAATATGTAGCAACGATACTTTTGCTTGTATAGCTGATTGTTTACTGCCTGAATGGTCATTGTTTGTTAGGCAGCCTTGTCATTGTTTGCTAAGCAGCCAATCTTAAATTAGGCCACAGCCACTGTGAAGAGGTGTAAGGACAGCAGTAGAGAAAATAAAAAATCTTTCTACCTTTCTCGACTATGGATTACGACTGGTGTGGCTTTTATGTCCGCCTCGGCAACAGCCACATGTGGTGACCCCGAGACGTGATTCAAAGAGCCTGCCTGGAGAGCAGAAAGCCTGCGTGGAGAGCAGGGGCCGTGGATTCAACGGGAAGGAGAGTAGCAAAGAGAGCTACCAAGATCTAGATCGGACTGCAACCTTTTAAAGGTGAGCCCGTTGATAACAAAATGGGAGCAGATGCATCCCAAGAGGATGACTAGTGTGGCTTTTATGTTTGCCTCAACAACAGCGACACCTTCCCACTGCCTTGTCCCTTCAGGGCCTCCGCAGCACCTCATCCCTTCACGGCCTCCCACCGCCCCGTCCCTTCAGGGTCTCCCCCAGCCCAGCCAACCTGCCCGGCAGCGGCACAGCCCCGACAGAGCTCCAGAGGAGCTGGGTCAAGAGGCACCTCGGAGCCCTCAGCAATCCAGCCAGCAACACGCAAGCAGGAGGACACAGATGGTGGTTCCTGCCTGGGACAGGGCTTGTGGCCATCTCCAGGCACCAGTCCCACAGGGATCCCCGCAGCTCCAGCCCCTGCCCACCCGCTCTGTCGGCAGCGTTAAGGCTCCAGCACAACCACCAAAGGCCAAGGGGCTTTTCTGGCCATTTTCCCTTCCATGCTGCAGGCCTGGGCAACTTGCTGAGCACAAGCAGCTTTTTTCCCTCTTCCCCTACGTCCTGCGGACACCGGGCACCAAAAGAAAGCTCCTGGGAGTCTGTGTATTGTAACACATTCTATATTTACATGCTAAGGAAAACGAAAAGAAGAAAAGAACAATCTTCAAGAAAAGAAAAATCCCTGAAGGCTCAGGTGGCCCCGCCAGACAGAACCTCCCAGATCAGCTCTCCGCAGAGCTCCAGCAGTGCAGCCAGCCACAGCCCCACAGACGAGGCCGTGTCTTGCATGCCCTGCGGAGTCGATCTCGGAGCTTCGGGAAGATGGAGTACGGAGCGCTCTTTGCTGCTCTGAGGACGTACAATGTTTGAGCTGCCAGCCTTGAGACAGCAGGGCTGATGTCATCTGTCATGTCTTCAAGGGCTGGAAGAGAGAGGAACAGAGCCACGGTCAGAGCCCAGATCTGTGGGGACACGAGGAAGTGCCCCTGGCCAGGGCCATCCCACCCACTCTTGCCATGGCCAGGAGGGAGCAGGAGCCAACGGGAACAGCCGGAAGGTGCTGGCCACCGATCCCCACATGTCCCTGAAACCTCTCTGTGCTCTGCCCACGCCGCCCCTCGTCCGCACAGGGAGCAGAGCCCTCCGCAGCCGGGCAGGGATTGCAGCTCCCCCCGCCAGCCCCCGCTGACAGCCCGCTGCCCTCACTCACCCTCACAGATGAGCTGGAGCTCTTCCTTCTGCCGCCTCAGGTGCCGCCCGGCGATCCCTGGGAACACAGAGCCTGTCACGGCCCCAAGCAGCACAACTGCCCCACACGGGCGCTGCCAGCCCTGTGGCCACACGCCCTCCTCCCCGGCGGGGCTCAGCCCGGGCCCCTGCCGCATCCTGACGCCCGAGGGCACGGCTGCGGGAGGGCGGCAGCACCCACGGCCCCGGGCCCGGCTCCCGCTGCAGCCGGGGCAGCAGCCGGGCTGGGGCCGAGCTGCGGCGGGGCGGGGAGGCAGGGAGGGGCCCCGGCCTCGGGGCTCACCAATGAACCTGACGGCCGCCTCTCGTAGGGCCGTCTGTGGGCTCCGCAGGTACGGCAGGGCCCGGCGCAGGTGCTCGGCCGCTCGGCTCCTGTCCTCTGCCAGCTGCAGAGAGGGCACGGAGGGAAGGCTTGGCGCGGGCTCTGCCCCTCGGCCGGGCGCTCCCTGCGCCCAGCACTGGCTTCCCCTGCCCGCACAGCCCCGAGGCCCGGCCGGCCGCCCCTTTGGAGGGGGCAGAGGGCCGGGTGCTGCCGGGGGAGCCGCAGTTTTACCCCGCCCCACAGCCCAGCTGGGTCGGCGCTCCATGGGCACCCACCCGGCTCGGGGCCAGAGAAGCCTGGGGAAGAGCTCCTGGGGAAGGGAGCAGCGTGTGGGGCGCAGGCTGGAGCCCCTGGGTGCAGCACTGGGCAGGGCCACAGCTGCCAGCCCCACACACGGGGCCCCGGGGGCTTCTCCAGGCTGCGGCTGGGGCTTACCAGGCCCTCGCCAAACCTCCATGTCTGATCCAGCTGCAGCATCTGTTCAAGATCCCTCCTCTTCAGGAATCTGGCAGCACAAAGCAGCGTTTCCCGAGAAACCTGGAGAGCAGCAGAGAGCCAGAGGTGGCACCAGAGCCCAGGGCACAGGACCAGCATCCCTGTGCCAAGGCCAGGGGGAAGCTGCAGTCCACGAGGCGCCAGAGCAGGAGGCAGCCGAGCCTGCTCCCAGGCTGCCACCAGCAGCCCATGAGCCCTTACCTCTGCCACGTGCTGGCTCTCATCATGGCAGTGGAAAGAGAGTGGGAGCAGGCTCTGGCGCACGTGTGACTTGAGGGCCTTTTTTCTCTTTCGCATTATTAAATCCATCACTTCTCGGAAGACATACATGGAGCACATCTGCACCTGGCTATCATCCTGTATAAAAGGAAGAAGCAAGGGCCTCAGCATCGGCTGCTCCAGGCCCACCTGGGCACAGGCCTGAAAATCCACAGGGCACAAAGTGTCCGGACAGCACCCAGTGGCCGTGGCTGGGGGCACAGAGCCTTACGTTGTCAAAGAGTGGCACAAGAGGCTCAGCCAACTGCAGGGCGACGCGGCCGGGTAGCGGGTGGGCATTAGCCAAGAACAAACGGCTGAGTACAATGATGCTCATCCTAACCACACCGCTATCATTTTTCCGCACGAACTCCACGAGGCTTTCAGTCAGGCTCCACATTTTTTCAGCCTGCATGGAACACAAGTCTGGGCAACCCCACCCTGCTGCCGCCGGGCCCAGATGCCAAAGGCCTGTCCCGAAACACGCGGTCAGCTGAGGTGGGAGGGAGGAGAGCTGGGAGCAGCTGCCTCAGCTGCTGAAGCCCAGCCAAGCCCAAGGGGCTGCGTTCCCCAGCCCCATGCTGCCAGTGGATCTTCAGCCACTGCTCCCTTCTCACCAGCGAGGGATCATTGCTGAGCACCATGAGGCCACTGAGCGCCAGGCGACGCCTCTCCCTGCACTCGCTCCGCAGGTTCTTTAACATGATCTCCAGGATGCTGTCACCGCATTTACTCAAGTCCAGACACTCCAGGACCTGAAAGGCACAGGGCAGTGACAGGGGACCCGGGTGGCAGGAGCCCAGAAGTGCACAGGGCTTGGCCCAAGCAGCAGCATCGGGCACGGGCACTGTCCCAGGCGGCTGCAGCTGCAAGAGGCAGCGCTGGCCATCAGGCTCACCTCAACGAAGAAGGCCAGCGTGAGCAGATACCAGCGTGACCGCCTCCTCCTGAGCAGCCCGAGCAGGTGCAAGGCGATGCGGGAACACAAGTGGGGCAAGCCACTGCGCATCTCCCTGGCAGGGGGAAAAAGGCACCAAGACCCTGAGCTGGACGGGCAGACCTCTCCCAGGACTGACTCACAGAGGTCTGATCTCTCCCCAGCACCCTGCGAGGGGACGTGGGCCCTTTGGGAGGCGGCCGCTCCTGGGCACCCTCCTCTCCCAGCCTTTTGCAGTCTGCTCGGCCATCCCTCGGTGACAAGGCCCCCTCGCCCACAACCACGGGGACTGTGTGGGGCACGCCGGGCACAGGGCACAAATGCCAGGGGCGGCGGGGAGGAGGGCGTCTCACCTGGCCAGCAGACCCACTGCATAGTGCTGTGTGTCAGGACAGAGCAGTGTGTCCCAGCCATGCTGGCGCTCCATGGCCACCACCACATCCTCATACTCCAGCCGACGGAGCAGGGCCTCCAGGGTCTGCACTACAAACCTGTGTGCAGAGCAAAGCCCAGGTCAGGCTGAGAGCACTGGCTCCTGCTCTGGGGACATGGGAGGGACAGGATGACTGGGATGGAGCACCTGTTGGGATTGGTGGGAAGGCGGTGTTCCTTCCGGCATGCTCTCCAGAAAGTATTAACCTTCTGTGGCATCTGTTCTGTGCTGAAGAACACTTGGAAGAGCAGATGCACAAAGAGACGAGGGAAATACAACATCGCTTCTTGTGGCCAGCAGGGCCCCTGGAGGATCTTCCACATCACCAGAGTTGCCTGCAAAGGACAAATCCCCCTGAGACAGCACTCAGTGCCCAGGTGTCCCTGTGTCAGGGCCAGAGCATGGAAGGGAGAGGCCAGGGGAGATGCAGGGGGAGCACCGGGCCTGGTGCCTCTGAACCTGCCCCTAGCCCAGGTTTCAGCCCAGCGCCCGAGGCAGGGAGATGCAGGGTGGGAAGAGGATGGAGAGCTGCTGGAGAGGCGACCTGGAGGGTGAGCAAAGGCCAGTTCCAGAAACTCACAGCCAGGGCAAAGACATCCGTGTTGTCCCCATCGGAGGTGTGTGTGATGTGCTCTGGCCAGTTGCTCAGCACTTCGAGGAGTATCAGCACCACCAGCCTCGCAGTCCTTCTCGAGGACAAGATCGTGCTCCACATGGTTGTAGCAGCTCTGTGGGGTCAGAGCTTTTTGTAAGGGGGGTGTCCGCCACAGCACCGTGGCCTGGGCAGCTGCAGGGACCTGAGCTGGCTGTCAGCCCTGCCTCTGCCCACGGCCCCTCACTGGCAGCACGCAGGCAGCCCAGCCCTGTGGGGACAGGCCCCTGAGGGGCAGGGAGGGAGCATGGCAGCAGGCTCAGGGGCTGACATGCCAGGGCTGGGAAATGGAGGAGCCACAGGGCCCTTGAAGTCTCTGTCAGACACCTGGGACAGGCTCCACAGGGTGATGGGCTGGTGAGTCCTGAGCCCTCTGTGCACATGGGCCCCATACCTGTCACATGAAGGAGCCACACGCAGGAGAGTGATCACCACATCAGTGGGTTGTGCCTCTGTCAGCTCCAGAAGGGTATTGTCCAGCTTGTGCTCGCCAGACTCATTGGCCATGAGCCAGCGGTGGATGTACCTCACCATGGCGGGCACCTGGAGAAGGCACGGGGAGAGTTGGAAGCTGCCAGAGGGAGTAATGTCCCCAGCTTCTCCAGAGAGCTGCTTCCCTTCCCACCACACTGGGATGGCCTCAAAGGCTTAAAGTGACCAGCAGGCGTGGCTTGGGAGGCCATGCAGTTCCTGGGAGGATCGAACCCTGGCCACAGGCTGCTTACTTGCTCTGGACAGGGGACACCCTTATTCACAAGCAAATCCAGCATGGAGGTGCTGGCGTCAGTGTTGGAGATGTCCCCGTTTTCCACGGACCCAGTGCCCATGACGCTGGTCTCTTCCTGCCAAATGCACTTGATGAATTTGCAAATCATCAGCAGGAGAACGAAGGGCAGGAAGAGAGGGACGTTCCATGGAGAGCTCCAACGCGCTGCTCGGCTGAGCAGCGACAGCAGGCCCAGCCCAGGTGGGGATGGCTGCAGGTACCTGCGCTGCTCTGCTGAAGCGGCCACGGGCGGGGTCCTGCTCTTGTGTCTGGTCCGTGGCTGCATCTGGCAAAGAGCGAGCGCGGCCAGAGCTGAGGGGCTGCGGGAGAGGCCGGAGAACACAGCCCAGCCCTGCGCTCCCCAGGCAGGGACAGCCCCGGGATGCCAAGGGGATGGAGCACGGCTGCCGGGGGGGCAGCCCTGGACCCTGTTCCGTCCTGGCCCTGGGCATGTCCCCAGGGAATGGGATGGGCTGGGATGGGATGTGGTCAACCTGGCTGCAGGCACCAGCCCTGGGCCCAGCTCTGCCACTCACCATCCTGCAGCAGCTGGAACTGTTCCACTAGTCCAGACTCTTGAGCTGGGACAGCTCCAGGGCCTTCTTCCTCCTCCTTCACCCAGGCCAGCTTGGGCACCCTCAGGGGTCTCTGCTCCATGTCACAGACTGGATTCATGTCTACTTGCAGGACAGATGACTTGGAAAAGCTTCGAGTCAGCAAGTCCTGCAGTCGTGCCTTGAAGGCACCTGCGACAGAGAAGCCTCAGAAAGGCTACAGGACTGCAAGTCCTGCTCTCTGGTCTCGAGGGCTCCTGACACAATGACAGGAGACTCCTCGTCAAGGATTCAGGTCACCAAATCCCACGGTCTGGCCTCAAGGGCACCAGCCGCAGGGATGGGAGATGCCTCAGGAAAGCTCCGAGTCACCAAGTCCCGCAGTCCGGCCGCGAGGCCAGATGCAGGACTAACGCCTCGGAACAGCTGCGGGTCAGCAGCGAACGAGCTGGCTGTGCGGGGACTCCTCACAGCACCACTCACGCCCGTCCTGCCCCGTCGCGTGCACCGAGCACTGTGGCGTGGCCGCGTCGCCGCCAGCACCTATGTCAGCACGTGTCACAAAGGGCCCTGGGACACCCTGTCCTGTTGCATTCCATGGTGACCATTCCACACTGTGTCACAAAGGGCCCTTGGACACACTGGCACCCGCCCCTGGGACCACCCCCAGCCCACCCAAAGTGCCCCGGGTTGGAAGGAATCCCTTGGCCCGAGTGGCTGAGACAGCCTGGGACACACCAAGATCAGCCGAGTCCACAGGGCAGGACTCTCTCTGCTGCCTGGCCCACACACCCCAGCTCTGGGCTGGCCCTGGGCCAGGGCAGCTTCCAGCAAGCAAGAGACAAATGCATCCTGCCGAGAGTTGAAACACACCAGATAGGGAAGATGTGAAAAGTACACGCGTAAAGGCCTTTTAATTCACAGCTCTCAAAGAGAGCTTTGGGGCTCGCAGCTGGACAGAGATGATCTCGCTCAGACCTCTGCTGAAAGGGGGGTAACACACTCTGCTGCAGGTGCTTGGGTTGGTCTCCGCAGGCCCAGGCCGATGCCAAACCGTCTCTTCACAGCCTTCTCCCTTCCCAAGTGCAACGGGCCTCAAGGACTGGAAGGAGCACAGGGAGCCCAAGGGAGACAGTTGCACCCACTTCACTGGGGGCACCTGGGCAAGCACTTTCCTTGAGAAGCAAGGCCCTCTCCTCCAAAGGGATTTCCCCCAAATCTGTCCATGTCCTGGGGAACAGCAACACACACTTAGGAAACCCTGGCAAGGCTGAATTACTTCCGGTCCTTTCAGAACAGGCCCTCCGGCTCGCTCTCATCTTCCCCCAGGTGTGGTCCCACGTGTCGGTTCAGGCGCGCAGCCCCGGGCCCCTACAAACACAAGCTGCCCGCTGCCTCTGCACCTGCCTCAACTCCTGCCTGCGGTCACAGCAGCAAAACCAGGCTGTTCCCAGCCAGAGAGCAGAGCCCTGTTCCCGCAGGAGGCTCTTGTGAGCGCCTTCCAGGACTCTCCGCTGTGCACGGAGCACTTCTCATGCCCACTCTGAACACTCTTTGGACAACAGAGCACAAGCCGGCTGGCTCTGGGGTCAGCAGACCCCAAACACAGGCGCAGGAAGAAGCAGCGGCTGTTTTGCAGCCATGCCCAAGAGAGATGCGAAGGGTCCCCTCCCTCTGCTCTCGCTTGGTTGGGTTTCTGACTGGCTCTGAGGCAGGGGCTGCGATTCCTCCCGTGTGGGGACCAGAACCGCACCCAGGATCCAGGCACTGCCTGACAGCGCTCCAGACGCTGCGATGGTCGCGCCTCTGAGTCTCGGCCACTCTGCTGCTGCTGCTGCTTCATGTGCTTTTAGGCACAGCCAAAGCTCACTGTTAAGCCACGATGGTCTCTGGTTGTGCCCTCTTCCTGTCCCTGTGGAGATAACTATACGCGTTGAGGTGAAAGTTTCTAAAGCAGCCCATTTGGCGTTAAACACCTGGCATTAAGAGTCCTTGTCATCTCTTTGTAGCTTAATAATACTGATGGTGTTAGCCACGTAATGCCCAGGGTTTGACTTGTAGGCCAGCCCTGGTGAGGCCTGCTGCTCAGGCCTCAGCACATCAGTTGATCATCAGACTTAGAAGTTGTCAGACTGCCCCAACAACTGTTGCATATATGGTTAGTCCATCTTGAGGCAGAACTGCAAGCTGCATTCCCTGTATTGTGTGCTTGATTAAGCACACAATACAAGGAATGAAACAAGGAAGAAACAAAAAGGTAGCCGCTGCACAAAGGGAAAGGAGAAGGGCCCGTTTGAGCCACAGACTCCCTGGCGGCCACAAAAATATATCAGGTTCCCAACATTCCCATGTCTGCATTGGTACATGGGCTAATTTTCTTATCTCCCTAGTCACCTGTTTTCCTGCTTTTTGATTGTCATCAATTTGTAAGCAACAGCTGGATTGATTTTATTTCCTGCAAACTCCTCCTTCTGCCAGTAGTCTAAAACCATGCGATGCTGGAAAATCGCATTCTGCCGTCGTGTGGATTGGTCATCCACGAGGTCAAGGGTTGCAGCCATCTGGTTAGTTATTGTCTCCAAGATGGCTTGCAGTCATATTATCCACTTCAAATTACAGATAGGTTCTCTGGCCCGTGATACCAATTCACTAGGGTTCCATGTAGCCGGTCCATAATGTTGTATAATTCTCTCAGGTGGCCACTCATCATCTCCCCATCTTTGGGAGCTTCCCTTAGTTAGGGAGGTGTCAAGACACCATTTTTCTCTGACCAAATCCTCATATATTTTGACTCTGAGCCCCGTCCCGGCTTTGTGACAGCAAAAAGAACAGGGGCCTGATATAGCCTGTGTAACATATTCCTGACCAGTGTGGAGGCAACCTTCGGTAAGCATGTTGGCCACCAATCCAATGATGACCTTCCAAGGGCCATGTTTCGGTAGCAAAAGGGCCTTCCCGACTTTTTGTCATCAACTGTTGGGTCAAAATATAACTTGTTCCCTGGACCTAACGGACCTCCAAAAATAGTTGCTTCACCATAAGAGTCACAATATTTGCATTTCCAAATTCCCGGGTGGGGTTTCCATCTGTAGTCACACCCCTGCTCTGTTTTGTTAGAGTCGGACCAGAACTCCTTGAAAAGGGTTCGAGTTCCATTCTGATGTTGCCACTTGCACTGATAATCATGGACAACATGTGTTTTACTTGTGAAATTGTCTCGGGGGCAACTTAAAAATAGGTGGTCAAAGAACAGATTCCTCCCCACGGCTTTACAGCCTTCGAAATCCCTTTGGTAACTGTGGTAGGGACACCTTACCCAACTACCACTGGTGAGCTTAACATGTGTTTGATTCTATCTACCTTGGTATTTGGAACAATCATAAGGAGGGCAATCCTAGTGGTCCAACAATCAAAACCCAAAGTCCTTTCACAAACACTTTCTCCCACTCGAACCCCATGTCCTTATGTCCGATTACGGCAGTAGATGCCTTTCCCGGAAAGGCGTAATCGCCAATGATTGAGGTCCAGAAGCCTGTTCCTCTGTGTACATGGCTTCGTTCACTGACACACCACTTAGGTGATAATGGTTGGGCTATCTGTCACGGCCCAATCTTTGGCTCTGCCTGGGCTCCTGCAGACCCAGGAGTTGCTGAGGTTAAAGGTGGTTGCCACTGTTTCCCCTAAGGATACAAATCTATTTTCCCAGGTCACAATTTGATCCCAATGATAACACAAAATTAAAAATACCAACAGTAGTCTCATTGTTTTAGTCCTTTCTGTCCTCCACAAAGGTTGGTTCCTCAGCCCAGGCACCGTGGATAGTATCCTTTTCTGAAGGGGCTGTTGCGGTAAACAGGCAGGTTCAGGCATGCAGGGTCTGCAAGATAAAATCCTGTACCATCTAGTTATTCTTGCAAATAACATTTTGTTGTGGGGACATATTCCCTTCTTTTTTTGCCCGGGTCTTGTGATCAGAATGGCGTTGTCCTTTCCTACTGCTATTACCTCAGCCGGTTCAGGAGGGCCATTAGGCCCTTGGACCCGTATTTTAATTCCATCATTCAAGCTGGTAGATCCAAACCCTCTGTCTCCACGAATGGTGGTGACTTGAGGTGGATCCCCTTTTTTCACAATTTTCCTGTCTCCAATTGTCCTTTTACAGTGTTTCCAGATCCTGATGACTATGCCCGTTGACAGGGGTGCTTTAAAGAACACAGACACCAAGAGAAAGAATGGTCCTATTTACTATGAACAGTAAGGAGACACAACAGTAAAATGATACATTTTATAGAACAGTAAGTTTACTACGTGCTTGGCTTTAGTGACAAGCAAAAACAAGCAAGGTAATGCACCTAAGTATTACTATACGAGAGAAAGGAGAGAGAGTTAGAAAGATGCATCACCAATTGCCTAAATACTTTACCATCACCCAGAGTCCACAGTCGCTGGGGAGCCCTGTTTCGCAGCAAGGATCTGGAGAACCCTTCCCAGCAATTGGGAAAATCCTACACGCTGCATCCACCCGTAGGTGAGATTTCAGGTTTGCCCAAAACGGCGTCCGGCTTTTAAAGGCACAACTCAGCAAGTCAAAGTGACTACATTTTTAGCACAGAAGCACCTGGATCTGATGGCAGACTTCACAACCAGCCAGGGCCACAACTTGGCCAGAACTCAGACCTGGGCAGGGAGGGTTTTCCCCTCCAATACCCTACAAACAACCCTCTAGTCATGTCAGTTGGGAAAGTTTCTTAAAAGGATACATTTCTCACTCATAACTACACAAGGTTACGTGAAAGTTTCTAAAGCAGCCTCTTTGGTGTTAAACACCTAGCATTAAGAGTCCTTCTCATCTCTTTTTAGCTAAATAATACGGATGGTGTTAGTTACAGAGTGCCCAGCATCCGTCTTGTAACTCAACTCTGGCAGAACAAGGTGACTGACTGCCTGGGGGCTGCTTATGGCCTCTGACACCCAGTTCCTCAGGGCTTCCCACCACCCCAGCCCCTCAGGGGCCTCCTGTTCCCTCGTAGCCTCCAGCCACCCACTCCCTCACACATCCCCTCGTGCCTTCCTGTGGCTGTTGCCGAGGTGGACATAAAAGCCACACCAGTCGTAATCCATAGTCGAGAAAGGTAGAAAGATTTTTTATTTTCTCTACTGCTGTCCTTACACCTCTTCACAGTGGCTGTGGCCTAATTTAAGATTGGCTGCTTAGCAAACAATGACAAGGCTGCCTAACAAACAATGACCATTCAGGCAGTAAACAATCAGCTATACAAGCAAAAGTATCGTTGCTTCATATTGTCCACAAGGCCTTCCTTGTACACTCTCAGTGTCCCACAAGAAGAACATCCTCCCCTCATGTCCAGGACCATCTTCTCTTATTAATTATCTTCTTGGCCTTCTCTGTGGGTTTTTCTAAAGCTGCAAAATTTCACTGTAATATTCTCATGGGTAAACTCGGACTGGTTTCAGGTCTGACTCTGTGAGATTGTCAGTCCAGCTGTCAATCTCCTCAGGTCCCCCTTTTTTGAATTACAAAGGCAGCGCTTATGCACTTTTGCAGGGCCCTTTGCAAAAAAAGACAATAAACACGGCACACTGAGCAGGATGCAAAAAAATAACCCATAGGATCAGGCATCTGGTTTTGAGCCGATTTTTGACCCATCCTGCAATTTGCCAATTGCCAAACTACCTATTGAGCCAATCAGATTCTGATTCTTCCCGCAATTTTGACACGCTTGTTTGTAATTCCTTAATGTGGGCATGAATAGATTTTGAATGATCAGACAAATTCATACAACACATTCCATCGAAATCCTCACATCCATGTCCATGGTACTAGTAACAAAAAATCAATGGCAGCTCTATTTTGCAGTGTAGCATGCCTTACTGAACCAACACCTGTTAATAATCCAGCTAAAGCAAGCAAAGTGGCATTAGTCTGCCAAGCTAACCAACATCCTAACTTGTTTAACAGTCCCAGTGCTTTAGCAGATGCTATTTGAGGAGAAAAGAAGGAAACAGCCCATCAAGTATCTGATGGCCAAAATTTGGTGGTGTCATTGCAATCAGGGGCAAATGCATGGATGCTGTGTTTTCCCCTCCATGGTTTATGCTGTTAAATCATGGATGTGTCAGGTGTTAACAGTGAGAGTCGTCCTAAGTTGCAAGGACCTCCCCTGATATGGGATGGAATTGCAGCCCATGCTCGGTCTCCGCAAATAAAAAACACCCCTGGGGGCAAAGCTAGAGGAACAGTAGTAGAGTGTGAAATATGTGGTGAACTATAATTGCACCAGGCACTTTCATTTGCAGATATGGGTTGGTTAGGAGAAACATCCCATACTTTGGACTGATCAGACCCAGAATAATTAAACTTAACACAAAAAGTCCGTTTTCACAGATCCTAAAAGCTCTATTTCTTGTGGCTCAAGAGTTGCAGGGGCAAGGTACAAAACCCACTGATCCCAAGCATCAGCCTGATTGTGTGATTGTAAAAGCTTGCAAACTGTCCTAGGCTTTGGCCGGTCCTCTACTGGCAAGCCAACAAGGCAGGTAGAAAAAGGACTGTCAGGAGCAGCAGTGGCTAAGCACGGAGTATCTTGCCCTGTCACATTGGCCAGGGTAACCCACACGTTGGTTCTTGGCTGACTGACAGGCCAAGCAGAAACAGCAGGCACTAAGCTCAGCAAAACTGACAAGGACCATACTGGCACCTGCATTTTTCTGTTATTCGTTGACATTTGCACTCCAGTGCATCCCAGTGCAAGCCAACACCCCTGGATCGCAGGGATATACAGTGCAATAGAGTCCTCCTTGGTCACCGGTGCTCGATGCTCTCTCTGGTCGGAGGTAGCCCGAACCACGCTGCCAAGGTCATCAGCCTGTGTTGCTGTTACCCTCAGCATCTGGCCGAACAGGCAGTGGGATATTCTGCTGCAAATCGGGACACACACACCTTGCTGGCACCCACCGTGCTCCAGTACCTGTGGAAACACAAGCAAATCCATGCCCCCACATGACAAGGTCCCAGGGGCCTTCCCACTGGCTGGTAAGCAAATTCCTTACCCATACTTTAGCTCGAGGCAAATGTATTTCACTGGTGGACTGCAAGGAATAAAAATGATTTAAAATGGAGGGATTGTTTGAATCAGACGGTATTGCCAAGTGATTTATGGTATTTACAGCTTTCAAAAGTTGGGACTGTGGGGTTTCCCCTTCCATTCTCCCTTTTTGTTTTCCTAAAACAGTTTTAAGTGTGTGATGAGCACATTCAACAACAGCTTGACCAGTGGGAGAAGGAGGAATACCAAATTTGTGAGAGATGCCCCACAAACGTAAGAAATTCCTAACTTTCTGAGAGGCGTAGGCCGGCCCATTGTCAGTTTTCACGCAGGCAGGGACGCCTAAAGCACCAAAGGCTTCCTGCCAGGGCAAAATTACATCACGGGCCTTTTCTCCAGCATGAGCAGAAGCCCATAGAACAGAGGAAAAGGTGTCAATGGATACATGTACATATTTAAAATGACCAGATTCTGAAATGTGTGTAACATCAGTCTGACAAAGCTGTAGGGCCAAAAGACCACAGGTTCACACCTGAAACCAGTCCGAGTTTACCCATGAGAATATTACAGTGAAATTTTGCAGCTTTAGAAAAACCCACAGAGAAGGCCAAGAAGATAATTAATAAGAGAAGATGTCCTGGACATGAGGGGAGGATGTTCTTCTTGTGGGACACTGAGAGTGTACAAGGAAGAACTTGTGGATAATATGTAGCAACGATACTTTTGCTTGTATAGCTGATTGTTTACTGCCTGAATGGTCATTGTTTGTTAGGCAGCCTTGTCATTGTTTGCTAAGCAGCCAATCTTAAATTAGGCCACAGCCACTGTGAAGAGGTGTAAGGACAGCAGTAGAGAAAATAAAAAATCTTTCTACCTTTCTCGACTATGGATTACGACTGGTGTGGCTTTTATGTCCGCCTCGGCAACAGCCACATGTGGTGACCCCGAGACGTGATTCAAAGAGCCTGCCTGGAGAGCAGAAAGCCTGCGTGGAGAGCAGGGGACGTGGATTCAACGGGAAGGAGAGTAGCAAAGAGAGCTACCAAGATCTAGATCGGACTGCAACCTTTTAAAGGTGAGCCCGTTGATAACAAAATGGGAGCAGATGCATCCCAAGAGGATGACTAGTGTGGCTTTTATGTTTGCCTCAACAACAGCGACACCTTCCCACTGCCTTGTCCCTTCAGGGCCTCCGCAGCACCTCATCCCTTCACGGCCTCCCACCGCCCCGTCCCTTCAGGGTCTCCCCCAGCCCAGCCAACCTGCCCGGCAGCGGCACAGCCCCGACAGAGCTCCAGAGGAGCTGGGTCAAGAGGCACCTCGGAGCCCTCAGCAATCCAGCCAGCAACACGCAAGCAGGAGGACACAGATGGTGGTTCCTGCCTGGGACAGGGCTTGTGGCCATCTCCAGGCACCAGTCCCACAGGGATCCCCGCAGCTCCGGCCCCTGCCCACCCGCTCTGTCGGCAGCGTTAAGGCTCCAGCACAACCACCAAAGGCCAAGGGGCTTTTCTGGCCATTTTCCCTTCCATGCTGCAGGCCTGGGCAACTTGCTGAGCACAAGCAGCTTTTTTCCCTCTTCCCCTACGTCCTGCGGACACCGGGCACCAAAAGAAAGCTCCTGGGAGTCTGTGTATTGTAACACATTCTATATTTACATGCTAAGAAAAACGAAAAGAAGAAAAGAACAATCTTCAAGAAAAGAAAAATCCCTGAAGGCTCAGGTGGCCCCGCCAGACAGAACCTCCCAGATCAGCTCTCCGCAGAGCTCCAGCAGTGCAGCCAGCCACAGCCCCACAGACGAGGCCGTGTCTTGCATGCCCTGCGGAGTCGATCTCGGAGCTTCGGGAAGATGGAGTACGGAGCGCTCTTTGCTGCTCTGAGGACGTACAATGTTTGAGCTGCCAGCCTTGAGACAGCAGGGCTGATGTCATCTGTCATGTCTTCAAGGGCTGGAAGAGAGAGGAACAGAGCCACGGTCAGAGCCCAGATCTGTGGGGACACGAGGAAGTGCCCCTGGCCAGGGCCATCCCACCCACTCTTGCCATGGCCAGGAGGGAGCAGGAGCCAACGGGAACAGCCGGAAGGTGCTGGCCACCGATCCCCACATGTCCCTGAAACCTCTCTGTGCTCTGCCCACGCCGCCCCTCGTCCGCACAGGGAGCAGAGCCCTCCGCAGCCGGGCAGGGATTGCAGCTCCCCCCGCCAGCCCCCGCTGACAGCCCGCTGCCCTCACTCACCCTCACAGATGAGCTGGAGCTCTTCCTTCTGCCGCCTCAGGTGCCGCCCGGCGATCCCTGGGAACACAGAGCCTGTCACGGCCCCAAGCAGCACAACTGCCCCACACGGGCGCTGCCAGCCCTGTGGCCACACGCCCTCCTCCCCGGCGGGGCTCAGCCCGGGCCCCTGCCGCATCCTGACGCCCGAGGGCACGGCTGCGGGAGGGCGGCAGCACCCACGGCCCCGGGCCCGGCTCCCGCTGCAGCCGGGGCAGCAGCCGGGCTGGGGCCGAGCTGCGGCGGGGCGGGGAGGCAGGGAGGGGCCCCGGCCTCGGGGCTCACCAATGAACCTGACGGCCGCCTCTCGTAGGGCCGTCTGTGGGCTCCGCAGGTACGGCAGGGCCCGGCGCAGGTGCTCGGCCGCTCGGCTCCTGTCCTCTGCCAGCTGCAGAGAGGGCACGGAGGGAAGGCTTGGCGCGGGCTCTGCCCCTCGGCCGGGCGCTCCCTGCGCCCAGCACTGGCTTCCCCTGCCCGCACAGCCCCGAGGCCCGGCCGGCCGCCCCTTTGGAGGGGGCAGAGGGCCGGGTGCTGCCGGGGGAGCCGCAGTTTTACCCCGCCCCACAGCCCAGCTGGGTCGGCGCTCCATGGGCACCCACCCGGCTCGGGGCCAGAGAAGCCTGGGGAAGAGCTCCTGGGGAAGGGAGCAGCGTGTGTGGCGCAGGCTGGAGCCCCTGGGTGCAGCACTGGGCAGGGCCACAGCTGCCAGCCCCACACACGGGGCCCCGGGGGCTTCTCCAGGCTGCGGCTGGGGCTTACCAGGCCCTCGCCAAACCTCCATGTCTGATCCAGCTGCAGCATCTGTTCAAGATCCCTCCTCTTCAGGAATCTGGCAGCACAAAGCAGCGTTTCCCGAGAAACCTGGAGAGCAGCAGAGAGCCAGAGGTGGCACCAGAGCCCAGGGCACAGGACCAGCATCCCTGTGCCAAGGCCAGGGGGAAGCTGCAGTCCACGAGGCGCCAGAGCAGGAGGCAGCCGAGCCTGCTCCCAGGCTGCCACCAGCAGCCCATGAGCCCTTACCTCTGCCACGCGCTGGCTCTCATCATGGCAGTGAAAAGAGAGTGGGAGCAGGCTCTGGCGCACGTGTGACTTGAGGGCCTTTTTTCTCTTTCGCATTATTAAATCCATCACTTCTCGGAAGACATACATGGAGCACATCTGCACCTGGCTATCATCCTGTATAAAAGGAAGAAGCAAGGGCCTCAGCATCGGCTGCTCCAGGCCCACCTGGGCACAGGCCTGAAAATCCACAGGGCACAAAGTGTCCGGACAGCACCCAGTGGCCGTGGCTGGGGGCACAGAGCCTTACGTTGTCAAAGAGTGGCACAAGAGGCTCAGCCAACTGCAGGGCGACGCGGCCGGGTAGCGGGTGGGCATTAGCCAAGAACAAACGGCTGAGTACAATGATGCTCATCCTAACCACACCGCTATCATTTTCCCGCACGAACTCCACGAGGCTTTCAGTCAGGCTCCACATTTTTTCAGCCTGCATGGAACACAAGTCTGGGCAACCCCACCCTGCTGCTGCCGGGCCCAGATGCCAAAGGCCTGTCCCGAAACACGCGGGCAGCTGAGGTGGGAGGGAGGAGAGCTGGGAGCAGCTGCCTCAGCTGCTGAAGCCCAGCCAAGCCCAAGGGGCTGCGTTCCCCAGCCCCATGCTGCCAGTGGATCTTCAGCCACTGCTCCCTTCTCACCAGCGAGGGATCATTGCTGAGCACCATGAGGCCACTGAGCGCCAGGCGACGCCTCTCCCTGCACTCGCTCCGCAGGTTCTTTAACATGATCTCCAGGATGCTGTCACCGCATTTACTCAAGTCCAGACACTCCAGGACCTGAAAGGCACAGGGCAGTGACAGGGGACCCGGGTGGCAGGAGCCCAGAAGTGCACAGGGCTTGGCCCAAGCAGCAGCATCGGGCACGGGCACTGTCCCAGGCGGCTGCAGCTGCAAGAGGCAGCGCTGGCCATCAGGCTCACCTCAACGAAGAAGGCCAGCGTGAGCAGATACCAGCGTGACCGCCTCCTCCTGAGCAGCCCGAGCAGGTGCAAGGCGATGCGGGAACACAAGTGGGGCAAGCCACTGCGCATCTCCCTGGCAGGGGGAAAAAGGCACCAAGACCCTGAGCTGGACGGGCAGACCTCTCCCAGGACTGACTCACAGAGGTCTGATCTTTCCCCAGCACCCTGCGAGGGGACGTGGGCCCTTTGGGAGGCGGCCGCTCCTGGGCACCCTCCTCTCCCAGCCTTTTGCAGTCTGCTCGGCCATCCCTCGGTGACAAGGCCCCCTCGCCCACAACCACGGGGACTGTGTGGGGCACGCCGGGCACAGGGCACAAATGCCAGGGGCGGCGGGGAGGAGGGCGTCTCACCTGGCCAGCAGACCCACTGCATAGTGCTGCGTGTCAGGACAGAGCAGTGTGTCCCAGCCATGCTGGCGCTCCATGGCCACCACCACATCCTCATACTCCAGCCGACGGAGCAGGGCCTCCAGGGTCTGCACTACAAACCTGTGTGCAGAGCAAAGCCCAGGTCAGGCTGAGAGCACTGGCTCCTGCTCTGGGGACATGGGAGGGACAGGATGACTGGGATGGAGCACCTGTTGGGATTGGTGGGAAGGCGGTGTTCCTTCCGGCATGCTCTCCAGAAAGTATTAACTTTCTGTGGCATCTGTTCTGTGCTGAAGAACACTTGGAAGAGCAGATGCACAAAGAGACAAGGGAAATACAACATCGCTTCTTGTGGCCAGCAGGGCCCCTGGAGGATCTTCCACATCACCAGAGTTGCCTGCAAAGGACAAATCCCCCTGAGACAGCACTCAGTGCCCAGGTGTCCCTGTGTCAGGGCCAGAGCATGGAAGGGAGAGGCCAGGGGAGATGCAGGGGGAGCACCGGGCCTGGTGCCTCTGAACCTGCCCCTAGCCCAGGTTTCAGCCCAGCGCCCGAGGCAGGGAGATGCAGGGTGGGAAGAGGATGGAGAGCTGCTGGAGAGGCGACCTGGAGGGTGAGCAAAGGCCAGTTCTAGAAACTCACAGCCAAGGCAAAGACATCCGTGTTGTCCCCATCGGAGGTGTGTGTGATGTGCTCTGGCCAGTTCCTCAGCACTTCGAGGAGTATCAGCACCACCAGCCTCGCAGTCCTTCTCGAGGACAAGATCGTGCTCCACATGGTTGTAGCAGCTCTGTGGGGTCAGAGCTTTTTGTCAGGGGGGTGTCCGCCACAGCACCGTGGCCTGGGCAGCTGCAGGGACCTGAGCTGGCTGTCAGCCCTGCCTCTGCCCACGGCCCCTCACTGGCAGCACGCAGGCAGCCCAGCCCTGTGGGGACAGGCCCCTGAGGGGCAGGGAGGGAGCATGGCAGCAGGCTCAGGGGCTGACATGCCAGGGCTGGGAAATGGAGGAGCCACAGGGCCCTTGAAGTCTCTGTCAGACACCTGGGACAGGCTCCACAGGGTGATGGGCTGGTGAGTCCTGAGCCCTCTGTGCACATGGGCCCCATACCTGTCACATGAAGGAGCCACACGCAGGAGAGTGATCACCACATCAGTGGGTTGTGCCTCTGTCAGCTCCAGAAGGGTATTGTCCAGCTTGTGCTCGCCAGACTCATTGGCCATGAGCCAGCGGTGGATGTACCTCACCATGGCGGGCACCTGGAGAAGGCACGGGGAGAGTTGGAAGCTGCCAGAGGGAGTAATGTCCCCAGCTTCTCCAGAGAGCTGCTTCCCTTCCCACCACACTGGGATGGCCTCAAAGGCTTAAAGTGACCAGCAGGCGTGGCTTGGGAGGCCATGCAGTTCCTGGGAGGATCGAACCCTGGCCACAGGCTGCTTACTTGCTCTGGACAGGGGACACCCTTATTCACAAGCAAATCCAGCATGGAGGTGCTGGCGTCAGTGTTGGAGATGTCCCCGTTTTCCACGGACCCAGTGCCCATGACGCTGGTCTCTTCCTGCCAAATGCACTTGATGAATTTGCAAATCATCAGCAGGAGAACGAAGGGCAGGAAGAGAGGGACGTTCCATGGAGAGCTCCAACGCGCTGCTCGGCTGAGCAGCGACAGCAGGCCCAGCCCAGGTGGGGATGGCTGCAGGTACCTGCGCTGCTCTGCTGAAGCGGCCACGGGCGGGGTCCTGCTCTTGTGTCTGGTCCGTGGCTGCATCTGGCAAAGAGCGAGCGCGGCCAGAGCTGAGGGGCTGCGGGAGAGGCCGGAGAACACAGCCCAGCCCTGCGCTCCCCAGGCAGGGACAGCCCCGGGATGCCAAGGGGATGGAGCACGGCTGCCGGGGGGGCAGCCCTGGACCCTGTTCCGTCCTGGCCCTGGGCATGTCCCCAGGGAATGGGATGGGCTGGGATGGGATGTGGTCAACCTGGCTGCAGGCACCAGCCCTGGGCCCAGCTCTGCCACTCACCATCCTGCAGCAGTTGGAACTGTTCCACTAGTCCAGACTCCTGAGCTGGGACAGCTCCAGGGCCTTCTTCCTCCTCCTTCACCCAGGCCAGCTTGGGCACCCTCAGGGGTCTCTGCTCCATGTCACAGACTGGATTCATGTCTACTTGCAGGACAGATGACTTGGAAAAGCTTCGAGTCAGCAAGTCCTGCAGTCGTGCCTTGAAGGCACCTGCGACAGAGAAGCCTCAGAAAGGCTACAGGACTGCAAGTCCTGCTCTCTGGTCTCGAGGGCTCCTGACACAATGACAGGAGACTCCTCGTCAAGGATTCAGGTCACCAAATCCCACGGTCTGGCCTCAAGGGCACCAGCCGCAGGGATGGGAGATGCCTCAGGAAAGCTCTGAGTCACCAAGTCCCGCAGTCCGGCCGCGAGGCCAGATGCAGGACTAACGCCTCGGAACAGCTGCGGGTCAGCAGCGAACGAGCTGGCTGTGCGGGGACTCCTCACAGCACCACTCACGCCCGTCCTGCCCCGTCGCGTGCACCGAGCACTGTGGCGTGGCCGCGTCGCCGCCAGCACCTATGTCAGCACGTGTCACAAAGGGCCCTGGGACACCCTGTCCTGTTGCATTCCATGGTGACCATTCCACACTGTGTCACAAAGGGCCCTTGGACACACTGGCATCCGCCCCTGGGACCACCCCCAGCCCACCCAAAGTGCCCCGGGTTGGAAGGAATCCCTTGGCCCGAGTGGCTGAGACAGCCTGGGACACACCAAGATCAGCCGAGTCCACAGGGCAGGACTCTCTCTGCTGCCTGGCCCACACACCCCAGCTCTGGGCTGGCCCTGGGCCAGGGCAGCTTCCAGCAAGCAAGAGACAAATGCATCCTGCCGAGAGTTGAAACACACCAGATAGGGAAGATGTGAAAAGTACGCGCGTAAAGGCCTTTTAATTCACAGCTCTCAAAGAGAGCTTTGGGGCTCGCAGCTGGACAGAGAGGATCTCGCTCAGACCTCTGCTGAAAGGGGGGTAACACACTCTGCTGCAGGTGCTTGGGTTGGTCTCCGCAGGCCCAGGCCGATGCCAAACCGTCTCTTCACAGCCTTCTCCCTTCCCAAGTGCAACGGGCCTCAAGGACTGGAAGGAGCACAGGGAGCCCAAGGGAGACAGTTGCACCCACTTCACTGGGGGCACCTGGGCAAGCACTTTCCTTGAGAAGCAAGGCCCTCTCCTCCAGAGGGATTTCCCCAAATCTGTCCATGTCCTGGGGAACAGCAACACACACTTAGGAAACCCTGGCAAGGCTGAATTACTTCCGGTCCTTTCAGAACAGGCTCTCCGGCTCGCTCTCATCTTCCCCCAGGTGTGGTCCCACGTGTCGGTTCAGGCGCGCAGCCCCGGGCCCCTACAAACACAAGCTGCCCGCTGCCTCTGCACCTGCCTCAACTCCTGCCTGCGGTCACAGCAGCAAAACCAGGCTGTTCCCAGCCAGAGGGCAGAGCCCTGTTCCCG
The DNA here is from genome assembly GCF_041296385.1 of Aphelocoma coerulescens. Taxonomy (NCBI): domain Eukaryota; kingdom Metazoa; phylum Chordata; class Aves; order Passeriformes; family Corvidae; genus Aphelocoma; species Aphelocoma coerulescens. The sequence goes on from NC_091021.1 coordinate 9,903,875, forward strand.
CAGGAGGCTCTTGTGAGCGCCTTCCAGGACTCGCCGCTGTGCACGGAGCACTTCTCATGCCCGCTCTGAACACTCTTTGGACAACAGAGCACAAGCCGGCTGGCTCTGGGGTCAGCAGACCCCAAACACAGGCGCAGGAAGAAGCAGCGGCTGTTTTGCAGCCATGCCCAAGAGAGATGCGAAGGGTCCCCTCCCTCTGCTCTCGCTTGGTTGGGTTTCTGACTGGCTCTGAGGCAGGGGCTGCGATTCCTCCCGTGTGGGGACCAGAACCGCACCCAGGATCCAGGCACTGCCTGACAGCGCTCCAGACGCTGCGATGGTCGCGCCTCTGAGTCTCGGCCACTCTGCTGCTGCTGCTGCTTCATGTGCTTTTAGGCACAGCCAAAGCTCACTGTTAAGCCACGATGGTCTCTGGTTGTGCCCTCTTCCTGTCCCTGTGGAGATAACTATACGCGTTGAGGTGAAAGTTTCTAAAGCAGCCCATTTGGCGTTAAACACCTGGCATTAAGAGTCCTTGTCATCTCTTTGTAGCTTAATAATACTGATGGTGTTAGCCACGTAATGCCCAGGGTTTGACTTGTAGGCCAGCCCTGGTGAGGCCTGCTGCTCAGGCCTCAGCACATCAGTTGATCATCAGACTTAGAAGTTGTCAGACTGCCCCAACAACTGTTGCATATATGGTTAGTCCATCTTGAGGCAGAACTGCAAGCTGCATTCCCTGTATTGTGTGCTTGATTAAGCACACAATACAAGGAATGAAACAAGGAAGAAACAAAAAGGTAGCCGCTGCACAAAGGGAAAGGAGAAGGGCCCGTTTGAGCCACAGACTCCCTGGCGGCCACAAAAATATATCAGGTTCCCAACATTCCCATGTCTGCATTGGTACATGGGCTATATTTCTCATCTCCCTAGTCACCTGTTTTCCTGCTTTTTGATTGTCATCAATTTGTAAGCAACAGCTGGATTAATTTTATTTCCTGCAAACTCCTCCTTCTGCCAGTAGTCTAAACCATGTGATGCTGGAAAATCGCATTCTGCCGTCGTGTGGATTGGTCATCCACAAGGTCAGGGGTTGCAGCCATCTGGTTAGTTATTGTCTCCAAGATGGCTTGCAGTCATATTATCCACTTCAAATTACAGATAGGTTCTCTGGCCCGTGATACCAATTCACTAGGGTTCCATGTAGCCGGTCCATAATGTTGTATAATTCTCTCAGGTGGCCACTCATCATCTCCCCATCTTTGGGAGCTTCCCTTAGTTAGGGAGGTGTCAAGACACCATTTTTCTCTGACCAAATCCTCATATATTTTGACTCTGAGCCCCGTCCCGGCTTTGTGACAGCAAAAAGAACAGGGGCCTGATATAGCCTGTGTAACATATTCCTGACCAGTTTGGAGGCAACCGTCGGTAAGCATGTTGGCCACCAATCCAATGATGACCTTCCTTCCCACTTTTCGTCATCAACTGTTGGGTCAAAATATAACTTGTTCCCTGGACCTAACGGACCTCCAAAAATAGTTGCTTCACCATAAGAGTCACAATATTTGCATTTCCAAATTCCCGGGTGGGGTTTCCATCTGTAGTCACACCCCTGCTCTGTTTTGTTAGAGTCGGACCAGAACTCCTTGAAAAGGGTTCGAGTTCCATTCTGATGTTGCCACTTGCACTGATAATCATGGACAACATGTGTTTTACTTGTGAAATTGTCTCGGGGGCAACTTAAAAATAGGTGGTCAAAGAACAGATTCCTCCCCACGGCTTTACAGCCTTCGAAATCCCTTTGGTAACTGTGGTAGGGACACCTTACCCAACTACCACTGGTGAGCTTAACATGTGTTTGATTCTATCTACCTTGGTATTTGGAACAATCATAAGGAGGGCAATCCTAGAGGTCCAACAATCAAAACCCAAAGTCCTTTCACAAACACTTTCTCCCACTCGAACCCCATGTCCTTATGTCCGATTACGGCAGTAGATGCCTTTCCCGGAAAGGCGTAATCGCCAATGATTGAGGTCCAGAAGCCTGTTCCTCTGTGTACATGGCTTCGTTCACTGACACACCACTTAGGTGATAATGGTTGGGCTATCTGTCACGGCCCAATCTTTGGCTCTGCCTGGGCTCCTGCAGACCCAGGAGTTGCTGAGGTTAAAGGTGGTTGCCACTGTTTCCCCTAAGGATACAAATCTATTTTCCCAGGTCACAATTTGATCCCAATGATAACACAAAATTAAAAATACCAACAGTAGTCTCATTGTTTTAGTCCTTTCTGTCCTCCACAAAGGTTGGTTCCTCAGCCCAGGCACCGTGGATAGTATCCTTTTCTGAAGGGGCTGTTGCGGTAAACAGGCAGGTTCAGGCATGCAGGGTCTGCAAGATAAAATCCTGTACCATCTAGTTATTCTTGCAAATAACATTTTGTTGTGGGGACATATTCCCTTCTTTTTTTGCCCGGGTCTTGTGATCAGAATGGCGTTGTCCTTTCCTACTGCTATTACCTCAGCCGGTTCAGGAGGGCCATTAGGCCCTTGGACCCGTATTTTAATTCCATCATTCAAGCTGGTAGATCCAAACCCTCTGTCTCCACGAATGGTGGTGACTTGAGGTGGATCCCCTTTTTTCACAATTTTCCTGTCTCCAATTGTCCTTTTACAGTGTTTCCAGATCCTGATGACTATGCCCGTTGACAGGGGTGCTTTAAAGAACACAGACACCAAGAGAAAGAATGGTCCTATTTACTATGAACAGTAAGGAGACACAACAGTAAAATGATACATTTTATAGAACAGTAAGTTTACTACGTGCTTGGCTTTAGTGACAAGCAAAAACAAGCAAGGTAATGCACCTAAGTATTACTATACGAGAGAAAGGAGAGAGAGTTAGAAAGATGCATCACCAATTGCCTAAATACTTTACCATCACCCAGAGTCCACAGTCGCTGGGGAGCCCTGTTTCGCAGCAAGGATCTGGAGAACCCTTCCCAGCAATTGGGAAAATCCTACACGCTGCATCCACCCGTAGGTGAGATTTCAGGTTTGCCCAAAACGGCGTCCGGCTTTTAAAGGCACAACTCAGCAAGTCAAAGTGACTACATTTTTAGCACAGAAGCACCTGGATCTGATGGCAGACTTCACAACCAGCCAGGGCCACAACTTGGCCAGAACTCAGACCTGGGCAGGGAGGGTTTTCCCCTCCAATACCCTACAAACAACCCTCTAGTCATGTCAGTTGGAAAAGTTTCTTAAAAGGATACATTTCTCGCTCATAACTACACAAGGTTACGTGAAAGTTTCTAAAGCAGCCTCTTTGGTGTTAAACACCTAGCATTAAGAGTCCTTCTCATCTCTTTTTAGCTAAATAATACGGATGGTGTTAGTTACAGAGTGCCCAGCATCCGTCTTGTAACTCAACTCTGGCAGAACAAGGTGACTGACTGCCTGGGGGCTGCTTATGGCCTCTGACACCCAGTTCCTCAGGGCTTCCCACCACCCCAGCCCCTCAGGGGCCTCCTGTTCCCTCGTAGCCTCCAGCCACCCACTCCCTCACACATCCCCTCGTGCCTTCCTGTGGCTGTTGCCGAGGTGGACATAAAAGCCACACCAGTCGTAATCCATAGTCGAGAAAGGTAGAAAGATTTTTTATTTTCTCTACTGCTGTCCTTACACCTCTTCACAGTGGCTGTGGCCTAATTTAAGATTGGCTGCTTAGCAAACAATGACAAGGCTGCCTAACAAACAATGACCATTCAGGCAGTAAACAATCAGCTATACAAGCAAAAGTATCGTTGCTTCATATTGTCCACAAGGCCTTCCTTGTACACTCTCAGTGTCCCACAAGAAGAACATCCTCCCCTCATGTCCAGGACCATCTTCTCTTATTAATTATCTTCTTGGCCTTCTCTGTGGGTTTTTCTAAAGCTGCAAAATTTCACTGTAATATTCTCATGGGTAAACTCGGACTGGTTTCAGGTCTGACTCTGTGAGATTGTCAGTCCAGCTGTCAATCTCCTCAGGTCCCCCTTTTTTGAATTACAAAGGCAGCGCTTATGCACTTTTGCAGGGCCCTTTGCAAAAAAAGACAATAAACACGGCACACTGAGCAGGATGCAAAAAAATAACCCATAGGATCAGGCATCTGGTTTTGAGCCGATTTTTGACCCATCCTGCAATTTGCCAATTGCCAAACTACCTATTGAGCCAATCAGATTCTGATTCTTCCCGCAATTTTGACACGCTTGTTTGTAATTCCTTAATGTGGGCATGAATAGATTTTGAATGATCAGACAAATTCATACAACACATTCCATCGAAATCCTCACATCCATGTCCATGGTGCTAGTAACAAAAAATCAATGGCAGCTCTATTTTGCAGTGTAGCATGCCTTACTGAACCAACACCTGTTAATAATCCAGCTAAAGCAAGCAAAGTGGCATTAGTCTGCCAAGCTAACCAACATCCTAACTTGTTTAACAGTCCCAGTGCTTTAGCAGATGCTATTTGAGGAGAAAAGAAGGAAACAGCCCATCAAGTATCTGATGGCCAAAATTTGGTGGTGTCATTGCAATCAGGGGCAAATGCATGGATGCTGTGTTTTCCCCTCCATGGTTTATGCTGTTAAATCATGGATGTGTCAGGTGTTAACAGTGAGAGTCGTCCTAAGTTGCAAGGACCTCCCCTGATATGGGATGGAATTGCAGCCCATGCTCGGTCTCCGCAAATAAAAAACACCCCTGGGGGCAAAGCTAGAGGAACAGTAGTAGAGTGTGAAATATGTGGTGAACTATAATTGCACCAGGCACTTTCATTTGCAGATATGGGTTGGTTAGGAGAAACATCCCATACTTTGGACTGATCAGACCCAGAATAATTAAACTTAACACAAAAAGTCCGTTTTCACAGATCCTAAAAGCTCTATTTCTTGTGGCTCAAGAGTTGCAGGGGCAAGGTACAAAACCCACTGATCCCAAGCATCAGCCTGATTGTGTGATTGTAAAAGCTTGCAAACTGTCCTAGGCTTTGGCCGGTCCTCTACTGGCAAGCCAACAAGGCAGGTAGAAAAAGGACTGTCAGGAGCAGCAGTGGCTAAGCACGGAGTATCTTGCCCTGTCACATTGGCCAGGGTAACCCACACGTTGGTTCTTGGCTGACTGACAGGCCAAGCAGAAACAGCAGGCACTAAGCTCAGCAAAACTGACAAGGACCATACTGGCACCTGCATTTTTCTGTTATTCGTTGACATTTGCACTCCAGTGCATCCCAGTGCAAGCCAACACCCCTGGATCGCAGGGATATACAGTGCAATAGAGTCCTCCTTGGTCACCGGTGCTCGATGCTCTCTCTGGTCGGAGGTAGCCCGAACCACGCTGCCAAGGTCATCAGCCTGTGTTGCTGTTACCCTCAGCATCTGGCCGAACAGGCAGTGGGATATTCTGCTGCAAATCGGGACACACACACCTTGCTGGCACCCACCGTGCTCCAGTACCTGTGGAAACACAAGCAAATCCACGCCCCCACATGACAAGGTCCCAGGGGCCTTCCCACTGGCTGGTAAGCAAATTCCTTACCCATACTTTAGCTCGAGGCAAATGTATTTCACTGGTGGACTGCAAGGAATAAAAATGATTTAAAATGGAGGGATTGTTTGAATCAGACGGTATTGCCAAGTGATTTATGGTATTTACAGCTTTCAAAAGTTGGGACTGTGGGGTTTCCCCTTCCATTCTCCCTTTTTGTTTTCCTAAAACAGTTTTAAGTGTGTGATGAGCACATTCAACAACAGCTTGACCAGTGGGAGAAGGAGGAATACCAAATTTGTGAGAGATGCCCCACAAACGTAAGAAATTCCTAACTTTCTGAGAGGCGTAGGCCGGCCCATTGTCAGTTTTCACGCAGGCAGGGACGCCTAAAGCACCAAAGGCTTCCTGCCAGGGCAAAATTACATCACGGGCCTTTTCTCCAGCATGAGCAGAAGCCCATAGAACAGAGGAAAAGGTGTCAATGGATACATGTACATATTTAAAATGACCAGATTCTGAAATGTGTGTAACATCAGTCTGACAAAGCTGTAGGGCCAAAAGACCACAGGTTCACACCTGAAACCAGTCCGAGTTTACCCATGAGAATATTACAGTGAAATTTTGCAGCTTTAGAAAAACCCACAGAGAAGGCCAAGAAGATAATTAATAAGAGAAGATGTCCTGGACATGAGGGGAGGATGTTCTTCTTGTGGGACACTGAGAGTGTACAAGGAAGAACTTGTGGATAATATGTAGCAACGATACTTTTGCTTGTATAGCTGATTGTTTACTGCCTGAATGGTCATTGTTTGTTAGGCAGCCTTGTCATTGTTTGCTAAGCAGCCAATCTTAAATTAGGCCACAGCCACTGTGAAGAGGTGTAAGGACAGCAGTAGAGAAAATAAAAAATCTTTCTACCTTTCTCGACTATGGATTACGACTGGTGTGGCTTTTATGTCCGCCTCGGCAACAGCCACATGTGGTGACCCCGAGACGTGATTCAAAGAGCCTGCCTGGAGAGCAGAAAGCCTGCGTGGAGAGCAGGGGACGTGGATTCAACGGGAAGGAGAGTAGCAAAGAGAGCTACCAAGATCTAGATCGGACTGCAACCTTTTAAAGGTGAGCCCGTTGATAACAAAATGGGAGCAGATGCATCCCAAGAGGATGACTAGTGTGGCTTTTATGTTTGCCTCAACAACAGCGACACCTTCCCACTGCCTTGTCCCTTCAGGGCCTCCGCAGCACCTCATCCCTTCACGGCCTCCCACCGCCCCGTCCCTTCAGGGTCTCCCCCAGCCCAGCCAACCTGCCCGGCAGCGGCACAGCCCCGACAGAGCTCCAGAGGAGCTGGGTCAAGAGGCACCTCGGAGCCCTCAGCAATCCAGCCAGCAACACGCAAGCAGGAGGACACAGATGGTGGTTCCTGCCTGGGACAGGGCTTGTGGCCATCTCCAGGCACCAGTCCCACAGGGATCCCCGCAGCTCCGGCCCCTGCCCACCCGCTCTGTCGGCAGCGTTAAGGCTCCAGCACAACCACCAAAGGCCAAGGGGCTTTTCTGGCCATTTTCCCTTCCATGCTGCAGGCCTGGGCAACTTGCTGAGCACAAGCAGCTTTTTTCCCTCTTCCCCTACGTCCTGCGGACACCGGGCACCAAAAGAAAGCTCCTGGGAGTCTGTGTATTGTAACACATTCTATATTTACATGCTAAGAAAAACGAAAAGAAGAAAAGAACAATCTTCAAGAAAAGAAAAATCCCTGAAGGCTCAGGTGGCCCCGCCAGACAGAACCTCCCAGATCAGCTCTCCGCAGAGCTCCAGCAGTGCAGCCAGCCACAGCCCCACAGACGAGGCCGTGTCTTGCATGCCCTGCGGAGTCGATCTCGGAGCTTCGGGAAGATGGAGTACGGAGCGCTCTTTGCTGCTCTGAGGACGTACAATGTTTGAGCTGCCAGCCTTGAGACAGCAGGGCTGATGTCATCTGTCATGTCTTCAAGGGCTGGAAGAGAGAGGAACAGAGCCACGGTCAGAGCCCAGATCTGTGGGGACACGAGGAAGTGCCCCTGGCCAGGGCCATCCCACCCACTCTTGCCATGGCCAGGAGGGAGCAGGAGCCAACGGGAACAGCCGGAAGGTGCTGGCCACCGATCCCCACATGTCCCTGAAACCTCTCTGTGCTCTGCCCACGCCGCCCCTCGTCCGCACAGGGAGCAGAGCCCTCCGCAGCCGGGCAGGGATTGCAGCTCCCCCCGCCAGCCCCCGCTGACAGCCCGCTGCCCTCACTCACCCTCACAGATGAGCTGGAGCTCTTCCTTCTGCCGCCTCAGGTGCCGCCCGGCGATCCCTGGGAACACAGAGCCTGTCACGGCCCCAAGCAGCACAACTGCCCCACACGGGCGCTGCCAGCCCTGTGGCCACACGCCCTCCTCCCCGGCGGGGCTCAGCCCGGGCCCCTGCCGCATCCTGACGCCCGAGGGCACGGCTGCGGGAGGGCGGCAGCACCCACGGCCCCGGGCCCGGCTCCCGCTGCAGCCGGGGCAGCAGCCGGGCTGGGGCCGAGCTGCGGCGGGGCGGGGAGGCAGGGAGGGGCCCCGGCCTCGGGGCTCACCAATGAACCTGACGGCCGCCTCTCGTAGGGCCGTCTGTGGGCTCCGCAGGTACGGCAGGGCCCGGCGCAGGTGCTCGGCCGCTCGGCTCCTGTCCTCTGCCAGCTGCAGAGAGGGCACGGAGGGAAGGCTTGGCGCGGGCTCTGCCCCTCGGCCGGGCGCTCCCTGCGCCCAGCACTGGCTTCCCCTGCCCGCACAGCCCCGAGGCCCGGCCGGCCGCCCCTTTGGAGGGGGCAGAGGGCCGGGTGCTGCCGGGGGAGCCGCAGTTTTACCCCGCCCCACAGCCCAGCTGGGTCGGCGCTCCATGGGCACCCACCCGGCTCGGGGCCAGAGAAGCCTGGGGAAGAGCTCCTGGGGAAGGGAGCAGCGTGTGGGGCGCAGGCTGGAGCCCCTGGGTGCAGCACTGGGCAGGGCCACAGCTGCCAGCCCCACACACGGGGCCCCGGGGGCTTCTCCAGGCTGCGGCTGGGGCTTACCAGGCCCTCGCCAAACCTCCATGTCTGATCCAGCTGCAGCATCTGTTCAAGATCCCTCCTCTTCAGGAATCTGGCAGCACAAAGCAGCGTTTCCCGAGAAACCTGGAGAGCAGCAGAGAGCCAGAGGTGGCACCAGAGCCCAGGGCACAGGACCAGCATCCCTGTGCCAAGGCCAGGGGGAAGCTGCAGTCCACGAGGCGCCAGAGCAGGAGGCAGCCGAGCCTGCTCCCAGGCTGCCACCAGCAGCCCATGAGCCCTTACCTCTGCCACGCGCTGGCTCTCATCATGGCAGTGAAAAGAGAGTGGGAGCAGGCTCTGGCGCACGTGTGACTTGAGGGCCTTTTTTCTCTTTCGCATTATTAAATCCATCACTTCTCGGAAGACATACATGGAGCACATCTGCACCTGGCTATCATCCTGTATAAAAGGAAGAAGCAAGGGCCTCAGCATCGGCTGCTCCAGGCCCACCTGGGCACAGGCCTGAAAATCCACAGGGCACAAAGTGTCCGGACAGCACCCAGTGGCCGTGGCTGGGGGCACAGAGCCTTACGTTGTCAAAGAGTGGCACAAGAGGCTCAGCCAACTGCAGGGCGACGCGGCCGGGTAGCGGGTGGGCATTAGCCAAGAACAAACGGCTGAGTACAATGATGCTCATCCTAACCACACCGCTATCATTTTTCCGCACGAACTCCACGAGGCTTTCAGTCAGGCTCCACATTTTTTCAGCCTGCATGGAACACAAGTCTGGGCAACCCCACCCTGCTGCCGCCGGGCCCAGATGCCAAAGGCCTGTCCCGAAACACGCGGTCAGCTGAGGTGGGAGGGAGGAGAGCTGGGAGCAGCTGCCTCAGCTGCTGAAGCCCAGCCAAGCCCAAGGGGCTGCGTTCCCCAGCCCCATGCTGCCAGTGGATCTTCAGCCACTGCTCCCTTCTCACCAGCGAGGGATCATTGCTGAGCACCATGAGGCCACTGAGCGCCAGGCGACGCCTCTCCCTGCACTCGCTCCGCAGGTTCTTTAACATGATCTCCAGGATGCTGTCACCGCATTTACTCAAGTCCAGACACTCCAGGACCTGAAAGGCACAGGGCAGTGACAGGGGACCCGGGTGGCAGGAGCCCAGAAGTGCACAGGGCTTGGCCCAAGCAGCAGCATCGGGCACGGGCACTGTCCCAGGCGGCTGCAGCTGCAAGAGGCAGCGCTGGCCATCAGGCTCACCTCAACGAAGAAGGCCAGCGTGAGCAGATACCAGCGTGACCGCCTCCTCCTGAGCAGCCCGAGCAGGTGCAAGGCGATGCGGGAACACAAGTGGGGCAAGCCACTGCGCATCTCCCTGGCAGGGGGAAAAAGGCACCAAGACCCTGAGCTGGACGGGCAGACCTCTCCCAGGACTGACTCACAGAGGTCTGATCTCTCCCCAGCACCCTGCGAGGGGACGTGGGCCCTTTGGGAGGCGGCCGCTCCTGGGCACCCTCCTCTCCCAGCCTTTTGCAGTCTGCTCGGCCATCCCTCGGTGACAAGGCCCCCTCGCCCACAACCACGGGGACTGTGTGGGGCACGCCGGGCACAGGGCACAAATGCCAGGGGCGGCGGGGAGGAGGGCGTCTCACCTGGCCAGCAGACCCACTGCATAGTGCTGTGTGTCAGGACAGAGCAGTGTGTCCCAGCCATGCTGGCGCTCCATGGCCACCACCACATCCTCATACTCCAGCCGACGGAGCAGGGCCTCCAGGGTCTGCACTACAAACCTGTGTGCAGAGCAAAGCCCAGGTCAGGCTGAGAGCACTGGCTCCTGCTCTGGGGACATGGGAGGGACAGGATGACTGGGATGGAGCACCTGTTGGGATTGGTGGGAAGGCGGTGTTCCTTCCGGCATGCTCTCCAGAAAGTATTAACCTTCTGTGGCATCTGTTCTGTGCTGAAGAACACTTGGAAGAGCAGATGCACAAAGAGACGAGGGAAATACAACATCGCTTCTTGTGGCCAGCAGGGCCCCTGGAGGATCTTCCACATCACCAGAGTTGCCTGCAAAGGACAAATCCCCCTGAGACAGCACTCAGTGCCCAGGTGTCCCTGTGTCAGGGCCAGAGCATGGAAGGGAGAGGCCAGGGGAGATGCAGGGGGAGCACCGGGCCTGGTGCCTCTGAACCTGCCCCTAGCCCAGGTTTCAGCCCAGCGCCCGAGGCAGGGAGATGCAGGGTGGGAAGAGGATGGAGAGCTGCTGGAGAGGCGACCTGGAGGGTGAGCAAAGGCCAGTTCCAGAAACTCACAGCCAGGGCAAAGACATCCGTGTTGTCCCCATCGGAGGTGTGTGTGATGTGCTCTGGCCAGTTGCTCAGCACTTCGAGGAGTATCAGCACCACCAGCCTCGCAGTCCTTCTCGAGGACAAGATCGTGCTCCACATGGTTGTAGCAGCTCTGTGGGGTCAGAGCTTTTTGTAAGGGGGGTGTCCGCCACAGCACCGTGGCCTGGGCAGCTGCAGGGACCTGAGCTGGCTGTCAGCCCTGCCTCTGCCCACGGCCCCTCACTGGCAGCACGCAGGCAGCCCAGCCCTGTGGGGACAGGCCCCTGAGGGGCAGGGAGGGAGCATGGCAGCAGGCTCAGGGGCTGACATGCCAGGGCTGGGAAATGGAGGAGCCACAGGGCCCTTGAAGTCTCTGTCAGACACCTGGGACAGGCTCCACAGGGTGATGGGCTGGTGAGTCCTGAGCCCTCTGTGCACATGGGCCCCATACCTGTCACATGAAGGAGCCACACGCAGGAGAGTGATCACCACATCAGTGGGTTGTGCCTCTGTCAGCTCCAGAAGGGTATTGTCCAGCTTGTGCTCGCCAGACTCATTGGCCATGAGCCAGCGGTGGATGTACCTCACCATGGCGGGCACCTGGAGAAGGCACGGGGAGAGTTGGAAGCTGCCAGAGGGAGTAATGTCCCCAGCTTCTCCAGAGAGCTGCTTCCCTTCCCACCACACTGGGATGGCCTCAAAGGCTTAAAGTGACCAGCAGGCGTGGCTTGGGAGGCCATGCAGTTCCTGGGAGGATCGAACCCTGGCCACAGGCTGCTTACTTGCTCTGGACAGGGGACACCCTTATTCACAAGCAAATCCAGCATGGAGGTGCTGGCGTCAGTGTTGGAGATGTCCCCGTTTTCCACGGACCCAGTGCCCATGACGCTGGTCTCTTCCTGCCAAATGCACTTGATGAATTTGCAAATCATCAGCAGGAGAACGAAGGGCAGGAAGAGAGGGACGTTCCATGGAGAGCTCCAACGCGCTGCTCGGCTGAGCAGCGACAGCAGGCCCAGCCCAGGTGGGGATGGCTGCAGGTACCTGCGCTGCTCTGCTGAAGCGGCCACGGGCGGGGTCCTGCTCTTGTGTCTGGTCCGTGGCTGCATCTGGCAAAGAGCGAGCGCGGCCAGAGCTGAGGGGCTGCGGGAGAGGCCGGAGAACACAGCCCAGCCCTGCGCTCCCCAGGCAGGGACAGCCCCGGGATGCCAAGGGGATGGAGCACGGCTGCCGGGGGGGCAGCCCTGGACCCTGTTCCGTCCTGGCCCTGGGCATGTCCCCAGGGAATGGGATGGGCTGGGATGGGATGTGGTCAACCTGGCTGCAGGCACCAGCCCTGGGCCCAGCTCTGCCACTCACCATCCTGCAGCAGCTGGAACTGTTCCACTAGTCCAGACTCTTGAGCTGGGACAGCTCCAGGGCCTTCTTCCTCCTCCTTCACCCAGGCCAGCTTGGGCACCCTCAGGGGTCTCTGCTCCATGTCACAGACTGGATTCATGTCTACTTGCAGGACAGATGACTTGGAAAAGCTTCGAGTCAGCAAGTCCTGCAGTCGTGCCTTGAAGGCACCTGCGACAGAGAAGCCTCAGAAAGGCTACAGGACTGCAAGTCCTGCTCTCTGGTCTCGAGGGCTCCTGACACAATGACAGGAGACTCCTCGTCAAGGATTCAGGTCACCAAATCCCACGGTCTGGCCTCAAGGGCACCAGCCGCAGGGATGGGAGATGCCTCAGGAAAGCTCCGAGTCACCAAGTCCCGCAGTCCGGCCGCGAGGCCAGATGCAGGACTAACGCCTCGGAACAGCTGCGGGTCAGCAGCGAACGAGCTGGCTGTGCGGGGACTCCTCACAGCACCACTCACGCCCGTCCTGCCCCGTCGCGTGCACCGAGCACTGTGGCGTGGCCGCGTCGCCGCCAGCACCTATGTCAGCACGTGTCACAAAGGGCCCTGGGACACCCTGTCCTGTTGCATTCCATGGTGACCATTCCACACTGTGTCACAAAGGGCCCTTGGACACACTGGCACCCGCCCCTGGGACCACCCCCAGCCCACCCAAAGCGCCCCGGGTTGGAAGGAATCCCTTGGCCCGAGTGGCTGAGACAGCCTGGGACACACCAAGATCAGCCGAGTCCACAGGGCAGGACTCTCTCTGCTGCCTGGCCCACACACCCCAGCTCTGGGCTGGCCCTGGGCCAGGGCAGCTTCCAGCAAGCAAGAGACAAATGCATCCTGCCGAGAGTTGAAACACACCAGATAGGGAAGATGTGAAAAGTACGCGCGTAAAGGCCTTTTAATTCACAGCTCTCAAAGAGAGCTTTGGGGCTCGCAGCTGGACAGAGATGATCTCGCTCAGACCTCTGCTGAAAGGGGGGTAACACACTCTGCTGCAGGTGCTTGGGTTGGTCTCCGCAGGCCCAGGCCGATGCCAAACCGTCTCTTCACAGCCTTCTCCCTTCCCAAGTGCAACGGGCCTCAAGGACTGGAAGGAGCACAGGGAGCCCAAGGGAGACAGTTGCACCCACTTCACTGGGGGCACCTGGGCAAGCACTTTCCTTGAGAAGCAAGGCCCTCTCCTCCAAAGGGATTTCCCCCAAATCTGTCCATGTCCTGGGGAACAGCAACACACACTTAGGAAACCCTGGCAAGGCTGAATTACTTCTGGTCCTTTCAGAACAGGCCCTCCGGCTCGCTCTCATCTTCCCCCAGGTGTGGTCCCACGTGTCGGTTCAGGCGCGCAGCCCCGGGCCCCTACAAACACAAGCTGCCCGCTGCCTCTGCACCTGCCTCAACTCCTGCCTGCGGTCACAGCAGCAAAACCAGGCTGTTCCCAGCCAGAGAGCAGAGCCCTGTTCCCGCAGGAGGCTCTTGTGAGCGCCTTCCAGGACTCTCCGCTGTGCACGGAGCACTTCTCATGCCCGCTCTGAACACTCTTTGGACAACAGAGCACAAGCCGGCTGGCTCTGGGGTCAGCAGACCCCAAACACAGGCGCAGGAAGAAGCAGCGGCTGTTTTGCAGCCATGCCCAAGAGAGATGCGAAGGGTCCCCTCCCTCTGCTCTCGCTTGGTTGGGTTTCTGACTGGCTCTGAGGCAGGGGCTGCGATTCCTCCCGTGTGGGGACCAGAACCGCACCCAGGATCCAGGCACTGCCTGACAGCGCTCCAGACGCTGCGATGGTCGCGCCTCTGAGTCTCGGCCACTCTGCTGCTGCTGCTGCTTCATGTGCTTTTAGGCACAGCCAAAGCTCACTGTTAAGCCACGATGGTCCCTGGTTGTGCCCTCTTCCTGTCCCTGTGGAGATAACTATACGCGTTGAGGTGAAAGTTTCTAAAGCAGCCCATTTGGCGTTAAACACCTGGCATTAAGAGTCCTTGTCATCTCTTTGTAGCTTAATAATACTGATGGTGTTAGCCACGTAATGCCCAGGGTTTGACTTGTAGGCCAGCCCTGGTGAGGCCTGCTGCTCAGGCCTCAGCACATCAGTTGATCATCAGACTTAGAAGTTGTCAGACTGCCCCAACAACTGTTGCATATATGGTTAGTCCATCTTGAGGCAGAACTGCAAGCTGCATTCCCTGTATTGTGTGCTTGATTAAGCACACAATACAAGGAATGAAACAAGGAAGAAACAAAAAGGTAGCCGCTGCACAAAGGGAAAGGAGAAGGGCCCGTTTGAGCCACAGACTCCCTGGCGGCCACAAAAATATATCAGGTTCCCAACATTCCCATGTCTGCATTGGTACATGGGCTAATTTTCTTATCTCCCTAGTCACCTGTTTTCCTGCTTTTTGATTGTCATCAATTTGTAAGCAACAGCTGGATTGATTTTATTTCCTGCAAACTCCTCCTTCTGCCAGTAGTCTAAAACCATGCGATGCTGGAAAATCGCATTCTGCCGTCGTGTGGATTGGTCATCCACGAGGTCAAGGGTTGCAGCCATCTGGTTAGTTATTGTCTCCAAGATGGCTTGCAGTCATATTATCCACTTCAAATTACAGATAGGTTCTCTGGCCCGTGATACCAATTCACTAGGGTTCCATGTAGCCGGTCCATAATGTTGTATAATTCTCTCAGGTGGCCACTCATCATCTCCCCATCTTTGGGAGCTTCCCTTAGTTAGGGAGGTGTCAAGACACCATTTTTCTCTGACCAAATCCTCATATATTTTGACTCTGAGCCCCGTCCCGGCTTTGTGACAGCAAAAAGAACAGGGGCCTGATATAGCCTGTGTAACATATTCCTGACCAGTGTGGAGGCAACCTTCGGTAAGCATGTTGGCCACCAATCCAATGATGACCTTCCAAGGGCCATGTTTCGGTAGCAAAAGGGCCTTCCCGACTTTTTGTCATCAACTGTTGGGTCAAAATATAACTTGTTCCCTGGACCTAACGGACCTCCAAAAATAGTTGCTTCACCATAAGAGTCACAATATTTGCATTTCCAAATTCCCGGGTGGGGTTTCCATCTGTAGTCACACCCCTGCTCTGTTTTGTTAGAGTCGGACCAGAACTCCTTGAAAAGGGTTCGAGTTCCATTCTGATGTTGCCACTTGCACTGATAATCATGGACAACATGTGTTTTACTTGTGAAATTGTCTCGGGGGCAACTTAAAAATAGGTGGTCAAAGAACAGATTCCTCCCCACGGCTTTACAGCCTTCGAAATCCCTTTGGTAACTGTGGTAGGGACACCTTACCCAACTACCACTGGTGAGCTTAACATGTGTTTGATTCTATCTACCTTGGTATTTGGAACAATCATAAGGAGGGCAATCCTAGTGGTCCAACAATCAAAACCCAAAGTCCTTTCACAAACACTTTCTCCCACTCGAACCCCATGTCCTTATGTCCGATTACGGCAGTAGATGCCTTTCCCGGAAAGGCGTAATCGCCAATGATTGAGGTCCAGAAGCCTGTTCCTCTGTGTACATGGCTTCGTTCACTGACACACCACTTAGGTGATAATGGTTGGGCTATCTGTCACGGCCCAATCTTTGGCTCTGCCTGGGCTCCTGCAGACCCAGGAGTTGCTGAGGTTAAAGGTGGTTGCCACTGTTTCCCCTAAGGATACAAATCTATTTTCCCAGGTCACAATTTGATCCCAATGATAACACAAAATTAAAAATACCAACAGTAGTCTCATTGTTTTAGTCCTTTCTGTCCTCCACAAAGGTTGGTTCCTCAGCCCAGGCACCGTGGATAGTATCCTTTTCTGAAGGGGCTGTTGCGGTAAACAGGCAGGTTCAGGCATGCAGGGTCTGCAAGATAAAATCCTGTACCATCTAGTTATTCTTGCAAATAACATTTTGTTGTGGGGACATATTCCCTTCTTTTTTTGCCCGGGTCTTGTGATCAGAATGGCGTTGTCCTTTCCTACTGCTATTACCTCAGCCGGTTCAGGAGGGCCATTAGGCCCTTGGACCCGTATTTTAATTCCATCATTCAAGCTGGTAGATCCAAACCCTCTGTCTCCACGAATGGTGGTGACTTGAGGTGGATCCCCTTTTTTCACAATTTTCCTGTCTCCAATTGTCCTTTTACAGTGTTTCCAGATCCTGATGACTATGCCCGTTGACAGGGGTGCTTTAAAGAACACAGACACCAAGAGAAAGAATGGTCCTATTTACTATGAACAGTAAGGAGACACAACAGTAAAATGATACATTTTATAGAACAGTAAGTTTACTACGTGCTTGGCTTTAGTGACAAGCAAAAACAAGCAAGGTAATGCACCTAAGTATTACTATACGAGAGAAAGGAGAGAGAGTTAGAAAGATGCATCACCAATTGCCTAAATACTTTACCATCACCCAGAGTCCACAGTCGCTGGGGAGCCCTGTTTCGCAGCAAGGATCTGGAGAACCCTTCCCAGCAATTGGGAAAATCCTACACGCTGCATCCACCCGTAGGTGAGATTTCAGGTTTGCCCAAAACGGCGTCCGGCTTTTAAAGGCACAACTCAGCAAGTCAAAGTGACTACATTTTTAGCACAGAAGCACCTGGATCTGATGGCAGACTTCACAACCAGCCAGGGCCACAACTTGGCCAGAACTCAGACCTGGGCAGGGAGGGTTTTCCCCTCCAATACCCTACAAACAACCCTCTAGTCATGTCAGTTGGGAAAGTTTCTTAAAAGGATACATTTCTCACTCATAACTACACAAGGTTACGTGAAAGTTTCTAAAGCAGCCTCTTTGGTGTTAAACACCTAGCATTAAGAGTCCTTCTCATCTCTTTTTAGCTAAATAATACGGATGGTGTTAGTTACAGAGTGCCCAGCATCCGTCTTGTAACTCAACTCTGGCAGAACAAGGTGACTGACTGCCTGGGGGCTGCTTATGGCCTCTGACACCCAGTTCCTCAGGGCTTCCCACCACCCCAGCCCCTCAGGGGCCTCCTGTTCCCTCGTAGCCTCCAGCCACCCACTCCCTCACACATCCCCTCGTGCCTTCCTGTGGCTGTTGCCGAGGTGGACATAAAAGCCACACCAGTCGTAATCCATAGTCGAGAAAGGTAGAAAGATTTTTTATTTTCTCTACTGCTGTCCTTACACCTCTTCACAGTGGCTGTGGCCTAATTTAAGATTGGCTGCTTAGCAAACAATGACAAGGCTGCCTAACAAACAATGACCATTCAGGCAGTAAACAATCAGCTATACAAGCAAAAGTATCGTTGCTACATATTATCCACAAGTTCTTCCTTGTACACTCTCAGTGTCCCACAAGAAGAACATCCTCCCCTCATGTCCAGGACATCTTCTCTTATTAATTATCTTCTTGGCCTTCTCTGTGGGTTTTTCTAAAGCTGCAAAATTTCACTGTAATATTCTCATGGGTAAACTCGGACTGGTTTCAGGTCTGACTCTGTGAGATTGTCAGTCCAGCTGTCAATCTCCTCAGGTCCCCCTTTTTTGAATTACAAAGGCAGCGCTTATGCACTTTTGCAGGGCCCTTTGCAAAAAAAGACAATAAACACGGCACACTGAGCAGGATGCAAAAAAATAACCCATAGGATCAGGCATCTGGTTTTGAGCCGATTTTTGACCCATCCTGCAATTTGCCAATTGCCAAACTACCTATTGAGCCAATCAGATTCTGATTCTTCCCGCAATTTTGACACGCTTGTTTGTAATTCCTTAATGTGGGCATGAATAGATTTTGAATGATCAGACAAATTCATACAACACATTCCATCGAAATCCTCACATCCATGTCCATGGTACTAGTAACAAAAAATCAATGGCAGCTCTATTTTGCAGTGTAGCATGCCTTACTGAACCAACACCTGTTAATAATCCAGCTAAAGCAAGCAAAGTGGCATTAGTCTGCCAAGCTAACCAACATCCTAACTTGTTTAACAGTCCCAGTGCTTTAGCAGATGCTATTTGAGGAGAAAAGAAGGAAACAGCCCATCAAGTATCTGATGGCCAAAATTTGGTGGTGTCATTGCAATCAGGGGCAAATGCATGGATGCTGTGTTTTCCCCTCCATGGTTTATGCTGTTAAATCATGGATGTGTCAGGTGTTAACAGTGAGAGTCGTCCTAAGTTGCAAGGACCTCCCCTGATATGGGATGGAATTGCAGCCCATGCTCGGTCTCCGCAAATAAAAAACACCCCTGGGGGCAAAGCTAGAGGAACAGTAGTAGAGTGTGAAATATGTGGTGAACTATAATTGCACCAGGCACTTTCATTTGCAGATATGGGTTGGTTAGGAGAAACATCCCATACTTCGGACTGATCAGACCCAGAATAATTAAACTTAACACAAAAAGTCCGTTTTCACAGATCCTAAAAGCTCTATTTCTTGTGGCTCAAGAGTTGCAGGGGCAAGGTACAAAACCCACTGATCCCAAGCATCAGCCTGATTGTGTGATTGTAAAAGCTTGCAAACTGTCCTAGGCTTTGGCCGGTCCTCTACTGGCAAGCCAACAAGGCAGGTAGAAAAAGGACTGTCAGGAGCAGCAGTGGCTAAGCACGGAGTATCTTGCCCTGTCACATTGGCCAGGGTAACCCACACGTTGGTTCTTGGCTGACTGACAGGCCAAGCAGAAACAGCAGGCACTAAGCTCAGCAAAACTGACAAGGACCATACTGGCACCTGCATTTTTCTGTTATTCGTTGACATTTGCACTCCAGTGCATCCCAGTGCAAGCCAACACCCCTGGATCGCAGGGATATACAGTGCAATAGAGTCCTCCTTGGTCACCGGTGCTCGATGCTCTCTCTGGTCGGAGGTAGCCCGAACCACGCTGCCAAGGTCATCAGCCTGTGTTGCTGTTACCCTCAGCATCTGGCCGAACAGGCAGTGGGATATTCTGCTGCAAATCGGGACACACACACCTTGCTGGCACCCACCGTGCTCCAGTACCTGTGGAAACACAAGCAAATCCATGCCCCCACATGACAAGGTCCCAGGGGCCTTCCCACTGGCTGGTAAGCAAATTCCTTACCCATACTTTAGCTCGAGGCAAATGTATTTCACTGGTGGACTGCAAGGAATAAAAATGATTTAAAATGGAGGGATTGTTTGAATCAGACGGTATTGCCAAGTGATTTATGGTATTTACAGCTTTCAAAAGTTGGGACTGTGGGGTTTCCCCTTCCATTCTCCCTTTTTGTTTTCCTAAAACAGTTTTAAGTGTGTGATGAGCACATTCAACAACAGCTTGACCAGTGGGAGAAGGAGGAATACCAAATTTGTGAGAGATGCCCCACAAACGTAAGAAATTCCTAACTTTCTGAGAGGCGTAGGCCGGCCCATTGTCAGTTTTCACGCAGGCAGGGACGCCTAAAGCACCAAAGGCTTCCTGCCAGGGCAAAATTACATCACGGGCCTTTTCTCCAGCATGAGCAGAAGCCCATAGAACAGAGGAAAAGGTGTCAATGGATACATGTACATATTTAAAATGACCAGATTCTGAAATGTGTGTAACATCAGTCTGACAAAGCTGTAGGGCCAAAAGACCACAGGTTCACACCTGAAACCAGTCCGAGTTTACCCATGAGAATATTACAGTGAAATTTTGCAGCTTTAGAAAAACCCACAGAGAAGGCCAAGAAGATAATTAATAAGAGAAGATGTCCTGGACATGAGGGGAGGATGTTCTTCTTGTGGGACACTGAGAGTGTACAAGGAAGAACTTGTGGATAATATGTAGCAACGATACTTTTGCTTGTATAGCTGATTGTTTACTGCCTGAATGGTCATTGTTTGTTAGGCAGCCTTGTCATTGTTTGCTAAGCAGCCAATCTTAAATTAGGCCACAGCCACTGTGAAGAGGTGTAAGGACAGCAGTAGAGAAAATAAAAAATCTTTCTACCTTTCTCGACTATGGATTACGACTGGTGTGGCTTTTATGTCCGCCTCGGCAACAGCCACATGTGGTGACCCCGAGACGTGATTCAAAGAGCCTGCCTGGAGAGCAGAAAGCCTGCGTGGAGAGCAGGGGACGTGGATTCAACGGGAAGGAGAGTAGCAAAGAGAGCTACCAAGATCTAGATCGGACTGCAACCTTTTAAAGGTGAGCCCGTTGATAACAAAATGGGAGCAGATGCATCCCAAGAGGATGACTAGTGTGGCTTTTATGTTTGCCTCAACAACAGCGACACCTTCCCACTGCCTTGTCCCTTCAGGGCCTCCGCAGCACCTCATCCCTTCACGGCCTCCCACCGCCCCGTCCCTTCAGGGTCTCCCCCAGCCCAGCCAACCTGCCCGGCAGCGGCACAGCCCCGACAGAGCTCCAGAGGAGCTGGGTCAAGAGGCACCTCGGAGCCCTCAGCAATCCAGCCAGCAACACGCAAGCAGGAGGACACAGATGGTGGTTCCTGCCTGGGACAGGGCTTGTGGCCATCTCCAGGCACCAGTCCCACAGGGATCCCCGCAGCTCCAGCCCCTGCCCACCCGCTCTGTCGGCAGCGTTAAGGCTCCAGCACAACCACCAAAGGCCAAGGGGCTTTTCTGGCCATTTTCCCTTCCATGCTGCAGGCCTGGGCAACTTGCTGAGCACAAGCAGCTTTTTTCCCTCTTCCCCTACGTCCTGCGGACACCGGGCACCAAAAGAAAGCTCCTGGGAGTCTGTGTATTGTAACACATTCTATATTTACATGCTAAGAAAAACGAAAAGAAGAAAAGAACAATCTTCAAGAAAAGAAAAATCCCTGAAGGCTCAGGTGGCCCCGCCAGACAGAACCTCCCAGATCAGCTCTCCGCAGAGCTCCAGCAGTGCAGCCAGCCACAGCCCCACAGACGAGGCCGTGTCTTGCATGCCCTGCGGAGTCGATCTCGGAGCTTCGGGAAGATGGAGTACGGAGCGCTCTTTGCTGCTCTGAGGACGTACAATGTTTGAGCTGCCAGCCTTGAGACAGCAGGGCTGATGTCATCTGTCATGTCTTCAAGGGCTGGAAGAGAGAGGAACAGAGCCACGGTCAGAGCCCAGATCTGTGGGGACACGAGGAAGTGCCCCTGGCCAGGGCCATCCCACCCACTCTTGCCATGGCCAGGAGGGAGCAGGAGCCAACGGGAACAGCCGGAAGGTGCTGGCCACCGATCCCCACATGTCCCTGAAACCTCTCTGTGCTCTGCCCACGCCGCCCCTCGTCCGCACAGGGAGCAGAGCCCTCCGCAGCCGGGCAGGGATTGCAGCTCCCCCCGCCAGCCCCCGCTGACAGCCCGCTGCCCTCACTCACCCTCACAGATGAGCTGGAGCTCTTCCTTCTGCCGCCTCAGGTGCCGCCCGGCGATCCCTGGGAACACAGAGCCTGTCACGGCCCCAAGCAGCACAACTGCCCCACACGGGCGCTGCCAGCCCTGTGGCCACACGCCCTCCTCCCCGGCGGGGCTCAGCCCGGGCCCCTGCCGCATCCTGACGCCCGAGGGCACGGCTGCGGGAGGGCGGCAGCACCCACGGCCCCGGGCCCGGCTCCCGCTGCAGCCGGGGCAGCAGCCGGGCTGGGGCCGAGCTGCGGCGGGGCGGGGAGGCAGGGAGGGGCCCCGGCCTCGGGGCTCACCAATGAACCTGACGGCCGCCTCTCGTAGGGCCGTCTGTGGGCTCCGCAGGTACGGCAGGGCCCGGCGCAGGTGCTCGGCCGCTCGGCTCCTGTCCTCTGCCAGCTGCAGAGAGGGCACGGAGGGAAGGCTTGGCGCGGGCTCTGCCCCTCGGCCGGGCGCTCCCTGCGCCCAGCACTGGCTTCCCCTGCCCGCACAGCCCCGAGGCCCGGCCGGCCGCCCCTTTGGAGGGGGCAGAGGGCCGGGTGCTGCCGGGGGAGCCGCAGTTTTACCCCGCCCCACAGCCCAGCTGGGTCGGCGCTCCATGGGCACCCACCCGGCTCGGGGCCAGAGAAGCCTGGGGAAGAGCTCCTGGGGAAGGGAGCAGCGTGTGGGGCGCAGGCTGGAGCCCCTGGGTGCAGCACTGGGCAGGGCCACAGCTGCCAGCCCAAAACACGGGGCCCCGGGGGCTTCTCCAGGCTGCGGCTGGGGCTTACCAGGCCCTCGCCAAACCTCCATGTCTGATCCAGCTGCAGCATCTGTTCAAGATCCCTCCTCTTCAGGAATCTGGCAGCACAAAGCAGCGTTTCCCGAGAAACCTGGAGAGCAGCAGAGAGCCAGAGGTGGCACCAGAGCCCAGGGCACAGGACCAGCATCCCTGTGCCAAGGCCAGGGGGAAGCTGCAGTCCACGAGGCGCCAGAGCAGGAGGCAGCCGAGCCTGCTCCCAGGCTGCCACCAGCAGCCCATGAGCCCTTACCTCTGCCACGTGCTGGCTCTCATCATGGCAGTGGAAAGAGAGTGGGAGCAGGCTCTGGCGCACGTGTGACTTGAGGGCCTTTTTTCTCTTTCGCATTATTAAATCCATCACTTCTCGGAAGACATACATGGAGCACATCTGCACCTGGCTATCATCCTGTATAAAAGGAAGAAGCAAGGGCCTCAGCATCGGCTGCTCCAGGCCCACCTGGGCACAGGCCTGAAAATCCACAGGGCACAAAGTGTCCGGACAGCACCCAGTGGCCGTGGCTGGGGGCACAGAGCCTTACGTTGTCAAAGAGTGGCACAAGAGGCTCAGCCAACTGCAGGGCGACGCGGCCGGGTAGCGGGTGGGCATTAGCCAAGAACAAACGGCTGAGTACAATGATGCTCATCCTAACCACACCGCTATCATTTTCCCGCACGAACTCCACGAGGCTTTCAGTCAGGCTCCACATTTTTTCAGCCTGCATGGAACACAAGTCTGGGCAACCCCACCCTGCTGCTGCCGGGCCCAGATGCCAAAGGCCTGTCCCGAAACACGCGGGCAGCTGAGGTGGGAGGGAGGAGAGCTGGGAGCAGCTGCCTCAGCTGCTGAAGCCCAGCCAAGCCCAAGGGGCTGCGTTCCCCAGCCCCATGCTGCCAGTGGATCTTCAGCCACTGCTCCCTTCTCACCAGCGAGGGATCATTGCTGAGCACCATGAGGCCACTGAGCGCCAGGCGACGCCTCTCCCTGCACTCGCTCCGCAGGTTCTTTAACATGATCTCCAGGACGCTGTCACCGCATTTACTCAAGTCCAGACACTCCAGGACCTGAAAGGCACAGGGCAGTGACAGGGGACCCGGGTGGCAGGAGCCCAGAAGTGCACAGGGCTTGGCCCAAGCAGCAGCATCGGGCACGGGCACTGTCCCAGGCGGCTGCAGCTGCAAGAGGCAGCGCTGGCCATCAGGCTCACCTCAACGAAGAAGGCCAGCGTGAGCAGATACCAGCGTGACCGCCTCCTCCTGAGCAGCCCGAGCAGGTGCAAGGCGATGCGGGAACACAAGTGGGGCAAGCCACTGCGCATCTCCCTGGCAGGGGGAAAAAGGCACCAAGACCCTGAGCTGGACGGGCAGACCTCTCCCAGGACTGACTCACAGAGGTCTGATCTCTCCCCAGCACCCTGCGAGGGGACGTGGGCCCTTTGGGAGGCGGCCGCTCCTGGGCACCCTCCTCTCCCAGCCTTTTGCAGTCTGCTCGGCCATCCCTCGGTGACAAGGCCCCCTCGCCCACAACCACGGGGACTGTGTGGGGCACGCCGGGCACAGGGCACAAATGCCAGGGGCGGCGGGGAGGAGGGCGTCTCACCTGGCCAGCAGACCCACTGCATAGTGCTGTGTGTCAGGACAGAGCAGTGTGTCCCAGCCATGCTGGCGCTCCATGGCCACCACCACATCCTCATACTCCAGCCGACGGAGCAGGGCCTCCAGGGTCTGCACTACAAACCTGTGTGCAGAGCAAAGCCCAGGTCAGGCTGAGAGCACTGGCTCCTGCTCTGGGGACATGGGAGGGACAGGATGACTGGGATGGAGCACCTGTTGGGATTGGTGGGAAGGCGGTGTTCCTCCCGGCATGCTCTCCAGAAAGTATTAACCTTCTGTGGCATCTGTTCTGTGCTGAAGAACACTTGGAAGAGCAGATGCACAAAGAGACGAGGGAAATACAACATCGCTTCTTGTGGCCAGCAGGGCCCCTGGAGGATCTTCCACATCACCAGAGTTGCCTGCAAAGGACAAATCCCCCTGAGACAGCACTCAGTGCCCAGGTGTCCCTGTGTCAGGGCCAGAGCATGGAAGGGAGAGGCCAGGGGAGATGCAGGGGGAGCACCGGGCCTGGTGCCTCTGAACCTGCCCCTAGCCCAGGTTTCAGCCCAGCGCCCGAGGCAGGGAGATGCAGGGTGGGAAGAGGATGGAGAGCTGCTGGAGAGGCGACCTGGAGGGTGAGCAAAGGCCAGTTCCAGAAACTCACAGCCAGGGCAAAGACATCCGTGTTGTCCCCATCGGAGGTGTGTGTGATGTGCTCTGGCCAGTTGCTCAGCACTTCGAGGAGTATCAGCACCACCAGCCTCGCAGTCCTTCTCGAGGACAAGATCGTGCTCCACATGGTTGTAGCAGCTCTGTGGGGTCAGAGCTTTTTGTAAGGGGGGTGTCCGCCACAGCACCGTGGCCTGGGCAGCTGCAGGGACCTGAGCTGGCTGTCAGCCCTGCCTCTGCCCACGGCCCCTCACTGGCAGCACGCAGGCAGCCCAGCCCTGTGGGGACAGGCCCCTGAGGGGCAGGGAGGGAGCATGGCAGCAGGCTCAGGGGCTGACATGCCAGGGCTGGGAAATGGAGGAGCCACAGGGCCCTTGAAGTCTCTGTCAGACACCTGGGACAGGCTCCACAGGGTGATGGGCTGGTGAGTCCTGAGCCCTCTGTGCACATGGGCCCCATACCTGTCACATGAAGGAGCCACACGCAGGAGAGTGATCACCACATCAGTGGGTTGTGCCTCTGTCAGCTCCAGAAGGGTATTGTCCAGCTTGTGCTCGCCAGACTCATTGGCCATGAGCCAGCGGTGGATGTACCTCACCATGGCGGGCACCTGGAGAAGGCACGGGGAGAGTTGGAAGCTGCCAGAGGGAGTAATGTCCCCAGCTTCTCCAGAGAGCTGCTTCCCTTCCCACCACACTGGGATGGCCTCAAAGGCTTAAAGTGACCAGCAGGCGTGGCTTGGGAGGCCATGCAGTTCCTGGGAGGATCGAACCCTGGCCACAGGCTGCTTACTTGCTCTGGACAGGGGACACCCTTATTCACAAGCAAATCCAGCATGGAGGTGCTGGCGTCAGTGTTGGAGATGTCCCCGTTTTCCACGGACCCAGTGCCCATGACGCTGGTCTCTTCCTGCCAAATGCACTTGATGAATTTGCAAATCATCAGCAGGAGAACGAAGGGCAGGAAGAGAGGGACGTTCCATGGAGAGCTCCAACGCGCTGCTCGGCTGAGCAGCGACAGCAGGCCCAGCCCAGGTGGGGATGGCTGCAGGTACCTGCGCTGCTCTGCTGAAGCGGCCACGGGCGGGGTCCTGCTCTTGTGTCTGGTCCGTGGCTGCATCTGGCAAAGAGCGAGCGCGGCCAGAGCTGAGGGGATGCGGGAGAGGCCGGAGAACACAGCCCAGCCCTGCGCTCCCCAGGCAGGGACAGCCCCGGGATGCCAAGGGGATGGAGCACGGCTGCCGGGGGGGCAGCCCTGGACCCTGTTCCGTCCTGGCCCTGGGCATGTCCCCAGGGAATGGGATGGGCTGGGATGGGATGTGGTCAACCTGGCTGCAGGCACCAGCCCTGGGCCCAGCTCTGCCACTCACCATCCTGCAGCAGTTGGAACTGTTCCACTAGTCCAGACTCCTGAGCTGGGACAGCTCCAGGGCCTTCTTCCTCCTCCTTCACCC
The DNA here is from genome assembly GCF_041296385.1 of Aphelocoma coerulescens. Taxonomy (NCBI): domain Eukaryota; kingdom Metazoa; phylum Chordata; class Aves; order Passeriformes; family Corvidae; genus Aphelocoma; species Aphelocoma coerulescens. Next base: position 9,929,955 of record NC_091021.1, read on the forward strand.
AGGCCAGCTTGGGCACCCTCAGGGGTCTCTGCTCCATGTCACAGACTGGATTCATGTCTACTTGCAGGACAGATGACTTGGAAAAGCTTCGAGTCAGCAAGTCCTGCAGTCGTGCCTTGAAGGCACCTGCGACAGAGAAGCCTCAGAAAGGCTACAGGACTGCAAGTCCTGCTCTCTGGTCTCGAGGGCTCCTGACACAATGACAGGAGACTCCTCGTCAAGGATTCAGGTCACCAAATCCCACGGTCTGGCCTCAAGGGCACCAGCCGCAGGGATGGGAGATGCCTCAGGAAAGCTCCGAGTCACCAAGTCCCGCAGTCCGGCCGCGAGGCCAGATGCAGGACTAACGCCTCGGAACAGCTGCGGGTCAGCAGCGAACGAGCTGGCTGTGCGGGGACTCCTCACAGCACCACTCACGCCCGTCCTGCCCCGTCGCGTGCACCGAGCACTGTGGCGTGGCCGCGTCGCCGCCAGCACCTATGTCAGCACGTGTCACAAAGGGCCCTGGGACACCCTGTCCTGTTGCATTCCATGGTGACCATTCCACACTGTGTCACAAAGGGCCCTTGGACACACTGGCACCCGCCCCTGGGACCACCCCCAGCCCACCCAAAGCGCCCCGGGTTGGAAGGAATCCCTTGGCCCGAGTGGCTGAGACAGCCTGGGACACACCAAGATCAGCCGAGTCCACAGGGCAGGACTCTCTCTGCTGCCTGGCCCACACACCCCAGCTCTGGGCTGGCCCTGGGCCAGGGCAGCTTCCAGCAAGCAAGAGACAAATGCATCCTGCCGAGAGTTGAAACACACCAGATAGGGAAGATGTGAAAAGTACGCGCGTAAAGGCCTTTTAATTCACAGCTCTCAAAGAGAGCTTTGGGGCTCGCAGCTGGACAGAGATGATCTCGCTCAGACCTCTGCTGAAAGGGGGGTAACACACTCTGCTGCAGGTGCTTGGGTTGGTCTCCGCAGGCCCAGGCCGATGCCAAACCGTCTCTTCACAGCCTTCTCCCTTCCCAAGTGCAACGGGCCTCAAGGACTGGAAGGAGCACAGGGAGCCCAAGGGAGACAGTTGCACCCACTTCACTGGGGGCACCTGGGCAAGCACTTTCCTTGAGAAGCAAGGCCCTCTCCTCCAAAGGGATTTCCCCCAAATCTGTCCATGTCCTGGGGAACAGCAACACACACTTAGGAAACCCTGGCAAGGCTGAATTACTTCCGGTCCTTTCAGAACAGGCCCTCCGGCTCGCTCTCATCTTCCCCCAGGTGTGGTCCCACGTGTCGGTTCAGGCGCGCAGCCCCGGGCCCCTACAAACACAAGCTGCCCGCTGCCTCTGCACCTGCCTCAACTCCTGCCTGCGGTCACAGCAGCAAAACCAGGCTGTTCCCAGCCAGAGAGCAGAGCCCTGTTCCCGCAGGAGGCTCTTGTGAGCGCCTTCCAGGACTCTCCGCTGTGCACGGAGCACTTCTCATGCCCGCTCTGAACACTCTTTGGACAACAGAGCACAAGCCGGCTGGCTCTGGGGTCAGCAGACCCCAAACACAGGCGCAGGAAGAAGCAGCGGCTGTTTTGCAGCCATGCCCAAGAGAGATGCGAAGGGTCCCCTCCCTCTGCTCTCGCTTGGTTGGGTTTCTGACTGGCTCTGAGGCAGGGGCTGCGATTCCTCCCGTGTGGGGACCAGAACCGCACCCAGGATCCAGGCACTGCCTGACAGCGCTCCAGACGCTGCGATGGTCGCGCCTCTGAGTCTCGGCCACTCTGCTGCTGCTGCTGCTTCATGTGCTTTTAGGCACAGCCAAAGCTCACTGTTAAGCCACGATGGTCTCTGGTTGTGCCCTCTTCCTGTCCCTGTGGAGATAACTATACGCGTTGAGGTGAAAGTTTCTAAAGCAGCCCATTTGGCGTTAAACACCTGGCATTAAGAGTCCTTGTCATCTCTTTGTAGCTTAATAATACTGATGGTGTTAGCCACGTAATGCCCAGGGTTTGACTTGTAGGCCAGCCCTGGTGAGGCCTGCTGCTCAGGCCTCAGCACATCAGTTGATCATCAGACTTAGAAGTTGTCAGACTGCCCCAACAACTGTTGCATATATGGTTAGTCCATCTTGAGGCAGAACTGCAAGCTGCATTCCCTGTATTGTGTGCTTGATTAAGCACACAATACAAGGAATGAAACAAGGAAGAAACAAAAAGGTAGCCGCTGCACAAAGGGAAAGGAGAAGGGCCCGTTTGAGCCACAGACTCCCTGGCGGCCACAAAAATATATCAGGTTCCCAACATTCCCATGTCTGCATTGGTACATGGGCTAATTTTCTTATCTCCCTAGTCACCTGTTTTCCTGCTTTTTGATTGTCATCAATTTGTAAGCAACAGCTGGATTGATTTTATTTCCTGCAAACTCCTCCTTCTGCCAGTAGTCTAAAACCATGCGATGCTGGAAAATCGCATTCTGCCGTCGTGTGGATTGGTCATCCACAAGGTCAAGGGTTGCAGCCATCTGGTTAGTTATTGTCTCCAAGATGGCTTGCAGTCATATTATCCACTTCAAATTACAGATAGGTTCTCTGGCCCGTGATACCAATTCACTAGGGTTCCATGTAGCCGGTCCATAATGTTGTATAATTCTCTCAGGTGGCCACTCATCATCTCCCCATCTTTGGGAGCTTCCCTTAGTTAGGGAGGTGTCAAGACACCATTTTTCTCTGACCAAATCCTCATATATTTTGACTCTGAGCCCCGTCCCGGCTTTGTGACAGCAAAAAGAACAGGGGCCTGATATAGCCTGTGTAACATATTCCTGACCAGTGTGGAGGCAACCTTCGGTAAGCATGTTGGCCACCAATCCAATGATGACCTTCCAAGGGCCATGTTTCGGTAGCAAAAGGGCCTTCCCGACTTTTTGTCATCAACTGTTGGGTCAAAATATAACTTGTTCCCTGGACCTAACGGACCTCCAAAAATAGTTGCTTCACCATAAGAGTCACAATATTTGCATTTCCAAATTCCCGGGTGGGGTTTCCATCTGTAGTCACACCCCTGCTCTGTTTTGTTAGAGTCGGACCAGAACTCCTTGAAAAGGGTTCGAGTTCCATTCTGATGTTGCCACTTGCACTGATAATCATGGACAACATGTGTTTTACTTGTGAAATTGTCTCGGGGGCAACTTAAAAATAGGTGGTCAAAGAACAGATTCCTCCCCACGGCTTTACAGCCTTCGAAATCCCTTTGGTAACTGTGGTAGGGACACCTTACCCAACTACCACTGGTGAGCTTAACATGTGTTTGATTCTATCTACCTTGGTATTTGGAACAATCATAAGGAGGGCAATCCTAGTGGTCCAACAATCAAAACCCAAAGTCCTTTCACAAACACTTTCTCCCACTCGAACCCCATGTCCTTATGTCCGATTACGGCAGTAGATGCCTTTCCCGGAAAGGCGTAATCGCCAATGATTGAGGTCCAGAAGCCTGTTCCTCTGTGTACATGGCTTCGTTCACTGACACACCACTTAGGTGATAATGGTTGGGCTATCTGTCACGGCCCAATCTTTGGCTCTGCCTGGGCTCCTGCAGACCCAGGAGTTGCTGAGGTTAAAGGTGGTTGCCACTGTTTCCCCTAAGGATACAAATCTATTTTCCCAGGTCACAATTTGATCCCAATGATAACACAAAATTAAAAATACCAACAGTAGTCTCATTGTTTTAGTCCTTTCTGTCCTCCACAAAGGTTGGTTCCTCAGCCCAGGCACCGTGGATAGTATCCTTTTCTGAAGGGGCTGTTGCGGTAAACAGGCAGGTTCAGGCATGCAGGGTCTGCAAGATAAAATCCTGTACCATCTAGTTATTCTTGCAAATAACATTTTGTTGTGGGGACATATTCCCTTCTTTTTTTGCCCGGGTCTTGTGATCAGAATGGCGTTGTCCTTTCCTACTGCTATTACCTCAGCCGGTTCAGGAGGGCCATTAGGCCCTTGGACCCGTATTTTAATTCCATCATTCAAGCTGGTAGATCCAAACCCTCTGTCTCCACGAATGGTGGTGACTTGAGGTGGATCCCCTTTTTTCACAATTTTCCTGTCTCCAATTGTCCTTTTACAGTGTTTCCAGATCCTGATGACTATGCCCGTTGACAGGGGTGCTTTAAAGAACACAGACACCAAGAGAAAGAATGGTCCTATTTACTATGAACAGTAAGGAGACACAACAGTAAAATGATACATTTTATAGAACAGTAAGTTTACTACGTGCTTGGCTTTAGTGACAAGCAAAAACAAGCAAGGTAATGCACCTAAGTATTACTATACGAGAGAAAGGAGAGAGAGTTAGAAAGATGCATCACCAATTGCCTAAATACTTTACCATCACCCAGAGTCCACAGTCGCTGGGGAGCCCTGTTTCGCAGCAAGGATCTGGAGAACCCTTCCCAGCAATTGGGAAAATCCTACACGCTGCATCCACCCGTAGGTGAGATTTCAGGTTTGCCCAAAACGGCGTCCGGCTTTTAAAGGCACAACTCAGCAAGTCAAAGTGACTACATTTTTAGCACAGAAGCACCTGGATCTGATGGCAGACTTCACAACCAGCCAGGGCCACAACTTGGCCAGAACTCAGACCTGGGCAGGGAGGGTTTTCCCCTCCAATACCCTACAAACAACCCTCTAGTCATGTCAGTTGGGAAAGTTTCTTAAAAGGATACATTTCTCGCTCATAACTACACAAGGTTACGTGAAAGTTTCTAAAGCAGCCTCTTTGGTGTTAAACACCTAGCATTAAGAGTCCTTCTCATCTCTTTTTAGCTAAATAATACGGATGGTGTTAGTTACAGAGTGCCCAGCATCCGTCTTGTAACTCAACTCTGGCAGAACAAGGTGACTGACTGCCTGGGGGCTGCTTATGGCCTCTGACACCCAGTTCCTCAGGGCTTCCCACCACCCCAGCCCCTCAGGGGCCTCCTGTTCCCTCGTAGCCTCCAGCCACCCACTCCCTCACACATCCCCTCGTGCCTTCCTGTGGCTGTTGCCGAGGTGGACATAAAAGCCACACCAGTCGTAATCCATAGTCGAGAAAGGTAGAAAGATTTTTTATTTTCTCTACTGCTGTCCTTACACCTCTTCACAGTGGCTGTGGCCTAATTTAAGATTGGCTGCTTAGCAAACAATGACAAGGCTGCCTAACAAACAATGACCATTCAGGCAGTAAACAATCAGCTATACAAGCAAAAGTATCGTTGCTTCATATTGTCCACAAGGTCTTCCTTGTACACTCTCAGTGTCCCACAAGAAGAACATCCTCCCCTCATGTCCAGGACCATCTTCTCTTATTAATTATCTTCTTGGCCTTCTCTGTGGGTTTTTCTAAAGCTGCAAAATTTCACTGTAATATTCTCATGGGTAAACTCGGACTGGTTTCAGGTCTGACTCTGTGAGATTGTCAGTCCAGCTGTCAATCTCCTCAGGTCCCCCTTTTTTGAATTACAAAGGCAGCGCTTATGCACTTTTGCAGGGCCCTTTGCAAAAAAAGACAATAAACACGGCACACTGAGCAGGATGCAAAAAAATAACCCATAGGATCAGGCATCTGGTTTTGAGCCGATTTTTGACCCATCCTGCAATTTGCCAATTGCCAAACTACCTATTGAGCCAATCAGATTCTGATTCTTCCCGCAATTTTGACACGCTTGTTTGTAATTCCTTAATGTGGGCATGAATAGATTTTGAATGATCAGACAAATTCATACAACACATTCCATCGAAATCCTCACATCCATGTCCATGGTGCTAGTAACAAAAAATCAATGGCAGCTCTATTTTGCAGTGTAGCATGCCTTACTGAACCAACACCTGTTAATAATCCAGCTAAAGCAAGCAAAGTGGCATTAGTCTGCCAAGCTAACCAACATCCTAACTTGTTTAACAGTCCCAGTGCTTTAGCAGATGCTATTTGAGGAGAAAAGAAGGAAACAGCCCATCAAGTATCTGATGGCCAAAATTTGGTGGTGTCATTGCAATCAGGGGCAAATGCATGGATGCTGTGTTTTCCCCTCCATGGTTTATGCTGTTAAATCATGGATGTGTCAGGTGTTAACAGTGAGAGTCGTCCTAAGTTGCAAGGACCTCCCCTGATATGGGATGGAATTGCAGCCCATGCTCGGTCTCCGCAAATAAAAAACACCCCTGGGGGCAAAGCTAGAGGAACAGTAGTAGAGTGTGAAATATGTGGTGAACTATAATTGCACCAGGCACTTTCATTTGCAGATATGGGTTGGTTAGGAGAAACATCCCATACTTTGGACTGATCAGACCCAGAATAATTAAACTTAACACAAAAAGTCCGTTTTCACAGATCCTAAAAGCTCTATTTCTTGTGGCTCAAGAGTTGCAGGGGCAAGGTACAAAACCCACTGATCCCAAGCATCAGCCTGATTGTGTGATTGTAAAAGCTTGCAAACTGTCCTAGGCTTTGGCCGGTCCTCTACTGGCAAGCCAACAAGGCAGGTAGAAAAAGGACTGTCAGGAGCAGCAGTGGCTAAGCACGGAGTATCTTGCCCTGTCACATTGGCCAGGGTAACCCACACGTTGGTTCTTGGCTGACTGACAGGCCAAGCAGAAACAGCAGGCACTAAGCTCAGCAAAACTGACAAGGACCATACTGGCACCTGCATTTTTCTGTTATTCGTTGACATTTGCACTCCAGTGCATCCCAGTGCAAGCCAACACCCCTGGATCGCAGGGATATACAGTGCAATAGAGTCCTCCTTGGTCACCGGTGCTCGATGCTCTCTCTGGTCGGAGGTAGCCCGAACCACGCTGCCAAGGTCATCAGCCTGTGTTGCTGTTACCCTCAGCATCTGGCCGAACAGGCAGTGGGATATTCTGCTGCAAATCGGGACACACACACCTTGCTGGCACCCACCGTGCTCCAGTACCTGTGGAAACACAAGCGTATCCACGCCCCCACATGACAAGGTCCCAGGGGCCTTCCCACTGGCTGGTAAGCAAATTCCTTACCCATACTTTAGCTCGAGGCAAATGTATTTCACTGGTGGACTGCAAGGAATAAAAATGATTTAAAATGGAGGGATTGTTTGAATCAGACGGTATTGCCAAGTGATTTATGGTATTTACAGCTTTCAAAAGTTGGGACTGTGGGGTTTCCCCTTCCATTCTCCCTTTTTGTTTTCCTAAAACAGTTTTAAGTGTGTGATGAGCACATTCAACAACAGCTTGACCAGTGGGAGAAGGAGGAATACCAAATTTGTGAGAGATGCCCCACAAACGTAAGAAATTCCTAACTTTCTGAGAGGCGTAGGCCGGCCCATTGTCAGTTTTCACACAGGCAGGGACGCCTAAAGCACCAAAGGCTTCCTGCCAGGGCAAAATTACATCACGGGCCTTTTCTCCAGCATGAGCAGAAGCCCATAGAACAGAGGAAAAGGTGTCAATGGATACATGTACATATTTAAAATGACCAGATTCTGAAATGTGTGTAACATCAGTCTGACAAAGCTGTAGGGCCAAAAGACCACAGGTTCACACCTGAAACCAGTCCGAGTTTACCCATGAGAATATTACAGTGAAATTTTGCAGCTTTAGAAAAACCCACAGAGAAGGCCAAGAAGATAATTAATAAGAGAAGATGTCCTGGACATGAGGGGAGGATGTTCTTCTTGTGGGACACTGAGAGTGTACAAGGAAGAACTTGTGGATAATATGTAGCAACGATACTTTTGCTTGTATAGCTGATTGTTTACTGCCTGAATGGTCATTGTTTGTTAGGCAGCCTTGTCATTGTTTGCTAAGCAGCCAATCTTAAATTAGGCCACAGCCACTGTGAAGAGGTGTAAGGACAGCAGTAGAGAAAATAAAAAATCTTTCTACCTTTCTCGACTATGGATTACGACTGGTGTGGCTTTTATGTCCGCCTCGGCAACAGCCACATGTGGTGACCCCGAGACGTGATTCAAAGAGCCTGCCTGGAGAGCAGAAAGCCTGCGTGGAGAGCAGGGGACGTGGATTCAACGGGAAGGAGAGTAGCAAAGAGAGCTACCAAGATCTAGATCGGACTGCAACCTTTTAAAGGTGAGCCCGTTGATAACAAAATGGGAGCAGATGCATCCCAAGAGGATGACTAGTGTGGCTTTTATGTTTGCCTCAACAACAGCGACACCTTCCCACTGCCTTGTCCCTTCAGGGCCTCCGCAGCACCTCATCCCTTCACGGCCTCCCACCGCCCCGTCCCTTCAGGGTCTCCCCCAGCCCAGCCAACCTGCCCGGCAGCGGCACAGCCCCGACAGAGCTCCAGAGGAGCTGGGTCAAGAGGCACCTCGGAGCCCTCAGCAATCCAGCCAGCAACACGCAAGCAGGAGGACACAGATGGTGGTTCCTGCCTGGGACAGGGCTTGTGGCCATCTCCAGGCACCAGTCCCACAGGGATCCCCGCAGCTCCAGCCCCTGCCCACCCGCTCTGTCGGCAGCGTTAAGGCTCCAGCACAACCACCAAAGGCCAAGGGGCTTTTCTGGCCATTTTCCCTTCCATGCTGCAGGCCTGGGCAACTTGCTGAGCACAAGCAGCTTTTTTCCCTCTTCCCCTACGTCCTGCGGACACCGGGCACCAAAAGAAAGCTCCTGGGAGTCTGTGTATTGTAACACATTCTATATTTACATGCTAAGAAAAACGAAAAGAAGAAAAGAACAATCTTCAAGAAAAGAAAAATCCCTGAAGGCTCAGGTGGCCCCGCCAGACAGAACCTCCCAGATCAGCTCTCCGCAGAGCTCCAGCAGTGCAGCCAGCCACAGCCCCACAGACGAGGCCGTGTCTTGCATGCCCTGCGGAGTCGATCTCGGAGCTTCGGGAAGATGGAGTACGGAGCGCTCTTTGCTGCTCTGAGGACGTACAATGTTTGAGCTGCCAGCCTTGAGACAGCAGGGCTGATGTCATCTGTCATGTCTTCAAGGGCTGGAAGAGAGAGGAACAGAGCCACGGTCAGAGCCCAGATCTGTGGGGACACGAGGAAGTGCCCCTGGCCAGGGCCATCCCACCCACTCTTGCCATGGCCAGGAGGGAGCAGGAGCCAACGGGAACAGCCGGAAGGTGCTGGCCACCGATCCCCACATGTCCCTGAAACCTCTCTGTGCTCTGCCCACGCCGCCCCTCGTCCGCACAGGGAGCAGAGCCCTCCGCAGCCGGGCAGGGATTGCAGCTCCCCCCGCCAGCCCCCGCTGACAGCCCGCTGCCCTCACTCACCCTCACAGATGAGCTGGAGCTCTTCCTTCTGCCGCCTCAGGTGCCGCCCGGCGATCCCTGGGAACACAGAGCCTGTCACGGCCCCAAGCAGCACAACTGCCCCACACGGGCGCTGCCAGCCCTGTGGCCACACGCCCTCCTCCCCGGCGGGGCTCAGCCCGGGCCCCTGCCGCATCCTGACGCCCGAGGGCACGGCTGCGGGAGGGCGGCAGCACCCACGGCCCCGGGCCCGGCTCCCGCTGCAGCCGGGGCAGCAGCCGGGCTGGGGCCGAGCTGCGGCGGGGCGGGGAGGCAGGGAGGGGCCCCGGCCTCGGGGCTCACCAATGAACCTGACGGCCGCCTCTCGTAGGGCCGTCTGTGGGCTCCGCAGGTACGGCAGGGCCCGGCGCAGGTGCTCGGCCGCTCGGCTCCTGTCCTCTGCCAGCTGCAGAGAGGGCACGGAGGGAAGGCTTGGCGCGGGCTCTGCCCCTCGGCCGGGCGCTCCCTGCGCCCAGCACTGGCTTCCCCTGCCCGCACAGCCCCGAGGCCCGGCCGGCCGCCCCTTTGGAGGGGGCAGAGGGCCGGGTGCTGCCGGGGGAGCCGCAGTTTTACCCCGCCCCACAGCCCAGCTGGGTCGGCGCTCCATGGGCACCCACCCGGCTCGGGGCCAGAGAAGCCTGGGGAAGAGCTCCTGGGGAAGGGAGCAGCGTGTGGGGCGCAGGCTGGAGCCCCTGGGTGCAGCACTGGGCAGGGCCACAGCTGCCAGCCCAAAACACGGGGCCCCGGGGGCTTCTCCAGGCTGCGGCTGGGGCTTACCAGGCCCTCGCCAAACCTCCATGTCTGATCCAGCTGCAGCATCTGTTCAAGATCCCTCCTCTTCAGGAATCTGGCAGCACAAAGCAGCGTTTCCCGAGAAACCTGGAGAGCAGCAGAGAGCCAGAGGTGGCACCAGAGCCCAGGGCACAGGACCAGCATCCCTGTGCCAAGGCCAGGGGGAAGCTGCAGTCCACGAGGCGCCAGAGCAGGAGGCAGCCGAGCCTGCTCCCAGGCTGCCACCAGCAGCCCATGAGCCCTTACCTCTGCCACGTGCTGGCTCTCATCATGGCAGTGGAAAGAGAGTGGGAGCAGGCTCTGGCGCACGTGTGACTTGAGGGCCTTTTTTCTCTTTCGCATTATTAAATCCATCACTTCTCGGAAGACATACATGGAGCACATCTGCACCTGGCTATCATCCTGTATAAAAGGAAGAAGCAAGGGCCTCAGCATCGGCTGCTCCAGGCCCACCTGGGCACAGGCCTGAAAATCCACAGGGCACAAAGTGTCCGGACAGCACCCAGTGGCCGTGGCTGGGGGCACAGAGCCTTACGTTGTCAAAGAGTGGCACAAGAGGCTCAGCCAACTGCAGGGCGACGCGGCCGGGTAGCGGGTGGGCATTAGCCAAGAACAAACGGCTGAGTACAATGATGCTCATCCTAACCACACCGCTATCATTTTCCCGCACGAACTCCACGAGGCTTTCAGTCAGGCTCCACATTTTTTCAGCCTGCATGGAACACAAGTCTGGGCAACCCCACCCTGCTGCTGCCGGGCCCAGATGCCAAAGGCCTGTCCCGAAACACGCGGGCAGCTGAGGTGGGAGGGAGGAGAGCTGGGAGCAGCTGCCTCAGCTGCTGAAGCCCAGCCAAGCCCAAGGGGCTGCGTTCCCCAGCCCCATGCTGCCAGTGGATCTTCAGCCACTGCTCCCTTCTCACCAGCGAGGGATCATTGCTGAGCACCATGAGGCCACTGAGCGCCAGGCGACGCCTCTCCCTGCACTCGCTCCGCAGGTTCTTTAACATGATCTCCAGGACGCTGTCACCGCATTTACTCAAGTCCAGACACTCCAGGACCTGAAAGGCACAGGGCAGTGACAGGGGACCCGGGTGGCAGGAGCCCAGAAGTGCACAGGGCTTGGCCCAAGCAGCAGCATCGGGCACGGGCACTGTCCCAGGCGGCTGCAGCTGCAAGAGGCAGCGCTGGCCATCAGGCTCACCTCAACGAAGAAGGCCAGCGTGAGCAGATACCAGCGTGACCGCCTCCTCCTGAGCAGCCCGAGCAGGTGCAAGGCGATGCGGGAACACAAGTGGGGCAAGCCACTGCGCATCTCCCTGGCAGGGGGAAAAAGGCACCAAGACCCTGAGCTGGACGGGCAGACCTCTCCCAGGACTGACTCACAGAGGTCTGATCTCTCCCCAGCACCCTGCGAGGGGACGTGGGCCCTTTGGGAGGCGGCCGCTCCTGGGCACCCTCCTCTCCCAGCCTTTTGCAGTCTGCTCGGCCATCCCTCGGTGACAAGGCCCCCTCGCCCACAACCACGGGGACTGTGTGGGGCACGCCGGGCACAGGGCACAAATGCCAGGGGCGGCGGGGAGGAGGGCGTCTCACCTGGCCAGCAGACCCACTGCATAGTGCTGTGTGTCAGGACAGAGCAGTGTGTCCCAGCCATGCTGGCGCTCCATGGCCACCACCACATCCTCATACTCCAGCCGACGGAGCAGGGCCTCCAGGGTCTGCACTACAAACCTGTGTGCAGAGCAAAGCCCAGGTCAGGCTGAGAGCACTGGCTCCTGCTCTGGGGACATGGGAGGGACAGGATGACTGGGATGGAGCACCTGTTGGGATTGGTGGGAAGGCGGTGTTCCTCCCGGCATGCTCTCCAGAAAGTATTAACCTTCTGTGGCATCTGTTCTGTGCTGAAGAACACTTGGAAGAGCAGATGCACAAAGAGACGAGGGAAATACAACATCGCTTCTTGTGGCCAGCAGGGCCCCTGGAGGATCTTCCACATCACCAGAGTTGCCTGCAAAGGACAAATCCCCCTGAGACAGCACTCAGTGCCCAGGTGTCCCTGTGGCAGGGCCAGAGCATGGAAGGGAGAGGCCAGGGGAGATGCAGGGGGAGCACCGGGCCTGGTGCCTCTGAACCTGCCCCTAGCCCAGGTTTCAGCCCAGCGCCCGAGGCAGGGAGATGCAGGGTGGGAAGAGGATGGAGAGCTGCTGGAGAGGCGACCTGGAGGGTGAGCAAAGGCCAGTTCCAGAAACTCACAGCCAGGGCAAAGACATCCGTGTTGTCCCCATCGGAGGTGTGTGTGATGTGCTCTGGCCAGTTGCTCAGCACTTCGAGGAGTATCAGCACCACCAGCCTCGCAGTCCTTCTCGAGGACAAGATCGTGCTCCACATGGTTGTAGCAGCTCTGTGGGGTCAGAGCTTTTTGTAAGGGGGGTGTCCGCCACAGCACCGTGGCCTGGGCAGCTGCAGGGACCTGAGCTGGCTGTCAGCCCTGCCTCTGCCCACGGCCCCTCACTGGCAGCACGCAGGCAGCCCAGCCCTGTGGGGACAGGCCCCTGAGGGGCAGGGAGGGAGCATGGCAGCAGGCTCAGGGGCTGACATGCCAGGGCTGGGAAATGGAGGAGCCACAGGGCCCTTGAAGTCTCTGTCAGACACCTGGGACAGGCTCCACAGGGTGATGGGCTGGTGAGTCCTGAGCCCTCTGTGCACATGGGCCCCATACCTGTCACATGAAGGAGCCACACGCAGGAGAGTGATCACCACATCAGTGGGTTGTGCCTCTGTCAGCTCCAGAAGGGTATTGTCCAGCTTGTGCTCGCCAGACTCATTGGCCATGAGCCAGCGGTGGATGTACCTCACCATGGCGGGCACCTGGAGAAGGCACGGGGAGAGTTGGAAGCTGCCAGAGGGAGTAATGTCCCCAGCTTCTCCAGAGAGCTGCTTCCCTTCCCACCACACTGGGATGGCCTCAAAGGCTTAAAGTGACCAGCAGGCGTGGCTTGGGAGGCCATGCAGTTCCTGGGAGGATCGAACCCTGGCCACAGGCTGCTTACTTGCTCTGGACAGGGGACACCCTTATTCACAAGCAAATCCAGCATGGAGGTGCTGGCGTCAGTGTTGGAGATGTCCCCGTTTTCCACGGACCCAGTGCCCATGACGCTGGTCTCTTCCTGCCAAATGCACTTGATGAATTTGCAAATCATCAGCAGGAGAACGAAGGGCAGGAAGAGAGGGACGTTCCATGGAGAGCTCCAACGCGCTGCTCGGCTGAGCAGCGACAGCAGGCCCAGCCCAGGTGGGGATGGCTGCAGGTACCTGCGCTGCTCTGCTGAAGCGGCCACGGGCGGGGTCCTGCTCTTGTGTCTGGTCCGTGGCTGCATCTGGCAAAGAGCGAGCGCGGCCAGAGCTGAGGGGCTGCGGGAGAGGCCGGAGAACACAGCCCAGCCCTGCGCTCCCCAGGCAGGGACAGCCCCGGGATGCCAAGGGGATGGAGCACGGCTGCCGGGGGGGCAGCCCTGGACCCTGTTCCGTCCTGGCCCTGGGCATGTCCCCAGGGAATGGGATGGGCTGGGATGGGATGTGGTCAACCTGGCTGCAGGCACCAGCCCTGGGCCCAGCTCTGCCACTCACCATCCTGCAGCAGTTGGAACTGTTCCACTAGTCCAGACTCCTGAGCTGGGACAGCTCCAGGGCCTTCTTCCTCCTCCTTCACCCAGGCCAGCTTGGGCACCCTCAGGGGTCTCTGCTCCATGTCACAGACTGGATTCATGTCTACTTGCAGGACAGATGACTTGGAAAAGCTTCGAGTCAGCAAGTCCTGCAGTCGTGCCTTGAAGGCACCTGCGACAGAGAAGCCTCAGAAAGGCTACAGGACTGCAAGTCCTGCTCTCTGGTCTCGAGGGCTCCTGACACAATGACAGGAGACTCCTCGTCAAGGATTCAGGTCACCAAATCCCACGGTCTGGCCTCAAGGGCACCAGCCGCAGGGATGGGAGATGCCTCAGGAAAGCTCCGAGTCACCAAGTCCCGCAGTCCGGCCGCGAGGCCAGATGCAGGACTAACGCCTCGGAACAGCTGCGGGTCAGCAGCGAACGAGCTGGCTGTGCGGGGACTCCTCACAGCACCACTCACGCCCGTCCTGCCCCGTCGCGTGCACCGAGCACTGTGGCGTGGCCGCGTCGCCGCCAGCACCTATGTCAGCACGTGTCACAAAGGGCCCTGGGACACCCTGTCCTGTTGCATTCCATGGTGACCATTCCACACTGTGTCACAAAGGGCCCTTGGACACACTGGCACCCGCCCCTGGGACCACCCCCAGCCCACCCAAAGCGCCCCGGGTTGGAAGGAATCCCTTGGCCCGAGTGGCTGAGACAGCCTGGGACACACCAAGATCAGCCGAGTCCACAGGGCAGGACTCTCTCTGCTGCCTGGCCCACACACCCCAGCTCTGGGCTGGCCCTGGGCCAGGGCAGCTTCCAGCAAGCAAGAGACAAATGCATCCTGCCGAGAGTTGAAACACACCAGATAGGGAAGATGTGAAAAGTACGCGCGTAAAGGCCTTTTAATTCACAGCTCTCAAAGAGAGCTTTGGGGCTCGCAGCTGGACAGAGATGATCTCGCTCAGACCTCTGCTGAAAGGGGGGTAACACACTCTGCTGCAGGTGCTTGGGTTGGTCTCCGCAGGCCCAGGCCGATGCCAAACCGTCTCTTCACAGCCTTCTCCCTTCCCAAGTGCAACGGGCCTCAAGGACTGGAAGGAGCACAGGGAGCCCAAGGGAGACAGTTGCACCCACTTCACTGGGGGCACCTGGGCAAGCACTTTCCTTGAGAAGCAAGGCCCTCTCCTCCAAAGGGATTTCCCCCAAATCTGTCCATGTCCTGGGGAACAGCAACACACACTTAGGAAACCCTGGCAAGGCTGAATTACTTCCGGTCCTTTCAGAACAGGCCCTCCGGCTCGCTCTCATCTTCCCCCAGGTGTGGTCCCACGTGTCGGTTCAGGCGCGCAGCCCCGGGCCCCTACAAACACAAGCTGCCCGCTGCCTCTGCACCTGCCTCAACTCCTGCCTGCGGTCACAGCAGCAAAACCAGGCTGTTCCCAGCCAGAGAGCAGAGCCCTGTTCCCGCAGGAGGCTCTTGTGAGCGCCTTCCAGGACTCTCCGCTGTGCACGGAGCACTTCTCATGCCCGCTCTGAACACTCTTTGGACAACAGAGCACAAGCCGGCTGGCTCTGGGGTCAGCAGACCCCAAACACAGGCGCAGGAAGAAGCAGCGGCTGTTTTGCAGCCATGCCCAAGAGAGATGCGAAGGGTCCCCTCCCTCTGCTCTCGCTTGGTTGGGTTTCTGACTGGCTCTGAGGCAGGGGCTGCGATTCCTCCCGTGTGGGGACCAGAACCGCACCCAGGATCCAGGCACTGCCTGACAGCGCTCCAGACGCTGCGATGGTCGCGCCACTCTGCTGCTGCTGCTGCTTCATGTGCTTTTAGGCACAGCCAAAGCTCACTGTTAAGCCACGATGGTCCCTGGTTGTGCCCTCTTCCTGTCCCTGTGGAGATAACTATACGCGTTGAGGTGAAAGTTTCTAAAGCAGCCCATTTGGCGTTAAACACCTGGCATTAAGAGTCCTTGTCATCTCTTTGTAGCTTAATAATACTGATGGTGTTAGCCACGTAATGCCCAGGGTTTGACTTGTAGGCCAGCCCTGGTGAGGCCTGCTGCTCAGGCCTCAGCACATCAGTTGATCATCAGACTTAGAAGTTGTCAGACTGCCCCAACAACTGTTGCATATATGGTTAGTCCATCTTGAGGCAGAACTGCAAGCTGCATTCCCTGTATTGTGTGCTTGATTAAGCACACAATACAAGGAATGAAACAAGGAAGAAACAAAAAGGTAGCCGCTGCACAAAGGGAAAGGAGAAGGGCCCGTTTGAGCCACAGACTCCCTGGCGGCCACAAAAATATATCAGGTTCCCAACATTCCCATGTCTGCATTGGTACATGGGCTAATTTTCTTATCTCCCTAGTCACCTGTTTTCCTGCTTTTTGATTGTCATCAATTTGTAAGCAACAGCTGGATTGATTTTATTTCCTGCAAACTCCTCCTTCTGCCAGTAGTCTAAACCATGTGATGCTGGAAAATCGCATTCTGCCGTCGTGTGGATTGGTCATCCACAAGGTCAAGGGTTGCAGCCATCTGGTTAGTTATTGTCTCCAAGATGGCTTGCAGTCATATTATCCACTTCAAATTACAGATAGGTTCTCTGGCCCGTGATACCAATTCACTAGGGTTCCATGTAGCCGGTCCATAATGTTGTATAATTCTCTCAGGTGGCCACTCATCATCTCCCCATCTTTGGGAGCTTCCCTTAGTTAGGGAGGTGTCAAGACACCATTTTTCTCTGACCAAATCCTCATATATTTTGACTCTGAGCCCCGTCCCGGCTTTGTGACAGCAAAAAGAACAGGGGCCTGATATAGCCTGTGTAACATATTCCTGACCAGTGTGGAGGCAACCTTCGGTAAGCATGTTGGCCACCAATCCAATGATGACCTTCCAAGGGCCATGTTTCGGTAGCAAAAGGGCCTTCCCGACTTTTTGTCATCAACTGTTGGGTCAAAATATAACTTGTTCCCTGGACCTAACGGACCTCCAAAAATAGTTGCTTCACCATAAGAGTCACAATATTTGCATTTCCAAATTCCCGGGTGGGGTTTCCATCTGTAGTCACACCCCTGCTCTGTTTTGTTAGAGTCGGACCAGAACTCCTTGAAAAGGGTTCGAGTTCCATTCTGATGTTGCCACTTGCACTGATAATCATGGACAACATGTGTTTTACTTGTGAAATTGTCTCGGGGGCAACTTAAAAATAGGTGGTCAAAGAACAGATTCCTCCCCACGGCTTTACAGCCTTCGAAATCCCTTTGGTAACTGTGGTAGGGACACCTTACCCAACTACCACTGGTGAGCTTAACATGTGTTTGATTCTATCTACCTTGGTATTTGGAACAATCATAAGGAGGGCAATCCTAGTGGTCCAACAATCAAAACCCAAAGTCCTTTCACAAACACTTTCTCCCACTCGAACCCCATGTCCTTATGTCCGATTACGGCAGTAGATGCCTTTCCCGGAAAGGCGTAATCGCCAATGATTGAGGTCCAGAAGCCTGTTCCTCTGTGTACATGGCTTCGTTCACTGACACACCACTTAGGTGATAATGGTTGGGCTATCTGTCACGGCCCAATCTTTGGCTCTGCCTGGGCTCCTGCAGACCCAGGAGTTGCTGAGGTTAAAGGTGGTTGCCACTGTTTCCCCTAAGGATACAAATCTATTTTCCCAGGTCACAATTTGATCCCAATGATAACACAAAATTAAAAATACCAACAGTAGTCTCATTGTTTTAGTCCTTTCTGTCCTCCACAAAGGTTGGTTCCTCAGCCCAGGCACCGTGGATAGTATCCTTTTCTGAAGGGGCTGTTGCGGTAAACAGGCAGGTTCAGGCATGCAGGGTCTGCAAGATAAAATCCTGTACCATCTAGTTATTCTTGCAAATAACATTTTGTTGTGGGGACATATTCCCTTCTTTTTTTGCCCGGGTCTTGTGATCAGAATGGCGTTGTCCTTTCCTACTGCTATTACCTCAGCCGGTTCAGGAGGGCCATTAGGCCCTTGGACCCGTATTTTAATTCCATCATTCAAGCTGGTAGATCCAAACCCTCTGTCTCCACGAATGGTGGTGACTTGAGGTGGATCCCCTTTTTTCACAATTTTCCTGTCTCCAATTGTCCTTTTACAGTGTTTCCAGATCCTGATGACTATGCCCGTTGACAGGGGTGCTTTAAAGAACACAGACACCAAGAGAAAGAATGGTCCTATTTACTATGAACAGTAAGGAGACACAACAGTAAAATGATACATTTTATAGAACAGTAAGTTTACTACGTGCTTGGCTTTAGTGACAAGCAAAAACAAGCAAGGTAATGCACCTAAGTATTACTATACGAGAGAAAGGAGAGAGAGTTAGAAAGATGCATCACCAATTGCCTAAATACTTTACCATCACCCAGAGTCCACAGTCGCTGGGGAGCCCTGTTTCGCAGCAAGGATCTGGAGAACCCTTCCCAGCAATTGGGAAAATCCTACACGCTGCATCCACCCGTAGGTGAGATTTCAGGTTTGCCCAAAACGGCGTCCGGCTTTTAAAGGCACAACTCAGCAAGTCAAAGTGACTACATTTTTAGCACAGAAGCACCTGGATCTGATGGCAGACTTCACAACCAGCCAGGGCCACAACTTGGCCAGAACTCAGACCTGGGCAGGGAGGGTTTTCCCCTCCAATACCCTACAAACAACCCTCTAGTCATGTCAGTTGGGAAAGTTTCTTAAAAGGATACATTTCTCGCTCATAACTACACAAGGTTACGTGAAAGTTTCTAAAGCAGCCTCTTTGGTGTTAAACACCTAGCATTAAGAGTCCTTCTCATCTCTTTTTAGCTAAATAATACGGATGGTGTTAGTTACAGAGTGCCCAGCATCCGTCTTGTAACTCAACTCTGGCAGAACAAGGTGACTGACTGCCTGGGGGCTGCTTATGGCCTCTGACACCCAGTTCCTCAGGGCTTCCCACCACCCCAGCCCCTCAGGGGCCTCCTGTTCCCTCGTAGCCTCCAGCCACCCACTCCCTCACACATCCCCTCGTGCCTTCCTGTGGCTGTTGCCGAGGTGGACATAAAAGCCACACCAGTCGTAATCCATAGTCGAGAAAGGTAGAAAGATTTTTTATTTTCTCTACTGCTGTCCTTACACCTCTTCACAGTGGCTGTGGCCTAATTTAAGATTGGCTGCTTAGCAAACAATGACAAGGCTGCCTAACAAACAATGACCATTCAGGCAGTAAACAATCAGCTATACAAGCAAAAGTATCGTTGCTACATATTGTCCACAAGGTCTTCCTTGTACACTCTCAGTGTCCCACAAGAAGAACATCCTCCCCTCATGTCCAGGACCATCTTCTCTTATTAATTATCTTCTTGGCCTTCTCTGTGGGTTTTTCTAAAGCTGCAAAATTTCACTGTAATATTCTCATGGGTAAACTCGGACTGGTTTCAGGTCTGACTCTGTGAGATTGTCAGTCCAGCTGTCAATCTCCTCAGGTCCCCCTTTTTTGAATTACAAAGGCAGCGCTTATGCACTTTTGCAGGGCCCTTTGCAAAAAAAGACAATAAACACGGCACACTGAGCAGGATGCAAAAAAATAACCCATAGGATCAGGCATCTGGTTTTGAGCCGATTTTTGACCCATCCTGCAATTTGCCAATTGCCAAACTACCTATTGAGCCAATCAGATTCTGATTCTTCCCGCAATTTTGACACGCTTGTTTGTAATTCCTTAATGTGGGCATGAATAGATTTTGAATGATCAGACAAATTCATACAACACATTCCATCGAAATCCTCACATCCATGTCCATGGTGCTAGTAACAAAAAATCAATGGCAGCTCTATTTTGCAGTGTAGCATGCCTTACTGAACCAACACCTGTTAATAATCCAGCTAAAGCAAGCAAAGTGGCATTAGTCTGCCAAGCTAACCAACATCCTAACTTGTTTAACAGTCCCAGTGCTTTAGCAGATGCTATTTGAGGAGAAAAGAAGGAAACAGCCCATCAAGTATCTGATGGCCAAAATTTGGTGGTGTCATTGCAATCAGGGGCAAATGCATGGATGCTGTGTTTTCCCCTCCATGGTTTATGCTGTTAAATCATGGATGTGTCAGGTGTTAACAGTGAGAGTCGTCCTAAGTTGCAAGGACCTCCCCTGATATGGGATGGAATTGCAGCCCATGCTCGGTCTCCGCAAATAAAAAACACCCCTGGGGGCAAAGCTAGAGGAACAGTAGTAGAGTGTGAAATATGTGGTGAACTATAATTGCACCAGGCACTTTCATTTGCAGATATGGGTTGGTTAGGAGAAACATCCCATACTTCGGACTGATCAGACCCAGAATAATTAAACTTAACACAAAAAGTCCGTTTTCACAGATCCTAAAAGCTCTATTTCTTGTGGCTCAAGAGTTGCAGGGGCAAGGTACAAAACCCACTGATCCCAAGCATCAGCCTGATTGTGTGATTGTAAAAGCTTGCAAACTGTCCTAGGCTTTGGCCGGTCCTCTACTGGCAAGCCAACAAGGCAGGTAGAAAAAGGACTGTCAGGAGCAGCAGTGGCTAAGCACGGAGTATCTTGCCCTGTCACATTGGCCAGGGTAACCCACACGTTGGTTCTTGGCTGACTGACAGGCCAAGCAGAAACAGCAGGCACTAAGCTCAGCAAAACTGACAAGGACCATACTGGCACCTGCATTTTTCTGTTATTCGTTGACATTTGCACTCCAGTGCATCCCAGTGCAAGCCAACACCCCTGGATCGCAGGGATATACAGTGCAATAGAGTCCTCCTTGGTCACCGGTGCTCGATGCTCTCTCTGGTCGGAGGTAGCCCGAACCACGCTGCCAAGGTCATCAGCCTGTGTTGCTGTTACCCTCAGCATCTGGCCGAACAGGCAGTGGGATATTCTGCTGCAAATCGGGACACACACACCTTGCTGGCACCCACCGTGCTCCAGTACCTGTGGAAACACAAGCAAATCCACGCCCCCACATGACAAGGTCCCAGGGGCCTTCCCACTGGCTGGTAAGCAAATTCCTTACCCATACTTTAGCTCGAGGCAAATGTATTTCACTGGTGGACTGCAAGGAATAAAAATGATTTAAAATGGAGGGATTGTTTGAATCAGACGGTATTGCCAAGTGATTTATGGTATTTACAGCTTTCAAAAGTTGGGACTGTGGGGTTTCCCCTTCCATTCTCCCTTTTTGTTTTCCTAAAACAGTTTTAAGTGTGTGATGAGCACATTCAACAACAGCTTGACCAGTGGGAGAAGGAGGAATACCAAATTTGTGAGAGATGCCCCACAAACGTAAGAAATTCCTAACTTTCTGAGAGGCGTAGGCCGGCCCATTGTCAGTTTTCACACAGGCAGGGACGCCTAAAGCACCAAAGGCTTCCTGCCAGGGCAAAATTACATCACGGGCCTTTTCTCCAGCATGAGCAGAAGCCCATAGAACAGAGGAAAAGGTGTCAATGGATACATGTACATATTTAAAATGACCAGATTCTGAAATGTGTGTAACATCAGTCTGACAAAGCTGTAGGGCCAAAAGACCACAGGTTCACACCTGAAACCAGTCCGAGTTTACCCATGAGAATATTACAGTGAAATTTTGCAGCTTTAGAAAAACCCACAGAGAAGGCCAAGAAGATAATTAATAAGAGAAGATGTCCTGGACATGAGGGGAGGATGTTCTTCTTGTGGGACACTGAGAGTGTACAAGGAAGAACTTGTGGATAATATGTAGCAACGATACTTTTGCTTGTATAGCTGATTGTTTACTGCCTGAATGGTCATTGTTTGTTAGGCAGCCTTGTCATTGTTTGCTAAGCAGCCAATCTTAAATTAGGCCACAGCCACTGTGAAGAGGTGTAAGGACAGCAGTAGAGAAAATAAAAAATCTTTCTACCTTTCTCGACTATGGATTACGACTGGTGTGGCTTTTATGTCCGCCTCGGCAACAGCCACATGTGGTGACCCCGAGACGTGATTCAAAGAGCCTGCCTGGAGAGCAGAAAGCCTGTGTGGAGAGCAGGGGCCGTGGATTCAACGGGAAGGAGAGTAGCAAAGAGAGCTACCAAGATCTAGATCGGACTGCAACCTTTTAAAGGTGAGCCCGTTGATAACAAAATGGGAGCAGATGCATCCCAAGAGGATGACTAGTGTGGCTTTTATGTTTGCCTCAACAACAGCGACACCTTCCCACTGCCTTGTCCCTTCAGGGCCTCCGCAGCACCTCATCCCTTCACGGCCTCCCACCGCCCCGTCCCTTCAGGGTCTCCCCCAGCCCAGCCAACCTGCCCGGCAGCGGCACAGCCCCGACAGAGCTCCAGAGGAGCTGGGTCAAGAGGCACCTCGGAGCCCTCAGCAATCCAGCCAGCAACACGCAAGCAGGAGGACACAGATGGTGGTTCCTGCCTGGGACAGGGCTTGTGGCCATCTCCAGGCACCAGTCCCACAGGGATCCCCGCAGCTCCAGCCCCTGCCCACCCGCTCTGTCGGCAGCGTTAAGGCTCCAGCACAACCACCAAAGGCCAAGGGGCTTTTCTGGCCATTTTCCCTTCCATGCTGCAGGCCTGGGCAACTTGCTGAGCACAAGCAGCTTTTTTCCCTCTTCCCCTACGTCCTGCGGACACCGGGCACCAAAAGAAAGCTCCTGGGAGTCTGTGTATTGTAACACATTCTATATTTACATGCTAAGAAAAACGAAAAGAAGAAAAGAACAATCTTCAAGAAAAGAAAAATCCCTGAAGGCTCAGGTGGCCCCGCCAGACAGAACCTCCCAGATCAGCTCTCCGCAGAGCTCCAGCAGTGCAGCCAGCCACAGCCCCACAGACGAGGCCGTGTCTTGCATGCCCTGCGGAGTCGATCTCGGAGCTTCGGGAAGATGGAGTACGGAGCGCTCTTTGCTGCTCTGAGGACGTACAATGTTTGAGCTGCCAGCCTTGAGACAGCAGGGCTGATGTCATCTGTCATGTCTTCAAGGGCTGGAAGAGAGAGGAACAGAGCCACGGTCAGAGCCCAGATCTGTGGGGACACGAGGAAGTGCCCCTGGCCAGGGCCATCCCACCCACTCTTGCCATGGCCAGGAGGGAGCAGGAGCCAACGGGAACAGCCGGAAGGTGCTGGCCACCGATCCCCACATGTCCCTGAAACCTCTCTGTGCTCTGCCCACGCCGCCCCTCGTCCGCACAGGGAGCAGAGCCCTCCGCAGCCGGGCAGGGATTGCAGCTCCCCCCGCCAGCCCCCGCTGACAGCCCGCTGCCCTCACTCACCCTCACAGATGAGCTGGAGCTCTTCCTTCTGCCGCCTCAGGTGCCGCCCGGCGATCCCTGGGAACACAGAGCCTGTCACGGCCCCAAGCAGCACAACTGCCCCACACGGGCGCTGCCAGCCCTGTGGCCACACGCCCTCCTCCCCGGCGGGGCTCAGCCCGGGCCCCTGCCGCATCCTGACGCCCGAGGGCACGGCTGCGGGAGGGCGGCAGCACCCACGGCCCCGGGCCCGGCTCCCGCTGCAGCCGGGGCAGCAGCCGGGCTGGGGCCGAGCTGCGGCGGGGCGGGGAGGCAGGGAGGGGCCCCGGCCTCGGGGCTCACCAATGAACCTGACGGCCGCCTCTCGTAGGGCCGTCTGTGGGCTCCGCAGGTACGGCAGGGCCCGGCGCAGGTGCTCGGCCGCTCGGCTCCTGTCCTCTGCCAGCTGCAGAGAGGGCACGGAGGGAAGGCTTGGCGCGGGCTCTGCCCCTCGGCCGGGCGCTCCCTGCGCCCAGCACTGGCTTCCCCTGCCCGCACAGCCCCGAGGCCCGGCCGGCCGCCCCTTTGGAGGGGGCAGAGGGCCGGGTGCTGCCGGGGGAGCCGCAGTTTTACCCCGCCCCACAGCCCAGCTGGGTCGGCGCTCCATGGGCACCCACCCGGCTCGGGGCCAGAGAAGCCTGGGGAAGAGCTCCTGGGGAAGGGAGCAGCGTGTGGGGCGCAGGCTGGAGCCCCTGGGTGCAGCACTGGGCAGGGCCACAGCTGCCAGCCCCACACACGGGGCCCCGGGGGCTTCTCCAGGCTGCGGCTGGGGCTTACCAGGCCCTCGCCAAACCTCCATGTCTGATCCAGCTGCAGCATCTGTTCAAGATCCCTCCTCTTCAGGAATCTGGCAGCACAAAGCAGCGTTTCCCGAGAAACCTGGAGAGCAGCAGAGAGCCAGAGGTGGCACCAGAGCCCAGGGCACAGGACCAGCATCCCTGTGCCAAGGCCAGGGGGAAGCTGCAGTCCACGAGGCGCCAGAGCAGGAGGCAGCCGAGCCTGCTCCCAGGCTGCCACCAGCAGCCCATGAGCCCTTACCTCTGCCACGTGCTGGCTCTCATCATGGCAGTGGAAAGAGAGTGGGAGCAGGCTCTGGCGCACGTGTGACTTGAGGGCCTTTTTTCTCTTTCGCATTATTAAATCCATCACTTCTCGGAAGACATACATGGAGCACATCTGCACCTGGCTATCATCCTGTATAAAAGGAAGAAGCAAGGGCCTCAGCATCGGCTGCTCCAGGCCCACCTGGGCACAGGCCTGAAAATCCACAGGGCACAAAGTGTCCGGACAGCACCCAGTGGCCGTGGCTGGGGGCACAGAGCCTTACGTTGTCAAAGAGTGGCACAAGAGGCTCAGCCAACTGCAGGGCGACGCGGCCGGGTAGCGGGTGGGCATTAGCCAAGAACAAACGGCTGAGTACAATGATGCTCATCCTAACCACACCGCTATCATTTTCCCGCACGAACTCCACGAGGCTTTCAGTCAGGCTCCACATTTTTTCAGCCTGCATGGAACACAAGTCTGGGCAACCCCACCCTGCTGCCGCCGGGCCCAGATGCCAAAGGCCTGTCCCGAAACACGCGGTCAGCTGAGGTGGGAGGGAGGAGAGCTGGGAGCAGCTGCCTCAGCTGCTGAAGCCCAGCCAAGCCCAAGGGGCTGCGTTCCCCAGCCCCATGCTGCCAGTGGATCTTCAGCCACTGCTCCCTTCTCACCAGCGAGGGATCATTGCTGAGCACCATGAGGCCACTGAGCGCCAGGCGACGCCTCTCCCTGCACTCGCTCCGCAGGTTCTTTAACATGATCTCCAGGATGCTGTCACCGCATTTACTCAAGTCCAGACACTCCAGGACCTGAAAGGCACAGGGCAGTGACAGGGGACCCGGGTGGCAGGAGCCCAGAAGTGCACAGGGCTTGGCCCAAGCAGCAGCATCGGGCACGGGCACTGTCCCAGGCGGCTGCAGCTGCAAGAGGCAGCGCTGGCCATCAGGCTCACCTCAACGAAGAAGGCCAGCGTGAGCAGATACCAGCGTGACCGCCTCCTCCTGAGCAGCCCGAGCAGGTGCAAGGCGATGCGGGAACACAAGTGGGGCAAGCCACTGCGCATCTCCCTGGCAGGGGGAAAAAGGCACCAAGACCCTGAGCTGGACGGGCAGACCTCTCCCAGGACTGACTCACAGAGGTCTGATCTCTCCCCAGCACCCTGCGAGGGGACGTGGGCCCTTTGGGAGGCGGCCGCTCCTGGGCACCCTCCTCTCCCAGCCTTTTGCAGTCTGCTCGGCCATCCCTCGGTGACAAGGCCCCCTCGCCCACAACCACGGGGACTGTGTGGGGCACGCCGGGCACAGGGCACAAATGCCAGGGGCGGCGGGGAGGAGGGCGTCTCACCTGGCCAGCAGACCCACTGCATAGTGCTGTGTGTCAGGACAGAGCAGTGTGTCCCAGCCATGCTGGCGCTCCATGGCCACCACCACATCCTCATACTCCAGCCGACGGAGCAGGGCCTCCAGGGTCTGCACTACAAACCTGTGTGCAGAGCAAAGCCCAGGTCAGGCTGAGAGCACTGGCTCCTGCTCTGGGGACATGGGAGGGACAGGATGACTGGGATGGAGCACCTGTTGGGATTGGTGGGAAGGCGGTGTTCCTCCCGGCATGCTCTCCAGAAAGTATTAACCTTCTGTGGCATCTGTTCTGTGCTGAAGAACACTTGGAAGAGCAGATGCACAAAGAGACGAGGGAAATACAACATCGCTTCTTGTGGCCAGCAGGGCCCCTGGAGGATCTTCCACATCACCAGAGTTGCCTGCAAAGGACAAATCCCCCTGAGACAGCACTCAGTGCCCAGGTGTCCCTGTGTCAGGGCCAGAGCATGGAAGGGAGAGGCCAGGGGAGATGCAGGGGGAGCACCGGGCCTGGTGCCTCTGAACCTGCCCCTAGCCCAGGTTTCAGCCCAGCGCCCGAGGCAGGGAGATGCAGGGTGGGAAGAGGATGGAGAGCTGCTGGAGAGGCGACCTGGAGGGTGAGCAAAGGCCAGTTCCAGAAACTCACAGCCAGGGCAAAGACATCCGTGTTGTCCCCATCGGAGGTGTGTGTGATGTGCTCTGGCCAGTTGCTCAGCACTTCGAGGAGTATCAGCACCACCAGCCTCGCAGTCCTTCTCGAGGACAAGATCGTGCTCCACATGGTTGTAGCAGCTCTGTGGGGTCAGAGCTTTTTGTAAGGGGGGTGTCCGCCACAGCACCGTGGCCTGGGCAGCTGCAGGGACCTGAGCTGGCTGTCAGCCCTGCCTCTGCCCACGGCCCCTCACTGGCAGCACGCAGGCAGCCCAGCCCTGTGGGGACAGGCCCCTGAGGGGCAGGGAGGGAGCATGGCAGCAGGCTCAGGGGCTGACATGCCAGGGCTGGGAAATGGAGGAGCCACAGGGCCCTTGAAGTCTCTGTCAGACACCTGGGACAGGCTCCACAGGGTGATGGGCTGGTGAGTCCTGAGCCCTCTGTGCACATGGGCCCTATACCTGTCACATGAAGGAGCCACACGCAGGAGAGTGATCACCACATCAGTGGGTTGTGCCTCTGTCAGCTCCAGAAGGGTATTGTCCAGCTTGTGCTCGCCAGACTCATTGGCCATGAGCCAGCGGTGGATGTACCTCACCATGGCAGGCACCTGGAGAAGGCACGGGGAGAGTTGGAAGCTGCCAGAGGGAGTAATGTCCCCAGCTTCTCCAGAGAGCTGCTTCCCTTCCCACCACACTGGGATGGCCTCAAAGGCTTAAAGTGACCAGCAGGCGTGGCTTGGGAGGCCATGCAGTTCCTGGGAGGATCGAACCCTGGCCACAGGCTGCTTACTTGCTCTGGACAGGGGACACCCTTATTCACAAGCAAATCCAGCATGGAGGTGCTGGCGTCAGTGTTGGAGATGTCCCCGTTTTCCACGGACCCAGTGCCCATGACGCTGGTCTCTTCCTGCCAAATGCACTTGATGAATTTGCAAATCATCAGCAGGAGAACGAAGGGCAGGAAGAGAGGGACGTTCCATGGAGAGCTCCAACGCGCTGCTCGGCTGAGCAGCGACAGCAGGCCCAGCCCAGGTGGGGATGGCTGCAGGTACCTGCGCTGCTCTGCTGAAGCGGCCACGGGCGGGGTCCTGCTCTTGTGTCTGGTCCGTGGCTGCATCTGGCAAAGAGCGAGCGCGGCCAGAGCTGAGGGGCTGCGGGAGAGGCCGGAGAACACAGCCCAGCCCTGCGCTCCCCAGGCAGGGACAGCCCCGGGATGCCAAGGGGATGGAGCACGGCTGCCGGGGGGGCAGCCCTGGACCCTGTTCCGTCCTGGCCCTGGGCATGTCCCCAGGGAATGGGATGGGCTGGGATGGGATGTGGTCAACCTGGCTGCAGGCACCAGCCCTGGGCCCAGCTCTGCCACTCACCATCCTGCAGCAGTTGGAACTGTTCCACTAGTCCAGACTCCTGAGCTGGGACAGCTCCAGGGCCTTCTTCCTCCTCCTTCACCCAGGCCAGCTTGGGCACCCTCAGGG
Organism: Aphelocoma coerulescens; assembly: GCF_041296385.1. Lineage (NCBI taxonomy): Eukaryota > Metazoa > Chordata > Aves > Passeriformes > Corvidae > Aphelocoma > Aphelocoma coerulescens. Next base: position 9,957,488 of record NC_091021.1, read on the forward strand.
GTCTCTGCTCCATGTCACAGACTGGATTCATGTCTACTTGCAGGACAGATGACTTGGAAAAGCTTCGAGTCAGCAAGTCCTGCAGTCGTGCCTTGAAGGCACCTGCGACAGAGAAGCCTCAGAAAGGCTACAGGACTGCAAGTCCTGCTCTCTGGTCTCGAGGGCTCCTGACACAATGACAGGAGACTCCTCGTCAAGGATTCAGGTCACCAAATCCCACGGTCTGGCCTCAAGGGCACCAGCCGCAGGGATGGGAGATGCCTCAGGAAAGCTCCGAGTCACCAAGTCCCGCAGTCCGGCCGCGAGGCCAGATGCAGGACTAACGCCTCGGAACAGCTGCGGGTCAGCAGCGAACGAGCTGGCTGTGCGGGGACTCCTCACAGCACCACTCACGCCCGTCCTGCCCCGTCGCGTGCACCGAGCACTGTGGCGTGGCCGCGTCGCCGCCAGCACCTATGTCAGCACGTGTCACAAAGGGCCCTGGGACACCCTGTCCTGTTGCATTCCATGGTGACCATTCCACACTGTGTCACAAAGGGCCCTTGGACACACTGGCACCCGCCCCTGGGACCACCCCCAGCCCACCCAAAGCGCCCCGGGTTGGAAGGAATCCCTTGGCCCGAGTGGCTGAGACAGCCTGGGACACACCAAGATCAGCCGAGTCCACAGGGCAGGACTCTCTCTGCTGCCTGGCCCACACACCCCAGCTCTGGGCTGGCCCTGGGCCAGGGCAGCTTCCAGCAAGCAAGAGACAAATGCATCCTGCCGAGAGTTGAAACACACCAGATAGGGAAGATGTGAAAAGTACGCGCGTAAAGGCCTTTTAATTCACAGCTCTCAAAGAGAGCTTTGGGGCTCGCAGCTGGACAGAGATGATCTCGCTCAGACCTCTGCTGAAAGGGGGGTAACACACTCTGCTGCAGGTGCTTGGGTTGGTCTCCGCAGGCCCAGGCCGATGCCAAACCGTCTCTTCACAGCCTTCTCCCTTCCCAAGTGCAACGGGCCTCAAGGACTGGAAGGAGCACAGGGAGCCCAAGGGAGACAGTTGCACCCACTTCACTGGGGGCACCTGGGCAAGCACTTTCCTTGAGAAGCAAGGCCCTCTCCTCCAAAGGGATTTCCCCCAAATCTGTCCATGTCCTGGGGAACAGCAACACACACTTAGGAAACCCTGGCAAGGCTGAATTACTTCCGGTCCTTTCAGAACAGGCCCTCCGGCTCGCTCTCATCTTCCCCCAGGTGTGGTCCCACGTGTCGGTTCAGGCGCGCAGCCCCGGGCCCCTACAAACACAAGCTGCCCGCTGCCTCTGCACCTGCCTCAACTCCTGCCTGCGGTCACAGCAGCAAAACCAGGCTGTTCCCAGCCAGAGGGCAGAGCCCTGTTCCCGCAGGAGGCTCTTGTGAGCGCCTTCCAGGACTCTCCGCTGTGCACGGAGCACTTCTCATGCCCGCTCTGAACACTCTTTGGACAACAGAGCACAAGCCGGCTGGCTCTGGGGTCAGCAGACCCCAAACACAGGCGCAGGAAGAAGCAGCGGCTGTTTTGCAGCCATGCCCAAGAGAGATGCGAAGGGTCCCCTCCCTCTGCTCTCGCTTGGTTGGGTTTCTGACTGGCTCTGAGGCAGGGGCTGCGATTCCTCCCGTGTGGGGACCAGAACCGCACCCAGGATCCAGGCACTGCCTGACAGCGCTCCAGACGCTGCGATGGTCGCGCCTCTGAGTCTCGGCCACTCTGCTGCTGCTGCTGCTTCATGTGCTTTTAGGCACAGCCAAAGCTCACTGTTAAGCCACGATGGTCTCTGGTTGTGCCCTCTTCCTGTCCCTGTGCAGGGACAGAACATTGCTCTGGTCTTGAGGCTGCTGTGCTGGGGGAGCTGCAGGCCCTTTGAACAGGCTGAGCAATCTGCCCACAATCCCACTATCTGGTCTTGAGGGCACTGTCAAGAAAGAGGCCTTGGGGAAGCTCCAAATCGACAATCCATTTGCTAGGTGGTGTTTCTGTGGGTTTGCTGTCTTATTTTGACTTTTGTAAGCATGAGAATTGGACTTGGGCACTTGAAGTCTTAAAAGCTTTTGTGAGACTCAGCTGCTTACTGGTCTGGACATGCAAGGTTGATGCAAGGTGATGAGTCAAATTTTTTGCAAGTGTTTTTAATTACTGTCATTGAATTTCTACCCTCTGCTCAAAGGTGGAATAATTTCCAGGTATTTCTAAGTGAGGAAACAGTGGTGTTAAGACAGTCCTTTTGTTGCATAGCAAGTCAGTGTCCCAGCAACTCAGAGTCTACACGAAGAAAAAGCATAAAGAGAAAATACTTTCTTGCCTTTCTGGGACACTCTGGTCCAGACTCCATCATTCACTTGATCTATACACTTAGTTTTATTATCATCATTTTCCTTCTTTTAGAGTACTATTAATTTTCCATGGACAGCAGTGTTCATTTTATACCTATGTGTATATTATGCCTGCTTCTAAAAATGGCAACAATAAAAAATTTAAATGTTTTATGAATGCCTAAAGGCCCCCTGTTAATATCCACGGTGTGGTATAGAGCAGTGCTGCCAAATAAACTTATACCATTAGCATCTATTGAGTTGTCTTGGCAACAGAAGAAGGAATCTCACCTGGCAGCAAGACTGTGCTGAATGCCCTGTTTGTGACTGATTACAGTTAGTTATCTGCTACCATGTATGAAATGTGTGGTGATTTCAGGATGGGATTTTCATTCTGGCTATACAGGATTTGCAGTCTTCAATCTTTTGGAAACGTTACACATAAACTGATTTACTTTGCTAGACTCTGGCCATCCTCAGCCCTGTTTTTTTCAAATTTTACCATTGATGGCCTCTCAAGAGTTTTACTAGAGGAAAGCCTCTCAGAGGCTTCTCAGAGCCATTTTCATATTTTCTCCTTTCTTTATTCCCTGTAATTTTCCTCTGCATAGAATGCAAATGCACACTGCAAACAAGATGTTCAGTGCAGCTAAACATGAAGGGATCAAATACGTACTTTTTCCCATGCTTGTCCTTCCCTGTTATGATTGTTAAAGCTGCTCTGAGTCTTATCTTTTTACAGAGTATTTTTAAAATTATTGGGTGAGATAGAATGTGAAAACTTACAGGAGAGAGAGTGAGATTGATCTGTCTCCGAGTAGTTTAATGTTCCACTATCTAAGAGTACTTCTCATCCTGCTGTATTGCCCTTTCTTGCAGTTCTTTCTTCATAATTAATAGTAAAATCATAGAATGTCCTGCGTTGGAAAGGACACAGAGGACAGCCCCAAGAAACCCACCATGTGCCTTAGAGCATCATCCAAGAGTCCTTGAACTCTGGCACATTTGGTGCTGTGACCACTTCCTGTCCTTTTTCTCTTCTTTTCCATGGTCCCAGGTGTCCAGTGCTCTGTTGAATAATGAATCTCACAAATAAACATAAGCAGGTTATGGAGATCCTTGGAACAACGTGCCTCACTTCCTTCATTCCCTTTAAAAACACAAAGCTTACTTTCCCGTGCATTTTATCCACTTTTGACAGATAAGGCTTATGGGTAGAAGCACTGATAGCATTTAGATAGCAATAGCAAGGACAAAATACATCCTTCAGAAACATGGGCAATTATCATAACATCAGTCCCTCTCCTGGCATAGTCTAAAAGACTGTAGTACAGAAGTCAAAATTTCACTCACTCTGAATGTTAACATGAAGGAACAACATCCTAGGAGCTCCCCAGTACTGAAGGGTCACTACTCTGAGGTAAAGATCACATAAATTGTCAACTATGACTTATGGTTTTCTTAAAAGGAAAGGATGTGTAGTGAGAATTGTTATAGGTTCTCCAGACTTCATCCCTACAGAGTTTCCAGGGTAAAGATGCACATCAGAAATACAAGTCTGTTCTCACTAGTGGTATTTCCTGGCTGTGATGAGATTTCAGGATTCTTGGAAATACATTTCTAAACAACTGTCTCACATAAACGCTGTTGGAGGTCTGTACTTCTGACTGATTCTGTAACCTTACGAAACCTTATTAATTTTAAGTCCTAAAGAAGACTAACTTTTCTTTCTGAGTAACACCCTGAAGGCATTATGTTTTACAGACCATGCTAAATAAATGAGCTGCCTGAAAAAAAATGGTATCTCTTGTGCATATTCCTGCTTTCGACAGAAATGACACCCTGTGAAAAGGAAAGGCATTTGAAGAACTGATTCATCAACATCTTTAATGTCCATGACAACGTCAAATAAAAAAGCTCGAAAGGAGAATTTGATATTCACTGCTTTCCAACTTCTTTTTTCACTCACTTAAAGAGGTCTCAGTGCAAACACTTTCAAATCAAAGCTCAGGGCAGCCTCTTAAAATGTGCTAGCATTAGAGCATTGCCATTCAGATAGTCTAACGGTCAAAGAGATGAAAATACAGTTTCTCACCCATTGTAGAACATACAAAATAAAGGAACTGATGATTTAGCTTATCCTCAGCAACTTGCTGCCTTTAGGACACATAGCATGTTTAGAACAATAGATCTTTTCTTATCTTTAAGGAGGACTAAGATTTATTTTTTTTTTTAATAATAATAAAAAGCACCAGTCAGTATAGTCTATCCAATTCAGATCTTTCCTCCAGCCCCTTTCTCTCCCTTTCCCTGAGTCTGAGGTCAGATGTCACTTTATAATTTGTGATTGGGTTTTTTTCCTCCCTATTTATCTGGAACTCACTTTTTCTTTATTCACCCCAAGACAATAAATCACCTTTTCTTTTACTCTCTTTCCACAAAAATTTCACTTTTCTCCTTAACTTATAATTGGCTCTCTTGCTGTATGGCTCTGTGTGATACTTATCTATGAGCAAGCTATATAATGAAGAGCATGGAAAAGACATCCTTACTTCTTAAAAACTTTTCTAAGTCTGGAGATGTCTTGGCAGTATGTCAGAAAAATGACTGTTGTGTTTATGTTTCCAAAACAGTGTCAGGAAAAAGAAATCAGTCATCTAATGTCTGAATTGTTTAAAAAGGATGCTGTGTTCCTGGCTGCTATACTATCCACCCATGTCATGAAGATGGTCATTAGAACAGTTCCTATGGAAAAATAGTCTCTCATGCTCATTGTTTGAGTTTCACACAACAAACCAATAAATCACCATTCTGGCAACGGTGTTCACAGGAAGCAAGGAAGCACAGCCAGTCCCATTTGCTGCAGATATGTTCTTTCCTCAGAGCTCTGCCACCTCTTCCTTGGACACCCTGGAGTGCTCACTTGTAGTGTTTCAGGTATAGCTGGTTGGCTTCCTCACCAAAATGAGTAATCTGCATCATATTTTGTTCTTTTCAAGTACACTGAGCCGTAGCATGATTTCAGAAGACTGTACAAGGGGGTGTGGCAGTGGCAGATGCTTGACTTATGTCTCATTTTGGTGGCAAAAGCATTTGGTCACTCATTTTCACCCACATGTTGTACCTTTAAGAATGGTGTTGTGAAGTAGATCAAGAGGTACTTGTGGTTGAAAAATCATTTTTAAAGGGAAAGATTTCTCTGTAGCTGGATTAGTTCCCATGTCTATATAAGTGCTTTTGCTGTGAGGGGGCCAGAAATCCTAACTGAGTATGAGGGGCAGTGAGGGAGGTATTTCATGGATCACAGCATCATAGAATGGTTTCGTTTGGAAGGGACCTTAAAGATCATCTCATTCCAAACCCACTGCCATGGGCGGGGACATCTTCCACTAGACCAGGTTGCTCAGAGCTCCAATCAGCCTGGCCTTGAGCACTTCCAGGGATGGGGCCTCCACATCTTCTCTGGGCATCCTGTTCCAGTGCCTCACCACCCTCACAGGAAAGAATTTCTCCCTGACATCCAATCTAAACCTGCCCTCAGTCAGTTTGAAACCATTCCCCTTCATCCTACCTCTGCATGCTCCTTAAGGCAGTTTAGGCAGTCCTGATGTAGCATGTCCTGCAACCTGGCATGGTAGTAAGGGTCTCTACATTCTTGCAGAGAAGAGAATCAGAGGTCATTACAGGGCTTTCTTAATTAATGCCCAGGTCACACTTATTGCATTTTTTTTTTTCACAGTGTTTTCTGGTTTAGTGCATCTACAGACAGGTACTGAAATTGTCAGTGCATTAACTCACTGATTCTCATCAATCTCTAGCCTATATATCCACTGGTATCCCTCAGATGTACCTACATTCTAAGTATTTATTTATAGCTACCTTTCAGAGTGGAAAATGGTAGGGCATGTGATCCTCACAAGGTATCCAAAAGGATGTTTCCAGTCACTCAGCTCTGTGTCCCTCAATGAGCAAGTGCAGTGTGATGCCAGATCTGTGAAAGACTGCTGATGTTAATGGGCAGGACCCAGGAGTTTATCAAGGCTGATAATTATTACTCATAGTCAGGGTAAGCTATTACTCAAGCTGTAAAAGTTGATCTCCCTTACATGAGGGTGAATTAATTCCTTTAGGCAGTGGAGAGCATTCCCTCTGCTGCACTGCAGCACACCTTAATTACACTTGCTCTGCACTCGGGGTTGCCTACCAACAATAAATAGTAACAGCAAATTTGCAGTATGTTCGCATAGTTTGAGGTCTGGGGAGGTCAAAACACCTAAAGCCATTATCAAACCCTGAAGCAACTCTGTAGATCCTATGTGTTATTTTAGAAGTTCTGACGAAATCATGAAGCTGCTTTCCTTCTCACTTAATGAACAGCAACAACAAAAAAATCTAAACTGAATCTTCAAAACTCTTCCATAGAAATTATTTGCATATTTTAATTTTGACACAAGGTTATGTGCTTGGATTTTGACTAGGAGGACAATACACTTCTAGACTCCCTGCAGTCCTGTTTCTTACATCAAACTCATACTAATTTACAGTGGAAAAGAATGCTTCATTCATATGTAATATGTACTAAGGAGAATCCTCATGTTCAGAATTCTAATAATATGTGCATATATTTGATCTAATTCAATTTTCTATCATCTTCTGCCTTCGTATGTAAGACCAAAGGGCAAAAGGGGCTGTGGTTATTGCCTGTATATAGCCTGGTCAAAAATATGTGCAACATCAATGAGCTACACTGCACTGGCTTTCACCGTGCAAGTGAAATGTTGGCTCATAAGGGACACATTTGGTCTGCAAGGACAGGACACTCTCAGAGTGTAAAAGGCTTATTTCTCACCTGATTTGCACTATTTCTAAGTGGTCACTGTCACTCAGATACTAGACAGCTGAAGGAAAGAGTGTCAAAACAAGGCAAGATCACGTGATCACTGGAATCCAGGCAATGCCCTAAGACACGGCTTTGCACAAGAGGATCATTAGTAAGAAATTCTATGAGAAAAAAGTTAACTTAAAATTGAAAAAAAAATACCAAAGCTTGTTAAAAATATAAACTTTCAGTTTCTATTCTTGCCCGTCTTTAATGCCTATAATTGACTTGAGCCAAAGGGCTGAAAGATAAAAGTGTCACAGAAATACAGGTTTAGACAGTTCTGATTCTGTTATTCTGCCTCTGCTTAGTACGTTTCTCATCCTACAAGAATAATGTTGTAGATCGACTTGCAAGTTCTACGTGCATTTTATAGTAAAATATACAACACAGACTCATGATACCTTCCTCACCTGTAAATATATTTACAGCTGAGCCATCTGCACAGACCACAAGTTTTTCCCTATCTCTGGGAGCCAAAGGCATGCAATCAATCAATCAAGGCAACAACTTCCATGTCTCCTCTAAAATTATCTCTTCCCTCCTAGTTCCCCATGTTCATTTGGTCTGAAAAACCTAAAAGTGAGCTTATCTACATGTTCTAAACCAGAAATCTACTCCAAAGTTTCTCTGAGGCCAACTCCATCCAGAACAATTCTCCATGGGGCAAAGAAACTAGAAATGCGCAGAAAAAACACCCCAAAGCAGTGGCTGGGGTCAGTTTATGTCTACACAGCTGAACAAGATGTCTTCTCTCCATTCTGTCTGAAATAGTTGAGAAAGTTTTAAAAAGCCTCCTCATACGTTCAGACCTTATACCAGAGAGTAATGGAGTTGATGACCAACCTCATTTTAGTAATTTGCACTTTGTGAAAGTTCTTTTGTCACATTTCCATCCATTTGTCCTTCTGAAGAATTTCCACAGGACATTGTGGGGATTTTTCATCCAACAGCTTGAAAGTGGGAGGACAGAAGGAAAGTTCATTTCCACAGAGATCTTAAGATTATTATTGTAAATCAGTTTCAAGTCTTTTATGTTCTAGAGTTCAAGATGATCCTGAATATTAATTATATTCCTGTTATAAGCGAGAACAGAAATATTTGTCTTCTTCACAGAGTGTTTGAGAAAGAAAATATAAAAATCTTTATTCCTAGAGCCAAAGAGCCAAGTACCTCAAGTACTGTGTGTGAAACAAGTATATGGTTTCATGCGTTTCAAAAACCCAAGAAACGGGGATGTAAAGAAAAATATATTTATTTCTGGTTTTTGACTCTTGTTTAATGCTTGTACATAAATATTTCATATGTTCCCTCAAGTTCTCTTTTTTGTTTATCATGACTTTAATAATGTTGCATTTGTATAACTCTTCTCCAGCAAAGAGCTTAATATAGTCAGTTTGAGAAATGTAATTTCAACATCAGTAGAACATGTTTCTATTATAAGCTTTCTATACAAAGTGCAATGTAACATTTTTGAATTGAAAAAAAAAAAAAGCAAATGTTTATTCACTGCATGGTATTTGCTGGATGTCCTGGAAATTCAGTAATCGAGCGTCTCCCTAGGAGTATGATAAGCATAACATCAAAATCATCATTGCATCATTCAGTTTCTTCTTCACAGTAATTCTTTCATTGCTTACTGGTTTTTTCTTAACTCAGTGCTTAGTAAAATATGCAGAAAGATACCAACAGGGTATAGGGTATATCACTGTGTCCCGCAGCCATAGGGAGGAGAAGAGAAGATCCAGCAGGCAGGAATTGTGCAGCAAGATTGATTTATTTAATTATTTTACAAACTCTTTTATAAACTTTTTTCTTCATAGTCTAATTGGACAAGGATCAGCCACCCCTTGGGGTGATTGGCTAAAATCCTAAAACATCCATTGTCAAAATACTTTTCTACTGTACCATAAACAAGACTTTTCAAGGTTGCAGGTGGCTTGGTTGTTTTACATTCCCTGCTATCTCTTCTGTGAGAGAGAAAAGTCTCTCATGGACTTAGAAAACAGCAAGAAAATCCTTGCTAGCAGCATTTTTGTATCTACAAAAGGGCACAAAAGAGACTTCTGTGTACACAGAAAAGTGTGTGCACCAAGATTAGTGTAATCAGAAATACATGATTGTGTGTGTATATAAGTGTACACACACATGCATATACACACATAGGTATTACTAAATACAAGAGAATTGATGTTTAGTTAGAGTTTTTTCAAAGAATCACTTTTATTTACAAAGATTTGTTATTGTTCTTTAAGGAGGCACCTTTTTTTTGCTTGCCTATATAGTGCTTGATGCATTTTTAATGTTACTTAGCTACAATAATATGGCGTTAAGTAACGCTGGTTTTTGTGTGTGAGCATGCACCACTGTTTTGTGACTGCATGCACTGTTTTCTTCTACTTTAGCTTTGGATTATTTAGTAAAATATTTTAATTACTTGCTTGCAAACCAATGGAATAAGCTTAAAAATGTTATTTTTCTGTTTGCCATGGAACTAACAGAACAAGGAAGACATAAACATAGCATTCAGCACTAGGACACTTTTATCTACTAAATTTACCTGTTTCTTATGGAAAATAAATATCACACTCGAAATCAAGATGACTTTGGACTGAAAAGGAACTAGAGATCTCAAAAATGCCTTTGAAGTCAGACCTTTGGTGACTGTTGGCTCTATTAATTATTTCCATTTGGATTTCTTTTTTGTAGAAGATCCGAAAGATGGTGTCCAGGACCTAGTAACGTTACCCAGTGACTAAAACATTTGTGACTTTCAGAGCTGTTTGCCTTGTATGCAGCAAGTCAAGAATGTGCCCTAGGTGTAGCCCCACAGAGACCTGCAGACTCCTGCTGCTGGTATTTAGCACAACATCCAGAGCCCTGTGCTGCATTTCTCTCTTGTGGGACCACTCATTTCTGATTCCCCTTTCAGACACTTGTGGATATCCTCGTGTTCAGTGGGGTTTGTAGGGCTGAGGCATTATTCCCTTTTCAAAGTAGGCTTTCTGTTTTCTTATGTAGAATTCACGCTTTACAAGAAATGAAAAATAATTTAATACAGATCAGCATCACAATGAATATGTTGCTTAAGGTTGGGACTAGTGTATGAAGTGATTGTTACTGCTCTATTTTATAACTAGATATAGACCCAGACCTGTCTGACTAAAATTTTGTAACAATTTCTTACAGTATCTTATGAAAAGAGAAATAGTGAAGCTACCAATAAACTCTTGTACGGCTTCAAATATAAATCAAAATTCATTAAAGACAAAAAAGTGGTAAGTTTGATATAGCAACAATCTACACAGATTAATCCAAACAAGTAAATGACAAAAATTTATCAGTCAGTCAGCACTCAGCAATGCAAGAACAATAGAAATAAGGCATTAGCAACAATAAAGTGCGATTAACATATGCAGAATTATTATCTTCCAATAAAATAACCGGCAGCTAAATAATTATTTGCTTTGTGCAATATCCTTCAACTCTTTCCAGAAGTAGGATATATTATTTCTCATTTTTAGCAAGGAGTCTGGTCACTGATTTTCTTTTCTTTTTCTTTTAATAATAAAAATGGAGAGCTGATTGCCAATTCCAGTTTTCAGTTCATGGTACAAATAATCTTGATCTTAAATGAACAATTGGCAAAAATGCTGACAGTGCCCAAGACAGTGGGAAAAATGCTGTTGTTGTCAGCAAGTCAGGTTCTCACACACCACTTTGAAAAGGGTTAAGTGAGGCAGAATGTGCCATGGTTTTAGAAAGAGGATTTGGTAGGTTCAACTTTCTTAAGAAACTGTATGTTTCAAACTTCCTGTGTAAGGTGTTGTGAGTATATAATTTGTTCTCTGGTTTCCAGAATTGTTAAGTCTGTTTTTTGTACAACAAATAAACACTAGCTAATATCTGTACTTCCTCCTAAACTGTACAGCTCAGGTTATCAAAGATACATGACTTAGATTAAAACTACAGTATCAGATATTTAGAATTCAGCAGAAGAAGACACATTTAAAAGTAATATATATTTTGCTTATTTAGGACAAAAAGGAGATTACATTTTTTCTGCTCTTCAAGTGTTTTCAGAATTCTTAATGTAGAAACAAAAATAAGTGGTGCATCATGAATAAAGAAGACATTGAATGATTTTTATGGTGTCAAAGTAAAGGCAATAAAAGAAAATAGGCTTGGAACAAATTAAAGAACAAACCTTTTCATGCAGCATACAGACAAAATCTGGAAATTTTTATCATAAATTATAGAATCTAAAAATGTCTCCAAAAAGGCAAATTAGACAAATTCATGGAGGACAGTACTTCTGATATCTGTTTCAGCTGATGATCCAGACAGAAGTTTATTATAAACTGCTGATTTCTGTGCTGTTAAGAGAAAAACACTCAATAAATGCCACTGCTCCATCACGCCATCACTGAATGTACTGTACATTCTTGGGGCAAAGCTAACATCAGTCATTTTCCATACATGATAATTAAGACAATTTATTTAGGGAAAACAAACCAGTTTCTAGAAATGCAGAAAGAGCAAAACTTGAGCTCTTTGGGTGCTTCTGAAGTAGAGCTAAGTAGCATAATTCATCATTTTATAATTGAGGCATAAGCATCTTCCTGTGATAAAATATGCAGCAGTTTTGACTTAGAGGGATAAAAAGCTGCAGGGATGTGTTCAGATGTACAACAGCAGAAGGATGTACAGCAGTGAGAAAGCACTGAAAAAATACCGAGTTCTTGATAACTTGTGGAATTAAAAGATCTTCGAAGTGTTCTTTTAAATATCTAAGAAGAAAGAACCATTGTCTGCTCCAGCGTCTTTTAGATCATGGAAATTTCAACAGAACATTTTGCAGTAGATATGTTGTATTTATGTGTTTGAGAGCAATATTGTACCAAACAAGACAAGCATAGGTTACTCACCATCAGGACAATATGGGGGAAAGCAGAAGAAAAATTGTGATTTCCTTTTAAGGGACCTCCTAACTGTTTCCCACACATTCTCAAGAGTTCAGCCCAGGTTTCGCATGTCTACCTCTGTGAACTTGGAAGCAAACTCCCCACTGGGGATTCATGTGCAGGCAGGCAGCTACACCAGTACTCTCTGTCAAGCATCAGTAAGAAGATGCTATGGAAAGGTTGTGTGTTTCCTCTGTTGCATTATATTTTCACTGCATGTCACTATCACGACAGAAAAACAAAGAAAGGTTTGAGGGAAGTGGGCATTGTTCTGGTGGGGTGGAGAGGTGACCCCACGTGGAGCAGCATCCTGAATGAGCCCTCATTCCTCAGCATCATCTCAGCTCACAAAACAAACTGTTGTGTCAGGATTAAGTCCCTAATGGCACTGACAGATAAACAGGCACACCACAGACTGAATTCAGCCTCTTGCTTTGTGACGAGAGCATGAAATTATGACTCCCAAACCTCATCAGCACAAAGCACATCTTCAGCCAATAAGGAAAATAAAACATATGAGCTGAATTTCTCATCAAGAATAGCTCCCAGCCTAAAATATTGTAAAGATACCCTTTTTTATCATAGCCTCTGCATCAGGAGGAATTATTTTGTGGAATGGATACTAAAATCAAAAATATGTTTAAATATGTTTAAGTCTTTGCTGGAGATTTTTCATCCTTTCTCCATTTGCTAACAATATGCCAATAAAAAAAAAAAAGCACAGCACAACGAAATGTAGATGGAAGCCAGTTTGAGAATAAAATATACAGCAAGATAAAACAAGAATTGATCTGAGCTACAAAATACAGAGGACAGCTTGAATCATTCAGGGGTTAAAAATACATCTGTCTTCAATATCTGTCTTTTCCCTTTTTCACATCATCAGAAATTAGAAGTGAAAATAAAAGACACTTCTATGGCATAAAAAAATCTCTTCTTGATATCTGTCCAAACTCCCCTTAAAAATTCTTTAAAATCCTCAACCTTATGTTTGACACAGTTTCCATCCATGGCCTCAGTCCTCCTGAATGACGCAGTTCCTCAATAGAGGAAACTTTCCCTCTGAAGAAAAACATTACTCTGAATGAGCCCAGCTCAGAAGAGGCAGTTACAGGAGCTGATGCCTTGGAAAGTCCTGGACTGCAAGTGCATCAGAAAACATCCAAACCACTAAACCTTTGTAAACTTCTTTAAGGATGTCTTACTCAAGAAATTGGAGCCTGGGGTAAGTCAAACTCTGTAGGGAGCAGTGCCATGGGATTCACAGGCTCGTTGCTTCCTTAGTTTTGGGGGTATCTGTTTTACTTTTTTTTTTTTTTTTGCTACCTTCTAATGCAAGTGGAACAAATTTGTTTTCTAAAAAACAATAAAAACAACCCAGTTCTGTCAATTTAGTTACACAGATGTTTTCCATTTCCAAGCAGAAGCCCTTGATGGTGCTGAAAGTTACTCAGCATTGTTGTAATTTGCATAACATTAGCCATGATGTTTTTATTTCGAAAACTTGAAATGTTTGCAGCTCATCATACCACAGTCCTAATGACGTTCAGTACATCTGCTTAAAAAGTTGTGCCTAGGCAATGTTCTACCCCACAAACATTTTTTACAACTTTTCCTGACTTTCAGTTTTCAGTGCAGATATACTTAAAGCCTCTACTTTATGTACACACAAATTAGGAAATAACGAGTAGGTAACAAAGCTGGGTTGTGTGTTCCATTCTGCCCCTGTATCCTTGCATCTGCTACAAGAGCTTTCTGCAGCATTATGCAGACACCTCACGGACTTTGTTTGGATACACTCATAAAATTAACGTCTCCTTTTGTAGGTGGCATAGTCAGCTAAACAGGTGTAGCAGGAAATTGAAATAGGGAGTAGAAGCAATAATGTCAAGTAAAATACTTCAGTAAAGGAATCACTGCTCCAACTCTATTCTTTCTCTTTCCACCCCTTAACATCCCTGCAAATAGGTAACTACTCTTGATCTTGTGAGGGATGAGACAACTCTTAGTAAAAATTAAAATAATTTATTAAAAACAGAAAAATTGAAAAATTACAAGAATTAGCAAAACGTAAAAATTTGGGATCCTAGTGGCTCAGGAGGTATGCCCCAGGAGCGCAGGGATTAGAGATCTTCAGGCTTATACAGCACTGGACCTCTAGTGGAAAAACTTGCAGTGCTGAGCTGACTTTTAGCTAGTCCAAAAGTCAAAAGGAAAAATTATTAAAGGCTCTTTAATAGGAATAACACTTAAGTACCCAGCACTAGCACCCACCACAGCTGATTTATAGTGACCTGCCCGCCTCTGACGTCTGCCTCGTTGTTTTATAGTGCCTTTGCTCCGCCCCAGCCCGCCCATAGCACACCCCTTTGGTCCAAAGTGATTGGTGCTTTCCTTTTGACAGATCATCTCTGTCAACCAATAGCTCATCGTTGTCGGGGGGTGGTAACAGCTGAAGTAAGGGTGGTAACATGTCCTCATTAAGATTCAGGTTGCTGTGGAGCTTGCCTGCAGAATAACAGCTATGGGGCTACAAATAGCAATTGGCTGTCAGGACTGGGGTTTTGGAGTTAGTCCCGAGACTAAAGTGCAAAGCAAAACCCTTAAAAACCATTAAAATACATCCAGTACCTCCCAAAACATCCACAAAAGCAGACAATGAACATAGGAGAAACAACTCTTACAGTGTACAAGTGGTTTAAAGTTTGAAAAAGGGGTTTTTAACTAGGAAACTTTTAACTGGGAATTTTAACTGGGGCTGGTGCAAACAAACTGCTTTGAACAAGTGAAAACACTAATAATAAAGCTTGATTTTTGTACCTGGGTTGATGGGTTAACTTTATCATTCAATTAAAAGAACTGTTTAACTCAAAATTAACTAATTAAGGCACTTAACATGCAAAGACCAAGCTAATTAGGGATTTCATGTATGACAATCTGATGTTAAACTGGATCCCAGTTAAAAGCAACAGCAAGAAAAGAATAACCTGTATTTCAGAGATGTGACTTGGTTAGCAGAGATCCAATATAATTCATCTGCAGCTTTCTCCCCTGGCTTGGTTACTGCCCTGCTTTCTAAGTTGAGACCTCTCAAATGAAACTTAAATCCTCTGTATCTGTCAAGGTGCATCAGGCTCCCTTTTAAATAAGCAGAAAACCTTATTATAAAGGAACCCATTTCTGTGAACAAACAGAAAGTTCAAGACTTGATGTCATACAGGGGTTTTCTTGACAAACATCTTTGACACTTGCCGTCAAAACCCTGATCAAATTCACCCCATCTTGATTTCTACTCTCTTTTCTTCCAATTTTTCATTTTTTTCCCAGCTCACTTTTTTAGTTGCTTTCTGCAAGTGCCCTGCACTTGATGTAGCAACTTCTTCAGTGTTTCCTCAAATA
Organism: Aphelocoma coerulescens; assembly: GCF_041296385.1. Lineage (NCBI taxonomy): Eukaryota > Metazoa > Chordata > Aves > Passeriformes > Corvidae > Aphelocoma > Aphelocoma coerulescens. The sequence goes on from NC_091021.1 coordinate 9,973,064, forward strand.
CTAAAAAGAGCCTTTCTCTTCCCACCTGCCAAAGTCCAAGTTCCTACTTGAACACACTGCACCAGCTTCTTTAGTATGTAACTCTTTCCAGTTGCTTTTGGATATGAGCTCCTAAGGCAGAAAATTACTGCATGCTTGCAAAGCACACACTGTATGTGCCCCACCAGTAAAATTCAAAAATAAACATACTTGCCTCCTTAAAAGCACACACATCTATGTATGTTTGAAAGACAGTCATCAGAAGTCCATCAGTTTAGTGTTTGTCTGTGAACACATTTTTATGCTCTTGATGAAATTACTAGATAAATAACACATAATTAAACCAAGCCAAGTGTGAATCAGGGCGTTCAAAATTTAAAATCACTGCCGTTAACCTAGAAGAATTTCATTCACAGCTCCCCTCAAATGAGAAGTAAATACAAAAAGGAACTGTTTCAAGTTTTTATTATATCAGCTATATATTTTAATAATCTTTAGTTTTTCAGGCATTCCATAGCTGTGAAGCTACAAGCAGTTATACAGAAAAAGAGTTGTGTGTTTATAATGATGTCATTTGCTTGCAGCTTGATACCAATTAGGCAACTCTGGGCCATTCAAACTCTAGCTAGCTGTCATGGAAGTGCTGGCCTACCATTCAGCAGTCTAAAACAAAGATACAGCCATGAGATCCAAGGCAAAAATGAACATATAACTTAACAGCTTTTAACTGTTCCTCCAGATATGCTTAATAATAGCGTGCTAATAACCAAATGTGAGTTTGTAGGCAGCTGAATCAAGGATTTCCTACAGAGGTGACTAAAACCTGTGTGAAAAAGTTGATTGGAAAGAAATTGATTGGGTGGTGTTATTGCTGGTTTAATGCCTTTATTACAGTAAATTTGTGAGGGAAGGGGGTTGACAGGCAAGTATTGAAGCAACAATGTGAAAGAAAAAATGTTGGCTCAGAATATCCCATGTTAATGAGCTGTTTCCTTGCTACCCTCTGATGGGCAGGCTGCTGAGGGAGGACATAGAGCACTTTTTGGTATGCAGATGTTAATGCACTGCTCAACTGGACCACGAGACTCATGCTAAATTCAGCTGGGAATCCAGTTGCCACAAACTACCTGGCTGCAGCTAATTAAGGGCTGTAGCAGCTTTTAAGAGAGTAAATATTGTCCCAAGGACAACACGTGAAAGGAGGTTAAATTGGCCCCTCTTTACAAATGTAACCACTTTGTTCCAAATATCATTGCCCAGAGGCTGGAGGCTGTAGAGTCTGCAAGATAAAAACATTCTCCTTCTGAAGCATTTTAATGTCCTAGTTGGTAGATAAGAATTACTGTGTGAAACATGAGTTGAACAGAAAATACCAGTGCCTAACAATGTTGGCTATGATGAGAAAAATGTGTAACTCAGTGAATAGTTTCATTTCCTTTGGATTTGTGTAATATTTTTTTCTCTGAAGACACAAGGCTTTTAGGATTTCTCTCCAACCTGAATTAATTCACTCATCCTCAGTAAAAGTACTAATAGGTTCTGGCTACTCTATTTTCATTAGACTAATCATAATTTGATATGCTTGAAAATGCTCTCTCTTTGCCAAATTTTGCTGGAATTATCCAAGTAGTTTTAAAGTTATTAGGGCAGAACACACAATATGCAAATTTAAGAAAAAAAGATAGTCCAGAGTTACAGTAAGTAAGTAGTCTAGAAAAACTCTTACTCTTTGGTGATTTGTATCAATAAAATGGAAAATTTAACTGTTCTGCATATATCCTGATCTAGTCAAGAGAGTGAAAGCAAGCAGCACAGAAATAGAAAACCAACTAATGATGCCATAATATTTGCAATTAAAAGGAAGTAGATGTCCAAGCTGAGGAAGACTAGGAGGGACACCATGCTTACACAGTCATGGAACAAACTCCCACCACTTCAAATTAGAAATCAACTAAAACAATACCAAGAATTTTAACCTGACGTGATTTTATGAGGCATGCTATTTACAAAAGAATGCAAAGTGTATGATCCAGAGAAGGCACCTAGTTAACCAAGCTGACCACACAGCAGTGCCTAGGAAAAACAGGTTTTCAGTGACCACTTTTTAGAGAGGTTTGTTTTTCACCCAGAGCCATTCATTATTGCCTAGCTGCTGACAGGGTCCTGTTTGTTAGAGAGATGGGGAGAAAGAAATGGTGGCTTAGTAAACATTTGAAAAATATATCAGACAACTGTGAAAACCTCCTGGGTATGTGTGTTTGGGGTTTTTTAAGTCAAGTTGGTTTTCAAGTCACAGATTTCACTCTGAGAAAACATATTTTAGTGGGTGAAGATTAATTTCTTCCCATCCTGCTGTGTCTGCCAACACCAGCACCACAGAAAAGCAAAGCAAAGGTAAAGAAGCAACAGATGGGAGTGAGAGAATAGAAGGGTCATTTTTTGTTTGAAGGTTTCATTCCTGTGTTTTTCTTCACTTTGAGCAGGGAAGAGGTTTATTCTGCTGAGCAGCACAACCCACGACACTGGGGCCAAGGCATGGTGTCCCTGCCATCCCTTTGTCCCCTCTATCCCAGGGTCTCATGCATCCACAGTCACACAGATAAGCAGTCAAGAAACACAGATAACTATTTCCTCCCATGCTGAAGCACTAACAGCCCATGGCATAGTGGAGATTTACTTGCCCAGCTATGTGCCAATTAAAAAAGCAACCACCAGGAAGAGGGTTACAAAAATTGCTAGTTTTTAGAAGCTCTGTCCCTCTTGTTAATCAAAGTACAGGGCTCTTGCCTTGAGTCTGAAGCTCAGGGAAAAATGTAACCCCATTCTCCACTGATGTATATTTTTATCTCCTTTCCATATTTCTTCCTCTATTCAGTATCTATTCTCTCTTTCCCAGGCTTGGCATCTTTATTTTCATTTCCTGAAAGCTTTGTCTGCCCAGTTTTTACACCGTGCATTGAACTGCACTGCAGCAACCCTTGGTGACTGACTGTATTTGCATAGGCAACATGACCCAGGCAAAGAAGAAAGCCCAGTACCCTGAGTCTGACCAAGGAATAACACAGCACCTTAACATCCACCTGTTGTGCTCACTCCAAATTTGTCATATGACATATAGTTCTACATTTTTCATAATAACTTTGCAATGCACCAGGAGCCAAGTTTTTTCCAAAGCCAAGGCTTGTCAAAAATGGTGAAGAGTTACCTGCTGGTCTTTACAGTGTGCTGGTAGTGATTCAGATTGCAGGAGCTGAATAGCACTGGAATCTGTTCAGCAGGATGCCTGGGATTTTATGAATTCATTTGGCTTCTCTCCTGTCAGGCTGGCATCAGCTTTTATTTTAAACAGAAATCTCCCTAACAGGAGAAGATACAGGAGAGGATACCAAGGGAAATGTCAGGTAATTAAAGATAAAAAATACTGTATTGCTTATATTAGAAGATAACTCATCCAAGCCTGCAGAGCAGGTTGAAACCTCCAATAAGTCAGCATAAAACCAGAAACTTAGTGCATAGGTGAATGTGGTGTAGCAATGCACAAGGTGTAGCTAAACACTTCCTGTCCTGCCTGAGGGGATTGTTGGCTCCAGCCTTCCCTGTCAAAACACTGGAACCCCACAAGAGCATTTGCTTCTTGTTGGAACCCACCCACAATGCCCCACAGAAAGCCATGTTGGAGATGCGTTGTTTGCAGACACTGTGGGAATTCAGGTTCACCATTCTCATCCATTTTTAACCTAAATCTGAATTTATCCTCTTGCTTGCTAAACTTCAGGGGAGGGAGCTTTATCTTCTCTGCTTTACAGTAAGGCACCAACCTTCTCAATGGAGCTGAACCTCCAGAGCCTCGCAATGTAATCCCTCTGGACAAAGCCTGCCTGCAAAGCCAGTCTGCCCATGGACTTGGAAAATCCCATCCCTCCAGATTTATGTACAGAGGCTTTCACTGCTCTGCTGGTGGCCAGCACAGCCAAGGAGCTGCTGTTTGGATAGGAGTCCACACGAGAGAAAAGATGACTAAGGAAAGATTTATTCAGCTCAGTGAAGAGCTTAGCAAAGTGATTTGTAAGAGTAGAGAGCAGCTTAGAGAAAATTAAAAACGGCAATAGAATAGGAAAGGTATACAAAGGTAGAAGCTAAACCTGTGTAAAAACCTGATAAGGAACTAAGGTAGAAAAAGTGCATAAATACAGCAAAGGGAATACAAAAGGCAGGCAACAAGGAGCACAAGAGCAGCATAAGCAGCAAAGATCCAGGCCCACATCAGTGAGGACAGGGAGACAAGAGGTCATGAAAAACACATTAATGACAGAAATAAGGTTGATATCACTGGAAGCCTGGGTTCATTTCTTTGTTTCAGACTTCATGGAAGAAGCTGAGGGGGTCATGACTCAGGGACAGATTACTAGAGGGGCTGGTGGCAGGGACAGGGACTGAAATGAAGTGACAGTGTTAAAGGGCTTTGAAATGAGTCCTGAGTAGATAAGCTGTCAAAGAAAGAATTAAAATTCACCCGATGCCAGTGGATTTATGACAGAATAGTTAAGTGGGACTAGCAAGGTAAACTAGTAAGGAACCTTTGGAAAAAAAAATTAAATGTTCACTGTGAGCCTGGAAAGGAGGAGAGGGTATATAACCCAAGAGGGTTCAAGAAGCTACAGAAGCAAAACAGACTTTGTTTATTGCTGATGCTAGTTAGGACTGAAGTTAATAGCCCATTCATAGCATAAAATAAACCAGTCTGATCCATCAGAACTATAAAGAAATTACATTCACTTGTAGAAGTGCAAAATATTAGAGTAAAATTGGGGGAGGGGTTAAGTATTTCAGCATTGCAGCTGAAGTAATACATGAGCGTACATTGTTTTAAAAAGTCTAAATATCAGAAACCTATAGTAGCAATATCAGGCCAGTGTGAAGTGTTCCTGAAAACCCTACCACTCACACAAATTAATGAATAATGCATTTAGATCACAAAATAAAATTCAGAAAAATATGTGGCAGAACATCCCCTTATTTAGGGTGAAGTGAACAAAAGTAGGTTTAAAAATCGAGCCTTTAAGTAGAAAAAAACCCAACCTTAATTTCCATAAACAAACCAACAATTCCTGAAGAAAAACCTAAATAGTTTTTTTTTAAATCACCAGTGAAAAACATAAGAGTAAATCTAAAAAATGTCAACAGGTGGTTTCATATAGAGTCTGCCATGTGCTAAAGCATATCAAGATGGATGTAGAGATGAGTGGAGGTAGTCAACATTTACTGTGGTCTAAATATATTTTGGGTTTGTTGGAGGCCTTCAGGGCTAATATCCACGTACAGAAAATCCATATTCATATTCTGCCAAGTGAATGTTTTGGTGATAAAATTTCTGTGTTGTTAGAAAAGAAACACGATAATGCAAGTTCACTTATCGTTAGACCTGCAGGCACATTTAAATATTCCAAGCATATATTAATATTTCTGTCATTGCTTGCAGGTTCTCAGATATCTTAACACATGGAATCAACCCATAAAGCTACATTTGAAAGTAATAATAATCTCCTCTTCAGAAAAGTAACAGAAACTGAATGGGTGGAATATTTTGTGTGTCAAATACAAAGTTACCTCCAAGTCTCAAATCTTGGGATTATTTCAGGAAAAGAAGTCTGTTAGTAGGTACAAAATGAAGTTCAAATTCTTTGTATCTATTCCCAGCTATCCTTTGATTCAGGGTGTGACCTCTGACAAATGATTTCAAGGGAGACTGTAAAGCAGACATACGTTCATACTGTGAAGAAGAACAGATCAGTGCTCCACCTGACATAGGAGTGGCTGTCCTGGACCATCTGGCCCACAGTCTCTTCTTTAAAATGGCCCTAAAAAAAAATCAGTGGGTGTCTCAAGAAGGCCAAAAGAGCACCTTAAGTATATAGTGCACTTCTCTGAATCCTCTACAGCTTCCTGAAATCTGCAGTTTAGGAGTTTCCTACACCCAGTATATTGGATTGCATCCCCTGGGAAAACGATAGTTGTATGCAAGCAACAGCAGTATCAAAATCAGCCTGCTAAGTGTACTTGGGAATCTGTGGGAATTAATTTCCCCTGCTGTGAAGTTGGCTCTGAGCTCCCTTGCTTAGCATTAGCTCAGGTTAGTTACAATATGTTATAGTGAAACCTGGGTATGTTGCAGAAAACAGGACAAAAGATGCACTGAGGCATTGACAACTGGTTGGGGGTTTTTTGGGGTTTTTTGGTTGGTTGGTTTTTTGTTTGTTTGTTTGTTTTTGTGGGAGGTAGATGCTAAAGAGGGATTCTAGATGCAGCCTTTATTGGATTCAGAATATACATGAAATCAGTTTGATCTGCGGGGCTTAATGAGACTTTCCTCTCTGAATAGGGTCACTATGAGGTCCCAGTGCAGCAGAACCTTATTTCTGCATGCTCCTCTTCAACCTCTAACTCTACCACACCATCGGTGACAGTGGGATGGACAATTTCAATCTCTTGCTGCTCTGCTCCACCACTGCTGTAGGGACACCTCATTCATTGTGGGCTGGCCTTTTTAGAGCAGTTGTACACAATGGGCCTTCTACCTGAAAAAAAAGGAGCCAGAAAAAATACAGATGTCTTTTTCAGGCCAGTTAGGAGCACAATAGATCTTGAGTTCTGTTTTGTGGTAAGATAGGTATACCCATCTGCTGCCCTGCAGGTACTGGAGCTGGTAACAGAAATAAGAAACTGCATTTTGTGATGCTCAGGATCCTGAAAAAAAACCCCAAAAAAAAAAAGAAAGAAACTTAGCAAGCTTCATACCTAGCTGTGTTGTTGTCAGTGAGAAAAGTACATCTCAAAACAAATTCCATGCACTCCTGATTCACAGAAAACCAACACTACGGAAACCCACAGCATCTTTCCCATTTAAACTGTCTATTGGACCTCACAGAAGTGCACTTATGTTACTTTCTGTGAAGGGATGGCATGTTACCACAAAGAAACTTACACCTGCTCCTGTTAGGTGATTAGCCCTGAAAGTCATTGTTTTGGAGAACCATTCAGAGAAAAGTAAGATGAAGTCCATTTCTCACTCATCCCTGGTTATTAATGGCAATTTCAGCAAAAGGTATGAAGAGCATATCTGATCTCTGCTGTCACACAGCAGACAGATTTTAACTCAATTACTCCCCTCTCACCTTATCTGAATGCATTTATTTTCCTGGATGAAATTAGATCAGCTGCTATCTCTGAACACACACCCCATGAATTGTGGATGGAAATATCCACAAGGAAAAACAGATGCTCTTGTGATTGACAGAAACCCCTGAAACACGGTCTGCTCCACAGAAACAAAGGCAGAGACACCACAGGGATGATTTACTAGCCTATATTACACTGGCAGAGAGAGATTTTTGTATGACTAAAGGTCTGGTCTTATTGCAGAATAAGTAAATATACTTGCCTCATATTCAATCTAATCTAATTTGCTGCAGAAAATTAAAAATATTAGTATAGCAACTATTAAACCAAGTGATTTAAAAACAGCGTAAGATGGAATGAAAAAATATCATTGCCATTCATAGTAGGAAATCCCATACTGCATGTTTCGGATAAAATCAGTGAGAGAAATAAAGCTAAATAACACCCAGATGACTGCCACAACTGGAGAGATGATGTTTTGCTGTGTATAGAGATTAGTCTAAACCCTGCCTTCATATATATTTTCTCTCTACCATTTATTCTTAATGTCAGTGGTGTAAAGTCCATGTAGTGACACCAGAAAGGGCTGCCATGTTCTAGCACTACAATTTTAGTTTTCTTAAAAAAACAAAGACCCCAAAGGCTTTAGGAAACTATGGATTTTTTTTCACATAAATCAATAGAATTTTGATCCTAGTTGTAGTGAGTACTAACAAAACTCTTGTCTTATAAAACTGGCCTGTGGCACATGACTTTGGCTGTGATAGTAATGCCCACATCACAGGGTCTGATCGCGTGTGGTGAATTCCCAGTTACTTGCATCCTGACAGACCTAAAAGGTCAAATTCCCTATCAGTCCATTAGCAGTTCTATGCAAAGGGAGATATGACCTGTGTGTTACAGTGAGTTAAAATTAATGGGAAAGTCTTGCAGTATGTGGACAGTTTATTTTACTTTGGAGACTTACTGCTTCCCCAGGGAATCTTGCAAGGGCAGGGATGGCACCAGGAAGGCACAAGGCTGGGAACCCATAAGGATCTGTGCAGCAGAGGATGAAAAGTCAACAGTAGCAAAAGAAGCATCTCAGGAGGCTGGAGCAAGAAAAGAGATGTCTAAGATTTGGGTTTTGATTCATTCTCTCTGTCTCATGTCCCCAAAACACGCACCTGAAAGCTACAGGGCTCTCAGAGGTGTTCTCTCACAGGTGGTCCCAGTGCCTCTTCCATGACATGAAGTTTCCCCACTCTGCCCTAAGTCTGCACAACTCTCTTGTCATTTATCTGGAAATTTTCCTGAGTATGTGTCAAATAAAATGCCAAGGTGCTTCTCTTCAGTTGTTTGCCCACCACCTTTGATTCGTCCATGTGATAGCAGGCAGGACACCTCCACTCTGATTTTTATGAAAGCAAAAAGCTCATCAGTAAATCTTTAAATACATGCCAAAGAGTGGCAGTGGGAGTTTCTTAGAAATTACCTGCAAAGCCTGAAGGAAAATAATTGCTTGATCATATAGCATTATGTAAAGAGTAGTGTTTTCATTACACTGGATTATTCTCAAAAGCCTTTCCATTAAATGACTTCACAGATTTGATCATTTGCATAAATGTATCCAAAGCTGTCTGGCGTGAACCTGCCCAGCCTGCAGTCCCACAACGAGAACTGAATACCATATCATGGAAAAGGAACAGAAGAGCAATTTTAGGAGAGGAGCTTCCTTCAGAGTGTCATGTTTGGAAAGCAGTTCTTCCAAAGGTTCCTTTGTCCCTCAGAAATTATGTACTATGCAAGTACTATAAGGAAAAAGTCAGGTTTATACAGAAGGCTGACTTCATTGCTTAAAAAAAAAACAACAGAAATTTGAAACTATAGGAAAATACATGATGCTGATAGATTCATTACTTAGTTGTACAGTGCCAGGTAGACCAAGAAACCTTGCCCAGGCACATAAATTGCAATAATTCTCCCTGGTGTTATGATAAACAATATAACCTGTGCACAGGCTGTACATTTACATGGCGGTATAACCCACTTGCCAGGTGATTGGAGACCAATACACTCAAGCTATTTAAATGACCTCTTGTTCTCAAGTTTTATGTAAGAATTAATGATAAGAACCATGAGGCTGAGAAAAACATACACTGTGTCAATTGAGATTTTATAATTTGATGTATGAATGCCCGTTTTTGATATTGACTGATGAAACTAATTTTATTTTAAAGGCCTAGTGAAAATGAAAAGCATACACAGAAAATGACTTTTTAATGTTCTTGATCATGTTGGAATTACTAAAATTAGCACAGCACGTTGTAAAAACAAACTGATGCCATCACCTTACAGGCACCGGATAGATACCACAGCATTCCAAGTACCTCTTTCATTGTAACTCCAACATCCTGTCAGAAACCATTTAGTCAAGTCAAATTGCTGAGTTGTATTTAGCTGGATTCATCCAATATATGGAGCTGTGGACGTAGTGTTTTCTTTTAGCAAGCAGCACTCATTAATTTAGTTCTGGAAAAAGTCTGCAAAGAAACTCCAGGAAATTACACCATGGGGACAAAACGTGTTTTAACTGATGAGGTGTAAAGACTGATAGTAAAATGACTGATAATGCAATTGTTGAGCGGTTGCAGCAAAGTCTGGTCCAGCAGTAATCAAAAACATTTGTCTTGATGAGCATGAGAAGCAAAAACAAGAAATGTTACTATTCCAGAATTTCTTAATGAGATTTTAACAAAGGGAAAGGAACCTACTTCTAAGAGAGTAGGTCTTGGTATATTATAGCCCATGAACTTGGGGATTTTTAGTCTCCTTTTTACTGGCAGCACAAGCTTATTTGGAAATAAGTTTGCGTAGCATGGAAGCTTAGTGGACAAGTGACAGCACTGCTTGTAGAGCTTGTAAATTTGAGAAACTTAAGGCTTACAATTGAAGGATAATTTATTTTTCAAAGAGAAATTCAGCATGACAAATCAAAGAGCACTCTTGTGACATAGTAAGACAAAGAATCAGCACAGAAAAATGGATACTTTATGTGATTACACCCATAATTCACCAGTGCTCAGCTTTTAGTAAGTAATATAAACTCCCTTACCAGTCTACTAGAAATTACAAAAAAAGAAAAGAAAAAGAAAAAAAACTAAACAAAAACCCAAAGCACCCACAACAAAAAGATCCATCTCTACAGATATGAAAGCTTTCACAAAAGCTTTTTAAGAATGTGCTTTCCTGACTGTCTCCATTTGCATTAGAAATACATAGATTGGGTTGGACTGAATCATAAAGCACCTTTTGTCATTCTTTTTGTTCAGTCATGGTTAAATGCAGCAGTTCCAGGTCACACACTGTGACTTTCAAAAGAAAAGAATAAGGAGTCTTTCAGCACACGTGCCCATTTATGAAAATTAGGATCCCTAGTGGAAGAAACTTCTGCTTTCTGAACTGATGCCACTAATTTGTTCCCACATACTTCTGTGTTGTGACCAATTAACAGAAAAAGCATTTTTAAAGATTTAGACAATGGTAAATATTTTTTGTCAGGCCACAGTGTCTTAAATACATCTGTTACTTCATCTGAGCAATAAGGACTCAAAAACAAGAGCATGGGAGACATAAGCAGAACAGAAAGAGTAAGTTCAGATCAACAAACATTCCTATTTATAACTCATTCATTAATTCTTAAATTTCATGCTTTTGTAATAATCTGTGTTCATAATGAGGTACAGAGGCAATAAACAGGCAAATAACCTATCATCCATGATGAATTCCTACCTGTTTCTTTTCTCTGGAAATTGGAGGTTAAACATTTCCTGCAGAGTAGATGAAGAAGTTAATCTCTTCAAACCACTTCCATGCAAGTAGTTGTTGGCCATGTTCTGTGTTTTAGGACTCAGAAAATAATGATCACAGTGATAAGAATATAACTGAGCCTTTCATGATACTTATTGTACACACAAAATTTGGATCAAAATTGACTGCTTAGTTTTTGTGTCCTGACTTTGTGCCAGAGGAAGTAAAAGCTGGAATGCTTGGCAATGAATCGGCAAAAATCCTGTATGCAGTGACATACCCAATGAAAATCCCACTTAGAGCAGAGAGGAAAAGAGTGGGGGATTAAAAATGCCTGTTGCAGAGGGAAAATGGACCTGTCTGACAGTTCAATAGTATACTCTGTGAAAAGCCTGGACAACCTCTATTAGCACTGCTGATGAGATAAACATGGTGTTTTTCCTGAGTGCAATGGGGGCAAAAAACCTGCAACTTGCTGTTTAACAAACAACTGGTTTGTTGAACCAGGAGACGAAACACTTACTGATAACATGGAAAAAAATCTCCAAAATCACTGGTGATTTGAAGAGCATTTCAGTTTTTATAAGCAGAATAAAAGAAAGTCGAACATTTCTGAGTCTGATGTTGAATTAGGAAAATGAATAGAGCATTGCCAGCTCGATGAGAGTTTAAAGCATGGAGAGCCTCAGTCGTGTGTTGTATGCAGAAGGAAGCAATCCAAAAATATCTGTTTGCTGGGGCTTTTTATACCCTAAAGGGGTCCCTAGAATTTGATATTTAATTCTTATCATACTATACAGTTTCAACAACATCACATGATCACCTTACCAAATTAACCAGAGGTCGAGCCAAAAGTACAATACAGGCATTATTTAATTGTCCATGCTTTGCTTTGGAGAGGCAGAAATTTGTAAAAATAACTTTTCTTATGAAATTTTTCTTGGACTACATTTTCTTGCAGTATACTTGTATGGGAATTTCTATCTGCAATAGAATAAAATACAGCCACGCAGATAAAATTGACAAGCAGTTTTGTTAACCAACTGTTCATTCCATTTTAACCTAAAATAGTTTTTTCTTCATGCTGATACTTGCTAAGAGCCAGATCATTCTATCTGGGGATAAACAACTGATTTAATTGATAGCTGTGCCTCTGCTAGGCCTCAGACAGCAAACTCTGTATCTGAACAAGTTTACTGGGCCTCCTGTATGCAGCAGAGCCAGATACAAGTCCAAATGAAGGTGTAAGTTGGTGTTGAGACAACAAGTAACAAAATTCATCTTTTCACTGGGGCCTGATGTTCTTGGAACGTTTCATTAGTACATTGTTACAGGATTACCAGCTTGGTTTGCTGATCAGAGCATCTTCTATTCTTTAATTGCATCAAATCAGAGGGAGGGCTGAGGGTGAGAAGGAATGAAAACACAGAGGAAGAGGAGGAGTTGTATTCAAAAAGAACTGAAATTAATCTTATTAAATCTTTTTCCATAGCAAGATTGGGTGCAAAGGTCTGAATTACTGGTCTGACAATAGCTCAGCAAGGAATGTGGAAAGTCTCCACATTTGTGTGGTTGGTCCTTTCCACAGAGCTGACTGTCCCAGTGACAAATCAGTCCCTCCAAATCAGATGTTACTTATCTGTATATGTATTCTGAGAGCTTTCTAGCTGTGTGTACCTACCCTACCCAGCCTTACCATGCTCAGGATTTGTGAACTTCCCCCGGTCCATTCCAGCATCAAACAAGGAAGTGCAAGAGATTAATTCTGAGGGTCTATGTGTTCTGCTTCAGGTACCACCTTATGTTTTAGATGTCTGCCATGGCTGTACAGAGTTACACAGAAAGGATATAAAAATAGGCCTAAAGTGTAACCAGAGAGGAAGAATAATTCACCTCCTCAGTCCTTCTAGGAAAAATTTTTTCATTAATTTATTACTGAACTGTCTCCTTATCATTTACTTTTACATTTAGTTTTCCATTTAGTTCTGCCTCTGATAAATTTTCTTACACATGCAGAAATGACAAGCTTTTCAAATGTTTGGGTTTTTTTAACAGAATTTATTTGCCAGATTGGCCTTCTTCCACAAAGTCTAACAACTCCAATGCTCAGACCTTGTTAGAACTGATTCTTTTCTAACAATATCCATGCATTCAGGGCTGTGATTAATTCTCCTAGAAAAAAAATCTATGCAGTTGATAGCTTTAAAAAATGTATGACATGGATAAGTGTCACATGGCTGGCTATGAAAAGAGAGGGATATTAATCACAACATTTAGATTAGATTATAGATGCAATTGAACTTTTTTCTCCCTTGCTGCAACCATTATATTTAGAACAGTCACTGCTCTGCTATTCTAGCAGGGAGAAAAACATATTTAATTTATATAGCTGAAAAGGTTTGGCCTTACTTTCAAGATCATCTTATGAATTTGATAAACATGACTCAGTGAAGAATATAGGCTTGAAGACAAGAATTACCCTTAGTTTAGGATTCAACACACCTCTAGAAGAAGAAAAATCTGAGGTGAAAGACAGTAAACATTTTTGATGGAGAAAACTGTACCATGTTAATTAAAATCTCAGACTGCCTTTATGAAGCACGGAATCCGTGACCCTTGGAAGCACCACTGTGAAGCTGGTGCTTAGTTTTGTCTCAGGCCTACCCCTGCTCTCTTAGCACAGAAAGGGAACACTCCAAAAGAGATCAGAGCAATCCCATATTTCTGCTTTTGATATTCCATTTCTAACAGCCCATCAGTCCCTATGAAGAAGGGCAACAGGGTTTTATTTTTGCTGTGGTTTAAACAGTCATTTGCTCACACACACATGCAGGATAAGAGAGAATTGGAAAAAAGGTAACATTTCATGGGTTGAGATAAAGGCAGCTCAGTAGAACAAAAAACAATTACAATGATAAAAAAATACACAAAATGAGGATGTGGCAATCAGTTGCTCATCATCCACTGACAGATATGCAGCCATCCCTGAAATGTGGCCTGCAACTCCCAGCCAACTCCCCTGGCTTTATATGCTGAGCATGGCACCATATGGTGCAGGATGTCCCTTTATCCAGTTGGGATCAGCTGTCCTGGCTCTGGCGGTGTCCCCTCCCAGCTTCTTGTGCCCTGCAACCCTGTCACTGTCAGGGCTGAAAAGCCTTTGACAAGCTGAAAAGCTCTGCTCAGCAGCATCCAAAACATCAGTGTGTTATCAACCCCATTCTCACTCTAAATCCAAAATACAGCACTGTAATAGCCAATAAGAAGAAAAGTAACAGCTGAAACCAGAACACTTTTCCAGCTGGCTGCTGGATTGTTGTGAGCTCTTCCCAAAACAAGCCCATGTTTATATTGAATCTGAGAACAGGCTTTCATAACAGTCTTACTCAGTAGCATCTTCAGTAGAGGTTGCTGGGGTAGTTTTTCAGGTGGTTTTTAATCCGAAAATACCAGTTTGCTAAAATGGCCATTGGCTTAAATGGTGTTTCAAATGAAACAGGAAATAGAAATCAGCATAAGAACCTCATAACTAAAACACTTGACACAGCAAAGATGAAGCAGTGCAGAAGCTGCTGTAGTGCTTTACACACCAAACTATCCATCAGCAGGCTGTACAGCAGCCACTGCTGTCACCCAGTACTCAATTACTCACAGAGAGGGAATAGGCCTTTTCCTGGATGTGGGAAACAGCAGATCCAATGCCTAATTCACAGACACCTGCTCCTCTCTCTTTCGTTTCTTCTCATAAAACTCTGAAGAGGTTCATTTCCTTAGGAAGCATCAAAGCAATCATGGATAATAAGCAGGAGAATTTTCTAAGACAAAACCCCCAGTTTAATTCCTAAGTCTCTTTTTCTATGCCATCACAGATGCAGGTAAAGAACCTTTTTGCCAGATGAAATTTTTGCTGTGGAATCATGCCCCTGAGGTACAGCAAGCTTGTCAACAAAAAGTTCTTCAGGGGATTTCAGCATCCCTCAGCAAAGTCAGGACATACATACCACTGCTATCAGCTTGTTTAGCTGTACAATTTATTTTGTGCTGCTCAAAGAAGGAATGATAAGAAATGCTTGGGGAACAACCACATGTCTTTGGGCTCACTGCAGGTGTTATAGCTGCAGGTTTCTCCTGAAAGCCATCTTCAAAATGACTCCAGGTGAGTTCTGATTGTAAATTAACATGGGCTGAGTCATGTCAGAAACCTACAATTCCTTTTAACCAACTGTTTCTGTTTAGATATCATCACATATTTATGTTAAATAGTCTCAGAGACACAACAGGTTGGCATCGAGAATAAATCAGTCATAAGTCCCTAACTCTCATTCCAGTCACTGCAACTTTCCAGTCTTTAGAATATTTTTAGTTTGATAAAAAGTAGGTTTTGATGGCTGCATCTTATACTTTTCTTTTGAAATATAAGTATTAGAGCAGATAATGAGCAGGAAAGGCAAATGAATACGCTTAGAGACATTATATTCAATATGTAACTTGGTATTAGACCATTATTTCAACTTAAATGTAGCAAATTACTTTTTCCCAACTATAAGCACTGATTTTTTTGTGAAGATTTTTGTCATATAATCCCTACCTTACTAGTGAGCACATGTTATTTGCTCTCCACTAGCTGTTTTAATGGCCACCCAATGGGGTCATATATCACCTTATTTATTGCATCTGCACCTGGTCAAACTGTTCCTAAAAAATATCATTTATTGAAATAATTTAGCCTTTTTTTCCAGTTCTACAAAATATCCATAAGAAGAATGTGACTTTTATTACTTCATTCCTTATTCATAAGTGTTTGTCAGATCACTTATGTGAACAAATTATTGCCTGTGGAATTTTCTCAAATCTTCCAATCATTCCTTGCCATCTGGTCAACAAGGCTGGCTTCATTAGTCACATAGTCTTATTTATATCCTTTGATATGCAATAACCATCCTCTTGGAGACTGAACTGGGGATGTCCAAGTTAAAGGCAGAATTCATCACAGCCTGCATTGCCTCACAGTAGATCTGCAGTGGACTCCCAGGAGCACACAGAGTAACAAATATCTACTGAGGGAAGACTTGAATAAACTGGGTTTACAGAAGCTGCCTAGAATTTACTTGGAACTGTTCTAAAATACCTTTCTGCTTGTTTATTTACCTTCTGCACAAGGAAATGTATCTGTTTTCCTACATGTACTGAGTTTTTGTGCTCAGTCCACTCCTGAAAGGAACAATGAGATCTGCTGGTTGTCTGGAATGCATCTGGTTTGCTTTACATGTCATACATACACATACACATACACATACACATACACATACACATACACATACACATACACATACACATACACATACACATACACATATGGAGATGTGTTTGTGTCCTGGTGTGTGCTGACATGACACAAGTGTGCACTGGATCACAAATTCACTGTACTTCTTGTCTGATTTATGTAGCAGCTGAGGCAGTAAGCCTCTAGCCAGGAATGCTCAAAAAATAAACAAATATATATGACATATTTATAAATACACCTCTGGACACCTTTCACGCAGCATCTATATGGAGACATTGCCTCACACTTCTTGCAGTGGTCTCCACTTAAACTCTCTGGTCTCTTCTGTGAACCCATCACTTGTGGGTCTCTTGTGATAAGTACTGATAAGAGAGAAGGAAGCAGGAGCTGCCTCAGCTCTCCTGCCCATGAAGATCTGTCCCGCTGGGGATGCAGGGCTGTGTCCTTGCTCCTTGCCTTTCCTTGGGCAGCTCTGTCCCTGTTCATCTTCTGCTGCTTTATTGACTTCCCTGCCCATCATTCAGATGGATTGTGAAGTACAAATCCTTCTGGCTCAGCTTGTTGAAGGAAATTTCACTTTACTTTGTTCTCTGGCTGAGATTTTAAAGCATTTCCACTACCTAATTCTCACAACACTATTAATAGATGATAATTTCGTGTTATATATCTTTTTCTATTAAACATTTTCATATAGCATTCACACCTGGAGGTTTTCATTTACTTTTCTAATGGCTCATTAAAAAGCGAATATTATGGTTAAGGAAATGATTTGGGAATATAGTATGTCATGTGAGCTAGGTGTAGGTGATAATTACCATGTGTTAATGCTTGAAGGGCCTGGCTGCTTTCTGAGCAACCCAAATCAGTGGAGACATGCCACAGATTTCCCTCACTGCATTTATCCTGTTACTGAGGTGTGAGCAGGGAGCCTAAGGGTCCTGCACACTTCGTAAAAGCAGATTACCTCCAGGCATGAGACTCAGGCTACAAAGTCAGGAACCACCTCTTAGTTACTTCTTCTGGAAAAAAGACAAATAGCAGCAGCATTTAGCAAATAGCAGCAAACAGTGTTTAGTAAATAGTAGATTGTAGTTAGTAAATAATGGTACTTATCACCAAAATCTGAATGTTGTACATACAAATGACAAAGCTTCGGTCAGAACACCTTAAAAACCAGAATCTTCTACTGTTTTTATTTTAGATGCGCTTGGTACACATATTTGAGCAGTTTGTTAGTTTGAGAGAGGACTATTGTTTGAAATATCATTTCAAATTAATACATTTTGTTACTCAAGAACAAATTAAAACATGCTGGGGGCCTAGTTTAGCTGGGAAATAGAAGATGTCAATGGGACAGGGAGGCCCTAAGAGGGGATAGAAAGAGGAGCACAAAACTGTAACAATGCAATAGATAGATTCTTGACCAGGGGCTTAAAAACCAGTGGTCCAAATCCAATAAATTTTATCCACAGGGTTAGCAGAAAACTATTGCCAGTGAAAAACAATTGACTCTGCCTCAGGGAAAAAGAAAAAAACCTCATCACACACAGAGCTTCAACATAGGACTCCAAAGATTCTTCTGCCACAGCTGAGCTGGAGGCTTTGATGTATCACCCAGTGCTGTAACCTCTGTCCTAATGAATTAATAATTAAAAAACTTATAATGGGAATACTGAGACAGTTATCAGGCTATCAGAAGGATTAGGAGGAGCCTGATTAATATAATCTTGGAAACAGTCATAGACGTTCAGTGTGTGTTCATTCCCTGTGTAGTCTTTCCCATCCTCCTTCAGAGACCTCTGTTCCTGTATTATCAGGTCACATCAGCGCTCCCTGGGCAAAGGCAGCCAGGCCTGAGCCTAGCTGGGATGGATCTGGGTCACTGAACCTGAGTCCCTGACTGGGGCATGGTTCAGCCTGACCTCGGGGACCATAGAGCAGGGGGAACACCTAACTACAGGAAGCAGGGCATTCTAAACCACAGAACAAACTCTTCCTCCCTCCAACAATGCTAATCTTTTTCCCTATGTAGGTTCTGTGGCACTTTGGAAGAGCACTGAGCTTGTAGGAACAATTATAACTCAATATCATTCTGCAGAGTATGTTTTTTGGAATGGAGAGAATTTCTGCTTGATCATCTGGCATCAAGAGAACCCAATCTAACTTCCTCATCTATTCATTACATCCTGAAGTGGTTAAGTAATTTAACTGCTTTCTGCAAATTATTACAGCTCTTGTTTTTGTTTTTGTAGCTAACCTCTTCTGTATTGGAATAATTTTTAATATTGTTTCCTACTTCTTCAGTTAGGTTAACATACACTTTTAAATTACAATATAGATACTTTCAATTTTCTTGAATGTTCACCACAGCTCTCTGCTCCACATGAAGCTCAGGGAGTGTCTTATTACCAGTCTGGGCAGTGGTCAGGCTTTAGGGGACATCTGATGTCACAGATTTGTCTCTTTTTCTTCTAGCAAGTCCTTTCAGACAGCTGAGCCTCACCTCCATGTCTCTCTCTCATTCCCCAAACACCAGAAACTAAGGCAATTCCATGTCACTAGAGAAGGTCTACTGAAAACTTCTGGAGGTCTAATAGGATAATTAAATAGAATAATAATTTAATAGGAGAATTGCATGTTTATGTCATTTGCACATTGGTCCTCATTTAGTAAGAAAGCTCAGAAACACAATGTGAGGCAAGATTTTCCCTCTGTCTCTCTCCTTTGCAAGACAATGCCATAAATACTACATAAGAAGCGAATTCTGCCAAAGATATGCGTGTCCAGGGAAGCAGGAAAACTAACACAAATACTGCTCTGTAAAAAAACTCAGGGGTTTGGGTTGGTTTGTTGTCGTTGGGACTTGGTGTTGGTTGGTTGGTTTTGGTTTGGGGTTTTTGGTTGGTTGGTTGTTTTTTGTTTTGTTTTTTTGAAGTCAAGTCCTGGCTTTTGTTTTTCATAGCTTGGAACTGGGGAGTTATTTTCAGTGGGACACTTTGTTAGCTTTAGAGCTGACACACATTTTATATAGTGCTGGATGCAAGAGTTGGAATGATAACAACTGCCAGACAAACACAAGAACAGTGGCTAAGACATAAGGTTAACAGGTTAACCTTCTGTGGAAATGCATCAGTTTTAACCGTAACAGTGTTGTTTCTCCTTTTATTTTTTTTTTTTTTAATTCTCTGCTTTATTTCATTTTCTAGTGGGGCATGAGAAAAGCTCTGGTAAGCAACTGAATCCGTACATGGAACTAGAATTACATAAAATATTAACTGTATAGTTTTAAGACAACCAGAAATTACATAAAACTAACAAGGTGTACCATGAGGAAGCAGCCAGTTGGTACCATTTACTTATCTAGGTTTTATAAAACATTTCTCTAGTGTTAAAAATCCTTTCTTGTTATGGAGAGGTCAGATGGATTAAGCAAAGTTGGATGACATAAATTCTTTTCAAGCTTGACAGCCGAATTGATTATAGTGTATCAGTCTGAAAGAGATAATAGTCCTGATAATTGAATTCATTTCATTTCTTCTTTAAAAAAATATATAGATGGATACAGGAGGGAGGATATATAAATTCTGCCCTAATTCAGTTCTACAGTTAGAAAAAGTTTCTTGGGTTTACTGAAATGGCACCATATTACAGCCAAACATGAGATCCACTGTGTAATTTCTCATATCTCATATGGAGTAAAATGTCTATAATCAGGTTATGGAGTTGGTGTGCTTGTGCTTTTTTTATTATTTTGTTTACCATTGATACATATTTATAAAAATTTATTTTAAAAAATATGATCCAGTCATTTTGAGCAAGATGCTCCTCCTAGCTCTTCAAACCCCTCAAAGCTTCAAAGAATATATTTGGCAAGTATACACACATAAAATCAGTTCTTTTTCCAAAAAATTCATTATCAGTTCTCATTCTTTACAGATACTCAGGGAAAAATAACCAATTGCATCTACCTCTGCAATTTTATCAAAACCACTATTTCATGGAGGGAATGAATGAATTTGGCCATACAAAACATTCCTGATCAAAGTACCACTAAAAATTCTATATAAAGTTTTAAGCTGAAGGAAATTTAAATGACTGAGCTGTAAATGTCTACATAAGAGGGTCTGGAGAAGATGCTGACAGGCCCCTATCTCCAGTGATGCTGCCAGGTGCTGTTATAATTAGTTATTTGGAAGCAAGGAATTGTTCATTTCTGCAAGCAGAGTATAACCTTGTGTGCAGACCAGGTCTGTTAATTTGAGACTGACCATTATTTCAGCACTTGAACTACTTAAGAAGAAGAAAAAGCTTTCAGTAGAGGTCTTTGGTGCTGAATAAACATCCTTAGGTCTAGACTTTGGGTTGCCTTACTCAGCAGAAAGTGGCAGGAGTTAGAAAGATGTGAGCATTTTCAGCTCATTTACGATGTAGTTTATGAAATAAACCTATGGGCAGACATTTAAATGAGCAAACTGCTGAGGAAAAATGGTTTTTCAGTCAGTATTTCAGCTGACAGGGTGTTAGAGTCAGTAAGAAAATCACTCCTTCACTCCTTTTTCTTTTTAAAAGTAAGAGAGAAATGAATGTAGCAAAAAAAATAAGAGCCCAACACTGGGCAAGGTAGCATTGAAAAAGGGAAGAGCACAAGATCTCTCTTAATATGGAGATTCAGCAATATTTTGTAAGAAGATGCAATTCAGTCAATATAAAAAAGCCAGAGTGTGCAGGTTTTCCATCACAGCAAGAAATGGGTTTAGTGTTCTTATCCTGCCTCTGCTAGTCTCACTCCCTCTGCAAGATAGACCTTAATTTGTCTATTAATGAAACATGCATGCAAATATTTTTGACACCTCAGGGTGTATTAGGAGGCTGAATGAGTGCTATAAATCACTGTCCACAAATTGGAGTATACATTCTCTTTTTTAGACTTCCTGAGAAGTGAAAGGTTCAACTGTAATTGCAACATAAATGAAGAAAGACATTAGGGCTGGTAGAGTGGAGTTATTCTAAAAAAAGAAATAATTACATGCCATTTTGTACTGGGTGCAAAATTTTCCATGTTTCCTACAGCTGAGACACTGTTCTTAAATAAGCAATTGGCTGCCAGCGTGTCCCATGAAAATCATGGCAAAACTCACCTTATAAATAATCCATGGTGGAAAGATTAGATGTATAATTATAGATAGATATTGGAAGAAAAAAAAAAGTTAAATTTGATAGTTAGACAATAGCTGCAGCTATGAAACTCTGCATCGCATTTTAATGGTTGTACATTAGCCCCACTACTGACATTATTAACTGTATATCACTGCTGTAAAAGCATCCTCTTTGTCTCATTAAAATGGGTTTCTTTATAAGTAACAGAGGGCCTCGAGGACATTTTGCATCCAACGCTCACCAGTTCTAAACAAAGTTGTAACACCACATGGGGCAGGGCACTTCACTTGGCTTTTGTATGATCCATATCAAGCTACTCTGAGGCTGCTGTGCTAATGAAGAGTTTAAGTTCCTGCAGCTGCAAGTGCTGAAGACACCTCAGCTGTGCACTCACGGTCATCACTGCCCTCAGATATCTCACCAGTTCCTACCTCCTGAGAGCCAGGTGGAAAAGCAGCTCTGAACATCCACATCAAAAATTCATTGCTGACACCATGGAATCAGGGCTCTTGAACACTGTGAGTGGTCTGATAGCAACAAATAGAAATTCACATTTGGCATCCATTGCCCTCAGGGCTAACCTGGAACAGAAGGTGAAACACAAACTGGGAAGCTGGCAGCAACAAATTTCCTGAACAGAAAAATGTGACAATAAAGCAGACATTTATCCAGCTCTTGTAGTCCAGAGGCAGTCATCCCAATGTTGAAATAGCATCCTTCTACCTTTATGCAGATGAAATAGCTAAAATTCAACAAAGCAACACACTTCTTAGTAGAGAGAGGGGAAGCTGTGACTCACAGGCTATCTCTGGCCATAGAACTGTCACGCTGTGAAGTCCCATCTCCCCTTCCCAAATGCACATGTGACCATTTACCCTGTTCACTCCTTTCTTTGTTGGCTCCCCTGGTTGGGGACTGCAAGTCAGCTGTGCCTTCTCATTTAATCTGAAGTTCACTGTCTACAGCTGCTGCCACCGAGCCAAACCTTCCCTAGGTCCCTCAGCTGTAAGACTTCACAAACCACACCCAAGCTATAAAAGAACCAGCAACAAGGTAAGTGTGCTGGTCAGTCTTCTGGATTTTTGTGGTGGAAGGGGTCTCTGTTGCCTTCTAAAGGTATTTTTGTACTGTTGTTTTATGGATTCCTGGTTTTGAGTTCGGTACTGCTGCTTTGTGAATTAGGCCTTTTAGAGTTTCTAGATTTTGCAGGATAATGCTGAAAAAATATGAAAGGGCTGTTTTAAATTTTAAGGGGGGAGGGGGGGGGAACTTTCTTGTCCTTGTGCAGTTGTTTGTATTTTTAATTGTGGTTTAGAAATGTTACCTGGTGTGATTTGTACACCCTGAAATCTGGCCTAGCTCTAGCCTGACTGTTGAGTGAATTACAAATAGGGTATCACAGAGCACCTTTATGCTCATTTCAGGGTTTCCTCTCTGCTTCATAAAGTTACCTCTCTAATGGTAGTTCCTAGGCTGCCTCCCTGGTGCTGCTTCCTTCCTTGCCTCTGTGACTGTCCCACCCCTCCTTGGGTCAATGGGGAGAAGTCAATTTGCATTGTAGAGCTGACCATTTGCAGAGTGGAGCGTGTGGGGAGAGTTCCCTGTGTGAGCTCTGTGCTCCACCCGAGTTCTGGGGAAAGGAGAAGTCGTGGGAGGGCTCTGCGGGTTCTGCGTTGTTCAGCTTTGAAGGTGGAATTGAGGTTCAAATTTAGGAGGTAGAGGGGTGATAAAATCTTCAAAGATTATCACTAGACAATAAAATTAGTCCGGCTCTTGTGTCTGCACCTTTCTGGTGGAATAACATGCTTTACCCTATGCTTGTTCATATGAATGAAATCCATAGCTGCTTAAAGTGAATCTGTTGGTATTTGCTTGACTCTTTTTCTCTACTTTTATCTGCATATAAATCACTCAGGTGATGCTGCTGACAGATCCTGTGGCTATATTTAATAATGAAAGCATGCATTTTCTTAAGCTAATTATCTCTGCCACCCTTGAAATTTAGATTAAGTTTCTGCTTCTGAAGAAAAACACGTTTTAAACTGCACACTTTGGTGTTTGTTGTTGTCTTTCAGTTCTGTTTCTTTTTTTCGTGTAGTGGCATAAGGATAATTTCTAACTGAGCCCCTCTTTGTAAGGTAAAAGTGAGGGCCATGGTGATTATATCCAGTCAAATAGCACGACTGTAGCTGGAAATATATGCAAGTGTGTTGAGAGGCACTGAGAGAATCTTGTAAACAAAGCTGCCCATATGTTGCATCTTGAACACGTTAACAATGAAACTGATCGGTTTTTTCCCCTCTCTTTGTCTGACAACACTCACAAGGGTTCATGATTTTTCACTGATAAAGCTCCTGAAACTTTTTCTTTTCATTTTTTTGTGAAAATACAGAATAAAGGCACATTCAAGACAGCATTTCACAGAACAGATGAGCTCCCAAGGGGCTTAGTTTCTTAGAGTTGGCAGATGATAAAGGAAGAAGCTTGTTTTGATAAAAGAATTTGGCGAATCTGAATGAATAATGACAACTTGTACGTATAGAAGCAGGAATGTTTTTCTCTGGCTTTTGACCATGGATGAATATCTTAAAGCTTGTCATCAAGATAAGTAGTTTGAAACTGTATTAATGATTAAAGTGAAAGGAGACTGTGGGAGGCAGAAGAGGAAGAAAAAGGGAATTCATACAGTGCTGTGGGTGGCTTTTTTTCTTTTCAAGAGCTTCATAAAACATAAAGGTGATAAATACAGGGTAAGGACAGAACAGTTGAAAGATTCTGGTAGAAAGAAGAACACATGGTTTGACATTTACAGAACATCCGCAGTGCTGGGCTGAAGGGTGGGAGTACGCAGCACATCTGAATGGCAAGAGCAACAATCTACCTTAATTTGAGCCTTTAGGCATGTAAAATCGTGCCAAGAATTATGTTCCAAATATTGGGATAAATGGAGCCATAACTGAAAGAAAGCTGATAGGAAGAAGCAGATAGTGAAGGCAGCTGAGAATTGGAGATGTAAAGTAACAAAAAAGGGTAGTGGAGGCAGATAATTGGCAAGTTGGAAATGGAGAAATAAAAAAAAAAAAGAGAAGTTCTATGAAATAGTCTTTTGTCATTAATTTCTTTTCACACAGTGAATCAGAAAGGGGGGGGGGGGGAGTATTACTTTTTTTTTACACCCCTTGGCATTAGTAGAACTCGAGTGAGCGACTCTGCTTCTTCACCAGTCCCATCAGGGAGAGAATCAAGCCTGACATAAGTAATCTATTTGGTTTTTATATATCCTCTTCTCCCAGTAGACTTCCTTTGTGGAGTTGAACAAAACCAAGAGAAAAGTGTACTAATGTCAGGATTGTGTTGAAAGAAATTGGAGGCAGTGATTTTGAGCTATTTCTGTGTTTAATTGTGTAGAAGGCAGCACTGCATTTGCCTTAGTGTAATGCTGTGGGTTTTTAATGTTAGCTGTGTGTGACTTAGCCAATTTACTGTGATTTTTTTTTCCCCCCCTCTTCTTTCATGTTTAGGCTTTCCTATGCATTGCTCCCAAAGCTGTCTTCTTTCTTACTTAGTGAAACTCTACCAGCTTGTATTGGTGGTTAAACAGAGTATCATAAGATACAGATCATCTTTAACCTTATTTTCTATCCTGAAGTGTAATTTTAACAATTAACCTATTTGTGCAATGGAAAGAAAGTAGTGCAGCAGAAGTGACATTAAGAGGAAAAACTGTGCTGTTATTAAAGCTGCTATCAGGTTAAATTAGTATCTTACAAATAACTGCTTTCATCTTTTGAGCCTCCTCATTTTCGAGTGAACTCTGACCACTCCCATATGTCAGAAATCTTTTTGTTAACTCTTTTGGGGAGTATCAGTAAGCACATTGGAGCTTTTCCTTTAGCAATATGGCACAGAGGATTATCTACCAAGCATGAGTGTCTTATCTGCATGCAGTTAAACTGAAGCATATGCTAGTGTGAAAACCACAAGCAGTAGTTTGTTAATGATCTTTTATGGATGTGTTCAAAATAAAACCATCAAATCCTACTACAATAAGGTCATATTCTAGCTCTGGTTTGTATGTAAAAGGGCTATGAGAGAGGCTTGCTGACTGCATCTGAAGTCTTAAACCTAGTGACAAAATGTTACACAAGCACTCATTACATGAGTTTAGAGATGCCACTGGATTTGAGATCAGGAGGGACTATGAATATCAGCTGCTTGGGCTTTCTGTTTTGTATACACCATAGAAATTTCACCCAGCAATTCCTGTGTGAGGCCTATCACTTCTAGTTAAGCTGGAATGCAATCTTTAGATGGTTAAATGGATTGGAAACTTAATGTGATGAAGAATGCAGATCATCACCTGTTAAATTTAATGAGGAAGATAATATACCTGTGTAACAAAGGCAGCACACGTTTGTTTAAATTTGACATATGATACTTCAGCCTTCAACAATCTGAAGAAGTGCAACTTGTTTGCCTGAACAGTTCTACTTTAGGATGGCAGCTACTCCTGCACACATTTACGGTGCTATGTATCATCTGGATTCAGTGCCTATGTAGGATCTCCCAGCTCTGCCTCAGAGCTGCACCTTTTGAAGGTGGTCTCTTTGTTCATGGAGACTACATCATCCCTAGCCTCAGCAAAAGCTGCCTGGGCTTGTTTGAAGGTGATGTCATCTGTAGCTGGAGGCAGTAAAACAGAGCTTTCAGCAGAGCCTCTTGTACTCCCTGCTTGAAAAGTCAGCTCTGTAGGTGCTTCCAGGTGGATCAGACAGTTTGCTGACTTTCCCCTCCTGTGTAGGCTGCCTTTCAGCGTGATAAAGTTTAGCTGTGTGTTTACTGTGATTGTCCTTGATACATTATCATCACAATATGAGTACTGACAATCCTATTATTTGGCATGCTTCCAAACAAGTATTCTGGGATTTTTGCTTTTTTCAGTCTTCAAAACTTGGTTTATCCTGAACAGCAAAATCACAAAAGGTAGCAAAATTTTATGCAAGTGGAGGCATGAAAATGGTAGAGCACCATACCTGGTATTGCTTCTTGAGAGGTGATTGTGTGGCACAGTTGTGTGGATTTTTTCAGTAAAGTAATGACACATCTGGACTTTAGATGCATAGTAGGTATTAAATCTCTAGCTGAAGCTTGCTGATGTCTCTGTATGTGACTGAAGTTTGTACATTTGACTATCAAAAAGGATTTGTTTAAAGACTTTTTGTCAGGGACTGCCCAATGTTACTGTGATGGAAGGAGAGTTCAAAACTCCCATTGACTTTATGCAGCAGCTTTTAAACTCTCTTGATCATTGCAACTACCCTGGAGGGTCAGTAATGTTTAGTTTGTTGTGTAATTCTTTACATTTGGCATCATCCACTGAAGCTTTTTAGCTTGCAGTCATAGTAAACTACACCTGTGAATCTGTGAAAAATATTAAATCCAAAATATGTTTTTGACAGAACAGGGTTGAAAAATCAGAATCAGCTGAAAGGATGCATTATAACAAGACTTGAAGTCGTTTAACATCTGGATCAACGTCTTTTCTCCAAGTGAACTCCAGAGTGGCAAACTGAAGCATGTTTAATTCTTGGTGTGAAAATAGAGTATGAATCCTTCAGAAGGGAGCAGGTTCTATTCACTTGAGATTGCTACTGGCATCCTCATATTTACAAAAGCCTTCATTTGCAGGGAATTGGTACTTAATCATCTGATAAAGTGTGTCAAAAAATGATATGTCTATATGCCATATATGGTTTTTATCTAAATAGTTGTGTTATATTTCAAACTTGTAAATGAATTATATTTATTGAATAAGAAGAGCTTTTTGAGTGGGAGTACTCAATGTTACATGTTTGGGGCTTTTTTTGTTACTCATTTCTTTTTACTTAGCAGTATAGGGGGTACTAATGTTACTGCTGAGTTTGTTAATTTAATAGAGGCACAGTCACTCAGGCAACAACACAGAATAAAAGCAAGACTGTAATAAACACATTGCTGTGTAAAGCATGCATGGAAGAAAATGTGCAAATAACAATGCAGTGGGTGTATCCCTCGCAGGCTGCTAAGTTTTCTGTCACAGCAATTTAAAAAAGAAAACAAAACAAAAACAAAACGTGGCAGACAGAATGAAAAGAAGTGAACACAGAAACATCATTGGTGATGATGAGCCTGTGTGGGAGCATGCTGCAGCCAGGCTAGGAGGTCTTTTCATAGGAAAGATGCAGCTGGTTTTAGAGGATGAATGTGGTTCCTAAAGAAGAGAGACTTGTATGAAGATTTGGGCGGGCCAGCCTGCTCTTGCTGCATTAACCCTCTTGTGTACAACCAGCTCGTGTTTGAGGATGTGTGGAAGTGTCTTTGGGAAAGCACAGCATGTCGTGTGATATTTAGCCATGAGCTGTGGCCTGCTCCCAGGCACCCTGCCCTTGGCTGTGCTCTCTCTGCTGCTGAAGGCAGGAGCAATGTGGGCCTTTTTGTAGCACAGGGAATGCTGTCTCGTTTAGCAGGCACAACATATATATACACCTGCTCTGTAGCCACAACTCAGGGTGTGGGGAAGCAGCTGAACTCTGCCATCCTGGTCCTGGCAACTTGTAACAGCTCGAAGTGTTAATTAGCAGGAGGGCAGGTGAAAGATACCAGACTAGGGAAGAGATGAAGACTTAAAAAGAGGTGTGTTTTCCCCATTTCTTGGTTTGGGACATTTATTCCTGAAGATCTGTATCAGTAGGAGTATCTGAGAACACACCACTTGAGGCTGACAAAGACAATCTTCCAGCATGTCCTGAGGCACAGCAATACTTGGCAATTCCGTTTCCTCCAAAGCTCTTGGCTTATGCAGGGGGTTTTGTGCTCTTTGTGAGCTCAAGCCTCACACCTTCCTAAGAGGGAGAGAATGCTGTAGGTGTACAGTGAGAACAGGAGACAGATGTCTGATTGCTAAGGATCTAATATAATTTCTAATGGCTAGGAAAAATCTTCGTGCGTTTTGATAGTCTTAGTGATCGAGTGTGAAGATATTTTTAGTCTGTGAATAGAATATTTTTCAGCACCACCTATTTCTGTACATTTTACTCCTTGGAGTGCTGAACAAATGCAGCTAATGCTTAATGGAGAATCAGTCTTCTTATTTTTGGCCTATACAAGGGGAGTCTTGTCACTATCTCTGAGTGACTTGATTGAGCTATTTACTGTTTTGATATATAATCTTGTATTGATCTAATGCTGGCACTGAGGAGATGGTTTACAGTGACATGCATGACATAGGCATAGAAATCCAGTGTCATTCCAAATCCCCTTGCTGGCTGAGGAGCAATTGTGAGCTTTTATCAGAAGGGATCATTAGGTTTTTGCCCTTAAGGTGCTGTACAACATGAAATGTGTCTAGTGCAATAGGGAATGTGGTGACCATCACACCAAACCCTGCCTCTAATGGCAGGAGCTTTCTCCAAGACTGCTGCCCCTGCCTTACAACTACAAGTGCACCTTGCCTGTTTCCCCCATGAACTGGCTGCACACCAGTGAGTGGGTTTTTACTGCAAAGCCTTGGCCCAGTAGCTGATGCCATCGTAGATGTCCCAGGCTGTTACTGCTGGAGCTGCACAACCCCCTAGGCTTGTTAGCTCGTGCTGAGGAGGTGTGGGACTGTGCCTTGTGAGTTGTTGCTGATCAGAGCACTCTTTGGAGTTTTTCAGTGTTTAAAGTATGTGGTGATAAAGGAACCCTGCTAGACCGGAAAGATTGTAAGGAAAACTATGCAAAGAGAGCCACCACTATAATTTAGTAAGGGAAATTCTGTGAGGCATTGCATCAGTGTAATTCTTGATGAGCTCTATTTTGCATTTGCCTGAGTTTATGCTGTGCTTCCATGGGGGGGGAGCAGAAAAAACCAAACGAAATATTATTTTAAACTACAAGGTGTCTAATTTCAATGAAAGAGGAAAACTGAGGTGAATTCTCCCTGCTGCCTCAGAGCAGAGGTGTGTGTGTGACAGACAGCCCCGTGCCATGCACCGAGCCCTGCTGGCTTGCATGGGAGTGTACAACAAATGAGTGCAGGATCAGATCCACAGCAAAGAGCCTGTCTCATGCTGTCACTTCAGACAAATAACCAGGAGGTCTGTTCCTTTTTACATAGCACTCGTTCAGCATGCCACACCAATAAAATTGCATTGTCTTGTATTCAGTTAGGATGTATTTCTGTTTGATAGATGTATTTAGATTACTGGTTCTAAGCAGTTCTGGAAAGATGTCTAGATCCTCAAAATAATTTGAGATTTAAGTCCCATTTAACCTGGATGCTTCTTAAAAGTTTTCAGCAGAAAACAAAAGCTGAAGGTATAGAATAGAATGTGTTATTTCTGGTCCCAGTGTTTGGAGAATTATAAGAGGTGGAAAAAATAAAGTATTGCCTAAAGAAGAGGCAGCAGGAAACAAAACACTCTTTCAAACAGCCTCACTATGTTATTCTAACAATAATAAAAGAAGGGAAGATAAAAAAAAAAAAAAAAAAAAAACCAACAACTAGTGTTTGAGTAAAGTTGCTTGGTGATTTTTTTTCTTTTTTTATTATATATGTTAGTACTGCTTTGTACTGAACCAGAAGTTCAAGGGGGACCAGTTCCCTGTGAACCAGCCAGCAGAGCATCAGTTAAAGCCTTTAGATTTTTCTGGGTAAACATAAATGTGATTCTTCTATCAAAGTAGATAATGTGTGTGTCATCCATACAAATAGCACAAATGCATCTTTGCTAAGCAACACTTAACAAGTTTCCCGTGTCATCCTCCTTTTATTTAGTACCTCTTACATTTGTTTTTCTTTCATCTCTGAAAGCACAGATCATTACATGCTATTTCTTAGATGTTGATATGAGAGCATCACTGTTGCTTGAAATTTCTATCTTAGAATCAGTGAAATACTTTGCCATCTAGACACATCTATGTTTTTCTTAGTGGTGCTGATCTTCTGAATTTTTGCGTGACTTCCTGAGGAAGGTGACTTTTACTGTTCCAGGCAGTGGTAGACTGACAATTTCAGCTGAAGGAATTGCCTGTCATGTTATCTATGGAGGAAGTGCAAAGTTTTGAGAAGAGCAGAAAAATCTGCTAAACCAGGCCATGAAAGTCTCTTGTAAACAGGGTATATCTTTCATTATTAATAAATATGGGGAATTTATTTATTTGCCTCCTTTGGTACACTTCCTCCACTCTATTTTATCTAGCCTTGCTTAAGCAAGGAAACCACATACAACTGTCAAACAGCTAAATCATTGGAAAAAGAATTTGCTTTTCTGGCTGTAACTTAGAATTTTGTAAGTTAATGTCAATTCAATAGAAATTTCAATTTTGTTCTAGCATCAAGCATAAATTATTTTACCAATTTACTAGTGTGTGTATATATACTTGTGTTACTTCTAGATGTCTTGACGTGTAAGACATGGTTAAGTTTAATGTCACCATACTCAATAACTTGAGGAAAGCACAGTAAGCTGTTAAAGGCAAGCATGTTATTAGTAAGGCATATTTTGAAAATGTTACATAGGGAAATGCTTTGCTCTTCAGCAATTGGTACTTCAGGTGTATCCAGGAAAATGGCTTTTCAGAAAATAAGCTTATTCCTATAAAGCTAGTTTTGACAAATATTTCTGTCTCTTTGTCAAAGACCCTGGAATAAATGTTTAGTTCTATCATTAGTTTTAATTTAATTTGGCTCTCTCACTGACTTGCAAATATGCTATCTAATGATTTGAAAGGTTTCCAAGAAAGCTTAAAATATTCTGTCTGGTAATATGGCAACCTGTTTGTCTAGAGAACTACTAGAAGACAGTTTCATTTTTTTTGTAATGTGTAAATATTTTTCTTTGTTATAACACATTTTAGTTATGTTAAAATGTAAAGGAAATACATTGCTTTCCAGCCCAGGTCACTTACTAATGTTCTCAACTTTCTTATGGCTAGAAGATCTAATTAGAAAAAGCATTTATCTTTCAGCATGGAGAAAGTTGGTTTTCTACTGAAGTATTCTGAAATTTGTCGGAGACTGGAGGGTGCCCATTGCTGGATGGCAGCAGTGCCCAAACCTCCTCTGGCTGCAAACAGGGAAGGTGACATTGGCTCTCATTTCTGAGACAAAATCTCAGCTCTCACTGGCGTTTCTTTCAGCCATGTCTGCTCTTGCTTTCCCCTGCTGAAAGGCAAGATTTGTCATCTTAATTAAGCAATCCATGCTTCAGGGTCTTCCCTTGTTAGCACACTGCTTTCTGTCCTGATGCCTCTATGTTTTGGAAGAGCTGTGAATCTTCTAGTTCAGCTGGAAGAAATATTAACATAACCCTAATACTGAGATCTGCCTCTGAGTCTTTAAATTTTGTACTATGTTAATTTGCCCTCTTCCAGGGGAGCACCTATTCCTCTGCCTAAGCAGGAATGCTGGGGCATTTCTCCAGCTGCCCAAGGAAAAGGTACTTCGGTGCTCCCTGTGATAGTGCTGGCTCAGCAGTGTGGATCAACAAATAGCTCCTGTTAGCTCTCATGCTCTGCTGACATCCCTTTCTTTACTGTTCAAATTACAAAATCTGCGTACAGGAGAGGGCAAAATCCGAGGAATCCTCTTCTCCAGTACAGTAATAAGTGTGAAGCTTCCCACTGTCTTGTTTTGAGGATCTGCTGTGGGTTTTGTTGAGGTTTTTTTTTTTAAGAGTTGGAAACCCTGCTTATGAGTCAAGCTGCTGGTACATCTGACACAAGATGGATTTGAAACCCTATCACCAATCTATATACAATTAAATAACAATTTATTGTGACACTCTGGCATTTTGTCTGCATTACCTGCTATTAAATATTAATTCAGAATGAAGGAAAGTGACCTGGAAAGATGAAAATAAGTAGATTTGGTACAAACACAGTAGTAGATTTAACAAAACCCAATTTAATAAAGCAGAGCCCATGTCTCCCTTGCATGTAATAATAATAAGGATTAATTTTCTCAAGAATTCCACATTAGACATTTTTTGAAGGGAAAATAATTAATGGGATGCTAAAAATTTGTAAGGTTACCTAAAATAAGATATTACCTTATCACTATAAAACTTTCTTTTTTCTTCATACATTAAACCTTTTTTAAATAACAAGAATTACACTTCCAGTGATGCTAATCTGAAACCTTTGAAAGCATGATGGTAATGTTCAGGAAGCAAGAAGACAGTTCAAAACAAAAGCAGCTTTAATCTGTTTTGTTTCTGTCATCTGATAGCAGCGTGGCAGTGGGCAGCTGGCACAAATGCATTTGTTGGTGTAGGAACCACCAGGATTTTTTGTCCCCAAAGTCATTTACTCAAATGTTCAGCAGTTACAGAAGCCCAAACAGTCCTTTATCACCCCTTCATCGTGGTAGGATGAAAATAATAACCCAGCCCTCCTACTGAACTGGGGTTTATGCTCTAAAAACCTTTTTCATTGCATATATTCCTGATATTAGTGTGTCCTAGGCTTGCCATTCAGCTGGCTGTGTCCTTCCTCTCCCGTGGAGACCCCTGTGGTCTCAGTAAAGCCTTCATCCTCCAGCAGCCAAGTCAATCCTATGGAGCAAGCTTTAAATGAAGCTGTCATTGGGAGTTTTTAGTATCACAGGAAGTTGGAAAAATAATTGCAATCACCAGCTCTGCTTCAGCAAAAGGCATAACGTGTGGCTGAACTGCTCCAGTCCAATAAAATATTGAGGAGTGCAATCTATTTAAAGTGCAGCCTGTGATGTTCTTCCCCGGGTGCGAATGTCTGGGACAGCTCTCCAGCTGGTGGGAGCTGGCTCTGCTTCCCGTGCTCCAGCAGGGATGTGCAGATTTGCTGCAGCTGAGGAGGAAAACAGCTCTGCAGTTGGAGTGTGCTTTTTCATGTAGAGAAAAAGTTGATTCTAATCCCAAATTATGAGTGAAAGTGTGGAAAGATGTTCCTTTTCTCCTTTTGACAAGGTTTCCTGCATGTTTAGAGTAGAATAAAATGGCTTTGTTTTCTTGTTGCAGTAAGTGCTCTGGTTCTGGAATGCTCTGGTACATTTGTGCAACCCAGCCTTGATGGGGAGGGGTTGGTTGGAGGGGCTCTTCAGTGTGAAGCCTTGCCTGGCTGTCTCCAGGCAGAAAGTTTCTAAGATGAGCACAATGACCAGAGTAAGATAAATTAAATGCCCTGGTTCTGCTTAAATATTAAAAGGAGGACAACAGAAAGCAGTTTATTTTTTGTGCTACATGCAGCTCAAAATTTATCACTTAAAGATATAACGAGGAGAGTGGGGTGGGGAAGGTTATCACCTCCCTGCAGGCAGGTGGAAGATGATTTGATGCGTGACACTCCAGTCTCTAGACCCCCTGCAGCAAATTGATTCTGTTGGTTGCTTTCTGGTTTTCCACCTTGTCACCTTCCTTGGGTTTTCATCTGCTGTGTTGTCAATGGCAGCCTCCTTCTATGACTTACTGGGAGCAGGGAAGGTAATAACTTTCTCAACCAATATATCTTTGCTATCTTACTGAGAATACCTTTCACCTTGCTTGTTGGTAATGGAAGCCACCAGTTGTCTTCTGAAATGCTCAAACCTTCTTTATTTGGACACATCTGCCATTTGTTGATAAATAACCAAGTTGTAAATAACACTTTAAGCATTGTTTTCCCTTCACTTTTATTGCTTCTGGTGACTTGTATACCCTTCAGCAGATGTGCTAGTCCTGCATGATATTAGAGAGTAGTTAAATTTTTGGCTAATGGAAAACCAAAATAAATAACACACTAGTAAAATTCATCATATTTTTCTCATACTATGAAGGAATGCAGTAATATAACCACCTAGGACCCAACTTAATGTCTAGCTGAAATTGTTTATGCTGGGTTTTGCATGGAGTTATTATAGCTTAACTACACTCCATGGTCTTTGACATTGCTTGAGAGACGGGAAATAAAAAGTCTCATTAACAATGAAGGCCTTCAGGAAAGCAAAAACTTAGCACGAAATCTATAATACTTCCTTCTGGACTTCTGATCCTAAACTAGAAGGCAATTTTTCAGGTTGAGAAATAAGGCAAAAGGGGAAGGTGGGGGGGGCTGTGTAACTTTAAAACAATACTAAGATTCAGGTGGCACTTTGTTCAGCTTTAGAGATGCAAATGTAGTGAAATCGGGAACTTAGGAGTAGTTACTGTCTCTGAACTGGTGTTAGTACTTGAGCATCATTAAATGGATTGTTGAGCCCTCTTTCTTTTATGTGGTTTAATGTTGTATCTTAACTTACTTGTGGAAGGCAGTTAAAAACCTCCATATGCAGGTATTAGAGAGCACTGCAAGTAGAAACACTTACAGAACATCACTTCCAGCATCATGATTCAGTAGTGTCTCAGTGATGTTTATTCAGCCTATATGTCCTGCACTGTAAGCAGAAGTGTTGTATTTGACTCCCAAGGCAGTGTATTCAGCTTAGTCCTGCCAAGACATAGAGCCACTGGGTGTTTTTATTTTTCTTATTAATCTTTTCCCTTCCTCTGTCCAAAGGGAAAACAAGTTAGCTTCTCTCACCCTTCTTCACAACATTTGGAAAATGTTCATAGTGACATCTCGCTTGAAATCCATTGCTGTTGCAGCTACAGGGCATCTCTCATTGCTCCCTTTCCCCCCTATGCAAGCCACCTGTGCTGCTCTCAGATCTTCCCATGTGCACTCCTATGACTTATTGTTTATACCTGTAAACCATTCAAAAGCATTGCCTAAAGTATGCTTTGTAGGAGGAAGTTATCTGTGTACTTTGGGTCTGGTTTGGAGGCCACTGCAGCCTGAACTTCAGGTCTGAGCTCAAAGAAGGCTGGGAGGGAAGGTGATGCTCAGGTACGAAGGCCTGCTGAGTTAAGCACCAGGAAGGCAAAAGCTAGATGTGTCCTAGGGTGATCCTGGCATGTACAGGTCCAGCTGGATTTCAGTAAATTCCCAGAAGCTCTAGAGGAGGTCCCAGGAGCATCTGTGGGAGAAATAAATGCCAGCTGACTCTTTAGGATGAAACTTGAGAAATACTTATGTTGTGTATTGGCACTGGCTGTAGTTAGTGTTTGAGGGATGTCCAAAGAACCCTTGAGCCTTTGGTGGTTCTCTAGCACCTGACCCCTTTTTAGCTGTGCTGTTGCTCTCTGGCACAGAGAGGAGAAGCAAACTGGGCATCTTGCTACCATTGGAAAGACCCAGTAAACCATTTACCAGGGAGATGCAGACCCTGAGCCTCCCCTGAAAGCAGTTTTCACTTGGTGCTGTTCCTAGCATTAGAAATGCAAAGGTATGTTGTGTGTATTTTATGCAAAGCAGATTGAAATCAACATCACACTTCATTTGGCTCCCGGCGGTTGATGAGAGAAAACACATAGAAATACAAACATATTTATTATGGAGTATTTTCCAATGGAGAAAAAATTTAGGCACCTGGGCAAAGCAGTAGGTTTGGGCACTGGACAGATTCAGGATGAAAAAGTTATTACCTATTCCAAGCTGCAATTTTTGCAGATTTGCAGTAATCAGTTACATGCACACAAAATCTTCAACACCTGTGGGGTTGAAGAAGGGACAATGCAGTTTACTCCTAGCCAAAAAGGGGCTACCACAGAGGTGTGGTCACTCAAAGTTCTACACTGTAAATTCCCTGATTCTCTTCACAGGCAGGAATGTCATGTGCTCAGCAGTAAAGAAAAGTACTTGTGGGAATTTCACAGGTCTGTGCTAGTGAAAACCTCACTGACAATATATTTGAAAGTGTTTACTAATGACTTCTGTTAATTGTTACAAGAGCTTGAAGTTTAAAAATGGGCCTTCATTGATTTGCAGCCTGTGAAACTCCATTTCATAAGAAAATGGAATTTCCCTTGTAAAGAGCTGAGAGCTCCTTCTCTGGGTATTTCTGCTAGATATAAATTGTACAGTTTGTGGGATTCTTACCATTGTTGAATAAGTATGTGATACCCTAAAAAAATCTGTGCTGCTGCCTGCAGAGACCAAGTTGAGCAGTTTTCTGCTCATCCCTTGCTACCAGTTTCCCAGTCTTGCTCATCAGGGAGGAATGCTTTCTTTGACCTTCCTTTTCTGGCTGAGATACCTGTAGAAGTTCTTTATCTTGTTCTTTGCATCCCTTGTCAGGTTCAGCTCCAGCTGTGCCTTGGCCTTCCTCACCTTTACTGACTTTACTCAGTAAAATCACAAGAGACACCTTCCTACTGAAAAATATCTGTCACTGAGCTTTGTCCTTTCATTTTCTCTGCTCCCCTGGCAGGTTCTGTTTTCTTGGTGAAATGTATATGATCTCTGAGAGCACCTGTAATAATGGTGATTTCATACGTCCTTTAATGTCTTCCAGAGACAAATGACATTGGCTCTGTGCAAATCCTTTCACCTCTTTCCTTACTGCATTAGTGTGAATGTTGAGGGTACTGCATGTGTAGGGTGCACTGTAAATTGATGTGTGTTGTTCCTATCCCTGAGTGCAGAAGGCAGGTGGCAGGCTGCTGTTGTCTAATTTCACAGTCTGGTATTTTCATTGCA